>NC_143447.1:0-2791250 GCF_987193195.1 Phasianus colchicus | reverse complement strand
GCTGGCTCTGGGCACAGGGTGCTCGGTGAGGACGGCAAGCTCAGGGCACCAGGGCTGCTCCTGCTGCCTTTTCCTGCAAGAAACTCGGGATCAATCCTGCCTGCCATGACACAACTGCGATGGAAACGGCTGTTTTTCAAACATCAGCAAATTCCCTCGACGCAAAGCGGTGCAGGGAGAGAAGCAAGGCTGTCCCCAGAGAACTACCTGCCTCTCTGAGCAGTGGTGTTTTTTCCTTCCTGCTACTATTGCCTGACTTATACAAAGGTCTTTTAATGACTTGTGAGAATATATTGATTTCTCGTGTTCCTGCTGCTCCTACAGAGGAGGGCTGCTCGCCGAAGGGCAACTTTGTTTTCCTAGGCAGAATGGAGCATGATTCTAAAGCTTCCTCCGGGCTCTGTTGCTGTGCAAAATGTGTTTTATGCTACAAAAGGAGCACCTCTTGCATCCCTTCCCGTGGCTCTGGAGGGGTTGACATGCATGGTTGTGCTTGAGTCTCTGTCCCAACCCCTGCTGATATTTGGGATCATTGATTGTAGCCTTGGCGCAGACCCAAATGTTTCAGTGTGCAGAGTGCTCAAGATGAAAGCTGAGGCTTGGGAAAGTGTCTGTCGGTGCTTACACCACTCTCTGAATAAATAGGGCTTTATTCCCTGGTTGCTGAGCTGACATTTTGTGCTGGCCCAACGCTTGGCTTCTCTGCCACCACGTGCTGAAACCTGTCCTCAGGTCCCCAGCCACAGCGTGGAGGGGCTTGGCAGCCAGGAGCCATGCGTGGAGAGGGGCAGAAGCATTTCTAGCCTGTAATAAAAGCAGCATAACACCAGGGAAAGTGTTTTTTTAACCCGTTTAACCCAGTGACAGCAGGGCTTCGCAGTGCTTCAGGTGGAGGAATTGGAGATATTTGTCCATGGCTGCTGGAGTGGATGGGTGGGAAGGCAGCCGAGTTGTTTCCATGCTGATTGATACCAGGCTGGGTGAGAAGCACTCTCCTTATCTCTCCTGATGGCTTAACGTGGGGCAGCAACCTGCCTTCAAACTGTCCCAGCTGTCACAAGAGGAAATGCTAATGCTGTCCTCCGTGTCTCACCTCGCTTCACTCCGTGTCATGCCAGGTGATATCCATCTCAACCAATTTTCTGGGCATATGGCAAAACGTGGATGGCTTTGGCTAGCTTTAAGCTCCTTTCACTAGTTAGCTTGTGATGAGCATTAGTCTGTGCTCTCAAGGCCCTCATGGTGTGGATGCAGAAGGTAAGGTGCATTTTGTGTACACAAAATCACATCACCTTCTGGCTTGTTCTAATTACCTGTTCTTCAAAGCAAACAAGCAAAATAGCCCCTCAAGTCTTGTAATTCTGAAATTCTACCAATTTCAACTCACTGGTGGCAGGGAATTGTCTCCTTTAAGCTCCCTTCCCTTCTCTGTCCCCATCCTAAATGTAGTGGAATAAGCTCTCAGCATGAGCTGAGGGCCCGATGAAAACAAGAGTTTGGCTTCTTGGAGCACCCCATTTAGTCTTTAACACTACAAATGTGTTTGTCCTCTGAATGTGTGCCAACGTACACTTGAGAAGAAAGCAGCTCAGCCATCTAAAACCATTTTGTCTTAGATTCTGTAAAGCTGGGGATGCACAGTGGCTGCTGCCTGCTGAAGAAGCTGGCTCGTCTCTTCTTCTGTTACCGTGGGTTTGTTGGCCTGTGTTAAGGCAGTGGGGTTTCAGGAGCAGCTGGATATCACCATAATTAGCAAAAAACCTGATGTTTTTAATCTCTGCTAGCAAAGGACATCCAGATGAATCCTCCCATGAACAAAACCAGTCCTCAGATCTCTTCCTAGAGAGGGTTGGGAATTGATCTGCTGTAATAAACAGCTGACATAACAGAAGTGGCAATAATCCCCCATTAAATATCTTTCAGTTGATGGGACTCGCTGGATAATTGACTTTCCAGCAGGAATTACTGGCTCAAACTAAATCAGCAGGCATTAGGGCAGCTCACTGCAGTGTTTTTTGAAGGGGGAGATGTGGCTTTGCCTGGCCTTGACAAGAGCTATTCATCTTTCTAATTCGATGTATGTGTCACAACCAGATGACTCCCAAGATTTCAGATATTGGGCCTCCCATGCCATTTACCTGCATTTTTGTGCTGGAACCCCTGGCTTGTTCTGCTTCAGGATCTGTGCATGTATCAGGAGAGAGGACAGGCTAAGCCACTTTGCTGGATGGAATTGGCCATGTTCTTCCCTCAAGGGGCTTTGGTGCACATACTGTATGAAGTTCATTGTTTAAAGCTGCTTTCAGGATCATTCTTACATTCTCAGTCCTGCCATATCGCCTGAGCCTTCCTCTGCTGGTCTCCTCCCCTGCAGTTTCAGGGTGATGATGAATTACCAAGCAGAACAAGCCTAACTAGAGTAATCCTTGTAATGCCTAAGAAGAATGAAGCTTAACCCAGCAAAGCTGGATCACCATTTCTGTGTGAAAAGTCCAGATTCAGTGGCTTCCAGAAGTAAGAGTGTGGGATGGGAAGAAAGGTTCCCACTGTTTTATTTCCCTACTTCTCTTTGGCATGCTCAGCTTTTTGCTTAGTAGGCAAGCAAGTGGAGCCCAGAATGGCATCTCTGAGCATGACAGGGGGCAGTTCTGTATCACCTGGCTGATGGAAAGGCAGAGGGTCCTGTGTGAGCAGGGATAGCTGGCTAACACACCTGTTAGACTGGTGTGCACTGAGTAAAAAGATGGACGTGGAGAGCCAAAGCAGTGCTTCTGTTCGGTGTTTGTTCAGCCTCTCTATGGAAAGCACCTGCCACTTTCCATGTCTCAGTCTTTACCTGCCTTCATATACGCTCATGCCCATAAATGTACATTTGAAGGCTCTCTGGAATTGTCCACAAAGCCTTTCCTGAGCTGCTCTTTCAGCTTTTCATTCCTTTCTCCCCCCAGAACGGCAGTGTGACCTGGAGTGATGAAGGTGATGGATGCCGAGGAAGAGAAATTTCACGAGACTTTGCCAAGGTCAGTCTGATGGTGGGCATCTGGGGGAGGGAGGGAGGGAATGGGAGGGAATTCCTTCCCTGACCTGTGGCAGAGGGTGGCTACCGAGCCCTCCCTGTTGCTCAGAAAGCCTGCAGAGCTGGGCTAGTTTGCCTCTGGTCACTGGAATGTAGTTTGAGTTCAGCCTTTATAACTGCACTTCTAAAACTTAAAATCTCAGTCAATGCTTTTACTAGCTGGGGGAAGAGTGTTTTGTTTCTTGAGCCTGATTAGCACTGTGGTAATAGATCTGAATGTGGCAGCAATGTGTCACATCAGCTTGAGGAATTCATTTTGAACTGAGCTGGCTTTCTGAAAGGGTGCAGCTAATTGCTCTGCAAATACAGCAGTGTGTTTTCTTCCCAGAGCTCAGCATGTGAGAAAGCACAGTGCTTCACAGGAAATGAACCCACGAAGCCCCTTTTTTGGGCTAGATGAGTTCTGAGTAGCTAGCAGCACTTATACAGAAACTGAAATACATTCTTCCCCAGTGAATCTGTTGATCTGCTCTACAGAAGTAGCTACAACCAGCGAAAAAAGTGCATTAAGTTATGCAAAATCTTCCATGCAAGCAAGAAGGAATTAAATGGTGCTTTTTCTACAGTGTTGTCCTCTGTCTTGTGTGATAACCTCTCAGCAATACTGACCACAGCCCTTCCAGCTCATCACCCTGTGGCCTCAGAGGCCACATAAGAGAACAGTAGATTTTCTGTGCAGGAGATGATGCTTGTACCTGCACCTTCTGAAAAACTGGCAGATAATGCCAGCGTGCAGCACCTCTCGTGTGGAATGTAAGCTTCCTAAGGAACTGAAGGAAGTGCTTGGGTTTCGAAGCCTTTGGTAAAATTATTTCTGCAGCAAAGTGGTGCCAGGCTGATTTTTCATACTGAGACTTTCTGGCTTATTTCAGAGGAGCTTTTCCTGCCAGGCATTACTAGTTCCAGGAAAGCTTTATCCTTCCTTGCCTGTGGTTGCCCCAGAACAAACACCAAATGACCCATTGGAGGAGGCTGATGTTGTTGCTTTATCTGTCTCCTTGTGGATTGTGCCTCCATTTTTATTTCCTCCCAACAGCTTTATGAACTGGATAGTGACCCTGAACGGAAAGAGTTCCTGGATGACCTCTTCATCTTCATGCAGAAGAGGGGTGAGTGAGCTTTTGTATGAACTCGGTACGGTAAAACAGGGATTACTGCTGCAGTTTGAATTCTTGCCTTCTGCATTTGAGAGAGCAAATCCAGCCCTTGAACCTGCAGATCAGATGGAAGGATGGGGGTAAGCCTTGAGATATTTACTTTGGAAGATCGTGAGCTCAGTAGGAAAGAATTCATCTGCCCTTTTATTTAATTTCACAGATGCTATTTCTCTTCCATCGCTGTTTCCTAATACCAAAGGTGCCCCAAAAAACCCGATTTGACAAGGACTGAGTAGCACTGAGAATTCTCTGATCTCCCCTTCAGAACAAGGGGCAGCACAGAATCAGGTGGCACTGTCACACATCTTCTCGTGTTCTACTTCAGTGTGTGGAAGCTGAGTGTGAAGGCGTTCACACACCATATAGAGTTCACAATCTGAGGCCTGGGAAGAGAAAGAAGAAAGATGAAGCCAAGTTTTCCTTTAGATTCACAACGTGTCAGTTTTCCATGTAGTAAACCTGTGTAACTGAGTGCAGTAGCAAACTGTTCAAAGAAGTTCTCACATTCCTTTTGATGGTGTCAGCACCTTGCATCTCTCCTAGTTCCAGGGATGGCAGTGCATGTGTGAAACAGCTCAGCTGAGCTATCTTAAGTCTTCTTACTCTCATTGGTTCCCTCATTACAAAGTATTCTTAATAGAAACGCATAGAAGTACTCTGCTACATAAAACGAAGAGCCCACAGGGAAACACTGATCACCTGTGTCTGAATTTCTGGTAAATCCTTTGCAGTGCTGTTTCCTTTACCTTTCCAAACATGCCAAGCCAGTCAAACTAGTCCAACCAAGATTTCTCCTGACACAAAGTACTAAATTGTGTCATGGTCCGTTTTACTGTTTCCAAATTTCTGAGTTTGGGAGGTAAGTGTGAAGAGCAGGCAAAATGATTGTCTGACACTGGACTGGAGTCTTATTTCCAGTTGGTCTTCTGAAGCCTGCATCTTTGGTTGCATCCCCTGCTGTGGGTGGCTGGAGCACAAGCAGAAGGGCTATTCCAAGGGGAAATCCAGGCAAGTGCTCTTCATACCCATATGTCCTCCTCTCCTGGCACGGCTCGAGCTGACAGCTGACCTTTGTGAATTTCCTTATTCCAAAAAGCTTGTGGAGCTTTTGTTTCTAAGTCATTCAAAATTTGGGGATGAGTTTTGGGGATGTTTTTGGCTTTTGTGTGCACAGCCATAACCAGTTAGTTAGTTAGCTTGCAAATGTTAACCTGAGCTCATGTATTAATGTAAGGGCTGGGATGACTGACGTACAAGACAATCTGAAGGGTATGACTGGCAGCAATAGAAACCACCAGATGCCCAGAGAGAAATCTGCTTAATACTTTAGTATCTCCTTCCTATTACCTTTCAATTATTTATAATTGACACCTTCCCACTGCAGGGGCTGAGCTTGTCGCCAGCTGGCTGCTGGAGGAGTTGAGCTTTTAATCATCTGGGCATTTCCTAGTGTATTTGTTTTCTGGAAGCTCCCTTGTTTTCTCTCTTGTGAAGAGAGATGGAAATGAAACATAAGAGCCCCACCACCCATGGGGGAGAGAGACAGTGAGCTGCCAGCTTTCTGCCAGGGGATCTGGAAATACTGCAGGGAGTGAGCCTGTATTCTGCTGCATTCAGAAATCTGGAGGCTTCTACAGCAAAGTTATCCCAAGGTGCCGTTCAGACTTTAATTTCTCTTCCCCTCCCTTTACATGCCAAGCAAGCATCCTAAAACAAACCAGGCTGAACAGCTGCCTTGTTCTGAGAGTCCTCCAAAGTGGTTTAATGCTGAGGCCTCATTGCACCCGAGAGAAAAGTGCTGTGTTTCTTAGCTTGTACGTGTGAAGAGCCGCTTTATTTGCACCTTGTGTCTGAAAGCAGCTCTGCTAATAAACACTGCTGGTGTAAAGATAGGGATTCTGTCGTCCTCCAGAGGAGTGCCCCTTGTTTGGGGCTGATGGAAAAGACCCCAAGGATTGCTAGCTGGTGCTGAACTGGAAGATAAATGGTAGATTTCAGGAGCTCGCAAGTAGCTGGAGGGATGAAAAGGTTTGGTTGTTGGTGCTGCTGTTTGGAATGTACCTAGAAAAAGCGAAGCCATGAAACAGGCTTAATGCAGATCAAATGTGCAGGTCTCATCTGCCTCTGAGCACAGCAGGTTGTCGCTGAATGACCACAGCTGCAAGTGATAAAATGGCCCTTCGGCAGCAATAATGATGGAAGAGGGAGATGAGAGGGGAGCTGTAACTCTTCCTTTGTTGCTGTTGTGTGCCTTGTGTGTGCTGAGGTGCATGGGCCTCACCCTGCCTGGGATTGCAGGGGCAGAGAGGGGTGAGGAGGTGCAGTTTTGTGGGATGAGGGGCTGCATCAGTGCCTCCACATTCCTCTTCCTCAGCTCATCTGCAGCCTCACACTGAAGGCCAACTGTCCTCAGGTGTGGATAAGCAACTTCAGCAGTGGCTTCCCTCCTCCATGGCTGATCACTTTACAACATTTCTGTGTTTTAAATGAATCTGAAATGAATTGATAAAGTGGGTTTTCAAGTTCTGACTCTGGAACGTGAGTACACAGCATCCCTTACAGTAATTCAGGGGAATCTTGTGTTCCCCAGCCTTCTCTGCTTAAGGTTGCTGGAAATAATGTGGCTCTGCAGGCTGGATGTGGCTCTGGGCAACCTGGTTTGGTTGTTGGCAACCCTGCACATAGCAGGGGGTTGGAACTAGATGATCACTGTGGTCCTTTTCAACCCAGGCCATTCTATGATTCTATGATACTGAAATGCACATGATGTGAAACATGTTGTGAATCTGTGTTTTCAGTGCAAAATCAGCTTTTCACACTTTTGGCATGGGTCCCCTGGCACATAAGATCTATTTTTCCATTTCAGAGCCCTCTAAAAGAACAGCTGGGCTTTGTGCTGTAGAGGGTTGGGTAACATGTACTCCAAACAGCCCCATGGGCTGATGTGCTCAGGTCTGGCTGGAGTGAAAGGTGGAGAAGCACTTTCAGGCTTTTCTTACCCAGTGAACATTCCCCAGAGCTCTTTTTTTGGCTCTTCTTTGTGATAAAAGGTAGGATGAGGAACAGAAACACACAGATAACCAACCCTGTGATACATAGCAGGCTGCACTCTGTCCCCAGGTATTGAAGGGCTGTCAGTAGCATGACTCTTGCAGCAGTCACCTATAGCTGAGCTGATCAGGAGGGAAGCAGAGCAGTGGGACTGCATCCCCAGGACCATCAATCAGTGCTGCTCAAGCAAGAAACTCCACTTGAGAAAAGGTTTGGGGAAAGGACATCGTAGCTAGGGGAAGGCTCCCTTACAAGGGAAGCTGTTTTGTTCATTTTTAAGCACTGCCTTTGTGAGGACCTCGTAAAACGTCTCTGATTGTACAGCTTGACCAATTTTGTTCAAGGTTCCTGCGTGACCTTGGTTTTCCCGGATGGCTTGACCATTCTGTTGTCTTTTTTTTTTTTTATGTGGATATACATAGAAGGGGCTTTGTAAGTCCGACCGTGTGGTTTTAATGTTTTCCTGCTGTTGTATGCTGTCTGCACGTTTGAGATGTGGAAATACAACAAATCCAGGCTATTGACAAAAGCATTTACTGATGGATTCTTTTATCTCTAGGCCAAGTGGAGTTTATGAAATGTTTGCCCAGGGAATACTCTTCGCTCCACTGATTCAATTTTGCAGGCTGCTTCTTTTCATCCTCTGGAGATATTTTTGAATCCGAATTAAGCAATGTAGTTCTGTAAATGAGATGTCAATAGACATAAATTCTCAGCGTCCTTTGTTCACGCTACCTGCTTAATGCTGAGCCACAGCAAATGCTTCCCTAAATAGCAGCTGATGTTCTGCAGTGGAAAATTCTCACTCGATGCACTGCACCAAGCCCAGCTGCGACATCTCCTGCCCGAGCCATTCTTCAGCACAGCTCTGTTCTGAATGCTCCAAATCAACCAGGCAAGATTCTTTTTCGATTTGTGCGTGGCTAAATCTGTTCTGTGCATCATTGAAAGGACCTTTTCTTCCTTGAGTTTTAGAGGGAAATGGTGATCTGGTTTAAATTCTTCTGCAGCACATGGAAGACCTTTGCAAGGAATGCCTTGCTCATCAGCCTTAGTTGCCAGATGACTAAAATTCTCCATAAAATCACCAAGGTTGGAAAAGACTGCAAGATCATGCAGTCCAACCGTCCACCTACCACCAATATTTCCTCACTAAACCTCAGTACAACATCTAAATGTTTCTTGAACACCTCCAGGGAAGGTGATTCCAGCACCTGCCAGGGCAGCCCGTTCCAGTGCCAGACCACTCTTTCAGAGAAGGAATGTTTCCTAATATCCAACCTGAGGGATACATATCCTTCACATTGGATCCACGCAGAGGATCCTTGCATGGCTGTAACTGGGCTGTGAGCTCTTGACCCATGAGATGTATAAGCTGTTTTGGAGGAGTTTACCTGAGCAAAATTTGGGATAACTTAGGATTTGTAAAAAGCTGCTTCTCGTAAGAAGAAATTCTTTTCTGTGTTTTATGTGCTATTATCATTCTATTTGAAGCCGTAGGCTGTTGTTGGTTGGCATGACTCCTTCTGCAGCTTGTTAACCTGATGCCAGCCTGCTGCAGCAGTGGCCCTTTGGGGATCTCCAAATCCCTGGCTGTACAGAACTGAAGGATAGAGCCAAAGGTGTTTCTCCTTCCCCTGAAGATTGAGATGTCAAACTGTAACACGTTTCTCTAGCATCTCAAAGTCTGTATGTTTGTGTCTCAAATCCCAGACTCCCAGAGCTCGTCTATGCACGGGTACTTTATTCTGGGTGTTCCTGGCCTCCCCCCTAAATCTGACAGCCTGTTTCTCCAGTGATTGATGAACTTGAGCAATTGACCAGCAGAGGTGTTTCAGCTCAGAAAAGATGACCCTGTGGATACCCAGCTGGATGGAAGGTGGAACTGCTCAGTGTGAAGATGCTCCAGTTTTTGACTTGTTGACCCAGTTCTGTTTCCCCCAGCTGCCCCCATTGTAACTCCTCTCTACCTGAATAAGTTTGTCTACTTGCTTCAAAGCCACCACCAATGGCTGTGCAACATCTGGGGAAGAAATTTGTGATAGCAGATAGATTGGAGCCAGCTGTGCCAGTAGCAGCCGAGCTCAGCGCAGGAGCACAAATCTCTGTGGGATCACAGTTTAGGGATGGAAAGTGGGGAAGGTTAATGTGGCCAGAGCCTTGGTGAATAGAACGGGGGCATGGGATGCCAGTTAGGCTGCCTCCAGTTCAGCAGCTGAAATCTGATAAGGGGCTGCTGTCAGCCTCACTTATTGAGGAGGGAAGCAGAAACTGATGGTGTTTCGAGGGGTGCAGATAAGAAGTGGGCCTCCTGTCAAATAGAACATGATTAATTACCCTCTATCCTGGCTCCCGCTTTGATAGCAGTGTCTAATGGTCTGCAGGCTTGCAGATCAGGTGGTGACATTCCCACTGGGAGGTGTGAATGCCCGCTGTGGAAATGCCATGAATGGGGGGAGAGATTAGATCGGTGTGGCACGGGCAGGGAGAGCTCGTTTCCCTTCTGTATGCCTTTCCTTTTTATTTTCATTCAGGGTTAGCCATTAGGATGGGCTCAAAGCAACAAATATAACTTTGAGGCAAAGGGGGTGGCTGAAGAGGCAGCCTTTGTGTGGAACCAGCCAGCTTTAGTTCAGAATTTGGTTACTGTAAATCACTTTGGGAGGCTGGAAGTTGGAAGCAGCAGTTCTTTCCTTACCTATATAGGTTATTGCTTAAACATGCCCCTCTGTGCCTATTCACTTCCAAAATACACTGCAGATGTTACTCTGCTGAATAATTATTTGAGTCTTGCCTCCTTTGTTCTTTACCTAAAAATGGACACGTTTGAAAGTATACTGGATAGGAAAAAAAAAAAAAAGGAGGAGGTGATTGAAAAAGTACTGCTTCAGGCTGGGTGTAATTAACTGCTCTTTGTCTCCTATGTGCAGGACAAGTCATGGCTTAGGCTGCTTGATGGTGGGGAACTCCCTGCAGTGGGCATGTTCCTCACTGGAAGACAGGGGACTTACCTTCTGTGAGCCTGTTAGCATCATAGAATCACCGAGGTTGGAAAAGACCTCTGAGATCATCCAGTCCAACCTGTCTTAGGTGACAGTTTCCTTTTAACATCACCTGTCTATTCTGATGTTGGTGTGAATCTGAAGACTGGCTAACAGACGATGAAGAACAGGGAAAAGCCAGCTTGGGTAGGTGAGAAGTGCTTCAATGCAATGTGGAGGTCCTTCTAGATAAAAAGGAAGGCCAAGCCCAGAGCTGGGCTGTAGCTGTCAGCAGAACAAAGCAGGGGAACTGAGCTCACACAGCTGACTGCTCAGCACCTCTTCCTCACGAGCTGTCTGCCAAAAGATGTCAGAATAGTCAGTTGGAGATTATCCAGGGCTTACATCTTCTGTCTCTTCCTAAAGAGCTCTTGGAAGGTAAAAATCAGGTTCCCCTTCAGCTTGTCGAGCATAGGAGACATAGGGGACATTCAAGCCTATCTATATACACCCTGTAGGCTTCTATTATGTCTGCCTGAAACAGAGGCAGCTTTCGAAAGGGGTGAAACAGCTTGGCAGGAGGGGCTGCTTATTTCCCTTGAAGGACAGAGATGTTTATAGCTACAGTCAGGCTTCCTCCAGGGAAACTCTTTACTCCAGAAATCCGAATTGTAGTTACAGCTGTCTTTCCTTTCAGAAAACCCAGCCCCTATGGGATGATTCCTCCTCTTCCTTCCAGTGTTGTGGTTGGGCATTTTGCCCTCTCCGTAGCCCTTTTGTTAGCAGAGCACTTGTCTGGAGGCAGCAGCCTCTTACCCTGGGGCCGTTTCCCACCTCCAGCAGCTCCAAGCCCAGCAGAGCAGGTACACCTGTCTTGGAGCTTCTCTTCTTGAGGTCTCCCATGCACATCAACTGCCCGTCAGCCCTTTTCCAGTGGGAGCACTCTGTCCCCTCCCACCTCCCTCCAGCTGATTCCTTCCAGGGGTGCCCCATGCTCGTGTGGCTGGGTTGTGCTTAAGGAAGAAAGGTTGTATGCTGGGAGAACTGTGAGCAGAAGAGCTGGTTGTCATCCTCAGCCTCTTGTCAAGCTGGCTGTGCACCACGGTGTGTGCAGCATTGCCGAGAGCCAGCGGGATGGAGGGAAGCTGGAAAGTACAGTAAAATGAGTTTGCCATCAAAAGGCAACAAGTCTTATGCTGTGCCCCCGGCTGCTGACCTTTCCCTTTGGAATTCTCCCCTCTGACCTCCCGATCATTAATCCTGATGCTGCCAGATGACAGTAATCCATCATGGCCCCTGACAAGCCTCGCAGCCGCCTGTGAAAGGATCCGCTCGCCTTCAGCATCCCCTCATCCCATGATACTTGTTTTTCAGCCTTTCCTGTCGGAGCACCGGGGGTTTCCAATAAAGACTTTATCGCCTCGCTCCTCCTCGGAGGGGGCTGTGGGAGGAGGGGGCTCTGCAGGCAGCTTTTGCAATGGAACGTACCAAGTTGGTGAGGAGTACAGTTAATTTGTGAAGTCTAAAATGCAAATAGTGCTGTGTTTGCTCATCCCAGGCTGGGGGGTGTTTCTCAAAGTGGCCTCATCCTGGGGGGAAAGCACAGGAGGAAGGTGGCTGCATCTCTGTGCATAACAGGGAAGGATGGAAGTTCTTTCCCACTGATTATACCCCAGGGCACTTCACCCTGTGGGTCCTGTTTAAATGCAAACCTCAGAAAGAGAGGGTGCTATAGGGGTGGTACCGTGAGGCCTGGGGTCACCTCTGCTTGCTGGTGGTGAGCACGCTCTTGGCAGATACTTGTAAGCCTTTATTTCCCACTGGTATAATGTTTGTCTGTATCACAGGAGTGTTTGGATGCATTTACTTGTGTATTTCCAGATGCTGAGGAGTGAGGAGGTCCAGAAAACAGTAAAGCTGTGTTTAGGATAAATACATTATTTTAAAAAGTAAATATTTCATTGTGCTTCTGTGTTAGCAGCTTGCTTGCTGTAGGAGCCTTCCATCTGACCCTTCTCTTTCACTCCCCATCTGCTCACTGTCCAGGGAGAGAAGGATGAAAGTCCCTTCTGGAGCAGCTAATGCCATTCCCTACATTAGATAGGGTGGCTCTGAGTGGCCTGGGATTGCTGAGGGGAATGGTGTCAGCCCAGCAGTGCTAAGCCTTGTGCCCCCAACCATTTCTTGCTAGGGCAGAAACACTGAAGTGCTGACGGAGGGAGCTGTGGAGGTGGGCAGAACTATTCCCAGCTCTTTCTGGAGTCCTTCAAAATAAACATTTCCCTGCTCTTGCCTTTGGGGTGGGCTGGGTGTGACCGGTTCCTGTGGCTCAGCTGATGAATGATAACTTCAGGCTGGTAACATGATCGCTTCCAGCCCTCTACGTGTCTGAAATGACACTGCTACCAGACTCTTAATCTTTCTTTTAACACGTGGAGGGAGACAAAATGGAGGCAGAGGGGAAGGCACAGCAAAGCAAGGATTGCGTTCACCCAGGCTGATGTTTTGTCCGGACTGGATGGAGCCAGACTGCATCTAAACAACTGGGAAATGTCCTCCCTCCCCCAGGGAGCCAGGATTTGAAATGCAGGAAGAGGATCTGATGCAGTTTATGGATGTTAGCTTCATGCACAGGGAGGGGATTGTTTAGACAGAAGGCAAATAAAAGAGGATGCAAGAGATGTGAAGTAAGGGAGCTCGCAGGCCAGCCTGGCCAGGTTGTTCTTTATGCTGCCTCGTGGATTTGGTGCCTTAGTGAAATTGAGGGCTGCTCTTTAAAGCTGGAGAAGTTTCCCTTTAATCCAGCATCTCGTTAACCTGTGGGAATCGTTGCCGTGAGCTGATGTGTAATAGGCTTCAAAAAGAAAAAAAAAATTACACTTACGTGTCTAATGAGGACATCTGCAGAGCTAGCTGAACTCCTTTTCACTAAACCGAATAAAACCCATTTATAAGGGCCATAAACTGCTCTGCTCCGGGGCATTATCCCACTGCTGGCTGATGAGCAGTGGCAAAAGCCTCCCCTGTGGGTTGGGCATCCCATAATTGTCCATTACAGCGCTGCCGTAAGGGCTGCTGCTGACCGTTGTGGTAGCAGGATGCTGACCTCGGGTGGGCTGCTCTTTGATCCAGGACAGTATTTCCTACACAGAGGAAGAAGATTGCTACATCAGCATTTCTCCCTCTTCCTCTCCTTGCCTAAATCTCATCGCTGTGACCTCTGCGGAGCCTCCACGCTTTGTCGCCTTCAGGTGCAGCTGTGAGGGTCACACCAATGGGGTTTTGGTCGATATATTGTGAGCACGTTGCTCCATAACACTGCCCATATCACTGCCATGCAACAAGTAGGGCTTCCACAGCTGGGCTGTGTTGGCTGTCATGGGATGCACATCCCAGAGCTGGTGCAGGGAGTGGGAGCAGAGCTTGCAGGAAAACACTGCGTGCTTGTGAGGGAGGATGGGGAAATGCATGCTGGGTGTCACATACCCTTTCCTATTGCTCTGCCCAGGCACACAGCACATAGTGGGGGTGAAGGAGCAGAATCCCAGTGCATGAGCAGCTCGAGCTGCCTGCAGGCTCAGCCCCTTCCTGAGCACCAGCTATACAGATTTGATCTGAGATAGCCCTGGGAGCTCGTAACAAATGATTCCTCTGGGCTGCTCCCTCGCCACTAGGATTGAATGGTCCCTGCTTCCCCTCTTCTGTTTTTGAAGCTGCTCTTAGCTGCAGGTTATTATTTGTCTGTTAATTGCTTTTGCCTACAGGAAAGGATTTTTCATGAAAAGGACGTGCCATGTAGCTACACTTCTCTGGCTCATTTACTCGCCCATAGAGAGGCCTCGAGTCAGGCTACAAATAGAGTTGCCTGAATTTCCTATTAGAAAGAAGATCAATAGCCCCGACCTGCCAGGCTTCTCAGCCTCATTTTCTCTCTCACTCCTTGTTTTCTTTTCTGCAGGAACTCCCATCAACAGGATCCCCATCATGGCAAAGCAGATCCTGGATCTCTACATGCTCTACAAACTGGTGACCGAGAAGGGAGGGCTGGTGGAAATCATCAATAAGAAGATCTGGAGGGAGATCACCAAAGGCCTTAATCTGCCCACCTCCATCACCAGTGCCGCGTTCACGCTCCGAACCCAGTAAGTCTGGAGGGTCTGACAGCAGAGAGGTCGGAGCAATGCAAAATGGGGGCTGGGGTTGCTCTGTCTCACTTGGCCCAGAGTGAGGGGACTGCCTGAGAGCTCTTACCTCTTGGTTATTGTTATTCTTAGTTATTAGTTGAGTCCTACAGAGGGAAGCTGCTTGCTGTTTCTATGGCCTTTGATACACACAGTGTTCCCTGCAAATTTGTGTGCTAGATTGCAGCAGAAGTTGTGAAGTTTGGTGCTGCCCTTGGACAAAATAACCCTTACATCATCCTGCCTTGCATGTAAGCGTTATGATCCAAGCCATAACTTATAATTTTACACGTTATGTCAGTTGTAAAGGCTTTTAGGATGATTTTTTTCTGCCTCTGCATGTTGTAGTATGTAACTATGTGCTTCCCTAAAGCATGAGGTCAAGTGAAAGCTGTGAGAGCTGTGCCTCAGACCCCAACTACATATTGCTTATCACACCAAGCTCTGCAGACAAAGGCTCCACATCTGCACAGCACCTTCATCTGAAAGCCTTCCCGCGTGCTGCAGCCTATCCTTTTGTGGTCTGCTGAGAAACCTGCTTGACTTTCCCTGTGCTCACCTCTCTCCCAGGTATATGAAGTACCTGTATGCCTACGAATGTGAGAAGAAATCCCTCAGTTCTCCTGCTGAGCTTCAGGCCGCGATTGATGGCAACAGGCGGGAAGGCAGAAGGCCCAGCTACAGCTCCTCTTTGTTCAGCTACTCACCCACAGCCTCGGGGCCTCCTTCTCTCCTGTCTCCCCCAAAGATCCGCTTCCCCATCATCGGCGTCGCTCCGGGCAGCGGGACCAGCAATCCTCGGGTGTCTCCAGCAGCAGCTGTAAGAAAAGGTCAGCTGGGTGAGAGGTGCAGCAACAAAACTGTGCAGCCTGGTCTCGTGGTTGGTGACCCACGGAAAGGGGTTGAAACTAGATGATCCTTGAGGTCCTTTTCAACCCAGGCCTGCAGATGAGTTTTGGTGTACTTGCTTTAGGATCTAAGTGACTCTCTCCAATCCTAGGTGACAGTGTGCCCTTGACCGTGTCGATGCCAAATCGTATTGCTGTGCCAGTGACCTTGGCTAGCCAGCAGGCCACGGTGGCAGCAAGAACAGCCACCCTGGAGCAGCTGCGGGAGAGGCTGGAGGCTGGGGAGCCACCAGAGAAGAAAGTCTCACGGATGACAGAGGAGGAGCAGCGGCTCGTCCAGCAGGCTCTGCAGCGCAACCTCTTCAGCATGGCACGGCAGATCCCCATGAAGATCAAAATCAATGGCAAGGGTAAGATGCGCCTCTGGATGCACCTTGAGCTGTGAGGAGCTGCCAGGTTCAGCTGGTGCTGGCCGAGCTGTCCTCAGCAGCGCTGTGCTGCGTGCTTGAAGCCTGTTTCTTCATTCCTGGGAAACACACGGGTCAGCTGAAATTGCACATCTGTGTTTAATGCCTCCTGTGCACTTTGGAGCACAGCATAGTTCGCTCTGACCAAGGGTACTCTTGTGAGATGACTCCTGGTTGGGAAGCCATGCCCTGTGCCAGATGCTCAGCCCATCAAGCAGCATGCTTTCCCCAGCCCTACCCTCATCTAAGACTCATGCCAGCATTGTGTTGCCTTTTAATTGGTCCCGGAGGTGATAGCTTTTTCAATACAGGTGGCAGCTAGGGGGGAGGGATGCCCGGCTTTTAGGAATCCCATTGGCAGGTGTGATGAGGAGGCCACAAAGCCCTGCGTATCTGCAGGGGGCCCTATGCATCCCAGAGCTTTTAGCGAGTCAGGTGATTTCTGCCAACATCTGCTGCAGCCCCTCTCGCAGCCTGCAGGCAAAGAACTCCTGGCAAGGCTGGGTTAGGAGGTCAGATATAAGCAGCATTCATGGCCTGGGAAATGCACTCCTGAAATGCTTTGTGAAAGGGGAGTCACCCTGTAAAGGTCAGATTGTCAGAATCAATACTGTTATAGAGTGGCTTCAAAAGCTCATTAAATGCTGTGGCTGCCTTACCTGTCCTGGGGGCTGCACTTCACTGGGCAGCAAAGCCTCAGAAGATTTCAGTTCCAGCAGCTGTTTCCTCTGAACCTTTTGATCCATTCAAATTAAAGGTCTGGGGCCCCTATTAATTGTACAGTGAGATGAAGATGCAAGGCCAGGCAAGTTGGGCAATGCATAGGAGAGGAAGTGGTTCTGGAGGCCCTTGCTAACAGTGCTTCATGGAGACACTTTGCCACAGTTATATGTGGCCAGGGGTCAAAGCAGGTTCCCCTTTGTGGCAGTAGCAGCTAGCTGCTGAGTCTGATGGGATTCAGTCTTTGCATTACAGGTCGTGACAGCTGTCCATCCACCTAAACTTCACATTTACATTTCTAAAAAGTGAGTAAACAGGAATACAGGTTTTATGAAGTAATAGTTGTTCCCTCATCTCACTTTTTTGTTTTTCACTTCACCCTGAGCTTCCTAAATCCAAATGCTAGGAACAGTTTTGGTCTCTACAAACAGAGGCTGAGGGCTGAGCCCTAAGCAGGATTCATTCGTACTGTTGCCACCTTTGTTACGTGACTGTGTGCAGGTCTTTCATGCCCTCATTTTCTGTGCTCTGTAAAGTGCTTTGACTGGCACTTTTGGAAAGCACTCTGTGAGCTTATTATAGCTTGATAGCAACATTTAGGGTAAATGTTAGCAGTGCCCTTCACATACCTCCCAGGGACAGTCCCAGCAGACTGGAAATGAGCATAAGGTCTGTTGTGTGTGGTGCCAGAGGCTGGGCAGACTGTCTCTGTGGTCTCCTCTGTTTTAACAGCACAGTGCCCCAAAACCAACACAGGCTGGGCTGGTAACCATGGCATGGCTGTGCAAACTGTAAAGCTCAATTTGTGAGCGCAGAAAAGCAGTTCCAGGCTCACAGTTCCAGGCTGGTTTAGTTGGAGGCTTCAGAAGCACCCAGGAGAGTATGATCTTCATTCCTCCTTTTACATCAGAACAGACCAGCCCCCTGCTTTGCATTGGTGCTTCCCACATGGGCTTAGAAAAGGCTCTCGATGCAGAGGGACAGAAGCAAAACAAACAGATTTCACAGGCTCTTATGGACAGACAGGAAGGCTCCGTTTGGGTGCTTGGTGCTTTGGGAAGCCCCTCTCCCTCCAGTGGCTGCTGGAGCTGCTGCAGCCTGAGCCCTGCGTACCATAAAGCACTGCAGCTCCCTGAGAATCCCCACCCTGGTGAAGGGGCCCTGAACAAGGGCTGGGTACGTGGCTGCAGCCCAGCCATCTTAAGCATATGCACAGACAGTTCTTTCTATGTAGGGATTGTTAATTCAGCCCGAGAGATTTGCAGACAGCAGTGGGATCCCAGCCCATGCACAGTTCACACGTTAACACTTAGACACCTCTGTAAGGCATCACGTGGGGGTTTCCTCATCAGAGAGACAAGAGGAGGAGCGTGTGTACCTTCGAATGGCTCTAGAAATGCAACAGTTGCCCTCATTACTCTCTAACTCTGTGTTTCTTTTCTTGAAAGAAGACAAACCCGACTCGGCGGCGGCGGCGGCACTGAATTTGTCACCTAATGGCATTGGGAGCATTAACATGTCGGTGGAGATTAACGGCACAATTTATGCTGGTGAGAAGGGACTGCTCTTTGTTGGGGCTGTGGGAGTGCCCAGTAGGATGTGGGGAGGGTGGCACGCTCCCAGGGTTACTCATTTTCCAGAGCACTGCATGCAACTTGTCCAGCTTAGAAATTACAGCAGGAGATGAGTTTTTCTCATTTTTTGGTCCTAGGTAGGCAAAATTAATGCCCTTTCCATTCAGTGGTGGAGTTCCTACATTCAGAAATCCTCTTGAGTGCTGTTCTTTGGTGATTTCCTTTTTGTACAAGGGTTGTTACTGTAATGTCATTCACTTTCTGCTGTGATCTGTCTGCTCTTGAGCAGCCCCCAGGCAGCATTTTGCTGACAGCTCACAAGTGGCCTTTTGGTGTGGCAGAGAAGTGAGGACCTGGTGAGAAATTAGGTATTAGGAGGAAGTTTTTCACTCAGAGAGTGGTGACACACTGGAACAGGTTGCCCAAGGAGGTTGTGGATGCCCCATCCCTGCAGGCATTCGAGGCCAGGCTGGATGTGGCTCTGGGCAGCCTGGTCTGCTGGTTGGTGACCTGCACATAGCAGGAAGTAGGTCCTTTTCAACCCAGGCCATTCTATCATTCTATGAGTCTATGATTCTATAAGTCCAACTTGTACAGGGGAAGGACTTTGTATTCAGTGCTAGCAGGAAGGACTGTTATTCTCCTTCTGCTCTTGAGCAGAGTTGAAACTCAGCTTTTATTTCCATGTCATCACTGATGCTTTGATCTGCCTCCAAGCCCACTGGCCTCATTCTGTAAGGATGAAGCCTGTGGGGCTGCATCAGCCACCCTTTGCTGCATCCCCCCCACATCCCCCTAACTCTTCCCTTACCTCTGTGCCCTGCAGGCGTGCTCTTTGCCCAGAAGCCAGTCGTCCATCTCCTCGCAGGCTCGCAGAGCTCCTGCAGCAGCAGCAGCAGCTCCCACTGCTCCCCCAGCCCTACCTCATCGCGGGGAACCCCCAGCGCAGAGCCCTCCACTAGCTGGTCTCTCTGATGGACGGCCGAGCTTGCTGTCTCACACTGGCCTCCGGCAGCTCTTCCTCTCTGCTCGCGGCGGGGAGCGAGCCGGGAAGGAGTCGCACAGATTACCTCATCTCAAGGAACCTGCTTCGTGGTTGGCCAACGGCAAGATGATGATGATGATGATGATGCTGAAACCTTTCCATGCCAGCGAGTTTTTTCTTCATCGCCTGTTTGTCCAGCCTTTTTCTTTGTTCTCTCCTTTCTTCCTCCCTTTCGTTTCTGTTTTCTTCCTCCTCTTCCTCCTCCCAGGGTTTGCTGTGTTCCTCTTGGGGGGGTGGCACGCAGAGAGGGGGGGCACACCTGGCGTTTTTCAATCAGGGATCGGCGGGCGGAGAGATGGGCTGAGACGTCACCAAGGCAGGTGGAAAGAGCTGGCATCGGGGCAGGGAAACGGGGTTCTCCTCGAGCCACAGCACGGCTCAGTTTGTTGACAATCGGAACAGCCGGCAGGCTGCCTCGCCCCTCTCCTCCCATGGCTTCTGCCAGGAGAGCTTCCTCGCTTCTCTTCCTCAGGCTCTGTCACGGTCCAGTGCTCGTCTGTCCTCCCCTTGGGCCACACAGTCCTTGCTCGTGGAGCCCCAGAGATGCGATGAGCCTCCTTCCCCTCTCTCTGAGGTCTACCTGAGAAGGACATTTCTCACCGCTACGCTTGGCCCATAGACAGAAAAATCCCTCTCCATCAGCTGCTTCGTCCTGCTGGCTGGTGCTGGCCTGTTCCCTACTGTTGTTGCCTTTTTTAGGCTTTCAGCCAATTTTTAAATGCCCTTGACCTCGTCTGTCTCTCCTTAGGGAATTCATCCTACTGACATTTCCCCCGAACCTTACCTTTGTTTGGCTCTGATTCTTTGCTCCCCTTGACACAAACAGCTCGATCCAGATTTCCTGGGGCAGCTTCTCTTCGGAGGGTGCTCTCCACATCCCCCTTCAAGTTGCACGTGAGCAGAAAGAAAACAAATCTCCATCAACCAAGATGCTCTCCTGTGGGGAAGCAGAGGAAAGAGAATCAAACCCTTCCTCATCCTCTCCCTTCCAACCCATGTAAAGCAAGCAGAGGCTGCCCACGAGCTGCTGCCCAGGTGGCCTCGCTCTGCCCCACACATTCCCCAGCCTGCAGACCAGACCTGAGCACCATCCCTCCTGCCCTGGTGATGTCCTTTCCATCCTTCAGGCCCCAGTCAGGTTTTTTGAGCAGATGAAATACCTCAGATATGTACTTATTGTTGGGGTTTTTGTTTTTTTTGTTTGTTTGTTTGTTTTTGGGTTGTTTTTTAACCTCTTCAGGAAGTGTTGGCATATCTTATTGCTTGGTTTGTTGTTTTGTTTTTTGTTTGTTTTTTTTTTAATATGTGGTTTTGCTGACATTGTGTTTATTTTTTATTTTTAATAGTAGCACCAAAGACAGAAAAATCAGAGCGAAGGCAGTGGCTTCCCCATCTTTTAGGCTAGCAAGGAGACAGCCCTGTCCCAGGACACGCGCATAGCACAGGACAGGTAGAGGTAGGAAAGGAGGGCACAACTGACAGCTGAGTTAGGGGTTCTGTCCTTCACGTTGGACACGAGGCTGCCTCCAGAGTCCCTGTTTCACTTCTTGGTATTCTGTGATCTCTGCTTCTCTGTAGCAAAGCTGCTCGCTGCAGCTGGGGGACGAAGCCCTGCTTACACTACAGATGTACCCGAAAGCTGCTGCAGGAAAATGCTTTCTGACACTTCAGTCTTGTGGGGAGCAGAGCAGCAGCCTGCTGGCAGCAGAGATGGGTGCCACCTCGGCTTTCCTTCCCCCCAGCCTGCAGCTCAGGTGACAGGGCTGGCCTCAGCCCTTGTGTAAACCCCCCACGTGCAGCAGACCCCAGCTCCCTGCAGCAAGGTTCTGTCCATGGCTCAGGTCAGCTCGCTGCCAGCCGTGGGGAGGACAGGGAGGGAGGGAGTGCTGGGAGTGCTCGTGTCCTGGGATTGGTTCTGCTCCTGGTGGCTCTTGGTGGCAGCAGTGCACTGGGGAAGCAGAGCTGCTCATACTCGCCTGGCAGACCCACAGACCTCCAAAGCATTTCATTGTCTCTATCAGAGAGGATTTCCCACGCTGACTTATTCAGATCGTTCTTTTCCCCCCACCCTATTTTTTTCATTTTGGTTCTTTTTTCTTCTTCTTTTTTTTTTTTTTTTTTTTTTTTTTGGAGATGGGGGTGGGTTTGGGGGCTGTTTCCTAAGAGTGGGACTGGGGGACTTTTTGCTTTTCCTTGTGCTTTCTTCTCTGGTCCTGGGGAGCAGAGGTTAGTAATGGGTGTTTTTGCTTATGTATCACATGCTAACGTTGTGTTCTCTTGCACAGAAAGGCACTCGAATCACTGAAACTGCTAAACAGCTTCGACACTACTAGAGTATTAATGTTTATAAGCTTTACACAACTAGACTGGAACTAGACAGGGACTAACAGATTGTTTTGTATCCAATTCAGGGAAAGAAACAAGTCGGGATGCGTAACAGATACCTCAGTAAAATAAGCTGCAACAATACCCCGGTCCCTCATCGTGCAGCGGTGGGGACCGGCCGTTCAGACTGTGAAGAGTAACCCTTCCCCAGGCCTGGGTTTGATGCTGGCAGTGTCCGGGTCACCTACTGAGCTGCCGGGTGCTGGGGATGGGGTTCTAGAAACCAGCAGCAGAGGGAGGGCGGAGGAGCGGGGTGGGCTGGGTGAGCCCCCGGCTCCCATTCATTTCACTCAG
Organism: Phasianus colchicus; assembly: GCF_987193195.1. NCBI lineage: Eukaryota > Metazoa > Chordata > Aves > Galliformes > Phasianidae > Phasianus > Phasianus colchicus. The sequence continues at coordinate 2,769,471 of NC_143447.1, read as the reverse complement.
CGCGTTGGATTGTAGAGTACTCAGGGTTTTGGTACTGCGGGTAGGACTGTTCCTCGGGTGAAGCGTTCCACTTTGCAGTGCGTTTAAATTTCTCTTCCAACTCCAGACCAGCGAAAGTTTCACAGCGAGCAGCCAAAAATAAAGAAATAAATAATAAGGATGAGAAGAAGCCCGTGGCTGCTCGGTGCGGCCGTGGGATGGGAGTGCTGCCCCACATCCCAGCTCCGGGCTGGCACAGCAATGGGGCTGCAGTGGGACGCGGCGCTCTGGAGGGATTCGGGTCAGAATGTTCTCACCAAACAACGGCAGCAGCCTTGCTACTCGTTTTCTTACCTATTTAAAGTAAAAATAAGTAAATAAAAAAAAAAAAAAGAAATGTGATAGCCTAGGCGGTGGATAAATACCTCAACGTCTCCTTCCAACAAGTGTCTGTATATGTTGTTGTTGGGTTTTTTCTATCTTACACGTTATCTGAATGTTTATATTCCAATAAACTTCTACCTCTTCACACGGTGACCCAACAGCCTCTTTGGGGGCAGCGCTGGTTGGTGGGGGGGGGGAAGGGATCAGCCCCTGGGATGGGGTGGGCCGTGCTGGGCGAGCCGGGGGGTTTCACCCAACGATTCCATCCTGGGAGGTGTCCTCAGCCCTGTGCTTGGCAGTGGTCAGCAGCTATAAACCGGGCTTGGAGAGGCCTGCAATGGATGCTGGTCACCGCCCTCCCATAGTCGTTTCGGTCGGTGCATCCTCGAGGCGAGGAGCTGGGAAGGAGCTTTTTCCCCGTGGCGCGCAAAGGGTTAACCTCCGGGCCACAGAGAGGGGCGGCTAGAGCGGCGCTGAGGGGGGCGGGGCAAGCGGCGGAAGCGGAAGTGGGGGCAGAGCGGGACTGGAGGCGCTGCTGGGCCGGGCCGGGCCGGGCCGCACCCTCCGAACGCAGAGGGGCCGAGCGGCGGTGAGCGGCGCGACGCGGCCGGGGGCGGCTTAACGGCTCGGGGGGGCGTTCAACGCCGCTCGGGAGGACGGACTGAACCCCGCGGGGGAGGTCGGAGGGCTCCGGGGGGCGGGTTAACGGGGCCCGGGGGCGGTCTGACGGCTGCGGGGGGGGCGGCGGGAGCTGAGCGCGCTGCTCGTGTCCGCAGATGCACCACTGCAAGAGGTACCGCTCCCCGGAGCACGAGCCGTGCTGGGGGCCGCGCTGGAAGAGGAGGCGCTCCCGGAGCAGGGCCTACGAGGGCCGTCCGCGCTGCCAGCCCCGCAGGGACCTGCCCAGGAGGTCGCGATCCAGGAGGTGAGGGCCGGCGGCGGGGCGGGGGGCTGCGGCCGCAATAAAAGTACGGCGGGACGCAGCGTTGCTGGCAATACCGGCGTTGTGTTCATCTGTCAGCCAGCTCCTTCTGAAATGATCACGGCTCAAAGCAGTGTTTCTACTGCCCCTGCCCCGCTGGAGTAATTCCAAGCGCCCCGGCAACACGAACCGGTGTTGTCTGTGCCATCAGTGAATTGCAGAACGTCCTGGGTTGGGTCACCGAGTCCAGCTCCAAACGGATGAAATGCCAGCTTAGCTCTAAAGAAGAAAAATCCAAACCTTTTGGCCCCTCTGTCTGCAGGCTCTGAGCCTCGCGTGGGTTCCCTTGTATGGGTTCCTTTGGGTCGGTATTTCTGAGCCCTGGGGTTTCACAGAGGCATGGTTGGAGCTTTCGGAGGGATTTGGGATAGTGTGAGCCAAGGCAGCTGCTGTCCTGGCAGGCAGAGCGATGTTTTGTCCTCGTTCTGAGATGGAGTGACCCAGCACAGGTGTGCAGGGAGTATGGAGATGTGGCACTTGGGGATGTGTGTAGTGGGCATGGTGGGGGTGGGCTGATGGTTGGGACTCGCTGACCTCAGAGGTGTTTTCCAATCATAATGACTCTGACTCTGCATTTATCCACATTCTCTTAAGCCGCCAGCAAGAAAGTCAATTGCTGCCAAAACAGAAGAGAAACAAAGACAGGTTTCTGTCTGCAGACCAATGTGGCTGTAGTGTGGTCTTAGCTGCAGCAGTGACTGCTCCTTGCTGTCAGCTGGGTATGAGAGATGGCAGCAGCCTGGCCAGATGCGTGCCCAAAACAGTGCTGCTGATCACATTCGTGTTTATCATTGCCCATATGCTGTGATTTCTCAGAGCAGCAGCATCCACCTAAAAGATGGTTTGGCGTGCATGTGAAGCAGGGCTTGAGTAGAAGCTGCTTGATTACAGCAGCTGGGATACAGAAGGCAGCTAAAGCCCCCCCTTACATATTTGCAGCCAGTGGTTGTGGCTAGAGGCAGGCGTAGCTGTAGAGCAGAGACCAAACATTCCTTGTGGCTCTTGCTAATTAATGATTACCATGCCCATCAACGGCTTGGTGTGTGGGGGGCTCTCACCCCGCTGGGACAGGACGGTGCTTTTGATGCTTTTCCAGACTGACAAATGTTGTTTGTGCTGCAGCCATGACAGGATGCCTTATCACAGGAGATACAGAGACCGACGGGACAGCGACGCCTACAGATTGGAAGAGCGGAGCCCGTCCTTCGACGAGGACTATTCCTCGACCCGCACACGGACCTGGCGGCGATCCCGCGACAGAGAGCAGCACCGTGACAGGAAGCACCAGCACCACTGCAGGAAACGCAGGACCAGGTCTTGTAGCAGTGCCTCCTCGGTGAGTAGCATCCAGAACGAGCTCGGGATTGGTCAGGTGTTAACCATTCTTACCTCCTTCTAGCTCTGAACGCTCTGGGTGAGTACCTCTAATCTCGTTTTTCGTGTTTGTTTTGATTACGTGCAGTCTGTAGTCCCTAGAATGTGTCTTGTTAAGCGAGGAGCATTCGTAGCTCTCAGTTTTTCCTAGCCCAGCCCCTGTAGCTTTAATACGTGAGGAAACTAAGCTGTGCTCTCCGTGGCCAGGGGAGGGGATGAGTGAAGGCTTCAAATGGCGCACACGTGACACTCTAACAGATGAGCCCTGGCTCCAGGCCAGCTGGGCTGCTGGTTGTGTGGGTTTATAGGCAGCAGAGGCCTCGCTTCTGCATATCCGTGCTTCTTTGAGGGGATTTGGTATGCAGCGGTGGTACGGAGTGCTCCGTGAGGGCAGTGTTGGTTTGGGTTTGTGCCAGCATCCCGCACCGAATGGGGTCAGCCAGCTGTATCGAGCCTTGTTCTTCTGAGCCATTAGCCCTTGGTATTAATTCCTGTCCCACCGTGCTTAGCAGAGCCCTGCACCCTTTGAGAATACATGTGTCCTCTTTGCCTGGTTCCATACAGCTCTCCTCAGACCTCCGTTTCTTTGAAAACGTCGCTGTTTTCCACCCTGATTCTAACAGAAAGGGGTGTTCCTTCCCAAGATGTTTTGAGGGTTAGATGGAATTATTTGGCACGGGGTAGGGAGGATTGTCCCCTGAATGTCCTGAAAGTGCTGTGAGGTATCAGACTCTGTGTATGCCTCACTTCTCTTCAGAAAGGAAAGTATCTATCGTGCACGTTTGTTGCTTTTAACTGTGATTACAATTAAGTGACCAAGTCCTGATCCCTGCAGCTACAGTGGATATCTGCATGGCTTGGAACTTCTGACGGTCTGTTGCTTTCCTCCTTTCACTCCTTTCCCATTGACTTTTTAATTTTTGCCTTAGAAAGAGCCAGGGCTGTGACTAAAATGTTACAGTGTGGTTTGTGTGCAGTGATCCAGTGTGCAGGTTTGGGTTGGTGTGATCTGAATTCTTTGAAGCTCTCTCAACTGTCCTCTCTCCTCTCTACCTCCTTCTCTGTTTCAGCTTACCTTTGGGGGTCTGTAGCTTCCCATTTTGGACTGGGCATGGGGCAAAGGGTACGGAAGACAAGCCTGATAGATGTCCAGGCATGGAAATGTAGAGCTTTGTTTCCATTTTTAAGTCTAAATGGAAAAGATCAGGAATTAGGACAGCTCTCTTTGGACCTGGTCCTTCTGGAAACGTTTGGCTGGTTGTCCAGTAGAAGCTAGCAGTAGCAGGAGTAAACATGACCTTGTACTTGTAGTGGACACCTGGAGCGAAACGCTCCCTAGGGATTCATTTGACTTGTTCCTAAAGTTCTTCCAGGCTTAAAATTACACCCTAAGGAAAAAGAGCAATGCTAGATCTGCTTGCAGCCAGTCAGGCGTAGAGATGGAGGATCAACCTCGTTGATTCTATTGAGAAGTGGCAGGATGCACTAGGGAGCTGGCGACCTGTTAGCCAAGGTATAAGAGAGCAGGCTGTATGGGAGACAACTGCTACTCTGGCTTCTACTGGACAGCCTGTCCAGCTCCTTTACCCTTCATCATGTTTGCCAGCGGAGAAAAATGACATTCTTCTGGCAAAGCCCTCTTCCTCCTTGTGCCTCTGGGGCCTCTGGTGCTCCTGAGGATGTTGCTCCTCTGTGCAAACTCTGGGGGAGCGGTGGTGCCGAGCCAGTGCCTGGAGCTCCCCAGTTGCTGCCCTGCAGAGAAGAGGGGGGGCCTTTCCCTGACTGGGGCAGTGGCACCAGCCCCTGTAGCTAACGAGAGTTTTCTTTACATACCTGTTAGCTGTTGATTACTTTTCTGTTTTGAAGTTAGTTTGTGTCTTGACGTGTCCCTTGCAATATCCCTATCGTTATATATGCTGTGTGCCTTATGAAATGCTGGGATCTGGAAAATCCAACCACCGACGCACCGTCGTCTCCACCTTTGAATGACAACCCAATCTGCCACTCGGAACTGCCCGCTGTGCGCACTCGGTCGTATGCCGTTTCGGGGGGCGGTGCGTACAGAGAAGCCAACAGAGCAGTAAGCGCAGCAGGAGCGTGGAAGATGACAAGGAAGGCCACCTGGTGTGCAGGATCGGCGATTGGCTTCAAGAGCGATGTACAGCCACCTTTCGTAAAACTTTACCTCTACTTTCTATCCCCGTGTTAGACGAGATCTCTCTTATTGTACTGGAGGGGTCTCCTAGTGTTTATTGCTTATAAATGGACTGATCAGTAAATTGCCTGAGGCAGACAATAGTCACCTGAGTTTTAAAGAGCGTAGCAGTGAGAGACGTTTTTGTTTTGACACTTTATTGCTGTGAATTGCAGGAGCTCAGCTCGCACCGCTCCACTCAAGTTCACATCTGCTCCTGTTTTCTCTCCTAGATGAAATTGTCGGCAGCCTTGGCGAAGGCACTTTTGGCAAAGTTGTGGAGTGTGTAGACCACGCCAGGTAGGTGGTTCTCACTTCCAAACACCTTGTCTATCCGTCGTGCTGCAAACCCAGAGGCTTGTGAGGGTGGCAAGATTTATGCTGCCACTATAATGCACTATTCAGCAGCTGAGAGCTTCAGCGCAGGGCTGCTCTACTGCCCTACTGTAAAAGCAGGGAACTCCAGGGCTGGGCTAGCCAGATGGGAAAGCAGCCTCTTAATCTGCCACGGCGCTTCTTTTTTCGTCCTCTCCTGTGATTACATTTGACCCTGATCTCTTCCCAACCTTTCATCTGGCTCTGAGCCCCAGGGTCAGCTTAGCACAGAAGCTGCTGGGATCTCCTGCCTCCTCAGGCACAGTTGGAAAGAGGAGTTGTCTGCTGGAGTGACAGTGACCTTAGGGACTGCTGGGTCAGGACATGGTGTATTTGCAGAGTTTGCTGCAGCTCTCTTTCGGGTGTTACTTGAGCCTTTCACTTCAAACTTCTGTGGGTATATCAGCACTTGTCAAGGTTGGAACAAGGACAGAACATCTAATCTCTTACCCAGCGACCTCGCTGGTTCTTGTGCGCTATCACTTACTCATCCCAAGCTTGCTGAAGGCTGTCTCCTTCCTGCTCCTGTTTGTATTTCTTAGTACGGCCCTAAAGGCTGCTGCAGGGCCCTGTGGAACACGTATAGCAGGCAGTAACAGCTTTTGCTCTGACTCCTTTTGTCTCTTCTCTTACAGAGGCAAATCACAGGTGGCACTAAAAATCATAAAAAATGTTGGGAAGTACCGTGAGGCAGCCAGGCTGGAAATTAACGTCCTGAAGAAAATCAAAGAGAAGGACAAGGAGAACAAATTGTAAGCCTGGAATACCTGCTACTACTCTCCTATCAGGGGAAACCTGTCTTATGCCTCCGCGTTTTGGGAGAACCTGTCCCTAATTCTGCTATAAACTTGTTTACTGAAATCTTAACAGCTGACATGCTGGGTTATAGCGAGGAAAAATTAACTACAACTTATCTGGCATGAGAGTCAGAGTATTAGAGATCTGTATGTAAAGGTGGTTGAGCAAAGTGGGGACGGGGTGCAAACAGGATTATTGCACTTCCAAGTCAGCTGGCTCAGAGCTTTTGCTTAGCAACGGTTGGGAGAATCACTGTACTGTCAAGTCTCTAAATGATGCTTAATCCTCATGTCGTCTTCTCTGTAAAGCTTGTGTGTCCTGATGTCAGACTGGTTCAACTTCCACGGCCACATGTGCATTGCCTTTGAACTTCTTGGCAAGAACACTTTTGAGTTCCTGAAGGAGAATAATTTCCAGCCATACCCTCTCCCTCAGATCCGGCACATGGCCTACCAGCTCTGCCATGCCTTGAAATGTGAGTTACATGGGACCAGCCTCTGGAGCTGCCAGCAGCTGTTTGTCCTCGTGTACCTGCTGGTTTTGCTTTTATCCGTAGTGGTACCTGAGTATTTTAGCTTCTTTGCTGAAGCTTGTAAGAAAGACAAGAGGTGCTGATTTCTATGGACGACAAACCAAGGATGGAGTGGTAGTCTTTAAATTTGCTTTCCTTCTGATAGGAATGGAGGAAAGCCTTGTAAGCTCTTTTGTGCCTTCTCTACCAGAAATACTCCATCCACAGCTAGGCAACCATGTCTCATCAAAATGGGTTGGGAGGGGAACAAGGAGTTGGCTTACATGAAGATGTCCAGTACATGACTGGACTTGGTGCTCTGATGGGCAGAGCCCTATGAGTGCTTTAGTTTGTGGTTCTTATATGTTTTTTCTCTCTTCTTCCTCACCTGTGCAGTTCTACATGACAACCAGCTGACTCACACTGACCTCAAGCCAGAAAACATCTTGTTTGTCAACTCTGACTTTGATACTCTGTACAATGAGAAAAAGGTGAGCTATGTCTGAAAAGAAGTGACTAAACCAGGAACAGCCTGCCTGTCCCTCCCTGCAGAAATCTTCCCTATTCTGCACATGTCCCGCAGTCTGTTCAGCAAGAACAGATTTGAAGTTAGGCCTCTTTCTCCCATGTCTTTTAAGAGCCTTAAGCTCTGATTCAGTGGCTTCAGTCCACAGCAGCAGTTCAGCAGCTTTCTGTAACAATGACATGAGACGTAGATAGCTCAGAGCTTCATAGTTGTCATTGTTCTGGTTAAGAGTGCAGACTGGGCAGTTCTAGGGACGGAGGGCTCCTTGGAAAGCCCACCTCAATCCTCAACCAGCTATTAAGAGTAACTGAGGACTTGTTGGCTTGCAGAGCTGTGAGGAGAAATCCATCCGGAACACGAGCATCCGTGTGGCAGACTTTGGAAGTGCCACCTTTGATCATGAACACCACACCACGATCGTGGCTACCCGGCACTACCGTCCCCCAGAAGTGATCCTTGGTGAGAGCTGCCAGGGCTGTGGGAGCCTCAGTTCCCCCAAGGAGCCTAGTGAAAAGCTGCTGGGATTTGCTGGGAGCACAAAGCTAGCTTTATTCTCTTTGCAGAGCTGGGCTGGGCACAGCCATGCGATGTCTGGAGTACTGGCTGCATTTTGTTTGAGTATTACCGTGGCTTCACGCTCTTCCAGGTACGACTCTTGCTAAAGGTGTTGTACCCTTTGGCCAAAGTAAACATCCTTCATGTCTAAACAGGCTAGAACTTAGGAGGGAGGGGAAAGGCAGACCAGGTACTAAAAACTCAGAAGCTAAGTTTGAAGATTGGCACAGGAAAACTCGCAATTTGAGTACTCGTAGTTTGCTGGAAGGATGTTCACTTCTGGTTTCTTCATTGTGAAGACTAGGGAAAGCAAGAGAGGAAGCAGATGGATGGGGCCTGTACCCTGTTGTACTAAGGGACATAGTTTAGTGGGAAGTATTGGTGGTAGGTGGGCGGTTGGACTGGATGATCTTGAAGGTGGTTTCCAACTGTGGTGATTCTGTACTTCCAGACTTCTCTCTCTCCTTACCCTGTACTTGTGTAGCAGGCAGTCCTTTCATCATCAGATCTTTACGCTCTGAAGTAATGCATCATTGCTTTTTTTCCTTTGCAGACCCATGAGAATCGTGAACATCTTGTGATGATGGAGAAAATCCTTGGGCCCATTCCATCTCACATGATCCACAGAACTCGGTAGGAACCCATACCTCAACTCTAAAAGACCAGTCAGCTGTTGGTGGTGGTTGATTAGTCAGGACTCCAGCTCTCTGTTCACACACCAGGACTTACTTCTGTAGGTGTAAGCACAGGAAACTTGCTGCAAGTTTTGGTTTTGAGCTTGATCACAAGTTTTAGGGGAAATGGTTTAGTCTTGTCTTTCAGTCTTACTGGCTGCTGTTCTTCTGTGTGAGTAAGCCTTAGTGAACACCTCTTTCCTCCTCTCCAGAAAGCAGAAATACTTTCACAAAGGGAACCTGGTGTGGGATGAGAACACATCTGATGGGAGATACGTCCAAGAGAACTGCAAGCCGCTGCGTGTAAGTGCTGCTGAATCTCTGTGGGGTTCCTTCCTGAGATTTGTGCTGGGGGAAGGGCAGGAGGTACAGAGCCCCAGACTTAATGAGGTCGTGACAGCCATAACCTTGCTGTAGGTCACAAAACTAGGGGCTGGTGTTTGCTTTCTCTTGTACTGGAATCTACATCTGTCTCACCTGCCCTTCTGTTTTAGACATACATGCTGCACGACTCACTGGAACACGCACAACTCTTTGACTTGATTAGAAGGATGCTGGAATTTGACCCTTCCCGGAGGATCACATTTTCAGAAGCCCTCCTGCATCCCTTCTTTGCTGGCCTTTCTGCAGAGGAAAGGATGCTGTGCGGTCGTGGCACCAGCCGGGATCTGAGCAGATGACAGCTGGGGAGGGTGTGATACCTGCTAGATTTGTACAGATGGGAGTGGTTCTCTCTTCTCTCAGAGTTCAGAGGGGCACTGTGACATGAACCCTGGGTCGGGGAGGTGAGGAAAAGCTACAGCAGAAAGCACAGATTTGTCTATTTATATGTTGTAAAGTTAAAATAAAGTGTTTCTTATTGTTTGATACTTCCCTCGTAGGCAGGTGTAGGGGGTCTCTTACTCCCAGGTTTCTTTTTCCCCCCCCTTAAACATGACAGAGCTTTGCTCCAGTGGAGGGTGAGAAATGAGTTAGCAGGCTCAATCTCTTCCTGGTCTCTGCCCTCTTGCCTCTGAGCTACGGAGAGCAGTAGGGAAGCTTGTTCCACCAAGGATATCAGGCTCCAGCATTATAGCAGACAAGTGAATAACACACATGAATAGTTGCACTTTATTTCAGGGCATCCTGCAGTAGCAGCAGGAATTAGTCATTACAAACATTGGGTCACAAATAGAATCAAGCAGTGACACAGTGCAGTGATCTTCACATGGTCATGACCACAGCAGCGCTCACAGGCAGTTCCTATGATGGTTGTGAAGGTAGAAACTTCTTTATCTCAAACACATTTAAAAAAAGAAAAGGTGTTGCATTCTTTGAGTTGCAATGGCAGTGTGAGGGAAGGAGGAAACCAAGGGATCTGGCCCTCCTCCTGGGTCTTGCAGAGTGCTCTACCAGAGCACACACCTGCAAAGATGCATTTCATGTGGGCAAGACCCATACTTCCTTCCTCAAATAAGCCTTTGTATCCGAGAGAAAGTACAGCCAAACACCCAGATGCGTTCTCACTTTCAGAAAGCGAGCACAGGGTAAAGGTTAACAGTGCAGAAACACAGCCCTCAATCCCCCACTGTGCCCTAAACACACCACAGAAGTACAAATGGGAAATCATCTTCCATACCTGGGGGTTTGTGCACTATGTGGCACTACCCCCTTTATTTTTTGCTTAAAGGTGAGGAACCCTATTGCTGCATGGGCCTTGGTGCTTCCTGAAGCCACACAGCAGTGATTACAGGCCTGATGCCAGCTGCCATCCCTGCAAAAATGTCTTTACCTGGTTCAGTGCCCTACTGGGCATTTAGCTTCAGCCACTGGCGCAGCAGCATAGCAGCAAGAAAGGATCCCATGATTAAGTCTTCGATGTTTTTGCACCATTACTGCTCTGCACGTGCAATCTACAGTTTAACAGCCAACCCAGAAGAGACAAGAAAAGCTTGCAGCCTCATTATTTAAAAAGAAGTTCCATTACAAGTGTCTTGAGCAAGGGAATTGAAAGTATGAGGACTAAGCCTAACAAAGTACTAAACCAACAATCAGGGAACTACCGCCTGCCCTTTTAACTCAGATGCTGCTCTGCAGATAAAGATAAGTTCTAGCTGTGAGGAAACAAGAATTGCAAGGTCAAGGCTTCTCTGCTTTTCCAAGAGCCAACCCCACTGCTGCCCCTCCCCCGTACAGCCAAGTCAGAACCACAGCCTAAGTGCCACTACAGAAGAAGCTAAAACATGGCTCTCCTGAGGAGGGGGTGCTTCTGCTTAGCCCTTCCTGCCCACCCAAGGGCAGAGCAACACCTGCTCAGAGCACTGACAATTCACAAAGCTCAGTCTCTGCAAGAGCACCAAGTCTGCCCAGCCTATGCAGTTCAGTAGTCTCACCGCCAGCAGGGAAAGCAGCTTGGGGGAACCAGGGTCCAAGAGAGCAGAGCCCTTGGTCCGGCTGAGGTAGATATGGCAAGTCTTCCCCCATCACACAGCTTAGAATCACAGAATATCCCAAGTTGGAAGGGTCCCATAAGGATTGCTGAGCCCAACACCACCCAAAAATCTCACCATACTTTTCAGAGTTCTGTCCAAACACTCCATGAGCTCCTGCAGGTGCAGACCCTTTTCCTAACTTCCACCTGCCTGTTTCCTGACACAGCTCAATGCCATTCCCTTAGGTTGTATTACTGAAAAGAAGTGGCCTCCAAACAGAGCCCTGCAGAACCCCACAGTGCCTGGCTGCCAGCCTGATATGTGTAACCCCATTTCCTGCCAGCCCTTTGAGCCCGGCCCATTAGCCAGCCACTCACCCACATCATGTAGCTGCCTAGCTGTATGCTAGACATTTTGTGAGATACTGTCAGAAATAATACCAAAAATTCTGCTGAAATCCAAAAATGATTTACATGAAGTGGCTTCCCTTTGTTAACTAGGTGGGAAACCTTGTCATAAAAGGAAATTAAGTTCATTAAGTTCCCCTCGTAAACACATGCTGGCTGTGAGCATCGACTGTGTTCTCAATCATATTTTCAGTAACTCCCAGCATTACCTTCTCCATAATTTTACCAGGCACTAAAGGTAACTATAGGTCTGTGGTTTTACAAAGTCTCCCCTCCTGCCAGTTCTGACAACTGGGACAATGTTTGCAGCTTCCAATCAACTAGAATGCTTCCAGACTCCCAAAGCCATTAAAATACTCATTAAAATTGAGAGGTCTCAGGGTGACATTGGCCAGTTCTTGTTATATCCTGGGATGGGCCCCAGTCTTCTAGGCATCCAGCTGGAGCAGCAAATTCCACACTATTTGGGGGGTTTGCTGGGAGTTCATTGTTCCTGCAGCCACAGACTTTCAAGGGTCCCAGAGTACGTCATCAGTGTTGAAGACAGAGGCAAAGAAGGCATTAAAAGCCTTCGTTTTATCTGTGTTTCTGTTTGTGAGGCAACCATCCTTATCAAGAAACAAACCTATGTTATCTCTGGACTTCCTCTTGCTGTTAACTTATTTTAAAAAGTTCTTTTTGTTGTCCCCCACAGTAGTGGCCAACTTCAGCTCTAGTTGAGCTTTGGCCACATGAATGGTGGAGAGCAGCTCTAAAACCCTCACTTATCTCCTGAGATCTCTTCCAGTGGCCATACACTTTCCTTCTTTTCACACTTAAGCTCCAGAAAAGATCCCTGCTTAGAGCCAAGCCAGCCTTCTGCCTCACTTCTTTGACTTCTGCCACTTGGGAATCATCTGCTCCTGTGCTCTTAAGAGACAGCAGCTCTTAAGAAGTGACTATCACTGATGGACCTCAACACCTTCAGAAGCAGATCCCCAGGGGGAGGTCTGAAGTCTGCTCTCCCCACATCCAGCATCAGATCTACGCTTCCTGGCAAAATAATTACTCAACTGCTTCCTTTTAACCAGCAAAGCCTTTTACCTCTATCTCTGATACACTCAGCCTCTGCTCTACGCAGATAAAAGGTAAGAAGTGCCTGATCTGTAAATGCACAGCACACAAGGGTCCACACGTGGTAGGCAGGGCGAACACAACTACAGCACAGCTAGAACTATTCCCACACACAGGGCAGCTCTCCTCATGCTTCAGCCTGACAGAATCCAGCTGCCCTGGAGAAAAGGCACCATGTGAAGCTGTGAAGTCCTCCACAGCTGCCTGAACAGGCTGTGTGACAAGTTTAGGACCAGCAGAAGCTTTGAGGGCAGGTAAGGCCCCAGGAGAACAGAATCAGGAGCAAGCAGGAAGGGAGCCAAGGACCCCTTTGTGGGAACAGGGTCCCTGTTTGGCATCTGCCTGGTGTCTCCTGTGTCACCTTAGCCTGGGCACATAGGCCAGAAGTGACCCTCACTCCAGGTCCCCAGTGGGCACATCGGGACAGACTCCACATCCATTCTCACCTCTGTGTATTCACAGGAATGCTGTGGCCCACCTGTCACTACAGGATATGCAGCCTACTGTGACCTGAGGGCATTCCTGAAGGCCAGGGGTTGTTTCTTTCCAGAAAAGCAATGTGTACCCAGCTACCACGACACAGGTGTGCACACCCACCCTCACACGCAGCCTTCGTGCCCAAAGGGAATGGCCAGATGGGTGACTGGATTCCCAAACCACACATAGCATAGGAAGGATACTAGAAACACTGCAGGGGGGCTCATCCATGCATCACCTGCACCATACAGCACAGAGTCAGAGCAACACGGCCCTGTTTCACTGTGCTTCCCCCAGTTCAGCCACTCACTGTGCCAGAAATAAGGAAAAAAAAAATAAGCAAACCAAAACACTCTGGAAAAGTTCTTTACCATAACATACCTTGTTCCCCCCAAACAAAGAAACAAACAGCCAAGAGAATACATAAGCAAATAAGGCCTAACTGAGGACATTGGTGCTCCAGGAGCACATGCTGCCTGAGAGCTTCTGGCTCCCAACACAAGCTTTCTGATGAGGGAACTCTCTCCTCGAGGGGATGGAGCTACTACTGCCTTCATGAACAAAGAATGGGGGGGGGAAATCCAACAGAACAGAACAAAATCAAGTCCACCCTCCCACTACAACCACAGAAAAAAAAAAGGTTATTTCTACACAATCCAAGGGTGCTGCTCCCACCAGGACACCTTGCTGGGTCTATCTGCCCAGAAGGACTGGGAAATGCATCCCAAGTCTCCACACCACCCATTGCTTGTACCAAAACATTTCCATGCACATCCCTATGTTAAACAGTCCCCTGGCAGGTCTGGGCAGCGACTGCTGCCCTTACTAGGGACAGATACCACTCTCCTGCGTGTTCCTTCTTACAGTGGCACAAGAGAATGAAAACAGCTTTGCAGTTACATTTGCTTCCTTCTTTTTGTTTCATTTTATGACATTTTTTTTTTTAATATGATATTTCTTCTGGAAGGAAACTCTCCAGAACTTCACATCCTTAAGGCTTGTGATGCCTGTTTACCAGTCAGGTTCCACTGGACAGCTTATTTGACAGAACTCCTCTCTTCCTTCAGGTCCACATGGCTGGATGGACTCTAAGTGGAGTGCAGGGGGATGACGAATTTGCAGCCGAAGGGTGAGTGGTAGTTTATTCCCACTTCCTGAAAGACCTTCTGGGGAATGCCAATGTCACAGAGGTACACACGCCCTGCCCTCTCACCCAGGGGCAAGGGGAGGCCCAAGGCCAGCGACCACTTGGCATCAATGCCCTGCTCCATTTCATTTATGGGAGGGTCTATGCTGAGGACGGGTGCCCTGTTCTGGTTGGCCCAGTCCACAACTGCTTTGTACCAAGGCTGATCTCTCAAAAAGGCATTTTCGTGACAATCCAGGCAGTTGATCACTAGGTCAACGGGGGTATCAGGGAGATCTGAAAGAAACACAAGCACTGTGAGCAGCAAGGAGCAGCCTCAAAACTCAAGCTAGGGCTCAGTGCCTTCCCTCCTCACGCTGTGCTGCCTGCAGAGTTTTTTCCATTTTTGTCTCCAGTACCATCAGTCTTGTTGCATGCAGTCTGGCCTCACAGGTTATCACTGCTGTCCTTCTGCAGAAGACACTGACATCAGTATTTCAAGGCTCTGTAGCTTGCTTCAGCAGCCCTCAGATGGCACCGCTGAGCTGGCTCTCCAAACCAGGCAGCTTATGAAAGCAGGGGACTTCTCTTTCCATTAAAAATGGAGACTTTTCTAATCTGCATGCTGAATAAAAAGCATTTTGTTCTGGAGTATACCTACTGAACAGCAGTCTGTTTGCTGCAGTGCTGTCTGCTTCACTCAGCTCAGCTAGCCTCCTTGTACTCACTGTCTACTGCATTACCTCTTCACGAAGCACCTGGTGTGAGGTCTGCTGTTTTCTAACAGACACGTAGCCCTGCAACCACAACCACAGCACAATATATTGTGCAGTGCTCCAATTCTCATATTTGGTACTCCCAAAAAGTTTTAATAAACTTTTTGGTGCTGGTGAAACGACAAAGAGAAACAAGCTCTCTCACATCAAACTGCAGAGTATCAGCTTATTCTAGAGCACACTAAGATCTGAGCTCTGACAACTAGCTCAGCAAGGCTGCATGCTTGGTGCAAAACAGCAGTTTGGATGCTCATTTACTTGTAGTTTCAATATGCTGAACAAGGCAGGCCGTTATCCTAAGAGAATGGCTGGTCTGACTCAGCTTCACACAGCAGCTCTTGTGTTTATTCAGACCGGAAACATCTGTACAGCACAACTGCTCCACTGTTGGACCTCTCGAGCCTCTGCCATGCCACCAGCCTCCAGGCACACTTCTGGATGCCACTAGATGGTGCCACTAGCACGGACAAGCAGCACCAAACCGAACAGCAGAGATATCTGCAACCTGCACTGCTCCCCACTTACCTTTGACGCTGGACACCTGCTGGCCTTGTGTCTTGCTGAAGAGATTCAGCTCATTGGTAATGGACTCCAGCATCTTGACGAAGTTGGGCAGGAAAAGGATGACGTGGACGTCGTGGTTGGAGAGGTGCCGTCCGCAGCTGATCCCCTGAGCCCCCTTCACATGGGGGCCACACAGCAGGGCTACTGTGGGCCGTTGATGCACGTTTTTCGGGTTCAGCCTAAACGAAGACAAAAGGGGAATGGTAATAAGCCCCAAAATCTTCTACCTTTGTACTGCAAGAGGAAAAAAAAAAAAATCAGTAAGATGCAAATGAACAGGTGTTTTGCAAGCCTTCCGCTTTCTCTGAAGAGAAAGGAACCCACACCCTTGTGCAGGGCTGATAGCAGAGAGCTGCTCTGTTTGCAGGTTCCCTTCAAGATCTCTTTGCACCCATGGCAGAGAGGTGGTCCCAGCCTGCCCTGACTCATCCCACAGCCAACTTATACTTTCAAAGCAGGGGATACTTCCACTGCTCCTGCAGCAAGCCTGAATTTAGTGCGATTTTACTTTTAGAAGACTTTTTTCCCCCCTGTGACTTTGAAGGGCAATGCTGTGAAAACCACAACAGTTTAATAGTTTAAGCTGTAAAAAAATAAGCGCTCCAAAGCCAGCACAAGTGATAAAGCCAGTCATACATCAGGTTTTTCACTGAGAGGGTCAGAGCTGCCTGGTAGGTCACCACTTGCTGCTTTAATTCAAGCAGTCAGGTCCTAGAATGCAAGTAAAGCACTCCTGCTCAGAGACCATTAGGGTTTACCTTCTGTTTCAAGAATGAATCATTTGGACTTACATAACAATATAAGAATACATGTGCAATTGCCTGGTCACATCAATAACAATGCTAAGGGCAAGCACTGAGTCAGCAAGCTCAAAGAGTGGCAAATGCTCTCCAATCTTGCTACCAAATGAGGCCCACCAAAATGGCAAATGTTCTCAGTTTAGATGTCCAAGAGCTAACTCAGCCTTGTGAAGAGCAGAACAGCACTTTGCATTAGCCAACTTTTTACTGCTATCATTAAACTATAAGTGTATAAACAACAAAGGAAAGGTTTAGCTATTTCCATAAAGGGTCAGGCTCATTAAAATTCTGAAATGGTTTAAACAGCCTTGGGTTACATCTGCGCAAAGCTAAGTTTCCTGAAAAAAATGCCCATTAAATGGAAAGAAAAACCATCAGTTCTGCTTTGTCTTTGACTAAAAAGACATTTCTGCTCCTGGACAGAGCCAAAAAGAAGCCCTTCTCTTGGTATTTCATTCACCCAAGGTGGTATGTTCAATTGGTACTTTTTTAGAGAAGGAAAAATAAAGTGGAAAATACTAAAACCACATCAGGAGCCTGAGCCTCACACTTGTCTGCATACTTACTGGAAAAGCTGACGTGTGAACTACAGCAGAAGGTCTGCCTAGCACTGGGATGAATTTTTTCTTTTAAGGAGAGAAAACAGGTGACAGCTGTCTCCAACTGCAGGACCACTGTGCAACAAGTGACAGCAGACACCTACATCACGTCTACCTCAAAAGCAATCTCTCTGCCTCTTTCACTTATCCCCACTTAGAGGAAGAAGTTAACAGATGCAAGATCTTCTTAGAAAGGGCAAAATCCCATCAGAGGTGATGGGATGAGTGTTACCTGTTGGGTCCCCCAAGCAGGCTCAGAGCCATCTGACTTGCACACACTCCTGTCATCTCCAGCCTCCGTTCCAGGGTCAGCCCATGCTTTTCAGCAACCGACAGCAGCTTTTTGTGCAGCTCATACGACACGCTGGGCACAACCAACCCAGAGTCTGGATTTGAGGAAGAAATAAAGAGAAAAAGTTTCAAAAAAATGGAAAAGAAATGTAACTGGAGACTTTTTTCCAGAATGCTGCAGTCTGTTTTTTCCCCAAACAGCAGTCAGATGCTATAAAGAGCCTGCTCAACCCAATAATCTGAGTTCCTTCTGAGAGCATCACATGTATCCCATCTTGCCAGCTCAGTTTGCAGCCACCACAGCCAATACCCCAAGGGATATCACATCAGCAGCTGCAGTGAACCCACTTATCCCCAGACACTGAGAAGGGATTCTGGAACACACTTCCCTCCTCAGCCAGGGGGAGTTGCTACTGTAAGTTACTCTTACAATGTTAGTATCATAGGCAGCCTCCTCTCACAAGAGAGGCTGTAAGCTAGATACTCCCTGCATTTACACTTTACTGCAGTTGGTTCCTGGATCTCTACCAGTTCCAGTGCACACACCACATCACAGCAAGCCATCCCCATTTGCCATGCAAGTGTCCCCACTGCCTTGGTGGTGCCATGTCACATCATCTGCCTTCAGACAAACACTGAACTGCAACATACTGGAGCAGCAAGGGAGCGAGGCAGCTAAAAGAAGAGAGTCTATAGAAAAATTCTTCTCAGACATTTGACAGCCTGGTCTGAGAGCCAGGAAATGCTCCAGCATGTGGATCAGGGGAAAAACAAACAAGAGAGGTTTTGTTAAGCCATGAGAACAATGCCTGCAGCAGGCAGCAATACCACCACTCCCAGCTTGCTTCCACAGCAGAGTTGTGTGGAATCAGCAGGTGAAAGAGAAACAAACCTGAATAACTCTTCAGGCCAATCCATTACACGCTCCTCCTAACAGGGGAATCTGGTGCTGGCTTCACAGAAGAACCCTGCAGTAAACTCTTCTGGAAACAGAGGGGATTTCTTGACACAAGAAGGGAGCTATGGGAAGCCACAGCAATTGTTTGATGGTGTGCTGAGCAGCAGAAAAAACTAGAAATCGCTACTCAAGGCATATGGAGAAAGAAGTACAAAACATAAGCATCAGGTGAGAAAAATTGCTGTAACAGCCAGCATGATACCTCAAATATATCTGACCATAGAAACCAGACTCTGTATTCTAGCTTTTCTCCACGGCTTTATTATTGCATCCTCTTTGGTCTGTTTGATAATTAGCCCTACACAGGACCACAGGTACAGGCTGTTCTGCCTTTCACACACACTCCCACAAGCCCTGGGGATCCTAAACCATCTCCCAGCTCAGAAGCAGCACAGCTCAACTCCTTCCCCATGCACGAGGAACACAGCTGAAGCACAGCAAGAAAAGCTCGTTTCCCTCTGCTCAGCTCACTCACAAGCACCGCTCCCAGCCAGACAAGCAATCCCAGCAGAACCACATTAGAGCTTCTGTGTTATAACGCCAACTGTTTAGAGGAGAAGGCTCTGAGTTCTGGTTTCTCTGCAGACTTGCTTTGCTGGGAATTCCTTGCAGGGCTTCTTTGTTGAAGCCTCAAAAAGAAAAGCTAAGAAGAAATACTAAAGGCCTAGCATAAATGCTCAGCAGCAGTACCAGTTCAAAACGGAGCTGCAACGGCGTACACATCCGCTCAGAAAGGAAACCTAACAGTTACTCACAGGCTCAAGCAGAAAAACAGCATGAGAACCAGTTGTAACAAGCCACTGCCACATTCAAATGAGAAAAGCAAAGTCTTTTAATTGCTAAGAACTATCGTTTGTACTGCCATATTTCCCCAGGGTGCCAGGCACAAACCACTAAGCCAAGGCACTGCGGAAATAGCAGGTTTTGCATATCCTGAGGTTTTCAGAGCACAGGTGCTCCTGTAAGGTAACAGTAAAAGGCTGCAGCACGTCCTGCAAGGCAGAGTAGATCACACTGGATGCTGGGCTGAATCCCTACCACTTTCATCTCCCATCCCTGCAAACACGGAGGGACCAAACGTGTTCAAGTGCTTGAGCTTGCATGCTAACAGCCCATTAAACCACCTCTGCTAACAGTGTTTTATTACACGCAGTGCATATGGGAGCATGCACACTATCAAAGTCATTTCGGAGTCCTGATAGCAGCCGCCAAACGTTTGGAGTCATAAGCCACTAATAACGCTACGCCTGGCCCACTAGTCACGCACCTGCCCCGTGTTCACACACCCTCTCAGCCTCCAGAGTCACGCAAGGCTCAATCCCATCCCTATTCCTGCTACTTCATCGGGTCTTGTTTTTCAAGCTTGAGGGAGGACTTGGAATGAGTGACCTGAGGTCAGGATGTCACTGCATGGTGGGGCAAGCCACATCCTCTGCTAATGCGAAGCATGCGACTCGCAGAGCTCCTTCTGAGCTGTGAGCTGCTGCTTAGCCATGGCACAAACTCCTCAGAGCAGAAGGGTGGCAGAGCCACCTCGTATTTCTTATCTATCCAGTGCAGTGTGGCTATTGCCAGTGCCTCCTCTTCAACCACTTACACCTCCCTCAATCGCTTCCTTCAGAACACGAGGTGTTACAAGCACACCTCTGCCATCAGCAAGACAAAACCCAGCGCCCAGTGGGTTAATGCAAAGAGAACTGCTGGCACAGGATGAACTCATGTTTAGCACTTGGCTTGGGCTATACTTTGCCCTAATTGCTCCCTCTCAGGGGCAGGCTCCAATGCCAAGAGAACTTCCCTTCTTCACACTCACGCAAGGCCCGACCAGTTCTACTGGCTTATCAGAACCAGGCTGAGGGAGTTAAATAAACTCTGACAGAAAGCAATCAAGGAGGCGACGGGTAAACCCACAAACAATAACACTACTGCAACAGAACTGAACTCCTGCCAACTTTAATTATGTTTGGGTTGGACAGTGCATTTTTATTGTTTGGTAATGAAGGTAATAAAAGAAATTAGCTCAGGCCTTTTAATATTAAATAAATGTATTCTACAGCTGCCTGGAAAAAAAAAAAAGGGGCAGATAAAGCCTGAACAGTTTTGTGACACGCAGAGTATTGCTGAAGCCTGATTAAACATGAAGTTCAGCACACAGGGCACACTCTGTCCTGTGCACGATGACTACAGACAAGTTACCTCCTCCAGCTCCACGATGCCATGCTACACGCATGCTGCTTGAAGGAAAAAAAACACCCCATGCCTGCAGAAGGACTAAGCTAACTGTCCTGAAGTTATCAAAAGAAGGTTTCCCCCAATAAGCCCAGAGCAATGTTGCTGATGAAGTCCCAAACCTGTGCTTTCAGCTGGACAAAACAGGAGAGAGGCAAGAGATGCTCAATCTCCATCTTTTACCCTGATAGTTGCTCTTCAGCTGCTAGAAGAATTAAAAGCAAGTTGCCTGAACGGATGACACAGTCCTAGATTTTGGATTTCATGGAAACTATACACAAAAGCTCCTTGCCTCCAGCAGTAAAGAGCACCAGATTCCACTGCTGCCCAGCTCATGCTCAAAGATGCAGTTACCTGCAGTGGACATAACCTGTGTCCATGTGAGGCAGGCAGTTTGCTTGCTGCCTCTTGAAAGGTGTAAAGCTGGAGCCACCTGCCTGCAGACTCAGGAAAACACAGTTCTGTGCCCCACACACTATTCCAAACACGAGGCCCTTAAGGGTCAGATTATTATTTTATTATTATTTTTTAAGTCACCATTATGTTTTAATTAAGACAAATTCTGCAGTTTTGACTGAAGTTCCCGTTTGTTTCTCCCAGCACTAATTCACAATTCACTCTGGCTGAGCAAAAACTTGTCAGATGGACAGAAAGGCCTTCCCCATGACCTCTTCCTTTTCTCCTGCAGTTGCACAAGGTGAACTTCATTTGCACCCTCCTCAAAGATCCCACAAACATTCAGCACACACAGCCACTGCAGGGCAGTTATCCACAGGCTAAAGCACTAAAACTTACAGAGAGAAGAGTCAGCCAAGGACACAGCACAGAAAAGCCACACTGTCATCATCCACACAGAACACTCAGCCTCAGTTCTGTAGTCTGACCCTGGCACATCAGCTCTGCTTGCTGCCTTGATTTACTCTGAAGCATATTTTCTTTTTCCATCTCCTTAGTGCATGGAAAAGGAGTTTCTTGCAGGACAAGTTTGAGGTCTGAGTAGGAAGCACAGAGAAATAAATGCCTTACCAGTACTGCAGGGAAAGAAACAAATACCTCATCTATCTGGCAAACAGCCCTCCTCTCTACTCATCTCTGTGTGCTGTCTCAGCAATACCCACTGCTCACAAAGCCAGACTTCAGCTACAAGCCTACTGTGTGCATCACCAACCCCTGCTCAGTGTGGGAAAGAAGGGAAGGTGTTGTGGCACACAAGAAATTTCAGTCTAGTTTGATGACTATAGGCCAGGTGAGGGAGATTTTAATCCAGTTTAATCATCATGAACTGAAACCTATGGCATGCAGGTTGCATGTGATAGCAATGATTAAAGGTAAGAGGAAAGAAGAGATGAACTCGAAAAGGAACCATTCAGAGACACAGATATGACTGAGATTATTACAAAGAGTCACTGATGAACCCGCATGCTTCACCCTCCCACAAATGTCTCTAGGCTCAAAGATACCAGCAGATCATTGGCTTCGTGGATACTGGTGAAAAACCAAATCCCAAAACACTGCTGTTTGAATTTTGCTCTGATGCTGATAGCCAGTAGGAGGAACAGAGACAGGCCCATACCAATGGGCATTTCAGCTCTAGCCAGACAGCTTTGGAAGTAGACAGCTCACACCTAACAGAAAAAAAATCAGCAACCTGCCCTTTCAGGGAGGAGGGTTTGTGTGAAACAGCTGTGCTTCCATTTTTAAGCATCATATAATAGCAAGCAGACAGATCAATAGCTGCTAGCCCCAAGGAATAAAGAGCAATTAAGTATTTGGGAGTGACTCACCTGTAGAGCTCCAGGAATAGACACAATTTAGCCACAATCAAAGAACTACTAGGCTATGAGCTTTGGGTTTTCATTTCTGTTAGGAACAGATTCTGATCTTCATTCCCTACTTTCTCCACCATAATCCCTTTCCCTTCTGCTCCAGAACACTGGGTAGATGCCCTGCACCACTCCACCCTGTGAGACGCCCAGCATGAGTTTCCAAAGTCAGCTGAGCAAACCCCAAAGCATTTTGCACCATGGGAAAACCCATGCAGCCTGCAGCACTCTACTCAAATCTGAGATGTGCTGAGCCAGAAATCCATGTTAGACTTCTCATGAAGTAGAGCTGTTCTCCCTGCAAAACTCACATTTCTGCAATTATTTCATGTATATATTGTATACAAAAGGTAATCAAAGGAGAAAAACAGGGAAAAAAGCCTGACTTTTTGGCACCATAAGATTGACTCTGAAAAAAGCATCCTGATGGGATGCAGTGCCTATTGAGCTTTGCTTACATCCTTCAAGGCTCGCTTCTTCCCAGTCAGTAACAAACACTGAGACTGGAAGCCTGTGGAGTAACAAGGGCTGGATATTTAGCTCACTGCCAATCACCACCAGCATCACTTTGTGTTCTTATAGCAAACAGAATGATCAGCCAGAGCCCTTAAAACAATCACCTTCAAGGCTGGCCAAGGGAAAGAGAAATGCTGAAGTACTTACTTCCCTTATAGCTAGAAAGTGCTTTTTGCAAACAGCTAGAGTGCTTTCTGTGAATAGAGAACCCTTCAGGAGTCCAGATACAATTCTAAAAAGAAAATTTAGAAGCAGAAAGAAACCTTATAACAGATATATCCAAAAATAATGGCATTCGGGGCTCCTGGCACTGAGCTGACTTCAGCACTACTGCTCTTTGAGTCACTGTAGCTTAGCATCCTCCTTTCGGCTGCTAAACAAAGAAATCCAGACTTCATCAAGTGACAGCCCATCATCGCTCCAAGCATACTGAATGCCCTTCTGTCCTTCTCACTACAAAAAGCACTCGACTGAAAGCCAGGAACAGCAGGCAACTTACAACTGTTTACAAAAGCTTTTGCTAGCTAGCTAGTAGCATTTCCTAAGCAAAAGTAAACTTCCTCAGCTAACACAAAGAAAACTGCCCTGTGTGGGGAAAAACACGGCAAGATCGCAGTGATGGGATGCACAACTAGCAGGGCTGTGAACGTGCACCACACAGCACAGTGAAAAGGGAGCTGTAGTTGGCAATACCTGTTGTGTAACATGACAACTTCTCTTCCAAACAGATCCAGAATTCCACACAGGAGACTAATCACCCAGCAGCAGCTAATGAGGCTAGCAAGACCCTGCAGCTACAGAGAGGGTCACTACTCTCCCTCTGCAAACTTGCCAAGAGCAAAACAAAACAGCAGTGCTTTCACAGGGCTGCTCCCTTCTGCACGCTGCAAACAGGGTGCCAAGAGTTTCCATAGGAAAGGACAATACAGTTCAGCAAATAGTTTCATTTCCAAGACCTGAATTTCCACACTGAGGCTTGCTGGTTACAGCGTGACAGTTTTCCTCCCAGGAATTATGCTTCCAGAAAGTTATATCAGCTGTACTTCTCAAACAGTTGGTTAGCTTTTGTTTCGGTCTAGACATACATAGAGGCTCTGTCTCTTCTAAAATAAGCCAGCTGGGAGATGAATTGACAGATAACAAACTTTAAAATCCTCACACAAAGGAAGAAATGCTTATTCACACATAGTACAGCCCATCAGGAGCCTCAAGCCACAGGGTGGTGTAGCAATTCTGAAAGCTTGCACAGAATTAACATGTTATTGGTTAAACTAAGCAGAAGGAAAAAAAGGCATCAGAAGCTATTAATACAGACCTGAACTACCACTTCTCCTTCAGGAAGTCTCAAAGTTGTCAAAGATAGCAGATCAACAGGAAGATGGATGCCACAAAAGGAAAAGTAAGATATCACTGTATAGCAGAACCAGTAAGAAAATGACATTTTTCTACAGAAAAGCAGCAAATCACTGTGAATGAATCAGCTTCCTTCCAACAAGCATTTCACACCCCAGATGGAGTTTTTCTGAGCAGAGAAAGAATGACAGGCCAAAGACTGAGCACGCTCATGCTCGATAGCCAGACTGCCAGGGTCCAGCTATTTAGTGCCTCTCTTCAAAGAGATCTGACATTTGATTTCATTCTGATGTGGAAAAGTGTCCCTGGGGTGCCAAAGCTCCCTCACTCCTATGTTTTTTAGCACTTGCAAACTGAAGACAAGCCACAAGTAGGCTAAAGTTACAGAGAATTTGCAGCAAAGTGTAGCATTAAGTCAGACATGCTTCATGGGACATGTATGTATATAAAGATTCCCAGTTGACAAATACATTAGCATACAGAAGCAGCTCTTCAAGAAAACACCACTCGTAGGTGGCCAAAATAACAAATAAAATGTTGGTGAACAGGAGATGAGGAGCAGTTCTACTCCTCCCCAGAGCCATGGATTAGGAACTCAGGAATCGTTTTCTGCATTTAGATTTTAGGAGTGCTACTTCCCAGCAGGCAGACAGCTCATCATGCTACCCCTCACCTCTACCCAAGAGCCCATTTCATGGCAGTAAGGAACAAACATTAGACACGAGGGAAGAATTAAAGCCCACATAAAAAAGCCATTTGTTTGGAATTATGGATTGGAAGACCCAGAACCATTTCTTTTTACACCAGTAACATTAAAAGCTCCTTATAACCACACAACAGTGATGCTCTGGAACAGGTTGCCCAAGGAGGTTGTGGATGCCCCATCCCTGGAGGCATTCAAGGCCAGGCTGGATGTGGCTCTGGGCAGCTTTGTCTGCTGGTTGGCAACTCTGCAAATAGCAGAGGAGTTGAACTAGTTGAGCATTGTGGTCCTTTTCAACCCAGGCCATTCTATATGATTCTATGATAAAATACTTGAAATCTCCTGTCTTCTGTCCAGCAAGCAGGAATTGTGACACGGCTCCCATCAAAGCATGGTTTCTCTTCAGCTTCCATTCTTTTTAATCCAACCTTCAGTTTTGCTCCTTACTGCAGAAAACTTACCTTGTCGCCCTACCTGGATATTTTTTATCTCAAAACTATTGCAAATAAAGGTTACATGCAGACAAAAGGCACAGATCCAACCTTACATCAGTGAATGTACCACGCTAAGCTGACAGACACCCTGATATACCCCAGCAAAGCTGCAGAGCTTGCACCCTTATCGTGAAGGGACGTGGCATACCCGTGCAGAATTCTTTGTTAGCATTCTGGGGTACCACAATCCGTCTGTAGACTATGGGCTCTGATTCCAAGATGTTCTCATCGTGCCGATAACGAGCTGGCTTTTCATTCGGGGTCCCACGGGAACGGGTGCCGCTCCTCCTCTCGTAAGTCTCAATCTCTTCAAACACAGCTGCCTTGTCAAAAAGGGCCAGGTTCCCTTCAAAATCAAAATCTGTGTCTGGGATTTCATCGATGTCATCCCCGAAGCACTCATCATCTTTGCTCTTCATCTGCCCGTTTTTCAGCCCGCTCTTCTTTGGAGTCACCTGGTTTGGATGGCGGCTACTGGATGACCCTAAACAAAAATAAAAGCAAGTTTCGTAAGAGAGGAGAGCTCATATTTGGAGTCTACTGACCCAGGAGATGCTTGTTTCTCAAAGCACCTGCAGACCTCATCTTTGGTATTACTCATGCTGAGATAAGCTAACAGAAAATAGAAGAGAAGGCACCAGGGAAAAGACGACTTTCAGGGACTTTCCTTTGGCAAGACTAGAAAAACAAGCTTGATCACAGTAGGTAAACCAAGCATTTCTACTCATTTAATTCAAGATAGTGTTATGTTAGTGATAAGATAACATGAGAGCCCTGGTCTAGGACGATCTTATTTCTACTACACTGAGCTGATGTTCACACAGCCATGTAACCCAAGATCTTTTTGGAGTTCTCCTAAATTTCAGAACCTAACACAAGTTCTTCTCTTCCAAAATAGGCTGCCCACCTACTAATGACCTATAAGGGATGCTTAAAACCTGGAATATGAAGCACTGCTTTCTCCTCTCATTAATTACCAATAGATGCATTTCCATTCCCTTATCCATACCACATTATTCTATTTACCCACTGTCTTGCTCATTTAATTAGACTTCTTTCCAATCAGTAATTGTGAAAGTCTGCTTTCTCTGAAGTGATCTTGTCAGAAAACTTCTCATTCAGATGGAGGACACAAAGCCATACAAAATTACAAGGCCAACACACCCTGCTTTTTTGCCTTCTGTACATTATGCATGTCATTCATACGCAACTAAGTCCAGACAATATTTATCTGTTAATTATATCCAATATTAAATCTGCAACTACTAGAAAATATTTCAGGCCGATTCCATCACTTACAGTTACCACCTATGACATTCAACAGATGGACAAACAGTTATCAGATCAAAACAGCTTGCTTTGCTAAAATATTTATTGTATTTTAAGGTAATCATCCCTGAGTACAATTAATATAAGTGACTATATGCACAGAATGTGTCTGATAACACTGAAACAAATTACCACCAAGATGACGTGTTCTTTGGTGCATGTGTCTGCTCTTTGACAATCACCTCCAGAAATTAAGCAGCATGCATTTCTTTTTTGATTTACACATTAGTGACAAATAGTGAGAAGGTTCAGATCATCTATGGATGTTTACAGAACAACCCACAGACTTTCAACAGGCAACACCTTCACGATGTCTGGAAAAGTTGCTTGTAAATCAAATGGCTTTGTGGAGTCTTCATTCCCTGCAAAAACATCTCCCTCCAATGACCATTTCCTTATAGCACATTTTCCTACAGCACTTTGTTGGCTGAGGGTTAGGTTTTTGGGGTTTGTTTGCAGTATGGCAACAGTTTGAATGCTCAGCTTACACCAGAGTAAAGCCAGCTATCCCCAAGCACCCCTGCTAGCACCTAGTCAGACAACAGAGGTCCCTGCAGCAACACAGCTAACTTCCCTACAAAGTTTATGCTAACCTCACTGTATCTCTAACCATAGCACTAAAGCCACTACAAAGCCACAGTTATCAGTGCAATGGTCAGCATGAAATACTGGATACAGCATTTGTCAACACTTTCTATTTCTAGAGTCTCAATAATAATTTAATAATAAAATTATTACTAACTATAACAGATAGCTCATCTAAAGACTCATTTTCAAGCTACTGGAGACTTCACAGTTTGTAAATGGCTGAGAACAAACTACTGAAATGCAGCTTTTGTCAAGAAGCCACTCAAGTGTAGAGAGCAGAATTGAAGAATTGCTGGTAACAACATAACTTAGAGGGAAAGGACAAGGCTTTCTAGCAAGAATGCCAGTATACAAGCTGCAACCAGTTATTTACATACAGGTTTAAGAAAAAGCTTTTAGAACAGAGTTTTCACCCTCCTCCCTCACCCCCCCCAGGAAGGATTCCCAAACAAAAGTTAACACACAAATCACACCAAAGCTGTACACAACTTGGCATGGAGTTGGCAGACGTTGCATTCAACACTGCTGCTAACAGCAGCACAAGAAACAAAAACCCAGGCCAACACAACAGGCCAAGTCTCCAAACGTTTCACTGACTGCAGGTCAAAGCAATAATCAAGAGACTCAAAGTTCACAGAAACGAGAGCTTGCACTGAACACAATGAGAGAACAAGCCCACTTCTTGTGTGAATGTCAGATGTTATGGCAGCTCGGTCTGTTCCTGTTACCCAACAAGAGTTCTTACACTCATTGCCAAGATTTCCTCCAAACAACTCTCCCCTACCCTCAGCTGACCCAAAAAGCAAACTGTGGGGATGGGCAGCCCCACAGCGCAGCAGATCCAGGGGACAGAGGCAGCTGATGTGAGCAGCGTGTAAATGCTGACTGAATGAAAAACTGCATTAGAAAAACTGCAAGAACAATGGCTGGAAAGCTCCTCAGGCTCCCCTGCAGATCTAGTGAATGGGAGCCAAGACCATACCTCATCAAAACGAGACGTGCCAGCATTGTGCTGGGCAGCTCTCTAATCCACACCAATGGATGCCAGCCCTGAAATACTGCTGACCCCACAACAGACTGTTTTATTATAGTCTGCATAACCACCCACTAACAGGGGTTGCAGAGGCTTCCTACTGCTCCAAGCAAAGTTAAGTGGCGTTCCTCTTCCTCTCTAGATGGGCAGGGAGACAGGCAGCTGGCACCATCGAGGGAAAAGGGCCTAAAAATTGGACAAAGGGAGGAAAGGGAAAGCTCATGATAACAGGAGAAGTACCAACTGCCTTCCAGACTGCCAGTGTGACACTATCCCAGGCCCTTCCCTGAAAGCTGCTATTCACAGCTCTGCTTGCTTCCACAGCCTGATCCCCATCCTCTGCCATTCAACCACAGCAACTCAGAGCTTCCAGCTCAGCTCTTTTCAGAGCCACTCTCAGAGCCTCCACTCTGCGTGCATATGTGCACAGCATACCAAAGAGAACAGCACATCTCCACATCAAGTTAGCAGCTTGACATTGCGCAGAAAAACACCTCCCTCTAAAGACAAACAATACTTTCCAGCCTTCTGGTTTGTTTCGTCGAAAAAAAAATATTTTATGTATAGCATACAAGCAAATGTAAAGCCTCTAGTGAGTTGGCTGCCTTCCTGGCAGACCCCTGCAGGAACTCTCAGCAGCAGCCCTGGCATGCATAGCCCCACTCCAGCACAGCACATACCCCATTGTGCAATCTGCACTGCTGCTCAGAGCTTATCAACGCCAAAGGCAGAACTTTGTCCCTGACTTAGCACACTAAAGGGCAGCAAAAGGTCAACTTTGAGTCATACTAAGCATGGACATAGTACAACTTAAGTGCTACATGACATCTCAGCCCATCCTTGCCTTGACTCCTGTGGCCAGGACACCTCCATCCCACTGTGGAAAGACTCACATTATTTGGCCTGCTCTCCAAATAACATTCCAGAGGGTCAGAGATCAATTTTTCTCCCTCACTGAGCTGAAAATGAAGCCAAGCAAACAAGAACCTACTCCTAGCACCTTGTTCAACCTGTTTTAAACAAAGTCTGTAAAAGAAAATTGGACCTGCTGTTGTGCTTATGTAAAAGTGATCCAAGCTGTTGGTGGGTTGAAGTAGTTTGAAGCCCTCACTGCATAACCCAGACCTACCACGTTATGTGAGGTGACCTGGCCACAGGCTCTGCCCAGCAAGACTAAATAAAACAGGAGCTACAGCAGATAACTAGGGGTAAAAGGAAAACAGACAGGCTTGAAGATGGCTAGTTCACCAAGGAGCACATGCCCTTCCCTCACGTCATTCTTCCTTTCTCCTCCCACTTAACTGTTTGGCAATCTCTTTAAAAAAAAAAAAAAGAAGAAGTGAATATGAAACTTCAGAAGTGGTCCTTCCAAGAAAATAAAATTTAATCTGTTAAACGTCATAAACTGATTAAACTAACAGAAATCAAAGGAGTTACAACTGTTTCAGAAAATAACAGAGCTGTCAGTGGGGGAGGAAGACTTGCGGAGGTCCAGGAACTTCTCCAGACAACATACAGCCTTTGATCTCCCCGTTTAATTGGCCCTGTCCACCTTGGATTTATTTGTTTTCCATACACAAAAACAAGGGGAAAAAATTAAGTCACATATCCTGATGCTGTAATAATTGCATGATGAAGATCTGGAAGGGAGCATAGCCCTGGGGGCTCCATGGAAGAAAAAAAAAAAAAAGGTGAAAACAAAAGAACATACCCAATTCTGGCACAGCACGAGAGCTGGTTGAGGATTTTTTTTTAAACAGGAATAAAAATAAAGCCTGGCTTTGAGATGCACTGATTCTATCTTTACATCATTCTCATTAGAAGATGTTGTGTTTTTAATAACACAGCAAAAAACATGTGTAATTACTTGCAGGGCAATGTTGTAATAAGTTATGGTTATACATGCTTTAACTAGAAGAGCTTCACACTATCATAATCTGGTTCTAGTTCTTTTTAGAGGAAAAACTGAGGCTGTCTTTTGGGCCATTTTCAATAAGGAAAGATAACAGGAGTTAGGAAATCATTCTAACCAGCATTATCCAGTCCTATCTTTTGCAACATTTGATGCTGATGAAGCAGAACACACAGACTGTTATTCAGATTGAACAAGGATAGGCAGAGTTAAACAACAGTAAAACACAGCAGAACTGTAGTGCAACTGATCTTTCCATTCATCTCATGCCCTGCCATACAACTTGCCCTTTCTGTTTTGCCATAACCAGCGCAGCAGAGCATCTTCCTACAAGCTCTTAGATATACTCTCCTCCTGAACACCAGCCTATAGGGCTGGAGAGTGTAAGGAAAAGCAGCTGTGCTCTTCAGCACCTGTTGCTCCTCTTCATTGTGAATCCATTTGTGTCTTTTCCCTGTTGTCCCCTCCAGATATCCGTACACTCCTTTTCTCAATCCAACCTCTAACCTCACACCAGCAGAAAGAAAAGAAAAGAGTAAGAAGAGATCATGCTAGCTTTTACGGGCCAGTAACAACATCAAGAACTCCTCACAACCCTCCCAACCTGTTGGTCATAGGATTGCAGTGCACATTGATTTGGGCCCCTGCTACTTACTGCAGAAGCCAAGGAAACCATCCTGCTCTTGATTTTTAGCTGATAAAGCACTGTAACAGCCAGAGATTTGACTGCATGAACATTCTCACCAAGCTCTGGAAGAGATCACACCACCACCACGAAGGAAAGATAAACACAGAATGGCCCAGGTTGAAAAGGACCACAATGATCATCAGTTCCAACCCCCTGCTATGTGCAGGGTCACGAACCAGAGCCACATCCAGTCTGGCCTTGGATACCTCCAGGGATGGGGCATCCACAACCTCCTTGGGCAACTGTTCCAGTGCCTCACCACCTTGAGTGAAAAACTTCCTCCTCATATCCAACATAAACTTCCCCTATCTCAGTTCTAAACCATTCCCCCTTGTCCTGTCACTATCCACCCTCATAAACAGCCGGTCCCCCTCCTGTTGATATGCTCCCTTCAAGTACTAGAAGCCACAGTGAGGTCTCCCTGAAGCCTTCTCTTCTCCAAGCCAAACAAGTCCAGTTCCCTGAACCTTTCTTCACACTGCTTTCCTTCATCCTCTGCCTCACTCCATATTCTCAAGAAGCCTGCCAGAACTTTTCCATTTGCCATGTCGTTGTTCTTTGTATCAACATTCGACCTTTCAAGTGCAAGACCTTTGAAAGATCCATACTTGCAATACTTTGAAGCACAGCTAAGTCTCTCCTCACCATTTACCTTTCTCTTCCCCAGACCTTTGGGTGGCAACACAAATGTAAAAGCAAGCAGAACTTTTGTTTGAAATACTCCTGCTGAACAAGGGCATATATCGCAGTGGTAACCCAGGCAGGAAGGAAGGTTACAGGTGAACACACACACATACTCACAAGAATTATGCCTACGACGAAAGCCTTTGGATTGAGTCAGACTTTCCATGTGCCGATCCATATAGCTCTTAGAACACTGCTGCTGGGGGGAGATGATAATATCCTGATTCTTCATGTCTGTCCTCCTCGGGATGCTCTGTGGGGCACTGCTGGAGAAGGGCTTCTTTAACATCTTCCCAGTGCCATTCTGGCTGGGCCCAACTTGGCAGCCAACCCCAGGGATGCCCGTGTCTGCCTGCTGCAGGTCCCCACACTGCCTGCTATCCCCTGGCCCTGGGATCTCCAGAATTTTCAGCTCAGTAATGTCACCTGCCCTAGAAACCAGAAAAGAAAACCAGTCATTCAGAGATTCAGCATTCCAGTTACTTTTACAAACAAAAACAACCAACATCGTACAGGGGACTGGTTAGGTGTTTATGTGCCATTATCAGTGGAAACAAGAAAAAGAAGAATTTTAATACTCAGGCCCATATATTCCAGACATCAAAACATTCAGCTGAAATCACATGTATTAATAAAAACCTCAGTGTTTCTGTGCTGCACCTGGATTTTGTTCAGGAGGTTCTGTTCCCAGCTTAAAAAGGAATCAATCAAGCAAAAAAAAAAAAAATCTTTTTAAATGAAAGCAAACAGCACAGATCTTTCCAAAAATCTGTACTTAACAGTTTCTAGATAACAATTATCCTCAGCCTGGAAGCTATTTTTAATCCATATCTACATAAAGCTATCATTAAATTAGTGCAATTCACACTTGGACATAGTTGGCATTTGCTGTTTCAAGAGAAGGAGGATGATGTAACTAATGTAGCAGTGAGTGTGAGCCAAAACAAAACAAAGAAGTGGTTGCAAAGACCTCCATCTGGACTGATTGCAAGACATAAATTAGAAGTTAGAGTCTTCAATTTCAAACTTAATAAGTATGTGTCCAAATGGGATGCAGAACTAACAGCAGAAAATTAGCAAGACTTCCACATCTCCTGGAAAAACATGGGAAAGGACAATGACCAATCTTCAAAATGCAAGTTCTTTAGGAAAAATAATTGATCCCCTGATGTTAGTGCTTTATCTTACTTAAAAATAAAAATCAGTGACTTGGAGACTTAAGTTCTGAATTATGAAAGTTGCAATGGAAATAGGAAAATGCCCAGTGACAAACTGCTCTTATTTTTTCTTTTCTTGACACCAACGTTACCAGGAGCTGGTAGGAAGGAGCACATGAGAATAAACACAAAGCTGCTCTGCTTCAGCATCCTGCTCCCAAACTCTCTCCTGTCTACACACAGGAAAGAACATGGGGGAAAGAGAAAGGAGGTGGTGCTTTGAAAAACTGCATGTAATTAAATTGTACTGGGGCAACTGATCTAATAAAGTGCAACCAGAGAGGTAAAGTGTTATACATACTGAGAGTAAAGTTTTAAAAGAGGACCAACTTCTCAGCTACTCAAGAACTGAGTAGAATGTGTATACACAATACACACAGAGCCAGAACAGTTTGTCTTTTGTGCACAAACTAACAGAAACACCAGAGGCACTGCTCATCCAAAGATGCTCAGAAGCAGCAGGAGGATTTAAAGCAAAGAGCCTTTTCTAGGAAAAAAAAAAAAAAAAAACAAAGCAAAACACCCATCCAACCCTCATCTGGAAAAGACACAGGAGACATTGGGACCAACACTAACCTGAAAGTGACTTCTGGCACGAGACATTTGACCCCGTTGTGGAAAGGCCGTGTAAGGGAGATGGTCTGGCTGACTTGATCCACAGCAGACACTCGCCCTTGGTAGACTCCCAAGCTTTCTCCACAATTAATTGACACGATGCTCCCAAGCCAGTCCGTAGCCATGTTTCTGGCACACAATTGCTGCAAAGAGACACAGGCCTGGCTGTGAGAAGATGCAGACACGACAACCTGAATCAGCATCAATCGCATCCCCCACCCCACGTGCTGGCTCCCACCCAGGCTCTGGCTTCATCAGCTTCTCTCCTCTTTGTGAGCTGGAAATAACATCTACATAGACACTGAGAATCACACTGAAGCATAAATCCTTGGTCAGGGCTCTGCCTAGTAGCCTGACTTTAACCACATCACCCTTTGCATAAGTGAAGAAATCATTTCGTAGCACATTTCGAGACAAACAGCTTTCAACTGCTGTTTGTAGTACCCTGTTTTGCCTGTGTACATTCTCCTGTGGTTTCAAACAGGGAATTGATCTTTCCTTTGTACAGACAGTGAGGAGAACAGCTTGTGTGAACTGGTGAGAACACTGATCCCGGCGTGTAGAAACAAACCCAACACCTTTAATCATAGAATGGCCTGGGTTGAAAAGGACCACAATACTCATCAGTTCCAAACCCCTGCTGTGTGCAGGGTTGCCAACCAGCAGACCAGGCTGCCCAGAGCCACATCCAGCCTGGACTTGAATACCTCCAGGGATGGGGCATCCACAGCCTCCTTGGGCAGGAGGGAACCTTTAAGGGAACAGCCAAGTAAAGAAAACAACACCAGAGTCCAGAGCAGAAGTCTCCAGAGCCAGGAGGATCAGCATTATAAACAAAGCATGCACAGCTTTCCAGCAGCTGCACTAAGTTCTACGAAAACATAAGAAACACAAAGGCGCACTGCCTGCTTCGCCTTCAGCCCCATGAAACTCCCCCACAGTTCTGATGCTTGACTGAACTTGCATCAGCACACTTTGAAGCAGCTGAAGGCATCGTTTGATCCCAAGCTTTATTTTCCAGACAAACAATGCAGGAAGATAACAGGCTTGTTGCCACCACAGCACTACAGAAGCTAACAGTTTCTCAGGAGAAACTAATCGCTGCATTTATTTGCCTTTCTCTGTGGGATATTTGCTCAGTTTACCCAACACATGCTAAAAAACACAAAGGAAGGAAGTGCAGAACGTAAGCCTAGGGAGATTAACATCAATACATCCCACATTTTTATGAGGCATTTTCATTCTCTCCTTTCTGTTCTGAGCTTCCCAGAAAGGAGCTAGAAAGAAAAAAGCTGCTATAAATAGCTAGGACATATACGTGATATCAGGAAAACCAAACCAAATCTCATTTCCATGAGTTTTCAGGAGATTTAAAGTGGGATGCTTCAAAGGAAAGCAAACACCAGACCTGGTCAACATGCAGCAGATTTTACAGCCTCCTCACTTTCTTGTTTCTGTGTATTTATATTAACCCACAGCAACAATGCCTAGATTCATATGTGACAGCCAATATAAAGCATTTCCAAAACACAGACAACACAATACCCCAAAGATCTGCAGCAAAACCAGAATTTCATCCATAGAATATCTCAAGTTAGAAGAGAGCCATAAGGACCCAGTGCAACACCTCCCTTTTCAGCTTTTCAGATCTTCTGTAAATGAGCCAAAGAGCTTAGTACACATCACCACCCCAAAGGATCCTTTTCAACGAGTCTCTCTCTACAAAAGAATCACCATATTTGTAAGCAAACATAAACAAAGGAAGTCCTGATGTCAGATATTCTCACTTTATTGGCACATCATTGGGAAAGGAGGCATTACCCATCTAGTCAATGAATTACTCAATCACATGTGAGAAACGTGAGCACACTTGTTTGTTTACACACGCACAGAATGGCAAACTTCCTGTCCAATGCTCTCCCTCACACTCCAAATTTCTGCCCCCACAACCGGCAGATACCTCCAATTCCCTCACACCCCGTATTTCGGATATAAGGTAGTGATAACCCGTCAAGTAATACAGAACGCAGAGTAACACGCGCTCGCAGCGCTTGGAAAGAAGCGAGCGGAGCCTGACAGCCCGGGACGAGCCGCTGGACGTACACAGCGCTCTGCAAGAAGGAAGAGGGAAGGCATGAGGCCCGCCTCCCCCTACCCCAATGATGAGCTGGCACCGAGGGGATCCCGGCCGTGCAGGAGCAGAACGGCCCGCCAGCCCCTGGCCGTGCAGCGCAGCTCAGCCCATCCCAGCCGCCCTGAGCACAACGCCCAGCAGCGCTCAAGGCCCGGGAGGACCGAGCGGCGGCCCGCCGAGCCCTAGGCCCAACTCCCGGCCCCGCTCCCGGCCCCGCAGGCCTGGCGCTCCCCAGCCGCTCCCCCAGGCTCCGTGAAGAGCTCAGCGCTGCGGCTGGGCCTCAGAGCAGCGCCGGACGATGCCCAGCCCCCGCCAGGCCCCCGAGGCCCGGCCCCGCCTCACCTTACAGCCGCCGCCGCTCGTCGCCCGCCCGCCGCCGCCACCTCCCCTCACGCCTCAGCGACGTCCGGAATACGTCACTTCCGGTCCCGCCCGACAGCGCCGCTCACACCGCCGGCGGGCGACCATAGAGAGGAGCGGTGGGGAAAGAGAGCGCAAGGCGCATGCGCGATGGCGCAAGGCTACTCAGCCTTGGTTTTAGAGGCGGGGGGGCTCTGCGCATGCGCCGAGCGCTGCAGGGAGCATGCGCAGTGTGCGCTCGCTGCCCTGAGTGGCTGCGGCGCTGCTACGTCACCGCCTCCATCGCACCTTTGGCAGTGCCAGATCGTAGAGTTGTGGAGTGATGTCATAGAACGGCTTGGGTTGGACGGGATCCCCTCCGTGACCTTCACCGTGCGTGCTGTCACGCCTCCATCCCTGCTGTCATCTCCACTACCCCCCTGCCTCCCATCCTCCATCATCTCCATCATCTCCATCACCTCCAC
Source organism: Phasianus colchicus (assembly GCF_987193195.1). Classification (NCBI taxonomy): domain Eukaryota; kingdom Metazoa; phylum Chordata; class Aves; order Galliformes; family Phasianidae; genus Phasianus; species Phasianus colchicus. The sequence continues at coordinate 2,733,455 of NC_143447.1, read as the reverse complement.
GTGTTATTGTGGCTCCTGCCAGGGTGCAGAGCCTCAGAGGGCACACCAGGAGGAAGGCTCCTCTTAGGGGATGCACTGAGTCAAGCCTCACTGAGTCAGACACCCCCGCAATGAACAGGGGCATCTACAGCTAGGTCAGGATGCTCAGATCCTCATCCATCCCGACCCTGAGTGTCCCTAGGGTTGGAGCTTGGTGCTTTTTTCCAACCTTAATGGTTCTGTGATCCAGCACCCGCGAGGACAGCAAAGCTCCTATCAGTGTGAATGCTCAATTCAGTTCCCCCTAGGAAAAAAAAAAAAAACAACTAGATTCAACCAGAGCTTTGAGGACAGAGCTCTGATCCATGTTGCCCTCCCAGCGGAATGAGATGTGCAAAATGCAAGAAACTTTTGTGTTTATTAGGTTAGAAAACCTGGGCAGCTTTTACCTCTGTAAATGAATGCCTTTTTATGCAGGACACAGAAAACAGGTACTGATACAACATTTGCCAGCAGGATTTGCCCTGCAGTCCTCAAACCCTTCTTTTTATTATTCATAATGCATAAATCTATTAAAAAAAAAAAAAAAAAAAAGCAGCATAATGCATAATCTGGAAGCCAGAAGTGTTTTCCCGTGCCTCTTATTGCTCTGTGTCCCTTCTTTTCATTCATTTGGTATTTCCCTTGAGGCTTCTCATTAGGAGGCCAGCTAATTCCTTCACGTGCGAGCAGCACTACTTTTATAATGCATTTCTAGTAGTCAGGCTGCCCCCATTGTGCAAATGCTGGGGGATCCCCGCGTGAAGTCATTTCAGGGCACTCATCCCGAGGGATGTGGATGCCTGCAGCGAAGCATTGCGGAGATGGGAGCATCTCTATGCCTTCGACCCCACGAGGCTTGGCTCCCTCCTCACGCAGAGCTCTTGGTGGGGAAGCGCTTCTTCATCTGGAAGCACTCGCACTGCTTGTATTTCATGGTCAGCCCGTACTGAGGGGTGACGTCCACCTGCTGGCCTGGGGCCAGGCTGATCTCCAGCTGCTGCAGGATGGTGGTCAGGAAGAGGAAGACCTCCCAGCGCCCGATGGACTCCCCGATGCACCGCCTCTTCCCCAGGCCAAAGATCACCACCTTGTCACCCTCCGTCTTGTTGATTTCGGTGCCGGTTGCATTGAGGAAACGCTCAGGCTTGAAGGAGGAGGGATCCTTCCAGATCTTTCTGCAGCAGAAGGGAGAGACCTGAGCAAGGTGTTGTGGCCAGAGGCCAAAGAAAGGTTTCGTTTCCCCATCCGAAAGCAGCGGCCCTCTGCTGAGCCTCTGTTCCTGATCCGCAGTGCCAGCTGCACGTCAGCCCCTATCAGCTCAACCCACTGAAACCTCCACTTTGAACTCTCATTGTGTTTGCCTGCGCAGATACCAGGGTTGATTGAACTGGGCACATAATTCCAGGATGTATTTCAGCTGAAACAGGAGCATGGGAATCAGGCAGGAATCACAGAATGGCCAGGGTTGGAAAGGACCTCAAGGATCACGAATCTCCAACCCCCTGCTACATGCAGGGCCACCAACCTCCTCATTTAATACTACACCAGGCTGCCCAGGGCCCCATCCAACCTGGCCTTGAACAATTCCAGGGATGGGGCATCCACAACCTCTCTGGGCAGCTGTTCCAGCACCTCACCACTCTCTCTGTAAAGAACTTCCCCCTGACATCCAACCTAAATCTCCCCTCCCTCAACTTCAAACCGTTTCCCCTTGTCCTGCTGTTATCTACCCTTTCAAAGAGTTGATTCCCCTCCTGTTTGTAGGCTCCCTTTAGGAATTGAAATGCTGTGATGAGGTCACCCCGCAAGGAAGGATGGGAACTGGAGGGATTTCTCCTCTGGCATTCTCCCTGCAAAACCTCTCCAGCCTGCCCCAGCCTGGCTGCACTGCGGGATTTCCCAGCACCTCAGCCAAGGGACTGCTGCTTGGATATGGGGAAACACATTCCCACATAGCACAAAGCTTCTGACACCTGGTCTGGTAACCCCTTCTGCATCCATCAGCCATCATGTTGCATTCATGACCAGTTGGTCATGCACTTATAAGGATGGATGTGAGCTATCCTTGTGCCTGGTGCAGCTGCTTAGGAACACTTTGGTGTACTCACTCATCGTGGTTCACTTGCCACTGGTTGACAAATACGCAGGTGTTCTTGGGGATGTAATAACCATTCAGTACAGTGTCTTTGGTTGTACTGCAAGAAATACGGGAGGAGAAGTTGAGAGGAGACTCGCAGCTTCGTCGTGACCTCCAAAGAGACAAAACCCAAACAGTGCTTACCTATGTGGGATGGTGAAGGGCAGGAGGGAGGAGTGCCGGAACACCTCCAGGATGAAGGCTTCTGTGTAGGGCAGCATGCCTCGGTCAGACAGCCGTGGTCTCCTCTCACAGCCGATGGTCTGATCTGTGGGGGGTGGACAGGAGGAGCTGGTTGGGGCCAGCCCTCAGTGGAGGTCCCAGCCCTGGAGAAGCGGGCTGAGGAACTCACCCAGCTCTGCCTGAATCTTCTTCTGGATGGCAGGGTACAAGGCAGCGTACATTATGCACCAAGACAGGCTGGTTGTCACGGTGTCAAAGCCTGGACCAGCACAAAAGAAAAGTGTTTAGATGCCAGAAGAAGACAGGTGAGAGGATATTTGCAGATCCCAGCGCTCTCAGTGCTTTGGCTGATGACACGCAGCCAAAATTTGCCTTGGAGCAGTTCCACCATCAGCCACCACTGCAAAGCCATCTGCTCTGAGCCTATGGTCCCTCCAAAACCCCAAGCTTCCGATCCCATCTGCCAGCAGCAGATGGGGCTGCACCCACCGAAATGCCCTCACCTGCCCCAAAGAGGTCGTTGACAATGGAGATGATGCTCTCATCAGAGAGTTGGACACGGACATCCTCCCCTGTCTTCTTCTCCTGGCAGTGCCCAATCAACGAGTCCGTGACATCCCGAATGTGCTCCTGGGAAGAGCCAGAGGGTCAGAGACACGAGGGCACATGGGATGGGGAAAGCTGGAGGCAGTGAATGCCCGCAGGAAAGCAGTGAAATGATACGGTTTGAATTTTGGGTGGTCCTGTGTGGGGCCAGGAGTTGGACTTTATGATCCATGTGGGTCCCTTCTGATTTAAGGTATTCTGTGATCCTAGGTAGGTAACAAAGCCAACCCAAAGGGTGAGGAGAACTGGGGATGTGCTAGAGAAAAAACCAGCAGCTCCGGGAGCCCCACCACATACTGCAAGCAGCAGAATTAGATGTGAGCTTCCTCCATGGCATCTTGGTTTCACCAGGCAGAAAGCAGAGCAAAAGCTTGAATTCTGTGCCTTCTTTCAGTGGCGTTAATGAATGGGATCACGACAAGGAGAAGGAGCAGTGAAGCAAGGGAAAGGTTTGCCACAGAGCAGCACCCAAGCTCTTACCTTATCAAAGGTAGTGTAATGGTTCTGGACGATTTTCTGTATGAAGGCATTGAAACGAGCGTTGACATCCTTAAAGGCAGCCATGGCACGGTTGGGAAGGTACCGGAGCAATGGGATGAAGTCAGAGGGGTTGCCAGCAGCAGCCACATCCCCAAACTCAGTGTTCATGTTCACCACGCTGAGCAGCTCCTGGTCGTCGTGGTCGTAGCGCTTGCCAAAGCAAATGGCGCAGATGACGTTGGCCACCGACACAATCAGGTAGTTGTTGGGGTCAAAGCTCTGCTTCTCCTCCATCAGCTGCAGGAATTTGGTGACCAGGTAGCTGGCCTCGGTGGTGACGTGCTCCTCCAGGAGGCAGCTGGAGGAGGCTGTGGGGCTGGCGGCGATGGAGAAGGTCTTCAGGGCGTTCTGTGCCAGCTTCCTACGGGCTTTCCAGGCATCCCCACATTCGTAGCTGAATGCCAGGCTGTGGCCATTGGAAATGTACTTAAAGCTGGGCAGGTTGGGGCGTCCCATGAAGTCTTCTGCTTGCCTCACCAAGGCTTGTCTGATGGTTTCTAGCCCGCTGAGCACCACCACGGGCCGGGAGCCGATGGTCACCTCCATCACATCCCCGTATTTGCGGCTCATCTGGGTGAGCACCAGGTGTGGGTCCTTCCTCAGCTCCAGGGCATTGCCCAGCATTGGGAGCCCACGGGGACCTGGGGGTCTGCGCAGCCCCTTGGGTGTGTGCTGCCGGCGGGTCTGGGTCAGCAGCAGGAGCAGGCAGAAAGTGGCAGCTGCCACCAGCATCTCAGTGGCCGAGATGAGACCTGGGCTGCCCACCTGTGCCATTGCTGCCTGCGGCCCTGCTGCCATCTGGAAGTGAACCTGGAGGGGAGAAAGTGCTGATGGAGAGGAGGGTCCTCCACCAGATATTGGGGTTTGAGATTGTGGGGTGATGGTGACCCCACGCAAGCCACCGGGACACCCTCGCTGCATAGAAGCGATGGCTGCAGGTGGGATGCTGGAGAGTTGGGGATGGGCAATGCTCACCTCTGGGTGCTGCTGTCCCACGAGGGCCCGATCCTGCCACCAGGTACCCGCTGTCCCTCCGAGCCTGCTTTATATGCATCGCCTCCCGCTGCCATTGGCCGGGACACCTCCCATCACGTGACCCGAAGTTGAACTGCGGCCAAATTTGTGAACATCCCCCCTCTCACCCCCCCCCCCCCGGTCCCCCACCAACCTCCCCGGGACCCCTCCTTGTTTTGCGGGGGGGACACCTGAGGGGAGCCCCGACGGGGCGGGGGGTGCCGCGGTGACACGGCGCGGAGGGCGTTCGCGGCGCCACGGGCGGTTGCGGAGACACCGGGCGGGGGATCCGGAGGTCCCATGAGGAAGGCTGTGGGGGGACATCGCGTGCGAAGCGGGCGGGAGGTTTGGGAACCTGCACCGCCCCGGTCCCTGCAGTCACGCTACCGGGGAGGTTCTTAAAGGAGCCGCAGCCCCACGCGGCTCCGCGAACACGCGGGGAGCGGCCGCAGCCCCTTCCTCACGCCGAACTCCGCGCTGCCGGCCGCGCCGCCCCGAAGTGGGGGTCTCGGATCCAACCCCTTCCTCACTCTTTGCCCTCGGGGCCGGACGCGTGGCCGCCCCACGGGACTCACGTCGCGGGGCTCCCGTCCAGGTTAAATATTGGCCAGGTTCGCGTGAGAAGCGATCGTGCCCTCAGTGCCCCTCTGCCCCCAGGGGGCACGTCGGGGAGGGGGGGGGGGGAGGTGGCGAGTGAACAGCACGGGGCCGCGGGGAGGATAGAGCTGCTATTTGGGGGGGGGGGGACACAAAGGGGACCCACCCCCAGGCGCTTGGGGACATCGCGTGCGAAGGGGCCGGGAAAAACGTGGGACGGTCACTCTCTGTCACGCTATGGGTGTGTGGGTGGGAAATGGCTTTTAAAGGGCCAGGGCGGTGGCCCCACGTCCACGAGCCCGGCCCGGGGTCAGGGCGGCGCCGGGACCGTGCGGGATCAGATTCCCCCCCCCGGCGCCGTCGGGGGTAACGGGGCTCGGTGCCAGGCGTGTCCCCAGGGCAAAGCGGGGTTCAGCAGTGCCTCCACGAGTGTCCCTACTTAGGGATGACACGGTGGCACGGTCCGGTGACAGCCGTGCAGCCGTCCCCCACAAGCAGCCTCGGAGCTGCTCGCCCCGTCTGTGCATCCATCCAGTTATACCCTCTTCCCCCCTCCCCTCCCACCCCCCAGCCTTCTCAGCGCTTCCCGTCTGTCTGAGCTCATCTCCCGTGTGCTGACCAGCACCTTCCCCACACGGAGCTGGGAGGCATCTGCGGGCTGGGACGCCTGCGTGGTGCCCATCATTAGCGCGTGCAATTACGGGGCCGGCTTTTAGCAGCGGGGGTTTTGTAACTGTTCTTGCCAAGCATTAATGAGCCCAGGCACTGCTATTAACGATCCCGCTCGAGCCAGATGTTGAAAGCCTTTATTAAACATTAGCTTGGCTTGTACCTGGGCAAAATTCCCATCGTGCTTTCCAAGGACCGGATGAAAGCTGGGGCCAGAGCCCCAAATTTTATTCCCTCTCATCAGCTTCCCTGCTGCTCTGTGCACCTGTGCATCGCACCGAGGAGGGATGCGGTGTGTCCCCATCGGGGCACGCATGGGGGATGAGCCCTCTGGGATGCCCCCAGCCTTGCCCCTGTACCCCTGCCCTATGTCAGCAGCTTCCCTTGCCCTGCCACTCCTCTCCCTGCAGCAGGGGAAGCGCGCCAGCCACTTCTCACGCAACCCTGGCCAATGGTTAACCCGAGGCCAGAGGTCCTGCCACTGATAGCGTGGGGATACAGGTGCCCTGCTTGAAAGGCTGGTGCCCTGGAGCATCTCAGAGCTGGAGGGTATATGCCTGCGTAACAGGAGTGGCTCCATATGGGCTCAGCCCCTCTGTTAATAGGTAGCCACCCATCGAGTCTTGGCTGCTGTGACCCTCAGATAAGCATCCAAAAATGTATATAAAGCCCCGTGGCAGAGCTGGGCAGCAGAGGAAGAGGATCTGGTGTGGTTCCAGAGTCTGAACGCCCACTGCCTCTCTCTGCCCAGCTTCAAGGACCTGCAGGTAGGAGTGTGTGCATGTGGCTCTGAACACAGAGGTAGGATTGAGAAGGTATTTATGTCAGCATAAGAAATTCACAGAATGTCTCTCCCATCCCTCTCATTCTCCAGCTCTCTGCTCTATTTAAAGTATCTCTTTCAAATCCTAACTCTACACCACGCTTCCTTCCAGGTGGCAATGGGGCCGGAGGAAGTGATGGTACAGGTGGGCAGCCCAGGTCTCATCTCGGCCACTGAGATGCTGGTGGCAGCTGCCACTTTCTGCCTGCTCCTGCTGCTGACCCAGACCCGCCGGCAGCACACACCCAAGGGGCTGCACAGACCCCCAGGTCCCCGTGGGCTCCCAGTGCTGGGCAGTGCGCTGGAGCTGAGGAAGGACCCACACCTGGTGCTCACCCAGATGAGCCGCAAATACGGGGATGTGATGGAGGTGACCATCGGCTCCCAACCTGTGGTGGTGCTCAGCGGGCTGGAAACCATCAGACAAGCCTTGGTGAGGCAAGCAGAAGACTTCATGGGACGCCCTGACCTCTACAGCTTCCGACACATTACGGATGGACAGAGCCTGACCTTCAGCACTGACACGGGGGAAGTGTGGAAAGCCCGTAGGAAGCTGGCACAGAATGCCCTGAAGAACTTCTCCATCGCCGCCAGCCCCACAGCCTCCTCCAGCTGCCTTCTGGAAGAGCACGTCACCAACGAGGCCAGCTACCTGGTCACCAAATTCCTGCAGCTGATGGAGGAGAAGCAGAGCTTTGACCCCTACCGCTACATGGTGGTGTCGGTGGCCAACGTCATCTGCGCCATTTGCTTCGGCAAGCGCTACGACCACGACAACCAAGAGCTGCTCAACGTGGTGAACGTGGTTGATGAGTTTGGGGATGTGACTGCTGTTGGCAACCCAGCTGACTTCATCCCATTGCTCCGGTACCTCCCCAGCCGCAACATGGATTTATTTCTGGATTTCAACAAGCGATTCATGAAATTGTTGAAGAAAGCTGTGGAAGAGCACTATGAGACCTTTGACAAGGTAAGAGCTCATGGGAGCCTCACCTGCCGCTCCCCCTTTGGTATTAGCGAGTTACTTGTCCTCTTGCTGCTAATGGCCAGCTCATTTTCATAGACTGTAAACTCAATAGGGCCGTTGGGTGTTGGAGGGCGCACTCACTTGCTCATATTGACGTGGGTTCTTACAGCAAGTCAGCATCACTTGTCTCTTCTTCTCAGAACAACATCCGAGATGTCACCGACTCCCTCATTGAGCAGTGCATGGAGAAAAAAGCCGAAGCCAATAGTGCCACACAGATCCCAAATGAGAAGATCATCAACCTGGTGAATGACATCTTTGGAGCAGGTATGTCTTCCCAGAGCTCTCTCAGCTCCTGCAGCTTGTCTCACTCCTCCTTGTCCAACCCCAGGCAGCCAGGCTGGGGCTAAGCACCCACCCTCCTGGCTCTCTGGTTTTCTCCCAGTAACGCCCCCGAGACCCCATGGGACATCAGCTCTGGAAAGAGGCTTTAGGAAAAAGCACAGGGCACGATTTGTAGCTTGAACAAGCTTCCAAGATAGGGTGGTTGAAGGAGATGCCTACTGACTGGTTGATGTTAGAGCAGCTCTGTGGAAACTCCCTCGATTCCCAGGAAACTACAATCTTAGCCCAACCTGACGTAACCAAGAGGTGGACAGGGAGGAATGAGAACTGAAGTTTTTAGTAAAGCTTTCTCCATCAGGATAAAAATCCAAGCCCTACTGTGTGCGCCCAGGATGTCCTCTGCCCTGTTATGTAGACCTGATCTGCATGCTCTCTGCTTTCTGCCTAGGCTTTGACACCGTGACAACTGCCCTGTCCTGGAGCCTCATGTACCTCGTGACATACCCCCACATCCAGAAGAAGATTCAGGCAGAGCTGGGTGAGTTCCTCAGCCCGCTTCTCCAGGGCTGGGACCTCCACTGAGGGCTGGCCCCAACCAGCTCCTCCTGTCCACCCCCCACAGATCAGACCATCGGCAGGGAGAGGAGACCACGGCTGTCTGACCGAGGCATGCTACCCTACACAGAAGCCTTCATCCTGGAGATGTTCCGGCACTCCTCCTTCATGCCCTTCACCATCCCACACAGGCAAGTGCTGTGCTTTCAAAGAGAGTGGAGGGCCAAGCTGGACTTAATGAAGTCCGCTGAGGATGCAGAAGAGCCACTTTGCTTCCCAAAACCTCACTGTCCTCTCTCCTCCCACCAGCACGACCAGGGACACGGTGCTGAATGGCTACTATATCCCAAAGGACCGCTGCGTGTTTATCAACCAGTGGCAAGTGAACCACGATGAGTGAGTACCTTCAAGGGCAGAAAGCCTCCTGCCCCAAGAGAAAAAGGAGCAGATGAGGTATCTGCTAAACCCGGTGTCCCCTGCATCCGTGGCCAGGGGACATCATCTCAAAATCTGATGTCTGCCATTCTAGGAAACTTTGGAAGGATCCACAGTCTTTCAACCCAGAGCGTTTCCTCAATGCTGAAGGGACCGAAGTGAACAAAGTGGACGCGGAGAAGGTGATGACTTTTGGCCTGGGGAAAAGGAGGTGCATTGGGGAAAACATAGGCAAGTGGGAGGTGTTCCTTTTCCTGTCCACATTGCTCCAGCAACTGGAGTTCAGCATCCGCGATGGCGAGAAGGCAGACATGACACCTATATATGGACTGTCCGTCAAGCACAAGAGATGTGAGCACTTTCAAGTCAAGAAACGCTTCTCCATGAAGAGCTCAAACTGAGCAGTTTATCCATAGCCCAGATATTGCCTTGGCCGCCCTTATAACAGACCTGGGTCTGGCATAACCTCACAGAACCATGCAATAAACAAAAGCCACTGAAGCTCCCGTTCGCTCTCTCTAGTGTTTGTTCACCTTCTCCATTTCCCAGCATTTCTGGTGTTGGATATTCCATCCTGTCTGCTGTTAGCACAAAGCACAGTTATGGGGAGCACAAGCTGCCATTTGAGGGAAGGATAGGAAGTGTACCCCAAACCATCTGAACGCCTTGGGGCTGCATTCCTTCAGAATTACTCTTTGACAGCTGAAGGACAACCAACCCACGCCTCAAGATCTTGGCAGAACTGATGCCCAAAGCCTGGGTGGGGATGAGGATGATGCTGTCAATGTCCAGCCAGCATCACTGCTTCTGGACGACTCAGGGGACAGATTTTCACCTATTGGAATTTACCTTCACTGTAGATGACGGTGCGGGGAATAAATTATTGGAGGTTTTGGGAAGATATCTTGGAAAAATGCTGATAGTTCTCCAAGCCCTCCAAAAACAACCGGCTTCCTTGTTTCTACGTTGTGTTTTTAATTGCCCGACTGACTTGTCCCTCTGAGATCCCATTCAGGAGCTTCAATGCCTGTCTGAGAATCTATCAGACATCCTTGCACCGGGCTGTTGGTTTTCTGGGCTGGAGCAAGGGTGACAGGGAGAGGAGAACAGGACCTTTTCCAACTCTAACCCTGAAGTTTACATTGGCTGTCAGTCAATCCCTGCCAGGAGGGCCAGATGCCTCCTCTTCTTGCCCTAGTACAGCTTGTTGTTTGTTTGCACGCAACCCAGTAGCTGGCACGCAATGACATGGGAACGAGTACAACCACTCAGTGCAGCACTGCTCTTGAACCCGTTCCCATGGGTTGCATCTACTCAACCGTAACACCAGACCCTAACCAATGAGACTTCTCTTCGGGTCCAAATATGGGTGGCTGGTAACGTGGATACACGCCTTGAGCAAAAACTTCCAAGAAGAGAGAAAAACAAAAGAGCTCCGTGGGGAAGGAAATGGGGAAGCTGATTGCCCAAGACCTCACGGAGATTCCAGCAAGAACTGGGAGGTGTTCAGACCCGTTAAACCAGCAGGAATGGAAGGAACAGCTCTTTGTTTGCCTATGTCCAGATGCTGCCAATGGGTGTAGAGGATGATGAGGAAGGAAGAAGGAGTTTGGAGCCCAGGTTGATCTCTGCTCTCAGCACGGAGACAAATGGAGAACAAATTCTGCTTAGCTTCAGTAAGGATGCTGATGTAGATATTTCCAGCACTCTGCTGAGTCAAAAGTTCCTTTAAGCTGAGGTCACCAGCATTGGAGGAAATATGGACAGATGGCTTAGGACCACGCATGAGGTCCATTAGCCACATAGCATCTCCCCTACCTTCAACAAAACCATAGGTAAAGGCAATAGATTCATGACCCACCTGTCCATGCGGGGCATCCCAAGGACAGCCCAGGGAAGGTGGGATCATCACAGATGTGGGGATGAGCTTCTCAGCACTTAACTTGGGGGAAGACCTCCAGGACCACCCCGTCATGGTGTCGCACCACCCCGTGGTGTGGGGAGGCTCTCATGGGCTCAGCCAGCGACTCTGGTGCTGGTGCAGGAGCAGAGTCCCATCAGCTGGTGCCATTGCGTGACTCTGTCCCCCTGAGTCCTGGTGCTGGTTGCTGATAAGGCCCGCAATAAGCAAGTGCAGATATAAAGGAAGAACACTGGGATGATTTTTACCCTTTAGAGATGAATGTTTTATAGCCCCGGGGCCGATAAGTGGATTAATATTAACATCGGTGAGGTGAAACAGCCCCTTGGTGGTGGTTCCTCCAGAAGCGTTTATCAGGGGCTGATTGCTGCCACTGGGATCACTGCTGCCTGAGGGCACTGGGGAGAACCAGGGTGAAAGTCAATGCAGAGTCGGGATGGGGAAGTGAGGGAGAAGGCAGGAGGGGAGTGGAAGGAGAGCAAGCAGGGAGCAGCAAGGAGACCTTTTGGGGAGGCTCTGGAAGGAAGCAGGGCTGCCATACAAGCAGGGCTGCTTGGACTTGCCTCCTTGGACATTCTTGGTGTGTCCTGGCAGCTCTCATCAAAGTGTTCCCATGCTGCACCCACAGCTCTGCCCTTCCTCCTCTTCCCCACCACCTCCCAATAAGCAAATCCATCGATCGTTGCCACGCCAGCACCAATTGCTCACACGACTCCTCTATCTTTGTCTTTCCACGAATTATTTTCCTCAGTTAAAGCCTCCGTTTATTCCCCAGGTAGCTTGAGATTGCCATGATTTCTTTATGGGGACCTTTATGGGAACCAGAGCTGTGATAAGCCAGGGGAGCTTTGATCACACCACGGCTAATTGCGTTTATTGGTGCTTTTAAAGTGAGTCAGCACTGAGCCATGGCCTCTTGGCTCCAGGTCCTCCTGCCAAGCTGGTGAGGCTCCTTGAGCCCACAGGAACATGTCCAGCAGGGATGGAAACCTAAATGCAGGCAGCACCCAGCTCCTCCACCTGGATGCCAGCCTTTGGAGTTCCCAATTCCCCAGAGGAGTTGCTCCAGAACTTAATGACCCTCCCCGTTAAAAGAGCGTCCTGTATATTTCTAACCCATCTCCACCTCTCTTCTTTCCCTCAGCACTCTTTGTAATTTGTAATTGATGGCCAAGCCTGCTCAGTTTGGCCAAGGGAGAAATAAATTGGCTCCTAAGCCAAGCAGGTGTCACAGAATCACAGATCACAGAATCACAGAATGGCCAGGGTTGGAAGGGACCTCAAGGATCATGAATCTCCAACCCCCTGCCACACGCAGGGCCACCAACCTCCACATTTAACACTAAGACCACTGCTGTGACTGCCCATCCCCAAAAGAGGGGACAGCCCCTCTTTTCTCTCTTTTCTATTCTTAACCCCCATGTTAAGAATACTCTTGATGCTCGACGTCTTAAAGCTCACTTTGAGCCCCACATTTCTGAGCCACGTGTGCAGTCTGATGGTACCCGAGCGCTGTGAGCTTTGCTCCTGCATCCCTGCTGATTGAGGGACATGGTTGGTGGGCAGGGTGGTGATGGGCTGGTGGTTGGACGAGACGATCCCAGTGGTCATTCCAACCTTAATGATTCTATGAGAAGATGATCTCCAAAGACCACATCTCCTTGCCTCTCCACATTCAGGACCAAGCCAGGCTTTCCTCTTCCTTCAGCCACGGGAGCAGCTGTGGGAAGAGTGGCTGATTTCTGCCTTTTGGGGGAAGAAAAACTGCTCCCATCATGGAGCATGGCTCTCTGATTTTATCTCTCGGGGCAATGGAGCTGATGGAACTTTCTCTGGACCCCAAGCCCCAAGCTATGATGGGGTGCACAAGAAAGCAGGTGAGGGTGGAGTTTGTCCCTGGGTTGAGACAGAGCAAAGCAGTCACAGTGATAACCACATCCTGCACACCGAGGGCTGCTTGGGACAAGTGGGGGTTGGGGACACCGACCTCAATCCCAGCTCTCCTTTAGCTCCCTGCACCCCTCACCAGCATCCGGCACACTGGGAGACCCCACGGCAACCCAATCCCTTCTGCTTTAATTAAAACCCTCCTGGAAACGAGGGAACGTTCGGAAAATGAGGCAGAACCAACGAGGGGCTTTAGGGGCCGGCATGCAGCACACGAAGGTCAGGGTTGAATGCCCTCAGTGCGCACGCAGCACCAGGCAGGGCAGTGCGGGTCCCGAAGCGGCGATGCTCTCCGGAGCTTTTTTGTCCCCCCTGCGTTGTCGCCTTTGGGACGTGATCGCCCTCGTGTGGCATCTGCCACATCTCTGCTCTGCGTGAACGGAACCTTCCCATGAAAGGCTGAGCTCCTGTTCCGAGCGTTTGGGGGATGCTCATGTGGGCGATGCTCATGTGGTGGATGCACATTTGAGGGATGCCATCAGGAGGATGCTCATTCGGGGAGAGGGATGCTCATTTGGACGATGCTTATTTGGGGAGGGAGCTTTGTATCCCCACCGCCCTGGAGCTTGCAGTGCTGCAGGACCGCATCCACCTGCCTTCGTGTTCTGCTCAGCATGCAGTTGTGCTGCTTCGCTCGCAGTATTTCTGCCCTGGGGAGGCTGCATGGGTTGGTGCCCGCATCCGCGCTTTGCTGCAAAGCAGAGCTGCTCTCATTTCCTCCCAGCATCGCTCTGAGTGAGACAGAGCGTGGAGAAGGGACGCACACCAGCAGGGCCAGCCTGCAACCCAGCATCCTTCAGGGCACTGAGCTCCATGCGGGGAGCTCCGTAGCAATCCTCCCGATGCATTTAACACCATCTGGGCTGCCGGAGCTGTTGGCACCGAGTTCCCATCGGTGTCACCCGCATGGTCCCTTGCGCTGGGGGGGATGCAGGCACCGTGCCGGGCTTCCTGCTTCGCCCTACATGGCTGCACGCAGCGCAGGGCAGGAAGTGACAGCGGCTCTGCCCGTGAGCAGGCAGTGCTTGAGAGCTCGGGGCAGGGCGGCGTGATGCTGGGGGCCGTGAGAGCAGGGTGCCCACCTCCCTGCGTGCAGAACCCCAACAGCCGGGTGGGCTCCTGCAGTCATAGACTTCAAGGGAATCACATAGACTGGAAGGGAATCACTCCGCTCCCCCCGCAACGCACGGAGAGACACCCGCAGCACACCAGGCGCTCAGAACCCCCCAGCCTGACCGCGGTTGTCTGCACGTACGGGGCACCGCCGCCTCTCTGAGCACCCCGCTGCAGCACTCCGGCGTACAAAACTCCTCACACACCAACCTAAACCTCCCCACCCCGCACTCCGAACCCATCACCCCTTTCCCAACCCCATCCCGCACCTCCCCGCACCCCGAAAACCGCCGCTCTCCCTTCCCCCCACCAGGGGGCGCTGCGGAGCCGCACGGCGCAGGCGCGCTGTTCGGGGCGCTCCGATTCCGGCCGCCGCTTCCTTCCAGCAGGCCCCGGCCGCGCCGGCCCGCGCCCCGCTCCCCGCTCCCTCCTCCCCCTTCCCCCGCACCGCCCGGCCCCGCTCTCCCCCCGCATCCCGGGCCGCGGCCGCTCCGTTCCCTTCTCCCCCCATCCCGACGCGGCTCCCCCGGCTACGAGCGGCCGCGGCCGCCTCTTCCTCGGGGCTGGGAGCCGCCGGGCTGCCGCTCGCCTTCCTCCGCCCCTTCCGTCCCCCCCCGTCTTTTCCCTCCCCCCCCCTCCCCACCTCGAGCACGGAGGGCCCCCGGCGGCGCCGCATGGAGTACCCGGCGGCGGGCTGAGCCCTGCCTGCCCGCGGCCCCTCGGGGAGGTGAGTACCGGGAAAAGGGGGGGGAAGCTGCGGGACGCCGCTGTCAGCCGGTCCGAAAAGGCTGCGGGGGGACGGAGGGGTCGGGCAGAGCTTCCTCGAGGGGGTGGAAGAACGCTGAGCTCGGCCGGAGGTGGTCCGCACCGGTGGTGGTGGTAACGGAGGGGATGCTTTGTTCCTTTTGGGGCTGCGGTCCTTGGAATCGTAGTGCGGAGAGAGTCCCAAAGGGCCTCCGGTGGAGATCTGTCCGTTGGGGATGGAGATCTTCCATTGGGGATGGAGATCTTCCATTAGAGATGGAGATCTGTCCACTGGAGATGGAGATCTGTCCGCTGGGAATGGAGATCTGTCCGTTGGGGACGGAGATCTTCCATTGGGGACAGAGATCTGTCCACTGGGGACGGAGATCTGTCCACTGGGGACAGAGATCTGTCCATTGGGGATGGAGATCTCCCATTGGGGATGGAGATCTTCCATTAGAGATGGAGATCTGTCCATTGGAGATGGAGATCTGTCCGTTAGGGATGGAGGGGTGGGAGGTGCATCCACTGGAAACAGAGATGTGCCCATTGGGAACAGGAGGTGTGTCCATTGGGGACGGGAGATCTGTCCATTGGGGATGGGAGGTGTGTCTGTTTGGGGAAAGGAGGTGCATCCATTGGGGACAGGAGGTACATCCATTGGGGATGGAGGTTTGTCCACTGGGGACGGGAGGTGCATCCACTGGGAATGGGAGATGCATCTACTGGGGACAGAAGCCTGTCCATTGGGGATGGATGTGCGTCTGCTGGGGATGGAGTTTGAAGGCGGGGCCCCCAGCAGAGGTCAATGGCAGTGATGCATCACAAGCAGGATGTCACCCCCTGGTTCACCTCCCACATTCGTCCATTCCTTTCGGGGTGCACAGAGCCCACGTGCTGCTCCCCAGGAAGGCACCGACACCCTTCAGGACACGGGAAGCAGACCCAAAGGATGTGGCCTTGGGACATGGTGTGTTGGCCATGGGCTGGCGGTCACACTTGGTCGTCGTGGAGGTCCATTCCAACCTTAGCAATTCAATGATTCTGGAGGTGTCATCAGGCACTACGGCCAATCAATGGATAACCACAACCAGCGAAACCACCCAAATTTTGGAGAAAAGGCCCAGGAAAGTTCTGCCACAGCGACAAAGTTGGAAGCAGCGTCTCAGGGCCTCCACCTGCCCCTGAGTATCCCCCAGGCGCTGTCTGTGGTTTGACAGCATCATCTCTCTTTTAAAAAAGCCATCAAAAAGGAACACCACCCCCTTTCCTCTCTGGGGGCCGTTGGCTGGTGCCCGACACGCGCAGTTGGAGGCGCTGAGCCGGAGAGGAGCGGCAGAACCGTCTCAGAGAACTGATGAGATAAAGGAGGAACGTTTTTCTTTCGATTATGGTAATCGTAGGTGTTGCTTGTAATGACAGCTGATAAGATCTTTTGGAGAGCAGCGGGGATGTTGTCTGTTTGGGGGTTGTTGCGTGTCTTTTGTCTTTGAAGTTTGAAGGAGCTCAAGAGGAGCACGGGGACGGCGTTGTGCTGGAGGCACAGCAGAGCCCTTCCTGCAGGTTCTGAACGTCCCCCGGTCCCTTTTTCTCTCCAGCAGAGCAGCGTGGGGATGGAGCAGCTCCGCTGGGAGCTGTGGGAATGGCTGCTGTGCTGGGATGCTCTCCGCATCCCTCTGCTGCCGGCAGAGCCCCGATGCTCGGCGCTGATCCATCAGCCCGAGGATGAGGTCAGTTCCCCCGGGGGCATCCACCAGGCATGGAGCTTTCTCCATCCGCTTCCGAGGAGAGGAGGAAGTGCTGGTGTCGGACAAAAGGAGAGGTCCTCTCACCTTGTTCCGCTTCCCAATGGGTTACCGGGGTGCTGTCAGTGCCTGCTTCCCACTTTGAGGCCGTGCTCTGATCTGTTGTTCCCCAACGAGGTGAGCTGTGCCAGGAGCGTGCAGGTGGTGCCCAATCTCAGCCCCAAGCTCCTTCCTGCCACCCTCGCCCTCCAAGCACACAGGAGCTGCTGGGAGCTGCTGACCATGCACTGCGGGGACCTTCCTGAGCAACAGCAGGGTGGTGAGAAAGGCAGGAATGGGAAATCTCTCCTGCAGATGTGCACAGCGTGGGGCTCCATGCAAAGTGCCGTACAGCTGTGCTCGTCCCCATGGCAGCTTCAAAGGGGCTGAGGGTCTGCATTCAGCCCATACTTGTGAGCTTGCACTCTGCAGAAGGGCATCAAAACTGCACCTGAGAGCGGTGGGACCCCCAGTTCCAGCAAACAACACCCTAAATTGCAGCGTGGAGGGACAGAAGAGTGCTTTCCTTCAAGCAGACTTCATTAGGATCGCTATGTGAACCCGGCTGATAGGTTATTTTGGGGGGCTGTGTTTTGCTTTGGACCACTTCCTGCAATGGCTCGCTTTGAGACTTCAGATCCATTTAAAGACAGAGATTGAGCTCTGGGATGCTGCATTCCCATGGATGCTCTCTCACAGTACCCATCCCACAGGGGTCCCAATGGAGAGCATCCCCAGCGGTGGGACGAACGGGACGGGGCGGTACCAGGTTTGGGCTGTGAGCAGCAGGATGAGGAACAGTCCCATGTGGGGCTTTTTGGGGGGGTGCCGAGGAAGTGACGCAGCCCCACAGCTCGGTCTCAGGAGGATTCTCTGCGGGGACGTCCCCAGCACTGCTCATGTGGCCGGGAGGAAAACCACCACCGTGCACAGGGCTGGGTGCTGCGGTGATGGGCGACAGAACAGAGATGTTCCCATGGTGGGAACAGCTCTGAGCATCTCTCCAGACCCTAAAAAATGGGAGCGAGGTGTTGGCAGCTCTCAGCGCCCAGATCTCTTCCTCTCTGCCGCTCTGCCCTCTTATCTTCTTCCTCCTCCCAGCCTTGCCCCTTTGCTTTCGGTTCCTCCTGCCCAAAATACTTCTGGCTGCTGACGGCTGTAACTCTAAAGCACCCGCGTCGTTCTGGCATCACCAGTGCCAGTGGGGGCTCAGGGACGCTCGTGGCCGTTGTGACCGTGGGGAGAGGCCCCATGGTTTGGCCCAAGAAAGCCTCATTTGATGGCGGGACTGCTGACTTCAGCCAGCAGCCGGCGCGGATAAAGGCGGGTTTGTTCCCCTCCTACGCGCAGAGCAGGATGCGACCCGCGGGGACAGGGCTGCACCCACGCCCGGAGCGCCTCGTCCCGAGGGAAACGGGTTATTTTTCTTCTTTTTCCCTTTGCAAAAGCTTGCTGCAGCGGCACCGTTCCCAGCAGCTGGCGTGGGGATGTTTTCTTATTTCTTGTGGAGCTTTTTCTCTTCCCGCTTCTGCTCCATCCCGAGCTCTCCTGCTGGGTGTGACGTCTGGAGATGGCTTTTGGTGCTTCCTTAGCGAAAGAAAGTTGTGCTGGCCAAAAACCCCGTTGCAAACGGCGTTCCCAGCCCAATCCTGCACGCACGCATGGAGATGCGGCGCCCCTCGCAGCAGTGGTGCAGTTCTCAGCTGTCCTCTTCCCCCCTGCCCAGGTCTCATGGTACCAAGTGACGCGTCCCTCCCGTGAGATTTGCTCCCCCGAAGCCCCTGAGAAGATGTCAGGGATGCAGGTAAGGTGCCGTGAGCCCCACGCTCCCCTGCTGCTCGGTGTCAGGGTGGGTGGGAGATGCTCTGACCCACCTCTCACCTCCTTCCCACCTCCTTTTACCCCCCCAGGCCGTTTGGCCATCCGGTACAGAATGTATCGCCAAGTACAACTTCCACGGTACCGCCGAGCAGGACCTGCCTTTCAGCAAGGGAGACGTCCTCACCATCGTTGCTGTCACCAAGGTAGTGGGCCATCGGGTCCCGGGGCGGTGGGTCCCATCCTCCCAACCCCCCGTGGGGTTCCCTGAGCCTCCCCTTTGTTTTCTCCTGCATCCCACGGGCAGGGAGCCTCGCTCTGCTGTCCCCACAGGCCGGCAATCGGGCCAGGCTTTGGGTTAATTAATTCACGGCCTCGTTAGTTAAAGTTCCTCTGAAATGGAAGCGTCCCAGGTGGCGCAGCGGAGGGGGATGGAGAGAGGCTTGCAATCTGGCTCCCGAGGAGACATCTGTGGGCTGTGACACCTCTGCTGTCCCCACAGGACCCCAACTGGTACAAGGCGAAGAACAAGGTGGGCCGGGAGGGCATCATCCCTGCCAACTACGTGCAGAAACGGGAAGGAGTGAAGGCTGGCATCAAGCTCAGCCTCATGCCGTGAGTCCTCATCACCCCCCACATGTGGCCCCCTGACCCCGTGGGATCCATCCCGGTGCATTGACTGCCTCTCCCACCCTGCTGCAGGTGGTTCCATGGGAAGATCACACGGGAGCAGGCAGAGAGGCTGCTGTACCCACCTGAAACGGGGCTGTTCCTGGTGCGGGAGAGCACCAACTACCCTGGGGACTACACCCTGTGTGTGAGCTGTGAGGGCAAGGTGGAGCACTACCGCATCATTTACTCCTCCAGCAAGCTGAGCATCGACGAGGAGGTCTACTTTGAGAACCTGATGCAGCTTGTGGAGGTGGGGTCCCGGGGAGCAGGAACCCCCCTTGTCCATGGAGATGCCCAAGGCTGTGGATGGGGCCCGGGCAGCCTGAGCTAGTGAGGGGGACAGCCAGCCCGCAGCAGGGGACTTTAAGGTCCTCTCCAGCCCAACCATTCTCTGGTTGCACTTGTGGTTGATGTGGGACTTGCTGCATGCCCTGACCTGTGGCGAGGAGGGGCCATAGGTTTGGGGACGCATGGGTTGGAGTTAAGTCACTCTGGACTGTGGGAGGTGGTGGAATCTTCTCTGCATCCCTGTGGGCTGGGTCGGAGGCTGCTGGGCCCAGAGCCTTGGGACAAAAGGGGTGAGATGGAAACAGGGATAGGATGGGCAAAGGCACCAGACCCCTGAGCCGGTCTCATCTGTGGCCTCGTGCTGCCACCTGGTGGGGTCTCAGGGCCTGGCATCGCCCTGGCAGGGACCCCCACCAAGTCCCCACACTGTCATCCGTGGCTGTGGGTGACCTCCCGGCCTCTCACCCCCGTCTCCCCTCCAGCATTACACCACGGATGCTGACGGTCTCTGCACGCGCCTCATCAAGCCGAAGGTGATGGAGGGGACGGTGGCAGCTCAGGATGAGTTCTCCCGCAGTGAGTGGCCGTGCCCCCTCCCCACCTCCCATCCCCGTCCTTGGCACCCCCTCACCCTCATCCTTCCCACTCAGGTGGCTGGGCCCTCAACATGAAGGACCTCAAGCTGCTGCAGATCATTGGCAAAGGGGAATTTGGAGGTGAGCAGCGCTTTGGCCGCCCGTACCCGATGCCATAGGGTCTCCTTTGCTGGGGAGAAGCACGTCCCCGTGCATCCCAGTAAAGGGGTGATGCTGGGAGGGGTGCTGGGAGGCCATGGCTCATCCCTGTGCCCATCCATCCTCCCCCACAGATGTGATGCTGGGTGATTACCGGGGGAACAAAGTCGCCGTCAAGTGCATTAAAAACGACGCCACAGCGCAGGCTTTCCTGGCAGAAGCGTCTGTGATGACGTGAGTATGGCTGGGGGGCAGGGGGGGAACAACACGCACAAGAGATGGCAGTAGGAAAGAGTGTGTGGATGGAGGTGGTCTCCATGCCCTCCTGCTCCCTGCCCTGAGCCCTCCTCTGCTGTGCAGGCAGCTCCGACACAGCAACCTGGTGCAGCTGCTGGGGGTGATCGTGGAGGAGAAGAGCGGCCTCTACATTGTCACTGAGTATATGGCCAAGGTGAGAGCTGACCTCCTCCCACACAACCCCAACCCTCTTTCTCCACCTCCTTTGCCCCCCAACCTCTTGTTCCCCTGGGCCATGACCCCAGTTGGATGCTACCGTCTCCCCATCCCAAGCCCTGGGCTATGTGGGGCTGGCAGTGGGGCGCTGCCCCCAGCAAGGTGCTGGCACTGATGGCACCATCTCTCTCTTGTCCCTCCAGGGCAGCCTAGTAGATTACCTGCGGTCGCGCGGGAGGTCGGTCCTAGGTGCAGACTGCCTGCTCAAGTTTTCCTTGTAAGTACGGTGGGGCAGGGGGATCTGAGCATCCTGGTGGATATCCCTCTTCCCTGCAGGGGAGTGGGAGCTTTAAAAGTCCTTTCCAACTCAAACAAGTCTGTGACACAGGGATGGTCCTGCTTGCTCTGCCCACCTCACCCCATGCCCTGCTTGTTCCGGGGCTTGAAAAATGGGGAGAGGAGAGGAGGGATGGGGGGGATGCGGTCCCCAGAGATCACAGAATGGTTGAGGTTGGAAGGGATGTGTCATCCAACCCTCCTGCTTCAAGCAGGGCCGCCGAGAGCTCGCTGCCCTGATGTCCTCAACCACAGGGCTGACGTGCGCCCGTGGCTTTTTGTAGCCACGGTGCTGGTAGCCAAATTCCTAACGCCTCTCTGCCGCCCGCCAGAGATGTCTGTGAAGCCATGGAGTACCTGGAAGCCAACAACTTCGTCCATCGGGACCTGGCGGCGAGGAACGTGTTGGTCTCAGAGGACAACATTGCCAAGGTCAGCGATTTTGGGCTGACAAAGGAAGCGTCGTCCACTCAGGACACAGGGAAGCTGCCTGTGAAGTGGACGGCACCCGAAGCACTTAGAGAAAAGGTGGGAGGAGAGCTGTCAGAGCGAGGAAACACCTCGAGATGTCCCACTTTGCACTTGAACCCCGCTCACGGCCCTTTCTCCCCGCACAGAAATTCTCCACCAAATCGGACGTGTGGAGCTTCGGGATCCTCCTGTGGGAAATCTATTCCTTCGGGCGAGTGCCTTATCCGAGAATCGTAAGTGGAGGGGAGGGCTGAGGGTATTTTAGGGGATAGGAAGCAGCCCCCTGACCCCTGTCCCCTCAGCCCCTGAAGGACGTGGTGCCCCGGGTGGAGAAGGGCTACAAGATGGACGCACCCGACGGCTGCCCAGCCATCGTCTACGAGGTGATGAAGAAGTGCTGGACGCTGGACCCAGGGCACCGGCCGTCCTTCCACCAGCTCCGTGAACAGCTAGTGCATATCAAAGAGAAGGAGCTCTACCTGTGAGAGGGCTCTGGGGGGGCACTTCCACCCCCAGGGGAGGAGCAGGGGGGCTCTCCCAGCCCACACAGCACAGAGGGCCACCCATGGGAGCGGTCGGAGGGAACCCAACCACAGGGCAGCCCCTCCTGGTCTCTTCCAACCTTCCAAATCGGTCTTCGTTGGGTTTTGTTTTGTTTGTTTTGTCTCCCAGGCTTTTTTTTTTAATTATTATTATTTTTTTCTCCCCCTTGATTTTGGGGTGTTTTTTTTTGTTTGGGTTCTTTTTTTTTTTTTTTTTTTTTTGAGGGGGGGGAGGGAAGCCGTTGCTTTGTTATTATTTTGTTGTTGTTGTCATTATGTTGTGTTTTTGGGTTTTTTTTTTTTTATTATTATTATTATTTCAAGCAGGGGCCCAGCCGAGCGCTGGCCGTTTTACTAAAGTACGAATCTTATTTTTTAATGTAATTAAAAGACAGAAAATTTAAAAAAAAAAAAAAAAGAAGAAGAAGAAAGAAGGTTAATAAAGAAGAAGAAGAATAAATAAGCCAATGAAATGGACACACAAAAAAGGAAACCCCGACGACGACAGAAGTGATGGTTCCAGAGGAGACGCTGCATTGCTGGGAGCACAGCAGCGTCCCCCCAGGGCGCTTTTTTGGGTTGTTTTGCTTTAAACTTGTTGCAATGTTTGCATGCTGTCTCCAGAGGCCTTTTTTTCCAGTCCTGTCCAGTGCTTTATTCTCATGTAATGCTACCGACTGTGAGATTAAAACTGTAATAAAACCATTCCATACGGAACGCGGCACATCCTGCCTGCCAGACCCCTCTGTCACTCATCCCCTGCACCCATCCCATAGGGGACAAGGACCCCCTGCCACAGTCCCCTTATCCTGGGCATGGTGGGGGTGGCTCTGGCCTGAGAACTGATAAGCTCGTCACAGCGATGCCCTCACACTGGGTGTAGGAATGGAGTCCAGATGCATGGAGGGGGTGGCACAGCGCTGTGATGGGGTCTGATGCTGTAGGGTTTCGTTTCTCCTGGACTAACCCTGTCCATTCCCCCCCCCCCCCTCCAAGTTCTTCACATCGCCTATAAGCAGCTTTACTTCTCGGGCTTACGAAGATTAAAGTCATTTTCAGGCAAAGCCAGCAAGAACGTGGCTTTTGAAATGGAGAGAAAGGCTGAGCATCCTCATGCGGTGGGCTGAAACCAGAGGTAGGAGGATATGAGTGCTATCCCTGTCCCCTCATCTTGGGCCACCAATCAGCCCCAGCACCAGGGTGACCCCCACCTCCAAGCACTGTTTTCCCTCTCTCTGCTCTTTGCCTCCACCTTCAGGAACGCTCTTTGGTTCCCTTCACAACAGCAAAGGGGCTGGGTGGGATCCATCAGCTTGGGGGGCAGGGGTTTGGATTGGAGATCTCCCCGGTGGGAAGCAGGGCTGTGAGCTGCTGATCCCTGCCCCGTTGCACTGCTGGCGGCGATCCCAGCTTGGCTCAGCATCCCCCCATCTGGCTGGGATGCCTGCTGCGGGCAGCAGGGCAGGGTGAGCCCCTGGGACCTGCACTGATGTGTGCAGAGGCTGCAGGAAGCATTGGGTTCGCACACCCTTTGCTTTCCCTTCCCTGCGGTTGGCCTTGCAGGGTCACCAACCCACAGCCAGGGTCACCTCGGTCACACCAACCCTCCCAGCTGCGGATGCTCTCTTCCTGCTGTGCACCTCTCCCTTGGAGCTCTCCAGGAAAGGAGAACTCTGGACAGACCCCCTGTGGGATGATGTCTCCCACATGCACTCCGGATGCCGTGTGCCTTTGCTCGGGGCGCGCACCGACAGCCAAGCGGCACATGGTCTCCCCATGTGCCTGTTTACACGGCTCCGTGTGTCTGTCCCTGTGTATTTGTGTCACTGCTCGGGTGCCACCGCGGCCCCCCCTCGCCTCCCTCACCCCCAGCTGTGGTGATTCCCACGCCTATACGGCTACACCTACAGCAGGAGGTGCACTGCACGGGCTCTTTGCCATCCAATGTCACCGACGTCAAGATATTTAGGTGTTATATACAGGGTGTTGTCTGATGGATGACCTCCACCCTCCTTATCCACCTCGCTTGCCAACAGAGGGCACAGTGGGGCACCCACCACTGGTGGTGGGTCACAAAGGAGGGGATGGCTATGGCCATGGGACCCAGCATAGCTCGAAGCCCAAAGCCTGGTGCTGAGCTCTCCAAGGTCCCCTGTGCTTTCCCACCCAAATCATAGAATCATGGGATGGTCTGGGTTGAAAAGGACCACAATGATCATCTCGTTCCAACCCCCTGCTATGTGCAGGGTCGCCAACCAGCTGCCCAGAGCCACATCCAGCCTGGCCTTGAATGCCTCCAGGGATGGGGCATCCACAGCCTCCTTGGGCAAAGCTTGCTGACATCCCCAGCCTTGCCCCCATGGGCGTCCCTCAGCCCCTGCTGATGCTCTTGGCCTTATCCTCACCGGTCCCTCAGTGTTCCCAGCCTCAGCGTTGGCACCACCCCGATGGCTGAGCTCCAAAGCCCTGTGCTGCTGTGGCTGTGCCCGTCACACCAAGTGACAGCCGGCGGGGAAGTGTCAGCGTGACTTCACCCGGCAGAGGCTGCCTGCTTTATTTAGCAACGCCGCCTCGTTCCTCCCCCGGTGTATCTCCAGCACACACACACACACACACATCCTTCCAGGACCTACTCATGGCTGCACCTGATGAGCTCGAAGGCCTTTTCCAGCCTGTGGATTGGAATCCAATGATTCCAATCTCGCGCTTGGAGTCTTCAACATTTTCAGCCTTTGCCATCCCCTGCAGGGCTTACCTGGTGTCATCTGTGTGGTGCCACCTGGATTCAGCTCATCCCTGGGAGGGCTGCAGCAGGTAATGGGGTAGTGCAGGATTTGGGTACAGCGTGGGGTTGCACTTGGCCTTGGAGTTGGAAGAGTGACGTCGTAGAAACATCAGCTTGTGTCTGAGCACCTGGCTGGACAGCTAGCAAGGTAATATCAGAGAGAGACATTGTGAAAGGGAGAGAAAGCTCCATAAAATCTACATTGCTTCAAGAGTGGGCCACCGCAGGCAACCCTGGCAAACCCTGCTCCCATCTGGAGAGCTTGCAGGTGAGGAGCTGGGGTCAGTTCTCCACTTACCTGGAAAGAAGAGCCGGGCTGACGTGTGTATGCTGCGAGCAGATCTCATGGCAGAGATATTCAAACCAGGTGCCAAGGCTGAGGAGCGATCCTCTTAGATCCCACCGGCTGCTGCCACGGGGGGACGTCTCGTCTCCCTCCCTCCTAATCCACGGAGATGTGTGATATAGCATAAGCTAATATAATAGGTCATGCGAGGATTTACATCTCATTACTGCAGGTTGGAGTTCTGAGAGGAAGGATGAGTCATTCCAACTGGAATATATTGCAGGGAGAAGCGACGGTGAAAAGCAAATGGAAAAGCAGATGCCTGGAAGCACCACAGTGGGCACAGTTATAACCAGGACCTCCAGTGTCCCTCTGAGTGCCATCTCTGTAAGGACACCGAGCTCAGGGACACAGTAGAGCTGCCGGCCCTCTTTGGAGGTGAGGCTTCCCTGTGCCTTGCAGAAGGCAATGCCCTTTCCTTGGCCTTTTACTTCATCCCTACAAATGCCACCAACACCCCGGGCTGCCAGAGGCTGCAAAGGGCCGTCTCATGGCTCTTGTCCCAGGGGCACATCCATGTCCAAGCTGCAGGGCTCCCCGACCTCCATCCATCATCTCCTCCCAAAAAGCACCACGGAGCCTCCAGACAGCCGGGAATCGTGTGCTTGTTTTCACCTCACTGCTTTGTCCAAGCAGCTCAGCTCATCAAGAGCTGTTTCCTCTACGTTCCTCAGACAGGGAGGCTACGCGGCAGCTGACCCATCTAATCCAGCTGGAAAAATCGGTCCTGACTTCCAGTCTCTTGCTGTTAACCAAGGCGGGTTGCAGGCGTGCTCCCAGCCCTGCATCCAGGTGCTGCACACCCAAGCAGGTGACACCCACAGGGCTGGATCCTGAGCACCAGCCCTGCTTTCCCAAAAAGCAATCTGTGAGCACAGATCTGGAGAGCTCCATGGGGGAGCAGGGGTGGGGGGGGGTCACCCACAAAGGCCCGTGCTCAAAGCAGAGGGATGGCCAAGCAGAATGCACCAAGATCATGCTGTTTTCCTTTTAAGACCTGGTGCTACGTTGGGCAAAAGGGGGAGGGAGGCAATGCTTCCCTCAACCCCCCCCCCCCCCAGCTCACTTTGCTCCATCACTCCACAGCTGTTCCATCATTTTAATCTGCGGAGATTGTCTTTAAATTTCTGAAATGAAATTATTTTCCTACAAGCCGGGATTGGAGCCGGGGTACGCCGTGTATTTTCACGGGAGGAGAAGAAAAGAGGGAGAAATGCACGCTAAAGCCAGGCTGGCCATCTGGAAGGGAGGCGCGTGGAAACGCCGTTAATTGCGCGCTGCCCCCGGGGTTGCGGCCAAAGGGAAGGCAGCAGTAGAAGCGGGGTGGGAAGGGGATGCGGGGCCGTGCAATGGGTGCCTGCGCCTTCCTCAGCTCCGGGGTTGCGGCCGAGGGATGCCAGGTTCGCTCGTCCAAGGCAGCGCTTGCAGGGAGAGGTGGCAGCTTGCATTAGAATTAATTAACATCATTAACAGCGCGCTTCGGGGCGCGCCAGCTCTTGCAGGCTAGGAGCGAGCGACAACTCGAGGGGTGCCAAATCCGGTCCTTTTCCTTCAGGAAAAAGTAAAAAAAAAAAAAAAAAAAAAAAAAAAAGGAAAATTAAGAAATAGAACAACGACGAGCAAAAAGGTCTCCCGTGGGTTTGCTCCACCGGGGGGCAGAGCGGGGCAGGGGGAGGGAGGGAAGGATATCAACCAGCGATCCCGATCCCCCTCCGGCTCCACACGACCCCGTGAAGTTTCACCCCTTCCCTCAGCCCTCACCCCCCCCAACAACACCGGGGGGCGGAGCGGCTCCGCCTCTTACCGGGGGGGTCCGCGGGGGTCCGGGCCGGGCGGTGCCGCCCCGCTTCGTTCACACGGAGCTGTCAGCGCCGCGGAGCTGCAGCGCCCGCCGCCCCCAGCGACCCCCGGGCGGAGCGCCGGGCATCCCGGAGCGAAGAGCGGCCGGCGCTGAGCACAGGCTGCCCGGTAAGAAGGGACTCAGGGCACCCCCGGCACCGGGTATCCCCTCGGTCTCACGGCGCACCGGCAGCACAACTCGCGCGGCTCCCCGCTAACTCAGCTCCTTTTCTCCCTGCTCTAGGGTAGCCGCTTCCCCGAGCATCCCATCTCCCCGCTGCCTCCAATACCCGCGTTTCCTCGCTTCCCCGAGCATCCCATCTCCCCTCTGCCCCTGGTACCCACAGCTCCGGTTCCCTGAGCATCCCATCCTTCCGGCCCCCTCGATACCTGCATCTCCCCAGTTCCCTGAACATCCCATTTCACCGCTAACCCTGCTACTCGTAGCTCCTTGTTCCCTGGGCATCCCACTTCCCTGTTACTCACATCTCCCAGTTCCCTGAGCATCCCGTCTCTCTGCTACTCTCAATACTCGCATCTCTCAGTTCCCCGAGCATCCTATCTCCCCACTACCTCTGGTATCTGCATCTCCTGCTTCCCTCAGCATCCCACCTCCCCGTTACCCACAGCTCCCAGTTCCCCGAGCATCCCATCTCTCCCCTACCCTCAATACCCACATCACTCCAGTGCTCTGAACATCCTCTCTTCCCCTATCTCCAGTTCCTCGCGCATCTTAGTCGCTCCCTCCCCCCAAACACCCCAACACCTTCATTTCCTCCATTCTCTGAGCATCCCATCTCCCCGCGGTACCCACATTTCCCAGCACCCCACACCCCGCAGCCATGGCGTTCATGGTGAAGAGCATGGTTGGGGGGCAGCTGAAGAACCTGACGGGTGGCCTGGGAGGCGAGGAGAAGAGCGAGGGTGAGAAGTCCCCAGCAGAGGCTCAAGGCATGACCCGTGAGGAGTATGAGGAGTATCAGCGGCAGCTGGTGGAGGAGAAGTGAGTGCTGGGGGGGGGGGGGATGTGGGTTGGGATGAGGTCCCGGAGCTCTCTGTGCATAGGGGAAGACAATGGTGGGGGTGGCAGGGCCAGGACGCTGTTTAATGAACCTCTCCCCCCCCCCTTAATCCCTTAATCCGCTTCCTCGGGGATTTTTTCTCCTTTCTGGCTGTGCAGTGGGGGTAAAAAAAAACAAACAAACAAACAACGGGGGGGGATCGGGACTTTGTGAAGAAGATGGGGAATACCTTGTTTGGGGGGGGGAGGTGATAAGGTGGTGGGGGCACTCATAACTGCCCTGTGTGGTTCACAGGATGGAGCGAGATGCCCAGTTTGCCCAGCGCAAGGCAGAGAGGGCCACGGTCAGGTCCCACTTCCGAGACAAGTATCGGCTCCCCAAGGTATGGCACAGGGAAAATGGGAGGACCGATAGGAACCACTTCCCCCAGGGGTTTGTGAGCCCCAGATCCCAAAGCATAACTCCATTCCCCTAAAAAGCACCATTCCATCAGACCCTCCAGCCACCTCTGAGCACCACCAGCTCCACCATCCCAAAGAAGAGGACCCCAACATGCACGCTCATCCCCCAATTCCCCTCTTTTGCCCCCAACCCCATCTCCTTGAGGGACAGCCCCCTCCACTCCAGGCTGCCATCCCCATAGCTGTGAGCAGAGCGTGGCTCCTTCCCCACTGGATCCGCCAGCTCAATAGATAATTTGGCAAACACCTCCGAGATGGATCCCAATTTTGGAACTTCCACCCCACGAGCGATTCACTGGGAACAATTCAATCAGTGACAATTCAGCTCTTGGAGCTGCCACAAGCGTTCCCCCCTCCCCAAAACACACCCGGCATTCAGTGAGAGCCTTTCTGCAGCTCTCGGTGGTGAATGCTGTGAATTGGAGCCGGGCTAATTTTAGTTTGGAAAGGTCAGCTCAGCCAAGTGATATTGTTCTTATTGCTGGAGATTCTTGGTCCAGCCTGGATGAACGCCCCGCTGCTCCTTGCACCCACATAACTACCAGCAAACAACAGCTGGAGGATCTGTCTTCTGCTGCCAAAAAAGAAGAAAGGCAGAGAAAAAGATGGAGATTTCCTCCGGGGGAAGTGGGGGACTTGCTGAGCTACGGCCCTCAATCCTTTTGCTGCTTCCTCGTGCTTGAGATGTCCCTTCCAATCTTTAGACAAGTTTCTTCTGCTCATTCCTGATCCCGCTTGGCAGTTGGTCTGCCTCTTGCAAGCTCTTCAGCGCAGAGCTGACCCCAATACGCTCGCCGGTGGGCACAGTCGTTAGGCATACGTGTAGCTTAATTGGGTGCCCAAATCTTGGATGGGAGCTGGAAGGCAATTTAGAGCCATGCTGGCTCAATCTTCTTTGCACATCGGCTCTTGCTTTGCTCCCCAGTGCGTGCTGAGCTCTGCTTGGCCATGTCGCCTCCGGGTCATTGAGGGATGGAGCTCATGGGCAGCATCCCACCTGCATGCTAGGGACCGACCCTTGGGTTGGCTGCCAAAGCCCACGTAGGCACAAGGATGTCAATTCTGGATTGCTGCTACACGAGGTCCCACCACCCCTCGCTTTGACTTTCAGAACGAAACCGACGACAACCAGATCCAGCTGGTGGGAGGCGACGTGGAGCTGCCCAAGGAGCTGGCCAAGATGATCGAGCAGGACAACGAGGAGGAAGAAGAGAAGAACTCTGTCATCGGTCAGCTCAGCAACATCCAGAACCTGGACCTTGACTCCTTGAAGGACAAAGCCTCGGCCACGCTAGAGGACCTGAAGCAATCAGCCGAGAAATGCGCCGTGATGTGACCCAACCGACGCGACACCCTCAGCCTTGCAGCGATGGGGACCCACTGATGTCCATGTGAGCCAGGTCCTCCTTCTGAGCCGTGTTAAGCCCTGACCCAGATGTCCCCGCTCCGTCCGTGCCGGTATCCCCGTGCGTGGTTTTGTTGTTGGGTTGCGGTCCGGTCTGAGGTTAAGAGCAAAGGGATGGCTTGGCGTCCCTATCTCCCGGGGTGGGATCGGCTCCGTGTGGGAGAAGGGGCAGAAAGTGACCCCATAAGGGAAAACGCTTCCTTCTCTGTCGTGATGTGGTCGTGTGCTGTGCTCAGTCGAGTGTTACACCTCCTATGCTGTCCCCGTGCCACGGCACCGTTATCGCCGCTGGAATAAATACCAGGAGATGTCTATGCATTCCTTTCTCTCACAGTGCTCCCTCCGACATTATAGGTGATGGCGTTTTTCAGTGCTGGCTGGTGGAAGCACCACATTTAGAGCACCTTTGCTGACACCCATGCGGGCTTTGTGCTCAGCGTGCCCAGGAAAAAAAATAAATAAATCAGCATTCCTCCCCAACTGCAGAGAATTGGACTAAATGACCTTTAAGGTTCCTTCCCAACTTCAATGATTCCATGGATTGGATGGGAAGCCCTTCTTTGGGAAGACACGAGGAGCCACTGTGCCAATGGTGTGATGGCCGGTGCGCTTCCCCCACGCACAGAGCCCCACATGAGTAATGGTTAAAAGTGGAGAAACAAATGAGCCACCACCCAGGGATGGGGGAATCTCACTGCACGCTTTGGGTTGTTTTCCCTTTTTTTTGTTGTTGTTGTTATTTGCAGTTAATTAAACCTCCCCGCAGGACGCTGCTGGAAGGACAATCGGATTAAGGGGATCATGCAGCAGCACCCCACGTCTCTCTTTCCCTGCATCTAAGAGGCTTTAGGGGGAGCATCTTAAAACCTGGGGGGGAGCAAAAAAATCACACTGACCCACCTCCCCCAATCCCTTTCAACCCACAGCATTAGGGGGGGAGCACAGCATCACCTCCGTAGCTGCAAGCCTCAATGTCAAGGAGAGCTGGTACAATCTGACCCTAAACTATCCCGACACCAACCCTGGGGACACAGCTCCAGATTGGGGCGCATCTCAGGCAGAGCGTGAAGGCATATGTGATCGTGCTCACTGGCTGCAAGGGCGGGAGGCTTGAAAGCTCTTTAAAGCCTCGGGATATAATCTCTGCTCAGAATAATGCGGCAAAAAAAAATCCCATAAAAAGGTCTCTGCAAGAGGAGGTCACAGCCTGGGGCCCCGCTCTGCGTGGTGGCTTTGGGTGACACCGCTGCCACCACACACATCTGGATGGGATGGCATCCAACCCCTTGGTCTCCCTAAAGGCACGTGGAGAAACCCCCAAATAGTATTTATTCCAGATGATAAATTACATCTCCTGAAATACAGCAGATTTGGAGAACAGCTCCCTGCTCCGCAGCGTCGGTGCGAGGCTCTGCAGGGGCCAGCCCCCAGGGATGAGATTTTTGGTGCATCGTTGCCATCGCAGAGCACAGAGCCTGCCAGCCCCGAGCACTGCAGCACACACAGAGCCAGCCCCTTCCCTGGGGCCTGCAGCTTTTCCCTGCACCCGATTTCCACGGACGGGCTGAGAACTGGCCAGACCTCACGCCACCAATGAGGCAACACCGCTCCCCGTGCAAATCGCTTTAGCATCAGGCACACAGAACAAGCAGCTTCCAACGCTGCCCCGCTCCCAGCAAAGCAAAACCCCGTGCCACAAACCACCAACGATCGGTGCCGTGCTTTTTCTTTTTTTTTTCCCCCCCCCTGCCTTTCCCCATGGGTCGGGGTGAGCTGCAGGCTGTGCACGCAAGAGCCGCGTGCCTGCACGAAGCAGCAGCAGCCGCCGCCGCGCTGCCCAGCCAGCGAAGGGAATTGGAGTGGAATAACCTGCCCGCCGCGGGCACGCAGGCTGCTGCTGCAGCAGACGTTCCAGGCAGGGACTCCTCCTGACGGGAAAATGCAGTCACGCTCAGCCCAGCCGTCTCCTCGGCCATCTGCAGCGCCGCGGCGCCAGCAGCATCCCGTTGGGCATCACTGCAAGGTGCAAGCTGCGGGGGGGAAAGGACAGAGGGGACGGTCACCTGGCTGGGAGGTCTCTGCAGGCATAGAGCTCATAGATAAAAGGATGTGGGGACTCACAGCTCCGGACGGAGTCTGCCAGAGCTTCTTTGCCCATAGACTGCGCCTCCCGCATCTGCACGGGCAGAGAAACCACCACCATCAGTAGCACAAAGCCACCACCGTCAGACCCCAAACACCAACGTTTCCTCCAGCCCTACCTTGATCTGATCCTTCAGGTACTCCGCCCGGGCCATCAGGGTCTGGATCTGGCGGACAGACACAGGGAGCTCCGTCAGTGCAGTGTCCCCGTGGGGCTGGCGGGGTCGGGGCGGGTGCTGGGGCTCACCTCCGCATGCAGCAGCTCCCGTCTCCTCCCCGCTGGCTCTGCTGCAGGGTGCGGGCGTGAGGTCACCAGGGCATAGGACTCATCCCCCTGACCTCCCCCCTCCTTCCCAACTCACCAGCCAGGAGTAGCAGCAGCTCTCCCAGGCTCTGCTGGTAGAGCTCAAGGGTATCACCGTCATCCTTGCCTTCCTCCTCCTGCAAGAGACCCTGGCTGTCACCAGGAGAAACGAGGGTGGGCTCTGTCCCCATGAGCATTAGGACCCCAAAATCCAGCACTCACCCTCGCCACGGCCACCGAGGCCATCTCCAGTGCAGTGCAGAGCCGTGGCTTGTCCTTGGCCATCTCTGCAAGGAGACAGATGGGGAACACCTTCAGCCTGCTGGGAGACCCCACAGGCAGATCCCCACCACGCACACTGGCTCGGCCCCATAGAACACCTTTGAGGATCTCCCTGGCCGGGTTTCCCTGCTGCAGGAGGTTCTTGCTTTTGGAAGCTACCAGCACCTTCAGCTCCTCTGCTCTTGAGATGTACTGCCCCACCTGTGGCAGTGGGGCCGGGTGAAGCATGGTGCCACGGGGACACCCCAATGGATGGTCCCTCCCACCCCACACTCACCTTTGCCCGGATGGCTTCTTTGCGACGAGCGTCGCTTTCATCTGGGGGCAAAAGGGGGTCCAACATCAGGGGTGGGAGCTGCAGCACATCCTGGGGGTGCCACAATCCCACACCCAACCAGATGAGCTCCATCCTCTGCCCCTTTCTGTCCACTCAGGAACACGGGGACTCACAGTGCAGAGCGGGCACAAAGTACTCCAGAGCTTTGCAGTAGAGACTGAGCGCAGCAGACGCATCCCCCTCCTGATCCTTCTTCACCGCCTCCACCACCAGGTTGGTCTGGAGGTAATGAGGGCTCAGGACCAGGGTTGGGTCCCACCACATCCCATCCATCCACCCATCACTCACCGCCTTGCAGAAGCTCTCAGGGCCAGGCACGTGCTCCATGTCCACAAAGGGATGGGCGAAGAACTCCTCGAAGGAGATGCGCTTTAAGGGGTCCCTCTCCAGGAGGCGCTGCAGGAGATCTCGGCACTCCGGGGACAGCAGGGGTCGGCTGGGCAGCTGGGCAGGGACAGCGGTGGCACCGGGTGGCACAACACAGTGGGGCCCTACCCTGTGCCATCTCAACGTTACCTCGATGGCTCGGTCACTGCGGATCTTCTCCTCCAGCTCAGCAAATGAGCGGGAGGCAAAGGGGGGTCGCCCAAAAAGTGCCTCTGCAAAGAGGAGAGCGGTGAGGGGGTCACTTTGGGGAGCACCCTGTAGTCTTCTTGGTCCCACCAGGGGGGACGTCAAGCCAAGGGTCCCATGGCTTTTCCCTCTGCCCTACAGTGGACAAACAAATGTCCATAGTGGACATGACCAGGGTAGACATCATGAACACAGTGGACATCGCCATGGTCAACATCATTATGGTAGATGTTAACATGGCAAATGTCACCCAGCACCCATAGGGCTGGAGTGTACCCACATCAGGATGGACCCTCCACAGAATCACAGAATGGCCAGGGCTGGAAGGGACCTCAAGGATCACGAATCTCCAACCCCCCTGCTACATGCAGGGCCACCAACCTCCTCATTTAATACTACACCAGGCTGCCCAGGGCCCCATCCAACCTGGCCTTGGACACCTCCAGGGATGGATGGGGCATCCACAGCCTCTCTGGGCAGCTGTTCCAGCACCTACCACTCTCTCTGTAAAGAACTTCCCCCTGACATCCAACCTAAATCTCCCCTCCCTCAACTTCAAACCATTTCCCCTCGTCCTGCAGTTATTTACCCTTTCAAAGAGTTGATTCCCCTCCCCTCTGTAGCTCCCTGATATGGCTCCACAATACGGTCTGTCCAGGTGCACATGGTCTCCTACCCACAATGGGGTTGGTCCCCACCTTTTGGGACACTGGGGTGCTAGGGGATTATAGGGTGTAGAGAGATGGGTGCACAAAAGAAGGACCCACCATAAAGGATGACGCCCACTGACCACAGGTCCACCCTGGCATCGTACTGCTGGCGGCACACCATCTCAGGGGCCATGTAGAGTGGGGAGCCTCGCAGCACGTGCTTCTCATCCCATGGTGACATGTACTGTGCGAAGCCAAAATCTATGGGGAAAGCACGGTCAGGGATAACCCACCACCACCCCATAACATCCTAGGGCCAGGGACCTGACCTGCCAGCTTCAGCTGGGGGTTCTCTGGGGTGCTGAGCAGGATGTTCTGCGGCTTGAGGTCCAGGTGGGAGATATTGTGATCGTGGAGGAACTTCAGGGCGCAGGCTAGAAAGGTAAGCATGGAGGTGGGATGCTGGCACTGACACCAAGAGTCCCAATGGTCCTCATCCCTCAAACCCACATGGTCCTCACCGAGCTGCTGCAGGAAGATACGAGCCACCTTCTCAGGCAAGATCCGCCGCATACGGATGAAGCGGGAGAGGTCCCCACCAGCACAGAACTCCATGATCAGGTAGATGTGGTCACTGTCCCACTGCAAGACGACCCAGCTGGCTTCACTGCATCACACCAGAGCCCAAGGGGCCACGAGCCGACCCACCGCCCCATGGGATCCTCAGCCCCACAGGAAGCTCCAATCCTACAGGATGCCTCGAGTCCCATAGGAATTTCCAGCCCTACGGAATCCCTCAACCCTATGGGAAGCCCCCAGCATCATGAGGTACCCCAACCTCACAGGATACCCCAGCTCTATAGGATTCTCCAGCCCCATGGGATGCCCCCAACACTATGGGAAGCTCCAGCCCTATGGGATCCCCCAGCCCCGTGGGGATGCCCCTAACCCCATGGGACCCCAGCCCCATGGGATGCCCACGACCTCACAAGATACCCCAGCCCTATGGGAAGTTCCAACCCTATGGGGTGCCCCCAACACCATGGGAAGCTCCAGCCCTATGGGATGCCCCCAGCCTCATAGGATACCTCAGCCCTACGGGAAGCTCCAACCCTACAGGATCCCCCAGCCTCATGGGATGCCCACCACCTCACAGGATACCCCAGTCCCACAGGAAGCTCCAGCCCTATGGGATGCCCCCAGCCTCATGGGATACCACAGCCCTACGGGAAGCTCCAACCCTATAGGATCCCCCAGCTCCATGGGATGCCCCCAGCCCCACCTGGAAGTCCTTGAGCTCCACGATGTGTGGGTGCCGGATGGTCTTAAGGATCTCGATCTCAGTGAGCAGGTTCTCCACCGAGGCCCTGTTGAGGCTCCTCTTGCTCACACATTTGACAGCCACCACCTCGCGCGTGTCCCTCTGCCGGGGGACGAGCGGAGACCACCGTGGATCAACCCCACACCCTACAAACCTCCGAGATTCCGCCCTCCCCAAACGTAGGATCTCAAGGATGGAGAGCCCGCAGGGTGCAAAGCTCCGTGGTCCCGCACCTTGCTGTATGCTTTGTACACCGTGGCGTAGGTGCCGGTGCCGAGGCGCTCGGTGAGCACGAAGCCTTCCAGGCGCGGTGGGGCGCAGCCCCCCCCGGCCATGCCGCCCCGCCGCCCGGTTCCGGCTTCGGCTCCGTCCGCAGCTCCGCCCCGGCAGGAAGGGGCGGGTTTCGCTGCCCACGGTGTTTCTCAGCTGGGTCACTGGGATAAGAGGCAGGCTGGTGGAGCGTTTATTTCCTTCTACCGCGTCGCTTTGCTGCCTTCGTTCTGCTCCGTGCGGTGGGAACCCACCCCCCCCCTCCTCACCTCCAGCACGGACACGCGAGTAAAGCAAAATCCCACCTCTCCATCTCCCACCGATCCCTTCTCTCCCCCCGTGCTGCACCCCTGGTGAACAGAGGCAAATCTGCAAGGTGGGAATAATGAGCACAATCCCTCCCCCCCCTCCCCCCCAAAGCCCCACCTGCTCCCAGGTTTTCCCTCGTGCCACATCACTCAGGCTGTGGAGCACATAAAGAGGTCAAAATGCAGCATCGTGTTAAGTGTAGTAAACCAGAGGTACAGTTTTCCGCTCGTAAAATTAACAACAAACTACATGCAAGTTACAAAATCCATCCCCCCTCCCCCCCCCCAGAAAAAAAACAAACAGCAGATGAAATCAAGTTGTTCATAGCACAGGCCGATAGAAAAGAAAGTAAAATCGAAATTCCTGCTTCTCACCTCCCTGCTACAGGCTGGGTGAGAGGAGGAAGAGACAAACGCTCTGTGTGGCCCGGACAGAGATAGATATTTGCTTTGGAGAACATCTCCCCCTCTCCCCACGTCCTTGAGCAAAGCAGGGAAACTAACTGTCACAAACCGAGGCCAGCTGAAGCTAAAAATGCAGATCTCTTCTCATTGGAGTCGGCATCACAGAGCTAACATGGTACCCATGAAAAGTGCATCGTTAGAAAATGAAGGTTGGGGTGACAATGGAAGGGGAAGCGAGGCAGAAGTGGCCCTTGGGGAGGGCTAATTGCCCCGGAAAGCACTGTGTGCAGCTGAGGAGGCCGCCCCGGCCGCCGCGTTCTGGAAGCTCCTGTTGGCGAGGATGCCTTGGGAAAACTCTTCCTGAGCCCTTTGGAAGCTGGCTCCTGTGCGCCGATACAGGGAATGCACCTGGGAAACAGAGCAAGAGAAAGAAACATCAGCCTGCAGGTGTATGGAATGCACACAGAGCCGTTCTGTCGCTCACACTTCTGGTGTGTGAGCTTGAGGTGTGTGTTTGAAGAAGGTGAAGCTTGAGAGCTTGCTGGCCAACTCCTCTGGATTGTTAATGGCATGCCTTGCCACAGCGTCTGCTCCTCCTGTCCCCTTCCCAGAGCAGCCACTTGCTGACGCTTGAGTCCAAGCCGTTCAGCACTGACACAGAAAGCACCACCAGCACCATTTTGGGAATGCTCTGACTCCATCTTCAGGAAAACGCCAATCCCCAGCCCAAAAGATGAGAGGTGGCAACCCCACAAGCATATATCCCAGCCACAGGGATTCTGCAATTCCAAACCACTCACCTGCTTGAGGAGGAAGAGCGAGAGAACTGCACAGAGCGTGAAGAACCCTGCCACCACCATCATGATGATGGCCACAGCCATGTTTCCACGCAGCTCCGACAGCGCCGCAATCCAGCCACTGGAAGAGAGAGTGGGGTAAGCATGGTGTGTTACAGCTCTGTCCCCAGCAGCACCCCGCTTTCAGGCAGCAAGCAGGTGCTGTTAGAAATCACGACAGTCCAAACACCTCAAAATCTAGCTGGTATGGCTGAGAACTGGATGGCAGATCCGGAGCCCAGAGCTACGTGTCATAGTGACAGCTCTCCAAGAGATGGGAAGGGGAGAAAGAGGAGGGAATGAAGTGAAAGGCTGCAAAAAAAAGCTCTCCTGTGACAACTGCCAGCTCCTAAGACGACTCTGAGAAATCTCAGAGTTTGGCTTTGGGTCAAAACACCAAGATGCCTCACTCGGAACATCATCCTCTTGCAGTGCTACAGGAAAGAAGCTCTCCAGCTGAGCAAACGAACAGGCCATGGGCCACCAGGAGGCTAGAGACCCAGCAGGATGGTTTGGCTCACTCAGTGTGCTGTGCAACTCCTTGTGCATGAAAAGCAGAAATGCAACACCATGCACTGCAGCTAAAAATAAATCTGCTGTCTGGCTCGAGGAGACAGAGCTGAAAGTTCAACGCATGCTCTCCAACGCTGGACTAAAAATGGAGTGTGCCCCCTCCCAGTCCCCCATGAGTAAGGGGTGGGAGGGAGCACGAGGACAGCTCTGCCCATGAGCTGTTCTGCAGGCAGCGGGCAAAAATAGAGAGCACTTTCACTGCACTCATCTCCTGAAGGCTCTCCCTCAGGGGAAAACCACTGGCTGTTAACCTTTTCTCTGTTTCTCACAAGCACAGCAGGAACGCGAGAATCTGATCTGCAGCCAACACAGCAAGGTGAAAAGAAATCCATTGCTTTTGCTGTGGTGAGGGGAGGGACTATTTGGGGACCTGGACTACTGTGCCAACTAGAAAGGGTGAGAGATTCCTCACCCCAGTGCTACAGCCCCCAGAGAAGGGAGGAAGCCTTCCCTACCACCAGGGAAGGCTCTATTTAGAGACACGATCAGTGTAACAGAGGGATGGGAAACGCTTAGGAAAAGAATTACAGAGCAGGACTGAGAGATTCCACACACTTCTTTAAGGCTGTGGCAGCAGCAGAAGCGTGTGTGCCTTCACTGGGACTAAGAGAGGATGAGCAGAGGAGACAGACACACCAGCTGAGACCTGCCAACACTGCATGCCAGGCGAGAGACACAGGAGAAGGAACAGACAGCTGTCAGCAAGAGAGCAGCACCAGGCCCCATAGCTCCTGACACCAGGGCAGGGCTGCACCAGCTTGCTCAGCTGAGCTTACCTGTCTCCCCAGCCAGGGATGCCAACAGCCTGGATGACGTAGATTGCTATTTGGCAGAAGAAGACGAAAAAGAAGACGAAGAAGCTGAAGGAGCTGTCAGACCTGCAGGAGAGACAGCAGCAGGAGTGAAACTCAAAGACATAATTCCTGGACAGATTCCCTCTTCTGAGAAGAGGGAACATTTTCAGTGATGAACTTCCTGCTAAAGGAAGGTGGTTTCAGAAGGAACTTGTGCAGTGATAAGACTTCAAATACATCCACTGCATATTGCAACACCACCACTGCCCAGGGGGAGATGGGGTGAAGACATTGCCCTTAACAGGCACAGCACGCTCAACAAATGACTGCACAAACAGTTTTCTTTATAAAAGGTAGGACCTTATGTTAGCTAAGCCTGGATTTCACAATAAAAAGGATCACTATAATCAAATTCCATCAGATATTTCTAATATATTTAGGCACAAGTGGGTTTGATCTGTTCAAGAATGCAAAGAGCTGGAAAAATCCTGCAGGCAATATCATATTGGAACTGATCAAGCCAAAGCTCCTCCCACTGCAAGCTCTATTCCCCAGCACAGTGGAAAACAGTACTTGCCTGAAAGCCTTGTAGATCGGTCGGTACCAGCAGAGAAAGGCACAAGGGGTGAATAAAACAAACCACAGGATCGAGAGACCAAAGTCTACTCCTTTTTCTGTGTGAACCGTGAACCATGCCAAGCAAGCGAGCAGATTTAGGAGCAGAGTAACTGAATGCACTGGTCAGGATGGAAGAGAGAAGAAGCATCAGTCAATTCCCAGGAAACTCAAATCTCCACAAGCATCTCTCGCTGGACACATGAAGCTCTGCAAAAGTTCCTTTTGGCCATCTGATTTCCTTTCCTTCACTGGAAGGAAAACAGGGCTCAACCTAAGCACCTCATCTGCCCATGCTGCTTACAAACCATTCTTAAATTCTTAAATCAGCATCACAACTGACAGACGCAGCTGAGAGTGTTTTGTACCTGATCCCCCAAGTGCACTACCCACCATCTTTCTGAGCCTCACACTGTAAAAGTGTCTGTTCTACAACTACCAACAGATGAGCTATTCCCAAAGCAAAATCTCAACCTGCTGACCTTGACATGTCTTCACAGACAAGGAAGAGAGGCATTATTTTACCTGTGCAGACAACACCTGCAGCATTTAGCGCAGAGCAAAGTTCAGCACTTGATTCAGAACCTCCATAGGAAGAATTTTTATGGCAGTTCAGGTCATTACTCACACATCCACAAGTAATAAAGCATCTTGCATATCCGCTGGTAGTCAGCTGGGATGTCTGCAGAAAAATCCTGATAAAAGCACGGCTTGATTGGACACTTCCTGGGAAGGGGTGGCCAGTTGTTCTGTCTTGCTGTGGAAGGGACAAAAGAACAGTTCTTTGCTTGCTCTTTGGTCAGAAGAGCCATTGGCATGCCTTCTGTTTGTAAGCTGCACTCGTATCTACTGACATCAACACCTTGGGGGAGGCTGGGTCTCGGTGGGTAACCGGGTTTGAGCAGGGATGCATTAACCCCAATGGCAGCAGCAAGGTAGAGCAACCTAGAGTTGAAAGCTTTCCTCTGTGGGAGGCAGAGTGTGCGTGATGGCCAAAAACCATCATGAGCATTCGGGACTATGAGTCCAGGCTCAATCATTCAGGGTTAGGGGAAATACTGTTTTGCTCTGATTAAGATAGCACTGAAACTGATAAAAAGCCAGAGCTGGACTCCAGTAACTCATCTCAGAGCTCATTTCCTGCCCAGCCCTTCAGTAGACAGTTACACTATAAGCCATGAAGGGGCACGTGCAGCCCCACAGGGCTGCCTCAGCCATGAAAAGCTAGAGACAAAGCGAGGCATTCCTTTGGACAGGCCAAATCCACTTCTACCAGCAGCCAAGCAGATAAACCAAGCAGCACGGGCATCCCCAGGCATCACGTAGCTGCAGACAAGGCAGGAAGCACTACTCACGATTAATGCTGGCTGCATTGTTCTGCAATTCCCTTTCCTTCTTCTCCAGCTCAGCTGCCTTCCTCTCTAGTTCTGCCTGCTGCTGAAGCAGCCCAGCTTGTGCTGCTGCAGCCACAGCCTAAAGAAGGCAGAATGAAAGTAAGTCCTTCAGCCCTTCCCCACCCAAGACAGTGGCAATGTCAACTGCCAGCACATCAGATGCCAAACTGAAAGAGAAACACAAATTCAATAACAAAGGAGGACAGTTTGAAAACTGGGTGCCTGTGGAACATCCTGAAGCTGGCTTCCTGCCTTACGTGCTGGAGGACTAGATTAAAACTGATGCAGGACTCAGTCCAGGGGTTCCCCTCCTAACCTACTATAGGGTAGGAGTCCTCAAGGGGCTCCATTCCATCTCCTTTCAGCAAAGCTATGCTTTCCTTGCAGCTGCTTCTACTTTCCAGCTAGCTTTGTTGCTCTGAGTGCCATCCAATATCTCACTTGCAAGGCACATGCCTGCCCCCATAAGGCACACATACTTCCTCACCCTCACCTGTCTTACACCCTTGCCTGTAAGACAGCAGATCCCCCTGCCTATGGGCTCCCATCAAAGTCTTGCCTCGATCTCCTTTCACTACATGTTGCTTTTCTGGTCTAACAAGGACTTTCCCAGATACAACTTTGGAAGCTTCAGACCCACCCTAACCTTTTCCATCCCTCAAAGATGGGGTGGCTCCCCAGGAGACCCTCTGACCTCACTGTGCACAGCTGAACAAAACCCAGTGGCATTATTCTGCCCCAG
This sequence comes from Phasianus colchicus, assembly GCF_987193195.1. NCBI lineage: Eukaryota > Metazoa > Chordata > Aves > Galliformes > Phasianidae > Phasianus > Phasianus colchicus. The sequence continues at coordinate 2,692,336 of NC_143447.1, read as the reverse complement.
CAGAGCTATCCCACGGCTCCAACTCACAGAGGAGCTCCTTCTCCCATACCTGTGGGGTGGGCTCCACAGATGTCTGCAGAACAGCAGGCTGTGAGTGGCCAGAGGGCTGCGTGGCTGGCGCCGTCCGCGCTGCATTTGTCTGAAAGCAAAGAGCAAGAAGGGAACAATGTCACACACTGCTTCTTTAAGCAAAGGACAGCTCAGACATCAGCACGGCTGCAACAAACAGGAGGCAATTCTATGCTCTCAAAAATGTGTTCCTTCCTTAACACCCCAGGAATGTGGCACCCAAGGATTATGGGCATCGGGCAAAAGAGAAAGCAGGTGGGATTCTGAGCAGCTGTCTAAATCACAAGTATTATTTTTATCCCTGTTTCCTGCTCTCCTTTTCCCCATCTCAGCAACCAGGAAACAAGATCGAAGCTCTTGCAGTGATCCATTGGTGCTACCAAGTGTGGCAGCTCAGCTCCCAGTGCAGAGACCAAATAAATATTGATGACGACACATCTTCCTCTTCACACAGCTTTACTGGGAGAAACAGTTCCAGAGGAACACAGAGCTCCAGCAAGGAGTTTCAGTGCTCTCTGGCTTGCAGCCTGCCACGCACACAACGTCCCTGGGGAAATCAGCTGTGAATGCCTCTTTTTTTTTTTTTCTTCATTTAAGCTGCACCTACCAAGGGACCTTTAGACTGCTGAAACCAATGCCAAAATACCCAGTGCAAACACATACATACCAGCTGGGAGCTCTCAGAAAAGGGGTTGAATTCATCCAAGCCACTCTGGCTAGCATTTGTGAGCTGTGTCACCGAGGGATCCTGAAAGAAGAGAGCAAAGCCAAATGAGCATCAGGCACAAGGCTCCACGAGCTCAAACACCACCACCTGCCCACCTCCCAGCCCTCTGCTAACTGGGAACACGACTGCTAGGTGATGTTCGTGGCCTGTGATGCCTTCAGTGGGGTGAGGACAGACACTGGCTTGCTGGGATGAGTACTGAATCCAGAAGACAGCATCCCTGCAGGCAGCTTGCCTGACTCAGCAGCCGGGTGAGCCGAGGACACCAGCCCAGAACATTTCTGGTCCTCCAGCTCTCCCAGCTGGAGGCAGCTCACACGGTTCTGTGACAGTGCTGTCCCTTGGGCACACAGAGATATATGCTCCTACGTAGCCAGGAAGCAAATCTGAAGAACTACAACATTTTTATTTGTACTCACAGCAGCTCCTACTTGAAAGTGCCTCCCTCTCTTCATCTGCAAAGCACACAGCATTTTATATATGTTGCTTTCCGTAAACAGATTATTTTTAATAGATTTTGACCTCAGCAGCACTCCTATCACCAATAATTACGGAAGTGAGGCTCTTTGTGAGCTCAGAAATCCAGCTGCCTGGTTGAACAGCCTGTCAATATGGGTGTAGCCAAAGAAAACTAAAAGAAGCCATTTTTTATTCCTCCTTCCGCCAACAACTCGCATCTTGAGCTCAGGCAATTCCGTGGTTAACGAGGCAAGAAGCATTTCAGGCTGAGACTGAGCAAGAGTGAACAATTCCAGTGTGCAGAGGCCAACTGAGCCCATGTGTTGTGGAAAAGTCCTTTGGTTCTTTTCAGCACAGAGATCCCCTGGGCTTTTAGTGCGGCCTCCTACCAGGTGAGAGGTGCAGAGGGTGGTTAATGAGTAATGCTGCACCTCCCCTCGCTGCTGGGCACACTGCTTAGCACACCATAGCTGCTCTGTGCCCACACTGTAGCTTCAGTTAGGGCAGGCAAGGGCTCAGCCCATCTGACATCCAGCAGATGACTGTAGGAGGAAAGGAAACCTTCATAAAAGCGCAGGAATAAGAAAGGAAAAGCTGCACACCATTGGAAGAGAATCATTAAACTGAAGGAAAAGCAGCTGGGAATGAGGAGATGCACTGGGACAACTAGGCATGTGTTTTTTCTTTCCATCCCTTGTTTCCAGAGGGAAGGGAAGCCCTGCAGTTAAAAAAAGTGGCACTGCTATCAGAAAAGCCAGGAGAACAGCACTGTTTCCAGTAACACCAATGGGAAGAATGCTACCACTCCACTTAGCCATTGCTTGATATTAAATGATCTCTCATCTTCCAGCACAGCTTTAACCTAAGTACTTAATTAGCTGAACTGCCTGCCACTACACAAGTGTGCCTAAATGATATACAAAAAGCAGAGCCTTGCAGTGTTTGGACACACGTCAGTGTGCCCTGAGCGGTGCAGCTTCTACAAACCACGGACATATCACAGGTTATTTCCACCAGCTGCAAACTCACAGACAGCTGATCCTCTGGAAATGAACTCAAGGCTGATCCTTCATGATGCAAAACACAGAAAACGTGGCTCCAGCTGATCACTGAGATGCTTTGCAGGCTGCTACCCATGCAGCAAAGCATCTGGCTGTCCTCCTTTAGGGAAGCAACCATGCTCTTCTCAGCTCTGGACGTCATGTGCTTTTCCTTCCTGATGAGTAATTGCTTGTTGGACTCCTGCAAATCTCCTCAAGCTGTTTCCTGTTCCAGAGCCCAGGGGAAGCCTGTAACCTGAAGGCACTCACCCAGCTGGGCTGAGTCTGCCTCAGGGACACACTGTCAGTTATAGGACCGACCTATACTGCCAGCAGATCCCTTGCTGCTCCTCTCATCACAGCCCCTACAGTCTGTATAGACACACGGTGGCAACTGTCATCATTTCAGGTTCCCAAGCGTGGAATAATTCTCCATTTGAAACGAATTGTGTTAATAGGAAAGCTTAAAAGAATCACATAATCGTTTTGAGTTGGAAAGGACCCTTAAACGCCATTTGGTGCAACTCCCCCACAACGATCAGGGACACCCACAGCTCAATGAGGTGCTCAGGTCCAGCCTGATTCCTAAAATTCTGTCTTGACACAGAATTGCAAGGTGCAAGCTGCAGTACTTCAAGACAACAACTGGTGCTAGGAAGGATACTCCTCTGCTTCCCTCCATTCTCACAGAATAAGGGAATGCAAAGACTGAGCACAAGGTGAGAGAGCTCACCTGGAACACCACGGGGTTGCTGAAATAACACAACAACTGTCCAAAAAAGAGCCCACTGTGCCTGTGTTCAACCCACGGAGCTACTCCTCACCTGCTCTTACAGCATCGCAGAGCACCCCAGCAGGAAGGGTCCCACAGAGACACCTGAGCCCGTCCCTGGTTCCACACAGACCCACCCAAACCCAACCCTGTGTCTGAGAGGTGCCCAAGCGCTGCTCGAACTCGGACAAACACCAAACGGCCGCAGCACAGGCTCCCGCTGGGCCGTACTGACCGCAGAGAAATGCCGTGGGCCCCCCCGCCAGTAACAACAAGAAGCTCTCAGCCCCCGCAGCCCCCGGAAAGGCCGAGGCCGGGAGCGAGGCAGGCCCCGGGCCCCAAATAACGCCGGACCCCACGAGCGCGGCCCCGGGGGGCGCCGGACACTGCAGCGATGCGCACCCCCCCCCGGTCCCGCCCCACCGCTCCGATTGGCTGCGGCCGGCAGGAGCGGAGCCGCCATTGGACAGAGCGGCTTCACTCAGCGCCACGTCTCGCCGGCCGCGAGGGGAGGGGAAGGGAGCGGAGCGGGGAGGAAGAGAAGAGGGAAAAAGGAGAGCGGGCCCGGAGCGCACCTGGAAAGGGTTCACGTCCACCGGATCGGCGAACGGGTTGGTGTCGAAACTCGACATGTAGGCGGTGCCGGCCGGGCGTCGCCGCTCCGCTCCGCGCTGCCGCCCTCCGCCGTTTCTCTACCGCTTCCGGGAACGCCAGCGCGCCTGCGCAGAGCGCCACGTGACCTCAGCGTGCGTCGACTGTATGTGACGTCACGACGCCACGGGAGGGGGCGGGGCGTGCTGTGACCGGCCCTGCAGGCGGCGCTCCGGGGGGAACGCGTCGGCAGCGCACATGGCGGAGCCGCGAGGTGAGCGCCGGGCGGGGCGTCCCGGGGGGGCGGACAGCGCGTTGGCGGCAGCGGCGGTGACGTGCGTCCCCCCTGTCCCGCAGTGTTCCCGTTGCGCTGCCCGGTGAGGAACTACGCCTGGGGCCACTGCGGGCTGCGCAGCGCCGTGGCACAGCTGGTGGCCAGCGGGGACCCCGCGGCAAGCATCGAGCCCGAGCGGCCGTACGCCGAGGTGAGGCCGTCCGTGTGTCCCGCCGTCCGTGTGTCCCGCCGTCCCTCCGCGGCTGACCGGGCCGTAACGTTATCCCCCAGCTATGGATGGGCGCCCATCCCAGCGGTGACGCCGAGGTGTTGGATGGCCGTGACCCTCCGCAGACGTTGGGCTCCTGGCTGGCCGAGCACCCCGCCTGCCTGGGCCCCAAAGTGTGCGATGCCTTTGGCGGCTGCCTGCCCTTCCTCTTCAAGGTGCTGTCCGTCCGCACCGCCCTCTCCATCCAGGCTCACCCCAACAAGGTAAGCGTACCCCAATTTCTATCTGTGGTGATGCTGCCACCACCCGGCTGTGGGGACATCCCTGTGTCACCCCCTAGGAGCTGGCAGCCAAGCTGCACGCCCAGTTCCCCCAGCACTACCCCGATACCAACCACAAACCCGAGATGGCCATCGCGCTCACTCCCTTCGAGGGGCTGTGTGGCTTCCGGCCCGTGGAGGAGATCGCTGCCTTCCTGCGGGGTAAGCCCTGCTGGGTGGAGAGGAGGGATGCGGGGTGCCCATCCTGGTGGCCTCGCAGTGCCTCTGATTGGCCCCCATCACAGCCGTCCCCGAGCTGCGGGCACTGGTGGGTGAGGTGGCAGCTGAGCAGTTGGAGCGCAGTGCCAGCCATGATCCCCGCGGCGTCTCGGCTGCCCTGCGTGTCTGCTTCACCTGCCTGATGAAGAGCGAGAAGGAGACCTTCAGCCAGCAGCTCAGCCTGCTGGTGGAAAGGATTTCCCAACAAGGTGGGCAAAATTCCCACCTGTAGGATGGTGGAACCCCGATCTGTGGGGAGGATCCAAGCTCCATTTGGGTGGACTCCCAATAATCTCAGCCGTGCTCCTCTTGCAGCGGCCAAAGGGCAGGACACGTCTGCAAGCAATGGGGACCTGCTGCTGCGCCTGCACGCTCAGTTCCCCGGGGATATTGGCTGCTTCTCCATCTACTTCCTCAACGTGGTGAGGCTGGAGCCCGGCGAGGCCATGTTCCTGGCGGCCAATGAGCCCCACGCCTACCTGCAGGGAGGTGAGCTCAGGGATGGGCACACGGCACAGGGTCCATCCCACCACTGTGCAGTGACATCCCTTCCCCACAGACTGTGTGGAGTGCATGGCGTGCTCAGACAACACGGTGCGTGCTGGCCTCACCCCCAAATTCATTGATGTGCTCACACTCTGTGAGATGCTCAACTACACACCAGCACCCAGCAGCTCCAAGATCTTCCCAGCTGTGCAGAGCCCTCTGGACCCCTGCGTCTTCATCTATGACCCACCTGTGCCTGACTTCACACTGATGAGGATAGAGGTGAGCTGAGCGTGTTTTTAGGGACCTCAGAGCTGCTCAGCTGATCTCATGGTGTCCCAGTACTAGGTTTTCTTCCTGAATGAGTTTTGGCTGGTGGGAACACCAGCTTTCCCATTTCCTGACTGTGCTCCTTCCCCTTTTGCAGGATGTAGGGTGGGTTGGGTTGGGTTAGAAGGACCTTAAAGCCCATCTCAAACCAATCCTCTGCCCCTTCACTAGCCCAGGTTCCCAGCGTCCCACCCAGCATGGCTCCAGGGATCCTGTCCACAATTTCTCTGGACATCTTGATGTTGCCTAAACTTGGGGTTTCTCAGTGTGGGTTTGCTGGAGGATGGCGACCAGCCCCTCTCCATCCCACGTTCTTCCTGGAACTCACTCAGCTTCTTGAGCAGCTTTGGGTGTAGGGACAGGGAGGAAGGAGTCTTGGGTCTGCAGAAAGAGTGGGGAAGGGGAATGAGTGCCTTTAGTCCCAAAGAGAAGGAAAGCTGCAGGAGATCTGCACCGTTCTGTTGCAGATTCCCTCCTCGATCAAGCTCTACCTCATCTCTGCACTGGACTCTGCCAGTATCCTGCTGGTGATCCAAGGTACGGCCATGGGCACCTCTACAGCTGCTGCATCTGAAATGACCCTGCGCCGGGGCTCCGTGATCTTCATCTCTGCCAACGAGAGCATCTCCATGCACCTGTCCTCATCCGAGGGGATGCTGCTTTTCCGAGCCTGCTGCCTGCTCTGAGCAGGACCCCCAGCATCCCCGCACACCAGGGTAGATAGAAACCAAAATAGGCTTGGTCAGTAGCTCAGAAGTCACCCCAGAAGTGAAACTCAAAGCAACCTACATGCAGTTTCTAGAAGCAGCTTGCACTCCTCTGCTTTCTGAACCAGCTCTTTGGGGCTGAGACACTCGTGTCCCCATAGTGTCACAGCCTCTAGGGCCAGTCCTTACCAGTGCTGCTAACACCATCTGACAATTATTTATGTTTTGTTTGGTGTTCTGGGTTTGTTGGGTTCTTCTAGGAACCGCTGCTTACACCTGCAAATGTGATGCTGAGGCTTCCACCGGGAGGAAGGAGATTTGGGATCAGCTGGGTGCTGGATGTCCCCTTGTCCACTTGCCAGTGGAGTGGCTTCATGTGGCAGTGGGGTCTGGAGGTCCTCAGGTGACCGGTGCTATGAATAAAATGGTGACTTTGTCCTCAGCCTTGTGTGTGGAGCTGGAGGAGGCAGCACATCCACTGCTGGCTCCCCCAGCCCCAAATGGGAGCTTCAGGGGGAATGTGGTGGTGAGGGAGGTGGCAGGGCTGATGGACACCAGCATCCATAGGGAAACAGGATGGATCTGGGAAGGGAGCAGCAAGACACATTTTGAGTAACAAGATCCAGTTTATTGAGTGCTTCCTCCAACAAGGAGTATACAAAAAATTCTCAATTCTTTAGACATAGATTATTTAAATAAGGTTCGTTTTTAAGAAGCTGATTGTCCTCTACAGTACAGCAGGACCATGATTTAAGGCAGCTTATAAAACCCGCACCAGGCAGAACTTTCCTGCCCTGAATCCATGCCCAAATGGGCTGAGCTGCACTGATGACTGGGAAGGGCCCCCAGGGGGGAACATATCATAAATAAAACACAGAGGCCATTGACCTCTTTTTGTATCTAACAAGAAAGAAAAATACATCTATCCCAAAAAAAAGCAAGCAGCCCTTTGGGCACCTTCCTGCCCTGCACAGCTGCAGCATGAGAAGGATGGACAAAAGAAAGAATGTAACGATGCCTAGTTTGGGGAGCTGCTCCAAATCTGACCTTTTTGCATAATGAACAGATTCAGGAGGACCGTGTCAAGCAGTGTCCCTGCAGAGGTGAGGTCATGGTTTGAGGGCACTCTAGGTGCGTAGTGTCTGAGCTGTTCAAGGCTGAAGAATGGGACTGGTATGAGTCCCCTCCTTACCCCTGACAAATGACACCCATGTGGCCATATGTCACTGAACCACCCCTGTGATATTGCTCTGTACAAGAAGTGGTTTGGGACTGGCTGGGTGCTATAATGTAGTGAGTTCTTGGGGTGCCACCAAGCATCCCAGGGGACACGGAAACATGGTGGCTTTTGAGGCTTCCCACGTGAGCAGCACCTACTGGACTACACAGGAGAGAGAATCCCCAAAGCAGCATGGGCAAGAGGAGGTGGTGGGTTTGGGGGGGATGAGGTCCAGGTCCTCATCATCTGGGACCTCATCCAGGTGGTACCCATCCTGCAGGAGCTGCCGGCTCAGGTCCTGGTTCACCTGCTGGAAGGGAGAGAGAAGATGGGGCTGATTAATGCTCCCTGTTAATGTCACTGGTGTTCTGGTTAATGCTGTGGTGGGTGTGACAGCAGGGGACAGACCAGCAGGCTTTAGTTAACCTCAAGAACAAGCAGCAGCTTGTTCTAACTGTGATTAGAAATGAAGACAAAGTGCTGAGCCCTGAGGGGAAAATGGGGTAGGGGACTCCAACAGGAACTGCATGAGGGGCTGGGAGCCAAACCTGGACTTGCCTCAGCGGAGGAGTAGCCAGACGAGCCCCTCGATTCCAGCTCCCCGTCACTAGGATGAAAAGATGGTGTCAGAGTGAGTGCTGCAAGCTCCTTCAGCAGCCAGACAAGGGAACCTCCGAAAAGCCCCAAGGGAATTAAGGAGTTTACTTGCTAAATTTGGGTCAGAGGTGTTTTGCTGCTAGGAGGTGCCCAGCCCAATCATGGATGCACCTTTATTCTCTCCAAGCAGCAAGGCAAATCAACCTCCAGAACGAGGTTTATAGGCTAGTCCTCTGCAAATCCCACCCCTGGGCATTCATCCAGCATGCTGACCCTCTAAAAACACCCACCTGGAATGAGCATGGGATGCTCACCTGTCTGAATCCAGGGACACCAGGCTTTCATCCGCTGTCTGGCTGAGTGCCACGTAGCCCTTGTGAAACTTCACTGACCTGCAAGTGCATGGGGACATGGCTGCAAGGTGATGGGCAGCAGCAGGAAACCGTGTCCCCAGCACACGGCATGTCCTATCCTTGCAGCATCACCACAGCATGCCCATCCTCACAGCACCACCATCCTCAACCCTGCAGCATCCCCAACCATGCAGCATTCCTATCTTCACAGCATCACCATCCCCATCCCTGCAGCATCCCCAACCTTGCATCATTCCCACCCACATCCTTGCAGCATCCCCTTCCTCACAGCATCCCCAACCCCACCCTTGCAGCACCTCCATTCTAACCCTTGCAGTACCTCCATCCTTGCAGCATCCTCAACCCCATCCCCACAGCACTGCCCCCCCAGCCCACCCCCAAAGCACTCCCACACACAGATAAACCCCACATTTAGGTTACAGAAGGGCTCCGACCTTTTGGCTGTCAGTTTGGTTGGGAGCCTACCGGGCCCCCCCAGCAGCCCGTGCCGCCGCAGTGCCGCCCTGGCCAGCTCCCGCTGCCTCTCTGCAACCGAGGGGAGGGTGAGGGCCGAGAGTCCCATTGGGGTGTCAACTCCTCACACGAGGCCCCATTGGAGCTCACACTTACGCAGCGCGGCGGGGGCCCGGCTGAGGGTGTAGGGCCCGCTCTTCGTGGCCCCTCCGCCTCGCTGGCCCGCTCTCCTGTCACTGCGAGGCGACTGCGGAGGGAAAGCAGCACAGTGAGCCCCGCGCTGCAGCCCCACAGCCGGCCCTGTGCGCCACACCCCCACTCCAGGGCCCACACAGCCCCACCCGGCCCTGCTCCTCCAGCCCCCAGCCCCGTGATCACTCCATACAGCCCCCCTCAGCCCCAAATTGCCCTACCACACCCCCAAGCCCGGCCCCTCACCGCCTCTCCCCGCCCCCCGCCCGCTCGGCCCGTAGCGGCCGCAGCCCCGGGCCCGCCGCCGTCGCCCGTCGCCATGGCCGCGCGTCGCCCCGCCCCTCCGCCAATAGCAGCGCTCTTCGCCCTGCCCCTCCACCAATGGCAGCGAGCAGAGAAGAGAGCAACCAATGAGGAGCAGGAGGGGGCGTGTCCTACCCTGCGCATGCGGGGTAACGAGACATTGTACGCAGGCAAAACGCTCCGGGCTGCTGCTGTGACCGCGCTGAATAGGGCCGGGCTACGTAGTGCCCTAGGCAGCCTCCTGCATTGCTTTAGACATACATATATATAATTATATATACACACACACATATATATAATTTCTGTATTTTTTTTTCTGTGTGTCCTGGGCAGCCTCCTGCGTTCTATTATATATATGATTATAACATATTAACTATAAATTATATATATATAATTTTTTTTAATTGCCCTAAAACCAGAATTTTTTTCCTCTCTTCGCAGGGAATGTTTCCTATTTGTTCCCATCCCCACAAAGTAATGACACAAGGCACTGCCTCAGTTCAACTAGGCTTTCCTTTATTAAGTCCAACTCAACATCACTTACATCGCAATTCAATAAAGTTATTTGAAATAAGGTGATACTTGAACTTTTCTGACTTGAGGCGACTGTATACAATCGGGCAGCATTGGCAGAATGCTCCAGTAATGCACCTGGAATAGAACAGTAGAATACCTATTAGAGCAGCACCCCATAGTTCCCACACCTGCTATCTCCTGAGCCAACAAACTGCCTTATGTAACGTCCATTCCATGAGAAGTTTTATTTGGGCTTTACTTCAGTCCAGGTCTTTCCACTTAGACCATGATCAAGCTTCAATCAAATCTCATCCTTTAAAGAATTTGATTTACACAGATAAGTATTTCAGCTAGGGATCTGTGGAGAACAGATTTTTGACACAAAGGCATACCTATTTCATACATATTTTAGTGTCACTAAAGTAATGTATTTCCTTTGTGGCCAAGTCTGGCAGGGGCAAGTGCTGCAAGTGAAGTAAGAGAATCTCTTACCAACAAGGTTTATGCTTTGTCCAGGCCCAGTTCCTCTGGAGTGGAGATTCCTAGTTCACTCAAAGTTGGTCTAAGTTCCTGGATAACATAGGGATAGATTTCCTTGTGCGGGCCTGCCTTGTCCTAAAAGGGAAAGAATGATGTTAACCAGAGAGCAAGTCGTTGTGAAGTCCACCATGTAGAAGACATTTTCACAAAGTAGTCTGTGGCCTGAACCACCACTTGCAATGCACAAAGCTACAAGCCTTGTCAAGCTCCTAAAACAAGGGACGGTTTGTAAACCAGCCCATAGATCGCTTGCAAATCAGGAAACAGATTGGAATCATCATCCAGTCTGTACCTCCAGTCTTGTAGAGCACTGTTGTTTGAAACAAGTGGATTTGGCAGCTAGCAGCAAAGTCCTCTGGGACTGTCCTCGACACCTGGCTCAGCAGAACACAGTTGCTGGCTTCTAAGACAATGAAAAAGACCTCTGCCTCCATCCCCACCCATTCCCACTTCCTGTTAAGGAATTAAGCCAACCCTAGGCTCAGGTTTCAAGGTGCTGGTTTACGTTGTTTTTCTAACCGTGCAACTTCCTGAATGGTAATCCCAGCCAGCTCAGTATTTAGGACTGCATGAAGGTAGTTACCTTTGCTGAGGTACGTCTAGCAGCACTTATTAAAAGGAAAAAATAGTCCTTAAAGACTTTCCCACTAACATCAGCATCAGAAAATGAAAATGCAGAAGTAAGAACGTCACACTTGTGAACGTGTGCTGTTACTTTTACCTCCAAGCCACTCATGTTTCAAGCCACCAAGCATGCGATCGCAGTGAACCTACTGATTTTGTTAGAAAGGTAGGTTTCCCTTCGCGTCACTAACACTAAGCTAAGAGAAACTCCTGCTGCTGGGCTTTTGGTGATGCAGAGCAGCAGTCAGAGCCTAAGGCACCATCCCACTCACCTTCACCACCTCCAGGATGCGGACTGCGCTGGCAAAGTCATTTAACCGTCTGCATGCCCTCAGAGCTGCATCGATGATTTTTGGTTCCGGAACCAAGTCATAACCCACGAGCGTGTTTACACCTGTGGATATAAAGGAACAGCAGGAGCAACTTGGCATCGACTCATCATGCTGTCAAAAGGAAGCCACTAAGTATTATTTTGCTTCATGAAAGAATTATTAACATAGCAGCAATCGTCAGTAGCATCCAATTACAACTTTCACTGCTACTTTGAACCCCTCCACCCTCAAGGGCTTTCTTTTTCTCTCCTTCCCTCTCACTACTAGAGCCACAGCCATGTCTTAAAAGGGTTTTATGAAATCCCAGCGGGCCAGGATCATCCATGCCCTCAAAAAAAAAGTGTATACACTATGGCAAGTGAGCTGTGCAATCATTAAGAAATCCAAATGTCTTAGTTCCAAGTGGAATGAAAGCAGTCATTCCCTTCCTCTCCTTTCAAAGGCAAGAGCCTAACCTGGCTATCCGAGTCATGCAGCAACGAGCCCCATGGCTGTTACGCAAAGATTTTTACAAGCCCTAATTGAAGCAGTTTAATAGTAGCTGGCAACTCCACAGCAAGTAACACATGAAGGCAACCAAACAAATGGTCTGCAGCACGTTACAGCCAAACCACACAGTCAAAGTCCAAAGAAAAATTAGTGTGGTCATGCTTTAAGCAACCACTGAGCTCAAAAACCCTTTCCCCACAGCAAAAGTTTTTCTCCCTCTCCCTAAAGATAGGAAGTTAAATTCTGTATTCTGGAGCCTGCATTCTGACTGCCTCATAGCCAAATAAAAATAAGTTCCCCCCAGTCATGGTACTATCACAAAGCAGGCTGCTCTTCCCTTTGGATTCAACGTACCTTTCCTTAGCTCCCAGGCATCGATGTCTGGCTTGTTGAAATATGTCACCCAGCGGGCATCAAACTCTTCATCTGACTCCTGTGACCCATGGGAGTAACAGCGGGCATGCTGCACAGCTGGATAAAAGTAGAAAGGAGGAAGCTTTGAGCAAATATATAAAAAGAAGTGCACTCGAGCCTTGACCAAGAGACCACGAGCTGTAAAAACGTACACCTCGGTCCCTACATTTCATTTGGGTCAGCACTCAGGGTGGATAAGCGTTGGATGAGGACAGCTTATTTATGGCAGCTGTTGGTTTTGTGGCAAAGCGTGTCCTGCTCTCTCTAAAGCACAGACTGACAAAAGGCTCCCACAGCTTCAGTCAGAGCAGGGTAGGGGAAATGCAGAGAAAAGCAATTCTGTACAATCAGCTTACGACAGAAGCTTTCTGCTTCCATAAGACAAAGGAATTTCACCTCCTTCCAGAGCCAAGCAAACCCATGGAATGTCACTGGTCTGTGCAGTGAGATGAGCTAGATTAATCAACTTTTCAGTAGCATTCCTTTCAGAAATGAGTATGTACAGCCTATGAGTTCTGATGTTAACTGATGTTATCTGCTGTTATCCCCTGATTTATTCTGGAGCAATTCTCCATTGCAGACAACTCCTGAAAGCACTCAGCAACTCACTTTGTGACCCTCATTGGTAACAAGCTGCAGCCTTTGACTCTACCACAAGCTCCGAGCAGAGGAAGGTTTGTGTTAAAGCTGTTATAGGGAAACACACAGAACGGCCCAAACACACCTATAGAAGTGCTTCCAGGGGAAGGGCTATTCCTTCCAGCAGGCTATTGAATAACAGAATGGCCAGGGTTGGAAGGGACCTCAAGGATCGTGAAGCTCCAACCCCCTGCCACACACAGGGCCACCAACCTCCACATTTAATACTAGACCAGGCTGCCCAGGACCCCATCCAACCTGGCCCTGAACACCTCCAGGGATGGACGGGGCATCCACAGCCTCTCTGGGCAGCTGTTCCAGCACCTCACCGCTCATAGTAAAGAATTTCCCCCTGACATCCAACCTAAATCTTCCCTCCTCCACTTAAAGCCACTTCTCCTCATCCTGCAGTTATCTACCCTTTCCAAGAGTTGACTCCTCTCCTGTTTGTAGGCTCCCTTTAGGTACTGGAAGGCTGCAATGAGGTCACCCCGCAGTCTTCTTTTCTCCAGGCTGAACAAGCCCAGCTCCCTCAGCCTCTCTTCATAGGGGAGGTGCTCCAGTCTCCTGATCATCTTTATTTTGAAGAGTTCAATGAGAAAAAAAAGCACTGCTGCCTCTGTAACTAAGACAAAACTCCCAGCTCTGAGGGCTGTGTGTACACCAACTTTGTTTTTTTTCCAAGCTGATCCTTTCGTTTAAGGCACAGCCCAGCAGGCTCTGCTCTGCTCCATCAGTGTCCCCGTGCCAATGTTTGCAGAGCAGCCAGGCTCAGGCGTGACCTTGAGGGCCTCCACAGCACTGCTTGCTTTTTGTTCCCTTAACCCAGCATGAACTGCGGGCACTGCGCAGCTGAAGCTTTCTTTAAAAGGAAAGGAACCACAGCCACGTGGCCTGCACCCTGTGCACAACCCACCGGCCTGGGCTGCGCTCCTCCTCCTTCCTTACCACAGCTTTTCAGCCTCGAAGATCACAGCAGCTGTAACCTACAGGAAGCACAACCGGATCGATGGGAAAGCTGCAACAAAGTCAGATGGGAAGGGGAGCTTCGCTAAGCACAAAACCCACCCAGATTTTCAACCAGACCTAAAGCTGAAGCCGCGATTCTGATTTATAACGTGATTAAAAGCGTTACATCTGCGTTAGCAAAGCAGGAACGGGGCAGATGTACACAGAACGCTGAGGCCCAGCCGGTCTGACCTTCCCCAATGACACCACAGCAGCAGCACGCCGTGCCCTCAGGGCCGCAGCAGGACGGGCCGGGCTGTCAGCCCTAAGATAACCCCACCTCCACCCCACAGCACGGCCCCGAGTGCCGCCATCCAAGCCCGAACCTGAAAGATTTGACTTTTCCCCATTGAAAAAGCGATCCGCTTCAGGCTTAAGCGGCGAAACAGCTCGCGCGGCCGCGGAGAGCTCGGCCCCCGCGGGGCGCACGGCACCGCGTAAACCCACATCGAAGCGGCCTCACGCCGAGGCCCGCCCGCCCGCCGGGTCACGGCAAGGACACCGCGGCCCGCCCGCCGCCGCTCACCTGCGGGGCCGCGGATGGCAGCGCGGAGGCCGGCGGCGGCGGCGCAGCGGCGGAGGAGGAGGGCGGCGGTGGCAGGCAGCATGGCGGCGGGCGGGAGGACGGCACCGAGAGGCGGCCGCGCTCTGAGGGCGCGGGGCTGCGGGATGCGGGAGGAAGGGGAGGGGAGCGGGGAGCGCTACGGTGGCGCCGCGGGGACAAAGTTCTGCGCGGAGCGGGAGCGCGACGTCACGTGGCCGCGGCTGCGCGGGAAGGCGGGGGGTGGTGGCCGCCATTTTGTGGCGGGGTTGGTGCTGGGTGTGTGGTGATGCGGCTACGTGCCGTTCCCGCCATCAGTCCTCCCCTCAGGCTGTTCTGAGCACACTGGAGAATTCGGCTGTGCCTCACGTCTTCCTGTCTATATGCACCACCATCTTCATTGCCTTCCTCTGGGTGCTTGCTGTTACGATGTCCTTCTGACACTGTGGCACCCAGGTTGCCTCCAGCACTCACAGTAGGCAGCGCCTGCCCTCAGTCAGCTGGCAGCGCCGGGCCTGCTGCACCACAGGGCATGGTTACACATCTAGCGCACGCTGCTCAGGTAGTGCTTGCTGGCAGCCAGAACCAGAGCTTGGAATCCTAATTTAGTTGTAGAATCGTTTGTAAAAACACAGAATTGGCTTCAAAATGGAGCCACAGGGAACCCCACTAATGACTGTCCCCCAGTCTGCTGTTACCCCATTTCCTGCCACCCTTTGAGCTCAGCCCTTCAGCCGGTTGTTCACCCATCCTATTACAGATGTGTGAAAGCCTACAGTGTGTTTCAGAGCCCCCCCAGGCTCTAAATCTAGATCCCCCAGGGACGGGCTGCCCATCAGCAGCAGTGCTGTGAGGGGATGGAGCCCCTCCTGGCAGCAGTCTGCTCGCTGTTTGCAGCCCAGCAGCTGGGTTAGCACAGCAGCAGCTTGGCCTCTCAGAGGGAAGCAGAGCCCTCAGGGCCCTCCAAGCTCTTGTGGCTATCAGGGCCCGCAGCTGCTTGGCATTAAAGGCTTTCCACGGCTGAATGCAGCCTGGCTTTCCCAAAGGGAATCCCTGCTGCCAGGCTGTCTTCAGAGCATCAGTGAGCCCAAGATGGATGCATAGAGACTCGTTGCATCCCCATCCCCAAATGCACACCAGGATGCTGCCCACAGCTGAGGCTGCTGTAAGGCAGTCTGTGCCACCATCCGTAAAGCCACGAGTTCACAGAATGACCCCAAAATTACTATTCATAGGTGCCGTGGGCTGTGCCTCCACAGCAGACAATCACCACGCTGTTTTCACTCACAATGCCCCCTTAGGACCCTGTGGAGCCAGATGCCATCCTGCTATTTATAAATGCTTCATATTTGGAGTTGCAGTCAGTTTTATTCTTTTTAACTATTTCCTCATGCAGGAAGTTCTTGGTACACAGCCAGCAGTGCGAAGCGTTTGAAATCCCCAGCCTCCTGTTGCCTGCAAGGTTGCAAATTGCCTGCATATAGAATCAATTAAAAATAATTTTGAACATTAACAAAATAATATGGTAAAATGAGTGACTTTTTTTTTTTTTTTTTTCCCCTCTTTCTCCTTGCCTTTCTCCTTGCTAGGGGCAACATGAGCTGGCATTAGAACCGTTAGTTCTCAAAAGTCTTCATGCCTAGATGGAATTGTTTACTGAGTTCTGCCCCCAATGTCCTCCACTGCTGGCTAGGAGACCAAAATCCCCTGGCTCTTATCAGTGGGGTCAAGGCTGAGGCTTTGGGGTCCTGCTACTGCTGGTTAGGAGACCAAAAATCCCTATCTGTGATCAGTGAGGTAGAGAATTTGGGTGGACATGTCATGCCCTGTCATAACCCATATTCCTCATCTCTTTGTGCATAGTTCTTCATTAACCTCGTTTGGGATGGAAACTGGTGCAAGATGCTGTGCTGAGGGCTTCTGCTGATCTACTTGCGGGGCTGAAGGCACACAACAGCCTGTTCTGCAATGGCTTATTGGCTTCAAACTGCATTATATGCACAGCACCTTGCCCAGCACCACTGAGGTGTGGACAAATTTGATTCTGGGGTCTGTTCAGCCCCCTCCGATTCTTATGCCAACCCCTTCTTTCTGGGAATAAAACTCCCACAAAAATAAGAAAACAATTGGAAATTAACGTTCAATTACATGGTGGCAGATAAGTGAAATGAATCAATCTGTGGCAGGGCAGATAAGCACAAGCTCCAGCCCGGAGGAGCAGCTGCCTGCTGAGGGAGATAACAAGGTCATTGCCAAACAACCCCCCCCTTCCTCCTCTTTCTCGCTCCCCTGGTCTCCTTCCATTCCCTCTCCCAGCCAAACAAAGCACTTTCCAAGCCAGCCTTTGGCAAAGCAGCGATGCCCACTGACCCCATCCCAAGGCTGCGCTCTCTAGAGCCAACTGAATCTGTTCTGCTTGGGCAGGGGACCCAGGTGGATTTGGGTTCACTTGGCCTCCCACAACCCATCTCTGCATCGTCCCGGTCTCCATGTGCTGGCAGGGGGCTGGCATGGGGCAGATGGAGTTCCATGGGGGGTTTTGCCAGGCTCTGCCATGTCGGCAGGGGCCAGGCAGCTGCCAGGGCATGCAAAGAAGCTGGCACTGATTCCTCATCCCCAGGAGGCAGGATTTGGCCAAGATCCCCTTGTTCTGGCTCAGCAGCAGCCACAGTCCCACCCTCACTGTGCCCATCTGTGCCATGGCCACTGGCACAGACGATCCCCCACTCCCCCCCATAGACATACTTCAACTGTTTCTAAAGAGCTTTTATTTTCCGTTTGTTTCCTTTTACCCATAGAAAAAGCAGACGTTTCACTCCAAAGGGCTTTCTGGGGAGCCAGCCCATAGCAAATGCTCCACAGCCAAACCTACAAAGCTCTCCTTCATCCCAGCATCCGTCCAGCATGTTGGAGATGATCCACCTGATGCTCCCCATTGCCTCCATCCCTGGTCATCATGCTTTCACCATGGCTGCAAACACCTCCGGGAGAGGAAAAACTTGAATATCTGATGTGGGAAGAGGGGTTATTTCCATTTCTGTTCTTTGGGGGCTGCTGTTGAAATGAACGGCAGTGCTCTGGGGCTTGTTTCCTCGGTTCTCAGGCTGCAGCAGTTCTGGGAGAGGAAGGATCAGCTTCGGGTATTTCAGAGCAAAGCACAAAATAGAAACGATGCCACGGCAGAGAGGAAGGGACAGAAACAAAGCAGGGAGATGGGTGAGAGGGAGCAGGACCCATCTGCTTGTTTGTGCTATTCAAGATGAATCACAGGAGCCACGAAGCGCGGATCCCAGCATTAATAAACCTGACAGCTCCTCTCTGGGGTTAATTGCAGTGGTTTTGATAATGAAGATGTTACTCCGATGGGCTTTGGGCTCTTTGCTGCTGGCTGAGACATCCCAATGTGGAGCGGTGGCATGCAGCTGCCTTTCCCAATCTGGAGAGGATCCAAAGGATGCTTCGGCTCTGTGGAAGTCCTGGAGAGCTGCTGTGCCGGGGGCTATTTAGCAGGGCTGGCAGGAGGCATGAGTGGCTCTACATCCCTACAACTGCACACAGCACCAGGCAAAAGGGAGAAAAAGTTTGGAGAAGGGAGGTTTTCCCACATACCTACACACCACAGCCCCCCTTCATTGAATGGGGAGCCAGGGATGTGTTCTGCATAGGGTCAGTAGCCCCCCAGACCCTGCTGTGAGCATGTAATAGGGTCAGTAGTGGCCATTCGTCTGGCTGTCTCTTGTCCCCGAGCCCTGCAGGCTGCCGGCTCCCGCTACCTGCAGCTTCTTGGGCAGCAGTTCCTCATGGGCAGGCGGTGGGGGCCGCTTCAGCCCCTTGGCTGAGGAGCTCGAGGGGTCTTCTCCTGCCTCTCTGGGCTCAGGGGGTTGGTAGCCCGTCTGGTTTGGGTCCAGGGGATCACGGGAGAGCAGGATGCAGATGGAAGGGACGTTCTTGTGGACGGTCAGATTCTGTGCTGCACCGCCAGGGAGCGGGTCCTGGTTCTCCCAGACCTCCAGCAAGGTTTTGTAGCGTACCTTGGTGACCTGGTGAAGACCCCCCAGCTTTCTTTTCATGATCTCCACGCAGGTGATGGTCTTGGTGACTGCTCTGCCGCAGCCGCTGAAGACAATCTGCCGGCTGCCCTTCAGCTCCATCTGAGCCATGGCGAAGCTCATCAGGTTCCTGATCTTGCTGCCCTCCTTCACTTTCATCTCCACCACACCTGGGGGCAAGTCGGGGAAGGGCAAGGGGCTCTCCTCCTCTGATGTCCTGACCTTTCGGAAGTTCTCCATCCCAGAATGGGCAACGGGCTTGGCCGCCATCCCTCACCCCACACTTAGCCCCCGCTGTCTTGCTCCAGCTCCACCTTCACGTTCTCAGGACAGCCAGCCCCTTTCCCTCTCCTCGTCCTGGTGCTGGCTGTCCCCCGGGGAGGCCAGAGCTGTAGGATCTCCTGGGTGCCCCTGCTTGCTGCCAGCTGCAGCTCTCGGCAATGCTCAGGCTCCTCTGTTCTGTCTGCAGCGCTTGCTTCTGCCGCTCTTTGCTTCATTCTGGACTTCAGCAGCCCCCAGAGCTGTTCTGTGTAATTAGCAGATCCTCCCCCTCTCTCTCCCCTCCCTCCCCTCCTCCTCCTCCTCCTCCCTTCGCTCAGCCTCCCATCCCAGCACCCTGCTGCTGCCTCCATCCCTGGGTGGGCAGAGGGAGAAGCTCTCTCCTGGCTTTGTGATGCTCCCCAAGTCCTGCCCCCTTAAAGAGAACCTCGTCCCTTCTCTCAAGGACACCAAGCTGCCCGCAAACAGCAGCAGTTGTCCCCTGTCCCCCCCCTCCCTCCCCACCGCAGCCTCCGGATCATTGCACAGTGGAAAGAGATGCCGAGTATTGCCTTGCTGCCAAATCTTATCGGCCTCTGGAGGACCTGGGATTATTTTCACCCCGAATAGGGCTTGCAAAATCCATGAATAAATTAATGGATCGGCCAGCCCCATTCCTGCCACCCCAATGCAGCAAGGGTTCCACTGTTGGGACATCCCGGGGTCCTGGCACCAAGAGGAGAAACTGAGGCAGGGCCAATGGTGTGGCTGAAATGGATTGAAGCCTCCATGGGAAAACACTGCTTCTAAAAGATGCTAAAACCCATAGGAAAATAACAAGGAAGGATTTCAACAACCATTCACACAGCAGGGAGGAAAACTGTGCTATGGGATCAAATCCTGCCACCCGTGGTCCATTTTTTTGCAGCGTTCTGCAGCACTTAAAATGGAAATGAATCGCGTTATTAGCAGCTCCATCGCTAATTACCATCTGAAGCCATTCATTACCCTGTCAGTGTGTTTGCTGGAGGACAACAGCAGTTATTCCAAGCTGAGGAGCAGCAGGATGGGAGAGGGACAAAAGCAGGGCTGAGGGGATAAAAGCACTGGGTGAAAAATACAGGGAATTGGTTAAAACAGAAGAGAGAGATGGTGAAAGCTGGAGCAGCAGTAACATGAGCCCCTGCCCTCCACCTGCCCTCACTATATTTTCTTTCATCTGCTGAATGTGGGAGCAGTTCGGAAAGTTGAAGCATGCGATATGAGGAAAGTCTCCATCCATCTCTGCGTCACATCGGGGTGGCTCAGGTCTCAGGTGGTTGTCACATTGCACATGGGACGCCACCCATGCCATCCCTAAGTGAGAGCCTGTGCCCTGGCCCTGGGAACATCTGGCTCCCCACTGAAACCTCTTCAGTGGGGCAAACCCCACTTTGTAGACCCATAACACAATGAGCAAGAGGAATAATTGGGGGCCCCCAGGATCCTGATCAACCCCACCTGGGCACCTCAGCCACAGCCTTTGTATGGTCCTACAGCCCTATTTAAGCTCAGCTTTATAGCTTTCAGCTCTAATTTGGGATTTTCTGTGAGTTGGTCTCCAGTTTAGTGATATCTATGCTTGTTTCTGGTGCTACTCATATGGACCTCAACCTATGGATTGATTGGAGAGCTGCTTAGCTACTACTGGACCTGGCTGCTATGTTTACTTTATGGTTTGACCTTGAGAGTGTGGATTTGCTAGAGGTGTGCTGGTTGATCTGGGCACATAGCTGGGCTTGATCATTGTCCTCAGCTCAGGTATGAAGCTTACCTCTGAGTAATGAGGTTTCTGCCCTGCTAGTTGGGCTGTCACCCTTAGTGTCCTAGTTATCCTCTATGACTGTGAGGAGCATATGACCTTCTCAGTGTTTGTAACCAGAAGTGCCTCAGAGCTGTAGCAACCCAATTACATGTGGTCATGCCCTGATGCTCTGAAGGCATCAGCAGCACTGTTTTCCCCCATAATGATGCTCCCAAAGGGGTTGGCTTGATGCAGCACTGTTTCTGGCACACATGCAAGTGCTGTGGCAGTGACATGGAGCTGGTTTCCAGGCAATAAGGTAGGGGAAGAGATTTGATTTGAGCGTAAGGCAGGGTTATTTTCAAGCAGCCTGTTTTATGGAGACATCTGCTTGCCTCATTGGAAATGGAGGGCTGTGCTGAGCTTGCCTTTCCCTGGGATTCAGTTCCAGCTGAGCTGCAGGAGACCGTTATTGGCCTTCAGATGTAGGGACTTGTCTCCTTTAGAACTGGCCTGCATGGAGGCTCCACCTCGGTGTTGGAGACCTCTCATTTTGTAGAGGTCCTCGGGGGCTGCTGGTGGGGTACTCAGTCTTGGTGATATGTTAATCCAGTTGCCACTTATCCACCCTGATGCCATTGCCCTTGTCTCCAAAACCTTGAAGATGAGCTGGAGCACAGCAGGATATGATGGAAGTGGATGCAGGGTTCCCTAAATTTCAGCTTACTGGTGGGACCTGCAGCCTCCTCTTAACCTCCTCGGTACAGGCAGCCAGGGCTTGTCCCCCAGAACCCCTGAAAAATATGGCTCTTATCACATTCCTGCCCTAAAGTCTCATTTCCCTGAATAGTGCCAGTCTCCACCCTACAGGGAGTTCTCTCTGCTGCATACAGGATTTCCTTTCACTCATATGGTAATTGCTATATGCACACTACACAGAAGGTCTCCCTTGTTTTATGTGGATTTCACCATAGTCATGACCTTCATAAGGTTAATCCTAATGCATACAGAACTTAACCCCTATAGAGGTTCTCCCCCATACGGCGGCTGCTGAACTCTTGCCCATGGAGGATCTCCCTTGCCACGTGTAGTGTCTACAATGCATGCACCCCATGGAGACTGTCCCCAGACCCATATGGAGCCTGCTACATCTTTTCCCATAGATGGTCTCCTGTGCCCAATACAGAGAGTTTACCATAGAGGATTTCCCTTGACCCATGTGGAGCCTGCCAAACTCTTGCCCCGTAGAGGGTCTGCCTCGATCCATATGGAGTTTACCATACCCCATACAGAGTTTCCCCTGACCCATATAAAGCTTACTACACCCTATGGGGGATTCTCCCTTTCTCCATTCCCCAAAGAAGGTCACCCCGACCATATGGAGTATGCCAAACTCCTTTACTGGGAGTCTCCCCTGTCCCACGTGGAGCTTACTGCACCCGTACCCCGTAGGGGATCTCCCACGACCTATGTAGTGCTCTCAGCCCCAGAAATCTGCCTTCCATCCCCTGTAGGACCCCGCGCTTTACGCACTCCCCGTCCGGCGGCATCAGGACCCTGGACAGTTCCAATCGCTCTCGCGAGATCCGGAGGGCGGCCCCGTTGGCGGGGCGGGCGGGAGACGGCGCAGTCTCGCGAGAGCGCGGCCGCTGCGGCAAGAGCGGCGCCGGGCGGCCGCCGCCACCCGCGACGCGAGGCGTGGGGCCGGTGCTGTGCGTGGGGACCCGATCGTGACGGCCGCGGGGCGGGTGAGGGCTGTCGTGCAGGGCGGGGAAGGCCCCGGGAGGCCGCTGGAACCCAATGGGGGGACGCGCCGCCCGGGGGTCCCCGCGCTTTCCGTGGGTTTTCGCCTCCCAGTGAGGCCGTTTCCGTGCGGGGATGGAGCTGAGGGAACCCCGCTGCTGTGCGTGGGCCGAACCCCGCGGCTGGAGCCTGTGCTAATCGGCAGGGCGTTAAGCGGGGCGGGAGCCGGGATTGAGCCAGGTGTCCGCGCTAAGCCGGGCCCTGTGCTGAGGCCGGGGGGGGGAGGGAAGGAGGGTTTGGGGAATGGGGGCAGCTGGGGTGCAGCCGCACTCCCCTCAGTGCCACCGTCTGAGTCCTCTTCCTTCCCTCCAGCTCTGACGCAGCTCCCGGCTGCTTTCCCTCATCTCTGCAGAGCGGGGAGGCAGAGAGCGTGCCAGCATGGCAGGTACGGGTAATCTGGGAGGGGGGGGGCTTGTGTTGTTTTCCGCTCACCGCCCCTCATTAACGGGAATTCTTGTTGCAGAAAAAGCCAACAACTTCCCTCCACTGCCCCGCTTCATCCCTTTGAAGCCATGTTTCTACCAGGACTTCGAGGCTGAGATCCCGCCGCAGCACCGCACCATGGCCAAGCGGCTCTACTACCTCTGGATGCGTGAGTCGGGGTTGGCCGTGTGCTCAGCACGAGTCAAACAGGGGTGGTGTGCCTTGTCCCCCTCCAGACCTTCGTGCCCAAACCCACTGGGGATGGGGTAGGGCTGCAGCAAGCCCCAGATTTCATAGAATTGCAGATTCATAGAAATTGGGTAGAATGGTCCTTAAAGATCATTCAGTTCCAACCCCTTTGCCGTAAGCAGAGTTGCCAACTGCTAAATCAGGCAGTGGAACAGCTTTGGTGGAAGATTTGCCACCAGCAAAGGCTCTCTGAGTGTCTTTGACATCAAGGGGCTTTCCTCATGGACCTTTGTTGGTTCCCAAATGCCCCATGTCCAAGCTGGTCACATGGGCTGGATCCCTCCTGGAGTTTTGCCTGTTCTTCTTTGCATGCTTCTGCGTGCCGTGCTCCATGCTGAGAGCCACTGCTCTTCTCTAACCCCTTCAGCTGCCCGGATCTCTCTAACATCCTCCGCATGCCTCCTGTCACTTTTCCACAAAAGAGGAAAAATATATATATATAATTGTGTTTCCCTGCAGAAGCTGTTTTGGGACATTAAATTCCCAACGGCTGCTTCACTAGTTTCTGGGATACACTTCCGTGCAGCTCCATCTGGAGCGTTTTATCAGCACAGGATGAGGGGCTCCAGGGGGGAGCGGGGGTGTCAGACCTGCTGCAGGGTTTTGGGATCATGCCGCCCTCCACGCGTGCGCTACTCCGCTCCCTCTGTGTGTGTGTGTGTGTGTGTGTTTGCAGTGAACAGCATCACCTTGGCGGTGAATCTCGTTGGCTGCCTCGCATGGCTGATTGGAGGCGGCGGAGCTGTTAATTTGGGACTGGCAATTCTCTGGCTCATTCTCTTTACGCCCTGCTCCTATGTCTGCTGGTTTAGACCTATTTACAAAGCTTTCAAGTAAGTGGTCACACCTGAGCTTGGCTTTCACGGTTTTTTAAAACTTGTATGCAGTGCTTAGCTTTGGGGCACTGTCTGAATATTTGGGGATTTCTGCTCTCCCTGCCCAGCCTTCTAGCTGTACTTTTTAATCTTCACCATGAGGCTGTTTGGCACTGGATGGGGGTAGAGCAGCAGGGATGAAGGTGCAGGAACTGACAGAGCCCTCTCTTGCAGGACAGACAGCTCCTTCAGCTTCATGGCCTTCTTCTTCACCTTCATGGCCCAGCTGGTGATCAGCATCATCCAAGCCGTGGGGATTCCTGGCTGGGGTGTCTGGTGAGGACCATGCGGTGGGCACGAAAATGAGCTCAATGGGGAGGTGGTTTTGGGATGGAGAAGAGCAGCAAAGAGAGCAAGCAGCCCCTCGGTGTCTGAACATCATGGGTAGCTTCTCTCCTTGGGGGAACTGGAGGCAAGAGTCAGGAGGAATGCTGATCGCTGGTTTCTATCTCCTTGCAGCGGCTGGATTGCAGCAATCTCCTTCTTTGGGACCAATGTTGGGTCGGCTGTGGTGATGCTGATCCCCACCATCCTGTTCACAGGAATGGCAGTCTTCTCCTTCATCGCCCTCACTATGGTACGGTGTTGGGACAGAGGCTGGGAGGGGGTCGTCGGGTTGATTTTTTCCTCATCTCAGCTCTCTCTCCGCTCCAGGTGCACAAGTTCTACCGGGGGAGTGGTGGGAGCTTCAGCAAAGCGCAGGAGGAGTGGACCACGGGAGCCTGGAAGAACCCACACGTGCAGCAGGCAGCTCAGAATGCAGCCATGGGGGCTGCACAGGGGGCCATGATGCAGCATGAGACGCAGTACTCGGCCACTCCCAACTATACCTACTCCAACGAGATGTGAGCGGCAGGCTGCGGCCTCAGGAAGAAGCACTGGGGGGGAAGGAGGAGGAGGAGGAGGAGGAAGAAGGCTGAGCTGAGTTCCTGCAGCTGTTTCAGAAAGCTGGAGTGTACCATAATCTTCTTTCCCTGTTCTTTGTAACTGGATCTGTCTTTTCTTTTTTCCTTTTCCCCGTCAGCACCTTGAACTCTTCTTTTCTCCCTCTTTTATTTCTCATGTTGGAGAGGCTGTGAGTTGACCAGCAGGATTCCCGTTGTGGTAGTATGTGTATGTTCCTGTATTCTTCTTTTCCCTGTGAAATAGTGCACGGTGGTGGTTTATTATTACTGTGGTGATAGGTGTGTTAGAACTACATCAGCCAAAAGCCCCCCCAAAAGGGAAAGATTAAAAAATAGTGACCAGCACCCATCTCCTCTCTAAATAAGAGCTGAACTACAGGTTTCTGATGTGAGTTTTCTTTCACTTGGTTGTGTCCAGCCATTTGTCAGTGTCTCAGCAAGGGCAAGCAATCCTGGGAATTCTCCTTTTCTACTTTCTAATTACAGGTGGCTATTTTAGCAATTAAAAAAAATGGCTGATTTAGCAGACTAAAAAAAAAAAAAAGAAAGAAAGAGAAGAGGAAAAAACCTTCAATCCTGCTGTTGACATGCTGGAACCCAAGAGATTCCTAACCCACCCCCTGGCTCAGGATCTCCACCTTCTCTCAGTGCGTGGTGTTGTAAATGCGTAGTTTACATTTTGCAGTATTATTTTGGCGTGGCTGTGGATGAGAGCTGTGACACGCTGTGTGTGTGTGTGTGTGTTGGGAATTGAGGACAGGTTTTCCCGCTGGGGTGTGACTTTGCATCCTGAACCTGTTTTCTAAAGGCTTCTGTTTTGAAACTCTAAAACTGGCGGAGAGTATTTCTTGCAGGACCTATTCTTGGTCAAATCTTGCTGCCTCGTGCAATTAACCCCACTGATTCTGGAAACAGCAAGCCTGAGATATGTCCCTGTTGGTTTTTGGGGCACTGCTAACTTGCAGCTCCTTGTGGAAGCTCTGAGCTGGTGGGAGCAATTCTTTTTGCTCCTGCTCCTATAAAGTGTGGAGAAACCTAGCTGCATAGCTCCATTGGGCTCCCATGCAAGGATGAGTTCTCCCGGTCTGCCAGCCCTGTTTGGGGAGGCTGGGCTTCCAGCAAGAGTCTTGCAGGTTAGTAGAGGGCAGCAGAGTTCCATTTGT
Organism: Phasianus colchicus; assembly: GCF_987193195.1. NCBI lineage: Eukaryota > Metazoa > Chordata > Aves > Galliformes > Phasianidae > Phasianus > Phasianus colchicus. The sequence goes on along the minus strand of NC_143447.1, from coordinate 2,666,364 downwards.
AAATGGGAGCAGATGGGCACTGCAGGGCAGGAGGGAAAGCTCCTGCTCAGAGATGCTTTTCAGACTACATGCACTTTAAACAGGCCATTTTTCCTCTAAGTCATAGAAAAGCAGCCCAAAGGGAACACAGCCTCTGCTCCCATTCCACCATCCCACAGTTGTCAAAGCAAAGATGCTGGCATCTGTGCAGCAGTGCCAGGATGTGAAACTTGCCCATGGGAATTGCACCGAACTTGAATTTATTTATTTTTTTCCAGCCAAGCACACCAAGAATAGTTTCCTTGCTAAGGATATCACTTCAGCCATTTGGCAGTAGGCAGTTGTCTCTTGACAAGACTAAAATGCAGCTAATGATGAAACGCCTGTCTGCGTGTATGTGTGTATATATATGTATAAACTGTAAGGAGAAAAGTAATCCTTTGCTGAGCCTATTATGTACTTAATCAGGTTTAAATATTGTGCAATTCATTTCTAGCTAGCCTAAAACTTACTCTGCCAAATCACGTGCTCTGTCATCCATGTCTGCGAAATAATGAATGAAGTGACTTCACCTTCTATTAAGCTGCATAAACGATAACTGTAACGAGCTGTAACTAACAGACATTGCTTTAGCACCTAACCCTGCTCTCTGCTGTGTCCTCTGTGCGAGCGTGACGCTCACTGCCCAAACACTGATCCTGTGGAGCTGGGCAGGACCCCACTCACACTGCCTGCACCATGATGTCCCATCGCAGCCCCGTTATGGGGTTGACAGAGAGCTATTGGAGAGGGTCCAGAGGAGGGCCACAAAGATGATCAGGGGACTGGAGCACCTCCCCTACAAAGATAGGCTGAGGGAGCTGGGCTTGTTTAGCCTGGAGAAAAGAAGGCTACGGGGTGACCTCATTGCAGCCTTCAGTACTTAAAGGGAGCCTACAAACAGGAGGGGAGTCAACTGTTTGAAAGGGTAGATAACTGCAGGATGAGGGGAAATGGCTTTAAGTTGAGGGAGGGGAGATTTAGGTTGGATGTCAGGGGGAGGTTCTTTACTATGAGCGGTGAGGTGCTGGAACAGCTGCCCAGAGAGGCTGTGGATGCCCCGTCCATCCCTGGAGGTGTTCAAGGCCAGGTTGGATGGGGCCCTGGGCAGCCTGGTGTGGAATTAAATGAGGAGGTTGGTGCCTTGCATATGGCAGGGGGTTGGAGCCTCACGATCCTTGAGGTCCCTTCCAACCCTGGCCATTCTGTGAGCTCCTCGCTGTCTCTCCTTCCCCAGCAGCCAGAAGATGCCCCTCGTAAGCCATACATGGGAAATGCTGTGTCTGCTTGCTATGCTCTGCCCTTAGGCCCCAAGGAGCCCCCGCTGTGCTCCCTGCTCGCTCCTTTGCTTCATTTGCACCTCGCGCGTGTTTTTATGGCTGTTTTCTCTCAGAAACGCTTCGCACACGACCCCCGGGCCGGGATCCCTGCGGGCACTGAGGGGATGACGTGTGACCTCACTGCTCTGTGGGGTGGCAGAACAGGGCCGTGCGCGGTGCACATCGCACCACCACCCGCGCTTTGCGTGTGGGGGGTTGGTTGAGGTGATCCCCTGAGCCGCGAGGCTTTATTGGCGTCAATCCCACTTCCGGGCAAGCCCACAAGGCCAGGCTGGGCCTCAGCGCCACCTTCCCGCCGTCAGCAGCGCGCATGCGAAGCCACCCCGCGTCTCTATGGAGGACTCCATTTCCCAGCGTGCCTTTCGCCGCCCGTCTCCGTTGCTAGGCGACGCGCGGGCCGTGTGGGGGCCGGGTTCTCGCTAGGCCGCAGCTAGGCCGCGGGGCAGAGCCCACCTATCCCGCACCACTGTAACCCTCTCCCGTTTGCCTGCTGGACTCCTCCGTCCCGTTCTCTGCCTCAGAGGCGTTTCTCAGCGTTATGGAGCTGATTAAATAGTTAAGGAGGCCTGCGAGCTGCTTGCCTTTGAGGTGGTCCTCGGTTCGTCCCCCAGAACTGTGGTTCGGTAAGAGGAAGAAGGGTTGACCCTTCTGTTGCTCGTAGTCCTTTCTGCAGCGTGCCTGTGTCGTCTTATTTTCCAGAGTTTATGGGGGAGGTGCTCTGGTTAATTAATTGTTTAGTAATTGTACAGGAAGTGTATGGAAGTGCTCATCTCTGAGCAGTGTGTGACAGCTTTCACTTTGATTAGGTGCAGGCAAAGATGTAGCACTGAAACACCTTGCCTAGCATTATGCGTGCTGTGTTCCCCTTATTAATGGCTCCTGGTAAGCAGTGCTGGAAGCTGAAGCCATGCTCCTGACCTTCCTGCTTTTTCTTTTTACAGCCACGAAGGACTGAGCACAGCGTGTTAATTCTCAGCAGAGTGTGGAGGAAGGATACGTGGCCCCTGCTGTGCTGCAGCTAATAGGTGGATACAGTCAGCAAGGATCTTTGTGCTGGCAAATCTCAGCTGCTTGGTGAGGTCAGGCTCTGTGTAATTCCTGCAGTTGCTCTGTGAAAGATTTGATATTAAACTCAGTTCTGAGTGACTTCAGGGAATGGCCAAAGGGTTGATTCTCTAGATGGAACCTGGCTACTGAGCTGGTACCTAAAATAAAGGCAGTGTAAATGTCACTTCCTTCCTGCATTCTTCCCAAAATACTTACAAGTAACTTCCTATGAATAACAGGGAAGTCAACTTCACTGAATCCCAGCGTAATGCTGTCACTAAAGTACAGTTTTCAGGTATTTTCAATAAATTAATTTATTTGCTAGTTCTGAGACTTATCAAGCAGAGATGTTTGCATTGATTATGTAAAGAAGTCATAGGTTCATACAATGGATTGGATGGAATGGGCCTCAAGGAGCACCCAGTTCTGATGCTGCTGCTGTGGGCAGGGTTGCCAGCCACTAAATCAGGCACTGGATCCATTCACCCCATGCTCCATCCAACCTGGCCTTGAACACCTCCATGAATGGAGCATCCACAACTTCTCTGGGCAGGATACTTTTCTTTGCCAGAATAATGTTGAGTGATTTGTCACTGGCAATTTGTCAGCATGGTGGTGGCTCAGGAGTGACTAAAGACCATCATGAATCATCCCTACTCACCATGCACCCTCAAAAGCAGCCACTACAGCCTGTCGGTACCTTTGTCTGGCACTGCTGGGTGAGCAGTTCTGACCTTCACATTCCTTAGGAGGTGTTTTCACTTGGTGGCTCTTTTGTAGCAAGGGAGAAAACACGCACTGAATCAGTGAAACACTTATCATTATATACTTTTTCACCCATTGCAGGTGATTACTCTCCTGTTCTGCTATTGGCTAGGTACTCCAGGCTCACAATCTACACAGTGCATTTGCTAACCCATTTTTCTATATAAGGTCTATCACCAACCTGTTTTTTTAAGATTGTTTTGTACAGGAGGGTGCAGTATTTCTATGGGTACAGGAGGGCAGTATTTCTTGAAGCTGTCATGCTTGTTTTATCTTATGCCAGGCCTTCCTTACCCTCCTCTGTATTTTTGCCTTATCTCTCACTACTTACAAAAACCATGTTTAAGAAAGAAGAAACCCATATCAGGGAACATCTAAAGGTTACTAAGCCCCAATTCCTGATTTATGATACCAATTAGGCTGTGCTAACAAGCATAAATTTAATTATACATTTAGATTTATTTAGCAGCCTTTCCCTTTTCAATGAACTTGCATATTCTTTCACAGAAGTTCACATTGTTCATGTTTAATCACTGTGAGCATTGCTCAAATCCTTTGGATTATTTCTTTCCCTGGTCAGGACGTCCTGGCCTCTGTTCTGTCCTGCTGCTGAGCATCCTCCTTGTGAAAAGCAACCTGTGCTGCCATTTTAACCTACGCAGCTGTTTTGTAAGAAAGTTGTAACTTTAGTAAAGGCCTATGCCTTGGTATTGGAAGTTTCTGCTGCAAAAACACAGTCCAACTCTGACAGTGTAAAGGTCTCTTCCTTCCTCCATTCTTCCCCAAATATTTCCAGGTAACTTAACTTCTTGTGAATAATGAGGAAGTTAACTTCACTGAATCCCTGTGTAGTGTCATTGTTAAAGTAAAGTTTTCAGGTATTTTCAATAAATGAATTTATTTGTGAGTACTGAGACTTATCAAACAGAGATGTTTGCATTGATGATATAGAGAAGTCATAGGTTCATAGAATGGCTTGGATGGAATGGGCCTCAAGGAGCACCCAGTTCTGATGCTGCTGCTGTGGGCAGGGTTGCCAGCCACTAAATCAGGCACTGGATCCATTCACCCCATGTTCCATCCAACCTGTCCTTGAACACCTCCATGAATGGAGCATCCACAACTTCTCTGGGCAGGATACTTTTCTTTGCCAGAATAATGTTGAGTGATTTGTCACTGGCAATTTGTCAGCATGGTGGTGGCTCAGGAGTGACCAAAGACCATCATGAATCATCCCTACTCACCATGCACCCTCAAAAGCAGCCACTACAGCCTGTCGGTACCTTTGTCTGGCACTGCTGGGTGAGCAGTTCTGACCTTCACATTCCTTAGAGGTGTTTTTATTTGGTGGCTCTTTTGTTCTATGTTTTATTCACTGTTTTGATCTTTTTTTTTCTTGCTTCTGAAAGAGTAATACTTAGTGCTGATGTAAATACACAGTGATATAGTGGATTGGGCATCCAATGATACTTGTCTGAGGAGCCCCAGATTTTTACTTACTGAAATGTTTCCCTGCATTTATTATTTACCAGAGTGTGGAGAGAGCACTGCTCTACTGCGTATCTTGCCTTTAGTCAGTGTGAAGGGTACAGTTATTGTTAATTCCATCCCATGTCCAACATGTCAAAGTGTCTCTCTGTTTCTTTGTCAAGCTAACAGCTCCCAAAACTGAGCCTTTGTATAGTTTGTAGCATTCTGTTTACCAGCATCCTAGAGGAAATTGTGCTTGATGGAAATGGGAGGAATTGGCTATTCCTGTGCTTCAAGGTGCGCTGATGCTTAAAAGCTTTGTGGATCAGGGTCTGAATGTTCAGCATCAGACTGAGTTGCTTTAGATTCTATACAGTCCTGTGCCTTTGGGTGTATGTTGTTGGAACTCTGCTGTGCTTCTCATTACTAAAATTTCTTTATTTCTCTATGCTTGTAGAGGTTGGTTGGACCATGGAGCCCTTCTCACTTGCAGAAACAAGTTCATCTGTGCCACAGGAAAAATTCCATGTCCTGGTGGGTGTGACTGGGAGTGTGGCTGCTCTGAAACTGCCTCTCCTCATCTCTGGATTGCTGGAAATCCCTGGGGTGAGTAGGTCCATCAGTAAAGTTGGTGTTAACCTATTTCTCATTTCTGGCAGAGTCTAGCTGGCTTCTGCTGAAATGAGTAATTTCCTCCACCATTGAGCCTTTTAGTTTGAAAATTGGGGTGGGTTCCTCCAGCTTTTAAAAACCAATATTTTTTCCTATTTCTTACTTCTCTATACTTAAGATTTAGCTTGAAATCAAGTTGAAAGGGGAGTAACTTTCTGGGTGTTTTCCCAGGCAGACATTTAGATTGTGCATTATGAAAGTATTCAGCTCAGTTTGTTTAATTTTCTGAAAAATGATTTAATACGTTCTTGTTTGTTTTACTGTGGAGTATATCCATCCTTGCCAGATCTGGCTACAGACACAGAAGTGAATACTTTCTGAAGCTTGAAATTTCTAATTAGAACCTTCCAATTTTCAGCAGGTGGGGTCTTTTCTTTACAAAGATGGACACTTGTCTGACCAACAAAAAGCAACCAAGCCTTGTAAAAAACAACCAATAGAAGATAAAAAATGCAGACACATCTATTTTTTAAACTCAACTTTATCGTTTGAAGTAACAGAGATGTCCAGCAGAGGCCACTAGTGACTAAAATCAGGGAGGGAAGTGTGGTAACTTTTGCTGTAGAATAAAGTTGCAAAAAAAATAAGGAGACCTTTATCTTTTAAGAGACGAAGCATCTGGTTTGGAGCAACGTAATGAAAGAGCAGCAGGAGTGAAAGTATGCACTTAAATATCCCAATATATTGGCAGGCATATTGAATTAATAGCTTTTGGATAGCTTGGGAGGCTTTACCTCAGAGCTGTGAGAACATGAAGAATAGAATCATAAGGAATACAGCCCCTGAGTACCTTGGTGGTCTTGGTGCTCAGAACAGCCTTCATCCCAAGTGATGGGAAAAGTGCAAATGATCCAATATAGTGCATCAAATGCATTTCTTCTCTGTGAGCTTGATGCATAATTTAAAGTTGCTGATGGCCAGACCTAAATTCTGCATTCTGTGATGTGTGGTGCAGGCCTTATGGCCACTGGTTTTAGGCTTTTTTTGCACAAAAAAAGTGCAAGTTCAGCATTCAAACCGTTCAGGAGCTTCTGGTACTGAATTTGTTAAGTTTATTTGTTTCTGATGTGATTTTTCTACCTGAGAGCATAACTTCTCCATTGAGTTTAACCTGCATGGGGCTGTTGTGTCAACTGAAGGAATGGAACGTAGAGAAGCTGTTGTGGAAGCAGGACAGAAGCAGAGGGGGAGTCATAGCAGAGGAGATGTGGTCAGAGGTTTCAGAATGGAGTACTTAGTGTAAAATTGATGTTTCTGCTTAAATGGTCCTCAGTGAACAACTTGGTGGTGCGACTTTTGCACTCATTAAACTTTAACATGTCCTTGAGGGTGATAACTGCCATGACTTCATCTTACTGCCTTTTGTTTTAGCTCTCTGAAGACCTGGGAATTCAGTACAACATCAGTTTATGCTTTTCGGGTTATTTTTCTTGCACATGTTGTGGGGAGACATCATGTAGTGTCTTGTCAGGGCGCCTGGGTAACTCCTGTGGTTGTGCTAGACACACATGTTGCCTCAATTGGAGTCCTGCTACTTTTGAATAGCCTGGCAGGAAAACTGGCAAAAAAAATCACATTGACAGAGTGTCAGTTAGTCATAAAGAAAGGAAATTGCAAACTTTTCTTTGGGTGAGACCTATTGTTCTTGAAGCTTCCGGATGTTATCTGGCCTTGTCAGTTTGAGTCATGTCATAAGATTTCACTGCACTCCTGCCAGGTAGCCTCTATGTCAGCTTGTAGATGCCATTCAGCAGTAGGGGATGCTCATTCTCTTCTGCAGCAATTGCTAGCAAAGACTCTAGCTAGTCTAAACTGTCTCCAGTAAAGGAATTTGTCTGTGTGGCTGGAGAGATTTTACTGTTTAAGCAGAGAGATATCTACAGTCAAACAGAGGGTGTGCCAAGTAAATAGAAGGAAAAACTATGTAGGCTAAAGTGATCTTGAGAGCACTGATCTGTTTCCAGCATAGCTGGAGAGACTTGAAACACTCACTGAGAACAAGGGATCCAGGAGCCCACCCCAGCAGAAAACCTTAACCAGAGAGAATAATGAAACTGCCAGAGCAGTTTTTTTGGAGGAGTGGTGGAGTCATCACTCCTCAGTCCTTGAACATCTCTCTGATACCATCTCGGTTATGGTAGGTTGGATGCAGTACTCAATAGCCAGCTATTCCCTTTTCCTGGACTTTAAAGAATGTTTTTTTCCTTCAGACCAGAGATGTTTATGAAACTATCTTAAAAAAAAATAATAATAATAAAATTTGGATTTTGGTTATGTCCCCTTTAGCCTCTTAACCAGCTATTTCTGGTCTAGGTTAGAAATGTTCGAGTACTGCTGCAATTGAAGCAGCAAGACACAAAATTCAGCATAATACAGATGCAGTTGTGTCTCCTGAAGATCCTTATATTTTTATGGCTAACTGTGAAATAAGAGTCCCACTAACAAATATTACTGGTGAGAGGTTTTAGTGCAGATCTGGCCTACTGGTACAGTTCCAGAGAGTAGACAACCCCCTTTAAGCTGCACATTGCTCAACAAATAAATAGTATCTTACAGACTACAAGGTTGGTATCTCATTGAGGCTCAAAGGATAGCAGAGAGCAGTGTTAGCACCTTTATGGGTGTCGGTGCTTGGCTCGAGACAGCTTACTTCAAGGTGAGATTAATACAGAAACAACATGGTTGCTTGCTACATGATCTTCACACTCGCAAGCTCTAGAAATAGAGCTGTGATTCCAGGCTAGGGCCACTTGAAAAAAGAGCAGACATCTAAAAGCATCAAAAAGCCAAAAAAATACTACTAAATACTAATATTATGTGCAGCTATTTTTCTTCAGGAAATGGGAAAAATTGCCAAAACCAATGGTATGCTGTGCCTGGTTTTTTTCCATTGTTCCAAACTGCTCTTCTAGTCATGTAGGGTGCAGATAATCAGCACTGCTCCATTCTTAGGAGTATCCTGATGGTAGAATAGATGGTGCTGGAGAGATAGGTTAACATGTTTTGTCACTTCGACCGCTGCTGTTGAAGATAGCTGCTTGGAGGTTGGAGGTTTTCAGCTGTTTGTTCATGCAAGGGCACACATGCTGAGGGCTCTGTCAGTGTTGCAACTCTGGCCGCAGTGGGAGGAAGGTGTTGCTGAGGCTGGTTTTTCCCTATCTCTCTGTTGGGCCAACAGAACCACATCGCGGGTTGGTCAGAGGACTATCAGGGAGTAGACAGTGAGCAAAAATGGATGAAAATAAGGAAGTGCTTTATTTGTGGTGGTCTGATGTGCATCTACGTGTGATCAGCTCATGCAGAACAAGTCTGATTCTGGCTCTGCTTTGTGGCTGGTCCTGCTGCACGTGATACCACTGAGGATAAGAAAAAGGCTGAGGTTCTCAGTACCTTCTTTACTTCTGTTGGACCGGTTATCCTCAAGATACTCTACCCCCTGCTCTGAAAATCTGGGATGGGGAGCAGAATAAACCTCCCACAATTCAGGTGGAGGCAATTAGAGACCTTCTGCTCCACCTATCACAAGTCCATGGGACCATATGGGATGCACCCAAGGGTGCTGAAGGAGCTGGCAGAGGTGATTACTGAGCCACTTTCTGCAGCATCTGATGCATGGCCTCAGATGTGAACAATCCAAATCGTTTATTACAAATTCTCACATCACTTATATACATTTCTTTTTTAATTTCCTTTTTAAGCTTTCCTATCTGCCTTCACAACTTTCCCATCCACCTTTGCATGTCAGCAGAGCATTCTACAAACTGTGCATGTGGGTGCTTATCCAGTCAGAGCCATGAACGGTTCCTTTTGCTTTTTCTCTTCTTCTAGAAGTGTCCTTGGTTCTCATGCTGTTTATCCTACTCCACAGCTGCTGCTCTGAATAGTTTTCTTGTATTCCCACAACTTTCCACCATCTATCAGTGCACTTAGTCAACTGGAGAGGTCCCAGAGGATTGGAGGCTTGCCTGCATGACTCACATCTACAAGAAGGGTTGTAAGGAGGACCTGGGAAACTACAACCTGTCAACCTGACCTCAGTGCCAGGGAAGGTTATGGAACAGATCATCTTGAGTGAGATCACACGGCATGTGCAGGACAACCAGAGGATCAGGCCTAGCCAGCGTGGGTTCACGAAAGGCAGGTCTTGCTTGCCCAACCTAATGTCCTGTAACTGGGTGACCTGCCTGATGGATAAGAGAGAGGCTGTTGGCATAGTCTGCCTTGTCTTTAGCAACCCTTTGACACTTTCCCGCAGTGTTCTAGAGAAGTTGGCAGCCTATGCCCTGGACAGGTGTACTCTTTACAGGGTAAGGAACTGGCTGGAGAATACATTTGTCAGAGGTACAGCTTTGAGCAGATCATGAGACATGTAGAAACCAGGGCAAATTCCATGTTTCCCAACGGCTGAGATTACTACAGGAAGAACTAAAGGAACTCCTGTCAAAGGGCACCTTAGCACCTCGTAACTGTTCATGCCAAATGTCCAAGGGACATGATAGGATTTCCTCACTTTATAGATACTTTATAGATGAAGCTTCAGATGGTTCATCTAAGATTTCAGAGATTTCTCTAAGAGAACCCTTATATACATTTTACCTGATCTCCTTTTCCTTTGTGCAAGCCACTGGTTTCCTATTCTGGCTGTATAGAAACCAACTTTTGTCATCAGGAGGTACTCGGGACATCTAGAGAGAAGGGCAGAGGGAAGAATTGAAGGGCAAAGAAGTGGAGATCAAAAAAGTCATTCTTCCAAAGCAAGTGCTTTGGCGTACTGGTATACAGGGATGTATATCTTTCATAACAGGTATGGGTAGGCAGAGTTAAACTAAAATCCTGCTCTTCCAAAAATGCCCAAGGCAATGAGAGGAGCTGTGAGCCTCTGCTTCTTCTAGAGCCTTGTTCTGCGGGGATGGGCCTGCTTTGAGCTGGTGGTGCTGAACCCCAGCTCCCAGCTTCTCCCTTGGCAGGACTTGTGACTGAGCACTGCACTTCCTGTTGGCTCTGAGTGTGGGAAGAGCAATCCTGGCATGCCACCCCTCAGCAGCCCTTTGTGCTGTGGCTAAGGGAATCCTCTAAGGCGAGATGCTCTGCTACTCCCTTTCGTGATTAAAGGACATCTCTCCCAGAGCTTTGGTTTGCTGCTTCTTGCTGTCTCTTTGAAGTTCTGTGCAGAGCTGCATCTCCCTTCTGACCTTCTCTGTCCTTTTTGCTGGCCCTGCTGTGAACTGACCATCTGAACGAGTTTGGCAGACGGTGACTAATCAGTGCCTGTGTTAGGGTGGCAATGAAAAGAGTCGTCAGCTCGTGTGAACACTTGCAGTGGCCTGAACTTTCAGCTCTGAATAGGTGTGGTTATGCACATGCACACAGGAGGGGAATGTCTGCATATCTTTCAAAGTCTTCACTGCTCGAGCCCTCCTCATCTACCCAGCTTTGCAGGATTTCTTCAAGCCATCACTGTTGGTCTTTCTCTGATGTGGTTTAACCTGCCATGTAGCTCAGCACCACAGTCATTCGCTTACTCTCCTCCCAGTGGGATGGGGGAAAGGATCAGGGGGGAAAAACAACAACTACAACAAAAAAACGAAATAGAGCTTGTGGTTTGAGATAAAGACTGTTTACTAAGACATTAGAAGAAAGATACAAAACAAGTGATGCACAAGGAATTGCTCACCAGCTGCCAACTGATGCCCAGGTTGTTTTTTGTTCTTTGGTTTTTTGGGTTTTTTTGCATGATATCATATGATATAGAATATCCCTTGGGCCATTTTAGATCAGCTGTCCTGGTTCTGTCTACTCCCAGCTCCTTGTGCCCTCTCAACCCCCATCACTGGCAGAACAGTATGAGAAGCTGAGAAACTGAAAGATCCTTGGCTCTGTGCAGCACTGTGCAGCAACAACTAAAACATTGATGTGTTATCAACATTGGTTTTCTCCTAGCGCCAAAACATAGCGTCATACCAGACACTATGAAGGGAAAAAACAGCACTGCTGTCCCAGCTGAAACCAGGACATTCTCTCTTTGCTTTCTGATTAGCTTGAAGTGAAGGTGGTGACTACTGAGAGAGCAAAGCATTTCTACAACCCCCAGGAAATTCCCGTCACCCTCTACAGCGATGAAGATGAATGGCAGGTGAGTTGTTCTTCCTCAGGAGTCTGCAAGGGCTTCTCTCTAGTCCTGCTAGTAGTTCCATCATGTGTTCATGAATCCATACATTCGCTGTTTCACATGCACTTCCATGTCAGATGCCATTTTGTCAGAGTGCTCCTTTGCTGCCATCTGTCATATGGCAACAAAATGTAATGGAATATTGGTGGGAAGGCTCAACCTCAACTGCTGTATCACTAACATGCACTTCTGATGGCAACATAATAAAATAGGAGGCATTTCTTTTGGAGCAGCCCCCCTAGAAGCATTCTTCCAAGTTTCTTTGCAATGAACTAGATTCCTGGCTAGGGTTCCTTTCTTTGTTGTAGTACTGTGTGCTTTGGAGCATGGCTTTCAGAGAACACTGGCCCGCCAATGCTAAATGGAGCTGCTGTGACTGTAGCAGGGAGTTTTCTACCACCTAGCAGGCTTTGCAGCAGGCACTGTGGCTACAGGTGGTCCCTCACCACCCTGGGCTTAGCAGCCGCCCTCAGCTCTGAGAGGAGTATCAGGAAATGTCAAGAAAGCCACTGTGAAGTTGTGGTGAAGGTGTTAGGTGGTTGCCGTGACTCATACTTGTCAGGAAGGCAATAGCTTAATTTTCCTTGTTGCTGCCTATTCTCAATCTGTAGGCACCACCAACAGTCACAAAACTACCCAAGCTGCTTGTGTTTTGCAGCTTCTTGCTCTGTATTTTCAAAATCTGCTTGCACCCTGGGTGAAAAACAAAGCTGTTCTGTAATACATCTGGGTCTGTTTGGAGACCTTTGTGCTGGCAGGGCCACCCCAGTGTGAGGGAGCAGGGAAATACCAGCACCTGGAGCTGCCTTGCACGAGAGTGATAGATGGGTGGCTGTACAAGATGTTTTCCTGATGGAAGCAGTGTGTTTAGCTCAAGAGGCACTGGTGCACATACACAGAAAAGTCCAGTCTGTCTTCCCTTGAATTTACCAGGCAATTTGCAATCAGTTTGACCTTTTTCACCAGTTTTCCCCTCAGACAAGTTATGGCTGAACACGCTCTGCAGATTCAGCAGTGGCCTGTGGCATCTTTCCAGCTCTTCTCTATAGAATCATCAGCATGAACTGAAGCTTTCAATGCACATTTCCCTTCCAGTGAGGGATTGCTCAGGTGCCAGGACTCTGAATATCTTTAGATTCTGTAGAATGTCTTCTTGACCAGAAAGCTTCTGCTGGTCTTAGAAGACCGATGAAGATTTCTTGGGTCTCATGGTGCTAAAGCTTCAGGCAAAGCTATTTATGGGGAACCCTCTGTGGGGTGATACAAGAGGTGCAGGTCAGGCTTTGTGGTCTGTTGGCACACTGGAAAGAAGACACGTAGCCTTTTATAGTGTGCCATTCTAACAGAAGGACAGCACATAAGCATGACCAGCATGTTTGTGAGATATTTTATTCTGAAAGGAAATTTTCTAGAAAGACTTGTCGAAAAGAAAATAGAAGTGTGTGGAGGAGCTGGGAAAGGTACTGGGGAGCACCAGATTTCCGGATGCTGTGTTTTTGTTGTGGTTTCCCATGAGTCAGAGAAGGAATAGTTTGTGGCCCTGATGCACATCTTGCTGGCCTGTGGTTGTGTGTCATCTGGGGCCTAAAGTGCCTGGTACTGTTTGCTGCTTTCCTTGATGTGTTATCCCAGTTAACTGTGCTCTTAAGAAGAGCCCTGGACCCCATTGAGCAACTCTGAGTTTTACTGATAAATAGAAATGTTGGCCTAGAGCTAAGAGAGGAAGGAAGTGCCCAGTCCCTCCCAAAAAGAACCAAGCAGAGTATTCCTGTAGCTGCAGTAGCATGCTCAGGAAATGTTTCCACTGGTGTGGTCCTGTCTGGTTTTGGTTGACTGATCCAATGTCGTGGATTTCCCTGCTCAGATGTGCCATACATTGATGGAGCTTTAACGGATGGATGTTTGGGAAGCTGAGGGATGATGTGGATGGAGCAAGCTCTTTCCTGCATGTTGAAGTTGGATGTGTGAATTGTCTTTGTGGGAAAGGATACTTGCCTGTACTGAGCACATAGGCACCATTCTAAATGCTCCTTCCATGTGGCCTTCCCAGGAGGAGGCTGGAAGTCAGAAAAGTGAGCACTGTGTCTGCAGTCTCTGATTTCATCACGCTGTCAGATCTTGCTTGGTGTGAAAATAATGAGGTTTACATTGTAGTTACTACAGTGAGGTTGTTGACGTGCCTGTTGTTCACAGTGCTGGTTGTGAGGGTTTGGTAATCTGCATCCTGTCTCACCTACAGCTGTGGAAGGACCGTTCTGACCCAGTTCTGCACATCGAGCTCCGGCGGTGGGCTGACCTCATGCTGGTGGCCCCTCTTGATGCAAACACGCTGGCAAAGCTGGCAAACGGTATCTGTGACAACCTGCTGGTGAGTAACTGCAACTCTGCCTTTGAGCAGTCCCTGCATTCTCTCCCCTCGCAGCACTAGCCTGACCTTTCTGTCAAGGAAACTTTTGTGTTTCAGCAGCAGCAAGATTTGCATGTTTTACTGCCAACTCAGCTGCTTGTCTCTCCTCTGCCAATATGGTTTCCCTGCTCCTTTTCAAATGTTCCTTCCCTTACCTATATCCTTTTCCATTGCTGGGCTCTGTCCCTTCCATTATCTCCCAGTTCCTATTTCGTGCCTTTCCTGCTTTTTTCTATTGGGTAATATTTCTCTCTTTCTACCTCTATCCTCTCTCTATCTGCATTTACACACACATGCACACACACTCACTTTTGAGTTCCTCTCTGCGTTTTTTAGATGCAATCTGGAAAGACACCTGTGAGATCAGATAAAACTGTTTACTTCCTGCTACCTGAACTCCTCCCTCACTTAACTGCACAAATTTAAACATGTGCACACTTACTTACCTTACACTTTCAACTACAGGGTTTTTTGCCTGTTCGGGCATGGTTGGTTTTTTTTTTTTTTTTTTTTCCTGATATTAGAAATGCTCTGTATCAAAGACTGAACAGAGAGTGTTTTAAAAGAGAGCATGTGTCTCAGTTCAGTGATGGGGAACTTCAGTGGAACTTCAGTCTTTTGCATCCATCCACTGAATCTTCACCAGGAAAGGTCATGAGTATCAACTGCCCAAAAAGGTCTGCCAGAAAGCTGCAAAAATGCAAATGCTGCATTACTCTTCAGTAATGCAAGGACACTAGAATTAGGAATGGAAGGCAGTACATCAGTCCTGCCTGGGGAGCCCTGCTTGGTCAGCTTAGCTGTCCAAGTAAGAAAAGAATGCCTACAGATGAGAAAAGTGCACCCAGAGCTGCAGCTCTGAATTGTATGAGCAGTCCTCTGGAGATCTAGAAACGTCAGAAAGTGCTGTGAGAGGGACAAGCAGTGTCTTGTCCTTCTGAACCCCCTCTGTACTGCAGCCAACAGAGGAAGAGTTCAGGAAGAGTGTTAGGAACACATGGCTTCACAAACTCCTGCCAGTCATCTCGGATAGCTTTGTGAAGGAAAGTGGTAGCTCCAGTAAAGAATAGCAAGTGCTGGAGGTGCTTGTTAGCAAGTTGGAACAGATTCCTCTGTTCTGGGAAGGGTTCAAATCATGGGGCATAGAAAAGGATGGGCAGAATTCTCTGAAGTATTCTGAAATGAGCACAACTCCAGCACCAGGGACCAGTGCAAGCTACCTGGGAGACTCCCTTTGCATGGCTTACATGCTGTCAGGTCTAGGTGGTGGGCATTGCACTGTTAACAGCAATCACCATTGTTCTTTTTAAGGAGATGAGGTGATACTAGCTTATCTGTGTTACTGAGGTATCAGATATGATCCTGTGTAGTATGCAGGAGCTCCTAGGTGGTTTGTAATCTACCAGCATCTTCTGCAGCAGCCCAGGTGTGTTCCTGTTATCTTCTGTATGCTGGAAGTAGGAGTGCTTCCCTTGTCAGCAGTTGTGGATCCAGTTGGCGTGTTGTTTAAGAAGATTCCAGCTTTTTGTGTTTAGCTGTACAGCTGGCTTATCTAAAGTGCTGCCTGGGGATTTCTCTTTAGCTGATATGATCTGTGGCCACCCCTCAGCTACTGTTGGTCTCCCACATGGGCTGTCTGCACATAGTTGTGTTCCAGCTTGATTTCATCCAGCGATTGGGCTGTTTGCTTGGCCCTGATTTGGAGTAGGATGGAATCTATTCTTTTTGTAGCCTCCCTCATCCTTCTTGCCTGTCAGAGAGGAGCTCTGCTGGAATGCAGCATGCATTAGTAGTAGCCCTGTGGACTTGCTTACAGGCTCATCCAGCTGCACTGATGGATGTTTTGGCTGTCTCATGATACCTGGAGTGGGAAAGTGCTTCTGTGCAGCAAAGTGAGCAAAGGGATGATGAAAAAGAAGGCTTCTCAGAGCTGAATTTCTTGGCTTCTTTTGCAGACTTGTGTCATCCGTGCTTGGGACCTGCACAAACCCCTGCTGTTCTGCCCAGCTATGAACACGGCCATGTGGGAGCATCCCATCACAGCTCAGCAGGTGGAGCAGCTGAAAGGCTTTGGCTACACAGAGATCCCATGTGTGGTGAAGAAACTAGTGTGTGGAGATGAAGGTCAGTCCTGTTGCATGTCTTCTGACTCTTCTCCTGCCCCAGTGCTCCTCTTGCACTGAAGGGAGGTGCCTTGCTCTTCTGCTCCGTGACCTTCCAGATGTTAGACTGCAGTGAGCAGGTGCTCATGGCCAAGGTTTGTACAAACAACACGAAGCTTTGCCCTGTGCTAGCTGACACCTATTACTCTAGTTCAAAGCAAGCTGGTAGATAGGCGTGATACTTAAAAGAAATACCCATCCTCTAAGAGATCAGATCTGAAAGAAGCGAGGCTCTGTGGTGAGCATTATCAGCCTGGGATTCGGGTGTCCCAGCCATGCCCTCTGCTGAGACTGTGGGCTGTTTCCATCATGCCTCAGTTCCTCATCTCTGACGTGGGGATAATATCTTATCCCTTAGAGCAGACATAGAGGATTAGCACTTTGCAGATGTGGCTGAGGGTGTAACGACATACATTTACCATTTGTTGTTGTTTGTTGCCTGGGTTACTTTTCAGCTAGATCAGCTTCGCAGTCTCATTTTGATTTGGAGTTCTGACATCAGCCTTGTCTGTGAAGTGAGAGAAGGGGGTAGGAAAACTTGTCATGCTCAACTTTCAGACTTACAGTGCCAAATGAAATGGTCTCGTTTGTATTCTAGCAATTGGTTTAAATGAATGTGTTTTGATTTTTGGAGGTTTTGAGAAGTTTTTTTTATACCAGCAGTTTGGATGAATGGATTCACTTCTTTAATTTAGTCTTTTGTTGTCTGTAAAACGTCGCCCAATTCTAGCTGTAATAGCAAATGTGTTATTACCTGCACAGTAATGCACTCATTCTTTCATCTAATAACCCAACAACAGCAGGATCTTAACTACCCTGTTGGATACTTCGATGAATGTCTGTCATGAAGACAGGATGCTAGCATGTTCTTTGTGGTTAAATTCCAGGGCTGGCTTTCTTAGTGTCTGAATTCTTGGGAAGATGCAGTGCTTTTAGAGAATGTTTTCTGGAGCTGACAACTTAGAAATATTTACAGTTAGGTAAGTGTAGTCAAGTAATTCAGGCATCAGCTGTAACTGTACTGGACAATTATGTTTCCTCTGGGGTTTTAGACCTGATTACATCAAATTTCCTGCGTGCTTGTAATAATGTTAAGGGAAAACGCCCAAAAGAGGTCATTCTGTGCAGACGTTTTGGCAGAAGTGGAAAGGCCATCTGGCATAGCTTCTTTGTCCCTTAAAGGACAAAGGAGCTTTTCCTTTATCTTTTTTAGTACTTGTATAGGACCTCTATTCCTATAGCAAACTTATGAGCACCTATGAGTGATGCGTTTGTTCGCACAGGTCCACGCATCTGAAGCAGAGCTGCTGTGTCAGCCCTCTTTGGCAGATGGGGATCTGAGATGCAGAAGGCTCTGTGTGTTGACTCAGTGGTGCAGATGACTTCGAGCTGGATGCTGAATGTGCATTCTGTGTTCTGCTGCTCTGCCCTGCTGTTCCTTGGAGTTGCTGCCCTTGCATCAGCGATGCATGGCCACATGAGAAGCAGCATGTCCATTGCTGTGGTTTGTAGCTCAGAATGGCAAAGCCGAACCAGTAGTGATCAGGACTAACCTCATTACACCAACAGTCATTTAGGAGCTGCTTTGTGTGTAGTTCAGATGTTCCCGCTGTGAGAATGAACTCCCAAAGGAGCCTGTAGGAGAAGGATGGTACAGGCAGCTGAGGCAGGAGTAGCCACATCTGACTCGGCTTCGCTTGTGCTTGTGAGTCAATTTGCAGCAAGATTTTCCTGCTGGCACATGCCAGGGTTTTCCTGGCAGCAGGTAGGAAAATTATAGCAGAGCAGTAATGCACTCTAGGTCTCTGAAAACACAAGATTCTCTTCACCAGTGTTTTTTTTCCCCGTCTTCCTCTTGTTTTTTTGTTGTTATTTTTTTTCCAGGCCTTTTCCCCCAAAGCCTCTTTTTCCACACTAATTTCTGGTTTGTGAGCTTTATCCACAAAAGGGTTTGTCTGGCTTCCACTGGCCAGATAGCAAAGTGCACATCTGGTGCTGAAGAAAAGAGATTCAGTTTGCACCAGTTTTGTTTGTTGACATTGTGGTTTAACTTGCTGTTGAATGAGGTTCATCTTCTACCACTCATGTAACTGATCTCACCTGAAGTGACTGCCATCATGTTTCTGCACTACAACCATGTTTCTTCCATAGTAAGTGGGTGTTTGTTGGGAATACAAGAAAAACTGTTTAGAGCAGCAGCTGTGGAGTAGGATAAACAGCATGAGAACCAAGGACACCTCTAGAAGAAGAGAAGAAGCAAAAGGAACAGCTCATGGCTCTGACTGGATAAGCACCCACATGCATGGTTATGGAGTGTTTGTAGAATGCTTTGCTGACATGCAAAGGTGGATGGGAAAGTTGTAAGGGCAGATAGAAAAGCTTAAAAAAGAAACTTGTGAATGTATATAAGTGATGTGAGAATTTGTAAGAAACGATTTGGATCGTTCACATCTGAGTCCATGGATGAGACATTGCAGGTGTTTTTAGACGTAGAGTCCAGCTAAAAAAGAGTTAAAATAAAAAATTCAATCTAGTTGCCAATTAAAATGTTTCCTCGATTGGATATAAAATGTAACCTAAGGGCTGCTGGCTTTGGTGGTATCCATGTGCCACCATATAAGGAGAGCTCTGAGAGGTGCCATAACCACATGCAGGCCTGCAGCAATTCATTGTTGCAAAACGCTTCCAAACTGCTAGTATCTTCTTCATCCTTGGCTGAATTTCTAGAGCCTGGCACAGTGGAAGAATTTTTACCCATAGGCATGATGTGTGCTGTGAATTGCCAAAGATGTTGAGAAGATGAGTTGTGTAGGATGAAGGCAGACCTTGGAAGTGCTCTTTAAGGGTGTCATTCTGCCAAGCATGAGGGTGCATTCGGGGAATTTCTTTTGTTTAGCAGGATGCATCGAATGCAGCTCCTCTCAGAACAGGAGGCAAGAGCCACTCACATCTGCCTGCATCTTCTCTGTGGGGTGCTTCAAACCTCTTAGGGTTTATAGGCCTGAAAATGATGGAAATTCTCACTAGGTAGGGAAGCTCAATTTTCTTGTCTTTCCAAAAGCATTGCACTTCATCCCAACTCCTCACCATTGCATCCAGTTATGCCTTCTGTCCAGGCAAGGCTCAGGTCTCCCATCTGTACTGGGAAGCTGAAGGTCCTGTCAGATTCAGTGCAGTGATCTGCCCACAGAGCACACCTCTCTGCTGTGCAATATGGCCTTTCCTCTTCCATCTCTTTCCTCAAGTTGTAGCTGTCCTTTGGAGCCTGCTGGTTTCACTGTTTGTCTGTGCACTCACTAACCCAGCTGTGTAAGTGAATTGGAGGAAAATGAAAACAAAACCTCCCAGAACTAATTTCTAACAACAAATAGGGCTCGTGTTTTAAATAATTACAGCAATTAGCCAGCAAAACAAGAGACTAGTAGAGACTCTCATCTTTTGAATCTTCTAACGGAGACAGATGCTGGTGGGAAGATAACAGGAGTGAGTGGACTGATTTCTGTGCATGCATGAGATTGGATAAGATGATTTAGTGGTCTCTGACCTTGAAGTTTTCATTCTAGGTTTAAAAAAAGTGTTTCGGAGCAAAGCGTAGATTAATGTTCATCTGGCAACTAACCAGTCCAAAAGGAAAAGCTTTTACATTTTGTTCTGCTCAGCACACAGTCTTCTCCAAGAATTACTCCCAAGAATCAAGCTGGTGCAAATCCAGAGCAGCTTTCTCTCTAATGTGGGCCTAACTGTGGAGTCATTGGAATGGTATGAAGTCAAGTTTAGTTTTGTTTTGTTATTTTTAATAGGGAAGGGTTGTTTCAAAATAATACCTAACGTGCTGTTTGCATTGGAGGAAGGAGGTGCAGGAGGGTATTTTGTTACCCACGCACTTTGTTTTGGTCACTTGTGCACACTTACCCCCAGGGTAGTGCGAGCTAAGATACCAGCTCCCTGTGCAAGGGTTAGACACAGACATCCTTGGAGATGATTCAGAACATGAGGTACTTATTAAGGTCATATGAGTTGCCTTTTGAGGTTTCCTGCCTCTCTCCATTGACTGTCTGAGGAGCTTGTGCTCCTGCTTAGACTTGTGAGTTGCGAGCCAAGCTAAGTTAGCATGAACACTCCTCCCTTGATGGCATCCAACCATGCCACAAAGTCCCTGCCCAACCAGCTAGACCAAGCAGATCCTCTTGCCCCCACAGCTGAATCATGAGGAAACATGGGGATATTTTGCAAGCTTTTGCCTTGGCCTTGCAGAGCTATGGGGCATCAACATTACTGCAACATGGCTGAATGTGCAGGAGAGAAGGGGTGGGACGGGGGAACCACATGCCATGTGCTCTATGGCTTTCACCACGAGCCTTTGGTCTTGCCCTGCAGGTCGTGGAGCCATGGCAGAAGTGTGGACCATAGTGGAGAGCGTGAGAAGGATCCTTGAAGAACGGGGTTTGCCAACACAGAGCTGATTGCTTGCCATGAGAATTGCCTTCCTGACGATTCAAAGATAAAACCGACAGGAAACCGAGTCGAGATGGCATGTGTCCCTACAGCTCAACTGAAGGAGTGAAACGGTTGTGTTCCAGCTGGTACCAAACTGAAATGTGGTACAGCACTGCAGACTTTTAGAAACCTAAGCCAAGACCACGTTTCTTTATTGTGGGAAAACTGTGGTATCTTGCAGAGAGGGAGTAACGTTCCTCCAGGCCAAGCAGCCTGGTTTGTTTCACGTGTGATCCTTTCTGAGAAGGCTGCAGAAGGAATTGCCCTTGTGTCTCCAGCCCAGCATTGCCCCAAGGGTGGCTGGACTGGTGTGCTTGCTGTCCTGGCAATAGGAACGTGGGTGTGAGGACATCCTTGCTCTCCAGCGTGGTCCTTAGCTGTGCTGCCTTCTCCTTTCCAGCAGGAGTCACTGTCCAAAAAGCGTTCTTCCCCTGAGAGCTTAATA
The DNA here is from genome assembly GCF_987193195.1 of Phasianus colchicus. Taxonomy (NCBI): domain Eukaryota; kingdom Metazoa; phylum Chordata; class Aves; order Galliformes; family Phasianidae; genus Phasianus; species Phasianus colchicus. The sequence continues at coordinate 2,645,372 of NC_143447.1, read as the reverse complement.
AAAAGAGAGCTTTTAATTCTGCCCCTGAGGAATTGCTTTTTGGGGGTGTTTGTGCATAACATCATTGCTAAATCGTTGTGCTTGTGGGCTGCTTTTTATCAGAGAAGGAAAAAACTGACTGAGAGAAGCTATCTAATCCTTAAATTAGCCTTTGTCCTTTGTGTCTGTTGACTGGATCTGTAAGCAGGTATCAACTGTGAAGCAAAAAGTCACCTGCCTGTCTGGGTGCTCTAATCAGGAAGCAGACAGGCTGGCCCTGGTGCAAAGCCTGGTGGGTGTTTTCCAAGGGAGTAGAGTCAAACTTTGCCTACAACAGTGCTTTCCAGCTTGAAAATTAACCATCTGGCCTGAAGAAATTGGGAAATCTGTGTGAAGCCGTGGACCAGGGTAGCCAGGGTTCCCCCAGCCCAGCTTTCCATTGGAAATGTGAGACTGTCCCTGGGGAAAATGGGACCAAGCTGGGACTGCTGAACGGATTGCTGCAGCAGAGCACTGCTGACCCAGTATTTATTTTTAATTTAATCCAGCCAAATTTAAGGCCTATGGTACAGAATGTACGTCTTGCCCAGGAGGACAACCTTCAAGCTACTACGCGCAAGGAAAGAGGTTATCAGGGTATGTTTGCTTTCCTTATCTATTCCACACAAATAAAAACCTCTGAAACTTTCCCACTTTGGCTCTTCCACTGATGGAGAGCCAGGGGTTCTGAGCTTCTAGGAATACAGGCAGAAGGAGCCTCGTGTAAACAGAGCTGCTGGCTGACAGGAGCTGTGGTGGTACCATAGTCATCAGCTTTGTGTTTAAACCTCCCCGTGGCTGTGCTGGTTTGCACCATTTGTGGCTCTGTTGCTGTTTGCTCATATTGGGATGGCGAAAGCTCTCCACCCTGGGCAGGATTTTAGTTTAAGCTTCTTGAAGGCAGTGCAAGAGATGCCTCTTGTATTTCCTTGAGTTTTGTAACAAATGTTTCTCCTCATTACAAAGAAGCACATGTTGTAGTTGCAGCTGGACCTCGTGGGCTCTGCCATGCTATCTCCTGTTTTTTGGGTTGTTTATCCTCCCTCCTTGCCTGGGGTTTGGCAATGCAACAAACCCTGCAGTGTTCCTCATACGAGTCAAAACACCACGTCCTTGGGGGGAGCACTGAGCTGTTTGGGATCTGTCTTGATGTTCTGAGCTGCTCCAGGCACACTGGCAGGTATCGCTCACTTCTCCCAGTGGTGGTGGATGTGTGAAGCGTATGCTGCAGAGCATGAGCTCTGATAATTAATCAGAAATGGGATAACGTGCCATTTTCAGATGTGGAGTTCCATGCTGGATAGCCCTATAGTGCAGATAAGATTGGGGCTTGTTAGGTGGCTAATTTAGGGCTTGGAAAGAATTTGGAGATCTTTGAATACAGAGGGTTGGTCCTTTGTCCTGCAAATGTATGGAGCCTCAGTGACAAGATCAGAGCCTGGGGGTATGACAGGAAGGCTTCGAAGCTGCCTGACATGTACAGCACAAACTCACCTGGAGGGACCCCATGCCCAGGTCTTTCTGCTCTGGGCTAAGTGTATCACTGAAAGATCCTGCTGTGATTTTGGGTTGGCGGCAGGTCCTGATAGCATTACAAGGTGGGATAAGGGCTGCCAAAACCGCCTTCCCTTCAGGGCAAACATAAGAAACAGTTAAGTTCTTCTTTGGAGGCAGAGGACTGAAGCAATCTTGTATCCACCAATAGCACAGCCACCCATCCCCACCCATGGCAAGGTATGTGCCATCAGCCCCAGGGCAGAAAACGTTGGCCTGATGGCTTTTTGGTGGTTTTTTTTTTTTTTTTTTTTTTCCTGTGCTAAAACAGCAAAAAAAGCAAACAATTTCATTCATGCTGCAGTTTTATTCATTGTTGTCTCCCACCCCAAGTTCAGTCTGACTCATCTACTGCTGGGCTTGGTAGAGCCTGGAGGAGGACAGAGATGCCATGGTGTTTTGTGTCAGGATAACCCAGCTTCAGGCAGAGTGTTTTGGGCATTGGCCAGCTTGCTGGCAGCACCCTGATCCTACAAGTCTTTCCTATCACTTGGGATTGGATGTGCATCCCAAAGGGGCCAGAGGAGTGCCATGGTGCTGATACTGTTTGGTCCGGGGTTCATTAAGTGATGGATCTCTTTCCCAAGCTGAATCCATGCCACACATCACTTGCATTCCTCCCTCTCAGCATCTCCTTAGGTCCAGTCACCAGACTATGAGGTGCTGGTCTCTCAGACCTATATCTTATGTTGAGCTCAGCATCCCTTTGTGCTCATTGGTGAGTTTTGTTGCCTGATTATTTTCACCCTGAGAACCAGACAGGCTGCCTTGGGGGACAAACCCCATTTCGGTTGCTGCTCCCCATTTGGTGGGAACAAAATCCAGTCCCCTAAAGGAGAGCACACCTGGTGACTTCTGTTAACTGTTTTGCTCTGCTTTAGGGTGCTTTCCCTTGCTACCAGAGGTTTGGCCACAGGGGTGATGCTGTTCCTAAGCCCCATTGGCTCCGTGTAACATCTCCACCAGCATTTTGGAGGGTTTGGACTGGGGAAGCTCCAGCAGGACTGAGGAACAGCAGTTTTCAGGTGTGCAGTTGGTTTCCTTTGCACTGGGCTGCTTTATGGGTTTGGAAAACTGCAGTTCACAAACCGCAGCGCGATAAGGTTGGGGGAAGAAAGCAAACCACGTCAGCACCAAGGAATGCAATGGGAGGGAGCCCAGATCCTGGACAGGCATCAACTGTGCTGTGACTGCATTGCAACTCAGCCCTGGGCTTGAACACCCCCTTTATAAAGACAGCAGGTTTGGAGATAGCACACAATGCTGTGGGGTTCCCCATCCACCCTGGGAAGTCCCTTCTTCTCCCTTCCCTACTAGTGATGCTTGGGGACTTCCCAGCGCAGGGCTCCTTGATTCCCCCTGGTGCCACCAGCCTTTGGTAAGGAGCTTTTGGGGTCAGGTTGCTGCCATGTGAATGGTAGTGATTTTTGTAGCTCCTTCTGCTCTCTGCTCACTCAGGGTGTGAATGTGAAGCCCAGCCCCACTGCAGTCAATGAACCCCGGGTGCTTGCTGCAGCGGAATGTCAATATTGACTCTCATCCATCGTTTGCATGCGTGGGCACTAAAATTAACAAAAGCAGAACAAAGCCCACGCTTGGTTCCGATGCTGGGTTTTGTTATGCCGATTCTTCAAAGCAAAATAAAAGAAAATGGTTCTATTGAAGTTGTGAGAGGGGCTGCGGGTGGAACCCAGGCACATAGCAGCTCGGGGCTGTTCCCATCCGTGGTGCATGCTCTGGGAATGGAAGATGGAGGTGAAGAGGTGGTGTGTTTGTCTCAGTGATTCATTGACTCACAGCCTGGGAATGGATTTGGCTGTGATTTGCTTCTTTGGAAGTCAGAGCTCTTAGAAAAGCCAGATGCCATTGAGAAACTCCTCACCCCTTTCTTCCCTCTATTATTACCCATCTTTGTTCTCCTTGGGAAGATATCCTTGCCCTGAGAGTATCCTTGTTTTTCTCACAAAGAAAGCATTGCCATCCTTCTCCCAGGAGCATCCCCATCGCATCCTCCTCGGGGATGCAGATCCCAGGGCCAGGCAGAGAGCAGCACAGAGCATGGGAACTGGTGGCATCTCTGTGGTTTAGAAACTGGAAATAAAGGCTGAAGTGGTTTGAGGGCTCGGCCTCGAAACGAGGAAGGCGGAGGGGGCATGGGGAGGAACCAAAACCCGCCTGCAAAGGAACTATCAGAGTACAGAGGAGAAGCGAAAGCAGCTGTGATTACTGAAAGCCCGCTGGGACGGATGCAGTGCTATCTCGAGCTCTTTCACTTCCCCGTCTGGTCGGCTCTTTTGGCCTTCGGCCTCTCTTTGTACCCCTAAGTTCTCCCAGGGATGGCCAAACCCTCGTCCTTTGAAAGCCTGAAGGGTTTTGGCACAAAGCGTTGATTGCTTCTCCTCCCTGCTTTGCCTCGCTCACCTCGTCCTGCTAGGCTGGGGCCTCCACTTTGACTAATCCCAGAGAGAAAAAGCAATAACTGGGGAGAAAAAAGCAAGCTTGGGGTTCGCAGGGCAGGGAGCTCACAGACAGCATGGGGTCAGGAGCACTGGAGCAACTCCAGCCCCAATAGGTGTTTAAATAGAAAGGTTGCACACTTGCACACCTGGAAGATTTATTTCATCTTTTAATTGCTTGTTTGTTGACACGGCTCAAGAGCTCTTTGTGAGTGTTTGCTTTGCTGGCTCCATGGCTCCTGAGAAGCAGGACATGCCAGGGCTGGATTTCAGTGGGGATGAAGTCCCCAGGAGTTGTGTTATGGGGCTCCCCGTTTCCTTGGCACCACCATCGCATGGTGACAGGTATATCCCACTCCACACACCAGACGGCCCAAGGCTTTGGGGTTGTCCCAGTTGGCCCTCACCTTCCTGTCCTTGCACAGGGCCATCCCAGCACAGCTGAGGGCTATGGGATCCATATCTGGGCTCGGCATCCCTGCTTGGGGCAGAGAGGGGAAGTGATGCTTCTGGTCCCTGAAGATAAGGAGCTGGGGACTGCAGATAAAGGTGCCCATTATACCCAAAGTAAGCTGGCAGTGATAGCAGAAATAAGAGGACAGATGATGGGTGTTCCCAAGGTTTTCCCCCAAATGTACCAGCTCTGGAGAGATCTTGGGGCACTCAGGAGGAGCTGGTGGGTGCTGAGGGCTTCTTACTGTTGCTTTTTGGGGTCACAGACGTGTCTGCTTTGCACAATCAGCTCCTTTCTCAGTCTTTTCTCTCTGCCAGCAATTGAAGATGGGGTTGGATTGCTTCACTGAGGACCTAGTGAATCACCCCATTCTCCTCCCCTCCCCTTCCTGCATTAATGACAGCAAACACCATGCCTGAGGCAATCTATTGATTTATCCTTTTTTCATCCCCAGGTGCTGGGCTTATGCTGCTCACCCTATTTTTACAGGGGAGGAAGATGTTGGGCACTGAACTGTACCAAAGACCAGCCACCATCTTATTATGCCATCCAACGATGGTGTCACCAAGCTCTGGCCCATAGGGCTGAATGGTGGCTATGGGGCATCTTATGCCTGACCCAGCCCCAGGGCACTCACTGACCTGCTTGGAGAAGGTGGAGATGTTTGGAGAAGTTTGGGAGCGGGGAGGAGGTTGGACCGGCTGACCAGGAAGCCTCTGAGATGCCCTCAGGTGTGATGGGAGGGCTGAAGGCTATGGGGAATTTTACCCTCTTGCTGCAGGGCACCGGGGAAGAAATCTATCATCAGGAAGCTTCCTGGCAGAGCAGGGCTGAGCTTTGTGTCAAAACAAAACTAATTAAAATGGATGCTGCAATGGATGGCTACAAGCTCTTCAGGAAGGATAGGCAAGAAAGAAGGGGTGGTGGTGTGGCTCTGTATGTTAGGGAGTGTTTTGATGTTACTGAGCTTGTGGCTGGGGATGATAAGGTTGAATCCCTATGGGTAAAGATCAGGGGAAGGGCTGACAAGGCAGATGTATTGGTGGGTGTCTGCTATAGACCGCCGAACCAGGATGAGGAGACAGATGAGGTGTTCTATGAGCAGCTGGCAGAAGCTGCGAGGTCGCCAGCCCTTGTCCTCATGGGGGACTTCAACTTCCCTGACATATGCTGGGAATTCAACGCAGCGCAGAAGAAGCAGTCTAGGGGGTTTCTGGAGTGTATAGAGGATAACTTTCTGATGCAGCTGGTGAGAGAGCCTACGAGAGGAGCTGCCCCGCTAGACCTGCTGTTCACAAACAGAGAAGGTCTGGTGGAAGATGTGGAGGTTGGGGGCTGTCTTGGACAGAGTGACCATGAGATGGTAGAGTTCTCAATTCTTGGTGGAGCCAGGAGGAAGAACAGCAAAACTGTTACCTTGGACTTCCGGAGGGCGGACTTTGAACTGTTTAGAAGACTAGTAGGGGGAGTCCCCTGGGATTCAGTCTTAGAGGGTAAAGGGGTCCAAGACAACTGGTTGCTCTTCAAGAAGGTAGTCTTACAGGCGCAGGAGCGGGCTGTCCCCCTGAGCTGCAAAATGAGCCGGCGGGGAAGGAGACCGGCGTGGATGAATAAGCAACTATTCTTGAAGCTCCGGGAGAAAAAGAGAATCTACCTCCTGTGGAAGAAGGGACGGGCAACTCAGAAAGAATACAGAGAAGTTGTTAAGATATGCAGGGAGAAAATCAGAAAGGCGAAAGCCCAGCTCGAGCTCGACCTGGCCACTGGAATAAAAAGAAACAAGAAATCCTTTTACAAATATATCAACAGTAAGAGGAGGACTAAGGAGAATCTCCATTCTTTACTGGATGAAGCCGGGAATGTGACTACTGAGGATAAAGAAAAGGCAGAGGTCCTGAATGCCTTCTTTACGTCTGTCTTTAAAGGTCAGACCAGTTATCCTCAGGATATTCCACTTTTCGACCAGGTGGTCTCGGCTGGAGACCAGACTAAACCACCCATGATTCAGAAGGAAACGGTCAGAGACCTTCTACTCCAACTGGACTGTCACAAGTCCATGGGGCCGGATGAGATTCACCCGAGAGTGCTGAGGGAACTGGCGGAGGTGATAGCCGAGCCGCTTTCCATCATCTATCAGCGCTCCTTGTTGACTGGTGAGGTACCAGAAGACTGGAGGCTTGCCAATGTGACTCCCATCTACAAGAAGGGCTGTAAGGAGGACCCGGGGAACTACAGGCCTGTTAGCCTGACCTCGGTGCCAGGGAAGGTTATGGAGCAGATTGTCTTGAGGGAGATCACGCGGCAAGTGCGGGACAACTGGAGCATCAGGTCTAGCCAGCATGGGTTCACGAAGGGTAGGTCCTGCTTGACCAACCTGATCTCCTTCTATGATCTAGTGACCCGCCTGGTGGATGAGGGAAAGGCTGTTGATGTAGTCTACCTAGACTTCAGCAAGGCCTTTGACACTGTCTCCCACAGTATTCTCCTGCAGAAGCTGGCAGCCCGTGGCTTGGACAGGTACACTCTTGGCTGGGTAAGGAACTGGCTGGAGGGTCGAGCCCAGAGAGTGGTGGTCAATGGAGCTAAATCCAGCTGGCGACCGGTCACGAGTGGTGTTCCCCAGGGGTCGGTGCTGGGGCCTGTCCTTTTCAATATTTTTATTGATGACCTGGATGAGGGCATTGAGTGCACCCTCAGTAAGTTTGCAGATGACACCAAGTTGGCTGGAAGTGTTGATCTGCCTGGGGGTAGCGAGGCCCTACAGAGAGATCTGGACAGGCTGGAGAGCTGGGCTGAAGCCAATGGGATGAGGTTTAATAAGACCAAATGCCGGGTTCTACACTTTGGCCACAGCAACCCCAAGCAACGCTACAGGCTTGGGGTGGAATGGCTTGAAGACTGTGTAGAGGAAATGGACCTGGGGGTGTTGGTTGACGCTCGGCTAAACATGAGCCAGCAGTGTGCCCGGGTGGCCAAGAAGGCCAATGGCATTCTGGCTTGTATCAGAAGCAGTGTGACCAGCAGGAGTAGGGAAGTAATTGTTCCCCTGTACTCAGCTCTGGTGAGGCCGCACCTTGAGTATTGTGTCCAGTTCTGGGCCCCTCACTGCAAGAAAGACATTGAGGCCCTGGAGCGTGTTCAAAGAAGGGCAACAAAGCTGGTGAGGGGTCTGGAGCACAGGCCTTATGAGGAGCGGCTGAGGGAGCTGGGATTGTTCAGTCTGGAGAAGAGGAGGCTCAGGGGAGACCTTATTGCTCTCTATAACTACCTGAAGGGAGGTTGTAACGAGCTGGGGGTCGGCCTCTTCTCTCGTGTAACTGGTGATAGGACTAGAGGGAATGGTTTCAAGCTTCGCCAGGGAAGATTCAGGCTGGATATTAGGAAATACTACTTCTCTGAAAGGGTGGTCAGGCACTGGAATGGGCTGCCCAGGGAGGTGGTGGAGTCACCGACCCTGGAGGTGTTCAAAGAACGTTTGGATGTTGTGTTGAGGGATATGGTTTAATGAGAACCATTGGTGACAGGTGGATGGTTGGACTGGATGATCTTATAGGTCTTTTCCAACCTTAGTGATTCTGTGATTCTGTGATTCTGTGAAAATCACGGTTGCTTAATGTGTGTGGAGAGCTCTGGCATTGTGCTTGGATGGGTCGAGCTTCTGCCAAGGGATGAGATGCACTGGAATGGGGCTGAATTTGGCCAGTGTGGGTGGAAGGCAGTGGTGGGATGGTCACTGTTGCACATGGGCAATAGAGTCTCATTTGCAGTGGTCGTCATCACTTGGAGCTTGGAGGTCCAAGGTGGGCACCTAGGATGGGAATCACCTCCTGGAGAGCTGCTGGGACCATGCGCCAAAGGAGGATATTCTGCTGCAGATGGAAAAAGTGATGAGTTTTATAACAACGAAGAGTCCCAGGCCCTGGGCTGGGATTTACCTACACTGATGAAAGGTCTGGAAAACCCAGGACCTGCTGTGCCGTGCACTGGGCTTCCCAAAGTGGAGCAAATGAAGCCCAGCCCATTAATTACCTGCTCGGGGACAAAGGTCGTGGTTTCAGGCTGCCCCTCCTGCATGGAGGAGCCTTGTGAGACAGCAGGATGTGTCACATCAAAGTTGGGTTTGCTTGAATTTCTCCAAGACAAGAGAACTGCCCAATCCTCTTTCCTCTTTCCAACCTTGGCATCTGCCTCCATAACCAAATTTCTTGAGGGTTTGCTGTTTTCTTTTTCTTTTTTATGGCTTTTATTCCATCCTCCCCCATAACCTTATTGATTTTTCCACGCGACCCTGATCCTACACCCACATTCGTGGGTGGTTTTGCCAGCATCTGGTCTGTCCCTGTCCCACTTGGCAGCGTGGTACCCAGCAGGAGCCCTGTTTTCCTTCAGGTCACTTCTGCCTTATCTCTCCAAGGCTTTTCACCTGTTTTCTTACGTCAGGGGTGCTTTTGGAGCTGCATTGCTACTGTGCCCAGCAGCCTTCCACCCAGGAGATTGGTACCTATAAGTTGGGGTGTGAATCCCTTCCCATTTCCTAATTGTGCTCCTCCAGAAGCTGAGATCAAACCCAAAAGGGGAAAAAACAAACAAACAACCAGTCCCAAACTCTGGATTTCCAGAGGCTGATTGGAGATAACACTGAGCACAGTGGTGGTGATGGCTGGCCTCCAGCTCTATGGGGTGGCCCTGCTTTTTTTCCAGCTGGTTTGTGATGTCAGGGAGATAGAATAAATTAAAAAGGAGAATAGAGAGCATGGGTTCCTGAACACTTCCACCATGAGGCTCTCACCTTTAGGGCAGGGATTTATTGTGTTCCCAGAGCCCCACAATGTGGCGTGACCACAGCTATGGGATCCCACCACCACCACCTCCTCTCCAGCCATTCTTCCATCACATTTCCCAGTAGAAAAATGTGGAAGTCACAGGCGAGCCCCAAAACCACCAACATGGTGACAGAGGGATGGAAGAGAAGAGCTCAGATCCCAAACCATGATGTTGGAGCAGGTCCAGCATCCCAAATATTGAAACGTGAATCTGAAACACTGCATTGGGCACTGCCAAGAAGTTTGCTCATTTATTATTATTTTTCCCTTCCGGGCACTGAAAATTGCTGCGTGGGAGGAGATTTGGAGGTGATTGATGGGTTTCTGGTGCTTGCCAAGTAGAAGTTTTCTTTTTATGGGCATTCAGCACCTGGGCTTGGAGAGCTGGTGCCCCATGAAAGGTGCTCCAGTTGGCTTTGTGTGTGGACAGCAGAGAGTGTACCATGTTTAGGATAAAGAATTTCCTACCTTGGCTTTTTGAGTTGAGGTGCATCTTTCTAGACAGGATAGAGGTGCAGAACCATGGAATTTGGACATCCTACCCCAGCCTGATCCATTTCTTCAGGGCCAGAAAATGGCCATAAAGCCAAGGCCATGGAGCATCATCACATCTTGGGAAGGGCATGTAGCTGTGGGTGCCACCAGACTCAGCACCCAAGGTGTGCAGTGATGCTGGCTGGAAGTCAGTGGGGTTTTCCAGCAGGGAATGCCAACTCATCTCTCCTCTGCTGGGAATTTTCCATGGAGCTCCATGGCGTGGAAACACACCCAGGAATGGAAAAAGCCCAGGAGGAAAGAAAGAAGACAGGAAGTTACTTGGCCAAGAGGGCTTGGCAGGATCCCAAGGCAAGGAATGGTGTTGGGTTCATACACAGCACCTGCAGCACTATACATGGGCTGGGATCCCAAGCTTGTTCTTTTACCCTATATTTAATGATAATCTGTTTAATACCCTCCATTTGATCCCCATCTGGAGAGGATCTGGGACAGAAAGGAGGGGGAGGGTACTGGCTCCTGTGCAAAAGGGGGTGGAGTAGGATGGAAAAAGACATCAGGGATGGGTAGGAGTCCAGAGAAGATAAATAAGGGATGGTTATTCCCTGCTATGCAAGATCTAGGGCAGGCAGTTCTCAGGTGGCTTCCTATATTCTCCCTCATTGGCTTTTCCTTCATGGAGGGATCTTGATTCTGGAAGGGGGCTGCCAAAATTCTCCTTGCTATGGGAAATAATAGCGTTGGGAAAACATCACCCAATGTAGTGATGTGTTGTGTCTCTTGGGGAATTACAAGTGCTTGGCTGTTGCTGGGGGGATATCTCATTATCTGCGGTTAATTATCTAGAGATAATGACTCCTGCATCTATAATGATGCTTTTCTGGGTCCTGTTTGCTTTCCTGGGGGAGGAAGCATGAATGCAAAGAGAGAAGCTCAGTGCCATGGGGTGCCTCATCCAGAGGTGTTCCCCACCAGGAGTGCCCCAAACCCACCCACATCAGCCCTCCAGGACCTCCCCATCCCCAAAATAATGGGGCCCTGAGGGGCTTATTGAGGGCTCTGGGTCCTTATGGAGGGGGAAGAGCTCCCTGGAGTGCAGCAGTCCCGCTCCTCGCCTTGCATGATGCAACCCCAGCATCCTCCATGGGAAATGTGCAGAGTGTGAATTAAGAGCAGCTGCATGGCTCTCCGGCTCCAATTAACCTGATAATTAGAACTTCATCGAGGACATTGCTACCTCCAAGGGTATCTCCAAGGGGAGAGCTGCTAACAAGGCTATGAGCTCCAGGATGGGGTCACTGCTACCAGCGGGGTGGGATGGGAAGGACAGGGCCATCCCAGGGAGAGAGTTTGAAAATCTGGGCTTTGTTTCAGTTTCAAGCAGGGCAGAAATGAGAGAAAATATCCCAAAATCTTCGGGAGGAAACAAAACCCTCAAAGCATGGTTCTCTGCATCACCATCCCACCACCATTTGGCCATGCACTGCATCACAGGGAGCATCATCGCCCAGAGACCATTTCCTCCCACCTGTCTTTATAATAATAACAATACATATTAACTAAAAAAGCTATTGAGAAAAAACACATTAGGGAGAATGAGCTATTTGAGGAGGGACGTTATGTGGAGAGTAATGTGTTTAGGAATAAGTCATTGTAGAAGGAATACCCCCTGGAAATTGGAGGAGTGCTGAGAGCCTCTTGTCACACGTCACACCATTTAAATGCCTTTGAAAGAGGAAAATGGTATTAGAGAGATTACAGGGGGAAGAAAAATAGACTTAGCAGAACGAGAGCTGCTAAGAAATCTGGGGGTAATAATGAAAGATTGGATAAGATTTAGTTGGATAGATGCTCTTAAAGGTCTTTTCCGACCTTAATGATTCAATGGTTCTGTGATTCAGCAGGCTGGTGTTCAGGCAGAGGGCGCCCACCCCTGCAACGAACTGCCCCCAGGAGGAGTTCTCTGCAATTCTTAAAACTTTTCCCATTGAACTCGGAGCCAAAAGGAGAATCGGGGTGAGGAACAGCATTCCTGGCACAACTCCCGGCTTAAAGGGATTATCTGTCCCACCAACAGTCAACCGTCCAGAGTGGCAAAACCCACCACCAATGACTTTACGACCGTAAATCCAAATAATGAGCTTTGCTCTCCCGTTTCCCGAAAGCTGGCCGAGTTCCACCGCGGCTCCTATGAATAAAACCACGACCCGGATCCCAGAGCCCAACACCCGGCCGGGAGCTTTCGGCCACCGCCATCCCCGATGGAGTTCAGGCACTGGAGGCTGCAGAGCCCCGACGCGCTCAGCGCACGTGTGGCGAAGCCGTCCCCTCCTCCCCCCTCCTCCGGCCGCCCCACCGCCACCACCTCCTCCTCCTCCTCCTCCTCCTCGTCCTCCTCCCACTTCCTCCGCACAATGCGAGCAGCAGAGCGGGGCAGCAGCACCGTGCCGGCCCCCCCCGGCCGCCCCCTCCCCGGCTCGGCCCCGTAAGATGCTCCGGAGGAGGCGGCTCCGCCAGGTGAGTGCGGGACAGCGCTCGGCAGTTCGGCTCCGAACCCCCTCCTCCCTCTTGCTCGCTGTGGGGCAGCTCTTGGTTATGGGATCCGGGCTTGGCTTGCAGGCTTTTACCCATTTATGGCCGGTGTAGAGCATGCGGTTGCTGCACGGGGCTGGTAGGTTTGCGTTTCGTTTTTTTTTTTTTTTTTTTTCCTCGCTGTAAAAAGTTGCTTCGGTGACTCCAAGCGCAGCGTTTTGCCATCCGTGCGCAACGCCGCTGGGAGCGAGATCTTAAAAAGCTGTAAAGCGAAAGTCCCGATGGGTTCCACCAGCAGGCAGGCTCTGCTTAGGACCCGTAGCCAACGGTCGTGCCCGCACCCGGCGGGGATATCGGGGAGGTGACCTCCTCGGCAGCACCCAAGGGCCCCGTGCCGTGTCACCTCCACCACCCTTGGGGACAGCGGGACGGGACACGTGGCCACGGCGGAGCCGGAGGGCTCCCGTATCCTCTTCGATGTAGGGTGAAACGAAGGTGGTGTTGGGGTCACCGTCCCCAATCGTGGGGTTGGATTGGATGATTTCAGTGGTCTTTTCCAACCTTCACGATTTTGTGATGTTTCCCTGATGCTGGGAGGGGGGATTTAAGGATGGATTTGGGGCCGGGGGGATGCGAGCGTTGGCGTCGCCCTACGTGGAATGGTTGCACAATGGTTCTTTGTAGATGAGTGCATTTCAGGGAAAGGGGAAAAGGAGGCACGGAAACTGGGTGAGTCACGATATTCGAGTGCAGCATCCATCCCGACTGTGGGGAAAAGGGGAAAGCCCAATCCCTCGTTGCACGTGGAGGTGGCACCTTTGGCTCTGTCTTCTGCTGGATGTGCCCTGGGATGCAGCCTCCCGCTCTGCAGGGCTCCTGTTGCCTTCCTGTATTTCTCCTCCCCAAAGTCTTCCGTCCCAAATGTCCCTGCAGAGGGACCTGCAGCAGCACTAAGGGACATGAGGGGGAAAACATGTTCCCTCCCCAACCTCATCCATGGGTTCAAGCCCCTTGCACAGCAAAGCCACCAAGCTTGGGTCCCCTTATCTACCCCAGCAAGCCTGCCCCGCTATCGGAGCCATTTCCCCTTTTGCGGACAGGGCTTTTATCTTATCTCCACGCTCTCTTCCTCCATTTCCTTCTCTGTTTCTCTGCTGATTGTTGCCACAAAAAGAAAAAAAATAATAAGAGGGGGGTGGAGAAGAGGTGAGATCCCACCACTCTGAGCCTATCCGTGGGCCTGGAGGTTGTTGGAGGGGGTCCCAAGTGGAGCTGGCCCATGCTTGGGGGATGGCAGGGGATGCCTGGGGGTGTTTGGGTGGTGCTCTTGGGTGCATGGAGGGATGCTCAAAGCATCTCGGTGGGATGCCCAGGAGATCCTGGGGGATGTCTGCTGATGCTCCTGGGTGCATGGAGGGATGCATGGAGGGATGCATGGAGGGATGCTCAAGGCATCTCGGTGGGATGCCCAGGAGGTGCTGGAGGTTCTGGGATGATGATGAGGAAGGCCGGGCAGTGATGCAATGGTCTGCCAGCTCCACCTGCTGGCACGCAGCGCCTGGTGCTGCAGGTCCCACCCCAAACCACAAGACGCCAAAAGGGTCCAAATAAACTTCAGAAAAGAGAGAGGTGAACGCAGCCTGCTGTGTCTGACCCGTTTTCTCCCTTTTCCCCATCCAGGAAGGCCAGCTGACCCCTCCCATCGCACACCTCGGTGGAGTATAGATGGCCTCAAAACGTCACTCAGAGCCTCTGGATGCCATCCTTTTTCACAAGCTACCTCGGCTGGAGGCCGAGCCCGACCCGGGCATCCCCTCCATTCCCTGCAAACCCAACCCTGCGCCCACAGCCGGCCCCGAAACCCACCTCGGCTACAAGGGCTCCTACTTCTCCTGCCCACAGGCAGAGGGACAGCTCCTACACTGCCTGCTCCGTCAGCCCCACAGCCCCACAGGCAGGCCGGGTGCTGAGCAGGGCAAAAATCACCCTATGTGGGACCCCCTGTTGGCACAGGACAAATGGCCCAGCCTGCAGGGCCACCCCATTCCCCTGAAGAAGCCACCAGCCGTCCCCAAGCCCGTGTATGCGGCCCCACTTTGCTTCTCACCGCTGAGCTCCCAGGGAGGTGATACCCTGCAGAGGGGGCCGGGGGCCATGTCTGCTGTGCCCCCACCTTCCCCTGTCACCCTCTCCCATTATTACACTGCCTTTGAGAAATACCGTGGTCCCACAGCTGTGCATGACCAGGGAAAGGCACCCGAAATCCCCACCTGCATCCCAGACCCCTGGATGAAGGCACATCGGGAGCATCCCTCTGCTTGCTACCCACAGCCCCCCTACCCTCAGCCTCCAGGCTCCTTCTCCTACAAAGCTTTTGGCTTCATGGTGAATGGGAAATCTTCTCTTTTTCCCAGCACTTACCTTAAGCCCCCAACCCCCCAGAGCCACTATCCCAGCCCCTTGGATTGCTTTGCATCGAGGCCAGCTGCTCCGGGCACACTGCCCCCACTGAAAGCAATGGGACCACCAAGGGATCTTGAGCCTTCACCTCTGCCTCCAGCCGGGTACCTGCATCCAAATCCTGCTTTTGCCTTCAGCCCCATGGATGCTGTGTTATTCACGGAGCATCACAGCGATGGGCGAAAGGCACCGCTGGAAGCCCACGGAGGAAGGGTGGTGACGAGGCACAGCAGCGCCTTCCACCCTATCCACACCCCACAGAAGACACCTGATGGGCTGTTGGGGTCATTTCCCAAAGGAGAAGCTGGCTACAGTCTGGATAAGGCTATGACGGCCAACCCCGTCCCCTGCCAGCAGCAGGTGGTCAAAGGTGGGGTTGGGGATGCCACCAAGGAGCACTTCATCCCTTGTAGGGCCATCTGTCCCCAGGAGAGGCTGAGGGACCGACAGAGTGGTGATGTGTCCCCTCCTTCCCCACCGATGCCAGTGATCAACAAGGTCTTCAGCCTGGCGCCTTACCGGGAGTACCTGGAGGGGACCGAAGGCTCCACTGGTGTCCCCAAGGAGCACCCACAAGGGGACACACCCACACCACAAAACTCAAGCAGCGGTCAGGAGCCTGCTGGCATCAAGGTGACATCCAGCTCGCTGCGTGGTGAAGGGGAAAGTTGTCACCAAAAGACCCCCGAGGGTCCCAAGACAAAGCCCGTGTCCCCAGAGCCACCAGCAGGAACTCAGCCAGGGCTTCAGGACAGCAGTGGGGAACCAATCCCTGGTGATGTGGCACTGGACTTGAGCTTGAAGAAGAGCTTGGTGACAACGGGGAGCACCCACACAGAGGGGATGTTGGACCCAGGGGAGAAAGAGGGGCCATTGGGCCAGGTGGAGGTGGCTGAGGACACCAACGTGCCATTGCAGCTGGTGGAGGTGGGTGGGGACACCAAACCCCAGGTGCCACCCAACCAAGTGGAGGTGGATGAGGACACCAAAGCACAGGTGCCAGCGCAGCTGGTGGAGGTCAGCTCTAGGGACAGGAGCCACTTCCAGAGCTCAGCTGCCTTCATGTTCAAGAAATACAAGATCCTGAAGTCCTGGGGACCCCCCAGTGCCCCCCAGCCCAGCTCCCCACCCCACACGTGGCAGGGGTCCCCCAGCACCTCTGTCCTACAGGAGCCTTGCCACAACACGAAGCCTGTGGACACGTCACCAGCGCTGCCCCGAGCCCCCCTTCCCACCACCCCCTGCCACATCCCAGCCCAGCCATGCGTAGTCAACCAGGGTTTCTCTGCCTTGCACATGTCCCTGTGCAGCATCATCTCGTGCTCGGTGTCCGCATCCTCCCCGGAGCTGCTGCGGGACTGGCTGAGGAGGACAGAGCCGGGAGACACCCTGGCAGAGACACCCAGATCCCTTCCTAAAACCAAAAATGTCTCCAAACTCCCTGAGCCTCAAAAACCCTCGAAAGGCAAGGAGATCTGGCTGGCATTCCGGAATGCAGCCACGCTCCTCAGCAAGCTCCTGGCTCAGCTGGAGGCTTTCACCTTCACCCGCAAGTGTCCCTTTCCCTATGTGCTGCGGGCAGGTGCCATCTTCATCCCCATCCACGTGGTGAAGGAGAAGCTGTTCCCCAAGCTCCCCGGGGCCTCTGTGGACCAGGTGCTGCAGAAGCACAAAGTGGAGCTGCGGCCCACCACGCTCTCTGAAGAGAAGCTTCTGAGGGAGCTGGAGCTCAAGGGCTGCACCTCGCGCATGCTGAAGCTCCTGGCTCTCAAACAGCTCCCCGAGATCTACCCAGACCTGCTGAACCTCCTGTGGCACCACTCCATTCAGCAGCAGCTCGGTAGGTAGCAGGGTGATCCCCATCCCTTCCCCATGGGGCTTGGAGAAGGATATCCCACTAAAACCCAAGGGTTGCCTACTAAAACCCAAGGATGTCCTACTACAACCCAAGAGTTCACCTTTAAAACCCAAGGATTCCCCATTAAAACTCAAGATTTCCCTACTAAAACCCAAGGTTTCTCCACCAAAACCCAAGTATTTCTTGTTAAAACCCAAGGGTTCCCCACTAAAACCCAAGGTTTCCCTACTAAAACCCAAGGATTTCCCATTAAAACCCAAAGTTTCTCCACCAAAACCCAAGGATTTCCCATTAAAACCCAAGGTTTCTCCACCAAAACCCAAGTATTTCTTGTTAAAACCCAAGGGTTCCCCACTAAAACCCAAAGTTTCCCTATTAAAACCCAAGGATTCCCCACTTAAAACCACAAACACTGTCACTAAAACCTAAAGATGCCTCACTAAGACCTAAGGATGCCCCCACCAAAAATCAAGGGACACCTCCACTCAAAACCTCAAGGATTCCTTACTAAAACCCCAAAGATGCCCCTACTGAAACCCAAGGATCCACCACCAAAAAACAAGGATGTCCCCAACAAAACCTCAAGGATTCCACACCAAAATCCCAAGGATGCCCCTACTAAACCCAAGGATGCCCCACCAAAATCATCCTGCATGGGGACTCGGTTGTGACAAAGTTCCCTTCCCCATTGCTCCCCATTAACTTTCCAAGTGCTTGACCACCACATTTCCCCAAACTGGCCTCCACGTGGCACAGACCCTACAAAACACAGCCCCAAAACCTCTCCTGAGAAACCCCAAAGCTTCTCCCAAGAAAACCCAGCTCCTTCCTCCAGGCAGGCTCTCAGGAATGGGACAGTCCCACCCTGCTCTCATGTCCCTATTGCTGCATCACTGACAACTTTGTGTCTTACAGGGTCGAGGTCGGAGGTTGGCCAGTAGAGGTGAGTTCTTTTTTTTGTGCATTTATTGACACTTTTACATATTTATACCCATATTATGCTTAATGTGGCTTGGGGTGGAGATCTTGGGGTGGGGATCTCTGCCTGGGAGGATTTAGGTATGGGGAGGTGACAACACTAACGACCCCAGTTCTATGCAACCTGCTGCCTTCCCATTATGGGTTTTTTTTTTTGTCCTTTGGTTTCTTTGTATCTCCTTAGTGCTAATTAATACTTGTCTTTTTTATTCAGGAATTTGTCTTCATCCATTGACTGCGCTGGACCACAGCACAGGGAGCGATGGTGGCGGGGCAAGAGCTTCAGCCCTGGCTGGGAAGGGGCTGCAACAAAGATCTGAAGGACAATTGATAACAAAAACATCCCCAAATGCTGCAGGCACACAGAGAACGTGCTGAGGACAGACAGACTGCCTTCCTCCACCTCACGGTGTAGAACCTTACAGCTCAGGTGTTGCTAGCAGACGAGGAACAAGTTCAGATGAGGGTTATGTTATTATTATTTTTTCACTACAGGAGTATTTATTTTAAACTAAGAATATGGAGAAAAAGGAAAAAAAAAAAACCAAACCCACACCCATGATTTTTCATAGCCAAATAGGGTCTCTCTCAGCATGGGGAGGCTGCTGCTGTAAAGGAGTTTAGAAAGCAGTGTTTGCTGATAAGCCTGTAATGTGGTTTTATATACCCATAGACCTATGCATAAAGTCCCAGGGAAGGAAGTTATGTTGCCTTATTTAATGTTTTGTAAGACTGTGAGTCTCCAGAAGCACCTCACCTCATTAAAGGACTCATTTTCCAACACCACGTTTCAGTCTCAGCTCATTGACTACAACAGACCCTTCCCTAGGAAGAGAACCACTTGGGCAGCCCCCAAGAATATCCTTGATTTGATAAGGGCTGGGCCCAAAGGCTTTAATTGGTTGCTCACCTGGGGTATTGATGGACTAATGGGGGCCAGCTGGCCAAGGGCAACTGGAAATGGGATAAAAGCGGAGGGCTTGGGTAGCTGGTGTGGTGCTTTCTCTTCTCATCAGGTGGGTTGGGGTTGGGGTTGGGGTTGGGGTTGGGGTTGGGGTTGGGGTTGGGGTTGGGGTTGGGGTTGGGGTTGGGGTTGGGGTTGGGGTTGGGGTTGGGGTTGGGGTTGGGGTTGGGGTTGGGGTTGGGGTTGGGGTTGGGGTTGGGGTTGGGGTTGGGGTTGGGGTTGGGGTTGGGGTTGGGGTTGGGGTTGGGGTTATGGGAAGCTGATAGGATCTCACTAAGGTTCTTGCTCCTCTTTGCAGCTGTGCTGTCTCCATGGGCTCTCCTGAGCCGAGCTGTAGGGTGGTACCACCAGGTTCTGCAGGTGCCACGTCCTGGTGGTGCAGAAGGATGTTTTGTGGCCGTGGAGGCACAGTCCCATCTCTGTGCCCTGCTCCTGGGGGGCTGAGGTGTAGGGCTGTCCTGGTGCTGGCTGTTTGTCTGTCTGTTACTGCTCTGCCCCACATCCTGGGCTCACTGGTGGCCTTGTCCCCTGGTGCCTCGTACAAGAGGGGCAGCCTGGTGGCACTACACAGGGACTTGCTTGGCCAATCCAGGAGGGCACAGATGAGTGCTGAGGGCACTGTGGGGTGCTTCCATGGCAAAGAGGATTTGTGCAATAGAACGGATACTGAGAGCCTGGTAACTCCAACTGGAGCCATGAAACTGGAGCTGGGTACCAGCAATGTGACTGCATCCAACTCACCTGCACCCAGCAGCTTCTCCCACATCCAGAATGATACTTCTGATGTTGCAGCCCCAACAAGGAGCCAAAGACTGGAGCCAACTTCCCAACTGCAGTCTCTTCCAGAGTCGTCCCCAGTACTGCCAACAGCAGGGACATCCGGCTGGGATGGAACCCATCCTAGTGCTGTGTGGATACCTCCTGTCACACCTCCCCTCACACCTGGAGGAGCAGAAGCTGCTCTGATGGTAGGCACCACTGGGGCTGAAGTTCTGGGAAATGGATCTGGGCTCACAGCCACCATCTCATCATCACCTCCTAGTGCTGCATCTCATGGTGTCAGCCACCTTCATGTGCTGGCTCCATCCCTTCCTACAGAGGACCTCAGGGGCTCTGCTGTCACCTCAGAGGAACCTAGTGATCCATTCCCTGCACACCAGGCTGGCCCATCGCTCACCAAAGCCCCTCCTGTCTCCATTTGGATGTGGTTCCCCAGCACCACAGGTCCTACTGAGCCTGGGGAGAGCTTGATATCTCCTGCTACAACCCTAGAGCCTGGAACCACGGAAACTGTGTGTCAGCATGGAGCAGCTGTGGGGGCTTCCTGGTGTCCAAAAGCAGCAGATGTGAGCCAGAGTTCCCCAGTGGGGTTGACCACCCAGATGCCTTCTCCAGCAGCACCTCCGGAGCATATTCTGGGCTCTGTGCATCCTCCCAGCTCCAAGCTTCCTGCTGCAGAGCCTTGTATCAGTTCTCCATCCCCAACTTACCTGCCAGCTTCCGTTACCACCACTCATGCCCCAAGCTCTCAGACCTTAACTGTGTCAACATTGCTCACATCTTCTCATCCAGAGTCCAGTCCTTCTCCTGCCACCTCCCAGCACCCCTCTGCAGACAGAGATGATGTCCCCACAGCCACCAGCTGGGTGGCAGCAGAAGACTTCACTCCAGAGCAACTCGTGACAACTGTGGGTAATGCTGGATCCGTGGGGACAAAGACCCCTGTGCACACCTTGCCCTTGAGTTTCAGGCTCTTGGGTATTGCCTTCACTGAAGGTCTGAGCAAAAAGTCTTCGAGGAGCTACAGGAAGCTGGAGAAAGAAGTGAGGATGATGGTGAGTGTGGGCTGAGCCCTCTGGAGCTGGCTTTTGGGCTTGCTTAGGGCTGATGGGCAAAGCATGAATACAGGAGCCTCTCACCACCAGCTGCTTCTCTATTCCAGCTGCACCAGATGCTGTCCACCTATGGTACCTTCCTCCAAGCAAATATCCTTGGGTTTAAGTGAGTAGGGTTGATGGGATGGGACCCTATGGATGGCTGTGCAGATCCAAGCCTTGGGACCTTCTTCTCACCCTCAGGAATGGCTCAGTGCTGGTGCAAGCACAGGCTGTGTTCCAGGGGGAGGCTCCCAGCAGCTCCCACCTCATCCGCACGCTGGTGGCAGGGGCGAGCTGGGGGCATGATGCCTTCAGCTGGTGGCTGGAGCCCCATTCCATCAGCTCTAATGGTAAGCAGAGCAGCTGCCACTCGGTGTCCTCCCTGTGCATTGACAGAACCCCAAACCCATATGGTGGGGGTCTCAGGCTTCCCCCTGACCTCCCCATCTGATCCTATCCTTGACCTGCCCATGGGAGGCTGCACAGCTTGATCCTTCCCACCATCTTGTACTGGTTTTGGTATGAGGTCAGGGCTTGACGCATCTCCCAAGGAAGACGTGGGTGTGAATGGTCTTCTCAACTCTTCTAGGCTTCAACATGGAAAGCCTGGACCCTGAGAAGCTGTCCATCTCCTTCACAGTGCTGGGTGGGACGGAGCCTGCAGAGAGGCTGGTTGGTGAGGTATGGTGGGCCTGGGTGGTTCCCCCATGCCAAGTGGGTTGGAACAGAGTGGCTTCTGGTCTGGAGCCTGTCAAAAACTGAATGCATCTCCATAGCTCTGCACTGAGGCTGGGGGTGAGCTCATCTCCTCCTCCTGCAGGTGATGCAGTCTCTCAGTGCCCTCTACCCTGTGAGGAACATCACTGTTGGCCAGCTCAGGTATGGCAGACAGCTGCCCAAATCTTGGTCTTCCTCTATGACTATTATAGCCATGAGCAGCTCAGCAGGATGGAGGAAGGCCTTGCTTAGAGCTTCTCTCCTCACAGAAAAGTCAATGGGGACCTGGAGATGGCTGGGGACATCTATCTGGACACCACCACCCACGCCAACATCACTGCAGTCCTGCAGGCACTGACTGCCCTTGCCACGTGCTCTGTGGACCTGAGCTCGCTGTCGGTGCAAGGTGAGGATGCTGTTCTCATGGGTGATGGTGCTGGTGGCTGTTCTTGCTCACCCAGCTCTCCTTCTGCTTCCCCAGGGACCAGGCTGCAGCTGCAGGTTTATCCACTCTCCTTCCTGGTCACCAATTGGCATTTCAGCAATGAGCTGCTGGATCCACTCACTGCTGAGCACCAGGAGATCAGGAGGTCTCTAGGAAATGTGGTAGGTGGGGAAGCACTGGGGTCCTCCTCAGTGCTGGAGGAAGGGCTCTGCTTTGGGATCACCCCACAAAACCCAGCAGTTATCACCTCCTTGACTGGGCTTGCATGGGTGAGATGTCTTTTCCCTCTTTGGGGCTGGAGGGTGATGGGATGCTGAGCAAAACCTTTCTTCTAGGTGGCAAAAGTCCTGAGGGACAACGGGAGCTTCCTGCAAGCAGTGATGAGAGGATTCCTGTGAGTGAAAGGGCTGGTGAAAAGGGTACAAGGCTGGGGAGGTCTTGTGGGCATCCTTTCCAGACCCTGGGATGCCCTTTGCATCCCAAGGAGCAGATGCAAACTTAACACACTCACTGAGTTGGGAGCTGTGGAGACTCATTAGGACCAGCTGATGCTGGAGTTCATCCCAACCTTCTCCCCAGGCCTGGCTCCCTGCTGTGCCATGGGGATGTGGTGTTCCAGCCCCCTGCTCCCAGCAGCCTGGAAGTCTTGGAGGCTCTCATTCTCGCAGTTGGACCAGACAAGGCTTTGGCTGACTCAGACTTCCAGGTGGATCCATACTCCATTTCTGTAGGAGGTGAGTGAGCTTCCTTTGGGGTGTGGGAACAGCAAACCCAAATCAAGAGTGCTAACAGCTCTGTTCCTCCCCAGAGGACACCCTGGAGCCCCCTCCTGCCCCTGGCTTTCCTGAGTACGGCGTGTCCATCATAGTTGTGTGTGGCCTCATCATCATCACAATTCCTATCATCCTGCTGGTGGTAAGGGTGATGTCTGTCTCCTCTGTGGGATCAGGTTGTGGTGGGTACAAGGGCTGTGGTGCTGAACTTGGATAAAAGAGGGACCAGAGGGATTTCTGGAGGTACCACTGCAGTCCTCTTCTCCCCCAGTGCCTGAGGAGCAAGAGGTTTGGCTGGAGTGATATGGCTGTCCTGTGGGACAGGAGAGACCCTGAAGCAGGGGCACAGACCCTTGAAATGGAGAACCAGGAGTTCTGGGCGGCCTCTGATGAGGTAAGTGGCTTTTATGGGGATGAATGGAGCCTGGGTTGGTTTCTCAGTAGGTCTCTTCATTGGGTCTCAGTGGCACGTGCAGATAGATGGTCCTGTATGATCTGGTGGGGGTTTGAGCTTCCTGAGCCCCATCTGTGGCTGTTAAAGGGATGTGGTTTCTGCTGGGAGTCCTGGAGCTCCCAGCTACTTCTCCCCTTTCTGCCTTCAGGCCACTGAGGAGACTCATGAGTGCTGGCAAAGGGAATCTGTGGCCTGTTGAAAGGACATGCAGCTGCTGGGGCTGAAGCAGAACCAGAGTCTGTTGGGGGAGAGATGCTGAGAAGCTGTCTCTACTCACCCTCTGATTTTGGATGCCAGATGTTCTCTGAGAATAGTAAGGAAAGATTAATTTGTATGTTAAACTTTATTAAACTGTTCATAAACTATCACAGCTAGCTCTGATTTTGCTGTGTGGGGGTTGTTGAACCTTCTGCCCTGTGCTGGGCTCCTGTTGAGTAAAGTACCACCCCTCCTTTGGCTCCCACAGCTCTGCTGTGCAGCTGTGCCCCACTGCCCTGAGCTTCACCAGCAGCTTCCTCTTTGCAGTAATCGAATCTTAGGGTCTCTGGATTCAGCTTGTGCTCTGTGTTGGTATTCAGACCGAAAACTGTGGTGTCGTTTCCCCTGCCCTTCCCCATCTGCTGCCATTCACCCCACACCGCCATTCCCTTCCACTGCAGTTCTAAGGCTCCTCCTCCCTGGAGCTGGACACGCCCCTTCCTTACCTCCGCCCAATCACTTCTCACAACACCTCCTGCCAATCCAGCGCAGTTCGACCAATCCTCGCCCCAGAGCTCTCCAGGTAGACCCGCCCCCCGGAGTAGGCGGGGGGTGAAGAGCGCATGCGCAGCCGTGCGCAGGGCGGACCGGAGTGAGGACCGAGGGTAGGAGCGCAGGTGTGGCGGGAGGTGCGCCATAGTGGGCGTGGTCTGATCAATGGGCGTGGCCACTCCAGGCCCCGCCCACTCCCCGTAACTGCCCTCCAGCGCCACCTGGTGTTGAGCCCGCGTAACATGGACCAGAAAAAGCCCCGAACAACGTGTTTTAATGGTTTCCGGTTTTGTTGTTGTTTGCCGGGATTTTTTTTTTTATCGTTTTGTTTTTAACAGCTCGTGAAAATAATGATTTCAATAATAAACCAGGCGTCCTGTTGTCTTGAGGGCTGTGCACGGAGCCCATGTTCCTGGGGAAACGCCTCCAACTCTTTGCTGTCTTCATCCTCCAGGGAGGTGGTGTGGGGTGCGTGGAATTGCCCGAACTCCCCCTCTCCCCCCCAAAATACAGGAAAGTTTAAACTACCGAGCTCCCTCTTGCTAAGCATGCGATCTGCCAGCTCGGTAGCAAGCCTTCCATTATATTCCAGCTAAAACTTATCAGCTTCCATCAGAAAACAGAAAAACAACGCAGGTTAAAGAAAAGTATAAAAATATTTCAAACAGTCACTCTTGCTTCTCTCCGGATAATGTGAAGCAGTTGGGTGGTGTTCTGAGGTGGTTTTGGGCTCGTGGTGGGGCACTGGAGGAGCCTAGGCAACCCTGCTTGGCTCAAGATCTGCAAGAAGGAATGTAAAAATGAGGGACTGATAAACTTGATCTTAAAGCTGGGAGGGATTAATCTGATAAAATCTGCATTGCAACTTTGTTTTCTCCCCAAAATAATGAGAAAGCAGAAAAAAATGCCATATAACAAGCAGGAGTGATACAAGCATGGTACCAGCCCCCACCCTAACCCTTGGCCTTCTCCACCCCAAAGTGATAAACGTATTAACCCCTCTATCCCATCTTATCCTCGTAAGGACAAACTCAGACAGTTTAGACAGACAGATCTGCAGCCAGACAACTCCTTACTGGGAGATCTTGCAGTTTGTCGTGGCGACGTAGCGGCCAGTGTAGTGGATGTTGCACCGCACCACGTTGTTGGTGAAATCTGACTCCAAGACGATGTATTTGGGGTTCACTTGGACCTACATGGGGAAAAAGCCCATGCAAAAAAAAAAGAATGAATGGTAAAGAAGACCCTCCCAAAAACGAGACCCTAAATCGATACTCCCTAAAACCTCTCCATCACCTTTAGGACATAATTCCCCGGCTGCACATCTGTGATATCGATCCACTGGCAGTCAATGTCGGCGTTGTAGGTGTCGTAGCACCCTGGGCTCAAGCCCTGCAGGAAGGAAAATGGGTTTGGGGGCTGGCCCTCAGCATCTCTCCAAGCCCTGCTGCATCCCCAGCCACGTGTCCCCATCCCACCTGGGTGTGGGAGGTGCAGGCGTAGCGCTTCAGGTTGCCGAAATCACAGGTGGTGTCCTCCAGGCAGAAGCTGGCCTTGTGGCCCTCGGCCACCTTCCTGCCCGTGGTGGCATCCAGCAGGTCGTAGTGGCTGAACTCATCCATGCTGTGGTAGTGCCTGCAGGTGGGAGGGAGTGGGGTGACCGTGCCCCTGCCAGTCATGCCGTCCCCTCCACAAATGTGGCTTTTGGGGCTACGAGTGGCTGTGTGACAACCCCACGTCTGTGCCAGCACCAAGCGGTGACGTTAGTCAGAGAGGTTTGGTGGCTCCTGGAGCAGAGGCAGAGCAAGCAGACCCCCACCAAGACCCTGGAGCAGCAAAGAGATGAAGCAAGCCAGAAAACCAAGGGAAAATGCTGTTAGTAAAGCAGAGAAGACGCAGAACGGAGCAGAAAACACACAGGGGACAGGCGGTGGGGACACGCGGGTGTCCTCAACTCACTGGTGACAGCTGTGCCACTCCCAGCTGTGCCGAGGACGGCTGGGCAGGAAGTCAGCTGTGCCCTGGTTCTTCACCCGCTGCGGGAACCGCAGCAGCACCCGCACGTCGTAGTCTGTGGCCTCGGGGGTGTAGGCAGTGCTGGGGAAAGCGGGCGTTGGAGATGGTCCCTTTCCCTTCTCCTTTCCCCATCCCCTTCTCCTCCCTTCCCTTTTTCCCTTCCCTCTCCTTCATCCTCCTCCTTTATCCTCCATCCTTCATTCTGTATGCTCCGTGCTCCGTTTTTCATCCTTCTCCATTTCTATCCTTCATTCATCCTTTCATCCTTCTTCCGTTATCCTCAATCCTCCTTTCATCCTCCATCTTCCTCTCTCACCCTTCATCCTCCACCCTCTGTCCTTCATCTTCCTCATTCATCCTCCACCCTCCCTTCACCCTTCATCCTCCACCCTCTGTCCTTCCTCTTCCTCCTTCATCCTCCACCCTCCCTTCACCCTTCATCCTCCACCCTCTGTCCTTCATCTTCCTCGTTCATCCTCCACCCTCCCCTCACCTTTCATCTTCCATCTTTCTGTTTCATCCCTCCATCCCTCATCCTCCATTCTCCTTCATCTTCCATCCTTCACCCTCCACCCTACTCCCCAACGTTTCCAGCCAAGCTCCTCCATCCTCCCATCACTACCCTTGGCAGGAGCACTAGAGCAGAGGATCCCCCTCTCCCGCTGTCCCCTGGACACAGAGACAGCCAGCACCCCTGAGACATTTGGCTCCACATGATGCCCACCCCATGCCCTACCTGGCCAGGCACTTCTCCTCGGCGGCGCAGCGCAGTGAATACAGGTGAGCTCGCTGCACGTAGGTGGATGCTTGCACGTAGTTGGGGTCGGGCACCAGATCAGGGAGACCTGCAGGAAGGACACACAGCCTGGTGGTTTGCAAGCAGACAGACAGATGGACAGACAGATGCAGCGGTGGTGGTGCCTTCAATTTCTAAAACCGTTACAGAGGAAAGCAGGAGCAAGAGCATCATGCCGAGCCAATCCTTCATCCCAAAAACACCTTTCAACACCTCCAGGTCCCAACAGCTCCTCTGGGACCACCAGCATGCTGACCCCAAAGGTGCCTTTGGATATGGCCACCAAGGGGATGCAGTAGAAGGGTGGGTGGGGGTGCACTCTCCAGGTGCTCCATGCCTCAGTTTCTCTCACTGCAATCCTCTGCACTCTGACAAACAATGCTTGGCCTCTCGCTTTTCTGTGAGCTAGCAGCTCATCTTCATCCTCATCCTCACCCTCATCCTTCTTATCTTCATCTCTATCTTCATCCCCATTCCCATCCTAGTTCTCATCTTCATCTCCATCCTCGTCTTCATCCTTCTCATCTCCATCTCCACTCTATCTCCATTCCCATTCTCATCCTCATCGTTCTCACCCCCAACCCCATCTTCATCCCCACTGCCACCCTCATATGCACCATTCTCACCCTCATCCCCACCTCAATCTGCATCTCTATCTCCATCCTCTTCCTATCCCCATTCCCATTTTATCCCCATTCTCATCCTCATCATCCTCGTCCCCATCCCCATTCTCATCCTGGTCTACATCATTCTCATTCCTAAACCCCATCCCATCTCCATCCCCATTTCCATCACCATCCTGTTTCTCACCCTCATCGTTCTCAACCCCATCCCCATCCTCACCCTCACTGTCCCCATCCCTACCCCATAACCCAGTCCGGCTCCTCCCTTAGCACCAAGACCATCCAGCATGCTGTATTCTTTCCCTCCCATTTCCCCCCCTTTATTTTCCTTTTTTTTTTTTTTCCATGGGCAAGAAGAACAATGCCTTCTTGTTTCCCAGCCTGGCTTCCCTCGAGGGATCACGTCACTCGATTGGAGCTCGTTTCCTGCCCTGCTGCTTGGTCATCACTGTTGATGTAATGCCCAGGGGGCTCTGTGGGGCGAGGGGGAGGCAGGAGGACTGAAGGGAGTTTTACCCTTGCAAAATTAAACAAAATAATAACACAGAGACCCAGTGGGGTGGCTGAGCTGTGTTTCGGGGCTGAGCATCCACAGTTGGTGCCTGTCCCATCGTGAGATGCTGGGAGAGAAACGTTTGTTCTGATTTACAGAATAACTCTTCCTCTGTGTTGTTGTTTACAATAACTTCTCGGATGCTCAGCAGAGAAACCCGACTCCTTTCCCACAGAGGATTTCCCCCCCTTTCTCCCCCAGAAGCGATGCTGGCCCCGCTGTTATTGTAGGGTCACCATCCCAGCCCGTTTGTGGGCACTGAATGCCCCAAGCAGCCCGGCCAGATCTTCCCTTTTGCTGACCATGCTTTTTTCCACCTCCTGCAAACCCGGACCTGGCAGCCCCCAGCTCCTGCCTCCAAAAAGGGACAACCACAGCAAGAAAATGTTTGTTTTTCCTCTCCTCCCCTTTGCCTCTCCGCCTGCCCAGGGAGCTGCCAGAGAAGATTTCCTTCTCATGCACCGTGAAAATTAGAATAATACCAAGCCAGGCCTGCTCCCCACCACGCTGTTTGTGCAGGTGTGCAGGGCTTAGCTGAAAAAACCCACTTTTATGAGCCTGAATGTAGGGATTGGGGCTGGCTCCTTCCCCCATGCAAGGGAGAATCATGGAACGGTTGGTTTGGAAGAGACCTGTTATTCCCCCCAGCTCCAACCTGTGCCATGGGATGGGTGCCCCCACCACCATGGCCACATCCACAGCCTTGGGATCCAGGGATGGGGCACATCCACCACTTGGGGAAAGGATCCAACCTGGCAAAAGAGACCCGAAAGACATAGGAATCCCATATCCATCCCAATTGCTCCCACCTCACTTTGTCCACCTGCAGAACGGGTGCAGTGCTGGGGAACATCGCCCCAGGAAAAGGGTTTGGGGCCACAGGTTTCATTGCAAGCGGTGGGAAGTGGGGAGGAACGTGCTGGGCCCAGCAGTTGCTAAGTGACCCACGTATAAACACACTGATCCAGGGAAAATAAAGTTAATGGGAGCCATGTGGAGGCAGGAGGAGCCCGGCACCCCCCACCCCACGCATCCCAACCTGAGCATCCTCAGCAGGGAGCTCCCATCCAAGCAGAAAAAAACCAACCTGCAGACCTCAAGGGCAGAAAGCTGGGAAGCAGCAAAGAGGCGGTGCCAGAGAAAGAAAAAAAAAAAAAAAAATCAACCGAAAATGGGATTTTTTTCCCCTCTTTTCTGTCTGCAAAGACGGCCAGATGTCTTGGCCAACTTCGGCTTCATAGGAGCTGACTCACTGCTCTGCAACACTCAGCTTCGCCCAAAGAGACGCCCGCTCTGCGCTCTGATCCCGAATGCTTCCCACAGGTAGAAAAGTCACAGCCTTAAGGAAAGGGCAAAAAAGCAAAAACGCACACAAAAATCTACCTCTGTATATATAGGAGAGAACTGGGAGGAAGAAAGGAGGAGGAGGGCCGGGTTGTTTTTATTTTAGAAAGTTCACGTGTTCAGTATTGCAAGCGGGTGAGAATACAGACAGACACCGCTTGCCTTCACCCTCGGAGCGGGGCCAGAAGGAGATGAGGTCAAACCCATAAAATCAGCCCTTTGTTTGGGGCTGCTCATACGAAACGTGGTCCTGGAGGGACGGTGGAGCCTTGCGTGCCCTCAGAGGGTGGAATTTTCCACAGCCTCCTGGCACAGCCACGCTTTTCCCAGCGCCGGAGGAAGCGGCTCCAGGTATGGGGTCGGGATAATGGACCCAATGTGTCGGCTTGGAGGGATGTGAGCTTCCTGCTGCGTCCATCCAGGATGCTGGTTGGGATGGGGAGAGGCTGCTGTCAGCCCCTCGGATCCACCTGGATGAAGGCACAGCCACGGGATCGCTCCGCTCACCCCCAGGTGGCCCAGCCAGCAGCGAATGCCGAGCATTCCTCACGGAGCCAGGCAGGATTAGGGGTGTTTGAGCAGATTAGGAGCATAATTAACACTTGGTTCTGCTCCCAGAAGTTGAGAGCAATTAAGGGAGGGTGGCTCCACAGGTGACAGGTGACCCCGAGCCCCAGGGACGTGTCACCGTCCCTACGTCAGGTCCTGCTTCCTGCTCGGAGGCTCTGTTGATCCCGATTCCTTCTTTTTATTTATGACCCGAGTGTTGCCACCCCAAACCCTTTCCCACACATCTCCTGTGGGGCTGCACAGACCTCTCGCTGACCCAGGCCGGCCACTCACGCCGTGTTTACTTGTTTGCACGCAATGGGGCTGGGACGAAGCACGGCTTCTCCAAGGAGGATCCCTCTGAGATTGGCTTTTCCCAGAAACCAGGGCCGGGCTGGATGTTATGGGGTCAGTTGAGTCAGAGGCTCCAGCTGAGGAGGGTTACCCGTGGGACAGGCAAGAAGCAGATCCCCCAGGCTGCCGCTCCTCACGTTTCAGCACGGAGCGAAACACTCTCGGCACGACTCAGCCAAAAGCCACAGGATTTCATCAGGATTGGGGTCAGTAGGGCGCGTAGCTGCGGCGTCCCTGCTGGGACTTTTGCTGCACGTCTCCCTCGAGGGCTGGGGCTGACGCAGCACATGTTCTACCCCATGGGTGTAGGGTGAGCAGGGACACGGCACGCAGCCACCCCGTGAGCACAGCGTGTCCCCATCCCGTAGCACACATCTACTCTGTAACCACAGCAGGACTCAGGGCAAGGCACAAAACCACCCCACAAACACAATAGGACCTGGGATGTGGCACGCAACCAATCTACCAACACAGGAGGACCCTTGCCCGCATGCACCCCAAAGGTGTAGGATCACCTGGAACACGGCACAGAGCCACCCCACGACTGCAGGAAGACCTGAGACATGGCACAAAACCACCCCACAAGCACAGTGTGTCCCCATCCCTCGGTACACACCTAAGTCACAACTGTAGGAGGAACTGGGACACTGCACAGTCCCACTCCATGGCCACAGAAGGAGCTGGGAAACAGCACAAACCCACTCATAGGTGCAGGAGGAGCTGGGACACAGCACAGATACACTGCATGGACACAGCAGGACCTGGCCATAGCACAGACCGACCCCATGGACACATGGGACAAGGCACAAACCCACTTCGTGGATGCAGTAGGGTCTGGGACATGGCACAGACCAACCCCATGGACACAGATGGACCTGGGACATACCACTGATCCACTCCATGGACACAACAGGGCCTGGGACATGGCATCAGCCCGCTCCATGGATACAGTAGGACCTAGGTCATGGAACAGATCAACCCCCTGGACACAGCAGGACCTGGGACATAGCTCTAACCCACGTCATGGAGACAGCAGGAACTGGGACATGGTACAGACCAGACCCCACAAACACATCAGGACATGGAACACAGCACAGACCAACCCCATGGACACAGCAGAATCTGAGACACAGCATCAATCCACTCCATGGACACAACAACAGGACCTGGGTCGTGGCACAGACCCACTCCATGGACACAGTAGGACCTAGGACATGGCACAGCTCAACCCCATGGACACAGCAGGACATGGAAAATGGCACAGATTCACTCCATGGACACAGAAGGACCTGGGTCATGGCATGGACCAACCCCATGAACACAGAAGGACCTGGGTCATGGCATGGACCAACCCCATGGCCACAGTTGGACCTGGGACAAGGTACAGACCCACTTCATGAACACAGAAGGACCTGGGACACGGCATCAACCCACTCCATGGACACAGTAGGGTCTGGGTCATGGCACGGACCAACCCCATGGACACAGCAGGACGTGGGACAAGGCAGAGACCTACTCTACGCCTGGCCACACTGGGGTACTCAACTCTCCATCCTTCCCATATCACACAGGGTCTCCGACAGCCCTCATCCACCACACCACGACAACATCCCCACCAGACTTTGCTTCAAAGACCCCGAAGCTGCTACATCCGAGAGCCAGGAGCACCGCGAGCCTCACCTCACCCCACAGAACCCCACAACTCACCCCGTCCTCCGTGGCTGGGCCTGTAGACGCTGCCCACGCTGAGCCGTGCCTGGTTGTCAGGGACAGCCTGTGCCACCTCGGGGTTCCTGGCCGGCACGAAGACATCGGGACGCACCGCCCCATAGGGTTCCAATGCCCGGAACGGCGGCTGCGCCTCGTAGGGCTGGTATTGATTCCCATAAGCCGTCCCGCTCACCGGTTGGGACCCGACTGGAGGTTGGAGGTTATCGTTGGTGATGACCGTGCCGCGTTGGTTGGTGCCGTACGCATCCGCCGTGCCGTGCTCGGGGAGCAGCCCGGCATCGTGGTACAGGCTGTGCGAATAGCGGCGGTCCAGGCCGTCCTGCGGGGCAGCGTGGGGCCGCTCGGGATAGAAGCCCTGCGCTCTGTAGGGGCTCTGCTCCTCCCCGTAGTCCTCGTAGCGGGTGCGGGGCTGGAAGGGGTACAGCACGCCGGCTCCTGCCGCAGCCACGGCCACACCGCCGGCACCGCCGCCCCGGTAATACGTGTAGGCTTCGTCGTAAGCCCGCGGGGCCGCCTCGTGCTGCTCGAAGGGAGGCTGCGGGTAGGCGGCGTGCCCCGCGGCCGCGTAGGCGAAGGACGATGCCGACGAGGATGATGATAACGATGAGGATGAAGGCTGCCGCGGCCGCCCCGCCGCCCTCACCCGCTGCGCCGCCCCGGCTCCTCCGCCGTCACCCAACGGTCCGTCCCGCCAATTATCGGGCACCTGCCCGAAGCCGAACGGGTGCCGCGTGTGACCTCGCACCGTCTCCGAGGCGCTGCGGACCGGGGCGGCTTGCCGCCTTACCCCGCCCCGTCCCAGCACCAGCCGGGTTCCCCCCGGCCGCTCGGGGCCCGGCGGCACGTACTCGGCGCCGCTGTTGAGCAGGCTGTACACCCGCCCGTTGTTCTCCCACTGGATCAGCTGCCGCCACGGCTCCCCCCCGCCGCCGCCGCCCGCCGCCTCCTGCCCGGCCGCCAGCAGGCACACGGCGCAGCTCAGCGCCGCCCACAGCCCCCAAGCCCCGCGGAGCCCCATCGCCGCCCCGCTAGCGGCCCCCGGCCCCCGGCCCGCCGCCTCTGCCCATCCCCGGCGCGGCTCGGCGCGGCGCGGCGCGGCGCGGCGCGGCTCGGCTCGGCTCGGCTCGGCTCGGCTCGGCTCGGCTCGGCTCGGCTCGGCTCGGCTCGGCTCGGCGGCCGCGCTCGCTGCGGGGCGGCGGGATCTGGGGGGCGACGCCGGGTCCTAAGCGCCTCCTCCGCCCCCGCCCCGCAAGCAGCGGGAGGAGGGATTTGAGGGGGGGGGGGGGGGTCCGAGTGTCCCTATCCCAGATCCCGCCCCAACGCCTCCCCGCGCTTCGGGACCTCCCCCGATAGCCCTCCCCCCATTCATCTTTCCCCCCTCCCCCCTCCAATCTCACTTCCCAAATTCCTTCTCCCAAATACTCCCCCAAGTGTCCCACCTCCCAGCTGTCCCCCCCTCCCCACGACAAAGATCCCTCCCCGATATGAACCCCTCAAAGATCCCCTCCCCAACATCCCCTCCCCAAATACGCCTTCCCCAACCACAGCCCCCAATTAACCCCCCTCCCCAGTACCCACCCAGAAACCTCCCCAAGTACCCCGCACCAAATGCCACTCCCAAACATCCACCCTCCCCAAATACCTCCCCCTAAATACCCCCCAATACACTCTCCCCAAACCCTTTCTGTGTCTCCCCTCCCCATATCCTCCCTCCCCAAATCCCTCCCCCAAACATCACCCCAAATACCTCCTTAAATACCCCAACCCCCCAAATGCCTTCTCCCAAATGCTCCCCCATATATTCCCCCATCAAAATACCCCCCCCAAATACCCCCTCCCCAAACTATTGCTCCCCCCTGAAGCATAACCTCCCACCATATATCCCTTAGATCACAATAAATGCTACCATTCCCAATCAGGATCAAAAGCCACAGCAGTATTTTCACCCTCTGTCTTCACACCACCCCAATGCTTTGAGTCCAATCCTGCAGACTTCAGAGTTAGATAAAACCACTGTGAAATGAGCCCAGAAGAGGGATGTGCACCCAAAAGCCCCCCCAGCACCGCAGGCCTGGCCCTCTCAGTCTTCAACTGTGCCCCAAAGTGAAACTTTTCCCCCTTTGAGTCAATGTGGGGACACCCAGAGATGCTCATCCCATCGCCCCTTGGGGAAGGAGAGGCACCCAAAACCCCATCCCTGCTTCCCTGTTGCTTTAAGTCCCGGCTGTGCGTTTTCCACGTGGAGATTTTTTCCTTTTCTCTTTTTATCCCTCCCTTCCTCCCCTGCCCAGACTACGGGGCCAGCACAGGGACTGATGGGGACAAGCAGCCGAGCAGGGCTCACTCCAGCACTGGGCACCACCATGGGGACCGAAGCGATCCCACGTTCCCCCACAGCTTCATCCCTCCCCCCCCCCATTTCTTTCTTTCTCCGTCCTTCCCTCTGCGCTCCTCCCTTCTCCCCGCAGGGACTGGAAATACCAGAGTTGATGTCATAGGCAGAGGCTCGCCAGGACGGGAAGCTCAGCCCAGCCTCCCCCTGCTGCGTCCCCGTGTCCTATGGCTCTGTGTGGGGATGTGGGGGCATGGGGATGCTCCCCAACCCATCCCTGCACACAGCCAGGCTGGGGGCACACAACCCCACAGCCAGCTTACCCCCCTTGGTTATCCTCAGACCCCTCCTTGACTCCCAAACCCCATACCTGGGTGTCCCACATGGCTCTCTGTCCCCTCCCCAAGCACGAAGGCACACCAAGCAGGGCCAGCAGCTCTGTCACATCATCCATGTGACAACACTGTGGCATTAGGGACACCATCCCCATCTCCTTCACTGGGGGACACAGGATCCCACCCCACATCCCCAGTGGGGTGGCCACCTGCCTGTCCCCAAGCAGGGCCACTAGTGGAGGTGGTGACACTGCAGCACGGGGGGGGGGGGGAGGGGGGTGAGCAGCACCCACTAGATGGTGCCAGCAGCCCACACTTGGGTGGGGACAGCCACCCCCTTGGTGTCCTGCCAGTTCCCTCCTCACCTCCCTTACCTCTCCCCATATAACCAAACCAGCTGCAAGGATCACCACTTCTGCACTATTTCCCCATCGATGTGGTTTCTGGCACGGTTTGGATCGATGCTTGCTTACATTTTTAGGGTTTCCCAATATTACGGAACTGTGCCAGGCTCCCCTCCGACCTCTGCGTCTCACTCAGGCAAAAAGAAGCACTGATTTCACTTAAAAAAGGACTTTCCCCTCAGTTTTAATGCAAGACTCGGTGGTTTCCAACCCTCCTCCCAGCTGGCAACTGGGGGCTTCCCATTCCTCCCAGTATCCACCCAATGCTCACCCAAGGGAGAGACCAAACAAGCCAGTGGTGACAGCATCTGTGGGTCACTATGGGGATTCAGTGGGGTCCCCCAACCTTCATTTCTTTCTGCAATACATCTGTTTTGCTCACAGAAGGAATCCGTGCTGCTGAGCGTGGTGGTTGCTTGCTCCGGAGTGGTAGGTGTATAAATATATAGTGAATAAAATGAATAGTTTTGTTTGTTCTGCTCTTATCTAATTTAATAGCTTCTGGGTGAGCAATTACGCTCTGTAACAAGAGCAAATAAGCAGCATTAGAGTAATTGGTTGAGTATTACTGTGCTTTATGCTCCATAATGCAGCAGTAGGACCGCAGCACTTACTCCTAAAAGAGGTCTTTGTGCCCTGCTCAAAATAAACAGCTATCCACCGGCTGGCCCAGGCCTCCCTGGGGTTAAAAGAGAAGGAAAAATGGAGGAAGGAAAGAAAAATAGTCTTCAGCCAGCCAGGCTACGTACATGGGTTAAATGGTCATTAGTGCATCTCTATGCTTGGAATCATATCTGGGTTAATGTGCCCCGTGATGGACATCTCCATTAAGAGCAATTGAAAAACGTGATGGAAACTGTCTGGGGAAAAAGAGAAATGCGCTCTGGGCGTGGGGAGGGAGGGGGGAATCTCACCTCCTTCAGAATGTTTGGTTGTTGGGATGAAGTGAGGGGCAGCTCCTGATGTGGTGATGCTGGGGAAGGATGGCGCACCATGGGTTTAGGCACTGGGGAGCAAACTCCCTCTTCTTCCAGCATCAAGGCACTCAGATCTCATTTCTACACCTCTAGAAATGAATGTCTGGTTCTCTCTCTGTGCCATGCAGGGGGGTCCCCCCAAAGCCACCCAGCCCTCGGTGGCACCCCATGAGGAGACCTCAGGTGAGCGCAGTGCCTGTCCCTGTAAGCCGGTTAGGTTGGCTCCCAGCTGCTACGAGGCTGATTACCAGTTTGCTCCCGTTTATCCCATGGAAGCCGCCTCACACCGTGAATCCGCCTGTGCCACGGCATCTAAACCTGGCCAAGAATAGCATCAACCCCAAATCGGATCATGCTCATTGACTAACATCACTAATCCTGCAGAGGGAAAAAAAAAAAAACAACAAAAACCCTATGGGGTCGGGGAATTTGAGATGTAA
The DNA here is from genome assembly GCF_987193195.1 of Phasianus colchicus. Taxonomy (NCBI): domain Eukaryota; kingdom Metazoa; phylum Chordata; class Aves; order Galliformes; family Phasianidae; genus Phasianus; species Phasianus colchicus. The sequence goes on along the minus strand of NC_143447.1, from coordinate 2,609,310 downwards.
GCACAAATCCAGCTTTGTTTTGTTAGAAGCAAACTCCTCTTCTTAGAGATCTACGGGCTTCTGTGGCTCAGGAGGTGGAGGAGGATGGAATATTCAAGGCCAGGTTGGATGGGGCCCTGGGCAGCCTGGTGTAGGATTAGATATAGAGGTTGGTAACCCTGCATATGGAAGGGTGCATATTGGAGCTTCATGATCCTTGAGGTCCCTTCCAACTGAAGCCATTCTATGATTGTACGAATGGGGCACAGGACTCCATTTCGGGGTGGAGCAGAGCTGTCCTCTTGGCCAACCATTGGGACAGAGTGAAGGAGAAGATGGGAATACGACAGGTCTCCACAGTGCTGAGCCTCATTCTCTATCTGTATTTCAGTCCCTAAATATCTGCACACCAGATGTGGGGTTCATTGACCCAGGGGAAGGCGGGAAGTTGTGCCCTGGTGCTGTTCCAGTAGATGTGGGACACAGTGAGCTCCAAGTGGGAACATCTCTTTGGGAACCCTGAGCCTGAGGGCTCTGTGAGGAATGGTGGCAACAGTGCCATCTGTTATAAATATATGACATATTTTTGGGTTTTATTGGCTGGCATTGAAGCAGCCAGAGTGTTAGAAGAAGAGGGAACTGATGGGTTTTCAAAGGATGGAGGGGAGAGCTCATGGATCCTGAGTTTCCTCTTGAACAGTTATCCCACAAGATGCCTTCCTTTCTTTGGGGCAGCTCCAGGAGGGATGTTCCATCTATTAGGACTGGAGAAAACTGGAAATAGCCCACTTCCAGTGGGTTCCCAGCCTCCCAGTGATATTTGGAAGCGGTGGAAAGCCATTTGTGCAGGAGACCAAGCATTATCCCATGGAAGGGCTGAGCTTTCCCATGGTTGCAGCCACAGGGTTGTTTTTCCCCATCAACCATCCCCCAGTCAAGGTGCTGGACCCCAGAATCTCCTGCTCGCTCCCCCCTCACCAGCATCTACTGAGAGAACAAAGTAACAAATCCTGCTGCACGCACCGTGCTTTGAAATGGAAAGGAAGGAGTAGGAGGAGAAGGGAAGCAGCGACGCTCGGGAAGCATAATCTTGTTAAAAATCTCAGCAGGGACGCGGCATAATTAATACTAACAAATCCATTTCAGAACAATCCCTCGGTCGGGTCTGCGTAAATCAGGAGCCCAGCAAGTGCCTCCAGTGCACCGCCAAAAATGCAGCTGTTTGCAAGGGAGAAGGGGTTTTGCCAGGTTAGGGCAAGAAAAGGGATTTTTTGCAGTCTGGATTTGCTCAGAAATGAAGGGAAAGAAATGAAGCTTCTTTACTATCAGAGTGGTGAGGTGCTGGAACAGCTGCCCAGAGAGGCTGTGGATGCCCCGTCCATCCCTGGAGGAGCTGAAGGCCAGGTTGGATGGGGCCCTGGGCAGCCTGGGCTGCTATGAAATGTGGAGGTTGGTGGCCCTGCGTGTGGCAGCGGGTTGGAGATTCATGATCCTTGAGGTCCTTTCCAACCTGGGCCATTCTGTGATTCTGTGATTATGGAAAACCCAGTTTATGATGGGCTGCAGTGGGGAACTGGAAGAGGATGGTCTGCATTGTCTCTCCAGGGCAACTACATTTAGGAAAACAAGCTTCACCATCATGCTCTGCCACACACAGTGGCCGGTATAATTATAAGATCCCATCCTTAACTCTGCCCTCTGCTGGCCCTTCCTTACTGGCAGCAAAACCCAAATGTGAAAACAGACGTGGCCTCCAGGATCAAGGAGCTGGGGGACCCCACATCCCTCATTTTCCCTCTGCAGAAAGACAAATTTTGGTCAATCCCGCGACCCTCCTCTTCCACTCCTCCTCCTCATCCCTTAAATGAAGCCCATCAGCCTGCATTAGCTGCAGCTCCCTGATCCCTGCCCAGAGAGCATCTCTTGCAAAACAAATAGCTCTGCATCAGCAGATGTGTCTGGGGTGATAAAAGCTGGTCAGCGGGGACGGTGCGCTCCTGTTCCATATTAATATCCACTGGCCGCTTCAAAACTTATTAGGACCTTGAATATATCAGCAGGTTTTCTGCTCCATCTGCCAGCGTGGGGAAGGATGGATGAGTTCCTCGTGCTCGCCGGAGCCTTCTGCTTCTGAAAGATGAAAAAATGCAGATCCTGGTCAGAAACGGAGCTTTATTTTAAGGGCTATAGGAGGATATGGGAGCAGTGGGGCAGGGAGGGAGTTGCCAGCTCGGGTTCTGTTGGTCTGTTCTTGTTTAGGCTGCAAAATTCACCTTGAGAGTTGGAATTTTTGGAGAAATCGAGCTCCAGCACAGCACAGACATGCAGCTGCATGCTAAGCAGAGCTGGGGAATTGGGGACAGCTGGCCCAGATCTGGTGGGATGGAGATAAAAGACCAAACCCAGCTGTTAAACCCTGGAGAGAAGGGGCATTTTCCATCTGAATAATGAAAGTGAGTGCTTCGAAGTGAGTGAAAAGGGGCTCAGGTTGCCTAGGGTCCCACCACGGAGCCATCTTAAGAGAGCCAAGATGCCAATAAACCCTACATTCATCTCAAATGGGAGATAGGAAACTTCTGGAAAACTCGGTCCTGGAAGAAATAAGAGATTGAGGAGATGCATAACCTGAAGGCATGATATTCTGTCCAAGGTCTTCCGCAGGTGGAGACAGCTTCTTTCATTTCCAAAGCAGCAATTCAGCCAGAGGAAGGCGCTTTGAAAAGAGCAAACCCTACCTTCTTGCCTAGGATGGGATGATTTATGCAGGTTACACTGATTTGTAACATGAATTTTGCAATATCATTTAATATTCCTTTTGTTGTACTACTTGGAACAACCTAAATGGGAACCTGAATATAATAATGCTATTCACTGAAGTAAGCTCCTTTCATCCCCCAAAAATGGGCCTGGAGGTGCTCTCCCAACTCCCAGCTTCTCTCTAATGACATCTCCATCTCCTCCTTTCTATACATAATTCCCTCCCTTTGGGTCACTCAGCCCGTTGCTGCGAAGCTGGTGGCTGCAGGAGATGCTGTAGCAGGTCCATGTCAAACATGGCAGCTGGGGATGAGGAAAGAGGTAGAAAAATGACAACGGTTGGAGTAGTTGGGGGGATATTAGGCATGCAGAGATCATAGAATCATAAAATAGCTTGGGTTGGAAGAGACCTCAAAGATCATCTGGTTCCAATGAGGTGCACTGGGGTTGGACCAGGTAAGAGAATTCAGCCCAAAGGATCCCAGCTTGCCACCACCACCCATCCCCAGTTATCTCAATCAGCAGCAACCCCATCTTGATAGCCCTGGTCCTGCAGCAGATAATGGGATTAGAGGAAATATCCTTGCAACTATGGGTTGTAGATGGTGATGGCCACGTGGAGGATGCCAAATGCTGAAGAAAACAACATATGAAATATTGTACTGAGGGACATGGTTTATTGGGGAGATATTGGTGGTAAGTGGATGGTTGGACTGGATGATCTTGGAGGTCTTTTCCAACTGTGGTGATTCAATGATTCTGCGATTCTATGGCATTTTGGACATCCTAGTCATGTCCCCACGGATGGCCTTGGGACCACCATTGCTGGACCCTTGTGAATGTGGTGATCCAAGTCATATTATTTGGGCAAGAGGTTTCAAGGCTTCCTGCCTTTGCTGGATGCCCCATCCCTGGAGGCACTCAAGGTCAGGTTGGGGAGGCTCTGAGCACCTGACTGAACTGTAGGTGTCCCTGTTGATTGCAGGAGAGTTGTACCGATGGCCTTTAAGGGTCCCTTCCAACTCAAACGATTCTATGATTTATTATCTGCCTCAGTGAGAGATTCCTTGCTGTTGTTAACCCTAGGTTGCCATTTCCTCTCAGAACAAAGCCGAAAGTGAACAGCAGAGCATCCAGCATCCTCTCCCCCATCCTCCCTCCCTTGGGTCCCGATGTCAAATGGTACCCATGGCTCCACAGAAGGGTGCAGGGGGTCACGCTGCCAAAAGCTCAGCCCAGCCTTACACACAGCATTTAGGGCCAGACAGAAACACTCCTCACTCCCAGCCCAGCAAGAGGGAAGCAGACTGTTTTCTCAGCTCTTTGCAAGTGTGACAGGGTGTCTGTGCTCGTCTCGGAGCTCGCCCGGCTGCTTTCATTGTAAGGAAAAGCTGTTTTTAGAGACCTAAAAAAAAAAAAAAAAAAAAAAAAAGTGGGGAAAAAAAAAATTAAAGTGTTTTGCCATAGAATCAATTCTTCCTCAGCGGGTAAAGCTGACTAATTCGTAAACTGTGAGAAAAGAATAAGGAAAAAAGGCAGCAAGCAAGAGGTGCCAAATGAGGATGAGCGGAGAGCATCGCTAGGCAAAGGGGTGATATTTCATCAAGAATGTGTGTTTTCTCCCAGTGGAACATGGGGGAAAGCTAAGTTTTTTGGGTGTCAGCACTGCTCTTATTGATCCCGTATCGTAAGTCAGCCCTGAGCCAACACCTCCCCTTTATTCTGGCTCAAGCCTACTTTTAGCAGAGGATAAAAAGCAAGTACAGAGGGTTAGCACTGCTAATTAGAAAGGGTCAGAGAGGAGGATCTAAGGGGATGAAAGCCATGCGAGGAGAGTGAATTCCCTCAAAACTGGCATCTCTGCACCCATTGGAACAAACCATCCATCAGCAAAACAGCTCCTTGGGAAGCACAGCACTGACGGTGATGCCCAGCTCTTGAATTGAGGTGGAGCTGGAAAGTTGATTTTTTCCCAAACCTGGGTTTGCGGATGACCTATTTACACTGGCTTTGGTAGATCTCAGTCTATATCCCATGTATAATGTGATTACAAGGCTGTGTAATTGCTGCATAATTGTCCTTCTTCCTGAGGCTGGTGCACCCCGGAGTTCCAACCTCTCAATCTTAATTAAAAAGAATAAATCTTAGGCTCAATCATAATTTCAGAGTTGGAGGGGGGAGTGTCCCAGCAGGCAACCAACCTCTGCTGCATAAGGGGAATGTGAACACATTTGGGTAAACTGTCCTAACCAAGGGTCTCAGATGTGTCAGTGCCTGTCATTAAGAGTCTCTACTGGGATGCCATTTTAACCTGCAGTTTACCTCCTTGGATTGTTTGATAGAGCAAAGCCTCAGGAGGAGCATGGCCACACACCTGCCAGCTACCCAAGAGCGATCCCAAGAAGCTTGGAAAATACTGATAGAGGAGAATTTCATCACTCCAGAAACCTCACCACTCCCCAGTGTATTAATGAAAAAAATAATGAGAATTAGTGAAAAAAAAAAAAAAAAAGAAAAGAAAAGATAAGTCTCTTTCCCGGTTATTTAACACAGGAAGGAAAAGCTCCAGAGATCACCACACCATTCCTCAGCATGTCCATCTCAGCACCAACACGCACAGCTGGAAACCAGAGCCCCTTCCAGCCAGACCCTCACCTTAGGCTCAGGACCAGAAGTGAATTCAACATCTTGCAGACCTGAGGGATGAGCTCGGCTGACTCTTAAAAGTGGAGCCAGAGAGATGGGGGCTTGTACGTGTCGAGTGGCGATGGGTCAGAAGAGGCCATCACACAGCTGTGCGCTCAGGAAAAGGGCTGGGCTCAAAACATTTTAATGATATTTCAGTTTTTGTCTCCTTCTCGCCATCCACATTTGTCCAATTCTACCTTGGATCCTCACCTCTGACTTGAGAGCTGAATTATGTGCGGTGCAAACAAGTCCTGTCTTTGTTTTAGAACTTCTTTCACCCGATGTCTTCTGTTTCTCACATTGTAAGGAAGAATAATCACTCCTCGCTTGTCCTTCCCTGCTGCTCAGGTTTTTATAGACCTCTGCCACAGCTCCCATCTGTCATCCCTCTCCTATGCTGATAAGCACCAGGTTATTTAACTTTCCTCGCACAGAGCTGTTCCACCCCTCCGGTCTCCTTTGACACCCCTCTAAATTGTCACCTAGGGAGATCTGATGTCTCAATGCAGCAGTTTGGAGCCACCAGACGTGCACGAGAAATGCACAAACAATGCCCAGTGTCTGGCTGAAACCTCTAGAAGTGAAAATTCGATGATTCCCACTTTTAACCATCTCACACCTACCCAGAACAGTCTTCCAGGCAGTGATCTGCCTTCTTAAAATGGCACATCTTGAATCACCAAGCCGCTCTGAACTGCTCTCTGTGATGAGTTCAGCTCAGTCGCCATGCTCTCTTGTCTTCTGGTTCCCAGAAACCATGAAAAAGTCAGAGAAAAACATAGACGTAATAAATTCATGATGGATTTCTAAGGAATTCTTGTCTCTTTCTTGAGTGGGTCAAGGTTGGACCCATAGAAATGAGTGGAGAAGAAGGTGGTGAGGATGTCTTGAACAAAGCTAACCAGTGCAGTCTTAAATGAAACTTGAAAGCAGGGGTGCACTGTGAGGAAGGAAAGGATGCTGGGATGGAGGAATCCTTTGGGCAGGAAACCCACCCTTGGACAAATAGCTGTTTAACTTCTCTGACAGCATCTTCCAGAGACCCATTCATCTTTTATGGATGGAGGGCTGCAAGCACTCGCTCTTCGTCCCCAGTTTTGTTCTTAAACACTGTTCCATCAAAGAGATCTATGAAGGGCCCAGTTCCCAGCTGACAAGCTATCTATTTAATGTTGATATGCCTGAGAACATTCACCAAGCCTTATTAATGGGAAAGTGCTGAAGGGAGCAAACCTACAAGCAGCCACCACAGAAACATGTTTCCATTATCAATTAATGTTCACCAGCACGGTGAAACAGCACATCCTCACTCCTCCTCATCTCCTTGCTTTGGTGCTCAGGTTCGGCTTAGCCCCCAGGAAGGGATCTGTCTGGGGAGACCCATCTCACAAGGGCTTGAAGTTGGACGCTTCAGTGCTCCAAGCCTGCAGTTGCAATGCCAAAAAGGAGCATCCAGGGTTGTGGTTATCCATGGTGGATGGCTCTGGTTGAGGAGCTGTGACCTCACCATGGACCGCAGCGCATCACTCAGTGTGGAAGAACATGTCAGGCTGCAATAAGGATGTAGGGTCGCATCTAGTGGGGGCTGGAGGAGCAGCCAAGCTGAGGATGGAGCAAGCTGAAGCAGTCTCCAAAGCACGCTGGCAGCCTGGAGCATTTTAACCCTTGTTGCAAAAATCCCAAAAGGCAGAGAGTGAGTGGAAAATGAAATCTGTGGTAAAAAGGGCTGGGGGCATGTATGGCTTCAGCATTTGCTTCCCAGAGAAAACTTCTCCCTCCAGCACAGCTTCATTCAAGCTGGCAAAATAAAGCAAATGAAATAAAAGCCTTCCTCCCAAACCACATCAGCAAAGAAATGTAGGTGATTGCATTCACGTCCGTGCGCCCCGGGCAATGTTTTACTCCTGGCGCACCGAGAAGCAAAGCATGACCTCGCCTCCTTGAAATCAAAGATTTACCCGTGGGTGCTCACAAAGCTCATCGAAACGGGAGAAGCGCGGAGCTGAGATGAATGGACAATCAGGTCGTGGCTGTTTCCTCTCCCTAATGCGTGTGTAAATAAATGCAGCATCTCCAGCCAGGCGATGACACATCAGATATGACTGATCCAGTGCTTTTTCTGGCTTAAGATTTCCAACTTTGGGGTTTTCCGAGTAGAAAAAAAAGCCTTCTTCTGATAAATACTTGTGGTTGGGGAGCTTGTGTTTAACTTGACAGCAGGACAAAACCAGAGAAGGCCATGAAACAAGAGGCTAAATATGGGTATTAAGCATGAGAAAACCTTGAGATGAGAGAGAGGATTGCAAGACCTGAATGGCTGAGAGAAGCTGATGGAGACATCCAAAGCAATGAATGCTAATCTCTCTGTCATCCATCACCATCCAGGAGAAGGTCCAAGTGCCCCCTTCCACACCTCAGAGCGGCTGGCAGATGTGTGGTGTGAGGAGCCAGCAGGATTTGGGCTCTGATCCCAACACAGCCTTGCACCAGCACTGGGCATCTCCATCCCCATGTAAGGGATGAAGCCATGCACATCTCCCAGTCACCGTGCTGCCTTTCTGGGTGAGTGACATCTCTGCAGAGGTGGTGTTAAAACCCATTTCTAATCCTATAGAGCAATGTATAAACAGGCGTTGCTGCCAAGCCTGTGCAGCCAAGTGGGGAAAGCCATCAGCAGTAGAAAAAGGTGCTGCCACAACCTATCTAAAGGAACAACCTCATGTATTGATTGCACACAAGGCCCCGGTGTGGCCAAATGGAACAGCTGCCACAAATTCCCCCCAAGATTTATAGACAGTGCTTTGTGACACATGAGTTTTTGCGAGGACGTCGTTTTTGGTGTCTCTCCATTTGTTCATGATATGACTTCCTTTTATGTGTTCCATAAATTTTTCTAAGAGTGCTTTTATAGGGCCGTTTCCTAATGAACAACTGTGCCAATTGGCTCTTTGAACGACGTGAAGGTAATATTGACAGCTTATGCCTATGCGGTACAAAGCAAATTAATGTTGTTAACTCCTCTAAGTTCACAGGTCCTCACCTGCCTTGGATCAATTCTTTCAACACCCTTCAGATCCCAGGATATATGTGGTGCCATAAATTACTTACGGCTGCACACCAGCATCTCCTACAGAACCCAGGCTTGGGCTCCAGTGGGAAATATTTCTGTGTTTAAGATCAGCTTACTGTTTGTTGTGAAGAATCATAGAATCACAAAGGTTGTAGAAGGCCTCTAAGATCATCTAGTCCAACCGTCCACCTACCACAAGTATTGCCCACTAACCACATCCCTCATCTCCATTGTTCTTGAACACCTCCAGGGTTGGTGACTCCAGTATTCCCTTGGGCAGTCCAAACACCCATTTGGAAAAGAAGCTTTTTCTTTAACATCCAGCCTGAAAAGAAGGTTCTCTGCCTATCGAGAAAGGTTTTCTTTTATGGACAAGGCTGGAGCATCCCAACCTGCCTTGGATCAATTCCAGGAGATATCCACAGGGAAGTGGGACCAATGCTGGGTTGCTCCCAGCCTGCAAAGCAAGACTAAGGATGAGGACAGCGTTACAGATGAAAAAGACAAAATGTGGTCAGACATGGCAGGCTCATATCAAAACCCAGCAGGATAGAGAGGAAAAGAGGAGTCAGAGATACAAGTGGCTTTCCAAACGCATTGCCTCACCTTGCAACACTGCTGGCGAGCAGCCTAGCTGGCACCATGGGCTGGGGAAGATGCTCTGCACAAGAAAAGCAGCCAGAGGCTTGGAACAAACAATTGCCCCCAGCTTGGTTTATGAGCAGAAAACCAGGCACCGCTGCAATGAAATCATTGACAGATTATCCACCAACACTGTCAGACCAGCCCCAAATCCCCCCTTTGGAGTCTCCAGTCTTTTAAAACAAGGTTTATTTGGGGTGAGGTGGAAAATTGCAGGGGCCAAGGAGGCAGTTCACACTGAGATCACCTATAGTGCTTGCTCCGGGCAGATTGCGCCGGCTGAAATGCAGACATGAGGTTATACTCAGGACAGATTTCCTGGATAAATAAGCCACTAGCCTTTATACTTGTAACCAGGCAACATGCAGACATGTGGGCGTAGGATGCCAATGAATGTTTATATTGGGCATCGTAACTTTTATTTACTGTTGGACTGATGCTATTCTCTCGTTCTGAAGAAGAAAGGAAGGCTTACTGCCAAGCTGAGCAGGGATGGACTCTTGCCTTATAACCAAACCCCATAAGGAATAACGCTATCACATCTCCATCCCACCACACCGAGGTGGTCTCTGCTGCAGCTCCTTGGCGTGGGGAGCAGCTCTTTAAACATCCATCAGCAGCATTCTACATGCAGAAGTTCAAAAAGAGGAGAGAAGCTCAAATCTGGCTTTTAGAGACGCAGCACTATTAAAGTTTCATGTCCTCCCCTTGCTGCTGGCTGCCCAGCTCCATTTAGCAGATGCACGATAACAGGTTGGGGAAGGCAGGGCAGGCACACGGAGTTTTCTAGTGCAAACGAGTAAAAATAAATATACTGGTAAAATAGCCTCTTCAGAAATATAAAAGATGCCAGCAAAAGCTTCCAGAATGGCCCCGATGAAAGTCTTTGCTCTTCTTCCCCTCCTTCTTTGCCTCCTCTCCAAATTTCCCATTCTGCCCAGGTTTCCCTCCCATAACCCTTAACCATTTGGCACTGTGGGAAGCGTTGGAGAGAAGAGGGAAATAACAGTTTTCTCCCCGAAATGCTGCCAGCTGAGCTCCCTGGCAGCTCCCATCTGCGTGCACGTGTCCCACCTGCGCTGCTCTAGCAGAAATAGCACTACTGCAAACACTGCTCAAAATAACGATTAATAACTCGCTCTGCCATAAAAATGTCAAGCCTGGGTAAAAAGTGAAGCTCTCAGGACCATCAAAGCGAATGAGTAATCAGGATTCCATGCCCAGCCCTACGCTGCATCGATCCTTGCTGGGAATGGGGGGAGTGCTGCCTCTGCAGCCCAGGACATGGGCTGCCTCAACCTTGCACCAGCCAGGGCAGATGGTGCGTTAGGAAGGTGCACAGGATGGTTAAGCTGAGAAATTTAGGGGAGTAATGCTCTGTTTCTTAGAAAAAGGACTCCAAAACAGAAGCTCCTGATGGAGAAAATCAAGCCAGGTGCTGCCTTAGGAAGCACGTCCTGGCCACGAACAGGACAAGTATCTCCAATTTTCATGTAGTTCCTCACCTGGTGTTTATCCACTCTAAATGCATTTGGCTTGCCTCTGTGGAGACCTTCTCCAGCACACTTTCCAACCTTCTGGTTGTTTTGTACCCCTGGCAAGGGAAAGCAAACCTAGAGGCAAGGAAACCTGCTCTGCTCACTGCACACTCCATCTTCCTTCTCCTCTTGTGTTCTCTCCTCTTTTTTCTTCTCCCTTAGGCAAGGCAAGTGAACACAAACTTTGGGAAACAGAATCACACTGCTGCATCCCTTGAGGCCAATCTTACTGTCTTTATCTCTCCTCCACCCATTTATGTGGATGCAGCTTTCCATGCTCAGTCAGTACTGGTATGAAAACACATGTTGGATGATACAAAGAGGTCAGGGTGAAACAAATACCATTGGCATTCACAGACATAACCTCCCAGGACAGTGGGTACAAGGGGTGATGAAGGAATCAGAGCAGCCCCATCCTCAGAGCTAACTCACAGCATCTTCCCCACTGAATCGTAGAATCACAGAACCGTATAATGGCTTGGGTTGGAAGGGACCTCAAAGATCGTGCAGTTCCAGCCCCCACCATGGGCAGTGTTGCCATAGGAAATTCCAAAATGACAGCTCTGGGTTTTATTGCAACCTGGACCACGAAGGCAAAAGCGTGCAATCTCTCCACAGAAATTAAGGGAAGATTCAATGTGAAACCATAATACTTCAGTCCCACCCTGCTAGGTTGTTTCATTTCAAGAAGTGGCTGCGTTCCACTTGGGTAATGTTTGAACAGTGTAATGTGAGATGTAATACGAAGCCCATACATAAGTGAGACAGTAAAAAAGCCAGGATGAAATTAAAATGATAACATCTAAATGAAACATTTTGACTATTAGAATGAAGTGACATTGAAAAGATCCATTATGACACTTTTGTTATAACGGCAGTGGGGACTTTTTGTGTGTGTGTGTGTTAATATGCTTCTAGGAATTTTTCCAGTCGAATAAAACTGCATGGTCTGCAAGAAAACTCCTGCAGCAGCAACATGGCAAAGGGCTTTTCTGCCACTGCTCTCCTCTGGGAGGACTGGACGTTAGGAAAAGCTCTGAATGAGTGGCGATGCATTGGCACAGTCTGCCCAGGGGGATGGCAATGTCACCATTCCTGGGTGTGTTCAAGAAGCATGGAGATTGGCACTGAGGGACGTGGTGAGTGGGTTATATTGATGGTAGGTGGATGGTTGGACTGGATGACCTTAGAGGTCTTTTCCAACCTTAATGACTCTATGATTCTATGGTCTCCTGTGTATCTTGAATTAAGTCTGCAAGAGGATGCAGGAGAAACCGTGCATCTGCAAGAGCTCCCTGTCCCCAAAGCCACCCAACCTCATCCATCCTTCCCACGGAGACGTGGCACAGCTCTCCTCCAACCACCCTTGATTCCCATCCCTCGGTTCCCACCTTTCCATCATTGCTGCAGTTTGCCCAGAGTCCAAGGAAAAAGGAGGAAATAAAAAACCTGAGAAATCTCCCATGCGTTTATTAAAGATCATTTTGGTCACAGCAGTAAATTGCTGGCAGCTCCAGCCCCATCATCTGAGCAGCTGCCGTGTGGCCTCCAACCCTTCCTGCTGGAAGCCAGCCTGGAAATGAGCTGGCCCGACTATGAGAGTGGAACCCAGAGGACAGAGGGGATTTGTTCCTTGAAATTAAACCCAGTTAATATCCTGCCACAGGGGAAGCAGAGAGCTCTGGCTGAGCACAAAGGCAAATAATGAAGCTGCCCTGGACATGGTGTCCGTGGGCAGGGTGAGGATGTGATGGTGAAGGAATGGGATTAAAGTCAGGTTGCCCTGTGCAGTTCTAGCAGCCTGTAAAAACCAAGCATCATCATCTGGTGGGCTGCAGTGGCACTGTGGGCATCAGGTGCCGTTTGGCCTCCAACCCAGCACTGCCCAGCATCCCTGCCTGCTCCAGCCCAGGATTGCAGCTCCAGCAGTGACAGCATTGCACATTGTCACCCCCCAGCTCCGGCTGTGTCCCCTACCCTTCTCATGGCAGCTCAGCTCCTCTTTCACAGACACCAGGCAAGCGACTCTCAAGGGTTTTTCTTTATTTTTTCTCCAGTTTTCACTCCTTTTAAAAAAAACATTATATATATATATATATACATACACACACACACACACACACACACACGTATCTTTTCCCCTTCTGTTACCTCATTTTGGCTTCTTTGTGCTGGGTACAAACCTGAGTGAATACCTGTTAGGTACCATATGTACCAAAATGTTTTAGGTCAGCAGTGAGCAAGTCGGGTGCTAAATGCCTCTGGAAAATTGCCCTTCACTTGCTCTGAAGTTAAAAAGTTTGGAAATTTAGCTGCTGAAAACTCTCTGCCAGTGATGCTTCAGCCTGTCTTCCCAAGACCTCCTCCTCCTCAAAAAAAAAACCAACAAAGCAGTGAATCCTTTTAATTTATCATAGGGACAAGCGTGTACAAGCTTCAATATTCACATTTTGGCTCAAGGACACCAAATCCTATTCCCCAAAATCAGGGCACTCCCCCAGCACTGAGCAGGTCCATCCGTACCCCAAGATGTGCCCAGCAATGGCTGGAGATGGGGTGAAGGTTCTCAGTCCCACACCATCACAGGAGACACGGTTCAGATCCACCTTGCATCTGACTTGTCAGACTTGTGTGTCTCAAACCCCGAAGGAAGTTTGGAGAAAGGTGTCCCTTTGGGGGAATTTTGGGCCGGAGACAAATGATTGCTCCACAGATTGCTCTTATGCCCTGGAGGTCATCCATTACAAGACATTAGGGTATTAGGCTGGATATTTGGGAAAATTTCTTCTCCAAAAGAGTGGCAGTGGCACAGGCTGCCCAGCTGCAGTCACCATCCCTGGGGCTGTTCAAGAACCATGTAGATGTGGCACTGAGGGACATGCTAATGGGCATAGTAGAGTTGGTCAACAGTTGGACTAGCTGATCCTAATAGTCTTTCCCAACCTTAAATGATTCAGTGATTCTATTTTATGATTCTTAGGCTTTACTTGTATATGTTTGCAGTCCTTGTCACTGCAAAATCAATTGGAAATGGCGAAAAACCACTTGTCCACAATCTGACAAAACTGCTCCTCCTGCTCCTGCTGGCAGAGAGGGAATGAGACAAAACCATAGGCTTGGAATAAGCTTCCCCAGCTTGTCCTGGGGTTGCCTTCTGCATCAGCACCAAACCACTCATACTGCTGTTGCGTGTCATCCCTCTGGACTCCACCAACCAGCAAACCAGGCTAAACCTAGTGGATTAACAAGGTTATGAATCAAAAAGCCAGATAAATCACAGATGCAGATTGATCTATATGGTTTAAATAAAACCTTTCAAACAGAGACATTATCTGCTGGAAACCCTTAATGAAGAGTTAGCAATGTTCTCAGAAGCAGAAATACTCTCAGCAGGAAGGCAGGATATCTATTAAAGTCGGTAAAATTAAATGAATGGGGCTCAAAGCTGGTGATTTTTAATACACCAGTTGGACATTGCAAATGTAAGCTAATGCCATCTGGAATTAGTTCTGCTCCCAAGGTATTTCAAAGAGTAATTTAGCAGATATTTGAGGGATTAGGAGGTGCTGAAGTTACAGCAGATGATATTTTAATTTGGACCGTGGAACCTCAAGGACCAGCACGAAAGGCAGAGTCAAGTCTGCAGATGAGGAGGAAGAAGAAAGTCCTATCTGCATGTTGAAGAAGTTCAAAGACCGTGGGTATAATTGGTCTCAGGTGAATCATGTCAGCAGTGGCGTTCTTGAGAATAAACTGGAGCCCGCTGATGAAACGACCTTAGAAACTGTTTCAGCATTGAAGCCAAAATGTTTTAGGTCAGCAGTGAGCAAGTCGGGTGCTAAATGCCTCTGGAAAATTGCCCTTCACTTGCTCTGAAGATAAAAAGTTTGGAAATTTAGCTGCTGAAAACTCTCTGCCAGTGATGCTTCAGCCTGTCTTCCCAAGACCTCCCCAACTCCAATGGACACATTGAGATGGGATGTGATTTCTAAATCCAAATAGTGGTGTTAGAGGAACTGAGACTGAAAAATGAACAAAAAATGAAAACTGTCAATGGGATGATGCTGAGGAACTGTTGCTTGTAGTGAGATTCGTGTCCACGCTTCTGTCCCCATACAGTGGCCTTCTAGCTACCCACAAAACACAAATGGCCATTATATCTGGGAGATGTGATCTTCCCAATAAAAGAAAATAATAATAAAAGAAAAGCTTTGAAATGTCAAAGCTTTAATCTTGCAGGAATGCCCTGTCTGGAAAAGCTGAAACCAGGAAGACTCGAGGGGGAAGGGGGGACTTATTAGTCCATCATTAGGGAAAATGTTAATATGCAATAGCTCAGGTAGGAATCAGACCTTTCCTAATGTTAAAACATTTCAAATTTATCAGCCCTGAATCCTCTGTTCCCCAGATTTGAGTTTCTGAGTGCTTGTGATCCTGATTTCCCACTTCCCCAGTTCCGTACTGGAAATAGTCGGGTGGATGGCTGGGACACTGGGAAGCTCACTGAGCAGTGACACCAGCAGTTATTTTTCTTTTGCTGTTTACCAAATAGAAAAGGAGGAAAAAAACATTTACCCTGTTTATAATATTGCTCTGGATCAACATATTAATTATTGATGCAGCCAGAGACGAAAGCAGTCTCCAAACACCTCCCCTCGCATCAAACTCACGCACTGGGTTTTCATCCATCAAACTCCCTGCAAAGGAAAAGCCTAAGAGCAAATCTCGACATGAAAGAGAGAGAGAAAGCCACGCTGCAGTGCGAATGACCCCGGGTGATGGTGACAACGTTGATACACGCTCCTGTCAGCTGCAGTAAATTGCTGCGGTTTCACTGAGCTGGGTGGATTTGTGCTGGTTTGTGAATGCCTTGTCCCTTCCTCCTATAAATGTGGAGGTGACAGCTGTGGGTACGGAGCCCTGAAGAGGTGTCTGGGCTTGAGATCTCTGGAGCTGCCCAAGACACGTCTCAACGGGGTGCTTAGAGATGTGGTTTAGTGGGCAATGGTGGTGGTAGGTGGAGGGTTGGACTGGATGATCTTGGAGGTCTTTTCTGATCCTAATGATTCTGTGATTCTATGACAACACGTGGAAAAAAAATCTCACTTTAGTAGTTATTTCCCAAGGTTTTGGGGAGAGATCTCCGTGTCTCCTGGTGGTCAATGAGACACATACCAGCGTTGGGTTTGGGTGGAGAGGCAGGTCTGTATTCACAGAATCACAGAATCACAGAATCACTAAGGTTGGAAAAGACCTATAAGATCATCCAGTCCAACCATCCACCTATCACCAATGGTTCTTGCTAAACCATATCCCTCAACACAACATCCAAACGTTCCTTGAACACCTCCAGGGTCGGTGACTCCACCACCTCCCTGGGCAGCCCATTCCAGTGCCTGACCACTCTTTCAGAGAAGTAGTATTTCCTAATATCCAGCCTGAATCTTCCCTGGCGCAGCTTGAAACCATTCCCTCTAGTCCTACCACCAGTTACACAAGAGAAGTTCCTATCTTCTGTTTTTGAGGGTGGTTGCAGGACGCCTCCAGTGCCAGGCTTTCATCAGCCTTGTTCTACCAGAAATCCCAGGGGACTCTCTACCTGTGGGGTTTGTACAATTGCTGAATCTTTAATAGACTGTCCTCACACAACACAACATTTTTTTTTTCCTCCAAGTCCGGAAGCTTTCTCTCCTACTCATCAGCACATCAAATTTCTTAATAGCAGAGTGAAATAACCTGAGAAGTAATGGAAAACAGCGGAGGATTAAGTTTTCCCAGGGACCTTGATCTCTTTTATCATCTCATTGTCTTCAGAGGGGTGGTTTTCTTTCAATCTAATTATCTGGTGGAGATGTGTTGCCGGTTCTCCGATGCATCCTGACTTCCATCAAAACAAAAAAGAAGATAAATCCTCCATTATTGTTTTTTGATGAGAAATTCATGCTAATAGCTTACATTTGGGAAATAATTTCAGTGAGTTTACCTTGTTTTCCTGAGAGATGTCCCATGGGAGCTCCTTGATAGAAGAAATGGCTGTGATGAAGATACAGCTCCTGTAGGGAAAATTGAGCTTCTCAGTCAATAGCATTATCCAGGAACTGGAGATTTCAGAAAAAAAAAAAAAAAAAAAAACAACCAACAACCACACAATACAGCAAAAACATGACCAGAAGGATGAATTTCCAATTCAAACAGCCTGTCCCCCTCCACTCTAAAGTCAAGCTCCTTTGCTATCCCAACACACCAAAATTATAGGAACATAAAGGCCACTTGTAAGTTTGATTTACACTCGTCTCACACCAATTAAGCAAAGGGGCAACAAAATCCTTTCTGTTTTTCTGCCTCCCTTAAGGCTTGAAAACTTGCTATCAGTGCCAGCAATTTTCCATATGAGTGCTGCATTACTGGGGGCACCCCAAAGAGATGTTACCAAACCTGTAAGGAGAAAGGTGTGTCTTCTCTTCCTGATGGCTACTTGTTGCTAATTCAATACAATATCTAGACACCAGGTCATTAAATCAAACATACTGGTACCTTTAGGTCATACCTATGGCTTTCAGACACATTCCTCTTGCTGAGGTCAATCCATCCCTACAGAAGGAGGAAAGCAAAATCCATGGAGAGCATCACCTGGAAAAGACATTGAGGATCATCCCAAAGAATGCACGCTGGGCTTAGAATGTTAAGCATCAGCAGGGCAGCAGGGATGAAGGCTCAGCAGACATGCCAAGAACAAAATTAATCAAGGCACACCAAGACCAGGAGGACCCTATTTACATCTCATAGACCTCCTTGTCACCAATGTCACTCCATCACAACCCACCATGGGGATGCTCCCCAGCTTCACATTGTATCCATAAGTTGTGAATTTTTAAATGCATTCCATAACTGCAAATATCCCTGATAACTGCATGTTTTCTTAAGATATTCTGTGCAAGGAGAGCGGTGGCCAAGGTTAGAAAAAGTCGTGGCGTGCAACATGTAGAGAAACAATTCAAAACCAAATTTTATTCAAAGACAACAGAGAGAGAGGGAGAGATTTTATGGTTAGATTTATGGTGATGCGTAAGGGCAAGAGAGATAATGCAGAAAAGAAAAGACAGAGATATATATTGAAAGATATTCCAGGTAGATAAACAGAAGACAGACAGATAAATGGATTAGATAAATAGACTGTAGGAAGGGAAAGGAAGAAAAAGCAACACAGAGAAAATTGTGGAGCTGTAATAGCACAAAAAGGAGAAAACCCACTGTTCCTTAAACAGATGGATAGATATGAAAAACAGTAAAATATGGCTGGATAGTGTGCAAGGACTGAGGGTCCCACAGGCTCTCCCTCTGGGAGGGATGTCCATGGTCCCTCCTTACCCTGCACACAGCATCTATGGTCAGTGTAGCCAATGGACCCAACCTATTTGAGGCATTGCCAGCACTTGCACCTATGCGTCCTGCTTCCAAAACAGCTTCAGAGAAAGAAGGGGGTTACAGTAGGATGACAGGACAAGAGGTGATCTGCTGGGTGAGAGGTAATGACTTTAAGTTGTCTCAGGGAGGTTCAGGCTGGATATTAGGAAAAATTTCTTCTCTTAAAGAATGGTAATGCATTGGAAGAGGTTGCCCATGGAGGTGGTGGGGTCAAGAAAGGTGGAGGTGTTCAAGAAAAGGGGTAGATGTGGCACTAAGGGACATGATCTAGAGTGGTCACAGGCATGGGCTCATGGTTGGACTGGATGATCTTAGTGGCCTTTCCCACCTTAACGATTCTATGATTCTACGTTTTCATTCCATTCAAAACGTGGCAGGACACAACCTCTTCTTTGTCCAGCTTTGCACATCCCCATATCACTGGGGACAGCCTGAGAGGCTCAGCTCCTGCTTTGGGATGGGGCCAGCATCCATGTTGAGGGGCCAGCAAACCTACCCTGAGGGGATGTCCCCTCAAGGAACCACTCCATCACAAAACCCCACTCCTAAATGGATTAAATTCCCTTTTTAATCCCAGGTGGCAGCTGATTGTCCTCAAAATCCCAGACAGCCAAAGAACAGTCCCTTTTTTTTTCTCAGGACGTGCATCCTAATTGATTGCATGGTGGTTTGTCTTGTCTCATCTGCAGAAACAACAAACACATTGCATTTGATTCCTGTATACTTAAAAGATGCTTTATAGCCCATAGAGGAGGAGTTGACTGCTTGCATTGCAAATACACGAAGAAGCATCAAATTCTGTGCTTCTAAACACACTTGTATATATTAAAAAAAAAAAAAAAAAAAACAACCATTTTTCATTGCTTTTTTATCTCCACTGAATTTTGTGCGCTCTGTCCTCCACATGTGTTCATTACCAAGGAACACTAACAAGAAATTCAGCTGTAGATGAGTGGTGATGGCTGGACAGAGCCCGTTGCACAGGCACACCAGTGAGCACCTCATCCTTCTTGCACCTGCCTTTCTATTTCTGCAACCATCGGGGAAGAGTGCAATTATTAATCATTAAAATAATTAAGCATGTAATCAGAGAAAGGCGACTTCTGGATCCTGAACACCTCTGGTGAAGAACCTGTAGGTACAGCTGCATGAGAGGGTCCTTCCATGCATGTCCAGGGCTTGTGCCCCGTTTCCATGATTAGCAGGGAGAAACAAGCAAAAATGAAGCAGAGCTCAAGATGTGGGAGGTTTCTGGCTCTTTCCTCCACATAAAGCATTCAGTCTGGAGCCATGGGTGTGGGGACTCCAGGCCCATTCCCATTGAGCATGGACAGGGAACCCAAACCCATTCAAATTGGGTGCGGATGGGAAACCCAAATCCATCCCCATGGAACAGCCAGGAGCATTATCAGCATTTTGGAGGATTCCCTTTCCAGATCTGAACTCCTTTCCAATGCACTGTCCTTCTCTTCCCACTGCTTCATCTGCCTGCTGATTTCTGGGTTTCTCCTCGTTACAGCTCCCACGTTTCACACAAAGCCATGCTTGACCTTTATGTGTGAATCACATAATGGGAAGCATTTGCATATATGCAAATCTTTGGCATACACTTTGGCCTTCAGTAATCCACTGCATCCATTCAGTGCTGATCAACTGCATCGGACCATCAGCTCTAGGGGATGGGAATGCTCCCTTTAGTTAGGATGAAGCTTAGGATGAGCATCTTAACGTGAGCCGGATGGGATCAGAAATCTCTATCCCAAAACACACAAGAAGTTTCACCTGATTTTGGAGACATTTGTATTTTTTTTTTTTTTTAAGCAAGATTTTCAAGCTCTTAACATTGCTGATGGACAGAAAATGGGTGGATCTGGAAATACTGAGGGCCACCAGAAGGACTATGGTAGCTCAGCCAAGGGACTGCTGTGGGAAGAGGGAGCTGGATTTTGGGGAAGGAAAAGGGCTTTCTCACATCAGATCTGTGTTATGGGGACCGAGATGTGCCAGCAGGCTGTGCCATACTGCCATCCTCACGATTTGCCCAAGGATGGTGATTAGCAGCTGTGGTCCATCTGGGAGCGAGGCCAGCCCCCAGAGCTGCAACCATGATGCATGCGAGGGTCCCCCAAAACTCGTGTTTTTCCTTTAATTTAAATCAGCATTTTCTAATGGGGAAACCATTTCCAAATGGTTTTCCTGGTAAACCAACCAGATGATTCCTCCTGAGTCATTTCCCCCCATGCCACATGGATGCATCTTCACTCCTTCAGCCCCAGGACCTGCTGTAGCACCATGACGGTCACCCATCCATCACTTTGCATTGTCTCTAAATTGAAGGAAATTTGGCTCATTTGAGCTCCCAGTGCAATTTCTCAAGCAGAGACAAGGACTTCTCCCTCTCCACCAAGCTACAAACAAGTAATTCCTCTGAATGGGAAAGAAATAAAAACACGCTTAAGTTATTTTTGCAAAGGAGGGGAAAAATAATACCTTTTCCTGCTGCTGGCACGCTGCTTTGATCTTTACTTTGTAGTTACCATAGTGACAAATAAAAAAGGCATAGGTGGAATAAATTGCTGAAAGTTGGCGACGTCCTATATATGTTTCTGCAGAGCACAGGAGCGCGGCTCCAGCTGCTGCTACACCCAGCATAGGGCTCACGCTGTGTATTTACGCTCTGCTGCACTGTAAATTATATTTATGTAGGGTACAGCTCAGAAACCTCCTTCACTGGTGTTTCCCGAGCTCTTTTATGGGTTTCCCATCACCAGAAGGGTGCCGTGCTCCAGCGTCGTTGACACGCTGCCCTTAAGTCAATCCATGCCCAACTAAAAGCTCCATCTGCTGTGGATTTTGCTTGGCATTTGTTTGCTTTAGCTCTGCTGACTCCCTGGTAAGCCCTAATGATGCGCGGCGTCTGCTGTTGTTGCCCCATTACGCAGCGCTAATCTTTGGACAATTATTTGTTGGATTCACCCCGTTGCTGGATGAAGCGGTGCTGGAACCATCCTGGCAGTAAATTAAGAGCTGCCCATGCCAGCAACATCCTACAGATGCTTCAGACGCTCATTAGGGATTAATTAAGCGTCGCTTGGGCAAGGTCAGGTTCTGGCAATGGGAGAGCCCACAGGGATGCTCCCCATGCGGAGATGATGTGGTGATGGGATTCCTTTAGGAAAACTGCAGGTGATGCTGCTTTGCGAGACCCCTCGTCAGATTGCACATCCAGCATCCATCCTTGGTTCCTAAAGGTATTGTTGCTTACCCGTAGATCATTCCAGTTTTTCATTTTCCCTTAATTCCTAGAAGTTTCCTAAGCTAGAAAAAAAGGCACTGAAGACTTCTAGAGGCTGCTCCTGCCCCTATTTTACTATAGGCAAAAAGATTTCTCCAACAAAATTCAAGGTTGGAAGCGACCTCTGGAGGTCGCCTGCTCTAAAACCATGTGGTGTATGGGAAACGGCTGTAAAAAAAATACCAACATACCTTTATTTCAGCCGTGGTGCTTGCAGAACAAGATCTTTCATTGTAATGGGTGCGGAGTGTGGGACCAGCACACGAGATGAGATCAACACCACTCCCTTCCATCAGCACTCCCATCTTTGCTTTAATCCTTTGCGTTACCACGGCAGGATATGAAAGTGCTGGAGGGGTGAGAGCAGAGATAGCACTGACATTACACTGCCTGCTTGCATTGCTTGGCGTTAAATCATTGTGCTGATAACCATCTCCGATGGGGCACGAAGCCGCACCGGTACGCGTCACAATGCAAGGACAGAAAGCAAGGACATGGTGCAGAAATATGCAGTAGGAGGATAAAGTCAGAATCCTGATGGAGAAATGCATTTGAACACTAGCATTTGGGTGTCCAAATATTTTGGCAGCTTGGCAAGTCTCCCCAGGTGTCCCAATGGCCACCAACCCTTACCCAGTGCTGGTACTGGGAATTCTCCTTTAAGAACTATTTTTGGGGTTGGTAGGATTACTGGGTAGCTCCTACCACTGTGATTTGGTTTGGCAGCAGGGGACATAAGAGCAGGTAGAGAGAAAGAAATGCTGCCTTGAGGTTCAGTCTGACATGGGAATTAAACCTCAATTTGAGGGCCAGTCTGACATGGGAATTAAACCTCAGTTTGAGGGCAAACCTTGAGATTTTGGATCCTCATACTGTTGTGCATTGTCCTAGCAGGGCTCACAACCCAGCTACCTATCTTTCCATTAATATTCACTGTACTGAGATTTAAGAACAGAGCATCAAGGCCTGGATACCAAACTGGCTGTCGCCATTTCCGTGCCTCCTTACAGATGCAGTTTTGGGGTTTGCATCGCCAACATAGCCTCCAGGCTCAGGATAACAGCCCACAGCACTTTGGTACGACGTATTGAAGGAATTTGGCGCATCCCTGAACCTTCCAGCTCACTCCAACCCCTTCTAAATCAAGCCCAATTATGACAGGTGCAATTTTATCTCTCCATTTGACTTTTATTGGCATCGTCAACAGGCCAGCTGGCACCAAGCTGGCAGCAGTTAGCAGTGAGGGATGCACTGAGACAAATAAAGCCAAGGGAGGTCTTCCTGTGCTGGGGATGCAGCCGACCCTAGGTTTTTAGGACGCAAAATTAGTGCCTGGCTGCATGAGGCTGGATTTATCCAGCAGCATTGTTGCTCCCTCCCCTAGTGTAAGGAGGGAATCATGTTTATTCTCCTGGGATCCCTCCTGGCCACATCTTCACCCCATCCTGTGATGGGAAGGGTAGAGACAAGAGCTCAGACTGGGGCTCACCACTCCCTGGGCTGCAGCATATCTTTCAGCTGCATCAAACCACATTCATCAAACCAATTCCCATCCCATTTGACCCATTTTGGGGATGGGCAAGAAGCAACGCAAGAGAGAAGGGTTTTACGAGCAAGCAGCAGCATCCCAAACTGGAGCATAACCCCACGATAGGCAGAGAGCTGGACCACCCCATAGGGAACAAACAGGAACACCACCCCGATGTGCATTAAAATGCACCAAGCAGCTGGGAACAGCCCACCTCCAGCCCTTAAGAGCCATTTTTTGGGGGGGAAAAAAAAAGCAAAAAAAAAAAAAGCAAACGTAGCAGGAATCGCCCTGTTTACCCAAGCTCTGCACCGCTCCCAGCAAACCCCTGAGGATGATGAAGTGTCTTGGCTGCTGTGGTGGAGCAGCACAGCAGCTGGTGTGCAGAAAGGAGGATGAGATTTACTATCCCCGCTGCTTTCCCTTTCCCCTCTATTATTTTTTTTTTCCCATTTTCTCTTTTTTTCCCTCATTTTTCCCCCTTTTTTCTTCCTTTTCTTCTTCTATCCCCTCCTTTCCCCTCGTTATTACAAAACTCCCGCACCTCCCCGTGATGCTGCCTTATTAAAAAGAAAAAAAAAAAAAGTGACAATTAGTCATTTGAAGAAGCAACAAAGAGATCCGGCGCTGGAGTGGCGCGACTTGAATTTCAATGTGCCATCTGAGGGCTGGGGAGTGTGGCTGCCAACCTCCACCCCACCTCCCCAAAAGTCACCCTTGGCACGTTCCTCTGTAGGGTTTTGGCATGGGATGCTGTGCAATGCACAGGTCTGCTCCTCGTCGTGTGCAGAAGGGCTGGGGGTTAGGGTTAAGGGTTAGGGTTAGATTTAAGGTTAGGGCTAGGGTTAGCCAGAGGCATCTTAGCTCCAAACCAGACCCATGTGCTTTGAGCACCATTTTGAGTCCAGGGATGCAGCGTTCTCCTCTCCATCCCTTTTGAATGCAACCAAGCCAGAGTGATTGAAAGGAAAATTAATTATGGGGGAAGTTCAGGGAAAGCTAGGTTGAAACAAACTTGAATGAGGTTGGAGTTTCACTGTGCTGCCCACCTCCTTTTTCTCATATCCATGCTCTCACCCTATTTTGCCCATCTCCTCATTTACTGGGAAAAGCCCCAAAATGGAACTCAGGGGGCTATAAATCCCCTCCAGAGACAGAAACCCTTGCACACAGCAGCATCAGAGCCCTGGAGTAGGCTGGAGGTGTGGCTCCAAGCTCCTGATCTCCATCTAACCACTAACTATTGCACTATGTCCTCATTTCACTGAGGACAAGGATGGAAACGTGACACGTGAGCATTGTCAGTACCAGCATCTTCATTTTGTTATATGAACAAATAACGGGGAAGTTGTCAGTGGCCCATCCCTGTGGGTGCCCAAGGCCAAGGATGGGGCCCTGGCTTTGATCTGGTGGGAGGCATCCAGCCCAAGGCAGGGGTTGAAGCTGGATGGGCCTTATGGTCCCTTCCAACCCAACCATTCTATGACTTTATGATTCCTCACATGGATGCCATGGGACAGGCAGTTATGAGAACACAGCACAGGTAATATAACCAAGCTCAGGGGTCGGGTTGAACCAAAAGCAGTGGGTGAAAACCCAAAGGATAGCATCACAAATCAGCCAAGTGCCCATAGGCTTGTCCAAAATACCTCTGAGAATCCCAAAGAGCAACGCTTTCATTTGCAGCAAACCTCAGCCCTTCCCCATAGAGGAAAAAAATCTACATTATTATTATTATTGATATTATTATTACTACTACTATCATTGTTTTTCAGTTCCCATGCTGTAGGTGAGTCTTAACATCAAGAGGAATAAGCAGATTGCAGCCTTGACTTAAAGGCTCTGAGCTTTCCCCCTCTCTGGGTTGCACTAGGAGCAATCTCTAAACAACGCTCAGCAGAGAGGAAACAGCACTGACTGCTGCTCGGCTTAAAAAAAGAAAAAAAAAGAAAGAAAAGAGGAAAAAAAAAAAATAGCACAAGCCGCAGAACAGGGAGTTCTTCCAACAATCTGTTTTCTGTACCCTGGAAAATAATAGCAACCCATATGGAAAGCCCACACAGCTATTTTCCAGGTGCTTTGTGCAGCGTGAAATCCATGGAATAAATCACCTGGGCTCTGTTTGTTTGTTGCAATTTTTTTCCCCCTCCCGTGCAAGTGAGAGCTTCGACGTGTTTGGGGATTTCCCCTCCATAGGGAAAGTCCTGCTTTACAGCAGAGCTGTGGGGCAGGAGCAGCTCCCAGCCCTGCTGGTGGCTGGCAGCAACAAGGGGGGAAGCAAAGGGGAGAAATACATTGCAGTCAGATCTGATGGGAAATTAAACATGTTTTCTCAATGCTTCCTATCTGAGATATTGATGGGTCTCCAGCATCCCACATCCAAACATCCAACCCCAGCCCCCCTGTATGTACACAGCCAGATTTTCCTCCCCATCTTTGAGATGAAGGACATGGCTCTGAGCAGGATGACAAAGCTGCCCTTACTTTGCTGTTTCCAAAACACCTTGAAGTTTCTCAAATGAAAAGCTGTGATATGAAGATGTGGTGGCGATTCTATTCAGCATCAGCTCTTAACAGCTGTAGAATGAGAGAATGGCTTAGGCCAGAGGAGACTTTAAAGATCATCTAGTTCCAATCCTCCTGCCATGGGATGGTTGTCACCCACCAGATCAGGCTGCCCAGAGCCCCATTCATGGCTTTGAATGCCTGCAGGGATGGGGCACCCACAGCTCTCTGTGCCATAAGCAGCCCAAGCCCTTCTCCCTTAACAACCTCTCCTTAGTGCTTTTTGGCTCAGACCAGCCACTTCTCATTCCATAAGTGCCTCTATGGAGATCCCATCCCTTGGAACCGAGCATCAGCTCGGTTGTAGCCCTTTGCTTTTCCTTCCAGCCTTCTCAACAGCGTGAGTTTTTATCCTTCTTCTCCATCCCAGTTAGCCAAGTCTCTGCTCTCCCTGTGTTTCTGATGTTTACAACTTGTGTTGGGCTCAAAAACATCATTTTTGGTACCTCTGGATGAGCAGGAAGACTCACACCCACACGTAACATAAAGAGGGGCTGTAGGGAAGAAGGGGACAGACTCTTTAGCAGGATCTGTTGTGACAGGAGAAGGGAAAATGGATTCAAACTACAAGAGGGGAGATTTAGACTGGATATAATAAGTTTTTTTTACACTAAGGGCAGTGAGGCAGTGGCACAGGTTGCCCAGAGAGGCAGCGATGCCCCATCCCTGCAGACACCAAGGTCAGGCTGGAGGCTCTGAGCACCTGACGTGCTGTGGGTGTCTCTGTTTATTTCAGGGGGTTGCACTGATGGCCTTTAAATGTGCCTTCTGACTCAAACAATTCCGTGATAACTCACAACCAAAAGCAGGTTGGACTTACCCACGGTGGTCCAGGCTTGGTGATGAGATGCCGGCTGCCAAAAAAGCATCCTTGGAGCAGCACTTGACCTTACAAGCATGGACCCCAAGAGGATGCTCGTCTCCAAGACGACTGTCATGCCAGCACCGCTCCGCTGCAACAAGCCAGCACAGGGCGTGAAGAATTTAATAAAACAAGCTGTTGCATGACAAAGCCCTGAGAGTAATATCCGTACGGTGGCTATTATTAAACAGGAGCAGCCTCCTGTTTTTTTTTTTTTTTTCCTGCCTGTAATTTAAACTCAGGCTTGGCTATATTCGTCTGGGTGTTTCCACGGGAAAAAAATAATGAACTAGTGGCACTCTCAGCCCCCGGCAAAAGGCAAGAGAAAGCTAAAATTAAAACACAGGAGCAACAGAGGTGTAAGCCACACGAGAGAGCTGTCCATCTGTCCTTCTCTCCGGCAAAACACCTGCAGAGCTGCTGCTAGAAACACTCGAAATATTTTATGATGTTTTTGGAAACCGTGGTGGGTGTCTTTGGCCAAGTGTCTTGTTGGCCAAGTGTCTTCTTCCCCAGCAGCAGATCCCCCAGTGGGATTTTTCATGCAAGGAGGGAAAGGTTCCTCCAGGAGCTTCTCCAAGGTATCCCCATCCTCATCTGAGGGAATTCCTTCCCTTTCTTCTCATGCTTTTCAACCTCCCCACTCATTTGCACAGCTGTTGCTCCAGTCCTGCTGGCTGGTCCTGTTTGATGCAAGCCACGGAGCTCCTTCCTCATTAAAACCCAAAGTCAGAAAGTTGAATTCCCAAGGAAAAAAAAAAAAAAAAAAAGAAAGAAAGGAAAAACATAAAATAACATAAAAAACCCCACCGATTTCCCCAGCTTCAAAGTGCTTTTGAAGATCAGTCAGGAGAGCAGCGGTGAGGAGCAGCCTCTCCCTTCTCCTTTTGTTGGATGCTGTGAACCAATGGGCGCCAATAAATAGGGAAATAACTCTCTGGCTCCACCGCCAAGGTTTCGATGGGGAATTCTGAAAACTTCTGTGCATGTGGCTTTGTGTCTCAGTGCCCCCACCTGAGCATGGGCTCCCTAAAGCTCTCAGCCCCCCCGTGCTAAAAAAGAAGAAAAATAGGTTTTCCTCTTCGGTGAAAATGAGTTTCCTTCCAAGAGAAATTCCTTCCATTCACCTTTCACTGGTAATTATGAACAAAAAGCATCATTTGCTAAATGCCTGTGAGGCTGTTAATTAGCAGAGAAGCAAGTGTTTAGCAATTAAAAGGCATTTTCCCAAGCATTTTAGGGTTGAGGGGTCAGGAAACAGCAAGGATTAGACAGGGAGCTGGGTTTGGTATGCAGACACAGACAGAGATGCCTTGTTGTTGGCTTTTCCTTGGGGACATAGATGTCACATCCCATCTCTGCCCAGCATCACGCTTTAGAAAGATTGCACCTTAACAAGGAACAAGGCATTAGTCCAACAAGGTTTTATTCCAACAAAATGCATCCTCCATTGGTCCACATTTAAATTTTTTAAAATATATATATATATATGTAATTTTAAAAGGCAAAAGTCAAAGCAGTTGCTTACAGAGTTTGGGAGGAAGGTGGCCTGGTGGCCAGGGCACACTGCTCCTCCCAGGGAGGGACAACATCTGCACACCTTGTTTTGCTTGTTGATCAGCAAGTTCGCTACGGGAAATCTAATCACCATCTTGGAGTTAATCCTTCAAACAAACCCTTGCAAATCTCTTCATCCAGAAGTTTATTAATATTAGCTCCTCTCGAGCAGAAGCAAATTAAAAGCCTTTACCTCCCGTTCGGCTTTTTGTTCCTCTTCTCCCCGTCACCGTTAACGGGAGAAATTCAATTAAGGAAGAAATGACTTCCCAATAAAAATCCCTCCTCTCTGCCTCCCTTCTCCTTTTGCTCAAGGACTAATAACGTGTAATTGTGGAAATAAGCTCAGCTGGCGGCGCGGATGGGGGCGAGGAGCCATGGAGCCAATTGGGCTCAGCTCTTCCTTGAGATGGAGGATGCTTGGTGGGAAGCCTCAGAGACCTATGATGTGCCAAGGAAAGGCACCCGAGCCCTAAAGCAGCTGTCCTGGTGCCCAAAGGCTTGGTGACCCCAGCCAATGCCATCCCACGGGTGGGGAGCCCTCAAAGGATACCCCAGATGGGTATGGTGTACGGGAAGCAATGCTCTTTGGTTGGCCATCGTCTTGCTGGTGCTGAGAAAAGCCTTGATGTTTCCTCCATCTCCATGCAAAACCTGATACGTGCTATCTGATGTATCAATAGGCATAAGATGGCATGTTTGGGTGGATGGGTTGGGATAGAGGCTATTACTCTGCCTGCAAACAGAAAGGAGTACCGGGGGTGAAGTTCTCAGCATCAATATTTTCCTCTCCTTTCCAAAGGGATGACACCAGACTGCTCCACAGGGCACGTAATACAGCTAATGGCCCTCCTTGCCTGTTTATCAGCCCCTCGTTGGGCTTTGCTGAAGGGATAGCAACTCATTAGCGGACAGCACTAATTAAGAGAAATGAACGTAATTAGCAAGAGCAGAACGAACAGCCTCCACCTGCCCACCTTTGCTCCGGCCACGAGCAGCTTCTCAGCTGTTATGTCGTGCTGCAGGCAGCAAAAATCAGGCAGGAAAGCAGATCCAGATGTGGGGCTCCTCAAACCTCCTGGGCTGCTCCCATCTCCTATAGCAGACACAGCTGCTCGAGGCACGTCCTCCTCAGAAACATCTTCAAGGCTGTGGGTAAGATGTTTGGTCTGGGAAAGATGGCAGAGGGAGGAGTGTGAAACACCTGGATGGAGAAAATATCCCTCCTGCTCTAAACATGGCCAAGGTCCATTGACCAACAGAGCTGTAGCCTGATGTTCTTGCAAGTCTGCTCTTTGGAGGGCTGGGGAGGTAGAGGAATAAGTCAAGGCACATTTCCCATCAGCAGCTGTTCTCTTCCTATGCACGGTGCTGCCCCACGCACCGCTGCTCTGAGCCTGACCGAGAAAATCTGCACGTAGCCACCCAGGATGGGCACAGGGGTGACATTAATCAGGCCTGAGCTTTTGTTTATTCTCCATTTCCATTTAATGCGATTCCCGCAAGTGAGTAATGAGAGAGGTGGGAAAAAGAAAGCAAACTAATATCTTTACTCTGCAAGAAAATATCTAACTGGCTTAACTCACTCACCATGATAGCAAAAGGCAATGGCTCACACCAGAAAGGTGACCTGAATGGCTGATCATGGCATTAATTACAAAGAACCAGCACTGCTTCAAAATGAGCCCAATGAAATGACTTTTGCCTGTAACAAGTGCATCCCACCCAGGGTAACGAGGCTGCTGTGGGGAGCAGCAAACAGACAGTAAGAGTTTCAGCATTCCACACCCCCCCCCCCCCCCCAAGTCACACCACTGCAGTCACAGAAAAGCACAGCTGAAAGAATTGCCAAACCCTGACATGCCTTGCTTTGATTTCTCCAAAGAAAACAAGGTTCCCGTGAATAAATTAATTCCTTTTTAACAAGGCGCTTCTTGTCAAGTCCTCTGACACCTGCTGACCCAAAATGGAAACTTTAAAAATTATATTTTTATTTTAAGAAGGTTCAGTTGATATCGACCCAAATTTGGAGCTCTGTTATTAGTTTTGACTAATAACGAGCAACAAACGGGAGAAGCAGCAGTTCCTGACTGATGTTATCATGCATTAGGAGAACAGGATCATGAACCATCCAGGTGGGATTGGCAATTCCTGCCTCCGAGAGAGGCCAAGAGAAGCATGGGGTTATAAGCAGTCCAACAAGAGCATGGAATGCCCTCACTGGGTTTAAGAAGCTCGTTTCTGGCTTTCAGAGATGCTGAAGGCTGAGTCCAAACCACGAAGCTTCGAAGTGCCTTCAGGACCTCTTCTCCGTGAGTTGATGAACTTCTTCCCCCCAAGGACATTTTGTCCAGCCAAGTCATGTAGGACACACTACTTCTTGGCCCCTCCAAGAGGCTTGGGCAGACCCCATAGCTGGATGTACTATGGGGAAAGGAGGAGAGCATCCAGACACCGATGTGTCCAAGCTCTAGATTTCACCTCTAATGTATTTCAGTGCATGATTCAAGCACATTATCTGCATGAAATGCTGCATTAGCATCAAAATGAGGGGAGTTCTGTTCAATATATTAAAGTGTCTCTGATGGGTTTGAAGGTAGTTTAGCGCAAGAGAGGCATTAAGGAAGTAAATGCCACATTTGTATTCAAAAGCGCTTTCTTTTTTCATTTAAAGCCATTGATGTAAGAAGTGGTGCTTAAGATGGCTTATAAAAGCAAGAGAGCATCTTCGCTATGAGACAAAAA
Organism: Phasianus colchicus; assembly: GCF_987193195.1. NCBI lineage: Eukaryota > Metazoa > Chordata > Aves > Galliformes > Phasianidae > Phasianus > Phasianus colchicus. The sequence goes on along the minus strand of NC_143447.1, from coordinate 2,578,659 downwards.
GCTGTGTTTATGGGGAACGGTGAGGGAAAGCACATAGCCCATTTAGAAAATATATTTTCTTTCAGGGCTTGCTATCAGCTGGAGGAGCAGAGGGCAGGCAGGGACAGGGCCTCCTGGTGGCACTGCCATAGAGAGCCATTTTTTTCCCCAAAATCTCTCAAGATGTCCCTTTTCCCTGCTCAAGCATAGAATTACAACCGTCTTTTCCACACTGGTGTGGCTCCAGTGCAGAAGTTTGGGTAGGCCACCTCCATTTTTTCCTGGAGGAAAAGGAGATTCCCTGTTCATTGCAGAGGAGTTGGACTAGACGAACTTTAAAGGTCCTTTCCAACTCAAACCATCCTATGATGCTGTGATTCAGTGACTCCAAAACTGGGGAACACCCAGTTTGCCTTTCCTTTGATAAATCTTGAATAAAATAGCATTTTTAATATGTTTTAAAATGGGGCATCTTTCAGTTTCCAGAGTTAACATGGAGCTCAGAAGTTAAAGTCCCATCGAAGCAAATGGTGTCGATGGTTTCAATTGCCAGCCACTGAAAATTTTACTAAAAACAATTCTGCTTCAGAACGTTCTTTATCCTGAAATTGCCACGCAACTGAAGAAGTCAATTTCTCAGCCAGCATCAAGAAAAGAACCTTTTGTCCCACTCTGTGCTGCAGTCTTGCTTAGACCATGATCGATTTCTACTTGCCCTGTTCATGCTGGACAAGGAGTGTTTTTGTTAAAGCGCCGAGGCTTTCCAAAGGCAGGTTTTTTACTCAATTTGGGGAGATCAAAATGTTTCAGTTTCATTATCTGAAGAAATCAGGAGCTGCGCCGAAAGCTCACGGCAAGCATTAACTCCCCTCATCCATCTTTGCCACCTCCATGGTCAATTAATAATCCCCGTCTCTATGACTGGAGGAAGAGAGGGGTTAAATTAATTGCTTCTGACCACTTAGTGAGTCTGGGAGAGACCCTGGGAAGCTCGTCTTGCTGCTGCCTGCAAATCAGCTGGAGAAAAAAATACACTTTTCCTGGCAAAGGTGCATGACTTACAGAAATATTTATGTCCCTGAGCTGGCACGCTTGTTATCATCCAAAATATTTCTGCTGGAGGTCGTCACAAAGCAACTGCGTGGGGCTTCTCCAGCCATGGGGTGAATTAAATATATCAGGGATGTTTGCTGCAAGAGGAACTGTGATTAAGCACAGCCAGGGAAAGGTGATTTGTGGTTTTCTTTGTTGAACTGAAATTTTGGGGTTATCCAACAGAGCACAACCAAGCCTACGTGAAAACTAAGGCTTCTAATGACCATGCTGCTCACCTCTCAATTATGATGTTCCTCTCTGGACAGCCATGCCAAGAAAATACTGCAGAAATGCTGGATATCTTGCAAACCTTAATAAATTAACAGCCTCTTCTTGCCAACAGCTCTAAATCACGGGTGGTCATTTTTAATGCTCAGCCTTCCTCCCTTTCTGCATCACATTCTTCCTCCATTGCTCCACAAGAACAACCAGGCATCCTGGAAATATCCTGGTGCTTTTCCCCTTACAGAACCTGCAAATGAGCCCCACAAGTCAAACCCAACCTACAGGCAACCCCAACGCATAGAGCAATACCCAACCCGCGGGCAAAACCCAATCCACAGGGCAACCCAAACTCATGGGCAAGACTCAACTCATGGGCAACCCTAACCCATGGGGCAACCTCAACCTATGGGCAATACCCAGACCCATGGTATTGTATGGGGCAGCCCCAGTTCATGGGCAGTACTCAACTCGTGGACAGCACCCAGACCACGGGGCAGCCCCAGCTCATGGGCAATACTCAACTCATGGGCAGCCCCAACCCACCAATCCATCATCAATACCCATGGTTCAAGCCCAACCCACTGCTTTGGGGAATATCTCCAATGTAGGGGGCAGACCTTGGATCCCACTGCCAACTTCCTTCCCCATCACAGCTTGTTTGCTCCCTCCTGCCGACAGCGGGTTGTCGTGTCACGGATGAAGGGAAGGAAACAATGTGGAGGAAATTGATAAGCATGGCTTGAAAACCGGGGAAAGAACATTTGCCTGGGAGAAGCTGTGATTAGATCCGTGTGTGTGTGTCCTTTGCCAGCGCTCCTAAAAATAGAGCTTGGCTGCACAGACTGTCACACGCATGCAGACATGCTCTCGCTGAAGCTATATTTACCAGTCTGAGGCAGCCAGATCACCATATACAAGCCATACATCCCTCTCCAGCGCTGGCATTAAGGGGAAGGGACCCCACTGGGTCCCCCCAAGGGATGTCCCCAAGCATCTAGAGGGTGACTGGGGCCACCAAATCGTGGGAAAACAGCAAGATGGGGAAAATCACTTACGGAAGATCCAAGCGTGGGGCTGGGTGTGAATGGGTTTGGGAGGATGGAGGTCCCACAGCTGCTGATCAGACAAAGAAACTGGAGCATGACCTACATTGCCCAGCTCCTCCACCCCCTGCCACGCTTGTTAGCCTCGTGATGAAGTGCTTGGAGGGACAAAATTGAGGCATTTTCCTCCTATTCATGATGTTTCTGAAGAGGATATTTGAAGGCTGAGGCATTATTATCTACATATGTCTTCCCAGAGGTTGCGTGCAATTAGCATTATTCAGAGCTATGCAATTAGCATTAGCCACAGATATGTATTTCGGGTGGGAAAATAATTGTTTTTCTTCCCAGAGAAGTGGTTTCATGCATGGTTTGCTCAGCTCTGAGCTTTTTGGTCCACTCCCAAATCTGGAAATGGGCCATTTGCCCTAACTTGCCCCAGGAAATGGAGCAGGGGGAGCAAGAAAGGACTGCACAACTGCAGCTTTTGTTAAAATCAGTTAGTTTTGGACAAACTTGAAGATTCCGTAGATCCAATGGCCACCAGGACAATCAAGTGGCCCAGTGTCACCAGCAGCCCATGTCACTCCCACTCATCGCAGTGCATCTGTTGGGTGGCACAGATGCTTCTGCTAAAGGGAGAAGGTGTGAAGGGGACATCACAGCAGATTTCTCCTACATTTTGCTATTCTCTCTTCATACTGTGGCCTCTCAATAAAATCCAATGAGTCTGGCTCTCCAGCAAGGCTTTTCCTCTCCTCCTACTAGTGAGCCACAGCACCCTAAATCATGCTAATCAGTGTGAAAGACCTTTGATTTATCTTCACTGTATGGAAAGAGACATTAAGTTAGGATGTTGAGGGTTGTTTAGCAAGGCCACCTCCATAAATCCAGCCCATTCACCCCTCTAGCTGCAGATCAGACAGCCTGGGCAAGGCCTGGACTCACTCAGATGCTCACGGAGTGGCTTTACTGCTTGCAGAACGAGTTCTTGACATGGTGACTCCAGACACAATCATTCACCCACAACCACACTGCAGGCACTCATCTCACTCATGTCCTCTCCATGCTAATAACTCATCCACCAGCCCCTTTGACCCAAATCCATCTGGTCCTTGGATGTATTCGGTGCTCTCAGGAGAACAATAAGGACCTGCATGCACCTCTGGTGCTGCTAAACCTCTTCTCCCCGACAGCAGCAGCACTTCAGTGCAAGGTACAGCAAGCCCACAAGTGAAGCCCAGTGTTAATGCAGAAATTACATTTCAGAAGCACTTCTCGCCAGCACTGGCTGTGCAATACAATGAAACTGCAGTCATAAAAAGCTCTCCAGGTGCAAAAGGCTACGAAAGGTTATGGCTCTTGGATGTGATTCCTTGGTACCTCTTGCCCTGCAGACCATGGTCAAGGGTAGAGTGGTGCTCAGTTCTGCCCTGAGTAGCCCCAGCCTGGATGCTTTTATAACTCTTAGACTCTTCCTGCTATGGCCTTTCTAATCTAAGGTTTGGAAGGTGTAGGTCATCCTTAAGATCCTGCAATTGCACATAGATGGAGCATCTGCAATTGGTGACAAACCAGCAACAGCCATAAGTCCCAGCTGGACCCAAGGATTCTAATCAGGTGGGGTCATTACAACAGGTAATGTGCGATTGGGAAATGGTTATTTATGCAATTCATCATAATTTCCAAAGCTGAAATGTGCCAGGTCACGGTGTGGGTGCACCTAGGGTGGCCCAGCACTCTCCAGCTGGTTGCATGCTGCAGTTTGTCCATCACTGGCTGAAAAACACACCCCTGGTTTTGTTCAAAAGCTCAGGAGGGGCTCAAAGTGCTGCTACCCCCCGAGTGGCTGAAGCATCATCATCCAATCCACAATGTATCCATTGACAGCAGGACAAGGGGAAATGGTTTTAAGCTGAGGGAAGGGAGATTTAGGTTGGACGTCAGGGGGAAATTCTTTACAGAGAGAGTGGTGAGGTGCTGGAACAGCTGCCCAGAGAGGCTGTGGATGCCCCGTCCATCCATGGAGGTGTTCAAGGCCAGGTTGGATGGGGCCCTGGGCAGCCTGGTCTAGCATTAGGTGGAATGGTTGGTGGCCCTGCGTGTGGCAGGGGGTTGGAGATTCATGATCCTTGAGGTCCCTTCCAACCCTGGCAATTCTGTAATTCTGTAATTCTGTAATCGATCCAATCCTACTGCTTCTCATTTGGGGGCAGTTTCATTGCAGTTCAGCCCAGAAGTGGACACATCAGTGCATGAAGTGTCAAGGCAATCAGTGGCTGGCCTGGAGCTGGCTGCCAGCTTCAGCATACAGCAAGAGGAATGGCTGGTGAGAAAATGAGAGCAAATGCAGCCCTAAAAGCCAAATATTTGTTTTATTTCATGCATATGCTCCATGCACAGCGAGTGAGAGGCCAAAGGCAGTCCCAGCTCTGATTGCTGCTGCTCCTGCTGAAGCAGCGTTAGAGCTTGAGGAAGCAAAGGGGAGGATCAGACACCATCAGTGCTAAGAGAGAGCCCTGCTCCTCTCCACTCTGCTCTCTGCTCCTGTTGCCGTGCAACCCCTCTGGTTTGGGGATCGCTCTGCAGTCACAGCTGGGAGTCAAAGAGGTGGTGGGAGGATGGGAAAGGAATTCCTGGTCCCAGCATTCAAACCCCCAATGCTTTCTGCTGCTCCATGGGCACGTAGAAGGACCCAAAGATATGCCTTTTTGCATGGGAATCCTCTGATCAAAAGAGCTGGTTGTGCATCTGCCTAAAGGCAAAGCTGGTCAGTGCTGTGAGATGGGGAAGTGGGGATGGGTGAGAGACAGCGAGACAAATAGGGGAAAGCAGAGGGTGAAGGAAAGACGAGAAGAAATAGAAGAGGCTGTTTCAAGCATGAGATACCTGGAGGCCCCCACAGGAAGGAGGACAGTGTCTGCTTCACAGCAGTGATGCCCAGTGTTTGGAGATGGCCCAGAACTCAGTGTGTTGGTACCTTTCCATACAGCCCTGCCTGCGGGATTTCACATTGCTCAAATCATCTTCCCAAATCCATTACACCACTAATAGTTCCCGCCAGCTAATGGACAAAATACTCATGTAGAAGCGGTTCATTATTCAACCAGCCTCAGTGGCCAAATACCATTCATCAAAGCAAATATTTGCATTTTTATTCCATCAACCAGCAAATGAACGATCAGCAAATACCCGCTCCTAGGCTCTGGCCAGAAGCAGCAGCGAGGGAACGTCCCAGGGAGCATCTCCATCACTTCACAGCCACCAACACGACTGCCCTGTTTGCTTTGGGACTTAGGGAGGCATCAGTGATTTACAGAGCAGAGCATAAATATAAATAAAGGGAAGGGGTGGGGGCACATCTGGAGTGATTTCAGCATCCCCGTGCCCAGGAGCCCAGCAGCAAGATGGGAAAAGCCACAACTCTCCACTGTCTCTTCTAGAGAACACTTCTCGAGGGAATGGTTGCGCCAGGGGAGGTTCAGGTTGGATACTAGGAAAATTTTTCTCTGGAAGAGTGTTCAGGCAGTGGCACAGGCTGCCCAGGGAGGTGGTGGAGTCACCGTCCCTGGAGGTGCTCAAGAACCATGGAGACGTGGCACTGAGAGACATGGTCAGGGGGTGATACTGGTGGTTGGTGGACAGTTGGACTAAATGATCTTAGAGGTCTTTTTCAACCTTAATGATTCTATGATTCTCATCAGCATGCTCCTCATTTTCAAACTAAACCACATTAGTACTCTTGTACCAATATTGTCTTTTATCTTCACCAGCTCCTTCCCTGGGGTCTCCCTTTTCCCCGGGCATCTCCCAGTGCCCATGGGCTGCAACAAGCTCCCAAGAGCTGGTGCAAACCAAGAGCTGCAAAGCCCTGAGCATTTCCCCAGCTAAATAATTTACGATCCCCTCTCTGATCTTATGCTTAGCCTGGCCAGCAGCCAACTGCACCATGGATGGGGTCCCGGTGATGGGGAGCCACCCAAGAGCTCATCCTTGGGTGAATGCATGGTCCAGAGGAGGACAAGAGAGCTGTGGGTCAGTATTAGGGTAGATCCCAGCAGAGCATCCTCAGGATGAGCTGTGGTTTTGAACTTGGCATGCTCACTGCTCCCTTTGATCTCCCCTTCATTAGTCTCTCTCCTTTGCTCTCAAACGTAATTAATGCTTCCCTGATCAAAAGCCCAGTCGTGAGGAGAGCTTTAACAGCTCATGTTTTACTGCGTGTTCCTATTAAAGAAGGGCTGCCGTGCTCAGGCAGAGGGGAGCAAGGAGAAGACTCCATTTGGAGCCTCAAAACACCATAAGTTCCCCCCCTGCCCCACTGCCACGGACCATAGGAACGTGCTGTCTCCCTCCACCACCCAATGATGGATTTGCCCACGGTCTTGGACCCAGCTGACCCACACCTAATATCCGAATTTTGACAAACCTGCACCACCCGCACACAGCATCCTTCTCCTCCACTCCACAAAAGGAAACCAAAGATATTTTTGCACTGAGGGTTTATTTTTGTTCTCGCATCCCAGCCTTTGCACCAGTCCTGGACAACCCCATGCTGCCTCCGGTGCCAAGGTCACTGCACCCAGGTGGCATTGCCCAGCAGGAGCCCCAGGGCTGGCTTTGGTCTTGGCACGGCAGCCTGCCCAGACATCACAAAGTCACCTCAGGTGACATTTTTCCAAAGAATTTAGCTTGTTCCTGATAAAAGCCAGCTCAAATCCTGTCTGTACAGACTTTGATCTTGAAGGTCTTTTCCAAAGTAGATGATTCTGTTATCACACAAATGCTTTTCTGAGGAAATGGGCTGGTGTTGCTGCTATGCGAGAAGATATTTTCTTCCAAACAGCTTTTGGTCAGCCATGTCGTGTTGCAGAGGGTCCTGTGATAATCATCAGCCCACGACACCCAGCTCCAGGAATTTGGGGGATGAGCCTCTGCGTCCCCCAAAACGGAGATTTTTATTTTTTGCCCCTGCAGCATGCGGGAGGATGATGCATGTTTCAAGGTTTAATGCAGTGAAGAGCTTCTCTTGGGTCAGGGAAATGAGAAACACACTGCAAAGAAAGCACAGGGAACTAAAGGAGATGCGATGCTCACGCTGAGGACATACAATATACATAATACAGAAAATAAAGCAGCAGAGGACACTCAGTGCAACCCTGTCTCTTGCAAGCACAGGATTAGCAAGGCAGGGTTGTGGGTTTTGTGTTTGGTCAGCTGCTCCTGCATCCCATAAGAGATGCTCCTCTCCTCAAGTGATGCTCCACTATGATTCAGCTCCAAGTCTGCCTAAGCTCAAGCTGTCAGGATTAAATATCTCGTGTTGCTTAAAGCAGCTTGTCATGTTACTTCAGAATAACTTAGAGTTACTCTCAGCTTTACCAATGAGGAAAGCTTTCCCCTTGCTGTCAGAGTGCTGGAAGAGCCCATCCCCAACACAACAGAGCCTGCAGCAGGTTGGAAGGCTCATCCAGCACTTACAGAATTGTCAGGTGGGCGTCTCTGAACATTCTCTTGTTTCACGACTGGTGTGGATCTCAGGAGCACAGGGAATCTCTCCTCTCAGCTCCTTCTTCCCCACTGCCAGCACTCCAAGCTGAGGATGTATCACAATATCAAAAGGTTTTGACAATTCTGGATCCCAAGAAGACCAGGATAGCCCCTTTTTGGGGGGCATGGGTCTTTCCTGCTGAGCTTTGTGGGAAATATATGGATGACAACAAGAGAAACCCATATCCCCATCCATCTCCACGATTTTTTTCCTTTGCTTCCCATCCCCAAACCATTTGCAGGGTGAAGAACTGCAGAGGGAGAGGCTTCAAAACAGGCATGTCAGAAGAGATGCTGTGTGCAGGATGCTCACCTGAGATCAGCCATGGGCCCATGAGTATGGAAGAAGAAAGGTGTTAAGTGTCCAAAGCATCCTGGTGCTGTGGCAGGGACCTGCCCCACGCCTCTAAGCTCCTACTTCCCATCACTCCCACATTTCTCTGCATGAAAAGCTGGCTGGGTATGGGGAGGTTTCTGGGGACATCTCCAAACGTTTTCTTTGCAAAGGAAGAAGACCCTTGTCAGATGGCAATCTGCATCCAAAGGCAGCTCTCAGCCCACCAGGCAGCACCCAAACCCCATGGCAGGATGGCAGTCCCCTTTCTGGTCCACAATGTCAGAGGATACAGTAGGAACTCAGACCTTTGCTTTGAGGTGGTTTGTTGCAGTGAGGTTCAGGACCCATCCATAACCCCTCCAAAGACCCCACATCAGGGCACTATCACGGGCTGTCCCTATTCAAGCTTCAACCTCACAGGCTAGTACAATCTGGGAGCCTTCTACAAGACACCATTCAACTGCAACACAAACATCAGGGTTCATTTTACCCAACTTAAGGCATCGGGAGGCCCTGTGCCTTCCTTCAGCTGCACAAAACCAAGATGGGTACATTGCTACTGGCTGGGAGAGCATCCTCCACGTGCACTTGCATCGCTGCCGTGGGGTATGGAAAATGAGACAGCAACTCGTGGGGTGCTCACATCCCAGTGTATCTCAGCCCCAACCAGAGCCAGAGGCAGGCTGAGCACGCACACGTGTGATTTCACACGAGCCAACTCCCAGACACGCTCCAGCACCGCGTCCCCAGCTCACCCAAACACACAGCACCCTCCCGCACTGCAGCCCACGCGCCCACAAAGCTGGTTAAACAAACCAAGCTATTTTTCCCTGCGAGCTCGGAGGGAAGAAAAATATATATTGCAGTTGCTGCTATACTTAAGCACTTGGCTCTTACCAAGGAGAGATAGCGGTGGGTAATCCAAGCCTTGTAGCAAATGGCTTTGAGTGGGAAAGTTTGCACTGGCGTAACGAAAGCGATGCTTTCTGAAGTTTCAGGCACAGCACGGGCATCTCCCCATCATCTATGAAGCAAAGAAGGCTTCCATAAATTTTGTCTAATCCTTTCCAATTTAGGAAGATTTAAATCTTTCTATTTTCATCAAATATGTGCCAGCTTACAGGACGGATCCTCTAAGCACACCCAGAAGAGCACAGCCAAATGCACACAAGGTTATAAGCACTTTCTCATTACATCCTGTCCACATACAACCCCATAGGATATTTCAGGGGAAAAAGAAAAAAAAAAGCAGTAGCAGCTTTATTTATTTCTACTTCCCCCAAAGCTCAGAAACAGCCAGATGTATTTTGTCCAGGCTGTCCCAAAAGGTTCCTGATAAGGAAGAGCCCCAAATTGGAGCATCTGCTGGGTGACTTTGAATGCTGTGACTGATGCAGCAGGAGAGCACAGATACAGCTGGGTTGGTACACCAAAAGCAAGCCATGGGCAGACACAACCATTGGGATGCCTCATAGAGTCTCCATCTGGCACAGTGGGGCCTTGTCATCCGTAGGGAGCACACATCATAGAAAGACAGAATCATAGAATGGCTTAGATTGGAAGGGACCTTAAAGATTGTTTAGTTCCAACCCCCTTGCCAACCCAGGGTCTTTGGGCAGCTCATGATGGATGAGGGGCAGACACGTGAAAACCACTTTTTCCCATTTGAACTGAAACATAGGGCCAGCACCTCACTCATCTTCATTTCCTAGATTGCTGGACTGGTCTCCAAACCACAGAAATCTCACACTTGGGTAGGACACAAACCCTTTTCCACCAGGTTGTTTTGCAGAGGTGGGTAGACCATGCCTTGCAGTGCCCAACCCAACACAGCCCCACCTGCAGCTCCTTGTATTTCTTGAAACCTGACATTACGGAACCTCCTGGCTTGGCCATTTAGCTGGGATAGTGCTTTATGATGAAACATGAGTTGCTCTTTTCAAAGGAAGAAGATGTGGGAGATGGAGACTGTCATCTCAACCTTTTATTGGTGCCAGCTCCCTGCAAACACAGATGTATAGGTGAATTGTTGAAGCAATGGGGACTCACCAGCCACTGTTTAGATGCATGGCCATGAAACAGGCACTTCTTCATGGAAAAGCAGTGGAGAAGTGTTGCAGAGCACGAGGGATGGAAAAAAAATAAAGCACAACAAAATAAACCTCACAGCAAGACATGAGATGGAATGGGCACCTTCCATGTGCTGCTGCCCATCTTGGCAAGGAGGACAGCAGATGTCTCACTGCATCAGACAGAGGAGGAATCACAGGAAAGCAGCAAGGTGAAATAACCACAAGCCCTTCAAAGTCAGCTCCGCAAGGTTTGAGGGAACACGGGCTTAATTTCATCAGCTGTGAAAACCCATTAGCATCTCGCTAAAGTCCACTTAAAATATTCATCTGGAGGATGCAAAACTGTCTTAAAAGCTGTTGCAAAATATGAAGATTGACATCTAAATTCTCCTTCCACAGAGGTCACCTCCCAGCTGGTTCAAGGGTGGCATCAGGGACAGCATCACAGGGTCACCACCCAAGGCATGGGGCAACCCACACAAGGAGCTCTTTGCCAACATTGAGAGAATAGTGCAAGTTTTGGCCTCTTTCCATTGGGTTTCCCATCCTGGGTGCTTGCCCTCACTGATCTCCCACCATGTGGTTTGGGGTCCTCTGCAAACCCTCCCCGTGGTCCCAGCCCAAACCCAACACTTCAGACAAGGTACCTAAACCTACAATCTGGGGACAGCCCCGTTCTCTTCCTCACCGAAGATGCAGATTTTGGGGGTAATTCTTGACTTTTTCCCCAGAAAAGCCACCACATCCAGGGGCAACGTGGCTGATAAATTAACAGAACCCAGCCCCGCCTCAGTGGGGAATTGGAAGGCAAGAAACTCTCCACCATGGTCCCTGCGATTAACGAAGTATATTATTAGCATGCCAAAGCAAGGTTTGCCAGTGCCTATAAATACAAGCCGGCAGTGACTCAGCAAAGCTGCAGCTATTTTTTTTTACCCCTTAATTTCCCAGGTAGGTGCATCTTGGGGTCCTGGCTCCCAGGGATGCTTCGCAGAGGTCGCCATGGAAACCCAACGCTGCAGAAATCGGAGCTTCGCTAGGAGAAACCTGCACAAAACCCCCCAGCCCCAGCCAGGGATGGTGTGGAATAGGTTAGCAGCATGAAAATGGGGTTTTGAGCTTTATTTTTTAAGCTATTCCTGGCTTTTAAAGTCATCCCTGCTACGTGGCAGTGAAGATTCTTTGTTGTCTCCTATAGGGATGTGCTGGGAGGCTGGAGGCACAAAGCAGATTTAACTCATTTACCGACCCTCCAAACCAACAGCGAGGTAACATTTGAGGTTCCTGATGCTTTTTCTAAACCCCATCAGTGCTCTCAACCAGCCCTAAGATATAAAACCCTCAGATGTACATTCTGTGATTACCAAGCTTAAAGGATATTTTTTCGCTTGCATAGCGGGGCCCTGGAGCAGAGACAGGCAAAGTTTTCCAGGAAAGGAAAAAAAAAAAAAAAAAAAAAAAAAAAAAAAAAAAGCCAACAAAACATGGAACGCTTGGCAATCCCCAAATTTCCATGCTTTTGTCCAAGTTTCAAAGAGCTCTTTGTGCCTGGAGGATGCCAGCGCTGTCTCACTGCGACATTTCAACAAGGCACCGCCGCTGAAAGGAGATTTGCATTTGGAAACTCCCTGCAATTTTGCTTTTCCACTCCTGTTTTATAGAAAATCCAGCTTGAAACCAGCTCTGTGTTGGCTAACCAGCCCAGGAGCCGAGGGATGGCTCCTACCCACCTGGATCACAGCGGGGATGGGCACCACCTCCCTGTGTTAATATTCCCAATATTAATGATGCTGTAGTGGTTTGAAGGCTGAGAGCTGTGATTTTCAGTGCACGATTGGTTTGAAAAGCAGAGTGAGGAACTTAACATGCTCCTGGCATCCAGCAAAGCCTGCCTGCCTCAAGGGAGCAGCTTCATTTTGGGAAGGAACCACTCAAGTGCACAGAATTTCAACGGCAGGTGATTCCCATTGCTTGCAATACTAGAAGGAGTTAGAAGGGGAAAAAAAAGGATCTTTCTTTTTTAGCTTAAGTGAAACATTCCCCACACCCTGGGGATTTAGCCTTATTTGTGCTTCTCTGCTCAGCAAGCAAGGGAACAAATGCGACCTGGGGTGATGCTATCTGGGAACATCAAGAAGCCCTTAAATCAAAGTCACCCCACTGACCTCTCTATCACTGATATCTTTTCCATGCTAAGTTTGGATATTAGGAAAAAATTATTCTCAGAAAGAGTGGTCAGGTGCCCAGGGAGGTGGTGGGGGCACCCTGGAGGTGGTGGCAGATGTGGCACTGAGGGACGTGGTCATTGGGCACAGTGGGATGGGTTGGGGTTGGAATGGGGGGGTCTTAGAGGTCCTTTCCAGCCTTAATGACTCTATGACTCTATGGGATGCTCAAATGGTAAAATTGGAGATCCAACACCCCCACATCACCCAGGGTCTCAAACCAGCCATGACATCCCCCTAATCTTTCCATTTTGTCCTTCCTATTTACAGCTGTCTCCCAAGTCTAGCCACATTGGAGCATCTTCAAGCAGAGCTCAGTGCCCACAGAGCTACAGAGGGAGGACAAGAACCAGAAACACGGATAAGGTCACCACAAGACTGTAAAAAATGTAAATGAAGCCCAAGGAGCTGGACTAATCCTGCAAGCAATGAGATTAGCACAAGGTCCCCTTGGCGCAGGTTGAGCCCATCTGCTTGGGATTCCCCTTGAGAAGGATGCCCCCAAGGACAGCACCAAGCCCACTGCTCCCAAGGGCACCTCTGGCACTATCCCACTCCTGGTACAAGACGTACAAGCAAGGGGAAAGGAAAAAAAATAAGATGTGGTTTGGTCCCAATCAGCATTTTGGTCACAGAGCATCACTGCTGATGTTGCATCCCTCAAAGGGAAAGGAAAGTGCAAGAGAAGCTGGAAAGCTCGAACCCAAGGCTTCGGGAGAAGGATGAGTTTTGCTTTCAGAGTTTATTTGGGAAGTCTCAGAAAAGCTGTAGAAAAAGTCATGGAGCTCCAGCCCTGGAGCTTCTCTGAGCTGAAGCCCTGCTGCAGTTCTGCTCCTCAGTACCAGACGGCCAGGGCCAGGCACAGCTTCTTCAATCCAGCATCATTAATAAAGGTTTATGCTTAAAATGTGGCAGCAAGCCCCCACCCCAAACAAAGCAGCCACATACAAGCAAGTGGGGGAAGAACAGACCCTTTAATTCTTGACCCCAGCAGGTGCTTTGGGATGTTAAGCCCCAAGTTTAGAACATATTTATTATATTTGCCCCCAGTTCACAGCCTGCTGCTCACCATCCTCCCAACACCTTCACCAAAACGCAGAACCAAAGGGAAACTGAGGCACAGGACACCAATACCACTCAGCAGTACCCATGGTTTTCAACCCTACATGCAAACTGGAGCCTACTTCTCCCTAGAGAAAACATCTACTACCTTACCAGAGCCAAAAATGTACATTTTTACACTTTTCTCATCTAGGGAACTCCCTTCCCCCATGCTCAGAGGTCACACCAAGCTCCTTCCCACTGCAGGTTGCATTGGTGAGCCTCCAGCACAAGCCCACTACAGGCTCCACAAACCCCTCTAAGGCTCCACTGCCCTCACTGGGATGATTAATAGCCTTTCAGCCAGTAAAACAAAAACCCATTAAGAGCACTAATATTTGTTCTCCCTGCTCTCTGTCTACTTCATCTCATCCTTCAACACAAGCCCTGTCTGTTTGCGGATGAAGACAGAAACCCCCGAAGCCCAGATCCCACAGAGAAGAGCCCCTTTTGGGGGTCACTCATTGTCAAGCAGTACAGAGACCATCTCCCATCACTGTAAAACCCCAAACCCTCTCTCTTTGAGGAGCTGCTGAGGCTCTTTGAAGCTTTTTATACCTGCACTTCCATGTGGGATGCATCTGAGCCTGAGCAGCCTTGGAGTGGCCCATTGCCCACTGCCTGATGCAACAAGTCAATAAACCACATTCAACAGCTGGATGGGATGGGATGCACGTTTTCCATTGGGATACAAAGTCACTCAAATAAAGCATTTATCTCAGGGTAGGTGCAGCTTCCTTATTTTGGAAGCACCTGGGAATATTCCCACACGCATCCCCAATCAAGCAGTCCATTTGAGAGATCATGCTCACTCCAATGCTTCGTTTTTTGAGATTTTTCTTTTAATATGCTAGAAAACAACCCCAAATTGCCCATTTGCAACACGTGGCCTGGTTGTATTTATAACATCTAAAAAACATCATTCTCCAAAGCAAGGATAGCTTGACCGCACATGGGCCATCTCCCCAAAAAATCCCATCCGTCCACCAGCACTCATGGTGAGGATTAGGATGTCATGCACTCAGCATCCCAATGGTGTTTTGGTGCAGATGTGAATTTCCTTCTGGCTAAAGTCCATTCTGCCATCAGCATCCAACGGGAGATCTCCCATTGGAGAAGCAGCAGGGGTCCCACTGGTCCAAGCCATAAAATCACAGAGTTGCTTGGGTTGGAAGGGACCTCAAAGATCACGTAGTTCCAATCCCACACCACAGGCAAGTTTGCCACTCACCAGATCAATCTGCCCAGAATCCCATCCAACTTGGCCTTGAACGCCTCCAGGGAAGGGCTGGGGAAGTGAGATGGAGCAAAAAGCAGATCTTTGAGATATTGCTGAAAGCACAGCTTTTTAGGGTATTTTTTTCTTGCTCTGTTGCTGTTTCTTAACGTATTCTCTGCAGGTTTTCCCCCCGCTGTCTGGGACCTGAGGCGCTCCCCAGCTCGGCACATCTTTCTGCATTCCCCCATCCCTCCCTTTAGGGAGAAGAGGAATTGATAAACTGGTGGGAAAAAAAGAAAAACTGACTGGCACTCCAATCAAAATACAAAAGAAACAGAAAGAAACGGCTGTGAAAAGAAGCGCTGCTTAATGAGGAATTACATCTGTGCCAGTGAGTCACGGCAGGGAGGCTGCACAGCGGCGATGGGCACCTGTGATGGTGAGGACCATGCAGGAGCCTTCAGCCTCACTTGCTTTATGGTGGGACACCCAGAAAACCACAGATCCATCATAGGGATGCTGAGAGTTGGGTGCCCCATAGCAGGACCCCAACCCCAAAGACCCGTGGGCATCGGGAGAGCACCCAAAGCACCACCCAGGGCTGGGCTTTGGCTCGGGGTGAGCTCAGGGAGCCCTGGGTGAGGGATGAGTCAGGTCGGGCGCCAGCCAAAAAGTGTGCTCAGCACTTCTGCACGCACCCGAGGGGAGGCAATATATCAGACACGTAGGCGCAACGCTGCTTTGCCTCATGCAGACCTGGGATTGCCACCTATCGTCCGGGTTCTGCACTGGGACTGGAAAATCTTTCCTGCAGCCCCGCCGAATCCCTTCCAGCCCCATCCTTTTCCTTTCTCCCTTGTTTTCCCCCAGACCAGCCACGCTCAGCCCTATGGTGCTGCTTCTCCTCCTGCCCTTTTGCTGCATGATGCCTTCGTGCTCGATCCGTGTTTGGTTTTTAGCCACTCCTTCAAAACCTGCACCCGAAACTCACAGCAGCGGGGTGCGTTTTGCACCCCGATGACCCCGCTGGTGTCATCAGAGCGGGGACAAGCGGAGCCCGCCAGCATCCAGCCCCCTCTCCAGCCGTGCCTCAGTTTCCCCTCGTTTATTCCAAAGGCTTTCCCGGCTCCTTTAAGCCCCCCCCGCCCGCCGAGGCTCGGCCCCTTTCTCTGACACAGCAGCCGAACCGGGAGCCGCGGGGAGGCTGCGGCCGGGCCGGGGCCGGGCGCCCACCGCCGCTCCCCCCCGCCCCATGGCTCTGCCCGGGGCGCCGGGAGCCGCCCGCCCCGCTCCGCCCCCCCGGAGCCCAGGGGGCGGCCGGCCCTGAACCGGCATCGCTACCGCCGGTCGGTCCCGGGGGGAGTAAAGGGAGGGGGAATGGGGAGAAACGGGAGGGGGATGCGGGAATAGGGGATGGAGGATGTGGGAACCGGGGATGTGGGAACAGGGGATGGAGGATGCGGGTACCAGGGATGAGGATACCGGGGACGTGAGCACCACGGATGTGGGTACCAGCGATGCAGGTACCAGGGTGGTGAGCACCAGGGATGGAGGATACAAGCACTGGGG
Organism: Phasianus colchicus; assembly: GCF_987193195.1. Taxonomy (NCBI): domain Eukaryota; kingdom Metazoa; phylum Chordata; class Aves; order Galliformes; family Phasianidae; genus Phasianus; species Phasianus colchicus. The sequence goes on along the minus strand of NC_143447.1, from coordinate 2,562,244 downwards.
ATAGAGGATGCAGATACCAAGAATGAAGGATGCAGGGATGCAGGTGGAGGGGATGGAGGATGTAAGCACTGGGGATGGAGGATTCAAGTAGCAGGGATGTGAGATGAGAGTAACGGGTTCAGAGGATGCAATCACGCCGGTCTTCCCTACCATGCCCCCCCCCCCCCACTCTGCCTCCACCCTCGGTGCATTTCCCCACCTCCTGAGGGAAGAGATGGGGCTGAGGGGGTATTTTGATTGACCCCCCCTTAAAGCGGAGGGGTCCCAAGGGACTTCCCCTCCCCCCAAAACCCCGCAGGTAACATCTCACCCCTTCTGACAGCAGTCAAGAGAAGGTGGCCCCCGGCCTCCACGCAGAAGCCCTGAAGGAGGAGGAGGAGGAGGAAGAGGAGGAGGGGGAGGAAGGAAGAAAAAAAAATAATAAAAGGACGAGGAAGAGCTTGGAGTGGAGCCAGGCGCTGGAAAAGGGTGATCTGGATCTGGCTGCCTGCTCACCCCTGCGCCGGTAAGTTCCCAGGTTATCTGTCTGTCCATCTGCCTGCCTGTCCATCCATCTGGCTCAGCGAGACCCCCGTCTGCATGTCTCAAGGCAAGGGTGGGGGGGTGGTTATATAGAGCCTTCTCCCCTCCCCGTTTTTCCATCCCCAGCAGGGCTGGCTCCCTCACTGTCTGTCTGTCCCTGCAGGAGGGGAAGCCGGAGTCCCCCATCACTGCTCAGCATCGGAGCCACCGGCCCTGGAGCGAGGGCCCAACGTGGGGTGGCCGCACCATTCCAGGGGGACACCCAGCCCTGCATCACCTTCCCCATCCCCAGCAAGCAGGAAAATCTCCATCAGCTGGATTTTAGCTTCCTGGGACATCCAAGGGACTCGTCCTCCTCCTCCATGGTCCCCCCGTGCATCCCCACGGCCGCCGGCTGAGCCCCCCCTCACCCACCGCCCGGCTCTGCATGCTGCCTGGAGCAGCCCCCAGCCGTCCTGCTGCTCCACACCGCGGCTCGGAGCCCCCCGACAACGGCCTCGGTGGTGAGGCGGGGAGGCCAGCAGGGACTCCTGGGGAGCGTTAAGATGGTGAGAGCTCTCCGGCCGAGAGGGGCTGCGCGGACGCCAGGCCACCGGGTTTGGGGGTCGCAGGATGGACAGAGCCCTTGGGGCCGGGAGAAGAGGCCGGTAGGGAAGGATGGACTCCCGGAGCTGCCAGGACAGGCAGCCCAGTGACCCCCCCAGCAGCAGCAGCAGCAATTGTAGCAGTGGCAAAAGCGAAGGAGAGAGGGAGAGGATCCGCAGCCGGATGAAAATGGTCATCGGGCAACTGGAAGGCATCTTGCAGGAGCTCAAGGAGGTCGCCAAGGAGCTCCGGGAGGTAGGAGAGGATGTTGGGTGGGATGCAGCACCAGGGGTACGAGGAGGTGGGGTGGTTGTGGCTGCACCTGTCCCAGCCCTGTCCCCATCAGCATCACTTCCAAAAAGCGGGGGGAAATAAGCCGGATTTGGAGAAATTTGCTGTTGACCTTGATGCTTGGGGCCATGCTGCCCGTCCCCGTGGATGCTGGGAGAGAGCTTGGAGCACGGAGCTGAAACTGGGCAAATCTTGTGGGAACTGGGGATGCTCTGTCCTGGGGGGGTTCTGTTTCAAAGCACAGGGGTGGATGGAGAGGAGGTGACAGATCCCTCGTGCTGGTGGCCTTGGGGTGGCGAGTCTGTGGAGGGAGACACGGCAGAAGGCTCTTTTCTGCTGGCAAAAAATGTGTATATATCCATACAAAGTGTGGTTTGAGCTTCCAGTTGGTCCAGAGGTGCAGTGATGGGGAATTTAATTGCGGAAGGGCTGCACAACCCCGGTGTGTTTGGGAAGTGGACCTGTTTGTGGCCACGAGCTGTGGATTGGGAATGTGGTGGTGGCTTTGAGCATGGCTTAGTTTTGAGATGGGGCAGGTGGTTGTGTGCCCTGAGCCAGGTGTGGTTGGGTTGTTGGAATGGGTGAGGCCTCATTTCCATGAGGGATAGGAAGAAATTAGTGCAGGTTTTGCTGGGGGGTCATGATAGAGGAGCAAAGCAGCCCCACTGTGTGGGGGTCATGCGGAGGCACCAGAAGCCAGCTGGAGCTCTTGGGATGCAGGTGGACTGACAGCATACTTAGTGTAGATGTGGCCATGCTCAGGGAGGTGTGACACCTACCAGCCTAAAGCTTTTCCTGGGACCTTCTTTCGGATAGCTCTGCTCACTCCATGGGGCTTTAGGAAGGTCAGTCCCCCAGGAAAGTCAGCTCTGATCTCCAGGTGATGCCACATCCCAGTTCATCACTCCACCAGACCTCTTATTCCTTTGCAGAAAGCAAACCCAAGCACAGAGCAGAAAGGCTCCTGGTTCCTTCAGCTCCAAAGGGACAGCCCAGAACCCCTCTGACAAGTCCCTGACATACTAAAAATAGTAATAATAATAATAATAATAATCAGGAGGCAGAGCTGTTTTCTGTTTGGTCTGAAGTCACTTCACTCTCCTCCAGGAGCTTTGAGAGGCCTTTAAAAATGGCAATTCACAGCTGCTTCAGTGCCCCTTTCATAAAGCCCATGTATTTAAAGCCAGGAGAGACCTCTACACGCACCTGAGCATCCTTTCTGAGTGCTTCAGAGCTTAACCCTCCTTAAAGTCTCCATTCAACTTTTGGGGCTGAAAAGTCCTTTAGCATCCCTACAGCACCCTTGATAGGCTGCTCAATCCAGGTGGGGAAGGGGAGAAGGTGGTCTGAGGACACAGCGCAGGTGTGAAGGGCTCTGGAGAGGTTCATCCATCCCAGGAGTCGCAGGAGGAGACAAGCAGGACAGGGGACAACCTATTTGTACCCAAGGGGTGCATCCCAAGCTGCCTGCAGCACAAATCTGACGACCAGCCATAGGGTTCTGGGGACATCTATCTTCTCCTCTTCTCTCTCTGCACCCATCCCTGCTCATTCCTCACTCCTGATATTGTTTTCTCCCTGAAGGCTGTCATTCCAGATGTCCATTGTATCGGGGATGCTGTTTTACCAGTCTTTTCTCCCACTCTCCCTCCCTCCCTCTTCCCTTTTGTGTATATAATTATTCTCCAGCGCTCCACGACAGGGCTGTATTATGTGAGGGGAAAATGATTATTAAATCCTCGTCTGAGATCGCACACTGGAAGTAAAAATTACACAGGAGGCCAGGACCAAATGTGCTTCCGCTGAGCAGGATCCACATCCTCTGCCCTTGGTACCTGTATCCTCCATCCTTGGTACTCATATCTTTGGTACCCGCACCCCTGGTACCCGTATCCTCCATCCTCCATACCTGCACCACTGGTACAAACTCTGGTACCCACATCCTCCATCCCTGGTACCTGCATCTTTCTTATACAGCCCTAGTACCCTCATCCTCCATCTCTGGTGCTTCCATCCTTCTTTCCTGCACCCTTCATCCTTGGTACCCAAATCCCCAGTACCTGCATTCCTATGGGATGCACAGCAGGAAGAGATGATGCCATCTCTGCACATCTCCAGGTGTGCATACAAGCCCCCTAAAATCCCACAAAGAGTGTCCCATCATACCTGTACCCCCTGGGGGAAGTGACACCTGGTCATCCCCTGCTCCTCCCTTTGGAGGCAGGAAAGTCTGCAGTACAACCCCTTCAAAATACCTTAATAATGTTGTAATTGATAGGTGATTAGCTGGGAACGCATTGGAAAGCTCTTGGTGAGAGGGTGGCTTGCTATTCTAATAGCACATTCCAAAGATGTGTGTGATGAGTTTGAACTCTTTAGTGCCTGATGATACAGCAAATGGTCCAGAGATGCTCGATGCACTGGAACAGACAACAGGGACTCATTTATACGTGTCAGCTTGGGCAGAGAGGCCACTGTCACCCAGCTTCTTCTTGCAAGCGAGCTCCGATTAATCATTTCTTCATTATTAAATATTTACCTCCCCTTCACTGAAAAGTGTCTGGGGAGACATGGGAAGGTCCCTTCTGCAGGGCTGCAGGGTCATGGGGCTGCCAGAGGCTTAGGGCTGCTCCTTTTCCCAATGGAGGGATGGATTTTCAACGTTGTGGAAGAATCCTCAGGGATGATTCGGAGTGCAGCGATGGGAACGGGGCGCAAAAATCACTGCTCCTCTCTCAGAATTGATGCTTCGCCCCGCGTTGTGAGAGCCATTGGGGTGGGATGACACGACATGCACAGGCAGAGGTCGCCCGTCACTGAACCAAAAGCTCCCCGCTGCCCCCAGCTTTGATCCCACCGCTGCTCCACTTCAAAGGCTGTGACGCCAGGGCCGTGAGATTGCGGCACTTTGATGGTGAGCATTTCCCTGCTCCTTCCATCCGCTCCTGGAGGTGCATTATCCATCGCCGCCCGCATCGGGGAGAGCGCGCCGCCCGCTCGGACGCAGCCTTTGAAGTCCCCTCTTGTCCTCCCGCGTCATCCGCCGGCTCCCCAGCAGCTCTGCTGAGTTGTCAAAGAAATGATCTCGTGAATAAGAAACAGCACGGGCACTGCGTTCGAAATGCGAGCCATTGCAGCCAAGCTGCTTACCGAAACTCCTTTTAAAAATAATAATAATAAAACAGAGCAGTGGTGCTCCAGTTGTTCATCATCCCTTGGCAGGTATCCAGCTGGGAAGGGAACCACCCCGCTGGGCGCACAGATGTTAGCTTAAAAGCTCCCTGTGCTGTTTTGCTGGGTGGGAGCCCAGGGTGGGGAGCGTCCAGGGCTACCAGTTGGAGTAACTGGAGGTAGCTGGTCTGTCAGCCCAGCTCCATCAATTTGCATAGAAACATTAGGTTGAAAAAGATCTCCAAGATCACCAAGCCCAACCCATCCCACCATGCCCACTGACCACGTCCCTCAGTGCCACATCTCCACATTTCCTGAACACCTCCAGGGACGGTGACAGCAACACCACCTCCCTGGGCAGCCCGTGCCAATGCATCACCACTCTTTCTAATATCCAAACTGAAGCTCTCCTGGCACAATGTGAGGCTATTCTGTAGGTGAGGGATGTCCTCTCTTGGCACCCAGGTAACCCCAGTGGCCTCAGCATCCACATTCAGCTTCCAGGCCCATTCATCACCCCAAAACCCATTCATAGCCATGGGCTCAGGTCCCTCTGCCCCCTCCCTTCGCCCCCATCTCAGCTCACTCCGCTAAAATCCTTTGACAATCCAAAGAAGCAGAGGGGAAGAAAAGACCAAATCCTGCTTTGCATTCAAATCCTCAGCAGGTACCCAGTGTCACGGAGGTATTTAACACCCCCCCACCGCCCGGTTAAAATAGAAAGTGCAGGGAAGGGCGCTCCTAAAAATAGAGCTGATGTGACATTAATCCCACAGGGACCGCAGTGGGGACAGCAGAGACGCAGCTCCTCCTGGCACCCAGGTGTCAATGTCCCCATGAGGGTCCCAGTGGTGGGGAGAAATGAGGAGGGTCCCCTGGTTTGGGAAAGGGACCCGGTGCCGTGCCTTCCTGTAAAGAGAGCTGATCTCATTTTAGCAAAGGGTTTCATGAAATCATTCTTCTGCCTTATTAAAAAATAATAATAACCGGGTGTTTCCCAGGGACAACTCTTTTCCCCAGCTTCTTCCTCATTCTTTCCCGTCACTGAAAAAGAAGAGGTCACACAGGCTTCTTTTCACTCCTTTTTCACCCAAAGAACAAGAAGGATAAGGAAATAAAAAGCAATCTGATTGTGCTTTGGGAGCATTTCTCATTTGAGATGTTTCTTGTGGGTGCTGCAGCTCCAGCCAGGGGCCCCAGCTTGCTCTTGGCATCCTCCAAAGCCAGGGCCTGGAGAATGGATGGTGATCGTGTCGTGTCCTTCAGATGAGCCCCAGGCTGCTGGATACGGTTTTAGGGTGCATTTATAGCATTTTAATATTTCACCCGACCCTCTGGCTCAAAGTTGAGGATGCACAGAACAAGGGCGTGGGATGGGAACCAAGGAAAAGCCTCTGCGATGAAAATGGGATGGAAGGTTGAAGCCTGAGGATTTAGTTTCCTCCAGAAGTGTTCAAAAAACTCGTGTTAAAAAGTCTATAGAAATGACAGAGGAATGGTTTAGCACTGGGATTGTTTATTCTCAGTGGATGAGGAGAGTCCAACAGCCTTGGGCATGATGCTGGTGGAGATACAGCAAGGATTGCTGGCAGATTGTGGAGGAGGAGATGAAAGGTGTCAGGCAGGACATTGCTTGTGGATTTGTCTTCCATCCTTATTTTGGGAAGCCCGTGGTTTACTTCCACCAGGAAATGACGTGTGGGTGGGCTGAAGGATGAGGAGGAAGGGCAAAGCAATGATGAACAGCAACCCTACAAAGGACGTGGAGACAGATTTGGACACCACGGGGCACCACTCTGTCCCCAGGATGCCATGCTCTCGTTGGTTCTTGATACATCAAGCACTTTGTTAATGATGGGGGAGCATTCGTCATGCAACCTTGGGATGGCCAGCTTCAGTTTCCCCACTTGGGGAGCTGAGATACTGGGGGCAAAAGAGGCAGTTTTTACTGCTGTTTCCCCATGCTGGGGTGTAAGGAATGCCACATGCATGGGGATTTGGGGTGTTTACTTCCTTCTATGGGATCCAAAGCTTATTGGGGGTCCCCAAAAAATAGCAGGGAACTACTCGGGCACCACAAGTATCCTAGTGTCACCAAGCCATTGGGTGGGCTTCTTCCTCCTCCCACAAAGGGCCGATCCACCCGTCCATCTGTCCGCCCATCTGCCCACAGGTAGTGAGCCAGATCGACCGGCTGACATCTGACTTCGAGTTCGAGTTGGAGCCGGATGACTGGACGACAGCGACAGCCAGCAGCACCTCCAGCAGCGAGAAAGGGGGGGTCTCCTTCGAGCTGGGACCCCTCGACTTCGCAGCGGCCGACATCCTGTCCGACAGCTGGGAATTCTGCTCATTCCTGGATACCTCCACCCCATCTGACCAAGGGGACGGCCCCGACCCCCCACGCCCGCAACCCCCGCCGTGCCGCCAGCCCGACTACCGGCTGATGAACGGCGGGGTGCCCATCGCCAACGGGCCCCGAGGGGGCACCCCGGACTCATCCAGCGAGGAGGCATTCACTCCCCAACAGAAAGGTCCCCATCACCGGACAGCCGGCACGCGGGAGCGGGTCCGCTTCAGCGACAAGGTGCTCTACCACGCCTTGTGTTGCGATGATGATGGGGACGGTGCCGACGAAGCGTCCCCAAACGAGGACAGCACCGAGGAGCGAGGTCTCAAGGTGACCCCGAAGAGTCAACCGTCCGTTGGTGGCAATGGTGGTGGCACTAGCGGAGGGCCACCGGCGCGGCGGCTGATGAGGAACAGCAGCACGCAGACTGTGGCCGACAAAAGCACCCAGACGGTGCTGCCTTACATCCCGGCCAAACAGAAACTCAAAACGAAAAACTGATGTCGGTTCCGGTCCGGCCAAGGGTTGGGGTTGGGTGTCTTGGGAAAGGATCAGAAGTATATATATATATATATATACATATATAAATATATATTTAAATAAATCGCTACTACTAATAAAATTGAGATGAAAAGTTGGCAGAGGAGACAAATGTCCAACTACCTTACCCGTCGTTTTTGAGGCTCAGGGAATTTTCAGCTGCTTTGTGGACGGAAGATGCAGATCAATAAATCCTTCATCGTGGAGAATATCAGCAGTAACATACAGAGATCCCATGTATGTATGTATCGAGAGAGGTGAGCTTCTCACCTGGGGACACCAAGAGAGGTTGGTGGCTGGGCTAGGGAGGGCAAACATCCCTTGCTGTGATGCTCTATAGGCACTTGGTAGGGAAAACAGGATGAAAAAAAAACAAATTAAGAACTCACGGATGGTTTGAGGGAATTAACCCCAGGAATGGCAGTGATGGAGTTCAGAGACCAACATCACATCACGTCCCCATCTTGGTCCAACTGGTATTTCTGAGGTTACAAACCAGGGCACGCCTGCTGAGGGGAATCATCATCTCCCATGAGCTGAAATAAGAAGTATAATTTCATTTTTTAGGTCTTTTAAGTCTTTTTTCCCCCTAGTTTTTAGGATTTTTCCCTTTCACAGCTGTATTAACATCACCTCCCTCTGCATTTCTCCATACCCCCAGGGCTGGGATCTTGTGAAAATTTTATTTTCACAATAAAATAAAATTTATTTTCACAAATAGATATACCAAGAGATTGAGCATCCCTGTCCCATGTGCTGGAGAAGGGCCACCCCACCGCAAGGAGACATGCAACAGGACAGCTCCTCTGCACTCCCTCTATTATTTTGCATGCCAACAGCTGGTTGCTTATTAACTTCTAGGAGTTTTCTTTACAGCTGAGCCCCACTGTAAAAGTATGATTAATAGATGCAGCTTTATTCTTTAATAATTTCAGGAGGAGCACAACGTAAATATTCAGAGCAGCTCAATCTGCAGGCAACGTCCTTGTGCTCTTCTACACAACCAGGGACAGCCACACAGGGGGTTCTGCTGTTATTGAGCAGAAAAATGTGGGTGTTTTTAGGGCAAGGTTCAAGAAGAGAACACAAATTATTAATTGAAATGTGGAGGAAGCATTCAGAATGGTAATAATCGCTTGGTGATGAGTGGTGTTGAATGAATGGGCTTTGTGTTCCAGCAGGATTTGCACTGGTCGCTGAAAATTATGGCTCCCGCAGGACTGATGGGGCTCTTTTTCGTCCTGGTGCAGTTCTTTTATTATTATTCTTCATTCCTATGTGACTTTCTGGCCATTCAGTTGGACGTCAATGTTTCCAATGAGGGGAGAACACCACGTCTTCCTCAGCACACCACATATTAATGAATTAATATTTATCAGCCCAGAGCAAAAAACTGCCCCGATTGACTCAAAAACAGCCCCAAACAGCTGGGAATGGCCAGGATAGGAGCATCCCTCCCCATCCCCCATCCTCAACCCCTCTTCAGACACCACGAAAACTTTGAGAAAGCCCAAAACAGAGCCGGGCACCACGTGAGAGCGGGCAGAGGAAGGGGCAAAAGGCTCATGTTTTCTCCAGAAGCAATAAAGAAACAATCAGCAAATAAAACGAGGACACGACCCAGCACGACGGCTCCGGCTGCTCTTCGCCTCGGGGACGAGATGTGACAGCTTTGCTCATTTTTGCCCTTTCCTCGCCCGCCGGCGGGTACCGTGCTGGCGTTTGGCACGGTTTGATGGGTTTTAAAGCAAAATTTCAGCTTTGCATTTGAATCAGCTGCCTCCGGTCGGGGATGGTGAGCAAAGCAGGTTTCTCACTTTCACCATCCTGGGGGGAAAATGCAAAGAAATGCTTTACCTGGGGAGGAGGTCAGGAAAAAGAGAAGCAAAATGAAGCCGGGCTCCCGGCAGCAGAGACAACACCTGCATCCCAAACACCCCACAAGGCTCTCAGTGCTCCACCTCCTGCAAAAATCCAAATGCTCATCATGCTGGAAGAACCCATGGGCCACCTCCCTCCTCGCCTTGGTGGCCCCCCATCTCCACCGGTGGCCCCAAGGACTGCACATTGCCCAGGGCTGGGCGCTGGCCGCAACTGGAAGACAAATGTTTTGTTTTTTCAAGGGAAAGGCTATGCCTTCTGCCTCTGTTAATGTACAGCATCTTGTCTTATTTGTTCCTTGCTGTTCCACGGCTGAATTACTGCAAGAAATGTACCAGCGCCTCGTGCAATGCTTCTTCTTTATAACTGCGAGATCAGCTTGCCTTCAGGCTCCCCTTTCAGATATCAGGAGCTGTTTCATCCTCAGGATGCTCAAGTGCTTCCCTCCTCATCCTCACCCATCCAGCCCCACGGTGCTCTGCCCAATGGGGAAAAAAAAGATGCTGCAGGGTAGGAGCATCCCAAAAGCACACCCGCAGCCTGATTAGCTCTGCAATGCAGTGAGTGTGTGTCCCTTCTTGCCCAGCTCTGCTTATCTCCAGCCATGTTCCCACCTGCCTCTTCATGCTCTGGAGCTGGGTAACAGGCTGCTGGAGGTTATCTCCTTGCAGAAAGAAAAACGCATTACTTGCAACAGCTTCCATCCCCCCAAGTTCTTCCTATCTCTCTCCTGGGGTTGTTATCACTGTGCTCTCCTGGTACCCATGGGGTGGAGATGCGTAAGCCTGGCTCCCTGGGTTCTGCCTGCTGAATGGGGAGATGGGAATGAGCTCTCCCAGCAGCCCCAGTGAGGGATGAGGGGGACTGAGTGGCATCTGGCAGCAGCATGGAGCCCACATCATCAGGCAGGGTGGTGAGGATAAGGCCAGGCCAGGTCACAGTGGGAATGAGTGGAAAGAATCAGTGGGGCATGGTCAAGTGTCCATGGGACATGGATGTAGATTGGGATGTGGGCATGAGCATAGTCTTGCACACAGACATGGCTAAGGACAGGGATATGGCCTTGCACCTAGGCACGGGCATCAATATGGATGGATTGGCATGGAAATGGGTATGGACATGAGCATGGACATGGAGGTAGGCATGGACATGGATATAGACTTGCACGTAGACATGAGCAATCCCACAGCACAGCTCAGACAGGCACCACCACCAACTCCAGGCTGAGCTCATATAGGCTCCCAACTCCACAAACTGGGAGAGGCCTCAAGTGGGGCTAATTGTGCCTATTAGTGTCTGCATGGTGTGGCAGATCTTGGGTGAAGGTCACCAGATCCCACCTGTGTCCTCTGTCCAGACGCAGTGGCTGAGCCATGCAGTGCACCAGCTCCAGCTCAGCAAACTACATTGCCACCACTCCTCACACGTCACCTGGGTGCTGGAGCAGTCACACAGTGCCCATCAGGATGGGTTTTCTCCATCGAGACACATCCCACTGCTCCACCCTGCTACCCTTCCTGAGCTGAAGGAGAAAATTCAGGTCTGATCCTCTGGCAGCTGTGGCTTTGCTACCCTTGTGGGTAACGTATACGCATACTTACTGCATTCTGCACCCTGCTGCACAGTGACTGGGTGCTCTCCACCACTGGGTGGCAGTGGGTGCCCACACACACTCGTGTCACCATGCCCCACACAGATGTTGAGACTCTGTCCCCGTTGCACTTTTACCCTTCGCATTGCCAAGACACGGGGACCGGTGCCAAGCAGAGACAAAGTGGTGGCCTTATGTCACATCACCTCTGCAGTCGCCATCTCCTTGCGCTTCATTCCCATTGAGGATGCTGCAAAGCTTTCACCTGCAACCAAAAGTGGTGGAGTTGAGGTCAAGAACATCACCAAACCTTAACCAGCAGCGCTCTGTGTCCTGTCCTCGCTGTGGGATGTGGCTGAAGCAAGCAGCACTCACTTTCAGGGTAGCCAATACAGAAGCTCTTGCACTCACCTTTGGAGACAAGAGAATGGGAACAAAGTTCTCACAGCCCCACATCTCTTTCTTTGGGAAGCCAGAAGTTCCCCAGATGGAGACAGTTGCAGGGACCCCCCAACAGAGCCCCCAGAGCCATCTATGCCTCCAGGGCTCTCACGATGGTCCTGGATCCAGTCGAGCCTGCAGGAACACAGCCGTGCCAGAGCAGCCCTGGAGGTGCTTGTAAGACAAGGGATGACATGCTTGATGGGACTTCTTAATTAGCTCTCGCTAAACCAAAATGTACTGGGGCTCCCCTGGCAGAACAGCATCAGACAAAACATTAATCATGCTCCAAATAAATAATTAAAACATGGTGGCTCTTGAAAGGAAAGAAAAAAAAATAATAGTAATGAGCAGGGAAAAGCAAAGCTGTTGGCTTTGATGCCGTGGCCTTGGGGAGGAGTAGAGCTGTGTCCCCAATACCACTTGAGCCAGGAGGGATCTTGCCTTCAGCAAAGCCTATGGCCAAAGTCCTGGGGTGTCAGAATCAGCATTGGTGGGACTCATCCAACCTCATCCTTACATCAAAACCTTTATATTTTACCAGCTGGCTTCTAGTGCTGGATGTGGCTGAATGTTACTAATGGCCACCATGAGATGCTACGCTGCAGTAGGGCCCCTAGAAACACCTCTTTGCCCATCACTTTGGGAATAACAAAAAAAAGGCTTGGAGAAAGAAACTCCCCCTCCTCCTCCTCTTTTAGCTCAAGAGGAGAAGGTTACTCAGCACAAGCAACACAGAACTTACATTATGCACAGAGCCATTTGCATAGAGGAGCGGGGTTTGGGAAGAGCTGATCCCATCCCTGCTTCCTACAGGGTGTTTATTAAAGAGTAAGTTTCAAAGCAGCTCAAAGCCAGGCCACAGTAGGATCACTGATGGTGCTTAGTGCAATGAGCATATTTTTAAGCTTCTCTTTTTTTCCATCCTGGCCATCAGCCCTGCAGAGAGATGGGACTGCTCTTCTGCCCATCAAAGGGCAGGCAACTCCATTGGTGGGCAGCAACCCCTGCCTTCCTCCTCCTACTCTTCCAAACCTGGTTCCAAATCAGCCAAGGAAGCTGTAGTTCACCCGTGCTGAATGTGGGACACACAGCATATAGGAGCAGGGGACACCTGCAGATGCTCATGTCCAAATGCGTCTTATTACATTAATATTTGCTGGTAATGAAGTTAGATAGCACTTGGAGCTCCAATCAAATTAGGAAAGCTATAATGAACAAGAAGTGGTGCATTAATTCATTAGCAGGGAATTACACTAAATTATCTCGGCAAATACGGCAAAACTTTAATTTACCAGAGGTGTTTTCAAATGGCTTTTGCTCCTTCACATCCACTTCCACTGCAGCACTTTCTTTTTTTGAAGGCAGCAGGAACAAGAGAAGTGAATTAACTGCAGCTCCTTAGGGAAAGGCTGTTGTCTCAGGGATGGTAATGAATGCCCACAAGGGATACCAGGAACTTTCCTTTCTTTCTTTCTCCTTTTGTGAGGAAAATGGATATTATTTACAGCAAACAACTCAATTTCACCTTCGCAAAGATTTAGAGCAGCATTCTGCTTTGCTAATTGCCATGGAAAGGGGGGAAAAAAAAAGGAGAAAAAAAAACCATGTAGCAATTTACTTGAACATGTACAGGCAGAGCATTAATAATGCACATCTTTGGGAAACCAGCCCTGATACAGATCTGCTGATTTGTGAGCACCTAAAGCAAAAAAAAGTGAGCAGCCAAAGCTTCCCATCACCTTAAGGGGAAGATCCAGAGCTGCGTGGATGCAGAGGGCTGAGAAAAGACACAGCTTGTGTCATCCCAGCTCAGCACAGTCACCTTCTGTGTTCTGCTAAGACCTCACAGAACAGCCAAAGTGAAGAGTTCCTCTTCTCCTTCCTTTTCCCTTCCTCCGGTTGATGCAGCATCTCCAAGCTGCCAGGCCCTAGCCATCCTTCTTCCAACCCAAGCCATCCTATGATCCCCCCAGCATCACCCTCAGGGGGTGAAGGACCCACCATAAGCTTGCAGAAGAAGTGAAGTGCCTCTCTTGGAAAAACCCCCAGTTCATTATTTCTATCAACTTTTAATTGCTCTTGCTGTGATCTGTCTCCCAAGAGGGACAGTTTGGAGCAGTCAGTCAACACAGATGGGCATTTATGCTCACACACCCTTAGGATGGCACAGATCTCCTGCTCATTTATTACCCTTAAATCCTTTTAAGTAGCACCTGATGTTCTCTTGAGCAGTAAATTCTTTTCCTTTTAATTAATTGCCTGGCAGCCCCCTCATCTCCTCTCACCAACATCTCCATACAACATGGCAATCAGAGGAAGTGGGAGACACCAGTGAATAACTGCGCCGCGTTCTCACTCCCATTATTAATTCCCACAAATTGATTGTTCTACCAGCATCTGCAGCTTTCTAATTAAGTCTTTACTCAGGTGCTCATGTGTGCAAGGAAAACAAATGCTAATAAAGAGCAGAAGCAGCAGTTACGGGATGCTGTGTGCACAGGTATGTTGACTGAGCATTACAACGGGAGAAGCTCCAGCCACGCGCCCATGAGCTGCACCAACAGCCCCCAAAGGTTTCTCAAGCTCACCCAATCCTTTCTGCATCCTGCGTGGCTCCACCAAGCACATTTAGCTCCTCTGGACACCACTGGCAAATGGTTTTATGGATTAGTGAAGATAACACTGTTGGAAGGAGCACCAATAGAGACCAACCCCCACAATAGGGTGGTCCCCATCAGCACCCCATTGGTGTGCCCTAAGGACCTGCCTGGCCACACTCAGCTCAGCCTCCCTGGGCATGTGATTCTGTCACGTCAAAAAATTAAGAGAAAGGGTTTTTAATCTCCTGCAGCTCCTCGACAAAGCAGCTTGTGCATCAAGCACCAAGGCTGACAGCCTGATCTGGGAAAATTTCAACCCATAAGAAAATTTTACATGGCTGTCTCGTTTTTCCACCCGATTATTTCGGCTCAGCTGCTTAATTCATTGAAAAGAGAACTAGGAAACATTTTCCCTAAGCACATTGTCCCCAGGCTTCTAAATCAAGCTCGCCTAGGGATGGGGATCCTACTTCACACCCCACAGAGCACAAGTGCCAGGCTAATTGCTCCGTGCAAACAGGATCATTCCCCGACAAGAGGTTGCATAAGGCTGTTAGGGAAGCATCATTTGCAGCAACATAGCTCTGCTCAGGTTTTGTCTGAGCATGTTGTAAGGGAAATCAGCAGTGCTAGATTGCAGCCTAATGGCTAGGGTTTTGCAGCCCAAGAGCTTAAGGGGAAAGAAAAATTAAGATGACAATTCTCATTCTGTGATTCAGCTGCCAAGAGGAGGCAATGCGTTTAATCAGCAGCAAATATAGAGGGATACAGCAAAAAAACAAAACAAAATGCCCAAGAACTGGAGCTGCTGGCATTGCTCTCTGGCTCACTGCTTGGCCTCTGCATAGTCTGTCTAGGATTCAGCTTGAAATGGGTTGCTGAGTTGATAGAATCATCGAGGTTGGAATGACCACTAAGATCATCCAGCCCAACCATCAGCCCATGCCCATCACTGCTCTAGGTCACATCACACAGTGTAACATCTGTTTTCTTACAGATATCCATAGGCAGGGACTCCATCACCTCTCTGGGCAGCCTATTTCAATACCTATCCACTCCTTAAGAGACAAAAAAATTTCTTTAATCACCTCACTGAATAGGGTTGTTGCAAGCATTGACTTCTTGCATAGATGGAAATCAAAAGCATATGGATAGAAGGCAGACAGCAAGCTTGGGAATTCCCCCTGCAAAGGGCACCATCCCAACCAAGACACATTCCTGGTTCAAGGCATTTGCCTCCACTGCTGACTCACCCAGGGCACAGGACCACATGTTGCATGAAACAAGGCAGTTCACCTGATGCAGAGCAGATGACTTTATACCCCATGGCTCTGCAAGACACATGGATATCTGGCCACTGGATCAGGTCAGGCTATAGGTGACCTTAGCCAAGCAGCTAGGCTTATGCTGTGCGGGTGAGGAAGAAGCTACAGAACAAGGAGGGGGATTGAACATCATATTACCTCCACTCCTTATCTCCAGAGGTAGGGACTGCTCTTTTAGGCTATATCAACTCCTGCCATCAACAAGCCACAGACAGCTGTTGTGTCCTCCAGTATTACCACTCTAAGGAGGAGAAAACAGGACTTCTATAGCCCCAAACCCATTTAACCTCTGTCAGCTGCATTGATGCCTGATAGCCCAAAAATAGGAGCTAAACCAGCACCTGCGGCCACACCAGCACTGGCTTACCTGGAGGCTGGTACCTCATCTCACCCACATTAGAGCAGACCAGACCCAAGGCTGCCATTCCTCCTTCCCACTGAGGGCAAAGGGAGGACAGAAACATTTCTTTTTATTAGGAACAGGGAATTACAGAGACACACTGGGAGGGCGACTGTATCTTTTACACACAAGAAATATTCCAAGAGCAGTTAAGCTCAGCAGAACAGCAGCTATGAGCACGGCTACTTGAACCAGCATAGGAAATCCTCCAGCAGCACCTGAAAGAGACAAAAATCCCCTCACTACACATCTTCCCACCATCTGCCAGTGGCAGAACTCACAGGATGTGTCAGGTAACCACTCCCCAGGCTGTCTTTCATTGATTATGAAAGAGATTCTGTTTAGGTATGAAATCGTGAGATAAAAGCCATGATTGGGTCAACCTAGAGTCACCTTCAGTTGAGATGTGAAGGCACAATCATACACAGATCCCACGTACCCTGTGGTGCCTTCCCTGCTGGCACACGGCGTCCTGAGGAACTCCACAGTCCCTGAGCTGGATCAAGGATTAGCAGTGGTCCAACTGAGACATCAGCTTCTGCTCTCCTCAAGGACCCATCTAAGACGACACAAACATATTGAACTCATGGGAGAGAGTTCCTAAGCCCTGAAATCTGCAGTGCTCACATGACAGCAGCCCTTGCAAGGTTTGCAGTGGTTTGACATAAGGGCAGTCACAGCACTGAGGAAGAGCCAAGTTCGTCCTTGAGATGACACATTTCTTGAAGACCACCCAGCATCTCAGCCATCCCAATCTAGAAGGTCACCATGTCTCAGGGCTGCATTTAGGATGCACTGAGCCCTACCTTGCCTGGAAGAAGTGTCCCTCTTCAAGCGTCTCCCTGACCATCTGGCCAGAGGGTTAGTTCTCCGGGAGTATCCTCCATATAATGGACAGTTGCCTGTCTCACAGCAGCTGCAGATATCTCCAGTACCCTCCACAGGAGCCCAGCTGAAAGAGAAATACCCATGAAGGAATCAGTTGTGAACCCTCTCCTTCTAGCTGTGCCCAACCACACGTCCTTCAGCTACTCACAGGCTGCTGGCTTTGTTGAAGGAACAGGCTTTGTACAGTGGACTGGGGGCCTGGTCTGCTGGGGAGACCTTCAGGTGACACGTGATGTAGATCTGGAAGGGAAATTAAACCAACATCCCCGGGATAAGTTGAGTTTGGTCATGCAGAACATTATCACATCAGATCAGGCCAGGCCAAGAGGGGTAGACATTGCTTCTCACCAAGTTTCTGTCATCTCCTGCAAACTTGAATGCATCAACCACGAACTGCAGTGTTTCCTGCCTTGGACGTGGAGATACGAAGGCTGAAGTGGCATCATCTGCTCTCCCATCCACCAAGCACCTGAATGAGGGTCAGACATCAGGGCAGCCCCAGCTATCTGCAGCATTACCCCACAGACCAGACCATCCCCTTACCCGCTGAGATTAATCAGGGCATATCGGGGAGAGGAGTTCCTGTCAGGGCTCAGAGTAGCCACGCAGTCATCCACAAACAGCCTCAGAGGTACATGGCCCCCAGCCATGACATCAGCCTGGAGATGCAGGCTTTCCCCCAGCTGGACACCGTTGGAGAGCCTCTCAGTCCTCCAGTCATCTGGAACAGGAAGGCCAAGGTTACAGGCTGCTTTGGAGAAAAGTACATCACCCTCCATGTACATAGGGTTCCTTAACCAAGGAGCAGCCCATGTACCCCTTCTTTAAGGCTTCAGTTTAGCCCAGGGGTCTTGCTCTGCTTGGGCCATACAAGTACCAGAGGGAAGTGGGTCTGGGGCACTACACCCACCACTCATGAGGCGCAGGGAGAACACCAGCTTCTCTTCCATTGACAGCGTGGAGTGGAAAGGAACCCATGTAGGTCGGACAGCGTTGCTGCTCACGTTGCTCTTCCTAAATGGAAAGATGTGTTAACAAACACGCAGCCATCACTGTAAGTCCATAGATGCAGAGGAACACTCCTATTTGCTCACCTGGGATAGTGACACTCAATAGGAACCACAGCTGGGCTGGTCCTTACAATGACCATGTTGCCAACAGGAGTAGGCTTATAGAACAAACTTGTTTTGTAGATCAAGGAGTCTGGTGTCATCTGGAGGGGATATTTGGGAGAACTGATAAGTTCATAAAACAAACCAGTCAATCAAAACCTCAGCACTGACTGTACGAGGACATGGATATACATCAGCCATGGAGACATAGCCTGTCCTTCATGTTCTCCAACCCAAGGAAAAAGCTAGGAGCCCTGCTTGCAGCTAACTGGGTGCCTCACCTGGGCTTAAGGACATCAGCCATACTTGGAAAAAAACAGCCCTGCAACAGTCACACTACAGCTCACTTAATTTCTGCTGCAAGCAGGTAAGTGCCACACCATAACCCCAGCCCTCACCATCACCTTTACCAGGTCATTTTTAGGACTGAGACATCCGCAGAACTAATTAGGCAGTGTAATAGCACACTGCCCCCTGATAACTTGCATTTACTCATCACCAGCATGGATTACAGCCTAGAGAAAACACATTCCCCTAAGCAGCAGCATCACCGAGGATGGAGCAGCCCCTCACCCCAGCACCCCACCTCACCTGTAAGGTGCTGCCACACTCATGCAGTCCAGCTGTGAAGGTCACCACGTTCTCAGCAGCATTCTGGGCTGTGGCCGGGCAGGCAGCCGTACCCAGGGTCAGGTCTGCAGCCCGGACCAGGCGCCCGGTGCCAAACAGGTCCCTGTGCACTGTGACCACCACCTGAGCCTCCTGGCACCACACAGACACGGGGTGCAGTGGGGATGCAGCCTGGAGCTGGGACACATCCACCCACGCCCATGGGGAGGGCTGGGAGAAGGGAGGCACCTGGGGTGGCCTCCAAGAAGAGTCCCCTCGGACCCTCAAGACTCCTGAGCCCCTTGAAGAGAAATCCCAAGGGCTATAAGATGCTGCTTCAGCCAGCATCCAACACAACAGGACAACTCCCAGGCTGCCTCCAGACCCCATCCTTACACCAACAACAACAACAACAACAACAACAACAACAACAACAACAACAACAACAACAACAACAACAACAACAACAACAACAACAACAACAACAACAACAACAACAACAACAACAACAACAACAACAACAACAACAACAACAACAACAACAACAACAACAACAACAACAACAACAACAACAACAACAACAACAACAACAACAACAACAACAACCACCAGCAGGTAGAGAAGAGGTTGCTCAGATGCCTTTTATACCTTGTAGAGCAGATGGGATGCACCTGGAAGCTGCAGGCGGGGCCTCCTGCAGCCCTTGGAGCATCCAGGTCAATAGAAATCAGCTGGGATTCTTCCCTCTGGGAGCATTGTGCTGTGTCTCAGCTGTTTGGGATGGTAAAAGCCATTGTCACCTCGGTTTTAGGGACACACTGGGAGGTGATCATGGTGGAGACGCAGGACGTGTTGTGTCCTGTTGTATCTCCTTGGACCAAAGATCTTGCTGACCTTCTGACTGTTCCTGTTACCACCTATGTAGCAAGAGAGTGCACTCAGCCTCCAGTGATACACCTCCAAGATGCAACCTAGGGCCAGCAGCCCCACAGCACATCTCCTGGGCCAAAATCATCCCTCATGGCTGTGCCTGTGTCTCTTACTATGGCTGAAGTGGAGCTAACATTGGCCAACGTTGTGCCAGAGGCTCCCACAGCATTTTAAGAGATTCCCCAAAAGCCCAGCTGTGAGCATCAGCCGAGGTGGTACATTCGGACACAGGGGGAGCTTTCATAGCTCTTTAGCTGCCAAATCCACCTGGGCTCTGGCCCGTATGTGCTGACAATCTGTCCGTGCTCGATTTCATGGGTATCTGCACTGGGTAATTGTGTATCAAGTAATGAAGGCATCATAACCGGCTTATTTGCATAGAAAGCAGAGGTACAAAAGCCGATCTTCCCATAATAGCAGCTGATAAGTGAATGGCAGGCATAATCAAGAGATTAATTGGCCCTCGTGTGTTAATTATGCTAATTGGCACAGCTGCTGGTGCGTACAGTAGGATGACTAATGGCTCTGCATCGCCGTGCGGAATGGGGAGGTTGGGGGTCACGCGGAGCTGCTGGGGTCCACTTGACATGGGGACGATGCCCTGCAGCTGAACAACCAGGAGGGATTTTTAACACGAGGAGTCGTATTTACGCTGTGTTTTTACAGCATGCACGCCAGACAGAATGGGATTTGCAGGATGAAGCATCTTCCTCTCCATCTGCAGGATGGGTCTGGGGCTGCGCAGGCTGCTGAGACTCGCAGGAGGCAGCCGAATCCCAACAGGACCCCCCTTTCCTGCTGGCCCATGCATTAGACATCTGCTGCGGTCTCCCCAAAGCGTGGATAGTTTTATGAGTGATGAATAAATGATAAAACAAGAAAAACCTCTCCGGTGGCTCAGGCTCTCTTTATTAATTCAGGAAGTGGTGGTCGGCTCCAAGCCCGTGCTAGCTGGGTGGATGGGAGATAGATGGGCCTTAAACATCGCCAGCTCCTGCTGGGTGGGAAAGGCTGAATGTCAGGGGTGGGAATGGTTTTTTGTTCTCATTTGGGATCAATAGGCTGCAAGAAAAAGAGAAAAATCTACCACCTCCCAGCCACATCCATCACTGTGATCTGCATTTAATAGCTCTGAAGGAATAGCCCTTTCCATTTGTGACTATAGATTTCCTCTGGTGATGAAGGACGTTAGGGACATCTCCCTGCTCTTTGCATCCCTGGGCGAGGAGCTCCATCCACTGGTTGGGTGGGTGCCATCCATCTCATCCATCCCTAGGGATGCACCTGGGATAGAGGGATGGGGGAGCCCAGCTTGGAACATGCCAGAGCCAACGAGCATCAGCACCTGCTTTTTTCCCTGAGCCTGGAAAATGATTTTGTGCATGGAAAAGAACTGCACCGTCAGCACTTCTCTGGATGGCTCATCCGTTTGTTTGCCAGGGTGCTTTTTTTTCCACTGGAGTGTTAAATACTGTATTAATCGGGGAATTGAATAGGTACCCTGCCATGCTTAAGCAACTTGTACTTACCTGAGGCAGCACATGCTTCTCTCCGGCCCATTGAGCAACGACAACCTCACTTTGCCTCCTGCCCCAATGCAACCACCCAGCTCAGAAGCACAGCCGAGGGATTTGCCTCGTGGTCATGAAGTGGCAGTGAAATGGCCCCCAAATCACCCTGCTGGCATCCTCCCATGCACCCCAAAAAGAAAGGAGCTCCGCTTGGCAAATACACGGGAAAAAATGTGGAATGTTGGAATTTTAAAATAACACCGCCCATTCATTTCCTGGGTCAAAGACAACTTTATGCCAGGTAGGGGCTTTTACAGGATATCACTGTTTCGTTTCAAACCTCTCTTCTGAGTCACCGAGATAAATACTGCCTGCTCTTCCCTTCTGCTTCAGCTTGTGTCTAAGTGCTGATGGATAAATCGCTCAAGTTGCCCGTGACAAACGAGGCCGGATAGCCAAGCCTGTAATTAAAACGTCTCTCAACCCCTCGGTTAACTCTGACATATTGGGACCAGATGCACTGTGGCAGCAGGGAGCAATCCAGCCAAAAAAAAAAAGATGGGTTCTAGGAGGGAGAACGGGGTTCTGAAAATACCGACCCCGCTTTAAAAATACCGAATACTTCTGAAAATAGCCATTTTTATTCCCCATCAAAAGGATTTAGGCACCATGCATGGCTTTTTCAAAGCCTTTTGATGCCTGAAAACAGGCTCATGAGCATCTTTTGGGGCAGGTGGAGGAAGATGGCTCTAAACTGGCTCCAATTTCCACTGAAAGCAAACTTTCTTTTCCTGACCTGAGTAATCAAGAAACTTTCTGCTTCCCTCTGCCTAACACGAGCTCACATCCTTGGTTTTGGGGCTTTGCTCCTCACCTTCAGGAGCTGAGGCCCAGAAGCTGAGGAGCTTTTTAGGGGGGCAAAGAAGATGTGCTTGTCTTATGGCACATGGGTGCCCCTTCCTTCTGTGCAGTGGATCACACAAGGAATGACAGAACTGATGCTAGAAATCAACTGATGCTAGAAATCAGACCACCTAGACTCAAACTCATGATGATGAGCACCATGGAGGCATCCCATCCCATCAACCTGCATCCTGTGGAGGTATCTTAGGCCATTTAACACCCACAAAGGTCCTCAGCTTCAGGATGACTTGTCCCATCACCCATCAGCATTGGGCAGTGGGGGTTAATGGCTTTGTTCCCCCAGCCCAGAGGCTGGCTGAGTGCTAAATAACATTAATAGCACCTCCTGGCACCTCGTTAAAAATTGCACTAGTGCTTAATTCAGACTGTATATCACAGCCCCTAAATGAAATAACCATCCATCCCCTTCCTAATATGACTTTGATACAGGCACGCTTTAACTTGTCTCGCTTTTAGAAATATTTTTCTATTAAAATGCAGTGCCTGGCTGCACGCCCGGGAAGGACAACTAAAAATAATCCCTGCTGGCCGTGATGGGTTGAAGGAGACCCCATCCCTTGGCAGCAGCTCCTCTGTTCGTCAAACCCTACTGATGGATGGGATTAAAGAGCAGCCAAAGTACAGAAAAATGTCATGCAGTCGGTGCAGAGACGATGACGGCTCTTTGGGGTTTTGCTCTTTCTCCTGCTGCTCTAGGTATCAAAATAAAGAGGAGCTATGGAGGTTGGTCTCATCACCCGGTGGTGGATGATGCCATGGTGGCAGCAGAAGACTGAGGGAAAGAGCCAGAGCAAAGCAGCCCAGGCCATCAAACACCTTGGAAACACACCAGACGCAGACATCAGGTCTCCCTCTTCTGTGCTGAGAATCTCATGAAGTCAACCCAAACATTTAATGCAGTATGAAGCAGGGCGTCCTTGTTCCTACAGATAGGTGCCCTTGGACCTCCTCCACCACCAAAATAGATATTTTTCTCCTAGAAACAGTATAAGCTGTTGTAGATTCGTGAAAGAAGTGGGGTTTGAAGGTGGGAAAGAACCTTGGGTCATCCTCACTCTCCCCTTTTCCAACCACCAACTCAGAAATCATCATCCAAAACGACCAACGTGTTTATTTGTCAAGGCACAAAACCCTCCGGATTCTGGATTTTAAATAACAAAAAGCAACAAAAGACCCATGGCTGGACCCAGCAATGTACCACAAGCAAATCCATTTCTCAGCCTGCGTACAGAAGCCAAGAGATCCCCTGGTGTCACACACACTTTGGCACTGGGTGTCCCTTCCAGCAGCTGTCCGAGCAAAACTCATTTTGGTTTTACCCAAAACACAGTAAAAGAGCATTATTTTTGTCACAAACATTTGGGGCTCCAGGGATGCTAAGGCTTTAGTGCATGAGTTATGATTTAACATTTCATGAGACAACAGGCACGGTGGTCCAGCTGGGGAAGGGTACCTGTTGTATATTCCATGGGTGTAGAAAGATCCCTTAAAAACAAGATTTGGGTGTTTTGTTTTTTCCTTAAAAATGATATTTTTTGTGATTTCTTTTCTTCCCCTTAAAAACTACGTTTTGGTGTGGTTTTTTGTTGGTTTTTTTTTTTTTCCAGCATTCCTGAGCTGAAGCCTGGTCATGGGGTGGCATGAACCACTTGCTAAAAACCCCTGCATCTGCCGCCCACCAACTTCCAACCCTTCTGAAGTAAAGTGAAGACATCACACTGCCCCAGCTGTTCCCTGAGCCCTGCCTCAGGGTGGGGGCAGGGAAAGAACCCTCCGTGAAAAATCCTTTGGGTTAATTCGAGGCATGGGATAACCATGCACTTAAGGCAAAAATAAAAGTCCAGTTGGAAGTGCAGTGCTGTAAGGTGAAATAAACATCCTAGTGTGTCTCTGCAGTGATGCTCACCCTGCGGGCTCAGCCCAGTGCTTCCTATGGACACGGACGGACAGACGGACCCTCGGGCTGTGGCTTTGGGGTTCGCTGGGGTTAAAGGGAGGCACAGCCTCTCTCCAGCCCCAGGGCACCCCGAAAACACAGAGAGTGACAGCACTCAGTGCAGGGGTGGCAGCAGGATGGGGTGTCCCTGTCTCTTTGGTGTGTCCTGGGTTTGTCACCGCAGGGGACGGCTGGGCTGGTGTGGGGGCACAGGGTGCTGTCCCAGCTCCCATCAAACAATTTCTTGCTCGTTATCTGGGGGAAGAAAAGGAAGAAGGAAATAGACAATAAAATTAAAGAATATTAAGAATAATAATTCACAGGCAGAACTGGAAGCGCTTGCCTGTATCCCTGTCATGGATAACAGATGTCTAGGGGCAGATACATGGGCATGGGAAGATGGGCTTGAATTTTGGGATGAAAAATCAAGAAACGTGGTCTGCAGCTAGCAGAGGGGAGATAAGAATGGAGAGATGGAAGAGGGAAAAAAGGAACACAGTGCTACCTAACGCTTTTCTAAACGTGGGAATGGGAGGGGAGAAAAGGCTTTTATAAATCTATTGGCGGAGGGGAAAATGGCAGGGCTAATAATAAAGGTGAAACTAGCAGTGATTCAACATCAGTGTAAACCCAAATCTCACAGATTTTCATCCAAAATTCAGTTCCTGGCAGCTACTCAAAAGAGAAAGGGCCTTGGGGAGACCCAAATTCCTGGCAATGACCAGGACAGAGCTGGAACAGAAGGGGAAGCTGGGATCCTTGGTGCCATTTTTCATGGTGCAGGCTTTCACCCAGCACCCTGAAGGCTAAATAAAGCTTTGGAGGCAAAGCCTGGGATCTTCAATGTGTCTTGGCCCCCAGAAAAGCTCCCTGTGTGCAAGGAAAGCCTGCACAGGAAACAAAACTTTCTCAGAAGCACCTTACAGATGAGCCTCTCTAACCAGAGCATGGGCAAGGACAAGGATGCCCAGCAGACACACACTCACCTGCTTTGTCTTCTGTGCTCTTCAGTGGCTGCAGAGCTGCAAAAAGCAAAACCAGCAGTGGTCAGCTTGCACAAACTGCTTAAGACTCTCCCTCCCCCCACCCCCCAAACTGCTTTTGGCATGTTGGGATGCAGTGGGGCTGTGCAACTAAAGTGTGTCTGCCAGCCTCCTTCTCAGCACGGTACTGGGAGCACTGGGAACCAAACCACAGCACCCACTTACCTGTCTTTTGTTCTTCCCCCTCCATGTCCTGCTCCTCAGTCCCTACAAAATAACAATCAGGAGAGAGTGAAGCATCCTCAGACCTCCACCAAAATCCCGATGGGTTCATGCCTGCACCCCTGCTTGAGCCTCCCTGCCTCTGCTCAGATGTGGTACCCACTGCATCCCACATCCTTCCTCCAGCCCTGTGCTGAGCCCTGAAACCCACGGGGAGGGGGGGGCATTTCCCTGGCTGTGCGTGACCCTACAGCTCCACTCCCTATTTATAGCATGGCTGCCATCTGGAGCCAGGGGCTTAGGGACGGCCCTGGTGCAGGATGCTCTGAATCCCTACGATGCTGTTCCCAGCCAGAAGGACTGGCAAAAACCAACGCTCCTGCTTCCTGTAGCTCCCACAAAAGGTCTCGCAGGGTTACTGCTTAAAGCAAAGCTTCTTGGGGGAGGGAGGGAGAAAATATCACAGGATGTCCTCATGCTAAAGGATTGAAGCGAGGGCTACAGCCATACTGCCCAGTGCTTTGAATCCTCCAGCAAAAGGGAACATGCGCCGGGGTTTGTGCTACAAAGGGAGAAAGATATTTATAAAATATAAGAAAAACATAATTAACAAAGCCACAGCAGGCAGGCAGAGGGGGAACGAGGCCCAGGGCGGTGTGGTTTGCACAGCACAGGGCTGTCAGGGCACAGCTCTGGCAACACGAGACGCATCAGCCCTGGAGCCAGAGGGAGACAAGCAGGAACGCCAGCGAGCTGCTGCTGCTGCTGCTGCGGCCATTTCGGAGCACAACAGCTTTATTTTTAAAGGAACAAAGCCCCACTTTCTGAGCAAACACCTCTCTGATGAAAAGAGACAAAACAAAGGAGGGGGAGAATGCGGAAAACAAGAGCGGGCAGACAAATATTTTTCAAAGGGTGCATTTCAGAGTGCTTCCCAGGAGAGAGCAGCACGGCTTGCAGCAATGCTTTCAAGAAGCAAGGAGAAAGGAGAGCAAGGGCGAGCACGGAGCAGCTCTGTCTCATGCTATTTCCGCGTGTCAATGCGTGCAACATTTCTGCAGTGGCAAATGCTTGGAGGCAGCTTGTGGGAACTGCTCCCGTGCCATCAGGGCATCAGACATGTGGAGGATGCTTGCAGGCGCAGGGGAGGAGATGGAGAAGGGCAGTGCAGAAAGGTGAACGTGTGCCGGGAGGCAAAAACCAAAGAAAAAAGTTCATCTGTGTGCAAAAGAAAAGAGCTACCTGGACAGATGCATGCAGGCAGCATCTGTCTTTGACAGATGCCACCACCAAGGTAAAGTCATGCAGGGTGAAGTGTCCCCCTCCTCCCCAGCACCTGCTGCTGGGACAAGGGATGCTCTACCTGCATTCTCCTCTTCCTCGCAGCTCTGGCGGATTTTCTTCTGGCAGATGTAAGCCAGGACAACAAGCAGCACCACGATGCAGATGGAGAGTCCCACTGTCACCCAGAGAGCCACGGCAGGGAAGGCGAGGTGCTGGCCTTGGGGAGAACATCAGAAATCCTATCATTTATAATGCTAAGGGAAGGGGTACGCAGTATATCAGGGATCCCACGGTGGCAGGGAATCGTCCTTGCAAAGGGCAGATGGGGTTTTGAGGATATTTCACTGTAGCAAGCCACAGATATTACTTTGAGAAATTGGCTTTCACATAAGGCATCAGTAATCTATGATTTTTTTTCCCCATAACATCACTGTATCTTCAAATAAAGCTTTGTCCTGAGCAAATCCTATTCAGGGATGTTCCCTTTTCAGGAGAAGCCCAGAAAGAGCAGATCCCCTGGCTGGCTCTCTGCCCCCTTGTTCTGCCTTAGCAGACCCATAGTGGCAGGGGACACGGAGAATGTGGAGCTCCCTGACACACACAGCCCTCACCCTAAGACTGCCCACTTGCTCATACGCTAAGGAAAGTAGCTCTGAGCCCATGCAGAAGCCTCTCCTCAGTCCTCATTGACAAAATTCCTGCTTTTGGGCAAAACCAGGGAATGACAGAAGTGCTGTCGCTGTCCCATTCTCTATCCATGGCCAACTTTTGGTGCCTGTATGACACTTGCTGGAAGAGCTTGGTGACACCAGTCAAGAGGTTGATGCTCCACCAGGGACCCACCTTCACAACCCAACAACTGCAGAGCCAATTAAGCACTAATTAACACTGCTGGAGATTGTGTAAGGTTATAAAGAGCTCCAAGGCAGCAATAAAAGCTGAGCAAGGGGGGATGAGTGAAAGCCACTCCAAGTCAACAGCGTGCCAAGAATGGGTCCTGCAAGACACTGATGAAGTTTGAGGGGCCAGATTCCTTGGAGTTATCTCCTGGAGCTCATCCCTTCACTTCCCAGAGCATCTCTGAGGACTCCTGAGGGCAACAGGAGGGACCTCAAACCCCCTATTGGCCCCAGGAGGTTTGAATTTGGGGCACACTGGCTCACAGCCATGGGTTTTGTCATCCAGCTCTTGTGCACAGCCCTACAAGGCTCCTCAATCGAGCCCTGCCCACGCTCCTTTTCACTGCCATCCAGAATAAACGCCACTAAGTCCTTTATTTGTCGGACCAGCAGAGCAAGACATTGTCAGAGCAAAGTGGCAGCTCAGAGGCTGAATGATGCCCAAAGAAAAATGAAGCGAGCTGGGGAACCAGCCAGGAAGTCCGCTGAGACATCAGTCCCCATGCCAAGCAGCTCAGGTGGGAAACAGCACTGTAATTCCAGGTGCCCAAAAGATGTTTTGATCAGGATTTGGACAGCATGAACATGCTAATGGGATGCAGTGTTTCTGTAGGATTGGGATGGGGCTGCATGGCTACATGCTATGGAGAGGAAGACTATCATGCCTTATACTGGCTCTCTGGAGTGGTTTATACTGGGACAGGGCAACCAGCAAAGCGAGAACTATAAAAACACTTCTAGATCCTTCCCAAATCTCCAGATTCTTCCCAAATCTCACACAGTCCTTGCAAAACCCCCTTCAGCAAAAACCTCCAGAGCCAGAATTAGAGCAGCACCGATAGACAAGACAGCCCCAAGCCATCCTGCACCTCCATGGGCAGGGAGGTTGAGCTGGGTTACGGTGCAACCCCAGGGCTGATTCTGTGCCACCAGATTTACCTTCTTTAGACGTAAATCTTTACCCTTAATTCCCCAAATCTGGCCCACACCTGCTCACCCGTGATAGTGACAGAGGCATGGGTCTCCTGCTGCAGCACCGGGTTCCGTACCAGGCAGGAG
The DNA here is from genome assembly GCF_987193195.1 of Phasianus colchicus. Classification (NCBI taxonomy): domain Eukaryota; kingdom Metazoa; phylum Chordata; class Aves; order Galliformes; family Phasianidae; genus Phasianus; species Phasianus colchicus. The sequence goes on along the minus strand of NC_143447.1, from coordinate 2,534,187 downwards.
TAGGTGCTGCTGGGCTCCACCAGCACATGTAGGATGCTGTACACATCAAAAAGCCCCTCCTCGTTGGCCACCTGTGATGTGGTGACGTTTTCAGTGATATTGGCACCGTGGCTGTCCTGCCAGAGGACACTGGCCTCAGGGTAGCCATAGGAAGATTGGCAAGTGACAACCGCCCGATCTCCTGGCTTCAAGTCCTTATTGGGCTCCAGGTTCAAACTGGGCTTGGAGTAGGGAGCTGGAAGGAAAGGAAAGCCATCATGAAGGATCACTGCATCCAGAAACAGGTGGGTGACACTGCACAGCCATATCTCACCTGCTACCTGCAGCGTCACAGCTGCGCTGTTGTAATCGCGGACGCGGACGAAGCAGGTAAAGCTGCCCTCATCTGCAATCTCCACGCGCCGTAGGAGCAGCGAGACGTTGCCCTGGGACAGCTGGTCATAAAAGAGGGCCGTGCGGTTGGTGTAGCCCCCACCCTGGTCTGTCAGCTGGTCCCTGCCACCAGAGAAGCTGTGCACCAGGCGCTTGGTGTCCGTCAGCTGCCAGATGAGGCTGAGGTCCTTCAGGCTGAAGTTGGCCTCGGGGGTGAAGGAACAGTGCAAGGTGGTATCTTGGCCATAAAGGGCCACCACGGGCTCTTCTGGGACCTGGATCTCCATGGCACCTGCAGGATGAGAAGAACACGGTGGTCAGATCCAATCTCTGGTACAGGATGGCTTGTTTTGGTAGGGTCAACAAAAAGCCACCCCAAAGGTGGGATGTGAGAATGGAGGTAGTTAAGGGAGATGGTGAGGTCTTTGTTTTGCAGACAGGGAGGAGAAAACAGCCAGCTGAGAGAGAAGTGCAGCTTCTCCCCACAGAGAGGAGATTGGAAGGGACACAGAGGCCCCACAATGAGCCAGCTTTGTGGCTGGGCTCGTGAGCGCTAGATGGCACCAACACTCCAGCTGGCAGCTCCTGTGCCAACCACACCAGGATGTGGTGCCCACATTCCTCTGCTACCCCTAGACCTCCCAATGTGTTCATCTCACAGACTGGTCCCAGGGAGTGATGTCCCATACGGGCAACGTTCCCCAGTTCTCCCCATATATAATATGGAGAGGAAAAGGGGAAAAATCTCATCTGAGACAAAGGAAGCTGCCACTTTTATACAGTGTCTATATATTTTATGTCCTGATCTCAGCTTGATGAGCCCAGTCGTGGGACAAGGGCACCAGCACAGGGCTCTGGGCCACCACGTCCCTCTGTGCAAGTGGCCATGTGCTGGTGACGTGCCCAGAGGTTCAGGAGCTCAGAAAGACCCAGAACGTAACTGGGATTTTATCCTGCTGCACCTTCACCTTTCTGATGTAGTACACAGGAGGTGATGTCCCACGCTCCTTTGGTTTTAGGTGAGATTTTTCCTTCCCCTATTGGGTTTTCTGGGGAATTGGGGAACATCGCCCTTGTGGGACACCACCATCTACTGCCTTAGGGGATGGCAGCCAAGGGTGATGTGAGACTTTAGCAAGGGTCTAGGGGAAGGATCAACACCCCTGTGGTGAGCCTCAAAACTGGCACCTAGGAAGGAGGGCCTGGGGGGTGGCAGAGGAAGTGGGCAGAAAGCCATCACAGCTATGTGGCCAAGTGGTCGAAAGTCATCAGAGCCATGGAGTTCCAGGTCCATCACAACCATCAGAGCCATGGGCCTCTGAGGCTATCAGCAATATTGCAGCCATGGGTCCCATGGCCATCGCAGACACAGGGTCCTGGAGCAGAAAGCCATCAGAGAGCCATGTGTTCCCAGGGCCATCAGATCCATTGCAGCCACGGGTTCAGTGGCCATCAGAGTTACGGATTCTCAGGGCCATCAGAGCCAGATGTTCCACGGCCAGCACAGCTATGGTGTCCCAGGGCACAATGTCATCAGAGCCATGTGGTCCCAACACCATCAGAGCCATTGCAGCCATGGATGCTGTGGCCATTAGAGACATGGTGTCCCAAGGCCATCGCAACCACAGAACCATGGGTAACCAGAACCATTGCACTCATGGGGTCCCAGGGCCAATAGAGCCATGGGGTCCTAAGGCCATTGCAGCCATAGGGTTATGGGGCCACCAGAGCCATCGCAACCATGGGTTACAGGGTCACTGAAGCCATGGGGTCCCAGGGCACAAAGCCATCACAGCAGTGGATCCCATGGCCATCAAAGCCATCACAGCCATCGACTCCCAGCGCCACCAGAGCCACAGGTCTCACTTTCTAGGGCTACCCACGCCCATAGGCTTCCCGAGGACCCCAGGACCACCTCGTGAGCACTGCCTCCAGCTCAAAGCCATTGAGTGGGGATGAAGTGGTACTGGGGCATCTCCTCGGGGCGGCCCCACTCACCTGCCAGGCCGAGCATCAGCGCTCCCAGGGCGAGCAGCATCACTGCACGTCTTCTTGGCACCCTGAGCTGGGGGAAAAATAAGGAAAAACAGAAAACAACACTGAAAGGGTGTGGAACCTCACTGCTTCTCCTCCCCTTTTTGTTTCTTTCCAAGCTTTCTCCCCGTGGAGCTCGGCGGATTCTGCCCATTTCTCAGCTGGAGACTTGCTCCAAAAGCGACTTAAAAGGAGCAATTCGTGGGAAAATCTCCTCCCTAAGCGGAGCTTTCGGGGGCTGCCCCAAAACACGGGCAGGAAACCGCCATCCCGTCCGGCCCCATTCATTCCGTCTTCCCGGAACAAAGCCTGGAAGCCACACGGGGAGGCACCAGGGCTGCGGGACGAGCCCGCGTCCGGCGAGGGAACCCCGCGCACCGCCACGTCCCCGCAACACCGGGCACCGTCGGGCCCCGCACTTACCGCGGGGAGGGCGCGGCTCGGCTCGGCTCGGCGCCGCTCGGCTCCGCTCGGTTCGATTCGACTCCGATCGGCTCCGCTCGGCTCGGCTCGGGAGCGCGGCCCGGGCGCTGATTGGCTGCGGCCGCTTCCTGCCCGGGGTCCCCGCGGCGGAGGTGGGGCCGCGGCCGTGGGGGTCGGGCGGTGCGCGCATAGGCAGGGTTGCGGTGTACGGAGCTGGGGAAATGAAGTTCGCGGAGCTCCGAGGCTGGCGTGCGTGGAATTAGGGGCTTAAGTTACGTGGAGCGTTGGAACTGGAGTGCAGGGAGGGGGGGGGTGTATGGAGGCAGGGAGCTGTTGTATAGAGGTGTGCGTGGTGCCAGGAAATTGGGGTGCGCAGAGCCGCGGGGCTGCGGGAATGGAGGTGGGGGACCGGGGTGCAGGGAGCATCGGATTGGAGTGCACGGAAATGGGGTGTTGGGGTGCAGAGGGAATTCGTGTGCAGAGAGCTGTGGGATTGGCTGCACAGAGATGGGAAAGTGGGGTGCTGGGAGACTTGAGGTGCAAGGAAGCAGGGGTGGGGGGCACGGAGCTTGGGGAATGCGGATGCAGGGAGCCAGGGGACTGGGGTGTGCAGAGCTGGGGAGTTGAGGCACAGGATTGGAGTGCGTGGAATTTGGAGACTGAGGTGTATGGAGCTCTGGGATGCGGACAGAATTGGGATGCAGAGAGGCCCAAGATTGGGGTGCACAGAGCCATGGGATTGGGGCGTTTGGAGCAGCCACAGCATTGAGGTGTATGGAGATGGGGAACTGGGTTGTAGAGAGCTTGGGGACTAGGGTACATGCAGCCACGTGTTCACTTAAATGAATACCCCAGTATTGGGATGCAGAGAGAATTTGGGTGCAGGGAATGATAGGGATGGGACGCACAGAGCCAGGAAATTGGGGTGCAGGGAGACCTGAGGTGTTTGGAGGTAGGTGGCTGGGGGAATGGAAGTGGGAGACTGGGGTGCGTGGAGCCTGAGGGTTGGTGTGTACACAGCTGGGGAGTTGAGGTTTATAGGGGTGCATAGAATTGAGGGATTGGGTACATGGAGCTCTAGCAATGGAGTGCAAGGAGATTGTGTATGGAATGGGAAGCACAGAGCCATGGGGTTGGGGTGTATGGAGATGGAGAGCTGGGGGCAGCTACAGGATTGGTATGCAGGGAAAACTGAGGATTGGCATGTCCAGCAGCAGGGTGTGAGGAACTGCAGAACTCTTGCACGTAGGCAAGAGGATTGGGGTGCAGAGCTGGGAGGTTGGGATGCATGGAGCCAGGGATTTGGGCTAGCTCAAAGCAGGGTGCGTGGAGCTTTGATCAGAGCACTGTCCCAGCCCACAGGCAGCAGCAGCCCCAGATGGTCCTCAGTAGAAGATGCTGCTGGAGAGGAACCCCCAGATATTTGGGAGCCACAGGACAGGGAGACTCATGGAGGGCAAGGCCTCAGGCAGTGCATCAGCTGCTCTTGCTGTGTCCCCAAGGCCCCTGTATTGTCCCCACAGCCTGGTGGCTTCCATGCCTGCGTGGGAGGCTTCAGTCTCATTCCAGAGGAGAAAAGGAAGCTCCTCACCCTTTTGATTACAGAGCAAAGCTGGAACAAGCAAACCTGGAGAGCTCAAAGCTAAAAAGCAAATAAAAATAACTGGAAATGTGTTATATTTAAAACAACTCTTTTTTATTTTTCACTTTGGAAAGCTGTTGCAGCAGAGGAACTGGCAACGTCTCGACCCAGACACTGTGGGTGATGGCAACAGGAACAATCAGGGATGAAGTAAATACACTTTCAAAGCTTGCAACTAAATCAGGAGATCGATTTGCAGGATCTTTGTGCATGATATGGGTCCCTGATCCAGCTTCAGCAATTCTGGGTCCACAGCAGCTCCAGCAGCACCACAGGAAAGCTCAGCAGCCTTAAAATGCAGGTGGAGCACACAGATTTTGGCATAGGCTCCCCCCAAAAAGGTGCAGACTCGCAGCACAGCTTCCAAGCACCAGCAGTTTTTAGAGTTAAACATGAAAAAAGCAAAAGAAAGTAAGATGTCCTTTGAAACAAAAGTAGATTTTTGAACATCAAAACCAGCTTAAAAATTAAAATCTAAGCTGCTTGCAAACCTGTTCATAATTAACAATGAAAGGGCTTCCAGGGAGGAATTTAAATAGTTGATGCTTTCTGTCCCAAATGATTCTTTCTGGCTAATTTTCTTTCCTCACACCCTGAAATACCCAAGGTGTGTGCATGAGAAATGTGCATAATAATGAAGCTGACAAGAACAAAGACGTGGCAAGGCAAAGAAAAGGCTGCAATTTGCAAGTTTAATTTCACGCTCAGCCAGGATTTGATCAAGGAGAGGAGGGATGGGCTGAGGTTTGGGGGTACATACATATTCATTATATGTATTTGTAATATATTGAGCACAAGGCAGGGGAACAGAGGATAATCCCATGTTGCCTATGTGCAGAATGCTATCCCCCAAAAGCTGACAAATTGTCCATTTTGGAGTGATTTTAACCCAAACATCAGCCATACCCACGTGGAGGTAAATTATATCCTGCACGTACCGCACTGCAGGGGCTTTGGACATATGGAAAATAGCTCTGGCTCCCCAAAGCTCCCATCTATGCAAGGAGCATCCCAACAGCAAAAGGCAAATGATGGAGGACAGGAAGGGGGTTTGGAGGCTTTGAACCACAGCAGAGCAATGAGCTGGTCCAAGGAGACACATCCTTGGATACAAGTGATGTCTGACTTTTTGCTGCATCAGAGACAACCTCAGTTCTGCTTGCTTAGGAGGAACAGAGCAGACAGACTTTGGATGTGGCCGTCCTGGGGCTGGGGACAGTGAGTCACTCACCGCCGACTGAGCGCAGATGTTTGGGGTCTGAGCACGTGGTAGGAGGCTGCTTTAGACAGCTCAGCAGTTTTGTTTTGGTTTTTTTTTTTTTTTGCAAAACACAGCGGTCATTCATAAGTGCAGAGCCCAATGATGGACTCCAGATGCAGGCACACGTACAAAAAACACCCAGCGGGATGCTTGCAGTGTGGTGAAGGAATATTTTCTTACAGAGGAAAGTCACAAGGCTTTTCTTTTCCTCAGCAACACCTCTGCAAAATCACTTTCAGCATGGCTTTCAGTCAATTCATGATTTGAAATAATAATTTTTATCTCTAGCCGTTCCTTATTGATTTATTTTTTCTCTTGACTCTGGAAATCACAAACTGAGTTTCTGCACAAGAGAGCAAGCAGAATGAAGACCTGGGTAGTGCTCAGGTGCAGGGCAGCACTGCAGGATGGGGTTACCGTGTCCCACGTGGTGACACTTGGGTCAACCCCAAGTGCAGATCTTTGGAAGATGTCATAGAATCCTTAAAATTGGAAAGGACCTTTAAAGGGCATTGTGCTGATGAAGAACAAGAGGTCAGCCCGAGCTACTAGGTATTGGACCTGCTTGCACACAAGGCACCATGCTGTTAGAATGCAGACGGACACACAGCAGTGGGATTGGGATGATCTGAAGGGAAATAAAGAGCTGGGAGGGAATAACCTCATCCTGTTGCTCACAGAGCAGCTGATTTGGGGAAGCAGAGCTGGTGCACCACATTTCCAGCCTCACCCACACATGTTTGGAACCCATCCTGCACTGCACAGAAGAGCTTTTCCAAGAAAAGCCCTTCCCAAAGCAGCTCCTCCATCTCAGCATCCTCCTCCTCCTCCTCTTCCTCCAAGGCAGCTGCCAGCAAGGAAATAAGCATGGCAACTGCAGAAATCACCACGAAGCTCGGCTGGGGCTGCTGCTTTTGGCTTATACATCCCAGCTGTCCCAAGTGCATCATGCACAAGATGCTGTATTCGCACCGCTACCACCTCGCAGTCCTCCCATCACCATCTGCTTGGAGCTGGGTCCCCTGGCAGCTGCCTGGTGGGAAGTCAAGAGGAGCCGTTGGCTTTTAAAGGGCTTTTGCAGAATGGGAGACACCTACTTGCTCCAAATATCCTTGCCACCTGCTTAGGAACGCTCCTACAAGAAAGCAGGAGATTCCCACTCACAAAACCATAAAACCTAATGATGAACCCCAAAATCAGCCGTTCTCCCATGCTTTCCCAACAGCCTGATGGTCCACAGAGCTTCAGGGGAGGTCTGCAGCATGGAGCCCATCATCCTCACCTGGGGACATGGGCACGAGCCCAAACTAATCCAACCCAACCTAATTCAACCCTACACAAGCTGCCTCGACAAAAAGTGACAGGTAGCCTCAGGGCAGTTATTTGAGCTCATGCAAACACACTCCTCTAGCAGCTTTTCTTACTATTTAACCTTTAGCCCATGGTCTATTTGCTCTGTGCTCAAATCGAGCCCAGAGTTGGGCAGATGTCATCAGAAACTCAAGACAACCATGACCCTCTGCACTATCTGCTTTTTTTCTGGAGACTGTTCCTATAAGGTTCCTACAAGGCCCCTTCTAACATTTTTTACTGATTAAGGTTTGCTCTGCCCTGTTAATCCCGTTTTCTTCCTTTTTTTTTTTTTTTTCTTTTTTTCTTTTCCCCAAAAGGAGTTCTGCTTTCTAAAAGCACATGGCAAGGAGGTTTCAGACTTTCCTCTGAAACTGGCTTTTTCCTCCTCCCGTGCTTCCCTAAAACTGTAATTCAAACAACTTTAATTGTACATTATTTTCTTTCTGAATTGCCCCTATGGATAATTTATCCTCTTTTAGTGTAGCTGTGGGGAGTACAATCTTATCTTTTAGCTCCAGCAATGCTGACAATTTTCTATCTTCTGATGCCTTCTGCTTTTCACTATGTTGGGGCTTTGTTATATAGTTGATTAAAGCAAAATTGCTTTTTGCTGCAATTTTACCGCAATCTAACCCAGAAATGCCCAAAGAATCATAGTCATCCTTCACAATGCTCATCTGTTAGCTGCTATAAAAGTCCTCCCTGCTCAGTCTGGAGTGCCTCTAATTCTGTACCAGCCATAATATTTGTCATCAATTAAATCTCCTCTATTGACACTCCTCTGAGCTTCTATAGTTGAGATACTGAAGATATCCAGCCAAACCCATGGTCACTCACTGCCATCCGCTATTGTTTATTTTCTCCTTTTAATACAAAAATCCTTCAGAAGAAATTGCTTTTCTTTTTGTATCTGCAACTAAAAGCTTTTGCCAGCTCTCTGCCACAGCTTCCTCAGTGCACCTTTCTGGAAGGTTTTCAGGCTGCTTGGCTATGAATCACAGCCCCATGATCCTATATATCACATGGAGATGTGCTACCCCATGTCCCATCCCTCCTTTTCCAGCTCCAAGGGAAAAACATCGAAGCATGGTGTGAAAATGCCCCTTTTCTCTGCCCTGAGGATGCTGTGGAGATTTACCAGGTAATCCACACATGCAAGGATGGGGACACTGAGCTCCCACCTACGTGGGAAGGGGTCCATGGGAAGCAGCCCCTTGCAGCAGACAGTGGGTCCACTGAAAGGTGTATTTGGGGGATGTTTTAGCCATTAGGGCTAAAAAACACCACGTTTATCTGACCTCCTACATCACACAGGATTAGGAAAACAGGTTGAGCTGAGCTAATGTGGAGCTAATTGTATCATTTACCATAATGTAAAGGCAGGCTAACACCTTTAATCTTGATTTAGCTGATAAAGGTTGACCAGCAGAATCACAGAATTGCCAGGGTTGGAAGGGACCTCAAGGATCATGAATCTCCAATCCCCCTGCCACATGCAGGACCACCAACCTTCCCACCTAAAATGAGAATGGAATATAAGCATAATGTTTGATAAATATAACAAATTGCAGGGACATGTGCGGTGTCCATCATGCGAGCAGTCTGTGCTGCCACGGGCTGTTGTTTGCAAGTACTGTAATGAACTCCTGGCCAGCTTGTTCCCTCTTCTGGCCCTCAAATGATCCGAGTTTTATTGTCTTCATTTCATTTTAATTATAGGCATTTAGTCAAACGGATCAGTGTTTCTGCCTGGTTGGTTGGCCGTGTGCCACTGGGACCCCAGGCAGACAGCACGAGGACTGCAGTCAATGCTGAACCATGATAGCACAGTGCTCATCGATGTCAGGGTCATTCGGCTGCCTTCTGCTTCACCTCCCCAAAACCCAGCTTGAGCACCTATGAGTGCTCCTTTAGGAGGCACCATACATTATGGGGAGCTGGTGAGAGCACTGCAGCCCCGATATGAAGGTGCATTGCAGAGAACCTCGATGCTGTGCTTTGGAGATGGGGTAAGAGTTCCTACTTCTTGGGGAATACAAAGCGTCAGCATGTCAGAGTGCTGGAGGCACTGATGGTGCTGAACAAACTCCCCCAGGACACACACCTGCCAATGGCCCAGGAGCCTATTTAAGGCCAGCCCAGTACCCTTGTTCTTTACTTGAGTTATGCTACAAGTGCCAGTCTTCATTCAGGTTCAGCCCCGGCTATGCTCGTAATACATATAGGCTGTGTTGACCTGAATCCTGACCCAAACTGATTTTCTAGCTTGCTCTAAGGTCTGCTGTGCTTTTAAGTGCTGTGCTTTTATGGACCTGAGCAGGGGTCACCAGGCTGCATCTAACCTTGGTTACCCTCAGCATGCCTGCTCCTGACCTGTGGGCTGGTGTCTCAGCTTGATCACAAGCCAACCTCACTGCTGCAAGCATAGCTGGTGACTCAGACTCTTGGCTGCCTCTTGCTTTCCTTGCTCGGATACTTAGGTCTGGTCCTTTTCCTGCCAGCCCCATCCCTGTCCCCTTGCTTCCCATCCCTGAGGAAGCAGTGCACTTACTGTTTCATAGTACAACAGCCCTGCTTTCTGTGTGCATCCCAGGCATTTTGGCCTCAAGCCCTTGCTCCCTATGTAAATGCTCCAAAATGCAAAGGGAACAGCCTGAAAGACTGCGTACCCCAGGCCAGAACTGTGTGCAGCAATCCTTGCATGCAACCAAGACAGCACCCAGAGCAAGCCCTGCGCTAATCCATGGGTGCCACCTGCCGTCTACTTCTGACGACATCACCCACGAATTCACCTCTGCATCCTGCTGATTGCTCCAGATGTTCAGCTTTTTCCTTTGTGCCTTCTTGGAGGCTTCCTGCCATAACTCACAGCTTGTGGGGGTGAGCTGGGGACAGCCACACGTGTCCTGCCTGCGGCTGGATGGAGCTGCTCCAGATGAGAGCAGGAGGATAATGTTACCACTTTCCTGAGGATAACGAGGGCAGGGAATAGCTCTCATGTATCTGCAACTGGAAACCTGATCTGTTGGACCCGGTTTCCTAAAAAATTGGGTGGAGAAAGCATTACTGCATGGCTGAGCTGGATGAAATAATTGCAATTGAAATAAATAACTTCAGGGTTGGGTCAGGGAGAGAGGAAAAATCATTTTCATTCCTCTTTGTTTTATGTCTTTCCTGCAGAAAATTAGAAGGCAGACTTCAGACTTCTGCCATGACACAGATGAAATCAGGTATGCCAGGATTTCTCCTTGGATTTTTTTTTTCTTGCTCACGTTGTGAGTTGTTCTGTCTGGAATTACCTTTTCTGTCACAACATTTGTTTTGTTTGAAAGGACATTTCTCCTTACAAAAGAAAAAAAAAATCAGTTCAAACACTTTGACCATTTCTGACGGGAACATTTGAACATGTAGGAGGAGGGAAGGATGGCTAGAAATAACCAAAGTGCCATTACCCAGTGGAGCTGAGATGTGGAAAGCCACCTTTCTGCAAAGTAAGAAAGTACATCTATATTCCTTTCTCACTGCTAGCCTAAAGTCTTCCCTCTTTCCCTAGAAAATAACCTTACAAGCTTTTCATCTGTCTCTCATAGTTCAGAGCGTCACTTCTTTTGTTCAATCTTTATCCTTTTTTTTTTCTCCCACCTCCTTTCCTGCTGCTTCTTGCTTCTCTGTCATTTTCTTACATTTCTTTGCACAAAATCACCTGGATTTCTTCTTTTTCTCTCTTTTTTTTTTTTCCCCTACAGGCACTCAGGCACTTCCTCCATTTGCTTGCCATAATTTTAGATTGGTGGCAGCAGGAGTTGCTGCATCCAGCAGCTCAGTCCTGCAGCTCCATGTCCTCACACCCAGCCAGCAGTGATGCTGAGCCTGTGTTCCCAATACAGACACTTGCTCCTACTCCCACTCCGAAGTGTGTGTAGGACAGATCCTTGCCAGCAGTCCCAGACCCTCAGGCAGCAAGGACATCTGTAAGGACTGCCAGAGAACCTTCCTGGTGACTCAAAGGGATGGGTGTCACCTCTGTCCTGATGGCTCTCCTGAACAGCCCAGGGAGGAGCTGGGGTTCTGTTATCTTATTAGATTAACGGTATTTCCCACCTGCCTTTAGGGAGATGAGCCATTACTCATATATGCATGACCCAAGGGCCAGAGCTACTTTGGATTCTGGAAGGCAGGCATCAACTCCTGAGAGCCAGCAGCTGAGTTTGAGTCTGGCCAGCCTTATGTAATGCATAAGCATACACACGTGTTGCATTGTGTTTGCTCATTTATATCTGCACATAAATGCAAACGCAGCGTGATCATGCACTTAATGCGGTCTTGCAAGGCGGAGGCATTGTGTGTGCCTACAAGCTGATTTGAGCCAGCTGAAGCATAGATCTGTGATTTCACTGGCATGTCAAAGTCTTAACCAATGTTATTCAGCGTTTCTCAGCCCTGAGAACAGCTGCAGTAGCTGAGTTTTGCTGCTAGACGTCATTGAGCATTTCATGCTTTACCCTACATTTTCAACTTTCCAATAATAGATTCAAAAGAAGGTGACTGTGAGTGAGGTTTCCAGAGGCAGAGCTTTCTTCAAGTGCCAAAGTGTATCAATAAATACATCAAAATAACAGGATGTCTTAAACACTCCCAGTTGCAAGATGACAGCTCCAAGATGACACATGGGCACACACAAAGATAACGCTTCCTTGCTGTTCTGTAAGGAACTGCTGATTTTTCTTCCTTTGTTTGCTTTGAATCTGATTTTTTCAGTCCTGCTTTTGCTGAAGTCTCAGAATAACCAAAATTGATATATGCTGGGTGAAAGAATGGGTCCTGGGAGAAAGGAGAAATGCAAAGAGTTTGAGTTACTGTTTGGAAACGATGAGCCTGAAATCCCCTTGCCACTCACAAGGTCAGGAATCGCTATGCCCACACATGCAAGAAAGAAAAGAAATCAACAAAATCATCATCTATAAACCTCTCTCAGCAGGCTGTTTCAGTGCTCTGTCACTCCGACAGTAAATAAGTTCTTCCTTGTGTTAGTATGGAACTTTGTGTTTCAGTTTCTGCCCATTGCCCCTTGTTCTATTGCTGCACGCCACCAAAAATGGTCCATCTCCATCAACATGACTCCTGCACTTTAGATATTTATAAACAATTGTGAGATCCTCCCTCAGTTTTCTCTTCTCCAGGTAGAATCGTCTCAGGTCTCTCAGCTTTTCCTCATACAGGAGATGCTCCAGATGTGGCCCTCTGCTGGACACTCCAGCAGCTCCCTGTGTTTTTGGAACTGGGGAGCCCAGAACTTGGACACAGTACTCCAAATGAGGCCACACCAGGGTAGAGCAGAGGAGAGGTTCACCTCTCTCAACCTGCTGGCTGATCTCTTCTTGATGCACCCTAGGACACCATTGGCCTTTTTGGCCACAAGGGCACACTGTTGACTCATGATCAGCCTGCTGTCCACCAGGACAGACAGGTCCTTCTCCTCAAAGCTTCCTTCCAGCAGGTCAGCCCCTAATCTGTAGTGATGCACGCGGTTATTCCTCCCTAGGTGCAAGACACTTGCTTTTGTTGAACCTCATCAGGTTCCTCCCTGCCCAACTCTCTAGTCTGCCCAGGACTTGTTGAATGGCAGCACTTCCTTCTGATATGTCAACCACTCCTCTCAGCTTTGTATCACTTGCTGACAGTGGACTCTATCCTCTTTCCCAGGTCACTGATGAAGATGTTGAACAAGAACGAATCTAGCACCAACTGCCGCTAGTTATAGGCCCGTCGTAACAACTCAGTCTGGTGGAATACTTCCCTTTGTAATAGAATCCTTACCATCAAGCTAGTTAACCCAGTGCTGGCAAAATATTCTATACAACTCCACTATAAGTTGTATGTGATTTGGTAAAAGAAGGTATACTTGTGCACAGAGAAAAAACAGCTTTTCATTCCGTGCTCGTCATGCTGCATACCTGAGATATTGAGTATATACAGTCCACGTACATCGAGGATCTGTAGCAATCCTGGTTAAGTTTCCTAAGAGACTCCTGAAGATAAGAGGTTGAATTGGGCAGCATTGTGATCTTGTCACCAGTCATGGATATCTTCTGCTTTGGTTTCTTGCATTACTTGCTCGCAGCACGTCTGTCTCTACCACAAAACCAGATGAGTTACACAATTGTAGGGAGAAGATGGAGGGAAACAAGAGCGTGCTGAAGCCTCCTGCTAACTTCTGCCCAGGCCTCTGGCAGCATGACTCACTGTGAGCTGCCATGGTTACGAAACAAGTATTACTGTGCAGATACAAACCATGCTCAGAGGCAAGTACATTGCTGACTGATTCCAAACTTGGAAAACACTCGGGTGTAGGTAAGGCCTAATACCAAGTGGGTGTTTGCAAAAATGAGAGTTACAGCAAAATCCTCCAGAGCAGGAAAAACAGCGTGCAGAAAGCAGAGGGAGGGAAAGCATCATGTGAAATCTTGCTTTCTGGTTCTTTTCGCTTATTCCTTCTGGTTTTCCAGCGCTACTGTCAGAATTGTTCCACAGAAAAACAAACGAGGGGAGAAAAGAGGATGTTTCTGTACCATGGCAAGAAAACAAATAGTAGTGTCATGGATGATTCAGCTGGCAAGGATAGTGAGTCACGGAAATGCAGCATGGAAGTGCTCAAGTGCAGGATACGCGGCACAGTGGAACATCTGATGTAGATTGAGTTCAGTATCATGGCACCTTTAGAGAGCTAGGGCCAGCCAGGACTGCCAACAGCCTCAACGCTTCTCTCCTGTGAGCTCAGCAGAATGTAAGCCCACCTGAAGTGCCGGAGCAGCGCTTCTGTCAGCTTCAACCAAGTTGCAGGGTTTCCATGAAAAAGGTATGCCTGATCCTCCTTGAGTCACGCCAACAAGGAAAGCACTCTTATTCAATTTCCTGAGAATTAACCAAGTAAAGCACTCAGGGATGCAAAGTCAAGCAGCTGCACCCTCATGAAACAAACTGTATTAATAGGGTTTAACAGCAGGGAAGTTTTCCCTGGAAAGGGAAAACAGTTTCTGGTTGCATTAGCATCCTCCCAGAGGCCCTTCTCTGGCTAGAAGAAAAGGCCGGGCAATCTTTGGACAGCTATTCTGGGAGTCCTGAGCCTGCAGAGATCTCTGGAGTGGAAGAAGAGGACTCAGCAAAATGCAGAAAATAAACTCCTGAGCAATTTCCTTTTTTTTTCTTCCAGTGTGTTTCTGTGCCATTTTTTTCTTTTTTTTCAGTTACCTGCAAATCTCCCTACCTTGAATGCATGTTAAACCACTCAGCAGTGCACCCTGACTGTCAGAGCCACCCCAGGAGGGACGGCAGTCCTAAATCTGGTTTTATGTCAGCTAAATCAGGGTTACAGTCAGCTGGGGTCACCAGCATGATACATAACTAGTGTATCTGACCCCAAATCTGTATTTTATAGATAGGGAAATACAGAGAAAACCGAGGTGACCTGCTCACAGCTCACCAAACAAGCCTCGAGGTGGGACCATGCTGACTATTTTTAGGGACAACTAGCAGGTCCAGTGAACCAGGAGTGAATTTTTGAGCTCTCTCTGCAGTTGATTTCACTGCTAACCTGAGGCAAATGCTTTCACTTCTTGTGGCTTCAGCTTCCAGTCTGTACAATCAGAGGGGCAGGTCACCTAATTTGGAAAAAAAAAACACCAAAAAACCACCACCAACAAAATAAGACAAAATAAATCTCCACAATGTTATTTTACTTTCTAAAATAATTATCAACAAGTGGGCTTCCATGCTGGTGGGTCCCAACTACAAGCAGGCTCTTGCTCCAGACCTCTGCATTATGAGGCTGTCCACGTGAGGGAATTTCTCAGCATTTTCACCTGTTTATTACCTACTGTAGCATTTCACACTTCTATAAAAAAGCACAATGCTTTTGCTGAGCAAATTCCACACAGAAATCCAATGTTGGGTGGGGGGAGAATGGGGGGGAAGGAAGACCTGTTGGTAAGCAATAGTTATGTTTAAACTTATTCCATGAGGGAAAAATTATTTGTTGGGTCTTTCATGGGTTTGGATATACACGCCTGGAAGCAGAGCGCTTTGGGACGGACTTTGGGATCTACCAATGCAGGAGAGGGCGTCAAACTCAGAATTATCTCTGCTAATGAGGTCTGTGCTAATGTGCTGTGGCCGGCACATAGCAAAAGTAAAATGAAATCAAGCAGAGATGCTGCTCCTGGCCTGCCTTCCTGTAGACCTGCTACTTCAAGACTGTAGAGGATGAAGGATAAAAGTGAGGTTTTAGGTCACGGCTAAAAGGCAGAACTGATTTCAAGAGCGTCACCTCAGCCCCAGCCCTGTGCTTGCTGGGACACGCGTAAAGACGCTGAAACTACGCACGGACACAAGACCTGAGCAGCCTCCTCCCCTCCAGCACAACCAGACCCATCTCGAAGCGAGCGCAAGATGGCGCCTGAGGGGGAAACGCAAATCCCGCGCTGCGCACACCACGTGACCCCTCCCTCTCCGCCCAGAGCGGGGCCGCCCCTCCCAACTCTCGCGAGAGCCGCCCGTGGCGTCGCGGGAGCCGGTGCTGCGCTGCGGTAGGAGGTCGGCGGAGAAGGACGGAGCCGGAGCCGCTTCGCCGCCCTCCTTCCTCCCTTCCCTCCCTCCCGCCTCGCTCCCCTCCGCAGCCGGGAGGATGCCGCGCTCCGGCCCGCTCCCCGCCGCTTTCTCCCTGCTGCTGCTGACGGCCGCGCTGCTGCCGGCGCCCTCCGTCGCGCAGAACGGTGAGGGCGGCGTGAGGGGAGCTGAGGGAGGGGGGGGGGCGCGTTGCCATGGGGCCGCCGGTTGCTATGGGGGCGGCTACGGCGGGGGACGAGGGTCATGGGGGGCGGGGGGGCGCCGAGGCCGTTCGCGGGGGGCGGGGAGGGGGGGGCTGCGGTCCCGCTGTGGGGCTGGGGGGGGGTGAAAGCCTTGCCCCCCCCCGTTGCGCTGCCCGGTGCTGAGGTGCTCCGCGCCCGGCAGCGCGACCGTCTCCTCCCGCCCACTGAACCTGCATCTGCCGGGTTGCCTTCGGTGATTTATAATGCAATAAAGTCGTAGTTCCTTAGCAACTAAGGAGGTGCTGTGATAGGAGCGTAAAAGAGGGAAGGGAAAAAAAAAAAAAAAAAGGGGGAAAAAAAAAAAAACCACCCTTCTCTGCGCTTTATAGGAGAGTGTGAGCTAAATGTGGCGCGGCGTGCCTCCTCCCCGGTGAGTTCGCAGCCAAGTGCGTGGCGGTCGGGGGCTGGAGGAGCTCCGTGTGTCTCCTGGTGATCCGGGACACCCTGTGGCACTGCGAGATGAGAGGTGGCTCTGAAGGAGGGATGGGGTGTGCAGCGTCCCCTGTGTGGCATTACAACAAGGCAAGGGCAGGAGCTCAGCTGCGAGGTTTGTGTGCGTAGGGGAGGTGTTACCTACAGAGAAACCACACTTCGCATATACATCTATTCACACTGATTTGTGGCTGCTTCGCCCTCTCACCTCTCCCTTTCCTCTCTGCTGTGCAGTTATACCATCCTAGCCTTTTTTCTTGAGGTAGGTTTTGCATTGCAGCATGAGGTCGCCTTTGACCCTTTGCTGTAGGAGAGAAGCGCTGAGGCCTTCAGCCTATTTAACAATGATAAGGAGACGTAGATATAAGAAATAACAGCCCAAACATCCCAGATCGGATTTATTTCCTCACTGTATGTGCGTTTTGCAGTCTGAAACCAAAGTGACTGCTAACCAAGCTGCTGCACAGAGAAACCTGTGGGCTTTCTGCATTGTGAGGGCCCTTCTTAAGGAGCACCAGAGGCCAGGCAAATCCTGGCCAGTTGGACTGCTGTGGCAACAAAGTCTGGTTCTTCTGCATTGATGCAGTCTGTGCTATTGCAGCATGGTTTCAGCAGGGTTAATCTGCCCACATCGTGTTTCCCATGGTATTTGGGTGAAGTGAGGTGACGTGTGAGTTAAATAGGTCGCATGCTTGAAGCTGCTCATGTGTTGAGTTAGCAAGCAAGGTGTCAAATGCTGGCAGCTGGTATAAGGATGCTAACTAGCTGCTTGATAGGCAGTGCAGGTGCTTGGGTTTTAACGGTAGTTGTGTGTCTTAAGGTCAGCAGTTGAATACATTTTGGGGGTAGATGGCAGGCCTTAGCCTTTCTCTGCTTCATTCTTGGCTTCCACTGCTGACATGAAGCTAACCTAGCAGTAGCAGTTTTTGGCATGAGATAAGGTTACAGACCCCAAGAGTTTTCTGAGTGCTCATTAATTTTTATGTGGTTAACTAGGGTTGTCCCAGCAATAACTGATAGGGGAGACTCTGAGCACGTGTGCTGAGCTAAGAATTTACACAAGAAGTGAAAATCTTCTTGGGAAGGACTGGAGCACTCCAAAGGCAGAGATCCTTCTGAAAAAGGTGCATTGCTGCAATTGAATTTCTGCTCCCCATTTGAGTGCTGTCATAGCAGAGAAGCAAGTTTAAAGCTTGCACATCAGGCCCAGCCTTGGAGGAGCTGATTTTTCTGCAACTGGTGGCCAGTGAGATGCTTATGGAATCGCTTCCGCTTCTGCTGTGGCGTGAAAAATAGGTACAGCTGTTTTCTGGGTTGTATGTACTCCTGGTAAGCTGTTCAGAAAACAATTTAACTTGAAAAGGGTTGTGGAAATCTGTCAGTGGCAACTATCTAAACACTGCTGGGGGTGTGCTTTGAAGGTGTGGGGGGAAGTAACCCCAAATGTATGCCCAGGAAATCCATTCAGTGTTACTGATATGTAGCTGTAGTGAAAAGATGCCAGGGGTTGTTCTGCATGCAGCAACACTGAGTTATGTACCTGTTGAAGCTGCAGGTCATGGTCTGCCCAGCCAGCAGTATGCAGCAAAGCCTGTTGGAAGCAGCCTTTTTTCTTCTGACAAGAGATTACTGCTGAATTTTTCTAGAATTAATGTAATCCAGTATAGTTTTAATTAGCACCACGTATAGATTTAAGCTGACTAAAACGGGAAATAGGTTTTTGGCATCTGTAAGGATTATATTTAAAGCTCTTACATAAACACCAAGGGATCCCAGAGAAAGTTGTGTGTCAAAAATGTGACTTTTCCCAAGGATTCTTCTGAGACTCTTGTCAATTTCTTGATGTCTGTGTCCAGCAGGTGGGTTAGGTGAAGTAACAGAAAGGAGAGTTAGGAGAGGAAGCATGAGGAGGAACAGCTGAAAAAATCGGTCAGGAGGGTCTGTGTAAACCTTGTAGTTTGCAAATGATGTTGGTTGGAAAGTCACTTCTTCAGATCAGTGTTCTCCTTGTGGGAAGGAGCTTGGCTCTTTGGTGATGAACACCATGCCTTCTTTGGTGGCTGGTTTTCAACCTTGGCAGCATATTTGGCAGCTGTTTCCTTCAAAACCAAGGCTTGAAGGTACTAGCACTTGGTAAGGTTTAGTTTTAAAGGAGCATGGCTATATCTCTACTGACGGCTGAAGTAGATACTTGAGCTGCTCCTGTTGAATTTGCAGTCTTTAGCACAGCAGTACACAATCTGAATCACTTTTTCCAGTTCTTCCCTTTTCAGAGCTCTGGTTTGGCAGTGTGCACTTAAAAGCAGGCTTTCTCGTGTCTTGTCTGAAGGACCAAATTCTTAAAATCTCGCATTTTTAAAATTGTGAATGCTGTTTCTGGCTGCAGCTTTTCAGCCATTTTGCACTGATTGCCTTCTGGTATTCTGATGTGATTTTAGCGGTCCCCAGATAAAACTAAGAAATGGTTTCATACAGCATTTATGGAGCGTGAGTGTGGGCTGAGCATCGAGGAAGATGTTCAAAGTTCTGTTCTCCCCACCATTTCTATTCTCTTTCCTCCTACAACTCCCGCATAGGAAACTTAAATACAAGCAAGATGACTAACATGTATACGCTTGAAAACTGCATTAAACCCTTACAGATATCTGCTAACAGGTAACGAGGCGTCAACTGCTGGTACTGGCACTTCAAACAATAGCTTTAATTACGTCAAGAAGCAATCCAAGTGGAAGTGCTGTTAAGTGCTGAAGTACACTGCGAGCATTAACTGTCCTTGCAACAGAGTCCTGCAGGAAGACTACTTGTTATGCTCATGAATGAGGTGCATTCTCTCCTTCACAATGATCTGTTTCTTTTGCTTTAAGCACTCCTTTAGAGGAGGCGATTGTAAAAAAAAAACTTGTATTGTAAAGGACAATGCTAGCCTGTGATTCATCCTTCGGTTGTAAAACCAGTGTGGAAACTGCTCAGCTTCAAGCTCTGGAGGTGCTGCAGCTCCTATTGAGGAACCTCTTAAGGTGAAAGCTGGGTAAACGGATTCTGCTTATTTTTAACTGGGAAGGTCTGTTAGCTGTGAACCTAAAGCAGCTCTTTTGCCTCTTCCGACGTTTTATTTCCTACATCCATACAGTTTAGAGTGCTCCCATTCCATCAGCATTTAATTTCTCTGCTTTTCTAGCTCGATTGTTATGGTCGTTCCGTGTAAGTTGTATTTCCTTACTGTTCCTGGTGCTTTTCAGTCACGTTTTCAGGAATGTGATGAGTAGAACTGGCCGCAGTTCCAGTTGGGACTGGCCCAAAGCTCAGTGGAGTGGAAGGATGGCTCAGTGCATCTTGCAGATGGCATTCCCATTTGCATCACAGGACAAATGCGTTTTTTACAGTATGTTTTTGACTCATGTCCAGTGGGATCCTTTACAATGGTCACATCTTACATGACAGGACTGCTGCTTTGTGTTCCTTGACTGCCTACACCAAGCAGTTCTTTGATGTTCCTGCTAAATGGCATCTTCTGATGGCTGCTTCCACTTGTCATGATCCTGTTGGGATCTAATGGAGCACCCACTGGTGCTCCATTCAGCTTGCTTTGCTTTTGTCAACTGAAACAACACTCTAGGCAATCAGCTATCTTATTTTATTCTGTTTTTCACCTACTTGCTTGTATACGTGAAAAAACACCTGATATACAAAGCTGTGTTAATAGAGTTTTATTTTTAGGTAGGAGTCTCTTGTCTGGAGGCAATAACAATTGCCCTATTGAAATTAGGAAAATTGCAGCTGTTTTCTCCTCTGTTTACATCTGTGTTTTACTGACTTTGCAGTGGATCAGATTGTCATGGGTAAGTGGCCTCAAACCATGGAAGGTCAGTAGGCTTTGTTCATCAGATAGGTTTCTCCCATTGTCTTCCTGGGCACTGAACTGGGATTGACTGTCTGCAGTTCCAGTCTGGTGGAGGAGGATTGGCTGTTTTAAAGTTGAGAGTTGTCAAAATTCTGTATCAAAAAATAATGTCCAGTAGTTCCAATTCAGATAACTGAACCATTTTTTACGTGACTTTAACAAAATCTTACTATTGAATGCTTTCACTTCCTTTGCCATTGTGTGCTACATTGTTTTTTTTTTTTTGTCATTACGGGAGATTCAGTCTAATTAAATCTAAAAATAATTTCAGCCTGGATTGAAGGTCTTCAGAGTATTTATCCACTAGCGAGATAACTACAGTAGACTTTTAAAAATTCATGTTCTCTTGATAAGCTTGAAGCTTTTTTGGGTCATGTGTGTGGTTGAAGTCACCACTTCAGCATTGACGCAAACTCATTTGTGCAGAAAGACAACTTTGGAAGCTGGGAGGGATTCATCAGGCAGTGTCAGAAGGCGTAGATATCTGCTAGAGTTAAGAATTAGAAGATTTGGAGAGTGGAACTTTTTTTCACTATTCCTGTTCAGAATGCAGTGGAGAACAGCACTGAGATGTTCAGCATCAGATTTTGGCTGCAGCAAGGTGCGTAAGGCTCTGATCTGGGTTGAATCATAGAAAAGCCCGGGTTGAAAAGGACCACAGTGCTCATCCAGTTCCAACCCCCTGCTATGCGCAGGGTCGCCAACCAGCAGCCCAGGCTGCCCAGAGCCACATCCAGCCTGGACTTGAATGCCTGCAGGGATGGGGCATCCACAGCCTCCTTGGGCCACCTGTTCCAGTGCCTCACCACCCTCTGTGTTGCTGGGTAAATAGGACCCCCAGTTACACTGCTGGAGGCTGTAGGGTATAGGACAGCTTATAGGACCCTAGGAGTTTGGATGGAGAAAGGTTAAAAAAAACAAACAAACCAATCTCTAGGACACTAGATTTCTGCTTTGCAGCTGTGTTCAAAAGAAGGATGAAGAAGCATCCTATCTATTCTCTGCTCTTTGGAGGAAGTTCGGGATTTCAGTATAACAGATGCAGTCTCAGACCTGTTTCAGGAACATGTATTTGTGTAAACTATTGGTGTTCTGTATCAGATCAAAGTGTTTTTATATACAAAAAAAAAAGTTGGGGAGAGATGTAAAAGAGCAAGAACAGATCTACAAACCTTGTACATGAGGAGGAGCAGGGTCTAAGACGCTAACTGGCTAAATGAATTTGTATTGTGAAGCTTTTTTATAGAGGATAATTAGGTTATGATGTCCTGTTCTGCTATGAATAAAGAAAAAACAAACCCAAGTCTTGGAATGCTGTAATTCCTATGGGCTTGTTTAGTAGTACATGTTATAAAATAATACATTAATGAATCTATTAAGCCTTGGTGCAGCTAAGTAGTGTCGTTATTTACTACTTCCCACATTATGTCGATTATGTTAGTTTGGAGTAGATGTGGGGATCACAGAGGCTCTCCCTGGAGCTCGTTTGTTTGCTTGGAAACCTCAAATAAATGCATTTACTAAGATGCATATTGAAGGATGTAAGAAAGGAAGATAGAGGGAGTGTTATGGATGAGAAGAGGGAAGATGTGAAAAGACGCCATCAGTCCAGAGCTTGAAGCAGTTGAAAAAGCAAATGCCATATTGATGGGCTGCTCCTGGATTTTATTTTTGGTCTTTTTGGCCTGGTTTGTGTCAGAAGAGCTTGGTGGTGGGGATGAGCTGGAATAAGCTACTTTAGCAGGTTCAACTTGTAAGTATGCAAGTATTTAGTTCCCTTCGTATTCGTTCAGAGCTCTTAATAAACAGGTTTGCATGCAGTTACCAATTGCAGTCCAGCTGCACTGTTAATTCTGTTGAAGTCACACATGTTTGCAGTATTAAGAAACGACTATGTTGCTGTAAGGGTTATTTAATGACTGGCATAAGTGGAGATGATGAAAATATGGACTGACATAAGGAAGATCTGAAATGAATCTTGCAGGCCAGAACCTGAAAGAGCAATGAAGATTGCTGTAGAGGTGGTCATGTGAATCAGGGCTGCTTGGTTTGGGGGGAAACGATACCTTGATAAAAGATCTGAAATTGTGAAAGAAGTTATGAGAATTTGGCATGGGTATTTTTTGGTGATGCTTGGAATTGTGTTGAGAGAGGCAGAGTAAACTGTGTGGGTTGCTTTGGTCTGTGGGTTTCATTTGCTGTTTGAGCAGACTGTTCAGTTAGTGATCAGGGTTAGTGAAGGGAAGGTAGGCTGAGAACAAAGAGTAAAGAGGTCAGGAAGGCTGTGTTTGTCAGAGTGCTGTTGATCTTGTCTTCCATACAGCTTCAAGCAAGGACAGCACGCTTCCAATCCTTGTACTTCTCATTGTTAATTTCTGCTTGAGGCATTCTAACCTGCGTGTTCAAATAGTTTACCTAAAGCAGTTTTCCACATATTATTATTTCATCCTCTCTCCTTTGCTTTAAGCAGCCACAATTGCGAGCAGCCAACTTGCACTCTGACGTTTTATATCATATTGCTTTATATTTCTGTTCTTGTGCAAGTATGACGGTGTATTAATTCATATTGCAGGATCTGTTTTAAGCCAGAAAGTCACCAAATAAGCAATTTATTCCACTCATGCTGAGTTATTCTGAGTGTCTTGAGTCTGTAGCTGAGGTCTCTCAGTGTTGGCTCTATTAAGCAGCCCTACACCTGACTCTGGAAACTAGAAATCTCATAACTTGGAGATAACATCCTGTTCAGCCTTGGCCAGTGGTAGAATAAGTTCTGCTGCAGCCTTCTTTGTCCTGTGGCCACCAGGCTACACAAACAGTGTGCTCAGCTGATAGCTGCTGCTGGGGCTTTCCAGCTGGCTGGATGAGAGGTGCCACAGAGAAGTGTTTTCCGAGCCCTGCAGCAGCTGGATGCTCAGCTCTTGTGCTGCACATTAATGTGTTTTCAGAAGTTTCCTCTGGGCAGCTTCCTCTTTGCCCTTGTCCCATTTTATTTCCTCTTTGCTGTATTTAGGGTTCGTTTGATGACTGGTTCCCATCATATAAGGCTTTATAATGCTTTAGATCACCTTCACCTTTGGATTCCCCCTCAATATAAGTGCTGTCACCTGTGGCTGTTGTACTTGAGCTTTACTCGGTTTGTGCCTGTTCCTTTATGCAAAAGGGCTGTGAATGATACTTGAATACCTCGACTGTAACTGTTCTGTACCGAGAGCTTTACTGCTTGTTGTCAAACATGACAGGAGTATAAATGTTCTCATTTCCTTCAAGGAGCGTTCTTCATTTCCTTCTGTTGCGTTATTTGTGTTTAGATTGGTTACAATGCAGCTCAGTTTTTCTGTATCCTTGACAGCCATGACAATGAGAAGCAATGCAGCATTTTCTTCTTGAAATGAAGGGGACAGTTCCCATCTCTTAAGGATGCTGAGCCTAACGTCAGACTGAGACACAGTATTGATTTGCTTCCACACGGAATTCTTTTCATTTTCAACTGGCAGTTTTTCAGCACTTTGCTCTAAGTTATGTAGTGCTCAAGAGCAACTTCTGGTCTCACTTAGGAGTACAAGATAGGTTTGGGCAAAGCTGTACGCTTTGGTCTGGGAGCTCCTATTTTTAGCCATACCAGGATCTATTTAGTGACCTCGATCTTGAGCCGTATGGAGTTAAGAAGGAAGGCATTTTGGGATTCTAGAAAGGGAGCTTGTGAGAATGGAGCAGAAAAACGACATAGGAGCAGCTTTTAAACTGCTAGAAATAGTGCAAGGCAGGAACAGCAGAAGGGAGTCAATGAATGAAGTGCTGCTTAGATCTTGTATCTTCTTTAGTCTCAGTAGATACAGAAGATTTTGGGCTTTTCAACATACAGTGAGTAAATATCTGAATTCTAACTGTTTCTCAGTGACCCACATTCAGATTTTTCAGCAAAGCATTATCTCCTTTTTTTCTTTATACCTTTTCTAGGCAGCGAATAAACTGCAGGAATGATTTATCCTGTTCTTTTTACAGCACCTAGCAAGTGCTAACCTGGAGCTGGCTGTGTTGGCACTGAGGGTGAGCATGCCTTGCCTGCTGATGCTGTTCTCTCACTCTGTCCTCAGTGTGACAAAAAAAAAAAAGTGGATTTATTGTTCCCAGCGGGTTTCCTAAGTATTACACTGTCATCCTCCTTTGTGAACTGAGAGCTCTTGCCTTTCAGAAATGGAAAATTACTAAACAAAGCTTTTTTTTTTCTTTGAGAAATGCAAACTTGCTCTAAGATGACTGTGAAAATATCACCTCTGGTTTAGGAAGTCCCTGAGCAGCGTAAGTGGCAGAAAATGATTGTTTGTACTGTTGTGACATTCTTCCCATGTCCACTGTAGTGAAGGGCCTGATCCAGAATTAATGCTTTACTCTGACCTCCAATAAGGTACTTTAAAAGACACCTTTGTAAAACAACTGCACAGCCAAATGGGGGGTTTTTGGTTGAAGAACATACGAAAGACTCCTTGATGCAGCCATCATGTGAGGTACGACAAGAGTGCCATGATAAAGAATGAAGAGAACTTTTTGCTGGAACTCAGGCAGATTATTGCAACTAGAACTCAACAAAATGCTTTAGGTCATCGTGTTCTCAAATGCTGCACAATCTCTAAAATGAAGCTAAATGTTCTTGGAAGAGGACCTCAGCTGTGAGTTTAGACTCCCTGGTATATTCATTAGGCTGCATGTGAGTTCTCTGGACTGCTCAGACACATGAGATCTTGCCTTGACTTCTGTGGAATACTTTTGTTTTTCAGTGAAATGCTAAATCCTTGTCCTCCCTTCTGGTTTTCACTCCCATCTCTGTGATGTATCCACAGTGTGCTGGTACTTCTGCTGAGTCCAAACAGAAGTGTTTTTCTTCCTCACGCTGAGCAAAGGATCACATTTATGTCATTACTTTATGTCAGCTCCCTTTTGTTTTACCCACTTGAAGAGTCCAGATGCACTCCTCTCTAATTGAGTTGCTGTTTCTGCTGCAGGAGAAATAGGAGTCTTTGGGCAAGAGGACTCCAGGCTGCATTTAAAGTTGTAAGGCTGACCCTAGTAAACCCAGAAGCTCCAAAATGGTCCATTTTATCCATGCTGGATGTTTTTGGGGTGTAGTTGTCCTCCTGTGCATCACTTATGTGAGGCATGGAAGCAGGCTGACCGTATCTCAGAAGCACAGTGTAGGTAACGGTCAGTTAAGCTCACATCAATCTTGGTTGAATGGAATTTGATTTTCTAAATAGTGGTATTTAATGCTGTGGAGGAGCTGCCCTCAGAAGTTTATTTCTGTACGAATAATCTGAGCAGTGTCAGTAGGCCACACGAGATCAAAGCCCTGGTCCAAAGAAGGATCTGATTTGTGACGTGCCCTGATGCGGCTGCATGTGCTGGCACTGAGCAGTGGGGAGAGCAAAGCTGTTTCTACTGGCATGTCCTACATACGGGTTGGTAGGGCTCTTTGGGTTAGCAAATCCTTGGTGGGTAGAGGCACAGTGGAGTCACGGGCCTGTCAAAACAGGGAGAAGCTGAACTGTACTGGACAAATTGCACTGGGGGGAAAGAATAGCCAAAAACGCAACTTAAAACAAAGATCAATAAATTTAGCAAATTGTGGCATCTTTTTAATATATTTTCTTCTCTTCCCTATAAGGAGAAGAGCACTGTGTTCTGGGAAACGGGCTGACTGACTGGCAGGTGGATCATAACCTGATTGTGAGCTGAAGTTAGCAGTTCCTAGACAGAAATTCTCTGCAGCTGTAAAAGCGTGAACTGCTGAAGTAAACGGAGCATCTCTTCTCTGACTCCCACTCCTGGAGCATTTCACATACTGCTATAGGCAAATCTTGCTCTGTGGAAAGTTAAACTCTGCCTTGCATTTTAAAATGTATTGTTCCATCTGCTAATGTGTGGTTTCTTGCGCACGTGGATTTTTTTGGTATTTCTGTTCTTTTCTCTGAATGACTTGGTTGCAGCCCCGCCTCGGGTTGTGTGACCTGTTACATAATCCAACAATTCTGCAGAGGTCTGTGTGTTAAAACATCCCACTTCCCTTCATCACAGATGAGACAGCGCAGCTCCTTCTGCAGAATGCCTAAAAGAGGCAAAAACAGGTTTGCTATTCAGTGCGTGCTTCCTTTGCACTAGGAACAAACGTGATCAGTCTCCTTTCAAACATAGTTGTTGGATCAGGAAAGGTCAAAGCAGAACTGGAAAGTGCTTCAACCTTTAGCTTGCTAAAGGAATAATTTCAGGGTTTAAAATAACTAAGCTGAACTCAAGATTTATTTTTTTTTGTTATCTGTACCCAACATCTTACAGTGATTCCAGTATCTTTGGGATGCAGATCCGGTTGTCTTAGAATATTTTTGAGATTTCCAGGAAGCAGGCTTCAGCTGCTGTGTTAGGTGTGAATGCTGGGTAAATTTAAATTGCTGTCTTGTCTGAGAAGCAGAGCTGCTGGTAACTGCTTTTCTATGTTATGAAGCTGAGTTTCTTCCCGATTACTTCTAGAGAATGGGATCCTGGTTGTTAACCCAAGTTATTTCTTGGCAGTATGAAGGAATTATGTCTTTGTGTTTTAGGGAAGCTCTTGTACATTCCTTAGGTACAACAAAAGTATTTGTGTAGTGACCTAAAGAGGAGTTAAAACTATTAAATCTCAGCTTGTTTTTTCCCCCTGCATGGATGGCTGTAAGTCTTTTGTCCCTAACTTGAGTCAGGAAGAAGCAGGAATGGAAAGAACTGGAGAATAATGCCTTCCCTTTCAAAGGACAATGCAGGCTTAATCTTTGGGAAAACCTGTGAGAAGCTGGGCTGGAAATTGGCTGTGAGAGGAAGTCTGTTGCAGTAAATGCATCTTGGAATGTTCAAACCAGCTTCCTGACAACGTGCACCCTCTGAACAAGCAGGGATCACTTGGCTGCAGCATGAAAGCTGTCCAGAGTCTCTCGACTCTTGCAGCAGTTCTTTGGTGAGAGCCCTAGGGAACACTTAGCAGCCCATGTTGTGCTCAGGAACCCAGTAATGACAAACCTCTTTGGGACTTTAAAACGCTGTCAGGTTAAAAGGGTTTTTCATTCTGCTGGTGTTACCCTGAATTGGGGTGGATGTCCTTCTGGAATCACCAGAATGGCTTTGTCATCCACTGTTGTTTAATTGATGCTATATAAGGTGTTGGTCTGAGAGAGCTGCTCAATGCAGATAACCAGAGTTGCTTTTCTTATGCAGCATTTCAAACTCATGCTTAACTAAATGCAGTTCTGTCTAGGATTTGTCCATGTCTTTGTGTAACTTGAGGTGGATGTGAGCTACTCCAAAGACTTTTGAGAGCAGTCCTTTACCATTTGCTTTGAAATACAAAGAAATGTGCTTTCTTGGGCACTGAACAAATGGATGAACTTGCTCTTGTTCTGGATCTCATTCTGCGTGCAAGTTAATGTTTCAGGTAGATCAGTTGGCTTCATCATGTCTCTGATCAGTTGTTTGAGAGCACTGATCCTAACATTATAAGGATCTGAGGACTTTTATAAGGTTTTTATATCATGTCTGCAGTGGCATTTTATACTGTTGGCAATAGTATGCTCATCCAACCAGGACATCCAAAGCAGAGAGAATCGTTTTAATAGATGAACTCAGAGGACAGAGACACTTGGAGCTTTCTAGATGATGTTTGTTCAGTTCCTCTAAGCAATGGGGTTTAAAACAAAAAGCAGGCTTTGGTGAGGAAGAACCTATAAACTGAAAGTGAAGCTTGCACTCAGCAGGAAAAGAGTTATGGTGGGATCTTGAGAATGCACTGTGTATACATGCTGTTTCCTGTAACCAAGTTCACAATTAAAATCTGTTCCCTGTATAAAATGGAGTGTGATTCAGTCTGTGTTGCAGTTGGTGCATCTGATTGTGCTGTTCTGCAGCACAGCTGAACTAGAGGAACTTTGTTCTTCCCAGCTGAAGAACTAGGAATAAACACAGGCAGACCACACATTGAAAGTGTGACTGCAGCTAACAGGCTGATACCTGTACAGAGCCAAAATGAGGGAGCAGCTATTGTTTGTTGTTCTGATTATTCTTCTCTTGCTATGTATTTCAGACTTGGAACCATTTTCCTTTCTCCTGCCTTGTGTTATCAGACTTACAGGCATGTGATTGTTGCAAAGTTAGCATTATAAACACGGACCACAACTCCTACAGTGATGTCAAAATTTGTGAGAGATGCCTGGAGAGAGTTGAAGTGGATTGGGAATATACTTGAGGTGAAAAAAACAACTTTCTGAAATCAGAGGTGTACAGATGTAGTTCCTACTACATACTGGTGTTGTTTCTACCTACAAATTGTTTCCCCTATGAAGACAGACTGAGGGAGCCTGGAGAAAAGAAGGCTGCAGGGGGACCTCATTGCAGCCTTTGCTCCCTAAAAGGAGCCTACAGACAGGTGACTCAACTCTTGGAAAGGGTAGATAAGCGCAGGACAAGGAGAAATGGCTTTAAGTTGGAGGAGGGAAGATTGAGGTTGGATGTCAGGGGGAAGTTCTTTACAGAGAGAGTGGTGAGGTGCTGGAACAGCTGCCCACAGAGGCTGTGGATGCCCCGTCCATCCCTGGAGGTGTCCAGGGCCAGGTTGGATGGGGCCCTGGGCAGCCTGGTCTGGTATTAAATGGGGACGTTGGTGGCCCTGCAGGTGGCAGGGGGTTGGAGATTTATGATCCTTGAGATCCCTTCCAACCCTGGCCATTCTGTGATTCTGTGTTTTTTCATTATATTACGAAAGAAAGCTGGTGAGATCACCTTTTGGAAAATAAGTGACCGTAAGATAGAAGTTACAGCTGAAAGCGTGAAGTTAAGCATTGCTTGTTAATTCTGAGGGAGCCCTTAAATGAAGGCATGCTCTGTGTGAATGTGGAAAGGATGAATGGGCAGCTTGCACTCCTCGCCCTGATCTGAGTGGCTTTTTCTTTTGGGAGAGGCAGTTGGAGCAGAGGACCTTCAGAAATCCTTTCCAGTCTGAGCTCTGATTTATAACCCAGGAGCCGGGTGGTTTCTTCGTGCAGAGGAGTTTGTTGGCTATGCAGGATGTATTCCCAGGACGGCCTTGCAACGGAGAAGGCTCTGAACCATTTACTTAAAGGCTCCCTGAATTTTTACTTCAGCAAACGAACGGAATTAGTTGGGCCATAAATCTTTTTTGCACGTCAGACTGAGCAAGGCTTCCTAATGCACTGGGGAATGTTGGTCTGAATCCAGACAACGTTAATCCTCCTGTCTGTGGACTTGGAGAAAGTAATCCTCAGGTTTCCTTCTCTGTGCAGTGAATCTAATGCTCCATCAGGGGCTCATGCATTTTGTATGATGCTCTCTGGCTAATGTTTTCCTCCATAGCAAGTTGTAGCCTGCATTCACCTGTATAAAGCTGCAAGATGAGATTGCAGGAATTAGGTTCTTGAGCAGTGAGAGCACTGTGAAAATGAAACCCATTGCTTATCGGTGATATGAAACCAAACCTGCTTCTTATGGGTGATATGATTAAAGGCTGTGTTCTCTGGTGATAAATGAGTGGGAAACCATGAAACCCGCTAGATGATGAGTGAAATCAGGCGGTATGTTTTAGTGTTCTCTGTGGAATGAAGTATTTTCACCCTTCTTCTCTATCCAGAGTATCAGCTATCACTCTTGTGTACAGATTTAATTTAATTTCAGATACTTTTAGTAAAGGTCAGTATTGGAAAGGTACTAAATATTAATTAGGCTGGGTTTTTTTCTGCCCACACAAAGTACAAGTGCAGTACGTTGTCAGAGGGATTGTGGTCTTTTTCTTTTCCACTTGGAAAAATTTATCACATAATTAACACCTTTACAGTGAAGAAGAAAAACGTGTTAATTAGGAACAGTCCCTGCTAAATAGCAGTGGGTTGTTGCTTAGGCTTCCAGATGATGGATGCAGTGGGAAGATGGGAAGAAGAGCTGGACAACTTCTGATGTAGCTCTTTGATATCCTGATACAAGTTACAGGTGAGATTATCAAGTAATAAAGTTGAAAATAGGCTGAAGTGAAGGAGAACAAAGCCACCTTAGAATATGTGTGATTCAGTATTGTAATGGAGTCATTTCTTCCTCCTTTCCTGAAACTAGGAGGAGCTCCAGCTACACTTGGAATCCTGAGATGGTACAAATGCAGCATTTCAGAAGCATGTTGAAGCATTCACATCGGGTTGAATTGTGTTCTTCCCTCATAAATCCTCATAAATGCACTTTTTTAATATCACTTCAGGTTCGAAGATCCAGTGATTTATCTGCCATGGTGGTCATAAAGCTTCACCTCTGCAGAGCCCAGGGATTTTGGAAATGCTAGAAAAGGTTGTTTTGGGGGGGGGAGGGAAAAAATGTATTGGCACCTGTAATTTGTAATAGCAGTTAGGAAAAGGGTATCACAGGAGTTTTTTTAAAAAAAGACCTTATTGAAAACTTCAACCTAATGCCTACTTTTGGTGGTAGAAACTCAGCATAAAGATGATGATGGTGTTTGCTGGTAACATCTGTATCTCATCTGGAGTATTTTAGGTAGCAATGAACATTATTTTTTAAAAAAAGGGCAACAACAGCAAAGCTCTTCAGCAAATCTGTTTGGCCTTTCGTTGTCCCATTTAGGAAAGACATTCCTAAAATCATTTATTTGTAAAAATGAATAGCTGTATATTAATAAGGAACCTTTTATGCGTGTTCAGAGACCAAAGAGAACAGAATAAATGGCTGTATCAGCTCTTTTCATTCTATACACATGGAATTGCAGGCAAAGTTCTCAAGTAGTACACAGAAACAAAATCTCCAGAGCTGTGCAAGTGCTGAAATAAGGGCATACGGCAGCCTGCAAGGACAACTGTGAAGCATCAGCCTGTGTACAGGATGGCTTTGGTTGTACATAATGACCATCTGCAAAGCATTCAGTCCCAAAGCTGTGCTGTGGGTTCACGCTGGAATCAGGCGTGCTTTTTGTGCTTACCTTCCAATTGCTTTTCTCATTTTAGAGCTGGGTTTGAACTGTTTGCTTTCTTTCAGTAACTGGAATTCAGCACAAGAATACCTGCGTTTCATGTGGTCCTGGCTGCTTCTGTCGTTGTGCTGGGACAGGCCTAATGTTACCTCTGCTGACATTCATCTGCATCTTCTTAAAGACAAAACCTAATTTTATTTTTAGCATCTTTTTCTAGGACTAGCTGTTAATTTGGGTTAAT
Source organism: Phasianus colchicus (assembly GCF_987193195.1). Lineage (NCBI taxonomy): Eukaryota > Metazoa > Chordata > Aves > Galliformes > Phasianidae > Phasianus > Phasianus colchicus. The sequence goes on along the minus strand of NC_143447.1, from coordinate 2,502,671 downwards.
ATTCTCCCTCTGCTTCTCCAGTGCAATTGGCGACTTTAGCAACTTAGAGCATCTTGTGTGGGGTTTCAGTAATGAAAGGGTATATTTGCATCAGTGGCAGTCATTTTGCACCTTCATGCTGTTTTTTGTGGGTGTTTTGTACTAATTGTCAGTCTGTTAAAGATCCTCTTTTTGTATGTGCTCATTTAAACAAGTGAGGGATTTAAGCTCTTTGGTCACAGTGATGCTGGTGTAGAGCTATTCAGGAATTGTCTTTTGTGTATTTTTGCATTAGTCTCCTGTCGAGGTAGGGTGCAAGCTTCTGCAACAGGCTTCAGAAGCTGGTCAGAATGACAGTTCAGTGTTTCTTCATGCCTTTGAGAGTGCTCGCATCATGGCTGTGTGCAGAATTCAGCTCTGTGGTCACAGCCAACATCAGCAAGCAGATGAGCTTTATTGCATCTCCCACACGCATTCTTAGGTGGATGCTGCTGGCTCTTCTCTGGATTCTGTCACTAAGGGCAGTTTGTTCAGGGCTGCTGCCATTTAAGTTGGAAGGGGTATTGCTGGTATGCAGAGCTGCAAATCATTTATGTTCCAAAGCTGGAATGTAGCTTGGCTTGGCCTTGCTCACTTCTGTCCGACAGGTCGCTCAGATATTGGCCAGTGAAGAATTAATCTGAAAAGGTTTCTTTTGTTGATAGAGCCTCATCAGTGGATGAGGAATGATCAGTGGAAACAGGAATGGTAAAGCTAAGCTTCTGCATTTAAAATCTTCAGCCCTCTCATCCGCTCTCCCCTCCTGAACTCCAGGCAGTGTGGAACTTTTCCGTCCTTCTGGCTCTGAGAGTCTGCTTTGTGTTTCTCCTGCTGCACATGGAAACTTCTGCCTGCCCTTTGTTCATTCTGTTAGGCAGATAACCATAAATTATTAACAAAAGTTTTTGGTTGGAAACATAATAGCGTGCTTTGTTTGCTCCATCTTCTGGACTGTCATAAGTTATTTTACTGGCACTTTGGGATATCTGGTAAAAACCTTGTGAGGAGTATTTAACGTTGGATTATTCCTTGTTCTTTTATGCACAACAACAATTAGACTTTATAAATACCACGAAATACCTTTTTCTTTGAATGAGGAAAAGTCACTGTGTAACAGGATAACTTGCAGATGGCTATAAGGATAAATACAGGATAAAAACAGGCTGTCATTGATATTACTGAAAGTTCATAACAGTATTTTCTTCTAAGCATTTGTAGGCACTTATACCTACTGTAGTGGTCAGTAAGGATCCATATAAGACTTGGGCTGTTCTGCTCCTTCTTTGGGAGCTTAAGGTGCGATAGATCCATTGCCTCCTTCCCCAAAGCCCTGACCTTTGCAAGCACTTGGATGTTAACCTCTCTTCTGCTCTATTCTTGTGGCTGGGGCTGATGTTTGCATGCTGAAGGCAGAAATTCTTCTTACCACGGGTGCTTCCCTGCAGCGTACAGGTTTTAACTCATACAAACACGGGCAGTTTCTCAGTTGTCAGTTGTATGATCTTGACATGCTTGTATCTTGCAGTCTTTCTTCTGATGCTCCTATTTCTAGAGCTGTGCAGAACGTGACGGTAACAAAGCAGTGAGTGCTGTGCAGAGGAGAAGACCAAGTAAGGAAACTGTTGGGCTCGGAAAGCCTCTTATGTAAGCAATGAAATCTGTGCAGTGTCATTTTCTGTTTGGTTTTGAACAATTACAGAAATCACTGACAATTGCCAAAAAGCAGGAGTCCTTCAGTTTCCAGGCTCCTGTTGTGTTGCAGCAAACGTTCGGTGTAACGTTTAGCTCTTTTTCAACCCTTTCTCTTAAAGTGTTTGCTGGGTACTGGCAGGTCTCAGCACTTTCTGTAGCTTCTGGCTGGGTTTTCATCAGAAATGGCCCTCTGGCAGATGTGCAGCTGGAAGCATTGCCTTGCCTTGATTTACTGATGCTGTTTGATGTGCTGCCTTTGCTGTTTCGCAACTACCGAGCATGTGAGTGTTAACTGTAGGTTCTTACCTGGAGTTCTTAATGGCACTGCCACTGCTTTGCAATGCTCAGTTTTTCTTAATCTGCTCATGGTTTTTCTGCCACCTTCGTTCCCATTTCTTCTGCTTGGAATTTTGATTCTAACCTGGAATATCTCTTGAGAGAGCACTTTTGTGAGGGGATGGGGGAGATTAGGGAGATGTGTGTACTGACGGCATCGCTTCTGAGGTCCTGATAGTGTTGCACTGAAATTTATCATAATCTCAGACATTGATTTTCAAGAGGATTTGGAACTGATGGAAACCCAGGGTTTAGAACTTAAACCCAGAGAATATTTACTGAGGAGTCCTTTGGATGCGGTCATCCTGTTTAATCTTTTTTCTTTTTAGGCTTTTTGCACAAGTTACAATATTTTAACAGTGTAGCTAATGCAGCATCAAACTAAAGGGCAAGCTTTTAGCAGCTTCTTCTGTCTGCATTACTGTAGGAGCATTAAGCCCTGGAGAGAAGGTGGGCTGTGGCATGATGTTGCTTTCACCCTTTGCATCCAGTAAAGCATGTTCAGACAGGTCTTGCTGCTTGATTTCTGCCTCTTCGGAAATTCCAGGTTTCCTCACTCAGGGTTCCTTGAAATGGGGACAGTCCAGCAGAGCAGGATCATAACCCAGTCTGCTTTGTTAGCTGAAGCAGAGATGTGAGAGCAGTGTGAGCCTTGTTAGCCCCAAGGAACAGCGCAGTGTTCTTAGCATGGTTTGTAACTCCTGGTAATTACAGCACCTCTGTTGCAACACTTTTTCCTCTCCCTCCAGCGATGGATTATTTGCAGTGGTATTTCTGGGAGCACAGAGCTCACCTGTCTTTAGTGCTGGAGTGCCAGGCTAAGAAAATCCTCGTCAAATGAGTTTGTAATTGGAATGATTTCTGGTACTAATTGACTTCTTTGCACCATTTGTTCTTGTAGCTATGTGAAGTGCTTCCTAATGCACGTGCTTCAGAAGCTTAGTTACTGCTGAATTGTCTAACGGTCCTCATCCTGAAAATAAACCGTGGTGTTTAGGGGAGGGGTGAATCAATCTCCAGTTTGTGTGGCACTCTGCCTGCGGCTGGGAGCCCTGCTGCCCAGGGAGCTCAGCCATCTGATGGGTTGTGCTGCATAATCTGTCTGGCCAGCTGCATTGTAATCTTTTAGTTTTAGGGGGAGGCAGGCGTGTGGGGGAAGAGACCGGCTTTAAAGGCAGCACAGTTTTCAATAGATACCTTTGAAAATAGGATTGAAGGACAGTTTAGTGTGTTTGTGCTCCTAACGTTGCTTGGAAGCTGGTAAGTATTGAAGGATTTCACGCCATAATAAGGATATTTTATCCTGTTTGGGAATGTCAGCACAGCATCCTGTTTCAGAAGGCAAACACCTGTATGGTCTCTGGAAGTGAGCAGCACCAAAGGTGCTTCTAGCTAATGGGGTGACCTTTCTGCCTGTGTGCATATACTGAAATCCCTTTCACCTCTGTGAATGCTGTGCTCTTCATGTCTTAACCTTCAGCTGCGAGTGCTCAGTGTTGTGCTTTTTCTCTAAAAAGTCACGTTAACAGCTGTTATTGTAGATTGCTAATGTCTGATCTGACTGTTTTCTGTACCTCGTTGCTTTGTTCTTTATAAGATCTTTTGTTTTCTGCTGCTCTGTCACTGCGTTTCTGCTGCCCCTCCCTCTAGCTGGGTTTGTCAAGTCGCCCATGTCAGAAACTAAGCTCACGGGGGACGCCTTTGAACTGTACTGTGATGTGGTTGGGAATCCCACTCCAGAGATCCAGTGGTGGTATGCTGAAGTCAACCGGGCTGAGTCTTTCAAACAGCTGTGGGATGGCGCTCGGAAGCGCCGTGTCACCATTAACACCGCCTACGGGGCGAACGGGGTGAGTGTGCTGAGAATAACCCGCCTTACCCTGGAAGACTCTGGGACTTACGAGTGCAGGGCCAGCAACGATCCCAGGAGGAATGACTTGAGGCAAAATCCCTCCATAACGTGGATTCGAGCCCAGGCTACTATAAGCGTCCTTCAGAGTGAGTTCGGCACCCCACCGTAGTGGTACTGTAGTATCTAGAGGCAGTCTAGTGTCCTTACCTTTCTGATGTCCCTGACTGAGCCCCTGCTGCCTTGTCCTGGTGTCTGGAACCCAAGACTGCTCCTCTGCCTGTAGTGCTGCCACCTGTCTGTCTTCTCCTTAGGATCAAAGGACTTTGGGACAATCTGGGGATGTTTCTCGTAGCTTGTGTGTGAAAGCAAGCCTGATGCTGAGTTTGTGCTCCTTCCCTGCCCCCATTAGTCCTGTAGTAGGTTTCCAGCCACCCTGATGCTAGCTTCTCCGTGAGTGCCTTTATATTTGATTTTTTTTATGTTCTTCCCAGGTCTAACTATTGCATTTTCTTTTTAAATGTCTTCTGTTCTCTTGGAATTTCCTCTGAATGCCTTCCTCACGTGATTTTGGTTGTTTCTGTAGAGATCCTTCCCTTTTCGTTATGTATGACTTCTAAATGTTTAGATTTTTCCATGAAGTCGTGGTGTTTCTTTTCCTTTCTGAACAGCAGCATGTTTCCTGATGAGTTCTCTGATGCAGCAGCACTGAACTTATGCAGCTATTCATAATGCAGCCTATGAAAGGGGGAAGAAGCCCTCCTCCAGTGTTGAAATAATAACCTTTGCTAAACAACTGTCATCTGAGAATGTGACCTTTAGCAGGGGAAAGCTTGCAAAAGCAGAGAATATAGCAGACACAGAATTGCTTTTTGGTGTCTATAGTTCCAAGTCCTTTCAGCCTTTGGCTGGCTTTTAAAGCCAGTGCAAGATTGGAGTGGAAATTTATACCATGAGAACTGGTATAGAAGAACTGTCTCTGATTGTGTGTAGGGTGATAGATGATAATCCTTGTTTGCTAACAAGATAAAGCAAATGCATAATGAGTTAAAGGCAGAGCAACTTAAATCTGCAACGTGGGCCTGGATCAGAGATCCCTCTGGGAAGTGGAAACAACATCCATGCACATGGAAAAATGGACAGCCAACCCAATGAAAAATGGAAGTGGCATTGGGTTGTTGAGCTGAAACGCACCCAGCTTTCAGTCCTAGTGCTTGCTCCCTCTGTCCTCCTTTGAGGACCAGGTCCTGAAGGACTTAGGTCTATAGATTGCTTGCACTGCCTCCAGTAGCAAGAGCTGAGTACATGTAGGAAATGATACTGCCTTAAGACAAAGCTCGAAACAGTTTGTCTTGCAGGAAGTAACATCTCCTGGGATGCCCCCTTCACTAAAGCCCTTAGTTCCCCTTGCACGTGGCCAGTCCTGCTGTCTGTTCTCCTCTCGGTGTAGTCCAGTCAGCTCTAGCAACTTGCAGAGGGAGCAAATCCTTTTCATATGACACGTCAGTGATGGTGGCCACGTCACTTGGGAGTGAATTGCTGTGAAGATGTCTCCATATGGAAAGTGGGTTTTTCCTCTCTCAGGCCATTGAAACTAACCTACTCTGGGGACTGAAGGCTAACCTCTCATCTTCCTCCCCAGTTCATGTCATCTCCTGGCATCTGGTGCTGCTAATTCTGGAGTGTGTATGGTGACTTCATTGCTAAGTGCCTTGTGACTGGGATAATTATTCCAATTCTGTGTTTTATTCACGCTTACGTGTGGGGGAAAAAGTATTGAACTGAATATTTTAATGCTTTTGCTCTGTGCCATTTGATGTGAAGAGATGTGACCTACTGTTGTTTGGGAGGCAGAACGCTTTGACATCAAACTCTTCCTTGTCCCTGCTGGAAAGAGATAAGGGGAGAAGCTGACTTTCAAGCAGATGAGGAACGTCGTATCTGACACTGCCCAAAATGTCTCAGCATTTGTACTCTGTGTGAACACAACCTGCCTCTGAAACTGGAATTTTGGCTAAACAGTGCTGGCGTTTCCAGCTGATGGTGCCTGGTTTGCTGTTGGCCCTGTCTGACATCAGCACCATAGAAAGAGAATGTCAACTGGATCACAAGAGCAGAGAAGTCAAGTGCAGCTTAGTTTTGAAAGTTAGTACTCAAGAGCTAGATCTGGCTTCAATCTCATTACTAATTTGGATAATGAATTTCACTTATGGGTTATTTTACAACCAGATCTTACGTAAAACAAGCACTGCAAATGATAGATGTGTGAAAATCTTGCAGCTTGTTCTTTCAGTTTGTCATCTTTGTCTGGTTGTCACTGTCCCAGTAATATTCCATGTGCACTTTGTCTTACAGAACTAAATGAAGTCAGAACTGCCTGAGTGCTTTCATTTATTACTTCATTTATTAAGCTAAAATAATATCAATGCAGGTAGAAGATGTAGATGCATTTGACTTCAGCCATCTTTCACATCTCAGAAAATTGTGAGTTATCTGTGAGAAGTGTTGGGGGAAAAAAAACACAGCTACAATACCTGCAGGTTTTCCACAGATAAATGGGAATTGTAATTTAAATAGCTGTGAAAAGAAGATCTGTGGCCTGCCCACTGAAACAAGGAAAGGAAAGGATATACAGGGCTTCCAAATGGCTCTGTTGGGTTTTCAGGAGGTGGGCATTTTTCATGCCTGCCTCTCTGGGCAATAATCAAAGCATTGTATTGGATAAATGGATGTTTAATGCAATGAAAAATACTCTGTTTTTTGACAAGACTGTTATTTTCCCCTCGTCATTCCATTAAATAACTTGTTTTCCAAGTACTTGGCAGATGAGTATCCAGAAGGCTGCATGGGTATGACTAAATTTGTATTCTAAGTATCTTATGGCAAGGCAAAGGAAAAAAATAATTAAAAAAAAATTAAAAATCCTTTGCTGACATGCAGAAATCACTGAGATGTTCATTACTGACCAACTTCTTCACCTTGCACTTTGCTGACCCAGCTGCAGAGCGGGAGGCTCTTCCCTCATTAACAAGTTAAGGTATTTTCAGGTATTTCCATTTATCTCCCTAAAGCTCTGTCATTCTCTGTTCTATTTTTTTTAAGTGAATGCTTGAAACTGTGAGCCCTGCACCCTGCTGCAGCCAGCAAAGGATGCCACACATGTGGTCTCGTTATGAAGCGAGACTCACTTTTTTTATCCTAAATGTTTATCATTCAGGTTGCTTTAAAAGCCTGACTCCAGTTTTAACATAGTGTGTATTCCTATATGTTATTCTTAAGCATGAAGGCCTACTTTTACCATTTTTCTCCAGACTTGTGTCTTAATCAGTGAGTGTGTGGTCTCATTCCACATACAGGAGAAGCTGCTCTGCATCTCTATTAAGCTTATTCAGATGTAACTTTGCTCACTTGCTCTGTATGTCTTTGTAGTAGCAGAGCAATGCTCATGTCTGGTGAGGAAAGATGGGCAGGTGCAGACAGGATAGATTCCTTAGTCTATCAGTGTTTCTTATTAGTGAAATATTACTCAGAAGATGTGCCTTGGAGGGCTGTTATCTATAGAAAATGGTCTTGTTTTAAATCTCAGCACAAGCAGAGAGGCCAAGTAATAGCCAGATTAAAGATGCTTCCAAAGGAATGGTTGATTTCTTGTGTGTATACTGTTGGGATGTATATTTACCTGTTTTATGTTCAGCAGTGTGCAAAAATGATTGAGTTGCACTGAAATCTGTAGCAATGTTACCAACTAAAATGAATGTTTTTTTCTTTTCCCATATAGGGGAGCTGATCTGTAAGGTGTTGCCTTTGCTCTCGTGGTCAGATGTTTTATTGTGACTTTCTTGGTGTCTCCCAAATTAGTGCAGTGACGTTCCTTGTGTAGTCTCTTTTCCTTTCCCTTTCCCCCTTTGAATTTTAGACTAGTGTGGCACATCCGCCAGTGAAGATTTCTTGCTACTTAATGCATCATTTTTTTTTCAGAGCCAAGGATCAATGCCAGCGAGGATGTAACCATCCAAGTGTACGGTCAGGCTGCCATCACATTACAGTGTAACCTCACCACCAGTCCCAGCCCCCTCTCTGCCAGCTACTGGGTGAAGAATGGAGAAGAGATTCCTGGCACTAGAAAAACCTCAAACACTACAGAATACAAGTAAGTCTCCTTGGGAAAAATCTTGTGTTATGTTGGAGAATGTCAAAATTGGTAGAGTTGTAGCTTTGGAGTAGCTGTTGGGATGCTGGGACTCTCAGTGTCCGGTGCCTGTCTCAGTGTCCCAGTGGTCATACAAATCTGTGTTAAGGGCTTGTCAAAAAGTATGTTTGTGAATAGTGTTGGAATAACACAGCTGTCCTGTCTGGGTCACATAAATATAGCATCAAGAAGCACACAGTAGACTTTGTTATTATAGGCTCATTTCACTCTAAACTCCTCTGCTTCTTTTCTGGGTTATCTTTTAACACATGGACATAGGTGCAAACACCAGGTCTAGCTTTCCTTCCCTCCCAATATATTGTGCTCTTATCTTTGTCCTCCTTATATCTACATGAAGATAAGTTTTCAGCTGTGTGTGTCCTCCTGTTGTACAGGAATAAATCACTGCAGGAGTCAGCTGGTTTAGTCATTTCTGACCTTGGAATGTGAAGAGCTGTTCTCTGAGTGTTGTCAGAGCAGTACTTTGAAATGATACCAAATCTTGACTAAACTAGCAGAGTTCTATCACATGCTTCGTGTCAGTATATCTGTATTTTCAGCATTAATGTGTTCCACGTGTGTGTGTGCTCCAGATTTGTCTCTATTTTCCATCTAAGGGTGTGGAGGAGAACAGAATGTATATGGCCAGCTCTTCCATTCCTCTGTAGCTTGCATCGAGCAGAAATCCTTCCAGGGTTTCTGCATTCCTGCAGTAGTTCTTTCTGGCCATGGAGTTGATGAGAGCACACACAACATGTTCAGCGATGCCATCAGAGATCTGTTCTGTGTATATGGTTTCCTTGCTTTTTTCCCCTCCCAAGCTTTCATTTCCTTCTCTTGGAGCTAGAATGGGTCTCAAGCACAACCTTCTGTTCAGTGCTAAGCTAAATTGGGAAGCACTTAGGGAACATCTTAACCACCTGTGGTATTTCTCTTTAGAGAAACAAGACCAGTTTTGAGCCTCCTATTTAGCTGTTATAAGCACCAGCAAGAGGAGCAGGGTAAGGCCTGCTGTATTACAGCTCATCTGCTGTACCGTGCCTTGTCTGCCTGTGCACTCTGCTGGCTTCTGTATCTTTGCCACAGTTCTCTGGGCTCTTTACTGCACAAATGGCACAGAATTAAGAAATATCAAAGGTTCTCACTGCCTTGGCAAAGTGAAAATTCACCACAGCTATGAAAATTGTATTTAATTTTGAGCAAGCTGTGTTCATGCTGTTCCTTTTTACTTTCCTCTACAACCCACCTGCATTATTTGTTCAGTTTTTGCAGTTAAATACCCTAGTTCTGCAAATAGATGCTGTTAGATGCATAACCACATACTCAGTATGACGTTTAGTGCTGTGTCTGAGATTGAAAGGCTTTGCTTTATCTAGAGTTCAACCTGATGAGCAGCTTTGTATAAAAGCACCAGCTGGAGTGATGAAAAAGGCACATTGCATCAGGATTATGGAAACTCACAGGTTACCAGAAACTACCTATCAAGGTTAACTTCTCTAAAATCTGTTCCAAACTGGGGGTTTTTTTTTTTTTTTTTCCTTCTGAATTTCTATGTCAAAATTATTTGGAGCTTTTAATTCCTAAAGGTGAGCAGACTTGAGAAAGCCTCCCTGTTCTCAGTGGGTGAGGAGCATGGTAGAGCAACCAGGGGCAGCTTGAGAATTTGGTAAATTAATGTTCAAAATATAATCTTGAATTCTTGCTCCTATATAAATTGCTTTACTGCAACTACTGTATTTTGAGGCTTTCTGTAGCATTTCTGAACTGCATTTGATGTGTTCATGAACTTCTAGTTTGCTTTGTTTGTTTTTCCAGATCCAGAAATACCAAATTATGTAAGTGAAGATTAATGGAAACAATGTCAAAATAGCAACAGTTCAGAGGTTATTTGACTTGAGCATTTATTCCATAATTAATTGCTCACATTAGATTTCATTTCCTTTTAAAAACAGGTTTTGGTTCTTGGTGTTTCAGTCACTAATATGCATTGGTTTGCTATGTAGTTACAAATACATATAGTTAGTACTTGAAGTTCAGTGCTGATTGTGAAGCAGAAAGTCTCAGAGTCTGTAGGTTAAACTGCCCACCTCAAAAATCCTGCTGCACAGAATAGCAGAAAGCACATCTTTCCTGATTCTTCATTCAGAATTGATAAAGCTGCTCCTGTTGGGTGACAGCTGTAGTAGGAAAGCCCAGATTTAAGTGTACCTTTTAATTAACAATTTCAATGAAAAAATGAGTAAGAATCAATTGTAGAGTGTTCTTTTAAACAGCAGGAAGCATCTGGAAGTGGTTCTGGTCATCCTGTGCTTTAATTCTAGAAGATGCTCTTCATCTGTGTTTGTACTTAGGAGGAGTGAAGTGGTGACTTCTTTCTTCATCAGTTAATTCAGGGTTGGGTAACAGATTACAGAGTTATACACATTTTATTCAGTTTTTGCTGTCTGTTGAAACGTTCATGGCTGTGAAAAGCTGGGTCTTCCTGGAGCCACAGGGCAGGGGGAAGCTGTTGGCTAAACACACTTGTTTCAGGCTCTTGGAAAGTTTGCAGCTGTATCAGTTTACACTTGTAGCAATGCCATAAATCAATAAAGCTGTTCTGAAGGTTGCATGGTTTCACTCTTTATAATGGAGTCTATGTAGAACAACAACAAATGTTGTTTTTCATCACTCCTTAAAAATTAACTAAAAAACGATGCACTTCCTTAAACATTGGAGCCTTTGACAGTTACAGAAACGGAGGCATTCTCTGCATTCTGCCTTGAGCTTTAGGACAGCTTCATACTGGAAATCTGCAGGTAGGGTTTGTCCCATAGCAGCTGGGTGAGGACTTTGCCATCCTTAGCCAGCAGTGTCAGCGTGTGCTGCTGCTCAGAGCAATTTAGCTGCTTTTCCAGCCTGGCTGCCAGCTAAATTGCACTTCTGGCTTTGATGTTAGATCATTCTTTATCATCAAGATAATCTTTTTTAACTCTGGAAAGTGGGTATTACTTTTATCTGAAAGGCATAAAGTTTATAACTAACTTTACGTTTCCACTGATGACTCTGGAAAGTAAGTGCTGTAAAAGCAGTGGAGACTTGAGTGAAAGCACAGTGTCAGACTGGGCAGCTTTTTCCATGTGACTAAGCAGTTTCCATGTGTAATTAAATTCTTTTGCTGCAGTGCTCTTCTCCAGGATTTCTGTTCATCTGTGTCCTATTCACCTAATGTTTTTTTTAAAGCCTTTTGGATCACTGGGGAGAACTCCAACAATCTTTTCTTTATTCATTATGGAGATGTAGGCTCTGTGTCACTTCACGGTGTGTTTCCATACTCCAGGATGTCTACTGTCGATAAACACTTGAATGTACACATAGAGCTTTGAAGTAACTCATTTCCACAAGCTTTTCAAAGGCCAGCAAAAGGTGGTGAACTGGAAGTTAGCATCATTTCAGGAGTAAATTTTACTTTCTGATTTGTTGCAGCTACAGTTTTCTTATGGTTGGCTTACATCTGTTTTTACCTCTGCTTGCTGTTATTGCATGGACCTGTCCTAAATGTTTTCTAAATGGCATTAGATTGCTCTTTAGCACCTTGCTTCATGAGCTGACCAGCTTTTGCAGATTTTTCCATACCTACTTTGGCTCAGGGAAGACTATTAATGGAGCAGTACCATATCTGCTATTAAAAAAGAATATCTCATGAAAAAAGAAGGACGTGAGATGACAGCATGTGCTTTCATTGTTTTCTAGTTTATCACTTCCCAGTTGGATGTGCAGCAGTACAGGTAGAGAAATGTGACTTATCTGCCTATTTTCCATGCAGGCTGTAGTGAGTAATGATTGGAGTCCTTTGCTTTCAAACTAAGTGCAGCTTCTCCAGCACAGTTTACCAACTTTCCAGGCTACAATTCACCCTTTTTCTGGGCAAAAGACAGTTATTTTGAACAGACACATCTCTACAACACACAAAATAAATTGAATTCAACAGCTGTAATTTGTTAAAAGATTAAAGTGTGGGTGTGTGTGGGAGGAGCATTCCTCTCCTGTTCATTTTTGGTGGTTGACATGGTACCTAACATAGCTCATGTGTTCTCTCCCTGTCTGCAGGATTTTGAAGCCCAGAGCAGAAGAGTCAGGGGAATACTTGTGCGTGTTTGTGTTTTCAAACTCTCCTGTAGCCAACGCCACTATAGAAGTGAGAGGTACTTTTTTTGTTGTTGTTGTTTTCTTTTGTCTCCTCTCCCTAAAAGAGAAATGTTTTCACTGCCTCTGGCACTTGATGTCTGTACAAGAGGACTGACTTTGTCCTTCCTTGCAAAAACAAGTCTGTGCAATCTTTGGTTATAATTTCAGAGGAAGTCTTGCAGAAAATCCCAGAGGTAAGATCTCACCAATACAGGAATATGAACATTGCTCTCATGGAGGGCACTGAGATACCTTCCACTTCTGTGCTCCTTTGGCAATTCTGGCTATCAGGAAAGAGTGTGCCTGCCCAGCAGGACAAGGAGATGTCTTTCCACGAGCACAGACAGCTAGCTGTGACTTCCTTCCTGTTTCTAATGGTGAATGAGGCCTCCTGAGTGAATTCAGTGTGCTTTGAATTTGTCTGTTCCGGAATGGAGAAAAAGAAAGAACCAGCATCACATGTGGCAGCTTGGATCTGTTGTATTGCAGGTTTTTGTCTGGAGACTATTTCAACTGCTGGGGAAGCCTGGGTGCCAGTTTGGACAGATGCCCTATACCAGATTGGGGTTTTTCATGTTTTTTTCCTTCTTTTTTATTTTTTATTTTTGTTTTCTATATGCTGGTACTCTTCTGAAATCTTCAGGGCCCTAAAATTGTGGCTAGAAAGTAGAGCGGAGGAATCTTGGGTCAGATGTGCTCTTTGCACCAACAAAAGAGCAATGTCTGAGATGTAAAAAAAAAAAAAAAAAAAAAGTGGGATAGAGTGGAGATAGTGATGTTCTGTACAGTGTTAAATTGCTATTCAATTTGTTCATCGAATAATGTGGGAATTGCTGGACAACATTGTGGCTGTGGTCACTGCAGTGCACTGGTTGTGTTCCTCTTATGTCCTCTGGTGAGATGGAATTGATGTATTATGGCAGCACTATTAGCCAAAGACAGATGGGATCAATCAAAAACTTGATTAAAAGTTGTTGCAACCAGCCTGTGTGTGTCTGGGGTTACACTAATGCTTGTTTTACGACGTACTGTGAATTTGTTTGGAATTTAAATGAGCATTACTTACCGTCTTCATTACATCTCCAGCTCAGACATAGAGATCCCTCTGTGCTGTTGGAACAGCTGTGGTGGGAAACCTTTTCCCTGGGAGATTCTGGTGCCTCACTGAGTACTGCATGGGCAGGTTCCTGAATGCAGTGTAAGGAAGTGGGACTAATTCAGCAGTCTGTGCAAAATGACCATGCACAGTAATATTATGAATCTCTTGAGAAATAAAGTCTCCTAACTATACAAATAGTTTCCTCGGAAGATAAATATTGCCAGATAAATAAGCAATCCAATTGCTGTTGCACCAAGAAAAGCTTGCTGACTTCCTATCTTGATTTTTAAAATGCTTTTTAATGATCTTGCATATAATAATCTTTCAAGCTATACCCAGCATGACGCAATAGCTCTGCCAAGAAGAAGAAAATCCAGAATACACATTCTTATGAAAGTGCTGCAAGTTTCTGTTGGCCTAAGAAGGGTTGGGCATGTGGAATTTTTTTTTTGCATTCTGCTCTTGCACTGTCACTGCTGAATCTTTCAATATCTTAATTAAGATCTTGGTTCTTTCTGCCTTCTCTTGACTGCTTTCAAGAGTGACAAACTGCTTCCAGAGTCAGGAAGCACAGCTTTGATAATGGATTGAATAAGACCCGTTCCAGCTTTGTATAATCTGTCAAAAGACCTTTTGGAAACCTTTGGCTTAAGGCTTCTCTGCTGTGTGATGGCAGAGAGAGGTTTATGCAGGGACAGGGGATTGAAGATTCTAGAAAGAAAAGCCAATATATCTGATTGAACTACTGGCGGTAAGGGCAGGAGGAGAATGATAATTAATTCTCCTGACCACTTTTCAAAGGTAATTTATGTTTAAATACAAATGAGTAATCATCAGTTAAAAGTTAATGAGCACCGCCCTGGAGGCATCACACCTGCAGCTTGTTCAGCAGCTGAAACTCAGGGATTTGGTAACGCTGTTCTCCAGCTCCTCCTTACAGCATCAGAAGTGTTCCTCCTTGGCAGAAGTGTGGAGGTTGCCTGAAGTGGGCAGTGCCTTCCCAAGGTTTCTAAGCAACTTGGAAACTGGAACGTGTGTATATTGGTGAACTGGAAGTGTCTTTGTTGTCTAACTTGTGTTATATGAAGGCTTGGTGTAGCTATACACTGGGATTGCCTTTAAAGCACAAGTTAAAGTGAGCTTTTAATCTTCCTGCAGTCCTAGCACTGCAGGTAAATTTATTATGCTTAGAGAGTATACTTCTAAGTTACTGCACCTGGAAGAGCCATACAGCTAAACTTGCATGGGATCAGAAATATTCTCTTGGTTACAAAAGTCTGAATAATAGCCATCACAGTTGCAAAGGCTTTTCTCCCATTCTGCAAAGAAGGGCATTCCTTATGATTCTTGCAGGTGGGTATAAATATTTTGTGCATTCTGCTAAAGCAGTTCTAGTTAGCAAATCAAACTGATGTTCATACTACTCGATGCATGGAGATGTTAACTAGTTGTTCACTGAGGCACATGTAATGTGTCAGTGATGCACAAATCTTGTTGGGCTGTGCAGATGCTGTAATTTAATGCTTATCTGCATGTGTGGCTTGTCCACATTTGTGGACAAGCAGTTGTAGACAAATTTGTTCACTTAATTGCTGCTTGTAATTGTATTGAAGGTCTGATATGCTGATGCACATAGAAAAGATGGCCCTGAATACAAGAGTGCCTGTGGACCAAAATAGTGACTTTTTGACAACTTGAGAACAACTCTAGCAAATGCCTCGCAGCAGATGTAGCCCAGGCTACACCAGTGCCATTTGCCTTTTATGTAATGTTGCCTGTTTTCTTCCTCCATCTTTACAAGTGCTGTGTAGGAAGAGGAGAGCGCAGAGACATGAGCACTGCTGTCTGGATGTAGGCTTTTTAGCTGCTCCCTTTCTGCACAGCGGAAGTACCTGCAGTGCTCATGTAGTGCTGGTGTAATGCAGGAGCTCTGCACGCTGGAAGATTAAAAGCAAGCAATGCAACTCTTAAATGAATTCTTTGCAATCTTACTGCTGTTATCAGGAACCTTGGAGAAGGAGGTGGAAACAAGTTTTTCTTGTCTTCTGATGGCTCTGCAAGCTGCCATGTCCAGTATAGCAAAGCAGCAGTGAGAACCAGATGGTGAAAAGCATGCTTCCAGTCCTCTCTGGCTGCCCAGAAGCTGTGCAAGCACCAGAAAAGATATTGATGCATTGTGACTGGTGGATCATCTGCTTTCCTGTCCTTTCTTTTTGTGCACCTGGAGAGATGGAGCTTTTTTTCTTTGTAGGCCTTTCTACCATCATTATATCATTCTTCTGGCCTCCTTCCTTTATCCCTTCTTCCTTCTGCACCCTTATCTTCCGTTGTCCACAGTTAGTTGTTATTTCCCAGTAGCAAGAGCTCAGAGCAGTGTGAGAACATAAAATGTACCAGTTTGTCCCAGTGCTTACTGTATCCCTAACTGCAGCTCAGCCAGTGGCTCTGGCTTCACACCGACACCCGCATCCAGAATGTGAGCTGTCTGCTTGTGCTGTGGCTCCAGCCCAGGCTGCATGTTGGAAAACCACTGGATGTTTTAGCAGCCTTGGAAGTTTCCTGACTGTCTTAGGAAATCTCTGCAGCAGTTTCACAACACTGTACTAGAAGGGAATGAAGAAATGGGACATCCTGTCAGCACAACTGCATCTTAAAACAGTCCTAAACAGGAAAAGGAAAATGCATGTCACGTTCTCCCATACTCTACTACTTCTGGTGTCTTTCCTTTCCACCTGGATTATGAAGGTAGATGTAGGTTTGAATTGTAATGCAGAACAAGAAAACTTCCAGAGACCTTTTACTAGGTCACCCATAAGATGTAATAGTTTTTATATGCAAGAATACTTTTAGGTGCTTTTGTCCTTGCTGTGGTTTTGTCTTTTAGTGGAAAACTTTGAAAGGGTTCTGTTATCTGGGACATGGTTTTGCAGCTGATAGGCATGTTAGTCCTCCCTTCTGATTTAGTAATGCTAGCCAAATATCTTAAATATTTGAAAATCAAGGTCTGAAATCCTTGTATAAATGAAGAAGTTTGCATTGCATGTCTTGTAGGGGAAAAAAAAAAAAAAACAACAAAAAGCAAGCAACACTTTCAGGTCTATATTAAAGTATACCCCTTCTGAAAGTGCTGGTGAGTGCATTTGGTGCCTGTTGTGTAGCTGAAGTTTGAAGGCGTGATGTGTACTTCAGCAGAGAAATTCTTTGTGTTGATACTAAAACTATCAAAAGAGTGCTTGTAAAGAGATTACCTGTGTTAAAAATGACTAAGTCTGTAAATAAACACAGGTTTAGTCATTTTAAACGCATTTCAAACTTCATTTAGCTTACCCTAGCCCTCCTTTTTTGGGCTCTCGTATGGTGTTTCAAACAGGTCCTTAGATTTCCAGTATTGTTTTTTTTCCCAGTTTCACGATGAAAGAATTCAAATCCTTGTTTTCCTTTCATAGGGACACTAGCTTGGTTGCAGTGATGTGGGACCTGACACAGCACACTGTGCCCACGTGTGCGTTTTGCTGAATGCTGTTGCATAAAAGCTAAAGTGACATCTAAATCTTTTACAGACAAAATCCGCTTCGTTCTGCACTTTGTGTTACTGGCATTGGAGCAGGATGGTAAAAACCTCCACTAGAAAAGCTTCATAGGAAAAGGTTGCTCTGCTGCTAAATCTGTGATTGAGGTCAGCTGCAACAATATTTTAAATGCAGTTTGTACAGCAGAAGGCAATTAGCCAAACATTTTGATAGAATAAGTACTGGAAATGTCTCAGCCATAGCTTGAAACCGACTAGCATCAGATGCCCTGAAATATTAATATTCTGTGTAATGCTCCCTTCAGACTGTACAAAAATAGTCCCTGCTCTAGCAGAGCTGGAAATGGCTGCTGTATAACTGTGCCCAGCGTGGAAAAGGCACAGTGTGCTCTTGTCACTGATGCTGTCATTGGGATAACCTGGCAAAGATGTCCTCCTCTTAAATAGAATTCTCTCCTGGCTGCAGGAGAACGCTGGGTCACCCTGCAGTAAAAGTTACTGTGTCCTAGAAAGGTCTCTCTTCCTCTCATAGAAAAAGTGGGCCAGCTGCACCTTGTCCCCTGCACAGCTCTGCTTCCAGACTCTTCAGCTGGGAGACAGCAGCAAAAACCCAAGTGCTGTCAAGTGGAGACTGCATGGGACTTCGCTTTAAGCTGGCAAACCCTCTTTCTTCTTTTCCTAATGCAAAGAATTTGACAACCCTTAAATGCTAAATCAGGGGCCATTGCTTTGTCTCTTATGCTCTGCTTCTGCCAGCCTTCTGTTTTCTCCATCATCCTCAGCCAAGCCAAAGCCATAGGGAAGCCACTGAACTTACCTAAGCAGCGTGTTGGAAGGGCAGTGCAGCTGCTTACTGATGCTAGATGTACTGAAGATGTAATGCAGCACACTTAACCCTAAAGCTGATTGATTTTCTTCTTTGAGATATTTGATGTGAAAACAGGTTAGCATCCCCTTGTAATCAGATAATGTCTGTCTGTCACATATATTGGAAATTATTAGCAAAGACATTTGCCTATGTGGATCCTTACAGGTTTTGATGATGTACTTCTTTTGCTGTTGTATCATCCTGCAGGGAGATTGTAATATTTCTCTTAAGTACTGAGTGTGTAACTTGTCAAACATTTTCCCAGAGAGCTGTGATGTAACTGTTGGGAAGGGCAAGTCCAGCTGATGCTGCCCAGTTGCACAAGAGATGTTGCTTGTTTCTGCTTTGCGACAGATCAGAACTGAAATGTTCAACTCTTCTGACTTGCAGTTATAGCTGAGCTGTCAAGAAACTGTGATCCCTCCCTAGCCCTATCTGTAGGGCTTGCCAGCAGTAAAGGCAACTTTGCCTGAGTAGCCCCTTGGGATAAACTCTGGTGCCCAGGGTCTTTTCCTGGGGCTCTGAGCTTGGACTTTGACTAGATTAACAGATCACACAGCAGGCCACGTGTGGCATAATTAGCAAGCTAGAAAGCGAATGGGCTTTAAAGGTGGTCACAACGGCACCAAAGCCATCTGCTTAAGCAAAGGTTCAGGTCGGGCACTCGATTGATCCAGCGTAATCCCTCGTGAGGCATTAGGCTGCAGTGGGCTGCTGCATGGAACCTGCTGCAGGGAGCAGAGGGCCATTATTTATAGACCAATCTGTTCAGAGTACCCTCTGCTGATGGTTAGGGATGTGGTTTGCTGGTTATAACACTATAGCCCCTTATACACACACACAGTATGCATAAAATAGATATTTGCATGTGTGCTGGATCAAACTGTTCTCTTGGGAAGACTTTGACTTTTGCTGCATGACGCATACCCAGCTGCAGCATCACTGTGAAGCATAACAAGCATGTTACACGTCATGGCACGTTTGTGGCCCACATCTCCAGCTATGCCAGAGGAATAGTGGCCTGATTCAGCTCTCGAAGCTTCACATTAAGAGTCGGTGCAGAGCTCTGACACAACGGGCAGGTTGTAACCAGAATCCCCTACAGCTCTGTTTCAAAGCTGAAGATCCCCATAGAGCCAAGGGGAGATGAGGGTGTTCCTCCTGTTCCTGCACTGGGGAGTGGTGCAGCCGTCTCAGTTTTGTGGGGTTTTGGCTTATCACTGAGTTTGGCATTGAGACTTCTGCCTGTAGGATGTTCACTTAGAGGTGCTGGTTGGATAGATGCGGGAATCGGCTTTCCTTCTTTAAGGTGGGCTTGGTGCAGGAAAAGCAGCAACTCCCAGGGAGCATGTCTCTTGTTCTCTGTTTGGAGCAGCTTAAAGTGATTACCTTCTCAGCAAACACACTGTGAACGCAGAGGTTTTGTTTTCTTCTGTAGCTATCCCTGACATCACCGGCCACAAGCGGAGTGAGAACAAAAACGAGGGGCAGGAGGCACTCATGTACTGCAAGTCCGTGGGCTTCCCACATCCCGAGTGGGTGTGGCGCAAGAAGGTCAACGGAGTGTTTGAGGTAAGAGGCTGGGGGTCTTGGCATGCCTAGGCAGCGTGTTTTATCCTTCCAAGGCCACCTAATAAGGAACAAAACAACCACCTTGCATTTGCTACGTTCTTTTTCAGTTTTACTGTTGGGCTAGCAAGACTTAATACAAGGGTTTGGCAGTTAGCCCTGTTCAGTGGTATTTCTCCAATGTGGCAGGTGGACTGGTGAGTTAGAATCCTGATCAGCAATTGGAATAACAGAAGAGAATCATAGAATCATGGAATCACAAGGTTGGAAACGACCTGCAAGATCATCTAGTCCAACCACCTTCCCATTCCTATTAGTACCACAAGCACTAAACCAGATCTCGCAGCTCCTCATCCAGACGCCTCTTGAACGCTGCCAGGCACGGTGACTCCACTGCCTCCCTGGGCAGCCATTCCAGTGCCTGACCACCCTCTGAGAGAAAAAGTTTCTCCTAATGTCCAACCTAAACCTCCTCTGATACAACTTCTGGCCATTTCCTCAGGTCCTACTGTTTGCCTGGGAGAAGAGGCCAGAGCCTTTTTCATCACAACCTCCCTTCAGGAAGTTGTAGAGTGTAATGAGGTCTCCCCTGAGCCTCCTCTTCTCCAGACTGAACAATCCCAGCTCCCTCAGCCGCTCCTCATAGGACTTGTGCTCCAGACCCCTCACCAGTTTCATTGCCCTTCTCTGGACACATTCCAGGGCCTCAATGTCTTTTTTGTAGTGAGGGGCCCAAAACTGAACACAGCACTCAAGATGCAGCCTCACCAGTGTTGAGTACAGGGGGACGATGACCTCCCTGCTCCTGCTGGCCACACTATTTCTAATGCAGGCCAGGATGCCATAGGCCCTCTTGGCCACCTGGGCACACTGCTGGCTCATGTTCAGCCGAGCATCAACCAACACCCCCAGCTCCCTTTCTTCTTCACAGTCATCCAACCACTCATCCCCAAGCCTGTAGCGCTGCATGGGGTTACTGTGGCCAAAGTGCAGGACCTGACACTTGGCCTAGTTAAACCTCATCCCATTACCTCATCTCCAGAAGCTGGAGTCCTTCAGCCTGTCTGTTTTTGTTAGTGTATGACCTGCTGGAGAGCTAGTCATTTGCTCAGTAGATTGAAAAAAAATACTAAGCAGGTAGTAAAGTTTGGTATTTTTAACTGCCCTGTCCCCGGATCTGTGAGTAGTACATATGAAAACAACACAAATGCAAGACTAGTAGTCCACCATATCTTAAATAACGAGAAAATCTAATGTAATATAGAATAATCTTAACCTTTGCTGCATTTGTGGTCACCACCGCTGGCGTTTCCTGGTTGCTGTTGTTAAAGCAGGATAAAATACAGCACATCAGTCAAGCTGATGGTAGTTTTTTGTGTGTGTTTGAAACACAGTTCATTTTAGGGAGAGATACAGAATGGATGCTGGTAGCAGGCTCTGCTGTGGTGTTGAAGTATCAACTTCTTGACCAGAATCCATCGCATTTCTTGTTTCTGTGACGCAGAAATGCAAAGCCTTGGCATCACTCACTAAAGCTCTCTCTCTTCTCTTGCACCTCTCTTTTATCAGGATATCAACAACTCTTCTGGAAGATTTTTTATTTCAAATAAAGACAACTACACTGAGCTCAGCATCACGAACCTACAGATCAACGAGGATCCCGGCGAGTACCAGTGCAACGCAACCAACCAGATCGGCTCCACGTCCGTCACAACCATCCTGCGTGTCCGCAGCCACTTGGCTCCTCTCTGGCCCTTCCTGGGGATCCTGGCAGAAATTTTTATCCTCGTTTTCATCATAGTTATTTATGAGAAAAGGAAGCGGCCAGACGAAGTTCCAGACGGTAAGTGTGCTCAAAGCCGCTTGTAAGAGGAGGAAAAAAAGCAAAGCAAACTTATGGAAGCAGAAGCAGAACAGAGTGGGTCTTTGTGGCAGGAAGGATCATCAGCACAGTTCTTTCAGCTCTGAGCTCTTTGCCTTCACCTGTTCACTCTCCAAATATTAAACCCAGTAAGTGGAGAGGGTCCCCCAGACCTTGGACTATGGGATGGGAGGGGAATTACAACTGTATTTGTCAAGTGTTTTGTTGCACCAGGTGGCTCTAGTGCCCCTGTCTCTTTCTCGCTGTAGTGACCATGAAATCCTGCATGTCAGTCCCACAGAGCATGGGGCAGCATGGGGAGATGTAGAAATGCTCTGATCCCTGGTGATGCCTGGATCAGACACTGGGCAGGTTTTGGGAGGAAACATGACACTGCAAGGGATTGGAACCACAGATGTTTTTAAAAAAAGTCACATTTTCAAGGGGGTGGGTGGGGAGGTGGGAGGTAGGGCTCTTATTTTAGTGTGTAACTGAATTAGTAATGTATTTAAGGAATGCTCTGGAAACTAACTAACATCCACTGAGTTGTATTTTCTTAAGATTAGCTTATTAGGTTCGATAACAGTGATAAGCTGCAACTTCTTTGTGTACCAAACAGCCTGTTTTATCTTTTGAGCTTCTTCTGCATATCTTCCTTGGGGAAAAAGGGGCAGTTTGAAGCTAAAATGAGTATTTGAAAGAACCTCTTTGACAAAAATGCTTTCAAGTGACACCTAGTTGCTTACTACAGTGTTTATCAAGAAAACTTACCGAGGAATCCTTGTGAGAAACAGCTGGTAATGCCATCTTGCTTGCTGTAGGAACATGACGTGTCCAAATGAAGGAGCAGGTGCTGCAGTGGGGGAACACGCTGAGTCAGTGCGGGGAAGCACTGAGTCATTGGGCTTTTCCTGGGTTGGACAAGCCCGTTGTTGGGTTGCACAAGGGCTCAGGAGCAGCGCAGCAAGATGTTTGCCTTTTGGGATGAAAACATAGCTGCTGAAATATCGATCTGCTTGTTGAGCTTGGGAAAAACAACATCACTGCTCCCAAGTTGTGTTTTAGTGAACGGAAAAAAGAAATCTACAAATAATAAATGTTCATACTTTGGCTGAGGCTTGGATCGCTTCCATAGCTGAAAAAAAAAAAATAGTGCATACCTAGAGGAAAGTAGCTTTTATCTTAACCACCTCGGTGGCATCTACTGACTTCTTTCAGAGCATGCATTGAGACTGTTCCCAGGTGTGTAGCCAGCAACATTTAAACCGTGTAGTGCATGTACCTCTGCTACTAACAGCTTTGTGGTTGCTGAGGGGGTTCCTATGGCCAGCAGTCTGTCCTCAAAGTGGCTCTCAACCAGCCCAGAAAACTTAACGTGTATTTCAGAGAAGCACTTAAATGTCTTCTTGTACTTTTCTTGCTCTGCCATTTTGGCCTGACTTCTGTGTCAGGATGGCCGGGAAGAATCCTGCCTCATTTTTTGGTGGCCGTTGATAGTTCCCTGTGTTTTTCAAACTGACACTTGGAGAAGTTTCACTAGGACTGAAACAAAGCATCAGTGATTGTAAATTAATATGGAAGTCCGTACTGTAAGCAGCATAAACTGGCCTTAATCCAGTAGAAATTGGCTTTGACTCGACCAGATTGCAACGCAATGAGTGTGTTAGGGCAATTAAGCCTCACTAAGAGGTGAGGCATGCATTGGGGTTCGTTACGGGCTCGGTTCTTTGGCTGAAGTTTTCCTGGCTGGTCTGGCTGCTCTCTGGACACCTGAAGAATTCCGGGCTCATCATCTCTGATGGAGGTGTCCCAGATGATGGGCCAGGTAACTGAGGTCACTGACTTTGCTTGCTCAGTTGGCTGTTATTTGAAAGGCAGCTCAGCTGGAGTCCTGGAGAGCAATGATGCTCTGGGGTGCCCATCTGTTTTCTCTGCCCACTTTCTTGGAGGACAAAATTCAATGCTGAATATCACAGTCTGTGTGTTAGGATTGCTTGGATGGAGAGAGAAATTCAGCATAAAATCTCAACTAAAATGCTATCTTAAGTCCTGTATTTGGTTGGACACACTTGCACTTCAATGCGTTTGAAGCATTCTGTGATACTGTGGTGGGAAACACCCTAGAAGCCAGGGCATTTTATGACTGCCTGTGTGAGAAATCATTGATAGTCAGCTGATTTCTACACTTGAGGAATAACCTAAGTAAAACACTCATGTCACTTACTTTAAATACATTGTTATGAAATGCCAAAGTTAATGTTTGAATGCAGTGGTGCTGTCTGGAATTGGAACTTGGCGTTTCCAAACCAGTATGCCTGCCTCTGCGTGCTGCAGTGAGCAGTGGCAGTACTGCCAAGGAGCAACTGATGGGGTGCCGAACAGAGTATGAATTAGATGCTTGTCTGAACGTCACATTACATAGCATGAATATAATTTGGCAGCTGCTGTGGTCTCTTTTCCTTTCTCTCAGATTCCAAATGTTAATTCTCCCTAGAAAGGGAATGTCTCCTGTGTCCAGCTGGGCTTTTCACTGAGAATCCTTTGATTCGGCCCCTCTTTTCCTTCTGCAGTGGGGACTTATAAATGGCATTCCAAGAGTGTCTTAAGAAGTTACAGTTTTGGAGAAAAGCAGTGATGAAAAGCAGCACGTTTCTCTGAACAAGGGAAAATGAAAGCAAATCTGGGCGATTTGCCCAAAAGACTTTGGATAACTGATGCTGAGCAGAAGTGCCTAGTTCTTTGTGGGGGTGTGGCTGCTTGGAGAATAACCTTCTCTCTGTCCTAGAAGGTGCCTGGGGTGCTTTCCAGAGCTCTTGGGAACTCTATCTGCCCAGCCCAAATAGAATCAATGGAATTAATTCCTTCATCACTGTGTTCCACAGACTTGAAAGTTACCTGTTGCCACGCACCATCACCACCTCCCTCAGGTGGGTATGGTGCTGGGCAGCTGGTGACACTTTTGGGGCACTTCTCAGCTTACAGCTCAGCTGCAGGGTGAGGCTGCTCAGGTTTCAGAGCCGTGCAGGAGCTGTGGCCTCCATCATAAGCACTGCCATGCCCCAGGAGCAAGGACAGTCCTTTAACTTTGGCATTTCCTGACTGCAGTTTTTTTGCATGAATCTTGCTTTTTGTGTTTGGTTTAATTGCTTTTCATGCCACAGAACAGGGCTGCTTGGTAGCTCCTTTGCTGATATTTCCTCCTTCACATAATTCAGATGTCTGTTTCTTTGGATGCTGCTGCATAGCAGGAGAAGTAGTTCTGCACCCATGACATCTGTGCGGTGCAGAGATGGCAGTAGTGGGTGCCCAGTGCAGCTCTGTGCTCACGTGCCTGCAGACTGGGGGCTTTCTTGTCTTCGTGGGCAGAGGGGTGGCTGCAGTCAGCATCTGGCATTCAAATTATGTGCTGCAAGGAGGAACGGATGGGAGATTGCGCTTGAATTTCTGCCTCACTTCAGAATGAGGGTTTTGACCTGCAGACCACGTGCCATTTCTGGAGAGCAGCTAGGTTTGGTACTGTTGGGGCGGGTGGGTGACATGCAGCTTCCAGGGGCTTTTGGTGCTGAGAGCTGCATGACCGTGGCATGCTGAGGCCAGAGGTGCTGGCGTTCACTGCATGCACATGGGGACCATGCACAGTGGGGACCGTTCGAGCAGGGGACTGCTGATGCATTTTGCTCAGCTTGTAAGTTGCTTGGACTTCCTTTGGCAACCAAAGGGAGTAAATAGCTTTTTCTTCCTCTGTGGTATAGCGTAAGCTGCTTATTTTTGATAGATGTAGTGATCAGCCAGCGTGACCTCGCTGTAGTGCATCAAACTTGCCTAAAGAAAGTGCTTTTTCTTGTTGTGGTTGGACCAAATTAGCCTGTAATTAGCAAAGATGCTGTTTTAAAGGGTGTGTTCTGGGGTAAGTAGAAAGTAAAAACTCCTTGGCTACATTCCCCTGCAGGAATGTAAACAGTTTTTACTTGAAAATCCATACTCTGCATACTCCTTAGTCCAAAGCCATAAGACACCTGGGTTACAATACATGCTTTTCCATTCCTCTCTCCACATTTGCCAGCTTGATGCAAAGATCTTCCATAAATACATTTCTGCTCTGGCTGTGCAGAAGTTCCATTCGCATCCCCACATTCTTTCTAATACTCATTTTTTTTTTCTTGACTTTCCCTGTTCCTGCTATTACTGTAAGTAATTGAAAGAACAAAATGTTTTAACTGACACAGTTTACCTTGTAACAAGTTAATTTTTGTTTTTGCCTGTTATCCGCACCTTTCTCTCCCACACTTAAAGTTCACCAAGGGAGAAAATGATCAGGCACACTGTGAGGCTGTAGCTATAAATCATACCTAAAAGCAAGCAGTATTGTATCGTAGCAGTAATCAGAGACCATGGCTTCCATGGGCCTTGGTAATGATTTGTTAGCCGCCGCTATAGGAGCAGAGTTCCTCGAGGTTGATGTAAGTAACCTTGGTCAGAGAGTCGTCTTTGCCTTCTGCTTCATTCCATCTCAGAGCAACTGCTATACCTTTATTGGCTTGTTCTATGGAGCAAGATGAGTGCCTCTGTTCACTACATCTCTCCCTTCCCTCCAACACTTCTGTAATTAATGAAGCAAAAGAGAAGCTTGTTAATCCAAACCTGATATGCAGGGCTTTCTTTTAATTTGGACAAACCCATTTAAATTCTTACAAATGTCCTCCTTAAAAACTTGTCAAAGTATGGCCCAATTTCCTCTTCCCAGAAAGCAAAATGTTTAGCTGGTTTAAACATGAATCTTCCCTAGCAACCTCTGTAGTAGTTCTGGCAAATTGCTTTGCAAGCTGTAGATGTCGTACTGTAAGGAGTCATATGGTGGATGCTGGCTCCTCCTTACCCATGCTGAAGCAGGAATTGACCGTGGCTCTTTGCTTCAATAATGCTGCAGCTCATGGTTAGCAAGGTGGGTCCTGGTCTTGTGCCAGAGTGGGAAGTGTTGCAAAGGGCAGCTCTGCACAACATACGGCCCCTTCTCAGCCTGGGGGTTGTGTTCCAGGCAGTTAATACAAGAGAGGGCTACAGCTAATCTGTTTGTAGATGATTGTAGAGCTGTAACGTCCAGAAATCTTACCTGGAAGGGTTGGTTACACTCCGAACACGATGCGCTAAAGATAGTAGCAATTCTTCCAGTTCAGAAATCTGCTATTTCAGGGCAACGCTAAGCAGATAATCGCTATACCTACCTTAAGCTTTATTATGTAAACAGCGATCTGTTGGACTCTGCAGATCCCCTCCCCAACTAAAAAGCCAATTCCTGATGAATGAAGGGGGCTTCATTTGGTCAGCTGTGAGATGACTGCTTCAGCTGGCAGCATTTCAGGAGCCCTGCAGCTGCAGGATGGAATGAAGCAGCACACTGGAGGCGTGTTTCCGTGGCCAAGTGTTTTAAATACTACTGGGTTAGAGACGTCGGGTTCTAGGGCAGCTCTTCTGGCATAAAGCTTTTGAGTTATATTGATATTTGTCGGTTACTATGACTTCTTTTTTTTTTTCCCCCCTTCAATTGCATCATACCCTTAAAAAATGGTGGTAAGTGAGAGATCTGCATGCTTTGGAGTTTGTTTAATCTCCGCTTCAGTCTATACAATGCACAAGTCATAATGTTAACACTTTCTTACAACTTCATTCACATTCACAACTAATTTGGATTTCAGTTTGCTGTTTTTAATCTATTTTATTTAACCTGATTACTTATTCTTCCTGTTGTTCTGTTGCCCCCTGATTTCGCTCAGGTTTCGATCTCTGTCTGTACTGTACTAGGGATGCTTTTTCAGCAGGGATATGGATGACCGGGGTAGTAACTAACGCATAAATAAGTTTTCCTCGGTCACGTGTAGGTGATAAAAGGGAATGGGGCACGTGGTGGCCTTATACATAACCATAAGTATCCTGATAGGTGTTTTGTTGGGTCTTTGTCAGGGAAACGCATTGCTGGCAGCCTTTATAGATGTGAATTATTATTTTTTGAACACGCCATCTGAAATAAATGTCTAAATATCCTCACTGAGAAGATCAAATGGTTATTTCATAGCGAGAGAAGACTCGTATCCTAACAATGCAGCTTGCTATCACTGAAGTTAAATAAGACAAGCTCTCAAAGATGTCACTTAGGCTTGTAGAAAGCTGAGCTGAGGGTCTGAAAGGCCGGCAGGCAGCAGTAGCACTCCAGCACGGGCTGGAGGCGAAGGGCTCGCTGTCCGTGCCAGGCTCCCCTCACCAGCTTGAAATCTTTTGTGATTCAAAAGATGTTGGTGGAAGGAGCCTCTAGATTCACTCTGCTGTGCTTTGTGTTCCAGTACCTGATGTGTCTCTGTATATCTCCACTGTATATACAACAGCACATTGATGTCTGGTTGTCCTTACTAGTCCTAGTTCTCTCTGTATCTTGTCCGATAGTGTACTGTTGCTGGTAATGGACCTCTGTGGACACTGGTGTGTCGCTAGTATGTTCTTTTTGGCTGTAAAGCTCTTGGTTTGTGGTTAGTTCCTTATTTTTGTTGAAATATTTTTTCGTTCTGGTCACTGTCCGTGCTAGCAGTGGCTTTGCCTATCCGTTGCCTTGAAGGTACAGGTGGAGTAATGTCCCACTTGACAGACATTACTCCTGGCGTGTGCTCATGCGGATGCCCACACTGTTCAGACTGTAACTTCCATAACTGCTTCATGTGCACCAAGCCCCTTGTGGAATCCTGCTGAGAGTTTCTAAAGGCTTCAGTGAAAAATCCCCCCAGCAGGAGGTGACTGTAGGATGCTAAAACAGCAGGTGGTGAATTGGTGCCCCAAAACATACTTCTACAGGAGCGTTACCCTGACTTTCTGGATTTACTTTGTACTGCTGTTTAAATGCACTTCTGTCTTCTGTACTGCAGACTGGGGGAAAAATAAGGTCTCTTTTAATTTGAAAAATATTTAATTGGCCACAAAAGAGCTAATGCCTAACATTGGCAGACGTTTGTTTGTCCAATTCTTAAAAGAGAGTGTTTTCCTTTGGCCTCTGACCAGGAGGCTCGGGCAGAACAAGGCTGTCAGTTTCCTCTAGCTGAAGCCTGTGTCTGGAGGTGTCGCAGCACCGGGGTTTGTCCTGGTGGTGAGAGCTGCACTCTTCAGACTGCTCTCCGAGGGGCTGCATTTGGATACTTGAATCGAGTTCCGAACCTTCAGTCTCCCCCTAACCTGGTCTGCTCCAATTAGATTTTGAGAAAAATGGGAAAAGGCTGTGTCATCCATAGTGGAAGATGAGCATATGGCATATATACCCTGTTGTGTATATGCTGATAATGAACCGCCTGCAGTTGAAGGATGGCTTAAAAAATGAATCCCAGAAAACAAACAGCAGGATTTTACAACTGAAATGTTGGTTTGTCTTCTCATCTATTTTTATAAGATTGAACCACTGGAACTTGGGGACAAGATGAGTCTGACCATGTTGCAACAATCTGTCCGCTACAGTTGCAGTTCTTCATGACCAGCATTCAAAGTGTTAACTAAAACCATTGAAGCGACATACCAGCCATTAAAACTCGAATCCTGAAAATAACTCCATGAATCTTTGCACTACCGAGCGGAATGGCCTTTAATGCTGTAGATAGATTGGTTTGCTGTTTGCAGTTTAGCTGGTGTGCGGTACAAACACTGACTCTTTCTTCTTTCCCTCCTTTGTCTTCCCCTGGATTGCATCTGAACTCTTGCTGCAGATGATGAACCAGCTGGGCCAATGTAAGTGTGCTTAAAGGGAAAAAGTATTTCTGGGGTTATTCTGCAGGTTATGGCAGTTTGCAGCGTTTTAAGAGATGTTCTGTGCAATGCTGGAGCTCTAAGATGGATCAGTGTGCTCTGTATTGTATTGCTGAGTAAAAGCAATATCATAAAAGACAAAAAGCATTTTTTGAAGCCTCTATGTTGGCCTGTGTTTTGATAAGGGATGAAAAACTGCCAGGGAAAGAGGCACAAAAAAGCCATATAGGTTGGGCTTGCATTGCTGGTGCTTGGGATGGTGGCTGCTGGGTTTGTTCTCAGTAGCAGCGCAGTAAAGGGAACTGCGGTCTGCCAGGTCCTTACTCAACAAAGCAAATACATTTGAAGGAGGTGGGGTGAAGGAAGAATGAAATGCTGTTTAACTGAATATGTACAAACTTTGCTACATTTTGGTTGGTGTTGGTCAGTCTTTATTCTTTTGTGCTTTCTTTCCCCAGGAAAACCAATTCTACAAACAATCATAAAGATAAAAACTTACGCCAGAGAAACACAAATTAAAAATGCTTATCATGTAAGTATGACTTGCACACATCTCAGAAACACGCAGACTAAAAGTCCTCCTTTTTCTGTCATGGTTTGGATGTATAAACTTGTTCCATGTGCTAAAGTTACTGCTGCTCAGAGGATGGCATGTGCCTTCCTGGCACGCTTCAGAGCACTGGGGGGTACTGAAGACTTTTCCTCATGAGATACGTAGGCAGTTTAATGATTCCTAGCTCCCTAGCTCTACGTAATCGCTACCATCACTAATAAAAAAAACTCCCCTAATTCCTTCTTAAAGTCTGGAAGCTAACCTTGGTCGGAAAGCCTCTATCTCCATTTAAGACCGCGTTGGATGTTAAGCGCTTTGTTGACATACTGTTGTGGCATGCGATGTTGGAAATGCTGTCAGGCATTGACTAGCACCTTTTCTCATTTCTTTTTTAGAGCTTTAAGTTTCTGAGAGACTGATGGCAATATGACCTGCTAAATTTAAGGGTTGGAACTCTTGGTTCTAGAACTCCAGTTCTGTCTGATTTTTCCTTTTTTTTTTTTTTCTTCCTTTTCAAGTGAGCAACAATATGACTGTCTAAAGCATGCCTTATTTAGCCTCTCCTGCAAGGATGACCTAGTCAGATAAACTTTAATACTGCTTCAGTGTAGAAGGTGTAAACTATTTTGGGCTTGATGTGCTGTGAATGTTGCTTTTTTTTTTTCTCCTTACTATATTTAAAGATTAGAAGTAGTAAGTCGGATCACGCATGCGCCATTTTTTACTTACCGTAGCTGTTAAATTGGCAAAGCTCAAAAACGCACTGCTGCCATCTAGTGATTCTTTTTGTAAAGTACGGCGAGACTTACAAATATATACAGTATATATTTATATTTGGGGGGAGGAGAAAAACCAAAATCCAGTAATCGTGTTTCATTTTGAAGCTGCTGATGTTCATTCCTTACTGTATGTCTGATAGATGAGAGGGTGATGCTGTTCTGGTGCATAGAGAAGGAATTCTAGGTTGAAATATATCTTAAGGGCTTAACCTATAGAGACTTGGGTGTCCTGCAGTCAGACTTCAGAAGCCAGAGCAGTTCAGCAAGGTGGTGGTGAAATGCAGTTGAAAACAGAACTTCAGTTTATAAATATATATATATGATTGCTTTTTAAGTGATTTTTTTTTGTTAACTCATGTAAATTCTCAAATCCTTTTGCACTGATGTGTTCAACATATTCTTGTACATTCAATTCAGGCAAACTTTTATAATTTTTTTTTTTGTTTAAATGAAACGTTACAGCATGGTGAATATTCTATGCAACTAGTTATCTTTAGTTTGACACTGTAATTTCTCATGATTTAAAGATTGTAGAAATAGACCTAACAGGGTTCTCATGATGTGCGTAACTGTAGATGCATGAACTTGTGTTCTGTGTATTTGTTGAAGTGCAATGATGTATAAAAAAAAAAAAAAAGTGGATTCACCTGTTTTTAAAAATAAAACACTGACAAAAATGTGTGAGACTTCCAAATATTTAATGGCATTGAAGCTGTGTACCTCGGAGCGGGCGTTCCAGCGGTGACGCGTTACACGTGGCTCAGCCTTCCGTCAGTTTTTTCAGTTCCTTCTCCACGTCCTCCACAAACGCTGGGAAGTGTTGGTCCATCAGGCATAAGCGGATGAAGGGTCCCAGCTCTTGCGCGCTCCACGCTGAATGCCGGTACACCAAGGGCAGCTCAAACTTCTGATTCAGCACAGACTGCAAAGGAACAACAACGCTGTTGCACTGATCTCGTACATACAAGGTAGCGCCACGTGGGTTTTGTAATGATGCAGCTACGTCAAGTTTTTCCTTCGGCATTTAATAAAGATGCATCTGCCTTGTTATTACACTGTTTGAATACTTTCAGTCCTGTATGACTTATGTATGGAACGCCTCTCTCCTATCTAACTTCAATTCCAACAGAGCTGCCTGTGCAGGAGTTACCTCAGAAATGTCAGTTTCCTGAGTAACGTGATTCCCAATGAATGCATTCTGTGTGAGAGAAAAGGATCCTGTGCAAAGGGTGTGCACTGCTGTGAGGCACGCAGAGAGGCAGCTGGAGGTGAAGGTGAGTGGTCACCATGTTATGGAGGGATCTGCCTTTGGGTTAACGTGCTTCAGATGCCCAGTGTGGCCTCTTTGGAAGCTCTGACACAGCAATGGGGCTGAAGCATGCCACCTCCTTTGGGCAGCTCAGGACTGCTGTTAGCTTCTCCAGCTTACACTCACTGCTTGAACATGGAACAGTGCAAGGGCAGGCATACTGACATATGAAGTACAGCTGTATCTGTGTGTACTGAAAAAGACCCTCCTATTTTTAGTAGTGGTAGTGGTTCATACAGAAGTCTTGCTGTTATCCTGGCTCATGTTGTTGTCTTTAAAAATGTTTTAAAAAACCGGAGAGAATACCTGAGACCAAAGCTCCTGCTACCTTCTGGGGTGGCAGAAATGGAGAAATGCAGCTCCAGAATGTTCCAGAGCAGCAGCAGGATTGGTATGTCTCCAAAGCTGAACTGGGGGAAGAAGCCCTGATTGAGCTTTGTAATTTGTGGGAAATCCCAGCTCACAGCACAGCTGCATTAAGCTGAATAAAAAGTGTGTGAGGGCAAGTAGTAGATGATGTGTAAAACCGTATCGGAGCCTTGGTGAAAGGGAATTTGTCAGTAACTCAAGGGAGAGATGGATTACAGCGTATGGCAAATGAAAGCCTCACTAGCAGAAAGCTGTGTTCAGAAGCAGGGATAATGCACCCACCTTATACAGGGATGGAAGAATGGCAATCTTTAGTTTTGTTGATATAAATAGCAGCCCTGATAGCATCCTGATGTGTAATGAAGAAACTTAGCAGATGTTTACAGCACAAGACAGCTTTCTCTGCATCTGAGTTTTACTTATGGGATCCAAAATTTTTTTTTCCTTTTTACCTGTGCTAGCTGCATTGTAGATCTTCTTTCTCCAAAGTTTGTGCAGGTATCTGGTAGAGGCTCACATGGCTAGAAAACATCAAATGCAGATAATTGCTTGTTACTAAGAAGCGTGTGAGCATGTGCAGGAAGGGAAGTGGTTCCATTTGGAGAGAGAAAAGGAAGAGTGTGCTCAGCTACCTTGAGCAATAAAAAGGCACCTCTTTTTATGGAACCTGAAAGCACATCTGTTAAATTCTTTAAAAATGAAAGACAAGGAATAATGGGCCTGTAGTTAAACTGTCATAGCTAAACCAAGGTAGTTCAAACTACTTGCTGGAAGTAACTTTAAAGAAATAGTGTGAACACTCCCCAGGAGCATGCTCTTTAAGTTCCCATGGGTTACATCACTGAAAAGATGGTTCAGGGTGGCAGTTCAGTTTTGGAGTGAGGTTTTCAGTCATTTTTGGAGTGATGCTGTTAGCACGACTGCTGGTGTTCAACTCTGTTCTGCCATTAAATATTTCATTTAGCTTCTGTTATTTCACTCATTTCCTGATGAATTAAAATCCAAAGCACAGACAAATCAGCAATATATTCAACACCCCTCCTCCAATTTTCTCTACCAAATATTGTTTCCACTTTTCAGCAATATAGGATTTCTTGAAAATGATGTAGCTGAAAACTTGGTTGTTCCCATTGCTGTTCTTGATATATTTTCTCACACCGAGAGGTTTCCTGGCTGAGTTAGCTACAGAAATGCTTTTCAAAGCTGGTGAATGAGATCCTCTGAATACCCAGGAGTGTATATTTAAGAATTAGTCATCCTCAGCAGCACTATCTGCCTCTTTCAGTCACCTTAATTCTTTGCCAGGGGGAGTGCAAACATTTTTTGCCTATCCTTAGGTTAGGTTAGCTAAAATGGATATGATGACCATATTTACAGTTGATAAAACTGCAAAGGAGGAGTGGGTAAAAACAAAAAAGAGAACTTAAGTCATGGTTACTTAAATTTCTCATAAGCAGTACAATTCGGCTGAAAAGCTGCAAGGTGGTTCCCAACTTGAGGAGCTAGAAGCAATTTTATAAGCACTGTTTTGTTAACCTTTTTCAGGCAGGTTAAGAAAGCAGGAATATGATAGCCTGCTTCTGTCACTGCCTCCCAGAATGGCTCTACTTACTGCACGTAGTACTGATGTATTTTGCTCAGTATCCTCCACTTGGCTGCGACTGTAACAGAGGTTCTGGCTTAGTTCATCAGCTTCGTGAACCGGCACATACTCTGTGAGTTTCTGAACACAGCTGCAGCAGTGTTCCAGCATCTGCTCTTCTGAATCTCCACCAAACTGAACTCGAAACATGCGGCATTCGTTCTGCTGAAAAATCAGGGAGAAATTAATTTAACTGCTCATCCATCCACTCAACATATTTTGATTTAATTAAGCCCCTATTAGATATAGTTAGATAGAAGCTGATTAATTCTTGGATCACTGCTCCATCTTAAAGACAAAGAAACAAGTTTTCCCTGCTGTATTTTTATTATCTCAGCAGCTGAATGAGAATATAATCCCCAGTCTGAAATCCAGCAAAAATAAGTAAGAGAAATGGCAAGCAAACAGGATCACCTGTCAACTAATTAAAGGTCTAACCAAGTGAACGTGCATTGCCACTGTTTGTACTGTGACTGCAGTGAGATTTAAGTTCTTACCGTTGCTGGAAATAGTATTCTCTAAGAGTTCACCAGCGCTGACCAGTTACTGGTAACAGAAAATGAGATGACTCTAAAGCAAGCACAGGTCATCTGGCATCTAAGCTAAGAGTTCTGGGAATTGTATCATTTAGGATTTATGTCTCTCTCTGCCTCAGACCCAGCCTTACCCACCCAGCAAGCCCGTGCACAGCTCAATAAACAAATTCAATGTAGCGTTCCAGCTGAGTGCTGTTCTTTGAACCAAGTTAATGCAGATAAGGAGTGAAAGACACTGAAATGCTTCAGCAGAAGTACTGCGCAAATGGAAAGTTACTCTGTAACCTCAGCCTGAAATCAGTCCTTGTAAACTCTTGTGCTGAGGAACAGTCTTTGCCTGCTGCTGTAACAGTGATGCTGACTGACATTCCGAATGGCTCGGTGCAGCTGTCCTTCACACAAAATGGCAGACGTACACAGATGCACAGTCTTCCTGTTTAGTAAAGTGGAGAATTACATCAAGTAGTAAAAACAAAGCAGCTGGGCAAAACTGATCCCCAGTGTAAGTTGTCATGCTGAACAACAGTATTTTTTTAAATACACGAAGAGCCTGTCAGGCACAGTAACTATGCTAATCGCTTTCAGCTGATGTAAGGCTGATACTGAATGCTCTTGTTTGCAGGTTGTATTTCTAGGACTTAGTTTGATCTTGAAATTGCAAATATAAAATACAGTTAAGGTAGCAGGAAAAGAGTAGGTTTTCTCTGGACTTAAGACAACTTATGTAAGCCTTCAGCTTCCTTCAGATTTCAAGTTACATTTCATTAATGAAGGAGTCATCTGAGACAAGAAAACGTAACCGAGAACTGACCTGTGGATATGTGCCAGGAAGGTCAGTTCTCATTAACATGAGAAAACAGCAACTTGCATCTTAATTTGAATTATTTTTGGAGACTTTAAAAGAAGGCCTTTGTCAGTTGCCTCTACAGCCCCCTGGTTATAAACAGAAGGCTTTGTGAACTTTACATTTTTTTCCCTTCATGGAAAGATGCATGCGTGCATCTGATAGATATGGTTTCATTATTACACGTGTATGTGAATATGTATGTATTCCACAGAATGAGGTTCCCAGCAGTACATCTGAGCTTCCCATGCTCACCCATGAAAGGTAATTTCTTTGCATATCTTAAATGTAAGTATGCTAAGTTTCTCAAAGTAGAGTTTAGAAATGCAGTTGGCCAGGTGAGAGCCCTACTAGAAAAGTGCTTTGTAAGAAACATGCAGGTTTCACTGAGAACACAGTATTAATGACTTTGAAAAGCCAATGTGGTAATGTTCAGTTTCTTCTGAAGTGCACAATCCCATCAATGACCTTCTGCAGGTTTTTTGTTTGTTTGTTTTGAGATGGAATACTCTGCAACTGCAAAGCTGTAACGTGCAGCAAAGAAAGCATGTAAAGAAAATAATGGAAAGCACTAAAATGAAATCGGACTGAAATAGAGGAGCACAAGGTGAGAAATAATAATGCAATACTTAGCTGCACATGCCCCGTAGTTGTTTTTTGCCCTCAAATATAGGAGGTGGTGTTCAAAAACACTGCTTGCTTTCACTTTTTAAGTGCCTTTTGCTTCCTCTTGTACGTTTTTTGTCCTTATTTAGGTTTTCCAGGGCTGAGACAACCCTCTGCACAGTGTGGCTGCCCTCCTGTATTTGTGTTACTTGTTTTTTAAACATGTTTTTGAACAATAGCACAGAACCTATATACACTGACAGCATTTATGGGTTTGTTTCAGCTCTAATTTAGGATACAAACGTGAGAAACTGCATGACAGGACCATTGCAATACCATTAAGTCCACTTTAAGTCATGAGAATTTATGGTAAGTAAACATTCGGACACAGTGAATTCATTTAAGACAGTGTTAATATTCCTTGTTTCCTGAAAGCTTTTCCTTGGAGCTTTTTAAAGCCTCACAATCACAGTGTTGTTGGCTTTGTTTCTTGTGAGATGCAGCGGAGTCCCTTAATGCTGCACTGAGGAGGTGATTCTGTTAGCTGTGAAGGAAATTGATCATCTGATTCATCAGAGCTAATTACTCTGCAACAGCTCAGTAGTCTTCTGTGATACTCTACAGTTCATAACACTAATCTGACAAAAATCAGACAGCAAAGGTGTTTTGGGTACAGGCAAACATAACCCATGAATTTAAAACAGCTGAAGATACCTATTTTTGCATTTCCTTGTGCCACCGCTTGTCTAGGCTCACTCTGAAATGGACAGTCCTTCTATTTGCACAGTGTTGGCATTCCTTGCACCTGCATTTAGCTTGCAGTTAGCAAGGCATCTCTCTCTGCAAACAGTACTGTTTGGTTTGTAATTTCCTATGAAAAAAAAATAGCTGTGCATCTGTCAGAGAAGATACCAGGTAAAAGATCCAAAGAGAAGAGGACTTTTTACAGTTTTCATCTATCCTGGATACTGCTGTGTGCAATTACAATAACTTACTGCATGCCTCCTGCAAGAGTTTCCATCAGGGGGGAATGCCAGAACAACTTAGAGCACTTGAGATGTTTTCATGCCTTAATAGTTCTGTGAAAGGTTCCTAGAATTCATAGTGGTCTCTAGCAGCCACTGAATGAGGGGTTCTTTCCAAAACTTTCATTTCTAACCTAAAGGTGAATTCCTTCATCAAGTAAAGAGAGTTAAATTGAAAGCAGCTGTTTAGGCTGAAACAACAAAGAGCAGAACGTATTGGGGGAGAAAGAAGGAGGTATTCTCACTGTGAGACAGGTTTGGTTTCTAAAAGAGCTCCTGGAATGGCTCTACAACCAGGAAAACAGATTTATACACAAGTAATGACATGACACTTCTTATCAACTTCAAGTCTGACCAACCCCTTTTCATGAAGAAGACAGAGTAATCCAGGTCCCTTCCAATCACTTCCACACCAACTGTGTGAGTGACCAGACTGGCACTACTATCTGTAGCCAGAAAAAGGCTGAATCACTTGTTTGGGTACTCATGTGCCACAGAGAAGCATGGCTGATAGGCAGCAGGTTTCTGTATGTGCAGAGATTGTTTTATCTTTTTAACTGTCAGCAGCACAGCTTTCCCAGCATTGGCTGCTTCAGGCTTTGATGTTCAGGCTGGCAAATGGAATCCAAAAGAAATATTGGCCTAGCTGTCTTAGCAGCTAACTCTGAATAGGCTGAAAGCCTCAAGGAGCAGCAGATACAAAAGACACAAACTTGATTCAATCCAAGTTTGTTTCATACCTACACAAGAAAAAAGAGCAAAGAAAAAAATACCAGCACCTTTAATTTATATACACAGTTTACATGATCTTAAAGTTTCTGGTTTAATTTATCCAGTATTAAAAAAACATCATCCAGCCAGAACTGATAGCAATTAGAAATACTGCACTGTAACTCCCTACCTTTGACTGAGCATGAAGCAGCAGGCACTCTGCTCGTCTTGCTATCCTTAACCACTTCTGGGAATCAATTAATGAGAAGCCCTCCTGAAACAAAGCAGAGCACAAACTACTTGCACAGCACACTTACAGTACTCCAAACTACACGCTCAAATGATGTGATATAATTTAAACCCTAATGAAGATGACTGTTGTCTCAGAACGGGCATTTTTGTATCTATCAAACAAGTGCCAATAAATAATTTTTACCACGCTGAATTAAATTGGAATTGGTAGCTCCAGTAACAACTGCCACAGCACATTCTAATTTCCATATATATTTAGTATGCACGTTATGAAAGTGACCTTGAGATGCACAATGAGCCAGCCAGAGCAGAACTTCCAACTCTCCTCCCAAAGCCTGTGAAGTTGCTGGAGAAGGCAGCAGAGGGCAGGCAACCCCGACTAATGGGACCGTGTGCATTTAACCGAGGGCCAGGCAGGCATTTCTCCAGCTGGAATCCAGGTAAACAAGCAGCAGCCTGGGTAACTTGGTATTTTTATACTCCAGTTCCATTCGCTGTCCATCTCTTCAAATGTGACGGGCTGCTCAGCAGCACAAGGAACTTATTTCCCTGTAAAAGTTGAGTATGTTTCATGCTCAAAGGAATATCTGTGCCTTCTCAAAACACACGGGTCCATTCAGAGCTGTGCACTCTGGTCAAGCAGCCAGGCTGAGTCCTGGAAAACCTAACCACCCAGGAAACAATGTGAGTTGGAGCAGGACTGCTTCCTACCCACAGCCAGGGCTGCTGGAGAAGCAGTTCTGACACCGCCCTTTCACTAGGCCACTTTCTTCAACTCGTGGCCACTCCTGCTTACTCCATCCATTTCAGCCACTTACTGCTCGAGATGCACACGATCTGTTTGTTTACATGTAGCTGTTCTCATAGTAAGCCTATTTTTATAGCATTTCTCCTTTCTCTGTAAGACGTAGGTAGGACAAATGTTTTCTCCTTAAAATAATCACCGTTTTCATAGAGATCATAAAAGGCAGCCAATGTTTAACTTTCCTACCAGTTACTTCACTGATGTTTCCCAGCTTGTCTTTCGTTTATATGCCTTGTTCCTGAGGTAAAGCAAGCTGGAGAAATAAATAGCATTTAGCATTATTTTTGTGCACCTAATTATTCAACTCCAAACCCCAAATTTAATTAACTGAAATTGAATTTTCTTCAAGTTTAATTAACTAAACGAAGAACAAAACAGAAAGAGCTTCCTTTCCTCTTGTACATCTGGATGACTGTATATTGCCAAGCAGAAAAAAAACTAAAAATAGTGACAGCAAATAGCAGAACTTGGTGCGTGACTTGAGCAGTACAACAGCAGATTTGGTGCAGGCAAGCTAACTGCAAAAGGAGAGGGGATGTTTTGGACAAACTCAGTTTCACAGAACTACTCAGATTGGACTCCACTGTTAAATCCCTCATGTTGGTAACTAGATCAGCTTTAAATCTGCTCTCAACATGTGCAGAGAGAAACAAATACTACCAGCAGCCCCATGATGCCATCCCCGTGCTGCTGTGCACACACAGAACAAAGCAGCTGTGGTCACGTTTCCCTCGGGCAGGAAACACCAATACCTGCTTTGCATTCAGAGCGGAGCATGGCTGAGCAGCACTGGGCACGAGCAAAGACAGATGGCAGTAGGAGATTAATTGGGAACCGAGACAGAAAGGCGACGTAAAATTGGGCAGGAACAAAAGACTTGAGCGTTTGCAGTCTGAAGATACAAGTGGCAGTAATTTTCTAAGTTTGATGATTAGTTTTCAATCGTGCACATACTCCTGAATGCCATTCTCCAGGGTCATGCTTGTACGAACGCTGCATTCAAGGGAAACAATTTCATGCATCTGTGACAAAAATCTAAGTCCTCCGAGGGAGGATCCTGAGAAAAAATAAATGACAGCAGAAAACAAAGCAAGGCATTTCCCAGGTATTTGGGGAACAGGACAAGACGTGACCACATCACCCAAGAGGCAGAGAAGCCAATAATGCTATTCCAGATTGACACCCACGTAGTCCTGTCATGAACTGGGAAAGACTTTTGTTCTGGTTTTACATTTCAGCATTCAAAAAGTTGCTGGATAATGAGGCCCTTGTTCTGCAAGGTTCTTGCCCTTGTGGTGCAAGGTATTGCTTATTGTTACAAATCTTCCTTTATTCTGTCATCTAGAAAACCCTGAGTGCTAAGCAACATATGAACACAGCTAACACAGAAAACTGCTTATTCTTTATTTTTTTTTCATTAATGACTATGAAATAAAACTATGAAAAATGACTATGAATTCCATCCTCACACCAGTAGGTGTGAAAATTAATCTTTGAAAGTAATTCAATTCAAACCCTCATTATTACGTTAAGACTAACACATGCATTAGTAGAATCACAGAATCTGAAGATGCCTGCCTTCCTTCTGTATCTGCCTCAGCAATCTAAATACTGCCACAGCATCTCTGGGGAGCTCCATGCATAGCAGAAGCCATGTGCTACGCAGGCTGTGTTAACACAGATCTTAGTTGGTGTAAGCATCAGCTGGCTCAGCCACACCTTCAGAATATAGAACAGGAATTGGAAAGGAGAAAAGGCCAGAAAGTCACGGCAGACAGACTGCAAGCTAAGGAGGAATAAAAGGATGTTAAGCTCTGTTATCTCTCTGCGTGCAATTTCTTCATCCCCAGTCTCTTAGAAGCCTGATTTTAAATGCTGGTATCAAGCTTTGATTCTCAAGAACTGATCAGAGGGTTTTCTTTACAGAGCAGGAAAGTGCAGGACACACACCTGAGACAGCCGTGCACAGGGGACTCGGTGACAACTGTCTTTTGGCAAGGCGCTGGGTGCAGGAGCTCCCACTGCCAGGCATTCACTTTGTACAGAGAGCTCCCACAGATACACACGTACTGCAGCCCCCTGAAGGAGCAAACAAGAAAACTAAACCCCTAATTCAGGACAAGCCTGGATACGTTTTGAAGTTAGAACTTGAAAAAATATATATATTTTTAAACTACAATTTTAAACCATGACAGCTGACCCAGAGAGGTGGCCCAGAGAGATGAGCTGGCTGAAGCTCCTGAAGGCATCCCATCACTAAGTCAAATTAAATTTCTTCTTTCAGCCCTGATACAAAATATAAACTTTGTTAAATCAATACTTTATCTTAAACTAAAGACAGGTGAATTTATTTCATCAATATGTATCACTACTGTAGTTCAGGTTAGTAGAATAAAGGGCAAAAGAATAGTACAGATCAGAACCCCTTACAACTAATTATTGCTGCTAGTCATCACTGTACAACAGGAATGTGTCATTACAGCAAATATAAATGGGGAAGCTAATGTACAAAGCTTATCCAAACTGAACATGTCAACAGGACACATTGAAATAAACTAAAATTTACGTTTGGTATCTCATTTTCAGGTGTTCCAAAGAGAGAACCAAGAGCATCAGAATATCTGCTGAGCACTTGGCTAATTCATGAGGTTAGAATCTACTGCACCCTAGGAACTGTTAACTTACTGGAAGTCAGGAGGAGACCAGGAGGGCTCTAAGGGTGCTTAACTTACAGTTCCAAAGATCAGGTCGCAAATCAATTACTCTGGATTTATTTTATCCTATTAAATAAGCCCGTCGTCACAGTTTCAATTTGTTTCATTTGTAGGGTACTAAGAATTCTAGCACTGGAATTAATTGCATCCAATAAAACACTGAAGTAAAATGTTCATGATGTGTGATTTGAAGAAAGGACAGGAAATAAAGTATACAACTGTGCAGCGTACAGCGAACACGATGTGTCCTCAGAGCATGGCCAGAAACTGCTGGAGAGGCTGTGGAGGTATTCCTGTTAAAATTCCATTACCTACAGTGTGCAGGAATGAGATTTTCCTACCCTAAGATACACCATCTGTTAGGCAACACTGCAAAAACAGGTCCCATAAGTATGTTATGCAATTTAATTCCAAATGAAATACTGAAAATCACGAACAAGACCCCGTCTGATATACATTAGACATGATGGATTTGTATCTTCCAGGCTCCGAAGTTCCATTTACCCTCCTCTTCATCCCATCTGGTTGATCACAGGTAGTCATTTCTGGATGTGTCATTGCAGAATGTTTAAAACGGCCTTGAAAGCATTCCCATTCCTTGGAAGTTTACTCATTCAAGTAAATTATTTGGTTTCTTTGGGCAACTGATGGGAACACTGGACTTGCACACAATCGCTTCTTCCAGCAGCACAGACCTGCTTTGATCAGCAATTCTGGAGCGTTTTCAGGTACTGAAATCATGTCAAAACAACAGCACCTCACCACACAGCAGTGAGCACAGCACGAGGTACGTACTCCTCTGCCTGCTCTGAAAGTGCTCAGACTCAGTGCCCACAATGTAGGGTTCTCTCTGGCAAGAAAACAGTATTTCAAGTTCCATTAGTGAAAAGACTAACAGAAAAGAATTCACTGAATACTTCACTATGTTGTGACTCATTAAAATAATTCTGTAAGGCTATTGTATGTATTAAAGTTGTAATATGTGAACATTTTGTAACTGTTTTATAAACATTCTTCTTACAGACAGTTCATGGTGTCACCTGGCTCTACACAGCGACTTTTTTTTTTTAAAGAAAAGATTCCTCAGCTTTCAGAAAACAGTAAGGACTGCAAGACAAGCATTTAAGAGAAAATATGTTGATACAAAGTCAGGAACGCCTGAGTGTTCTTCCCCAAATGGATCAGCTTAATTCAGCCATTAATGAAATACACATTTCCATTTCTGAACTGTTTTTCACCTCAGTTTTGTGCAAATGGAGACGTACTGAAAGTCTTCCATAAATGGACCTGATCAGCACTGAGTCCAACGAACGCTGACATTTACTGCAGAAGAATGAAAAAAGAGCATTTCCCTATGAAATACGAAGTCTGAAATTAACACTTTTCAGCATGAAACTGATTATATTTTTTTCTAGGCTTTTAAAAAGATCCACCCACAATCTTACTAGCATAACCGAGAACTTGCTGGCAGCTAAAAAGGTTCATTTTTATAAAACACGCACACCACTGAAGAACAGATGTACTCTGACTTTTCCTAAA
This sequence comes from Phasianus colchicus, assembly GCF_987193195.1. Classification (NCBI taxonomy): domain Eukaryota; kingdom Metazoa; phylum Chordata; class Aves; order Galliformes; family Phasianidae; genus Phasianus; species Phasianus colchicus. The sequence goes on along the minus strand of NC_143447.1, from coordinate 2,460,037 downwards.
GAAAACAGAAAGTACAAAACAAAATAATATGAATCCATGACCACACCAATTTTAGCATGTTCCAATTTTACACTAGAAGAGGTGAGAATATATCATACTACAGTATTGCCCATTTAAAAATATTCAATTAATCACTTTTGTGATAAACGTTTGATAAAAACTGGATTGAAGGGTGACCTCATTGTGGACTACAGCTTGTTGGAGAGGTGGGCACTACTCTCCTCTCTCTGATGTCCAACGACAGAACGTAAGGGAACACACAGACCTGCATAGGTGGAAGGTGAGGCTGGCTGTCAGGAAAAGGTTGGCAGTTGGGCACTGGAAGGAGCAGTGGGCACAGCACCAAGCTGCTGCAGTACAAGCAGCACATGGAGTCTCAGACATGTGGTCTGATTTTTGGGTGGCCCTGTGTAGAGCCAGGGCTTGGGCTCGATGATCCCTATGCATCCCTTCCAACTCAGGATATCCTATGATTCTTTTTTAACCTATTACTTAGGTTCATGTTGAAACTCTTGGAGTTGGGCAAGGTTTCATTTAGTGCTGCAATTAGAATAAATAAATAAATTGGGAACATTCACCATGTAATGAATGTCTGAATTTAGATAAGGATTCCATTCATTCTTGGATTTCCTCTGCAGGGAAAAAAAAAAAGCCTTTGTAATCCAGGCACAGAAATTTTACAAAAATACAGAATAGTTATTCAAGCTGAGAAGGAAATGGTCTGTGTGACAACAGAACTACTGCCAGAATAACTTCCTTCAGTTGTCTTCGAAATAAGTAGTGGCTGAGAAGAAGCACTGTGCTTGAGGAACCACTTGTTTGTGTCAGATGGCAATTTCCATAATCATATGTTGTGTGACTGCTTAATGCTGTCCAATGACAAACATATCCACTCTTCAGAAACACTCCACAGTCTTAAAAAAGGTGGCTTATCTGTCTACGCACCAAGTAGAGGATAACTGGAGAACAGCACTTGTTGCAGGTTGGTGGCTGGTTTATTTGAGTTTTAGCACACTACAGCAGACTTCTGGTATTCAAATCAGCGTAAAACATCCAGTAGTTCTTGAACTAAATGTCACATCTCTAGTGCATATTAAGCCAGAACAACTGTTTAACCATTCTTTGAGATCTTTTCTATCATTCCTTAATACCTGTAAAGTGCAAAGAGCCTACATGGTCCACTCTAAAGACAGTAAAGCCACTTTCAGTCTTCTCCAGGATGTTGCAGCCAGTGGGACTGCTGTGACTGCCATGCTTGGTCACCTCACATCATGCACAACATACTTTTCAGCAACAGTGTTTGGAAGGGCTTACACACAGATCTCGTGCCTCACTGCATTCCTATCAGAGGATCAGAGATAAAGCTACAATAACCATTAGCCAGTTCCCTCAAAATCAGAAGCCTATAGTACATCAAAAGGCCTGAAAAGCAGGGATTAGAAGATGGATCAGAAGACTCCATATCAACAATTTTTAAAGGATGTATTTACTACACAGCAAGAAACTATTCTTTAAACACAAGGGGAAATGGTTTCAAAATAGAAGAGATTTAGATTGGATATAAGAAAAAGTTATTTTTTTTACACTAAGGGCACAGGTTGCCCAGAGAGGTGGTGGTGCCCCACCCCTACAGACACCGAGGTCAGGCTGGGGGCTCTGAGCACCTGCTGTGCTGTGGGTGTCCCTGTGCATTGCAGGAGGATGGACTGGACCTTTATTGCTGCCTTCCAACTCAAACAGTTCTGTAATTTACATCAGAGGGAATTTCAGTGCAAGCAAGGCAGCGTATATGGGCTGCAGAACACCTTGCCCTTGAAAAGGAAATACTCAGCAGCCCATGGGAGCAAGTAGAAATGAACACACGTCTTAAAAACCTGAGCTGTGTACTTCCCACAATTACAGAACTCTATCAAACTTGATATGTTCCCTCTGGAGCAAAACTTGTGAATTTCACATTATCCCATGTGACAAAATGTCCATTATAATGGACCCCCAGTGAGAAGATGTGGTCTGTGACAGATTCAAAGGAGATCTATGTATTTAGTCGTGCAAAGCCTGTTTATAATGTTGTGACAGGTTTCTGACAACTGGGAGCTGGAGACTACAGGGAGATAGCACCAGTGAGATTAACTACTTCTGCAGTCTGCTTATTTCTACAGCAACAACAAAGGCCACACAACATGGCAGTTTTCTTGTTACATGGCATCTCAACAAGGTCTTTGCAGAATCTCACCAGTGGCCTCTGCAGTTCCAGCTTGAGTGATACTGAAATGATGCTGAATTTCTGGTGTCCCTGTGCGTTACTTGAACAAAACTGTTCAGAGACTTGGTAATGGCCACACATACTGTGCTATCAGTGCTGTTATCAGCTTCTGGCCAACAGCATTGCTGCCTGTGCTGTTTTAGCACAATACATGTGCTTCATTCTGGTTGATGATAGTAACTGCTTTACTAAATAGATTCCACAGTCTGTTCTTCAAAGCCTGAAAGGATACCCGTGGATTGGGATTATCCTAAGCACAAGAATTTTATCACAGCACATCAGTCTTCCATGGCACTGAGGAAAGGGACATCTTTCTGGGAAGGCATGTGCTTAAGAAACAAGTCCAAGCAGCCAGATGTGCTGGACCAAATCACTTGTGAACAGAAAACCCAACAGAGTGCTGTAGATGCCCACCTGTGTTCAGAAATAAGTGACTGGATAGCTGCTAGGTTTTTCAGCAAGTTGTATTTGCTTAAGAGGAAACTCTGGGAGGACTACTCCAATCTGAGCTCTTGCAGAGAAAGATGAGTAGTCAGGGCAAGTTGAAACAATGCAATTCACACTAGTTTAGTTCTGTATGCACAGAATATCTACAGCATGATCTCAATTACGTGTGCTAGGAGATGTGCACCCAAAGGAATGTGCAATCAGGTTTTTAAATGCATACATTACCAATTTTGTACACAGTCTATGCCAGGTGTAGTCATCAAAGCATTACAGCTCTTGTCCACGTTCTTTTTCCCTCTTTCATTAGTTTCTAAAGCAGTCTTTCAGCTAGGCTGTTTATGGTTATTTCAAGGGTACAAAGTAATACAAGCCTGCTAGTCAGTACACAGGTTACTAGAACGATACCAGTCCCAGGTGAGGGGCATTCTGCACTGACCCATTCCCCACAGAAGTTGGCAGTTCTTATTTAATTGCTTCTGTATTAAGTATCTTTACATTCAATTACTCCAACTCCTTTTCTTATTCATTGAATCCTAGAATATCCTGTTTTGGAAGGGACCCATAAGGATCAATGAGTCCAACTACTGGCTCCACACAACTTCAACACTCAAAATATGCTGAAATATCTTCCATCTTTCATTTTTACCTTGTCCAAAAACATTCATCGTGTCCTTCCTAACTATATAAGCCTGGCACAAACATGTGCCTGACACAACATGTCTGGTACAAAGGGCATCCAGACACCTCCCTGTTAGCTCACTCATCACCTATTCGATACACTAAATGCACCCAAAAGTAAAGGATATCTTGAATTTTTAAACTGATTCTTGAAATCTGGGATATCTACATGGGACCTTCCCTCTATGCTTTTATTCTTTAAGTATAAGACTTCTTAAGAGGCACAGCAAAAACTAATTTATAACCTTATACATACCCACTTACACATTCTGTTTAAAAATATATATATTTAGTAGTGTAGCATTTTTCTGTTGGCTTGTCATAACCTGCTAGTATTTTTACCAGCCAATTCCTACTTGCTGTCATCACTGAATACTGATGTTCAAAGAGAATACTACCTTCCAGGACAGGCTTCTCTGCTGCAGGGAATGGAGTAATTTCAGCATCAAACCAATTCCTTCTAGGTGAGGTGTTTAATGATATCTTCACTGTTAGCACAAGCTACAGCAGAATCAATTGACACAATCTGAAGTTGTTATTTTGCCTCCAAGACTATAAGAGGGATGTTAGGCTACCCAGCATCAAACCCAACCAAACAAAAACATGCCATGTGATAAACCAAAGTATCAGCACCAAAATACTAACAGGTGACTGGCAAGAAACTAGCTGGATCACATGGCAAATCTTCCAAGAAGTTATATTTTTATCCATTTCTAAAGGGCATATTCTGTTTTTCTTAGGCTGAAGAATTATGTTGGACAAAAAGAAGTAACAGCATCTATCAAACTCTGCAGCACTATTAAATTAGATTTGTAGAAACACAGAAGAAATGCTGTTCCTCTGTATGAAATAATACTTTCAGTGTTACTCTAAATGAAAAAGAGTAAATACCATGTGGTATCTTCCACGGATACAATAAAATTGGCAGTTTCACAGGGAGAGAACATGAAACAGACGGGAAAAATAAGCCAGTATTAATGCTAACAACAAAGGAGAAATGTTCTTTATACACAAGAAACTGAACAACTTACCAGCACTGTCCTTCCTTGGGAAATAAAGAAATGGCCAGAAACAACAATAGTAAGAATAAGACGACCAGACTCCTCGTTTGATTCAAAAACCTTTAGAAAGATTGACAAAGTAAAGACACAGTCTTTTGAGTGCAGAACAAGTGCAAAAGGAAAGGTTTCAGGATCTGGTGCCAGCAGTCAGGGAAAAGGCTGAGAGACCTGGGACTGTTCAGCTTGGAGAAGGCTTGGGGGGGGCTGATCAGTGCTTAGCAATACCTAAAGGGTGGCAGTCCAGTGGAGGGGGCCAGGCTCCTTGTGGTGGTGTGCAATGGCAGGACAGCGGGCACAGACTGGAACATCTCACAGAATCACAGAATGGCCAGGGTTGGAAGGGACCTCAAGGATCACGAATCTCCATCTCCAACCCCCTGCCACATGCAGGGCCACCAACCTCCTCATTTAATGCTAGACCAGGCTGCCCAGGGCCCCATCCAACCTGGCCTTGAACACCTCCAGGGATGGGGCATCCACAGCCTCTCTGGGCAGCTGTTCCAGCACCTCACCACTCTCTCTGTAAAGAACTTCCCCCTGACATCCAACCTAAATCTCCCCTCCCTCAACTTCAAACCATTTCCCCTCATAGGAAGTTTCCTACGAACATAAAATTCTTTGGGTGACGCGGGCTGCCCAGACAGGAGGTGGATCTCCTTCTCTGGAGATGTCCGAAACCCACCTGGACCCCTGTGTAACACTGCAGGGAACCTGCTTTAGCAGGGGTAGGACTGGTGATGCGCCTCAGGGCTCGCAGCAGGTGCCCGCAATCCCCCTGCTGTCGCTGTTTTACGCACAGCTGCCCTCAGAACCCCTCAGGACCGGCAGCCCGGACACCCGCACGCTCCACACCGTCACCTTCCAGGAGTGGCCGCTTCCCTCCCCGTCCTCGCTGTCCGTCGGGGACAGGAAGCGGCCGTAGCGCCTTAGGGGCCAGGTGGTGGCGCTGGCGAGCAGGGAGGTGCCGCCCGCGCCGCTCGGCTGCTCGGGCGTTCCGCAGGAAGCTCGGTCCGCCTGGGAGCGGCGGCGCGGACGACCCCTGCGCGTAGCCATGTTGTGTGAGGGAGAGGGGGAGGCGGGCGGGGAGTCAGGCGCTGGGCGGGAAGCAGGAGCCAGTGGGAGGGAAGTAGGAGCGCGCGAGGGGTTCTCTTCACCAATCAGCGCGCAGCACAGAAATTGGAGAGCCAATCCGGCTCGGGCTCGTGCAGGTCGCGGCAAAGCGGGCGGGCTGGAGGCTGCTGTTCCTCAGCGCCGTGACCTCGTCTTGTGGGGCTCGGTGCCGCCTTTTGAGGGCGCCGATTTCCTGAGTGCAGGCTGCTGCCTATCGCCCTGTCTCCTAATTAATTACACACCAGATTGCAGTCATATCCGTGCATGTGTGATGCAGTGGAGCTCTCTGGTTGTGCTGAGGGAGAGAAGCACAGCCTGAGGGGTGTGCGTGGCCGCCATTTTGTGGGCTGAGGGGCTGCTGGGGCTGCGTGGTGTGGATGTGGCGGCTGTGGAGCTGCCTGCAGCCCACTGAGCTCAGTGCAGCCTGTGGAAGCCGACTGAAATATCAACACCCATCTGCCTTCAGGTGGAGTCTGTTCTTCACTCCTCGTAACAGTTTTCCTAAGGTTTAGGGTGCCTTTTTCAGTCCTTGGCTCAGCAAGATGTTCGGTTTGGCTTGCAGGGCTAATGCTGAGGATCTGTGCTAAATATCAGAGGGCAGCTCGTCTTTTTTCAGTTGCCCAGGTGTGGAGCCCACAGTACGAGAAAGACTGAGGGTCCAGAGGAGGGCCATGAAGATGATCAGGGGACTGGAGCACCTCCCCTATGAGGACAGGCTGAGGGAGCTGGGCTTGTTCAGCCTGGAGAAAAGAAGGCTGCGGGGTGACCTCATTGCAGCCTTTCAGTACCTAAAGGGAGCCTACAAACAGGAGGGGAATCAACTCTTTGAAAGGGTAGATAATTGCAGGACGAGGGGAAATGGCTTGAAGTTGAGGGAGGGGAGATTTAGGTTGGATGTCAGGGGGAAATTCTTTACAGAGAGAGTGGTGAGGTGCTGGAACACCAGGGATGCCCCGTCCATCCCTGGAGGTGTTCAAGGCCAGGTTGTGAGTTAGGGTATGAAAGGTAAACATGGGCCAGCTGTAAAGGAAGCCAAGAATGTAGCAAGCAGGATAAGATAATAAGCTGAAGAATACAAGATCACAGAATATAAATATATAGAAACATATAGATGTAAGGGGTCCATAACATCGCTTGGTTTTGCGAACTCAAAAGAAATTCGCAAATAGCATCACTTAATTTAACCTCTTGCTAGCTCAAGGGGAACTTATTGCTTAACCTTTTGCTAGCCCAGACACATTCTCAAAAGGGAGCCTTCTCCAGTCAGCAGGAAAGGGCCCCTAAGAAAGCAAGGGGGAGAAAAGATAGGCAGAATTAGGAATTGCTGAGGTATGCAGGGCGGGAGAAGAGCTCAAAACTGGGACAAAGGTTGGAAGGACGTGGCAAGGAAGATGTCTGACTTCATCCCGGAACGACCACCAGAGGGGGAGGAAGACGTCAAGCCTTCATCCCATGGATGCTACTGCGCATGCACTGGGGAGAAGGACAGTATGTAAATGAATTAATGAATATGTTAATGGGTCTTGGGTAACACTTCTGAATATGTATGCATTGGTTTATCAATGTATTGGGATCCTATTCTCTGGTGTGCAGGCTAGGAGGAGTGATCCCCCTTGCACCCGGTGTGTGGCGCAGCGCTGAAATAAAGACGTACCTGCTCTTATCACCTTACGTGGGTTAGAGAGTTTGATTCCGCACATCAGTTGGATGGGGCCCTGGGCAGCATGGTCTAGTATTAAATGGGGAGGTTGGTGGCCCTGCATGTGGCAGGGGGGTTGGAGATCCATGATCCTTGAAGTCCCTTCCAACCCTGGCTATTCTGTGTTTGTCCAGCTGGCTGGGCACGCTGCAGCTGTGCCTCTTTCCCATTTTGCTGCCTGTTACAGGTTGCTCCACAGCTACCTGATGTTACACTTTATTGAGGGGAAGGACAGCGGTGCAGTGGCAAGGCTGCACTTATATATTCCATTTATAACTCACATCTTGGCTCATTAACAGTGAAAATAAACTCTGTTTATGCCAGGCAGGGTCACTGCGGGGCATGAAGGAGTCTGGAAGCCATCTGTGGGAGTCCGTGCTGACCTGTACTGATGTGGGGATGCCACTTCACCACTGTTAAAATACATTTGCATGCTTGAGGGTGCTAAGCTAATAGCATTAATCCCAGGTCTGAGCACTGCCTGCTGCCAGCATCATGTGCTCAACCAAGGTGAGGTTAGGCTAACTAGTTGTCCTTCAGCTTCATTAAACGGAACGCAAGAAATAAAGGTGTATTATTTTGTTGTTTATGTGGGATATGTTTTATATTTATTTTTTCTTTCTGTGGTTTGCCCTCATGTTGCTGGTTTGGCTGATGTGAATAAGGTGAAAATAGCATGAGTAACTGCTGCCTCATCTGAAACAAAACCTCTGGGCACAGGAGTGAACTGTTGGTCACACTAAGATGCTTCTGTCTGTTAGAAAATACAGATTGGCAGTTCTGTCATCTAGCAGTTCTGGATTTTGCCTGATGTTACAACCCAGAAGCCAGGCTAACATTTGAGGCACCATTTCCATAATAAATGATGTCGTTGCATTTTCAGAAGGGAGGTGTTCATCAGAATGTTTTGCAGGTAGGGAAATGCAGGCGTTCCAGGACTTGCGAAGGTCACTCAGAAAGCTCAGCCATGGAGCAGGGAACACAGCATGGGCCTCCTGGTTGCTTACTCTAATCACTGCTTCCCTGAGAGGATTTCTCAGATTGTGCTTATCAAAAGAGTGCGCTGAGCTGCCTTGTAAACCTGGGACCTCCTTGGAAACTACAGGAGAAGGAATAGAAATGTCAGAGAAAGGCAGCATGCATGCATTGAATCAGTATGCTCCGATTCAGCAGTAGCTTCAAACGAGCCATTTTCTACAACATTTTGTAGCCTGGCTTTCTAGGAGTGATTCATGGCAGATGTACTGAGGGATTCTGTAGGAGGAAGACAAGAGTTCAGCCTTCTGTCAAAGCTGAGTTACTGAGCTAAAGTAGTACATCAACAGCAGCCATTCATATTGTCCTTATAGAATGGCCATTCCTCATAGTTTGGGGAAGGGAAAAATGGCTGAAGGATGAAAATACATTTAAACAATTAGGAGTGGGACACTTTTGAATAATTTGATCTTTCAGAGTAGTGGAATTCCTTTTAGAGGTGAGACTTAGAACTCCTTCTGTCTCTTGCCAAATAGCTGTGGTGCTTTTTGCTGGTGTTTTTATCACACAGTAGTGGCTGGGTTTTGTGAACTGTCGGGTTGGTATGGCTATGCCTGGTGTGTTATCTTTCAGACAGTTTGCAGTATACTCGTTGATTTCCATCTGGGAGAAGCAGCTAGCATATCATCTTTTCTGTATGAAACTTAAAAAAAAATTAAATAGATTTAACTGGTTGCATTTAAAAAGCTCTAAGGTCTAAAGTGAAAGGGAGCCTACAGGTAAAGCTGATGTAGTTTCATGAGGGTGGATTGCTAAGGATCACAGAATCACAGAATTGCCAGGGTTGGAAGGGACCTCAAGGATCATGAATCTCCAACCCCCTGCCACACGCAGGGCCACCAACCATTCCACCTAATGCTAGACCAGGCTGCCCAGGGCCCCATCCAATCTGGCCTTGAACACCTCCAGGGATGGACGGGGCATCCACAGCCTCTCTGGGCAGCTGTTCCAGCACCTCACCACTCTCTCTGTAAAGAACTTCCCCCTGACATCCAACCTAAATCTCCCCTCCCTCAGCTTAAAACCATTTCCCCTTGTCCTGCTGTCTCTCTGTTCAGTCTGTTATTTTTTTCTCCTTTGTCCCACAGCTTCTTTTGTTGTTTCAGGTGCACCCCATCTTTCCTCAGCATATTATTTCAAGCAATTTCTTTCAGTTTTGTTTTTCTCCCTCTGACTTTGTATTGACATCCTTATGGTCAGAATTTAGAATTGATTCCTTCCACAACTATTGCCAGTAGATTTTAGTGGCCTAACTACTTTATTACTATGTACATACACACCTGTACTGTATATAGCTATAAAGTGTAGGAGGAGAATGTCACTGCCAGGAGTCTAGTATTTACCAAGAAAGCTTTCCTGCTGCTTAGTGTTCTTTTGATTGCTGTTCGTACCATCTCCAAAACAGCTGTGTCTGTTCAACTCAGAAGTAAGCCCTCGTATTGTGATTTTCTCCCTTTTAAAATGTATTTTTTATTCACGTGTGTGATTTCATTTTGCAGCTTGTTCTTCGTGTGGCCTTAGGCCGCGTGAACGTGACAAACATGCAGGGTGCAGGGACTTCACCTTGCTGACCATTTAAAGCTCTTAGTTCTAGAGAGCCAGAAGCAGAGAGATGCATGCAGGAAGAGAAGAGTGTTCTGCTCCTGCTCAGTACTATTTTGTAATACTAATGACAGGCATAGCAGCAATAATAAAAATGTATTGCCATAACTTTAGTATTAAGTTTATGTATGTTTGCCAAAAGTGCAAGCTTCCACAAGTTGAACAAGTAATTTATTGACAAACTAGAGGCTACAAGATGCATAAAAGAGATTAAATGCCCCTTTTATTGCTTATTTTAGAAAATCTGGAGGTTTCCCTGTGATACTGTCAGCTCATCATCCATCCTCTTCTATCCAGCTGTGCTAAAGGGATAAGTGGGATTACTCACAGTGGCATAAATAACAGGCTAGTAAAAATGTTCTATTCAAAGTATTTGATTTATTACTTTCATTTTTATACTCAGCTGTGTTACCTGATGCTTAAGTTGCTTTGTTAGTAGCTGTGTGACTTCCTCAGTAACTGACAGATTCATTTCCATTAATCAACGTCTCGCATGGTTAATTGGTCCTACTTTGATCTGAATGGAAGCTGACAGTCAGCAGCCTCACTACCCGGATTTCTCAGTGCTAATGAAATTACAGCATCTCAGTATTTGATTATTACATAGCAGTTCTGTTCCCATCACAAAAATATCTTCATGCAGGTCTGTCAACACATGTCAGCATTGAGGGAGATGAATTTGGTTTGAGGCCAAAGTGATGCTGCAGCTCTGGTGTGATGGCCTCTGTTGTTCCAGGCGGTGTCAGAAGCTCCTTTACCTACTGGGACCTCTTCCCCCCCCAGCTGCTGAACTGCAGGCACTGAATTTTGCTCTTTTATTTTTTTATTTTTTTTATTTTATTTCATTTTTTTCCTCGCAAAACCCCTTGCAATAAGGTTTTAAGTGAAAAAGTGGAACCAAATTGGTGCATCTCTCTCTGTACTTTATTGTTGTAAGGCAGGACTGAAGCCTGGCTTGTGTTGGCATGAAGTTCAAATGTTATTTTGCAGATACACTTCATAGTTGCTCTTTTCAATGGCCTTATCAAGATTGAAGATGAAGAATCCACCATTGAAGCAGTGCTGAAATTAAGTGGTCCTTCAGGATCTTCCAGAATTTTAACCAGTTAATGCTTCTTGATCTCCAAAATCAGAATGTTTCCCCAGTTAAGTTTTCATTTCTTCTTTTCCAGTGGTTTCAGTTGCTGTTCGTCTCCTGAAATTGTTTCCACAACTTTCTGTATTGTTGCAGTTTCACTGTCAGTGGCATCCCCAGCTTGTTAGGTGTTCTCTGTCGTAATGACACTTTCATTTTACTCCCTATCACGTTGAGTATTTCCCTTGAGGAGCTTTGAGGTTTACAAGGGAGCTGTGGAATCTCATCCTGGAGGATATGGCACAGATGAAGGTGTTTTTGCCTCACAGGTTTTCTGCTTACATTAAAAAAGTAATAATCACTGTCAGTGCATCTGTTTTGCTGAGTGCCTTTCATTTTCTGTGACCTTGAAAGCATAAGGGCATTGATTAATTAATCCAAATTTCCAGATGGGTGGAGGGGAGAATTGCAGATTGGAGATAAGCAATTTGTTGTATGCCCCTGGATTATAGAAGGAGAAACTCTCCTCATCATTGCCAAGGTTTCCAATCCTCATCAACAGTGACCTGAGCAGGAAGAGGAGAGTCTGGGCAGTTATTGTAAGCTGTATTCCTGACAGGAACGGCCATGGGCAGGACTTGTGATTATCTCTGCTTCTTTAATCTCTGCACTCATTAACTCTGGATGTTTCCTAATGTGTGTAATGCAGTAAATTCAGCGGAAGGGACTTCAGCCACTACTCTGTCAGAGTTCTGTTTCTTGCACTGAATTTGTGAGGGAAAAACATCCCTTTGACTCTGCCTCAACACAAAGCTGGCATTAATGAGTTATGTATGTGCAGAGAAAGGAGCAAATTTCTTCCTCTTTTGTGCATTCTCCGAGAAATACTTTCTCTGATGAGCAGCTTCTCCTAGTCCAGTGGGTTATCATGTGTTCAACCTAGTGGGACATGAGAACAGGATCCCTAAACCTGTGTAGTTAGTGTCATACATCTGCCTTGTTCTCCCTGTTTTTATTTAAGCACAACTCGCATTAGAACCAGTTAGTGGTTAATGATGATAGATGGGTCCAAGACTCAAAGCATCCTGTTCCAAATATGCTGCCATTTAGAGCAAAGACAAAGCTTTTCTAGTTGTTAATGGCATGAGAGTTTGACATGCAGCTGTTATGTCTTCTATTAGAAAATACACTGTATGTTACACTTAAACCCACCTTGCCACGTTCGTAACATCAGATGGAATATTAAAGTGGACTTAAAGAGTCTTGTATATATCAAATGTATCTATTGACTAAAAATTCCTTAATCATAGAATGGCCTGGGTTGAAAAGGACCACAATACTCATCATTTCCAACCCCCTGCTGTGTGCAGGGTCGCCAACCAGCAGCCCAGGCTGCCCAGAGCCACATCCAGCCTGGCCTTGAATGCCTGCAGGGATGGGGCATCCACAGCCTCCTTGGGCAACCTGTTCCAGTGCCTCACCACCCTCTGGGTGAAAAACTTCCTCCTAATATCTAACATAAGCCTCCCCTGTCTCAGCTTAAAACCATTCCTTCTTGGCCTGTCCACCCATGTAAACAGCTGTACCCCCTCTTGTTTATATGCTCCCTTCAAATATTGGAAGGCTGCAATGAGGTCTCCTCGGAGCCTTAGGAGAGGAATGAATCTGTTCCTTTATGTTTGAATTTCCCATATTAATAATAATACAGTGTATGATTTGTTACAGCTATGATGGTTGCATTTTTTTTTTTTGAGCTAATCACTTCTGCAACTTGAGAAGAGTAACTTCACTTTTGCCTTGAAAATAAGTAAATGAAAAGAGGATAGGGTTAAGGTGTTGGTACTGCCACAGATAAGTGAAGTACTGTTACCTCGATACAGCTTTCCTGATTGTTTGCCTTTTAGAATTAGTGTTGTGTGTGCACTTTGCTAATTGGACTGTAGGTGTGTAGTTTCTGGGAGTTCCAGCTATCTTCAGCTGAAGTTGAAACCAATGGTTCCAGTAGGAACTTATTATTGAAAATGCTGAATGGTTTCCTTTTCTGAAGGGGACACAAACACACAGGTAAACCTCTGTGCAGTTGTTTCTTCATGGATCCAGAAGCATGTTGAGTTTGATATTTGTAACCCAGACCCAACTAAACATGGTTGTTGTTTTTTTCCTTTTCCTACAAACTTTGCCTCCCTTCACAAAGCTGCTTACAAGAAAATCTTCAGAACTGTAAAATTATCTGGGCAATCTACTCCTGCGTGAGACTGTCTTCATTTGAATGCTTTTGATAATGATTCTCACTTTCTGCAGTGCAAAGCTGTTCTGTTTATCAGAGATACTGAAAACAGTCTGTAGGTCAGAGCCTCTTATTTTGTGTATTTGTTGTGCTCAGCATCTTCATATTCTCTGCTGTCAGTGTCCCCAGCTTATCACATATTTTTGCCATTTCTTCGTGAGGAGAAGTGGCAGCAGCACAGTGTGGTGGCAGCACGAATCTCTGCTGCCAGAAAGTCACTTTTCAGTTGCATGAAGGTAGAAGTCATCCCAGGACCTTCAGGACTGCTGAGCTGGATGGGGCAGCAGCGATGTGAGTGGCTGTCAGTACAGCTGTCCTGCTGTACTGTAACCCAGAGTAACTCTGTAACCCAGAGTGTGCCATACAGGGGGACGTCTCTGGTCCCCTAAGATCTCGTACTGTTTAGGAAGCAGACAGCAGAACACTAATAAATTTAATTTACTTGCTTAATCTCCCCTGTGTTTTGTATTAATATGAATAGCATTATGGGAGCAGGGATGTGCTTATATAACAGAATGTTCTCCTTCAGCTTAAGGTTAATGTAGTTGCTCATATCTACCACGCATAAAATGGAGGTCTTAATCTCCTGCAGCAGGACACAAGTAACTCCTGAGAAAACTTGCATCCTGTGCTAGGAGCCTGCGGGCTAGGGAGTGGAACATTGGGTTTTTGTAGTAACTCCAAATGATGTAATATTAGATACTGGAGACATTCCTGTATCGACAGAGCTGATAATCAGTATGTGGAGGAGAAGAATATTGATCAGAAATATGCAGTGTTGCATGGGAAAGCTGCTTGTACTGATAGCCCAAAACAGAAATTAAAGACTTGTTCCTTCCTCAGCCCTCAAGGACTTCTGCTTTGACATTGGTCTGCCTATCATGCAGCGCAGAGACTGGGCTATGCTGTAATGCACATTGTTGTTTTCTTGTTAATTAAAATATGCATGACTTCTCTTTCTCATGTCAGCTCTCTGGGATGGGTTCCCTTAGCCTGCCTTGATGGGATTTGATGGAATTTGTTTGCTGATGGTAGACTGAAACAGTGAAGGTCAGACATTTAAAATAAGGGTATATTCTATTAGATATGATTTCCAAATCAATTTCGAGTGCAATATCTTTCACTATTCTCATATGCTGTCTTCCTGTGCATTACAAGAAAGTCACCTGTGAAGTAATAATTTGACAAATTGACCAACCAGTTAACTTTTACAAGGAGGAAGTAGCTTTTCTGTGTCTCATATGCATCAAGTAATCTCACATTTCAGTTACTGCTGCTGCTAGGTGAGAAGGCTTGTATCATTCACAGTAATGGATATTTGTGGGTTTTTTTTTTTGTCTAGAACTGCAGCAGAAGCAGAGCTCAGGGCATGAAGTATGTAAGTATGTATCACTTTCTGAATTCATTGAGCCTGAAGCCTTCCTAAAACAAGGTGTACCTTGTGCAAACAAATGGGTGATTCAGGAGGTAGAAAACAGCATTCCCCTCCACCATTAGAAAAAAAACCCCTCTATTTATTACACAAGGACAAATCCTTCTAATCCAGTACTCAAATGGTCAGCACTTGGTTTGGAAGCATGCAAAGAGAAGGTGAGAATATAGTAATGCTTCCCTGTTTTCTTTTGGTGTAAAGAAATTTCTGCGTAAGGAGTTCCTAAACTGGGTTGTTGTCTTTCTAATTTTTCTCAATGGATTTGTGCCTTTGTTCAGCCTTATTAAATGAGGTGACCAAAATACAACATACAGAATACCACAATCTTTTTTTCTACTTTCTTTTCTGATTCTGTAAATCCTTCACATATTATTAGTGCTCTCAAAACAAGTGAGTACTGACATTCATAGAGTTGCCTAACATAAGCCCGTGATCTTATTTGTTGTTGGTAATTGTTACTTGAAAGTACCCCAATAAACAAGGATAGAGTTTTTTTCCCCCAATGTAAATAGCTTTATGGACATTCAGTTTCTTCTGCCAATTTTATTACCTAGCAACAGGGATTCACCATGGCTAGCAATCCTTCCAGTGATGTTTTCATGTGTATCTCAAAGCCGTGCTCAAGAAATGAGAAGCCTGTAACTGGGATGAGACACTTCAGGAGCCCTTGTATAGCTGGAGAGAAAAAATGTCCTGTGTGAAATCAGGTTAACAGCAACTGGAGGAACCCAGTGGATGAAGGGAATAAAGAGAGGACAGATGCTTCCACACTACTGTTGTTCTCCCTCTTCATCTGCATCTGCAAATCCTATGTGTAAGCTTCAGAGAGGTCTGGGGTGAGGGTTTGACACATAGCATGAGACCGTGTATTCAGTGCCTAAAATAGCATTTACCTGGGAGATAACAACCAGAAATCTGGGTTCCTGGCATTAGTAAAAGTTAATTATGCTTTGCTACCAAATTTACTTATTCTGGTTCTTTTTTATTGCTGAAGATCCACTGGAAGCCCCCTGAAGAAATGGATTTTGTACTTTGGCTTGTAGCTTGTTAGATTTAGGCAACATTAGTGATCAGTACAACCCTGGGGACTCAGGTCTTCAGCTGAAAACCACTTGGTACTTTCTGTAAGGAATATGACCTGATAATCATTTTTTGCCTTTTAGGTCTTTTATCAGTTGCTAATCTAAGATCTTTTCATATCAATTTGATCAAGACATTATGAACATTCCTAGTGGATTCTCTTGGAGATTCTACTCAGAAGCACAAATCCTGTAAGTGTTCTTTGACACTAATGAGCAACCAATATCCAGTGTCTCACTAGGGCTTCCATGGAAATACCCTGTGACACAGCTAGAGCCACATCAACTTGAGAGGCCTCTGAGCCTCTCATGTTATACAGGTGATACAGGTGTCCAAACACAGCTTTCCTCCACTGTGCCTGATATCAGTGGGGGACATCCACCAAAAAAGCACGTGTAATCAAGCTCTGGATGTTTTGTCAATCTGTATCTTTATAACAGCCCACTTTAATCTCTGTGCTTGCCTTGGTACTTCTCGTTTCCCTTCTCTCTCCCCCATGTTTTATGGTGCCGAGCACAGCATCAGCATTTCGTAAACACAGAATGTCTTCTGCACACACAAAGCTAAATTTTAGTTAGTTTTAATACAGTAGGCAGTTGCTTTGTTCAGTCTAATTTAGTTGATGCATGAAAACTGAGAGGTATCTGTTGTCATTCTTTGCAGAACCTTGCTGTGATTCTGATCTAGCAAAATCACAGCTGAACAGTTTTGCCAGCTTCAGCTGATTTCTTCTTGATGTCCTTTGACAGAAGGTAAGAATGAGAGCCTGTCTTTTGTTGATGTTACACAAGACCTGAATAGACAGCAACGCAAGAAAACACAATCTTAGTTGTTATTCCCAGCAGAAAAAAAATCAAGTATGAAAGATGAAATGCCATCTGGGATAGAGGATATTTTGTTTTCCTATCTTAGCATTCTAGAGATAGGATGTTTGCTAACATTTAATAACAGCCTGATGTCAATGGAAAAACTAGATGTCATTTGATATAAGCTCTCACATAAATCAAGAAAAAATGTATTTTAGGGAGACATTTCTGCTACCTGGCCAAAGCTGAGGCTTAGGATTAGAGTGGAAGGTTAAAGATCATCCTAAAGCTGCTTTTTCTCCTCACAGCTGTATAGCAGTACTTAAAGCAAAGAAACCAGTTCTTTTGCAGAGTCAAATATTTTGGCAGCTCCACCATGTTCATTATAAAGCGGGTGTAAAAATGACTTAATTACAGCAGTACTGATGTCAGATAGCTGTTGTTCCTCTATTTTTTTTTTAAGATGCTGACAGAATATTTTCAACTCGAGGGATGAAGGTCTAGAAGGGAATGGTTTTAGATTCTGCTAAAACTTCCAGTGCCTTGGAGGCCTTTCTCTATACTGTAGTGAGTGTGACTGAAAGCCATTTCGGTAGAGAACCTACAAATCATCCGTACTTTCTACTGCTCTGACATTTTCTCCAAAAAATACTTTGATATCATTTCCACACATCCTTCATCCTGGGTATCTTCATGCTCCCTCGGTGGCCAGGCAAACCTATTGGAAGGAAGGTACCATGAGTGCTACTTCAAAGCACATCTTATACTTCCAGCCATGAAATTCCAGTTCATCTGTATAGAATTAAACTACTTTCAGTATGTATAGAAGGTGATACAATTCCATATAGAAGGGCAAGATGTACCTGCCCATGAGTGCTGTCTTTTCCATGTGTAGACATCTCTCTAGTGGGGTAAAAGCCATTATATCAAAGAGGCTCAGTACTTAAAATAGAAACATTGCCAAATATTCTCGAATTGCTGCTGTGTGAAAGGCCTTGTACAGTGCACAGCAGAAAATGCTTTGCTTTTCAGGGGAAGTGCAGACTCATGCTTGCAAATCTCAAGCTAAACGATCTCCATATTTATAAGAAACAATCCTTTAAAGATGTCTGTGATTTTCATTTACATTCAAAGCAACGTAGCAAAGTGATGCAGTCTGTAGCTTTTCTTCTCCAGCAGGTGTAAGTTCTGTAAGGCTGTTGTTCCTTAAGGTTTTAAAAAACAGCAAAGCAGCTGCATTAATCAGAGGGGTTTTTGAAAGCAAAGAAATATAAATTTCGGATGTTGAAAGGTTTTATTCTGTTAAGAAAAATGTATAAAGCTTCAAAATGCGTACCTGACTGTACAGCAGCATAATTAATGGACAGGCCTCCTTGCAATTGGGTCTTGTGGATGCCAAAAGCTTAGATTAGTGTGAAAGGTTCAAGAGGGGAAAAAATGGTAATAGGCTGTTAGAAATAGAGAGATCTCTTATAACCAGGAAAACCTTAAACCATAGCTTGCTAGAAGCTTTATGAGTACAGCAGGGAAGTGTTTTTATTGGAAATTCCTGTTCTTATAATTTTCCCTAGAGATCCACTGTTACACCCTCCCCTTGTGATTGCCTCCCTTAAGAAAAGGCAGCAGCCCCTCCTGAGTGAAAGTAACATCCTCTTTCACCTTCCTTCCCTCCAAAAATTGGGGAGAGAGGTGCAACAAACATATCAAGGAGCAGTACAAAACCAAAATTCATGGGACATCAAATGAAGGGTGTATGTGTGGTGAAGGTTAAGTAATAAGAAATAAAAGTACTTGAAAAGAAGAGGTGATACTTGAGCAAGAGACTCCCAGCACTGCCCACTGTTTCCTCGAGGTATCCAGTGAGATGGTGGGTGCTGAGCAATGTTGCTCTGCTCAGGTGGTACAAAGGGCAAGCTTGGCAAAGGCCAGGAGGCTTGGACAAGGAGATCTTGGAAGTTCCTGCAGTTTTGGGTGTGATGAATAGAATTAAAATGTGACAGTATAAACAGAGCTGAATGAATGCAGCCTATGCACTGAATGTTCTCATGCCGTCTCCCTCTTTCTGCAGAGGAAACGTGAGCCAGGGGGCCCTGTGAACTGCACCATGAACATAACTAGGTGGCTCTTTTGAAGATAGGACTCTAGTGAAACATTTTTTGCACCTCCTTCCGCTGCACTATGATTCTTTTTAGTTCAAAATCATGCTTTCTAGTTGCTTCTTTGCAAAATAGAAACAGTATGGAAAAATCTGAATCCTTAGCCATGCATAATACATAGGAAATCATTTCAGGCACAGTATCCAGGCATGCATATTTCTCAGTATTACAATTTTGAAAAAATATTTTATTCATCCTTTAAAAAGGAGTGAGTAAAATGTCTTTGTTTTTAAATCTATACAATACATCTGAAAAGCTCTTAGCACATCATATGCGGCAGCTTGGAAACTAGATCATGTGAGTTTTGTACACACATTATTCATTCCACTGGCATACAGCCTCTTACCTGTTTTAATAGTAAGCTTTCAAGAAGTGAAAATACATGTTTTAAAACGACTTATGTCAGTTACTTAATTGCTAAATGACCTTTCCTAGATTTGCTGAGTCACTTCAGTCCATGCACGCTCATCAATATTTAATAGATGCCATGGAGTGCTACTTGATTTTCAGGTACTTAGCTCTGAATTCAGCTCATCTCATACAGCATCTTCCCAGAGTTGTTTTTACCATGAAGGATTCCCAGATTATTTCCCATTGGCAGAATGGAAATGGATAAAACCAGCAAGTTAAATCCTTAGCTACCTCGAATCATAGAATCATACAATTGCTCAGGTTGGAAAAGACCTTAAAGTCATCAAGTCCAACCACAACCTAACCATACTACCCTAACAACTCACCACCAAATCGTGTCCCTGGGCACCACATTCAGATGGTTTTTAAACACATTCAGGAGTGATGACTCAACCACCTCCCAGGGGAGCCTATTCCAGTGCTTACCAACCCTTTATAAAGAAGTTCTTTCTGATATCCAACTTAAACATGTAACGTACCAGGAGACAACAATGAGAAAAAAAACACTTTTGTATACTTTAAGCTCAGATTTTGCCTCAGTGGTAGAAGGTTTGTGAGAGTGGTGTTTAGAACCAGAGGGTCAGCTCCAGATTCAGCTGGTGCTGGGCATGACGATGCACCACTTGTAGCACTGGGGGAAGCAAGCATCCCACAGGTTGTGGTTTTCTACATTCTGCAGATTAGAAGAGATTCTTCTGCAGTTCTGACTGATTTATAATGCTTGTCACATTGTAGGCACTGACTAATCTGATGGTTCCATGTCGTATGCCAGCAGTGTTTTAGGTAACCATCCCCTATAGTCTCTACCTGTGAGCTGTAGACATACAGGGTCAGCAGTGCATAGGACAAGCAACTTTGGCCTGATTCAGAATACAGGGTGTCTTTCCCTATCTATAAACATCATTTCCTATTGCTGTAATTGGAAATAAAAGAATAATAGCCGCTTAAATTTATAGTTACCTGATCAGCCTCAAATGCAAGCTCACAAGCTTAAACTGTCAGGAATTTTCTCCCATTAAGGCACATACAAAGCAGTATTCTTAGGATGCACTTCAATCAGTTTTTAAAAGTTCTGTCATCTGATCTCCCTACAATATCTCTGAAAAAAGTGCTAAGCCTTGTGGAATAGGGTTAAGGGTACCCTACTGGCAGTAAACTAGGTAATTTGTAGTGCCTGAGCACAATGTTTGCTTATCTGTGAGCCCTGCAGAACACCTCAGTCAAACAGTGGAACTTTCTCTTGTTCTGTTAAACACAGAATCACAGAATAGCCAGGGCTGGAAGGGACCTCAAGGATCATGAATCTCCAACCCCCTGCCACACGCAGGGCCACCAACCTCCTCATTTAATACTACACCGGGCTGCCCAGGGCCCCATCCAACCTGGCCTTGAACACCTCCAGGGATGGATGGGGCATCCACAGCCTCTCTGGGCAGCTGTTCCAGCACCTCACCACTCTCTCTGTGAAGAATTTCCCCCTGACATCCAAAGGCTATCTTGCCTCCATTTTGTAAACACTGATGGACAATCTTCATCATCAGTTTTAGTTGTTGAGCCAATTCATCACCACTTCTGTTCTTCTAGAATGATAGGCTTAGATGTTCATAGTACGTGCATAGTATTTCCAAGCTCTGTTTTGCAAACTGAGGACTGGAAATGCAGTTCCTTCTTACAAGAGAGATGGGAGTATCTCGTAACAATGTGACACTGCATACTTCATCATAGGGTTCATAACTTCTAAAGCTTAATGTTGTGCAAGGGGAGTCATGAAACTTATTGAAGTGTGATTGCAAAGATACAGGAGAACTCTTGAGAAAGAAATGTCTACAAATGTGTTAAAGGCTAATAAATAAAAGACAAATATTTCTCTACTAGTCTCTTCAAAGTGTGAAGATCCAGAAGACACAGAAGTCATTGCTCATTAAAAAGAAGTCAGGGAGTTGAAGTTCCAGCTGATGTCTTTTCTTATATGAAAGTTCACAAATTCTATTTTACTCACTTTAACTTCAGAATTGTTCTTTCTGACTTTCTCCATTGAAGTGCATTGCTTGAAACTTGACACAATAGAAGAAGTAATTATAAATTTGACTCAGAGTCGCACAGGAGCTGTGTGTGATTGGATCTATGGCTGTTCAATATTCATTTTTCTTCTTCCTTTTGCACAGTCAAAGGACACAATTTATTTTTACAATTGTATTGAGATATTTTGTGGATGCTTATCGGGTGAACCATTTAGTTGGAATCTTTTCACTGTACCAAGGAGCTGGTCTTGGTCAATCTTTTTATGCACACACATAGAATTCAGACCTGAAGGCAAAATGAGACTTCATCTAGTCGTGTTGCTTAGTATACAGCTGGATGACAGTCAGATACAATGAAAAGGGGAGCACAGGAATCTATGAAGTACAGCTGTGCATTGCACTGGATCTGAGATTGTCACTAGGAGGCTTGGGAATTGCCAGCTATGTGCCCCTGCAGCCCTGCATTTTTCTGGTGAGCTGTTTGCTTTTCTGCCCATTACCTGCACCCAGCTGGTGAGCACACAGCACTGAAGCAAACCAGGTTTGCTCCCAATCAGTCAACTTGGGTGCAGTTAGGTACTTAGTTCTTATCTAATGCAAGAGTAGTGCTGACTCCTGCTATCCAGTAATGGGATATTGTTACTCCACAGGCATATCTGAAAAGGCTAACTTGCTGTACCATATATGGCAAACAGACCGATCTGCTGAGCCACCTGGAAGGCCTCTATTTTTAGGCATTTTCCTCAGGGTGGTTGTAATCTGAATTGACATATTGTGAGCTAAATGCATTGCACACTGAGTAATGATACCTCTGGAGTTGTGTGAGCTGCTGATTGTTAACGTAGAAACAAGGCCTTCAGTGGGAGCCAAGTTGGCCTTTTCCAAGCAGGAAAAGAGGCACAGGAGTTTGATTAGTATAGGACTTGCATGTGATAGCCAGAGCTGGTCAGTCATAACAGCCTGTTATTCAAAGAGGGCAAGTGCACAGTGTTTACATTTTATCTGGGAGGCCCTGAGATGAATTCTGTTCTGTACTTGCACAGGCACAAATGAGCATGCAGCCTGAGCACTGCTTAAGCTGAGTACCTAAAGCCTAACATGAAGCCAAAGCTGTGTTGTTATTTTTAAAAGAATTTGACAAAAGTACTACCAATAACCATTATGACTGCATTTAATTCTAAAGTGATTTTATCAATATGTTCACTCCTTTGCATGCACTTCACTTGGAATTAATATACATTAGACTACACAGCTTTTGTTATGTGCATCAGCTATGCCCACATACTTGCCCAGTCATATTGCACAGCTGACTTCTTGTTTTGGCAGTTGCTATTTTTATAAGTAGTGGTAGACTTACTTCTGAATGTGCCCGTTCTCCTTCAGATAGGACTAGGTGTTGGCCTATAGCACTTCTACAGAAATAACATGCACTGTGCAGCTGCCTTGGATTTGCTGAAGGGAAAAGCAAAGGGATGGTTTCATGCATCTCTTCCTCACTGAAGAGTGAGAAGCCTTAACTGGCTAAGGCCAAGCTTACAGGAGAGTGTCCAATCCTGATATAAACCCACTAAATATTTGAAAATGCAGCATCTCTGCTAGTTAATCACTTTGCTTTCAAAGTGCACCCCCTGTGCATCTCCCACTTTCTTGGAGACACTTGTTTTTTTGTGTGTGTTCTTATGCTCTTTATGAAGCTCTTTAGTTGTTAGTATAATGTCTTTTCATAATCACCTCATCTCTTGATCCCGTTTCATGATAAATTAAAAATGCATTTAACTCTTTCTTCGTGCATTTTTTCCCACATCTTCCCACTTCCACTCTGCAGTTGCTTATAGGCCATGGTCACAACAGCTCTGAGAGCTCATGGTAGCAGCTCTTTTCAGCATCTCAGCTTTGTCAAGACACAACCCCCTAATCTATAGCTATTTCTGGGTTTGTTTCTATATGCACAACCTTGCACATTGCTGTATTAAAACATTGTTAAATCATTTACCAGCATGCTTTCTGTGTTGTACTGACAGGGAAATCACTACATGAGGGCAGATCCAAAGGTAATGCCTCCTATTTTATTACGTTGACCCATAATGCCAGAGGCAGATGTTGGTGGCATGGCAGTGCAGGTTGAACCTTCCTGCCAATATTCTGCTGCATTTTGTTGCTATGTAACAGATGGCAGCAGAGGGGCACTCTGACAAAATGATGTCTGACATAGAAGTGTGTATGAAGCAAAGATGTGGAATTTAATTCCTCCATGTGGAAAAAATGGCACCCATTGATGCTTGCTGAATGTTTCTGGAGACCAAACAGTGGATGTGAGCACGGTGAGGCAGTGAGTAGTGCATTTCAGCAGTAGCAATGGTGGGTCACCTCTGCTGGTACTGATTTTTCTGAACGCAGCATTCAGGCTCTTGTTCATCACTGGCAAAAAGGCACAGCTAATGGTGGTGGCTGTGTTTAAATACAGTATTTTACAGCTGAGAATGTGCTCTGTCAAACAGTGTTAATGTACTCTTTGTTGTACTTTCCGTGGAAATATATAGGAGGCATTACTTTTGGAGCGACCTATGTATTACTTTGCCAATGTGTGTGTCATTCACAAAAGGAACTGCAAGGATTTTGCATATAAGTGGATCCTCAGGAAAGTAAGTTTGTGTTCTCTGTGTATTTGTGTGTGCATGTGCATTTGTTTGCTCTGTTATCAGCATTAAATGTTGGACTCAGAGCTGTGATTTCTGATCACTTTTTCCCCACGTCAACTTGAGATGTGTGGAATGTCTTAAATGAGACAGATGGGACAAATGTCCCAATCTGATTTCCTTTTCTTTCCTGCTGTATTTTAAGAGTAGGAAGGTCTAATTTCTGCTCATAGTTATTGTTCTGTGGGAAGCTATATGGTGAAACTGCTAAATGGAAAATCTGTGTGATCCCCAGAAAGGAGCATTAGCTAAATTTGTTGGGTTTGTGTATCACTGGAACCAATGGATGCAGTCTGGGTGATGGGTTTTTTTTTTAAACTGTGAACAAGGGATTACTTTGATTCTAATCACTTAACTTGTATCAGTCCTTCTTTGGTCTGCAGTACTGTCAGAATCTCTGTATTCTATATCCTACATCTAAAGACATACATGCACTGAGTTTAAAATGATTTCCACTTATTTAGTATCCAGAAGGCTGGCAAACAGGAATATTAGCCAGCAACTTGATCTGCCTGTAGAAGTTCTATTCTTCACTATGCATATATGGCACAATACCAAGATAAGTCAATAGAATACTTGTCTGTTCTGTCTCAGACACACTTAATGAACAAATATATGTTCCCCAGATGTGTATCTTGAAAACGGCTTAAGGCACTTTATGCCTACTGAAATACAGAGCTGTTTTTACAAAGTGGAGGGAAATTACAGGGTAATAATTGCTCTGGCACTATGGATGCAAGGGCAAGAGAAAAGATAATGCAGCCATGAAACAACTAACAATGAATGAATGAGGATCCTAGAATGCAGTGACAGTGGAAACTGAGGGATCAATCTCTTGTTTGTTGGCAAACATCCTCCGTACCAAGAAGGTTATAGGTAGTTCTCAGCCAGAAAATGGAAATGTTACTGCCCTGTTTGATGTTCATGAAGAGAAGTAATGCTTAAACAAAGTCACAGTTCTGTTCCCTATGGCAAGGGGATGGAGGGCAGTGGCACTTGATAGATTATAACCATTTCCTAAGTACTACTAAATTTTTCTGTTAGTTCCTTATCAATTACAAATCTACCTCCAACGATGATGCTTATTGCAGTGGTGGAGAAGGTCAGGAATTTCTAGCAAACAAAATATTATTTCATTCCCAATAGAATGTCTGTTTCTAGGTACTGTAGTGAATGGTTCCAGTCAGTCAGATGCATCAATGACAGCTCACCAAACGACTGTAGCTGTGCAGAAGTTCAGGGTAACTGCTGTACACACTTCAACCCTACTTGTCAAAATCAGCAATAAATCAGGGAGAGGAGATTTACTAAGGCTGCAGCATGTTCTGGTGGGATGTGGAAGCTTCTCCCTTGTGTGATTAATTCTGACAGAGTTGACATAAGGTTATTGAACAAAATTTCCTGTTCAATGGGCAAACTTTTTTCCAACAGAAAGCCATTATGGAGGTGTGTAATATCCTCCTATTGTGTGTTAAAAAGCCACACCAGGGTCACGTAAAGACAGCTCAGGTTATGTACATTAAAAGTTAGAGAAGCATCTGTGAACTTTTGCTTTTTGTGGTATTACATAGTTGCAAAACAATATGCTGCAGGTTCCCTCTGTCTCTTCAGTCCCTGTCTCTGTTTATCAGTGGCAGCCATCCATTTGTCTCTCTGTCCTTTGCAATTTTGATTTGTGCTCCTCTATGGCTGTGTGCTCTGGTTCCCACTCAAAGACAGTGTTGTAATAATAATCACACTGCACATTTTAAGCACTTAACAAAAAGTGACAGTATTAGAGCATCCAGCCTATTACAGATACAAGTGTGTGTGTTTAGACTTAGGAATTGTGCTTTGAAGTGCTTGTTGCTTTACGTTGATAATGAAGAGAGATGAGTAAATGACTGTGAGCACATTTGGATGTCTTCAGCGTAGATCTGACAAATTACACAGTAAGTGTGTGTGTCTGTGTGTAGAAATATGTAAGTGGGCAGAGGAAAAAAAGGATTAGAGAACCTTTTGTGGTCATGGGGTACAATGGCCATGGAGTTTTTATAGCTGTTCCATGAATGCTACGGCTGCATCGAACTTGATCAAATTTATATTAATGTTGTAGGCCTGTATTTTTTTTCACTGAAGAATGCTTTGCATTTTAAAACACTTTGAGTTGTACAAATAATACTGTTATCTTCTAGAAAGCAACTGAGGACCTTGACAAATGTGATGGGTTTGCTTCAGCTGTAAGGTGCACATCATCAGCAAGTCAGAGACAGACATTATTTGTAGTGCTCAAAGCACTGCTGAAAGATACTTTGACGCAGGGTAGTGGATGTAGTATAGGTGCTTGGTATTCCCATTGAATTCAGTAAGATTTAAATGTGCATTAAAAGTGCTCGAGTGCTACACAAAGATAGGCTCACCTTAGACAGCAGTCATTTTTCTGTTGCTCTGTTAAGCTTGGTGAAGTCAGTGGAGACTTGCAGCTATTAAAAGCTGTGGAGCAGCAACTGTTTGCTCTCCTCTCAAGTTCCAAAATCCTGCTTTAGCACCTGTTGGAAAGCTCTCCCTATGACTCACAAAGGCTTTGCTTTTTTTTATGTCAGTTTCTGACAGGTACGCCTTGATGGACGTAGTGGTATGTCCTTCTGGAAATAGTAGATAGCTGGAAATATTATTTTCTGCTATTCTGATGCCCCAAGAGGACTGCGTGCATCTGCACGAAGTATCACAGCAGTTAACAGGGTTGTTATGATTGCAGGAGCTCTCATTATTGTCTGACTGTGTAGATTCCCTTGCAAGAGTTTATTGCTTATAATGGTCATAGTACAAAAGAGTGCTTAACATAGCACAGAGTCCCAGCTAAGAAAAAGAACTGTCTGTTCCTACCACCTTGTTTGTGTACTGGACATTTAACTAGAATATAGAGAGTGAAGAATGAAGAAATGTTGTACATTTCCTTGCTGCAGATGTGCTAGGTGTATGTTAGATTTTGGAGTCTATTTACTCTGTGAATCACTGCCAAAGCTTTCTAGGAATATCAAGCACCTTAGGAGATTATCTGTTCAGATACTGTGGGAGGTATTAGCAGCCCTATGGTTACTGGAAGAATGGCATTAGAAAACTCATTGTTAATACAATCTCAAAAAATCAGTGTAGAGAGGTCATTTGAGAATATATTTGGTCATCCAAAAGCCAAGAATTAGGCTATGGGAATTTTGAATTTCAAGTACAAACTAATATTCTATATACATAACTGCTAGCTAGAACTTACATGCCACAAATTCTTCAGTAACAAATAATGTACTAACCCCATGAATGTGTGAATAACAGCATTCCATTTAGTATACTTATGCTGTTAGAGAATTTTGAGAATCTCCACTTAACTTGGGCAGATCTTACAGGTCAAATAAGATTTTTTTTTTTCCTGAGTAAAAATTAAATTCTAAGTAAATTTCAGTTGTCATTTCAAAGAATAAACAAACACATTGGTCTCACAAAGCACTCTAATTGGTGCTGTAAGCAGACCTTTAAAAATCAGTGTTTTCAGTCCTTAAGTGTTTGGTAAGTTAGTGCAATTAGATGTTATTTCCAGCATTATTGTTAGTTTAGAATTTCATGGAACTGCATTTATGTGGCTGATCTGTTTACAATAAAATCTTTGGCACTGTAATTGATGATACTGTGTCTTCTGCTCAGGAGGTCTGAAGATAGAAATTTTATAGCTCAATTAGTACTTTTGCTATTTTTGTGTGATTTGCAATTGCTTAGGGCTCTTTTCCCTGCTCTCAGCAATGTTTGGGGCCATTTGTGTTTTACCCTGTGCAAGAAAACATCCCAGGCCTAAGGAACCTGTTGGGTTGTTCTCAGAAGCACCAATGTGATGATTTCAGAATGTATGGCTTTAAACGTGGACTTTGGTGTTACTTGAGTACATCTGTAAAGACAAGCATGTGGTTAAATGCTAGTCTGATACTTTTCATCAACTTTGGTAACAAAAAGAAGTATTAGTGGCACAACTGATTTGAGATACAATAATTTAATCTTTAGTTTTCTGCATCAAGACCATCTGGAAGGCAAGCCCTCACCCACGCCATTAACCTGCCTTCAGGAGAAGAGCACTGGTGCTCTTAATTACTGCTTAATTTGCTTAATTTGCAGTAAGTCTCTTCCAAATCAGAATCGACTTTCATTCTGAGTATACAGAGTTTGACCTTGTTGTCAGTTTTGTGGGTAGATACTCAGCAATGTATCCCATCCCACCAGTGGAATTTCTCTAGTGTTCTTCTATTGAATCAGATTAAAAAAAAATAATAATTGTTCTACCTTCTGGCAAAGCATGAGGAATTCACATTGTTTTTTTCAATCACAGAATCACAGAATGGCCTGGGTTGCAAAGTACCACAATGCTCATCTGGTTCCAACCCCTGCTATGTGCAGGGTCACCAACCAGCAGCCCAGGCTGCCCAGAGCCACATCCAGCCTGGCCTTGAATGCCTGCAGGGATGGGGCATCCACAGCCTCCTTGGGCAACCTGTTCCAGTGCCTCACCACCCTCTGGGTGAAGAACTTCCTCCTCATATCCAACCTAAACCTCCCCTGTCTCAGTTTAAAACCATTCCCCCTTGTCCTATCACTATCCACCCATGTAAACAGCCATTCCCCTTCCTGTTTATATGCTCCCTTCAAGTACTGGAAGGCTGCAATGAGGACTACTGAATCCTTTTTCTCCTGTAAACAACTCTGGTATATTATATACTTCATTCATCTCAGAGCTTGTCAGTTGAAGCAGTTTAAATACAGTTTATTCAACAGTGCATTAGATCTCAAATCTGAGTCTCAAAAAACTTGATATTCTCTTATGGAGCACCTTGCAAATACACAGTGTGAGGCAAACATCACATATTCACTTTGCTGTGTATTTTAGGTGGTGGTAGTGATGCATAATAACGTTTCCAAATGTAAAAAAGCACCAAATGAATGATTACACTCATCATTTATTATAGATCTTTTTTTTTTGGTTTAAAACGCTCGCATAGGAGTATAATGCTAGAGTAGAGATCATTTCTGAGAAGATACTGAAGCTGTAGATTCACTTCTGTGCAGAAGTCTGAACATGAGCAAGGCTGTGAGGGCATCCTTGTGCTTGTGAAGTACGTGGTAGGGGAGCATGAAGAGAGGGTAAGTTGAGCAGGTGAAAAATACTCCTTAATGTTATTAACTGGCTTTGTCTTGGAGCAGTGATGCAGGCCAACTAAAAATGTTGAAGTGCCATACTCAGAGCAGTTGGGTGTACAAATCTTGTCAAAGCTGGACAGTGCTATCACATATACTTCAAGGCTAATATGAACCTTAAACAAACCCCAAAGAAACCCAAAAGCTTCACTTTTGTGGAGACAAATGAGTGGTGAGAAATGAGTGGAAAATATATAGTATGGAGAATGTCTTTTATCAGTGTGATTATCAGTGGGATGCCCATTTGTCCAAGGCTAATCATCATCATCAATTATAATTTTTCTCCCCAGAGCTGTTTACCATTAAAAAAATCAATTTCCAGAGCTGTGTGTACTAACAACAAAAACAAGACAGGCAGAGAAAACTGACATTTTACCCTTCGGATACAGAGAAAAGGGATCTGTTAGTGGTAGGGAATGCTATTTTAGGAGCATTACTGCTGTCCCACTTATTCACTGGCCTGATCTATCCATCTACCTTTCAAAGACCTGTAACAATGGCAGGAAAAATTTTAGAAATGTATGCATCTGCTCCTGTTTAATTGGTGTGTTGGGTGACTGAGCTCAAAAGACTTTTTCCTTGTCAACCTCTGTCCCTGTTCCTGCGCTGCTGTGAGTGGCTGTGTGTAACACAGTGCTCCAGCACAGCTGCAGAAGACTTTGGGTCCCTCTGCTGTATGCTGCTGTCACTGACAGCAGGGAGGAAGATGAGCACTGTTGGAAAGCATAGATGCACATAGTGCCTTCTTTTTTTTAAACCTCTGCAGGAGAATATGCTAGTTCTTTCTAACTCCGAGAAGAATTTAAGTACTTCAAGGGCCAGAATCACCAATCTGCCTAAGCCCTGCACCACACAAGGCTGCAGAGGCTGTTGACTCATTTTAAGGCACCATGTTTCAGGGGCAGGCTGCGAGGGAGTTTGAACAGCATGAAGTTTGATCTGGTTTACGTTGTCCATCAGACAGTACTTGAAACTGGAAGTTGCTGGGGCTCAGTGCATGAATCCTGACCTTCCTTGTGTCTAGGTAAACTTTAGAGCAAGGAAAGCAAGTGGTGTGTGAGCGTGTGTGCCAAAAAAAAAAGCCCCTATGGAGTTAGATCTGTTCTGACTGTATCTGCATATGTATCCCAGTGTGGTGGTTAAACTTAATGTGCTTTGCTTCATAACTGGCTTTTAGACTGGAAACCAGGATAGTGTAGCCTTGGGGAAGTCATGAAACTGTGTATGACACTGTTTGCAAGTTTAGGAGAATATTCTTCCTCGAAGGGCAGGAAAAATCATGTTGAGTTTTCTGGGAGGAAGACTGCTGTGAAAGTGAGCATCATTGCTGTTTGTGTGCTTCAGATGAATGTAGATTGCTATGAGTGCCTCAGCATTAGCAATATGTTCTTCACTCTGTTATACTGAGGTTTTATAGTTGCATTACTTCAAAATCAATATAACATGAAGACAAAGCAATCTATGGAATGGAAGCATACTTCAATGCACACACTTATCCTTGAATGCCTTTTGACAGGGATACATCTTGGAAGCAGTTGGTGTCTGTGCTGTGAAAAGCTTAACGTGGAAAAGTGAGGCACAAATGTCCTTCAGGTTACTCACCTCCCTCAAGCTTATACATCTTTTTAAAGCTACAATACTTCCACTGCACATGTGGATAATATATAGTAAATATATAATAGTAATAAATCTCTAACAGCCATGGAGAACTCCAGGCTTTCCTACATCACAGTTCAGGCAGAATGAAGTTGTCCTGTCCTTGCATGTGAATCTCTAAAAAGGCAGACGCTTGCTGTTTTTCTTCCAGTTCCTAATATGTGAGCCAGTTTTTATCCAGGAACTGATCTGAAATCATTTAAAGTTCTCTCTCCGATAATCAAGGTAAAGCATTGATTCTGACTCACTACTGGTATGAGCTGGATTTGTTCTCGACGCTCTGGTTACCAGTCATGTCTGAGGTCAGTCCAGGAAAGCCAAGTAACACCTCAGGAAGGGGACTGGAAACAGATATATTCACAACAGGGTGCCCAAGCCCAAGCTTAAATGGAGCTCATGGAGCACAGAGCAATAGATGATAGGACAATTCAAGTCTGTTGGGGCACTGAGGACTTTGATCCCAGGAGCTGAAAGATAAAATAATGGTCTGTCTTTAAAGGGTGGATGCTTGCTTTCCTGTCTCCTTGTGGACCACAGTGCTGGCAGCATTGTGAATGCAGAGTTGTTGTTCCCTTGATTAGGGTGAAATGAAACTATAAAAGCCAGTCTCAGCCCGACCATTGCAAGCAATTTATGGTAAAGCAATTCTGCTGTTTTCCAAAGCATCATCACAAGCCAATTTGAAATTCAGGATATCGACCTATTTCTTTAATTGTTGTTTCCTGCAAATTCACAAGATAGAACACCTGAAGAACACATAATAAATTACTCTTCTTCAGGCTGTTTGGTGTCCGAAACACTGCAGCAGAAAGAGATGTCACATCATTGTTACGGTGACAGTGAAGGATGATCCTTCCCCCACCCTCAACTTTAGTCATGAAAATTCAACTGTTGCATTGTCTTAGCCTGCGATGTGTGCCAACTGTCATTCATTAAGCAGCAGTGGAGAACTGACATCTAACCACGTGTAATTTACTAACCATTAGAAACCTTTTTAGAAAAGAAACCCTACATCTTACATACAGCAGCTCTAGATGGGACTGTGTCGTCTTTTTAAATTCCTAATTATTTTTGAGGCATCCAAATAGCTGACTTATTTCCTAGCCACTCTGGAGCCTTCATCTCTTACAGGCTGTGCAGTGGGGTGCAGTTGAGCTGTCCCTTTTGACATTGCTTCAGAGCTTCTGCACCACAGGATGCTTTGTTCCAATTCATGACCAGAATATTAGGCTAGACCCCAGTGGAGGGATTCTATGTTTCAGTCAGATGCTACAACTGCTCCCATGCAGAAGCTCTGCAAAGCTGCTCGTTAAGGGAGAAGCTATGTCTTCCCATTTGGTGGCATTATTGTGAAGAGCTGTTTATTGTGAGCCCTGTACCTTGGGCTTGCCTGAAGCATTGTATCTACAATAATATTTTGAAATATTTTGCATCAGAATTTTGAGAATAAAAGACAGTCTGATAATGTTTCATGCCACAAGTAAGTCATCTTTGTATTCCCCACTTTGGCCCATTCTTAGTGAAGATATCTTTGTGCTAATTTTGCACTGCTGCTGCAGAAAGCTCTTTTTTTAGCAAGCTGCAAAGGGCTGTGATCTGTAGAGGTGGAACTTGGGATGTAGATGCAATCAGGAGCTCGGGCTTTCTTAAACCTGACAAAGTCAACCCAGGAATATTCACTCTGAGTCTCAGCCTCTTGTTTTTGATTTTTGATTATTTTTTTTTGACTGCTGAGAAGAGTCTTTGAAGGCAAGGATTTCTTCCTCTGAGGTACCATGATCAGCTTATGAGCCTATCAGTCTTTCTCTTCCTTTTTGAGAGAAGTGTGCCCTGCTCCTACCTTCAGTTTGCTGAGTTGAAGGGAAAGCAGCTCTTTAAGTTACAGCTTGCATCCCCCAAATAAACCAATGCAGTCTTGGACCAGGCTGACCCAGTCGACAACTGATGGCCCAAGAGCAGAGCTGCAGAATCTTTTTGTTTTACCAAGACATGTAATTTCAGAGAAGAGGATATAAATAGTAATGAGTAATTGGTGTTGTGGTTGGCAGAGGACATGATATTCCATCGTGCCGGGAGCAGGCTTTGTTGTCTATAGAAATCCAGCAATCCTCTGACCCAGAGAACAGATCTGTTCACTGTATATGACCTACATTGAAAGGTTTCCTACAAAACAACTGCGATGGGGATTTTATCTTAAAAGATTCATGAAAATCAGTCCCAAGAAAGGTCTGTTTAATGTTTCACAATTGCAACAGCATCTTCATGGACTTTATTCCTGTTGTTCACTTAACATCTTTGAAGTCCTTACTAGTCAGTGATCCCTTTCTGGCTTGCCCCATAGCCCTCCTACCTGAATCCAGGGACAGGCAGTTCTGTCACTCTCCCTATTAACCTCACAGCATTTGCTTTTGAGTTACCACAACAACAAGGATTACGTGACAAGCAAATGAAGAACCAGTCAGATAATGGAGTTTTTAAAGTGGGGATTACTGTTGCTGAAGATGTAATGGCCTCTTTGATGTTGTTACTATCTATAGCATAAATCCTTCTCAGTCTTTGGACTATTGACCTGACACACTGAAAAGGCTCCTTTGCAGCCCCTATTGTCCAAAGAAAGGGAAAAGCTTTGAGCACAGACATCTTCAAGGCACAGGAAAACACAAGGCCAAGAGATAAGCTTGGTCATTTGAAGGCATTTTATTTCTTTGAAGCACAATCCCAACGTTTTACCTGAAACTGATATCCTGATTTTATCTGTGCTGCTTTTTCTCTGAGATGTGCACTCAATACCTTGTGATTTCTATAGATATCCCAAGCTGATCTCCTCGGGGCCAGAGCAGCAGCCTCACAAATCAGCGTCTGCTGAAAAGAACTGTGTAATGAGATTTGAGGAAAAACAGTTGTCCCTGACACTTCAGTGGTTGTAGCTCTTGGTGAGTCCATGGGCCTCATATGTTATGAGTGGAGACACACAACTGCTGCTCAGGAATAAGCAAGTAGCTGGGTTTTAGAACAACTGGATTGTTTGCTCTTGGTTTGGGAGATAACAGTGAGAATGGAATAATGTGTAGAAAGGTGAGAATGGTAAGTGTTCTGTCCATAACATCGTGCTAATGCCCTGCAAGGCTCTACTGTGTCCAGAGCTTTCTGAGTTCTGCAAACGTGAGTTGTTTGCAATTCCGTACTAAGATCTCTTAAGTTTTTGTACAGATTATTATCACGTTCATAATGTTTTGAGGAAGTTGGGGGGATGTAATTCTTCCTATTTTACAGATACAAAACAAAATTCCTTCCTGAATTTGAGCACCATTATCTAATTGTATAGCAGAGTTGTGAAGACTGCATGCAGGAGCTACAGGTGTAGCTGTTCTTCACTCACATAAACACACGTGCTGCCTGATTCTGAGAGACCACTATGGGATCTGTGGGAATTAACAGGTGTTGAACCAGATTTAGTATGTGAGTAAAAGAAAACTGAGGGGTGAGGTTGAAGGGTGCATCTCTATGGATGTTGCTTCCTCCGCTGCATTCAAGGGCTGGCACATGGGAACTACCAAGAGTGGGATTAATTCAGGTGCCTTTTCATACCAGTGCTTTATCATTACTGTCATCATGAGTCTCTATTAGACAGCAGATGCTGTCATACCTCCTACTTGTGCTAACACATTTATGTCACAGTGCCCAAGATCATAGAGGCTGATGCTTCCTTTTTTCTGGGTAGTTTGTTGTAGTTTGTTGTTGCACTGCAAAGGGCTGTCCAGCACTTCGCAATAGACAAAGTGTACTTGTACAATAGGTTGAGAGCATTTTCCACAGCAGCCGTGCTTTCCCTTTCCATACTCTGGTTCTGGATATCAAAGCTGTTCAGGCATCTGTGCTGAAGACCACTTCCCCAAGTGCAGAACTTTTTTTTTGTCATTGTTTGCATTGTTCATGATGTGTCAGAAAGCTCTCTTTGGGCTTTATCCAATGCTGCCTTTCCTCCTTCATTTCCTTTCCCTTTCTTCCCATGACAGTGTTTCACAACAATCTAAATTCCTCTTCCTCCTCC
Source organism: Phasianus colchicus (assembly GCF_987193195.1). Taxonomy (NCBI): domain Eukaryota; kingdom Metazoa; phylum Chordata; class Aves; order Galliformes; family Phasianidae; genus Phasianus; species Phasianus colchicus. The sequence continues at coordinate 2,425,260 of NC_143447.1, read as the reverse complement.
CCTGCTCCCTGCTATTGCTGCTGGTTATCGTGGGCCCCCAGTCATTGCTGAGCCAACCTATACACACTGTGTTTTGCACATTTCATCTTTTTTCACAAGTCAGTCCCTTTGGCTCCATGATCACTTGTATTGCTTTTCTTCAAACTCCTTGTAAAATCTGTCAATATCCTTATGATGATAAGAGAGCTCATCACAGTGTTATGCATGCAATTTCACCGCAGTGGGAAAGAAGACATTTTACTGTTTCCTTGTTTCTTAGCACAGTGCTGCTGCAGCATTCCCTCAACACTGCTTTCTTTTCTCTTTTTACTGATACTGTTTGTCCTAAGGCTTTGCTCAGGGTTATGCACAGTGTGTAAACTTTGGGAAGCTCTTGGGCACACCAGGCTGGTTGTTTGCAAGCCCTGGGGCAGTGGCAAAGCTCATTTGCAAAACTTAATGCACACATTCTGGATTCTGCTGTGTGAACTGGTCTCTTTCAGTTCAGGCTGTTCTAAATGTTATCTGTTACACAAATGGTGACGAGGTGCAGCAGTGCAAGTGGAAAACGAACGGAGGTAGCAGTGTTGTAACAGAGAAACAGCATTGGTATATTGAACTGGGTTGGTACTTGGAGAACCATGGCCCTATGCTGGCCTTCACAGCATGACTTGGTAAGATGAACTCACTGTTCTGACCCAACCCTCTAACTGCTTTCTAACCTTTATCTAGAGCATGAACTCTCTGGAACAATAGCTGCCTGCCAAGGTGTGTTTTATGCAGTGCCTGACACAGTAAGGCCTGATTTTAGCAAGGATTCTCCTGTAGGTCACCATGATGAAGCCCACTACAACAGAACAAACTGCAGAAATACAGTACAGTGATGGCCCCCTCATTGAGTTATTTGAGCTACAATGGATATGAGTTCCACAGACTGATGAGGATGAAATTGGCAGCAAAACAAATACAAATAGTGTGAAACATCTAGGAGCTGAGATGCACTGGTACTAGAGCAGATGGACATAAGTTGGCCATGTGTAAAATTTAGGCTGGAAAGTAGGAAAAGAGCTTTCTAATCATCAATCCAACTACGTTCTGAAACAGTTTTTCAGTAAGAAAGTTGAAAGCAAAAGACCTAACTTCTTGTCATAATTAAAAATGCCCTGTTTATAAAGTTCATTAGTACTTGCCTAACACTTTATTAAGACATGGGTAAGTCATGAAATGTAGGGACAGATTCCTATTCCACATCCTCCATTGTTGCAGCTATGCCAGCTTTTCATCTGTTCTCGATTCTTCTATAGTTTTGTCCATTCTTTTTTAGCTTTAACTTTTCCAGTTGAACTTCACTGAATTAACTTCATTACGAGTCTAAAACAAATTGGTGAAATAAACTAAGTCCAGGTAAGAGAATTTGTCCATTCTAAACCTTAGGAACTGTGGCTTCACAGCAATGACTTTTAACTTTTGTCTGGAGTACATTGCTGTAATGATAATTTGTTCTTTGATTGCTTCAGCCCACTTAAGGAGGCTTGCAATGTAAGTGTACAAGCAAATGCACATTCTTTACTATCAGTAGGAATCAAGCCCCTGTTCCCCTGCCTGCCACCTTTGATTCATGCAGCACACTTGCTTGGACTTGGCCTGTTTCTTAAATAGGTCAGTTAATATGTAAAGTGGAACCTTAGCTAGTTATCACAGGTGAGAAAATCGGCCTCTTGGGTCTCAGCACAATCTGCTGATACAACCTGGTGGGAAAATGACTTCAGTGTAAAAAGCTACTTTTGTGAATGAACAAAGGAATGAGGAATTTGAATCTGCTTTAAAGTAGCTGAGAAACTCTACTTGGGACTGCCTGCCTTTGTCCCACCTGACAAAGCATTTGCTTTAAAATACGTAGCAGAAGAACAAGCCCAATACTTCTTGGACTGAAAAATGGCAGAAATAGTACTTGAGAAGATCAGTGCCACTTCTTGGCCAGTGGCATGTCTGTGACAGAGGACTGTTAGATATAATGTCCAGGCAGAACCAATTATAAACTCAAGGCCCAGGTAACACACTGATTTCAGCATCTTTTTCCATCATGTTTTGCAAATAATGGTGGCTGGCAGGCAGCACAATTGTACCCAATACATAGACCCTGAACTTGAAGAGTTAACATACTGCCTGGAATGGGAAATACAGTCTGGAAATGTTTCTGTCTTCTGAGGTATTCCTCCACAGTGCCTGGTCCTGATAGAAGTATTGCAGTTGCTGTGTTCTGTCTGTACATGACTGATCTAGCAAGTTACTGAAGTTAACAGAAAAGTGAGTTAGATTTTGTTGGAGAAAACAAAGTTCTTCTGTGGAGCCCTTGGGACAGCAGAATGAAATGAAATCCTCAGGATGGAGAGCAAATCCTGGTAAATTTAAATTTACTTCTGGCCTTAAACTCTCACCCTTTCTTACATGGAGTAATATATGCTGCTGAAATCAGAGTCCTGAGAATGCTGTACCTTGTTTGTACAGCAGTCCTGCTCAGTCAGACCCCAGCACTTCTTTCTGAAAACATCTCAGCAGCTTGCCTGAGAAGGCATCTCTTCCAGCCTGCCATTTTGTGCATCTGAGTGAAGCTGATCAAAAGGTTACTGCTGTTGAAAGAGGGCAGTTTGATTTCCTCAGTTCCCTCCTACACCGCTACTTTTACTGCCTCCAGTTCTCATCAGGTGCCTCAATAAACTGATACTGATAGGTATCAGTAATACTAATACTGTGTACTAATAAGGTAATAATAATACTGATACATAGCTGTAGAGAGCAATAAGCTCTCCCCTGAGCCTCCTCTTCTTCAGACTAAACAGTCCCAGTTCCCTCAGCCATCCCTCCAAAGACTTGTACTCCAGACAACTGCCAGACAGCTAAAGAAGCAAAGCAAAACAAAAACCAAACAGTTTTTCTGCATTGGTGAATAAAAACGTTTGTGAAGGTCCAATGAGCACAAGGAAAAGAGAAGGAAGAGCACAGCTGGAGGGGGAATCAGGCCACTCCCTGTTCAGCATCCGCCTGCTGGTAGAAACCACGGCTGAATGAAAGCACAGCTATAGTTTTATCCCATTGTTTTCTTGAACTTGATGAAAAACCGGAAAATCTAGAATCAAATTTCATGACTTATTGAGATCTTTCTCCTAATTATGCAAAACTGTACAGAGGGTAATTATCACAGCCCACAAAACACATGACCGTAGTTTCCCTTGCAATTCTAATTCTAGGGATATTGTGACACAGTTCAACACTTAGTATTCTTCTTCTCTCTCTGGTGGAGTCTGGCCTAATAGAAAAAAGAACAAAAACATAACTTAGCATATCAGTGATACATGAGTGATGATCGTCTGCATGTCTGTGGTACTGTTAGAACTTCACATTGTTCTGGATGCAGACTGTTCTCTTCTGATTCATACTTAGCCTGGTTTCACTGTCTGGCAATGGCATCTGCAAAGGTTTGCAGGAATGGATGGAAAAGTTTTCTAGTGAGTGTCAGCCTCAGAAACTCGATTATATAAGGAGCTCCTCAGCAATTCACAGCAGTTTTCTCTGCTGGAGCTGCAAGAGTCAGCTGGGAGAACTGTTCTCCTGCTCTCTAGTGGTAGAAGCACAAAAAAGCCAAAACTGTTCTGTTTTTTTCCAAGCAAATTCATACATACACACCTTATTTTTACAGGGAAGGCCTGAAAATGGCTGACAAATTCCAAGGTGGTGACTTGGAAAATGGAGGAGTCTCGACTACCCAAGAAAGAACAAGTGGTTCGATCTCATATTTGTGTGCACGCAGGGGCACACATCAGAGAGCATTTGAGTGTTAAGCTTGAATCCTGTAAGATTTTAAAGTGAGAACTTTCTGTTTTCTGAGGGGTCTTTGCAGAGATGCTTTTGTAGAATTAGATACTCTGACTGCCATTAGCAGTAGACAGACCATGACACACAGATGCTCGGTTTGGTTCCAGCCAGTAGATAGCAGCAGTAAGCAGGCTTGCTTGTTTGCTGCCACTTGTGCTGCCACAATAGCCAGAGCAACACTTGATGAAACAACCATCTGCTTCATGCCAGACTTAAACAGTGGTCAGGCTAGAAAACTGAGAGATGAGGTGGTAAAACTGTGAGAAAAGCAAGGAATAAAGTCCTTATCTACCTCCCCACCTCTTATCTCAGGGGTTCTTAGCTCATATAAGTGTGGCCCATGAGTGTGCATGAAATATACCTGCAGCATTACAGGTAATCTGTGATCCCTTCTGCTGGCACAGCCACCGTGCTGTGCATTTGAGTTCCACGTGCTGTGCATTTGAGATCCACGTTACCATCACTGCACCTGCAATTGGGGTCACACAGCAGAAGTAGTAATGGCAGGGATGCTGCAGGCTCATTGGCTGCCTATCAGCTAGGGAAGGAGTGGACTATTCTGTAAACACATACTTATCAATACAAGTCAAGTCCATACTAAATTAAAAGTGGATCTTGATTTTAAACATGCAAACATTTCAGAACAGTGACGTGTAGATTTTCTCTACAGTCCTGTATAATAAACAAAAATTTCTCTTTAAGGACTGCAGCTCAGAGCAGCTGAGCCAGTGCTGGAAAACTGTTGGTTATTCCTTTTTCCTTCCCCAAGCATTCCATCAAGACTAGAAAAGAAGGAATATAAAGCTTTTCCTGCACTGGCTGGCTGACTTGTGAGGAGGTTTGATACCTGGATAGGCAGTCCTCAACTTACTGTCTCAGTTGATAAAGTGCCCATTTTAATAAGCGTTGCACAGCACCCTCTTCTGCTGAAATGATGAGAAGTGGAAATCCCTGGTTTTCCCTTTTTTTTTTTCTCCCTGTCTCTGATAGGCATTTATATACTGAAGAACAAGGTAAGTATGAAAACTCAATTACAGTAAATGGGGGAAAATCAATAAAGGAATGAGAAGCTGGCAGCCACACGGATGGGGTTTATCTCTGCAGAAGAATCCTGACACATGACATTACAAGAACATACAGTGCTCAGATGACTTATGAAGATTGATGTTTATGATGATGACTTGCAATTGTGCTATTTAAAAAACTCACCTATTTGGTAATGAAAACCTGCTGGCAAGATCTGATCAGAGAGGTGAAATTGCAGGAAGAGTAAAATAAGATCGATAAATCAAATGCTGTAAATCATCTGTGAGGCACACGGCAATGAAGGTTGAATTCAAGAATTATTGAAACTGCAAGCATAAATCCATCTCACATTTGCTACTATTTCTTCTGGGAAACACATGTTCACCTCTAGCATTTCCAGACTGACCTCTGTCAAGGACAAAAAAGATAATGACTGTCCCCAAACAGAATGATTCCCATTGACTGCTGCATGTTTCAGTTCAATGCAGCTTCAAGGATCCCTGTTTTCTACCTCAGGAAGGCTCTCTGATTCTGTCTTCCCATTAGCTTTGGCATCCACTTGTATGGAAGATGCAGAAATGACCCAAGGTGCATACAGCTTGAGAGGAGCAGAGAGCCCATGTGGCTGTTGATTGAGGCTCAGAGGCCTTGGCTGACTATATCTAGGAGTTTGTTTGTTGTCACTGATCTGAAATTCAAAACAACCTTGAGACAGTATTGTCTTCCTTTTGTAACTACAAGCCCTGTCTTGATTTTTAATCCCACATGCTGTTTATCTTATGAAAAATTCCAGTTGCTAACATCTACTTGCCAACGTGCAACATCCGCGACGTGGGAATTGAAAGTGGATGAGGCCCTCTGAATCATGCAGTATCCAAGTCAAGAGAGCCATTCAAGAAATAAAAGTTGGGATATCTACCCAAAATTCCAGCCTGAAATTTCATTTTTAGGTCTGCAGCGCTTGCTTAAACATTCCTATCAGCTGGAGATGAAAGCAGACCCTTCCAGTTTTAATGGTCATGGCAGCTGGTAGATCAGGCTTAGTCAAAACAATTGTGCTTTGGAATGCATTTATAGGGAAATGCTTAACGAGAACTGCTTTGAGTTCAGTGTCAGCAGCTTGATTTTGGTTTTAAGAGGCTGTGTTAAACAGGCACAAGTGGAGAGAAAAAGCTTGTTCCAGTGGACTGATTATATGAGAAGAATTAGGAAGTCCTGCATTTTAGGTCCTGGCCCGCCACTGCTTTGCTGAGAGGCCTTGGTGAGCTCTTAGATTCCTGTAGCAAGCTTATTTAATCTCATGTAGCATTATCATAGAATCAAAGAATCACAAGGTTGTGATTAAAACTTGCTTCAGTGAACAGTCACAGAGGCTTGCAGTTTGGTATACAAATACACCTTGCTTAGATTAAGTAATGCGTGACAGTGAGGAACATACTGACAGTCTGCACTGACCCAGTAGTGCATATGGGAATGATAAAACTTCCTGATCTAGGAGCACATCTGTCTAGGTGTTTTTTTTCCTATTTCATAGAATCATACAATAATGGTTTGGCTTGGAAGGGTCCTTTAAGATCACCTCGTTCCACCCCCTGCTGTAGGCAGGACACTTCTCTCCAGCCCAGGTTGCTCACAGCCCCATCCAGCCTGGCCTTGAGTGCTTCCAGGGAGGAGCATCACAGCTTCTCTGGGCAGCCTGTTCAGAAAACTATTTAAGAAGAGGATCAAGAATGAAAGAGTGGTTTTATAAGGAAAGAACCACTCAAACTAAGTTAGATTTCAGGATGGGGAATTCTTATCTTCTTTATTCTCTTATTTTTAATATGCTAAGGATGATATGGTGACTAATGACTTGGAAGTGACAGCAAGACTGTTGTAGGTTTTTAATTCTGGGTCTGGCTTTGTTGTAATTAGCTGTGTGGGATAATCTTGTTTCCTCCCTTTCCTTACCCAGAAAATAGGCAGAAGGTGTTGAAGTGAATTTGTGGGCCTACAAAGGATCATCTTTGGTGCAAAGTACCAAAGAACTTATTTCAGAAGCTCCATGATTTTCATTCTGTGTACACTAAAGAACTGCTAGAGGGAACTTAGTAAATGAATGGTTAGTTATTATTCAGTCCTCCCAGTGGCTCCATCTAGTTCTTTAAAATGCCAGTTTATTAGTCATTTTACTTAGCTACAAGGCATTAATAAACATGAAAGGCTAAAGCTGCCTTCATTGCACTTGGAGATCCATGCTGTATAGTTACACAGACTTCGAAACCTCAGTGTGCTGCATACATTTTCTAGAGGAAAACTTACCATTTGTGGCTTTTAATTGGTCACCATTAGACAACACTATCACACTCCCAGCAAGCAAAGAGCCCCTGCGAATCCATTGTGAGCTTTTTAATTTGAAACAAGTCCGTGTCGAAACTGGAACTGTGATGGTCCAGCTTGGCAGAAGTTCTCAGTACTCAGCCCACATTAAAAAAAAGCCATACGGTCCCCTGTTTAGTTCAAATACCATCAGTGATGTTTGTAATGATGCAACTCACTAAAAAATAAAATAAAATAAGACATAGGAATCCAGAACATCCTAACATTCTCCCTTTAAGGTCATCCTGCCTTTTAACTTGAGGCTGCAACTTCTGCATTAACATTGTTTTTGTGCGTAGCACATTCTTGGATTAGTTACCCTGTGGGAAATAGTCACTTCATTATGACAGTAAGGAGGGCACGAATTCAGTAGAGAATGGCCTAGAATGATCTGGATGATGGGCATCTAGAATCCTTTCCCGAGACTCACAGGTCCGCTTTCCATTACTCCCATTTAATGTGGGCACAAGCACCTGATGTGTGTGTGTGACCCCCTCAGAGGACACTCACCCAAAGTCCAAATAATGCTTTTATCTACAGTGCAGGCATAGTAGGAATTCCATCAATGAGAAAAGCCTAGGAAGAGGAAGGAAAAGTGTCAGCTTCAGATGCGTGTGACCGACAATTCCCCTCCAGGCTGGTTTTAGTCAGAATGCTAGAGCTGGCACTGAAAAGTATCAGAAGTGTAAGCAAAACACAGAGCTGAATGAGGAGGATGGCAACATCTCTACAAGAAGTGTGGAGAGAGCTTGGCTGACTTGCAAAACTCTGTAGTGAGATATGCCTTATTATTAAGCAGCCATTCTGTTGTGTGCTGGATCAAATCATCCACACACAATTCAGCGTTCTTGTCTTGAAGCTAGATCCTTTAAGTGCTGTAACCAAGAGATATATACCTTCTGTGTAGACTGGGATTTACACAACTAACTGTTCAGACCCCTGTTGGTACTGCAGCTCTGCAGTAAGAGAGCTATTTTCATTTTGCTGGTAGGGCTGATTGATGTTTGTAGAAGATGCTGGCGGGGTCAGAATGGGGATATTTCAAGTCAGGTGCATTGTCAGGTATGTGTTGTGGTGAGGGTGCTGGCAGATCTTAGGAAGGAAAATAAATCTTTCTGTTTCACAGTAGTGGTTTTATGAAGGATGCATAGACTTTGGCTGCCATCCTTTTAGGAGAGCAGTACAACAAAAGCTACAAGGTTACCCACTGTTCCTGCCTTAGATGGAAATCTTTAGTAGACAAACAGATCACCGTAACCAAAACCAGAATCTTGAACTTCTGAGGACCAGAAAGCTCCTGCAGGACATGGACTTGGATAAGTATGATTTGTTCAGCCTACCAATGGAAAGCCAGTGTGGGGTGACAGTTTACAAACCTCCTGGGTGTTTTGAAGGGTCATCAAGAAGAAGAGTATTGATGATCTGATTTAAATGGTCTGCTTGAGTTTTCAAAAGGTTTTGGCAAAATCTACCATTCTTTTTTTGAGAAAACCAAGCAGCTAAAGGGGATAAGGTAAAGTAGCATGGGTAGTTGGAGAAACAGTAGAAACAGATGATGAAAGTAGATGATTGAGCCTTCCAATGGGAGAGTGCCAGTAGAGTACTTTAGGGATTAGTACAGGGATGTAGACACTTCAGCATATTCACAAATGACCACCCAAAGCCTATTAAAAGCCTTCTAGCCACTGCTATTGGTCATTTGCTTTTCCAGTTTTCCAGATTTTAATGCATTTTTAACTTTTACTCTAGTTTCCTACGTGCTGTGATTTAGGACTAACTCAAATTATTCCAAATTCAAGTCTAATAGCTGGGATTGAGCTAAAGAAGGTTTTAAAAACCAAACATACAAAAAGACCCAAATCTTGTTTTTAAAACTTTCTGTGATGGAGAACCTGTGAAAAGCTTCATCATGATAATCTATAGGTTAGTTGTTCTCAGTTCTAAAAATTATTAGCTTAAATCTGGCCTAAATTCTCTCACATTCTTTCTGTGAATGTGAGGATTCCACTGTGTTGGGGTCTGTTCTCATTGTGAGTACTTAGAGATTATTATCAAATAATTACCTCTTCCTTTTAGTTAACTAAAAAAGATTAAGCTCTCAGGATCTTTCCTGTTAAAGAATGTCTTCTAGTTCTTTTCCACTGAGCCAGATCCACCAACATCTTCTACCACCAGCAGCAAAAGCAGCCCTGAGTACAATTTAATCGCCTCCTGAGAGTCTTCTGCACTGGGGGAGCCTTCCAAAAAGAGAGGAAGGGCAGAGTCACCAGAACAGCTCTGATAACACCCCGTGTAGAGCAAGGGTAAGTGTGTGTTTGGAGGCTACATGATTTAGCTGGCTTGAGCTAATAAATTTCCCTCATATTTAAAGCCAAAGCAAGCTAGCGAAGTTTTCACATTACTCAAAGTCACGGGAAGATGTTTTAACAAATTCTGTGTCAGCCCTACATTTGATGGGAAGATCAAGTCATTTTGAATCTCATATTCTTTAGCTCTTAAAGCAAGACTCAATCTGCTCTGTTTATTCTACTCCAGTCTTCTCCCTGCTAGAAAAAGTGAAGCATTCTCTAGTACTGAGAAGTGTGGGTGGCAAACACCTGATCTGAACCTTTTTCTCTACTTAGAAGTTTGAAAAACAACAAAATTTCAAGCTTTCCTCCCATTACTCATGAACAGAAGAAAAAAAAGAATATTTTTATAGACATACATTTCTAAATAAATCCTGTCACCTAATCCTGTTAACTGAAACCTGCAAATCCAAGGAAGTAGAAGTCTGTTGCTCTGCTGAAACAGGGATTTGTGAAGGGTTTTGCGGAATGGTGAAAAACAAAGAACTGACAAGCAGAGAAGTGGCTAATAATAAATGCAGTATTTCTTTGAGCAGACTTCCCATCAGCTTATCAAGCATCCAAAATGACACGAAGTTGCTTAAAAGGAAAGAAGTGGTGTTTATTGGTTTTGTTCTCTAACCTTAAGTGCTTCCTCTGGGATAGAGTATGCACTGAGATAGATATCTCCAGCTTTGGAATGCTGCTTAATCATAGAATCATAGAATCTTTTGAGTCGGAAAGGACGTTTAAAGGTCATCTGGTCCAACTCCCCTGCAATGAACAGGGAGATCTGCACTCAATCAAATGTTCAGCGCCTGGTCCAGCCTGACCTTGAATGTCTCCAAGGATGGGGCTTCCTCCACATCTCTGGGCAACCTGTGCCAGTGCCTCACCACCCTTAATCTGACATCCCTCTCTGAGAGTGGGAGGAGAAAATGATTTTGGCCTCTAGGTCTGCTTTATTAAGCTACTTCATATGTATCCGTTTTTACAGCAATAGTGAACAGAAGCAGCAGCAGAAATAAATATTTTTTGCTGGTAACTTTGAGCTAGGAACACATAAAACCATGGAAGCTAGACAGATTCCCTGTGTGACTGCAGCATTTTTCTTTATGCCAGACTCAGTGACAGATATAGGTGCTTAAAAGTTGTGTATTGCAGCATGTAACTCTAAGCCCAGGATTCCCAGCTGAGCTTTGCAGTCCCTTGTCCCTGTAGCACTGCAGGGGCTGCAGGTCAGGCTGGGCAGGGAGCTGACAAAATCAAGTAGCACAAATCATTTCTCCCCATTGTCTTACTGCACTTCAGGCACGCGTGGGGCTTCACATCATCTAGAACCCATTGTCTGGTCCCTGCTCCAATAATGTTTTTTACAAATTGCATGGGAAAAAACGTCGCCTAAAAAGAAAAGAATCCAGGAAGCAGCATCTAGATCTGCTCTGTATTGCCATGCTTTTGCATTAAATAGTACAGAGCAGTAACATTCAATGCAGTATGAAGTTTGCTCATTGATTTCACTGAGAAAAGCATTCACAAAAGAGCCAAGCGAGCGAGATCCCTCCCCCTCACAAAAAAGCACACAAGCGCAAGACTACCATCCTCTGAGACAAATTTATACAATGATGAACTGATACTATCAAGGCAATGGCCTCAAGTGTCTATAGAGCTTTGTTCAAACTCTTACACAAAGGTCAATGAAGTGTTGAAAACAAATGAAAGCATTGCCTGCAGGAATTAATCAATGGGGAGTGCCTGGCTGGGCTGCTGGAACAGCCACGGTGAGGGGCAGCAGCCCTGCAGCTCAGCTCCAGCATCACAAGTGCTGGGCCAGTGTGGAAAATAAAAGCCTGGTTAGTCCTTAGTCTGTATGCCTGAGATATGCCATACATGACTGGCAGGGAGTGCCCAGGGAAGGCACCAAGAACGAAGTCCTCAATGAATCTTCGGGGTTTCCTGGATGTTTTTTCTTTGTCAGATGTACAGCACTTGTATTACTTTTTATTAGGAAGTCCAAATCTCATTATTAGGCACTTGGGTAGTACACTGGTTCCTAAAATGCCATTTAAAATAGAGAATAGGAAAGTGCATTTTCCTCTACATGTAAACCTTTCTTGTTCTCAGTGGGTTTCAACATTTGGAAAAAAAAACAAAAAAATCACACACACACAAAACCAGGGAAGTTCACTTTTTGGTAAAGATGAGGTCTTCAGAATGTCAGCTTAGTTGGCTCAAGTCAACAGTGACCACAAAGAATCTTAGCATGGAAGTTATACCCTCCTTAATGGTAGTGCTGTAGCATAACTTTAACATACAGAAAAGCAGATGTAATCCAGGCAATGCTCACCCTTCCCTCTTCCCCTATTTAGTTTCTTCTCCTCTACTTTGGATCCACCTATCTCTATCTGCTGCCACTTTTCCCTGCAGCAGCTCCTCAGCAAAGCCCTCTCCAAAACTGAAAAAGCAGAAAGGAAATGCATAGCCCTGAACTGGCATTTGGAGATCATGATATTATTTACTCTTCTACTATGATCTGTTCTGCTGCTGTTTAGGCTGGGACTGGGCTACTTTGCTGCAGCCCTGAGATCAACAGAATTTTCTAGGTGCTTCAGTAACACACAAAATTCAACACCAAATTGGAGCTGAAGCAGTTATTTTGATCCAGAATTGAGATAAAAGCTCGAGTAGCACAAACCCAAACGTGCATGTGCTGACACAGACATGTGCAAACTCAGAAAACAATCTCGAGCTTTGGGATAATCACGAGCTCTCTCTGGTGATTAGTGGGTTACACGTGGTATCACTGAACGTCCAGCTTCTAAAAGCAAAGCCCAGACAGAGGAGACCTTTATTTTAATCTCACAGAATTATGTGAGCCTTATCATCTGCTGCCTCTTCCCTTTCCTCTGTTTATCTAGTGGCTCACTGAGGCACTCAGCATTGCTGGCAGTTGCAGACACTGCTGCTGAGCAACAGAGTGGCAGTGGCACAGATTGCTCTTCTCTCACAAGATAATGGGGATGTCTTGAGGACTTAGACTGGCATGACCTGGTTATTTGTTTGCAGAGGATATACTTGTGCCAGTAAGGCATGAGGTGTGGGCAGAAATGCTATATCTCCCTTGCCTTTGGCCTTGCTTTTATTGGCAGTGAAATTCTATTCCATTGAAGTTACTGAGTCAGAGGGATAACTACCTAGAATGTACCCTCTGTGGCAGCAGCACGACCAAGGGTATCTGCATAAGGGGTAACAATAAAGTGGGATTCTCTGCTCGAACCTCTTCCGCTACCATATTGTTTAGACATGTTGGCTATGCTTGTTTTTTGCAATTTTGCTGTCTTCAAGAGTTCAGAAATCATGAGTAAGCATGAAAATGTGTAAGTTGTTCCCTGATTTCATGAAATGGCTTCTAGCTGCTTACCTAAGGAAATGGAGCTAATGCATGCTTTGTATCCACTGGTCTGTCAGTTTCCTCTTCTAGTGTTTCAACCTGTTTGATGGTTTGAAAGAACTGGGACAGAAGAATCTTCTTGAAAATGCTATCTTTCCACCTGTTTGTGACAGTAGATGGCTGGAGAAAGGAATCATAGAATCACAGCCTCATAGAATGGTTTGAGTTGGAAGGGACCTTTAAGATGATCTAGCTCCAACCCCCCGCTAGAGGCAGGGATGCTTCCCATTAGCCCAGGTTGCTCAGGAGAGAAATCCTGTTGTGCCCCACCAAGAATAGGAGTTACAGGATCCTAGAATTACGTGCTAATTTAGGTTAGAAACAACCTCTGAGGGCCTCATGCTCAAAGGGCTTTCTGCTGCAGCCTGCACGCCAGCATCAGTAGATTACCAGACATCAGAGAATCTACGTATGGTGGTATCATGAATCACAGAGGGAAGGTATAGAATTCTGCACCTTAGGCATGAGAGACTGCAGACACCAAACATTAATTTATGAGACGTTTCTTTCATAGCCATTTTGCTCACAAAGCAACTTGTTTCTAATTAGTAGACAGTCTCTTATTTAAATTTTTAAAATCCTCTGCCTTTCTTCAGCAACGTGATGCATGGAGACATTGTTAAGATACTTTCATCAAGATGATGAGTTCTTACAGACTTAAATGAGGGAGAACTGCATCCGTGTCTGACCAGTAGTACAGGTGTAAAGCCGGTTTGGTGTTGCATCAATGTGATGCTGAGCTGGCTTCAGTCACACTCTGAAGTCAGCCCTGCCAAAATTCAGATCATCAAGCACAGAGTGTGGACTTCCCTAAGTTGAGCACTGCCAATGCTGTTATTGGAGACAATAGCACGTTTCCCATCAAATCCAGCACTGCGTGACAATCAAAAATAGTGCAGTTCATGTGGACAGAAGATGCACTGGCGAGGACGGGCTCATGAAGAGGGATCCATTATTCTTTGAAGCTACAGCTCATTAAACGCTGGTGAAAGGCGCTATTTTGAGAAAGAGACGTTTGATACTCACTGAACTGATCCAGTCTGAGCAAGCCTCCCCATGCTGCCTCAACTCTCTTCTGAATAATTCCAGATGATGGGAGAAAAATCATAAGTTCTTGGTCTTTAAATAGTAATTTGATGGAATGTACATTTGGAAAGCAAATGTTATTGAAGCCTAAGATACAAGCTTTCTATGAGCATTTCAATGTGAATTGAAATTGAAAAGCTCTCTAGTGGGGTCTAGACCACAATGTAAAAATGTAGACCATCCATAAACTAAATGTAACCGTGACTAAATCATACAGGTACTGTGATCTCAGCAACTTCCCAGAGTCTGTGTAATTTCTCTTCCTCACAGCTTCACTCCTGGTTACTGGTCCTTAAGTTTTCTGTCTGCTCAGGGAATATTACAGGTCAGGTGGCAAGGTGCTCTGGCTCATCAATCTGTTTCTGGCTGTGATTTTTATCTCCTTGCAGCAGAGAGGATTATCAACTTTAGTAGAGTTCTAACCTCTTTGAAAACCCTGATGTTTATTTCTTGCACAGTCTGTGACACGTAGTGCCCATAGACACGAACGTGGCTGATTTTTTTGGATAACATTTTCCTTTTTTTACAGTTCAGTGGCAAAGCTGGTGGTTACAAGCGCATTCCCAGCAACCCCTTGGAAATACATCTTAGGCAAGTGCTCCTATTTTGGTTGTGGTTATGAGGATGAAGAGGGTGGGATTGCTCTGGGTTTGTTTGCCAGTGGAGGCTGGACAAATAGCTTTCCAAGTACTTCCTGACACAGGCTTTCCTGGTGCTGCTGCATCTCCATGCCTGGCTTTGCAGCCAGTTGGGATCTCTCAGCTCCCACACATGAACTTTGAACTCATCTTTCTCTCAACCCAACCCAGTTTTTATGCAGCAGCAAAAGCAGGGTTTTCTGCTTCCACCCTGATATGCAGCACAGTGGAACTCTTCCCTCTTCCCCCTGCCCTATGAAGTGACTCCCCACCGCCCAACATTCTGGCATGTATCTCACTTCTCACTGCTCAGCACTTTCCTTCTCATGACCAGATGTTCAGGTGCCTTCTTCTCTGTACCTTAAATAGGTTTCAGCATTTGTTCCAGCCTCCCACTTCCCGTTCCTATTGATAGAGCAATAATGGAAGCACTGGCTGAATTTCAACAATCCAAGGGTGACAGCACATTTGTGTAAGTAACAGGGGCAAGAGGGAGGTAAGATCTGTGTATTTGTGATGCATATTTATTTGTTCTAGGTGTGATCCAAGCTGTAGGGGCAGTAAGTGAAGGCTTTACCACTAAAACCCCGAGATAAAATTTCCATGTTTTATAATTTAGTATTTCATGTTTTCAAATGTCAGTTATGAGCTAGAACTCATAGTTTCATAGTTTCCTGCCTGCTAGGAACAATACGCAGCTTTGAAGGGACTTGCTTAGCTCCTCCAATCTGCATCACACATTAATTGACTCCTTTATTATCTGAGAAGCCAAGGGCTCCAGGTGACACCTGAAACTCTCAGCCAAGCAAAAAATGTCCCAGCAGGTCAGCGTGCAGAAAGTTTGCACTGCTGCTTCCTGTATCCTGAGCTGGAGGATGGAAGTTTTTGTGATTCTCAGTCCGTTCTTGCATAATCCTTGGTTTATCAGTAATGTGATTTTTCACATTTGTGTGCAGCACTGTAATTTCTTAAAGTAGCACCACATATAGATGTACATATTGACAAAATCCCTTAAGAAATAAATAAATCTTTGGCTGCTTCGCCTGCATTCTCCCTGCCACATCTACTCCCTTTGTATCTATGCCAGGTCTCGAGCAGTATTTGACAAACACTGTTAAAAAAAGAGATAATTTCCCTCAGAAAGTGTTTTCCCTTTCCCTGGCAGGTGGGTTCCCTATAGCCCCTTTGAAGGTACTGTGCAGCCAATAGAACAGTCCTAGTGCAGATAGAATAGTCCTAGTCCTGACGTGTTCTGAAAACCTGCCTATAGAGAACCATGTGCTAACGTGGAAAGCATTGCCATAATGTCAATAATAAATAATGGCCATGATAATTTCATACCATTAGACAAGGATAATTCCCAACCTCCTGCACTTAATTCTTGGAAGACTCTCAAATAAAATATAATTACTTTGAAATTCTCTGGATACCAAATTGTCATTACGTTTTGAGGACTCTGAATCTTGCTCTGAGTTCAGTACCTGTGACTCCTGGAGCCAAGTGTTAGAATTGTTTAGGATCCTGCCCTTGCAGACAGAGCCACACAAGACTTCACATTCTTGTTTTGGGTTATGTGTTTGATGAGGTCTACATTCGAGACAGCACTAACTTTCTCATTTCAGGTCAAGCATTTTTTATTCGAAATGGGACTATAATAGCTGCTAAAATGATGTGCTGAAAAATTGCTTCAAGCAAGTGTGATATTAAAGAGTTTTACAGACAGTTTCAAAGGTAACAAGCATAGTGCCCAGACAATGATTTTAAAAACTTATCTGTACCTTAGGAATCATCCACCCCATATATAGACTGGACATCAGTGGCTTGGGGAGGGCTAGGCAGAGGTCTGAGCACCAGGATGTCTGCGTGCTTCTGTCATCGTGCAGCAGTGTGCCAGGCAGCCTGACTCAGTCTTTGCACCTGATCATTTTCTTTCTTAGCTGCAGAAGTGATGAAGGAGCATTCTGCTGCTTGGATGCTCTGCAGTGTTCTCTTCCCACCTCAGGGCTCTAAGAGAATCTTATTTGTGTCATCAAATAAGGCAGCATTTAGAGAATAATCCCAAAAAGACCGGGAAATAGAGTGTGGGTGTTTTCTGAGAGCAGGCTAGAACAGTATAGCTGAAAGAGGACGAGCAGCTTGATTCCTTGAGCACGTCCTTTATTGCTCTGTCATTCTCTGGGAACATTAAGGGCTGTGTTGAAGAAGCCGCATCAGTTTCAGATGTTATGCACCTCATTAATCAAAACACATCCTTTTGGAAGGCAGTTGATTGCAGCTTAGGCACAGAAGTGCATCCCTAGTGCCTAAATAGGAAAAAGTAGAGGAAAAAGACCTTTAATGCGATCGCTGGCTTAGTTCACAACATCTCATCTACAGGAGCATTTGAGAATCAAGATTTGTTTCCCCAGAAAAGCAGACCTTGTGACTGAAACAACAGTGTTAAATAATACTTGTACCAGGTAGCATCTCTGTAGAGTATTTCAAATGAGTCACGGCCAGTCTAGGTTGTGATAGGAGAAGAGGAGCAGGTGATCGCTTCAGAGAAAGGATTCGAGAGGGAACAGGCAAACAAAGATGAAGAAGCAGGTGCTGCCTGTGGGCATGGTGCAGTCACTGCTGATGGCTGCGTTCCCTTAAGTGAGAGCTAAGTAGCATCCTGCTGCTTTAAATGGCACGGTTACCTTAGACCGGTGACAAGGGACTCCTGGGGGAGAAAGGGGAACGTTCGCTTATGAAAGCACAAGCACAGCTGTTCTCCGGGAGACGGTGAGGATTTCCTCACTGCTTGCAGTGGGCACTCATTGCCTGTGCTTATCTCTCTGCAAAATGCACGTGGTTTCCTTCTTTGGGGAGGTACGATTTAAATGTATAAAACAACGAGCAGTCTGGAAAGCTGCATCTACTGAGCCGATGCAAAAATATATGCAAACACTCTCTTACATGGCTAAACGGATTCTTAATTGAACTCCACTGGTTTCAAAGGCTTTACGTTAGGAAATAATTGGACTCGGTTTATCAATCTAACGCTTCTTAAGCACTAGGGAATAAACAGCCGTTCTCAAAGAAGGGCAGGGCAGGGCTGATTGCCACGTCTTTTCTTCCTTTTCTCCCAAACAGCAAAAGGCAGGGAGAAGCTCTCTTTTAGCCATTCTCCTCGGCCTCTGCTACACGCGCTGCGCCGGAGCCAGCAGCGGCAGGAGGGAGGATTCCCAGCGGATCTCCCTGCCCGCAGGAGCGGCCGGGGCCGGGCGCAGGAAGCGCTGACTCAGTGCCCGAGCGAAGTGGGCTTCCCCGTGTGCCGTGGGAGAACCCACGCATCGCATCCCGCACGGCCCTGCCCTGCCCGGCCCCCTCGTTACGGTAGGGGAGCCCTTGGAGATGCTGCTTGTCTTTTTGAATGACTTTTACGGCTCCAGCCCCTCAGGGGAGAAGAAGTAGCGTTTCGCACGTCTAACGGGGAGAGCACGCAGCGAAGGAACAGAACCTTCCAAACCTTGGGTTGGTGAAACACACAGTGGGCTTCCCGGCAGGCAAACTTCTGCCGGAAAAGACAGGCGTTCCCCAGCTCCCTGCTTTGCATGCGAGTGCGATTTTCAAGGTGAACCGATACTTTTTCCTTTAGATTGAGATTTGCCCCTTCCCACAAACCCCCCCATGTCTCCGCAAGAAAACCTGCGGCAAAGCAGCTGCAACTCCAGAAGGAGAAAGGCTCGTCAGCGCGGAAGAGAAAAAGGAATCTCGCTCCTCTTATTTTTACGACGCTGCTATTTTTAAATTACCAGCTGCCCGCAGTTCTCGCTGTTACACCACATTAAGCCGGGCTCTCGCTCAGGCAGCGCCGAGGCGCGGCGGGCTGCTGGGCAGCGCAGTGCCCGCCTGGTGCAGCCCCGCTGCGCTGCGCTGCGGCGAGCGCTGACAGCCGCGCACAGCCTTGGCAGCCAGACGTTGCCCTTTTAAGAAGCCCGGGTGCTGGCTCAGGTAGGCAGAGCCTGAGTGCAGTAGTCGCTCCTATGGCAACCCACAGAATGGGATCGCTTCATGAATATTCCCAGGAGCTGGGGCTGCATGAGGAATAAGTGATGACAGTGATGTAAGCAAGCGGTGGCCGCTGCAGGTTGCAGTTCATTGTGTTATTGGCAGGCAGGTTGAGGAGTTTGAGGTACCCGGGCTTGCGTTTGGCTTTCCGGAGGATGACTGCCCGCCCGGAGACACGGCACATTTGCATCTGGAAGCCAACATGGCAAGGCTGCTGCCGCTGCCGCCCTGCCTCGCCTTCCAGCCAGGAGTGCGCGGCTGTCCTCTAGACTTCTTGCCCGGTGCGCTGGATCTGAGCAGACAGGGATTGCAGTAGCACTCACCAACGGGAGGCAAGCAGCAAGTAGCCAAATCGGGACGAGGGAGGAGGGGGGGGGGGCTTTCTCGCCTTCCCTCTTTTTTTTTTTTTTTCCCTTCCGTTCTGGATGCAGAGCCCGTGCTTTGATGCAGAGCCTGTGGATGCCACAGCCTGGTAAGGAGATGACACGCCAGTCTGTGGTCCCTCCTGCCCCTTGAGCCGGGGGCAGGGGCCTGGGGCAGCGCCGCTCCCCTCCTCGCGCACAGCCGGGGTCCCTCCCTCCACCTGAGCAGCAGCAGCAGCGGCCATGGACAAGCTGCCCCCCTCCATGCGCAAGAGGCTCTACAGCCTGCCCCAGCAGATAGGACCCAAGGCGTCGATCATGGACGAAGAGGAAGACAGCGACAAGGACACCCGGAGGAAAAGCATCAGGCTCAAGCCGCTGCCTTCGCCCTCTGCTGGGAGCACCCGGGCGCTCGGGGGAGACCCCGGCAGAGGGGAGGACCCCGGCCTCGTAGAGACGGAGGCGGGCAGCAAAGGTGCCAAGACCAGCACCAACGGGGACTGCCGCCGCTTCAAAGGGAGCCTGTCCTCGCTGACCAGCAGGCACCTCCACGACGCGGCCGAGGAGAAGAGGCTGATCGGCGGCGAAGGGGAGCCGGCCTCCCCCGGCGAGGACAAGAGCCCCTCCGGCAGCGGGGAGACGCAGGGACTGCCGGCACCCCCGCCGCCAGCTTCCCCTCCGGAGCCCCAGCAGCAGCCGCTCCGCGCTTGCTCCTCTACCTCTATCAAAGTGGAAGGAGGTGGAGGGTGCGACCAGATCACCCCAGATGAGGAGCAGAGGCTGGGCCAAGCCGGGTTCATGCAGAGGCAGTTCGGGGCCATGCTCCAGCCGGGGGTCAACAAATTCTCCTTGAGGATGTTTGGCAGCCAGAAGGCCGTGGAGAGGGAGCAGGAAAGGGTTAAGTCTGCTGGGTTCTGGATCATCCACCCCTACAGCGACTTCAGGTACCATCTCCCCTTCCCGGCCCACTCAGATCTACCTGGCCTGCCCCTTCCCCTTCCCTGTCCAGCTCAGAGCTCTGCACACAGCACACGCCCAGAGATAACTTTCCTTGCCAATTTCCTAGTCAGAGGAGTGGGAGGACACGTCCAAGATCTGCTCCAGTCAAACAATCTGCAGGTTTCGTTTGTATTTGAGCTTAGTTTCAGTGTCCTCATACTGTTAATTAATTTTCAGTGGTGTTTTTAAACCAACAGATGTCTCTCACTCCAGCTTTTTGTAGGGAAAAGCCTCTTCGTAGTCCAGTGTAAATGGGTAGAATGCTCCCACCTGATGCACAACTCTATAAAGCACGGTGTCTGCAGCTTAACTACCACATCTCAGTAATGTTTCCTTTCCTGTTTTAACACCTCAGGGTCCTCTCCCTTCTCCTTCCCCAAGAGTTAGGGAGTGATGCTGCTATTGTTCTGTGCTGCTCCTTACCGCAGCATCACTTGTCAGAAATTGCTATGTGCAGAGAAGAGCAGCATTCGTTGCTAAAGACTTTTGGAGTCTTACAGACAAAGGTTTTCTATTTTGCATCTGCAGATACCTGTCTACAAAACTAATTTGGGTAGGGAATGGTGAACATTGTCTTTGTGAGAGGGATTGCTTTCTTTCACTCGGCAGCATTTCCAGGAAGGTTAATAAGGAAATTAACTTGTAAACAGTGAAGCCAATTTCTGCATAGTTTCAATCATTCAGCTGAGGGGGTTGCATTTAGGTATTTCTATGTCGGTATTGTCTGCTGCACAGGTGAATTGTCCTCTGCAATATGTATGTAAAGCACTGCAATCAATAATTAATTACTTAGTGCAATCAATGGGTGAGGTCTATCGCTTCAACTTTAATTACAACTGGCTTACATCTTACATTTAAAAGCACACAGTAGAAGAACATTATTCAAACACATTTCTATCAAACTACATGATTTTACTGAATTCTTGGATTCTTAAAGAAACATTGCGTGATTCCCTAAAATACAATTAACACAATAATTGCAAGAAGGAGTTGCAGGATGGGTTTGGGTGCCCGATGACAGAAAGCACTTGGCACTACCTTTAGGGATTTAGCTGCAGTTCACACACTTAGAAGATTCAGGACTGGCACTGAACAGATTCCTTGATACTTGCTTGGATTAGCAAACATTATTAGAAGGCTGTATGAATTGGAAGGCTGCACTGTCGATTAAATTTAGTGCAGTCAAGTGTCCCAAGCGTACAGCTGACTGAGCAGATGAGGGTTTCCTGTAGCTGCATCGTGGTACATCATCCCAATACGATCTTATTCCAACCCAGATTGGAAAGAGTATAAGATTGCCTCACTGTTGTTACTGGTCCATACCTCACAATCACAGAGAAATATGGGAGTGTTTAGCTTTACAAGAACAAAACCAATTTCATTCTCTTGGCTCCTGGTCTTGTGCATTTTCCACAAGCCTGGACTTAAACTGCTGTGCTTTCTTGGGTTATTTTAGCAGAGTGTTCTCTGTGTGTTGCATCTTAAAGGAATCTTGGATGTAATCCCTAGAACGTATTTGAATTTATCCAAAAGTAGCCTTGTGTATCTTTCATGTACCTGTAATAATGGATTTACACCCTTTCATGTTTAAAGTTTCCAGCATAAAACCAGACTGTCAAACTTCGTGGAAGGATTATAGCATTAGCAGAGGTAGCCACCTTGCCCAAGGTGAGATGGTCCTAAGAGTTTATTTTTTGAGGGTTTCTTGTGAAGCAGTGCTCATTCTTTAAAATGGCACAGCAAATTCTGAGGCACGTTCTTATTTGTGAGGTGCTTCGCTGTAGGGCTTCTCCTCTCCTTACACAAAGCAATGGAATACACAGGCAAGCTGGACTTTGCCAAGCCAGATGATCGTACAGAGTCTGCTAACACACAGATGTTTGCATGATTGCAGTTGGGTACGTATGCATGTGTGGCTTGGTAGTGTTAATAATAAATCTTCTGCAATATAGCTTTACGTTTGTGCAGAGAAAGCAAAGTCAGTGGCTGTCTGTACCCTGGTGCGAGACGTTTTGTGCTTGGTGTCAGATTCCAGGTAGGCTGGGATCTTGCTGGTTTGTGTTTCTTCTAAATTGATGCTAGAAGCTTCACAACAAATGTGTGCTTTCTCCCTACTATTACATATCAACATCAGATGGGGCAGTGGTGCTGATCATGCAGAGAGACATCTGAAGAGGCCAGGAGTTGGATGCACTATTGTGTGGCATCCACTAAGTATGTGGATTTTCAGGGGCACTTTATTCACCCCCGTTTCTCACTCATTTGCAGCATATCTTCTTAAATATGACTGTCGCTTAGAGAGAAAATGACCAGTGAACAATGGCTGCATTGAAGAAGGGTGGGAGCTTTCCTGGCTTCTGTTTGTGTTTCGTGTTCTCTCCTCTGAGTGCTACTGAAGCATCTATCTTGGAAACAATTTGCATGAATACGAACAACATTTCTGACCTCCGAAATGCAGCAGATTGCACCAAAGAGCAGGTGTTATCAAAATATTTGCAAGAGCTATCTCCTTGATCCAAAGGACTCTTGTTTTTCTGCTTTGCAAATTACGCAGTGCAATGTATGATTGCTCCTTGCTGTAGATGGGTGCAGATTCTGGAACATTAGGATGTTCTGAGGGGCTCCATTACATTGCACTTTGCATAGTCACCCACGCTGTACAGTAGCAATCGGTGTACAAGTTGCAAGTTACTGAATACTCAGCCTTAGATCTTGTCTCCTGTGATTTTGTACACGTTAATTTCACCTTTGAGAGTGAAGAGCATCTACTAGAGTGAGGCATTTTACTAGAGCTCCAGACCTTATGGCTCCTGTCTAAGAACAGCTCAAGAGGTGAACTTTTGAGTTAAACACTGACCCAAATTAGTGGAGCTTGATTCTGCTGTGAAATGATGTTTGTGTATCTCCTGTGACTTCATGGAGTTATTTTCCTTTGTGCTGTGTGAGAGGCATTGCAGTTTTAGAATAGAATGGAGGCTTTCATCATAGTCTCGTTAAATTATCATTTTAGCATCTAATGCAGCTAATTCCAATGGAAAATCTATGGCCCTGGAAGAGGAAAGCAAATTAATATAGATTAAGGCTCTGTTGATTTCTGCTTTTAGTCCATTGTGAGGGGAAAAACACCAAATGACCTTTATAAAAACCAGACTCGGTGTCCCTGAGTACTCATGACTAATGCAGTGGACTAGTTCTGGAAGCACTTAAAAGGTGTCTCCGCAATTCCTGATGAAAATAAGAATAGTAGTTCCTATTCTGAGCTTTAGGTGGAAGCGCTCGTTACTATTTGCATCTGTGGTTGATCTCATATCAGTGCAGGGACAAAGTTTATTTCCTAGATCAAGATTGATCTGAGGCTCTGAGAGCTTTTTCAGTGGGTAGATAGAATTGTAATTTATTGCTTAGAGGAAGCATTGGTCCAGCACAATTGGTTTAATAAAAAAATTCCAGACAAACAAAGATCTATCTAGTCTGTAGTCGACTGAAACATATTGGTTGGAGCTACTATCCAGAACTGCTTGCAAAAAACAGTGTAGCATGCTGCTTTTAGGAAGGCCTGAGAACAGATATGCTGCCTTAAGGACCAAAACAGTCCACTCCAAACAGTGGATGTAAATAGAACCACACATTATTCACTGCCCAGTAATCTATTAACATCTTTGCAGGAAAAAGAAGCTGCTGCTTTCTTGAAAACAATGAAAAATATTCCACTCAATACTGGTCCCAGTTTCTTAGTTTGGAATTTTTCTTTCCACTGCTCTCCCTCACTTGCAATGTTTGTCTGCAAACAGAGCCTTTTGTACGTTTGCTTCTTCTGACAGAAGGAGCTCTGGGAGTCACAGGGGATTTCCGTGGCACCAACAGAAATGGATGTGGAGGTGCAATGTGTCAGGTAGGGGAAATTCTGAAGAACGAAATCATTTGCTCCTCTTTTTGCCATTCTAGACCTCTAAGCAGCGTCACTCAGACTGCCCTCCTTGGGGAGCCAGTGCCATTTATTAATTACAGTACTAAACGCTGACCCCGATAGCGCTGCTAGGATTGAGCAAAAAAGGGAAGGATGGCTGTTTCCCTTTCCTACCCTCATGAACAGAACTGCAGAATGCTTCACGGAATGCTGCTCTGTCTGTGGAGATTGTTTTCATTCGTAAGCCTTTTGCAATTTTGTTCAGAGGGTAAACAATTTGTGAAGCACGCAGCATGCTCCCTGACTTGGGCAGCTCACTTAGGTGGGTGTTGTGCTTCCCACACTCCAACAGCAATGCTCCTTTCTTTTCCTGCTGCCCAAAGTGCTGCTCGTGTGCCTGCCTTCGTGCCTCCCCACATTCAAGTGCTGCCCACAATGGCAAACTCTGATCCTGTGACTCGCCCTCTGCTCTCAGCAAAGTAAAATGAAAGCTGGCTGTTGTGTCACTTCAGTACTGACTGCACTCTGAAATTCTGGTGTGCTGAAAGCTTTGCTTTGAGGGGGAGGCATTCATAGCAGAACCTGTGCCAGTCATTAAAAAAAACCAAACAAACAGTGCAAATGAGGCACAAGTTTATCGGTGGGCAGCTGGTATGTTTGCCTCTCTTCTTGCTTTACAATTCTGTGAGGAAAGCACTAGCTGGAGAAGGGAGATGCTTTCCTGAAGCCAGTTCTTGCTGTCTGTACTGCAGCTAGCTTTCCTGCCAATTCCCAGGGCATCGTTGCTGGACCAGAACAAGAGGATTCAAGCAGGAATCATATGAGGGATAATCCAAACCCCGCTGAACAGCATGACTTAGACTTCTGTTGTCTTCAGTGGACTGTGAATCAGACTGCAGGAGAGGAAACATGGTTTTGTGACCACGAACTAAGGGAACCGAGCTAGTGCAGCCGTACTTCCTGTGTCCTTGGGCAAGTCACCACAGACTTCATGCCCTGGTTCCCATGTTGTGAGGCAGAGGATAAAAAATCCTGAGCTAGAGGATCATTGTGAGGGCTGTAGGTATCTGTATGAGACACGCTTAGGTGCTACAAAAGGCAGCAGTTGTAAACAGGAAAGCCTCATCAGCAAATGGAGCACCTCAGCCTATTACCAGAATGTGTTTCAAGATTGTAATTATATAATATTAGAGTATTTTCATATACGTTCATGTACAGAAAATGAGGTGAAAGAATACGAATAAATACTAAGGCAAACATTGAGATTGAAGGAAATGCTGTGATTAAGATTTCCTGCACAAACTCAATTCAGGTCCTTTGTGCAAATCTGTGCCGATAGATGAACACATTATCTCTTCCCCAGAAGCCCATGCCTCATTCAGTGCACTAGGGGATGGTTGTTCCTCTGTGAAAAGCTGTTTAACATTTTCTTCATCTCTTTTAGTAAGATGGACTGCCATATTTATTTCACCTTGTTCAGATCCTAGTCTGAAAAAACAAGCTTTTTTGGCACTTATAAAATATTCAACTCTAACAGCAATGAATGTTCATTTCACTTCCTGACACCTCGGCTAGGGAACTGGTATTGCCATCCCCAGTTTATCGTGAGGTGATAGAGACTCGTGGACAATGAGATTAAGAACATTAACGTGGTACAGGCAGTTTGAGGCCCCGTTTTGCAGAGTACATAGCGTTACACAGCACATCTTATGTTCAGAGCTCGGCCTCTTGGGTGCCTAGTAAGGAATCAGACATCACTGCAACCAAGAGGACAAGGGCACCGAGGTAATGAAAACCTGTTTAAGAGCAGCTGGTTCTTTAAGAGGAACGGGACAGTCAGATTTGCATTGTTACTTAGACTTGGTTGGTGAGCAGCCAGTCTGAGAAAGAGGCATGCCGATTCCACCCACCCTCTTCCCAAGCCTCCAATGTTTGCCTGTTTATGTGCTGTTACACTAAACAACAAAAAAACAACAAACACCAAACGTAGCTGTAAACAGTGTCATAGTGTTCTTTTTAATCATCGCCTAACGATTTTATTCTAATTCCAGTTTTGGATTGAGCTATTTCCCTTGCACCTCTGCGGGAACTTTTTGGCAGAGATAGAATCTCCAGGGCAGCGCTCATCTGCCTCAGCCATCACATCTCATTCTGCAGTTCCTTATCTCTTTTATTGCAAGCCTTCAAGCCTGTGCAAGAAATGAGCTCCTATAGAAAGTCTCTTCCTCACACAGGTCTGCCTCAAGCCCTTCCTCTCATCTTGAATGAAGCATGAGTTCTATAGGAAGAACTATTTTAAATCATGCAGTGACTGTAATGTAATCCATACGTGCAATTAACCTCTGTTCTGTTTTTCATAACCTAAGCTTGCAGTCTAATTTTAATGTGGTGTTTTTGTACAATTGTTAAGATTTTAAAAAGCAAATCAATCCCCATTCTAATCATAATAGTACTTTGGGGTTCATTAGCAGCTACGGACCTTTAAGATGCTGCACTGCCCTCTGCTCTCAATGAAGCAATGGCAAAACGGTGATGGTGCTCCAGATTCTTGGGTAACTCGTCAGGCTTCAAGAGGAAGCATTCTCTGCTCTCTGTTTTCTCCCCAGTACTTCAGCATTGTGTCTTCTGCCCCACTCCCTCCAACCTGTTGTTACCCCTCACTTTACCCCTGTGCCATCTCACCAGCGCCATCCACATTTTCCATCTTCTTGTACCACCTTTCTTGTTTAGCCAATCCTAGGTCCTAAGACACATTTTTTCGTTTCATCATTCTTTTGCACCTCACGTTGGCTTTTAGTAATCCCTCTTCTCCCCTTGGCACCTTACTAAGTGCAGTGTCAATGGCGTTTATCTCAGATCAGTTTGTTCTCTTACCAGTCTCAGACCTTATCCCTCGTGCCTTTCTCCAATGGATCTCTCTCACATTTATTTCCTCTCATTCTGTATATTTGTAGTTGCTGTCATCCCACGGCTCTTCAAATAATCTCAGTTTTCTCAGACTGTGATTTCTGTCCTAATTTAACAGTGTGTTATTTTGCCTAGTAATTTCAGACCCTTCCGCTTTAATCCCTTTTTTCTGTCCTTGAACGCTCTCAGCCTAGCAGTGTTTCGACAAACTCTACCCAGTTCTTATTTTCCAGGCTTGAGATACATCCATCCTTAAAGCCAAGCATTTCAAATGATGAATTTGCATAGAGGCACACACTTTGCTGCGTTAGTGTGAAACAGATTTTATTTGAGGGAATAATGTGTTTTCCAAAAGTGTTTGTTGGTAGGCACATACAGAATCAGTGCAGGACATTTCAATACTATTATAAGCAGGTAAACTTGGGGTTCCAGTACGATGTTGTTCTGGTTAGATAACTGTGCTAGTGCTTTCTGTTGCACTCAGTTTTTTTCTGCTCTAACGTCACTGCTGCTGCACTGAAATCCATTTATTATACAGATAAAAGAGTGATCTCTGTCTGGAGATAACAGTGTCATTTTAGCTTGAAACCATTGAAATTTGTCTTTGTTTCTGCTGCGTTATGAGCATCTCATTAGCAAACCCATGAATCCCTCAGTTTGCTCTTGAAACCAACTATCTGAGCTCTCATCTGTGCCGGAGCACAGATTTCATCCTTTCTCTTACTTTTGAAAGCTCTGTTGGTGCCAAGGCAGTTATAGGTCAATTGAGTTATTGTTGGTTCTAATTGGCACTCTAACAACCTATTAAATCAATTTCCCTACAGATGAATGTCACTCAGAAAGAAGGTGCCAACTCCTTTTCTGTGTTTGAGAGTGTAAAAAAGGCATATTTGTGCTGATGAGTATAAGGGAAAGGCTGTTCCTTAGGGAAGAGGCTTAGTAGAGCACAAGACTTCACCCCAAATTGTTGTGCCACATGGTCTGCCCTGAGCAAGGTGCAGGCTGTTCACATACTCAGAAGATGAGGCCATTTCCAGAACTCAAGCCAAATGGAAGAATTACAAAAATCCCCCAACCCTGATGAATGCTCTTACATCCATTCTCTGTTTGCAACAGAGCGTGGGTCTACTTCCACGTGGCCTCTTCTCCTCCCTGTCTGGTTCTTGGTGTCCCTCGTATGTTCCTGTGGCTGCCAAGGCAGGTGAGGTATCCCCAGCCATCTCTCAAAGCAGGCAGTGTCTGGCTGGTGACATCGTTACCTTGGTGTGGTGTACATCTGAGTGAGATTTACTTGTTATAAAAGAGGCGGTTATTACGGTGAGTGCAGTTGATTTAAGTCCTGCTCTGCAATGTTTAGATAACCTCTTTGTCTCGCGGAAATACGGTGCTCATTCCCACATTATCTGAGTATTTCTTAGTGAGATGGCTGTAAAACAAGTTGCTTTCCAGCCTGCAAATAGAGACAAGGTTCTTGGCCGGGTGGCACTGCGAGTTTGTTCCAGGGTCTACAAATGAAGGCTGATTTATATATGACAAGCAGCAAGGACTGCTCAGGTATCCTTGCTTAAGTGGGCAATTTTCTTGGTGATGAAGGCAGATGAGAACACAGCTTGGCTCTGTGCAGCTCTGCAGTGCTGACAGCACTAAAACCTGGGTTTTGTCAGCAGACAAAGCAGTTAGGACTCCAGAAATACAGAACAGAGAGCAGATACGTGCTGGGCTAACAAGATGCTGTTACAGGGACCTTTTTCTGACCCTTTTCCTTGTTGAGTGGTTTGCTACCTAGGAAATCCCTTTGCAAACTGAAATTATTCATTCCGTGCAGGATACTCACAGTGACTGACATCAAATATGGGCACCCTGTACCTCATTTCTGCACAAGGCTGTAGTAAACCAGGCTGCCAACTCTTTGAGAGGTGCTGCATGCAGCAGGAGAAGACAGTGTCAGTGAGAGCAAAGCAGATGAGCATCCAGAGGGGAATTCCAAGGTCAGCTGGAGGGCCCAGCACTTAGACATTATAGGGACACAACTGCTTCCCCAGCGATGTGCAAAAGCTAATCTCGTTTGTGGTGACTCCTCCAAATGTGTTAATTAAGGATTTAAATCTCTGCTTCTTTGAAAGGCGAGGTTGTCTGTGTTTATGCGTCTATTGTTAAAGAGCTTAGAGGCAGGAGAGGTACTGCAGGTTGCCAGCTTGATTCTAGTGTAGGAACTGTAACTCCTTTTTTTCCTTTTTTCTTCTCACATCTGTGCTTAGGGCTCTCGTGACTGCCAGGAAATCAGTAGCTGTGCACTGAGTAACTGCTCACCCTGCTCACAGCTCCAGTAAGGCTGTGTGCAGAGCAGCCCTGCTGGTGCTCGGCTTTCCTGGTAGGAGCTGCAGAGCACTGTTACAGTCTGGGGGATGGAAAACCTGGTGAAGCACAATTGGATTGGCCTGGGTGTGGGAAAGAAATGTCTTGCAAAGTTATCAGCGCTTTGGAGCTTGTGAGGGAGATAACTGCTGCATTCCCAAGACTCA
Source organism: Phasianus colchicus (assembly GCF_987193195.1). NCBI lineage: Eukaryota > Metazoa > Chordata > Aves > Galliformes > Phasianidae > Phasianus > Phasianus colchicus. Next base: position 2,395,790 of record NC_143447.1, on the reverse strand, counting down.
GGGACTCCACTTTAATAAGTCCCTTCCTGCCAGCCGGGGCTTGGCGTGTGATTTCAGGGCAAGGTGCTAACTCATCACCCTGCTAACATCAGTGCTACCCAGCACAAGGTCTCTTCTGCAGAGGGGCTGCTGTGCACGTGTGTCCGTGCTTATCTCCAGGGACAGTGCACAAGTTAGACTTTCATTATTAACAAGAGGAATGTTTTTTTCCATCTCTAATTTTCTGTGAATTACTGGGAAGGGGAGGGCGAGGACCAGTCGAGATCACAGATCACGATCTGTTCTCAGTGATACCAACACAAACCCACTTGTGGCATTTTTCCATGCTCAGTCAGCAGCAGGCACTCTTGGAATCACGAACAATGCGAACCAGGTAAAAGGAGAGGCTGGAAGGCAGGTCAGGCATCTGGTTGACCCTCTGAGCAACAATGAACGGAGCACTCTTTGTGCCCGAATTTCTCCAAGTTTGACAATTGTACTCCTAGGGCCCAAAGATGCTTCACATCTCTTCAAGCATTTTAACATAACAAAAGATGCCAGAGCAGAGGTCGTCAAGGGTTTGTTAATATTTACAAGGCAATTTCTTGTGTATTTCCTCATGATTACACTTCTCTGTATACTGTTACTTCACTTGTCCATCTGTTGTTAGGAGCACAAAAATGAGAGATCCAGGAACTGTAAGGTGATTTCAGAACGTTGCTTCCTTTGTCTTCTTTTAAAAAGGAAACTGATTGTGAGCACCTTTACAGTTCCATGTATAATGCTGTATTGTGTGGCATGTTTAGAAGCAGGCTGGAAAAGCATGGGAGAAAAGCTTGGACAGCGAAGGGAAACAAGGTTAATTTTTCCTTTTTGTGTGTGTCTGTAAGGAGAGTTATGTAGCTGCTGCAAGGGGTTCGGAGATGCCGTTCCAACTTTTCTTCACTGTTTGTGTATACTGGAAGGCATGTTGCCCTTTTTGATGGGATTCACAACTTGACTTTAGTAGGCACTTGCAAAAGAACAGTCTGGCACAGGAGCTGGTAAGGTGTTTGTCCTTTCCTTTGCTGTGGCAGCTTTAGAAAATAGCATCTGAGCTGACTAACTGCTGAATGTTTTGGATGTTCTGTTCTGGCCCTTGCTTTTTAGTGTGAAACCAGGTGTGCTTCAGGTCATGGCAGCCTTGGTTGACACTCTGTATGCATGCTATGTTTAGAGAGCAACTGAGGGGCTTGTGCCATGCATTAAATTACACCCCACATTTGTCAGGGACTGCTGGCTCAGCCCTGACTGCTTTGGAAAGTGTCTGGTTTTTGTTTTTTTGCTACATACATTGATCTATGATTCTCTTTTTCTAAAGGTGGACTTTCGATAGACTTCCAGACTTCACTGGCTGTATGCTCCTTTTGCAGCATGAACAGGGTTTTAGGCAAACAGTGGCAGATGTGACTATGGCCTATGGCTTGTGCTTTTGGACAAGGAATCTGGAAACCTCATCTGCAAGTAAATTCACATGGTAAAAACTGCACTGCAGACAAAAAAAGATTTGCCTTGACATCATCTGCCCTGCTCTGTGATCTGCAGTCAGTCAGGAGTCCAATGCACAGCTCCCAGCCTCTCTAGCTGAGTAGAATTAAGGCTAAGCTTCATCATGAGCTATTGCAAGCTGTTCCCACCCCAAATAATTGGCTGCTGGATGGTTTTGTGTCTGTCTAAGCATTACGGTGTGTGGGTGGATGTGTTATGTGTGTGTGAATGAGTCTGCTTTGAAAATTAATACATAACATCGGGAGTGCGTCTAATAATGCAGCACCTCATGATTCCCACATCCAGCCCACCACCATTTCTGCTCTTCCTCTTCCTAAAGCACCTGAGATGTCTCTCCAGTTCTCGGTGTTCTGCTGTTGAAATTAAATAAGATAGAAAAGCCGTGAATTTTCCCAAAAGCTCATTCCCCTTTATCAGCACAGCCCTCTTTGCAAGCAGAGTATCCCGTGGTGGATGGCAAACAACAGAGACCCTTGTCTGCAGAGAGGAAGGGCAGTGTCCATCTGTGAGCATCGCTGTTGGAGGCACTGATGTATGGAAGTCACGCACGACTCGGGGAGCTGGGAGCTGTAGCCCCTCTGGGATTTAGGTTTTGGCAGCTGTTGTAGGGTATTATTTTCACAAGGCTGAGCTGTTCTTAAGCACTTCTTCTAGTGTAATCATCACACACATATTTTCTCAGTAATGGCAGGCCATCAGCATTTCTTTCTAGTCTTTTTAGATAAGATGTAGAGAGACAAGCTGTGAAAGAGCTGAACAAGATGCCTTGACATTAGTCATTCACATTTCCTCAGCTTGTCCCACAAGTAGGCTGTAGGCCTGCCTTCCATACACATCCTGCTGGCTGTGTTCTCCTGGGGAAAGAGACCCTTTTTCAGGTGAGAACTGGTAAGTAGAAACTTGCACCTGCCCAAGCTTGGATACTTGAATACTGTAGTCCAGATAGGAGAAAAGGCACATGGTTGGTTATGCCTCCAGATGCAAAAATACTCCAAATAAGTTAGTTTTGTAGTAATGTGAATTGCCCTGATCCTTCCAAATCCACAGCTATGAACAGGACAGTCTTGATAGAGAGCCAGGTGACACATTCCCATACAGTTTAAATGCTCTGAAGCTTTGTTCCGTGAGTACTGCTCAATTGCTGTATTTCACCCCAATTATAGCTTTTCTGTAATTCTGGATGGAATTATTTTCCCACTTAGGAGCTCTTGTGGATGCAGAAAGATAGATCAGCATTTCTTTGAAAATTAGTTTTTATCAGTTGACATATGGAGCAAAATTCCTTGGTGAGAATCCATTGCAACTGGTGAGGTGACACTGGGAATCACTTTCTTTCCTCAGAGCCACTTCTGGCCTCCTGTATACATATCACTAAGGCACATATGGGCAGTGTCTAGCACTGCCTGACCTGCTGATATCACACCACAGGGAGAGATAAGAGATTACATTCACATTTTGGTGTTTGTGGAGGGGATCTTCAAAGCAGGATTTAGTGAGGCTTGTGCTCTGTTGCTACAGTGGAAGTATTTTAGAGCACTGAATTTTCTGCTTGTCGCCCACAAAATTGCTATTTCTGATTCAGTGATGTCTTTCATAAAGGAGATCCCTAATTTACAATCTGAATGTCTAATGAGCTAAAATGTTTTTGGATGTACTTGAGAGCAGAACTAATCTGCAACTTACTTTTCCTGGACACAAGTGGAAGGACCTTCTGCCTCCTCTTTTGAGCACAGAGATGGTCAAGTGAAGGCTCAGAAATTTGGTTTCAGATTTAATTTTTGAAGCTACTTCTCCTGATTCCACTCTCCCCTGTGCCAGACAGTCCCACTACTGTAGCATACGAGAGTTTTGCAGTTTTCAGGTAATTTTGCCCAACAATACCTCATTTGTGGACTATATTATCTCTGCCCGACAGAGGAGGATCAAAGAGTGGAAAATCCAGATTCCTGCATGTTCTTGGGCACCTGTTACCCAATGAGGCAAGGAAGTGCTTGAAGTGACTTGCTGAGCATCCTTCCAGGTACCCTAATCACAGAACCATCTTCTCTCCTGCAGCTTTTTGCAATCTCTCAGTGCTAGCCAGTTGGATTGAGTCACATCACATGTATTGCTGGTGAGATGAATGGTGAGGAAACTGCTAGATTTTGTATTACTATGTAGATCACTCCAAAAGTAATGCCTCCTATTTATTTCCATTGAAACTACAATGGATACAAAGAGCACAGTAACACAGATAGAGCAAATTCTCAGCTACAGAACACTTTTTCAACAGTCACCACCATTAGCTTTGCCTTTTAGCCAGTGATGAACAAGAGCTGCATGCCACGCTGTAAAAATCTGTTCCAGCAGAGGTGAACCACAGTAGCTACTGCCATGATGAAACACCTCCCACCCCCTCACTGTGCTCATATCCACTGTTTGATCTCTGTCAACGTTCAGCAAGTATCAGTGAATGTCAATGGCTGCCTTTTTTTCCATGTGGAGGAATTCAGTTCCACACTTTTGCTTCATATACCATTCCATGTCAGACACCATTCTGTCAGAGTGCCCCTCTGCTACAGTGTGTCACACGGCAACAAAATGTCATGAAATGCTGATGAGAAGGTTAAACTTCTACTGCTGTATCACCAACATCCTCCATGATGTCATGGGCCAATATAATAAAGTAGGAGGCGTGACTTTTGGAGCAGCCCTCACACAAAGCTGTCTTAAACAGAAGAACCACATCCACTTAAAAATTAAAAAAAAAGAAAACAACAACGTAGAATTCACTTAATCAAGCCTTACTGAAATGCAGCCCAATAGGCGAACACGTCCCTGCTCCTTCTGAGAGTGAGGGTGAAGTCAGCACCTGCTACAGAAGCCTTGAAGTTTGGTTCTGTAGATGTAGCAGTACAGATCAACAAATGTATTTCATGTTTCAGAGCAGAAGGCCTTAGAGAGCAGGTTTTTGGATTGCTTCCTGAAAATGCCAGAATTTATTGAGACGCTCCTGCCATCACAGGTACCCAAAACAGGGCAGGGAACAGACTTGACTCTACAATGGAAGCAAAGGATAAGACACATCTTTTCTTTTAAGACCCACAGTTTGAAGCCTGTGGTAGTCTTTTGTGGCTGTGACTTTCAGTACAGCATGCTTTGGGGTTTCTCCTTCCAGCCTAAGGACCTGAAGTACATATTTCTAGACTGGGGAGGAGATCTGTCACATACACAGAGTGCCACTGCTCATCTTGGAGTTGCATGTGCTCCTCTGCATTTCGGTTTCAATAGGCCCTGTCCTCACCAAGCACTGCTAATAGAGGTCTGTGATGAGCTCCTGCCATGCAGTATCAGTGTGTTGCTCATAAACAACACTGCTGGAGAGAGACATGCAGCCCTTGTCCATCTGGTTCTGCATGGGCAGCAACCGAGAGAAAGGAAAAGTGTACTTTTTGCTCTTCTTTTGCATGTTGCTGTGAGCTATCAGCTTATTTATAGGCAGATTCAGAGTTTGTAATGATTGATGTAAAACTGAACCAGGCAGATTTGACATACACATTTACACTTCATCTGCCAGTGGGATCTGCACCTTAAATAGGCAGGACTGAGTTCTCAGTTATCACTGACCTGTCCCACTGTTCTTCTGGTAACTGATTGGTGTGTCAGCAAAACAACTTGCATGTTTCACTTACACCTGGATTCTGTGCTATGTCCAAAAAGCTATAGAGATTGTTACTTCACATTTGTTTTGTTGAATCTGAGAGCCCTGTTACTCAAGTGCAAATGCAGATGGGCTTTTTTTACTATTTGCTGGTTTTTCATCACTAGCATATCTACACTGTTCCAGCTGTTTGTAGAAATAACACTGTAATATTTTTGCAGAATAGGAAGAATAGTTATTCCCATTTTATGTATGGAAAACTAATATACATGGAAACTACATTATTTTCTAGAGTTGCTCACAGGATATGAACTTGAGTTGTGTAGATGGCACAAATAGTTCCTGAAGGACAGAACTGCTCTACCTTCTTCTGCAATGTTCCTCTGCCTTAGGAGGGAGAATGAAGCCTCCTTGTTATGTGTTGATGGAAAATGGGCTGCATCAATCAGAATATATTTCTGAAACAACTTGTTTCTGGCAAGTTGTTCATTCTAAAAATATATTTATTTCTAATTGCTGAGCTGAATGCTTAATGAATTCTTCCTTCCCAAGAACAATTAATCAAAGAAATGATTTAGGGCTGGCACTAACTCCCCCAGGGCTCAATGGCTGTGTTCCATTGACATAAATAGAGCAGACCAAGCCCAGCCCATACTGGAAAAGATTTATCTAAGCATTTTTTAATGGTTCCCATCACTATTTGTGTGGATGCCTCTGGCGGAAAAGTACTATACATATTGGAGGAACAGCCCTCAGTGTTACAGCAGAAGTACCACAAGTTGCTGTTGTTTACAGCAGCGTTTGCCTGTTTTGTCTTGTTTTTATGGAGAGGCATTTATGTGAGCTCTCACTGATTGTAAGGGGCATTCTGAATGGTGAAAAAAGAAGGGGCTGCCACTTGCTCAGAAGGTTTCTTAATATGAACGAAGAGGTAGAGAGGTCACTGAGACCCTGCAGTGTGAATTTGAGCTTTGATAAGGAGAATCCCCACCACACAACAAAGATGTACACTTTCTATGAAAGATCAGATGTCAGAAATTCTCAGGGTGTCCTGGAGAGTGCTGGACAGATCCATCAATGTCATGATTCTTGACAAAAGCCAGGTATGCGCTCAGTGAAAACGCCGAGATATGCCAGCACATGCTTCCTTTACAGCAGTGTTACATAGCGTGCTCTGTGCCTTGCAGGAAGATGGAAAGCTAAATGGGTTCCAACCAATTTGACATGAGGAGGACGGCCTTACACGCCCAAATCTGGCCACTGAATTTTTGATATGTAGTATAACTTGTGATTTAGAACATCATCTTTGGGTGAAGAAGGAATCTGACTACATCTTTTCTAGGGAAAGTGTATATTGAATGTCTAAAGTCCATGAGTATTCTGTTCTCTGTTCTCAGAGCATACACCTAATCCTCCTCTTTGTTTTCTCCAAGTCTCCTGCTTGAACTTCTGCTGAGTCTCCTCATTTCAGTCTGTTCAATGCGGAAATGTTTGTAGGGACATCAAATTAAAGTTTCTGGGAAACTGAAAAGGCTGCTATTGGAAAGGCTTTGGAAGACAGCACAGAAGAATCTGCCTTTTTGTGGACTTAAAGTGCTAAGTCACGATTTAAGCTGATGCCCTTCAGACACCGGGGTGGATGTTGGGGTTCCTGGCCTTTTTTCCTTTCTCTTGTCTGTCTGTGTGCAAGAGAGGCCCTAAAGAAGTGACTGCTCCTCCATACCTCAGTTTCCTTGGCTAGCAGATGAGGACGGTGAGATACAGCTACCTCCCATAGTGTGTTTTGAGATCAAGAGGCAGAAATCCCTTGTGAGCTTTGCACTGTTTCTGTGCATGCAGCAATTAATTCAGCACCCGATGTCTGGAGGGGATGGTGGATTCATGTGGATGCCTTAGATAAGCATAGCCTTAGTTTCTTCTGAGACCTAAAATAATCAGAGGCAATTGGACTTTTTTTTCTTCTTAAGTGTTGCATTTTTAGAAGGTGATTCATCTTTTTTCTGGGATTTTGGATACTTGAATAGCCCCAGGGTCCCAGCAGCTTTAGTCTTTTTGTGGACTAATTGTGCTCCAGTCCAGCCTGAGTAACTCAGTGCAAACAAGAGTCTGATATTGACAACCAGAAGGAGTTTGGATGGAGAAGTATTTTTTGCCTTTGAAACTGAAACACACCTATCATTACCACATTATCTTCTTGCATGTCTCACTCTCCCCCACCCCAACTTCTCTTACCCACAGAAAGGCTTAAGCTGATGCTTCATGCTGAAAAATTCCTTCTCTGAAAGTGTGGTCAGGTGGTGGAAAAGGACGCGCAGGGATGTGGTTGAGTCACTGTCCCTGGAGGTGTTCAAGAAACATGAAGAAGTAGAACTAAGCAACGCAATTCAGTGGTGGTAAGTGGTGGACAGTTGAATTAGACTATCTTGGAGGTCTTTTCCAATCTTGGTGATTCTGTGATTCTGTGGATACTTAGAGGAATATCTTAAGCATCTCAGATGGCTGTAAGTCTTTTTCTCAGTCTGACAGATTACTTAATTGATTGCTGCATGCAGTTGCCACCTCTTTGTGGACTACCACAGAGCTTGTGAGCAAAATTTGTCAATTCAATGCAAAATAATAGCTAGCAGAAAGCAGAACTGTGTCCTCCACTTTCTAAACTGTGATTCTGATAGATATGACTCATGTAATCTTCCTGCCCTATTTTAGTTTTTGTAAGTTTGGGTTCCTAGCAGTGAGACTGACTTCTTTATCTTCATATTATGTCAAGAAAGCTGTGTTAGTACAAGGTAGTTAACAATCCTGTCATCCCTGAATCTCAACAAGATGCTAAGTCGGTAGAAGATGCATGTTATGTCAGTTGGTGTCATATGTTCTCTGTCACTTTCTCAGTAATGTTTACTCTGAACAGGTAAACATATATTCATATATCTGTGTAATCTCTGTGTATCCTGGGCTGCACCCAAAGAAGCACAGCCAGCAGGCTAAGGAAGGTAATCTTTCCCCTCTGCTCTGCGCTGGTGAGACCTCACCTGAATTGCTGTGTCCAGATGTGGAGTCCTCAGCACAAGAGAGACATGGAGCACATCCAGAGAAGGGCCACAAAAATGATCTGAGGAATGGAACACCTCCCTACAAAGACAGGCTGAGAGCTGGGGCTGTGCAGCCCAGAGAGGAGAAGGCTCTGGGGAGAGCTGAGAATGTCCTTTCAGTGTGTAAAGAGGGGGGTGTGAGAAAGAAAGGAATAGACTCTTCAGCAGGGCCTGTTATAACAGGACAAGGGGAAATGGATTCAAACTGAAACAGGGGAGATCTAAACTGGATGTAATGAAAAAGGGTAGTGAAGCAGTGGAACAGGTTGCCCAAAGATGTACTGGATGCTCTGTCCCTGTCCCTGGGGACATTAATGGTTAAGCTGAACAGGGCTCTGAGCAGCTGATCTAGCAGTAGATATCCCTGTTCATTGCAGGGCAGTTGAGCTAGATGATCTCCTCCAACTCGGATGTATCTATGATTTATGTAAAGTCTTTGCCTGCAGCACTGAATCTTGTGTGAGTTGCTGTTAATAATATGGCAGCTAAGGGTGAAATACAGGATTCAGAGAAGTAGTCTTTGAAATGTCTACCTGTCTCAAAGAAATTGCAGTCAGAGCACTCAACGAAATTGTCCCTTTTCTTTGTATAGTTGGGCACAAATTAAAACTTAGGCCCAAAATGCTTGCTTTTTGAGGCAGTTCAGAAGTCACAGAATCATAAGTGGTGGAAGAGACATCTGGAGATCATCAAGTCCAACCTCCTGCTAAAGCAGGTTCCCTAGAGTGGTTTACACAGGCAAGCACCCAGGTAGGTTTTGAATATCCCCAGATGAGGAGATATGCCCTCTCTGGGCATCTTGTTCCAGTGCTCTATAACTCTAAAAGTAAAGAACTTTTTCCTTATATGGAACTCGTATGGAACTTCCTAAATTCAAGTTTGTGCCCATTGCCCTTTGTCCTGTTGCTGGGAACTGTTGAAAAGAGCCTGGCCCCATCCACTTGACTCTCGGTCATTAGATATTTATAAACATCAATAAGATCTTCCCTCTTCACTTCTCCAGGCTGAACAGTCCCAGGTCTCTCAGCCTTTCCTCATAAGGGAAACGCTCCAGGCCCCCAGTCATCTTTGTGGCCCTCTGCTGGACTCTCAAGAAGTTCCCTGTCTTTCTTGAACTGGGGAACCCAGAACTGGACACAGCACTCCAAATGTGGCATCACCAGGGCAGAGTAGACAAGGGGGAATCACCTCTCTTGACCTGCTAGCCATGCTCCTTTTAATGCACTTCAGGGTACCATTGGCCATCTTGGCAGCAGGAACACACTGCTGACTCATGGCCAACCAGTCGTCCAACAGGACACTCAGGTCCTTCTCAGAGCTTCTTTCCAGCAGCCAGCTTTCTCTAGAGGGATGCAAGAGGATCCCTCATAGCTATACACACCCTTGAGGTGGGTGGCCTTCTGGCTTGTGTCATGGGAGGCAGCAAAGGAACATCTGTCATTGTTCTGGTTGACTTGGCTTATTCCCCTATCTGTTGCTATGATGTAAGCAATGCCATTTTGGACTCCACCCACAAAGTCCATCATTTTAAAGCCCACCTCACTAGGTTGGCCTGTTGCTGCAAAAGATTGCCCTGCCTCTTCTAGACAGGTGAACTCCATCCTCGCCTAACGAGAGGTTATAATCTTCATAAAAAGTCCCATTGTAATAAAAACCCAAACCCTTGCACTGGCACCATCCATGTTGCCAGGAAGTGATATGCATTAGACATGTATTTTTGGTTTTCCTCTTTCTTCTACCTGGCAAAATTGAAAAGTAGATAATTCGGGCACCCGTATTTTTCACTTGTGCTCCCAGGGCTTTATAGAATTCTTTGATTCTGCCCAGGTTCCAGCTCCCAGTGACATTCATGCCCACATGAAAGGGCAGTAGTGAATGCCGAGCTGCAGCACTGTCTCAGAATGTCCTGGATCTTGGCTCCTGGAAGGCAGCACACCTTTTGAGATTCCTTGTCACTCCGGCAGAAGGGAACCTTAGTGCTTTTCCTTAGTGCTTTTTAACAGGGAGTCACCCACTACAAGCACGTGGTGTTTCTTTTTACAGGAACCACTGTGGGCTGCTGGAATGGTTTCTTCTTGCAGATCTTGTGTCAAGGGTGTCTGTAGCTGTAAGAGCTTCATATTTGTTTTCGACAGTGAAGCTGGAAGATGGAGACTGAAATGGAGTCCTGTTTTTTTTTTTTTGAGTCAACAAGGACCAAGGTGCCTCCTCAGCATGTCCATTGCTGGAACATGATTATTGAACAACCCCTCTCTCTCTCTCAGCACTTCTGATACTAAGGAGCCTTTGCTTCTTGCAGCTCAGCCACCTGCCGTAAAAGGTTGTCCACCTGTGCACGTCCTGTGCAGGTCCTCACCTTAACACTAAGAGAAGGTTCAAGGTACTCAGTGTAACCAACCACCTGAATAAAAGTCTCCTTTCTTACCAGTTCTGTCTGGGTGAATGCATCAGGTATCTCTGGGAATTTTCCTGTTTTAGCCCTCTGGCAAGTGCCCACCACCATACAGCCAGAGATCAAGAGTGCTTCCCCTGATTGCGAGCCTTCAAGCAAGGTACAGGACCCTGTCTGTGCAAACTGCTGTGACAGAATGTTGCTCCCAGATGAGAACATGGCCTGTCTTGAGCCGTCCCTTCACACCCTGCGTGAATGAACTCAGTCCCTAGTGCAGATCCATGTTTGAAACACACTGCCCAAACATTTGAATTTGAGTCATGCTAGACCTTGGATACAGGCCAGGGCCTGAACTTCATCACGACACAATTTATGCGTGTCTTTCTGCTTTAGTCCTTTGCATTCCACAACATATTCATGATGACTTGGAAGCTGCAGCCCTTATTGATCTGCCCATTCCCTACAAGAACAACATATGGCTTGTTTCCATGGCAATAGGTCCCCCTAAAGGGGCTTCCTTCCTTCTCTCAGTTTATTGGTCTTTTTTGTTATTAAATCATCAGAGACAAATGCACACAGAGAAGGGTCAATGTCTGGATCAATGGACAGCAAGCAAAAAGGAACTTTTCCATATTCATAGAAGCGAGAGATTCAGAAGATCAAACATTGTAGCATCACCAGGCCCTTAGCATGTCACTCTCACGTATAATGGATGCTATGAAATCAGTACACATCTAACACCTTGAAAACCTTTGGGGCTCAGCATAGGGAGCAGAGGAGAGAGAGAACTGAGACATATTTGTAAGTGCAGTATGGTGGGATGTGAAGAGAAGGTTAAGCTCTCTGGCCTAGACTTTCTGCCATGAGCACCAGGGTTCCTGCAGGCTTGTTTAAATGCTACAAATAGAAAATTGTATTTAATTCTTTAACTCTGCAAGAATGTGGTGTTGCAGGCTTCTTCTGATGAAGTCTGGCGAGAAGAGCATGGAGAAGAGGGCTTGGAACTAGATGATCTTTAAGGCCGCCTCCAAGCCAAGCCAATGATTCTAAGCGCATGACTTATGCACTGGCGTGGTGTAGGAAGCAATCCCAGACCACCAGCAGCTGCTGTGTAATCTGTCCACTCCTCCCACTCAGCAGGGAGGTTGAAATGTTCTAATGTACCTGCAGGGGTGAGAGGAGGCCAGCCAGCCAGGCTACAGCCTGGTTTGTCAGCGGTTGCACTGGGCTGGTTTCCATCTCCAGGAAACCTGTGCTTATAAATCTCCTGCTGAATCTGTACTGTATTATCTTCCCAGTGGTATCTCCAGCCACTCCTGGCAATGAACTCCCACTGCATAACAATTTATATCTTTGATCACCTCATCCTGGGCAACGGAGCTGTGAGAACAATAAATTGTTTAGGCCTTCAAAGAAGAGAGGGAATAAGCCTTCCAAAAGTAAAACCCCCAAAATCTCACTGCTCTTGCAGTTCATACAAGGGAATAGTCTGTGTGCTAGTAATAGCAAGCGAGAAGATACTGCTAACACTGTTTTTAGTCAGAAGTGTGACGTGTTCTGTATAGGCCTCAGTACTCCAGATGTAGGGCCGGCACAAACGAGGCCTCTTGTAGCAACCCCTGCTACTGCCTGTGTGTTTATTTTTACCTTTCGGGGAAGTTTCTAAGTGTAAGATTTAAAACACTGCTCAGTTTGTTAGGCAGAAATCAGCAGGCAGGAAGGCAGCATGCTTCAGGAAAGTGGTCGATTGACGCTGCACAAAGTAGTGCAAAATCCACCATGGCCTTTCTTGTTCTCGTTACGTGTTCGTGTTTCAGCATTGTTGGAGATGAAATTCGGGAGCGTGTTGTTTCTGTGTGATACAGTTATGTCTGCACGGCGTTTCAATACATTTATTGACTGGCAGATTGCACATAGAACTCTTGAAAATGCTCGTGCAATTTCTATTAAGCATGCTGTAGGATTAGACGATGGATGTTGACTTTGCAGATTAGATGTCCAGAAGTCTCATTATCCTAGGACACGTTCGGTCCAGGCAGCAGCACTGCAGCCTCAGTCCTGCCATGCCACAGGCTGGGATGGAACAACACCCTGCAAGGTTTGTTCAGGCTGTGTGAAACTGAGCTCAGTGATGCCCCTGCTGTATGGTTCACGTAACACCGGATGGCATTGGGAGGAAGTTGAGTGAAGGATATCACTATCTAGTGGTTAGAGTGCTGTTTGCCTAGCCGCGTCACTAAAAATCTATCATTTGCTTCCCTGAGTGAAAGTTAAATACACTTACAAGAAAAGATATCAGCAGATTTTTTGGATAAGGTTCCATTTGTTTTTTCCACACGCTCAAACAGTTCTCCTCTTAATGTGGCTTTGCTTCACGACTGGTTCACTTCAGTACAAATATAACAGTGCTTGGGTTTTCTGAGATGGAAGTCGTTAAAGAGAATGAAGTTGTTCCAACAAAGTCAGGGAGTTTGGCTGACAAAGCCTGTTTTAAACTGACTGATGCTGGATGGAGGCTGTGGAAGTGCCTCTGTCTGGTAAATGTGGTTGTTGTGATGCAGGCTGCTTCATGGTGGCAGCTCCTGTAGGCAGGGCTGAGTGTCCCAGCTATCCAGCAGAGCCTCGTGGAGTGACGTGTTTTGGAGGTGCCACCGTGCAATGTATTCTCCCCCTCTGCAGAGGCCAGCATCTGTGCAAGGCTTTGCCATTTTTTCTTAGCTAATAGTTGAAGAAAAAGGTAACTCACCTGCTAATGAGCTCACATTGCATTTTGCAGTTTGTCCAGAGCAGTGGGAAGTGGGAGATCCGAGGCCTTGCCCATCACAGCAGGATGAACGCTGCCCATGTTCTGCTCCGACTGCCCTGGCAGCAGACACTGTGCCAGCAGCTACCAAACACCCTCTCTGTTCAGAGCATTGCACTGTCCTGGTAGATTGCCACTGACACAAGGTCTGCTCGTCCTCAATTCTTTTGAGTCCTCCTGTAAAAATCTCTGTACTGCAAATATTCATCACTTTGAGAAGCCTGTTAACAGTGTGAGTGTATTGGAGGTTCTATCAGAGAACTAATAATTTAACTCAAATTAATAGAATGCATTATGCTTTCTAAGCTAAGGAAAAGAAATAATTCATAATGTGCTGTGTTACACTAGGGTAAATGCATCAGCGCCTCAAATGTCTTGTTTGCAAATTGTCAGATGGTATAACTGCAGTAAGAGTATCACTAAGTAATGTGTATATTTATATGTCAACAATGAAAGAAAATGGAAATTTCCCCTTTGCTGTTACCACACAATTATAGGATAAGTCATGACTAGGAACCTCTTCTGAAGCTAGGCACCCATATTTTCTAAATCATATTTCTGAATAAGTCACTTAAATCTTTAATATCTTACGGTCTATCTATTTGTAATGTAGGATGATTGCCTTCTTAGGTCTGTTGGTCTAATTCATGTAAGGCCATTACTTTGAAAAAATGTAGGCTGTTGATTATAGTTTAGTAGTGAAGTGTTAGATTTAAAAATTGATGATAGAGAAGCAGTAAAATGCTAATATCCTACTTTGCTTGGGCTGCAAATGCCATCTGAAACTATTGCATAAGCAGTGGCTTTCTTAATTTTCCACTCACCAAAATCCATGTAATTATATTTTATGATAATAATATGACCATGTATGGAATTCTGCAGCATTCAGAGGGGATTAGGTGAGCAATTGTGTAGATTGGAGATAATCTAAGTGAAAGGCTAAATTGAGACCTTAGAAAATATCTTGCCTCAAGTAAAACTGACAGTTGAATTCTATGAAGATTTTATCAAACACAGCATGAGTTTGAAGAAATCTAGCTGAAATGAAAGTGCTGCAAGGCATACACCTCCTCTGCAGTGTATGCTGTACAGTGAGATGTCCCTAATCATACACCTGCTTATGTAAGCACTTAACATTCATGACGAGCTAATAGTCCTCTTGCCCCTGATGGGAAAGCTAATCACTTGCAGAATTGTATTCCATCTTAGGAACTCGTTGATACCACTTACTCTTCAGTACTCAGCTGAGGCATCCTTATGACTGTGGCATCGAAGTTCCAAAGAAAGATGAACAGTTCAGACTGCCAGCAGTCTGTGCCACTCACTATCAGCTGGAGGAGATAGCTGGAACATCTTCGTCAGACCCAGAGGTAATCTGGCTGTAGGCCTTCGCTGCTGGATCAGCTCTGGGTGTATCTCCACTGTTTATTTTCTGTGCATCTGCATAGGGAACAGTGGACAGGGAAGCTGAAGTATGTTGCCCGAGGAGGCTGGGACACTGCACAGCTCTTGGCCTCGTGCTGCAGTGCATGGCTAATGTGCAGCGCTCGCAGGGATGGCAGGGGATACATATTATTTGCATAGATTGCATAGAAGGAATTAAAACTGTTTGTCTTATTCTTTAAACAGGTTCCCCTTATCATTTCCCATTATATAGCACAGAATATTTCTGTAAGTCGTTTGATTTTTTTTTTTTAATTTTTTTAAGTGCATTTTCATTTCGAGAGGTTTTCAAGTGCACGGGTATTTGAATAAATCACTGTGAATAAATTCACTTCTAGCAAGCGAATCTGTGGACTCGGTAGCTATTTAAGTGTCCTTTGGTGTGCTCAGGAGCAGTGAATCACCACATTCCTCCTATTATCTCTGTGAACAATGCAAAGTTTGTAACTCTCCAGTAGCAGTGCACCTACTCATATCTGGAAGCGGCAGTGCTTCCAAAGCCAGGGAAGGATCTCTCCCAGCTTTTCTCTCTCTCTTTGGTGATGTTACCTACGAGAATGGCTGATTTCTGGAGTAAACTCTCCTCCCACCATTGCTGCTCCAGCCATACCGACATCCACTCATGCTCTTCACAGAAGATGATTTCTATTTCTAGCCCCACTTGCAGTCCTGGGAATTAAAGTGCGACCTCTCTCCTGTCAGGGTAGTTGCTGGTGAGCGCAGCAGTGCATAATTCGGCATGCAGCTGGAGGGGGAAGGGAGCTGCCACTGCAGAACAGGGCAGATTTTCATCAATTCTTTGAAGGAATAACAGCAATTCCTCCCTGCGCAGAGCAGAGGATCGGGATGTCGCTGGTGACTCAGTAGGTGGCACTCTGTTTCCTGAGTGAGCTCTAAGCCAGTGCGCCTGCCTGGGCTTGCTGGAGCAATTGGATTTGTCTTTGGTTTTGGTATGAGCGTGCTGTGTTCATTAAAGACGTGTTCTTGTCAGGTAGGGGAGGTTCGACTTGGTGTCTGAGCTAGATTCCATTGGTGTGGATATCCTGGCTCCCTGGCGTTTTCAGTTAGATGCGTTGTTATTTTTGCCTCCTTTCCATGCACTGTCAGGCAGCTCCTCAGTTCAACCCCGAGTTGGCTGCCTTACAGCACATGCTGCAGACATCCAGAAAGCCTTGTTAATTTAGAGGCGAGGTTGCCCAAGTCTATTTTCTCTTGACAGTGCAAACACTACTGAGCGAGGAGAACAGAAGTTAAGGCCACAAATGTGCCCCACTCAGGGAAAGCCTCTGAATGCCAGGGCGACGCAGCCATGCTGACCAGGCTAACCTCTGCAATTCATTATTTTCAGTCCAGCAGTCACTATCCTTCCTGAGCTCATGGACTATAAGTGGTTATACTGCATCATAGAATAGATTTTTAAAAATCAAGGTTAATTTAATAAAAGAATTACATCCAAAAGCAATATTCCTTGTCTGCTCTTAAATTAGGCAGTAGACAGAACAGAAAACTGGTCCGACTCCCTCATCCAAACCCACAAAGTAATACCTACAAAGCATTCATACTTTCACATCAACTATGTGTCACCAAACATGTTCAAGGAGCACGTGGTCTGAAAGTGGCCTTTGCCCACCTCCATTCTCAAAGTGTTTTGTTGCAGCTATTTAGGAATCGACCATTCAGAGGTTGTGGTACTCGTTAAAATGTGACTTTGAGCTCTAAGAAGTGGCATAGACTTGGACGCAGTATTAAAAACAAGTATGTGCAAGCAACACATCTGGCTTATATCGTGCTGGCTGTTCCCCGTGCTGCAAGCTACTCAGTCACACTGAGTCAGCTATATTAAAACAATACATTCACATTCATCATTTTTGTTCTGTAAGCTTTTGAAAATAGGAAAGAAGTCAGGTTATCAGAGGAAGATATTAGGAGCACAAATCTCAGTTAGACCCTTTTCCAAGCCATACAAACAGTTTCCAATCTGGTCATGCTCAAGAATCAAGTTCAGGACCAAGCTCTTAGCCTCAGACTTCAGTGGACAAATCCCAATCTCTCAGTTCTGCCATGTGGATTCTCTGCTTGCAGGACAGGACTAATTAACTCCATCTGCCTCTGATGGATGTGATGGAGCCAATTTCACCACCGTCAGCTCTGTGCAATCCCTAGATGGAAGGAAGACCAGAAATATAAGAAACATAGATTATTGGTATCGGTGCTTGCCCTTGTGTACATCACATGCTCTGCTATTCTCGCCAATAATTTATAGGCAGTGAAAAGTGTTCCTTGGTGTAAATACAAAATGGATGGGATTAGAACTCTGAGGTACTGCAGTCCCTGAGAGTCCCTTCAGTGTAAATCCAGTGATGCCACTCTGAACAGGTCAGACCGTGTGTGCAGATTTAATGTTCAGGAGATCTGGAATCTTAATAGTTGAAATTTAACTTCCAGCAAGTTTACTTTATAAAGGCAGGTGAATTTACTGTGCTGGAGTAATGTGCACACCAAATCCTTGTGGTTTCCAACCTTTTCTACCTCCTTCCTAGAGCCCAAAGGTTATCTTCTCCCTGCCATTCTGGTTACCCCGTTGTTAGAAGGCAGTGCACTTGATATAAAAGTTTACCTTCTATGTTTTGTAAATGGTGGGTTTAATGGTCAGAATGGAGGGGAGCCTGACAATAATCTGTAGTCACCAGTACACCTTTGGGGAGAATGGTGGTTTAAGAAACACCCAGCAGCAAATTTCAGCCCTTCATCTCTGCTTGTCCACATGGCAAATTGTGCTTCCCCATGGGCAGCTGGTATGTCATCAACACCTGCAGGCTGTGACTGAGGAATGTGAGGATCCAAGAACTGAAATATCAAGAAGTGCTGTAGATCAGGATGCAGGGCTGCTGACCGTGGTGTGACCACACTTTCCTATAAGAAAAGCTAGAAAGTGCTGCAGTCAGACAGCAAGCATTTTAGTGGAGGTGCGAGCATCCTAGCCGCTGTTGTCCCCAGTTGCTTCTTAGTACTGAAGTCCCCAGCCACCAGAGACAGAAGAATCCATAGATCTCTGAGGAAGGCCACTTACCTTTGTGTCTGTGCATGTCTGGCCATGTCTATTTCATGCCATTAATTTGAAACTTGGGAAAAATAATTTTCTTTGGGCTTATTTCCTCCTGTATTCCCTGCAGGCAAATTAAAGATGGCTGGGAGGTTATTTGTTTTCTGTAATAACATACACAGCTTCCAGACTTCCTGCTATTGTGCGATTATCTAGATTAATTGGGTAGGAAAGATGTAGCATCATCTTAGAGCCTTAATAAAGAAGATCACAACATAGATTCACACAGTATTGATGCATATTGCCATATGACACAGCCTTGCTCTTAGGAGCATATGGACCTATCATGGACTTATCATGCTGACTGTCTTCCAGCACCTTGCTTTCATACTGAGTGAAGGGTTGCATGGCACCTTGAGAGCAAGAAGTGGAGAACATGTTAGGAAATTTCATTAGTGAAGAGCTGCTCGCACAAAAGCCAGTTGCCATCAGCCTCTGCTGAATGTTTCTGGGAATTGTGAGTGTGCTGGTTTGTGACCCTGTCTGTCCATGTGCAATCACTGGCATCTCTAATATCTTTAGAGGTACTTCAGGGTGTTAAATTCTGATTAAGGAGAGAGGGCCTATGCAGGCAGGGCTTTTGAGGCATGTTCTGCCCTTCCACTGCAGATGCTTCTCTGCAGCGATGCTGTTCTGCAGTAGCTCAGCCTGGGCCATGGCACAGGCTTGAGGGGGACCTATTCTTACTAAAACTAGATTTTGAGGATCTTCGAGGCACATCTGCTTTCTGTAAAACATTTCAGTGATGTTGATTGTAACTGCTTTGACAAATGAACAAGCAGCACGTGCACACCTTTCTTTGACAAACCCAGCAGTTTCCTTCATCACATCGCTGTAAATCCAGATCACACATTGACTTCACTGGTGTTGAGATGGTCTGGCTTAAGGGAAGGCACAGTTCTCTCCCTTGTGCTTGAATCCTGTTCAGTTGCTGTTCCTTTTTTATGGTCTAGGGAGTTAGGCTTATTTGATGCTCAGTAAGTCAATAATATGAACATAAACACCATGCTAGTTTGTGTGACTGACTGGAAGAACTGCTGCAGCTTTCTGAACGTTGCATCTTCAGGTAGAGGCAACCAAGCCTGATAATCAGTTTGCTCTGTGCACGTTGTTCATTCACTGTGACAGGTGCATCTTAATATAAAATATGTATGATACCTCATAGTGTAATAGTAACAGCCCTGTAGCATACAGTGTCGAGCTGATGGAACCTTGGCAAGGTGAGACCACAGCATGTTGGCATCTCTACATATGAAGCATCTGGGAGGGATTGGATCACCACTGTGTTGGGCAGTGAGACTCCTCAACAAAGTATGAGATCCAGAAATAATTTCAGTCTGCACTCTGGGTGAGTTACAGCAATGTACAGAAGGTTCCTGTGCTCTAGGAAACCTGCCTTGGCAGAGGGTTGGACTGGATGACCTCCAGAGGTCCGTTCCCATTCCTATGATTCAGTGATTGTGTAATATCATGTGACTGTGTGTCTTTTATGCTTGTACCTGGGGAAAATCTTTTAAAACCCCAAACAGATAAACTAGGCACTATTTAAACTGTCTTCAAAAATGAAAATGAGTGTTGTTGTAAGGTCTGCTGGATACTATTGACTTGCCATTAAGGTGAAGATAAGTTTCTTGAAGACTGTGCTTCATGGCACAGTAGTTAAATGTTGTTCTTGCCAGATGTGTGATTCTGGGTTTTATGGACCATTTCTGTCCAGCTCAGGAAACTGTAGAGCGTGGGCTAAATTCAGAGTCCAAGCTCAGTGTAAGCCCTACCAAACACCAGAGATTCCAGCAGGTTCTAGTTCCATCCTGATCCCGGTGCTGTCAGTGCTAGCTACTTCTAAAGAAGGATCAGATAGTAGCAAGCAGGCCTGATCAAATAAAGCCAAATAGCTTTATCGACTTGCTCACTTTGAGCCCTCCCAAATACCCTTTTTCTCTCTCTCTTTTCATAGCAATCACTGCAGTAACTTCAAATATCTGTCATGGTGGCCCTGAAGGCCCACTCAAAGTTTTTCAGTGAGTGTGTCCAGCCAGGTACCCAATTCATCTCTGAACATTTTCAGCCAGAAAATGAGTGTCCCATTGATATTAAATACTTAATTACACTGGCAGCTTGTGCACTGGGAAAACATCAGGCAGACTAGCAAAGATTAGGTAATGAGCAACAATAGAGATGTATGAAGTACATCAGTTCTGTTGATGAGAGCTCCCTGTTCTCCCACTCCCGCAGCTCATTTCACGTGTCTCTGTCTTGCTGTCCAGGTTTTATTGGGATTTGACCATGCTGCTGCTGATGGTAGGGAACCTGATCATCATCCCTGTGGGCATCACTTTCTTCAAGGATGAAAACACTACCCCGTGGATTGTCTTCAACGTGGTTTCGGACACGTTCTTCCTCATCGACCTTGTCCTCAACTTCCGAACAGGCATTGTGGTGGAGGACAACACAGAGATCATCCTAGACCCACAGAGGATCAAGATGAAGTACCTGAAGAGCTGGTTTGTGGTGGATTTTATCTCCTCCATCCCCGTTGACTACATCTTCCTGATAGTTGAGACCCGCATCGACTCGGAGGTGTACAAGACAGCCCGGGCACTGCGCATTGTGCGCTTCACGAAGATCCTCAGCCTCCTGAGGCTCCTGCGGCTCTCCCGGCTCATCCGCTACATCCATCAGTGGGAGGAGGTGAGCAGAGGCTGTGGTGCACTTGCATCCTAAGTCTTTTCTCCACTTATGCTGATATATTCCACAAAGGTGCTTTCATTAAATATCCGTTCTCCTGCTGTGTTCCAGTGTGAATGCTGGAGAGTTGTGTCTTGAGTGTAATGCTTTGCTTTTAGCAGGTTCCCAAGAGGGCCTTCAGCATATTGTTACTTAGTCACTTGAGACTGTGCTGTCTCCTTCAGGGTTGTAATATATGTATGTAATATGTGTAATATATGTGTATATGTGAGGTGAGTCTGCTGCAGGCAGCATGAAGTTATGAGCTGCCTGTGAGGGGAGCAGTTAGCAGGTCGTGGGCCCCTCAGAGACTCAAGGGTCCAGAGACAGCACAATGGAAAGGTCTAGAGACAGCTGGTTTGCAGAACCTGTGGCATTTACTTGTCCAGGTAACTTCTTTAACATCCTTAGGTTTTAAATAAATGGCTCGCTTATATATTTATAGCCTTCTCACTTTCTAAATTCTCTGACATGGTGTTAAGGGGAAGAGGAAAGAAGAACATTCTGCAGACAAATAGGGTCTATTTAAAAACATAATGGTCTGGTGAAAAGCAAGAGCCTCGCTAGCCTGTGCTGTTCCCAGGGGAATTTCAATATAGAATCATAGAATCACAGAATGGCTTGGTTGGAAGGGACCTCAAAGACTGTGTAGTTTGAACACTCCTGCCATGAGCAGGGTTGTGAACCATTAAATAAGGCACCAGATCAGGCTGCCCAGGGCCCCAGCCAGCCTGGCCTTAAACAGCTTCAGGGATGGGGCATCCGTGACTTCTCTGGACAGCCTGTTCCAACATGTCATCATCCTCTCAGTGAAAATTTTCCACTGACATTTAATCTAAATCCCCCTTTTTTTAGTTTAAAACCATTCCCTCTTGTCCTGTCACTATCTATCCATGTAAAAAGTTGATTTCCTTCCTTCTTGTAAGCTCTTTTTAAGTATTGGTAGTCTCCTACCTCTTACAGAGCCTTGTTTTCTGCAGGCTGAACAAACCCAGCTCCCTCAGACTGTCTTTGTAGCAGAAATGCTCCAGCTCTCTGTGTGTCCGTGGTACTCCTCTGGACCTATTCCAAAAGCTCCACATTTTTCCTGAGCTGGGGACCACAGAACTGAATGCATTACTCCGGATGGGGCCTCACAGTGGCAGAGCAGTACTCCTCTCCCTGCTGGCCACCCTTCTTCCAGTGCAGCTGAGGATACTGTTGGTATCCTGGGCCGCAAGAGCATACTGGTGGTTCATGTTAAGTTTTTCATCTACCAAGACCCCTGAGCCCTTCTCTGCATAGCCACTGTAAAGGAATTCTCCCAGTCTGTACTCGTATCTGTGCTTGCTTCAACCCAAGTGTGACACTTTGGCCTTGTTAAACCTCATTAAGTTCACGTGAGCCCACTTTTCAAGCTTGTCCAGATCTCTCTGGATGGCATCTCTTCCTTCTGTCGTATCAAATGCACCACTCAGCTTGGTGCCATCAGCCAACTTGCTGATGTCATTGAAAAGATGTTAAAGGATACTGGTCCCCAGACAGACCCCTGGGGGACACCACTTGTCCTCCACCTGAGCACAGAGCCATTGACTACAACCCTCTGGCTGTGGCCATTCAACCAATTACTTATCCACCAAATTGTCTACCTTTCAAACCTCGATCTCCAGTTTAAAGATAAGGATGTGGTGTGGAACAAGTTGTCAGGTTTCATGTGAGTGAAGTCACCACCTTACAAAGTAGCTTGAAAATTAGTTATTTTTTTCCCATCTCTGTGCACTCCAAAGCAGAGAGAAAGCTCCCTGCAGCTTTCTTCACATGCCAGTAGCATATTTTCAGGACAAGAAAAACTGGTCAAGGCAATTTCATCTTCTTTTCCATTTTTTCTACGCTGCTTTGGAGCAGAGGCTGACGCAGAGCATGATCTAATGCAGAGTGTGCTCCTGGGAATGTGAAGGGGAAGCAGCCATGCAAGTCATAGCTGGATCACACTGAGCTGTCAGAACACTAATTCATGACAGAGGAGAACCTTTTTCCTCCTTCCAGCATCACAGACTCAGAGTATCAGTGCATACTTCACAAATTTCACACTTCATCTTTGTAGCCTTATAATTTGTGAATGTTTCACTTGCAGCAGACCACAATGGCTCAATGAAGTTTGGGATGACTTTTGTGCAAGGTGCTGTACAGATGTAAGGGGGGGGGAGACAGCTCCAGCCCTTAAGAATTCACTACTAGGTTAATTTGATTCATAGCACAGACAGACGGGAAGTGCACTGAGAGATGGAGACAAATGAAGCAGAAATGTCTTCCGTGGAGTGACTCAGGAGCTCGGAGACTGAGCTGAGCAGTGAAATATCTCCAGCTCTATTGTCTCATCCCTTGGTTGCTTTGCTTCTCTGTCCTCTAATCTGAAAGCACTAGGGAAAGGTGAGTTGATGGCCTTTGAGTTGTCAAAGTGGGTCCTTCATACTGATTTACAGGTAGCCACGGCAGCACAAAGCTCAGCACTTGCTCACTGCTGCTACTTGACTTCCTTTCCATAACATGATTGAAGAGGAGTTGAATACATTTGTGTTCACTGTACTGAATTTTTTAAAAAAACATAATGAAATGTAAGCAAATCAGCTCCCTTTCCCTGTCTCACTTCTCACACAGTTTCACTGAGCAGCCATGTGTAATTTCACTCTCATAAAGCAGAAAGGTGGGGCATTCTGCCCATTTGCTGGCTGTTCTGGGTAGCAGGGCTCAGCAGTGCTGGATGCACTCTGGGTCCCTCCTGAAAAGCAGACACCCTGGAGTGATGCAGTGCTGCAAGTGGAAGGGACAGATGGTGTTGGATTGCAGTTGGAGACTGCAATGCAGACTCTGTTATGCATTGCAGAGCCCAGCAGAGCAAACACGATCGTCTTTTTTCAAACAGGGCTCGACCCAAGCAGCAGTTTTCCAATGACAGTATGGTACTAGGAGGTTTTCCACCTTCTTGAAAAAGAGAGAGAGACAAAGAGAAGGGGCAGTTTTTTGCCACTGGCGTGGTGCATGCTACAAAATGACAAGGAGATGGGAAAGAAAAGTGCTTCTTCATCTTTGTGTGGGAGTAAGCTGTTGTGCTCCCTGGAGCCACGCTGACAGTTCTCAGAGCAATCACTGCTGCCATGGGAAACTTAGCTCTTGCTTGTACCTACTGCTGAGACTGAGTCCTTCATGAGGAGGAGAGGAGGATGCGCTGTACGCAGAGATGTCAGTCTTTTTGCTCTGTCTCCTATGTGAGTGTTGCATCTATGCATTAGTGTCAATGTGAGTGAGTGCAGGGATAAGTGGTCACTTCCTGAGTTCACAAAAAGCAAGCCTCTCTCTTTCCTCCCCTGCAACTGTCCACGCTCTGCATGAATTTATCACTCACCCTGCAGTGAGGAAGGAACAGCATTCTGTAGGGCTGCAGTGCTGTAAAACAGCCAGCCGCTCATCAGTTCCAGATCAATGCTAGTCATGAGTCTGTGGGCTCAAGAGCCAGTGGTTTGAAGTGCCTGCACTGTTCTGTCTCAGCAGTAGAT
This sequence comes from Phasianus colchicus, assembly GCF_987193195.1. Taxonomy (NCBI): domain Eukaryota; kingdom Metazoa; phylum Chordata; class Aves; order Galliformes; family Phasianidae; genus Phasianus; species Phasianus colchicus. Next base: position 2,371,533 of record NC_143447.1, on the reverse strand, counting down.
CACTGCAATGTCCTCCCCCAGATCTGAACCAAGTGCTTTGGGGCCTGCAGCTTGGCAAACACACTAAAGCAAAAAGACACACAAAAAAGAAAAGCAATCCATTGCACTCATATTCACTGGAGTACGAAAAAAAGCTTAGTTCCAAATGTGGCAGTTTATTTGCATTATCCATTTTGCATGAGTTGTCCAAGGAATGAATTTACCAGTAGGGCAGAATATAAATAGAGTCTTTCTGAAGTGTCTGCCTGTATCTATCCTGCAGTCAGAGGCTTGACTGCAGTGTTGGAAGACTTGGGCCTGGTGTGCCTGTGTGTTATAAACTTCATGGTGTACGAGCTACCAAGTGCATAAGCAGAGGTGCAGGATGCAGCCTGGATCTGGAGCTGTACTGCTAAAATGAGAGCAAGCCTGAGTACTTCTGTCACACCTTGGTCCCAGCCACGGGAGCAGTCCAAAAATGGCCTAAGAGCAGATTACAAGATTACACGTGATCTCTAGAGCAGCTAGAGAACTGCTATGCTGGAACAGGGGCTACTCTACAGCCTGAGCTCTCAATACAACAGCAAAAAAAAACCCAGAATCCTGCAGAATGCATTATGTGATAACTGCACACACCCAGCATAACCCTGCTTCACACTGGCTGGCTTGGTGGCAGCCCAGGGGAGCTCTTGGCCTTTGAAGCACTCCAGCAGCTCTTTGCAGAATGGCTGGGCAGGTTTGTGGTTCTTGGCATGTGAAAATGGGGGCACGCTGTGGCTCACAGACACAGAGAGCTGTTGTCTTTGAGAAACTGCTCCAAGAAAGCCAGCTCTGAATATCAGCATCTTACAAACCTCATCCCAAGGTCACCCAGCAGAAATAATGAAAGCAGAATAATGCCATGTAACCCATATACCCAATCAAAATGCAGTGCAGATTGTGAGTGTTAAACAAAATTCCCTTTAGGTTTTCATGGGCAGAATTGATTGAATTTTTATTATTATTATTATTATTTTTTGTAAGAGCAGTTTGCTGAGCTTTCCCTATTTTATGCACAACATCTACCCCAGTGTTTGGTGCCAGGAGGCTGTAACCTATGTTTAAGATCAAGCTATTGTGACTCATGAACAAGGGACGTTTATTGGGATACCAGTAAAGTCCTGCTCCTATAAATTGGTTTCCAAATAGCACATAAGCAGTGCTAGCCAAAACATCTCAGAATCTTTGTGAGAAATTATGGTGGGAAGGAAAGGAAATAGATGGTTTTCAATGATAAGAGATTATCATAAGTGAGGGGACTTTGTAAGATTTGTGTTGGATAAAAAAGAAGTTACAGTTTTTAATTTCAGTGTCTGGAATGTGAAGAAAAGGACAATTTATTGATTTTTCAAACTCTTACTTCAAGGTAAACATGGAAACCTTCCTGATTGCTGTCATTTCCTTCACTTGAGCGTCCACATTATACAGAAGTTTCAGAATAGAGGAATTGCATCTTCTTAGGTCTGCTATTGGCCACAGATTGCATCATCTGAAAGATGACATTGCTTTTAGGAAGATTCAGAGATATTCCAAAAACGGATCCAAAGTCTCGAGGGGTTTTGTGGAAGAACAAGGAGAGAGCTTCCAAAGAATATGAGAATATGGCTCTCAATTGATTTTCATTTTCGTTTGAACAACTAATTCCCCTCGGTTTTTCTGACCTATTTGTAGCCTTCCTTAAATTAAATTAAATTAACATGGCTAGTGGCCTGGGGGATGTAATGTTAGTCCAAATCCATAACTAGCTCCTGAGAGGGGAGGAGCTGGGTGAAATGATTGTACTCAAGCAGCACAGCGGGGTCCCATTCCATGAGCAGTTCAAAATAGCTTAGCAGATTTTTCATCGATATGATTTGCAATTCTGTCGCGTTAAATAGCAAGGCAGCCCCATGAGAGTAACTCATTAAAACCTCTGACCACCCTTGAGTAAAATCAGACTCAGCAAACACGGGGAATGAGGCAGGGAGAGGGAGAACAGGCTGGGTTTCTTCCTTAGTTTGCATTACCTAATTTCTGAAGGCAGCATTATTAAGCATTTGTCTTAATGTCATTGCAAGAGCTTATTAGAATCATAATGCCTGTTGTGGTAATTTGCATTCTCTCTGCACAGTGACCCAAAACTGGAGCATCTTTTCCTTTTAGAAAAAATCCCGGCTGCGCTGCAATCAATAGCAAAAAACTAACGCTGACATATTAGAAGAAAACTGCTCAGGATTTTACCCCAGCTTTTTCCATCAAGCTATTTTCTCCTGTGCAGAATGTCGTTGTGAAGAGAGGACAGATGACCAAAGCAGGCAGGTGTTCCTTATTTCCGTACAGACACTGCATCTACCACTGCCTCTGGGCAGGTAGTGACCCAGCCCTGCCCTGTGTCACCTCTCAGGAGGAAGACACCTAAAAATTTTCTTCTGGCAGAGTTTGTCTTCAACAGGAGGCTCTGCTGCTGTAACACAAATTAAGCTTTCCACCTGTGCAACGGGAGTGCACAGTTACAAAGACAGTATCATAAAAAATCGCTTATAATGAATTACAAGGAGCAAGGCAAATATTTGAATAGCTGCACAGCTACAAAGGGTGCCATAAAAAGGAAAAAGCCTTTTCTATTTTTTGCAGTCACCTTCTGGCAGTGCTTAATGCGTCTCCTGTCAACAGGATGGTATGATACGGGGAATAGATGGCTCGAGGGGCTGGGAGTAGGGCGTGGAGCCATTTGTCTCTAGGTCAGTAGTTCAGATCCTGCTTGCAGCAAGTGAAAGCCATTTGCCATCTCCTGGCTGTGTTGTCTCTGATGTGTTCCTTGTAGGCAGGTACCTGCATGACAGAATCAGCTGGGGCTGGCCCTGGTGAGCCTCAGGCTCCCCTTTGTAGCAGCAGTGGGGTTTCAGTTCCCCTGCACACCTGAAGTCTCCCTGGGTCATGGCATAGGGATTATAACAAGAGGGTCTTGCTGGTGCCCAGCCTCCTGTTCCATGTGTCACGGGGCTGTCAATCTGCTCTTCTACACTGCCCTGAAATTATAAAGGTTTTCAAAAGAGAAAGGCTGAGTTCCTAATGATCCCTAATCATTGTGTTGCTCCAGCCTTTCATTTTCCTCTTCCCTCTAGCTCCTCCTGTCCTACTCCTTCACTGGATGCTGTGTAAGTTGCCTTTCTCTCAGAGAGCTCACGTCCCCACATCTCTCTGCCAGCACCAGCTGTCTGCAGCTCAACTCCCATATCTTGCAAGCTGCCTGCTGTTCTGCTTCAGGCCATTGTTTTTGGAGAGGACTTTCTGGCAGGCCTTGTTATTGCTGTTGTGTCACAGTGACAGAGGGTCCTCAAAGGAATCTGGTGTGAGGAGGTTCCTCCTGCAAGCAGTGCCATTTTCTAAGACTTATTGTAGAGGCTCTGTGTTGATAGGACGTGCCCCTCAACGTAGTGATACAGCCTGCCACACTGTTTATGTGATGTATCACTACATACTGCTGGCATTAGGAACAACCAGTGCAGCTTTTGGAGCCATTCGGAGGGAGATTCCTGTTATCATTTGGGTTGCTGATCCACTGCCAAATCTGTTTTTGCATTAGCTGTATGGGAATAATGTTCTGACAGACTCATATGGTACTTTAAGGCCAGCATGGCTGAGGCACGTTAGCCTTGGCAAGTGGGAGCAAATTAATTGCTCCTCTCATTGCAGCTTCTTCCAGGAAGGCACTATTGATTGCATTCATATCAAGTGAAAAACTGTAATGAGGTAGCTAAAGAGAACAGCATTGCCTCACCTCACTGTTCTTATTTAGGAAGACAGGGTTGGAAGGGACTGTGCCACATCCATATGTCACCTGAATGAAGCAGGAGCTTAACTGTGGGGGAAAAAAAAGGAAAAGAAAAAGAAAAAAAGAAGAAGAAAGGGAAGGACAAAAGGGTGTTGGGGAGTGTAAGGAGGAGTATGGCTGCATGAGGCTTTTTACCACGAGAGACAAATATCAGCACATCTTGTTGTCTGTAGGCATTTACTGCACCCTGTGGCAAGTACTGACCTGTTGTCGGGCTCCAGGAAGGGCAAGAAAGCTCAGTCTCTCTTGCAGACTCTTGGTCTGAGTGCAGTGTTTGGACTTGTGGCCCTAGAACCATCACTAGATAATGCTGTGAGCTGAGGAATTCATCTGCCTTGCTGAGCAAACAAAGTAGCCAAAGGCAAACTCTTACTTTTAGAAGATGCTGTGCACTGAGGAAAGGGGATAGAGCGATGTCAGCTGTGCAGAAGAGGCAGGCTCCATCCTGCCTGAGGTGTGCACAAAGGCTCAGCTAGCCTGACCTGGGCCATGCTGGCTGCAGGAAGAGGGAATGTTCCTCCACAGGGCAGCACTTCTCACTTCCACACCAGAGAAAAAAGTTGCCAGCCACAGTTCAAGACTGCAGTACACCGTGTCCATCTACCACCAATATTTCCCTCTAAACCATGTCCCTCAGTACAACGTCCAAATGCTTTTTGAGCGCTTCCAGGATTGGTGACTCCATCATCTCTCTGGGCAGCCTGTCCTTGAGCCTGACCACTCATTCAGTGAAGAAATATTTCCTAATGTCCAGCCTAAATCTCCCGTGGCACAACTCGAGGCCATTCCCACTCATCCTGTCTCTTGTTACATGGGCACAGAGGCCAACCCCCATCTCACCACAACCTCCTGTCAAGGAGTTGTAGAGAGCGACGAGGTCTGCCCTGAGCCTCCTCTTCTCCATACTGACCCATTCCAGCTCCTCAGCAGCTCCCCATAACACTGTGCTCCAGACCCCTCACAGCTCTGCTGCCCATCTCTGCACACGGCAGGGCCCCAGTGTCCTTCTGGCAGCGAGGGGCCCAGCACTGAACACAGCACTGCAGGTGCAGCCTCACCAGAGCTGAGCACAGAGGGATGATCACCTCCCTGCTCCTGCTGGCTGCACTACTGCTGACACCAGCCAGGATGCCATTGGCCTCCTTGGCCACCTGGGCACACTGCTGGCTCGTGTTCAGCTGAGCATGGACCAAAATTCCCAGGTCCATTTCCTCTACACAGTTTTCCAGATGCTCTGCCCCAAGCCTGTAGCAATACATAGGATTGATGTGGCCAAAGTGCAGGGCCCAGCACTTGGTCTTGTTGAACTTCATCCCGTTGCCCTCAGCTCAGTGATCACAGCTTGTCCAGATCCCTCTGTAGGGCCTTCCTGTCCCCACTTCCTCCCAGTTTGGTGTTACCTGCAAATTTACTGGGGGTGCACTTAATGCCCTCATCCAGGTCATCAGTAAAGATATTGAACAGGACAGGCCCCAGTACCAACCCCTGGGGAACACTGTTCATGCTAATACAGTGTAAAACAGCCTTAACTTTCTTTGCTAGTTTGAGGTGAAAGGAGGAAAAGATCTTTCTGGGGAAGGACAAGCTTCACTCCTTCATACACAGAGAAGTACGAAGGTTTAATGGGCAAGAGCCTTATTGATGAAGTTATTTTCTGAGCACCGCTGTGAAAAGAGCTGTTTTGAAGACAGTTTCAGGACATGCAATTATCCAGTTTGCCAGCTTAATGTATTCAACTTAACCTCATTTTTATGAAACAGAAATCAATGTAGTAACTTTTTCAGAGCAGAGAGATGACATTTTATTCTTGCTTTTCCCACAAGGATGCATATTTTTAAGCTTCCTCTTCTTCTTTAACTCCTCCCTCTCCCAGTTTTGATTAAGCAGGAACACCCCAAGGGCTAGAGGAAAGGATGAGGCATTTTCCATGTTCCCAGTCAGAATGGAAAATGTTTATGCAATCTTTTTGCAATGCATGGCAAAATTCTCCTTGTCTTTATGGAAAAGAACTCGGAACTGCGTCTATGACCTCAGTACAAGAATCTTTTTTCATTCCTATGCCGTGTCACCAGGCAACAATTCCAATACGATGTTGATGATGCTGATCTTCACCCCCCAAGGTTCATTCCAGGGAACAAGTGTCCCCCATTCTCTGCCCTTCCTGCCTCACTCACTTTGTCCTTCACAGTTAGGGATATTTTGGTAATGATTCCTCCCTTTGTTTCTTCTCTCCTTCCTAAGCAGGAAGTCCTGCAGAACAACAGCAGCTGGAGCTGTGCACTGGATAATGTCTTTCCAAAAGCTCTTCAACAAGAGTGCACACAGAATTGGAGAGAGCAGTGTTAATTGCCCTGCTTCTGATAAATATGCCTCCTCTCAAGTACTTCTACCCCTAGCACTTCCTAAAGTGTCCTGCACCACACACAGGGTATTTTAGTCAAGGAACAAATGTAAAACTGGGCACTGTTCCTGCTCTTTTGTAGAAACAAAGCCCTAACCCATTCTGGTACGTAGAAATCTTTACATTTTGTGGCTGTTCATTATACTATGCTATGCCTAATAGCATTTCTCTTGAATTGTTGACTTGAGATAGATGAGAAGAGGATGGTATCATGCTTACTTGGGATCTTTGGTCCCTGAGAGGCACGAGAGAAGGGGAAAATTCATGAATGCGTTTCTCAAGTTTGGATTTGAGTCAAGAAAAGAAGATGATGGTCTTCAGAGTGTGCAATTGGACTTGGAATCAGAGATGACAAGCCCGAGGGGAAATACTGAGGTCAGGGCCAAGACCTGAAGGTGACTGGGGACAAATTGGAAAAGAAGTGCTTGGTGCAGCACTGTGTGCAGCAGGCTCAGGAAGGGGAAAAGTTGGGGTCCACAAAACACTGCCCAGTGCTGAGGTGGTGCACAGAGCCCTACTCTGACACGGAAGGTTGCATGGGGAAATCTGCAGCAGGTGAGAACCTCTGTGTGCTGGCAGTGATGAACAGTCAGACAAGGAGCAGCAGTGCCTCCTTGTAAACACTGGGAAGAAACTGTGAGGATAATGTCTCTTAAAGCAGCTGACAGGCCTGCTCTTCCTCAAGTCCCTGGAGGGGGTGGAAAACAGTTAAGACGCAGCAGCTGTGTTTGTTGTGTTCTTTTTTTATTTTTTTCTTCTCATTTATATATTTTTTTCACCCAGCAAACTACCGGGTGTTAATTCCTCTTGATTTGCTGCATCTCAGTGCAGCCCAATTTGGAGAGGCTGTCCCTCAAATAGGGTTGATTAGACTCCTCTCCAATATGCATCACCCAAACATCCACTAATTCCACTTCATCCCATCAGTGTGTCTGGCTTTTCTGATGCTGCAAAGAATTAAGCTGGAATTGTCTAGTTAATTATATAAATTGCATGCAGCCAAAGTCCAGAGGTGTCTGTCAGGGCTCAGCAGTGACCACCAATGAAAGACCTTATGCAGAGAAGCAATTTCTAGTCATTGTCTCACCACCACAATTGAAAGCGAGTGAGAGAGAGGAAAAAAAAAAAGTGTGATTCAGGTTAATTGTGCTTTCCCCAGCAGGCTTTCCCCCTCCCCACAGGCTTGGCCTATACATAAGCCTTGCTCCTCTGCATTCCAAACACTTCCACGAAGATCTGCTGCCTGCCAGTATGTGCAGGCATCTTACCAGCTGGCTTTTTCAGCTGATAAATCATCCCAACCTTGTAGGTACGACAGAAGATGAATAAGAACTTTCTCCTTTAGCTCTCTGCCCTCCAGATCTGAAGACACATTTGCGTTTTGTCTCGAGAGTGAGGCAGAACCAGTCTAACAGAATGAGGAAGAAAAGAACGATGGCGAAGGCCTGCTGCATCATCACGTCTGTCCTGGCACTCAGCTATCTGATCTTCAGGGGCTGTTGTAAGATAAGTTTTAACTGCCTCTAGTAGCAAGACACTGTCACTTTTCCTGGGAAGTTCATCTTGCAGCACTGCCTTATACACTGTGAATGAGATTATTTCCAAATACAGGAGATTGCCTTGCTTAGCCAGGCGCTGACTGCTTTAGTCCACAGAGAGCATGTGTGCTGAAGAGTGGAGAGCTGGCCTGTGCTGTTTCCAGGTGGATGAGATTGGTTTCTCCAGCACGGAAGGCAAAAGGAAAGGTCTCTCATATCCACTGTGAGGAAGGGGACTGAGTGTAGCAGGTTGTAGCTCCATTGTGCTTTGCTGCCTTGCACAGAGCTTCCCATGGCTGCATGCAGGTAGAAGCAGTGCAGCTATGCATCGGGAGAACTCGAAGAATCTTTTCTGGAGCTTCTCTCCTGACCCTTGGCAATCATGCTGCTGGAGGTAGGATACATGTGACGCTGCTGCTTCTCTTATTCAGATTTTTGCCCCTCTCCTTGCCCTCTTCAAGGTCATTTCAGCAGTTGGCAGGGAAGGAATAGTGCAGTCCATTTTAGGAAGATGGAAAAAACCCTTCAGTTTGCATCCTGGCTCACTGTGAGCGCTGGGAATGCAGACAATGAGGGATGGAGCCAGGCTGGAACATGTTCCTCTCTGGCCTTTACCCTTTCCATCCTCCCTGCCTTCCTGAGGCAGAGCATGCTGTGAGCTTCTGCAGGAGATGCTTCCTTTAAAAGGAACTTTTATCGCAAAGCACTTGCCCCTTATCTGCAGACTTCAGATGGGGACGTGCTGCTCAAAGTGCTGATTGGAGACACACAGCAGCTGGCAGCAGCTTTCCTTCTGCTGCTGAAGGGAGGTAACTCCCTGGACCTTGCTCCCAGCCTGGCTGCAGCAGCACAGCCGCCACGCCAGCCGTGCACAGTCACAGGAGAGGCAAGCCTCCCCCTGCATTCACCAGCATTGCAGAAAAAGAAGCATGCATCTGCTGGCTTTGCTCAGTAGCACTACAGAAGGGGAATTTTACATGTCAGAGCTGATTGTACCCTCACCAAGTGTCGTGAGCTTTGGTGAGGCTTGCACAGTCCCTATGGAAGCTTGTAGTGTTTCGTCAGCCCTGCTCAAACTTGCCCCTGGGTGCTACAAGTACAGTGCAGCAAGCTCCTGAGGGTGGAGGTGTAAGGCTGCTCTGCCATTTCCTTGCCTGAGAAATGATGCCCCAGCCTGAGCTGCAGGATGTGCTGCTTCTTTCTGCCTCATTCATTTTCCCTTCCTACCTCGACAGCCTGCAGATGGAGGGCAAGTGGCCTCAGAGCCCAGCGTTTGAACCTGATGAACTAATGGGATGAGGGAAGGAGCTGTAGCCAGTGCTACAATCAGCCATTTGAGTGAAGCAGTGCCTACTTTGATTCGCTAGCAATTTTGGGAGTAATTTGGAGGAAAAGTTGCCTGCTTCCCTCCTTCCTAGGGAAGAAGTGAGCTATAGGACATCATTTCAGATGTTGCTGTACTGTCTTAGGTGGGCAGAAATTGTTCCGGAGGTTACCCAGTCTGACAGCTAACAACCAGCCTATTGCCTCTGGGACTGGCAGTTCAGCACACTTTGGGCTGCTTTCTGGAGCTGGAAGGTGGCAATGTTGTACCAATGAGCCAGCTTAATTGACAGCTGGCCCAGAAAAGGAGATATGCTGATGGATAGGAGGCAGCTGCTAACTCCAGATGCCAGTGCTGGCATCAGAAAAGAGGCAGAAGAATAGACCAGGAGCACGCCAGTGGTGGGGAAATGAGTCTGGGACATAGCAATGTGAGGGGGCTAGTACATAATGGCATTGACAGCTTCTCTGCTTCCTACTGGGAAGCCCAGAAGCCCCCCATTTAGGGTTTTCCCTAATATATTCTACCCCTCACCCTCTACACTTTCCTCCTCAGTTCTCTTTTCACGTCCGGCAGGTCTGAAGAAGAATCCATTACCAAATGCTTTCTCATCAGTCTCATCAGATATGTTTACATCCTCCATGAGGTTCAGTCTGCAGATGAGAGGGGATCCCTAATGAAATTCTAATGTTCGGATCGTTTCTGCTTGGGAGAGTTAAGAAGCTCAGGCTCAAATACCAATCAGTTGCTAAAAATTTGGATGCAAATGTAATCCTTTTGGAGTATGAGGTGCTCGGGTTTTTAGGGAGTTCTGAAATATGATGATGCTGCAAACCCACCAGATATTCTTTTAAGTTTAGAGATAAAGCCTCTTGTCTTATGAGATTTCAGCTATGTCAGGGACAGAACTGGGAAATCAGATCCCATAGTTTTGAATTCATACTAAGCTCTAAACGAATGGAGCAGGCTCATATCTGGGTTCTCCCACTCCAGCTTTGAACTCTGAGGAGGCCCAAGCTTGGTGCTCTGCCTTTGCTTCATCCCATGCTGTTTTACTTCATCTACCTGAGGCTTCAGAACAGCCTTTCTTACCACATACTGCTCTAGCAGAACTCCTTAGCTCTCTATCTGCTTTGTGGAGGAAGAGTACCATAAACACAAGGAAAGTAAGTAATAGTGTTTTTTAAAACAAAGAATAACTTAGTTGTAATGCTAAAGCTTGCTGAATTCAGTACTTTTGACATTGTTGGGGAAGAATGTGCCTGCTGCCCTGATCCCATGTGTTACAGCTGCTCCTGCTATCTACATCCTCTGCCTGACACGCTTGTGTCCTGATTCACATTTCTGCCTTTGCCAGAGCTTTATGGGGTCAGGGATCCAGCTTCATCTATAATCATTGCTGAGAATAATAATTCTGCTGTAGGTTAGAAGTGCTCATGTAAAGACACCCGTTACATGGAATGCAAAGCACTGAAGCACAGCACTGGGAATGGTCCCACTTCCATCCCTTCTTACAGCATGGCTCTCCAGGGCAGAAGTCCAATCCTGTGTTGAAGTTTTACTACTCTGTTACCACTGTTTTCAGTGGCAGAAATGGCAATGCCCAGCCCTTCTGCGTTCCTGCAGTCACTTCAATAGGAGCCTGAGCAACATTTTGAATCCCAGCTTGTCTAGTGCCTGCACTGCCACGTGAGCATGCATCCAGACACGGGCCACACCTTAGTCTTCTTCCAAGGGAGATGCCTGAGTATTTTCAGCCATCATTCATGTGGTCTGGAGGGACTGAGCAGGACAGAGGCCAAGACCGTCCAGGAGCAGATCCCTGGAGATACTCAGCCTTCCTAAATTCACCACTGATGCTTTGAACCTGTGCTACATCTGCAGCCCCCATCCCTCTGCATACCTAGCGCTTGCTTGGAGCCCATTCTCACTTTCCACTGCAGGTATAGCCTCTGTGTACATAGCCTTAGCTGGTGTAGCACAGCCAGTGTAGACACAGCCCCTGTAAAGCCCAAACAGCCACACAGGTAAAGCAGATTGTACCCCCAACTTAATTTGTCTGAATAAATATTCAGTGGTATTGACAAGGGAGGCTCGGGTGCGGCAGCATGCAGTGAGCTGCGAGGGGATTGTAAAGAATGATCAGTGCTGTCATTTTTATGTACTTCATTTCCCCTGGTGATTTCTCAGTGCTGCCACCATCATCTCTTCTGCTCATTTCTTCTTACACTGATGGGGGTGAATTTTCCTACTGCTGCACTGGGGGCTTTCACAGCAATGAGGTGTCATTAAATCAGACAAGGCAGCAGAAGATGAAGAACGATCCAGACTATAGAGGGCAAGGCAGGAGAGGTCGAATTGAGCAAGTTGTGAAGTGAATTCCCAAAGGACTCACTTTTTTTCCAAACTAAGCAAGAAACCAAGCAGAGTGAGGAGGAGAGTACGAATGCTAAGGCAGCTCCATTCCTGTTTCATTGCTGCTTTGTGGAAGATTCTTCTGTATAATTTCTTACTGGCTGGTTTTCTGCTGGAGGTGACCAAAAAGCAGAACAGGGGTTGAAGGAGCACAGGGTGGAGATAAGCATTAAAAATGGATGTAAATCACCATCACAGGACAACTGGGGATAAGAATATCCCAATTTTAGACATTTGGGCTACCTCTGCACTGTAGGAGTAAAGGGAATTCAGAGAAGGCTGATGAGAATGATTGAGAACAACTTGGAATAAATCAGAAGTTTGAAATTCTTTCCTTTAAGGGGAAGAGATGAAAAGTAAAAGCCTGTGAAGCAGTCGGTGGGCTGAAAAAAGATGAGGGCCATATATATGCCTGCTGTACACAACAAGGATGTGGAGCAGCCAATGAAACTGAAAAGGCAGAAAATCCTGAATGAATTCAAGGAAATGCTCTTTCAGACAGCACGCATTCAGACATTGGAGCTTCTTCCACAGACAACGTAATTCAAGGGCAGCTTGGGTGTCTATGTGAGCTATACGAATAACAGAGTTAAAAGGTAGGCAAGAGCTTCAGAAGGTTAAAAAACACTCCTGCTTCCAAGTTTAAATCAATCTCTCACTATTACACATTCAGGTGAAGCCTTCCAAGGAAATTGGTTATCTTCCCTCTGCCTGATGTTTCCTGTGCCATCATCTGAGCTGATTCTGGTTGCTGCAAAGGAGTGCTTGCTGGAGCACTTGGAATCAACATCAGTTGTGGTTTGACCTTGTTCTGTTCATGTGGTTTCATGCGAACCTAGTGGAATTATTCTTTGTGTGAAGGAAGCCAGGCCCACTGGCCAGGAGAGGAATGAATCAGGAAAGGGAGGTGGGGCATCTTGGCATCAGGGTGAAAAGGAGAATTTGAGTAGATGCAGCAGCAGGGCCATTTCTGAAGGAAATTAGCAACACACGGGCCAGAACGGGTAGCTTTGTGTCAGCAGTTCTATCATGGAGTGTGCCTTTTGGAGAGAAATACCAATGAAATACTTTCTGCTCACATGGTACAACGTGAAGAAGAGGTTAATTAGGACTTTGCTATTTGTGTGAGCCTCCTGCAGTGCCTTACTGGTATCTGCTCCATTCCAGCAGTGACAGACAGGGACCTAGTACCAAATATCTCCTCAGGGAGAAGTGAGAAAAACCTGCATGTGGAAGGGTGCAGCCTTTAAAAGCAGTTGCTAGTATTCAGGTGTCAAAGCTGGAAGGTTTACCTCTAGGATAGAGGTGCAGTGCTCTGTGTTCTGAGCTGGCTGTGTGGCTCCAGACCCAGGGACAGCAGCACAGTCTTATAACACCATAGTATTTCACTTGAATGTACAACACCCCTGTCAAACTGCTATTATTACTAGTCTTAGTATGATGCTATTAGCATGATATTATTATGTGATACCCCTAAAAGAGCTGTGCAGATCTCCTCCTTGTCCCTGGCTGCAGCTCTGGGTATTTTTGCCTTGATACCTGTCATCAGGCACCATTTCCTGGTGCATTCCTAATTAAAATGGCAGCCTTTAGGGACTGTGTTCCTGCCCAGCGTGTGTTAATGAAGGGTTAGGAACATTTTAGGTAGTGTTTAAATACTGCTTTTAAGCATCTTTATTCTGACTTAAAGAACTTTGTTCTATAATCATCCAAAGTATCTATATATAACCACAGCAGGATGCTGTCATATTTTCATGAATATAATCTACTGCTTGTTGGTTAAAGAAAAAAAAAACCATCAGCTATCTCTGCTCCAAATCCACAAAGCAAGTGGCAAAATGCACTCACCCACCTCCCCCTTTTCCCTCTCCTCAACAGCCTGCTTGCACCTGAGATGGTGGCTGCACTGCCTCCTGCAGCTCCTCTTCCTCCAGCTTCCAACACCTCAGCCTGTGCTCTGGGAAGCTTGGAGAAGGGCACAGGTTTTCTTCAGTGTAGCACCCAAGGAGTTCTTTTCACTGCACTGTTCTTTTAAGAGATGTCTTCTCGAAGGTGCACGTCGCAGTACTGAAAAGGTTATATTGCTATTATTATTCTAACAGAGTGGGAGGGCATTTGTCTCTCCTGCTACTCGTCTTGGGCAGGATGCAACGTGTGGCACTGTGTGCAAATAAACTCCCATCAGTCTGTGCACTGAAGTCTCTTGGCTCTCAGCCTGCAAACTGCTGAGGTCCCCCAAAAGATGATTCAGATCCTTGTTGGAAATGTTCAGACCAGCCTTCATGAAAGCAATTTAGAAATAAAACCGATCCCAACAAAACAATTTCAATATGTGTTACTGACAGCCACACTCCAGCCCATCCAGCAGGCTGGCACCCCTCTGTTCTCCATCAGTACGCTGCTGCAGTCAAAGTATTTTTTCACTGCCATGTCAGCTGCACCTTTTTTCACCTGCTGCCTGTGAAACATTACTAGCAAGAAAAAAGAAGTGCCCAAAGTGGCTCAGTGGAGACTGCAGGCAAACTCTCAGCCCATCTGAAAACCAGACCATTGTGCCGAGCATCCTGAGCCTGTGAGCTCTGCTCTCCGTTCACATCTCGTGTCACTGAGTTTACAGCACGAGGAGCTCCCAGTGTCTGCTTGCACTCTATGCCTGTGGTGCAGGAAACTATTTCAGGCTCCAGGGCCTCCAGGCTGCTGCCTTTCACGGGTGTTGCAGTCCCTAAGAGCATAAAAAAGTCAGAGGTGGTGGAAGTTGGGTTTGGTTGCTGAGGTTGTAATCAAATTAAACAGGAGGATTGAGTTAGGTGGAAGGCGCTCCATCTCCCTGCAGGATGGGAGCTGGCCTGGCAGGCAGAGCTGGGCTATGAGCAGCAGTAGATTACATTTTTGTACATTAATATAATCAAACGGAACACAGCAGCAGCCTCAGCGGGCAGATGCAGCAATTTGAAATTTACATTATCTGCTCTCTTTAAAAATGGGAGGAGAAAAGCTTGCCATCATTCCATCGACAGAAAGCCTGATCCTCTAAACAAATGCTAGCTGCAAAGCTAGAAGAGATCAGGGTGACAACACACAGAGCTGCAGCCTGAGCTCTGTGACTGCCTCCATAGGGTCCCACAGCGAGTCCTGCTGGGAGCTGTGGGCTGGATCGCCCAGGGAGAACCTGCACAACTTCTGTGACACTTCAGAAAGTTTGCACTTACTGCACAGGACCTGATGGGATTCTTTTATACCCCAGCTGCCAATCGTAGGAATCTGTCAGTGTGCTAAATGACAATTTTGTTGTGTTTTTTTTTTTTTTAAATTCTGTTTGGAATCTTAAACTAAAAACCATCAAATGTGATGGAAAGGAATGTGAAAACGAAGGTCACTGCTAATCCGTTTTGTGACAGCTTGCTCTAAGAATACGAACTGTGCTTGTTTTACAGGCGATCTGAATTTTGAGAAGGTGATTTTCTTTGTCATTGGAAGGATCTCTTGATCTGATTTTCTTTCATCCATGTTCTCCTGTGTGTTTATGGTTACAAAATGCTGTTGACAGTCCTTAGTACTCTGGGCTGG
Organism: Phasianus colchicus; assembly: GCF_987193195.1. Classification (NCBI taxonomy): domain Eukaryota; kingdom Metazoa; phylum Chordata; class Aves; order Galliformes; family Phasianidae; genus Phasianus; species Phasianus colchicus. The sequence continues at coordinate 2,356,456 of NC_143447.1, read as the reverse complement.
GCTCCTTCACGTATGTAAATGCAGAAGGAGAGGCTCTGTGACAGTCCAGTTCATTTTTGCTCCCGTGTTCTTAATAGCAATGAAATGCTTTGGAAGGAACGTGTGATGAATTCTAAAACACCAGCTCTACAATAATCTGCTCACAGGTAGATTTATTCCTCACTTTTTTTTTTTTTTTTTTTAAAGCCCTGAAGAGTATAAACCTTTTTTTTTTTTTTTTTTTTTTAAGTTATTATTATTCAGCCATTTATTTATTTAGGCATGTATGTAATATCCTGCCAAGTTCCTGGCCTCAAGCATTCCTGCAGCAATGTATTCCATGTTATTTGGGGGAAAAAAGGGCATTTTCTCTCACCAGTTTCTTCAGTTTCATGCAGATTTTAGCTTCCTGGCTGAAAATAGCCCCATGCTCTGAGGGGAGGAGTGTTGCTGACCTAGGTAATAGCAGAATGTGGTCAATATTCCCATCATTACTTTGTCTCATTACTTGTCCATGTTAGCTGGTTTAATTGGCTTTGTGCCTGGCAGCTCAATGGACTCAAGGGGTGTCTTCCCACTTAGCTCAATGAATTTTTGATCAGGCCACAAATGAGGTCCTTCCGACAGAGCCTGCAGCCTGGGCTCACCTCTGTCATCTGAGTCACCCATCAATCACCTCCTGTGCTGCTCAGTGGCCCTTTCCAGCACTGCATACCTCCACCTGCTGAGGGATCACACTCCGAGCAGTCTCACAACTCGCAGTGCTCATCCTTGATGCTGCTCTCAGGCCATGCCAGGCTTTGCCCCATTTTCGGACCAGCCATGCGTCTTGTCTTTTTCTCAGGTATTTATGCTTCCCTTTCCCTCAGCCTTCCCGGATATTTCTTTCCCTTGGTGTATCTATGTATAGCTACCAAGCTAGACGGACCTTTTGGATGATGACTGTGGTCATTTTTAACTTCAGAAAAGCCCGTGACCTATTTCCAAAAGTGATTCATTGCTAGCCTCTCAGAAGAATTACTATTCCCAAAGATGCAGATAAGAGCCATGAGAGATTTAAAAAAATGCCTAGGCAGGTAAGATATCTAATTCCCACAGAGAGCTAGGCACCTAACCTACTTACAGCTCCGAGGCTTGATTTTTTTTCCCTTTTTCCAAACACATTCAACTGTATCAAGAGATAGATGAATGCTGTTGAAAATATGAGCTGTAGGCATCTGAGAACGTAGACCTGCTGAAGAGCCAAGGGGCACATAGCCCAGAGTCATAGAATCATAGAATCATAACATCACTCAGGTTGGAAAAGACCTTAAAGATCATCGAGTCCAACAGCCATAGAGGTTCTGGTCTCAGTCCTCACACTGCAGCTCGGGAACATGTCCTCTGAGATCTGAATCATAGAATAGGTTGGAAAAGACCTCTAAGATCATCTAGTCCAGCTATCAGCCTGTCCTCACCATGCCCACTGACCACGTCCACATCTCCACAGTTCCTGAACACCTCCATGGACTGCACCACTTCCCTGAGCAGCCTGTGCCTCTGCAGTACCACTCTTCATGAGCAGAACTTTTTCCTCATATCCAACCAGAAACTCCCCAGGCACAACTTGAGGCCGTTACTTCTTGTCCCTTCATGCTGGAGGCTCCATTTCTTCCATCCTTCCTTCATGCTAGCTGGCATCCATTGCAGGCTTACAGCTCAGTTCGGTGCGGGCAGAATCCAGTTCGAAACGTTTTTATCCTAGAGGTTTAAAGGAAGCCACACAGGAAAGACTGTCGTTTGAGTTGCGCTAGAAAATATTTTTAAAAGTCTGTGTCATGTTGCCGTGGTGACAAAAGTTCTTAAAAGGATGAAGATTAAAGTCGAGGCTGAGGATGGTGTTATGGGGAGGGAATGGGGGCTGTTGTCACGACAGCGTGCACTCAGAGTGCAAGAGGCAAAACACATGGTGGTGGCAGCTCTTTGGGGTTTATACGTATCTGTAAGCAGCTGCCATTTATGCCAGCTTTCTCAGTGCTAATTAATCCTGCCATTTCACCTTTCTCTGCTGTAAATATTTTCCAGTAGACAAAAATCTCTGAGGAAAAAAGGCTTGGATTTAATTTTGGCTTGGGCTTTCTGCTGCTCCTTGAATATGGCCCCTTATCTCATAACTGGAGAAGCACTTCCAGTAGCCAGGAGCAAGCTGCCCGGGAGGACTCACATTACCTGGGGAGCAGGTAGAGGCTTGCAGGTGTGCATCATGCTCTTGTAGAGCCTTCCCAGCATCTTGTAGAGCCTTACCAACATCTTGTAGAGCCTTCCCAGCATCTTGTAGAGCCTTACCAACATCTTGTAGAGCCTTCCCAGCATCTTGTAGAGCCTTACCAGCTGCTCAGAGGCCACTTGTCCTTTCTCCTGCTTTTGTGCTTCTGGGGCTGTTTCTGAGAGCACCTCCTTGGCTCTGCTTAGAGGCCACAATCCATGAACAGTAGTTAGAACAACTGGTGTCCCCAGATTTGGTCCAAAACTTCGTTTGAAGATTCTCATGCAAGTGGCTTTTCGCTTTTATGTGCCTAATTTTGCCCATGTAGAATAATGGAGATGAGACACATACTGGAGATACTGAAGCATACTAGGTTAATGTCAGCTGGGCGCCTTGAGACCTTCAAATGAAAACTACCTCAGCGGCACAAAGGATTATTATTTAAAGTGTAAAATCGACTTGGATATCTCTCCTAACACCTGGCACTCAGTGCACTCCCCTCAAACTCGCTGCTGTTCCAGGCAGCCCTGCGACAGGCACCCTTCTGAGCATTAAACCTAATGAATTATGGGCCCGGTTCTCCTCTCACACTGACTCAAGGCAGCATCAGCATCTCCACTGACATTGCTTATGTCATTTGATGCAGAGCAAGCATAAAAAGAGAATCAACCTCAAACTCTTGCCTTCATCTAAAACTTGATCTTCTGGCTCTAGTTTTCCCTGCTGGCACAGCAAAAAGCAGGCAAAACCAAATCCTGCACCACCCCGAACTGTCAGGCACATCCCTGAGTCTGCATGCTGCTTGCAGATGTAGCTGTGCACCACAGATGATTTCCCATCTCCAGTCCATCTGCTCTGTGCTGCCTGGTGCTTTCTGCATTGTCCCAGTGCAATCTGGATCCTGAAGCTCTCTCCTTCCCATGCTGTTGTGTTGTTATGCCAAACACAGTGTGATCAGCACAGCCCAAAGCGGTCTGACCCAAAGGTGATCCTTTGTATGGGACTTCTGCTTCTCAGTATGCTCTGATGTTGTAAATAAGGCCAATTGCATTCCCTTACTTAATTTTCCCTTCTTCCCAGGCCCGCTTTCAGCAGTTAGAAGTCCAGTCTGTGCAACAGTTGCCTCAGAAATTCAAGGTTTGTCTTTATATAGCACTAACAGCATTTCTTTTATTCATCACTCAGAACAAAACGTATGGCCTGTCAAGTTACTCAAGACAACAAGCCTTTTGCATTAAAATTAGCTTATGTTCTGGCACAGCTTAAATGTGGCATCACTGGAAGAGCAAAATAGTTGGAGAGGGATAGGAAAGAGCAAATAAAAGGGTTGACGATGCATTTCTCCTCATCAGTAGCTGAGATCTTTTGTGTTCCTTTGCTGAAACATCGTGTTTCCCAATGGCGTGTATTTACACAACAGGCTGAACCTCTTGAGGAGCTGCTCTCTCTCTCAGTTCTGGTTTCTTGCATGTCTTTAGCAGTATCAGAACTCTCAGGGTTTTGGCCCTGTGTGTGCCCATGGCTTCTGTGCTTCAGTGCTCCAATGTGTGCAGTGCTATGTGTGCCCCTGCAAGTTGTTTGGCTCTCTCCTGCATATCCAGCTCCCCAAAACCTCTTCAGAGCCTCTAGGAGGAAAATACATCTTCACCTCTGTTACATACAAAAGTCAAGCGCAGGAAAGAAGAATAAAAGACATCTCAACTTGCTTCTGTGGAGTCCACAGAGAGTCTTTGTAAGTGTGAGTGGAAATGCATATTTCCTCCTAACAGAACAACCTTAACTGTGCCCCCTAGCGTACTCAGAATAATATAGATGATACTGTTTTTAGTTCTCTTTTGAGATTTTTTAAGGTTTTTTGATTTTTAAGCCATAAATTAAGTGTAGGTTCTTTGCTTTCCATGAAGCTGGAGCAGTGTCACAGGTACTTGATTACCCACAGGGGATTTATCACAGTTTGCATTATCTGTGGTGTGGCTGCAGACACCAGAACTGGCTTGGGACCAGCAGGCTTTCTTAGTTTGGATGCAGTGCTACAGAAATCCTGCTATATTGCCTGTAGAGGTAGTGAAGGGTAACAAGCAGTTTCACTGCTCTCCTGTGGCGCAGAATCTGTTTGTAAGCCTGGTGGATGCAAGGCAGCTCTGTGCAGAGCCAGCATTCAGCTGAGTGACGGTGCCTGCTGCTCGCTGTGTCTGGCAGGGTGTCTAGCTCCAGCTCAGCCACGCTGGCTCTGAACGGAATCATTGCTACACCTGTGTATGGCAGCCCCCAGGCCCACAGGAAAACCCTTTTGTTTCACACACAGCACCTCCAGTACGTGCAGGGCCAACAGGGACCTGCAGCTGCAGACCTGAAACGGACAGGCACACTGATGCAATGTTGCTTTCAGGGAACTGAGAAATTCTATTGACTCTTGGTTTGGGTAGCCACAGTGAGTTACATGCCAACATGCAACGATCAAATGTGCAACTTTGACTTGACTCAAAGCCCTTGTTTCGCTGCTAGAGCCAGATTCCCATCTCTCCGAGGTGTCTTTGATTTCTTCCAGCTCAAACGTTCGGGACAGAGGAATCCTATTGCATTACAGAGCCAAGTGAGGAATGCTGCACAGTTATTTGGGGCTGACAGGATTTCAGATTCATACTCTTAGGATGCTGATAGGTTGCTTGTACTGTATAAGCTGGATTTCCAGGATGGAGCCTAGAGATGATTTTGCTGAGGAAAGTTTTGGTCCTTCCCCTTTCCCCAAGATGTCCTTTTAGCAAGTGCTGCAAGGAGCCCTTTGGCCAGAGGCACAAAGCCACCTTTATAGCAGGGATTCTGTTTGTTTTGGATAACCAAGTAACAGAACTATTGGCTCTACCAGAAAAAGCCCTTGGAAGCACGTGCTTCTAAGCTTGAATCCATGCTTCCTCCTCCTCCTCCTCCTCCTCCTTCTCCTTGCCTCCTTTTTCCAAATCACAAACAGCTGAAAGCTGGAAAGCACCAGCAGTTCCAGGGAAGGAGGTGTGATGCTCTGGGACCCAGCTGGGGTTATGATATGACAGGACAATAAAGCCCTGAGTGTTAATGAGGAACACCAGAGAAGTACCAATTACCACTCATGTTCCTTTGCTTCTGGTTCAACCATTCTACAGTGTTTCTCCCATCTCTCCCTGGTGAGCTGTAGATTGCTTATAGACTGCATTGCAGCCCTGGCTGAGACCCTCTGCAGCACACTTCTGGATTTAGTATTCCCTGCTGTATGGGGATCTATTTACAGCAGGAACTTCCCAGTGTTCACTCTACCCCTGCACAGTTATTCCTATATGATGCAGAATGAGTGCTTCCTATTTTTTCTCTTGCACGTGAATGCAAATTTATTTCAAGGAGTGGGAATGAGCTGGTAGCTCCTGTGACTGACATTTGAAATGGGATTTGTGTCACCTGCAGTTCAGACCTTTACAGCTGGAGTTCATTAGCTAGCTCACTGTACAGGTAGCAGAGAGAAGCAGGACTTCTGAGATGCACTGCTTCCCCTTCTCAGGTCTGCAAGTGCTGCAAACCAGGTGTCTTGCCTTCAGGAGGTGTGTTTCAATCTCCAGTCCCACAGTAGGTGAGCTGAATTCACCCTTTAGTGCTTGAAAGGAGGCAGCAGGACCTCATGGCAGAAGCAGAGCACCTTCATTGATGCAGTAGAATAAAGGCTTGCTACCCTAGCCTGACCGGAATAGATCCCAAGCATAGAATAAGCTCTGTTTCCATCTGTATTTCCTTTATAGCATCCATTTCCTCAGGGTCTTCACTACTTGTAATGCATTAAAGGGAGAAAGGCACTTCCTAAACCTGATAGGGTCTCTCCTTGTCCCTGGCTGGAGTTCCCTGGGCTATGGGAGGGCTGGAACTCCTTGAAAACCGTGCATAGATGGGAGAGGAGAAGTTGCTGGCACAGTAAAACCCTGATAATGCATAAGATCTGCTGGGTGATCCATCTGCAAACTGCTGCTCTGGCTTCATTAAAAGCCTAGCCCGTGGCTGTCACTCAAATAGGCTGGATTCACCTTGGGTTGTCTAAATGAGAATGATTGTTTCTGTGATTGGGGAAAAAAAAAAAGAAAGAAAAAAAAAGGTGAAACCAGTAGGAATTATTTTTTTATGAATTATGTGTTCAGCTTTTGTACTGACCTATTGAGTCAGCATTGAGAGTTAGATTTCTTAGAACAGCCTTTCATGCTGGATTTTGGATATTTTCTTCTTTTCAGCTCAGAAATATCATTAGAATGGCCTTTCTCATGCTAAGGGACACTGTGGACTCCAGCTGCACGTTGGATGCAGAGGAAATAATAGGGTTTAGAAGCTGTTATCCACAGCATTCATCATCCTGGTTCCCAGCATTCTTCTGTGGCTCCCTCCTGGTCAGGATTGAGCACGTCAGCTTCCAATGCATATAACTTCATGGCATCTTGATTAGGTAGAGAAGTGTTAATGTCTGGTGTGGAAACAAGCACTGAAATTGAACAGCTAGCTCTGACAACAGAGTGATGAGCCAATTTAGGGAGCTAAACTGATAAACATTATTCCTTCATAACTCCAGCTTTTTGTCTTTTTAGCTGCTTGAACTGACTCACTGTGGGAGCAGAGGCTGGTCCCTGATATTGGCAAGAGTGGCAGGTAATGCTGCTGGGAGTGGCTGCAAAGACAACTCCTTGAAGAGCAGCAAGCAGTTACATGGACCTAGCCGTGCAGGCACATAGCATGCCTGTGGCCAGATCACCCACATTAGATACTTCCCTGATGCACAGACAGCCTCTTGGTAATCACTTTCCCCTGCAGAGGTGATGGGGCCACCCATTGAATGTGCCCACCTTTCTGCACAGGGGCTCTGGGGTTGTTCAGCTCTCAGGAAGTTCTGGCTCCTCCCTGCAGTTTTGGTCACCACTATAGGTAAGGATGAAAATGTGGCAATGGGGCTGGGCTCTGCAGCCTCATCTGATTCGCAGTAGTTGTGTTTACTCCCCACGTTCCTCTGCTTTTTGTTTCCTTCTATTAAATCCAACTAAGACACTGTGTCACCAGATTGCAGGCTGAGATGCAAAGCAGCCAGGCTGCATGCGCTTTCAAACCATGGGGAGGTCTCTGGAGATGACCCAGCTGACAGCCCTGAGCCTGTCTGCTTCATTCACACACAGCTGTCCACATATTTCATTCCTCCAGCAGCAGCAGCAGCATTGCTGTGTGAGGGGAGCAGTGATTACTATTTCTCCAGGCAAAGCTCTAGGGCAGGAAGCCACGGAGTGTGGCTGTCAGGCCTCTGTCCTTCCTTGATTTGCCACGTGGGAGAGAATGTCAGGTGTGTTGGGGTCTCTGTTTTCAGGGTGATGTTGAAGTGACAGCATTTGCCTCGTGGTGAGTGACCAAGCTGTCTTCTTTGTGTGTCCCTGCAATCCATTTTCACTGGAGAGGCTGCTCTCTCCTGTAGAGGCATGCATTAATCATCAGATTCTGCAGCTCGGAGCAGCTGCATTGAGTCCATGGCTGTGTTGATCTGCTCTGGATGCTGCAGATGTGGCGGAGCCTGTCCTGCATTGAGGTTTTGACAAGGCTGCATCCAGATGCTCCCTTCATCAACTGTGTTAATGGGAAGAGAGACCAAAAGTGGCCTCTGTGCTGAGTCATATAGGGTGACCATGCTATCCAGAACCAAGCTCTCCTTCTCACTGTGGCATATTGCAAGGTAAGAGAAGCCAAACCTGAGCAGATATGTAGCTTAGAACAGAACTCACTGGCATGCCCACTGTCATCGCAAAGCTGGGCATAAAGGAGCCAAGCACTTACAATGTCTCCACAGTACACATCCCCCAAAATAGTAATCCATCAAGTAATTCTTGACTGCAGGTGTGACTTCAGTGATGGAACACCCAGTTTCCACAGAGAGGTACAAGAGGGCTGTAAAAAGCCTTGGCACTAGAGAGCTGGCTGTAGAACTCTGCTTGCCATTCCCTTTTTCCAGGTTTCTGAGTGTCCTTGCTAAGAGCTGCCTAATAGTTCTGGCATTTTTTCTTTTTCTTATGCTTTATATAAGCACCATTTCCTTTCCTTCATGTCAGACTGGAAGTGATGCAGCAGCTGGTACAAAAAAAAGTTGCATTACAACCTCTTCTAGAAGCCTCTACCGAGTTGAGGGCCATTCTTTCTTACATTTGATGCTTCCAGAGACTGCATCCAGCGTCCAGTAAAAAGATAACTTCTGCCATTGGTCAGTGCATCACATGTATTCAGCAGGAGCAGAAATCAAAGAAGGTCACTGCGGTTAAAAAGATGTAATGATGGAGTTTATTTCTGAGGCGTGGCTGATGTTCTGGAAATATTTGCAACCAATATCTTCTGTAAGAGGAGTTATGGAGCCTTCAATATAAATTGAAGGCAGAAATCAAAGGGCAAGAGGGGTGAGTGAATACAATTTTGTATTTTGGTTTTTAATCTGTTTTTCAGCTGGTTCTGCTCACATACAGTGACTGACCTGAGCTAGGCTGATGCAGCCTTTCCTGTTTCGTTAGCAATGCTCTTGACCCTGATAGTGCATCTAATTTTGCTGGGTTGGTTGGTTGGTTGGGGAGCTGCCATCTAATCTGCTCCCGGTTGTCCCTGCAGATCTTCCACATGACCTACGATCTGGCCAGTGCAGTTGTGCGGATCGTGAACCTGATTGGGATGATGCTACTGCTGTGTCACTGGGATGGCTGCCTCCAGTTCCTCGTGCCTATGCTGCAGGACTTCCCTGATGATTGCTGGGTATCCCTCAACCGCATGGTGGTAAGTGCTTGCCCCTCGTGCTCCCCAACCCACTGCTCACAGCATCACCTTTCAGTTCCCCATCTTCTGCCACCTCCTTTTAGGGCCTTTCTCCACTATCCAGCAGGCACTGATAAAGCCACGTTGGGCCTGGGGACTCCTTGGGGACAATCTCAACAACAGGACAGTGTCGGGACTGCAGAGTAGAAACCAGGCAGCAGAGCCCCTGCAGCAGAAGGCAAGAGCCAGGCTCCCCCTCCTGGCAGGAGACAGCAAAGAGCAAGAATTAAGGTGTCTTTCCACTGAGATCTGGGCATATTGAGCCAAATGGGGGTCCTAGAGCCCTGGCTGGGTCTTAGGATCCATAAGATCCTAATTCCCATGGCTGGCCTCAAGGAAACTGCTCAGCCAGCTGCTCCATATCCACTTGAAGGATGAACGTGGTCACACTGCATGCTGCACAGTATTGCAGTAAAGTGGACTGAAATAGACTGCCGTGCCACAGTTTGGCCTCCCCTTGTAGGAACAATGGCCAGACTTCCCAGTGAGGTCCCAAGCTGTGCACTGTTGCTGTGAGGGAGATTTATACCATATGGTACGTGCGCAGGGATTTCGTGGTACCTTTCAGCCATCTCACCGAGAATTCAGGATCTTTTATTCAAAGGGACAATGTCCAGTTGATTAAGCAGCAAAAACTGACAAAGCTTAAAAAAATTGCCTCTTATTGCAGCTCTTAACCTCTAGATTTCCCCAGCCAATTTCTTCTTTTAAAAAAAAAATAATAATAATATCAGGCACTCGGGCAGAACAGAACAAATGCAAAATGTATAAAAGAACTGCCAGCTTCCATGGCTTCTGCATGCAGAGCTGTGGGCCCATGCTGCCCATGCCTGAGATGAGCGAGCAGCCGTCAGAAGTCCTCTGTTTGGGGGCTTGTTTGTTTATTTCTTCCCTCTGCAATAATCGTTCGTTTCCTGCTGTTGAAAGGTGTCAGACTGACAGTTCTGAAGACTACAGCCCTTTATTTATCTACATCAGAAGAACAACCCATGCAGCAGCTGCCCTGTCTTCCCTGTGCTGCTTTTTTATTATTTATATGACAGGAGCAATGAAAGATCAGGGCCCCATTGTGCCTGTGCTATTTGGGTTCAAAAGGACATAGAGCTCCTTGTCCTGGAGAGCTCAGAGCTGCAGACAAATCATCCCCATCAGATGAAGTGACTTGGCCCTGGAGTCCTTGCACAACAGTTCTGGAGCAGCAGATTTGAGCCATGTTTCCTTATTCCTGATGTACTGGACCCTAATAATTCCTCCTCTTTCCACTTACTTGGTCCAGTCTTCTGGCTGAAAAACTGCTCACTAACCAAATGATCACTGAGCATATGTTTTTGTGCACTGAAAGCTTGGGTGACAACCGCAACAAAGGATTACCACCTCATATTCTTACTGCTTAGCCTGCACACCTTTCTCAGCTGCAAGTCTGAGAACAGAGGGAGAAGGATGCAGAGGGCTCAGCAGAATCTCCAGGAGGCAGGATAGAAACTTTCTATTCAGAGCAGGGCTGTGCCAGGCAAGGACTCATGCTGCAGTACTTGTCTTCCCATCCTGTGAAGCTGGGAATTAAATTTGCCTTGTGTGATTTTTTTTTTTTTTCCTCAGCTTCTCATCTGCAGCAAAATCACCTTAATTTTTTTCACTTCATAACAGTGAAAAAAAGTGATGATCTCAGTGACTGTCTCAGAAACAGAATCTCAGGAAAATGGGATGAAGAACTGGAGAGATGGTTATGTGTTCCACCTATAATTTAGGTGGCTTCTATTCCAAAGTTGTTCCGGAAAATGCCAGCCCAAAAATAACTTAAGAACATTTTTAAAAAGTATATATGGAATCAGAGAGTTTTTTCTCACGATAAGGTTCTGTTCTCTTATCTCCTGAGAAGACTTCCAAATGTGTCAGTGGTAGCCTCTTGACTAGAGATGGAAGTGAACGGCGTAATTAGTGCAACAATTTCCATATAGTCCATTGTGAAGTAATGAGAGAGTCAGGAAACAGCAATAAAACCAGCAGCCTGGGCTGTCCTCAGGCTTTGGTGCAAAGGTATTGATGCTGGTTTGCAGAATGGCTTTGTGTGAGATGTGATGGACGGCGGGTGGGAGGACAGCATGGCTTCTGTTGGTGCCAGTTGGTAAGTTGGATGTGGGGTCTTTTAGTTCTGACCTGGGCACAGCTGTGAGGGGAGAAGTATTCTTGGTGCACAACTGCCGTGATTGCATGCAGGAGCCAAAAAGCTTTCCACTCTAGGTTAAAAAAAAAATGAGTTGTGAAGCTGCTGCATCCGAGGGGAGGTGAACAGGAGCTGCCAAATGCTTTGTGGGCTTTCTCCTTGAGTGCTGTTCATCCGCCATGCCAGAGTTTCCCACCTAGCTGCTTGGCAGTCCATAAAACAGCTCTGACTCCGATGCAGTGGGAAAAGAAGATTCATCACCTTCCATCTGCTTTCTAAAGGTTTGATCCTCTTCCAAGGGATCTGTGAAGCATCTGGTGTTGCCAACATCGTATCAGGGGCTTGATAAATCCCTGGGTCCAGTTCATCTTGTTATTTTCTATGTGTTCCATCCTTCATCTTCAGCAATTGTAGGAATGGCTATCTTTTCCTTCTTTCTGAACTGTCTCTGAAATGGCAGGGATGGATGTTTCTGGTATTAATTGCTCAGCCCCAGTCTCAGGGGTTTTGGCGCTAGCTTCCCTACAGGGCACTTTATTAAAAAGGGAAACACTCGTGAGTCAGCTCCAGAGAGGCATATGTGCAGGCAGCAGCATCTCCCCACGATGACCCTGGCAGCTCCTCGTCGGAGAAATCTGAGCTCTGCTGAGACCTGAAAGCTGCTGGAAACACGTGGCTTGTTCTCTTGGGTGTTGTGCTGAACTGATAAACTCAGCAGGGAAGGCAAATATCCCCATGTCAAATGCAGTGACCTTGCATAGGAAATACTAATCATCTTCCCTTCTACCAGAAGGAGAGTAGCTCCCCCTTTGAGCATACCACCCCCATCCCATGACACATTTTTTGGTGTTGCTGATGGAAAGTAGGAAGAGAAGCTGGTGCAGCATGTAGGGCGGAAGACAGAACAGTCTGGCATGATCTTCTGGGTGATTCCCAACTCTCTCCAAGCCTCAGGTCCAGCAGCTCCCTCACACTCTCACTCAGTAGGCTTATGAAGCTGTGCAGTAGCTGTTCATGTTTTATAAAAGCTGTCAGGGAGGAGCTGCAAGGGTAGGGCTGCTCTATGATAGTGTATGAGCCAGCAAGCAAGGGTGAGTCCAGCACAGTGCCCTTACCAGCTGGACCTAAACAGGGTAGGAAGAGCAGAATTGGTGATTAAAGGGTCCATGGACTATTCCAGAGAAGGCAAGGTGATAACCATAATGTCCAGCATCCATCCACGGAGTCCAGTTAGGAGCAGCAAGATAAGGGACCAGAGGCTACAGCAAAATTCAAGGCCTGCTAGGGTTTGGGGCTGGGCAGACGTACAGCCCTGACCAGACAAGGACTGGGTGACCAGGCTGAGCTCTGGTGGAGCTCCCGAAACACTGGGGTCATGGATGGGGGTCCCACAGAGACCTGGGCAATGAAGATTTTCTGGTGCACTCAAAGTCCTGAGAAAACCTTTCATAAGACAAAGGCCATGCAAAGCTCACCCCGGAAATAAGCCCAGAACAGGCAGGTGCTATCCAATATGAAGTTTGACCCATCATCTTCATTTCTGGTCCCACTGCTGCTGTCCTCTAAACTCCATCTGAAGGTGTTTTCCCTACCTAGCAGTTGTGGTGTTGTCCAGGGGAGGGCAGTGATGCTCAGAGGCCTTTATTCTGCAGCACAGCACAAATGGTGTGCAGCAGCAAACCTGGAGTTTGCTCTGAGGGCATATAAAATCATTGCTGAGCCAGATGTGGGAGTTCACAAAGTGTCCTCGTGCCCTGTTTGTCTGGGCTGATAGTCTCAGGTGTGAAGTGCCTGCAAACTGCAGCTCATCTGAGTAGGATTATATATGGAAGGGGATTGGATGCTGAGTGAAATACTCTCTTTCACTACGGACAGGTTCTTAAAACTTAGAAATGGTAGCGGTGTATATGGCAGGCATAATGGTGTGCCCGTGGATTGTGCCTCTACACCAAGAATTTACCAGTACTTTCCAGTTTTTCCACTGCTCTCTTTAGTCCTGTCTAGTGGGGGTTCAGCCAGATGCACTCACATGTTCTTCAGATCAAGCAAAATCCTGTGAGACCCTCTACTGTTTCTTTAGGTGCTTCTCTAAGGTACTGCTGAGCACAACGCTGCCTTTGAAGAGTTTCAGCAGTGTGCTTCCAAGTATTCAAGAGTGGAGACAGGAGCAGAGGCATTGAAGTCCAGACACTAATCCCAAAGAAACCCTTATAGTCCTGCCAGTGTGGGTGTTAAAAACAAGCTAGTTTGAGAAACCACTTCAAAGTCATTTTAACTCCCATTTGCAAATGCTCATAGTGCCTGGCATGCGTTTGAGATAACATCCCTCTTGACGATGTTCGAGCACAGATCTGTAGCTCCATTTTAGCTTGCTTTGAGATTTGGTTAAGGAGGAGCCATGTTCTTTCTGCGCTTTGAGGGCCTCGTTTATCTACCTTAATGGATCATTTTAGCCACTAGGGTGTATTTGTAGTATAGTCCTCCACTATAGGGGCTGGTTTGGTACAGGGGCAAGTACAGGGCACTGTGATGCTGATAAGCTTCTGATCACGTTTGGAACCAGTGCTGCTTCTCTGTATTGCATTCTTGGCCTGCCTGTTTATTCTGTGGGAAACAAAAGGGTGTAGAGCAGGTTTGAAAAATAAAGATATACTCAGACTTCTAAGGAAAGACGGTGCTGTGAGGATCCAGTGCTCCTTACAGATGCTCAGAGGTTGTGTCCTAAAGGTAACTGCTTTGGAAGATTCTTCCTTCATGGAATTGCCTCTCTTTTAGCAGTCCTTGATCTCTCCTCCCAGCAGGCCAAGCTACTCAGGACCATTGTAAACACCCTGTGTTTTCTCCAGTTCTTGCCCCTCAGCCTGTCATTACTCAGCCTGGCACAAAACAGGCTGTCCTCGCAGGGAGCCATGCTGCTGATGGAATCTGAGGTCATTGCTCATAACTACAGAGTTCTCAGGGAGCTGGAAGTGTTTCTGCAGGCTGCTGGGGCTTGTTGGTATTGGACATCGTGGGTTTGGATGACTAATTTCTACACTGCAAGCCTCCTACACCCAAAACTTTGTTGGGAACTGTTGGCTCCTGCTTACATAGGTGGGAACCAAATCCAGGGTGGTTTAGTGACTTGCCTGCTCCTGAACAGCAAGTTGCTAGAAGAATGACTCTCAAAACTTGAACCTGACTGATGCCCAGACTCTCCTCTTTGATCATTCACAGTTATGAAAGACCCTGGCAGCCGGGTTCCTGATGTCTGATCATCCAGCTCAGCTGATCTTTTTCTGTCTTCCCAGATTCCCTTTGGAATTTCAGCTCAGCATTTCTTTTCTCCCTGCCCTCAATTCTGTTACAGAGATGTGTTGCCCTGTTAAACTACTGCCACACTGAACTCAGAAGGCAGCAGCATTTCCAGGTATCATGGGAAAGGTATTTGCTTTGAGAACCTTCTGACTAAGAAGTAGAACTGGCCTGAGAGGGCAAGAGAAGAAATCACGCTCCTCTCCATCAAGCCAAGTACACACCTCTGTCCTTTCTCTGCCAGACTTACCTATTGGCTCTGTAATAGAAAGGCAGGCAGGGGCATACTGTGCTTTTCTCAGTTTGTGTTTGGTGCTGGGACTGACTCTTCTCCTTGCCTTGTCAGACTTCTCTCAGGGAGCTGCATTCAGCCCTGTATAGGCATCAGAGTACAGGTGTTCTTTGCCTTCCCCTGTAGCTGACTCCCCCTTTGGGCTGCAGCTTCTCACACATAGAGGCAGGCCATCTGCATTCCCAGGAGTAGAGACCCAAAGGCCACATTATCTTTCTTGTGGGCTCAGGGGGAGATTTTTCCAGTGCAGGAGGTGAACTGGTTCCTGCTTTGTTAGGGAGGTGAGCCCAGACAGGCTGGCGCCAGTAGGGAGCCATCCCTCCTGGGACCCTGGATGTGCTGCTGCTTCTGCGTCCGCTTTGCTGTCACTTCTGTTGCTTTGCCCTTCTTGTTGCAGTGTGAATCAGGCCTGCTTGCATAATGTAACTGGATATGGCTAAGGTAACACTGTCGCCTGTCTTTGTCCATGTGCTTATCTCCTACACAAGCATTAACACTGACCAGAGGTTCCAGCTCTTTGCCACAGCTCACAAACATTAACAGTGCTCTTCAGTTCTGTTTACTACTTGTCAGCTTACTGAAAAATTTCCATCAACATTAGTGACACCCAGAGAGCTGGTTTTTGTAGACAGGTCATCAGCCATTCACCTGACTGTGATAAGATCCCTCCAGGGAGGCATCCAGTAAACTCCAGGGCTTCCCGCATTGCAGGTCACCATTGCTGAGCCTGCTGTGTTTCTCTGAATGGAGTTCACAGAAGTATTGCTCACCCATCTGATGAGCCCCAAACCAGGTCTTCTGCACAACGACCTTCTGAGTTGCTCTGCTGTCTGTATCTGCACAGCTATATCCAAAGTGTATATCCAGCACCTTCCTAGGAACAGGAAGAAGACTGATGAATATACAGATGATGTGCTGTGATGAATGTCACCGTAGCAGTGGTATTTTTTCACACGTCTTGTAATAGCAGTGTGTGATGACAGTGCATTTACTTTACAAGGTTTTGTGGCAAGGACTTGCTAGCATATAATACCCACAAGGTAGTAAATGTAGCTTGTGCTGTTCCATGAGCTCAAACTAATCAGAGTAGTCCTGAAACTTATGTTGTCTTTCTCTCCCTTTTGCATGATGTAATCGCTGAGGTGCTTCTGCTGTTCATTGTGGTGGGAGAGCACAGCATGTCTGAAAGAAGCCATTGATTTCAACTGGCTTCTCACTGTGGTTTATTGCATCTCTCAAATGAAGCCATTTGTAGTTTGTTCAGCTCCCTGAAAAGGCCCAGTTTGACCCTGCAAAGAACTCTCTGCCTGGACATTATCATCTTAATTTTCTGCCCTCCCCATCTCTTCAGGTAATGACCAGAGACCCTGGGCATTTCATAAACTGCTGGGGAGTAAACGATTTTCCCTGCTTTAAGACCCCACTGCTGAAAGGTTTGCTCAGGCTCTCTTCTAGCAGTTCTCTGAAAAATCCATTTCTCAGTGGAGCGATCATTTGCATCAGTCCCTTTTCCCACACGTGGGTCATTTGGAACGCATTGCAGTGCATCATCTCAGTGTATCCCAGCTTAGCAAAGTGTCAGTCAGGATTCCTTTCTGAAAGCTGTGCTAGAAAGAATGCATGGAATCTGTAAAAACCCTGACCAAAGTCAGTTATTGTCAGATGACTAAATGTAGGGTTTGTATATGTATCCAGTGTGCCCGACACTTCTAAGCCATCACATTGTTTGTTCAAAACACAGAGGTGCTCTGAATACGGACTTTGAGTCTAACGTTAGGCATCGTTTTCTGAAATGTGTTCATCTCAGTGAATGTCTTGTCCCACTGCTAAAGCTTTGTCTGTCTATCTGTCTCTTTAGAATGACTCCTGGGGGAAGCAGTATTCCTATGCGCTGTTCAAGGCAATGAGTCACATGCTCTGCATTGGGTATGGGCAGCAGGCACCCGTTGGCATGTCAGATGTGTGGCTCACTATGCTGAGCATGATTGTCGGTGCCACCTGCTATGCCATGTTCATCGGCCATGCCACAGCCCTCATCCAGTCTCTGGACTCTTCACGGCGTCAGTACCAGGAGAAGGTAAGGACTGGGCTTTGCAACCCTTCTGTCACCTAGGGGTGGTTTACGCATCGTCTGGAGGAGATGAGGGCTATGAGTGACCCACACAAGAGGCCAAAAGTGCAGTGTCTTTGTCACTACTGTAGCTTATTGGTATTTCATAACTATTTGTTTACCCAACAGAACCTCAGAAGGAAGTGGATGCAAGATCCCATGAATAACAGTAGGGCAAGTGGGGGATTATTTTGTCCGTGACTGTTTTACATTGGCATTATCCATGTCGGTGGTATCTAAAATTCTAAGTCATTTTCTGACATCTTTTTTCAAATCCTGACTAAATGTTCAGAGTGTGCAGCTTTTGTTTAGCAGCACTTCCTTTAAAAGTATCCAGATTAATCACATCAGTGCTCATGAGTGAAACTACGTAACAAACCCAAAGCACAGCTCAAAGCTCAGAAGCACCAGGTAGGTTCCCCTGGTAGCTATGGAATTAATTGCAGTTGCTGAGTTGCATAATGTAGGACACAGACAGAAATGTCACCACTGATCAGATTACCACTGCAATTAGCAGTAGCTTCTGGTGGTGGTTTTAAGGTGATGCTGTGAGTTTGTAAGATGTTATGGAGCAAACGGGGTCGCTCACCATGATGATGGTGCAGATGGTGCAATGATATTTTTCCTTCTAGGACACAGGTGAGCAGGGCTTCTGCCTCAAGTTCTGGCTGAACCAGCATCTCCACAAAACGGGAGAACTTGTTGAAGAATGACTGTGTGTCACTAAGAGCAAGGGCTTGGAGGGCTCAAGAGTGTTATGGTCAGGGTTATATGGGTTATATTTGGTCTTAAGAAGAGGAAGAACGAGGTGCTAGTCCTATTCTGACATTGCTTCTTGTTAATTAAACTAGGTAGCTATTGTTCAATCATGTGAAGTATGGCTGGCATGCGCTGGCTTAAAAAGAGTGAGTTTGAAGCTGTTGCTTGGGAGGAGGAGATGAGAGAAAGGACGTGCAAGATGGGCTAGAACAAGTCTGATACACTGGGATTACAGTGCTGGGCTGCAGAAGGACCTTGCAGTAGAGCAGAGGCTGAAAGCAAAGCCCAGAGGCTGAATCATGCTCTGAGGATGGAATATCTGAAACCGCAGCTGGAGCTAAAAGAAAAGGTCCAATTGAAGATGAGTGGAGGACTGGGTTACTTCTTGCTTCTGTGTTCCAGATTGGCTGGACTAAGGCTAATTGAAAGGAAGGCATGCCAAAGAGAAGGACACTGCAGCACTAGGAATGCAAGCTGATCAAAATCTGTGTGTGCAGAGTATTTATTCAAATTTGTTTGAAGTAGCATAGAAGTCAAGGACTGATTTGCAAATCCAGCCACCTGGTCAACCGAGCTGCAGCCAAGTTTACACCTGCAGGACAACGCACTGCAATTTTTTCCCCAGCCAGGTCTGGAGACAAGGGCAGAACTCGTCCGTAGATGTTTGACTCTTGTCAGTGCTCAGGGAAACCAGCCACCAGAAAGCCAGCAGGGACTGCAGCTGGGGTGGCAGAAGTGTGAAATGTTAAATAAAGCCTGATTAGAATGTGGAGATGTGAATAAGAGGGTTAATAGATTTGGGAGAGGAGCTTTTTGACAAAAGCAGTGGATGGAGGGTTTAACAAAGGATATATTTCATGTGTAGTGGTTACAGCAGGTTCATTTCACAAGGTATTCTCTTAAGAACAAAGCCTCAGGGACTGAGTACATTCAATTTCCTCTTGCAAATGGGAAAAATGATGGTCTAAAAACAAATATGTATTTACTTTCTGCATTCCTTAGCACTTGAATAGCCATGATTAAAATGAGGCCGCTTCATGATTTGCAGCCCTGCAACTCAATTTAGTTCAGTCCTCATGGGACAACGTGGCTGTTGAAGCATATTATAAGCAAAGAATCTCAACAAGTTGGCAGGGTCGACTGGGAGAAGCACACAGCAGTTTGGAGGCTGCTGCTGAGTACACCTTCAGGCTGCAGACAGGGCTCTGCATCTCACCTCAACAGCAGCTCTGGCTGCAGAAATTTATCAGCTGTTCTAGGAGTAGCCAAAGAAGGAGGCAGTGGGGAGGGAGAGGAGTGGCAGAAATGAATGTAATAACAGAACAGAAAGGAATAGCTAGATACCTTACTTTGTGTAACCTTCAAGACAAGGTTTGGGAGAGAGCTTGCAGTGAAGTTTCAGACTGATCGTTTTTTCTGCCAAACCAACTTGTTCTTCTCTTGTACAAACAGGGTTTCTGAGAAGGGAAGTAAAAGACAAAATGTGCTGTCTGTTGGCTTCACCAGCAGGCTTGTCTCAATAAACAGGACGTGATTTGGTCCCATCTTTCACTCTTGATTAGATTCATTTGGACACACTCCCTCTTTTGTCTAAACGTCCTCCTGTAGGAGATACCTGAACTTCATGCCACGCCGGTTCTGCAAGGCAAGGAGGCCATACAGGATCAATGGGTTGATAGGAACCATGAAGATACTGGAGACAGAAGTTGAACCCTCCAAATCAGTGTAGTGCCAAGGTTCCTGAGTACAAGTGGAGAGTCTCGTGTGGTACAGAGCACTCCTACCAGCTCAGGCACTGAAGTGGCACAGCCTTCGTGGCTCTGTGCCATCCCTAAAAAGCTCTGAGTCAGAATAGCTCGTTAGCTCTGGCACTCTGAAATGGCTGTCTTATTTCCAGTCCCAGTGGCAAAGTTAGAAGTTCTGTCCTGCATTGCAGAGTGTGTTTCGCCCTAAATGATTTGCCTGCAGTCACACAGCAGAGACAATAGCAGGCTCAGGAGCTGACTCCTGTCTCAGAGCTAGTGTCTAGCTCAAAATTACATTTGCACCCATAACTGCTGTCCTTTTTCTTACATTTATATGATGGGAAAATATTACCAGTCCGTCTCAAAGGCTTCTGATAGAAAAATTTCCCAACATCTTGGTAAAGAGTTAGCATTTTGTCAGTGAATCTCACAGCTCTGAGCAGAGGGGAAGCCTCACACACCTGCTCTCACCCAGTGCTCCCTGCCTCTACTCCCAGCTGTGCAGTTTCACTCTGGTGCTCCACTCCTCATGCTTCTCTGCTGAGCTGATTTCTCTCTTCTGGCTTAGTTTTGTTTTCTGCTAGATCAGCAGGCTGAATTGCTGCACATTCTAGCGAGTGCCAGAGCTGGTGCAGGGTAATGACAGAGAGGAGGTCCACAAGCAGGAGTAGAGGCTTGAGGCCCCTTTCAGCTGTTCTTGGATCAGTTCAAACCTTAGCATCTAAATTTGTCATTGACTGCAAAATTGCCATACAATCTACATTAGCTGTGGCTCACAAGAGAAGGAGAGTGTTTTGGGCCCAGGAGATGAGCAAACTAGGCTGATGTGCAAGTTATTTTCCTCCTTGGTGCAGGTTGCCCTATTAATTTCCTTCTCTAATCCTGAAGCTCAATTGGATTAATATTTATGTCAAGTCACCACAAACAAACACACTCATCCTCCCCAGTTGGCTCTGTAACCTTGAGGCTGTTGGTGATCGTGCTGCTTACTGCAGCCATGCTCATTGGAACAAAGCAGGGAGAGACTCTGGATTTCACTCTCCCATCGCAGCAGGATGCAGGCAGTAATGGGCATCCTGCAGAGAGGCTTGGCTCTCCCGCATTATCTTCTCAGGTACATGCAGAAGAATGACTGATGATAGGTAGGAATTGCTGCTGTCAGCATTGCAGAGCCCAGCAAAGCTGTAATCTCTCCTGCCAGAGCCTCATCTCTACTCGAGATCTGTCTCTGGTATTCTCCCGAGCTCTCTGTTCTCCAGATTCATTCCCCTGCTCCCCTTCCCCTAATAGTCTATCCAGTTCTTCTTGTTCCTAAAATACAGATTAAAACTGGGGAAATACTTACATATTCATATCATTATTCTTAATAATCACCTGCTGCAGCACAATTGCAAGGGGCAGCATTAAAAAGAGAAGTGCTTTCTGAATCCTGCAGAAGCGCTCATGATCTCAGTGCCTGAAACAGCTGTGTAGTCACCATTATCACAGCCCTTCTTGTACAGATTCATCCATGGTCTGGCTGTCCAAGCCAGCTCTCAACATTTTTGGTCCTCATCCTGCTGTCATTGGCCTGAACTCACCAGAGAGGATTTTGATACTGACTATTGGGAAAAAAATAGTGATTGTAAAGGCTGAAGCATAGTACATGGAACATACAGTCTTTGTTGGAGGGCAAAGCAAATGTTGGACCAGTATTTGTCAAGGAAGAAGTGAGAGACTCGTGTTAGGGGAGAGTTTGAACCTGGTGATCTCATAAGGTCCTTTCTGTAGCACCACTGTGCTTCAGTGCTACAAAGGGAGCTGGGGATCCATCTCCTGGGCATAGCCAGTCTTTGCCCTTTCCTGGGGACCAGAGTACAGAGTCTTAGTAGGCAGAAGGTTTAAGAAAGGATTTTTTCTTCTGGTAAGTAATTAAACTTTAGAGCTGCTGCTACAGGGCACTGAAAAGGCCCAAAGTTTAATGAACTTCAGAATACTTAAAGAAATTCACACAAGGAAAATCTTCCAAGTATTATTGAATGCCCAGGTGCAGTTTTAACTCGTGGCAGTGGGTAACCCTCATCTGCTTTTGTCAGAAGCTAGGAGGGTATGGCCATGATCTAGGCTACTGTGTGCCTCTTTTGATCTTTCTCCTTTTCCTCAAAGCATCTGAAATTGTTGAAGAAATCACCTTTTGTGTGTCTTTATGCTGTTGTGCTTTGCAGTTTTCTCAACTGGCTCCAAGTGAACGTGTGCAAGAAGTTCAGTGCAGAGATCCTAGCTGGGGTCCTGGATAGAGTATAATCACATTAGCCTGGCAGCATGCCCTTGCTTATTAGCTCCCCTCCCTCCCCTTCTCTAAGCAGAGCTAATTAACCCAAGCACAGCACTGCACCGAAGCTATATTAATTCTTGTGGCTCCAGGGTTGGCTTAGCTAGTGCTACCTTAGGGATGACATGGCACAGACCTATGAAGATAACTTATGTCAGCTGCTATGTTAGCACTGAGGTGGGTAAAGACTGCCACTATTCCTACATGTGCTCTGCCACAAAGCTGTCAGATGGGAGATTTCCCATTCATTAGCAGCCTGGACAACATTTGAAGTGTTATTCCCTCGTTGGCTGATGTCTTTGATTCCCCAGGTGGCATTCCCCGGGTTCTTAGAGACAAAAGGGGTTATGTAGAATTCTCCCTTCCTGAGCTAGCATCTCAATTTTGGATGGTGGAAAGGCTGTGAAACTCCTTGAGCCTTCTGTTGATATGTGAGAGGCTCAGAAGAGTGCAACACTCAAGAAATTGGAGGTGCCTGGGAAATTTAATCAAATTTCCTAATGGGAAAAAAGTTTGGAGAGCCTTGCTTTATCCAGTTATGCCTGTGTGAGTTGTGTATTACCTCAGGTCTGTTCAGAGATGGCCTGAGAGCTATTATGTCCCACGTTACTGTGAATCAGAGCATTTGGGTTAGATAACAAGGCTTAGAAATTATGTGATATATCGATTGTTTCTAGCTGCAAGGGCTGCTGATGTGCAGTGTCTCAGGCAGTGCCTCCAGGTAGGTTCTTCTGTAATCAGGGCTGGCATTTCTGGCAGCTTTGTAGGCCAGTCAGCTCAGGACTGTGTGCCCAGCACAGCAAAGTAGCTGTCCTACAGGTACCACATCCATCTCCTTTTTCATAGAATCACAGAATCACAGAATGGCCTGGGTTGAAAAGGACCACAATGCTCATCCAATTCCAACCCCCCTGCTATGTGCAGGTCACCAACCTCCAGACCAGGCTGCCCAGAGCCACATCCAGCCTGGCCTTGAATGCCTGCAGGGATGGGGCATCCACAGCCTCCTTGGGCAATGATTATAAGAAATCAGTAATCACAGAAGCACAGAATCACAGAATGGCCAGGGTTGGAAGGGACCTCAAGGATCGTGAATCTCCAACCCCCCTGCCACACGCAGGGCCACCAGCCTTCCCACCTAATGCTAGACCAGGCTGCCCAGGGCCCCATCCAACCTGGCCTTGAACACCTCCAGGGATGGGGCATCCACAGCCTCTCTGAGCAGCTGTTCCAGCACCTCACCACTCTCTCTGTAAAGAACTTCCCCCTGACATCCAACCTAAATCTCCCTTCCCTCAGCTTAAAACCATTTCCCCTTGTCCTGCTGTCACTCACCCTTTCAAAGAGTTGATTCCCCTCTTGTTTGTAGGCTCCCTTTAGGTACTGAAAGGCTGCAATGAGGTCACCCTACAGCCTTCTTTTCTCCAGGCTGAACAAGCCCAGCTCCCTCAGCCTGTCCTCATAGGGGAGGTGCTCCAGTCCCCTGATCATCTTCGTGGCTCCTCTGGACCCCCTCCAACAGCTCCCTGTCTTTCTTGTACTGGGGGCTCCAGACTTGGACGCAGTATTCCAGATGGGGCCTCACAAGAGCAGAGTAGAGTAGAGTAGAATAATAGGCTGTTGCAAACAATGTTTGTTAAGTCCGTTGTTTTAAGGTTATTTAATTGTTTTCATTAGAGAATCTTGGATTGATTATAGCACGAAAATGCTTTCTGAATGAAAACCCAATGGTTTCTTCTAAAAACATCTTGCAGTGGAATTTCCACCCTCCCTCCCCTTTATGGCTGTAAATTAACTGGAGTCAAGTAGTTTGTTTTTTACAGAAGAATATTTTGTGATGAACGTTTTATTCCTTGAGAGTGCTTACCTCCATCTTACAGTGACACTGTAAAACCTCCTCCAGATACCCCTGCAGTGATTTAACTGCAGTCATCACGAAGCTGGCAGTTCGGCACCCAGGAGTGTGTCCATCTTCTAAGCACTAGAACCTCTACAGACAGCATAGCTGGCTGAATGGGCTGACATGCAGAGTTCAGGCAGTGCCCTCCCTGTGCTCAGGCAGAAGTTGGTGACATTTTGGTGTCTTTCACATCTTCACAAAAGGAGACGCAAATCTGCCAAATCTTTCGTTTGTTCACAGTTTTGCCTTCTGTCACCAAGTCTATGTTGAGGATTGGTCTTGGTCTGCTGTATCAAAGATAAAGTGATTGTAGCTAAGATTTTGACATCTTAATTCTTTCTGAGAGTGGAAGCCAGACAAATAGCTCTGTTCTTTAAGCAATGTCAGGCACAGCCTGGGCTGAGCAGTATGTTCGTGCACGCACGAGCGCTGCGCGTTGTCACGGAAAGGAAAGTGCTCTTGCCTCAGCAGCTCTTTGTATCCCAGTGTGGGATTTCAAACTTCATTATCAGTTTTGAAATTCACTTTGGCACTTGAACCAGAAATAAATAAATAAATAAATAAATAAATACATC
Source organism: Phasianus colchicus (assembly GCF_987193195.1). NCBI lineage: Eukaryota > Metazoa > Chordata > Aves > Galliformes > Phasianidae > Phasianus > Phasianus colchicus. Next base: position 2,332,251 of record NC_143447.1, on the reverse strand, counting down.
ACAATGTGAAGAGCTCAGGCTCCCTGCTGAGCCACCTCTCCTGGCAGAAAGCTGCTCCCGGCAATTCTGATCTCACATCAGACTCACTGTTCCCTTTCCTACATCTCTAGCCTTTGTCTCCTGGTAGACTTTACCTCATTTCTCTTGTCTTTCTCCTCTGATGAAAGTAATGTTGATCTCTTTTTCCCCACCATGCTTCCAAGTGTGTGGATCCGGCAACATGACCTGACATCTCTAGAATGTCCTGTGATAGGGATTTCACAGTGCTTGAAGAATAAAAGATCCATTGGTCGTGTCCAAATGTCTGCTGTGCTGCACTACAAATGTATGCTAGGATATGCTAGCCTTTCCCAGACTGGTTGTGGAAAACAAGCTGTTTCTATGGCCATGGTGTAAGGTTTGTACGTAGTGCATTCAAGATTGCAGAATCTTTCCATCAGGCAAAGGATTGAAGCTTAAGGCAGAGCACCTGTAATAGCAAACAGGCATTGCCACAGCATTTAAATGCAAACAGGTAAATGCAAATAGGTCTGTCTGAAAATTCTTGGATCCCATCTCCTGAGACCCCCGAAACTCATGGATGTTTCCATCACTTGCAGCTAAGCAGGGCCACATCTTATGGCACTGTGACAGCCAGCTCATTGCAGTGTGCTGAACAGCACCCATGGTGGGATTCCTGCTGGTGCAGTAATGCAGCCAATGGGAGGAAGTAAACAACTGCTTCATCAAACTTGTAATCGACCCTGCTGACATCTCGCCACCAAGAAATGGGATTGTCTGAAGCTTAATCCTTGCCTGAATAGCTACTGATGAACAGCAAGGAGAGGCAGCAACAGAGACTCCTCATTGTAATGAATGTTGTATAGAAAGTGGAAAACTCCAAAAATTCCCTGCTAGTGTCTGTGATATTCATAACAGAACAAGAGCTTGATTCTCCATAAGATCATTTCTGAAGGTATCACTGAAGTAGAGTTCAAAGCATTCAGTGTATTTCAGCATGTAACATGCAGCACTTGAAAATCATCCTTCTGTAGCAAATGGAGCTAGCGCTGCCATGCAGAAATTAACCCAGTGTTTGGAAGAGCTCAGAACCAAGATGCATATAAAGCTTCTTCCAGACTGAAGACTGGATCTGTAGGAAGCAGTCAATAGCACCCAAAGCTGAAGTGTTGGCAAGATAAACTGCTAGCTTATATCCAGTACGGTCTTCAGCAAAATATCAGGGAGAAAGCAAAATGTTGTGCTCTAAAGCTGACACAAAGTAAGCTACAAGCAAAGGGAAATCAGCAAAGATTGCAGCAGCACTCTTGCTGCTTGATTTTATTTGTTACAAATATTCCATTTTCTTCCCTTAAACCACTCTCTCCTAGAGTCACTGGACTCCATGTGAGAATGTGGGTTGATCACATTGAGATCTCACGGTCACAGAACAGATCCTGAGGGTGAGAGCATGAATGGCTTAAGAGATAAAAAGCAGAACTCAGCATTTATTAGGCTTTGATGACTACTAAGTGCTGGGGAGCTGACATGGCAGCACTGTTTTACTCCTAATCGTATGTCAGAGAAAATAAAACAAAGATGCAACTGTGTCCTATCAAGACACTCCATCTGGAGAATCTTGTCACTTGATCTTTGCCCTTATGAAGCACAAATCCACTTAAGAGAGATGCAGTGCTGTACATCATGGCTGATTACGTGTATCTTAATCCAGTCTCAGGATGTACACTGCCATTCCCATGCAGCATTTGAAATGCTGTCAGAGCATCATAATATTTCACTTAATTGAAAATCCATTACTCTACTTGGTTCACCTTTTCCTTACACAAGTGCATCTCTGTTGACCTCCAGGAAGTTCAGATGTGGAGAATGGGAGCAGAATTAAAGTCCATCCCACAGCAGCTTCAGCCCATTCCTGAAGTAATTCAACCCTATATGGGAAATGTGCTTTAATCTTTGGGTGAAGGGCAGCTAGCATCCCAAGTACCTTCATTACAGTAGGTGTGTGCCCATGTTGGTGAGCATTCTGTGCAAGTGTGTGTGTTTGAGTTAACCCAGTTGCAAGAACAGCAAATGGCATTTCTCTGAAGCTCTGCAGAGTGAGGGCTGTGGACCAAAAGAGGACTCAGAGAAGGATCTATGCCAGGGTTGGGATAGGAGCAGCTCCTCTCAAAAGCAGCATCTTTGTCATATTCACAAATAGGGTGAGGAAATAGTCTAGCTTTTCCAGACAGTGATTTATTACTGCCAAAGAAAGAAGGACTCATGACAGAGATTGAGGGCATGAAAGACGTTAAAAATATTTAGTTCTCCTTGGACTGTGAGTGAAGTGTGGTATGAGGGAGGGGAGTGGTGAGACAGCTAGGGAAAGCTGCAGGTTCCAGAAGGAAAAATACTCAGCTAAGTTTCTGGGCAGCCTGGTTTGGTGGTCTGGGCAGCTGTGTCTGGTGGTTGGCAGCCCTGCACATGGCAGGGGGGATGGAACTAGATGAGCAGTGTGGTCTTTTTCAACCCAGGCCATTCTATGATTTTAAGTGGTTCCCTTTTGGTATATTGCCTCCCTCAAAGACTTATTCAAGGAAAAAATGTACTTAAAATAAGTTCAAAATTAAATGGACTTGATTGTCTTCAGAACGATTTAAACAACTCCTAGTGAGTCTTTCCATTTGAACTCAGAGAGGGCACTGATGTCTGTGTGTCCCTCTGGCATGGGGTGAGAGGAGGCAGCACTGCCAAAGACAGGAGAGCAGAGACGTGTCCTTCTGCTTAACAGGGAATTATGGATTCTTATCTCACAGTTTTCTTTCGTAGGCACATTTGTAATTCGTAAGCAGAAGGAAAACCTCTCATTCTGGGGAAGTAAGTCTGTCCTGTTTTTGCACTGAGCCTTATCTGGGAACAGTTAGTGTGGGAGAATCTGACAAGCCCTAGAGGCTTTGCAGGGCGGTTATTTATTGTTCTTTGTTACAAAGCAATAAATCCATATACAGTAGTGAATAAGCAGAGAGTCCTGAGTGTTCCCATCCAACCTGTGCCTGCTGGAGCATTTTTCCCACAAAGCCAAGACCAGCTGGAGATTTATAGCAAGTGCTTATGGTGGGGAGAAGAGGGCTAGGGGGCTGGTGGCTGGTATTTGTGCCACTGGGCACCACCACAGGTATCACCTGGTGCTCTGACAGTGGGGCTCTTGGATGAAACATTCCTGTCGTGCTTTTACAGTGTGGTAGACAGGGTCCAATTCAGGACACAGGGTTTCCATTCATTTTGCCTCCCCTGTTGATGAGCTGCAAGCTATGCAGCACCTAGCACAGCCCACTACAGCATCCTGCCTACCTCTCCAGAACTTCAGCAATCCAAATAATAAAGTGCAGCATTCATTGCCAATTCAGCTCCCTGTGGGAAGGTGGTGACTCGCTTGACTTTGATCATGCTATAGTGATCATGAATATTTACAGCCAGCTCCTTTGCTGCAAGCTACAGACAAAAAGCTCTGGAAATGCCAGGAAACCCCGAGTGTCCCCTCTGCCACCTTGGCTTCTCCGAGTAATTCCTTCTCTTCTCTGGTGCAGATCAAGTTGTTAGCATGCAAGGCAGTGCCAGCACAGACTGTACTGAGTTCTGAGTGACACTGATGTGTGCAGGGAAGGTCTGTAATGAGCAGAAGTTCGGTAATTAGGCACTTCAGCACAAGCTGCAGTAAAGGGACATTCGGGGACAGATTTATTGGGGGAAAGAAGGAGGGCAAAGGGGGTGTGTGGTCCTCTCGTCAGCATTATTAGCACGGATGATACTCTGTACTGCAAACCAGGAGGAAGGGGTGTGAGCATTGCAGCACACACACCTTGTCCCTGCAGCACTACAGGGCAAGTGGGCCCATTTGCAGTCCTGTGCCCTTGAAGAGGTGTCAGTTACTGATAGAAAGCACCACTCATCCCCAAACATTGCTCTGGCATCAGACGCCGTGCCCTTGTATTCCCCTCTAAATGACAGGATGGAAATGCAATTCTTTAGGCAGAAACACAGACAGGTTAACATAAATGCAGGGAGCAACAGGGATCCAGCAGTAAGTGGAGAAAATCTGGACTTGTGCAGCTCTAAGTGAGGAAAAAAAAATGTTTGTAGTGAGCAGGTGAGAACACAGAGGAGAGGAAAAGCAGGCCATGGGTGCAGCTTCATGCGAGTAAATGTGATATTTGTTTTTGCCTGTGTCCTTCAGGCATCTGCTCCCAGTTCTTCCTCTGTGTTGTGTTAGTGAGGACGGTACTCAGGGAATGAGGAGCTGTGCTCATGGTGTAACTGACTGAGGATAAGATTAAGGTTAAAACATCAGGCATCTATTTGGGAAATATAACAAAGGTGTCTGCAAACTTGCCATGCATTAAGGCAATTGCTCTGTCCTGCACCAGGTTTACCTGCACCAACCTAGCTTGGTGTGAAAGAGTCAGGTATGGGAATCCTGTGATATGTAGTTGTCCCCACGTGGGTGCCATTTGTTACATGGCCTGGTAACTCCCTTTCTTCTTCTCTCCTCTGTGCAGTACAAGCAAGTGGAACAGTATATGTCCTTCCACAAGCTCCCTGCAGACATGAGGCAGCGCATCCATGATTACTATGAGCACCGCTACCAGGGAAAGATGTTTGATGAAGAGAGCATCCTGGGAGAGCTGAGCGAGCCCCTCCGAGAGGTGAGGATGGTGCATGTTCCTGCCATCTATGGCAGCTGCTCACTGTCCTGTCCCCATGGTTTGCAGAGGAGACAGTGCCCTGGCAGGTGCTCATCACACGAATGGTTTTAGCTTGGCACCTCTTGAGCCCATGGCAATGTTGGAGAGGAGCAGCATGTTACAAGACAGGTCATGTTGGTGAGGATAAGACAGCCACGTGCTTTGAACCCTTTTAGGAAAGACTTTGCTTTCCTGAGCCTGGCTAACCTCTGGCTGGCTATATAGCGCACAGAAGTACCCACTGCCCCTTTGTGTCCTTAAGGGCACTGTTAGATCTCTCCAGCAGATTCTGGTGGGGATGTGGAGATGATTTTCACTCCCGTTCCTGCACGTTTTGACTCTCCAATCTTCTCCCCTAAGGATCTTAATCCTACTGAGCTCCCCCTCCTTCAGTTGCTCCTGTCCTTTATTCCTGTGCACTGTAAGGGTCTGTTGCACCTTGCATTGCAGACTCAATACTATGGATAAATACCCTGGGATTTTTGAGAATGGTATGATGTCTAAAAGAGCAACCCTGGAAGAGAAGTCTCAGTAAGGAGGAGACACATGCTTCCCCTGCCCTCCTTCTTCCCGCTCCAGTCATCCAGGTGCTCCTCCTATGCTTGACTGGGGAGCATTGTGCTGGGTGATGTATTCAATATCACTTTCTGCTGCCTTCTGAGTCTGAGCTGACATGGCACAGAGCAGCTCCTGTGCAATGGAAAATGCTGTCATACCCTCTGAGTGACACCAAGCCACAGGAAGAGGCACAGTTCCCGTCTGCTCTGTGACAGCTGAACAGCTGAATTGGGTTTTCTTCAGCTGAGGTTGATGATCCAGCCCATGCCCCAGTGACTGGTGGGCACCTCTCCCTCCCTCCTCTTGACACTGTTCCCAGCTGCCCAGGATAATTATTTCTCTGAGAGCCATGGCACATTTGTGCTGTTTAATATCTCATTGTCAAGCAAGGGCAATGGAGTACGTAGGGCTGCCAAGGTGAGTTATAACATTTTCCCAGAGTGGAGCTCTGGGCTTTTTCATGCACAGTTTTACCACCGCTATGCACTTCTCATATACTCCAAAGCTTTCTGCAGGAAGAGATATATTTTATGTATTTGGGAGGATGAGGGAAATCACTCTTTTGTCCCTGCTCAAAGGGAAAGCATATGAATGAAAGCAGTGAAGCATGGTGTCAAACTATCAGCTTCAGTTAGCACTGCTACGTGCTGTGAGCATCCAGTGGCCCATTCTAGCCAACACGGGGGGAGCCAGACTAAGGGAACAGCATCTTTTTTGACTATTTAATGTACAGTGTGAATTTTTTAATATAGGTGGGAGAATGTCATTATGTTATTAGATGTTGACTAAGCATACATGTGTGTCTTTTCTGCTTCCTTGTCCCATCTTTTCTTCCTGTTTCTCTCCCCCACCCTCTCTTTCTCTTTTTATTCACTGTGCCATCAGGAAATCATAAACTTCAACTGCCGGAAGCTGGTTGCCTCCATGCCACTCTTTGCCAATGCAGATCCCAACTTTGTGACATCCATGTTGACCAAGCTGCGGTTTGAGGTATTCCAGCCTGGGGATTACATCATTCGGGAGGGCACCATTGGCAAGAAGATGTACTTCATCCAGCACGGGGTGGTGAGTGTCCTCACCAAAGGCAACAAGGAGACCAAGCTGGCAGATGGCTCCTACTTTGGAGGTGCGTGTTTATGGGTCACCTTTTCACAGTGAGGCCCACTGCTAGTGTTCATATCACCCTTAACTTGTCCTGGATACACAGGTGGAGCAGCATGCGGTCCTGATATCTCAGCCACTTCTTCATCCACCTTCTGTTCATCTCAGCTGTCTTGCAGCTTCTCATATAGTAAATTGTACAGTGGGTTGTGTCTGGGACTTACGGGCATTGCAGGAGTCTGGACTATAAATAATAAAAAGGGGAGAAGGAAAACTAAGCTCTTGTAGTTTCATTTCCTTCTGTCCCAAGCAAACTGATGGATCTGTGAAGCTGAGAAAAAATGGAGCATTCTCTGTTTTCCAAGCACATTTATAGTGTTGCCTATTCCTACTGTCTGGCATCTATCATATGAAGTACTGTATAAACATGGAGGGAAAAACATAGTCCATCATCTCCCCAGTCTGTGGCTCAGCAAAACGTTGTGAAGGTCAGCAGGCAGGTATAATGTGTCAGCAGCAGTGAAACTAGTACAAGGTCAGAAAACACCATAAGAGAAGTTTTAGGATACTGCTAACAGAGTAACACAGAACCACTCAGCTGTCAGAGCCCTGCAAAGACCTCACTGACACTCCAGGACAGACAGTTCTCAGGTAGATGTGGGTTTCAGTACAAGTGCTGAACATTCACCACTGTCTACTGGGAGGGGGTAGAATGAAACCTGCACTTCTATAAGGACTATTCTGTATTAAATCCTCGTCTTACACTCATAGTTCCTGCAAAGAAAACCTGTTTGCACCCACCTGCTGGCTCTTTGGTACAGAGATTTTGCACATCACTAGCAAGTTGGGTTTGCTTGCTGGGATTTGGAGTTAGAATGCTGGAATAAGGATGATACACACACAGTTCCTCACACATTCAAAGATAGCAATGTCTTATAAGCACCTTTTCCTTAGGAAAGCAGCCTAAAAGAAGGAAAGCACCACTTTGTAGTGCTGCTATATGAGTGCCTTGGGATGGACCCAGAGTGAATCCTCAGTATGGTGCTGATAGATTCACACTCAGCAGCACAGAGAAGTATGCTGTCAGTGACAAGACCTTCTGTCTTTAGGTCACACCAGGTATTTCAGTGCCTGTCTTAGGTGCCCTGACTCTGTGTTCAGTCAATGGAAAAGCAGCCTCAGGAGCTCTGTGCTGAAAGTTCAAGGAGCATGCCCAAATGGGGTGTTTTTGCTGGAGTCAAGAACTTTTTGTTCTCTAACCAGCTGAACACCCTCCTAGGAGTACCTGACTTCAGTGTAAATACATCTAGAGTAGTGGTGAGTGAATGCCACTAACTTGGTTCATCCTGACTATCTGTAAGCTTGTGACAGATCTGCAAGCAGCTTCCAAGCATCTTTGAAAAGACAAATGTTTTGAGTATGAGGATCACAGTTATTAACAGGCAGTAAGGCCACAGGTCAGCACAGAGCCTCTACTGCAAATCTAGGGAGAGAATTAGCTTCAATGAGGGCACGACATGACCTTCTGCTCCCAGTGCCCATGAGGAGCTGGAGAAAGACAGCTTCTCCATTCTGAATGCACAAGTGATATCTTTGATAATCCACCATAACAAAACTTGACTGGCTAATTAGATCAGTGGAATCCCTGAGGTGCGGGTGCGTGTAGCAGCTGCCACAACTGAGCCCCCTGGTATTTTATTGCTTAAATGGAGAACATTGCTTAAATGGAGAACATTCCTACTGTTTCTGCTTTCAGCAAAGGGAAAGCTGGTAAATTGTACAGTGGGTTGTGTCCGGCTTGAGAGAGGACCGGGTGGCAGACAGGACTGCTGAGCAACAGCGCCAGGTTTTGTCACGTGGGGTTGATGCTCTGTGTCCCCACGTTCTCAAGCTGGGTCTTTCATTCCAGAAATTTGTTTGCTGACTCGTGGCCGGCGCACAGCCAGTGTGCGAGCTGACACCTACTGCCGGCTCTACTCCCTCTCAGTGGACAACTTCAACGAGGTGCTGGAAGAGTACCCCATGATGCGGCGAGCTTTTGAAACGGTGGCTCTTGACAGGCTGGACAGAATTGGTAAGTAGAAGGCTTGAAGGTCTCTTTTCTTCAACTTGCTGCCCTGGCATCCTATCCCCAGACATGGTCCTTCATTCCTTTGCTGGAGCTGTAAACTGAAAGAGATCCTGCTCTGTCTTTCCTTACCTGACTTCTTACAAGGATACCCATTCAGTTAAGAAGATCAGTGAAAACCTCATTCTTCTCTTTCTCTCTCATACACATTTCTGCCTGCTCCAAGATCAGTCTGACCCCACAGGGTCCACCCCACAAGGGTGAATTCACTACAGTTTGAATTTTAGTTCAGAATGTGGAAATACCCACAGCCTCCCAGGTTCAAGAGAAAGTAGGCCACGCTGTGACCTCCATCAAGTACCACAAGCAAATCATTCACTTCATTGAAATGTTCTGCTGCAGAAATCATCTCTCAGCATGAGAACTTTGTTATAGTGTGACCTGTTTTTACACAGATGCTGGCTGGGATACTACTGCATGGGTTAATGGTATTAATTTTTTAAACTTAAGACAAAAACTGGCAGCTACATTGATGAGGAAGGATCTTCTCTGGTACATCAGTGCATAATGAAATGCAGACCGTAACGCATCTTCATGGGGCAGTGCTTTTCTGGTCGTAGTTTACAAGCAGCTGGAGAAGCAAGAAGTGCTGTTAGGGAAGGGAAAGCTTGGTGTGCTTTCTGATCTCTTGTGCAAAACCATCAGCAGAACACAACCACGAGGCAACTGTCCAGCTGTCCATTAGAGTCCAACTATACATGCCTTCTGTAGAAACAGGCAGCCAAACAAAGACATGGAACAGTTGCAAAAAAAACTTCTCACACCTAAAGTTAACCAAAGAGTATTACTGGATTGCAGTAGCTCGCAGTGGCCCATGTCAGGATGCTGTCCTGCCCTGGGGAAGGCATAACTTGTGCTGCAAACATCCTTTTCTAGCCAGGGACCGGGGCACCAGTTGGTCATGACCAGAAAAAATTTAACATGAAGACATTAAGTGATTTAAAGAACGTCATGCACAAAATATCTGCAGAGCTGTGGACTGAGCATTGAGTCCTAGTCTAACTTCTTAAGTTTCTTATTATACATTGCTTAAAGCTGCATGCATTTCCGTTGCTTTTCAGAATCAAAAAGGTCAGCACAAGTCTGAGTACAACGCAGAAAGCAAGGAGGATAATGGAGTGAGGGGGATAGGGAGGAAGCTGGCAGCCCATGAAGGGGTGCAGTGCCTCTGGGGCCTTTTTTGTGGGGAACATTGTGTTCTGTGCATCTCATTACCTGCTTCAAACCAGAAAGTGTGACCCTTGAGGAAAAGGTTATGAGCTAAATATGTAGAGTTTGGCCACTAATGAGGCCCTAGTGTATGTGGCAACAGCCTTACCACATGGTTATTTAAATGAGACTGAACTAACTCCTAGAAAATGTAATGTCAGACACAACCAAGGCTGGGGCAGCTTGGCTTCATCTCAAATTCTTCAGCTTTAGATGGTCAGCACTGCTCAGCTTCCTGGCCTGAAGCTCTTCGTGACTGCAGATACAGGTGAGCAGGGTGTTGTGTGCTCCTTGTCCTTTGCTCTGTGCGCAGCTGCATTCATAACTAAAATTCATGGAAAATGTAGCAGAGACTGTTTGCCAGCAGTGATGCAGAACTTCTAGGAAGTTCCCAAAACCACTGTGCAATTATGTAAATCCATGGGTGTTTAACCGGTGGTAAGACTGACAGCTAGGATGGTACTAGTTCCCAAGTGAGCAAATTTGAAGCTAGCTGGGTATGTCTTCTCCTCCTGCAGTCCTTGAGCTTCTGTGTAGACATAACCTTGCTAGTGTGAGCCTTTCACAGTGTGGATCAAAGTGAGTTGCCAGAAGTCACAATAAAAGTCATCATTAGTGCAGGGAATTACACAGCAGAGAAACTGAGACACGGGGAGGTAAAGCCCACCTGCTCCAGATTGCACTGAGTCAGGGATATTACAAAGAGTAAACCTTGCTGGTTCAACTCCTAAGTCTGTAAGCACAAGGCAGCACTCCCTTCCCACAACTTCATCAGAACTATGTTCGAACTGCTTTTGTGATGTTGCTTGACCATGAATCAAACCTCTCATCTAGGACATTTCCTTGCAGGCAGCCTTTTGGTACGTAGCCCTTTCCATTTTCAGCATGGAAGAAAGCAGGAAAGGTTAGCCAGATGGAAACCTCCATGTGTGTGCTGCTGTGGGACAGCTTCCTTGAAGTGATGGTCAAGGGGGAGAGCTGCTTCTCACAACTCTGCTTTCCAAACCAGCAAAAAGAACCTCATTTTCTTCTCCGTCAGGAGAAATTCCCTTCCACATGCAGCTGCAAAATGTCAACATAAGGTCAGAAGGTGACACAGAGCTACTGAAATAACATGCCCTTTGGTGCAGAGCTCTGGCACTGTCCTCCCCTCCTTTTGCCATTTTGCTGACATGAGAATGTATCAGTCTCTACACTACATAAAAAGCATGTAGCTTCAGAGGAAAATCCTAATGCCATCCCTGTTAAATCGAGAGCTGCCTGTTACTAGCTTTACATCCTCTACTATTGCAAAATAGTATACTCATAGCACTTTCCCACCCCTCTGTGCTCAACATTCTTTGGAATTTCCCTAAAGAGCCAATTTCCTACTGAAATTGGCAGATTCCATGGAAATCCCTGCCTTTTATAAATAAAGCTTTTTCTTCACCTTCCACTGAAATGTGTGCCATCCAGCAGCAGCACAGCAGCTGTGTAACAGCATGTGACTGTTTAGTGAAGTCAGGAATACTGCACTAAGCTGAGGCTCTCTCTGGAAGTAAGGGGACTGCTGAAGGGACCTGAGGGAGAGGGACAGAGGCACAGAAAAGCCGAGTATGAACTGAAGTAGAACAGTACTTTTGGTTCTTGTTCAGCTTAGGATCTGTACTCAAGATGGAAGCAAGTGGGAGCCTCCTTCCAAGTCAGTAGTGCATTCACTGACTCCCTTCTGCCCAGATGACAACATGTCTTCGAGAAGTTCCAGCCTGAGGACATGAGATGATTCAGAGGGCTCTGTCACTGCCAGGATGGGTCCATCTGGTATTTTGCATTTGCAGTGAGGAAGCAGAAAAGCAGAGAGAAGAAAGTCCATCCCACCACGGGGGAGATGTTTACAGGATTAGCAGCTGTACTGGGGATTTGGAAGTGTGATCTAAGTTTGCTAAGTAGCAGAGAGGATGAAAATATGAGCCCTCACCCCTTGAAGCAACAGGAGCAGTACTGCTTGACTGAAGGTGCAGCGAGGCATTCGCTTTGCAGAGCAAATGCAGTCTGAAAGCCCGTGGCTAGGCAGAGGGGAAGGAGAGAGGCAGGTGCATGCTGATCTGCGTGCCCCCATTGCTTCCTGCTGGTACACGGGTACTGCAGCAGCAGGAAGGGCACAGCCCCCGAGAGCTGTCAGCTCCATTGATCGCTCTGCCGAAGAGCACGTCGATGCATCCTCCCAACCTCTGTTGTTAATGGGGATTGATATTGGCATCCTGCCTGGGCCACGTGTGGCTGGGGAAGAGGTTTCCCAGGTGTTTTGCACTTGCGGAGTTCTTTAAAGACTGGAAAGGATTAGTCTCCAGGAATTGACTAGGGCCTGATTCTGCAGTGATTTGTGTCCCTGCTTAACTCTCTCTTTGAGTAACTTCAGACTTTAAAGTACTCCTCAGGCTGCTGAAAATCACATGCATAGCTCTCCATAGGCTCAGAGCCTGAAGATGGAGACTTGAGGAAATCAGGCTGATCACTGATTAATGATGAATTTAGGGTTAAATTTCCTCCTGTTCTTGACCAATCTGTAAAACTCTTTGCAGTGTGTGTTTAACTGATTTGTTCCTTTCTCCAGTGAGTGATTCTTTGTATGCTCTTATGTGAGCAGGCCCTGTTTGTGACATGTCAGTTATGTAAACTGCGTGGTTTCCTTCCTGCCTGACTGTGAATCTGGCTTGGGGTGATCACTGAAGCTTAAAATTAGATTTTCACAAGTGTTTGCACTTGTAAAACACAACCACTCCAGTGTTCACTGAAAGTTAACACAATATGGGTTGTGAATATTGTCAGATCAGAATTCCCTCATCCGTTCAAAAAATAGTGGGAGACAATTATTTTCTGATTTTTAAATCTAGATGTCTGCTATGAGGTTCCCTACCATCCATACAAAAGTCGCTGCTGGGAGCTGAAAGAGCATTCTGAAGCCAGAAGTCGTCATTTTTTTCAATTTCTTTGGGAATATCTCACTTCAAGTGGTTTGAAATGCATATGTTTTGAATGCCAGTTGCATGGATTTTGGTCCAGGGATCTCAGTTAATGGATTAAAAATGCCTTGCATTTCCTCCAGGCATTGCAGATGCTAAAAAACAAATCTAAGGCAACACAGTACCAGTCTAAATATTATTACGTAATGTTATTACAGCACAAGAGTGCCTGTTAAAAATATTATAGTGGCAGAAGTTCTAAAAGCTTTGTCATCCAAGCCACAAAATAGCTGTTCTCAAACTTTTCCACTGGGCACCCTGTTTGTCAGCTCGTGATCACTCTTCTGCAGTTGAAATTGAAATCCTGTTGGGTTTGCAACCTTGCTTGTCTAAGTCATGGCTGCTACTGTGGGATCCGCCGGCACAGAGGTGGGACTGGCCTGTGTTAGGCTGGGTGAGCTGAGAATGAGAAGTCTGGGACCTGTGCCAGGCTCTGCCACAGATTCCCTGTTTGTCCTTGTCGTGCCTTTGCAACCTGCCTCAGTTCCTCGTCTCTTCTACAGGGAAAATAATATTAGTAAAGGTGGAGCCCAGCCTGAACGCATCTTAGCTACCTGCTCCCTTGTGGCAGGTGCCATGCAAGATCACATGAAACGGACTGAAATGTGTATAAATAAAGCAGTCTGTGCTCAGCACAGCGTGTACTCTGCATCCACACTGAGGTCCCAATTTTGTTTATGCAGGTGATTAACCCCCAAAGATCTGCACGTGTGAGATGAGCAAGCAGATTTGCTCACAGGGCTATATATATATATGTCTCTTAGTTGCAGTTGCTGATAAAGGCTAAGGTGATGAAAACTTATTATCCAAGTACTGAGCTGCTGTGATATCGATGCTTGACAAGTGAAAACACAGGTTTTCCTGTGTTGATTCCTCTCTGGTCACCTGAAAAACCCATAAACGTGACTGTTTATAGGGAACTGGGGTTCAAATACTGCTGTGTGTGTTTCTCTGACCTGAAATCCTCTCCCATTGTACAATGTGCAGACCCAAATCTGACTTTTACAGTCAGCAAAGAAAAAAAGGCATTTCTAGGGTATGATTCATCTTCTTTGAGATGGCTGTCTGAAATGACCTCGGTGAGCCACACCTGGCAATGCAGTCCAGCCCTGGTGTAGGTATCTTCAAGATAGGAGTGCAAACTTAGGCAGGAATTCAGTTTCTGAATTGCTTTTTCTTTGGAATTGAAGGCCCAGACTCAGTGTACATCAGCCTAAGGAAAGCTATCGATTGGCAGCTCACCATGAATGAGCGCACATGACTTCAGCTTAATTAAGGTGAACTGGCAACCCTGTCTGAATGTGGAAGCGCTGTTTCGCAAGCAAGTCTGGAAGGAAAATAAAGCCTAAGATATCTCGACAGAAGGGGGGCAGTGATGAGATCTCAGGAGATCTGCCCTTGACTTTGTAAATAACCTTGATCACATCAGTTGATCCCAACCCTTGTCTACCTTGCAGAGGGTGAGTTTGCTGGGCTGGGTCACTGATACCACAGGCAGTTAGTTGATGAGCTAGGAGACTTTTAGCACAAGCAAGAGGGGGGAGTGATAGGAAATGCAATATATTTGTGCCCCATATCCATGGGTCCCCCAAGTTACCAGCTTGCTTTTGGATTTAGAGATCCACGCTCACAGCTGTTTGCTATCAGCATCAAAATAAAACACCTCCTCAGATAGTATTTTCCCATTCAAACACCTTTTAAAATACTCTCAACCCTCTGTTAAATGATGTGAAGTACGACCTACTTACCAACCACACCTCTAAACTTAGGGGACTTTTCCTGCTTCGAGGGCAGCCTGGAAGCTACCTGCCACCAGATAACAGAAAACAGTTCCAGAATGTCATCAGTCCAGAGCCTTCCAGAATCTGTCCCTGTCACAGCTGTCAGCTCCAGCAGGGCACAGAGAATTGAGTGCAGAAGCTTTGGCTTCGGATACAAGCACTCCTGCCACTTGAGGAGAAGATGGCTCTGACTTCACTCTGCAGCAATAAGTAACAAACACTGTGTTCAGAATTGCACAGTTCTTACACCCTTTCATGGCTATTCACGATGTTTGACTTTTTTTTTTTTTTCTGCAGAGCTCTGTAGAGGCACATAAATGGGAGAAGTGAGAGAGGAGCATCATAAACTTAGTTTATTTCAAGTTTTGCTTAACAATCATAAGATTCATCAGATAACATTATTCACTGTATACCATTTGACCCAGTTAGGGGTTTGTTTAGGTGGTAATAAGACAACAGACTCAGCTAACCACCCCATACAAAGAGCTCTGTGCTGATAAAATTAATATCCCTATCCATATGGCACTTTCCTGCAATAAACCCCTGTGTACAGGTTTAACTCCAAATAGGCTTGTGGGGAACAAAGGGAGAAGGGAGTGTTGTTGTACATTAACTGTATTTCAGGTGGTACAGCTTTCACAACATAAACTTCATTATGCAGGTGGGTGCTGCCTTATCACGGTGTAAGAGCACACATATGGCAACTTCTGCAGAGCAGTCCATCAGGAACTGCACATCCAGTTTGTAAGTGTTTACATAGCCAGGCCCTCAGGAGGGTTAACGTGAATTACTTTCTAGAGCAGATTTGTGAAGCGCCCCGAACTCCTTTGTGGATGCTCTTACACAGAGTCAAGCTGCTGAGATCCAGCTGGCTTTGCCTTGCTTCTGGGAGCTGCTCAGTTCTGAGCAGAACCCTTCTCGTGGCGGTTTGTGCAGTTCAGCGTGGGGTGACCTACATCTGAGAGAAAGCTGGGCTCAAACGGGGGAAGAGCACATACACGGGGAGTGGAGAATTATTTTGAAACCTCTCTTCCAGCTGATTTCCCTGTTTATGCAGACCCTAAGACAGTGGTGCAGTGAGACCTTGCAGCCAACGCAGCGCCAGTGCAGGACTCCCCAGGGCACGGAAACAGCTGTGGGAAGGGAGGGCAGCGACCACCTCCATCCCTGCGCTGTGCCATGGGCTGTGCTGCTGGCCACGACCTGAGCAGAGTGCTCCAAACCCAGCTGTATGAGTAACAAGAGGAGAAGAAGTAACCGAAGTGGCAGGGGGCAGCCACTCTGACAGCAGGCCGGGGCATAAGCCAGCCTAATAAAGTGAGATTATTTCAAATGCATGCAAATTCAAAAAGCAAATCAGTGACCTGAATTCTTAAACTGCAGCCAGCAGACTTAGACAGAACTGAAAAGAGAAATGAACAGAAAGCTACAGCTAATTTCCCCTGTGTGTCTGTGCAGAATTTCAACAACAGAAAGCTAATTTTGATTATTTGATAGAAGAATTATTGTTGAGTGCTGGCTCTTTTAATGAAATTGCATGAGCCTTTCTCCCCATTCTTTTGTATGCTATCTACAGCCGAGGAAAATCTGACTTTGCAATTCTTTATTAAGGGAGCAACATCTATTAGCTTAGTTTCCACAATTTCACATACCCTCCTCCACTTCAAAGCATCAGTAGCTTTGTTACAAACACGTCTTAGGCTCCGAAGATCTTTTTTTCTCCTGCATTTCGTCCATTGCTGCAGCAAGGAATTTATTTTTGTCTGACCATGGGAAGAATAAAACATACTGTGCTAAGAGCTGTAAAAAGAGAACAAAAAAGTGAGTTGTGGGGGTCCTTTAGTGCTTTAACTGTGCTCCTGAAGTTGTCCCCACCACGGGTTGTCACCCAACACATGCCCTGTATGTGGAGAGCAAGGAGAGCAGAGTCTTGCCCCATGACACAAGTAAGGCAGCTTCTCTCACCTCAGTAGGAAGGTAAGGGGCCAGAGTACAGGATAGCTAGGAATGAAGAAATAAGGAGACAGAGAACTGGAAACAGCAGATTGGCTGCTCAGCCATGGAAGAGGCTGCTGGAAGACAAGACAGGTGCCTTTATTCTTTAAGAGATAACTTGGCCTCTGCTTCCGAGTCCTGCCTGGAGTCCTGCACTGGACAAAGCTGTCCCTGTGTGCATCCCTGGGTATGCTGAGGTTAGGGAACTTCCTTCCAAGAGCTCGTGTTAGCACAGGTTGTGACTCTGGGTGAAAAGGATCTGAGCTTCTAAAATGTCCATGGGCGTATTAAACAGATTAAATGCTCTGAGGCAGAATCTGCTTAGAGAAATGTAACTGCCTGCTCCACGAGAAGCACAAAGCAGCATATGGCAGGGAAAGGTAAAAAGCAGTGCTTTTCTCCCGTAAAAGCAGATGAGACTTCTAGAGACAGATGTGTGACAGTATTCATGCAGCAGCTCCTCACCTCAGAAGACCCGGGTCCAGATGTGAGCGCGGCTCTGCAACCAGAGTGAGCTGCAAAGATGTGATCCAGCCAGGAAAAGAAAAAGATCTCTTCAGAAAAGGCACATTTTCCTGTAAGGGAAACCTGAAAACTTCAAGTCTCAGGTTGGCCTAGGTACGCCAATGGGCTCCAAAGGAAACATTCCTTACATTTGCACATATCCAAAACAAAAATTTTACTGAATTTCCAGTTCGTGGAGTACATCAACAACATGCTATAAATTGAAATTGCAGCTTTCTTCAGAATCTTATTAAATTCGTCTTGGAAGCTGAGGAGAAATGCATGGGTGGGCTGTTTGTTTTGTTACCTTAGACTCTGCTCAGCACTTAATTCCTGTGGGATAAACTGTACAGAAGGAGAAACTCCTGTAATATATAGGCTCTGTGCTTCTATGATGAGGGAAGCAGGAGTCCCTTCCTCCCTCCCAGCGAAACCTCTCACTGGTTTAGCAAGAACACAGGGCTGTCTTGTGGTTCACTAAGTGTAGCAGTGAGTTGCAGGACACCATTTTAATTAGGGTGACACAGAGCCAAACTAATCAGCACTTCAGTTCTCTGATTGCTGACTTTTCTGCTCTCCTTTTGAGGCAGGTGCAGTGACAATAAATCCGGAGGGGGGGAAACAAATTTGGAATTGAAGTAAATTGATAAATAAGATGGGGAGCAGAAATAATCTCAGAACCATCATTCGGAGCAAATTCACTTCTACTGCCTCATTCTGCTGCTGCTGTGTATTTTGTGCAGGACTTGAGTCAGGCCTGCCAGGAAAATGTTTTATCCCAGCAGGGCGCTGCTGTGTGCCTGTTGTAATCTGGTGCTGGCTGCAAGGAGGGCTTTTCTCCAGTAGCAACTGATCAGACTTGTATCGGGGTATGGAAGCTACACGTGAGTGATGCAATTAATTAGAACGGCGAAAGCAATTAATTTTTCAGTCTGCTAACCAGTTTTTGGAAAATGATTTTGAAAACTTCCTTTTTCCCTTCAGTAATTGAAGGAACATTTTCAGTGACTTTCTGCAGCAGAAATTTGAGTCTCTTGGCAAAACAGAAAAGGAAAAATTAATGTAATGAAACAGTTAATAAATTCAAGTTGCGCTCAGGAAAATGGTAAAATGCGATTTCAAAGGAAAACCGAGACATCCTGTTTAAAAATTAACAAAAATAAACATTCCAAGGTTTTTGCTGGAGTTGTTTTATCAATTTGACACAAATTGAGCTTTGATCAACTCATTTTCCAGTAAGTAGCGTGTGCGTTTGGA
Organism: Phasianus colchicus; assembly: GCF_987193195.1. Lineage (NCBI taxonomy): Eukaryota > Metazoa > Chordata > Aves > Galliformes > Phasianidae > Phasianus > Phasianus colchicus. The sequence goes on along the minus strand of NC_143447.1, from coordinate 2,313,995 downwards.
AAATGTGCACATACTCCCCATTTAGTGCTCTGCCAAGGAAACCAGCGTCTGCTGCTGGAGCTCCAGTTATGAAAACATCAGTCCTCTCAATTCATCCGTGCAGCTCTGATTAACATCACTATGGGTTCTCGTTTGAATTGAGGGCAGCGCTGGAAATTGCAGGCTATTGAAGCACAGACAAGCAAGTCGGAAGCCAAAGACAGGTGACATGGAATTAAAAGAGCGAGACGAGGTGCGAGGATGGAAGCGCAGAGCAGTTGCTGGTATTGAAGCTGCTGTTCCTCCTCTTCAGCCTGGTTCTTCTTCGGTCTGTTATCAGGAGAGGAAGGGCAGTTTTTTGCCTGTCTGGTTTGAACTCAGCATGCCGTCTCCCATCCACATCCTGACCTTGCAGTTGTGCAAGCTAGCTGCAGATTGCCCATGCTGGGATTTGTACCTTCAAATCCAGAAAGCAAATGATTACAAACCTGCAGTCTGAATTGTTCTTTATCTCAAGTGCCAGCCAGACTTTCTCCGGCCTTGTCAATTTATTTAGATGGGTTGCTCTTCTTCCCCAGAGTTGGAACAGTTAGCATTTCTGTTTCTGTTTAAGCAGCTCTTTGTGATCTAATTTGTTTGGGAGCAGGTTTGTGATTCTAGAAGCTGCTGCCTGGAAAGCACCGTGTGTGTACGGTGTGACCTTCCACTTCATTCACTGCAAAGCTGCTCTGAATTTTAAAGGTGACATTCATACTCCTCTGGTGTGACAGGCTACCTGAATGGCAAATGGAATCAGGCCCTGTTAAGGGGATATTTGCTGCTGGCTGCTCCAGCCTGCTACACAATGAAGCCCGTTTGCACACATGTCCTACACAAGCACTTCCAGTGCAGTCTCTCCAGCCCCTGTAATGACATTAGGAACTCTGATTACTGTTTACCTTGAGGATTGTGTCTTTGCAAGGCTGCTGTCTTTCTCTAGGATATGTGCCTGACTGTATGCCTTACTGTTCTTTTGGAGGGAGTCATCAGCAGGAGATAAAACACTAAAACATCAAGCATCCCATGGCACAGCACACAGCACGCAGCTCCCAAACACACGGGTTGAGGACCAGAATGAAAATCCTGTCAGCGTTTTGATTTGGTTTTATGCTGCAGTTCAGCCCACTGGAAGGGCTGACCAGGAACCTGTAGCTTTCAGGCTTCACCTGCTCTGAACAATTGCAGAGCACTTTCACATAGCTTATATAAAGGGATAAACTCTTGATTTTAAAAAGTACAGCGAAGGAAAAACCTGTAATATGCTCTTCCAATGCTTAACTACAATTCCTATTAGATTGTTGCTTATCTATTTTTTTTTTTTCTGGGCTTGTCTAAGATCACAGCATCTGTTAGGTGTTTCTGTAGCTGAAGGGAACAGTTCTTATCAGCTTCCATTATCTGTGAAGCTCCCTATATATCAGTATCAAGTCGCCTCTTCTCTGAGAAAAGCTGAGTATATAGAACTTACCCACAAACAAGCCTTGTTTGTGGATATTTTCTGCATCTCTTCAAGCTTTGTAGCTAGACTCTAGAACTAAAACACTGCAGTGTGTGCTTTCCTAGCATTAAACATGGTAGTGACAAGTATCTTCCTTGTACTTTAGAATTATCTCCTTATTTCTCCAATTGCTCCACCTTTTCCTCCTGATAGATTTGGAACTCAGCTAGTTACATTCAAGTTTCCCTCATTTCGAAGTTGCTTTCTAGGACCCCAGAACACCAGTTGCACTCCTCTGAATGTTGCTCAAGTCCTTCGCTGCCAGATGTTTTATTTTGACTACAGTAAGAGGCACATCTTTCAGCAGTAAGTCTTTTACCTGATACAGACAGCAAATTTGCATCAGACGGTAAAAAAAATCTAACAGTCTGGGTGTCATCAATACATAGCTTTTAATTGGGGATTAAAGTACAGGAAAAGAGGCCCTTCCAAGATCCCAGCATCTGGCAAGGTGCTGTCTGCTTGTCCTGGTCCTTTACAGGAAATAGAGGAGATCAGAACCAGCAGAAATTTGAATCCAAGCAGAGTTTTACAAATGGGTGAGGGGCCTGAGGATAAGAAGAGTGTTAATTCAGCTTTTGATCTGACCCCGGTTGGCTTGTGCCTCATCCAGGGGTCACCCTTCTCCACGCACCCCCAAGCTTCAGCTGCAGAAATGAGCTGCATGCATGCAAGCAGGCAGACCAGGGGGCATATTTGCATGCGTGCACATGACTTGCTAGGCTGAGCCCTTTATTAAGGATATTTTCAAACAACTTCAGTTAACAAAAGTGAAAAGGAAGCCCCTAGGAAGGTGCTATCATCGATCCAAACCGGCACATGCTGTTAGGGTAGAGGACTCTTGAAAAGGCAAGAGGAGAGGATCTAATCCACACTGGTTTTGTAAGTAAATCACTCAAACCAGCACCTTGTAAATCAATGCTGGCACAGCAACCAGTGCACAGACTGTTATGAGAACACAGATACAAAAGCTGTTAAACAGAGTGCATAACCATGTCAGAAATCCTGTCCTTTGAGAAGGCATTTGCGCTCTGGTGAAAGGGCATCACTGGCAGCATCTCATCCCTTGCTGCAGTCCAGGGGAGTTCATCCCTGCAGTGCCAGGTGCACGCTCAGGCCAGGCAAACTCATTACGCCACATTTTCCAGCCCATTGAAAAGGCAAAGTGCTGAGCTAATATTTTGCTGCAGGCTAGAAAGTCCAGCTGGAACATGAAGTTTGCTAGCCTGCAGTTTCCAGAAAGTTGGGGCTAGAAGGGCACAGCCAAATAAGATGGTAGCTGCGTGTCTGAGGGCTCTCATTTGGGCCAGCATGTAAAGTTCTTCTGTCCCTTCTTCGTAAAGAGGTTTCATTTCAGCTAGAAAAAAATGTTTGATGCATGAGGTATAGGAGGAAAAGATATCTGTAGGGAGTAGCTGAAGACTTAGGAGACTTCAGTGAACTTGCATTTGTGAGGTGTAGCTTTGCAAACACAAGAATTAATCTTGTTTTTCTGCTCTTTTTCTATAAATGGGCATTTAGATGCCAGGTGAGTAACTCGTGGGTTCATAAGCTTTGCTGCTGGTCTGCCCCACTTCTAAAAACTGACTCTACTGTCTAACTAAGGCTGTGTTCTGTGGGATCGCAAAGTCTGCTGATCATCCCACAAAAGCAGAAGATATAATGTTTATCATCTTGTTGCTGGAGCTCAGAGACTGTACCCAGCTCCCATAATGACAGCAGAGACGGTGCCAACAATTTGAGGAAGGTCTGGCAGGAAGCCTCCCCTGCTCTGACATATGAGAATGACTCTTTCTCTCTTCACTTTCTCTCCAGGTAAGAAAAATTCCATTCTGCTCCATAAAGTCCAGCATGACCTCAATTCGGGGGTTTTCAACTACCAAGAGAATGAGATCATCCAGCAGATCGTGCAGCACGACAGGGAGATGGCACACTGTGCTCACAACGTCCAGGCCGCCGCCGCCGCCGCCGCCTCCACCCCCACCCCCGTCATTTGGACCCCGCTCATCCAGGCCCCCCTGCAAGCCGCAGCCGCCACCACTTCCGTTGCTATTGCCCTGACCCACCACCCGCGCCTCCCGACGGCCATCTTCCGTCCCCCCGTGTCCGTCTTGGGTTCCTTGGGACAGCAGTCCAGCCAGACCCCGAGACAGCTGAAAAGGCTTCAGTCCCTGATCCCGTCGACCGGGCCTTCCGCTGTTGGCTCTCCCTCCAGCACCCCGTCCCAGCTGCACACCCCGGGAGCAGAAACCCCTTCGTCCTCTTCCTACCACATCCAGCAGCTCGCTGGGTATTCGGCCGCTGCCGGCTTGGGGCAGTTCCAGGTGGGATCCCCTCCCGCGGGCTCTGGGCAGCAGGGACCGAGCGGTGCGTCGTCAGCGGGGCTGAGCCAGCTGCAGCAGGCACCTTCTGGCTCACCCCTGGGGACAGCACAGCCCTTGCAGCAGCAGCAGCAGCAGCTGCAGCGGCAGCCCTCCCTTTCCAGCAGTGGATTTGGGCACTTCCAGCAGGCCGCAGCCGGCTCTCCATCAACATCGCTCACCCAGCTCTCATCCAATTCCCCCCCCAGCCTCCTCAACCAGTTCCAGCCCTCCACAAGACCGCTGCAGGGGGGACAGTTACAGCAGCTCTCGGGCGGTGGAACTTTGGGGGGAATTAATCACTTCCAGCCCCCTCCTTCTTCCAACTCTCCATCCTCCAGCCTAAGCCAGCTGGCACAGGCCTCTGCTGGGCCGTCCTCGGGCCTTTGCCAAACACAGCCAAGTGCATTAGGGTCTCTAACTGGAACGATAGCCCAGCTCCACCAAGAACGATCCCCTTTTGCCTCCGCGTCTCCTCTACAGCAGCCTGGCGTCGCCTCTCCCTGTTACACCCCTTCTGGCCTTAGTCCTCCTACTCAGAGCCCAGTGGCAACAAGAACTTTTCAGTGTGGCCTGCTCGGGGCCTCGGGCTCTCACGGCTCTCTGCTCCTGCCTCAGACCGCCAGCCCCCCTCCGCAGATCCTGCAGTCCAAGAGCACGCCGCCCGTGCCACCAGGACGCTTGAACCAGGACATCAAGTTGATTTCTGCTTCCCAGCCATCCTTGCCCCAAGAGCTGGCTCAGACACTGAGCCAAAGTTCTCATTCCTCTAGAGAATCTGTTTCCAGCTTCTCTCCTTTTCCCGGAGGAGGGACTGGACTTCTCGGGAAGCCTTGTAGCTCAATTCCTGGGCGTGTGACTTTACCACGTCAGATGTCCTCAGGTTCTTTACCGCACCCGCTGGTGTTTGGGGCCAGCGCTGCAGGCGCCGCTTCTCTGACTGCTGGTGGGCGGAAAGAGTCCATAGTGCTCACAGGGGATCTGGAGCCTGTCAGATCCAAACTGCCCTCCAATTTGTGAGGACTCCTTCCGAGAGCTGGTAACGTCAGCCGTGCAGTTCGGTTCCTGATTAGACTTTCATGAATCACTTTTTTCCTTTCTTATTTTTTCCCTCTTTTTTTTCCCCCCCCCCCCTTCCCCTCCATTTCTTTTGTTTAGGTTTAACTGTGATTAGAAACAAACAAACAAACAAAAAAAAAACACATGGAAAAATGACAAAAAAAGAAGATAACCAGGTATTCTTAGAGCTATAGATTTTTGGTCACTTGATTTTATAGAATATTTTAATACATGGAACAAAAGGATACGAGCAAATTTAATCCAACGAGGTAACGCACAGACAGGGCGTGTGCCTGAGCTGGAAAACACGTGAATGATCAGCCATAGAAGCCACCAAAAAAGGTTTTCCTGTTGAGACAATGATCCAAGGTTGACGTGGGCTGTAGGAGGGAACATCAGGCCGGCCCCTAGCTGGTGTTTTTGGAACAGTTCTGGTTGGCCACCAGCTGTGGGGGGACTCAGATGGCTCAGTGTGCGCATCGGGAAGTGCCACCTCCTCGGGTTGCTCCTGCTATCAGCAGGTTGCAGAGGAAGCAAGAAGAGGGGTGAGTTTCGGTAATGCAGTCCCCTCTCGGAATATCAGATGGGCTGAGTTTTTGTGTGGACTCCATCTGAAGAAGATAAAGGTAACCGGGAGATGGACGGACTTGACTTCAGATGCTTGTCTCATTCCGCTGATGCTCTAATGTGGGTTGTGGGAGAAGTCCTGTCTCTGCCACCACACCAGGCAGCTGACCTCGGCAGAACAGCCCCAGCCTCACCCCATGGCTGGAAGCTCAGTGCACGCTGCCTTCCGGGTCGGGGCATGCAAAGCAAGGGGAGGGGTGAAGAAGGAGACAGCACTTTAACCTTCCCTCTCTCCGTTTTAATGTCTCAGTGTCCATGGGCTGACTGCTTTGAAGAGAACTGGTTAGGGTAAGATTGCAAGGTGGGCTGCAGTCACCCCAGCCCTCTTCTTCCTTAGCCCAGGGGAGTTTGAGCTTGGAGGCACTGAGGGCTATAGCAGTGCCCAGCCAAGAACCCTCCAGATTTGCAAATACGTTTGTACCATTAAAACGGATTAAACCAGAAATCTGGCCAGCCATGGTCCGTGCTTCTCCTCTGGTGGGGGAATTGAAATCTTTTGCTTGATTTCACCAGCAATAACAGCCTGCACCTGATTGGCGTTGGTCTCGCCCTGCAGTTGCAGCATCACTGGACACATCTGGGGGCTGGCAGGCACCTTGAGCTGGAATTTTTTGGGCTCCCCTGATTTAAGGCAGTCAAAACGGGTTGAAGACAGGAAGGTGCCTTTGGGTGCACACAGCAGTGAGAAGCGACAGCCTTTACCTCTAGAGCAAATGTCTCCTTTTCTCTCTTTTTATTTTCCTTTCAATTCTTTCTTTCTCTTTTGTTTTTTCCCAAGGCCAAGAGGTGTCTCCATCCACCTCACTGTAAACAGTCAGGTGCTCAACTTTTCTAACACTTGTTAGAAACACTTGTCCAGCTCCCCTCTGTCCCCAGCTATCTTGGAGTCCCTCCAGCCCACAGAGGGAAAGCAGACCTTCCTGCAGCAGTGCCAAAAAATCTATCACAGTATCGATACAGGCCCATAGAACCCCTCATCTTACCTCCTCTCCCCAAAAACACTGGCTGACAGTTGATTTTTATACCGAATTGTTTGCAAAACTCTCGACACGTGCCTGTATCTTGAATGTTGCTGCAGGCATTACTGGGCACTCCTGCTTCAACGTGCTTCGGTGGCTCAGAATTCAGATGTAATCAGCTTTGGTCTTCCTTAAAGGGTCAGGGGAACTCTAGAAATGTTTTTTTCTACTAGCTACATACAAGTATGTATGTGTGAGTGTGTGTGGCGGGAGGGGTGTGTGTGTGTTTGTGTGTGTGTGTATAGATTTTTATATAGATATCTATATATACACACATGCTTTTATATATATGTAGTGTACAGTCATACACATATGTAGTCTATTTATGCACATGTGTAAGCACGCACACACACACACACATATTTATATATATATATATATATATATCCTAGTTTTAAAATGTCTGTTTTGACCCTCCTGTAGGACTGATTGGCAGGTGATAATTATAACACGTAGATCCTGCTTTTCCAAAATATGTACAGGCTCATCTGGAAAGAGAATCAAATTGATGGAATTGAAGCAGACTCGCAGACCCTCTCATAGTTTCAGAGGTAGGAGTTCCTAGAGGAAGACTCACAGCGTCCTTTTAAGCATTCTGTTTGTTTTAACAACCTTTTTCCCCATATACTAGAGGGCCCCCTAGAACGAACGTCTCGAGAGGTTGGGAGCTAAGCTGTTTGGGTCTGGGGAATCTAGTGCAAGCAAGTGGGAAAGGTCTTCAGCCCAGCGATGCCAAGCCCTCATGTATGACTGTCCTGTGACTGCTGCATAGGTACTTGAATCTCAACAACCCCTGTGGACACTCAGACAAATGGAGGGGCACAGAAACACCCTGAGGGCTGTCTCTGGTAGCCGTGCGTTCCATCCACCAGTCTGGTGAACATCCTTTGTTCAGTTGGGTTCCTTTGCTTGAATTTTCACGGGGGTGTTGTTTGATTTTCCAGTTCTTAGTGGTGCAGTAGCCAATATTGAGTTACTCCGACTGGACCCCAGTCAACACTAGGCTTGTCTCAGTAGGTGGAACTATATTAATTATTATTGTTATTTTTTGTTTTATTTTGGGGTTGGGGAGGGAGGGGGGGAAGAGTTCAAGGGGTGGGGTTTGCAATATGAAACACAATAAAAACCTTAGTAAATAAAAAAGTAAAAAAGCCATCTCTCTGACTTGCTGTCTGCTTTAAGTGTGGAAATTCAGGCAAACATGAGACGAGATTTAAAGAAGAAAAAAGCCTTGTGTGGAATTTCAGCCCTCTCCATCTCAGCCCTCTCCATCCTATTGGACAGAGACCAAGGAATTTTCTCACTTCCTGTCTGTGCTTTCGTGATGTTTTCACAACTTCAGTGGTGTTTACCAGCTGCCACCTCTCCACCTCAAACGTTCCTGTACAAAGTGCATGTTAAGCCACTGACTGTAACATTTCTAAGCTTCTTAACAGTGTGAAGGAGCAACCTGGCAGTTGTTTTGCTAAACATGTATGAAATTCATACATGTTGCTGACAGGTCTGGAATCTCTGGCTGATTTTGTGATCCCTAGAGAAGGGCTTAAGGAGCTTTACTGCAGGATGTAGAAGTTAACAGCTTGGAATAGGGACTATCACAAGAGGCAGACAAAAAACTGGATAAAGAAAGTACCATTTCCACGTCTCAAGCTATGCTGGATGATGATGCCAGGGTCAGGACCTGAGGTATTTTTGGAAGGTAAAAGTAGCCTCAACCCTTAGCTTTCATTGAGATCCTTTTTGAGTCTTTGTCCAAACCCAGTCTAGAAAATGTGCTCAAAATTGGTTATGTGGGTCAGTAACTCACACCAGGCCTCATGCCCTTTCTTCAGTGCCAAGAAAACACACAGCAGAGCAGCCCAGCTGCTGGAGTCTGCCCTACAGCCCATGGCACTGAAATGCAGCTGGACGTCATGCTCCCTGCACCTTCCCAATAGGCTCACATGCATTTTACCTTCTCTAAAGTTTACCTTCTCTAAAATCTCGTTTCCTTGGTACCTTCTCATCCAATGGTTGTGTTTAGCCCAAAGGCTGTAAATGAAGTCAGTGTTTTGCAGAGAAGGATGCTCAGACACTCACACTTCCACTGATGTGGTGCAGCGAAGGCACAGTCAAAGCAGGATGCTCCTCTTCTCTCCTGCATCCGGTACAGGAAAATTGGAGACCCTGTTGATCTCCCTCTATCAATCCCCTGACCTTGTCTGCATGTAATTGAGCAGCACTGATGAAGAAAGAGCAAACCAAACATTTTCACCAAAAAATGCCATTATGCCATTCCCTTGAAACCAGATGGCTCTACCCCAGAAGGTCAGTTGTCCTGGAGCTGCAATGAATGGAGCAAGTAAAATACTTTGTTTTGCCTTTCTCCTGGAAGCAGAACAGGCTACAGTAACACAGTAGCATCATAGTCCTCACACAAAGTCAGACGCTGGAGGTGTCAGTGACATGGCTTGGCTAATGAAGCTGAAGTTTGCCTCAAGCAAACACAGGTAGTAGCCATGTCACTGCTCCTGGCAGTGTGGGTGACGATGGGCAATGTGGACGGATCAGACAGCTTCTCCCTGAGCAAAGTCTGGTTCCACTGTCCATAGTGATTTAAGAATCCTTCGTTGTTCAACAGCACACTTGGAGGGGCTTGACTGGTTTAGCATTTGCATTGACGCCTCCTTGTCTTACTGACATGTTTCAAGACAGCACTGGGATTTCATGATATGCACTGGCTGTCAGGAACAAACTGTTCAGGTACCAGAGCCAAGTCACCCTTCTACCAACAGGGCAGTCCCTCCACCTCCTGTTTACTGCTACCTCCATTGCAGTGCCTTGTGAAGACCCAGCATGAGGGCTTTAGTGCAGGAAATGACAGGATCTTCATCTCTTGAGGTTTCTCCATTTTCCCAGTAGCAGTTTGTCCAGGGCTGGGAATTTCAGCCTTGTCCCACAAACTCTCCCAAGCAGGGAGAGTTCTTCTTCCTGGGGAACAGCAGGCAGTCACTGGTTATGGGACAGAGGTGAGGGATCCCAAATTTATACCTCTTTAACCCCAGGAGAGATAATAGGGACAATGGGAAGATTGGAGCAGCCCTTTTCCCAACAGTGCTTTCCTTCCTTTTCACCTTCCTGTGCCTTTGCACCAGCCAGCCTTGGCCGGGGAGAACAGTGATGCCAAAGCTGCATTGAGAAGCAGCCTGAGACTCAGCACATGGAAGTGAGGTTTCTCTTCCTCTTTGCAAGCTCTTTGCTAGTTGTTCCTACCAGTGAGGTGATGAGGTTTGTTGAGCACAAAAAGGTGGACACCAACCTAACAGGACCTCAGCAGGCCTCTTTGCTCAACATTGTCCTCCAGCCATAACCATTGCAGGAGAATCCCAGAGCAGTGTGTCTCCAGAAAGCCTGGAGGTGGAGTTGTGCACACTGGAGATGGGGTTTTCACTCTCACTCTGGTGCTGAAGTGCTGGGGACCTTCCTTGGCCCAAAAAGCTGACCAGGAGTTTCTGCTTCCCATAGGTGAAGGCAGTGCTGTAGCTTCACCACTGCTGAGCTGGAGACAGCAGCTGCTGGCATCAGTGTGGGCCCAGGTCCTGATGAGACAGGAGCTTTCCCTTGCAGGTAATTCTCCCTGCCCAGCACTGCCAGATAGCAGCCACCTCTCCAAGCCCTTGATAGGTTCACCCAGAAGAAGGGAAGAAAGATGCTAAGCCTTGGCAGGACACTCCATGCCAGGCTGTAGGGCACTGCAGAAGGTGGGATTGCTGTTCCTTGGCTGCATCTCCCATGGAGATTGAAGCCAAACAAAGTCCTGCCAAGTTGGACCAAAGTGGAGAAGCTGGGACACACCAAGGTCCTGGCCTTGAGGCTCAGCTGAGCACCACTTCTTTTTGCTGGAGATCTGCTTGCTGGTGCAACTTCACACAGACCCATGGAGGCATCTTCACACAAATCGCCCCCTACTTGCTGCCTTTTTTCCTGCTGGTGAAAAAGAGGAGGTGAATTTTCACCCATGTATATTATTGTAGTAGAAATGCTAAGCCACAGCCTGAAGCAGTGATTGAGCACGTGGTGGGAAGGCAGGGCCAACCCAGGGGAGCACAGGTACATGCAATCCACCTGAGTGACCGGAAGGGGTGGATCCACCCCTTCCCAGACCTCATTTAGGGGTTGGTAGTAGACATGAGGACATCTCTTGCTGGAGATTCCTGCCTATTTGGAACCTTCTAAAGGTAAGCAGCTCTTTTCCTTTATTTCTGTGGCTGCTGCATTTGGGCTTGTTCTCATTTGCTGCAGCCACAAACTTTGCCACCCTGCCATTATAGCATTACAAATGTATATACGTTGGGTTTTGGCCTTTAAAGTAATTCCTTTTGTTTTTGTTTACAATTTCCAGCATGCTGAACATCTGCCTGAGTCCTACTTTTGCCTTAGGTCATGAGTGTCCAACCTTGGTTTGCCTGGGCTGTGTGTGTGTGTAGGTCACTCCAAAAGTAATGCCTCCTATTTATTTCCATGGAAATGGCAGCAGATACGAATAACTCAGTAATGCTGTTTGAGCAAATTCTCAGCCACAAAACACTACTTGTCAACACAGTCACCACCACTAGCTGTGCATTTTTGCCAGCAATGAACAGGAGCTGCATGCTGCACTCATAAACACTTGTGCCAGTGGAGGTGACCCACTGGCACTGTTGAAACACACCAACCCAGCCCTGGTCTGCTGACATCCACTGTTTGGTCTCTACAAACATTCAGTAAGCATTGATGAACGTCAATGGGTGCCATTTTTGTCTGCACAGAGGAATTCAATGGACACACCCTTCCTCTATCTGCACTTCCACGTCAGGTGCCAGTCTGTCAGTGCCCCTCTGCTGCCATCTGTCACACAGCAACACCATGGAATGGGACATCAGTGCAAAGTTCAGCCTGCACTGCTGTACCACCAGCATCCACCTCTGACATCATGGGCTAACGCTGTTAAACAGAAGGCACTACTTTTGGAGCAGCCCTCTTTAAGTATACACTATGTATTTAAAGTAACAAAACTTATTTTAATTGTTAATGGTTTTTAATTATATTGAAAAGAGTAACAAAAGCATAAAGCTAGTGGGAAATTTGACTTTGTTTTTGTGAAAGTCATGCATCAATTTGTTTCAGTGGCATTGCTGCAATTCTTAGTGAGTTCTCAAAGTGCAAAGTAGATTTCTTTTTTTATGAGATCTTAGTCCTCCTGTACTTCATCCTTCAAAACAGCTGTTTGCACACATACATAATGCCACAAAGTGATGCCATGAGTAAGGAGTGCTGGGCCAAATGTGGGCTGTGTGTTGGCCATGTCTGCACTAAGTGGTGATATTCATGGGGCTGAGTGTGGTACAATCTATCTGTGACAAAGGAAAAATCCTAACTAGGTTTTGCCACTTACATCTGCAGGAAGGTAGATTGATTATTTTTTTTTTTTTTAACTCTTGTTAAGGAGTCATTGCAAACCAGCTGCCTTTCAGCCTCCAGCTACCAGCTGACCCTAATCACTGGTGATGACTGTTCTGCTCAGGTCCACCTGTGAGCAGGAAGTTGATTAGAAAAGACACGGACTGAAATCTCCCAGGAGAGGTGGCTGCTCTTCTGTGTCAGTGGAGGAGAGGCAACAGCTTGATGTGTTGGAGTGGGAGCCCAGCAAATGGCAGGCCTCCACAGGACTTCCCCTAGTGCCCTCTTGTGCCTGCCTGGCCCACCATCCCCCCCATGATCCCTGGCTACGTGTACCCTAGAGGGAATGCCTGCAGCTGCTGGGCTGTGCTGGGCAGGAAGATGTTAACAGCATCTCAACACCTTCTCATTTCTGGGAAGCTGTTCTCTATGGCTGTGCTGCAAATTAGACAGCTCTTCTGGGTCATTCCTTCCCTCCTCCTCCCCCTTTTGTTTTTTATACACCTGCTTTCTTCAGCTGTGATGGGAACGGCTGGGGCTCGCCCACACTCAGCTCTTTCCCTCCAGCTCCATGGCAGGCAGAGCCAGCGTGGGTGGCTCACAGCAGGTCACAGCCAGGGTCCTCCCCAGGCCTGCTGCTGGCTCCCTGCTGCCCCATCCACCCACACCAGTCTCCTGCTGTGGCCAAGGGATGCTGTCAGCTCTGTCCCTGTGCACACCCGTCACTGTCAGCTCCTCTCTGCAGAGGCTGGGCGTTCATGCTGCTGGCCTGAGCCACGCCTGCAGCTCCTGGCTGTGCTGCCAGGCAGGACGGTGTCCCTGATGGGTTGTTAACCTTTTCCATGCTGCTGCAGGCCCCTCTTGTAACTCATTCAGGTCAGTGTAAGATTTGTGCTCCGAAAGAGGCTGTGGTGGCAAAGAGATGATTTGGAAAGATGCTTAACCTGGAGCTTTTAATTTTCTCTGCAGAAAAGGCTTGAGTGTGAGCATAATCCCAGAGAAATGTGTAGTGGGTGTGTATGGGAGATGCAGATGGCCCAGAGACCAACAGAGAGACTGGCACTGGTGCATGGACACATGGCACACACACAGTTTTCCTCCTCCAGCAAAACCACCTTACAGGGTTTGGTTCAATTAGTGGGAATCAGTCCTGGGAAGTCAAGCTCCCTGAAAGCCCAGGAGATGCAAGCACTGGGAACACAGCATCCATCCACCTCTATTTTGGTGTCATGCTGTTGTTTGCTTGTTGGGTTTTTCTCTGTCTCAGTGCCTAAACCAACTCTGTCTGGAAAGGGTTGCTTCTGTCCCAGCCTTTATTGCACTGGAGCTCCTTGCTGGCTTACATAATGCTTTGCAGCTGGGAAGGTGAGGGTGATGGGGAAACACCTGGGGAGCCTGGAGGAGGGGCTGGAGCCTACTTCTCACACACCTGGCAAGGTAAGAGCAGTGGGGAGATCTGGGGGGTGGTTACCAGGTAAAGCCCACCTCCTGGGGGGTGCTAACCTTTGTTACGAGCAGGTAGAGAGTGGGCCCTGGCTGTGCTCTGGAGGTGGCCCTGAGGATGTGGTTGGACTGAGAGTCTGGGAGGTGCCATAGTACGCTGGTAGCTGCATGGCTGTCCTTGGGGTCCCTCTATTCTAGCAGGCCTGGGGCTCGGGTTGTGTGGCAGGTGCTGGTTGTACTCCAGGGTTTTCCTTTCCATCCTGATAGCAGTCCTGGGGAGAGCTAAGATGGTCTCAGTTCAGCAAGCTCTGTGCTACTGAGCATGCTGCAGCATTACAGCATGAGAGATGGGTGGAAATGCTACAGGCTCTGTATCAGCCAGGCTGGGAAGAAGCACGCTGAGTGTCTGTGGGCAAGGAAGGCTAGCAAATGCTGTAGGGAACTGGGGGGGGAATCAGCCTTGGGAGCACCCGTGGCTGGGTCACTGTGGCATGGGGATATTGGAAGGGCTGCAGGGCCAGGCAGACACCTTAACTGGAGCAGGCAGAAAGGAGGGGAGGAGCCCAGGTGAGATGGTCCTACTGCCCAGGCTGGGCAGGGCTGAGAGCCTTCTGAAGGGTGGGGGACAGCAGTGACACCCTCAGACTGGGTAACACGGGGCAGCCCTTGGGGCTGAGCGGTGCTGGCAGACAGATGGGATCTGGGTGAGGTGCAGAGCTCCCAGAGAAGGTTTCTCTGGCAGCTCCTCAGTGCAGATTCATTTATTTTGGTCACGAGGCTCCAAGCCCTGACTGCAGACAGGAGATGGATGGGAGCAGAGCGTGACCGGGGCTCTGCCTCGCAGCAGCTGCGGGGAAAGCCCAGTGTGAGAGAGAGAGAGAGGCAGGGAAGCCGCCTCCGCAGCAGCAGCACAGAGGTTGGCCAAATGAAGTGGATGCTGTTCCCATGGAGACGGTGCCCACGGAGGAGAAGTGGGGCCTGGTGTGCTCCTCAGGCACAAGGAGGCTGGGATGCGGGGTCTGGAGGATGCTGGGTGGGATGGAGCTGTCAGGCATGCAGTCACCCCCTGGGGGAATCCTCTCACCCTCTCTGTGGGTGGGGAGTCCTAAATGGGGGGGCCCAAGTCAGATCATGGCTTTCCAGAACACATCTGAACCTCCCAGCTCTGCCAGCCAGGAGCTATGAACCCCAGGGGCTCATAGTGGGGTTGCTGTTTCCTCCCTCTCAGGTTGGAAGCCCAGAACAGCCTGCCCCATTGTCATGGAATGGTGGAAGTACAGAAGCTGTTAGCCTAGAATGAACAAAAGGAAATGAGGATGCATCAAAACCATCAGTGGGTGCTTTTTCCTCTTCTGGAACCTGCTAAGGGTGAGTATTACCTACTTGGATTAAGTCAATGTGATGAAGAATTACATCTCATGTAATTCTCCCAGCTTTCGGTGGGGGTGCTGCAGGGTGTTTTAACCAGGGCTGGCATAGGTGTGGGGGGTCTGCAGGTACTCAGTCCCCTGGGATTTGGTAGCTGGCTGAGACAGCTGGGCTGGGGAACAGCATTTCCTTATAAGAAAGCACCAAGGAAAATTAGTGTTCGCTCTACTACATTCAAGCCCTGTGACAACCAGCTGCCTTGGCTGCATCCTTGTGGAGGTGTGGAGGAGAATCAGTATGTGCTAGAAAAGTGCTTCGTGGTCCTGTATCCCAGATAAGAAGGTGGGACAATGGGGGCTGAAATTCAGCTCAGGGTAGAATTAATCCTTTGCTCCACCTCACTGGCTGTGGGTTCATCTCCCCAACAAGTTATTGATAGCTTTCGGGTTCTTCTTGCCTGAAGAAAGCAAGTACACAGTCTGATCTGTGGGTGTTTCCTTCTGCCATCCCTTTAACCTCTTGTTCTCATTTTCTACCCTCATGCCTGCTGAGGGGTTTTGTCCTCTGTTCCATTCTGCTCCCTCTCATCCTGTCAGCCCTGCATCTTTTCCTGTGTGCTTTTGGGGGATTGTCCCCCTGCCTCCCAGGGCACCCATCACACAGTGGAGCTGGCAGGCCTCTTGGAGGCAGCTGTGCATTGTTTGCTTATGGATGGTTACAGGGCACACCTCAGAGCACCAGCTGGCTTCTTTGTCCTCCCACAGTTGCTCTTATGTGTAGTAAGGGCAGCCATGACCTGGCTGAAGCCTGGACCAGGAGGGAAGCTGTATTGCTTTGACATCTTTGGCAAAGACAAATGAGCTCAAATTGTGTCATATTTTCATAGGGATGTCTTATTTGAGATGAGAAGTTATTTGCTGTTTAAACTCAATTCTGTCTTGAGATAGGAAGCTGCTCTTACTAGGAAAAGCCTGCAAGTGTTGTATCAATTTATCTAAGGTGCTGGAGCTGCTGTAAGTCAAAGCTTTATGCCTATGCTGGGAGCATAAATGCTATTAAGGAAGGACACAGTGAGGCATGAATAAAAATTAGTTTGCTGCATGAGTTCATTACTATGCTGCTGCTGCTAACAAAAGAGTCACTAATGTCAGTCTCCCTAACTGAGGCTGAAGAGAAACAAATTAATCTTTTCCAGGTAGATGCAGAAATGGTGCAGGTTGGGCTTTGCCTTGCAGTTCTGCTTACCAGCGAGGCGTCGCTGCCATCTAGTGTCCGTGCCTGTGCTGCACCAGGGTGCAAGGTACAGCTGCTCGTCTGTCTTCCTACCTGGCCTAAAATGGGCTGGCCGTCCCTCACCAGCACCGTTTTGTCTGGTTTGACCTGCAAAGCACGTACCAGAGCAAACTGTGTGCGCTGCCCGAGCAGGAATTGCTTTTGCTTGAGGTGAGTTAGCAGAGGTCGCATCTCTGCAGTACTGCCTGTCTGTGCCTGCATCTCCGCTGTGTCTTTGATGCTCCCAACCCAATTCTTACACCTTTCTTCTCAATTCCTTCACTCCTTTATATGTACTCCATCGCTTCTGGCACGGCTGAGGAATCTGTCAGGTCACAGGGTCGTGGAATCCGGAGACCTCAGTGTGTTTCTCTCACTATAATTTTGCAAGGTCTCACTTAGCAAAGTAAGGAGAGGAGGGAGCAGGGGAGCAAAGCAGGGCAGTAGGTTGTATTCCTGTTTGCAGAGGTTGGGATGAGGAAGAAAGGGTCTGATGCCCCCAGGGATGTGGGGCAAGGAAATGGGGATGCAAGGAAATGGGGAAGCTGGCTGGATTAAGCATGAAGGTAACGATGAGGATATCACAGCATTCTGAGGGTTATATTTAAAGAATTCTAGTATCACTTCTCTGGGTCTCACTGTCTTAAGGCTGTTTGTTCTCTGAAATGAACTTCTGCTGTGAAATCCTTTCTTCTGCTGCCTGCCTGTTACAAATGGCACTGTTGCACTGAGCTTTTGAGCTCGGTGAGGGAGGCAGTGCTTTCTCAGGTCTGTGTGTGTGTGCAGGGGAGGAATGGTGTCCTCCTGTTCCTCGGGAGGGGCAGCTGGACCAACCACAACAAACAGTGCAAGCACTGCTCACCAAACCTGCTGCCCGGGTTGATTGAGGGAAGTAGAGGAGTAGCTGAGAAGAGAAACTCTCCAAACAGTCCAGAATTTGATTGGATTAAAAAAAGTGTATTGGATGTCCAATACAAAATAATAAACATGAAGTTATCAAAAAAAGCCATAGAGTATACAGCAAATACTACAGAAAAAGCAAAAAAAAAAAAAAAAAAAAAAATTTAAAAAAAAAAATTGTACAGAAAGGTAGATGTCTACAGCAGTCCTTAAAATTATTCTACATGAGAATCATAAAACAATATACAGGTTTGCTTTTTCCCTAAATCTCTCTGAGGGAAGCTGCCACTCAACAGCTTGACTATGACACTACAAGGATACACAATGTCCAAATTTAAAATCACAGGATATGTAAGAAAACGTAGCATTAAAATGTGAAAAAGTGCAATACAGATTGTACACTGAATTGAATAAATGTTTTCTTTTAGTTTAACCTTAAAAAACCAACTTTGAACAGTTGTTTTATCATTAAAAATATTCCCCCTCCCCGAATTCAATGACAATATTAACATTCATGGTGTTATACATAAGTAATATTCACAAAGACCCACCAGCTAAGAATACTGTGTGTGTAAGATGGTATTTCTTTGGGTATAGGTAAAAAATAGGCGAAGGAAAACATCCACCCTTCCTTTCAGGACCAAGTATGCTGTCTTAGTATTTAAATACATACTCTGTAGCTTATTTTGCCCTGAATTGTATTGATCAAAAGTCCAAACATCAATTTTCCAGGTGGCCCACAGTGCTCCAATTCATTGATTTCCTCCCTCCCCTCAAATAATAAATAAACCCAGCAACTGAGCTAAAAATGAGGATACAAAGAGTCCAGGCAAGGAAAGGAAGTAAACCCACAGCCCAAGGCCTGCTGTGCTCTGGGAACATTGACTGGCTCTCCTTTCCCCAGCCATTGGCACCAGGAATGTGGGCCCAGAGCTTTAGTTACAAGTATGCAAGGGGTGGGAAGCAATGGGGGTTTTGTTTGCTCTGTTAAATCTTGAGCAAACAGCTCATTCTGTGCCAGCAGGTGCAGCTGGGGGCTCTGAAGTGCCTGCTGGTACCTGCACTCCCTCTATTGGTAATTCTGAGCTTCCACGAGAAATCCAACAGCTTCTCCCTGGCAGTAAGTTTGGGGTTTCCTTTCATCTTAGAAATGAAAATCCATACGAGTTCGGGTTTCCTGGGCAGATGAGTTTTGTTTCTCTGATTTTTTTGTTTTTGTTTTTCCTTACTAAGATACAGTCCCTCCTTTTACACCATTCTTCCTCAGACTACGGCAGAGCCAAGCAATTGTCTACGTAAGGAGGAAATAGATTAAGATTTTCCTTCCCCTCGCATTGGATTTCCCTTTGGATTTTCCTTCCTTTCTAGACAGATACATGAACAGCACCTGAGTCACTAATACTGTTTTTCTTTTCAAATGTATAGAAAAAAAAAATACATTTTGCCTTGCTTACATCTCTCAAGAATCCTTAAGAGTTCTTGTTTAAAGGGCCTGGGGTGGAGAAACTGCACTGGGGTTGGACTTGCTGCTGAAGGGTTCTGTGGACACAGTGTAAGGTAAGATGGAAAATACCCTTTGATTTAGGAGAGGCCCAGGCAGCTCCTAGCACCCACAGAGCTGCCTTTAACCTAACAACACCAAAACAGCACCGTTGCCAAAACAAGCAGCAGTGTCATCTGAATGTAAGGAACCCTACTTTACAGGAGGAAATTTTTTTAATGTTTCTAAATGAGGCTCTCACTGCAATTCAGTAACCAGAGACACAGTATGCTGGAGTTACAAGGAAGGACGTTACAGAAGATGCTTTCATTTTCTTCAGTCTTTCGAGTCAATGTAGAAAGACAGGAAAACAACAATAATGAAACCTCCCCCTGGATTCCCTCCCCATCTACTTTTCCCCACTCAAAATATTGAAACTGCACAAAAAGCAACAAACAAGCCTTTCAAATTACATTTCAATTCAAACAGACTGGTAATCTCACAGTGATGAGAGGAGAAAGTCAGGCTTTTAATAATTATAATATAAAAATAATAATAAAAAAAAAAGCTTACAAATAACAGTGCAGCATCCCAAAAGGCCATGGATTAACTGCCAGAAGGGGACGTAATTATATGCAGAATAAAAAAACAAAATAGAACAACCCACACTGGCAATGAATTTTCATACACAATAGAACAAGCAGTCTAGGCTGTGGAAAACAATAGTTTCTCCTTTTTTTTTTTTCTTTGATTACATTATTTTTTTCCTTTTTATATATATAAAAAAAAAGATAAAATAAAAACACAAAATTGTACATAAATGCGAATGTCCAACACTGAAAAGGTAGGGCAATCACACCACTGAGACAAAACCTGACCAGGAAAAAAAAAACCTCATGAAGTCCACTCTCTTTCCTTTTGTCTGGATGCTAGATTTCAGTCCCATCCTGCACGGACTCAGCAGGTAAATGGAACTCAGCTTGGTGTGACTTTGTTACAGGATGATGGCTGGGAAGGTCGTTCCTCTTTGACCAGCTGTAGCACAAATGCACCAATTGGTTCCTCTGCCTCCTGGGGATGCTCTCAATGTGCTGTCCCTCTTCTGTATTTTTTTTTTTTACTGTACAACTCCTTGTGTTCCAAGGCTGAGTCCCAAGACGTGTGAAACAATCTGGAGTCATGTCCTGGTGAAGGTGGTCATGCTGTAGTGATGGCATTTAGGTCCTTCATGAGTCCTTCCAGGTGGGCCATCTCTTTGGTCAGCTCATCTGGTTCATAGCTCTGTGGGAGAGGGAAAGGGTTACTGCCAGGGCTTTGCTTCCTTTGGTGTAAGGAACAGAAAGAAGTGCTCAGTGATGCTGGTGGAGATTGTGGCCCTGACTCACAGATAAGCAGATTTATTGCATTACAGAAATAAATACCTTGGAACAACACTCAAATATTAAACACATCTTTTTGCAGTAGTGATTCATAGCTTCACTGATTTTGAGACTGTGATCATCTTGTCTGTTTTTCAGGTATCAATTCCACCTTCAAGGCAATGGCTGCATGTGTACCCAAGTAGGTTCTTTGAAAACATCACCCCAGCTTAATTGAAAAAAATGGCTGAAAGAATCACAGCTGTAGAATTTTTTTTTAAGATCACTTATGATTGCTAATAGATGGTACTCCATGTCAAGCCTCAACTGTTTAGCTTCAGCTATACTGAGCAGCTCTCCTAATTTTATTATCAAAGACACTCTGACCAAGTGCACCCCAGAACCTTTTCATAGCAAGTCTTTCCTAGTATGATGTAGTTTTCAACTCCTTTTTTTGCTTTTGGAGCATTTCTCCAACTCCTCCTCATTCTCTCACCAGTGTTTTCAGAGTAGAGAGATAAGCCAGCTCCAATGCCAGCTGTGCTTTTGCCAAACCCAGGGCAGCACATCTCAAATGTACCATTTCTGCTCTTGTACGTTGGAGGCACGTTATGAGACCCCTCTGGGTGGAGTCTAAGATGAAAGCTACTGCTCAGCTGCCTGTATACTACAATGCTCAGTCCTTCCAGGGAGGATGCTTCCAGCTACAAACTGACACAAATGAACACTGCAGGCATGTTCAGCTTACCAAGCAATCCAGACTCCTTTGTACCAGAGAAGTTCCCTCTGTCCTGTATCAGAAGTGTTATCTGCTAACTGTTGGCCAGTGATAAATATTCCTTCAGGATCTCATAAAAGATCCTCAGGAGGAAGTTTTTCCCAAAGAGGGTGGTGACACACTGGAACAGGTTGCCCAAGGAGGTTGTAGATGCCCCATCTCTGAAGGCATTCAAGGCCAGGCTGGATGTGGCTCTGGACAGCCTGGTCTGCTGGTTGATGACCCTGCACAGAGCAGGGGGTTGGAACTGGATGAGCACTGTGGACCCAGGCTATTCTATGATTCTAAAAGCTCAATCCATTTGGATCACTTTCTAATCCTACCTACCTTCTATAACTCCTATTTTAGTGAGCATAAAGTATGCACGATGACTTTATATTGTACAAATTTATCAGTGGCTAACTTTATGCACGAGTATATTTAAAATATAAATATTATTTATGAATTATAAGTATTTTGGTATCAATACTAAATAAATATGTAAGGTAGGAGTGACAACAGAAGGGCAAAAGTGCACCAAATCAAGCACGTATACAATCTCTAGCCCAGCACTTAGAGTACAATCAAGAGGGTGAATTAAAGACACCAGAATGATACGAGGAGAGGAGAAAAAGAAAATAAGAAAAGAAAATCATTCAAACAGTTACACAACAGCTAATACAACAACTTCTTGGCTTGCACTTTCAAAGGAAAATAGCTCTTGCCTGATGCATCAAACATCCTTCCTTCTTAAAAGCTGCCTATTTTAATGAGGCTCAACTGTTGCATTTTTCCCAGATTACTTTCACAGAAACATATTATTTGTGATGTTAGCTTTAAGCATTTTGGCATCAATTGTTAGTTCTTCATTTGCAGTGACACTCCTATGCTTTGGCAGCTACACAGCAGCATAAGCAGCAGCTGCATGGCTTTAAGAGAATCCATGCACAGCACGCTTGCAAAATGAAAGCAGGCAAAAATCAGATGTGCAGGGAACTTCTACAGCTCCTGCAAATAGAAGCCAAAGGCATAAACTGAAACTCCATTAGGTGCTGAAAAGAATCAAGAGAACTGCTACAGACAGATCTGGGCTTCACTCTTCTCATAATTGCAGTAGGCTAGCAAGAAACCTGCAGCACTGAGCACAAGAAGAGAAATTAGAAAGGAAGTGTTAGAGAACATTACTCTATTTTCAGCTAATAGCCTCAGGACAAACAAAATATTGCTGAAGATTTATCAGTTTTGACTTGGTGGGCTCTGTGGACCAGAATAGATGGAAGCACAGCATCTGTTTTGTGCAAACAGGAAGAGCGGTACGGTCACAGGTAATCTTCTGATCTAAAAAAGTACCACTCATGCTTGCATTTAGGTGCTTATCCTCTGAACTTACAGCCTTGCATAGAAGGTATTTGCACTAGATGATGTTTTTATGTGGGTTTACGTACAATGGCAGTCAGTGCAAGCCAGAAGTCTCATTGTCCTCTGCCTTTGGAAGTCTCAGTGCAGTCACTGCTGAAGTTTACAGCTATCACACAAACTGAGGTTGGCCCCAGGAAGCTGCTGGCAGTTCAGGGTACTTACGCTTTCCGAGTCCTCGAGCATCCTGGTGGTCTCCTGCACGTCAGGGGCACTGGGAACCACCACAGGCATGGGAGGCCGTGTTCTTCCTAAAGTCCCAATCGATGCAGTCTTCACTGAGTGAACTGGATGGGAGGGAGCTTAAAAGAAATTGTTACACAATTAGGCCTCAGCTCTCTGCCTATTCAGAAAGCTGTTAGGAGAATAAAAAGGATTCATTTCAGTGCCCACCTCTACCTTACCTCACACCTCCAACCCCCGTACCCTTCTCTCCTTCCAATCCCTTCCTGTCTTCACACATCCCTGCCCATTGCCACTCACCTTGCTGGGTCAGCAGCGGGGTGCTGGGCAGCGCGGGGTCGTAGGCAGAGCCGGCTGCTGGCACTGCTGGCACTGCAAAGCTCTTCAGCGGGTGGGATGGGCGGACGTGAGCTGTGGGCAGGCTCTGGGCCGCGTCCTCCTCCTGTGCACTGCCCAGGTAAGCACCCGAGCTGCTGTCGGGGTCCTGGTGGTCTGCACACGGCTGGGATGAGGAGGCCGGCATGGTGTCGGAGCTCGGTGTGTTCCGAACGGATTCTACAACAGACCAAAACATGTGGTTTGTTTTCTGGAACACAAACGGTCCCTGTGGTCAAATGGAAACAAAGCAGCAGTGTTGACAAGTGCTTTTTCCAAGATTGCTGTTTTAAGCTAAGGAGTGGTTGACCAAATACCACCAGCTCTGTGCAACTGTCCTGTTTGAAGGTAAACTGCAACTGCTGCCCTCCAACAAAAGCTTGAGAACAGACTGAGGCCACAGGTACAACACCAACCAGCAGTTTTGCACTGGAACAGCTGTGTGTCACAAGACACAGTTGGCACTTTGGACCACAGTGTGGGACTCAAATCTTCCCTCTCGTTTTACACTTCAGTATTTCACAGTACTGGAATTGTTACATAGGTACATGTATGCATGTAACACTGCAGCACATACAGAAGAGCCAGTTTTCTTTCCAAGATGATTGACAGACTCCAAATCCCTTTACTTGCTGAAAGCTAAAATGAAATGCCAGGCAGCAGGCTCCACCCTGAGCCGAAAGGACAAATGGAATGGCATCATGAATTCAGGGCACCGTGAGCCCACTCAGAGCACATGCAGGACAAGAACCGGACAGCAAGAGCTGCTACTTCAAAGGTACAAACAGAGCAAGGAACCTCTGCCTCTCAGACATTGTCTGCTGGCATACTGCAGCCTTATACCGTGCTCTCATACGGAAATAGGAAACAACTATTGTCTTGGCTCTGGCATCTTAATTAAAATTTTGACCTTGAACTAGAGAAGCCATAATTCACTTCAACTCTAGATGTTACCTACTTGTTTTCTAGCAATACTGTTGCTTCAGAGTTTTTCACAGCACTGGAGATGTTACAAAAGCCACTGTGATGGGTTGCGCTTCAAGCCTGAAAAGCACTGCACAGGAAACACCACAGTTTTCTTTGTGCTTCTGGCAGATTAACCAGAGCGCCCCAGGAACAAAGTCTGGACCTTAGTCCTCCCTTACATTTAAATACAACTACTTAGAAAAGTTATTATCAAATTAACTTGCTCAAACTGGATGCAAATGGATGTTTCAGACTCCAGGGCTGAAGGTTTTAGAATAAGGAGTCCTCCTGTTTGAAGCGTGTACAAAACATTAAACTTCCTTTCCAAAGGGCAATATCTCCTACCAAAATGATCGATACCTGAGCTACACAAGAAGCTGGTTGCAGAAAACTCAATCTAACACAAGGATATTGTCTGTGCTTAAACCCATCCCTCTGCCTCTACGGGAAATAACTTTCCCTCCATTCCTTTTCCCTGTCTTTTTTTGGCAACGAAGCAGAAAACGTGCTGTGGGTCACCTACTGAAGCAAATACAGTGCTGGGTGAAACTGCAGCTGCCATCTAAAAACCTCACAACTGTAATTTCATTCAGCACAAAGAGATACAGCAAAAGAAAGAAATGTACCAGCTGGGTCGGTCCTGCTATAAGGCCCCAGCAGAGGCTGACCAAGCTCCATTCCAGCTCTCCATTTCCACATTTCACTCATTGTTCCATAACAATCAAAATCTGCCTGGACATTTGTATCTCACCTGTGGAATTGGCCCTGTCTGAATGGGACATGGATGTGCCCATCGGCCACGGGCTGACCTGGTGATGGAGATAGCTGCGAGTTGGAGAAGCGAGGCTGCCGGAGTGGAAATGATGGTGAGGGTTATCGAGTGAATGGATGGGATGGGCACTAATCACAGCTGTGAATGAACACAAGACAGAAAAATGCTTAACGTACAGACAGACGTGCACGTGTCCTGAAACGCACCACATCCCTCCCTTCTCCCACAGCAAAAGAGCCAACTGCTCGGCACATTCGTGACACCAAGACAACATTTCAGTGCCAATTTTCCAGCTCTGCTCTATGCTTTAGCTCCCACCAAGACAACAACAACCCCCCCAGAGGCAGCACCTCCATTTTGCTGTGCAGCAAAATCTCTCTTGGCTGCATCTTCCAAGAGCTTTCTGTTGCACATGAGAAGAACAAAGTTCAGCTCCCTTTAGAACTTCCACGTATTTCACATGATGCTATAAATGTTAGACTTACTAGAAGAAAGACACAAGCTCAAATTCCACTATCATTTTTGGCAGTCATTGAGTTTCTCAGCACTTTAACTAAATGCGGCATTTTTGGTTAATTAATTAACGTAAGACAATTAAGCGTAGGAGAAGACACTCAAGGCTCTGTTCATTCCCTCTGTACAGTTAGTAAACTCTGCTCCAATGCACTCAAACAAAAACCTCTTCTTTTTTTTTTTTTCTCCTCTGCCATCTTCCTGTTTTATTTTTTCTGTTGGAGTCAGATGAATTTTATACTTACTGTAAGTCATCCTTTGCCCTCACCCTCCTGCTGTAACAGCAAAATCCCACTACTCCACACATGGGAGGAAAAGTGTGCACACAGTTTAATTCTTATGATGCATAAAATACTAAATTGCTTCAAATCATTGAGAAGAAAGAGTCTCAGCACAGAAAACAGAAGGGAAAGGCTGAACTTCAGCGCTACCACCAACACCACAGAGAAATGGCTGTGCTGGGTCATTCATTCTGAACTTTTCCTGGAAATTCCCCACACGTGCTGGCTTTGAAATGCACTTTCTAGAACAGACACAAACAATTCTGTCATTGTAACACTGAGCCTGGTTAAGACTCCTTGCTCTGATGAATACAGTTTGAACTCAAAGGCCAACTAAACAAACCTGAACTCTCTGACTCCTTCATTTCCTAGAAACCAGCCTGTCACAGTGTGTGACTTGATCAGAGGAGGCAATGTGCACAGCTATTGGTAACAACAGATTTTCCTCTCCCATTATGTCTGCCCAACAGAAAGCCATCTCTATTATCAGCCTCCTGTAAATGCAGATGACTACACAATACTGAGCGCTCGGTGCGAGATTTAAATCCTGGTGAAAGAGCTGCAAGGGGATACGGCCACAGTAAAATATGAGGTGCTGTCACTAACAGCTTCGAGGAAGACTGAAATGCTGCGTCATCTCGCAGGGAGCTGGCAAATGGAGGAACACTCTGTAAGAGCTGAGTGATCAGAAGCCATGGCAGAGATGACAGCCATCAGAGACACAGGAGTCGTCCTGTTGGTGAGGTAGGAGGCACGTCCATTGCAGAGCATACAATTAAGTGTAAACAAGATTGTAGTAGCTCTGAAACACTATCTGCAGCTGTATCCAGTGAGCAATGGGGAGAAGAATGACCCACAGGAAGGTAAGTGCAGCATCCCACTTTGCCATCCAGCTTAAGCTGAGGGCAACTTTGCAATGAGTATTATGGGTTATCAGATCTGAATCACGTAGCCTTCCTGCTCAAAAATCAGCGCATTGTGCCACCAGACCTTCATGAAGACTATGATGTGCCTTTTAATTTCAAAGAAGCAAAAAACTCATATTGAGAAACAGACAAAGAAATGCGATGAGTTAAAAAATGAATAGGCCTCTGCTTCTTAACATCCCTCCAGAAGTTTTGTTTTCCTCTTGTAGAAGGCAGGGACCTGCCAGGCACACGCCATTCCTGTTGCACTGTTGTACATTAAAATATAACTGAACATTAAATTATCCTAATTTAGTATAAGAGGTAAATTTGAACACAGCAGTGGGGGAGAAAAAAAAAAGCAGAGGGAAGTTATCTGCAGCCACAGACTTGGCTGTGCTTCCAATGTGCACTTGGAATGTGCACATTCCAAGTGCTTCCAAGCACATGGAATGGTCCTACCTATGCTGCTTACTGAGAAGGGCCTCATGTATCAGAATGTCAGTGTTCTGCATAGCTTCTGCCAAAAGTATCTAAAAGGCACTCAATTCCTTAACGCTTTCACTGACCAGAAATCTACAGCTGCAACTCTTTGGAGCTTTTGCAAACAGGAGATAACGTTGAAGTCACAAGAACAACTTCAAGCCCTGAGGCACCAGAAGGCCTTATTTCTCCTTCGTGCTGACCTGCTGCACTGAGCCAGCTGTGTCTGTGCATCACTCCTCCTCTCTGGGAAAGCAGCACTCTATAAGGCAGGAATAACAGATAGGCTTCTCAAGCAAACACAGTAGAGCCGGTATCAAAATAAGATGTCAAAACTAGGTTTGGTGCTGCAAGGAAAAATCATATCCGCAACTGTATCTGTCAGCCTCATCATATCAGCTTCAATACCATCAAGCAGTGCACTTGCAATATGCTGCCTTCGTAAGATGTGTGCCACCACTGTACCTATCACACCTGTCAGCTGCACATCTTCCATCCTATGAGGGGCTCATCAGGTAAGCTGCTGAGAAGTCTTTCTCACTGAATTAACGTAGTATGAGGCACACATTGCTATGCTACTTCTGTGCAGCATGCTTCAGCACTGGCTGCTGTGTGTACTCTGATGTGTTCATCCAATGCTGTATCTCATCTGGAGAAAAACACACTCAGTGTCAGAGTGCAAAGGAAGACTCCATGCAGTCTGTATTTCTATGGGGTCACGCGAGTCTGAATGCACTGTGGAAATCATCAGCTGCCATGCACCTTGTTAGACACCTATCTTTGACAGCAGACAAACTTTGAAGAAACAAACCAGAATAAAGGTGATTAGCATCAATCTATCCTCTGGTCTTCCCCGATACATTAAAGCTCGGAGAAAACAGGAAGCGTCAGACTACTTACTTTAAAGCAAGAAAAGTAGATATTACTCCTGAAATACATTTCAGCTCCTGAGTTTCAGTCTAGTTATTGGGAGGTTTAGCAAAGACCCGTTTCACCTCAGAATTCCATCATTTGTAGAACAGAGGTATGCTCTAATGCTTAAAATATTTCATAGTAAGAAAAAGAATTTTTGTTGAAGCGATAGGAACACAAGTTAGCACTTCTGCTCGACAGATCATTAATTGATAGTGAAGCACATAAATAAGAAGTAACACCAGACAGCCTCCTTATTTAGAAGTCTGCTCTGCCAGACCAAAAGCCTCAGTCCCTATCAGTGACAGAAACACAGTCTACTACATTAGTGTAACATACACACTGTGGAACAGTACTGCTGTACCTACTGCAGAGGCTTTTGGTTTAAGAAAAAAAAAAAAAAGAACAGCATTACAACTCAAAGCTGTTTCTGCTGCTCAGTATATTATGGAACTATTGGAACTATCTCACCAGCAGGAATGTCTTGCATTGAGCCATGGTGACACACTGCTGAGTTCTCATCTTCCCTCACCAGGTGACTGAGTTGTGTCTGAAGCTGCTCCTGAGCCACTACTGTGCTTTGGTGTGCATTCATACTGATTTCTGTTTGCCTTGTGAGGGTGGGCTCTAAATTATAGACTGGTCAAGACCTACTTCACAAGGAACTCAGCACTGGGGAGAACAGTTCTCTTTGATGTTTCGGTGAAAGACTAAGGTCAAGGCAGGCACAGGTAAACATGGCCACAGAGGAAAGAGTGAACATGATTCCTGTGAAAGTTTCAAGATGGTGCCAGTAACTCCATATATTTTCAAAGTGAAGAAGAGTCAGCAGAGATTCCCCACGTACCGGTGCTGGTGGGACTAGCTTTAATCAGTTATCTGTGTTGCTGACCCAGACCCAGAAGCAATCAGAGAAATATTTAAGATTAGGATCAAGGGGATGGAGTAGCTGCCTCATAAAGAGAGGCTCAAAAGGCTGTACTACATGGCTGGGAAGAAGATGACTAATGGTGGAGATGAACCCAGTGGAGACTGACCAACTCTGATACTAGAATGACAGATCACTTATTGAAGCCAGTAAGAGATTGGTTAAAAAAAATACAATACAAATAACTATATGAGACATCACATTTTGAATGTCTGGAACTCACTGCCATGGGAGACTAGAAGCAGACAGCAAATTCAGAAAGGGGTTAGACCTGGTTAGCAGGTCAGTAACTAGACAACAAAACTCTTGGTGGCAATGTACCCTCTACAGCTCATGTGTTACAGCTGGCAGAACACAAAGGGATGGACTATAAAAAGTAGCCAGGCTCACATCTCCCTAAAAAGCACCCGCAATTGCCACTGCTGAAGGCTGAGACAGTCTGCTGACACATTCCTAATTCACTCCCTTTTGCAGTACACCACCTGCTCACTCAAACACTGCCTTCACAACAGGGGATTTGGGATGCTTTCTTTGAACCGTTTCCTTGCAGATATGGGAGAATTACTTAGGAGATTCTAAGTGGAAAGACTGTAAGTCATTGTGGGTGTGTGTGCATACATATCAACACAGCTTGTTTGAGTGCTCCCAGTTCCAAGGCAGCTAGGTGGGCTGTAGACTTACGCTGAGGAGGCTGAGAATCAAAAGGCATCATCATCTTGGGCCTCATCCCCCTTCTTCCTGCCAGCGTGGACATGCTGTCCTCCGACTCATGCCCTGCAGGAAGAATAATGAAGGTTATATAGCATGGCAGCAAGACTTCTGTGATACCATACCAAAATGATTTTAATCCTCCTCTCATTATTTCTGGGTGTGTAGGAGGGCTCTCCTGTAGGTAAGCAGTTTTGTGACTCGCAATGGACAAAACCAGCTCCTCCATCCTTCACCAGGAGGAGGACAGTTAATGTAAAGCTTTCTGGGCACTGGAAGGACTCTCAAGGCCATCGGGCAAACACAGACCCAACTGCGTGCTTGCCTGCACACACCTGTTACATGAACAACTGAAAACTGATCAGTTGTTACAAAAGGATAAATCATCCAACTCTTGTGCTTCAGTTTTCTCACTAAAACACAATTCTTCCTTTGTACACAGCCTTATAAACTAAGCATGAGGCAAATTAACTACTTGGAAATTAAGAACAAAGAAATACGATGGCCTAGAAAACTTCAGTAAAGAGATTTTGCCAGATACAGTAAAATATATTCAAACTCTCAGGATCAAAGTACTTGCTGGTGGCTCACCTCTGTAGGAGTTCCGCCTTTGGTGAATATTGCTGTCCATGGAATTATCAACTGGGGTGATGTCCTGGGAGTTGCGAGGGATTGGGGTATCTGTCATGATTGGATTGGGATCTGGAGATTTATCAATGGGTTTTAGCTCCAGTCTTTCATGATGGATCCAAAGGTCAGGAGGCTTGACATCTTTGGAATTCCCTTTGTACTTGTGGGACCCATTCACTGATTTGCAGGCAGCCCGTTTCCTCGGGAGGGAAAACAAATAACATGTTCTTAGATGTATGCTTCCCTTCACTTGGTGGAAAAAGGCAAATTTTCATTGAGATTTCTTTCTGATCTTGTATCCAGCTGAGCGAAAGCCACCCACTGGGCAGGAAGCTTTGAATTTTACATATAAGCACATCTGGCATCTCAGCATAGCCCTGCATATTCCGCAACTCTGATGCAGAATTCTGTCTCCAATGGTACACATACTGCAGAACTGTGCTATACACACTATGGAAGTCTAAGCTTCCATTAACAAAAATTAAGTTTCCAGTGCTTATAGCTATTGAGGGAATATTCTAAGCATGAAGTGCACATACACCATGCTGTGCTGTACTCCAGGGCTTACAAACAACCTCAAACAATAGCTGCAAGAGCGTGGAAATAGCCCATTACCCCAATAGCATGGTTAACCTGAAGACTAATGAAAGAACGTTCATTTTACTGCTGTTCAGATTAGACACAACTAACTACAGCACATGTGAGGCTCCTTGTTACACATTTGACAAGAAGGGTTTTTGGAAAATTGAAAATTAGAGTTCTTGCACTGTACTGCCCACATACTCACTTTGGACCTTGGCAATGACAGAAAGTTGTCCCTCCCAGGCAGGGGAGTTGCCAGACATGGCTGGGATACGTGGCTCAGATACCTGACCACGTTCCGTTCTGAAAGGATTTGCATTTTGGCAGAATGGTTCAAACTGAGCAAAACAAGTGGAGATTATCTTAGAAGTTTGACTTTTATCACT
Organism: Phasianus colchicus; assembly: GCF_987193195.1. NCBI lineage: Eukaryota > Metazoa > Chordata > Aves > Galliformes > Phasianidae > Phasianus > Phasianus colchicus. The sequence continues at coordinate 2,283,378 of NC_143447.1, read as the reverse complement.
TCCTTAAAACTCTGCTTTGCACAAAAGAATCTCTTCATATTCTAAAAAAAGTTCAGTTCTCTTCAGTTCTTTGAAAGAACACGTAGAAACAACATTCAGGAGCTCATGAATGGAAGCATCATTTCTGTCACCAAAATGAGGGCAGAAGTCAGATATACCCCTATATTTATATTCTCTACTCCAGGTTCTACTCCAGTCATCTATCTAAAAATTATGCATTGCTTGGAAACCTGCTCCAACACAGTGAAGCACGTGCTACAAACAGAAGTGAGAATGTGTCTGAGCTGCTGATCTCACACAGCTCTACACAGATGCTCAGGACTGGAAACACAGGAGTTAGGCCAGCATGCTGCCCTGTCTGAATTGATTCTGCCTCTGATCCTGGTGTAAGCAGCAATGGAAGCTGCATAAGAAAAGATGCCAGCTCTCAGATGACCATCTGAGCTTGCAGCAGGACACCCATCAAAGCTTGGTGTGATTACTTGCAAACATACAGAGTTGATTTTCAAAAAGGAATGCAAGATAATCCCAGTATTTTAAACAATAATTTATCTTCAGAAAGGAAGAGGTGCAGGTCTATGTAAAAGCATTGTTCAATTCTGTAAACAGCTGATGGCTGCAAATTCTGAAATGCTGATTAGGAAGAGCAGAAGAACATCACAATCATCTCCACCACAACACCCACCAATACAGCTAGGTTATCTTCTGAACACCAGAACTCAAACTCATGTTCCAGCACTGCATTGTTATTTGGATCTCAGCACATGGCTTCTACAGCCCACTAGACTTCAAAGTAAAAAACTCTATACCATCATAAAGGAAAGATTAACTAGAATTAAAGGAGAAAGATAGGACGGGGCTGACTGCCACCCAGACAGCTTACTTTTTTTGGTGAGAAGTGGTACGACGAGTGCAGAAAACGGCAACGATGACCACTATCACAATGGTGATGACCCCAACAGACACTATGATGACAAGTAGCATGTTGCTATCCAAGGGAGACGTCGGACTTCCATGGGGACTGTTACTGCCTGTGGAGCAGGGAGAGAGGGGTTATTTATCTTAAAGACTTGGAGAAGATCCCCATCAGAAGCAAGGGGCACCGATCCGGGCTGGGAACAAGATGAGTGAAGCGAGCGGGATGGAATTCTGTTGAAATGCTTACTTATTCTTTCGTCATTCACAAGCTGTGTTTCTGTACTATTGTTACATGGATAAGCCACTTAATTGATTCATTTCCAACTAACAGTCTACAAAACTTCAAGTTCACCCTACTCAGACAGCTGCCATAAGGAAATCCAATAGTTGAGAGTCTGAGGAGTTAACACGGGACCTTGCTAGAACTAAAACAATGTGGGCATTCCTTTGGACCCAGTAATCACATGAATCCTATCAGTATTCAACTGCAGGCACCCTCCTCCAAAGGAAAACACATTCTATGTAATGCTAATGAGTGCTACTGCAGGGCAGGGCTGCCACAATGCACTGTGCTAATAAGGAGAAGGGGTTAAGATGGTTTTTCTCCTTCCTGATGTGTTCTCACTGAGTTAATTTTACACTTGTGCTCTATAGCAGCCATTTAAAACTGAACAGAGAACAAGATCCACTGTCAGACTTAAATGCAAACGCCTGTGAAGGTAGTTCTTCCAAATACCATACACAGCTATGAGAGAAGTCTGATACGATTTCTTGAGTGGGAAATCGTGTCATAAAGAGAAAAAAGTTAGGGAAACAGATCTGATCAGGGCTGGGAACAGTGTGCAGTCACTCCAGAACAGCACAGCACATCACACCTACCGCTGAGCGGGGGTTTGTAGTCCGGCCCCACGTCCACCGGGCGGCTTCCTTTCCCTGCAGATCCCGAAGCTGGAAAAGTCACATATGTGGTAATTCCATATGCACCTCCACATCCACACACACCCACAGACTCCCACACGCTGCAGCATTCTAAGGCAGCTCTTTCAGGAGTTCCTTCTGAACTGCTGTGAGCACTTTCCCCCCTACACGAAGGGTGTTCCTCCAAGGAGAGAACCACTTCAGAAGAGCTATTTAATAATTGGTTTCCCGTGCAGCCTGTTGTTCCATCTTAAAAAATATAATAACAATTATTTGCAGTAATACACAGGTATATATTGAGACAAATGGCTTTACCACACTTGTACAGTTAATCATATTGAAGCGGTAATTATACAGGTTTTTCTTCCTAATCCCTAATTACATTAAGTGAGGAAGCAAAGTGCTGTAAATATTAAGTCCTGCCTAAGCATACAGGCCTGCTTTGAACTTCTCCCCATTCTTTTTCCCTTGTTTCACATTTCCACAACTGACAATGAAGTATCACTAAAATGCTTCTGGTGAAAAAAATCCGGCTTCTTTTGTTGTTTTGTGTTTTCAGTAGAATGCACTAATGCAAAGTTACCACCAATGATAACCACACCGTGCCAGGAACAACCTTCCCCTACAGCAATTCAGGATGCACGACAATACACACAAAGGCCCCAAACCACAGAAAACAAAAGTCCCCAAATGCAGCACTTTCATAACTGGAAGAAGGGTTTTCCCAGTTAAAAATCCACTCCAAACAACAAATACTAAATGTAAAAGGATGCACATGAAATGGAAGTTATGAACATTGTGTCAAAGCCTGTAACTTAGACAACTGATAAGAACACGGTGAGAACAGCAGAAAGTACCAGCAAGAAAACTGCATGAACTCCAACAAGGCCACTAAGAAGAAAAGATCCGTGTTCACAGTGAGAAGTTAGGTGATGTCTCAAATAATGGAAAAGATGTATTGCAGGACAACTGTGTAATGGCAATGACCACAGGAGCTGCCAGTCCAGAGAGGACACAGCACTGAGCTGAAGCACGTTCTCACTTTGAAGTACTGGACAGATAATTTTGCAGCAGCAATGAAATGAATTAAACAGGATTGTAAGCAGTTTGTATTTAATGTGTTTAGATCCATATGGCCAGGTCACTTGCACTGAAAGGATGTGGAAAAAACAGTGAGGTGATTTCTCTGCCCAGAGGAGCTCAGAGGCAATACAACTAACTGGCCAGGTTTGAAAAAGACTAACAGACAGCCCTGTGCATGTGTAATGCAGCAAGTGGGTCCTTGGTGTGGGCAAGGTCATGGAGCAGCTGACAGCCAGGAGATGGTGGCACACTTCACGTCCATCTTTCTGTTGGATGGAAGCAGGTATTTCCAACAAACAACGTCTGACTATAAACGTCATTAGTAACTATGCAGGCACGCTATCTTTAGACTTCTATAAAACATTTTACCAAGCACTGTGCAATGCTTTGTTAAAAATAGCCTAATAAAAAAGCAATGTGGCACCTATTAACAAGATTAACAACTAATTAGCTGATAAGAATAAGAATTATAATTGCAGAATCATTGTTCACGAGGGATATTTCTAATGAGGTTCTGTAAAGACCTGAGCTCAGCCAAGTATAATTCAATATCCTTAATAACACTGGGAAGGAAAATTAAAATAATTGCTACTCAAGTTAACAGATGACACAGGATGATGGAGTAGATAATGAGATATGCACAGTCACCTGCCCAGACCAGTAGGGACCACGTGGCAGCTGCAGTCAGTTCAGCTCATCAGGGCTCTGTGCTCACTGCCACACCACCCCCATATGGGTGCATCAGTGACAAAGGATGCAAATCCCAGTTAGGTGCTGAAAGTGTTGGGATGTGCCCAAGCCAAGCACACGCACATTGCACTTTCTCTATGGCCAACGACCAGCCTTCATCCAGCAGCTCACTTTGCTGCTGAGGTTTTCCATTCCCTTCTGTATCAAGTCCAAGTTCACCTGAAACTGTTGGTGCCCATCAGTTTTCTGCACCCCGGCAAACCTGCTTTCAGTTTGTGCTACTTTGGGATAGTTTTACTAGGACAAGATGCCTTAACCTTTGCTCTTCTACTAGACAAAGGCCCTGCAGCCCAACAGTAACAGCCAGCAACTTTTCCTAATACAAGCTCTGTGCTACATGAGTGTGTGGAAGAACAATTCAGGGTGCTTAGTGCAAAAGAACAACCCTGAAAGAGGGGAGAAGCAAGACAGAATGACTGAGCCCAGAACCTCAGTCCCACTGCAGCCTGTTCCTCCCAGTCCTGAGCAGCCCGTGCAGTATTTCCTGAAGGACACAGCTCTGCAGGTACAGATCTTGTCACCAAGCATGTGTTCTGCTGCTCAGCTTATGTTCTTCTTTTCTACATTTAGGCTATTGCTATGATTTATCATCTCCACCCTCTCTTACAGGAATTCTGAAACAAAACTCCCTTGGCTTTTATGATTTATAAATCATATACGTTTATAAACATTAATCCAATTGTTAGTAGAAAAAAGTGCCACTTCAGGATGATAATGTTGGTGAGAAAATGTAGTTGTCTGCTGAAATGAAGTTAGAAGATGAGTGCAGAAGAAGAAATGGCAACTTTTCAGTAAAACCTCTTCATCTTTCCCATTCCTGTTGCAGTGAAGCACAGGGAGCATTTGCTTCCCCCAGACAAGCCTGCACCTCAGCCAGCATCTCTGTTATGCATCAGGGTAAGAAATTGCTCCATAACTGCCCACTATCAACATTAGTTAGTACAGAGAAGGTGAAAGCATATTTAAGAAATTACTTCTAAACAACAGATTGAAAGCAAGTTAAGAAAAGCTCATTCTCAAACCCTGTCAAGATCTGTTTCATTGTATGTCTAAGCTGCATGTCAATGTCCTTTTAGCTTCATCCCTTTAGACTAATTCTTCCCCTTTTTATTAGGCTTGCAGCTTTTTTGGAAGAAAGCAAAAATAGCCCTGGGACATTTGCTGTATAAAGCAATGCAGGAAACTCAAAGCTACCATTTTTTCAAGGGAGCATTAAGGCTGTTAGTAGCTAACACTGTGCTCTTCAGGAGTCTGGAGTCTAAATGAGCTGCCAAGCAGAATCTCACACACAAAAAAAGGGTTTCTAGAGCAGATACACTTTCCTTTATTCCAAAAATAATTATCGATGTACAGCTCACAAAACAGCACTTGTGCTAATTAGATACTGTCTGATCTTCCTCCTCTATACGCTGAGATCGCGCATCCATGGGCAGAGGCTGGCTGGAATATCACTTAATCCAAATTCATTTTGACAGAATGATTCACCTCTGGCATTACCCACTTGTCCGTTCATGTGACATCTGACTACAGAGGCCACTTTATATTCCCAACACCCGAACCACAAATAGAGTTTCCAGTTACTCCACTATTAAAAGCACAACAGGAACTTGAATTATATTTATATTTAGAGCAGCAGATACTTGTTTCATTTATGAGATGCAACAGCACATGGAAAGGAAAACAACATGTGGAAAGGATGGAGTAAGAGAGAAAGCACAGCTGTTCATTTACCTTGATCATTAGGCATTTTATCTGAGGATTCAGCTAGTGGGAAAAGCACAGGGAAGGAAAAAACAAGAGAAACATCACAAGGCTTGAAGCAGCGAGAGATGGAATTTCAACTTTCACACAGCATAAATGGACTTGTTGGCATTAAGCTCTAAATTTTTAACCACAGATACATGGAGAAAGCACTGTTACAATTTCTAGCTTTCACCTCTTCTTGCTTTTTTTTCCCCCTCAGGATATGAGATGTTTATGCCAGCTCACCAGCTAACAAGCACTCCTCGATTAGAAAGCCTGCTGTGTCACTGCAGCTCCATCACACTCCCATGAGCTGGTTGGTGTTCCCCAGCTCCAGCTGCTTTGGACTGCTGCATCACAAGCATGTGACACACAGGACCTCAAGCCTGAAAGCAACTACAAACTTGTTTTTTAAAATGCACATGTGGGACGTGGGCCCTCAGCACTAATAATTAGATGCCCTAAGGGCCAGCTGCTCACTGGGAATAACACAAATAAGCAAATAGTTGAGCAAAATTTGCATATGTGTTAACTACATGCAAGAGCAATCAGAGAGAAAATTCTATTCTAATCAAACTTCATCATCTTCCTGTTTTTTCCAGCTTAAATATAAAATTGGTGCTGCTTGGTGTCCTACCCTCTGAGGTGTGGCATTCAGAAAATGAGAAGCTATTTGGATGCAGGTGATACTTACCTTTAGGGGTCCTGAACTGGACGGCCTCAGACATGGGCCCCATGCCCTTCGAGTTGCGGGCCTGAATTTTGAAGTAATACGGGGTGTCGAGGGTCAGCTCTTGTATCTGGTGGGTCAGCCTGTTCCCCACAACGGGCTCAATAACCCAGTCGTGTATCTCAGCATTCACGTCTGTACTGTAGTAAATGATGTATCCTATTCAAAAGAAGGAAACAAAAGGATTTCACACAAAAAAGAACGCGATAGTCGTAAGATCTAACAGCAGGAGTTCTACTGACTATTAATGATATTTGCACAACCAAACGATTATGGGTTTTTGAAAGTGTGTTCTTACATTTTCAAAGACTAGGGATGCATTCATGTATCAGACAGCCTTCCCATCTTAAATGTTAAGCTGTTCAGAAGTATGTTGAGAGGAAAAAATCCACTTAGAATATCAATGTTATTTTTGACCACTGCTCATAAAGTATGGATGAATTCCTCATTTCCATCTCTGTCTGTTCATGGACTAAATAATGTAAAATAACATAAAGCTACTCTTCTAAATACATCCTCCAAGTATTAGTATCTAGAGAAAATCACTAACCTTGAAACATCAAAACATTCCCATGCACAGCTCAAGAAAGTGTGTTTATGAGCTGGTATTAGACACAACTAATGCGATTAGCATTACTTTTCAGTTTCTTAACAAAGAAAACAATCTGAAGAGAACTGAAGCTATCTTGCAGGTCCTCAAGAAAAAAGTATGGTGTGAGTGAGTGATGTGTTATTATACTGCAAATACAAACCACTGCGAAGTAAAAGCTTGGCAAGTTCTGCCATACAGAGCCCTTGGCACTGACTTGCAAAAGTACAGAGCTAGCTCAGAAGCCTCATGCACAAATTGCACAAGGAGGTTGTGGATGCCCCATCCCCATCCCTGCAGCCATTCAAGTCCAGGCTGGATGTGGCTCTGGGCAGCCTGGTCTGCTGGTTGGCAACCCTGCACATGGCAGGGATTTGGAACTAGATGAGCATTGTGGTCCTTTTCAACCCAGGCCATTCTATATGATTCTATGATAAATTGCTGCTTCCCCTGTGCCACAGACCTTCTGTCCATGGGGGTTACAGAAGGAAAGGGAAGTCATGCTCTGTGTAGCACCTTCTAGTTCAAGGAAGCAAAGGGAAGCCTTGCTGATAGCCCAAATTCATGTACGTCCCAGCAATCAGTATGGCATGGGTGATGCCTGAAACACCAGCTGTAGGTCTGGCATGCTTAATTTCTTCCCTTGGCAGGACAGTCAACCACTGGGGGTAGATTTAATAACTTGCTACTTGTAGTGGACACAAAGGAACAAATCTGCAACTTGTCTCCAAAGGGACGACACACACACACGGTGACAGCTGAAAGCATTATTTATAGCATAGTGGCACAAGACTGAGTTTACTCATGACTGTACTAATTAGTCGGCAATTATAATGATGTAAGAGCATCTGGAATCCAGACTAGCATATTTCAGTATTTTCCATCCATCCCATCCTCATCAAACAAAGACAAGCGTTGAAAAGACAAGTACCCACAGAAGTGCTATGGAGCGCATGGAAGTCCATCGCTGCACAGCACTTCTGGTCTCAGTGCTCAGAACCAACTCAGTTGGGTTAACGAATAATTGATTACTCAAGTCTCTGTTTCTCTCACTGGCAGTGCTCTCTCCAGCAGAGGGCACTCAGCTCCCACGTCCCCAAAATCCCACCCTTGGCAATCTGAATCTAATCTTTGGTGGGCTTGCCACTTACCTACGTACGTGCAATGTTTTAGAAAACATTGAGCTCTAAGATATGCTACATATTGAATGGAAATACATAGGAATAACTGCCAGGTTCTGCTTCACAGTACAGACATTTTCTTACTAGGAAGATGTGTGAGATCATCTCACTAATCACACTGTGTAAGGAAATGCTGATCTCTTTGTACGTTGCCTTCCCTTCTCCACGTACACACAGGATGTAAGGGGACAGGCTTATCTTTTTAAGAGCATACAGATATAACCAAGGGTTCTTTGAGCCTTATGTTTCACACCTGCCTCAATGACCTCACTGGCTGCTAGTGAGCATGTCCTTTAACCTGCAGTTAAGATTAAGGCCCTTGTTGCTCCGCTCAAATCCTCCTTCCCATACAAAGGAAACACCTTACTGATAATAAAGCAACACAGAATTGGCTTTATACGGAGAAGAGAGAAAATCTGAACAGCTGCCAGCGTGCACAGACAGCAATGGCTCAGGCACGGCACACAGAGCAAGGGCTGCTCTGCTCAAGTTGTTACAGCTCTTACCTGCAGCCTCTGTGCTGCATGCTCAGAGCCACTTTGCTCTCCTGGGGTCTTTCGTTCCAGAATACTTAAATTATTGTAATTAAATACTTAATGATGCTGTCTTACAACAATGCTCATGATTTTACTGCTCGTACTGAGTGTAGTGTCTCCACCATCCTGCCTTTCAGAGGAATCAGATTCATTGTGTCTCCTGTCTAGAACGTGGGCTACAGCAGCGTGTGATCAGACTCTTCCCTTGCTGACAGGTTTCAAAGGTTTGGTTCTGCACTGAATTCTGGTAACAAAAGCAAAATCACACACCGCTAACTATATGCCAATAAAATCTGCTTTAAGCAGGGGGGAAAAAGACAGAAAATTGAAGTGAATTATTTCAGAAAGCCCTCAGAAACGGAATCCAAACAGAACGCTTCCTGAAAGGTAACAGTAATTATTGTTCTCCATAAATGATTTATCCGACATGAAAGTGATGCAGTTACCAAGTCAAATAACAGTTTACTCCTAATGATTATGTCAGGGGAGTAATAAACAGGCTCCGAGTCTGTTCTGTACCACAGCACTGGCAGAAAGATGATAAAGAGAAGGCTGGGACAGAGCCTTCTAAATAAGATCCTGACAGGCCGGGTGCATTACAGATGAATTTCTGGAGGCACGTGGTTAGAACAGTGCAGGCTGATGAAGGCAAAGGTTATTGAGACATTTAAACTTTCAGTTATATTTCTGGTTCAACTCCCATTGCACACTGCAGTTACAGTTTATATCTTAATATATTTTCACTAGGTACAAAAGTAAATAATTAATCTGAGCCACTAAAGAGATTGGCAAAGATGATATTGAGCTCTTGGATAGCTCCGGGCTAAATGAAGTATGGAACATGTTCACATAGTTATGTAGATTACATTCTGCTGTTAACAAGCTATCCTCTATCTGCCTTTATAGCTCATGCAAACTGCACCTGTAATTTTGCCGTTGGCTTCGGACGGAGGCTGCCAGTTCACAATGATGGTCCGAGGTTTTCCCTCTTTGCTCACCACAGTCACATCCTTGGGAGGTGAAGTAGGAACTGCAAACAAACAGAAAACGAGCCATCAGAAACAGCATGCCCCATTTCACTGGATGGAAGGAACCTCAGCACCTTCCTTTTTTACTGGAGAAAGGCACACACAGTAATAAAACCTCTTCAAACCAATCTGCCATTCTGGTGCAGTGGCAAATGTCAGCTGGAGCACAGCACTGCCTTTCCATGGGAGGTCTCCTGTTCCTAAAGCCTTTCTATTGACAGGTGCTGTGATTCATGACCCAATGAGCACAGGTGTCTTCAACATAACGCTGTCTCTGCAGAACTGCAGCAGCTGGGATCTGTGACTTCTAACAGGAGTTTGTTCAGACATCAGGAAAATTACATCAGCTTGTGGAATAAATACATGTCTATGCAGAGATAAGAAATATCTCTACATTTTCAGGCTTATGGTGAGACCAACACCTGGTAACATCAAATCTGAATCAGTAAAGCAAATCCACCAGTGGTTTAGAATCACCACCTGCAAGTCCCACCTTACTGTACTGAAGGCTTGTGATTTGCAAGGAAATGTGCACCACAGAAGCATCTGCAATCCAGAAATATTTGGAGAATAATCATCCAACCTTTCCCCCTGTGTTTCCAGAGAGCAAAGCAGAGAAAGAGCAGAGGAGAGGAGGAACTTTCTGCTCCCACCAGCCCCCTCCTGCTGGAAACTCAGGAAATGGCACAAACCACTGCAGTGCAAGACTGAAACCTGAGCCCTTTCTTGCTGGGAACTCAAACATCCAGCTGGGGCTTGGATTAATGGCTTTCAAATGCATGGAGCCGGCCTCCAAAGGTGCATTAACCAGCTACATTTGGAACGCCATGCTATAAAAAAACATGAGACTTTTAATTAGGTTACTTTTAGCAAAGTAGATCTGCCTCGGATATTTAATACCAGCATAGGAACATTTAGTGCTTACGCAGTGTTTTTCACATTGGAAGAGCTTTATGTGTAGTACCTATTAGAAATTAATCCGCACATCCTCTGAGCTGGCTGCCTGTTAGCTCCATGCAGAAGAATAGTTGGAAACCAGGGCTGGTAAAAGCAAAACTCAAAAATTCCTGTAATTATTGTCCTAAGGACTTAAAAGCACACGCCTCAGAAAGGATGTAAAGCACGAGCTGAGGCCCTGCAGCGAGCTGCAACACACACACAAAGCAGGGCTACAGCACCAGCCCTCCAGAGATCCATACAGCACACACCAACTCTGACAGCAGTTACCCCAGACCTCTCTTCAGCATCAGTCAGGGTGAGAGCCCTATACAGCACTGCGAGTCGTGAGTATTCAAAAATAATGAGTCACACACTCAGGAATTTGGCAAGTAATATAAATCACAAGATCTGTAATGAGAAAACATACTTAGCCTTTTTCTTTTTTCTTTTTTTTTTCTCCTTTCCTTCCAGTTCCCAAGCTTTTAGGTCATGTCTGCAGATACTCTTTACAACAGCCCCAACTAGAAATGGACTTTTTATTTCAACAGAAAAAATGAAACTGTATTACTGTATCTCTCCTCTACTCTTGCACTTTCTGAGTTTCAAATGCCTTTTAAGATCTTTTTGTGTGCAATATTTCCTGTTGCTGCTCTTAGCAAAGGGCTTTAGATGAGAGCTGTGTGTGTTGCCTGCACAAGTACAGGTACAGCACCGTAATGCAAAGTAACTGGGGGGGAAGCAAGCCTCCATGCTGGCTCCATGGCTCCAAGCTTTCCTATTTCTAGGGAGTGCATTCTTGTTTCAGAGCACTGGATGACCTGACCAATTCTTCACATGCTTGATTTTTTTCTAGATTTTAATCAGGTAGGAGAACTGCAGGGTAATTTGAATATGCTCTTTCTTGTCCTTACAGTTCAAATGCACAGACCCAGCAGCACAGCAAGCAGTGGGTTTAAAAGCACAAAGGCCATTTCACCCTGTGGGATGGCAGGGGCTAACGAGGGGCAGGGCCCTGCAGCTGCACTGCCAGAGCATCACTGCCACAGCGGGGGAAGTACAAAGCATTGGTAGAGAAAAAAGGCTCTAGGCCTCATTTGGACGTCTGAATTTCTGGTTTTTGATTCATTTGCCTCGTGCACTTCTTCACTGTAATGGTTATCATCGTACGTACACCAAATTTTAATTATTATTTGTTAAATCGTTTTCTTTGTATTTGCTGTTAGCATCGTGTTTGTGAGATGTTCCAAACGTATGCTGCTTCACTCTCTTGTCTGTGAACTGTGGTGCATTATTCATTACCTCGCTGTAATTTGATGTAAATTTTTTTGCACGCAATCATCCCTTTGAATTCTGGAGTATGCTGTTTTTTTAATCAGAATTTCTGACCAAATCCCAGCAAGTATTCATCAGCATAATCATCCTAAAGGCACGCTGCTCCTCCAGCAGGATTGTGGCAGACAAGACTTGGTGCATCTCATCAGGAACGCCAGCCCTTCCCAACACACACAGATGAGTACCTAGTTCAAAAGTTGTCCCATGTGCTGTCATACTCCACGTGCTGGATCTTCGCCCCTTAGTCACCATCACGGAGAATTCATACAAGGTGTTTGGTTTTAACCCAGTCACTAAGTAGCTCAGAGTGGTCGCGTTGGCCGTCTGGAAGAAAAACAAAGCATCAGTAATCAGTAACTCCTGAACTGAGAGCCATCCACCACCAGCCTCGGGCAGCCCTCTCTCAGGTACGTGTTTAAAGCACCTCAGCACTGCTGCATTTCAGAGCCATCATCATTAATTCGCTAACATTTCTGCTCTGTCATGCAATTCATTAATCAACTGTTAATCTGCTGTTGTTTCAGCCTCAACTAGAAATTCCTTCTGCAATCAGCAAGAGCGTGTAACAGCAGCCAATTCTAAATTAAAAAAAATATATAAGAAATGCAAAGCAATACGAGGTCCTGGGCACACTTGTTATGCAGCAGGCTGAACCACTGACTGCTGGGGGGCGATAATTTACAGCATTTCATTAACTGATGGAGCTAGGGAAAACAATGAAGCACAGCCAACAATAGAGGCCCTTCCTAAAGCCTGCATCTTCCTCACTAAATCCTGTCAACATTTTCATTACATTTTTAACACACGTTAGAAATATATACATCAACTGGAGGCACAGGTGCTGAAAGATGTGAAGACAATGAAGCTGTAGGGTTTTTTTTCCAGAAAGAACTGTTGTTTGGGATCAAACACTGAAAGCTGCATACAGCTCAGTGTGATCTGTAACTGCCATTAAAGGAGTAAATTCTCAACCTTTACGTTAAGCTGCCCGACAGGTGTTACACAGGACTTGAACACAGACAGAATGGACTTGGGACCTATGAAAAAAAGAGTTCTGCATCTATCTGCATTCCTTACCTTGACCTCCAGTAATCTAAACGTAGAATAACAGTTGTTCCAAAGTTTGACAGGGTCATACAATGACTGCTTTCAGAAACTGTTTTCGGATAATTCTTTTTATCGAGGAAAAGACCACCTATAAATGCACATTCCTGGAAGTCTCGTAGAATAATACAGCCCAAACTTGGCAGAGAAAACCCTTATTTCTCAAGTGCACCATGACAGCTTTTTCGTTACACCACGCGGAAGCTCAGAAGGCTGTCAGCCGGGCGGTACCTGAACGTGTGCCGAGCACTCTGCCTGGTCACAGGGGTGCATTTTGCCAGTTAAGACATCACAGGGGTTGACAGACCGTAAAAATATCATAAAACTACTCCAAACCAAATCCTCCATTATCTTTAAACCTTTACTTTTACAAAATTCAGTGTCATTTCAAAGCAGAAGTGATTACGGCTGAATGGTTTGAATGCTTAAGCGAAGAGCAGGACAGTTGTATTTGCTAGTGACAAAGCCTCCCTGTGCAAGCAGGAGCCACGTGGTCGGAGCAGCTCTTCCCCAGCTGCCCAGCAGCCCCCCCGGCTCTTTGCAGCACAGTGCAGGGCCATGGGGAAATAAGGGATGCTTCAGTGGAAGCTACAAAAACCTTTGGCCTGGAAAAGCGAAGTAGTGACATGTCCTAAAGAGAAATTTTCTCCTCAAGGCTGGTTTGATGAGCCTGCAAAGCACCCCTGTGAAGCACACTGCTTCTTCCTCTCTGGGGTCTGCAGAGATCCCTAACACCATCTCAGCTTTCCATTCTGTTCTTAAGATCACAGTATAACCCCAGTACTAAACCCTGCTCACCTGCTAGAAATAAATATCATCAATACTGCTCTGTGAAATAGATTTTCTTTCATACACTCCTCTAAGATCCACACTTACGATTTCACATTTTAGCGATATAAATCACAGGTAGGACAGCCCTGCTGCACCACCAAGGCTCTTTGCAAAACGCTCTGATCCACATTAGTGCAGCTACGTGGCTCAAAGCACAGAGGAGTCTTTCAGCTTCTGCTTCCGTGCTGATGTGCCCCACACTGACACAACTCCTGCACAGACTGCAGGCAGCACGGCTGGTGGAGGTATGAACGTGTGCTTGGTGCAAGCTGCAGCCTCCTTGGGAAATACCTGGGGGATGTGAGCACAGAGGGTAGGAGCAAACATACACAGCTCTGAATGCACTCCATCAACGTGCAAATTACTGAGTGGGAGATGAAAATGCCAAGTGGGAGAGACAGAGCTGTGGCTACTTGAGAACGTCCTGAAGAGATCTGTGCACAAGGCTGATACAGCCAAGCAAAGGGCCTCAAAGCATGCAACCCACAGCAAAGTTGCCAGGGGCAGCCAGGAGCAGCTACAGGCTTGCCCTGCCTTAAGACAGTTACCAAATTGCTGACTGAAACACAGCACGACATGGGTTCTGCCTGCCTCAATGTTACCACTTGTTATTGCTCAACCGAGCAGCACAGATGGTGCCTTTGAAACAAAAGGAAAAGGCAGAAGTGAGTTCTGCAGACATCGTGCTGCAGGAACAACCATGTAGGGCAAAGGCTGCCATACTTCTGCCCTTTGAGGCCAATGCTTTTTAAGATGAGGAATTCTGAACTATATTCCATCGTTAGGTATTTATTTTGGGTCAGAGTAAAACTTCTCGGCCCCCGGCTGCCATCACTGGGAACAGAGGGAGTACTGCATTTACCAGCTCTTAACTAATGAAACTGCAGCATTGTATAAATCACTCCTGAGACATCCTCTGCACATGCCTTGGGAATGCGGGCTCATAAATAACTCGCCTTTAGAGCAGGAACACACATACATACATCTTCTCATTTCAATCAAAAAAAATATCTGGTTTGTAACAAGATTGCTCTCTAAGAGCATAAAGGGATCTCCACACGCTGGAGATTTTAACAACCCTTTCCTCTGAGTCTCATTTCCAGTGTGAAACTTGCTGTCAGCACTTTTTGAGACCTCCAAATAGCTCTGGAAATTAAAAAAGGCAACCAACCGACTAAGATGACCCAAACCAAAACACCCAATCCCAAATCTACTCTCCAAATCAAGGCAGGCAGCAACATGATATCGTTATTCGTAGGTATTTTGCACCCACTCTGTTCCCAGAGGGACGTTTCACTAACAGCGTGGCATGAACAGAAATGTAAAAAAAAAAAAAAAGACTTAAAAGTGTAAGAGTAAACATTTGCCAGTCGGAGGGGGTGCATGAGTCAATGAGTCACCACACACAGCCAGCCTCCTCTGCTAACTGGAGAAAAGCCATCAGCAGCACGTACCTCATTGATGTGTTATTGGCTCCTCTACAAGTAAGCTGAACAAAGCCATCGAGTCAAAGCAAGGCAGAAAGGAGGAAATGGTCACCATGTCTGCAGCTCCACAGCAGAAAGTCGTTCTGGAAGTGCCTTCCTTCCTTCCTTATCTTTCCTTCCTTCCCTGACTCCACTCTTGCACTCACTCATACCCAACACCCTACCACAAACACGCCGACTTCCACCAACCCCAGGAGCACCTCTGTTGATTTAACAGAGCACCACTGCTGTGAGCACATTCCTCACAGATAAAACCAGGTTCACACCTACACTAAGCACTACTCTCAGCTTTAGCTCAGCCCTAAGTAGAAAACGAAACTTCTCATCGCAATGTCCCAGCCCTGTTAGTGCTGCTGAAACGCCGGTACCTTGTACTTTGTATTTGCAGGAATATTGGTTTTCCAGCGAACTGTGTAGTAGCGAGCATCCGTGATCTTCTGGTTCTTTGGCAGAGAGTTGTCTGCCCAAGTGATCCGTATGGTGTCATGGCTCAGAATGGAAGCCTGAACTCCCACCGGTGGCATCATGGGAGATGGATCTGGCACTGGAGTGTATGGAGCATTAATAACAAACAAATCAACTTCGGAAGTGTCTAGGGAATTGATGGGTAAAAAGTTGTGTATTATAATTAAAAAGGGAGAAGGTGGCATTATAATGTAAACAAAAACAAAAAAAAAATGGGGAAATGCGGGGTAATATAATGAAATGAGAGGTGAGGAATGGAGAAAAAGAGAGAAAAGCCAGAGTTAATAGGTGACATAAGGCTGGTATTACAATAACTGTTGCATCGTGTTCCCTCAAGACAGTGATGACATATCTATGCTATAAAGTTTGCCACCCAATCATTAGCGCTGAACACATTCAATCACAGCACTAAGAACCCCAAGCATGCAGTATTTCTAATTTTGAATTTATTTGCCTCTCCACTTGCAGAAAATAACATGGAGGAAGAAGAGCTGGACTACTTCTGGTGGGTAAATGCCACCCCGTAAGAGTTACTCCCATCAGCTTTTAAAGAATGTTCATGGCAGGCACGTTCTATGTGCCATGCAAATTTGCAATAAGTGAAGAAACTGCAATTCCAATGCCCTCTATAAAATCTATCAGAATTATTGCTTTTCAGCAAATTAAAACAAACAGAAGTGTTAACATCTGTCCCGAAGGACTAAATAATGCCAGCAGTCTAGCAGGGAGCACAGCAAGCCACACAGGAGAAGCTCACTTGCAAACAAATTTATCTTTGTATTAATGTGTTACAAGATGAAAAACAACTAAGCCAAGAACTTGTTTAATCTAAGTTATGGCAAACTGAGACTCAGACAAAGGAAATGCATGCATCACATTCAAAATCTCAAGGTAAAGACACACGCTAAAAATCTCTACTTGTCCCCAAGAACAAAACAAGAGCAAAACCCATTTGTGCTAACTTAATGGTTAACTTTTCAAATAAAAACATCTGTAAGCTGTTCAAAGATACATTTTGTAACCGAAAAATGAATACATTTTTAGTTGGTTTAATGAGCAGAAGAACCATGCAGGGCAATCACTGAAACAGCAAGGCCAATCAGTTATAGAAATGGAGAGTATTTGATGACACCAAAAACTAAAGCTCCTGCATTAGAAATAATGGTATTTTCAGCTGCTGTGCAGGAGGCATGCTGGCAGCTCTCAGCAGTGCAGAACACAAAGGCAGCCCCTGGCCCTTACCTGAATGAGGCCTGGTCACTGCACTCTCATAGAGAGGAATTCCTTCACCAACATTGTTGAATGCTTTCAGAGTTATGACGTAGTGTGAGCTCGGGTCTTAAGGAAAAAAAAATAGTATGGTTTTAGTACAGACTCTTAGTGCATCCTCTTTTTTGCCTCTATGCTTTCTCTGCTTTGTTCAACTTTTTATTTCGTGTGTTTTTGTTAAAAAATGAGAAGTTTGAACTGAGAAAGTCTCCACACAGACCTTCTTTTACTGTGCAGGAGCTCTCCCTTAGCAGATGTCTGTAGTCAGAGCACTTCTACCCTAGGTACAGTCAAGATAACAAAAAAAACCCTTATAAAATGAACATTTTAGGTTACTCTACTGCAGCATTATCCAATGCCCTAATTTTAGGGAACTTCCCAATCCTAATATTTATTTTGCTTTCAGGCTATCTCGCCTAGCACAGAGAATTCTGTGGCAGGGTTACCCTGTGTTTCTCTTTCAAAGCAGATGCCACCATATCCCAGTGACACGTTAGTTTCTTTTTTTGCTTGAAGCCACCTGTTCACAGCTCCAGAAGAAAACAAGGAAAAGCAGCTCTGTGTCAAAGTTCATGTTTGTCATTGAGAAAGGCAACACACTTTGCTTCCAGCTCAGCAAGTTCAGGATTCTGGGTTTTTTTTTTTTTGCTCTGCCACTTCCTCCATCAACAGAGAACTGAGTTCATTTCGAATTTATCAACTGCTTGGTTTTCCAACTTATTGCCTTCATAATGATAAAGATCCTCTTAGAAGACACGCTTGCAGTTTTATATCTTCATCTCATGATTAAAAAACAGCAACGAGCGCTGGAGGTGAAATCTGGGTGCTGATGCAAATCTGCTTTCCTTACCTAAGTTTTCAATGGTGTAGTATCTCTGTTTATAGTCCACCTTGATGGTCTGTGCGTGAGGACTGCCGATGCCATACCCTATGGCATAACCTCTCACCACAATGTTCTGGTTCTCAGGTGGAGTCCAGCTTACCACAATACTGGTGACCAGAGGACGGACGTGTAAGGAGCTCGGAACTTCAGGAACACGGCTTTCTGTTGAAGAAAAACGATGGATTTAAAGGATTTCTCCTCAATAAAGGTGATTACATGAAGAACCATAAGCTAATAAGGTCAAATACAGCACTTGTACTCTGTGAATGTATTAAATGGGTATGCTCCAAAGGAGAGAGCTTTATTGTACAAGAGAGAGCGAAGAGCTCTCTAATAAGCAGATGAAAATTAACAACTAATACATTTTAACAGACACCCTTTTAAAAGCATCTGATTGTCATATTGAAGAAAAGCATAAGATCTGCTTCCAGGCAGACTTTTCTGATGTTTCTGCATTCCCAATTTTAATTTTTCAAAAATATGCATTGAGTTTATCTCATCCTGTCCACAAAGCAATCTGCTTTTAGCTCCATCACATTACTTATTGTGGGCACTAAATAATTATCTCGAGAACACAGTCACAACCAAAGGAAGGTGCCTGAGCTCACTGTAGGACTAAACAGAACATTCCAAAGCTCAAACCATCGTCACTAAACTGCATGCAGCATTTCTGGCAAAGGTCTTCTGTAGTTTGTCCTGTACCACCACTATCCTTGTCACTCCGTGGGTCCTGAAGTCTCTTCTACATAACTCACAAAATATACGCAGGGACCTCACATTCATCCCATAAGAATGAAACAACAGATGCTTGAACTCAACCCCTGTGAGCAACACAGATCTAATTGCAATCCAACAGGGAGGTGGAATCGGGGCCCTTAAAAACAGAAGGACTGATGTTCGTGAGATGTGACTGTGGTCCCCCAGTATTCTTAGTAGAGAACTTTGCCCCAGTGTTGAACAGAGGCAAAAGCAAAGCAAAAGCACAGCTGCACACACTGACATCCATGCCTTGCTCTTCGCTTCTCAGAAATGGGGTAACTGCTTCTGTCAGGCTGCTGGAGCCCACTGCATGCTAACAGACAGTTTGTATGTTGTGCGTCAGTAAGTTGAGTTCCCCGCTCTAAAATAAACTGTTCAGAGCATTCTGCTTCCTGCAGAGATTTCCTTTTAATGAAACATGCAGCATTTATCTACAGGCATTTAATAAAACACCACAGCAGTATTACTTGGATCATAATATGCCACTGGCCTGCTTGCCAAGGGAGTTTATGGTCTCCAGCTGACACAGCTGATCAATTAAAGTTCACCACTCTTAAATACAGAAAAGCTACAGAATTGCAACAGAAGAGATGCTGTTTTTAGCTGCACAGAAGCCACTGCACTGGGGACAAACTTTATACAAATCTTTAACAGTCTCTGTGTTTGTGCTCCTGGTGGGACCTGCGCCAGCCCTGCAGAACGACACGGCCCCACCAGCACAGACCTGTAATGGGCTGCTCCTGTTGGCACTGATGGCACTATGAAGTTCATTATACTCCACTTAATTTCAAAAGCAGACAGAGTGGAGAGGAATGAAATGTATGCACATATATTGAACCTGAGAAATTAAACATGAGCTGTAAATATGCTCTGTGTTATTAAATATACCCACATGAGCTTGTTAGAGAAAGGAAAGCAAAACATCCACTTCTCCTTCAGTCTGGGGAACAAGTGGTTTCTCGAGCTGCAAGGCTGTGTCACATCCAGTTAAAGGATGACAGCCACATACACAAGTCATTTCATCTCTAAGAAGCCAATTCTAAATAGCTACAAAACCAAATTCTACAGTTAGCATTGGTTTTTCTGCTGCTCCTGATTAAGCAACAGAGAGGGAAAAAAAGAGGACAAATATTGAGATGAGCATCAACTTTGCATAACACAGAATCACAGAATCACAGAATTGTAGGGGTTGGAAGGGACCTCCAGAGATCATTGAGTCCAACCCCCCTGCCAAAGCAGGATCCCTACACCAACACAAAGATTGAAAGATGGGCTCTCCGAGGGGCAGACCAGCAGTCTGCTGAAGCAATCTTCCAACAGCACAGAACAAACATTGGATTTCTTTTACAATTCCGTCTTCCAGCTGCTGCCACAACTGAATCTCCAGTCACACAGAGGTGTCAGACATTACTGGCATTTTGCACCATTAATTCAGATAGAATGACCTCAAGCTCCTTCCTAACCCTGAAAGAGGGAGATTGACCTGCAAGAAGCAGAAGGTAACTTTTGTTCAACAAAACCAATCAAATGCTTGTTCAGAATGGGAACGGGCTACCCAGCATCACCAGGAACATGTAGGTGTTTCCTTAGAGATCTGCTGCTTTCTTTAAAAACAGCACTTCTCTGCTGCGATTTCAATTGCTCGTAGCCAACTTCTAGAAGATGCTCATAGATTTATTCATTTGAATTCTGTGACAATCAGGTTGCTGCTTGCCACTTACTCTTGTGCTGTTAAATACCCTGGGCCAACCAACAGAGGTCAACATTTTTCACAGAACTTGTTCTACTTTTACTGTAACCCCTGCATGGTTCTGTTCACCACATATCACGAATCTATGGCTTTGAGACAGAAGTCTTCATTTCTGATGGAAGATCAGGTCTATACTAGTTGACCAGCACTGAAAATACAATCGATCTTCTTTTTTTTTTTCACAATCATAGACTCTTTAGAGTTGGAAGGGACCTCAAAAGGCCATCTGGTGCAACTCCCCTGCAATGAACAGGGACATCCACAGCTATAATGGTACAAGTAACAGTTAAAGGGGATCAAATGCCCTATTTCGAAACTATAAGGAAATCAGAAAGAGAGGAAAAATATTTCAACAAAGCAGAACCAATAAAACACAGTGATAATGCTGCAAAGCCCTAGAGGTAAAAGCAATGCTTTCCATCATTCCTCTCCTACCGTGGCATCTCTCTTGTGTTTAACAAAGTTTACATTTGGACCCCAGCTCTGCAGCCCTCGTGCAGACACCGTGCAGGCTCTGTGCTGCAGTCAGCAGGCCCACGAGTCAGCCACTGCATTGCTGAATACCAAATCACCACCTTCAGAACTCTGAGGCGTGCGCCGATGGTTTCATTAGCATAATTTAGGTGCTCTAGAAATGCATAATCACTATTTTGCTTCCCTCAAGGAAAACAGTCCTCCTACCTCCAACCTCGTAGCGTGTGAACATCTTCATGATTAACGAGATGAGTTTTATTACAATATAAAATTCAAGGCATTATTATTAGATAAATCTTATCTTGTATTATTATTTAAATATCAAACCACTGGCACTGACATTCAAAATTGGGTTTTTCTTGATAGCAAAAACATACAGTTCTCAAAAGTGTAGAAGCAGAATTTGTGCATAAGCTGTTTTATTGACTTGGTAAGAATTTCATGATAGAAAAAGAAATTAATAGCACTTAATCATAAATAAGGCACGTCGCAACATTAGGAAACATTAAAACAATTCAATAAAACCACCTTTTCCTTTTAAAAAAGCAGCCAAACTCTACCGTGCCCTGGCTTTGGTGTCACAAATATCTCCACACTTAATATCTTACCATCTAGATCGCTCTCAAATGTTTCTGCTGACACCCAGTCAGTAGCTGGCCCAGTGCCATTCACAGTCATGGCAGCTATCCGGAAGTTGTACTCCGTGCCTCGCTCAAGACCTAGGAGATAAAGAGCAGCCCAGGTGTCACAACAGCAATCCCAACCACGAGCACAGGGATCACAATTAAAGTAGAGGTATAATCTGGTAGTTAGAAAACTTTTCACCCCAACAGTGCCACTCAAGCACAGCCTGAGGTCAGGATGGAAACATCGCTGCCAACTCCAGTAAGGAAGCTGACACTGCTTACAGTGCAGAGCTAAACCATAAGAATAGGCACCAGAGCTGGGACACTCCACAGATTGTCCCCATAGGTCACAGGCAGGCAGTGCACAGTTCCATCTAAAGCAAGCTTTAATTTCTGGCTGCTAATAGAGGAGAACCACCCACACCCATAACTAAGCACAGATGTACAGACAGCAATTGACCAAAACGTACCATGAGTTTGTTTGCAGTATATAAGAGTGCATACTCAATAATCAAAACAATAAGAAAATGCACTCAAATTTGTCTTAAACAGGCCCTTGTTGCTGCTAAAAATGCACTCTGCTAACAGGCACCAATCAGCTCTGACTCTAGGAGGAACAAACATTACTGAGTCACAGGTGGAGCTTCTAAGAATACAGCACAAAGCACTTTTTGAGCTGCCTAATTGCTTTGTAAGAGGCACAGCTTGATCAGCTGTTCATAACCAAAACATAGGCTTGCTCCTCTCCTGATGCCCTGTTACCACTACACCAAATTGTTGTTCTAGTAATAATTTATCATTTATGCTAAGTACTGTAGTAGGTGGAATTTCTGAAACGTACAAAAATAAAGAGGGGATAAATTATTATGTCATTGCCAGAAAGAAGGACAAAGGCTGACATATGATTTGTATAGATGTCTGAAAGAAGTTCCCATGACTCTGAATCAGGCTTGTTGGGGAGCACTGCAAGAGCCAAAGCACACCTATATTCTGTCCACAAACAAACAGGTGAACTTGCGAACATCCAGCCTGAGAGCATTTCTTTGGCATCTTTATTCATATTTTCATTTCTGCCACTCAGGTCACGCAGTGAGCTCAGGACCATCCACTCCATGCAATCTCTACCTTTATAGAAAGGTTTGAAAAGAGTTTATTTGGTTCACATAGAAAATCAAAGGCAGCATTAGGGCTAGAGAACAAACCGCTAGACTTCGGCTACCACAGAATCACAGAACAGCCAGGGTTGGAAGGGACCTCAAGGATCATGAATCTCCAACCCCCCTGCCACATGCAGGGCCACCAGCCTCCACATTTAACACTAGACCAGGCTGCCCAGGGCCCCATCCAACCTGGCCTTGGACACCTCCAGGGCTGGACAGGGCATCCACAGCCTCTCCGGGCAGCCTGACTGCCTCAGGCTGTCAAAGGCTTGCAAATAATGCCTCACCTTCAATTAGCTGGAAGAGCTGTGTCCCCCCGACGCTCTCGCTCACATCACTCTTACGGGACACTTTGCGGTAGCGGATTTTGTAGCCGGTGATTTGGCCGCTGTGTGTCCCTGCAGGAGGAGGCTGCCAGTGCAGCATGATGCTCTGCGGGAGGCAGGAGGTGAAATTACAAACTTGTCGTCTGCTGTGCAGCCAGAAAAACTATGCAAGTGCTAATACTTGATGAAACACAAGACAGATAAACACGCACACAGATATACGGTGTTTTCATGGATGTGAGACGTGCTATCAATAAAAAGTACAAAGACAAAACAACAATCACAATTCAGCAGCACCACAGGTCATACAGGTGCCTATGGAAGTTCAAGTCAAAGCGCTTCGAACCCCGTTGGACCTTCTGATTCCAATTTCACAGAAGTCCTCTTGGGCTTCCCTTTCATTTTCTTTGAGTTACAGGAAGATATGGTTTCCTTAGGAGCTATCCTTAGGAACCAGGATTTTCTTCAAAGAGTGTAAGAAACCTGAACAGTGGTTTGTGTGCATGGAGCTGCTGGTTTTTGATCACACAGGTAGCAACAATGGTATTGGGAAAGGAGCTTAGAAAGAAAAGAGTTTTTTTCCAAATCTTCAATCATAATCACCAAAGTCATAGTGGATAAGTATGTAATTTTCTCTTCTAAGGGGCCCAGGACATTGTAAGCATGCATATGTGTGCACAAACCGTAAATAACAGTTAATCACAGGAACACACTCAGGTGCTGGTGCTTCAGGCTTTTGTGCCCAATTATACCCCTTTCACAACTGAGCCTCCATGCTTTGCCTCATTGACACTGCCTCTGCTGCATCCCATTATGCACAATCCACAATTGGACAGGAGTTTCTAATGCTTCACATCCCACATTCAGATAGCCTCCTGCTGGGCCCCTCATACACAAACAGCTGAAAAGCAGCAAGGCAGGGAAAAGGCCCAAAGAAGCTCTACATTCTGGCTGAGCAGACACCCAGCCTTTCTTTTACCCATTGCCAGCAGCAAGTTCTCCCCAGCTTACCTTGGAATTCCGCACCTCCAGCGTTAGATTCTGTGGTGCAGCACTGGGAACTAGAAACATTAAAGGAATTACAACTGAAAAAATGCCATATAATATATCCCATACCCTATTTCCATATACAACTACTGTCTGCTATCATTCATTGCAAATTTACAATCCATTCTGGTTTAAGGCACTATATAAAATAATTCAGAATTTCGACTAGGTGTACTTTTGGACACAGTGACTGTTTGGCTTGGGAGAATGACTTATTTTCATTGCAGAGAACAAACACACTTTTTATTCAGGTCTTTACTTATCATAGGAACCCAAATAAAAAAGCTTTATAAGTAAAGATACTTCCCACCAACTCTAACAAGAGAGATCACGTTCAGCACTTTTCCAAACCAAGGCTTTCATTTGGATACTTGATTCTGGGAATCCACATTTAAAATTCTAGCCATGCTTTTTGTCTCATGACTTTCTGTAACAGGAACACCTCAGAGCCAAGATGTGCTGCTGAGAAGCATGGAAGTGAAGCGCAGCACAAAGATGGTTTTGCTTCTCCATCTCCATTCTTTGCTAGCTCTCTCCTGGCTGTAGCAGTAGCTTGCTGGTCAGCACAGTTCAAGTCACTGTGCAAAAAGGCTATATAAGAGAGAAACTGAGACCAAGGAGATCCTTGCTGCAGCTCTCCAGAAGTGAAAGACTCACAAATGTTATCTCAAAGACATAGATAAGTGTTCCCTAACAGGAAGCCAAGATTCCAGCAAAGCACAAGGACAGGGAAGTAGTACAACAGGGAAGTAGTACAACAGGGCTTGAGGCTGTCCCAGCCACAACAATGCATTTTCCAGATAACCCATGCCAGTCCAAACAATACCAGAGAAAAGAAATCTGAGTGCATAAAGTGTAAGTGTTAAGGGAAAGGAGCAGCAGGGGGTGGTTTAATATCCCCGTCCCACTGCAGAAATGCAGACAAGAAGGGTTCATTTTTCCCAAGAACAGCAGACCTAGGGAGGAGGTGTTATACCTTTAAAAAGCAAGAACACCAGGCTAAGAGGAGGAAATGAAATAAAGCCAGGCCAGTTTTTGCTGTTCTTGTTTTATTCAGCCTTTGCCTGCTTTCAAGACAATAAAAAAAAAAAAAGTCCTGGGATTCACAAAGTGTGATTAATGCATATACTGCAAACTTGGCAAGAGAAAGACAATCAGTAGGACACAGGAAAGGCTACATGACATAAATACACACAAATACATGCATCTCACAGGTGCACGGTTCGTCTTCTGTCAAAGTAAGCCTAAACTCAATTAGTGTGTAATGCAGAGGTGTTATTTCTAGTTGTGATAAAGGCTGGTTCCTACAGACCAGGAGCACCATGAGAAGAGAAGCACACCTTACGAGCAGCACATAAACCCCAGTTCAATTGTACCCAGAGAGCTGGTCGCTCTGCAACAAACCATCATAACACACTTAGGTTAGGAGCAGGAACCTACATAAACATGAGGAAGGTTGCTAAAAAAGGTTGCTAAGAACGGAACATTTATAGGAGATGCATACAGAGAGCATGGTAAAAAAGATGAGAATGTACATTGTTCATCTAGAACGATTTGAGAGAGTGAAAGGAGAGAACAGCACGGGCAAGCAGCAGGGCTCTACAGCTGCTAGAAGCAAGGTGACATCCTTTAGGAAGCTGTAGAAACTACATTTCAACAGGTTCAGTGTGGAAGCATAAGAATAAAATGATCACATAAGTTACAACAAGCTGTAACTTGGATGCTGGGAGATGGCAACCGTGATGTCAGCATGTAAAGGAGGTTCTGCTGGAGAGAATGCTGGAGACGTCAGGCAATAAGCCAGAAATCTGCGTGAGGCAAATCAACTCAAACTCTAATAAAGTGTGCAATTCAAAAATGCATGGACAAATATGGCATCTGTCACTTTTTTAAGGGGAGTCCTGCATCACAAAGCTGGTAGAGAGCTCTTCAGTGAGGTGACAGTGGGATAGGAGGGAAGCCCTTGTCTGAAGTGGCTGAAAGGGAGGAAAGAGAAGGTAGGAATGGGCATGGTGGAAGATGGCCAGTGGAGCTCCTCCACGGTACAATGCCAACACCACATCTCTAAACCCATCTGTAAGTGATGAAAGTGGGATGAACAGCAACATGAGAAGTATTAGTACAGGCAGGATCTGCTGGTAAGGAACTACAGAAAAACCTCAGGCTTGTTCCTGGATATTGAAGTGACGTGAAACTTACAGTTACACACGTGGGAAAAATGATCCCAACTCCACAAAGTGATGGCCCTAAGCATAGCAGTTCCACTAAGGAGCAAGATCCCTACCCCAAAAATGTCACCTCAGTGCTCAGAATGGGTCAAAAATAGCAGTCAAATGCTAGTAATTACACCCTTGCATCTTCAATACAGTTCTGGTACCTCTACCTCCATTTGTAGAAGCACACAGGAGAAAAGAAACCTAGAAAGAAGTTCAGAAAAGAGCACTGAAGCATGCAACAGCTTCCACAAAAGACAGGGTTGACCATTTCTGGGACTTAAATATGGAGAAGAAATGAATGAGGAAAGGAAGTGTGGGACAGAGAAGGCTGATGCAGACTGAAGTGCTTCACACAGCTCTAGGCAATGGGTAATGCTAACAGAGCAGGTCCAGAACAGGCTGAAAGGGAGGGATCTTTCATAGGGATTCTCTACTTAATGCTGCGGATGGTAAGAGTTGACACTGGCTTAACAAGGAAGCTGAGAGGCTTCACGGGAGGGAAGACAAATTCCTTCTTCAAGTGTGGTAAGGTATTGGCACAGGCTGCCAGGGAAGTGCAGGAGTCACCATCCTTGGACATTTTCAAGGACTGCAGAGATGTGGCACTGAGGGACATGGTTCAGTGGGCATGGTGGGGATGGGCTGACAGCTCGACTAGATGATCTCAGTGTTTCTTTCCAACTTAAGGATTCTATGATTCTACAGTGAATAACTACACAGAAGCCACTGCAGAGCCAAGGAGTCCCACAGAAACAAACCACACTCACAACTTGGGACATTAATACCCTATTCTGCTTTTGATCAGTTCTGGAGAGAGGATTCCAGGGTAGGCTTGGTTTTGGTCTGATTGTTCTCATGAATAATTAAACTTCTGTCTAAAAAAAAAATAAAAGCCAATTAAGTCTGATCATTCTACAATAGTTCACATATCTGTATTTCCTCACACTGCCTCCTTATTTGGCTTACAGAAAATGCAGTTACCACTTCCTGCTTTCAGAACTATACATAAAAGATTTAATAATATCTATGCTTGGAGTCCAAACAAAGACGTGCAACATTTTTCCAGATGACCACAATTAAAATAAAAACACTCCAAAGGCACGTATCTGCTCAGACGTAACAAATATTACAGAAGCTAAAAGACAATTTTGGAGTTGTAGGGTTCAAAATAATTGTGTTTCTGTCCACTCTCAAGATTTTGTAGGCCCAATAACCCATGAAATAAACTTCTGATGTTGAAATTAAGGACAGCATTGTTTTGCAATTAGAACACCAGATGCATTTGCAGGTATATTAATTTTCCTTCGCCCCATTTGGACAGCCTCAGGGGGAGCTTTTAGCATGCGTGGCCATATGCAGCAATCACATTATTAAGAAAACAGGGCAGTGCTGAACAAAAACCTAAGAAGTTTTTCTGGTTAAAAATCCGCTTAAATGAAATTACCACGTAATTCCTGCAGAAAGGCTTGGAATAAAGCAGCTTACCATCTGACAGCGTCCGCACAACAACATCTTGGGTAGAGACGCCAGGGCCGTGTTTATTGTAAGCCACCACTCGGAAACTATACTCAGTGTACTTCTTTAATCCAGTAATGGTGTAGGAGAGTCCTGCTACATCAACATCCTGTCCAGAAACAAACATGCATACGAGTCAAGGTCAGAATCAGGTCTGCAATTGTCATAAATGTCTCAGGCTCAAAACAGTAATACTCAAAGTCAGAAGCAGGGAGGACAACGCTCTGCAGAACAGCAGATGTAACCCACGGCCACGTGCAGCCAGGGCTTGCACAGATGCCAGCAGGGTGCTTCCAAGAGGAACTTCTACATATTTTATTTAAATCACAACACAGGCACAGGTTCTGCAGATGACAAGGGATGCAGTGAATTTGCCTCCTAGTAGAAATGACTGCTGTATTTTTAACAGTGGGAAGAAAAGGAGAGAGTTTTGTCTGAAGAATACACATTTTTACTTAAAATCTGACTGAAAAAGTGTATTTAAATGCTAACAAACTAAGGGGGGGGGTTATTTGAAGCTTTCATTTACAAGCTATCATGTGGGAAATTAAATGACTGGGTTTAGCTCTCCCAAAGCTGTGATTATTTCTTAGGTAGCTCCTTGCACTCGTACGAAGCATGCTGGATTCTCCCAGCAGAATCCTAAGAAAGTGTAATTAATTAGACTCTCACCAGTATCAAAATACCAATCACTGGATCAGTGAACTCAAGAAGTGAGAACAGTTTAGATTCAGGAGCAGAATAAAATCAGCAGTTATCCTACTTTACTAAAATAAAAGCAGCCAGCCTATAAAAATAATGCTGCAGGTGTTATTTGATTCTTCAGAGTTTATTCCTCGTGATATGATAGACATCCCCAAATGCCACTTGATGCTGAGTACGTAGGTAAGTAAGCCATCACCTAAAAGCTGCTTCAATTTTTATGCAAATACTGCTAAAACATTCATGCAGAATGACAAAGCAGTTTTTTTAACAGTCTGGATGTTTAATTTTAAATGTTTCTGCATTCTGGGCTAAAGGCTTCAGCTTGCCAGAAAAATAAACACTTGGCAAGGTGTTTCTAGAAACGTAAGGTAAAAGCACAATAAAGGAAAGAATGCTGGCACTGTATATTGCACAGAAGAGCCCCACTCCATACCTGCTCACTGTCCTGCCCCTTCTCCATGTAGTAGAGCTTGTAGTTCTGGATTTCCCCATTGCCAGACAGCGGCGTTTCCCACGTGACGGTGACAGAGGTGGGGGAGCTGGCGTATGCTCGGATATTGGGTGCTGGACCAGGCAGCTGAACTGCAATGGAAGCAGGAAACTCTGCTCATCAGCAAGCCCAGCCATTGCATTTCAGCAGCTAAACATTTCAGCATCAACTTTACAAGTAATGACAACTGAAAGCGTTCTTCTATAACAAAATTTAGAGAAGTTAACAAGGCATGACTTACGAGTTAAGAGTGAGCATAAAGCATACCAACAAGGCAGCCCACAACATTATTTTTAAAATCAGGTCTGCAAGTGCAACTTTTAAGAGTAGCACCTTATCCTGGGAAAGGCCATGAATGGAAAAAAGTCAACACCAAAGCAGAGAGGGCTTGGAACATTTGCAGCTTACCCTCGGGCTGCGTGGCCACCTTCAGTGGTGCTGAGCTCTCTCCGTGGCCGTGCTTGTTCTGAGCCACAACTCTGAAGACATAAACTGTTTCTGGCATCAGGTTTTGGATCATCACTTGTGTCTCTCCAGGACGACTGGTGTTTTCAACACGTTCCCTTTGGGAAACAAAAAGATGGGGCACGGAAGCAGCCGTTGGTTAGTGAGAGGGTTTTTGAGCAGCTATAGAAAGGAATAGGGTGCTACTGGGAACAAAGCTGACACGTATCCTGTCTGAATGCATCTGATGCATTAATGACATTATTTACACCACGCTGACTACACAAAACTGGTAATATGCCAAAATTGCCGGTGACAAACAGCTTCCAGTTTTGTAACTTGTCTTTAGAGAAAATACTCACTGAAGTAAAAGAGTAATTTATGCTCAGCATCACCAAATTCGAAGCAGTTTCATTGTTATTCTCCTAACGGCGTGCCATTACTCATCGTGACAGTCTATCCTACTGTTCTGAAGCCACAAGAGAAAATATTTAAGAATTGTACACAGACTCTGGTGAGATTTAAGGCATTTCTGTTAACATTGTGGGGTTGCTTTTTGTGTATCTTCTCAAGAGGCTGTTTTACGATTTTCTTTTCCCTCCAAACTTTACTTAGTTCCTCCCTAATATTTAGATTCTTTAAAAACATCCCGAGGCCCCGACTCGCATCCAGCCCCGCACACAGCTGGGGCACTGCTGCTGTTACCACCCAAGTCGTGGAGTCAACACAAGGCAACTCCTGCCCACGGCCCCAGCACGAATGGGGATCACTGAGAGCAAATTCAGGAAACCCCATCGCTCCGTACCAAGCCCAGGCCTGAGGTGAAGACTAAAAGATTAATTATCAACTAACTGCAACCTTCATTTCCACCACCTTGATGCTGTCACGTGAACCTTCCCGCAGCTACTGCTGGGTAGGGCTGTGTATGGATCGTTCTGGCTTGGAACGAAGCTATCTACTCCTGCAAAATGGAAATAACAGCAGTATTGGGGAAGAAAAAAAAAAAACCAAAAAACTGAGAACTTCACCATAGGGAAATAAAAGAAAAACGTGAATGGTTTGAATAGAAACATTGCCCTTTTGTCTGACAGACTTCGGTTAGCTCTACAGCAGAGGGCAGACGATTCTCGTCCCAACGATTAACTGCTATTAAATCATTTTTAATGCAGAAGTCTGGGCAAAATTATTCCACAGTTTCCCCTTTCCTACCTTCCAGCCATTATGGTTTAGATTACAGCACGGAAATACAATGCCCAATTCCCCATTTTTAATTTATTTCTTTTAAAATCAACTACTAAGGTTGATTTAACACAACTGGGTTTCAAACGCTTGGAAAACACTGCTCATTTCTGCACTGTTATACTGCTTCTATACAGAGGGAAACAATATTCTAACTGTAACTAAAAAGCTGTTCAAGCACATTTTCTAGAATATTCTCCTTCACAAAAGTTGATCTAAAATGGCATTGCATAAACAGCTTAATTTATTTCAGATTTATTTAATTGTCATCTTTGAGTGAGCAGCATCCCTACATTAGAATTAAAACGGTCTGCAAAAGGTTTCTTTTAACATTATAGGGTATTTTTGCACAAAAGAAGTTGTAGAGAAGCTAAAGAAGGATAATTCCCTCTACAAAATGAAAGGGAGGCAGGGAAAAAAGATAAATATTTTCCCTCGCTAACTTTTCCAGTTATAGCTGGAGCAAAATGTTTGCTTGAAAATGCATTTTCAAATGGTTAGTTTCCTTTAAGACGTGCCTTAGATATAATGAAGGTATTTGAAAACCCAGAATAAGTGCTAACTGATTCACAGCTGTGGAACAGCATTCATCTCCCATTGACATGCAAAATACATTGCATTTTCTGCCTCGAGTGTGAATGCACTCACTGATTTTATCAGAAAAATGTCAGCAATCCAAGGTTATTATTTAAAATTACAAAAAAAAAAAAAAAACCCACCCAAATTATTTTTAATGGAAACACAACGTTTATCAAAAAATAATAGACATGCCAAAGTATTGCAATTTTCAGTAATAAGTAGGGACCGTGCCTTCCCTCACAACAGTTAAAAATATGGTGAGATTAATCTAATTAAGTGCTTCATGAATCTCTCCTTTATGCCCTTTCCTAGGAAGCCTTGAGCACCTTTTATGAGCTCTGATGCATTTTGGTTGGCAGAACAGGTAACAAAACAGATGGTCTATAGGAATATCTATATTACCAGACAGAACCTTATGACTGTTCTAACTCATGCCAGTTTAATCCCCAATTAAAGAGCTTTGTAAACTAGAATTAAGGTTTACAGTAGCTGTCACGCACTTAGGGGAAAAAATCTACAGCTCACATCCAGAAACAAGGGATCATCTGGAAATGTAAAGCCTGAAGTCATGCTCTCAGAACTAAAAGCTTTGGGGAAGGACAGAGGTGAGCAGCATGACTGCAAACAAGCAAGTTCCATTATCTGTAGCTCGCTAAGCCAAACCAGAGTTACCATCTTGTACCTTCTCAGTCCTCAACAGACACCAAAACCTGCCCAGACCAGCCAGAATCACTTCAAAAGCAATAAAAGCAAGCACCAAAATCTAGAAGAACTGGCATTTCTGCTGCAGTTTCTCCTCTTGTAGCGCTGATACTCCTCTGCAGTGCTCAACTTGAAGGCCAAATTTGCTTTGCAAGCAGATGCTGAGTTGAAAATGGGAAACATCTCAGTGCTGTGGGCTGAGGGCAGGATGGCTCCTGAAGGCACCAGTGAAGGAAAGCTGACCTGTGGCACAGGAGGACCCTAAGGATTCTGTGGGGAAACCCACGTTCTGTGTGGGAATATTCTGCAGCACTCCAAGGAAGTCCAAAATGCAAAGTGAAGGAACACCTTCTTGAGCTGCCATGCATCTCTCATTTCACTGGGTGGGCAAAAAACAAGAGGGATGTAATGCAGCAGAGGCTGAGGCCTGGTCTCTCCCAGAGCCAACAGGTACCCAGGGCTGCTGTGCCTCACCGTGCCGAGCTGAACCTACAGCCCCTCACAGATGAATTAGAGATGTCAGAATATCTAACTGAGCTGTTCCACATCCTGTGCACTTCTTAAATGTTTTAAAAGCCCAACGTAAAAGGGAAATCAATCCAATGACCACTGCTCAAACTCAAGTGAGGAAGAGATAACGCTTAGGTTACTACAGGGATCTGGTAATGAAAATGGTACAAGTAGGCACAAACACACGACTTTTAGGAAACAGGATATATGCACTTAAGACTACAGCAGAGATGTATGATCATGTATAATTCAAGGGCCACCTAGCAAATGTTTAAACAGTATTTTATGATGCTGAGAAAGAAAGGTCATACATCCAGATTTGACATGAAAATTTTCTGGTTTTGCAGTGCCTACTTACGTGGGACATTCTCACCTATTTTTGAGTCAGTAACAAAGCAATACTTACACAGGGCCCAAACAACTCGGCAAAACTTACCAAGTAAGAAGAAAACAGAGCATTTGTGAAAGATTAAATCACGTGTCTGCATTTTTCAACTGTTACAATACTTACCTCTGCCTTTGAATTCCAACTAAAAATTCCACACGTTTTAAAATTATCATCTCTATGCAGTTGGTTTCTGTTGGTTTTGTGCTTATCCATACTAAGCAGTATTTAAAAATGTAAACCTAGCTGTACATCAAACAGCACTGCCCCCACACGTGCACGCAAAACATTGCTAAGAAGCTAATATTGGAAAATACGTAAAAATAGGGATTTTTAGAATGCTGAGTGCAAAGTATAGATAATTTACTGATTGCACAGAGCCCAGTTCAGGGCTGGGAGTGGACATCACCATCTCAGCTATAGAGGACATTCCTCACTCTTCTATCCCAGGTGCCAAAGTATGAAAGCTGACAGAACCAGCAAGCCAAAAACCTCAGCACAGCTCTGGTCCATTCTCTGCACTTCAAGAGCAGTTAATACCACTTCAAGTGCATTTAACATTTGAATTACTCTGAGCCATAACTTTAAACATGCCCTAAAATTCAATGAAGAGTTATTTCTAACCTCCCAGCTAGAAGGAAGCACTCAGCTCACGTTTACCTGAGCTCTTCTCATACGCAATGTATCACGCTCAATTATTTGCTTAATTCAGCTTAATAGCTCCCAAATTCATGCCCTAATGAACTGACACCAGCAAGCTGTCAGCAACGTCAGGTCACATCTAATCTGATGGAGATGAGGCAAACAGCACCCATGCCAGGTGTAGCACAGAAGGAGGCCAAGTAGTACAAGCTTCTCATTCTCAAGCATTATTATTTTTAATTTTATCATTCTCATTGTCTAAATACAAGTTTCATGTCACAATTTCACAGCACTTTTGTGCTAATATGTGAAATGTGTGATATTGGCACAGCACAAAACTTGAAGCAGCTAGAAAATAATGAATATGTGCCAATGAATGGCTTCCTGAGCCCTGCTTTGAACCCTGACCCAGAAGGGCACTTGAGCAAACAAAGCTTTCACTGCAGTCAGTGAAACCACCTGCTTACATATAAGCACCAGCTTAAGCACTTTGCAGTGCAAACTTTCTGTGGGGCACATTACCTGAACCCCAGAGGGCTGTTTTCCTACTGCTGGCAACTGCAGTTCCTGCAGCCTGTCCTGTAATTTCCTGGTTTACTCACCACAAACAATGGAAAACCTTTGTTCTGCATACTGCTTCTGACCCAACTGGGATATTTGCTAGATTTCTGTAGTCTTGCATGTAGTAGCAAGCCATGCACTTTGTCTTCTCCAAAAGCAAGACCCAGTGCAGGGAGAGGCAGGAAGCCGATTCCAGCGCATTACTTTCTTAACAGCCCAGTGGGGAGAGCAGTCAAAACCAGAAATACGAAGGAAGAAAGGCAGGCAGGTTGGCTGCTGCCACTTTTCCTGTTTCCAATAGGATTGAATATTACCAAAATCAGTAAGTAGCAGACAACCCAACATTTGCGAGGCACTGAAAACGTTACTAATTGCCTCAGTCCTGAGCCTCGACAAGAGGACCATCCACGGAATTAAAGATGTATATTTGAGAAAAAAACTCTCCGAATGGGAGCACATTTTGTATTCTTTCCACATGACTTTGCTATCTTTGAGCCTCACCCTGTAGTTAGTAAGCAGATAATTTTCTTTTGACTAATAAATCTGATAATCAAGCTAATTTGTAATTAATTAAGCACCACTTAAAATGATTGTTAGCTCCAACTTCTTCAGTCTTATCACAATTTGAAGCTATTCTGAGCCCATCAAGGTCTGATCCCATCAGTAAGAGAAAGGGTAGACTGGCCTAAACCTTTTACAGGGATCCCTAGATGGAAATCATCTAACTGACAGCCACTTGACTCCACAATCAGACTATATTTGAAGGTTTTAAAGCGGAAGCTGGCAGTGTCAGTGATGCTAAAGAGGTGCTACAGTCTACACTTGCTCTTAGCTTAACAGTCTGCTGAAAGCAGGTAGCAACTGCTGGCGGCCAATTGAAAATAGGCACATACGTGACTTGTAAGAGCATGTCTTTACCTGTTGATACCTTCCTTGGTGTAGAAGATGGAATAGGTGAGGTTGTCTCCCTGCGGGTCTGACACCGGTGTCCGCCACGTCAGCCTGATGAAGCGAGTGGAGACGAGGGTGGCCACGACGTCCCGAGGGGCTGTAGGCAGTGGTCCCGTTGTAGCTGGTGCTAGATGGTCATTAGTGGCACTGGTCAGTGAAGTGGGAGGTAATGTTGGGATGGCAACATCTTGTCATGTGCAAACATTGGGGAATATGAAGGGCAAACATCACCACGGTTTAAAAAAAAAAAAAAGAAAACAGGGAAAAAAAAAACAAAAGAAATAAACAAAACCACGATGGGAAACAAAACAAAATGAACACACACAAAAAAGGCCATTAAACTGAAGGCTGACATGCAGGCAAAGGTAACTACTGGAAACTAATGGGAAGTATTAAAGGACACATCACTGTCGAGCAGGCAGACCAAATCTCCATTGTAATGGAAGTGGCAAGGGAGAGGGAAGGGTGAAGGCTGAGGATAAAATATGGCCTCATACAATATTTTCACACAATATTTTCATGCCTTTGTAAACCAGATGTAATACCAAGCATTTTCAAATAAAAAAAAAACCAACCAGCATCATTTATTCAAGAACACATCCAGACCCCATTTTCTACTTTTTTTCATTAACACACAGAATTAATTAGTACCATTTTCAATCATTAGCAACAAAAAAGGCAGATGGAACCCACCAAAGCCCTTGGAGGGGTACAAACTCCAGGCTGTGCAATTAAAGGCTGGAGTCAGCTCACATAACTGCTTCTCACTGCTTGGTCCCAGCTCTGCACAGGACGTGGTGACAGCCCTGGCACAGCAGTGGACACAGAGCCGTGTTCCCAAACCTCCCCCAGGATTATGGCTGCCTTTCCATCCCAG
Organism: Phasianus colchicus; assembly: GCF_987193195.1. Classification (NCBI taxonomy): domain Eukaryota; kingdom Metazoa; phylum Chordata; class Aves; order Galliformes; family Phasianidae; genus Phasianus; species Phasianus colchicus. The sequence continues at coordinate 2,247,634 of NC_143447.1, read as the reverse complement.
CTCTCACATTTAGCACGGCCTTTTAGAAAGATGCTAACAGGCACAAACAACTCGGTTCACGTTACGTGGAGGCTTTATGGACTTTTTTGTGCTAAGTCATGCACGTTTTCCTACGTTACTGCTTTAAGGCTGGCCTAAATCTCCAGGATTATTGCATTAAAAGGTTGACAAGTTAAGAGCAGAAGTTGTAACGTACAAATAGCTGTTCTCCAAATCCTATTAAAGCAATCCATCCGGTAAATCTAACAGTAATATTCTGAGCAGCTGGACCCCAATTACCACAGGGTATTACAGGAAACACAGACGGTAACAGAAACCTAAAGTTCACGACACCTTGAATTTTCCTGGATTCTTAATTATTTACCAAGCTTAAGCCACTCACTGACATTTTCCACACCACAGTCTCTGCTGCCAAATACATTTATTCACTTGCTAACTAAAATGGCTCCGATCTTCCCAAGAAAGGAGTTCAGAATGGCACAGCTTTTGGGAAGAGCTGCAGCACCTCCACCTGAAGAGCCACCACAATGCATGGACGCGTGTCAAAAGCAGCAAGGAGACCAGAAATGAACTACAGGAAACACACCGTGTGAGGTCTTGAATTCGCAGAGCTCATTTTTGCATTTCTATTGTCAGCCGCCACTGACAACGGTGGAAGAATAAAACAGCTGCTTTTATCAGATGAGCACAATGTTATGCCTTTCTTCTTGCTTTGATACCGAACTCAGAACTTTTCACTTCAGTACCTGCATCTTTTGACGACTCTGCAAGGCTCCCAGAGCCAGGAACATACACGTCTTGAACTGAAAACACACCTCACAGATAGGTAAGTGCACAAGGATGTCTCGTTAAGCACCCTGCAATACCAGAACAGCAATGGACCAACTTACCATTCCCCAACACCCTACCTCCAACCAATGGATGACACCATTACTTCATGTTCATTGCTAAATCTAAACTACTTTTTGTCCCCGTAATAAGATTTCCTACAGGAGTGCACCTTTATTAACTACTTGAATTGGTAGTATTATTTAAAACCATGAAACAGTTTGAAGGAAGCTGCTATAAATACGTATCGGTGTTGTACAACTGCATCAGACAAATGCAGCATCCTCTCAGCCATTCCCTGCACTCTGATTTACACTTCTCACAGTTAGTATAACTATTCAGCATGTGAAATGTCTCCCTTTTAAAATATAGAAAGTAAAGATGTTTCAGAAATATCCATCACAAGAGGCACTTGCTATAGAAATTAAGTTTTTATAGCCATTGTTTCAGTCGTTGCTTTAACTCTATGAAGACCGGCAGAAATTAATTTCTACTGTATGACCTTATAAAACCCTAAAGAGCTGCATTAGATGGGCCACTCTTCAGAACAGCAGCTTTGCTCGTGGAGCTGGGATACCTCTTCACACTCAGAATGGGTGAAACCACATACTTTGCATTACCTTACGTTAGCACTTTGGTTTCCCCCACACATCTTGGTCCTAACAGGTGATCTGCTTCAAATCACATGCTCCTGACCCAGATGCATCCTACCTATCTTTGCAGGTAATGGTGATGTCTCTACCATCACTGTAGTTGGTTAAAACACAACACAAATATTTTTAAAATGATTACATTGAGACAAAAGGCTGAAGGTCGTTGGATGGATGCCCCATCCCTGGAGGCATTCAAGGCCAGGCTGGATGTGGCTCTGAGCAGCCTGGTCTGGTGGTTGGTGACCCTGCACAGCAGGGGGGTTGGAACTGGATGAGCATTGTGGTCCTTTTCAACCCAGGCCATTCGATGACCTAAGTTCTATAACACACCTCCCATACTCCTGCATTGGCCTGCCTATCTAATGAAGAAGATCTATAAGGGACCCGCGTGCCCAGAGGCCCTGCAGACATCAAAGTAAGGAGCCTGGCAGAGCTGCCAGCACTTCCAGGTTCAGAGAACCTCAGTTTTCTCTTTGTGCAAGATTCAAGCCTAGGAACACTTCTCCTGACAGCATTACAGGTAGATCGGTCACGCACAGCAGAAGATCGGTGCCATCTGAAAAACAAACTGTGAACCAAAGGAAAGCACAAGGGATGTGTAAATCCTACGAGCGAGCTAAGCTGTGAAGAGACAATTCAATTCACCCATGGAAAGCCACAATGAACAGCATTTGGCAGCCGTGGGATGCACTCAGAGGAATGGGTTCCTTCCTTTCCTTCTCTCCCCATTCTTTCTCAAAGCGCCCTGAGTGCCATTGCAAACTGATTTGTACACAGCCATGTCAGCAGACTGCTCAGCAGTGCAGAGCTGTGTTAATGAGTAATTACACTGAAATTAGCTTTAATGCCAATAAGGGAGCAGCTTTATTACTTCAAGCTTTTAAGCACGGTGTAACAAGTCACATGCAAACAAGTCTTTTCTTTCTAATATTTCACCAGTTTTAAAAAGCAGACCCACGCTAGAAGACTCTTTCCAGGGCTATGCTTCCACAGTTACACATTAATCTTTTATTTAAATATAAAATATGCATATTCAGCAAGTGACACGCTAAAAACAGGGAAAACAAATGAAAAATGCTGCATGCCAGACATACATATACAACAGATTCATCTCTTCAACCACTGCTGCTAATTCAATGCTTCTGGGCTCATGTTTCTCTAAGGGCTCAGGACCAAACCTTTGCTCGATTCAGCATCCCACAGAAAAGCAGCACATTGCCTTCAGCAGCAGTTGAACAAAATCCTCCAGCAAAACGGCTGACACAAAATGAAGTGCTGTCCTTAAGCCCTGGCTGCAGAGCAGCTGGGCCGTGATGGAGGCCTGAGCTTGAAGAACTGCATGTTGCTACAAGGAGGCATTGAAAGTGCCGCAGTGCAACTTCAATCAGTAGATAAGGGAAGCTGGTTGAATCATCTGTCTGCATCTAACGAAATTAAAAACTAAAAAGATGTTAAAGCAAAAGATTTCAGTCAGTTTTCCACTATGTAATGTATTTCCTAAGGTTTGCGCAGTAACCTGGGTAACAAAACAAGGTCCAAACTCCTAAACAAATACAATGCAAACAAATACTGAAACACAAGAAGAGGCAGCAGAGAAATGAGCACTTTTTGGATTTTCTGATTAGCAGAAATGTGGATTTTCTTAACTGGCTGCTGTGGTCCTTTGCTGCCTGCATCGCCCTGGGTTCTAAGGGACACCGTCAGGTAGCTCAGTGCATTTGTGCATCTTCCCAAGCACCTCTGTGGCAGCAGCTCTTCCTCGCGCAATGCAAAGCACAGCAGTGAGAGAACAAAGAGCTCCAGCACGTGCCTGCAGGGCTGTTCAGTCATACCCACTTTAGGATACCGATGTGATCTTTTAAAAACAACTGTCAAACATACCACACCTGAAAGGCAGCAATTGAAATGCTTTATTTGTTAGATAATTATCAGGAATATTTTCCATGTTGTCCAGCCCCTCCGGTTTAGATTTCCCTTTTCCTCCCTGTTCCCCCCAGTGGCACATTATTGGCACATTGGTGGCTTCCTGGAGCTCTGGGCAATAACATCCCAATTGTAACAGCAGACACGGTGCACAAAGAGCCAGCAGTGCTATCTGCCTTCAGCTTTGCTGCTGCCACCTGAACGGCCCCATCCTCAGCTACCTTGTGCATAATGAGATGGCAATCCTACAACCTACAAATGAAGACTGTACTAATATTTATGAAATCAAGGTGCACAAACACTCGAAGATCGGGTGTGTGGCCATGTTAGGCTACTCTTGATCATAGGGGAGTGCTTACAAAGCCACAGCTTCCATGGCTGCCAAACAAGAGCAGCAGGCATCTTCCTCCTAGTGAGGAGCAAGGACAGCTGAAAATTTCCTAAGCATCCTCCCAGTGCAGAAGGAAGCCTTCCTGAAACCTTCCTGTAGCCTCACCCTCAGAGGACACAGAGCACGAGGCAAGTGGAGAAGCTGTTTTGCTTCTCCAGCAAAACAGCCCTGGTCAGCAGCAAATGCAGGGCACCGAAGACCGGTGAATGTAACAGCACTGCAGAAGGAAAGAAAGCTCTCTTTATAAGGACTTCAGAGTAGCTTTATAGCTTTTGAGTGTAAATAAGGCCTTGGCTTCAGTAACAGAGACTTGATGCTGCAACTAAAAATAGCAAATTACTATTTTGCCAGAAAATCTGCAAGAAAAACATGACCTCAGACGTTCAGATCTCTAAATGCCCTGGAAAGTCTAACTGTAAGGAGGAGATACTCAGAAGCACCAGTATGTTCAAACGTTGATTTGCTGTACTCCAATTAAACTGTTTACTAAGTAAACTATATTTTGTACTTACATTGCTATTTAACTGATTCCAGAAATGCAATCCGCACTTCCACAGGTTTTTATTGGCTTAATTTAGTGCTCTGTTCCCCCTGGTCGGAGCTCAGTATGTGATATCACATCTAGTGCCTGGCAGCAGAAGGATTTACCTTTAATTGGAATTAAGAGGTTGTGATACTTCAAAAAGTCACATTGAAAAAAACAGAGATTTTTAAAATTATTTTTAAATCATTTGCCTTCGTGGAACTCAAGAACTACAACAGTAGCACACTGCAACACAGCAAGTGTGAAATAATAAAATGAGAGAACCCCAGACTGCTGCTGTCCCTTACAACTTTGCCTTCTGCCATCCCCAGGTTCTCACCTGCACCAAAGTGCTGCTCCTCTCCAATCAGTTTCCTTGCACGTGTAAGACAGAAAGGACATCATCTCCTTATTCCTAACAGTCCCCTGCTTACCATAAACAAAGAAAACGTGTATTCACTGGCACCAGTAAGTTCTTACAGGACAAATGGCTGAAGTTAGTACTTCGTCTCAATGGATCAGCTACAATGACTTAATTACTTCCTTTCCTTGGAAAAACTAATTAAAAGAAGCACATCAGGCTCCTATTCTTTTACTAAGAGGTGCTATCATGGAAACTGAAAAGAATCAGAAATGGAACTGAGGGTGAATTAAAATTAATTTTGGCTGTATACAGTGAACACATTCTGAACCTCCAGGACGTCACAATGACAGTCACCAGCAGCTCCATTTAAGTGCTGTGAGACAAAGACTTGTGTCTGCATGGCACAGCCACGGAAAGACAGCAGAACTTAATTGTTCATAGCAAATTCAAGGCTATGCCAACAGTTGTATGCAAAACTGTGGGTCGTGAAGTAACCTCCTGTGTGATTTTACTATACAGGGAAATTTGCCAAAAAAGAAGAAAATGTATTAGAACAATTTGGGCAACACTTACAAGAAAGCCCAACCGTGGCCAGCTGGACAGAAAGCCCACTGATTTTGAGACTGCACAACCCATTTGGAAATGCATAGCACAACTGACCCTGTAAAGGCTGCCACATGTCTGCAGGACTATGTACCAGTGGTGCATCAGGGACAACAGGCCCCAGAAATAAAATGTATGGAGCTTTTATGTTTTACATTGCTGGGTTTTATACATTACTTGCTGTGATTAACTGAAAGCCCCTCACTATTGCTCACCGTTGGATGTGCAAGTCATTTGGTAACAAAAAGATGGGAAAAAAGTTGAATCTTTGTCTTTTTTCCAGTAACTTTTTTCTTCATGACACATTCAGATGGCAGCATTACCCTCGTGTCTCGTTTCACCACTCCATCTGGCCAAGGAAAGGTCCAAATTGCCAACAGCTCTCCACCCTGGGCATCTCTTCTGTGAAGTTATGCATTGGTCTCATTCAACAACACTCAAGTTCTGTAGTATTGCCAGGAGTACTGCAATGTGTTCTGCTGCTTTATGATCCTGAGTCAGCTGCCTACTTCTTCCTGCAAGCAGCCCCTGGGGACGAGCCGGATCAGGGCCCATGGCACAGACAGCACAGCAAGGAGGACCCTCACATCCCCACATCATCCTAAAGAGCTGCATCGAGGATCCAGCACAGCCCTCTCAATCTACTTTGTGTCCAGCAGCCATCAAAAGAAAGAAATGAACAAGGAAATGTCACCTCCCACTCTCCCCCAAATACAAGCACTCGTTTTCTTTACAGAATGCAATGGAAATACCTACTTGTTTCTCTATTCTGGCATTTTCCACCTAAAGCAGACAGATTTTTTTTTATTTAGTTTGTTGTAGTTTCCTTAGATTAATTTACATTGCCACTGGGAATGAGGACTATTATTTACTCTTCACTCAATACATCCTACACCAAGAAGACATACAAGCAAATTCCTGTCTAATAGAAAGCAACTATAATTTTTGTGTTCATTTGGTCCTATCTCCTAATGCAAAACGGACACTCAATAAATTATGGATGCATAAACAAACCAACAAACGCATTTTCTGACAATGAGCCCATTTTTCAAAGGAAGTCATAAAATCCATGACGATGAAGTGCACTCCTCCCTTTTTCATCTCATGATGAAGTGCTGCGGTGCAGAGGAAACAACCCGATGTTTTCCTGTCTCACAAAGCAGCCATTAGTGAGGTGGGACGGCCCGGTGACGCACTGAACACAGCAGAGGAAGGCAGAACCCCATCAGACAGCAGTGGGCCAGGGGAGGAGGTAAAGACAAAAAGCCTCCATTAGGATCACGAGACTCACACTGTGAAAAAAAGAGGGAAAGAAGCCAACCAGATCTCAATCCATCCCCAAGGAGTTTAAAGCTAACTACCTTTAAACGGATTTTATTACTGGAAAGGAATTGAAAGCATAACTACGTATGGCAAAATGAGAGACCGAGGAGTCAAAAATCCTAAACACAACACACATGGAGGACCCAAGGCAGTACAAACGCACCTGAACGCAGCCCATAACCCTGCTCAGGTTAATGCAAATACTCATCAGCTGGGCCTCTATGCAGAATTAAAGTCTCTTTAGAACAGCGGAGTCTGCACCAATAAGCCATAATTTCTTAACATCTCCTAACAGGATAGCAATTATTTTACTCCAACAGCAAACGTGCTACATTTGAGTGAAGCTCCTTCTGGAATAGCAACAAATAAAACCACCACTCATATTTTGGAAGGCATTCCTTCACACACCACGTGGAGCCTTCTGCCTGTCTCAGGAGTGAGGCAAGGCTGCTCCCTTGGCCAGAAGTTTAGCTGGGGCTCAGCCAGTTGCTCCTTCTATTGCAATGAGAGAAACACTCCACCATGCCTCCACTGCCATGCTCATCTTTTTTTTGGGGGGGAGGAGGGCTGTGTTTTCCAGTTTTCTCTTACTGTTTGCATACTCAGGACCACAGTTGCTGTTGATGTGGTGAACACTACAAATGGGTAAAGGTAACTATTCCGACAAAGCAGGTTTAGGACAAAATCACTGCTTTGATAGCAGAGCAGTACCAAAATATGAAAATCACGATCCCACCATACTAGCTGCCTATTTGAGGATGCTTTTTCCATTAAGAGGTTCATCACTCACTCTCTTTCATTTCTCGTTAGCAGCCCAAATTAAAAGACAGCCATCCATCCTGAAGCCGCAGCCATTCATCCTCCAGGTGGAATCCCTGCTCCTGCCCTACTTCCTTTGGGTAACTTTGTTTAAAATGAAGCATTACCAAAGTATTTTACTCAAATGACCACGACATTCCTCCAAGTTACCTCTGGATATAGAGCCCATCTCCCCACCTAGGATACAACTGGGTTCTTGTCTCCCACTGACACGTGTTGATCCAGAGGTGGCAATGGTGCACACAGGTTTACCTGAAGGCCAGCCTGCATGGCGTTCTCTGCTGGTTGGATGTGAAATGCCATTTCCCTCAGTTGTGGGCCTGCTGATGCTCCAAGGAGCTCTGCAGCAACAACTCTGACAAGCTGAAGTTTCAACAGATGAGACTGAACTCCTATGTCAAACTTTTAATTGTTTCTGTTAGTTTCTTCCTCAAAGACCCACAGATTCAACTACTTGTTTGCACTGTTAACAACTGCATGTACCTACTCTTGCTTATCACAGGTTACATCAGATGTGGTTTTTACAGCAACTAGATGAGGTATCAGAATGTTTGAGAATTCAGCATACAGACTTGAATCCGAAGGTGAAGCATCTACCACTGAAATACAGGAGCACCTATTAGCCCTGTGACTTACGACTAAGAAAAGTGAACCCAGGTATGACTTGTCTGTTTCTCATTATTTTCCTTTAGCACCTTCAGTAATAACACGTCAACAGGAAAGCCATGCAGAATCCATTTGTCTTTTGAAGTCTGTCTCCCTGCAGTTATCAGGCTCCTTTTTTTGGTGGGCGAAGAGAAGGGAAAGGAAGGAAAACAATCAATGCAATGAAATGCTCCATCAGGATTCTTTCTAATGCAGTGAGAACACTGACAATTGGCAGTTGGTTTCAATACAGAAATTAGGCAAATTTCAATGCATATTATTAAAAAATGAAAGCCATCTTTAATTGTTAGATTTATTTAATTCCCATACGGTATGAGAAACATAGGCTTCTTTGGGATATATTGTCAACACAGCTGGGAAAATATGAGACACCAGAAGCAAGTCTTCTCCTAGGTTCAGCTATTCAACCTCACAAATCCTATTACACATGCAACCAAACTGAAAGCCAATCCTTTTTTCTTTTTCTCCAAATAACATTCAGCTGTCCCTGATATTACTGTATAATTTAGCAACTCTGAAATATTAGCAACCAATTAAGACCATATCCATACGTTTGTTCCCTCCCTCTGGTGTGAAACTGACACAATCTGATATTTTCCTGTACAACATGAAGCTAGGATCACTTACAAATTAAGGCTACTTCTGTCAATCTTCACAGCCTTGTTTGTGAATAATAATGGAACTGCCCTCAGAGGTCATAACAGATATCAAGCCAGAGCTCATTCTTCCTATTATCCTCTTCACCTTAAAAAGAATCATCAAAAAACCCTAAAAACAACCACCTTTGCAACACAGAGAAAGCCCTCTCCACTTCCAGCTGATGTTTTTCACCACGATAACTTTTGTTTTCATCCAACACCTACAGGCCAGTAGCAGGGAAACAGCCACCGCCACTTCACACCTGGAGATGGGCACATCGAACGCACTCTCCTCTGCTGAACATCAGTTCAGAGCGGCACACAGTTCTGGTTTCAGGCAATATGGATTGCTGACAGCACGTCAGCTGGTAAGGCAGCTGATAAAAACAACAGTTGTATACAATGAAAGGGGATAAACAGGAAAGGAAATTGGTGGATGTGGTAAGTGATATTAGAGGAAGTTATTTGTGTCTATTAGACATTCAGGCGTCAAAAAAACCAAAGCTTTAGCTATTGAACTGAGAAGCTCTATATGTTCAAGCTAACCTGGAAGAATGATTTAACACAAGAGATCAAACCCTCTCATCCTCTTCCACCGTTGTCCAAGCTCAACTACTGCCTGACCAGCGATGCTCAGGTGTCGTACAGCACCTTTCTATTTCTCTCCACTTGTTCTGGGTTATAATAGATACAGGATAGATAAAGGGTAGGAACATCTATTAATATCTGTTGAGTGTTCCTCAAAACGCAGCAGAGCTTTTTGCTACTGCAAGCTCTGTCTGCCTGCACCTAATATTTCCTATGAACTGCCCCTCTTTACAATATGACATATAATTTCTTTGAACACAAGTGCCTTTTAATCATTAATTTTACTCATAATAAAACTAAAGAGCTGATACATCGCCCAACTGCAATCACCACGACCTGTATTTCATAGTTACAGAACATCCTGAGTTGGAAGGGACCCACAAGGATCACTGAGTTCAACTCCCCTACTCGTGCAGAGCACACCCAGATGTAAGAAGTCACGGAGCAGTCCATCTCATCTGCATTTCCTCATGAGCTTTCAAATTTCTGTGCCAAGTCAACTGTAAATACGGTCATAAAATAAGAAATGAAAACGAATAAGCACAATCAAAGCATCCTATAAACTCTGCAATGCCTTCCTGCTTTCACCATGCACCGACAAATATTAATCTATTACTAATTTAAGCTAAATTAGAGCAATTCATTTGCAGTACACGCCAGCTTTAAACATGAATAGTCCACCGAATGCGAGAACTAGTTTGGGCTCTATTTTTAATTCAAATGTGAGAAGTTTGGGGTGTGCATCAATGAGTTGGACTTCCCAAAAGAACCACACCTAAGTGGGGACCTTGAAAAGGGTCATTTCTTAACGGGGATGGAAGCAAGGAAGGAATCTAACTGAATTAAAACTTCTTTCCGCAACGCTGAACATACATGCAGCCATGAGCAGCAATAGTGGTGATTTTCATGGAGGAAGACTAGCTAAGCAATGTAAATTAAAATCAAAATTAACATGAAGAAAAGGCTTCCAGCATTAAAGAGGAGAACATACTGCTATGTTTACAGAAAATTAGCAATAAAGTGTACACAGCCAGTAGCAAAATATTCCCATGCTTTGGCTTTGGTTTTACAAAACACTGTCTGAAGTCAGTTTGAGCTTTCAGATGCTGTTTACGTTCCTCAAGCACAATTTTCAAAATGAGCCTTACAAGCTGTTCAGCTATCATTCAGACGGAGCCATTTTGATATTTTCAGACAGGGACTGAGACAGCAAGTTTGGAAATCATTCCCCTACTTTTAACACAGCACTGTCATCGTTTTTAAGAACTTCATTATGCACGCAGTAGTGGGGTCAGATCTGCTGCATTCATTGCTGTTGGGGTTTTTATCTACAGGACCCTGGGGTTTTTTTTTCATTTAAAAAAATGATGATTTATGCATGCACATGTTTTTATATATGTAGATATGTGTGCATACAGAAGAACAGAGCTCACGTGCAGTGCTGTATGAGGAAATGCCTTGGATTTTATAACACGATAACTGCCCTTGAGCAGCCCAATTATGCTAAATGGCATACATCACAGAGAAGCTATCTAGCTCAAATATCATAACCCCATAACATTCTGTCCTGTCTTCTAAATCTAAAAAACAATTTTTGACAAAGCGTGACAAACTCTGTTTGAATGGGGGTGCTCTCATTAAACAGCCTTAAGGTCTGCTGAATGAAAACCCACACAGCTACGTGTTGATACAGGACAGACAAATGTGGGATCCCTCCAGAGGATAGGCAATCCCCCTGCTAGCCCTGTCCCTAGGGATCCCCACCTCAGAGGAGTTTCTCTCCTCCTGCTTTTTGCATTCTCTCCCCATGCAGGCCCCAGCAGTCTCCCAATCCCCCCCCAGGTTCTGAGCCAGCAGCAGTGGGTGCACGAGGCACGGAGCAGCTGTCAGGGCTCATTACTTTGCTCTTATCCCCGGAGATCTGCAATCCAATTTTTGAGTACTTTTTCTTCTTTGCAGAAAATCTGAATTCCTGGCTACCAGGGCTTGCAGCTCAGTTTCAATCCACAAATCATTTCTTCTCTGCTAGACTTCTGAACACCACTCACGGAACCACAGGGACCCCTTCTGATTTTCCTTGCATTAAGACACATAAAATTGTACCAGACAGAAAGAACACAAAGACACTTCTTTTATGAGTGAAAAAGTAGAACAAGTTTCAGGAAGAATACCCGATGGAGCCCTTCCCTTTGATTCAGATGGCTTTTTTTCCTTCTTGCTCTGACATTTCATCCGCAATAACCTGCGTGTTTTCTAAGTTCCTCCACAGTCTCAGCTCTGTAACTACAAGGATTGACAAAATATTTACAGTATCACCTTGAAAACAATACTAAACACTCCTGATTCACAGCATGCGGCTGCATACAAAATACTTTTTAAATTATCTTTTTAAGATGTGAAAGAGCCTGAGAGGTTGCATTTGATATCTGTGAAATCACCCCAAATAGGTCCTGAACACGAGAGCTGCCTCGGGGCTCGAACCAGGCAAAGGGCAGCCATCAAATTTATGTTACTGCTTATACATGGAAAATACCCAAAAGTACAACTTTTTCGAGTCAGAGCACAAACAAGCCTGTTGGTGCCAATTTTTGTATTTCTTTCAGCAGAAGCCAACATTTATCAAAAAGAAATGGCATTTACCTCCTACGACAGAATAATGGAACCCACAGACACGGAAAATGTGGAGTATTTCATATATCTTGATTTACATAAGGCTTTGGACTTTGCCTCTCAGGACACTTCCAAAAACAAGCAAATACGTTCCAGATGAGGCTGCTACAAAAGTGGATTCATAACCACTTTTAGTTGGAAAAAATCACCCTCAGAACAGTTCTCAATGCTTCAGTGTCAAAACGAGAAGTGATACTGAGCTTGGATGTATGGGAGGGTATGCAGGCTTCTATATGATTCAATACATATACTTTTAGTTTGACTTTTTTTTTTTTCTTTAACCAGCCCAGATGATAGCTTAGAGAAATACTTGTGATATTTATATGAATGCAAAGCCAGGAGGGCTGCAAGCACACTGAAGGGCATGTTTAGAATTTCAAAGCATGTTGTCAAAGTGGAGAAACAGCCTGAAAACAGCAAAGATTCGTCACTCGACAAGTTAAGCAAAAAGGGATCTTATGTCTGTGATAACAGATCACAAGCTGAGATGAGCCCACAGTGATGCAGAGAGGAAAAAAGAAAAAAAAAAGAAGGGAGCAATCATCCTCTGAAGGAGAGTTACAAGCTGGAAGACAGAAAAGCAAGTTGAAGAGTTGAAGCAAGAGAGGTTAAGCTTAGAAATTAAAACATATCCAGTCTCTACTTTCTGTGATAATTTAAAGACTTTGAGAAGCCTGCCCCAAAATTCAGGCTTATTTTCCCCATCCCTGGCATCAGTCAAGTGCACAGAGAGCAGTGGTGTCTCCTGGCATGCAATTCTACATGGCTGTGCTTTCAATCACTGCAGCGGTCAGCCGTAATAAAAATTACTTCCCGTAGTGTTAAATATGATGCTGTGAATCAAAAGCGTTCTCTCCCAAGATCAGAACATTTGCCATGAGAAGCACTAACACTTACTTCTCTGTGTTCTTCTGTCTTAGCAAGTGCACGGAAATCCTGTCTTTCAGCAATAAAACACACTGCCTTGAGCAATGCACTGACAGCTTTTTATTTTAAGTAGTAGACCTCCTTGATGTATTGCTTCCTCTTTTGGGGAACATTTGTTGCAGAGACTGCAAGCTGCTTCAATGTCACCTGTTTTTCTGTGCCTGAATCATTGCTTGCAGATTCAAAAACTCAGAGAGCCTTAACAAATAACATTCTGAATTGTGCTGTTTATATTTCATGGTTGAAGAGTCAGCACACTCCATCTGTATAAAGGATCCTCCTTCACAGAGAAGTTACATCCGAGTTTTGACTACTGAGAATGTGAAAATCCAGCCAAAGCTAGAGCTCTTCTCAACCAGCATTGAGCTGCTGGAGCTGAAATAGTTTGTGAGCATCCGGAATCCGGTGGCTGGGAAATCTTGAGTCTGGGTCAGCCTGAAGGAACCTCCATCAAAAACGCCACTGCAGCATAGAAATGTACTTCTGGCACAGCCCCAGCTGAAACGCGCCGACTCCAGAAAACACAGGCTGTGTTTCTGATGTTCTCCACCATGCTGCAGGTCAGGCAAGCCCCAACCCCTACCAGGAGTGCTGTAACCTCACATGCATTGCTATGAGACTTCAGAGAGCTCGTGGCCAAAAGCTGGCAGAAAAGTATCAGCACGACATGAAATTATTCATACAGCAGTAGTCCTGCACAGAATTCAATTACACAAAGAGAATACGAATTTTAAGTCAATAAATGATGTCTTCAAAACTCTCTGAGAATTAAGATTCACATAAGGCAATTCAGTGGAGGAATTAATATCACACAGTGCAACCCGAGTGGTGGTACACTTTCATCAAATTTGGTTTTCAGCATCAAACTGTGCCTCCAATAGCACACTTTCAAATTTCTCATAAGGAGATCAGCAGAAAAATACATACTACTAAATAGTCCTAATTTGACTTAAGAATATAAACAAAGATAAATGGGGCTGTTCACACCTCTCAGACTGATGCTTTCTGAATAATAGAATACTACTAGCAAGAAGAGATCACAAGAGACGACCCCTGCTTGAACCAGAGACATCCTGGATGAGGTTGCTCAGGGTCTCCTTTAGGTATTGTCTACAACAGCTCCAGGAATGGAGGTTTCACAGCCTTCAGGGCTCCTGGCAGCCACTTCTGCAGCCTGTGAGGTCCCTCTCTCTACTCCTCCCAGTCGGCTGCACAACCTGCAAACTGCCTGAGGCTGTTCTCTGCCCATCATCCCATCACAGATAATGACAGAAAACCCTCTCCATCCCAGTATTAAGACCCAAAAATGCCTTCACACCACTGGCTATGATGCTGAGAGCCTGCTGGGGCAGGCAGCCCAGCACATGGCACTGCCCAGCCCTCCAGGCCAGATTTCTCATTCAGCTGCAGACATGCTATGGGAGATTGTGTATAGGATATATCCACTCCTCTCCTTTCGACCACGTGGTCAACCATTTCACCTTAGGGGGTTGTCAAAACAGTCAGGGGCAATCTGCCCTTGGTAATCCATGCTGGATTTTCCCAGTCATCAGTATCTCCTTTATTTACCCTCAACATCCAGAGGGATTTGTCCCCAAAGTTTCCTCAAAACAGCTCTACTTTCAGCTGATGTCTTAGTTCCATCCCTGCACACATCCAGGCAACATCCCTCAGTTTTCTGTGTTAGCTTCCAACTTCTAAGTACTTTCTTTCTTTGTTCCTACTCAATTTGGAGCTCCTTCTTCATCCCTTGTTGCTCTCCTGGCCACGTAAATCTCCTAGCAGAATGCTTTGCCCTGAAGTCCAAAGATGTAATTCTGCTACTTGTTTTGCCCACTTCTCCTACAAGCCCAAATTCAAGCATCTCATGATGGCTGCTACCAAGTCTGCTCTGAGCTCTGTAATTGCACTTATCCTTTTCCGTCCCAGAAAGGCAGGCCCAACACATCACCACCACTGCTCATCTAGTCAGACACAGATAAATTTGCATCAAAAAATCTTTCAATAAGCCCCAGAACCCCCCTGCGTGTGCTGCCACATCACCAAGCTGCCTTTCCAGCACATAATACATGGTGAAGGATAACTCCATAAACCCTAAGGGCTGCAATCATGAGACTTTCTCCAGTTGTGTAAAGAAGTCTTCATCTATCACTTTCTCTCGATTATTTGGTCAGACTGATATTAGCTTTTTTTTTTTATTTTTAGATGCGTGAAAATGTTGCCCTTCCACGTTCTGATCCTTACACAGAAATTGTTGACTGGCTCACCATCCTCTCCAAAACAAGGCTGTAAGTGTTCGTGTCAGTCAGCACACACAGCACAAGTATCATGCTTGCTTCTTCACCCTCCATCCTGTGAAGCTATCCCGATGCATCTCTGCAATCCCAATGGCCTCACAGCTCTGCGTCTCCATGCAGACTCCTCAATTTCTCCTCCATGCTAGTAAGATTAATTCACATGCAGAACATCCTTTCTTGGCTATGGACTGTTTTTCAAGGAAATCTGAAGTTTAAAGAGATGGGAAGTTCCAGTATAAACAACTGTGGTGTGGCACACAACTGGATACCGGCACCATTCAACTCACTCCATTGAGGACCTCAGGCCTGTCCAACCCCCAAAGATGGCAGAGAATGGCAGACGCCAACTTTTGCAATGCAGAAGTACGAATTCACTCAGTGCACTATGCTTACTTCGGAATTTTGAAGATGATGAATTGCATCTCAACTCATGTTTTGAAACCGTTCTCTAAATAACATGGCATATTTGTTTACAGTCAATGATTTTTCTTTATACAGCACTCAATAATCACTCCTTTTTTTGGTGCCTGAGTACTTGTCAAACGCCCATCACACGGGGGTGACAGGGAACCATCTGCCTCCCTCCCCAGAGGCACCTCCTTTTACTTACTGCCACCTGTTCTTTTTTCAATTCCCAATCGGCAACTCTCAGCAACGCCAGCTCCATTGGAAAAGGCCAGGCTACAGGTCCTGCCTGAATTTTTCAGTCTTGTCACTAGTATTTAACCTCCACAACGAAAACCCAAATGTATCCATTACTGAGGTTCTCACAGCCACAAGTTCACACAAAATAATGCTGTAAAAAGGACAACAGGAAATAGCTTTGTTATGATTCAGCGAGCATGTTAGCATCCATACATTGGAAAACTGATGAGGTCAGATTGTGACCCACCAGAGAATAATCATTACTTTCAAAACAGAAATCAGGTAGAAATTCCCTGTCTTTAGGTAGTTGTCTTCTAAACTTATTGGCAGAACTACAGAATTTGAAAATAAAGCAGCCACTCCAGTGAGCCTTCAGATGGCCCTCGTGTCTATTGCCAGTCAGTTCTGTTATGATTTTCCATTAATCCCCTCTGCATACATTGCAAGCTTTTCAGAATTCCACACAAATACAAAACAAACCAACCCAAAAGAAACTTGTGCCTGACCAACAATTGTCTGCATGCACACAGCTCTGGGTCACTATGTTATATGAAGAATCAAAACAGTGCTTCCTCTGAAGCCAGTGTTTAAATACTGAAAGCCTCTTGTTACAGCAGAGAAGCATATTATGTATTTTATGCCTACTATATTTAAAAATGATGCTACCACCGAAGACTGAAGACAATATAATGTGATATTCTACTTCCAGACACTCAGCAGCCCTTCCAGCAGGCGACAGCAGCCCTCCAGGCAGCACAAACCAACACGAGTCGATTTCTAAATGAAGGTTCAGGATGAAACACAGAAAAGACAATTAAGACCTGATCCAATATGCAAAGTGCAAATGGAGAACACTTTCATTGGTTTAATTCTATTTAACCTTTTTCAGACCATCTCCCTCAGAGCCTGAGTGCCTTTTCCAACTGCTTGCATTCACCCCCACGGCAGCCAAACGTCGTCTTCCTCGCTGGCAATTATATCATAATCAATGCTGTACTCCATTTATAGATGCCCACAAATAGTCTCGGTCCATTTCTTCAACATAAAGAATTCATGTGGCCTGGCTGTGGGACAAACCGTAAGGCTTCTACTTTCTAATACAAATTTACTTTATTAAAGGTCGACTTGACAAGGCAACTGAGAGAGCTATTACCTGCATGTAAACAGTCCAGATGTTTCCCAGTTCCATTTAGGAAGGAGAAAACAGAACAGAAAGGGAAGGGACAGCCTGCTAACTGGGAAGAATAACTTCAGCGAAAACATAATCAACATTTCTTCACTGAAATTACTTTTCAAATCGCCAAGGCAGCTAATTCTCATCATCAGGTGTGGAATTCAAGAAAAATAGATTTCTGATTTAATGATCGAAGTATGCAGAATCTTTTTTGTTCAACTTAGTGGGTTTTATTTCTATACCAAGCTAGATGTTGTGAAAGAACTGAAGTATATATCCTGCTTTCACTCTCCCTGAGTTATCTTTCCATCTTCACCGTTCACATATTGTGACAAGGTGCTAAAATAAGATCTCAAATATCCATTTTTTCTTTGACTGAATATATCGTACCACTTTTCATACATCAGGACTGAATAAGACACAGCATATTCATGCCTAATTACATGACTTGTTATGTCACTATTCAATAGCAAAAAAAAAATAAATGTACTTTCAGTGATGTACCATGTGATCATCTCTACTGCTGGAGAGCAACAACTAATATGCATCAGCGTTACACTGGGAGTGCATTGTTAAAAACACTGCAGGCCATGTAAGAGAATAATTTGACTTCTTGGGTGCATTTTTACACCTAATACGAGACTCCATCAACACTGCATCCATAATCCTTTGGCAGCATGCAAAAGAAAAAGGACAGCATTATAAGGCACAGTCCTTTAGTATAACAGGACAGGTTGCCAGAGTAGAACAGGAAGGAGAAACCATTGGGCATAAAACAGGGGGAGGGAAAGGAAGAAGAGTGAGACCACAGGAACTAAAATAATAACAGTAACAATCATTTATAAACCACTATTGGGAACTGGGTAAAAGTAGAAACTTTGGCAGGGCTTCAAAACCCAGGTACATTAATTATTCAATATTTTTCAAACTCAAAAAAATATGGAATAATGCTTCCGCCTGAATGATTTGGAAACCACTCAGGTGATTCATACATATAGCAGAAATAAAATTACTTTTAATAATTTTTCTGGCAACGTGGTGACAGTAGGCCATTGCTGGATCCAGCCACCCAGCACCACTGGGAGGTCAGAATCCCAGGGCTGTGAGTATTCAAGCTGCTGAATCCAGTTTCGCTCCCCACGTTGTTGTTGAAATACATGCATGTCCTCAGCCATCAATGAAACATACCCGTATCCAAAGCAGAATTCAGAAGAAGTTAGAAGTGCACAACTACTGTACAGAACAACCAGACAAGAAATGAAAAATCTCTCTTTATGGCACACTCGTAACAGTTTACTCTCTGTACGTTGAATGCCAATACCAGGTCTAGCAGCTTCACATCTGTTAAAATTTCAAGAGTGAAGTTTTATCATGCCTCTGATCAGACCTAGGTGCTAAATCTTTCCATCCAAAAGCTTTGTGGTAAATGGAGAAACACACAAGAAGCTGTAATTTTGAAACAGCATCCAAAAAAAACGGAGCAGCATTGAGTAGAAAATGTACACCATTAGTATTTTCTTGTCTGACTTATTTTCTTTGTCACTCTTACTACTGTTTTTCCACCTTATGTTCTTATAAACTATTTTCAAGAGCAATGTGACCTGAAAGATCAAAGCAAGCTGATGCTACAGTACTACCAATTTTTGTGGAAGGCAGTACCTCTTTTACCATAACAATAATTATCCTCTTTTAACATTTGAAATATGTAATGCAGGAAATTGCACGTTTCAGTAACAAAAAGGTGAGCATTATTAGTAATTCCACTTACTGGAGCACAGTAACAAATATTTCTCTTCAGTTGCAGCTACACCTCAACAAACTGTTGTGCAGTCACAGCCTGCCAAAATGACACAGCTCACTCCTACTTTATTTCGTTTTCAACTGGTAGTAGAAAAAAGCTCCTAACATTGGAATGACTTTGGTGTAGAATACTTCATTTGTTGTGTGCTCCATAAGGACTTTTTTTCAGTTTTGTAATTGCAGTGATAGTTTTCCATTTGGATATTTTTCAAAATCTCAGCATACAATTAATTTTTCAGATTTATGGCTGTGGTTTCTTAATGCACCAAGTATTTCCAAGACAAATTTCAAAATGCAAGGTGAGCCCTGCAGAACCCTTCAGTTCTCCTAAGTAACTGTAAGTGCGTGGTGAGATGACACTGAATCCCTCAGATGATTCAAAAAATCCCCCTAGTGGAGCTGAGTTACAGATAACGTGTCATGCAGAAAAGGCCCCCTGCAATTGTTCCCCCCTCCATCCTTAGGCACTAAAACATCACTGTTTATCTTACCGAGGTCCAGTATTATCAGCTGGGCTCCAGCCTGTGCATTTCCAACATCATTTTCTGCAATGCACTGATAGAATCCTTCATCTGATTTCACCAGACCCAATACTTGCAGATTATGTTCTTTCTGAGGAGCAAAGGATAAATGCAACATTTAAAAATGTTTTGCAATTGCAAAAACAATGGTGTTTTATCACACATTTCTATGATAGGAGAAACTCCTGAACAGTAAAATACAGAAGTGTATTTTGAGTTCCCGTCAGATTTCATCTCTTTTACACTGAATCCTCAAATTATACAGCATCAAAAAGCAGCAGAAGCTCCTACTAATGGCTATCATTTTCTAGCATCACATATCACTGGCAAGTCATAACATTCCCACAGCCATTTTTATGATATTTTAAGAACTGAACATAACCACATAACTCACTGTTACAATTCTACAACCTCAGGTATACATAATTATACAGCCATTAAGTTCTAAGCTATGCCTCAGTAATGACTTTCACTACATCTAAAATTCCCCACCCGAAGCACCGGTGTGCCAAAACTCACGATCCACAACTCGGTTCTATTTATATTTAAATTCCTGTTTGAAATTGTAATTTTCATCAATCACAGCTGACTGTAGCAAACCCAGTCGGTGTTCACAGTGAGCTCACATTTCAACAGGTGCAACCAACAATTTGTGTTTTGTCATCATGCATGCCCCTGTCTCTCACGGAAAGCCTAAGCTATCAAGAAACAGACTCAGACAATATCAGCTGCATATTTCAGTGTTTCAGCAAAATGACTGAATTACAGAGCACTGCAGAATTCGAGCAACTAATTAATTCTTCCAGGCTTCAACATGGATAGAATGAAAATAGGAAGCTGGTACTGTGAAAAGGCTTGGCTTCCACACATATGTATCATGGAACCATAGGATCACTGAGTTTGGAAAGGCTTCCAAGATCATCCAGTCCAATAGTCCACCTAGCACCAATATTTCCCACTAAGCCACGTTCCTCAGTATGACATCTAAATCACAGGACTAAGAGTCAAGTCAGTAGCTTACAGTGCCCAAGACTGACTACACACTTACAACGATTTTGAAGTAGTCACTTGGAATCACCACGTCTCCGTTCTTGACCCACTTCACAGTTGGAGTAGGTTTTCCAGTCACTTCACACTCAAAGACAATGTCCATAGATTCATGAGCATAAATGTTTGCAGGTCGCTTCAGAAACTCAGGAGGAACTGAAAATAAAACAGAAGACAGACAAGAGATGGCGTTACTACATACAAAAGGCAAAACTACGTAATAAAGACTTCTTAAAACCAATGGACATAAAACCAAGATGAAACTTTCCTCGAATACCGACTGCTTTGAGTCATGTGTTACAGGCAGGTGTGACCAGCAATATGTATTCAGTAAATCAGAAAGGTTCTTCCTGTAAGAACATACAACACAAAGCTGTCACCTCCAGGTGTTGGCTGCTTTTAAAAACGATTTTATATTCAGAATGAGATGAACTGAACTCAAGAACTTTAAAAGCCATAAAATCTCAACAAAGCCTTTGGTAACACAATCCCCAAAGCACCCAGTGCACAGGTATGGCCAAAACCTTTGGAGAAAAGTGTGCCATGAAGGAGCATCTGGCTGTGCATGAGGACTCGAAGCTTCTGCAGCTCGGTGGGAGGAAGAATTGCTGTCTGCAGGCACACAGAATTTGAATACCAGCTACTATGAAGAATGTGCACAAATTTATTTGTTTTTATTAAACTCGCTGACATGAGGGCAATTTGCTGACTTACGTTGGCGGGTCTGATTGTTTAAGTTCCAGAAGAGTGAAAAGCAGCCTCTGCCCTTTAATATTTATCAACCAAAGTCAATACAGAAGGGCTACGGAGTTCAGGCAAATACTCTGCACACTTCACTTATCAGTGGTGTTTATCTCATGCTAGGGAATAAGAAATCCTACTTTGTGCTGGATTCTGCCTACGGAATGATCCATTTTCCTTCTGGTAAAGGTTGGTAGGTGGATTTAATTTCTTTCAAATCAGAAAGCTGGAGACAAGCTGCTCTCCCAAAACCTCATAGTTCAGGTTACAAATTATATAGGAGAACATTTAAATATGAAAATATTTACCTCTGGAGTAGGAAGATGACTTAGCTGTCAGACACACGTAAACCTACACCAGAAACTACGGGAGGATGGTACACATTTACTGCTTGAACTCTTTCACATAGAAGCCCTTCTGCCTGTGGCTTCCAACCCACCCAGAAACCCATTTCCAGAAATTTACCAAAGCTGCCATTAACTGCTTGGAATGATTCAGGTACTTTTGTACCCACCATCTACATCAGATGGCTGCCACGACCATAACCTTGAGTTTAGTCATGACGAAACTGGGGCTAATTATTCTTTTATTTCAAATTTCTGTTCTTCCCTGACATTTTTACTGTGCGTGAGCTGTGCTTCTTCTCTGCTCCTGTCCCACCTCCCAGCCTTTATTTGGCCAGCCCAACGAGCCCTGTGTGCACAGGCTGTTCTGGTACCCATCACCCACACCACCCTCAGTCACCCCCTGTGTTTGCTCAGGTCTGTGCTAATCCTTGCAGCCCACAGGTGATTTGCATGTTGTCTCAGACATGCAAATCACCACAGACTTGAAAAACCAGCACGAACACTGTTATTACTACGGCAAACATCTTGCCCAACTCATCTCTTTCCTGGATGCACCATGCTGATCTCTGAGCCAGCCTATGGCAGATCACTGCCCTCTCATCTTCAGCATTTTTAACTAATGAGTAATCTTGGCCCAGTCTGTTTTATCAGCGCTCTCGTTTCCTTTCCCTCTCTCTACACAGAGATATACAACACACTCCAATTTCTGAAGAGCCTCCATGACTGCAAAATAGGAGCAGAACAGTTGGAAGCATTTCCCCATGAAGGATTAACATTCCTATTTTCTTAGCAGTCTTCTCAAAGTGACACTAATTCTTCAGCTAATGTATTAAATTTACAGGAATCCTAACAGACACAAGCTAGCAACATTCACCATCAAAAGTAAACAACTTGTTTAGAAAGAACAATCCATCTAATGATGTCAGAAGACACAAACTGCTGTACGTAGCAGCTCTGCCATGAAACTCAATGATGACAAGGGGCACACGTAACAAGTTCTATAAAATCAGCTGCGGTGCTTGCTACAAAATACAGCTGCTCAAGATGGCCTTTGCTAGGGTTACTTTATCAAAAGTACTATGATGTAAATCACTTTTAACTAAACGGTGTAATGAAGACATCCAGAATCCCTCATGTATCTTCAGCATCTGGCACTGCTTCCACTTGGGGCATCGTGCACAAGTGGGTCCCAGTACTGAATCACAAGATCTGCCACAAAAACACGAGTTGATCCAGACATCCTATCATCCACTCTCAAATATTTTTTATGAAGGAGTTGAATTTTAAATATTATTTTTTCAAAATGGCTTTGCTTTTCTGGCTTACGGAGAAAATGCCAAGCTATTTACAGAGGGAAAACAACACGAGAAGAGCTCTCTTCCTTTATTATTATCCTTTATTTTCTCATTAATGAATTACAAAAGTGCATTTTAAAGGCATTTTTTAGTTTAACTACGTCAGTGTTTAGTATTCACATCAATTAACACAATGCAAGTGCAGATGTTTGTGGTAGAGAAGTTCAATTGATAACCAGAGAGCAAATGAGCCAATTACCATATAAAATAAGATTTGTAATGGAAGATTATGTGTCCCGGTACCAAACAGACAATTAAACTTCAAAGAAGGCTTGGCAGCTCAGCCTACTCCTCTATCCCTCTCAATGGCAACAGACAAACGGCGACTGGCTTGTGTGATGCTCGCAGCATTCCATGTACAGCACAGCACCCTAGGAGCCTCAGCACAAGGCATCTGCCTCCCTTTGTAGACAGAGGGATGGAGGAGAAGCAAAAGGCAGCACAGGGCTGCAGCTCTCCTTTGGTGCTTGTGCACCAGCACGACCCAACACAAAGAAAAATGCTGTTACGAGCGGGTTAATTTTTAAATGGTCAAGTGTTAGACACCTCCGAGTAAATGTGAGGAATATTAAAGAAGCACCAGCTATGCTGAGCCTTACAGAAAGGCTGCTTCCTCAAATGTCTTTTCACTGGTCAGCGGCTCTCTCTCATTAAGGCAGAAAGAGAACAATTTGGTGGCCTTCGGGGCTGCAGTCGAAAGAATCTATTTTCAATTGAGCCATCTGTACTGCTGCAAATGAGAGGGAAATTAATTACACCCATTCCTCCTCTCCAGCCCTCAAAAAGCTCTGCTTTCAGGCTTACAAGCGCGGATGGAAGAACAAAGGTTCCTAGCTTCACAACCTATCTTCAAACGCGAAGCCAGAAATGTGAAAGAAGCAAGAAAAGGCAAAGCTCAAGTTCTGCACCATTAGAAAACTCAGTGCTTTCTGCTTGCTTAGTTACAAGTGCAGCGAAATCTCTCCCACAATACTCACGTTGCAGTGCTGCTGATTCAGGCAGTCGCTCATTTTCATGTGCCTTACTCCCTCCCCACAGCCAAACCATCCCATTCTGCCCCAGGAGGAGGAAAATATCAATGTGGCAAAGTCGTATTTGCTGATAGTGGGCGAGCTAAGAAAGCCATGCAGAGGCAGAGCAGTGGTGTGAAGTATGAAGGTCAGTTAGGCCTTCCTAGCAAGAAAATAATACAAAAATACTCTAGGAATCTAACCTCCTTTAAAAAGAATCCCTAAACGAACCAGGCATTCTGTGCCTGCGTCCCTCAGACAGGCAGCTGAACTGCCATCACTTCCTCATAGGCACAGAACACGACCAGTGTAAGAACAGACTCATCTGGGTGCAGCAGAAACCAAGATTGCAAACTTGGTTTGCAAGGACTTGCTTGTTTTTAAACAACCACTAATAATGCTGTTTGGCACAAGTGTAGCATCACGCACAAAAAACACACACACACACAGTCAACTGCAAGAAACAGAGGTCTCTATTGCATCGTGTGGCTGTCCTCCATCACAGGCTGCAGCACCACAGGACTGAGGTGCAGCATCACACTTCCAAATAGCAGTGGATGAGGACAGGAATGAAGCAGTCACTGCTGCCTCCTCAGCCACACAGAATCACAGAATCACAGAACTGCCAGGGTTGGAAGGGACCTCAAGGATCATGAAGCTCCAACCCCCTGCCACACGCAGGGTGACCAATCATCCCACCTAATGCTAGACCAGGCTGCCCAGGGCCCCATCCAACCTGGCCTTGAACACCTCCAGGGATGGGGCATCCACAACCTCTCTGGGCAGCTGTTCCAGCACCTCACCACTCTCTCTGTAAAGAATTTCCCCTCCAGCTGCCCCAGTGCACAAAAATTAGGAGAGTGTTCTCTGAGATTCTCTCTTTGCTTTCTTAGATATACACCCGTGCAAACAACTCAAGGGTTTCTCTATCCATCAATGCTCACCATTCAAACACAAAAGCAATTTCAGAATCAAGCTATTCCTGCACACTCCACATATGGATACACAAACAAAGCAGAATAGATCCTTCTTTACAGTGTATCTCTGACGAATCACTCCTTAAGCACTGGTGCTCAAATGCCTTCAATTCTGTAACCACGCTTGGATGGATAGAGTGGGTACATCCCAATCTTGCTGTGTTCTGTTCAGAATAAGCAGCATTTCAATTGTGGATGCCACATCCCTGCAGGCATTCAAGGCCAGGCTGGATGTGGCTCTGGGCAGCCTGGTCTGCTGGTTGGCGACCTGCACATAACAGGGGGTTGGAACCAGATGATCGTTGTGGTCCTTTTCAACCCAGACCATTCTGTGATTCTATGAATCAGCATTTCAAATGATAAGACCAGAGGAGTTTTAACCTCTCCTTCTGGGAGGACAAGATATTGTTAGGCAAATCCTATTTCGGAATCCTTACAAAGTTAACATTAATTTTAAGAACAGCAGGTTTGTTTATGGCAGGATGTAACTGGAGCGCCATGATGACAACGCTAATCCATTCAGCAGCACCTGAATCAATATTAACATGCTTAGTGGTACCACTGCACTACACAGACCTTCTCCAGAGCAACCAGCCCAGTGGCCAACTACAGCTCACACTTCTGCAGACAGCACCCTTCCATTTTAGTAAGACATTTGAAAAACTGTTTTGCTGTAAATTCACCAAACCAGCAGCTATTTCAGCAGGTAGCTCCCTCTCAGAGCCAGGCCATACAGCATTGCTTCGGTGCTTGGGTTAAGTTCGGTTTTAAAGTTAACCAGAGAGAAAACTGCATTACAGTCACAGTGCGTTCTACCTCAGCTAATTGCACGTTCCTTGGCCAGTTAGCTGAAACCAACTAATTTCTGCCAGCCAATTGCCACGACACAGCAGGCAGACTTTGATGGAAACGTTTTAAATTATTTGCATTAGCATATTGCTTAGGAGCACCCAGGGAGCAGACCCATTACATTAAAAACAAAGGCAAGTGGTTTAAGTATCACACACAATGCAAACAATTAAATAAGAGAAATTAAAGATAAATTGTAATGTTGAATTATTAAGGAGAGAGCAATCCACTCTGTTATGTTTTACATTCACCTAAGTCTACAAGAAAGTCTCCTGATTGTGGTATTAAAGAGTAATTACAAACTACTTAGGAAGCCTAATGGCCTTCTAAAGACGCTTTGTTTCCAATATGATGACTGCTCCAAAATGACATCCTCCACCTCCTGCCACTTCCTGCCCAACGCAAAGACCACGCACAGACTGAAGCCTGACAGTAGAATTTCAGCTCTCTGTTCATTCTACTTTATTACAAATCATAGAATCACAGAGCAGTTTGGGTTGGAAGGGACTTCAAGGACCATGGAGCTCCAACCCCCTGCTGCATGCAGGGCTGCCAGCCTCCATATCCAATAGCAGACCAGGCTGCCAGGACCCCATCCCACCCAACCCAGCGGCCTCCAGGGATGGGCCATCACAACCTCTCTGGGCAGCCTGCTCCAAATGAGCTGGTTTCCTTGGATCATACCACAGAACAAGAGGATAAACTATATTTAAAACAGAACTGGGAAATTATTAATTTTCTTTCTCACAAATGGCAAAGGTATATGGATAAGTACTTGATAGGAAAAAAAATAGAAAAAAGATTTGAAGCCTCGGAAAGGCAGAAGTCTTCCCAAGCTCTGCACAGGGCTGTCATGTCCTTAAAACACACTTAATATGCAGCTGGAAAATTTGCACAGCAAACCAAAGCTGACAAAATGGAACTTTTTAAACAAATAGTCACAGAAGAGAAAACTGTCAAATGAATTGAAGAAAAATCAGCGTACCAAGACACGAAGAGACGATAAAAATGTAAACTAGTACATGCACAGCATGTGCTACTGTATGAAAGCCAAAGTTTATGAGCAGAGACTGCAGTCAGAAGAAGACACTTTCTGTGGCTGTGACATAAGTAGCTTGCTCCAAAAGTAACGCTTCCTATTTATTCCCATGAAAACTAATGCATACAAAGAGCACAATATCTCTATTTGACAGAGCAAATTCTCAGCTACAAAACACTCTTTTTCAGCACAGTCATCACCATTAGCCAATTCACGTGGATAAGTTATGGAGACGCTGGTCAACTCATGGTGTGACAGTGGAGCATGGCCATCTGGAATGTGGCTTGTCCTTCACGTCACCACTGCTGAAACGCACCACTCACCCCTCACTGTGCTCACATCCACTGCTTGGTCCTCAGAAACATTCCCCAAGCATCAGTGAATGTCAATAGGTGCCATTTTTTCCACATGGAGGAATTCAGTTTCACACCTTTGCTCCATCCACACTTCCACGCCAGACACCATTCTGTCAGTGTGTCCCTCTGGTGCCATCTGTCACACAGCAACGACACGGAACGGGACGCTGGCTGGGAGGTTCAACCTGCACTGCCATACCACCAACATCCAGCTCTGACACTGTGGGCCAACATAATAAAATACGAGGTATAACTTTCAGAGCAGCCCTCGCATCACCTCTTCTAACCTTGTAAGACAGTGAAAGCAAGTATTTGTTTTTAAGAAGCAAATGACTGATGGTGTTTTTGTCTTAGGCAATCAAAGCAAACGTGCCACGAGAACAACACTATGCTATACATGGGATGCTCACCAGCCTGCCTACTCTATTCCTTTTTTAAAGCAGAAGGCAGGAAAGAGAGACCAACTATTTTTACATTCTAGAAGTGCCATCTCTGGTGGACTATCTTAAACCAGTCAGATTCTGCTCACCAGCTGGAAGGGCACAAATGAGCACTCAATATTCCTCCTCGCGTGGCTGGGCTGGCGCTTTGCAACTTCCTTTTGGAAACTGCTAAAGCATGAAATATTCTTCAGAGGCCAGCCCCTAAATGAACGTTTTGGAAGAGGTAGAAACTAAAAAAAAAACCAACAAAACCATTAAATGATATTACATCTACTGAGAAATCAGATGAGGGTGAATAGTACAGAACAATTACAATGTAAAATTATCTTGATCAATTGGAAAAGAAGAATAAAAACGTCAGGATAAAATTCAATAAATGTGTATTTCTTCTTCAGAGAGAAATAATAAACTGTACATTTATGGAATGGAAAATTATAGCAGTAACCTTTGCAGACAAAGGCCTCAGAAACAAGGATTTTACCAGAGATCATAAATATGACCATGACCTGAGCATGACTTCAAAATCCCACCGGCATGAGAAGAAGTGAGCACGCAGGCAGCACTTCCTGAGATTCCTCTTCCATCCAACACCCAGCAATCCTCAGCTGGCCCTGCACCCTGAGTGCCATATTTCAAGGCAAACATGGACTCTGATTTACAAGAAAGCTTTGTGAATGATCAATGACTCAGAAAATTGGCTCTAAAAGAAAAATGGAAGCCCTGGTTTTGGTTATTGGAGCAAAGGCAAGGCTAAGCAATAATATAATCGGAGACCTCAAATAGCTGGAGAGCTTAACACGTCAATACTTGCTGTAACAGAAAAATCAGATGTGTTTACAAATGTCATCTCTTGCACAGGGAGAGCTCTCACACAGGAGTACATCTAGAGCCCTGCGCTATTCTGAAAATGGTAACACTCAAAACAATGCATTGCAAGGCTGTGAGATGTGAGCTTGGCACCTCGATTTGGATAGCTATGGAGATACATATCCACAAGCAGAATATTTGGTCTGGGAATATTTCCAGGTGCAGGAACACACAGCAAGTGCTGAGCATGCCGTATACACTAGCAGTACTTTCCTTTGTATTTCTCACTTGTGGGGTGCCTTTGCAGTTGCAGACCAATTCAGGATGGTAACTGTATGCTGGCATTAAGGCTTCGCCAAGATTGCAATATCACCCACACCACTCTTAATCCCATCCCTATAAAGGTAAGTGCAAAAACTGGCCATGGCTGTCAGCTGATCTGTTTGGCAACAGCAGGATGCGATTAGAAATTAAACCGTCATATCTAACCGGCATCTGCAGATGCAGCATCTGCTTTGCAGGGCTTTCAAAGTCACTGTGCTCTGATAGCTTGTGAACAAAGGTTGCTTATCAGTAGGACGCATCCAACAACAAAGAAACCCAGCAAAGGTTGCACAGTGCCACACAGCACCAACCGCAGGTATCAAGGAAACAATTGTGAGAAGAGCGAAAGCGTAAGCACAATACAGCTCCAGACATTCTCTTTGCTGATAGGAATCCCTGCAGGAGGGATTTCTTGAGAAAGAAGAGCTGCCTTTGGGTTTGTTAGTCCTTGCCTGCCCTCACTGCCGTCTGCTTGCAGGGAAGCCATCAGCAGCCCCAACACGCACCACATTAAGTTCCAAACTTCAATGTCACTCCCTGAGAAAATTCACGAGCTGCTACGTTTTCTGAAGACTTGCATATTATAACCTCAGTACTTTATGCTTGTGCAAGGCCAGGCAGTTTAGAGCCCACTGTCATGCAAGCAGAGTTAGAACTACCTTTAACTGCACATGTTGCTTTGCACTATGCTGAATGGCACTTGCTGTTTTACTGCTTCACTCCTTGCACAACAAGGCAGTTCTGCAGCATTCAATCCTACAACCCCACTCCACTCCAAACCAACAGCAGTGTTTACCACAACACAGCCCTCCTTTCCCAAGGATTCACAAAAATGCTGAACAGCATCCACAGTTTCCCAGACTTCCCTTGAAAGCCTTAAAAACCCGATGTCACATTGACCAAATATCTTCTGTCTGATTTCTTTCAGACTGATTAGCCAACTTAAGTGATAGGTTACACACAACACGCAGGATTTCACACTTAAACTCCTTGAGAAATGTTGAGTGAATGCCATCTGGTCGGGATGATTTGTTACTGTTCACTTTGTGGATTTGCTCTGAGATGCATCTCACTAGCTCTGCAGCTGCAGGTAGCTTCTCTAACATGCCTGCTTGCTTACAGAAAGAAAATAAAACAGAAGCTTCCAGCTCTGCAAAGCACATGGATATCCAGACTTCACTTTTCTGCTTCAGGCCATCTTCTCACCCCCTTCTCTTCGTGTTCAGTCATCTGTTGACCCCGTACCTTCTTTGACAGGCTTCCCATCTCTGACAGGCTTGAAATTAATGCATTAGATTTCTAAGTTATTAGCAGATATTTCCTCAAAAGGTCTGTACTATTTTACTTGCATATAGATGCTTTTTGCTTACCCTACTGTGAACACATTTACGGTTGGTAGGGTTTTTCCGGCATTGTTTCAGACAGACATTTTGCATTCACAACCCTCACACAGTGCCTTGAACAACCGCCATGCCACCTGCCAACCTTCCTAACATATCCACTGACAACAAGGTGTTACACCTCCCCTCATCTCTGAACTTGTGCCATTTGGACAGGGGTCGGTTGGGTCACAGTAGAAGAATAGGCATCAGAAAACCAACACTGCTGGGCTCAACTCATTAAGCAAATCAAGGAAGAACGGGGTTTAGCCAGGAAATTGCTACCTGTACCACCAAACCTGACCCACCCCAAAGGGGGTGCAGTGGAGCCCAGTCCTCCTTCTGACCAGCCTGTCTTGGGCTCTGCAGCAGCAGCTCAGCTCCAACACACAACAGCTTCTTTTGGGGAATGCTGCTCCTGTGTAGCTCCTGCCCAAGCTCAGCTTGCCCCAACTCGCTTGGTGTGTGCCTCAGCTGATCTTCCCCACTCCCCTGAATGACACAAATAGCAGAAGAACATGCAAACCTCACTAGGTCAGCATTCAGGCAAGCATTTGAGAAAGCATGCTGTGTTATCTTAAAAGCAGTATAACATTCCTTGTTTCATACAGATCAAAACCAACCAGGAGGAGCTCCAGACCACCTCATATAGATCCACAGCTGGACAATCAGCACAACCCAGTACTACAGCTGACCAACCTGCATAAGAACAATGTGAAGCAGTGCAACTGGGAAAGCAACACAGCTGGTAAAGGTTTCCTTTCAGGTAGCAGAACAACAGCACATAGGCACACTATGTGCCTGGCATCCTGCTTGCAAGATAATGCAGATATAAAGAAAAATAACTGAATGTAACCCCTGCAAATATCAGCCACAAGGATAAATAACGATAGAGGCATTTTTTGTTCTACAAGAATTTTCTGTATTTTGTAAATTTCCCTGAAAAAAACTATTTAGCTGCCAATGAAACTGGCAAGCCACTGATGATGAAAACTTTAAAAACCACAATGGTAGTCCTATGGCATGAGTCCTATGGCCATGTGTAATGGCCGGTGCCTGGGTCAGTTACTGGTCAGTTATCCTCGGGAAACCCAGCCCCTTGAGCTGTAAAACAGGAACAGGGAGAAGAGAAACCCCCACGCAACTCAGGAGGAAACAGCAACCTGCTGCTCCACCTGGGCTGCCACAAGTCCACGGGACCCACCTGAGGATGCTGAGGGAGCTGTTGGAAGTGCTCACCAAGCCGCTCTTCATCATATGTCAGCAGTCCTGGTCAGTGGGGGAGGTCCCAGATGACTGGAGGCTGTCAGTGTGACAGCCATCTACAAGAAGGGTGGGAAGGAGGATCTGGGGAACTTCAGGCCTGTCAGCCTGACCTCATTATGGGGAAGGTCATGGAACAGATCATCTCAACATGTGAGGGACAACCAGGGGATCAGGCGTAGCCAGCATGGGTTCATGAAATCAGCTCCTGCTTGGCCAACTTCATTTCCTTCTGTGACCAGGTGATCTGCTTGGTGGGCAGTATACTCTTTGCTGGGTAACAACTGGCTGGGGGGGCTGAAACAGAGTGGTGGTGAATGGAGTTAAATCCAGACGGTCACAAGCAGTGCTTCTCAGGGGTCAGTACTGGGGCTGGTCTTGTTTGATATCTTTGCTTGTGATCTGCATAAGGGGATAGAGTGCACCCTCAAGTTTGCAGATGGCATCAAGTTGGCAGGAAGTGTCAACCTGTCTGGGGGTAGGAAGGCTCTGCAGAGGGATCTGGATAGGCTGCATTGATGGGCTGAGGCCAATGGGATGAGCTTCAACAAGACCAGGTGCTGGGTACTGCACTTTGGTCATAACAACCCCATATATTGGTACAGGTTTGGGGCAGAGTGGCTGGCAAGCTGTGCAGAGAAAAAGGACCTGGGGGCATTGGTTGACAGCCTGCAGGATACCAGCCAGCAGTGTGCCACATCTCAACTGTCGTGCTCTGTTTTGGGTTCCTCACTGCCAGAAAGACATCAAGGTCCTGGAGTGTGTCCAGAGAAGGGCAATGAAACTGGTAAGATTCTGGAACACAAGGCTCAAGGGAAGCAGATGAGGGAACTGTGATTGTTCAGTCTGGAGAAAAGGAGGCTCATAGGAAACCTTATTGCTCTCTACAACTTCCTGAAGGAGGCTGGAGGGAAGTTAGGGCTTCTCCCAGGTAATAGGAATATGATGAGAGGGGCTGGACTCAATGATCTTTGAAGGACCCTTCCAGACCCTACAGTTCTGTGATTCTGCGAGAGGTAATGACCTTACCTCGTGCCAGAGGAAGCTCAGGCTGGATATTAGGAAAATTTCTTCTCAGAAAGAGTGGTGATGCATTGGAAAAGGCTGCCCAGAGAGGTGGTGGGGTCACCATCCCTGAAGGTGTTAAAGAAGCATGGAGATGTGGCACTGAGGGACTTGGTTTGGTGGCTTGGTGGAGAGGAGTTGATAGTTGGACTAGACGATCTTAGTGGTCTTTTCCAACCTTAATGACTCTATGAAGGTAAGAGTTCAACTGGCCTGTTGTTTTATACTTACTGGATCATGGGGTGGAATGGGACAACAACCTCTACCATCAGAGTCTGGGAGCTGGGTGGGGTCACTTGTATTATACAGCATTAGTCTACTAGAAGAATGTGTGACTGTGGGTATGTACAGAAGCTGCATTTGAAAGGTAACACCTAGAGCAGAGAGAGCAATGTCACAGCACTATCACAGCTTTGATGTGCGTAAGAGGTGAGGAAAGGGCAGAGCCTGAGTGTGATGAACCACAGCCAGGAGGATGTGGCCGACAAGAACCGAGCGCAGTGAGCCTTGGCACAGGCCACAGGTCAGCAGCAACAGGGAAACTGCTTGGGAAACTGCAGGAGAGGCTAGAAGAAGTGGTTATGCCACTCTGTGACAGTTGAAGGCCAGCCTTTCTACCAGATGTGAGACAAACATCCAGCTGTTTTCTGAGTTATTGCTACTGGTACAGCCACTGCCTTCACCTACACTGAGTGCCTTGGTAACAACAAGTTTACAACTTGCCAAAATGTGAATGCGACCAAAGTTCCACAGGCATTTTCTTCTTTGAACTTCATTTTTCAGAACTTCAAATTGTTAAGTCTGCAGGTGTTCAGATCTTGTTGAGCAGAAAAGGAAAAAGAAATGCCAGGAGAGAGGAGAGGAGACTGCTGAAAAGCAATGATGGACACAGTACACAAGAAATATCAGGACGGGCTGGGTGTCTTAGCTGGGACAGAACAGTTTTCTTCAAAGTGACTGGTAGGGTGCTATGTCTTGGTTTTAGGGAAAAACCATGCTGAGAACACACTCATGCTTACAGTTGCTACTAAGCAGTGCTGTTCAAAGCCAAGGCCCAAGGAGCTGGGAGGGAACAGGGTTAGGACAGCAGACTTAAACTGGCCAAAGGGACACTCCATACCACACAACGTTGTGCAGGAGGAATTCTGAACAGGATGGGAGTTCATGTGGCCCTCTCTTTCTTCTGCTGCTTGGGGGCTAGCTGGGCAGTGTCAGTGGGTGGTGAGCAACTGCTTGTGCATCACTTGTTACATAAAGATATATTTATGTATATATGTCATAATGACTTTCCTTTTCTCTTTCTCACCAAATAGCTTTATCTCAATCCATGAGTGCTACTCTGTTTCCTTCTCTCTGATTCTCTCCCCCATTATACTGGGAAGGGGAGTGAGAAGACGATGATATGGTGCTGGGCCACCTGACAGGTTAAACCCCAACACTGAGACATCAGAACAAAAGGAGGGCAACAAGGGAAGAAATTCAACAAGAGGTGCCCAGCACTGCCAGCTTCCATCCCACATTCTCAGCAAATGGATGTAAATCTCCCATTTTCATCTGTCCCTGCAACGCAGCAAAGAACCCCAGGCTGCTCAGTGCACAGATGACAGGTAGCTGTTATCCCCCTGGTTTGAGAGGCAGAGATGAAGCCAATCCAGCTTTGGACAAGTGACAGTGCTGTGACCTGGGTCACTGCCAGACAGAGAGCAGAGCTGCTGGATCACAGCTCTAAAGGGACATATTACAAGATGCACATTCTGAAAAATCAATGTTTAAGTGTCTCAAAATGGGCTCTAAAACAGCTGGATGCATTTCATCTTAATTTTTCCATGTCTGAGACAATTTTTAAAGTGGATTCCATACCACTTCATTTCAAAGCGTAAAAGTACATTCATCAGCAGTTATTAATGTTTCAGATTCCATGGTGCCAAATAAAAAAAACGAAATAAATATAGATTGGAACTGAGAACTATCATGGTACTGTCCCCCGAATAAGAAGAAAAATCAAATAGTGACTATTTTGACCCGTACATCAGTATTACGAAGTGTGTGTGCTGTACAAAGCAGACAGATGCTGGGGGGAAACAGGCCCAGAACACGTCATTTAGCATTTTCATAACTTGCCCCTGTAACAAGGGGGAATGAGGAGATGATGAATTAAAAACAGCCAGCTATCTTAGCCTTGACATTTCCCATTTTTTGAGTATTTACCTGTGCAGCCTTCGCAGTGGGGCAGTACATTTGTCTGCAGGAGGCTGAGAAGCTGGCAGAGGCCAAAAAGGGGACAATTTTAAGATAACTTCAAATATTAAGCTGTTTACTTACTGAATACAGATTGGCACAGATCACTTGGGAGAACAACAAACTAGGTCTGCAAACAGTAATAGTAATTGATTGGATTCACTGCTCCACCACGTTCCTCTCATCTCTGCTGTAGTGCAGTGTGAGCTTCCGAGAGCACATTACTTTGGGAACTGGGCATATCCCCACAGCAGCCACTCATTAGGAACAGGAATTTTTTTCTGCTCGAGTCAGAAAAAGAGATGGCAAGTTTATGTTTTTCCATTTTTTGGGTTGCAAAGACAAATCCAGCACGCTTGCTTTACACATCAATTAAGAGTTACCCAATTGCTTTCATTTCCAGATCAATGTATGCAAGCCTATCTTCACATCAAAGTCTCTTCTAATTTACAAACCCTCAAAATAACCTTAATTACAATCCACTTCAATAATAGCTTCTATATAAAGGAACAAGTAAACATCTAGGACTCTGCAGACCGAAAAGAAACAAACGAAAGGGATACAATAAAGGCCTACAAAAATTGTGCATCCTCTGGTGGGGGAATAAGAGCCAATTGCTTCAACCTTTTCCCATGCAACAGAAAACAAAAAAAGAAATTGAAGTTAACAGTGACTGGATTTGAAACTAAAAGATCTTGTTGGCCTTCGCAGTGCGATGGGATGCTGTGGGTACAAGACGTTTACATTTGGGTGCTATGGACAGATCAACAGTAAAGAAATCTACTGGAAATTGCTAAAGAATGTGGAAACCTCATGTAGCTCAGAAAATCCCAATGCTCAAATGAGAATGAGATCGTGCTCAAGGGAATCACAAATATTCTTGCAGTTTCCTTAAGCTCTCTCAGCCATCTGCTTTTGGGCAACGTGGGGAACAAGATAACAAAGAGAAGAGCTTGTCAATTGGTCTAGTGTGGTCACTTAAGTATTTCTGGGTTCGTGTCTTTCACAAAAATGTGTGCATAATAAAACTGATCTGTCCACAGTTTTATCACTAAGATGACTTTAAACAGATTGTCATCATGGCCACGGGAGGACTTAGAAGGGGACTGATGCAGAACATCTTTCTATTTGTCTATGACTGAACAGAAACATCACCCCACGCTGTACCACAGTGTTATGTTCCAATTTGCTCTTGTTGTAAAACATCAGTTCCTAACAATTTAACCACGTTCAGATACAAGAAAAGAACTAACGAGGCAATCCAGCTTTGAACTGTATCATCAGCTGCACAATAGCACACCTAAATTATCTTTCAGATCTCCAGTGTTGTTAATGTTGGAATTTACAGACTTAACTGTCATCACACTGCAAGAATCAGTTCTCGAGTGGCAGCTCCCTGTGAACCCAGGGAAGCCAAGCTGCATGCCACAGTGCATTTCCCCCTTAGCAGAAGGTTCACTGAGAGGGCTGTGGCTTGCAGGAAATCCCCCAGCAAGCTCAGCCTGCTCAGTGTAAACCTAAGCCAAAATAACCAAGTCCTTGGATTAGTTTCTGCAATCTGAAAGGAAGAAACCGACAGAAGCAGAAAAAAAATCTGCACGATTTCAAAGCACATTTAGGAATTTGCCAAAAGCCTTCATTTGCAGTTTGCTTATCTTGAAACTGTACCCAGTACAAAAGCCATTGCTGTTTCAGTTACGGCAGCTCACAGGAAGCAACAGGAATTTGGGCAAAGCACATACCTTGGAGTCAAGTTCTTTAACAAAATAAAGTCCATTAAGTGTTGGATTCCTTAAGAAATCACAGAATTTGAGATGCAATTCTTACTCAAACAGATCTTGTAAATTGAGTGTTTCAGAAAACAATCCCTCCTAGCAATCAGGAACAGAAGACTGCGGAGCAATCATAGTACTGATACAAAGCAGTTATTGTTCATAAATTAGGAAGAAGTGATGAAAAATCTGGATTATTCCCATTTTGATGTATTAAACAAAAACCACCTTATCACAGATAAAGCAGCTGAGCGAGATCAGGCAAATAGCAAAGACTCCACTCCCCCTCATAACCAGCATTCTTCTGCACTTCTACTTGGAAAACAATAACCAACAATTGAAATGCACGATGAAACTAAAGAAAGCAAGGCTGAGAGCTGCAAAGAGAACTAGCCTAAGATCAGAAGTCACAATATTTTTTCCAAGTACTCAAACTCCCGATTTAACATTGCTGTACATTACCAGGTTGATGGCAGAGCTTTATGAACAGTATTACAAGATAAAAGAGCTAATGGAATCCACCTAAGCAGCATTACAAAATCTGTATTTCTTCAATTCCGTCGCACTTGCTTACAATCCAGCTAAATTTCACAAAAGTTAATTGGCAAATTATTTAAATCCTCAGTTCTCTTGCTTATAGTCCTCCGAGTTGATGCCTAACTATTGCAATTACAATCAAAAGGGGGAGATTAGCAACTCTGACAATCAATCCTATAACAGTTAAGTACACTAATGATAATTTAAGCAAATTAGTACAGCAATAACCATGCAACATTCAGATTAAGCTTATGACTGGAAGGAAATCTACAGTTAATGCCAAGGACAGATGTGCTGCATTTCAGGAAACCTCAGTAGCCTGATCTTGTACAGCAAAACCTCTCTTCTCCATCTCCACAAAGCTTCCAGTGATATTATGTTTGTTGTGTTTTTCCTCCTTCCCACTCCATACTTATTACTCTGGGACAGCTCTCCAGCCTTCAACTAGTGAGTGACTCAACGTGCAATGATTTGGGCCCTATGTATTTTCTACATCAAAGAGAATGCAATAGGACAGTACTCACGTGTTCTAGTTTTCTACTACTTTCTCACTAGGAAAGTGAGAAATGGTTTATGTGCCATTTCAAGTAGTACTCAAGAAAGCAAAATGGCAACAGGTAAATGCCATAATTGAGAGCTACGTTGTTGTTGACACTGTCAGCAAACAAAGCTATTAATTTTACATGTACTGAAAAGGCAAAGGAAATTGATTTCCCAAAAGGGGAGCGAAATGGCAAAATGTTATTTTAAACATTCTCCCCAAAGCAGCACACACAACTTCTGGTAAAACATCTGATTTTACTGAAAATGTATGCTTAGCAGCATTACTCAACTCTCAGAAGCTGTGAACTGCTGAACCTACCTCAGAAGAGAAGGCTGACATTTTAAATTGCACTTCTAGTCTTTTTGCTTTGTTGCTGCCCTCAGGTTCTCAAAAGACAGCATGCAGACTTGCAAATACCAGCTGCATCATTCACTCCTTAAAAGACAGTCCAGTCTGGTTAGAAAGAACAGCCAATATAAAAACCTTCTCCTACCATTAGGTAACCACTAATGAGGTTGCTGCACTCCCAGTTTCCTCTACATGCCATCTTACAGCCTCCCTTCCAGCATCCTTCCAAAGACAGAGCCTCCCAAGTGTCACCAAAGGGCAGAAATCCCACCTGCCTCAAAGGCCCTTGCATCTCATGCAATACACCGTGATTACCTTCGTTTCTTTAGTTCCATTATCAAGTTGTGTTTATAGGATAAACTAAAATTCCATGGTGTTTTTTCTTTTAAATTATTCTCATCATGAAGAGAAACTCATTAACTACAAGACTGTTAAGGGAATAAGTTAACACTGATAACCCACGTCCTTCCAACAAATTTCTGAATTGTTTCATCTTTGTAACTTTGGCATATACTTCCCTGGCAAGGGCTTCCAAGGGCTCTGGTTTTTATAATAAGGCATCTAAGCAAGTGTAGCATCTAGCTCCCATTAGAGAAATAAATTATCCTGTGGTATGAGAGCCAGCTTAACTATCATGAAAATTTAACTTAAAAGAAAGCATGCATCTACTTAACGTTATGGTCTCTCCCTAGAGACTTGCTCAGTTATGCAGTATTTCTGCTTCAGAAATCACAAATTTTAGGGGTGCAACATTGCAGAAATGTCTTTTGGAATGGCAAAAAGCCTCACAACTGCAACTTATAAATCCAAGAATCGAACTTAAAGCTTGATTCAACCAATTAAATGTGGAAGGATGACCCTGATACACAGACAAAAAATACTTGCCATTTAGGGCACGATTTCTATAAAAAGAGTTCTCACTTAGAGGAAGAAGGCATTTTAATGAGCTTCTTAGTTCACACATTTAAATTCTTTGGAAATCTTTCACACTTGCGATTTAAAAATTACTACTGAATCTTTCATCTTTTACTTTTAATTGAAATTATAAACGTCACGTCTTTTTCATAGGGAATAAAAACAAAACAAAGCCTATACTATATTTCATATCTCCTATAACCTTCAGTCCTCAGCATGTACCCCAAAGCACTAGGAACAAAAGCTGGGCTACAAACTGCCTTACCTTTCTCACATTTGTCCATGGCAGATTTACATCTGTTATAGTATCAAGTCAGTTGTGCATTCAATATTCATTAATCCTCTTGTTTAAGTCACAAGGAGCCCAGTGGCATGCTTCATACAGTGTGCATATGTATTCATGCACGTCATGCATGGGAAGGCGATGAATGGAACTAAATCCTTCAGTTCCAAGCAACATAAAGGACAGCACTTTATCCAGAAACAAGATGAAACTGGTAGGAGAAAATACAGGTAGCAGGCTTAAGTGCATGCCTTCTCAGAATTACAAGAAAAATGCTCAAGAACATTATTTCAGAGAGACACTTTGGTGCATGAAGGCAGTCACTGCATAGTTGCTGAAATCTAGGGAATGGGAGCAGAATACTGGCTAATGCAGGACTGCCTGCATCCCCTTTTTTAAATAGTGCTCCATTCCTCATCACTGTGCAACTGACTCCAAGGTCAAGTTGGTGGGTCCTACAGGTAAATCCCACTTTTGAATACAGGTAAATCCCACTTTTATTGAAGGTTAAGACCAACACTAGGGATTCTGTCAGCATTCATGCTGCCTCAGAGGTATGGTTTGTGGGATAGGAATCTGGCTGTAGGTTTTTGATGCACATCTTTTAGCTTCTTTTTCTCCTTCTGGGGTCTGAAGAAAGCATTTTGCTAGCAAGGCAGACACCACGTAAGGCACACATGGCTTCCTTAGTATAAGAGCACTCCTTCAGTGCTGCTTGTGCAGACATAGCATTTCTTAAGCCAGAACCAAATGTAATGGTATGTTGCATTTATGCAACAAGCCAGGGCTGATTCAAGAAAGAGAGAAAAGGATTAAGTCCTTTCCCAACAACTGCCAAAATGAGTTATTCCCACCATTAACATAAAAAAATCTCATTTATGTTAAAGCAAACCTGAGGAAAGGATGGACAGAGCAGTGACTGTGTCACCGTGACACTCCATGAGAGACAAGATCCCATGCCTCCTCAGCCTCATACCTGGGGTTTCCAAGTGTGGATCCCCACAGAGCTGACAGACAGACAGGATCTGAATTCATACTTACAACCCTGCCAACATGCATGTGCCTACGTCTTCATGCAATGACAGACAAGGAATAAGGATACCTGCTCTATCCACAGTCAATTAATGATAAGGTTAAGAGTGTCTTTGATGGAGATAACAGGGAGAAATGCCTTAAGAAGATCATGCATTCATGTCTAAGAACATCTGTACTGCCCTACCTTTAGTCACCCCTCTATGTGTGTCTCTCTTAGCTCAGTAGTGCCCTGTTGCCCTGATAAAGCACTGCAAGTGCCCAAGGACTGTGTTGAAAGCATATGACAAGTTTAAAGCTGGATGAATGTGTGTCACATTTGGGGTGGGTTTTTTTTGTTTTACCCTCTGTCCTGCAGCTTGGTCTTGAAGATTGCCTGAAGAGAGGTCAACAGGTGATTAATTTTGCAGTTTGTCACTGAAATACATTTTGAGTTGGAAGAAGAGAAAATAAATATAAAACTTGGACAAAAATGTACATCATTGTAACTGGCAGCCTAGGCCAAGAAAAGTAATGAGAACAACCTTATTTACTTTTTAAAAACCATTCTGTAGGGAAGGTATTTCTTTCCATAAAGCAGCAGCTGGTTCAGACCCCCATTAATATCATCTTAATTTATTAGAAATTCTAGCTGAAAGAGAGAACAGCTTTTACAATTCCCTTAGTTCAATATCAGTTTCTACACTGTAGATATTCAAGCCACTGCTGCTTAATTTAGTAACATTTTCATTATCCCCAAGGATTACTCAAGAACATTTACAAGGAAAGCCATTTGTGCAAATTGTACGGGTTATTGATAATTTGGTTTTGGCTTTCTTAACGCTATTTTCTCTCTCCCTCCATGTATATATAAATAAGATTAATCACAAAGCTTTTCTTTTTTTTAAAGTTCATGGCATACCTCATGTTCATTGTACGTGCAGTTCTAAGACATCACCTCCCACCTCCCATGACAGTCTGTTTGATAACTGTAATGCACCTACATAACACAAAGAAATTTTTTTCTACATGTAATCAAGTTGTTTAATGAGTTACAGATGTTTCATGCAGAAAAGCCTCATAATTAATGGTTGTCAGTTACTCAGAGAAGACACTGTTGAATAGAAAAAGCCTACCTTGCAACATTATTATTATTAATATTACCTAGAGATCGTTCTGGCTTCACTTGCATCACCACGTTACCACCATTGTGTTGCTCCTGAGAGCTCATTTGCAGGACAGTGTCCAAAAACAGAACTGCCACATCCGTGGTCTTTCCTGCCGGGTAGCAGGAAGTCAGCACTGCTGGTAAGAGCACGTGCTGCAAGCTGACGTTTCTGGATGCAATGGGGGCATGACATTCCCACTCAAGCATGATCAAAGAGTGGGATTCATTTCAGGTTTACGAGCACTGTCTCTTACATCCTGTGCCAGCAGCTCAGAGGGATGGTACGCCCATTTCCAGTTCCTGGCCCTCGCTGTCAGCAGGTGGGTGCTGTGCTCTGCCAGCTGCACACACCACACTGGCAGCTCAGCTGCACAACATCTTAAACAAAAGAATGATGTTACCATAACGAGTGGCTTGTCTGTGAAGCCTCCACAGCAGCTCCTCAGTCTGTGGGTGCTTCGTGGAAGAAGGGTGAACCTTTTTGTGAAGCACATCTGTAACCTCTGTCAGGTTTCAGAGATCATCCCGTTAGGCTCTCTTCAAAGGCACCCATGGGGCAGCTGCCCCAACACCAAGTCAGAAAACCACCCAGCCCTGACCTCCCTGGAGTGTTTTCCCATCTCAAGCAGAGAGCACTGCTTGTGAAGTCTGCCCAAGGAATACTTCACAAGATTCACTTTTCCCTGTTCTGCAGCAACATCCCCAAACCTTAAGCATTTGGGCTGCTGCAAGGTGATTACCTCGTACCTCCTTCAAAGTCCAAGCAAAGCTCATTCATCATTTTTGGAAACAGGATTAAAGACATAAAATTTTATGTCCCTATTCAGAATTGTGGCAAGCTTTCTCTAACAAGCCTCAGCATCATATGCCTCCAACAAGTGGTGAGAACTGGACAGATCAGCAGGGGTGCTCTGGGCCATCTCCATAAGATTTTGTCTATATCTGGGCACCTCACAAAGTCAATATCGCTGCATCAGTAATGTTAAAATAGTATAAAATAAAAATACAACAGCTCACTGAGTGCAGGGTATGATTTAGAAAATGAGCAGCTCTAAGCTGAGACAGAGGTCCTGCTGAGCCCAGGAGTCCTGCCAAACTGCGGTGGGCAACAAAAGTTAGAGCACGATACAGAGCACCACAGGAGTATGATCTGCTGCAGGATGGAAGGAACATTTCATTTTTGTGGTCTCCTAGTAAAACCTAAGCAAATTATGCAGTTTTACAATACAGGTACAATCTCTCGCCTCCCCATCCCATGCACCTTTCTGAGTATTTGTGGACAAGTTTTTCATTAGTGGCACTACCCTTGAAAGAATGTAAGTGACATGCAGAAATGACTGAAGAAAAGGATCTACGCCCATATTATTTCATCAAATCAACAAGTAGATTAGGCTGCTCCATAAACATGAAACAATGCTTAAAACGAGCAGCAAGGACTGTCAAAGGCTTCAGTTACTACAGTGAAGTGCAATAGTGAGCTCAGGTTGGACACCTTCCCCTCATTAGACTGCATTTCTTTGTAGCACTTGAGCAAAGATCAGTAATGGAAGTTGTGTTACAGATTGAGATGGAAGAAATAACATCTACAAAGCTGAAGTACTCTGTTAATAGCTGCCCCTCAACTACCTGAGTTTTAAGATAACCAGCACAGATGGAATAGTTAGTCCCAGATAGGAGTCTCCGACAGCAGGAGGGTTAACACAGCATCTTCTGAACCTCTAATTGAAGTGTGGCCTATGATCAAGATTCAACACAGGGCTTAATTAGAAACAGAAATCAATAAAGGTAATCTAGAAAGTATGAGAAAGGTTTTAGCAATTTTCAGTGTTGGTTTGAATTTCTCCCCTAGAATTGTTTCCAATAATAATGAAAGCTTAATACTAAA
This sequence comes from Phasianus colchicus, assembly GCF_987193195.1. Lineage (NCBI taxonomy): Eukaryota > Metazoa > Chordata > Aves > Galliformes > Phasianidae > Phasianus > Phasianus colchicus. The sequence continues at coordinate 2,204,578 of NC_143447.1, read as the reverse complement.
GTAAGAGTCACCCCGACGTATCATTCTGTTGTTACACGATTTAATGCACTTTTCAAACATCTACAGTTTCCAAGGAGGATGGCATTACCTCTTATCAAAGCGCCCGCAGCAGAGGAGATCTCAGATGTACCCTGGGAAGACAAGGCTAACACTGTCTAAGATGTTACAACTTTTCCTTCCATACTTGTTTGCTTTGTTTTTAAAGAAAGTCTTAACACACCCAGCCTGAACCCAATTAGCTCAGGTTGGTCAGCAAGGTGCAGGCACTGAATCAAGCTGCTTTTTGTGCAAAACATGAAAAGTGCAGGGCCAGGACTGAATGCTCTCCTTGAAACCTCAGCGGTAGATAAGACAATTGCAACTGGTACAGATGACAGTGATGCAGCAAAGGAGCAGTTGAGTTCAGTCAATTTTTTAACATTTTGTGAGATGTTATAAAAAAGATGCAAGGATATGGTGACCTGATAAAGGGAAAGCTGCTATACTGAGTGGTCTAGACTTAAATCACCTGATTTCACAGAATCGCAGGGGTTGGAAGGGATCTCAAGAGATCATTGAGTTCAATCCCCTGCTAAAGCAGCTCCCTACAACAGGTCACACAGGTCGGTGTCCAGGTGGATCTTGAATATCTCCACGGAAGGAGACTCTACCACCTCCGTGGGCAGCCTGTTCCAGTGCTCCACCACCCTTACCATAAAGAAGTTCTTCTGCATGTTAGTGCAGAACTTCCTGCGTTCAGGCTCTAGGCCATTGCTCCTTGTCCTGTCACTGCACACAACCAAGTAGAACCTGGCCTCACCCATTTGCCTCCCACCTCCCTTCACATATTTACAAATATTTATCAGATCTCCCCTCAGCCTTCTTTTCCCCTGGCTGAACAGACCCAGGTTACTCAGCCTTTCCTCATTAGGGAGACGCTCCAGGCCCTTCATCATCTTTGTGGCCCTACAGTGGACTCCTTCTAGGAGTTCCCAGTCTTTTTGGAACTGGGAAGCCCAGAATTGGACACAGTATCCTAAACGTGGCCTCACAAGGACAGAGTAGGGGGCAGGATCACCTCTCTCGACCTGCCATCCATGCTTTTTTTTAATGCACCCCAGGACACCATCAGCCTTCATTTGTCACAAACAGACTTGAAAACATAAAAGGTATTTTGTCCAAAGCATAATCATCTACAGATCTCACATGTGATTATTGGGCTCAGGATGGGATTGGTGCTGTTGGATACACAGACACACAGACTGCCAAAACACTGTAAAGGCTCTCCACAGGAGGCAAAGAAAAGCAGATATTAGCTGCAAACACAAGATCTCCAGCTTCATCCATCGCAATTAGAACTTTAATCCATGTTAGATGTCTTTCCTCTTTTGGGTGCTCCAAGTGTGGAAACTGATTTTCCCCACCTCGGATGCTGTTTGAGTGACAGAGCAATAAGGTGCTACACCAACAGCAATGTTCTCCTGGTACCGTCCCAACCACCAACCAGTGTAGCTGAAATAACAACCTGTTCAAACCTCATGCGTGTCACTGCTTAATAATTTAAAGCCTACTGGCTAGACAAAATACAGACTTTATCTGGATCTCTTTTATTATCTAAATTGCTACCCGGCACTTGCACTGAAAGCACAAAAAAGGCCATTTGTGCACTGCAAGAAAAGCACCGTCACGTATGTGGGTTTTTTGGCTAGAGTAAGGATCCTTCATTAGCATAAAGCTTTGAAGCTGCTCTGAAAATATTTCAAGTATTTCCTTTCAAAGCACGAAATTTATCAAAATCCTTCTGTATTTGCTATTTTCCCCCATTTAGTTGCTCCGGGAGAACATCTGAGGTGGTGATGAGACTGCTGCCACGTGCAACTTCCAACGTACCATTAAAAACACCTAAAATAACTACTCACTGTAATCTTTAATTTGGGTACATCGACACAGTGAGGCGTTTAATTTACGGTAATTAAGATGCGTTATCAGACACTGCATGCTGCCCTAGAGCACCCAGGAGCCAGCTTTCTGCAGCTCCAAACATCACCGAAAGGTAACAGTACAGATATAAAAAAAAGAGCAATTCTAAACCTCACACAAGTGGGAAGTACAAAGCTGTTTATTTTGAAGACCTCATCCCTGCCATATCAATTTTCTAAGGAAAAAAAATGAAAATGGAATCTTTTTTGTTGTTGTTTTATTATTTTGTGGTTCTGTATTAGCAGCAGTAAATATTTCAGCACAAAGAGAGAACTCCCTCTGAGCTCATTACCTACAACACAAGCACCAAGACGGGCGGCAGGAAGCTCACACAGTGATCTAACCCACGCCACACTATGTGCAGAAATCCCAGGGGCTCTGGACACTGTAATAAATGTGAAATATTTCCCAGATGAAGAATGAACTTCTAACCTTCTCAGTATTTACAGCCACGGCTCTGCAGGCCGCAGGTTTCAGGCAGAACAGAAGCCAGCTGACTGCATTTCAATACATTCACTGCTTGTTTCCCCAGCTTCTCTTTCAACACTTCCCACCCTTATCTAAGGGAAATACTACAGATTCTTTCATTACTGGTGAGCACAAAACACATTTTTCCACCGCTCTCAACTCATGTGTCATAAATAAATCGGGTCCCAGTGCCTCTGCTGACAGGAAAGGGAAGAGCACTGTCAGAACAGAAACACGACTGGGTACCAAAGGCTTTCAGACACTGAGTCACTGCCTCCTGAATGGGAAACAACCTCACCTGGCAATGGTATCTGCAAGGTACTGGGCCCAAGACATTTTGCACCAAAGATTAAGTAAAATGAGCAAGAACAGAGTGCACACACATCTTACCTGTGCACGTTTTGCCCTAGCGAGCATCTCAAACACGGATGGGATTCAGCAATGCTAAACTTGAGGAGTTAGGATCATCTCAGCCACGGATCACCCTCAGGACATTTAATGTTTTCTTCCAGCTTCAAAGCACCCCTTGAACATGAAGCCTACAGCGTGGCGCACGATGTGAAACCTCGACTTGCATACATGTAATCACAAACCTACTTTCTGTAGCCATTTGGAGTAGGGCAGCATCGTGAGTTTGCTTCGAGGTGCATCTTCTTCTTTGCAAGTGAAACACCTGAAGATCACCTATCTGATCCACCGCTGAGCTCCACAGCCAAGTGCTCCCTAATCCACTTCAGTCAAAATGAACTAATCAACTCAAAGCACTCAGAGACGTCTGTGTAAGTTAACAGAGGTGCCCTAGGGCTCACGAAAGGCAGTGAGCCTGCAGATGACTGAAAGGTCTTGGGTAGGAGGGAAGTAGAGACAGAGCCCAGCTTTGTTGGGGAAGAGCTTGTGTCACACAGCAGTATGGACTGAATTCATTCCATGCAGTTAATAGAACTTAGACCAAAACCCGTCATGTTCCAGGACATGCTTTGGGTTTTAGTGTTCTGAGCTCCTAACTCCAGCTCCCAGATACATTTTGTAGATAAAAGGACAGAGAAAACAAATCCTTAGAGCACGCTCCTCGACCCTTAAAACCCTTCCAATTAATTGGTGTAATCCTTTCCAGTCAAAGCCAGATTTTTCCAGAATTAGTCCTGCAATATACATTGAGGACCTAAACCAATTTTTTAATACCAAGTATCTGGGCAACATGAGACTCTCTAACACCTTTTTTTTTTTTTTTCCCTCTAAATTACACAGAATAGCCTGTTCAAAAGACTACCTCCAAGGATGTGAAACAGATGGCATCCTTCAGTGTCAGCAACGTGAACTGACTAAGTTTTGCCACACGAAGGTAACATTTAGCTGAATTCAAAACGGTGCCAACTTTAACAGAAAGACATTATCTTGGAGGGCTGATCACTTGATATATTTTTATGCAGTTATAAATAAGCTGCCTTCAATTAACTCTCATCTACCTTGTGCAGGAACACAAGAAGTACAGCTGAATTTACCTATTTCTTTCTAGTTGAGCACACCATGCACTTACATGTGAGATGCATCAAGGTACCCTACCCAAAAACAACAAAGGGCAGTGACTGTGTCCTGACAGCCTAGGAAGAACAAGGAGCATGGCAGCAGTTGACAGCAGAGATGCATGGCAGCTTGCTGCTGCTGAGGTTGCATCATGGAATTAAGCATGTGACCTCCCAGGGCTTTGTATCCTTATTAAGGGATAGGAGAAAGTTTGGTCTTGGAACAAAGCAATAATTAATGAGTACTCTTTACTCACGCACAATTCAGGCTTGCTTCTAGATAAAATGGGCAGTTTCTAACCTCAGTTGAGAGTTACCAAAGGGAATGCCAGTTCACTCCAGCTGTCCTAATGCTGTCAAATGATGCCACACTTACATAGAGATGTACAAATGACTCACTGAATTGCCATTGTGAAATATTAAGAGGAAAAAAAGAAAAGACTGACAGCAGTAGCATAGTAATACTAGTACGCTTCTGAAATCTCCCCAAAAAACAAGCCACATGCTTCAAAAGATGCAGAAAAATAGATGAGAAAAGGATCAAATTCCAAAAGCCTGGATTTCCTGTATGAATTCCTGTCAGCCTTATCCCTAAGAGTGACAGAATAAGCCTAAATTAAGCAAAATCATGTCGTTAGTAGGTGGTAGAAGACGATTTTTCCATTTTAGAAGAAAATGATACAACGATCAGGTAACAGTTACTCAAATCCTTCAGCAAATTATAGTAATGGAGAAATACAATTACACTCCAGTGACCTCTCCAAGGAAAGTGGAATTAAGTGAGATTAGAACTAAGAAATAAAACCAGAAATCCAACTTCCAAAATGCATTCTATATAATCTTCAATATATTTTAATTCTGAGGCATTAAAAGATTTTTTTTTTTTTTTTTGTGCCAGATGTACAAGAAAAAAATCAGCATAAAAGAATTGGCAGAACATATTCTAAATTGTTGCAGTGGAAAAAAGAAATCACATTAGTTTAGCTAAGTAGCTAAGAGTGATCTCAAGACCACTTTCATCCCCAAGTGACCTGGCTGCATAGTCTACATTAAGACTATAATCTCAGCGTTATCTTTGATTTTCTTTGCTTAATTGTATCATACCATTAATAATATTAATTTCTGCCACTGCCCATAAAACTGAAAGCCTCATGCCAATGCCATAAAACAGATAATTTGGAACTGAATTAAACAGCACACTACCAGTTGCATTAAACTATCATAAAGTGCAATGAATCATCAAGCCCTTGAGTATTTAAGACACAGTGCCTATCTGCATTCTTCCAGCCCAAAAACTAAGATAACAAAAATGGTGTTTGCTGCACGACCTGAGTTTGCTGGCTTTTAAAACTCCTGAAGTCAAATTAGGGCAATGCTGCACTTTGACAGCCCTCACCAAATGGTCTTCCCCAAGTTTTAGCAAAGGGCGGAGCTAAATAAAATGCCTATGTAAGGCTGAAGAGATGCTCAGGAAGCCAGTCCCCAAAGCAGTCAGCAGAAAAACACAAGGTGAAGCTAACGTTAAAGGGAACTGGGGTAAGAATGCAGAGAGAGCACAATGTGTGCTCAGGAGAGTGCTGCCTCCGCTATGCTCATTAGCAAGTGCAGCACCTTGGTCACGTTTTGATTTGCACAGAACTGGACAGCATGAAATACAGGATAATGTAAGCATGCTGCAGATACCAATGAAAGCCTTATGTTATACTCTGCCCTCCTAAGAAGGACTTCATCTGCTCAGCAATGGCCAACTTCTTCTGAAAGCTTGCTTCCGCTTCTTCATATACACACTTTTCATCTCCCAGTCTAATCTTCCTCAGTTCTACATCAGAAACACAGCCCTCTTCCTGGACACCAGGTAAAGCATGCAAAAAAATCAGTAAATATACCTCAACTGGTAAAATTTCTTAAGCTTTGATGCATTGTTGAGAGCGGAGTAGGAACTCTGCTAATAGCATGCCTTTGCATTACATTTCACACCATTAGAATCTAAAATACATCTTATTTCTGCCATAAAGGTTTTATCTATAGATAAGCCTTCCTTAGACGTTGTTCCATAATTATTTTTATATCTCTAATCCCTTCAAACTTGTTTTACAAGGGATTATGGCCCAAGCAAGTTTGTCTTAAAAACAAGTCAACTGAGCTCTTACAAGGATACGATCACCAAGGTGACAACTAAATGGTAGCTGAAATATCTAAAATCAAGATAAAGCTCCAATTAAGAAAAAAATCTTATTTGCACATGTGACATGAAAGGTTTTTAAATCAGCATTATCAAAAATTCACCGCCACTTCTGTTTAAAGCAGCTTTCATCAGTAAGCAAGACAATTACACACACAAAATAAAACCAGGACTTACAAAATAATTATCTCTGCTATTACCTTCTGTCAAGTTTCTTGAAAGCAGCAGGATATTTAGAATTTAAAAAATACTTTCTATAACGTCCTTTTGTAGAAGAACCCAAATAGTTTTACAGGCAGACTTTCAGACAAGACTAGCTGCACACGGTGACATTTTCCCTCTTTATTACAGCATATCGCATGGAGCACACTTCATATTGCATGAACATACAGCAGCTTTTAACCATACAAGATGTATGTAACATAAGCAAACCCCTCATTTGAACTTTTATGAAATGATAGAAAATAAAAATAAAAAATAAAGCTCTTAGGAACAATAGTCGGGAGATCCACTCCCTGAAAATTAACCATTTTTCCTACCTTGTACTGCAAGCTCTGCCTGAGCTTCAATCGTCTCGTTCTCGTTCTCTGCTATGCAGGTGTAGGTCCCCACATCCTCTTCTGTAACATCAGTGATGAGCAGGCTGCCCCCCGCACGCAGCGCAAACCTCTCGGAGCTGTGCAGAACAAGACAAGAGTGGGAAACTGATGGGCAAATGGATTGACATGGAGCGTTCACAGAGAAGTACAAGTCCTCTGTCTGAAATGGCTGAGGAGACATAACGTTTCGGGGTGCCATTTACACACAGCGTTCTCAGAGAGATGAGATTTAACTGCATGGTTGCACTCCATGCTACGGTATCAGATTTTAAACCAAGTTCAACTACATCCATTCCAGGATTACAGGAGAATTTAAGAGAAGTGAAAGTAACAATCACATCATAAAAAATGCTTTGTAGACGTAATGACTTACTGCTTGGAAAGCTAAATCAGCTGCAGCGTGCCAGACTTACACCTGCATGACACAAGGAACCGAAACGCATACTGTACAGCATACAGCAACTGAGGTTTTGTACAGCAGTACTCATCTTGGGGATTGGGAAGAATTCAGAATAAGATACAAGTTTAAAAAAAATTATGACATCCAACAAGCTGACCAAGTTCCAATACAGAATCTATCCCTGCGTGGCTCATAAAGGATGCAGAACAAAGCATGTAGCCCAGCCCTCACAAACCACCTGCTTCTCCTGCAGCCTTCAGCCACGTTAATCTCCCACTACAACCATGTGCTTCCCTTTCTGTGATCTGAATTTATGCAAGACCATTCCCAAAATCCTTCATCACTCTTCAATAAAACACTGTTAGAAAGCGGAGATGAGACAACACATCGTGACTGGATCCTCACCCAAAATCATTCTTATTTGCAGCTGAAAACAAAGAGAGAAAGTCTATCTAATGGTTTCCTCTCCAGCACTGGAAAACAATTTTTTTGTCAATGTGAGGGGATGGAGTTATCTGAGGATATTCACTGCATAGCACATTGCCACAGTTGACTTTTTTGGTCTCTGTAGAGCAACCAATGCACAAATATCAACTCAACTGCTTCCTTGGCTCCAAATGTTATGCTACAGTTATCTTACTAGAACCAACACTCTCATCCATTCAGTAAGCTAAATTATCAGGACACAAAAGCTTTCGAGTCACTCTAATACTGATTTAAGACATTAATTTGTTGATCCAAGTCCTGATTCACTAAATTTTAAAACCAAAGAAAACAAAATCCTTATTGGAATTAAGTGTTCCTTTACTCTTCCTTAAGAGCCTCCAAAGTGCCCAGCAAGACTTCCTATTTGGGCACACCAAAAGGCAAGGGATGCCGTTTCCATCACCTAAGAACATGAGGAGATGGGCCAAGTGTTTGAAAGGACTTCAGGAAGTTTGTTCTTCAAGAATTTTAGGGAATTTGAGTTCAAAAAAACGTATCAGGAGCTTAGAAGAGGAATGTCTGAAGAACATGTGGATGGCACTGCCAACAGGTCCGTGCTATGAGGAAAACAGCAGGAACGCTGTCATGAAACTAGTTTTGGAACTGCTCAAGGACAGAAAGGAAGGAGATAGTGTCCATTTAGATCCATATGTTCTTGTTGCTGCAGCCAGAAAGAGGCAGAAGCTGCTTATTGTGGGCCAAAGGAGGGATTGGTGCGCAGGAAAAATAAGTGCTTTAGAGGTAATTGAAGACAACAAAAAGATCCTCCTTAACTACCTTGAGCAAGAAAAATCTGTACAAAGGAGCTGTGCACAGAAGCTGTCAGGCTGGTAACACCTTCCCTCTCTCCCTTCTATCACTGCCTTTGTTTATTGAATCTGCCCAGGTAACATTCATTAGAATCAAACCACACCGAGCTCCTGCAATTTGCACATGCAATGAAACTGAACCCAGGAGCCTCGGCCTGCAATGACTGCAAGGCAAATCTGTTCACCCGCAGTTTAAGAAAATGATGTTCTCCCCACTTCTTGAAGCTTTGTCTGCACCTGGACATCAAGAGCCCAGGAACACAGCTGGGCTTTCCAATCACCATTAAGGTGAACAGAAAATACCACTAGAGCTTAATTTTGAAAACAGTGCACTAAAAGCATACCTAACAACACAGCTGGGTCAGACAAGTGCCTCTGCAGTGCTGACTGTCCTCACAGCCAACCTCCAACAAGGTGAGACAACTGACTCTAGTGAGCCATTACAGACCAACCAGCAATTAAGATGTTACTAAAACAATTAAAAATTACTACAAGTTGTCACGTTAGGCAACAAAATACTTTCTCAAAGATCTCAATCAGCACTGCCTGCTTCAAGTGGTGTTTGCATGATCCCGTAAGTGCTGCACTTGACCAAAAAAAGTTTCCACTTCAGAGAACCAGTTTTCCAAGATTGTGCACCGTAAGGAAGCTGAGCAGCACAATACCCAAATTAGCATCCCTGCACGTCTGCTGGAAAAGCTTCTAAGGTTTCTTCAACATGTGCTCTCCTCTGGCAAGAAATAAGGCTATAGAGCTCTCACCATCTTCAGACAAGCTACGCTTTTAAAAGAAAATATTCCACTTGATTATTTTCATCAAGAAAACCTAAGAGACTGTTCAGTCTACCAATATGGGATCCAGGTTCACTGCTGTTAAAAACACAGGAGAAAAAATTGTCAGACTACTTGATGACTCCATTTGCATGCATTAGCATGCATTATGAGGTGGAATATTTCCAGCCTTAAAGCAAAACTGCTTTTGTAATAAAGTAAAAACAATATTCAAGCCTTAATTTTGCAGGATGGTGAGGCACTTCCACAAAAGGCTGAAGCAATCAGATTTCTGACGCCAGAGACAAAGAATCAGCTTCGTACAGAAGCGGTAATTTGAAGTGACACTAAAAACAACGAGAGATCATTCAAATATCAAGGAAGAGCAAAATGAAATCCAAGCCTTCTGTACGTACTCCATACAGCCTTCAGAGACGACGTTACACACTTCTGCAACACACAATTCCTTGAGCTGCTCTGGATACAAGAACCGTGTGTGAATTCGGCATTTCATTATCATGCAATATGGAAAAGCTTTATTAAAACACTGCAGTCAGTTATAGCCTGAGGTTTGGGCTTTTTTCTCCTTTATAAAATACCGTGCCCAAAACATCTCACAATCTCTTTGCAATCATGGTGAAGTACAGCTGATAAAATTAGACAGGGAATTAGATTATTTTGTGGGATCTACCACCGGAAAAATCTCCATAATTACTCTGCTATGTTTAACCTTCACCGAGCTGAGCAAATGTAATTCACTCAGAACAAATCACTCGGAGCTCCTGGCAAACAATTATTAAAAAAATAAATAAGAAAATCACACATTCATGTAAAGTCTTAAGGAAAAAATGTGTTCACACCACTGAAGACTGTAACACATAGAACAACAGCCTGGAATTAATGCTGCACGTGCAACCTTTGCTTTGCCATTTCCTTACTTTAGGAATGATTAACTACACAACAAGGTTACAGCTTTCTGTAGGCACTTCGTTTGCTTATAACATTTAGCTAAGCTGAGCAGCCCTAACATTTGCTGTACTTCAACAGCCTTAATAAAATATAACGTTGCCCTGGGTCCTTTCAATTGTTTGTTTTCAGATCTGCCACCTCATTTATGGTAGCTTTTTCTTTTAATAAACATTTCTTGTGATTTGTATTTCGTGCCATATATACGTCCAGACATAAACTGAGTTGAATAAGATGTGCTGTTTGAGCACATACTTGTAGAAAGCAAATCCACACACTGTGCAAAGGCTTCCAAGCAGAAAAGCATCGGAATATTTGGAGGTCAGCAGTCATCTCCCAGAATGTGAAAATCACCTCAGTAACCACTGCAGGCAAAACCTCACTTCCCAACCTCAGCATTATGAAGGCACAGAATCCCTCCTGCACTTACTAACCAACAGATTGACACAGCAGGACCCTTAGACAAAAAGGTCACAGAGTTGGCAAAATCTAAGACTTCATCCAACATCTCCAATCCAGCCTTTGGTATCAGATTTAGTTGGCAATATAGAAGATTGCACTTGTTTAAAAATAAATAAATTAAATGAAGAGCTTTCTGTGAAGGCAGAGACATTACTCCGAGTTAACAGAGGAAATACAGCTAAAAAAGTAGAACCCACATTGAAATGGCTGAACTGCATATGTATGACAGAGCAGATGTGCATTAGCAATGCCAATCCTAAACCAAACACCCTCTGTACAGTAAGTTTATAGCCATGCACATTCACAGCAGGGTTGATTTCGTCTGCTTTGGTCTGAGTCTAGAGGCTTGCTCCATGTTTTGAATCTCCACTTGGGAGCTATAAGGACCAGCACCGTAGATTTACATAGAATGGGGTTCAACCTTTTCTTCTTTCCAACCATGCAGTTTTGCAAAAAGTATTCAAACTCAAGTTTATTAGCATGGCTAGTAAATCAATTCAATGGAAAGCTCTCATAGAATCACCAAATTGTAGGGGTTAGAAGGGATCTCAAGAGATCATTGAGTCCAACCCCCTGCTACCCTACAACAGGTCACACAGGTCGGTGTCCAGATGGATCTTGAATATCTCCATGGAAGGACACTCCACCACTTCCCTGGGCAGCCCGCTCCAGTGCTCCACCACCCTTACCATAAAGAAGTTCTTCTGCACGTTGGTATGGAACTTCCTGTGTTCAAGTTTGCTTTCCCAACAACAGGTCGTTAGGAGTTTTCAGCTTGATATCTAGCATTTTTTGTGTCTAAAATTCTTAATGCATTAACATACATCTTGAAGGAACAGACCAAGGCTCTGTATAGTGAGGTATCGTCCTTCTCCAAAGCACTGAAAAGCAACAACACAATGATCTAAAGCACTTAGAGTCCTTTCAGCTTCTAAAGACAGCCTTCCCCACCTCCTGGCCAGTTCATTCTCTCATGGGCTTCTCTGGGTTAAGCAATGAGTTACCAGGAGGTCAGCAGCCCAACTATCACTAAATTCCTTAAAATCTTTCCATTAACACATTCTGGAAGGATTCCTCATAGTTAGTTTTACAATGCAAACTGTTAGCATTGCATAAAATGTATCTACTTTTCATCTAACACTCAATGCTTCCTCCCTTCTCACTCAAGTTAGTTTGGAAAATATTTTATCACAGTGAACTAATTTCACAATACATCACATTATAGGCTGCCTGTCTGAGCGAGTGTCAACACTGCCATCATTAAAGTTTATTCATATTTGTCCATTAACATAAATCTTGCTGCAGTCTTTGGCAGATACTCCATCAAAACTAAACACCTTCCTTTTTTCTGGTCTTGGATATTTTACTTCCAAAAGTCCAAAAGCACTGTAAATCCTTTATGACAATCTGCTTTCCTTAGAACACGAGTTCCTATGCAGATTTTCCTTACAACTACAGCTTTGTGATAAAATGCTTAGTTTTGTATTACCCGAATTGCCACCATTAAAAGACTAAAGTACCAAACAGTGTTGTGCCTAACCTATTTACCAAGGGATAAAAAAGAAAATTAAAAAAAAAACAAACAGGAACCTACCATGCTATCTGAGTTTTGTTTCCTGACTTCACAGACATGTGTATAAATGTAAATGCACACGTGTACATTTATGTCTCTACTGTGTGTGTGTATAGACAACAGATGATTTAAGAGCTTCTGGAAGGCAGAAGGTGCCTTGAAGCCTGTTCAGATGAGAAAGGTCTTTTTTTTTTTTCTCCTTGGGATAAAGAAGATACATATTTATAAGAAAAGTCTTCCTTTACATAAAAGGGGCTTTAACACAAATTAAATATGATTTGTTACTAAATTAACAGAATATGCTAACAAGTTAAAGCACCCATTTTGCTGCAGTCTAACTACAGGCTTTACTGTAGTTACTTTTACCAACAAAAAGAAATCTTTATTTGTATTTCTAAAGCTTTTTCAGTTCCTCTGTTCAAACTACAAACAGGACAGCCATCAAGGAAAATGGAGTTCAAGAACCCTTGCTGGCTGCTGTTTGAATCACTCCTCCATTGAGCCAGAAGCACAAGTAGCAGGCTCCGTGATCAGGCTGTGCAGAAACTCCTAATGAACTTGGAAACATGCTTCTTATAACTCCGTAACACCAGCAACTCAAGGCAGCTTCACTCACTCACATGTTCAGGAAGACCAGAAAGGCTCTGCAGTAAGATCAGTTAAATCCACTGTAGTTTTCAGTGTTCAAAACTCTTCATTAGCCCTTTCTGGTCCAATCTTGAACAGAAGAAAAACACCTGCTTCAAATTAAAGAGGAATCTGTCTTTGTCTTTCCATGCCCAATGAGCACAGATCCAGAGGACGCAGCACCCAACAGGCTCCAGAGACACGCCAGCACCTGCAGCTGCTCAGCTCAGTGAGAAGCTTTGCCTGTGAGACGCATGAACTTGCTGATGGAGCATGCTGCAGGTCTGTGACTGGGGCTTGTCAGGGAGCTTGTGCAGCTCAGGTGTTACAGGAGCAGACAAGTGTTTAGTAAATCTGTGTTTGAGGAATTGCTGCTCTTGTGGCTCCTGCTTCTGCCTTACCGGACAGCGTCCATGTGAAGATGGGAGGATGCTGTGAAAGATTTTGACCACCCATACAAAGAACTTGGCACACAGTTTATAGAGGGATTTTTACCTGCAGCAAATGTCAGCTGGAAACCACGCTTGCAACAAAAGAGACACAATGCTAAAAGCAAACACTAAATACTCTGAAAAGTCACGCCATGCTCGACTCAAATTGGGCATAATTTAGCATCAAATGCATTCACCAGTGTTGTATCTCTGCTCCTAAGATGTAAAATTCCTCACTAAGTTTTGAAAGGAAATAAAGCACTTGGGAAAGCCCTCCGAGGTTACCACAACAATCTGCACAGAAAAGCTCCTCAGGGAATTAACACTGTATCCAGAGTGGGATTTGAACGTTTGGGTTCTAAGTCAAAGAAGTGAGAAGAAAATAAAATGAGAGCTCTTCAGTTTGTGAGTTTCACCTTCCTTGTGCATTGAATGTGCCTTAACCTACAGAAGGACGGGTAGTGGAGGGGGCAGGCAGCAAGCATTTGTAAGGATATATATAAAATGATGTTATGTCAGGAGAAAAACAAATTAAGATCTTACCAGGCATACTTACTCTGACATTTCATCACATTCAATTGTGCAATTCTAATGAGTGGGAACCATCCTTTCTATGGAAATGATTTCTTATATTTACAAAAATGAATCAAATAAAATCATGTGCCACCAGATTGACATCGATTCAATTTCTCAGAAATATTAGAACCACTTGCCATTACTCACAGCAGCTTGCATTTTCCAGATAAACACTGCTCAAATTACAAGCCTCTACATTTTTTAATTTAAGAGTTGACAAAAAAAGATCTATATCGCTGTCGCTGGTGCTGTATAATGACTTGTACATTCCTTGAGCTTCTTCCTGGCGTAGCCATGCCATAGCCTCATGGCTAACTTGCTTTTACATCAATCTCACCACCATCTTCGGATGACAGAGAACATCCAACTCCCTTCTTGTCATTTTCTACCTCTTGGTAGGACTTGTTCTGCTTTTTAAATATGTATATTTTTTTGTCCACGTCGTTTTGAATGAACACACCAAGCAGTGATCATGTGTAGTAGTTTCCACTTAATGCAATCTTGCAAGCCTACACTCTTCTTGTAAAGAGTAACTAACTGTAATAGTCTGCTTTAATGTGAAACGATGAGATTCTGCTTTTAACACTTAAGAGTAAGTTCTTAAGAAAAAAAGGTAGATGTACAGTGGACATCTCATCACAGAAAGAGTAATGTGAGCACGTGTATCTCCATGGAAATAATATGCCACGATGAAGACACCTTGGATTTTCTGCCATGTCCTCATCCCCCGTAATTGCTTCTCTTATTCCAATGGCAATCTAAAAGTAATTTATTCTTAATAACCTTCCTGCTTCAAATAAGATTTCTTGCTTTCAGATATCTGTAAAGTAAGTACCGTGACACTGTTCTACAAGTCTCATGAAACACTTCGTCACAGCACTCAGCCCAGAAACTCCTCAGCATTTGAAAACTTGCATCTGTTTTGCTGGTTTAAAATTAAGTAGAAAGCAAATTATGCACTAAAACAAAATCATAATTCTGGCTCAGTTTCTACATTCCTACTATGACATATATATGTATGTGTATATATTAGTCATTACTCACTCTTCTGTGATTAGCTCTTCTCCATTTTTCGTCCATCTGACATACGGAGTTGGAAATCCTCCAGCAACACATGGAAACACCACATTTTGCCCAGTAACTTTAGTAAGTGAAGATGGCTGCCTCATGAAGACCAAGCTCTGGGGCTCTTCTGGATCTGCAAAAGGTTTTGTAAATGGCAGCAAAGTTATAAGACACAGAATCAGAAAACAATCATAATTTAAGAAAAGAAAAGCAACAAATGAAATGTTTGATTTCTTCCCTGCCTCTTCACAAGACTGAAGCCTCTTACCTACAGAAAGTTTGCTGCCCTCCCAAGCCTCCCACATGAAAAGCTCTTTGTCTTTCCCACCGGACAATGGACTGACCTCTGTTGGGATTCTGACTCCTCAGGCTCTCCTTGGGAAACAATTTTAGCTGAATACTGAATCCCTGAAACCAAAAATTCCACCAGCTAGCCAAGATTTAGTAAAGAGATAGGTCTGACTTTGCCCAGCCAAGCTCTGGCAATCACCCAAGCTGCAAGGCTAGTTGGTAAGGCCCTATGCGCAATAAAATCACTTCCTGCTCTGGGGCTGAAGGCTGTGGGTGCTTAAAATGGCATGATACAAACTCACTATAATCGGCACGGACTGCCTTCATCCTGCTTTCAACCCAGGAGGATGCTCTAGAGAAAGCACTTGGACTAGGCCATGTCCAACCTGACCTTCCAGGTGGCTGCCTGAGGCTCACCTGATATAGGCACTGGAAAATAGAATTACTGAAGTAGAAAGAGAATCCCAAGCTAAAGCTACGACAAACTAGTCAATTTTCATGCTGAAGTACTATAAACTTCATCCTAAAACAAAATATACCACCATCTTCCATCTTTGTAATGGTGAGAGAGTTTTGCTTTGGCTTTGATTTGGGCGAGATTTGTTTCTTTTCTTATTCTCTCTTCACACCCATTAAAAGCAAGCAAAAGCAAAGTGCATATTTACTCAGTCTTTTACTACAGGAAAAAGCCATTTTGACTGTAAGTACTGAAAACTTATTCACCAATAAAGACCAACCAGCAAATATACTCTGAACTATACTACCAAAAAAAACCTACTCCAAACAAAAGGCTATTTTCCTGCACATATCCATGACTCAAAAGGGAATTTTAGGAAAAAAAAATCAGCCTTAACTAGATGTGAAACCAATTCATCAAGGGGTTCAGTAACACCCAGGACGAAGAAAAATGCTGTTTACATCACTGGCTTCTGCAGTAACTTCAGCATGTGTCTCGCACCATAATTAGAAGTAAATGAATTCCTAAATACCACATAGAACATTTCTGCAGTTAATTACCCTATCTCCTTCTACTTACCGCTCAAAAAATCCCTGGTGCTTATGCTGCATTAATTGCTGTATTCTCAGTAGTTAGATGTACTGTGCTCATCAGCTTGGTTCTAGATAAGCTCCAAAACCGAAAAAGCCCTCGACCTTTAACCAAAAAGTTAGCTCTGACCACTTAAATGTGAGCAGACCATTTTGTACCCACGCTCAGAGTGATCCTGGATTGAGCCATCTGTCCTCAGGCCCACGCACCAACCATCGTAGTGGTTTTGCCTGCATTCCCCATGAGAGGCATCTAGTCTGCCTGCTCCAAAAATAAAACCATGTGTGAACAAGAGTGCATGCAGGGTAAAAAAAAAAAAAAAAAAAAGCACATCACAGCTTGCCAGCGAGCCATCATTACTCTGAAGAGAAGCTGGTATGATTCATTGGAGATAGAGAGCTTACTTATTCTCCCAGCTGGCAAAAAAGACTTCAGATAGAGGAAGTAGAATTCAAGAATTACAAGATTATTTTCCTTAGCATCATAGAATAGTTGGAAGGGAGAACTAAAGGTCATCTAGTCTGACTCTCCTGCAACCAACAGGGACATACGCAGGCAGATCGGGTTGCCCAGGGCCTGGTCCAGCCTGACCCTGAATGTCTCCAGGGATGGGGCATCCACCACATCTCTGGGCAACTTGTGTCAGTGCCTCACCACCCTCACTGTACAACTTCTTCCTTATATCCAATCTAAATCTCCCCTCCTCTTTAAGCTTGAAGCCATTTCCCCTTGTCCTACCCCAACAGACACTGCTAAAAAGTCTGTCCCCTTCTTTCCCGTTGCTTCCCTTTAGGCACTGACAGGCTCAGCTCTCCCCACAGCCTTCTCTTCTCCGTGCTGCACAGCCCCAGCTCTCAGCCTGTCCTCTTATGGAGGTGTTCCATCTCTTGGAGCATTTTTGTGACCCTCCTCTGGATGCACTCCAACAGCTCAGTGATTGCACAGTGCTGGCTCATGTCCCACCAGTATCTCCAGGACCTTTTTGGCAGGGCTGCTCTCAATCCTTTCATCCCCCAGCCTGTACTGGTAATGAGGGTTGCCTTGACCCAGGTGCACACCTTGCACTTGGCTTTGTTGAACCCCATGAGGGAGGTTCCCCTGGGCTCAGCCTGCCTGGGTCCCTTGGGCCTGACACCACACCACACTGCTTGCCATCATTCTTGCACTCTCCACCCTTGAAAGTGCCTGCTATTAAGCATCAGAGCTCAGAAATGCGTCCTCCTGCTTGGTGGAAGATGAAAGGCAAACTGAATGTTTGCTACAAGAAGAAGGAGAACACTGCACATGGATGCAAAACTATATGATGCATGTGTGTGTTGGGCACATTTTAGAGATCTAAAAGAACAGTGGAGAGGCTTTCAGGCAAGTATCAGATAACTTCAAAATGGAATGAAGCAATGAAGAGCAGATTAATTCAAGTCCTTCATCCAGATGCATCTCCAACCTAACAATCAATTACAGGGCTACTCAAAATTAAGAAAGCTTTCTGTGCAGCCGTTTAATCCTACTTTAAACAAACAAACAACAACAACAAAAAATCAAACAAACTAAAAGGAAAGCTTCACAAACTTCATTATCAACACTTTCAGACTCACGACAAAGTAAGGAATCAGCATTATTTGTATCACCCAGATTCAGCCTCCCTTAATAACACATAACAAAACTATACCTAGAGCCACAACAATTCAAAGATCAATACAATATGGAAACTCATTAGAAAATTTTTAATTGCCAAAAGTCAGAAAAATCTTAAGAGTTGAAAGATAAACCCTTTTCCCCCCAGGAAGTGAAGAACTTTATGAAACTAGTCCCTCTTTGAAACATTATTTATTCCCTAAGCCCAGCAGATGCCTGGACTTTAAAATGGAAACAGTTGCAATTGTATAATTGGGGTATTTTTAAGCACCTTTTAGCACTTTAAATTAAAAACAAAAACAAAACAAAGTTACACTGTTGTAAGAAACAGAAATATTAATAGCAAGGGACCGCTGAAGATGCTTAGTGCAACCACCTGCTTCCAAGTCCTCTGCTGGCAACGCTGTGTCAGGTGAATCACACTGTTGCCAAGGCTAGCCCTGAAAATCTCCAAAGATGGAAAATTTAGCAACTCTTTCTTAAAGTCCTCAACCAGTAAAAATTGCATCAGAATCCCAACACGAAGACTAAATCAGCAGAGACAACACGAAACTCTGGAAATTATTAAGGAAACCCATGCAAAACACAACCCATGTTTCCCTAGTTTGGGAAAATGCAATTCCCATTTACATCTTATTCTTGGTCAAGTTTCCAAACTCCGAATTAGAGCATCTGGTAATACACAGTTCTACACAATAGTGCAATATTGTCATTAGAAAAAGAATGCACTGAGTGTTTGAGAAATGCACTTTTGTTCTTATTAAAACCAAACCAAACAAAAAAACAAACTAAACTCTTCAAAGCAACAGGCAAGTAACAATAGCTAAATGTAACAAAATAATGGCATTCATGGTCCTCCCTTTTTTTGGGATCTGGAAACTTCCCAAACGGGTCTAACATTTTAAGAATGAGAATTTCCCAAATATTGGAATCATTAAAAGTGCTCCAGCTAAGCACCCAAAGAGCAAGGGACTAAACAGCAATTTCTTCTGGAAAATTCAACAGTATTTTAAAGAAGGGATTGAAGCCTCAGAAACCTACAAATCCTCATCGCTAAGGCTCAAACCCTGTTTTGTAACCTGTCACAATGGAACTGTAGCTATGAAATACAGCAGAAATATCTCCTGAGGAGGGGAATCAACTCTTTGAAAGGGTGAGTGACAGCAGGACAAAGGGAAACGGTTTTAAGTTGAAGGAAGGGAGATTTAGGTTGGACGTCAGGGGGAAATTCTTTACAGAGAGAGTGGTGAGGTGCTGGAACAGCTGCCCAGAGAGGCTGTGGATGCCCCGTCCATCCCTGGAGGTGTTCAAGGCCAGATTGGATGGGGCCCTGGGCAGCCTGGTCTAGCATTAGGTGGGATGGTTGGTGGCCCTGCGTGTAGCAGGGGGTTGGAGATTCATGATCCTTGAGGTCCCTTCCAACCCTGGCCATTCTGTGATTCTGTGATTCCAAACCACTGCAATGAGCTTAGACACTGATTACTGATTTTGCTTTTCTGTTTTCCAGCAGCACTATAAAGTCTTCTTTTACTATGAAAGTGGTGAGGTGCTGAACAGCTGCCCAGAGAGGTTGTGGATGCCCCATCCCTGAAGGTGTTCAAGGCCAGCCTGGATGGGGCCCTGGGCACGTGTTATATGTAGAGGTTGGTGGCCCTGCCTGCAGCAATGGGTTGGAGCTTCATGATCCTTGAGGTCCTTTCCAACCCAAGCCATTCTATGATTCTACGATTCTGTGATTCTCAAGGGCCAAAAAGCTGCAGTTTAAGTGCCTGCAAACATTTTAAGCTATTCGAAACAAAAGCTTCCATAACGCAGCTTATGACTTCAAACATACAAAAAGTAACACAGAAGGTTCTCACTTGCTCCTTTCTGTAAGTACTCTCGTAATGTAAGTTTGTTTTTCCTACCGGTAAGGCTAATTTTTATTTATTAAAAAAAAAAAAACACAACAACAAGCACAAAACAGATTAATACCTGGAAGAATTTTGAGCTCTGCCTCCTCGCTGTATTTGGGGGTGCCTCCACTTTCGATGACGCAGCGGTAGAACCCTCCATCTGTATCAGTAGTGTTACCAACAAGAAGCGCCCCGCTTGGCAGCTTAAAGACACGCTCATCCAGGAGGAGGGGCTGCCGGTCCTGCTCCCACCTCACAAACGGCGCGAGGTCAACGTTCACCTCGCAGTTGAGGATTGCACTGTTTCCTTTATAGACAGACGACGGCTCCGGCTGGCTGGTGAACCTGGGAAGACCTGCCAATAGGAAATACAGAAGTGAGAGAAGTGACAAAAATTACTGAAGGTGACATCCAAGCTTTGAAGCCCAAGTGAAGATTCGTCAATGTTATTTCTCTTAAAAAAAAAAAAAGAAAAAAAATTAAGCTGCTTTCCAGCTCTAAAAATTTTAAACGCACTGGGATGTGGTAACAAGGAACAGATGATGCTGTGGAAAAGGTGACTCCGTGTATGCCTTCCAATGAAGTTTACAAGCAACATCTCAATTTACCACCTACTGCAGTACTTAAGAGCTGCTCTTTTCCCGCTGTATTTTTAGGCTTCTTCTATCAAAATTAGCAGTTAGTTAAGATCTAAGCTGAAAAAATATTTTGTACAATTTCACCAATTGTGAGCAAGTCACCATGACTTATAAATTAACCAGGCCATGGAAAGAAGCCTAAAGGCTTTAAAGGGCCAAATCTCACTGAAATTCAATGGAAAAAATGATATCTCTTTGAAGACTTCAGCTCCCAGAAGCCTTAATTACAGCACCATGAGGTAAAATTGCATTTATTCATAAGAAAATCTTGACCTTCACACGTGAGTACAGTTGAGGATCGATTCTCTCCCCAGGACCAAGCCACAGCCACAGCCACAGCAGCAGCTCTGTGCACAGAACACCTCCACCCCCACACCAATCTCCCACACAGGATATCCAGCAGAACCTTCAAAAGGAAGACTTGAGGTCTCCTAAAGGCTCAGCCTTCACTTCAGGTGCCCTTGTGCTGGTAAAGACAGTGGCCAGCATGAGGAGAAGGGGCCACCACGACTGGCTGCAGCCCCTCAGCAGCCTGACTGCACCAACAGCCCCTAAATAGGTTTTTTGCTTAACTGTACCTCACACTTAAGATTAATATTGCCAAAGAAAGAGCCTGTCAAAAATACTGACATTTTACCTTTCCTTCTCCCTCCCTGCTTCAAGCAGATTTTATGCCTTTTCCTCTCAAGTCACCGCACTGCATGCCCTCAGTGCAGGAGATGGAAAGTGGGACCGAGACGCATGAATTACAGCATCCAAGCACAACCACACGGACCAGGGAAGCTGGTATTAAAACATCTACGTGTAGAAAAAATATATTGCCTGGTTCCTCAATGTGAAGGCAAAGAAAAGGGACAGGCAAGAGACCTCTCTCCGTTCCCTTCGTACTTTATGATCTATGACCTTTCAGTTACACACTGCTGCTCAGACCTTACACTTATCCCCTCCATTTGTCCATGTTCACTAACCTCCACTGTGGGAGAAACATCTCATGTCAATATTCATGATTTTCCCACCTGAATGAATAGTATTTTTTGCTTGGACAATAAAACTCTTTGTCATTGCCACCCACTTAAGTACAAATTTCAATGCATACTTTTCATGCAGCTTTAGTATCTATATTTCCCATAGAAAAAAATGAATCTGAACCAGAGCAAAGGCGCTGACTCCAGTGCTCTGCAACCAAAGCCAGTCGCACAAGAGATTTATCTGAGGTTACTTTTGGAGCAACCTACATCAAATGCATACAAC
The DNA here is from genome assembly GCF_987193195.1 of Phasianus colchicus. NCBI lineage: Eukaryota > Metazoa > Chordata > Aves > Galliformes > Phasianidae > Phasianus > Phasianus colchicus. The sequence goes on along the minus strand of NC_143447.1, from coordinate 2,182,924 downwards.
TGGTGGGATGTGAGGAGAGGACATAATACAACAGATTTGAGAATATCTGCACAGAGTGCGAATACATTGCATTTCCAGCATCTGGATCACTTCTGTTTCAGCATGTAACTGCTGCCTCACACAGGTTCAGCTCCAAACGTTGCACACTTTCCCCCTCTTGGAGAACTCTTTGGAGTCTCCTCCCACAGCTTCACTTCTCAGAGAAGAAAGTTTCTCATTTCTACTCCTCATGTATTTATAACTTCAAGTCCTTTGATCTTGACCTTCTTTTAATATTAATTATTTTGCATCTTTGATATTTGATATTTACCCATCACTCCCTCCCTCTACAGAGGAACAAAAACCTTGGCTTCTTTCAGCTTTCCCTCTGCTCAGTAACGCAGCTATGATCTTTGGTTTCTTCTCCTCATTCCCACAGCCATGCTAACTTCGTGCCCGTTAAAGACTCACAATCATTGCAATAGGCAGGAATCCCGTCAGAGCAGGGTCAGCTACAAGGACAGAAGGGTTACCCAGGGATTTTTCCACTCATATTCCGCTAATCCTCACGGACAGACACTGCACGACCTCTTGGGCAACTCACTGTGGAACTGCTCATCTTCACACTGAAATTCTTTCTCCTCAAACTCAGTGCGAAGCTCCTTTGTTTTGAGTGGTGTCCACCACCACACCACCCCCAGAACAACAGAGACAACAAATCACAATGTCTGTTGTCACTGAGTATTTGATCACAGACATCAAGTTAATACCACAAAATTCCTTCTGAGGCTCCTGCAAATATCTTCCCAGTGCATTTAGTTCTCTATTCCCGATCACTTTAGTTCTCTGCACTTCAGCAGACTGTAATCCCATAATCAACCAGTATCAAACTTGTTTCTCTGTAAAATGACCAATTGCTGTCTCAATACCAAGGATGTGTATTGTATGTATATGTACTATGCACCTGCATGGCTTTGCACACTGTGCTCGTGAGCTTCACCACTGTTCATTCTGTAGCATCCTTCCATTCTTCCTATGAGACCATGGAGGCTTCAGCAAGAGCTGCAAGGTTTTCCAAACTTGTCACGCTTGCAAACATCGTAGACGTGTTCTTCATTTTTACACCAAAACATGTGATGGGGATGTTAAACATTACCTTCCCTCCGCCTTGTCTCTGAGAGGTCTCTCCATTCTGCAATTTCCCTCTCAATACGAACCATTACATTTTCATAATCATCTCAGATTCTTATCAAATTCAACAGCCACATTTGAATTTCCTTTCTTTTGACCTTTTATAATCTAACAGGCTAGCATATCAAAAGTCTGTACTCCAGCATGCCCATCATATTATGCAGCTCTAAGCCATCAATTGCTTCATCAAGAGACCTAGATGTAAACCACTGTCAAAAGTCACTGTACAGTTTAGCCTTCTTTCCATTTTCCTCCATCTTAATTAGCCTAGCCTTCAAAATCTCCCTAGAAAGGGCACAGTGTTGGGATCAGACTAATTGGTCTAAGGATCACCTCTTCCCTTTTGGGACACATGTTCTACATCAGTTACTCTTCAAGAAGAATGTACCAGCCCTGAATTCACGCCTCATTAGAAATCTTTACCAACAGACCTGCAAATTAAGCCAGTTCTTTCTTACAGACTGGAAGAGAGATGTGAAACTTCTCGTTTTGTCAGAGCTGCTGCCATTTCCTCACCCTGCACAACTAGCACTTGTACAATTGCTACATCAGCAACCTATGGAACACATGAGAGTGTTACTGGAAGACAAAAGCCCTGCAATTTCTAACATGAAGTTCAATTACACGTTCTTTTAAACCCCTTATTAGTACTGCTTACTTTTTGGGCAACTGTCTGTTCTGTTGTGGGCAGGTCCTTTATTAAGGTTAAATAAGCTTTACTTCAGATGGTTTCGTTACTCAGCAGCAATGAACTCACAGTTCATTTTCCAGGTCACTTTAAACACCGGTAAAATCTTCATTTGATCATACGTGGTATGGTTTTATGATATATAGTTTTAACCTGGGTCATAATTTTGTCTGAAGAGTAATTCTCTCATTCCATCATTATTTGCAATTTGTACTGCCTAGAAGTCTCCGTTGTGTAGGAGGACCCTTCAGCTTTAACCAAACCACAAAGCATTAATGACGTATTATAAAATGTTCTAAATATAAGCCTTAATTAAATTAACTCTGAGACCTGTTTATAAGTGCAGTAAGAGGCCGGAGCACTGGCATAGCTTCTTGTAGCAGCATACTCCCAGAAATACTCTGCTGAAGAGCTATTCTTTTCCATTCTCACATACCAGCCCAGTTCCTTGTAAGCCTGAGTTTCTCCAACATTTATCACAGTTTTCAAATGCATTACACCACGAAAGCTAATTCAGTCTATTTAAATTAGAAACACCTTTAAAACTACTTTTCAAAGTTAAATTTAAAAAAAAAAAAAAAAAAGATACATTTTTCTCAGAATGATTTCTAATTCCCAGTCACTTCAATCAACATGACAAAGCAGGATGATCTATTATAATGAAAATTAGTTAGAATTCTGATGAGAAAAGAGCAGCCATTCTTCACACACATGTTGCAAGGCATTCATTCGGATGGAGATATTACTCCATCACTTACTGAATGAATGTAATGATAAATGATACTTTGGGGTTCTGATATTAAAGATAATTTTTACATGTTTGTATGTACATTAATCATTTGAAGGCAGCACAAATATATTATGATTGATTTTAGGACGCTGAAGGAGAATATTTCTGACCAAACAGGAATGTGGGTTAATAAATTCAATTTGGGAGGATGATTTTCCACTTGGAATGCTCTCTAAAAACTGGCAGGAGAACACGTGAGCAATCGTGTGATTCTCACATGCATACAATAGAAATCATAGGTGGTACCACTTCAGATTTGGTGCTAGGACAATGCCAATGGGGGCACGGGATGGGGGGGAGCAACCCCGGCCCTATTTTCTCCTTCCCTTTTGTCTCTCCCTCATCAAAAGACCAAAGCAACGGTAGGAATGTGAATGAAAAATCTACTTAATGCAAATTTGTTCCATTCAGCCTATTCCCAGCCTAAGCATTGCTGAGATTTGTGGCCCATTGTCTTCATCTCTGAAAAAGCAGCGCAGTGCCTGGAAGAGCAATAACTCCCCTGCTCCTGGAAAACACAGATGGTGAAAATTCTGGCTGTAGTCTGTTGCCTTCAGCAGAGCCAGTATTTCATCCCCTGTATTTTCCAGAAGAGGAATTCATTACACTGAGCCAGATGCTAATCTGGGTTCAGCAGTCCCTCTGCAACCGCAGACAGTGCCAATCATTTTCAAGAAGACTGAAAGGAAAAAAAGGTCCATAATCAACAGTTACTCAACTACTTGCTCACGCAACACGCTCCATAACTTGAGAGTAAATGCTCCCTTTCTTTCTGAATGTGTCAGCAGTCAGTAAATGTCCAGTTTTATTTAATGTAGATGTGCCATGGGCACATTTAATCCTCTTCAGAATCCTACTAACCTTCTGGCCTACTAACCAACCTTGCCAAGAAGAAAAAAAGAAACCTTCTCAAGAGCAACTGAAGGCTGCAGAGAAATTCACTTCTGCCCTTCCTGTGGCAGGTTTGTATACCTTTACCACATGGCTGCAAGCCCAGCGATCAAATCCACAAAAGCATTTTCATCCTGTGCTTGAGCTCCTCTATTGCTACTCTACAGACTGGGATTGAACGCAGTACTTTGTGTAAGAATTAAACAGTTTTAAATAAAACACCCAGATGTAAAACCTTTATGCAGTTACATGTCTCACAAAGCCAGTTTCAAACTTTCTTATGGCATCCCCAATGTTCTCAGCAAGTTTCCCCTGAGTATTTCTACTGTAGTACGGGAAAAGCAAAACAAGGAGCAGCCACAAGTTCTTCCAAAAGGCTGCATCTCAAATACCCACCAAGAAAACCTCTGCTGTTCAAAATTCACTCGACTTTCTCTCACCAAGCCTTACCCAGCTTCAGCAGCACCGCCCACAAATCTCACCGCTAACAGCTTGCAAATCACAATTCTCATGTATTCCACTGCTCTGTTCAGACACAAAGAGACAGAATTAATAAACAAATGACGATTTGTTTTAAGAAATTTTCATTTCTTCTCCCGTTCTCTTTTTCCCTATTCAAATTTGAACTCGTGGCAAATTGATAACTCCGCTACTATTTTGCTTATTAAAAAAGCCTCTTGGGAAACACAAAGATTTTAGCAACAGCAGTAGGTGGAGGAGGACAGCAACATGAGACCCTATTGTTAAAATCGCCACAACATCTGTTATCCTCCAGCAAAGCCGCCGATCTTTAAGATGCCGCATATTTTGTTCGAGCATCAGCTTCACACCCAAACCCTGTTAAAAAATTAATAAGTCCAGCCATCTGTGGACACTTCATTAAATTATCACAGCTCTTTTCTTCCCCTTTGCTTACAGATTATTCAGCATCATTTGTCTGAGTGGCAGAGGTGTGAAACGCTTTAAAATACACTTTTGTTAACAGGAGGCACTCCCTCAATCTCTCCAGCAAATACATCAGGCTTCATAAGTACAAAACATTCGTGGAGAGCAGAAGTCCAGCATTACCTGAATTATGATAAGACTTGATGTTTTTATATGGAATATTCTTAGAATTAGAAACAAAAGAAGAAAATCTACTGGCTAACCTAAAGCAAGAAGCATGTGGAATAGAAAACAGGAATGAGAAACTTCAGCTCGTACTCAGAATACTGTCTGTCAGAGGCAGCCCTGGTGGCATGCTTGGCTGGTACCAATTTTAAAAAGTATGGCTTGACCAGAATTGAATAAGGAGGAGAAAAGGGAGAGAACATCACTATAGCTAACAACATAAACACAGGTGTACCTACACACATATGATGTGCATACATGCAGTGCTGTGGTGTATTAGGCATGTTTTGAACAGGCAACTGAACTAGAGATCTCCTTAGGTCCTTCCAGCTCAGCTATCCTATGATAATACAGCTCTAAAAACTAGACAGAGAAGGATGTGAAGATGCTACAACAGCCTGGAAAGCATTTTGCCACGCTGTGCAAGGAAGAACAGAGCTATACATGTCAAAGCAAACTTATAGCTTGGAAAGTCAGAGCAAAATGAATCACGTCTGGAGCAGAGGGTTTGCTTACACGAATTTCTTCAGGTTGCCATTAAGCCTTTCAGATCTGGATTTGAGCTTTGCCACAAATTAATAAAAATACATACACCAAGTTTTAAGATAGTGCTTTGACTAGCAAAAATATTCCAAAAGTGTTTATATAATTGTCCTTTATGTGATAAGTAATACCATTTTGCTAAGTCTGACATAATGGAAGACCAAACTGAAATACAAGAGCATAAGAACATAGCCATGTGGACTGTAGAGAAAGCTGTCACTTCACATCACTTCAGTGCACGATGGTACTACAGATCAATTCTGATTTCAAAGCAGAACACTAAGAGTACCTTCTGACCTCAGCCCCACCACTGGCAACAAGGAAATAAGATCTAACTCCTTAAGACAGTAGAGCAGCTCTTTGCATTCAAACCAGGAGACAATCTCATGTGTCAGCCGACTCCTCCAAGAAAAGCTTGATGAGCAGAAATGATACAACATGCAAGAAGATAATCCTAGTGAAATTATTCGACTTGTGACTGACAGCACAATATTGAGCAAGAGACAGGTGAGGTGCCTAAGAGTCACTTTATGGTGCTACTTTGCCAAACACATCCTTTGTCAGAAGTCCCGTGGATAATGAAATATTAAAATGGATCAAGAAACGAAGAGCAGACATGATGTACATCCTGAAAGCATATCCACTGCAGCATCAGCTCCCAACAAAACTGGGAGCATACGCCCACTGGGCTCTGCACGTGATCTGATGCTCCAGACTGCAGCTCCAGCAACAGCAGCAGGGGCATTCTATGAGCAGGTAAGGCTGGCTCTGAGCAGGGATGCATCCCTGGTGCCTGCATGCTCACAATGAAAGGCTGCAAGAATGAAGAGGTTTTGAGCTGGAAGGAAAAAGTCAAGCAGGCTGCCAGCATCAAGAATTTTGTACTGAAAATGTATTTATTGTTGCTCAAACACATCTGTCCTTTCTGAGTAGTGGAAGTCTGTTCAGCAGCAGGCTGAAAACCTGAATGAAGATCAGCCAGCTTCACAGTGCTTATGAGACTGCTCTGCAACCGCCAATGCTGGGGAACATGGAAGCAGACATTGCTAAGGCAGAAAAATGAAGAAAGAGGGTGAAACCAATGAAATAATTCATTTGATACCATCCTAACAGCAAGGACAATAAAAGCACTGCAGGATTTTAAGGGACCCTAAGACAGTGTATGTAGATTACCATCTCATTTAAGAAACCTCAGGTCCTGAGAACTGAAGATCTTAAATAAAAAGACCACATGCTCACAATTCTTCCTAAAACAAAATCAATAGCTATAACAAAAGAAGAATAAGATCTGAGTATCGTGGTGAAAGAGGAGAGCTTGACAGGTTAAATAATTTCAGATCCAAGCAAGGCTATCAATTACGAAAGCTTATGTGAACAAGCTATTCGAAGAAGATTAACGCACAGATCTAGAGGGAAGATCAGTAAAACTTTTGCAGGCAACTCTGCAGACTGTCAGAGACAGCAGGTGCCTGAAGAAAGACATTTAGAGATAGGAAAGAATCTAAAAAATTCACAGAAAATACACTGAGCAAAGTATATTAACAAATAGCAAAGAAAGCTCTCAAAAAGACTGACACACCGAGAGACAAGCACAGCAGGAGAAAGATCTTGAATGTAAGCCTTCAGCTGAACAAGAGGATATCTAGAGACAGAAAGGAGAAGGAATACTACAAATATATACACATAACTAGCAGATTATGTACCAGAACTGTTGATCAGTCACAGGGATCAGGATAAAAACCACAAAGATGTGGATTATCGCACCACTGAGCCCTGAATCATGGACAGCTGCTAGCAATTAAGCTCATCATATCAGAGAGAATTCTGTAAAGGTCTCTACCTAACAAAGCCTTTCTTGGCTCCATTTTTAACGTGCTCAATTTCAGAAGAGTTACAGAAGAGCAGAATGATGGTGTTTCTAATCCAGGAACCAGCAGGTATCAGAGAGGGATGGGCAGCACCCACATAGAGAACTACACATTTAGAAACGCTTTCCCTCGCTGCCTCTGAAGAAAAGGGGAATAATAATGTATGCAAAGAGGGAAGGTGGGTTTGTTTTTCTTTACTTCTTGTGTGATCACGTGAATAATGAGACATGCCCTACACTTTAGGAATGCCACCAACATCTCAGCGTCACTGAAATCAGCCAGATACACAGTTCCATGAGTTATTTCTTATTAAATATCTATTCCTCCATTTTCTTTCATTTTCACCGTCACCAGGCTTCCTTCTGAATTTCTACCATGAAAAAACACACAATTTATCATATACATGCCTGTCCCATGCTCCTTCCTAGCCATAACTGCCTTTGTCAGCTTTCATTTGGGTAGGTGTGACAGTACGAGCTCTTAACATTTTCCAAATGCAATGCTCAGTTGATCTAAAGTCTGAACAATGCCACTGTAGAAATCCATCACCTTCAGCCTGTCAGAGTAAAGCTGAAATATCTTTTTGAATCCCCTACTTTAAGATACAGTTAGGAAAGAATACAGGCTGCATATGTAACTATCGCTTGCCTGACACTTTGGGATTTGGAGTGAGCAATCTCTGCAGAACTTGTCAAATAGAATTACAAAAGGGATTGCTGGTGCTGACACGCAGAACATAAATAAGGGGAAATATACATTTGAGTGAAAATATTAACAAATGAGAAGGCCAGTGTAAACAGCATCCATCCAACCTTCTCATTCGGGGTGCTGATGAATCATCAATGTGCCCTCCATTTCCATTTCGTACAAGCATACAGAATCATTCATCAACAGCTCATCTACTATAAGCCCAAGTGATTTTAGAAAAAGAAAATCTGGGAGCAGAGCAGCACTCACGCTTCCCTAGAGATGAGTTACATTGCCTTCTATATTTTCAAAAGCATAGATCAAGATTTGAATGGGTACTGCAACTCATTATAAATCCAACCTCTTTGCATCAAGATGTGTATTATTTTATAAAGTACACTGATATAAAGCCAACATTGTCCACTAACCAGTACTAAAGGATACTTCACTAATTACAAGGCTAATCCTTAACAGCCTGAATTGTCAACTGGTAAACTGATAAAAACTAATCTTGTGGGTTTAAAAGGAATGCTGCATTTAAGATAGTGCCTAATTAAGAAAATAATCCTAAGAGTCGTAACAAATGACCAGAGGCTTTAAAGGTTTTGGCACTGTGTGTTCGAGACTGACTGGTGTCAGCAGGACAGCACAGAAGCAAGGATACCCACAGATACCTCCACCACGTGTGGGCCAGATAGCTGGCAGCAGGAGTTGATGTTTCCCCCATCTGGCCTTCTTCCTTCATCTTCTCATCTAAGGAAAGGATCCGCAATCCCTCTCCTTATTTGAGCAGGCTCAGTTTCATCGCATTCACCATTTCTAGAAAATAAATGCCAGTCTGGCTTTTTTGTCCTAAATAGTATTATCTAATTGTTATTAAAGAGAAATCAGAACGAAATAGAAGGTGCATCAACAATCCTGTTTCTACAACCAGCTGGCAGAATCTGTCTAGAAGATGCAGTTGTGTAAGAACTACCCATCTTGTTTACTCATCCTTAAAAAGAAATGCATTTTTATCTAAGATCGTTGATAGAATGAAATGGAAAAAAAAAATGCAGATACTTTTTTCCACATAAAACAGAGTTTTGCAAGGAAAATTTATCACCTGTGTCATTTACTTTTATTTGTTAAGTGCTCTTAAGCACTCTCCACTGAAGTGTCTGTGCTCTTAGGTTATTTCCAATTCAAAGGGACAGAAAGCTCCTTATGCATGAAGATAAAGGCTCTCCTTCCCCTCCTCTTTTGAGGGAAATATGCAATAATACTGAGGAAAAAAAAAAACAAGAAAGTGGAGTCGTTCCTAACCACACCCCAAGGAGCTGGAAGAAGCACAGGGCATGTTGTGCTCAGCTCTGCCTACGCTTCTCTTGCCCATCAGGAACATCACATGTGGAACCCAGCAAAGCAAAGCACTTCAATACAGTGTTCACAGCTCCAGGCGCTCCCAGAGCTGCTTGTTGGCCACAGCTGCACCTCCTGCGTCCCATCCAAATGTGGAACTGGTGCAAGAATTCTTTCGTTTCTACATGGTCTTCCTCTTTCACAGCATCTTGTGTTATAAAAAGTTATCTAGATTTCTTGAAGAGAAAATCCTTTGTAACCCATTGAGGAAAGGGCCAAGCACGGAGGTCTTCCTGAAGTCAAATGGTGCAGTCAGCAACAGAAGCACGCTCACGTACCAGCACCTCCTGGCTCAGAATTCAGGAATTCCTCCAAAGCACATTGCACTGAGAGCTGCAGCCGTGCCTCATCCAGGCCTCCATTTCAGTAGCAGATCCATTTGGAAGGCCAGAACTTGATAAATTCAAGGTGCAATAAAACTTTAAAAGGTAAGAAGGAGACAAAAAATGGGAACAATCTCTCAAGTGAAATTGTTCCCCATTATCTGATATATTGATAAGAAGCAAGTCACGTTACTCAGTGCAACTCCACAGCAACGTTACAGACAAGTCAGAGAACAGCTAACAGCCTTCTGCTGCTGCTCTTCAGGCCTGCTCACTTACCAGCCTGTCCTTTTCCTAAACATGATATTAACACGAAGGTTTGAAAGTGTAATGTCTGCGAATATCCAAATGAATAATAATACATCTAATATAAGGGATACTTAATATATGAGGGATACTTAAGTGAGGAGGAATGGAAAGAAGGAAAGTCGAAGCCACGTGACGTCAGCACAGCAGCACCTTTTACACAAGCAACTCATTACAACCAAGCAAACTGCACGGAAAGCTCAAAGCCAAGTACAATCAAGTACAAAGCTAAATGGAAGAAGGGGAATCAAAAAACAAATGGATTCACTTGGGAAAAAAGACTGTAGATGAAATAAATATTTCAGTGAACAGTCTCTGAATGGCCATACAAAACCAATAAATCCTTACGATGAAACTCTGTCACTGTCACTTCACACCTTTCAGTTCCCTGCATTTCCATTCTCTCAATAAAAGATTTATGAAAGCTTTAACAAAGGAGTAATAAAGAGTGACTGGGGAAGACAGGATTGCCACAGGAACATTTTTAAGTTAGCATCACCATATTTTTCACTAAAATACACAGGAATTTATCTTTCCAAGATAAATAACATACACAGTTCTGGAAAAAAATTGGCACTAAAAAACCCACACCATTGTTTTTTAAAAGCTATCACAACCCTTCACCCTTCTTAAGCCATAACTGACACTTCAGTATCAAAGCCAGATTTGCATTTCAAAAACCAATTAAAAAAGCATACTGTAGTAAGATGCTGATTAAAAAGATCTCGTGGCTTTACATATATTAGCCACTTGCTTTGACTTGCCCTACTTCAAACCCACCGTGGTAACAGCAAACCCCACAAATGAGATGGGTTATACAACTGCCATCCTGCACAATCTCCCTCCATCACCCTGATGCTGGTGCTGGCACACTGCAGTTCGAAAGGAACAACAACAAAAAACAAAACAACTACTTTTAAAAATAAACCAAGAGTTTCACAAATCCAGTTCAGAGCATGATACTGGCTCTGTTTGCACAGCAAGAGGACGAGAAACAACAAAGGAAAGAAACACAGGCAATGACAATCTCTACCTGCATTTGCTGGAAAGAACCAACTGGAGGAATACAGACTTCATCGGGAAAAGGGCAAATACATCCTGAAACTGCTGATCGTTGAAGAAGACTGACAAGTTTCCTGCTGTTTGCAGGTTTAACAACCAGAGGTTTCCTACCAGAAGTACGGTAGAATGGTGAATAATGTACTATCCATTTGCAATAGCATAACGTTTCAGATTACAGACAAACCATATTGATCAGAGTATTTGTCATGCTGTAAACCTTAGGAAATGATCAACTTCTTTAGGAATCCCAGGGCTGCCACACAGAAGAGTTGATGGTGCACTTGCAAAAGCCTGTAGAGCAAAGGCTTCTCATCTGCTCACACGTATGGAAAGGGTTCCTTAAAAACACATTGTCAGACGCACTGCAAACTTGCCAATCCATGCCACCATCAATTTCCCCACGCCATGACAAGTTTATAGCATTGTGTCACAAACATAAATCGAAGCGAGAAGCCAAGAAAGCAGCTCTCTAACAAAAAGCATTCAGTCACTGTCTAATCACTCCACACAGGGGTTGTGTGTGTGTGTTTGGTTGGGTTTCTTCATGCAGCGGTTGACTAAGCACCTCTGTCACCTTGCAGCACTTTGCATCATCAATTCCTGTCGTCATATTGGCAAGAGCGTTGCTTTCCAATGTTCAGTGGTTTTAGGCTCATCAAATTATAATGAGAGTCCTTTTAATCATTCAAAAAGTTATGAAAATTTATCAGGCCGTTTGCAGCAGGTGCACTACAGGTAGATTGCTCTGCACTGTCTCTTAGATGTAAGAGAAAATGCAATTATTTAAGACTAAAAGCTCAAAACACCATTTACGTGATACAACATCACCTGCTTTTACTGATTCTTCTGCGCCCTGGCCTCTCTCGCTCATCAGAATTTGTTGTTTCCAGGCAATGAAGTTATATAATGATTAAGTAGTAGCTAAAATGTGCATAATATTCTCTGTTGAAGAAATTAAGTGCATCACAGCACAACACCAGCACATACTATTGGAATTCAACATAACACCACTCAATTAAGGAGAAAATGAGCTGCCTCCCACTGTTACCTGCGAGCAAGGAGAGACCTCACCATGCTAACCATCCCCACAGCTAATGCATCTCAAAAGCTTCTAATTACAGCAAAGATGGGGAAAATGTTTAAAACACACCTGATAAAAACTGCAAAATTCCAATGAGCTCACTGAAAGCAACATAGTGCAGGTAAAGCTAAATATTCCATCCCTCACTACAGACCTTCAGCAGCCCCTTCCCCTTGCCCTAAGAGGACCTAACAAGGCCCAGCTCTTGGCACTGACCAGGTTTCCAGCTGAGTGGGAGGGCACAAAGCAGCACAGAAGGAGCATCAACAGCAACGTGGCTCATACAGAACAAAGAAACCCTTTTTTGTCCCAAGAAGTTGATGATCACTCTGCCTATACAGGTGTTTAGATCAGTGTCAGAGAAGACAAAACTATTCATGGAATAAACATCTGTATTAACTTGGATTAGACAATTGTTTATGGTTTTCCAGTATAGATTTTTTTAAAACAAAACTCACTAGGCTTTATTTTTAATTAGTACAAGGCTTTTGAAGATTTCACCCTTTTAGAAACCACCATTCACAGTAGCATTTTCTACAGTGACACAGGAACCAGGAACTGGAAGTTTCTGTGACACTTTGGACTACCTTCCTTTTTAATGCCATTAAGCCAACCCAATGATCATGTGGGCCAGAAGCATGACACTGAGCCTCCTCCTGCGGAAAGCAGCAGAAATGAACACAAAAACAGCAGTGTAAGAAGGTGGTAATTGCCTGAGATAAGTGTTAGAACTGCTTTTATTGTCCTCATTGCAAGGAACTCAGATATGTATTTCTCATTCAGAGAGACTCTGAAAGTCACTCCTTTAAAGTATAAAAAAAAAAACTCAGTTTTTTATTTGCAACATTCCCCATGTTTCACAAGGCTGCAAGCTAGCTTAATAGAAACAACATCTGAATATAAATGACAATGAGCAGCAGCTCTGGGAGATGCTGCAGCACTAGTCAGGAAGAATTCATTACCTGGAGACATTTATTAAGCAAAGGAAAAAAACTGTTTGAAAGGCTGGCAAACATCATTAGAGAAACAAAAGAATATTGCTTCATGGGCTTTTCTTCCTAGTTATGTTGCTTTAGCTTATCTTTTCTGTTAGTTTTTGAACTCCTACTCTTACAGGTGATTCTAAGCCTCCTCCAGTTATCATTTACAAAACATTTCTACGATCTGACCCTCCTGAGCCCTGATATAAGCAACAAGAAGCAAATGCCCTTCTGGAAGCACACCACTTTCCCAATCAAGTTCTTAACACCTACCTGCAAAAAAACCAACTGCTTGTGAAACCTATTCACACCTGGTACTCAAGAAACAGAAAGGTACAGTCCCCCAGCATCCATGTTTTCTCCTTTTTCAGTCCTCCAGTTCTCTGGGGCTTCCACACCCAGCTTTTAGAAGTTTCCCTAATGTTTTATGGTGCAGAGGGCAGATAAATCTCAGTATAAAAGCCCCCAGAGAAACTAATCTTTAAGGGTATTTATACATTAAGAAAGTAGCCCACTCTTTTACAAACAAACAGCACAAACCTCATTCTAAGGTGTGGCAAATCTCTATCGTGATTACACATTCCTGACATTACTCTTAATCCATTCGCTTTAATTTTTCTCATTTCATTATTTCCTAAGAAAGCTGCTTTTACTAATTACATTTAGTTTAAAAAACAAAAAGGGGGAGATACATACAGCCCTAAGTTCATTGATAAGAGATGATACTAACTTCTTTCCTTGGACCATGCTTTCTCTTTATTGCAATAGTGTACATCCACATGATCGTGCTCTTTGCTGTACTATAAGAAGAAAACAAATCCTTACCTGCTACCGTGAGCTTTGCTGTTCTGCTTACAATGGTCCCCAGGCTTTCCACAGTTGCCACGCACTGATAATATCCTTCATCGGGTTTATTATGCTTGGAATGCACCACACTGTTTATTAATAAAGACCCATCTGGCAGCAACTGGCGGCGGTCATCTGAGACCAAGTTTAGAAGAGTCCCATCTTTCTTCCATTCGATCTTCGGAGGAGTTTCACAATAAGCTGAGCAGTTCATTATAACAGATGCCCCACGAACTGACAGAATGTCCACCGGCTCCACCAGGAAGTAAAAAGGAGTGAAGGTTCTCACAACAGACCCTGTAAAAGACATACAAGACAATTTCAGGGGTTGGCCTTCCACATTTGTTTTTAAAACAAAAAAGTGCATTTTCTTTTAAAAGTTCTTTAACATGAGCAGGAGCCATCGCTGCTCACAGTGTGGCCTCCTCAGGAGCAGGCTGGCCTGCATGACGTTGCTGTCTGCTTTGATAACTCACACCCGTGAACTCTTGGAATTGAAGTGAAACTTTTCGTGCCAGAGCCATACTGGTTTGCTCACACTGGAATCCAGGCTCAGAAGTCCCAAGCAACCCATTACACAGAAACCTGCTTCATCAAAACACGCAATCCTAATGCACATGCCTGAATAACATAATATACAAACAGTATGCAGTTTTACGACTTTTTTCTTGCCTTCCATGGCAGGGATGCCAGGAACAGCAGTGTGGTCATTTCCCTTGTGTAACAAACGTTAGGAAACAAGAAGAGTAATTCAGCCCTTGAGAGAAAAAGTCTCCAATTCTGAGCTTAACACATCACGCAAGAGCCATAAAACATTTTTTTTTTTACTTCTATTCTGGCTCAGGATAAACTTGATTGCTTTTCCATTTTAAGTATTCCCAAACAGATATCTATAATTAACATCTACTTTCCATTAAAAAGTGAATTTTAATTACTGTATTTGTAGCATGTTTGGTCCAGCAGAAAGCCTACATGTCACTATCACTTGGACTTGTCTTAATTTAATCACTCACAGAAAACAGAAAGAAGAAAGTTTCTTCCAAGGAAGAACAGTTTTACGAATCACCAAAGGTTGATTTGGGAGCAAACGTGGTCGTTTCATTGTGCTTTAAATAAACTAATGATAATCTAAAGCCAAAGTAACATCAAGGCTCCTCTCTTGTACTCTGGCACTCCTCCTCCACCTGGGGGTTGTGGTACACACATACAAAGGGGTAATGCAAACAGGACTATTACTACCTGTCTTCCAGCAAAGCAGAGATGAGCTAACAAAAACCTGCCTGCTTTACAAACAATTATTTACCAGCCATTTTTGGATACCTGGCAGTTTAAAGACCACAAAGGCAGGTCTATCCTTTATCTTCTTTCTTGTTTCTTTCTTTTAAAAATAGCCCAAGTGTCACCATTAAGCTATTTGTTAGCATGTGCTCCAAAGCAAACATGGGAAAATACATTTGGTCTTTCAAATCCGTGTATGGTTCTCAAATGAGAAAATAAGAGTCTTGAATCTGTGCTGGGGGCACTGCTTCTCAATTCTACACCAATTTCAAGCTGCACATTCAGGCACTACAGTAAACAAGTGACCAAAACCCTGTCCTCTGCTGTACCTCACAGGTAGCTACAGCGTGGTTTGCACCAGGGAGGCTTCCTGGTGGTTTGTATAGGGAGGCTTCCCGTGAACCAGGTTACTTGGCCTGGCAGTAAGCAGCATGCAGTACCTCAAGGATGTGGCTTTCCTTTTAGACAAGTCCAAGCATTTAAAGGTGATCTGTAAGGCATCGTTAAAAAACGGTTCAAATGCAATCACAGGTACAAACTGAAGCACGGAAAACCTTTACTTGTAAAGAAAGGCTGTCCTGTAAGCATCTTAGCTTCCTCAGTCCCTTGGGTTTTTGGTTTTAAGAGATTTACCTTCTCAAATGGCCCTAATTAACAAATTGACAAGGTTCCCTCTATCACTGAGCAGCACAGAAAGCCTCCCGCCTCCAAAGAGACTCCAGCTGCCCTCGGGAGAGGGGCTCAGCTCCTGCACTGACAGATTGCCTTCTTCCTCGTGAGTCACGCAGAGCTGGGACGAGGCAGGAGGAGCCATGTGAAAGGAATGGCAGATAGATTACACTTCTGGAGGGTCTAGCACTCCTGTGTTCTTCTACCTTCAAGAATTCAAAGATGAATTAAGAAGAGAAAGACTGAGGTTTCCCTAGTGACAGCCGCAGTTTCAGACAAGATTAGATCTGTTATGTCAGTATCCAAATCCTTGAGATTTGGTCCTTCCTGAGGATAAAAAGCAGAAGCAGAACAAAAGCCAGAGCAAATTACAAAATTCCTACGTGCTTCATTTGAACACATGCACACCTGTGAGCACATACTTTGTGTGAAGAGTCCTGAGTTTCAGCACTCAAATGACAAGAAATACAATAGTCACGAGCAGCACAAAAACAGCTTTAAACCAGCTCAATCTCAACCATCAATCCAGAAACTTAAAGCTGTTGTTTTAACTTAAAAATTCAGCCCTACTGTCCCTGGGTGTCCCACCAGGAAGCCTTCTGCCCAAGCCAAGCCATCAACTCTCTTACCCCCGTTTACAAACTTGGTTGTATTTTTTTTCCCAAGGGACGCTCAGATCACTACCAGAACAAACACGATGCACTCACTTTTGCTTTTCCATGCTTTGAGTTTTCAAATAAAACCTAAGAACACAAGAGGAAAAAAGAGAATAAAAGAAAAATCACTAGGAAGTGACAAAAGCCAGTTTGAACCAAAGCTCACTTGGGAAGAGCTCGCTGAGTGTCTGTACAACCACTTTTCCCCAGGCTGTTTACTAGCATAGATCTGGCATTTTTTCATTTACAGTCTTCCTGTGGTTGAGATTCTTGACTTTTCTCACCTTCTGTAAGAGTCAGTTCTGCACAAATGCCCAGCAATTGCAATTGCAACCTTATTTCTTCATTCTGCAGGTCGGCACAAGTGCAGCAAGCAGGCTGAAACTCAACCATGCTTCTACTTTCAGATTTTTTAATCAAGATGAAAAAAAGAGGTCTCGCACCTCATTGCCAGTTCATATGCTTGAGATGCAGCCAACAGAGTAGGCTATATTTGTTAGCTGCATGCATGTTATATCTCATGCCACTTCCCCTTGAAAACATGAGGCTGGCTTCCAGTTTGCCTTCTCCAGGCCTCACTGCAGGCTGGAGCAGATCAAGTCCACCGCTAGGCTCCAGTTATCCTGGAAGTAATGAGGTGCCCATGGAAATAACACTGCAGAGTCTAGAGCAGAGGATATCAAGAGAGAATGTGCCAAAACAGCACAGAAGGGATGAGAGACTTTCAAGAAAGCAGATGTTCAGCCAGGTTTCAGAGGTAATGTTAAAAAGGTTTGCCAAAAAAAAAAAAAAAAAAGCCTGTGAAGACTCTGCACTGTCTGCTTTAACTCTGCACTGAAAGCAGTGGATAAAAAAGCAGTAGGGTTGGTAAATACATATGCCCCATGGCAAAGGAGAGGAATTTAGACAGCGTGGAGAACTTTCCAGCCTACACTCTAAGAGAAGATCTGCAGTTCAGAGTTTGGGCACTCCAAGAAGCGCTGGTAGAGCCACATCTACTCTCCAGCCAAGCAAGTTCACACCTCATTTAACCCTTGGTTCAGCACAGGGATGCTTTGTACATACAAGAGCTTAATAAGCATGCCCTTCTGTCAACCAGCCACTTCTCCCCCCCGTCAGCCTACTGATCACTCACTTAAATGGCACCACGTTATTAAGGACTGGACTGGCAGATCTTGTGGAGGGTGGCCTTCCTTCAAGTAAGCAGCTTGATTTGTGTTAACGTTGGTCCAAGAAACCAAAACAAAAATAACTCTGGTCTTTTCCTTAGGCTTTGCATATCTAGCTCCTACAGTCACCTCAAAGACTCACAGGGCTCTGACAATTCTCCAAATGTGCTACAGCTGGCCAGTGCTTCTCTCCTAAGGCCTGTGCCCAAAACACAACTGCGTGCTTCAGCAGAGACAAGCTCGGTGATAAGCAAAGACGTGATGCCATTTCACATCTTTTGGAAGCTCTACAAGGGCTTTCATCATCCCTCCCAAGATACAGACAGCAGGGTTTACAGCAGAAGCACGGCACCACTGACTGCATGGGTCTGTGATCCCACCACTCCCAAAATCCCTCAATCCTTTTCTAGGAAACTGCCATGAAGCTGGTTCTTTGCCATTTAATATTTGACTAGCTGATTACTCCTGCCTAACTGTATTAACTTGCTTTTGGCTCCTCCAGATTTTCTTCATTCCAAAAAAAGTGTACTGATCTTGAACCTTGTCCTCCTCCTTTCAGCTTTATGTGGTGTGAAAATGTAACAAATATAGCTTACTCTGTCACGCGGGCTGTGAATGAAAGACATCTCATAGAAATTACTCAGAACACACAAGTACAAAATCCCCCACAAAACAGCTTTCATCACCATCTCTGTGATGGTTCTCCTGGGACTTATCCAGCCCTTTTCACGGCCATCCTAAGGCAGTGAAGTTCAGTTCTCCCTTCCCCCTTCATTAGGAAAGTGTTCTTAGAGGGTTGGTGGTAGAGGAAAGAATAACATCATCTTTCTTCCATGAAACTTTTAAAATGCAAACTAGAGAAGTCTGAAATATTTCCAGCTAAGCTGACTGCTTTTCTATGCCTCTAGATCATTCTCTTCCCCATTCAATGGCTTTACATTGGAAGAAGATAGATTTAGACTAGATATTAGGAAGAAATTTTTTATTGTGAGGGCAGTGAGACACTGGCACAGGCTGCACAGAGAGGCTGTGGATGTTCCTACCTGGAAGCACTCAAGGCCAGGCTGGATGGGGCTGAGCAACCTGGGCTGGAGAAAAGTGTCCCTGCCTACAGCAGGGGGTGGAACGAGGTGATCTTAAAGGACCCTTCCAAGCCAAACCAATGATTCTGTGATCTGAAATATTTGGGGTTTTCACAGTCCTGCTCACCTCTTCACAAATACCCATAGTTAAACAACAGTTCAGAAACTGCCTAGCCAGTTCTCCCAGGGATAGGACTGCTCTTCTCACTGAAAAAGGACCAAAGAAAGCACATTTGAGACATTACACTGACTTAACAAGATTAAGATCAATCTGCGCAATCCCTCCTTACAGCGTGCTTCCCTCAAGCCCATGAGAAGGTTTTTAAACCCAAAAGGGAAATTTTAACATACCACCTCCCTATTACAGGATCTGAAAGCAGCTTGGTAAGACATGCAGAGCTCAGTCACTCTTTCCAAACGCTGCATTTTCAAAGGCTGGTGCAAAAAAGAAATCCCAAACTTCCTTCAGTCTTTTCTTTTCCTGCTAGCATACCTACAGAGGGATCATTATGATTTTTCACACGTTCTTGTCGATGCATTGCACTGTGTGCAGTGGTACATCTGCAGGTGAGGAACTTCCCAGCATAGCAAATGTTCAAGTGGGAAGAAGCATCCCTCCATTAGGCAGCTCATTGCTGAAAGATATGAACGGTCTGGCACAGCAAAGTAAATCACACAACTGCCTGATGCAAGGGTTGCAGAAGTGGTGGCATACTGGAAAACAACTTCAGTCAAACACCCTGAGCTCACACTTCTCCTTAGTTCATTTGAACTACCTCCTACCAGCACACGTGGTAGCAATATGAGATAGGAGACTTCCCTGCTACCGGTGCTGTGGGTTCAACTCAAATCCATTGCTGGCACCAGAATTATTTGGGACTAATGTGTTCCTGGCAATGGCCATCAACCACCTTCAAACAGAGGACCTGAATCTCAAAGTACCAGAACAGAACACTGTCTCATTCCAGTTCACGTGGATCGAGGCAGGGACAATCCAAAAAGAAAAAGTGGAACACAGGTATAATTTCACAATTACTTTCCAACTAGAATAAGCTAGGAAAACCAAAAATCTCTCACTGAGTAACACCCAAGGATTCAGTTGTTGGCAGGAGCAATACAGGGCTCTGATGAAGGATGATTACTTACATTTATGATGTTTCAGTTGGAAGGTATGCTACTTATCCTTCCGATTTGAAGCAACTGACAAGTAAATACGTAATATCCTTGAAAACTGATGCTCAAAATACAAGTATTAGACAAAGTCCTCACCAGACTGGCAGGAACTACTGCAAAGTGCTTTTCTGTGTGTTCCAAGTCAATGACAGAAGATCCAAGCTCTCTTGTTGCAGGACAGAACTTTTAAAACTCTTTTCACCACAACGTAACTAACACCCTCACCAGCCCTCAGCATCCCTAAAACATTACATTTGTCCCTCACCTAGACCACGGGAAAAGCTGTCTTCAGGAGCTATACAAATGGATTTTAACTCAAGGTGCTACAAATATTGTTCTTTGCAAACTGCCAGTGAGAGCTCACCATGAACTTGCTTTGTGGTTTTGTAAAATTCATTGCTAAGAAGCACATTAACTACACGGATAAATTGCTGCGTGCATTAGTCTCTCCATTAAAGTACGTATTATTAGCAGGTTGGTAATTTTTTCTCCCTGACAACATCAGAAACACACTGCACTGGCCAACAAGCAATGTTTGTACATGACAGTATGCCATAGCAGAACTAAGGTATGGACAAAAACAGAGATTTTTCTTAATACCATTTTTTTTCCCTTTGTAGTAGAACACAGACCACCTGACCAAGTCAAACTGCACTCCATGACTGCATACCCCAACAGAGACTTCTTAGGATTACTTTTAAAGCACTCCCAAAGCCCAGTAACAGACACACAGGCTCTGAAGTTCACTCTCAGTGTAAAACCAAGAACAATGTCTCCAAATTGCATGCTCTAAACTCCATTTCTTTTCTTTCTTTGCAAAGGCTCTACAATACATAAATTATGAGACAAAAATGGTATTGCACTTAAGCATCAAGAAAAAAACTAAAAAGCCTAGGAGCTCTCCATGACTGCAGATAGATGGCATAAATCCTGCGGGTGCTTTAATAACTCCAAAGGAATGCTGACAGTGGAACCTACAAGAGCAAATGATGTAACATTATAAAATAAGTAATGCCATGTATAAATCTAGACTTCCCCAGACTTACTAGATTCCTTTCTCCTTCAGTACAAGCAGATTTCCTCTTTTAATGATTTAATACACTATAACAAAGATATCCATCAAAAAGAGTAACTCATCTCTGTCCCTGTGTCATTAAGCAGTGTGGGCTAGCCACAATGACTGAAGAATGATGTGGGGGCTCCAATCCACTCCAGCCCACATGGGACAGGGCTACGCCTTCAGGTCTGCAAGGAAGGGGCCTCTGCATTTATGATGTGCAGAAACCTGCAGAGAACCTCTCTCCACCCTCATTAAAAAGAGTCTTGTTCCATGCTGCAGATTTGTTGAGGCAAATCCCCTGAAGGAGAAGCGTAAAGCTGGGTGCTTCAGCCCTCCTCTTTAGTGGGCCATCTTGTCTGCACGTGCCTTCTTCTCACACAGACCAAGGAGACTGCTGAGGGAATGCTGCCTGGGATACCACAAAGAAATGGTGTTCCCAACCATTCTGCTCAATAAAACCTGACATTTCATGAAATTACGATCTACGGTGAAGAGCCCCTACCCTCATACAAACAGCCTATAGCATGCTGTCACTTCCAGCTCCTGTGGTTTTCAGAAGGCATTCAGATAGAAAAAAAGTTGTGAAAAAGCATTTCCACACAACACGCTGTAATGGCTCAAGCTACAGAGTTGAACAGTTTTCAACACTGTGTTGAATACAAAACTCAAGGTACTCATCTCCACAATGCAAATTCATACAGCAGAGAAAGGGATAAATTATTTCAAGGTTCTGTCTTCAGTACAGCTAGCAGTGTACTTGCCCTTCAGGCAGCTCTGTCAATAAACAAAGAATTAATTCAAGCAAAGCACACTGCACTCTGCAGAGATGCTTTTCCAGTTTTGCCTATTACTTCCAGTCACCTTTCTCTTATTAGTGACAAATTATCGACTTCATCTTAATTGACCTTCCTTAAAGATCTCAAGCAGGAAATTATAAAACAGCAAAAAATAAATTTAGCCCATAAAAAAAAAAAACTGTATGCGGAAATAGGAGTGAGAACAAAGCACCCAAGCAGCATGCAGTGTGCCTGCAGTAAAACAGGGAGAAGTAAGCGGCCATGCATTTAGCCTAACTGCTCCTTCTGAAAGTGATACCATCTCCTCATAAATTATTAAATAATGGGAAGGAAAACAAGATAATGATCAACAGCAAAATCTAAACACAGATTGTAATTTCAAATAGCAAACGTCTTAGGAGATGCATTTATGGCTGCTGCTTGGCTGCACGGCCCTTCCGCTGCCTCGAGGGACTTAGAGACTTTCAGCCGGATCCTGAACACATGGAAGCAGCTTTCCTATTTACAGCACTGCTGGTTTCAGTTGACTGAAGTTCTGTGACCGTGGGCCCCTTCACCAGCCAGGAACAAGAGCTGCCACGCCGATCCTCACACCTCGTGCTGCTCTACAGAGGGGCTGCAGCTCTCCCAGGCTTGGAAAGAGAGAAGCTGCACTGAGCGCTCCTGCCGCAGCCATACAGCCGATGTTCCCAGCAGTACGCCTGTGCAGCTGGCCAGAATGAAGTCCCAAAGCAAGATGTTGAACCCTGAGCAGCGTCAGCAGGTCATGCTTTAGAAACCACTTCTGTGCACTTTGGATTCCTGGTGTGCAAGGAGGAAGAAGAATTCTTTATAACTGTACAGAAAAATATCAATTTAGGTTTCTTCCAGGCTGCTTAAAAGCAATCCCTGTGTTATCTAGAAGTCAAATGTAGAAGCTGCGTCCAGCAAACCTTGCACACAACAAAAGGAAAATCCTTTCAAGGTAATTCTGCTTTTGTGATCACCAAAGGAGATGCAGGTTGGACCACATAATGCCAAACATTCGTTTTTTTCATCAGACCAGTGAAGGAACTGCTCTGAATACTGACTGGAAAATTTCACAATAATTTCACAAAAAGAGCTTAAAGGATTTTACAAATTTTTCCTTTCTTTTTTCAAACAGAATAACCCAAGCTGTTCCTCTCCTTTCAGAAGTCAGCCAGATTTCATTCCTACAGTCTCCCCATCTGACACATCACCTCTAGGACTGCATGGGGTTTTAATACGGTGCCATGCTTCACATGATACAAAAGACAAAATATTCTTTCTTGCCTAAAAAATCCTCTTTCTATTGCTATTAATGACACAAAGAAGTTCAAATGATAATAAGGTAAAGATCTTTTTGACTGAAACTCCAGGGAGAGCCGTGAGGTTGCTCACCATCTCCTGGGACAAGCTGTTCAGCAGGGCTCTAACAGCACAGCTGCAATGCTTTCAGGGAGATGGCTGCCATCCGCAAGGCACGCTCTACCTCAGCAAGGCCTTCTCCGATGTCAAATCTCTCTTCATTCTCATCTGTCAAAATAAGCCACAGTCATTACCTTTCACGTGAAATTAACAGTATGTCTGAGATTCCTTTCCCTCCTATTCCAGCCTATCTTTAATGCTTTGTGTGGCTCTTATTCTCCTGCAATTTTCTTCCCTGTACTTCAAGCAAGAAGCTAAGCTGAGTGCCTCTGCTTGTGACTTCACAGCCCTGACTGAAACCCCAGCACCACAGCTCCCAATTTACAGCTGCTGGCTCCCACAGCTTCTGCAGCAACCTGCCTTCAGAGAGGTGGTGCGTATTGTTTTCATATGCCTGCCAGTTGGGCACAAAAAAAAAAGACAGCAAGCAATTGTTCTTAATTTATTTTTGATATTACTATGGTTTCCTTAGGAAAGCACATCAGTGGTGTGGACCAAAGTTCCTTTCCTCTAATTCTGCCAGCAATCATTTTCTTTGCCAAACTGGTCTGACAAAAGATTTTTCTACAAAAAAAACTACTAGAGGTCTCTGTAAAGGCGCCTAGAAAGTAAAATTTAATTCTGTTCGTCATTGTGAACAATAGTTCTTTGACTTTTCCTCAAAAATAGCTCCCAGATGCTAGCTAGTGACAATGCTACGCTGTTAGAGCAGGATTTCCATTTTTCCTGCTGGAGAAATGGATTTCCCTCTGTAGAGTTCCAGTCCTCTGGGCACTCAGGTACAACTCTGTTACTTCAGATAGGTGCAATGCTGAAAGCAAACAGTGGCTTTCAAGGGGTTAAAATCAGAAAATAAGGTCCCGAAAGCTTCCAGTCGAGGTGCTCAGCAGAACGCTCAGCCCAGTTGTGTTTTCAAGCAGGCTGATACTTGAAGATGGTTTAGAAGATAAATACTGAAACAAATCTCCTACACGTCCCAAAAGGATCTTGCTGAAACCCATTACTTCAATATTTTCCCAGAAGTAAAAGCACTGAGCATCCGAGAAGATGCTCGAGAAGGGGAGAAGATCAAGAAGGGTAAAGCAAGAGCAGTATTTCTCTAGCCAGTGAGGTTATGGGTCACACAACGGATGCCTTGCATGCAGCAAACTCATTTCAGGAGGCATTTTAAGTTAGACAATGCTGTGCTTCTGGAAACGATCTTCCTATGTGCCAGGATTTCCTTATCTCTACCCATTCAGCTCAGCACTTCAGAGTTATTATGGGGATTGCAAAGCATGCCTGCAGAAGAGCGGGGGGCAGAGGGGAACGCTGCTACAAAACCAAGAGTGCTCCCATCACTGAGGTGTGGCGAGGCAAAGAGAGGAACCAGGTGTCTATGGGAAGTTCAAAGAACAAAACGGGTTGAACAATAAAAATGCAAGCAAGAACCAAACTGAAAGCTGCTGAACATCATTTCCAGCATCTCTTTAGAGAAAGACCTCTGGCACACTTTGTGAGAGAAAAGAAAAAAAAAACCTTAACAAACACCTTTAATGTTAGATCAAGCAAGGATTATCTAAGGGGACCAGGAAACAGTAGAACAGTCACATCTGATCAGAGCCAAAAATCCCTTTAACTCAGCATCTTGTCACAGTACAGATGAGAGCAAATACCAGGGAGTGCCCAGGAACAGCACACACACTGCAGTGTCCCCTGGGTTAGCCCAGAGCACGCCGTGCTCAGCAAGGGACACCTGGCAGGAGAGAGCCCTGCTTGTCAGCTCTGCTGCCCCTGGGGAAAAGGAGATCTCTGCTGGGACCTCACAGCCAGTCTGCAAAGTGAGAGCAAAGAAGTGAGAAGGATGTGCCAGGAAGGGGCCTAGCAACCAAGCAGGGTGAGAAACAGCCGGCACAGAACAAGCAAGGTGCCAGTAAGGACATCCCGGCAGATGCGATACGCTCTGACCTTCAGCCTGGATGCACGCGCTTACAGAACACATGCATGCTCCACACGCACTCTGGAAAGCTTACTGATGTTTTAAAGAAGTTTTAGCCAAAGAAGAATGTCAATGCTGAGAAAAAAATCCCAGAATCATCAGTCACACGGCCAGGATCAGTGCAGCCACGTGAGCCCAGCATCAGGCAAAGCACGCATCAGGTGCCAGGTACTCACGAGTTGTCCATGTTTTTACCTCCTCATCCATCTCTACATTGCTTTTCACGTTGAGGGCTGACTGCTTGTATTTGAAGACCCCACCAGCAATTTAATACCCGAGACAGATAAATGCCTTGGGATAGAGCATCTGACGGTCACCACAGAAAGAAATAGCACACAGACCTCAAGTTATTTCCCTAGCAAGGGGAAAAACCATGGATTCAACACCAACTGAGTGACAGAAAAATACACAGTATGCTCTGCACTCACCAACAGCCACACCACAGCTCAGCTGTATGACTGCAGGGTGCTGCAGCACCACTCAACACAGATCTGTCTCCCGGCAGGATCTTTGGCAACGGCCTTTTGAAGCTGAACATCTACAGCCAGAAAAAGGCAGCAACCACTGAGGTCTGCATGAGTCAGGATCAATATTGGAGAACTGCACTGCATGAGGA
Organism: Phasianus colchicus; assembly: GCF_987193195.1. Classification (NCBI taxonomy): domain Eukaryota; kingdom Metazoa; phylum Chordata; class Aves; order Galliformes; family Phasianidae; genus Phasianus; species Phasianus colchicus. The sequence continues at coordinate 2,157,272 of NC_143447.1, read as the reverse complement.
CCAGCAGAAGGCTCTGGCTATGCTAGCACTGCCCAGCCAACAGGGAGGACTTCTCTCTGACCGAAGTGCTTCACAGTGAGCACATGGCACACCTTGCACCAGCAGCTCCGGACTGCATCCACGCACCAAAAGCTGTCCCAGAAGGGCTCAGCGTAACTTCAGCATTATAAATTAACCTCACGTCGTACCCCAAGCCAAAACATGACAGCAGCATTTGCAAATCTTACTGATCTTTTACCGTGCAATGCACAAACACGATCTGGAATCATAAAAAAATCCACAAGTCTTATTTATTGCAACTTAATTACTTCAAGTGCACTGAACATACAGGGAGCAGAGAAAAATCATTGGGTTCTCGTTTATTGCTTTTTTATACACAAAATCAAACAGCCGTGCTTCAGGAAGGCGACTGCAGACTATCAACAAGATATTTGTATTCAAAACAGAGCTACAAAGAAATCTAATTGTGCTAATCCTTTACTATAACTTTGCAGTTGTGTTATTTCACCCAGCTGCCACTTTTCCACACCAGATCCCTACTAAGCTGACAGTGAGCACTTTAAGTCAAGGAACACTCCAGGACAAATAGCCAAATGTTTCATTTTCACTGCCACCTCCTGACTTCTCTCTCTGGAGAAGAGCAGCCTGGCTATGGCTATCCCACCTATCTGTTAGGGAAGGGGAGCAGCACAGCGCTGCCATTCCTGCACCTTCACATCACAGAGGTGCATATAACTCACACTGAGAACAGAAACCATGTGACGTTAATGGGGCATGTCTAACTGCCATCATTTTCCTCATTTGATCTCAGCTGAAAGTGCAGCAAACTGAACGGGAAGGCTAGTTTTAAAAGCTTGCTGCAGATTCTTGTCTCTTCTGGAAGCGTATTAATGAAATGGTTTCCTCTTTCATTTGTTAAAGACAAACAAAAGCTTTCATCTTGCTTGTTTATTCACTTAACCTTCTAAATTCCCATGAAGCGCCGTAGCTTTGATTGGCACCATTTTTTCCAAAGCAAAGTAACTGCAGCTTTGCAAATATATTAGTAAAAATATCTGCAAGTATTAGCTTTGCAAATGTTACATAGATACAGAAGAAGAAAATAGATTCCTTTATTCATTTATAACACAGATTATGTCATCAGAGTGGGAACGCAAATATATTTTAAAACTTTCACAGAAATAAATGACAATTTATTATGTTGCTAAATGAACAGACCCGATACATTATTAATTTCATCAATTATGGCAACAAAAGCCCGGAAGGAACTAACAGCTCCACAGAAACAGAGCAATCCCCACTTCCAGCACTGACAACTGCACACGTTTCCGATCTGGAACAGATGGCTTGGAAAAACCTGTGCAGACTGTGTTGATGTGTTGATATCGCCCTTTGGCTTTGGCTCTGCCTTCTGAGTTTCAGGATGCAAAAGCTCACCTGGATAGGAGAACTCATGGATGAGCTACAACAGAACCTGCAAGGGAAGGCACACACAGAGTACTGGCTCTTAATATTTCTTCCCCTTCACAACCAAGCTCAAAGTGCTCGTGCGAGAGAAACATTTGCACTCATAAAACAACAAGCTCTTCAGCTGCCTGCGCAGCGGAATCAAACGAAGGGGCCACTTACTGCCTGAAATAAACCTTCTCTTGATACAGTATTTCTCCAAGACACGATCTGGATACAGTTCCGAACCTCTCTTTGTATTCTGCAGCTGAAGGAGTTGCATACCCCACAGGACAGCAGGACTTGGGCTGGAAGGGATCTCTGCAGATCACATAGCCGGCCACCTGCTCCCAGCAGCCCCGTGCTGATCAGGTTGCTCGTGGCTCTGGCCAGCCAAGTTTTAAGCATCTCCAAGGATATGTATCAATAGCAAGCAAACAAGCAAGAAGCATACATGTATCCAAAGCAGGAAAGCACAGTGAGAGAAATGCCCCCAAAATGCTTTCCATTACTTCATTTCTGACATACAGCAAGGTCATTAAATACGTTCATAACAAAAGCACCGAAACCCCAAGCAGCAGCACACAAACACAGACACAGGAACAGGCAGCATTAGGAAAGAGGTTTTCTGAGGGACCCAGCAATAAGAGGACACAAGTTCAATGCTGACTGAAGACTTCAGCCTAAACACAGAGGTGCTGAGCACTGTAATGCCCTTCAGCGTCCCCCAGCACCTCTTTACATCAGTTCTCAACTTCAGCCAAGCTCCACGCTGCAGAAGCTGATCCTTAACGTGCTGTGCACACTGGTTTGGATGTCTGTGACTGCTCATCCAGCAGCTGTGCTGCACTTGGCACGAGCAATGAGCAGAGCCCTCAGCAACCAACAGCTGCACATCTATGGGACAGCGTGCCACAGCTCCTGGATGGGACGGCAGGGACACCAGTGATCACTGCCAGCAAGGAACACTAAGCACCCTTCAGCCCCATAGTATTTCATTTCCCTTCTGCTACATGCTATGTGTTAGCAAGCCCAGGTTTCTCCTCTATTTCACATCTCCAGCTAGCATCAAAATGAGGGTTTCAGCATACCTATAAGGTTTGCATCAGAGTCGATTCTTGCTGCAACGCCTTCTATTTTAAACAATGCACGCTGATAGATCTGCATTAGAATACAAAGCAACTTCACAGTTAAGTTAGATCAAGCAGCACAAAACAAAGACTGAAAAGATGCTACAAGCAAAGCTTTCCCCAGACTCCTTAAGAAACTTCTGCCATAATTACCAAAGCACTACTGCTGAGATGAAACCACAGACATTTCCAGCTGAATGGCAGCAGATGTACCACAGCCCAGACCCACCACTGACCACTGCCAGACATTGATAGAGAGCTAAAAGTTCCTTGGGTCTCATTCTAAGGAACTTCCTAGCTCAAATGCCGGTGACCCTGCACACAGCAGGGGGGTTGAAACTACAGGATCACTGTGGTCCTTTTCAACCCAGGCCATTCTATGATTCTGTGACTCTATTATTCATTGCAGTATAACCAAATAATTACAGCACAGTCCCTGAGAAGTCTATTATCAATACTCAAAAGTTACGTTTAAGCTGGAAGGAAGCCTTTCCCCTGTTTCAATCAGTTCACAGTACATTATGGCTATTACAAACCAAAATTGATGTTTTCTAGCAGGGTAATTTCCACTTTTCAAAGAGACTTCCATGAAAGTTTGCCTATTAAAGCATGTAGTGCTTTGGGTTGTCTTTGAGATTTACAGCCAGAAAACAAAGGTACTGAACACCTCCTTTCAGTTATGCAAGAGCACAGCTTTGCAAGGATGCCCAGCACTCCTGGCACCTTTAGCCACGAAGAAGCCGAGGCATCAAGCAGCTGGGATAGGAGTTTATAAACTCCTCAGACAGCTCCTCCAACAGTCGCACGCCATGCGTTTCTGCAATACCAAAAACCCGTGAGCCTGCCCTGCACAACTCAGCTGCTGGGAGGGATGGCAGCCAGGACGGCCAGATGGGCCACAGCTCAAAACGTGTCAGGGAACTTCGGAAATAAGGTATTACATAACGGCATCTATTCCAGGCACCCAATGCCAGGTCACCTCTGAGCTCCCATTTGCACGCACTACAGACGTCCCGAATGCACACGTGCTGGTGCCAAGGGCACCTCTTGCATAAAGGATTATTTCCTGCATGTTTGCAGTCTTGTGCCAATCAGGGAAGTCACCTTGGGCTCCTCCTCACCAGTTTTACTGCATTCAAGCACACAAAGAAGGTGGCAATTCTCGGTACCAAGGCTATCTCTCACTAACTGATGATTTAGATGAACTATTTTATTATTAATTGAAAATAGAATGTATTTCATCAAAATACAAAATCCCATTAGGAGCTACAGTTAGCTAGAGATTTTAGAGAATCTGGGGCTGCACAGAGAGACCAGGATGGAAAAAGGCCACAGAACAAAGGGACACTGTCTAACAAGAGCTCTGTCTGGAGCAGGCAAAGGACAGGAGCAAGGCAAAGCACAACACAGACACAACTGGAAGGAGAGCACTTTTGGGTGAGTGTTTACATTTTCTACACAGATCTGGATCCATTTTTCAACAAGAAATGAGCGTGCACGAAACACCTAAAAAAAATCACCTGGTTCATACCAAGGTTCCTCACTGGGCTGGGACTTGAGAAGCACTGCCTGCCAGGCCTGCAGGCACACACTGCTGTGGGCCATGAATGCCTAATGGCAGGGGACCAGGAGAAATCCCAAAAACCAGGTGTGCATCAGGTGCAAAATTCACATCTGAACAGCAACCTGATGAGAACGTTTCAGGAAGGAGTTCATTACATTTGCTTAACTTGCTTTTAGCTCACGGTGGACAAAATTAGGATTAAAATGGTTGAAGCTTACTATTAGATTAAGGTGCCTGAACATCTCATCGATTAAATTAAATTGCATTAATTTTGAATGCAACGCGTACATCATTCTCTAAATGCTATGCCAAAATTATAATCGAGTCTTCATTAAGCAATCAGATGGGAAATGGGAGCTCCAACCCAAGGCTGAGCCGCACAGGGCCGTGCTGCAGAGAGGGGCCATGTTCGTGCCGTTCCTCCTTCCAGCCTCCCGGTAACCTTGAGAGAATGAGATGGGAGGAGCTGCTAAATGAAGATAGATTTTTCAATAGAGTCAAAAGGGCTTAAGGAAAAGGAAATTATCCCAAGCTACAATTAAAGTGTACTACCACCGTTCACTACGCTATTTTAAAGTTTAATTTAAATTCAGAACAAAGCAAGCTGTACTTCCCCAGCCACACGCTTGTCATCTCATCTTTGCTTTATGAGCGCCTGGACAAAACTAAATCCTGGTCTCACTTTACCAACTTAGGAAGGCAATGCTGTTCGGTCTTTCGATCTTCTGTACTGGTCCACAGATTGGAACAAAATGGGTCATTTAAGACAAATGAAAACACTGGTAAGACATTTGGAGGAAGAGGTTTAGACATCTGTTGTAGCTTTTTGGACAATAGTATATTTTTGCTCTTCTGTTACTCTGCAGGAAAATGAGCATTAACCAAAACTTGTCATACCAGAAGCATTCACTCATCACTCCAAAAGCATACACTGAGATGCAGCTTGCATGATCCTGTCCTGCAGCTACGCCCCTCCACATCACAAGTTTCCTAATAGATCACTTATAATTGGTTCTAAAGTCATATCCACAGCTTTTCCAGGAGATACATTTTGCAGAGATTGTGTTGCAAATCCCCTCCCCTTGAGGACACTGACCCATTGCTGATCTAAGATGAAAACACACCACCGATTTTACACTGGATTATTGATTGAAAAAGGATGAATTTTAGCAAGATACTCAAAGTACCGAAAACGTGCGAGTAACCAGCTGGAACAAGCTCTGCTCTTTCCCACCACATTAGCAGTTCCTTTCCTTCTTAAGCCACGGCCGAGCAGCTCGGAGGGCTGTGGGCAGCTCACATATTGATTGGAGAGGAAGACTGACTCCCGCGTGCAGAAAATAACAACCGCTTTCCTCAAACCTCTTGCTGGAGGAGCAAGCAGCTTTCCCAGCCTTCTGCAGAGAAGCAACCTGTTTAGCACGGGCACACCTCTCTGCTGGTGCTTTCAGACTCAACACAGCCCCAAAAAGCACAGCCCGCGCGGCCCTGCGCGCACAGCCGGCAGCAGGGGGGGATGGGGCGCCCTGGGAATCCCATCTGCCGTCTCCATGGCTACGTGGGCTGCAGCAGCACTTACATAGCCGGGCTGCAGCAGCACTTACACAGCAGGCCCCTCTCTGGTGCAGCTCTCAGCCCTTCGGCAGCAGGCTGTGCTGGGAGCAGGCGCTGTGAGCCCTGCCTGAGCCGAGCATCGCGCCCAGCCATCGTTTCCCTGTGTGCGAACACAGCAGGAAAATCGGAGCGGGCCGTCTCAATGAAGGTGAGCTGCTGGGCAGGGTATGAATTGCTGGAAGCCAGAGGAATTTGAATAACATGGCTGAGTGTCGAATATCAGCTTTGGTGTGCCAGGGAGGTGCTTTCGTTCGCTGTGGCCGAGTGGAAAAAGGACCATTTCACACACGCTCGGGCATCCCCAGGCACTGACAGAAGTTACCACCAAGTTTTAACAAGGAACATACGTGCACGCAGGCTGAGCTCTGTGCCATGTGAGGAACGTTCTAGGGCTCTGATCTGCGCCGCTTTATGCTCGAATTATCCAGCCACTCCTGAGAAAGCTTTCTTTTCTTCTTCTCCTCTCATTTCCCCCCAGTCTTCTTGAAGTAAAAATCAAAACAGGAATAATTTATCCTAGTGAAATCCTGGAGACGTGTCTTTTGCTATTAGTCTCCATTGGAAATGTCGGCATCTAGTTTTCCGCTACGCTTCTTTAAAACAGCCTATTATGAGATCTGTATTGAAAATCAATTGCAGAGAGCTGCTGGAAGTCCCGGCTCCCTTTGTGCCGCAGGGCCCAGGCAGGGTGAAGCACACAGTGCTGCAGGGTGCCAGGCCCAGGGAGCTGGAACCCCTCCCCCACACAGCTCTCCTGCAGGTACAGCACGATTCCTCTTGACCGTTCTTTGAGAAAAGGCTGCTAAAATAGGGATGCCGTCCTCACAGCAATCAAGAAAAAGACCATTTGTGAGATGAGGTGTAATTTCAGCCATGCAACTCCAGCAGTAACATTTCTCCAGTTTTCAGCAGTCAAAACTGAGACAGGGTGCACAGACAGAGCCTGCAGTTGGGTTTGGAAGACCTCTGTTAACAGCAGCAATGAAGAGGAGAAGAAAAGCCACAAAATTCCCCCACTTAAAGCACAATCTCAAAACATACGCTTATAATCTGGGAAATCTGAGAGAAATTCAGTGCGTTAAACAGCTGCAGCTGAGCTTAGAATGAACACTGCAAATAAATGCTAATGAGATGCTTATAGATCCTGAACAAATTGATTTACTGAGATCTTGTTGAGTGTCTCCTATCAAGGGTTTGTCAGAGTAAACAACCGAATCCTTATAAACAGAAGTGATTCATTCATTACAGCTGAAAAAATACTTGCAATAAAAATCCAAGTATTGGTTGGGGGAGACGATGGGGCCATCACAGATACATGCACACACACTGGATCGGGTTTTTGTTCTAAGTCGTGCAGTGAAACCATGGTTATGTTCTCCTACCTCTGCAGAAATCTGTCAGCAACAAAAGCAATGAAGGGCTTTGGTAAGAATGAACGTACAGCTCAGCTCACCAGAAGGCTGCACATCAGTTTGCACTGCCAGGGCTGCAGTAATCAACGTGAGAATTACCCAAAGTAGAAAGGAAACACACAAAGCTTTTGAACAGACCCATGCAAACCAGATGCACAATAAGCTTATGTTCACGCTCTTCATTGCAGGCGTTTTAGTAGCAGCTTTGTGTGTAACCAATGCCTTGAAAATCTAGTAGTAACTCTCCTCCTTAAAAGACTCTCATTGTTCATAATGCTACATAATATTACGTAATTATGAGCATTAAGTCACACGGAAAAGAAAAATGAGAGAAACGGAGCGGTTATGTAGATACGGGAATAAGAAAAGATGTTTCCAGTTCAATAAACTTAGATGATTGCACGGAATTATAACTGTTTCAGCACAGAAAAAAGCCGCAATTTCTTTTTGTCCATTTACCAATAAGTGTTCCGTAATTTCACAATGGCTGACGGGGAAGGCAGAACATGCATCCTTTGATCTTATACAGCTAAAGAGCTTCTCTTCCAAAACGAGACCTGGAAACTACAGTACTCCAAAGAACTGAGATGAAAAGCAATGGTTGGTTAATTAATGCCACTAGCCTTGGGAGGGGGGTTGTGCGAGAAACATTTAGCAGGGAAAACCAAACCCAAAAAGAGGAATGCCTTCACCAGGTCATCCTCCACAGCTCGGGTGCTTCCTGACCACCACGGCAGCTCTCGGGACTCAGCAGTCGGAGCCTTCCCCTCCAGCAGCAGCACGGCAGCCCCAGCCCCACTGCCTGCACCCAGCAGGTGCCTGCAGAAGATCCTCACAAAGGCTGACATGCTCTGCTTCACTGGGCACTCCTGCAGGACACAGACTTTGGATGACAGTCAGAGCCCTGCTGGCCCCACAGGCGCTCGTGGGGAAGCATCCCTTCCTGCTAGAGGAGCAACAGGAGCTTTATTGGTTTGGTGGGGTTTTTTCGCTATGATGCTACAAAACTCCATGGCTGGCATCTCTGTCCTTTCTGCAAAGCTGAATAAAGCTGGTAGTTCATCAGCAGTGCATTTGAAAAGGTAAGCCTTCATCTTGCAAGAAAAGAATTGACAAAATCCTAATAACTTGGTGCTCACGAGCAGCACACCGCAGCAACATACAGCACAGAAATCATTCGAAGTCTTGGCGTGTTGTTTTTCTGTTTCCGTCAGTGCTTTAAAGAAAATTTAAATCAAAGCAACAAGTAAGCAGCCATAGCAAGACTGGCACCTGAGCAGGAAGATCTGGTGAGGCACTGGCACTGGCTGCCCAGGAGCTGCTGGAGTTATTGTCCCTGGAGGTGCTCAAGAACCATGGAGAAGTTGTACTAAGCAACACAGTTTAGCAGGGCAATATTGGTGGTAGGTGGATGGTCACACTAAATGATCTTGAAGCTCTTTTCCAACCCTGATGATTCTATGATCCTGTGATTGAATATCCAGATGTTTACTTATCCCAGAGAAATATCAGTGTTTTTCAAGATAAGTGGACAAAAGTTTTGAGTACAGCTATGAAAAAGCTGAAAAAGGATGGAAAAGCTCACACTAAAACTCTACTGTACAGATTCAGCGCCTTTCACATATCACAGTGCCTTTCACATATTTCACACGTAGCTCTGCCAAAGAGCTTGCAGTTAACTTAGAAAAACAGAGATGATGTGTCTTTATACAGGATCCTCTTCGACGCAACCCAGGCCTACAATTGCAATTCCCATGCATCATTTCAATACTGACATTATTCAGTTTAACTGAAGACGCCATGAAGGACACCTCGCAAAGACTGAAGCTGAGGTATTTCACTCAGGTTAGACAATGGGCAATTCTGACATTTGGACTGCCATTTTCTCTCTCATAAAATAGCATGGCCTGAGCATCAGATTTATAGCTGAAATGCGCACAAGTGGTAATGCACTGCCCATCAATCAGGTAATTTGTAAGGCATTTGTGGATGGAGCACAATAAGAACAACACTCTTCCAGTAAACAGGTTTCTTTTCACCTTTGTCCACATTTAAAAGCTCTATTTCAAATCTACCATGTTATTACTACCAATCATTTGAAATTTATCTCAAGCTTTTAAAGATGCTGCATAGCAAGGGGAGCTTCAAGTCTGAAAGGTGCAAGTAAAATAGCATCACTTCAGACCTACCCAACATCAATCCCTCCACTTCAGCATAAGGAAGCGCACATCCAACTGGCAACCAAGATGATCACACAGTCTAACACCAGATTTTCCACTAACTGATAATTCTGTTCATTTTATAGCTTGTATTAATCAAGTTCTCATTTCTTACAGATGGAATTACCACTGATCCATTCTGCAGTGACAGACCTGGGTGAATTGAGACTCCTCAAGAAGAGCAGAAAGTCCATTTGATTTGCAAATAAGACAAATAGAAGTTTCAAGAAATTTAATGGAAAATATGACAAACACGTTTCCAAGTCTCCCCTATAAGATTAACATCCATAACACTGGAGTTACTCTGCTTATGCTCAGAAAATTCACATTCTCTGTAACACATCAGTACTGCCAAGATAAATTTAAAAGTACGTGCCATATCTCCCTCTACAGTCAGAACATAGCACAAATTCAACAGGAACTATGAATTCTGCCAATGATACTCAATACAAGCCTATATCGAGATCCACCATCTACAGCACAGGTCAAACTTAAAACCCAAAGGCTTGAGCAGAAAGCCCAAAAAATGAGCGATGTAGAAAATCTCTCCAGAAGACCTCACAGGACCAGAATTTATTGAGGAAATTAAAAGGCAGCTCAAACCACAGTAATTATTTACACAGAATGACACCATAAAACACTGTAGCGTACTTCAATTCCTCGCATTGCCTTTGTACACAAACCTTAATTGGAGATGCCACGTTTCTGAGATGAGTAACTGACCACTTGACTGGATGACCACCCAGTGTGGTCTTCTGATCAAACCTGGAAGACCGCCCGGGCTGGAATTTACCATCACAGAACACCCTGCATTGTACAACACAGCTGTTTCAGGTTGCCTAGGAAAGCAATCATATGCAAATCCTTGCTGGTCAGCAGCTACTGAACATAAGATAGCAGATCTGGCAGCATACCTACAGCTCACATTTCTAGCCGTGACACCGAAGTGTGTTTTAGTGAACACATGTAAGCCTGGCATCTTCCTACACTCCATCCCCTTGTACTTCTCCAGTACATACAGTTGCTATATGGAAAATGTATGGAGGTGAACCACTGCTTAGGATTCTGCTGTCCCTTTGTCACTGTTCATCAATGGGGCCAAGCTTTCCTAAATTTGCTGTCTTTCTGGCATCTTATGGCAGCAGGTTTCCCAAGTGCAATCTGCACTGTATTATGTGGTTCTTATAATCTCTTCTCAACAAACCTGCCAGTGACTCATAGCTGTAACACCTCAGGGTTTGGAGAAGACTGCCGTGCCCTCACTTGGTGTCTGCCTGAGTTGGTGAACCTCAGATTCTTCTCCAGCCTCATCAGCTTCTCCCCAGACCAACTGCACACAGCTCTTCCCTTCTCAAACTTCACTACGTTCTTCCCAAGATGTAGAGGGGAGAACAAAGCTGCACACACTGCCAACGCAGCAAACAATGCTCTCCAAATTCTCTCTGTACTGAATGAGGCACTACACTTGACTGACTTTTTTGGCTGCCACTGCACACTGAGCTAAAGAAAGAACTGCCAACCGTGGCTCCGTGAAGCACCAAGCAGCATCAGCCTGGGTTTCTGCTCCCCTTCACACTATCTGTGCACCGATGCCCATTGCTGCCTCTTGCTTGCGTGCTTGAGGCTGTGAAGCCCTTCTGGAGCTCCTTGCTGTCAGCACAGTTCGTGATCAGCCTGCTCTGCAACCAGGCACGTTTTACTACACAAGAACACAGCAGAAGAAAACACTTAACTGCATTTTCCTGTACTATGAGGGCTGCTTCAAAAGCGTATCTCCTATCTGATGATGTTGGCTCACGATGTCAGAGGCAGATGCTGGTGATATGGCAGTGCAGGTTGAACCTTCCCACCAGTATTCCATTACATGCTGCTGCTGCGTAACAGATGGCAGCAGAGGGGCACTCTGACACAATGGCAACTGATGTGGAAGTGCAAAGGTGTGTCACTGAATTCCTCCAGGCAGTACCACTGGCACCCTCTGACATGCACTGACACTTGCTGTGAGCACAGTGAAGGGAGGATGGTATGTTCCAGCAGCACTGATAGCAACATGGGTCACCCCTGCTGGTACAGATGTTTATGAGCACCACATGAAGCTCTCGTTCATCACTGTTGAAAATGCACAGCAAGTGCTGGTGACTGTTGAAAGTTAGCATTTTGTAGCTGAGAATTTGGTCTATTACATAGCTCTACTGTGCTCCTTGGAACTGTGGGAGCTTCCGTGGAAATGAATAGGAAGCATCACTTTTGGAGCAACCTACGTACAATTGTACAGCAAATAAATATATGAAAATACAGACAGTGGCTTACACCGGAGATTTTATTATTAATGGAAAAATAAAAATCAAAGCCTGTTGTAAGATAATCTTTGCTGTTCTGCTCTCCAACAGATGCATGTGGCTAAGAAACACTGATGACCACTTTGACTGTGTTTTCTACCACTCCATGACTAAGGAAAGCTAAGGAAAGGGTTTTTATACAGCTACACTGAATTACATGCTGTTCCCAAGGCAAAAGACCTCAAGGCAAACTAACAGGGAAAATACTTTAGAGCGACAGCAACTGGATTTTAGGACCCTCGCAGCAATTAAATATTGATGCTGTTTTCTTTTGTATTATTTAAAGCAAACTACAATGACAAGTCGTGGTAATACTGAAAAGCAGAAGCGATATTGAGATGATTGAGACGTCGCAAAGTGCTCATTTAGTAACTACACAGAAAACCTCAACACTTTGCTATTCCACCCCATAAGGGCTAATGCTGCTTCTCCTTACCAGTGTCCTTGCAGAAGGGCGGGTGCTTTTGAACATCTTTTGTCTTTTTGAAGACACGAATTGTCCACCTGCTCTCACCGTGTTCTTGTCAGCATTTCAGTGCTTGAAATAAAGCACTTGGGGAACAAAAATGGTATTTTCACAAAGTAAATCTGTGTGACCTAAAAAAGTGCTTATTTCCCATAACAAGTCCAAGATAAAAAGGCAACATAAAGAGCAACATCTACAGTACTAACCTATTAAATACATACATACATACACACCTTCACACACGCCTTTGCCTCTCAGATAATTGCTAAAATGAGAGCTGGAACATAATTTCACACTTTTTTCTTTTTTCAAATTACAAAGAAAGATATTGTTGAAAATAACGTGATATAAGTGTGATCGAAGCAATCAACACCCCCAGGCCTGGGGATCTACAGATGTTTCATTGTGGGTTTTTTCTCTAATGAAGCAGACATCTCGTAGCTTTAGAATTACCTGGTTTGTAGCTGCTATTTCACAAGTGTATTGAAGTATCACAAATCCAATCTCACGTATGGTACACAGCCACACTTTACAGAAGTGATTTTCTAAAATACAGCCCACGCTAAATACACACCACAAAAGCTTTCAGATGGGACCTACCTACAGTGTTCAACATTAGAGGGAGTTTTTATGCAACTTTTAATTGCTTTTCAAACCACTAGTTCCAAAACATAAAATAATTTAGAGAAAATTAAAATGTTACTTAGCATACAGCTCTAATTCTAGCAATTTTCCTTCATTTTCAGCCATGGAAGAGAATTTTTAAGTGAAGCTGCATTAATTCCTAAACATAGAAAATGAACAGCACGTGAATAATTTATTGATGGCTTTTGCTTCATGTCAGCAGCTTTGCTGGAGGAAGTGATATTTATGAAGTCCCCCAGGACACCAAGAAGTTAAAGATGGGCAAAGAAACAGTAGGATAATGTTACTACCTGTGCAGGATGATACATGAGGTGTGCAGGTGTCCATACAGGGCCAAAATCCAGACATCTCAGGGTGGGAGGAGAACGAAGACCAACAGGCTGCTACCATGAAAGCCAGCACCTCTGAAAGCACTGATAAGAAGGGCCGCAATCTGACCACAGCAGGTATTACAAGACAACATTCTATTTCGGAGCATTTTCCAACACTGTGTTTAAACACACCCCTGCAAGACACACCTTGTATCCTAAGAAACGCATCGCCAGCTCTTGCACAAGATGGTGGAACAGCACACAACACACAACAAGAATAAAGAGAGGCAGCCGCAGCTCCCAGCTTTCCTCCATCTTGTCTCACATCCCCCTGGCAGAAGTTCCCTCTGTCCCATCACAACATCACCCCAATGTTTTACCCCTCCAGCAGCCTCCCCATCTGCACAGGGTGAAGTTCTCTGCCCTATCAGAAGGAGGGCTGAGCATCTACAACCTACCCAGCCACCTGCAACTCATCACCCACAGCTCTCTTCCCACTTTCATATTGCATGTTTAATTTTACAAAGAACTTTATGGAAATATTGTTGAGATTGAAAATCAGCTTCTCATAATTAACAGCTTCCCAAATCCTTTAAGAACTCCCAATTAAAAGCATGCAATGTGCTACCACGACAGTGTTTCTAAAAAAAACTAGTTTCCAGATAGGGATTAGACACTCAGCAATATTTTAATCTGAACACAAGAAATCTGAAATCCATATATAAAACAGAAACACCCTTCTGCTAGTCAAAAAACAACGAGGGAGGCAGTTCTACAGCAACTACTTGTGAAGATAAGGAACTAGTGACCAGTTCTTTTTGGCTCCTGCACCAGCAGCTAAGCTGTCACAAAGGAAAATCAAGGTCCACAAGAGCAGTGAGCCTGAAGTTCTGCCCAGGGATGGAAGGAAATGTAGAATTCAGTGAGAGAACCGACTGGGAAATGGGAATGAAATGTTTTGAAGTGATTGAGTTTGTGGGACGCTGATGACTCCATTAAAAAAGGCCAGGTGATGCCACCTGCAACATCAGAAACGATGGAAATCAGTTCTAGGTGCAGAGCTTTTATTCTGACTTCCAAGATGAGCGTTGATTCACCTCAGACTTGGCCAATTGCTCTGACCTATTTTATATAAAACAACACATCAGGCCATGTTTCTGCCTTCTAAGAATATTATTCATATTGATACTAAGAACCAAGATATTTTTTTCTCTCCACACCAGGCTGCAGGGTAAATTAATGTCTCAGACTGCAGCGACTTTGGATTACGGTAGTCTTGTCAATAATTAATACAGCTCTACAGAGCAGAAGCATAGCAACAAGCTCGATTAACCAAAATCCCTTGTGCTGTGACACCAGCTTCTCTTTGAATATGCACACACAACACTGCTAAAAAAGGACAGGAACCTTCAGGACCCTGATGTAAGAGCTCTAAATGCCACAGGGTGTTTTTCTCCCATTTAAAGAAATACTCTATAAAACAAACATTTTTATTGGAACAATTCAATAAATTAAAATCTGAACAAATATTGCTGTCTTTTGGCTGACCTCAAGAAACAAACCCAACTCCATCGGGCGAGCTCTTCTCAAGTCTCAGGGATTTCAGAACCCCAAGACAAGAAACGAAAAGCAACGAGCTCAGACAGCAGCAACACAATTCCATCAATGCAGGCACAGTGATCCATCGTCCTTGGAAATGGCAGATGAAGCAACCACACTCCCTGCATGCATGTTTCAGCAGTTATTCCTCCATGGATAGGCTTCACGCTCCATGACGGTGGTTATGAATTACAAGGCTTGCACTGAAGTTTGAATAGTGACTCAGGAGGGGTCAATGACACCTGTGACTTGCATATCTATGTATAGCACATCGTCCTCTGATCTTCATGCTACTCTAACAACGGGAGTACTGAAGTTATTCAATCTACAAATGGCTTCAAAGTGAAAAGATCCATTTGCAAATTAATAGATCATAAAAATATATATATTTTAACACTCCCAAGTATCAGACTCCCTGAATACAGAAATCTAATCAGTTGTAGTCTAAATTAGTTCCTCCTCAAGAATTTTTTTTCCTAAAAAAAGTTGCCTCCCCCAAGACAATCTATTGTTCATCCACAGTCTTAATGAGGCCATTGTTATTTAAGGACACGACCTGATTTTCTCAAGGGTATCAGTACAGTTTGAACACTACCCACTTCTACCCTAGAATTCAAGAAAGGCACCAAATCCATAGTACAACTTGCGAGTTTTCAAACTGCAACTTCATTTTGCCATCAACTTCTTCCTTTAACATAGCAGCCCATTTTGCAGCACAGAAGATAGATGCACATAGTCAGCATCTTTGAGTTGAGTTTGAGGAAGGTCGCTGCATCCTACTAACTGTTGCAAAAGGAAACACAAAAGTTGTGGTGTTTTTTTTCCTGAAACCGCTGTTCACAGTGATTGCTTTTATTCTCCTAGACAAATTAGGCCTTCCTACAAAGAGCAGAACTGGCTGTTCTTGCTGTGTTATCCCTTCCTTCACTCAGTGGCTGCCCATCATCCCTCTCTGCTGAGGGTTCCTCCTCCATGCAGCACCAAAGGACGAAGCATTTCATCCCAACTGCTCTCAGGTGAACAAGGAGGAGGATGGTGAATCGTTCAAGCATCGCAGGGAAATAATTCATAGTCTCCATGTAAGTAACTATGCGCACTTCCATTGCAAATAAAGGTGATTACAGCAATTAGTGCCTCCACAGAACTAATATTTATGTATGACCTGACAGAAAGCCAGCATTTCAAGGAGAACTGCAGGACAGAGCCTTTGGAGATGTCCTTAAGCAATGCTCCTTCTGTCAGTGAATCACACAGGGAGCAGCCCCAGGTAGCTGCACATCCCTGCCCCGTACAGCTCAGTTGAAGCCACCACCACTGCTCGAGGTTCTACAAGAATCCCATCTTTAAAGGGGAGAGGGTCTCCTGGCCACTCTGATGCATGCATTCAAAGAGGTATTGTTTGAAAAGACAGTTTCTTGGACATTTCTGACACATTTAAAAAAAAAAGAGCATGAGCTCCTAATGACAGCCCCTTTCAAATACAAAGCACAAAAAACAATGAGTGGCCTCCAGAGTAACAGCATAAAGCTTGGAGGGGGAATAATAATAATCAAAAAGCTTATGTTCTTATACAGAAATAGATAGAAAGTCCCAAATTCTTGCCCAAAATAGCTTCTTGGAACTTTCTGAAGTTCACTTCATGCTCCTGGAAAGCCTGGCACAGAAGCCACCAATGCTGGCACTGCTGGGGATTCCACACATGGCAAACCTGATGCACACCAGTGATGCAGAAATCCTGCCCAGCACACAGCCCTGCCATGCTGTTGGATGCTCCCTTCCACTTCAGTTAGATTCTACATTTCTCAATTTCTTTTACACTGAAATTTGTCTTCTTATTCCAAAGCCCCAAACCACGTTTAGTTCGTATCTACTGGACTAACATGCAATTTAATAAATCAGAATATTTTCTGGTGCATTTGCTTATACATGCAGACACTTCTCAACAAAAATCTGCTACAGCATTCATCCATGTAGCCTTTAAGCTCAAGGAGCCAGTTGCTGCAAAAAAAATAAAAAAATAAAAAACTCAATACCTAACCACAAGGGCCACATCAAAGTAATTTAGCATAACCAGAAAACACACCACGTCAAGTTAAACCCCAATCCCTTCATTAGCGGATGGGAAAGTCTATTTATGCTCAAGCATTCTCTACTTAAGAATTACCAAAAATAGTCCTTCGAAAGTTTGCTGCCCATTTCCTCAGAGCTCAACTAGCCTCAGCTCTGCTGCACTACCCTGTGCTTTGTAACACTGCCAAGACAGAAGTCACGCAGGGACACCTTTACGGACCAGCAGCTTGCACTGCAAGGGCTGAGAGCAGCAGAGTGGTCACAGAGCCCGGCAGTGTAAGTGCAAGAGCACCTAGCCAGAAGCTCACCTCTTCTCTAGCACTGCAGTTACCTTCTCTGAGGATGAACAGCCAAACTCTGTAGAAGATGAGCATGCCTAGCAATCACAGAAATGAGGATAAACGTACACTACAGGAGCACACAGCATTCTTCCTAATGGAATTACTGCCAAAGCTCTCCATGAGGCCTTCACGATTCCTTCAGCTTTAAGAGAAATATTACAAATGTGAATTCTAGGCTGTCCTCACGAGGCTGTTGTAACTGGCACAGCACAAATCTATAAATATTGGATCAAATTCTAGCACCGCTTTTTACATTATTAATTCTAGAATAAAATAGCTCTCAAAGTTCTTCAGCTTTATCAAATTATTTTCTAAGCCCAGGAGAGGGGCCAGGAGGCACGAGACAAACCCTGCGTGCAGATTTATGCTTAAGTACTGCTTACACTGCACTCTGCCTGAAGGTCTTCAGCATCTGGGTACGACAGAGCTAGGTGCTGCCCAAACACACTTCACTGCAAGCCCTGCAAAGTTTCCAGTTTCAAAAGGAACACGTGCAGAAGGAGGGGAAAGAAACAAGTTAAACGACCTTGTTTACCATGTACTTGGGTCTCTGTTCTCTTCGTAAGTAAATCAGTTTAATCACACTCCAATTAGTTTGGTTCAAGCATGGCCAACTATTATGACACTGCACATAAAAACAGATTGAGTTCGCCAACTCATTCTGCAATTTGCTAAAACATCCAAACCCGCTGAGAGGCCAAAGCTAAAAAAGTACCTAAAAAACTATGTGCAGACCATAATTTAGCTGAGCAGCAAAAACGCTCCGTGTGTCAGAGACAGAAATAGCAAGCAAGTCCAAAACCCTTCTGTCAGACATCAGCCATTTGTATCACTGCTTCTCACTGATGGTAAGCAAGCATGGATAGTGCACACGTGCGTGCACATGTACAACCTGCAAAGACTCTTCAATACGTATTTGGGAATTTTAAACATATTTGACAGATTCCAAAGAGTTCCTGTGAAATTAATAAGGGAGGCAAATCAAGGAAGAAGATTCACTGCTCTCGGGGGAAAAAGACCCATCAAATTGGAACTTTTCAAACCATGGAAAAAAAATAAATCCATGTGGTACTTCAATGCCAACAAACGTATTGACAGAATTATTCATTGCATCACTCACAGAACTACTGCTACCATCCTTCTTCTGAGATCTGTTGCAGAAACAAAAAAAAAAAAAGTCAGCAGAAATGCTGAATACTACTTTCTGAAGCTGTGAAAACATACTTGTTTACACAGCAGCGCTGATGACAAGTGTGCAATGCATGGGACAGATTCCCAGTGCAGATGTAAGCGCATCACCTCATTTCCTGATGAGCTGCACACCAACCCTGCCGCCTCCACAAGCACTGACAACTTCTTCCCCCCCCTTCAGACAAGGGCTTAACCATAGCACCTCCCATATCTCTCCATAAGCTGCAGTTTTCAGCTTGCTGCATTTACAGCCAACTTGCAGAAAGTGTTTAATAAACACCAAAAAGACAGCCGTCCACTCCCACCCAAGGCTGAAGCTGGCAGTGGAATAGCAAGCAAGCACAACTCCACTTCCCTGCTGGGTCAACAGCAGACTTTGAAGCAGTGCTCATCCCAAAGTGATGGCTGACAAAGCCCCAGCTGCACCAGAGACAGAACTGCCATTTGGGAAGCACCATTACAGCCACATTCCTCAGCAAGACCAGCAGTAGTGTTCCAAAGGCACAGTGTTCTCTTTGAGTAGTTACAGATTTCCAGAAGGAGAATCTGCAAGTTCTGAGGCTATGTAAAGGCACTTGGTCTCTCTTACTTCATGTAGCTGCCATAACCAAAGCCTTGAAAACTCACCATCACTAGAAGGAAGGCTTCAAAATCTTGCCTCAAGAAGAAACAGAAGCACAGGTTTTCCTTTCTGTCTGCCAGTATCTCATGGAGTCTGGCTAGCTGGCGGGGAGAGATGGAGCAGCTGGGCAGGGCTCGTGCAGCATGGGCAGCAGCAAACCACCCTCATCTCAGACTGAAAAATTAACACATGGCACCGTGCAGCCTCCAGTTTTCCAAGAGTGATGATCAGAGGGCTGGAGCATCTCTGCTATGAGAACAGCCTGAGAGAGCTGGGGCTCTTCAGCCTGGAGAAGAGGAGGCTGCAGGGGAGCCTTACAACTGCTTTCCAGGACCTGAAGAGGCCTACAGGAAAGCTAGGGAGGGATTTTTTATAAGGGCATGTAGCAACAGGATGAGGGGGGGAGGCTTTAAAGTGGGAGAGGGTAGATTTAGAGTAGATATTAGGAAGAAATTCTTTACTGTGAGGGCAGTGAGACACTGGCACAGGCTGCACAGAGAGGCTGTGGATGTTCCTCCCTGGAAGCACTCAAGGCCAGGCTGGATGGGGCTGTGAGCAACCTGGGCTGGAGAGAAGTGTCCTGCCTACAGCAGGGGGTGGAATGAGGTGACCTTAAAGGACCCTTCCAAGCCAAACCATTCTGCGGTTCTACTGTTTGCAGAAAGGAAAAAGGGGAAACAGAACTGAGCTGGTACACAGAACTATGTTAGCTTTTTCTTTTCAACACCAGAGAAACGTCCTGCGTTTGTCAGCTCTCTTCACAAGCACTCCCAGAATTCAAGAAGCACTCTAGTATTTGTATGTTATCAGATTAAGAAAAATCTGAACTCAAACTTCAGGTTGCCAAATGGCCACGTGCAAACATACAAAAGCTATTCCTTGTCAACATCAGCATAAAGGAGGAGAGATGGATTTTATGCTTTTTCAACACTCAGTTAATAACCAGCTCCACCTGACGCTGCGTTCTCCCACGATGACAGCTCTGATTTACACAAGTAAGATGAAAACAAGAAATGGCTTCTGTAATAGCAGCCAAAAAACACAATCATCTCAAATTTTATTTTTAATCAGACTTCAGTTCTCCACAAAATGAAAAAAAAAAAAGTGTGGTAAATCAGATGGAAGACAGACTCCTGCCTTTTAAATTGAATCAAAACTAACGGGGGTAAAATGCTCCTAGGGATGGCAGTGCCCCACACCAGTGACCTGGGCTGTCTGCCTGGCAGGTGAGAGCTGGGGCAGGGAGAACACAGAACAACAAAGCACCACTGCCACTAAGCAAGTGAGTGCTCCTAACAAGCACAGCACAGGAACCATAAGACTGTTTTCAGACACGGTAACATTTCAGTAAGAGAAACCAGGGGACCCTATGGAGCTTGACAGCAGCATGCAAATCCAAGTTGACCTTCTCTTATGTCTCCATCTCCAGTCTGCCTCTCCTCACACTGTTCCCTTATCATTTCTATCCTTGCCCAATCTGCCCAGGCAGGAGTACAGTGAAGCTGACAAGCCAACATTCCAAACCCAAATGGGAACAACATGAACAGCAGTGACCACCAGCTCCATTTCCAGCAGCAGTGCAGAGCAGTACTCACAGCCACGAGCTGCCAGGCCTCGTTCTTCTCACCATGGTACAGACCTTCCTAAAAGCCCGAGCTCCAACAGCACTTGACACAGCAGTTCTTTCACACAGACTCTAGAAGAGGTTTCCTATTACTAAAACCAAGCGTGTTTTCCAAGCTGTGCTATGGAAGCAGCCGAAGCACTTCATACAGTCAGCGGACAAGAGCGCGAATTCACATTTCCTAACAACTTCCTGGATATTCTACAATTGCTTCCTGTCGGGAAGTTTGCTCAGACTCTGCAGCTCCAACACCAACAATTCTGGAGTAGAGGTGAATCGTCCAAGAACATCAAAAGCATGCTCCCACTGCTCAGACACAGCCCTGCCTCGCTAACAACAGGTTCTTCTTTTGGCCCAATCCGCCCCTCTGCAGGAGAGAGAGACGTGATCAGCTCATCCTATTTCTTTTTAATTTCATCTCTAAGCCCAGGGGGACAAGTCAGAAAGAACAGAATCACAGAATGGCCAGGTTGGAAGGGACCTCAAGGATCATGGATCTCCAACCCCCTGCCACAGCAGGGCCACCAACCTCCACATTCAATACTAGGCCAGGCTGCCCAGGGCCCCATCCAACCTGGCCCTGAACACCTCCAGGGACGGGGCATCCACAGCCTCTCTGGGCAGCTGTTCCAGCACCTCACCACTCTCTCTGTAAAGAACTTCCCCCTGACATCCAACCTAAATCTTCCTTCCTCCAACTGAAAGCCATTTCCCCTCATCCTGCAGTTATCTACCCTTTCAAAGAGTTGATTCCCCTCCTGTCTGTAGGCTCCCTTTAGGTACTGAAGGCTGCAATGAGGTCACCCCGCAGCCTTCTTTTCTCCAGGCTGAACAAGCCCAGCTCCCTCAGCCTGTCTTCGTAGGGGAAGCGCTCCATTCCCCAACAGTAACACACAATAGGTCACCACAAACATAGTAGGGGAACAGGACTTCTCCACATTATGTTAAACTTCATACTGCTTTTTGCTCCAAACTCCTATTTCCCTTTACTTTTAAGGTAACACAGTTCTTTCCAGAACAGCAATATGTGTATATATGTAGATAGATATCTGAACAAGCAGTGACTCTCTTTCATCACATTTCTTCCATTTTTACATAATACAATTTTATCTGCAACTGATCTCAATGTGTAACATACACCAGCTACTACCAGAAACCACCCACTATTGTTTGCCATTAAAATGCTGTACTTTATATTAAAAAAAAAATCAGGTTGTGAGACCTTTAAATGAAGACTTGGTCTGGGGGTGGCCTTGCAGGGCTTAATCAGACAACATGAGAAAGCATAAATGTGATCTATTAGCTCTGAAGACCCAAAGAGCCGAATTTCGTTCTGCCATCTCTTTCCTGGCTGTCTCAGAAGTACTGATTTTGTTCTTCTGAAGCATCCTCCCAAAGCAGGGCAGATCATTTTAATGTGATCCTACAATCGTGAAGCCAAAGCTTTATTTTTAGAGCAAGGAAGATATTTTATGAATAGCACTAGGCAATCATACTGCTTAAAAAAAAAAAAAAACAAACTGTAATGCAGATGGGTTTTAATGTTATTACATCAGAAAGAGATTAATAATATTGTGAAATTTATGTGAAGTTGCTATTCCAGAGAATTAGCTTGAATGCTGTACATAAACACGGAAAAGTTGTTTGTCTTTTTAAACTGTAACAAGTTTACCACTTTCTGCACACTTTAGATCTATCTGGTGAACAAAACACTCCATAGAACAGAAGAGCTTTGATCACAGGGCCCTATGATCTCTGCTTCTCACACATACTTCTTACTGCACAGACTGGAACAGAAGACACTGCTGTCCCGATTCTTCTGTTCCTTATTAATATTTTAAGGTTGTGCAAAGTATCTACTGAATTTTCATTGAGACTTTCCTTGTGCTTGCAGAAATCCTATCTGCCAGCAGCCGCCTCATCACTTCCAGCTCCACTTCCAGCACTTAACTGCTGACACCCCGCTCCCACTCACAAATTAGTGATATCAGACTTGAGCTGCCAGAATATTTAGCTATGCTCTAATATAAAGCTTGATGTTAAATAGGCAAAACTTGAAATACAGAAGCTGTTGGCTGACCCAGCTGGCTCACAGAATACACCAAGACTACTTGAAAACAGAACTGGAGAAAACCGGAGAATGTACACACACAAGTTCTGTGCTCAAAGCTCTCTATGATAAATAAATGGGAACTACCTGAGTTCTGTGAGGAGATGGACAGCAGCTGAGGAGGAGCAAGGGGAACATCAGTGCCATGTTTCAGTAATTCACAGGGGTACGCTCCTATTTTTCCCCTCAAAACTGCATTTCGACTGCCTATGGTTTCTCTCTCTTCCACTTTCCAAGTGATTCATTTTCTTCTGAATGCGAATTAGGCCTTATTTTGATCAAATATTTAGGGCCTTTTAGACATTAAAAGCCACAGATTACAAAAAAGAGAGGTCAAAACCAGTGAAGTAAGATTAAAATGAAGATAAGCCACAAATCCTGAAGAAAGGAATGGAAAAACAGCCAGCAAAACAAAATGCAAAGAGCTAAGAGGTTTATCCATCCTCCTTGTCCTCCTGCCTGGCTCCTCACTGCTAAACAACACTATGAAGGTCTTAACCACACAGGAGCAGACAAAAGGGCTCCGAATATAGGTCAGCAGAGGGTTTGGATCCAGCCACAGACACTAATTAGATCACTTCCAGTTATTAAAAACAAGAGAAATGAAAAAAAAAAAACAAAGGGTTAATGCTCAAACCATTTTGATTCTCTAATTGTGAGCACAGCCCAGTGACCAAGCCAGCAAGGACCTCCAGCACCATGAGACACCGATGGCAATGCACTATGGTGGGGGTTATTCAAATGTGCTTGCAAGATATAGAAGAACTCCTTCATTTTTCTGGAGAACATTGACTGTTTTGTTTGACGCTGCCAAAACCTACAAAGCAAAAAAATATTTCTTTTTCCCCCTGAAGTATACGGTATAGCTCAGTTACACAGGATTCCTTGTACCAGCTTGTTTATGCCTTCTCTTCTGTGAAACAAGCCTCTCTGTCTCCACAGTGGAAAAACCCACTGGTTTATATCCTTTTTGAGATGTATGCAGCCAATTAAATTGTAAAGCAATACCTGTTTCAAAGTCTAACTGAAAGAAGCGATACATTCCTGCACTGGGATCAGAGCCAAAGAGGTCACCTTACACCCTGTGCTCACGTGGGAATATTCAGGTTTGGGAATCTGGTGTTTTGATTTCCACATAAAGCAAAAGTGGAGCTTGAAAGGCTGAAATATTGCGTATTCTGTGCACGCCAATCGCGTGCATTGCAAACTGATACAGTTAATATTCCAAAGAACAAGAAATGACAGTTTGCAAGTTCACAGTGATTTCAAGCCATTCAGGAAAGTGACAACTGCTTGCAGCTCCAAGAGGCTTCTCCAAACTACTGCCAAGTTTAGTCATACCAATGAACTATTGTGTGACCACCAGACAATATGCATAAGAATGGTACAATCCGCACAAAACAACAATGAAGTGAGACATTACAGTGAAATCCACCCATCAAAAAGCAAGTTGAGTTGATTTATTTCCATGCAAAAGCTGTCATGAATCGACTTAGAAGTTCTATTTTCATTTTGAGATTTCTTCCAAATAAGCAGCGTGCAGGCCAAGTGCCTGCTGCCACTGCAAGCAGCCCTGGGGGGTTGCTGAGCACCCTGCTGACCAGGCTCGTGCCTACAGAGCTCTGCTAAGCTCACTTAGCAGCCAAAATATGGGAAGATCTACGACAAGAAAAGCTATAAAAGGTAGCAAAAGCTGCTAAAGAAAGCAGGAAGCATGCAAAACTGCAAGTCAGTTACGATTTGGTGATGTGACAAAGCATGCCTTAGCCCCATCGTCAGGGGTTCGGTTCCCTGATGGAAAGCAGTACCAAAACCCCAGCATCCACACCACTCCAGTACATCCCACTTCCATCAGAAGAAATGCCTTGGTGATAAAGGGGCATCCTCTCAGTGCTAAGTGTTATTCTTTGTCTAAGTTTAGCAGCATAAACCAATCTGCACACACACTTCCCTCCTATCTCTGGTAGATGCAAATTAAAAGTTGTACCCTGAAGTTCTCTGAATGGATCCTACAAGTCAAGTAAATTCACCAAAACAAGTACTTACGTTTTCATGACTTGTCTGATAAGAGCTGTCAAGTCAAATTCACAGGCTGCATTCTTCTGGATCAGTGAAGTGAGCATAATTGCACTGCTTGCTTTGGAGCTTTCATGACATAAGGCAGCTAGCAGTGGGGTACTCTCAGACCGATCTGTTTTGATGTATTAAAACCCATATTGTTTAGGCTACATGAGAACTCCCTGCAACGGCTATATGTGTTTAGTCAGTTCAACCCCTTGGTCAGACCCCTACTATGCCACAAAACAAAAGATATCTCCCACTCAGGAGACATTTCTCTACCTGTATGCTAAAATGCCATCTGAAGAATCCAGGAAAGCTAAATACAAGAAGTATCAAAATCAATTTGGGTCACTAAAAAAAAGGAATCTGTATATTGACTAGCTACTTGGTTTTCACAGAAGACACTGATTTAATATTGGCATTGTTAACATCTAACAGCGAGATCCATCCCACCTCTCAAGCCAAGGGCACATCAAAGAGCCACAGCAGTGCTATACTTCAGGAAAGCAGAGCTGCAACCCACGTCATTTGCCCACACCCCAGGACTTCCCAGTGTTCTACAACATTTTAATGGTTCAACCCCAGACATCAGAAAAGTAAATTTTCACGTCCAAGTCGTGTGTGAAATCAATTGCGTTGACAGAAATACCATTTGAACACATTTACTTTCTAGAGACTTTTCTGCAATTGTCTTTGGGTAATGAAATTCATTTCATTTTCATAGCATGTGTATTTTTCTCGCCAAGAAATAGAAGTCAGGATTTGTTTCCACCTCTGTATAAATCTACAAAGAAGCTCTTCACTGTGAAGATATTTGCAGTGCAAATGCGAATTGAAATCAATGGAGCACCTACACACACTGCCACAACAGACTGCAGAAAGCTTTGCCTTTGAGACCCACAAGAGAAAAAACAGCTCCATTTCTTAAGTCTTCCTAGAGTTTGTCACTGCTAAAAGTTTACATGCTTTTAAAGCAACTGCTAGCCAAAAACTGGTATCAGAGCAGCACGGCACAGCAAGGCGTAAAGCAATTAATTGTAACCCTGGTCCTCAGCATTTATGGAAAGAAATTAATTTCTCAAGCAAACCAAAGAGCATAAATTCAGCCTGCAGCTCGCCCAGCACCACAAGCCAAGCATGCCACGCCGTGTGGGAATTATTTCTTATCCTGGGAGGAAAAACCTGCTCGACCCAGCAACTCCCAGCAGATGCAGGGAGCGCTGCAGCCCTCCGTCCCGCCTGGCTCCTGCTCACTGCTCGCTCCAGCCCCCACCGCGGCCTCCGACATTCCTCTGCTCTGTCAAGCAATGAAAATATCAGCAACAGGATTAGAGCGAGCCTCTGAAAGAAAGGCCAGCTCAATAACATCCAAAGCCTTGGGAAGAACGCAGCCGTCTTCTGGGGCTCGCAGTGCTGGTAATCGCTCTAAGTGATGACCACTAATGGCATTTTTTTGAGCTTCAGACAAATTAAGACTTTAAATTTGGTGATATTCTCGCATCACTAAAAGGCTTCAGTTTCTTGCAAGTTTGAGAGCGTTCACAAGGCATGGTGGGCTTCTGCTCTTGCATTAATATGTGCTAAAAAAATAGAGACCAAGCTAAAATAGAAGCAAGACTTCCCTTACCGTTTGAAACCTCAGCGCAGGCACAGCCAGCAACTCCATTCTTCTATTCAGCTCCATATCAGAGTGGCCAAGGGTTAAAGCATTTAAGAAAAGCCTTAAGAAAGGAAACATTTTTTCTGCAGAGGAACGAGAGGAGCATCTAAGAAAGGCTCTGAGCACTACACAGACGGAGAGAAAACAGTCTTGAGGAAGAAGATCCTCACCGCGGTATTCAGGCTTGCTTGTTACCTTCCTTTCTTTATCCAAGGAATTGTATCTGAACAAAAATCCTTCACTCATGCCTCCAGGCCACACTCAGATTGTCACAATTACAGACAGGAAAAATCCTTCCAGTGTTCACTAGAAAAGCACTCCTGACAGCTACAAGCAGGAAAATGCTCTCCTGCTCAGTTCTGGGGTGGGAAGAGAACGTTTTCCCCCTGCCCACCCCATCCCTCTGTATCCCACCTCACCTCGCAGCTTCAGAGCAGGTCACAAAGTAAAGGCAACCACCTCCCTAGAAAAAGCTATATTTCTGTAACTTGGCAAGTTAAATCCTACTTCCACACAGCACATATACATCTATGCATTCCATTAGCATTGAAAGATGCACAATCTTCCAATTTTTAAAAACTCTGATAACTGCAGGAGTTTGCAAATCCAGCAAAGTCGTAAAGGGACACGTGCACAAACACGTTACTCATCCACATAAAACTGGAGCTCAGCGTGACACGTTGCTCATTCTCACTCCAAGGCAGATTTGTACAGAAGAGAGGAAGACACAAAAAGATCCGTCAGACTCCTTCACTGCCATCATCTGCTGCATTATGCAAAGCAGCACTGCTGCCTAACAAGTGCCTGAAGCCATCAGAGCTCAGCTCACCTCCTCCCTGCCTCCCCTTACACTCCACACCCAGACTGCACGCAATCCCATCCATTTTTCTTGTACTCTGCATTTCCTCTTTAGTTCCATCTGTGTATGTTATCCCCCTCATGAAGCTTCTTGCAGATGCTGGGATGCTGAGGGGAGTTTGTTGTCTTTCCAGCCATGAAAAGTCCATCAGCAGATTTAGACAGAGAATTTTTGATGAAAATTCTAACAGAGTTGTTAAATACAATGCTAACATTCAGTTTCCTACTTTTTACTTAAATTCTGCTTCCATCCACATTCCAGCAATGTAATATCATATCCATATTTCCTATTCTGAAATCACAGAAAGACTTCACTCAAAAATATCTCCACGTATCAGAATCTCCTGCAAACTTGCAAGCTTAATTTAAGATGCCTGTCCCATTAACCAGAGCTGTTTAGACTTTGTGATATTTCTGTTCTCCAGACTTCCTTCTTACTCAAGCACGGTAAGGTAACGTTGCCAGATGTTGCAGTTTTGAACAGATTTTCACTATAAACGATTTTATTGATCCTTTTCTGAAAATAAAATTGTGCAAATGCAAAAACACATGTAAAGGAGAAGTAAATCAGGCCCAGACAAACCTTCATACAGGCCCAAAATAATAAGGCATAGGGATGGCAAAGCCGCAGAAATTAAGCACTTATCACAAAGCTACACTCCTGCTTTTATCACAAGGTTGTGAAATCCAGGATAGCAGTCACCTCGGAGAGAAATGCTGGGAAAGGCACTACGGAGTTTACACAAAGGGGAGGGGATGGGAGGAGCCAGTCTGAAAAGCCAGCTGCCAGCTCCCCCCAACAGTTTATTAAAGCAAGAGCTCACACATCCGAGCGTAGCCACGCACGGTACCACAGCAGTGTAACCCCAGTTTAAATGACACTTTCTGGTAAGCTAAATGGTTTGTAAAAGCAAAGCTGTGCAATAGAAGGTTAAGTGAATTTAAATGGTACCTTCTGGTAGGCTGACCTGAAAAAGTAAAGCTGTCTAACTGCAGTTCGTCTGCATCACAAGGCTGATAAGGAAAGGATCGTCACAGAATGGCTTGGGTTGGAAGGGACCTCAAGAATCATCTTGTTCCAATCCCTGTGCCACAGGCAAGGCAGCCAGCTGCTAGAGCAAGTACTACATCACACTGCCCAGGGCTTCAGCCAACCTGGCCTTCAACACCTCCAGGAATGGGGCATCCACAAACCCACCAGGCAGCTTGTGCCAGCACCTCACCACTCTCAAAGTAAAGAACCTCCCCCAACACCTAATCTAAATCTCCCTTCCTTTAGTTTAAAACCATTCCCCCTTGTCCTATCATTATCTACCCATATAAAAAGTTGATTTCCCTCCCGTTTATAAACTCCCTTGAAATACTGGAAGGCCACGATGAGGTCTCCCCCCAGCCTTCTCTTATCCAGACTGAACAAGGCAAGTCTCTTCAGCCTATTTTCATGAGAGAAGCACTCCAGCCCTCGAATCATCTTCACGGCCCTCCTCTGGACCTTCTCTAACAGTTCTACCTCCTTGCTATGCTGGGGGCCCCAGGCCTGGACGCAGTACTCCAGATGGGGCCTCACGAGGGCAGAGCAGATGGGGACAATCACCTCCTTCACCCTGCTGGCTGTCACTCTTCTGATGGAACCCAGGATACCACTGGCCTTCCAAGTTGCTAGCGCACACTGCTGGCTCACATTAGATTTTTCATCAACCAGAGCCCCTAAGTCCTTCTTGGCAGGGCTACTCTCAAGGAGTTCTTCTCCCAGTCTGTATCTGGGAATGCCCCAACACATGTGCAAAACCTTGCACTTCACTTTGTTGAACCTCATTAGGTTCAGAATGACCCACCTTTTAAGTGTGGTCCCTCTCAGGGTCCCCCTCAATGATGTCCTTTTCTTCTGTTGTGTCAGTCGCACTGCAGAAAACCCAGAGACCATGCTTAGAAGCTCCTGCAGATTCTCAGTGACACCTTTGTTTCCACCAAGCACTAACAGCATCATAATCTGGTTTTGAGTCACACCTGCGTTTGCTGATGTACCAAAACACAGATCAGTAACAACAAAAACAACACAGCTGACTTTTGCTCATCTCATCTACTGAAGGGATTCCGCTCATGCCTGCACTGTGGCCGCAGGGACAGCAGGCAGTAAGGACCTGCAGAGCACACTGTGGCTGCCTTCGAGGAATTTCACCCCCACACGCAAATGGAGACACTTAGAGCCAAGCATGTCTATCCTAAGCTTTATTCTAAACAACTGCTCCTACAGGGACACCACTAAAGGCTGCATTATGGCACTGACAGGTATATAAACAATTAAGTAACAAGCATGGGTGCTCCAGATTCAAACTGCCCTGACTGCATAAATCTCAAGAGTTATCAGAAAAAGTAGAAGCCTTTCTACTGTTCTCACTTTAAACTATTTGTTGATTCTGTTCAGTGGCAAGAGTCGCACATTTCTGAAGAAAATACGTGATTTTTCAATCTTGCAGTTACTGTCAGAAGCCCTCAACTCAAGCTACATTTCACTTTCCTTTTTTAAAACAGTGAGACACAGATGCTGGTGCCACTGGTGGTTCACTTGACTGCAGTGTGCTTTGAGGCTCAGTTCTCCATGACAATCACAGCTGGGCTGGTGAACCTCACTCCGTGTTTGGCCATATCCAAACGAGGCACTCAGTCTCACCAGTAGCTGTGAGGCAGAACAGATGAGAATTATTCCTTGTTTTTCAAAGAAATAACACCACCATCCCCATCACACTCTCTCCTCCTTTCTGTGCACTCACTTATAATAACCAACAGCCCATCAGCATGGGAATGGAGTGGAAAAATAACTCGCATCACAGGAACTACATGAAATTTAAACAATCAATAGGCTCCATACATTAATATATATAATTATAATGGAAACAATCAAAAAAGTTGCAGGAAGACCACAATAGTGGAAGGGACTACCAGAGCACTGCGGATGTGTAGGCTGTTTCCACCTCTTTTCTTAGCATCTAGACATTTTCAATAACGATCCTAACTTCAAATGAAGGGGATAATGAGGTAAAAATCCATAATAACAAAAGAAAAACTTCAGAGCCTAAAATTAAGGCTCCAAAGACCTGCAGTGGGTACAAACCACTGCATGGGAAGATTTGGGTAAATAAGCTATTTTACACTTCAAACAGAAGACAAGCCATTTCAGATTCTAGAAAAGGAAGCGACCTGGGAAAATTACGAAGCAGGGCTGTCACACCCCAAATTTGCAGTACACACTCTAATGACTCTTAAAAGTAATAAAGAAAATGGGACATGCTGTTTTTAAACAAACTTACCCTTGCAAATGAACCAGCAAAAATATTCTCCTGGGATTTCAGACAGAGCCCCTAAAACTGTCCTGTTATAGGAGTCAAGATGCTCTGCAAAGTTGCCACAGTTAGCAGAGAGCAGAACTGCAGCGTAAGAACAATCCGTATCTGTGTTACCATCAAGTCCACCAGCAAGAAGGATTAAGGCGTATCAAAAGCAATACATACAGCGCAGCATCACACTTATCAGCACATATATAACTGGATTAATGGGAAAAAAACACCTCCCTTAATGTGCACTGGAAAGTATGCCAAGGCAGCTCCATGGCAGCCCACACCTGCCCCAGCACAGCCAGAGCACCTCACCTCCACGCCGCCTCCCCGCAGCGCGCGTCCATCACGCTTCGTTCACCTCAACATCAATTTTTCCCTGAGAAAAAGGGAGCGGTGCCACCATTAGCCACTAAATTGGCTGGAAGTCTCCACACATCAGGAGCCGGTGCGGCTGCCAAGCATGCCTTCCATGCATCCTGTCATCACACGCTAAGCACTCTTCCTACACTCCTGAGCAGAGCTCAATACAGGTTACTCCAGGAAGGATGTAACTGTTGGTATAGGCATGATTTGGGTAGCCCTGACCTCACAGAACCACAACCACAGGCAGATGGCAGAGTCAGACTGACACCTGGAACAGGGCACAACGTGAGGTAATCATCAGTGGCTCCAAGAACTGCCAGGCCTCCATCCCTCGCTGGAAATGGAAGCAGCCTCCGGTAGTTTTATGTTTCTTTTCCTGAAGGTAATATGTTGTAAGATGAGACTTAGAGGTTTATTCTCCCCTGGGAGCTAAGCAAATGGGATTTCAACATGAGGGTGAAAAAAAACATGAAAACTAAAGCTAAACTGAAAATTCATTATCAATTTAGAGATGAACTTTTAAGAAACGTTTTGTTAGAAAATTCAATTAAAACTAAACTACATTTTCCAACAAAATCACAGTCTATAGATCTGCAGTGGATGCGATACAACACAGGGTTCTTCAGAGCAGTGTGCAACAGAACACACGGGTTTTGTTCCCAGTGCTCTCCACACCCAACCTCTAAACCCAGCTGAGCCCAGGCACCCTGTGTCCCCTCCTGCTGACACCGGCGTTCAGCAGCCATGTGGTGAGCAGCCATGGAACCAATCCCATTCCCTACGTCCTCACAAAGGCTCGTGAAAGCAAACAGAAGGGCAGAAAGGCTGCAAGAAAGGCTGAAACTAAACACATGAAAATAGGATTAACATTTGGCAGTGACTTCCCATGTGCCGTGCTTTTCATCTGCCCTGGCAGATCTCCGATAAAGGGTTCACAAACTGATAACAAAGCACTTGGGCTTTCTGCACCATGAGTCCTGACAGTCCAACCCCAAAAGTGCCAGCTCCAGCAGCACGCAGCCACCTGCACAGGTGTCCCACTAATGGTGCTCCTGGATGCAGCTCTGCTTTATTAACAGCTTTTATACTTCCTTCTTTGCCTGTTTTCAAACAGGAACATTTGGCTTTATGAATTGCTTTTGGAAATATTTCATTTTCTCATTAAAACCCATCCTTGTTTCCACATCTGCTACGTATAACACTGCAACAACCAGTTCCCAACAATTATTTTATTTTTAATCCACATGACTGCAACCCCTTCACATTTAGAAAGCAGATTACACTTCACTTCTCAATACACACTCGAGAGATTTTAAAACTCATGACAGGTCTAATGACTTAAATGACTTTCGGCAGCCTGTGCTACTTTTAGAACCCGTGTCCCAGTGCCTCTATTTGTGGCTCTCCCTCTTGCTACAGTTACATTATAAGGTTTCAATGCCTAAACCCCAGAGCAGCTTTAAGAGGAGATGTTCAGGTTCATTAACTACAGAAGAAAACTGAGTAAGACGAAGCCCACACGGCAGGCCCTGAGTGCACCCCAGTCCGGGGGGAATCACGCTCTGGAACATTAAACGAGAGCTACGAGCTGAGAAGGAGCTGGAAGTTGCCAGCAGCCCTGAAGCAGGTGGCAGTGGTGTCAGTAACAGGGAGGTACCTCTGTCAAAAGGCAGATTAAAGAAAAATCAGTGGGACCAAAACATTGAGACACAGCTCCTACACCCAAGACGCTGTAGTGGGAAGTGCTCTGTTATCACGATAACAACAGAGCATGTGTTCATGGAGTCAAACCAAAGTCAAGACAAACTTGGGGTATCTTAGCAAAGAAAATCCTAAATAAGTTTCATAGTAAAGCACTCACTGTTTTCTGGTCGTCAACTGCAGGCAGAACATGAGATGCACCAAAGGTGTAGCAAAGGAGATCATCTCTTCAAAACAATACAAAGTCTAAGTTAAATATTTTAATTGGCACAAAACCCCACTTAAAACTACACTGGTACGTACTCATTCTAGCAGCGTCCCATTCTTCACCTCCAGGTCAACATCAACATTAGACACATGTCAAAAAATGTTAAAAGCGCATCAAACAGGATAAATTTATCTAAGTGTAGCAATAATGGAAGACAACCAAGCTGGCTGCTGACATGCACTTCGACCAACTGTCAGCGAACGTGACAGCTTCAAGACATGTACAAAAGACAAGAAGTAAAAACAAAGGTGAAATACTGAGCTCCCACGTATCTGTAGAGCCAGAAAGCCCGAATCAAAACTGAGAACATGTTTGTATTTCTAAACAAAAGATAGAAATACAGGAGTATGCGGCTGAAAAAGTGCAACAGAGATATCAGTGAGAGGAAACCCAAGCCTGCTGGAACTCGAAAGGATATGAAGTGTACAGACAGGAGGCTAGGAGAGGTGAGGTGAAAATTTAAGGGAGTAGAGGGCAGAAGTACAGAAATCCATGCATCGCTCTCCACATCAGACCACAGAGCAAAAGAAATCCAGGAAAGCACAGGTAAGGCATTTCTTAGTATCACTCATCCATCACCACAAAATAAAACCAGAACTTCTTCAAGCAGGTGAAGCAGTAGGTAACTGAGTCACACAGCAGCTCTTCCACATTTAGAAGACCTCTGGTCAAAGCTATATGACAAGAGGATATTTATTAGTTGAGATTATAAAGTTGCTATGCCTGAATCATTCAAACTCGAGGTGATTAGAAAGAAGTCCTTCACCTGAGATAAAATGTGTGCTCCGATCCACAGGGCAGAACCTGCCAATGAAGAATCCCAGCCCAAGCAGAGCAAGTGGATTTTTCTAGTGGTATCTGCTGTCACATCAGCTGCACAAATTCCTTCGTGGCAAAGAAAACCCACTGCCAGTGTACACAGAGCGGTGCATTCTGAAGGGAAAAGCTCTCTCTACCACGAAATTCACCATCTCTAGATCAAACTTCACAACTCAAGAGAAAATCTTACTTAGAAAACCAGAATGCCCAAGGAACAGGAGGAATAAATACGTCACATCATAGATAACACCATGCTGTTGTCTTGCTCTTTCCCAGTAGGAAACTGAAGCCGAACCAGGAAAGCTCAAAGCCTGGCAGTGAGAAGTGGAGAATGCTGTAAGAACAGGCATGTTTAGATGGGGAGGCTGCTGCACACATGGGAATGAGTGACATAAAACCCAAGAAACTTCCAGCCACCTCATCCTGACATGAGTTCCCATCCCACACAAGACTTAGAGAAACCAGAGAGCAAACGCAGGCTGTTCCCATGATCATGGAGCTCTTTTCTATGACAGGAGCTTTCTCTATCAGTATTAAAAGCAAATAAGATTTGTATCAGGCCTGACCCAAAGGAACAGTGATGGGGAAGAGAGCAGAGACGTGACCCTGGCCTGCAGGAATGCAGGGCCCACAGTGCTCCTGAGCTGGAGGGCCCCTCCCTGCCTCCCCCTGGTCAGGGCAGGTTTACCAATGATAAAAAAGGCTTACCACAGACTGATGGTCTGTTTGTCTCATAAAATTAAGATGCTGTCTTTAGCATGAATTCTAAATGGTGAAAACCACTCAGAATTAAATACAGCATATAAAGCTGGGGTTTCAGATTTCCAACAGCAGCCTGCAACAATACACATACAAATTGGGCTCACTTATTTAGACGGAATTAATCAGGATTACCACTTTCATCTTAACAATTTAACTGAAGAACTAAATCAATAGCACCCGATCAGTAAAATATTACTGTTGTTTCCACAGTGCTGAGGCGTTTTCTCTATTAAGAACCCTTTTTTTTAATTATTATTTTTTTAAAAGATCAATATCCTCAGAGCATCAATGCAACCATTCAAGGAGCACAGACCTGCATCAGCACCACAGCCTCAGTGAGGCATCTCCCCCTGCAAACACACCACTACCCCACCTGCATCCCCAAACGCAGAGTGAGGATTTGTTCTTTTTCAGAGGTTGAACTCCTGCTTCTTAATATTCATAGGAAAGCAAATAAATCCACTCTGTAACCAGCATTTAAGTTCAACACACAAGAAGCTGCAATCTTGGCCCTGCAGCTGGCTGAATTCTAATCCTGCAAGCACCGACACCCACAACAGCCCCACAGGGTGAATGGAAGCAGAGTGCCTCCCTCCCACTCACTGACACCTGGAAGCTGTGGCAGATCCTGCACAAGGAAGGAGCACTGCCAGCCATCAGCAGGAACCTCAGGTGTACCTCCTCCTTGCTGATGCAAAGTGAGCTAAAACACGCTGGCTGTATTTTATGCAGGAGCTAGAGATGGTGCAAAAACGTGCTTTTACTCTTCCACTATTCCTCTGGCTGATGCTGCACAAGTTACATTCCAGGGTTTTTTCATCACGACAAACACAAAGCACACTGCAAAAGGCATCTCCAGCCCGGGCACTCACAGCTGGGGACAGGCAGCAACACACTACAAAGCCCTCTGGAAGGCAGCTGGAGTCACACAACAGCTCTCACTCACGAGACACAGGCTCCAGGGTCAGCAGCCCTTTCTCCTTTGCCTATTTATACACACGTGTTATCAGCAGCGTTGGGGCACACGGATCTCAGCAACCAAACTGCTTGTATCAGATGGCACACAACAGCCAGTGCACACCAGCCTGGTGTACACACAACAGGGACATCAGCTGGAGACTTGTGCTGCAGGGACGTAACTGAAACCTGCATATCTGTGCTCTATTTTTAGCTTGTCATATGTTGAGAAATCATCAAATGCATGAAGAACAGAAACAAATCCCAACTTTACGTTCCTCAGGCACCCAACAAACCTCTGCTTCTGTGTCATTCAGCTCCCATAGTGCAGCTCCCACACACCACGGGCAGCCCTGGCAGCAGCACACGTGGCACAAGGAGCTGCAGCCAACGCATTGCTGAGCACCTGTTACACTCCAGAAGTCCAGCACACCTCTGGCTCCCATTGCTTCCAGCTGGGCACTTCCCAAACCACCAGTTTATCCCTAACAACAAGGCATGCACCGGTGCCAAGGACTTCACCAACCCCAGCGAGAGACGGAACAAATTTCCTGCTTCTGAACAATCTCACCTGCGATCTTAATGCTGCACCCGGTTTATCACAGCTTTCCTATTAATGATTAAAATTGACACCAATTTCAGTTTTGTTCTGAATGTAATCCTGTTTAGATCAAAGTTTTCACGTTTATCTCATGTAGGTTTCAAAGTAGCACGAGGCAGGAGCTGATGCTCACTCCTTGCTACTAGTTAGCTGAGGGGATAAAGCCCAACCTAAGTGAAATGCTGTCCTACCTCTGAAACAAGCAGCTCACTTCACCTCACACATAAAGCAACCAGATCGATTGTGACACAGGCTCATGTTTCCAGATACTTGAAAAAAAATGCTTTAAGTTATACAGTTTTCTTCCTAAAATAATTCAGCTACGCTCCTTTCTTCTTCAGAGAGCAATGACTGCCTATTTATAGATGGAATCAAATGTCACTGAAACATTCACGGCTACGAAGAACGTGGCCTTCCAGACCTCCAACTTCTGCTCTTTTGTATCTTTTTATCAACCCCAGAAGGCTCAGAAACAGAACACTATTCCTTCTGGACACAAAACACTTCAGTCTCATGATGCAAAGGCACACATCTACCCTTCATCAAGACCGAACTACGTGGTCCTCTGCCACAACCAACAACAGGACCACCACCCCCACACCCAGCACACAATGATGAGGTGCACAGCACTGTCACCCCACATCTACCACACAAAAACAAGGGCACAGCACTGTCATGCCTAGAACACAACAATGGGAAGCATGGGAACAGCACCCCTGCAACAAGAACACAGCAACAGGGAGCAGAAGACAGCCATGCCTAGAACACAACAATAGGAAACACAGCACCATCATCCCCACGCCTAGAACACATCAACAGGAGTGCAGCACTGCCATTCCCACAACCAGAACACATCAACAGGGGCACAGTGCTGCCACCCCAGCGTCGAAATGACAACAGAGAGGATCTCTGTGCACGATATGGAACATTTGTATCCGATTCCCTCTTCCACCAGCACAGAGGTATTTGAATGCGCTTCTCCCACTTGCCAAATACAAATGTATGCGGAACGTCTCTTACTTAGGAAAAAAACCTACTACACATCAGATGTGCAGCAGAACTTCATCACACTTGCTCCCAAGAAGCGTCTCACCTCCTCATGGAAACAAAGAATCAAAGCTGCCCCTTTTCATGAACTCCCCCCCCCTCCCCGGCAGGGAGTAATGGACTTTCCCCTCAGAGGAAATCCTGACTCCTGGTCCTTGTGTGGGTGGGATGGGGCAGCACATGGCTGCGGTGCAGGAACACGCTCCACAAGATGAAGAGAGGAGGCAATGAGGTGCACTGAACTTCCAGTGCTGCCACACTGCTGCTTCCGAACTCCCACTCTGGCACACACAGCCTCAATGAATATTTTGCGTATTTCTGTGCACTGCTGCCTTAACTCACCCCTTTGGTGATAATGGCTAAGGCTTCGCCTACCCTTTTGATGGTTTCAAGCCATAAAGGATGTTATTTTACGCAGCTGAGAGCACCCAACACGACTACATCACCACAGCGAGCTGCCAGCAGAGCAGCGAACACCCAAACAAAACTGCACATGAAAACAGTAACTATTACAGAGATACAAAGATGCTTGTATCTAATGCTTGATTTCTCGAAGGGAAAAGAAAAAAAAACAGCAGTCTTCAGAGGTGGAATCCGCAGAGCCTGTGCTACAGCAGAGGTTAAGTCAACGCGTTCCCTGCCACAGGATGACACCAGGAGGACCGGCTCTGCCCAGCGCGATGCCAACAGGACAGCGGCACCGCTACCTGCCGGCTCCCAGCCTCCCTCGGAAAAGCCAGGACCCACCGGGTGCCGCTTCGAAATAAAACCCAGCACTCCACACGCGAGATCCTTTCCAAGCTCCGCCGACGAGGATCGCCAAAGTTTTTTCCAAGCCGTCATTTTGTGGATAACGCTGCCGCAAAACTACGGCGCGGCTCCGACCTCTCGGACCAACTCCCCTCGCCAAGGCCCATCGGAGGGCCGCCCGCTACGCTCCATCCGGACGGGATGACGGCCGCCGCAGCCCTGAGAGCCGCGGCACGGCGCAGAGGGGCGCCCAGCACCCAGCGCCCCGCTCAGCGCCCAGCGCCCCCCGCCGCAGGTGGCCCCGACCCCCGCCCGGCCCCAGGTGCGCCCGCCGAGCTGCGCAGTGGCCTCTACCGGCGCCCGTCCGGCTCGGACAAGTGCGGCGGGAGGACGGAGGAAAAAAAAAATAATAAATTTAAAAAAAAAAAAAACCCACAAACACACACACACAAAAAAATATATATACATCAAATCACAGAATGGGAAATAAAAGCAGCCCGGGGCGGGGCGGGGCGCTCTGCCCCCGCCGCCCCGCGCTCCCCCCGCCGCTCCCCGTACCTGTCAGGGGGCTCCGGGGGCCGCTCCGCGCGGCGGCGGCCGAGGGCTGCGGCTGCCCGAGGAGCAGCGCCAGCCAGAGGGAGCCGAGCAGCCGCCGCGCTCGCCCCGCCGCCATCGCTCCGCGCCCCGCGCCCCGCAGCCGCGCTCCCAGCGCCGGCCCCTCCTCCCCGGGGGGCTCCTCCTGCCGCCGGCCCGCGCCTCGCTCCCCGCTCTCGGGCCCCGCAGCCTCGCCGAGCGGGCGGCAGGCAGGCAGGCAGGCAGGGAGGGAGGGAGGGAGGCTGCGGTAGGCTCACTCCATCGCGAGCCGGTCCGCGGTCCCGATCCCGGCGCCGCGCTCCGCGGCTCCCTCACACGGAGCCGAGGGGCCGCCCGCCCCGCCCCTCCCTCGCTCCCGCCCCCGGCCCGCCCCGCCCTCCCCCTCCCGTCCGCGCATGCGCCCGCGCGGAGGCGTCACCGCCCCCCAGCCCCGCAGCCCCCCCTCAGCGCCAGGTGTGCGCGCGCCCGCCCGCCCGCCACAGCGCCTGCGCGGGACGCCGTGCCGCCCTGCCCTCAATCCCGCCCCGGTCCACACCTCGAGCCGCCGCGGTCGCGCTCTCTTTCTCAGAGGGAAACCCTGCGATGGGCAGCGCTGCGGGGCGCTGCGAGAGCGAAACGCGGCTCGGGGGGTGCGTCTCTCCGAAAAGCACAAAAATCCCGCGTCTTCTTGTCCAGCGTTCTGTCGGGAAGCGGGTTTGTCCTCCGCTGACGGCATCCTGGAGCGGTCCCGCTGCAGGGCCGCCGCCTCCTGAGGAGGTTTGGTTGTGGCTCTTACTGAGCACCGGCTGGGGCTGGACGCGTCACCGCGATGGGTAGCGGAAACCCCGTCTTCAGCCACCACGATTAGCCGCA
This sequence comes from Phasianus colchicus, assembly GCF_987193195.1. Taxonomy (NCBI): domain Eukaryota; kingdom Metazoa; phylum Chordata; class Aves; order Galliformes; family Phasianidae; genus Phasianus; species Phasianus colchicus. The sequence goes on along the minus strand of NC_143447.1, from coordinate 2,117,941 downwards.
CAGCTGTCGTGCTGGGAGCGCCCAAGTTCACACCTCAGGTTACGCTTCAGAGCTGCCGTCATCCCTTCTGTCAGGCCAGAGGAAAAGGTTATCCGGGCCTACAGAGCACGAGGGTCGCCTCGTGAGAGACGCTTCCTCGCGGAGCTCTGTGGAAAAGCCCGCTGAGCACGCTGCTGTTGTTTGCGGGGTTCGCCGGTGCCGTCGTGCAGCGGTTTGACGCTCGCAGAGCAGCCGCAGCCCCAGGGAGCAGAGCCGGACCTGCCGTTCCAGTTCCGCGCTGCCCCGCTCCGTGCCAAGTCTGAGCGCACCCGGGCTGAGCGGGGAACCCGTCCTGCCAGTCCTCACCCAGCAGCGTGAGCGGGGAGCTCCTGCCGTGACGTGCGGCGGGACGAGGAGTGGGTCGGGGAAGTTGGCAGGCCTGGAGTAAGGCAGGTTCTCCAGGGCGAGGGGAAGGAGCTGGGCTGGAGACGGGGTCTGCCTGCAGGGAGGGATGAAGCTGAGCTCGTGCACAAGCCTGGAACCGGCCTGCTGGGAGAAGACTCAGAAACAGAGTAGGAACAGGAGAAAAACGGGAATGAAGACCATCTGGAAAACTGTCACATCTACTGGCAGCAAGTGTCTGAGATGCACTGGGAGCGTTCCTCACCCTCTTACAGTGCTGGACTGCGTGCAGGAGAGCCAAGCTATTTCTTTCTACTTTTAGAGCAAATTTCCACATTGCTGATGGCCTACATAGATACCAGTTTAACACGGGATTACGTTGCTGTGTTGTTGTTTTGTTTTTAAGGTTACCTCTACATGAGAGAGAAACAGACATGGCAAACTACATTAAAGCAACATTTGTTAGGCTGCAAAGAAAAACACTTCCAAGTTATGAAATACCAGAATAAAGGTTGCCAGCACAAACAGATAGGCCTGGCTCTGAGGCTAACCAAGGTCAAGGAACAAAGGTAAAAGCCCAAATAACTTAATTTCCTATAAAAATTAGATGTAGATATTTTATGTACCTTGCAGGGGACTGCAGGAAAAGCAAGCACCGTGCTGTGGTTCAGGTGGGTGCTGCTCCAGGAAAGCACTGCAGCCTCAGGATGGTGCCCCAGAAAGAGGCTTGCAGTGCAATAGTTGTGAGCCTGCAAGGCCTAAAGCCTGGTTTGACATTCTGAAGTCTTAACTGTGGTAAATGAGAATTTATTCAACTTTGACTAAGTTTTATTCAGCTTTGCCATGTTGTATTTTCTGACAGAATCAGGCCATGAGTATTTCTAATTGGATAGCTAAAATTAAAAGATATTTTTTACTATTCCATCTGTATGCCTAGATTCTTCATCTGTAAAATATGGGCGATACCAGTTCTCACAACAGCGTTGAGAAAATGAATTAGAGTTTGTGAAGCACTTGGATACCATAGTGATGAGCACCATGCAGAAGCCCAGGAGGAAATGAATAAATCTGTCTTCAGAACAATATTTGAATAGCATGCAGTAAATAAAGCATGGGCCACATAGTGAACAGCAAGGAGAAAATAAAATTATTACTTAGTGAGCACAGTCTATTCTGCACAATGAGCAAGGCTGGGAACCTGTCGAAAGAACAGCATGTGATCTAATTACAATTAAATAGTGCATCATAATGCAAATGCACAAAAGGCAACAAATCACAGTTGCATAGGCCACCATAACATTGGCATTTCTTAACTTTGAAACTCTTGAATTTAAGGGAAAAAAAAACACCTCTAGGCTGCAGATGTCTAATATCTACACATAAACAACTCCCTTCTTCTGTAACAATCAAAGAAAGCTTTTTTTTTACCTCACCTGCCTCAGCCACTTCTAAACTATAGAGTGGAAAATGTATTTCTCCTCTTGGAGATATCTAAGCCTTATAATCAACATTTAATGCTGTCACTCAAATGTTGACACTGCACACGTGTGTGATCAACAGGGACAGAGAGTACTCTCCAGAGGAAGACCTTAATTTCAGTGATTAAATTTCTTTCTTTTGCTTGAGGTTCTTCTCATTTAAAGCCTAGCTACTGTTTTTTGGTGCAGAAATAAGGTTACAGAACAAAGACAGTTTCTCTGACCTTTTGTGACTCCCTGAGGCTAGCACTGAACCTTTCTGACTCCCGGTGAGATCTGGAAGCACTCTCAAGCTGCTGTGAGTTGCACTGGGTTGGCTGTTACCAACAAGAAGAGCAATAAAATTAAAATTCAGTGGTTCGGCTGCACTCTCATTACGTCCGCTTCTCTGATCATAATCTCTCTATTGCTTAGCAGGACTTGAGTTAGCACAGAATTGTAATCTTGATTAAGAGAATCTCCCATTACTGGACATCCTCAAGCAGCTGGAAAAGGTAATTTTGGGGTAAGAAGGAACTGCAGCATAAATAAGGACCTAGCTCATTAAGTTTAAGACTTACATCTGTGAGATACTCACCTTAAGATTAATCTGCTGTGCTGCATCCCTTGGGTAGAAGTTACAGCCACAGACTTCTGGCAATCAGTTTGATTGTGCCTGCATAGGTTGCCATACTGATCGCTGCAGAGTCTAGCATGATGGGCTCTCTTTCATTGTTCGACAGGGACTAGATTTTTTTTTTCTGTTTTTCATATTTATTGGTCACAGATGTGGTTTTGCAAGCTGCTCCAAGGTTAGAAGTCATACTCCTGACATTGCAGAGCAAATTCTAGGTTAGTAGGCTGTTTGCCAGAAAGCCTCTAGCTCTAGCACATATTTACATCGTTCCTGATGTCAACAGCTGGATAATTCCAGCTCCTCACTGGAGGCAGGGGGTCACAAATGGAGGCAAACATTCCACAGTCACCACAATCAGTTTCCCAGAAGTCTGAAAGGAAGAGCGAACTCCTTTGCTTGACTTGGTGTTTAATAGAGTCCGAAATGAGAGCGGAGCAGCTGGTGTGAAATGCTTTTAATGGCTTGGTCTGCTAAGGACTTGTTGAGATCTAATCCTATGTTTGTTTACTCAAGGATTTCAGGTGCTGATAGAGGAAACCAAGAATTCAAAATGCAAGGCTCACCAAATCCAATCCACACTCTAAAGCATAATTTCTTGGTTATCAGAATTGCATAATGATGTGGGATGCGGCTGTCTGGGCGTTCAGAGGCAGAGAAATGCAGGTAGCACCACAGGCAAAGCCAAGCGTTAAGTGCAGTCAAGGGGAGTTCTGCCATCTGCTTAACCAGAGCAAGAGTTCATCTCTGGAAGCCTGTCATGGGATGACACTGTGCCACAGACATTCACAGTGTTATCAGTTACACACAGTTCGGTACTTTTCTCTCTGTTTTGGTGGCTGTCATAGGATTTTTTTTCTTCAAGTGAGATCGTTAATGGAGCCACGCTGCTAACTGACCCCCCATTTTTCTTCCTTGTTGGCAACACCCTCACTTTTCCAGGGTTCCCACTTCTCACTGAGGTTCTGTATTGCATTTTTGGACTGAAAAACTCTTTCTGTGCCCAAAAAGAGAAGAGACAGAGGGTCTGCGCCCTCTCATGTGAACAGGATCTGCCTCCTCTGCAGCTTAAAAACCACATAAGCCAGGCAAGGATTCCAGGTGGTGTTTATCCCAAAGCATTTCCAACAATCCCACAAGAATGTTAATTACTGACACCAACAATCTTGTTCTCATTCATATAATGGGAATGCCTGAAGGTCCTACCTGAGGTTGGTCCTATTGTGTTAGGCACTGTACAATCACACAGTAAAAGCAAGCCCTTTCCTCAGAGAAGGCAGAAGGAAAAATGAACCAAGGAAAGGTACAATCAATAACTTCAACCCCTGTATGTCTCTAGGAGGTCACTCACAGATGGCTTTTATCTCACTCTCCTACTCTAGATATTTAAAACTGCAGAGATATATGTATATATAGTGATTCCAGGAGCCCCTGTTGTAAATACTGACTAAAGTATTTCTATTTGAAATTGCAGAAACTGAAGTCAGAGAAGTCATAGAAACTTGTGGGAGCCCTGTAAATATGAACAAAATCACTTCAGTCAGATAATTTAAGAGTTCAGAAACAATGGCACACGCCATTAGTAAGATGTAGTGAAGACTGGGATGATGATCTGCAGAAACAGGGAAGAATACTGACATTTGATTATAGATGTGGACCGGGACAGAGCCCTGCTGTAGTGTGACTGATTTGTTCATACGCTTCTCAGGTATCCTTTTCAAGTCAGAGTTTTAGGTCTGCTTCCTGCTACTGGAATGCTACTCTGAATCTCATCACCCTTCCAAACACCGTGAAAGAATTTATATAAAACGTAATGGGTGAGATATGGAATGGAAGAGATATTGGATTTGTTTATTTTTCCTGGAGGAATGGAGGCCAGGAAAGACAGGGAGCTGTGCTGCTGCTGCAAAAGTCCAGAGGAGAGCATGGTTATGGAGCTCATAGAGGAGAGTAAGGAACTCTCCTTGCAGAGGGTAGCAGCAGTGATTCAGCCCTGACTTGCTAAGGAGAGAAACAAGCTTCTGTTCCCAGCAGCTTCTAGTTTAAAAGCAGAGCTACACCTTGAATCATTCTGCATAAATTTTATTGTAAAATCATTTCTAACCTCTTGCAAATTTTGAGCATCTCCAAAATCAGCGCAAGTTTGTCAGCATTTCTTCCTGATTCACAGAAGTTCAGCTCCTCACCCCCATCAGCACTCTCTGATTCTCTTGGACGCAGGACTGAGCAATCTGGAGAAAGAAGGGACAGTTTTAAAAACAAGAAATGCATTTCACACAGAGGAATGGTACCACACTGACAGCTCTAGCAGATAAAACGTGGGCAGCCTTCAAATAGGTAAAGTGTTTGACTCGCTAAGGCTGTCAATCTGGCACTTTTCACACACATTAATTTTACTTTCTTTTTTTGCTTAAACATCCCTTCGGGGCAACAGCTCTGGAAAAACACCACCATCCTTGCCACTTCTCCATGCTCCTCCCAGGGGACCGGTGATGAAAGCCAGAAGAGCAAAACATGCAACTCTGATGGGATATGAAATGTGGGTGATCGTGCCATGAACTGCTGCATCTTCCTGACAGTCATGCTGCACATTAAGCACATCAGGATCTGTATGTCTGCTGTCATGATGTGGTTTTATCACATATTTTTATTTCCTCAGCACCTGAATGGCAGCTTTAGAAATCACATTACAGTCTGAGTGCTACAGGCTGCAGCCCCCTGACTGAGCCACTAAATCAGACTAATTGAAACAACAAATAAGCCCAAATAGCAGTTCCTTAGGAAAACGTTGCCCTTACAACACACTGCTTTTACTTCTAACTTAACTTGACTGGACTTATTGACTAGCTGGTATTTCTGCTACTGCATTTGAAGTCTATCGATTCTTAGAAATATGAATTGAGTTTCAAAGAGGTCAGAATGTGACTTTGTGTCCAAGAGAGACACAAAGACATTCAGAAACACTAAAGAGAGCAGTAGGAACTACAGAAACCTAAATGAGCTTTCTGGTTCACACCAACAGAGATCAGTGGCTTCTGAAGATCACTGGCCATTGGCAGCCATATGCCCTGCCCAAAAAGAGGACAGAGGCTGAACCACTTCCCAGCAAACCAGTGCCACATTGCAAGAAAATGCTGCCCAGGCTGTTGTTCCAACTACCACCCTTCCACTAACACACATTTTTGGGAAGGAAGATGCTCTGAGGACCCAAGGTTGAAATGGCACATCCTCCTTCAGTGCAGAGCGAGGTACGTGCTGGCAGGGAAGTCTGGAAGGAAAATGCTCTAAACACGATAGAATTTGCAGAAAAGCAGGATGCCTACACACTCCCAAAGGCACTGAGCTAAAACGGATCATTACCAAAGACTGGAGAGAATTTAAATGTTTGGAATAAACTTACATTGCCAAAAAAGGAAAATTAGTAGAGAAAGAGGCTGAGGATATCAGAAGTAGCCTTCATTTCTGAAAGTACAGAAGTGGATGTATTCAGTGAGAAACCATTTCTCAAAATGATTTGCATTCCATGTTCAAAAATCTTCGTTGAGGGCTGAAAAGAATTTGAGGTTTATGTCTATCTTGTCTGGAATGAACATTTACATTCTACGAAGAAGAGAAACTGTATTTTTCAGACGTGACCCCTCTGAGGCAGGTAACAAATAAGATATATTTGACAAAGGAAGAAAAGCTTTCCCACAAATCTGCTGTTTTTCTAGCCCCCAAATGGCTGCAATCTGCCTTCAAAACCCTCTTTCAGGCTGATGCTTGCTTCACGATCTGTTAGTTTTGTCTAAAACACGCTTGCTAATGGTAGTCCAGCTTTTTCCTTCTGACCTCTGCTGCACTCACCAGGTATCAGGCGACAGTCATCTGGTCCTTCTGGCATTGTTGTCACCATATCTGCGTGAGCCACTACCTCTCCTCTGCCAGGTCATTCTAGGAAGTACTTGGAGAAAAGACAGCATAGGGGAAGACAATGTCTAGGATTACTGACATGTTTCTGATGTTTACTGCTACTACTGCTGTTAATATGTGTTTTTACTGAAGAGCAGAACTCACGTATTGTGCTCAGGTTACAAAATCTTGCATTTCACCTAAAAATAACAGCAATTATGTCCATACTAGAAAGACTAAGCACAGAAAGCTCTATGATTCTTTAACCTGAATAATGTATTTGCAAAGTTGAAAAGCAAATTGAACTCAGGTAGGCGATCAGATCTGACTGGGTTTGGGAACAAACCACTCAGTAGCAGGTTTCTGACTCACAATTAATGCGGGCACCAGTAAGTCCCATAATGGATCTGTTGAACAACAGCAGCTGACTTGGAGACCACTTTTTAAAGGGTCTGAGGTCAGCAAACCAACCTTTTAAAAACATCCACCAGCTCCCTACTATTGCTGACTGGGAGAAGGCAAAAGTTTGCAACAGAAGGGAGTTTTTTTAGGGCATAGGTCTGCAGTGCTCAGAAGCAAAAAAATGCACACAATGGAATAGAACAGTGGAGCGAGCAACAAAAAGCAATTCCACCTTTGGAAAAAGAGGTGGGAACTCAGGTGATGACACCAAGAATATGCAAACAGCAACACAGCACAGACAAAATCCCCATTCAAGGTCTCGAAGCGGGTAGGGTGACACCGCAGCAGAACGTGAACAAACCACAGCCTGAAAGATAAAGGGAAATTCAGTGACTGGAAGTTGTGCACCAACTAGGAACAGCGCTAATTAGCTCCAAAGGCTACAAGCAGTCTCTTGAAAATGGGCAGAAGTGAGTGAAGTGCTTCAAGTCAGTGCTCACAGTGACCTTCTTTCCGACTAAAGGATTTTGCTGTTAAATGTATGGGGAACCAACAGAAGGCAAAAGAGATGGCCTGAAATATTAGCAGCCTGTACAGCTGTGCTGAAAAGCCTTTTCACATTAGAAAAGTGCCTTCACCAGAGCACCTGAACAATAGTGAGGATTTAAAAAAAAAATAGGGAAGTCTGCACAGGGTGCTGAGTAAAGCTGAACAGAGCCCTCCTATCGTAAAGCTCATCTCCTACATAAAATTCTTATGTGAAATACAGCAGACATTAGAGGAAGGGGTGAAAAGGCTCACAGCTCTGTGAAAGATAAGAGGAAATGCAGAACTGACAGCAAGTGGACACTCATGGGTCACCAGAGAAAGGGGAAAAACATAACCCTTTGTGATTGCAGGCAAGTACAAATAAATACATAGGAAAAAAAAAAACATTTTCTGTTTCCTGTATAGAGTAAAGTTGGGGGGAAGTGGACTGTGCCAAATATTTCTCTCTGCTGGAGGCATCAGCGGGGTTCTGACAGACACGTTAGGAAAACAGAGCACACGTTTGTGCATATTCAATAGCCCCTATGGGAGACATAATTTTCTCAGGCAGCCATTTGGGTTGTGTTTGGCACTTGAACTGTTTCATGGGCTTTGATAGCCTAGGATCTGCGTAGATGATGTTTTGTTCTGCGGGAAGAGAGCAGAAGCACACGACCAGAGGCTCAGATCAGCTTTTGAAAGACCCAGACCAGTAGAGCTCAACCAACAAAACTCCTTTGTAATGGAAATGCCATACCTAGGCATGAAATTAGAAAAGCAATGTGTACAAGGAGATTACAATGAGATTGAAGTCATCCCCAGTATTCCTGCCCTAGCAGAAAAGAATGCAAAGTTGAGATACCTTCGAGTAGTGAACTGTCTACCCAATTTAGCTGCCCAAGCAATCAATGACAGATCTTTATGTGCAGGAGCATTCTGCAGAACTAACGTACAGATCTTCACAGGGAAGCTGAAAGGAGCTAATTAATAGCCCCAGATAAACAGAGTTAAGTGCAAAACTGGACATAGATCTTTACAGACCAATGCTGACCGAGCTGAATTCTCTCCTTGCGCTCTCACTAGCACTTATGACCCCAGTGAGGCATAAAGATTAATGCTTATACAAAAAGCATTTGCGTTCCACTTTTCATGAAGCACTCGTAGGCTGACTGCTTGAATGTTTTGTCTGGTTTCAATTAGAGATAGTATTGGTCTTTAATACAGCCTTAGCTGGGAGTAGTTTTGCTCTGGACAGTTCAAGCTACTAACGCCCCCTGTCCCATTCAAGAGGAGCCTGAAGTGACACCTTTCTATCCTTATCTTTACAATCGTGAGCAAGTTAACTCAATCATAAGTCAGCCTCTGTTTACATTCCCAAATGACCAGCTCCATTCCTGTCAGCAGGGCTGCCCTGTCTGCGGCGCAGTCTGAAGCCCTCCAGTGCCCTGAACTCCAGACTGTATTCACAGTTAACCCACAAATCACTGGGCAGGCAGGGAATGTTGAAAAGTCATGTAAATTCTCCTTGTACCCAGGAGGTGAGGTGTAAGAGGCTTCAGGAGGAATTTTGAGGCTTTCCTGGACCACTGGATGCTTCCCAGGGCATCACACATACCAAACAAACTTTCTTAAACTTGTGCTATGTGCAAAGGGGATGCCAAGGGCCTCTGTCATCATGGCAAACACTCTGGTGAGCTGAATGCACTCACCAAAAGAGGAAAGCTGCACAGGCCAGCTCACTGTGTGAGCAACAAGCTTCTGAAGATGTGTATGTTGAGACAGCACCTAGAGGGAAGCATCTTCCTGTTTGATTCCACTTGCTCTCTTAATTAGGTTTCTGTAATTGTACAGCAGTAGGGAAAAGCTGGCTCCCTTTGGAGAGAGACTGCAGAAGTGGCTAATGTACATCTTCCTACATCAAGGCCTATCTAACAGTAGGAAGAGTTCCCCAGCCACCACTACATACCCACAGAAGCTTAGGGCTATATGCTAGAGTTCATCTGGCTTTCCTAGGAAAGGTAAAAAGACACAGATTTGAGGACTGGACTCCACATGGAGTCCATGCAGTTGCACACCTGGGATAAAACTGTCCTCCAAAACAACCTACAGCAAGCTCTCAAAGGAGAGGGGCAAAGGGAGCAGCCTGCACAGCCTGTGCCTCTCCTCCTCTGCAGAAGGCAGGCACAGAGACCTGGTATCCTCCTCGCTGACTGGGCATTGAGAACAAGTGCTGTGTTATCACTCACATAGCACAGATTTCACGTCAGATGTCTGGATATAACCTTAAACCTCCCTTCATTTCTGAAGGGAAGTGCTTCAGTGTCATTGTTGAACTCAGCAGACCCCCTTCAAGACCTAGGGGTGGAAGGCTCAGCACAGAAAAGTATTTATTTTAGAACTAAAGTAAGGTTTAAAACTAAAAGAGGACATCAAATAACAGAAACAGTCTGAAGGTGTGGAGAGGATTTAGGGAGATGTAATATGCTTGAGAAAAGTGAATCTCAGGCTTAAGGGCTGCAACTGATCTCAGCCCTCTCACCCCGGCTGACACCGTGGCACTGCAGAGCTGGCCGTGCTGTTCCCCCAGCCAGCTCCCTCAGCCCCAGCTTCTCAGAGGTGCCTTTCTGTGTGGAAGCTAAAGATCATTAAAATCTTCCAGAGGACAACCATGAGACCCAGCCAACATTCCTTCCTTCAATAAATAAAACAGTTTGTAGCATAGGCGGCTCTGTGAATTATTGCAGAGCACATAATAGTCCCTGTATTTCCCTACACAATCACTACGCTCCCCAGATCTAACTCATTACTGTGCTTAGCGAAGCGCTTTGAACTGCCTCAAGCATGAAAAGCACCATATAAGAACAAATTTTATTCTCATAAAAAGGTATTAAGGCAAGTTAGAGGCACTATTGACACACATGATATGTTATAATTGGCAAACGTTCACAAAGGCAAAATCCAGATTTGTGCATCAAGCTGGAGGGTACCTGTATGCACGTGGATTTTGACGTGAGTGCATCCCCTCCTCTGCCCTACAGCAGCCCCAGCCCCCACAGATAAGCTCTCATCCTGCTTGAGAGCCACAGCAAAACAGGCGTCTTGTTTAGGAGGAGAAATCAAGACTCTGCCTGACCTGATTTTAAAAGGGCACATGAACATTGCTGGCTGATGTCTGGCATTATCCATCTGCCCGTCAGTCCTTCAGTCCTTCCTGACCCATTATTCCCCCACAACCATTTCAGCCAGCATCACACCACCACCACGGATCAGAACTGCACCCTTGCACCTTAGCTGAGGCATGGTCCTGTCTCACCCTGTCCACACACCAGCTCTGCTCAGCTGTGACCTGCAGCACCCTCTGTTGTTCCCGTTCTGGGCTTCACCCAGCCATTGCTCCCTGCCAGGACTTCTCCTTTCCTGTTTCACTTTCTGTCTTCCAAAAGGCTCTGTCCTGGCCTGGGCTTTCGTTCCTTGCTTGCTAGTCTATCCAAAAAAAAAAAAAAAAAGAAATGGAGAGATGCTATAGATACAAGACTGAGACAGCTGAAGTCCTTGTTAGGCACAGCTTGAACCCTATGAGTTCTAGTGACCCAGAACTCCTTTGGAGTGTGTGGTCACTTATCTACGTAAAATTCTTCATGTCAGTACTGTAGTTAAGGATGTTATTGGAGAAGCCAAGAATGTTCTTGGGGCTGGTGGTGGTGGGCAGAACTTTTGCGTGGGCCTACAGGAAAATGTTGGGCTGTCCCAAGCTGATGTCATGTCCCAGAGGGACATCAGAGTCAGCACTCTCACTGCCGTCATTGCCGGCGACCAAGACAAATACATTAAATATTAAAGGGAATATTGAGAAATAACAAAAACTAATTCAGAAACCACAGCGCTATGTGCTTCAGGCACATGTGTGTGCACGTGTCTGCAGCCTGCCCAATGGACTCATGCAATCATCCAAGCTCCTGGCCCAGAAGCTGCACTCAATCCCTCACACTTTCCACTGCCTTGAATTCCTTCTTTAAGAAGGAAGCCCCGTGGCCCATTTTAAAGCACTAGCAGCTGCTTTGGGGCTGGACAGCACAGGGTTTTTCAGCAGGTTTCAGCAGTTTCTCTTTTGGGCTATGAGGTATTCGGGAAGCTACAGAGGTCACTCACTCATCCCAGAGGAGAAAGCTGGGTCCCCCATCATACGTTTATCTGTGCACGATGGTGCTGATGCAGCTCCAGGCCTCCCTTCCAGCTTCGTGGTCCATCACACAGCCTTGTGAGCAGGTGAAGGAAAGGCTAAGGGAAACCTCCAAACACCTGAAGTGCTTCAGGCTTCCTATTCCATGGGAGTGAGGAATGGGGAAAGCATACATGCGTTGTCCCCTTCTCCAAAGTCTGCACACCGAGGTCCTCATCCACTTCTTATTCTGGCACTTCCCGCAGGCTTCAAGAAGAACTGAGCTCAAGCCTCAGGATTTAACCCATGACGCACCTAAACATAAAAGGTCTGCATGTAAGGAGAGGTCACAAGAAATGCCATTCTGCAAGGACCTGACTATGAGATGGAACACCAGGCCCATGGCGACAGTTGTGCTGAGAACAAATATTTCTAAAGTGTTTGGTTCATGCAGTATTTCTGTTTCAAGCACACAGGAAACACTGCTTGAGAGCCTTAAATTCAAGTGTGCGCTAAAAGGTTTTTTATACCTCTCAATCTAGTTACATTTTCTTGGCTGCCCTCCACTCAGCCCACAAAGTGCTACAGGAAAAGGAGGAAACTCTTATCAGCACGCACAAAAGTAGGGACTTTTCTTCCTTCACACAGTGAAGAACTATTCAATGGCAGGACAGTCCCACAGGTCCCTTACCCACGTGCCCAGCAGCCTGTCTGTCCTCACCGCTGTTTCAGCTGAGAATGAATTCAGAGCAGTGACCTTGGTGTTGACCAGCAGGACGAGACCTGGACAAGTGATGTGCTCGCACAGCTTCGTTTTTAGATCTTTCCCAGTGGGAGAAATTGAGAACCACCAAAATTGAGATGTTCCACCAAACCTACTCATCCAATTACTGGAGCACTTTGAAAAGGTGATATGGATCAGCCTGACACCCCAAGCTTCTTCCGGAGCGCACCGTGAGCGTGCAGACACTGCGCTTCTGAGAAGCACCAAGAACCAGACAGATTAGCTTTGTGGCTTTTGTTCATTGGTTCTGACTTGCTTTTGACTTCTTGCCTGCTCCCTATTAACACCCCACAGTGCAGTTGTGTCTGACTTCACTATAACAAACCCTGATTTATACGGCCTCACACAATTCCTCCTCCTTTGTGTGGCCTTGAGAACGGCCTAACAGGCATACTAAAATGGAACCCATTTAAATCAGTCACTACCGAAGTAGCAGACAGCTTCAAAGGGTGTTATCTCTGTGAATCAAACTTCACTCTTTCTGAATAATCTGTTGGTTTTGGTTTTTTAATGAAATGTAGCTTATTGGGGTTTGGCAGATGCTGACACATCCTCCAGTGAGTAGACTTAAAAAAAAAAAACAGGTGAAAGCATGACTAAGGTTCACAGAGCTGCACAGTGTAAGGGAGAATAGATCCACAGGAAAATCAAACGTGCTACATTCACCATTCAGTCACTCAATTACAAGTATCTGAGCAGCTGTCCAGTGAAAGGAATTCAAGTTCCCTATTCTGTGGAGCATCTCTGAATACCTCTGATGCTATTCCATGGGCAGTGCAGCAGAGCCACTGTACTCCTTCCTGTACCTGTTGTCTATGGATAATGTGCCCACTGCTTCCCACGCTGCTTGTTTAGGAATGTGGCTTTTCTTTGGTACAACGTGAACACTACAACTATGTGCTGCACGTGCCAAACAGGCAGGGTGGGGTGGGGTGGGAAGGAGGAAAGAGGCTTCAGCTCAGAATGACAGTACCTATTTTTAGGCTCCCAAAGCTGTGCTGCTCCCACTCTGATCTGACGATCCAACACGTGTCACTCGAGATGTCACCAATCCCAGGCAGCCGTGACAGTGTGCTGGGCGTCAGCATCCTGGGGGAGGGAAGCAATTTTTCTGAAGTCTGTAGCAGGAACAAACTGTATCGTGGTAAGCGTAATTTGATTCATGTTATTTAATATTTAGATCAAGCTGGGCTTGGGCTTTGCTTTTTTTGTTTTTGTTTTTTTCAGTCTGAACATATCATTGCAATACAGGAGATACCTGGCTCATCCCAGTCTGACAGCCCCCCACCTGAGACACACAAAATAAGGCATGACTGGGGAAAATCCATGTCCAGGTCAGTTCTGTGTAATGGCAGTGTTTACTGGGGGCTGTGCAATATTTTCATAGCACTCCAGATGCTGCAGTCCTGGTCCTTCAGAAACCCAACCATCCATCTGCTTTGTGGGAAGAGCCCTCTGCATACCCTTAACCTGCTACCAATGTAAGACATGGGTTAGCTTAGCCCTCCCCTGACACTCCATGGTGACAACTATTCATGGACCTGAATCCTTAGGCACAACCCAAACGCAATGTCCACTTGCAGCAAGCACAGTCAGGTTGAGGTCACAGCCACGTACTGATCTGAAAAGCCAGAGCGACCTCAAAGCTGAGCGAGCTGAAGGAGGACGGGGATGGCAGAGCTCCTCTGGGCCAGCAGCACGCCATGTCACCCACTGCCACTTCTGCCAACCACCCAGCCCAAATTCACCTGGATTCTTTCATCGAGGTGGAGTTTTGGTTCCCACAGAAAAAAAACCTGGAACCAGAGTATGTTTTCATGATCGGTGACTGCAGACTGGTAGAAAATGTCCGTGCTTCTTTCTGCTCCACTCTGTGCCTTTGAAGTCATGGTAACAGCTTTTGGATTCAATCCTCTGATGAGACTCCTTGATTTATTAGGTAAAACATCTGGAAAAAATGAAGACTTGTGGCAGCGTAAATCCTCCAGAAGGAGCAGAGAGGTTTCCTCTGAGCAGCACTCCTGTCAAAACTCGAGGAAACCTGAGCCCTGGCGACTGTCTCAGGGCTGCCTGGCGGTTGCAGAGCTGCAGCCCAGAATGGCCCGTTCATGTTTCACCCACTGGCCCAGAAAGCAGCAGGCAGGCTGGGCTGAGGCCACCAACACATCAGCCAACAGCCCTCAGCGCTGGGATCATGCCACAGCTCACTAAATGCTTTTCATACGCTCTTGCAGCTTGAATGTCGGTAGCAATTCTGCCCTTGACATTAATAAGGTAGCTCCTGTTATAAATCACCGCATAGTGTGGAAGCAGTATGAAATGTAAAATACCTCTCTCCCTCAAAGAAAAAGGCAGCCGAGAAACACAGATTGGCCAGAAAGACATAGTTCAGGTCACCTGTGCTGTGCTTCTGTACTGATGAGGGGTGACTTTTCCATTCCCCAAATACAAATGGAGCAACACTGGCTTCAGCAGGAGACAAACATTACCACCCTTGGATAACGCTGATTTGGATGGATGAAACCTGTACAGGTAACAAACAAGGAGACCTGCATTTTGTGAACTGGATTTGGGAGAAGCTCTGAACGAAAACAAATAAAAAGAGAGCAGGAATGGAGCAGCAGGAGTAGCTTGCTTTGCTTTGGAGTTGCTGCTGCTGGCTTCTCCGATGAGATGCGTGTGCAGGGGCACACGTGTGTGAGCACAGCTGTGTGCAAACCTGTGTAAAATACCAGTTAGATGATAGTGAAGCCAGAAAGCACAGAGGTACTTGACTCAGAATTATTTACTCTCTGCCTCCTCCATACACCAGCCCATGTTCCAAATTTCAGCATTCATGCTTTTCCCCCAGAGAGCCATCTTTTGACAGTTATTTTCCCATCTAAATCCCCCTTCCAGCCATTTGAACAGCACAGTTCAAACACCAGCCCGAGTGCCAACGTTCTTTTTGCAGGGGGTGTGGCACTGGCAGAGGGGGTGGGGGGAGTTTGGGGAGTATTTTTTTAATCAGATAAATAATTGCTGGGAAACCAGCCACTTCTCTCCATTCAATTTATACTCTATGGGGAATCCACCTAATACCCCTTCTCCGAGTGTGAAGCAGGACGAGATGCTGTATCAAAGCAGGGAGGAATGCAAAAGATGGGATGGAGTGCTGGGAAAAAACAACCTGAGGAAGGGGCTATGCAGAAGCAGGAAGGCGAGAAGCAAAGCTGGAGGCATGCATGCATCTCTTCGGATGAAGGAGGAAAGGAGAAAATGGCAAAATGGAGTGAGCTCAGCTCTGAGCAGGGTTAGATGGGCAGCAGGGCTGGTGTCAGGAGCCTCGCACCTGCAGGGAGGCAGCAAAGCTCGAGGCAGGGCTGTGCGGGACACAGGTTCCTATGGAGAGCTGCCTGAGTCTGCAGAATGAGCAGAGTGATTTCACCCCAGCTCCCAGCAGAACTGGGAGCGTGCCAGTTCACCCCACCAGTGTAATTGGAACTGATTAATGCTTTGTTGGCCGAGGACTGGGAATGGAGACAGCTCCCAGCACATCAGGTTTCAGACATGCTTGCAGGGCAGCGCGTCTGGGCAGCCTGCCCTGCCGTCTGGGCATACCTTTTGTTTTGTACTGCTCCAACACCTAAGGCCCCAACCAGGACAAGGCTGCATTGTGCCGGGCGCTGCGTGTGCGCGCAGCAAGACGGGCTGTGTCCTGAAGAGCTCGCAGCTAACCAGACAGACAATTAGAGGTGGGGAGTGGAAACAGGTGCACAGAAAAGGAAATGATTTCCCTAAGCTCACAGGTGAGTCAGTATCCAAACCAAAACCAGAACGTGGTGCCTGATACCAGGCCGCAGCACTCGCTTCTCTCCTGTGTGCTAAAACCAGTTCTGCCGTTACGCTTCTCACTGGCTGTACATTCAGAGTTTGTGAAGAATTGCAGAGCAGTGGCACCTGAGCGGTGTCACAGCATGCGTTCCTGGCCTTTTCTTCTGCTGCTGAACAAAGAATGAAAAGCTTCAGGAGGAGAGCTGGCAGTGAGCTCAGGAGACGAGAAGGCTTTGCCCAGGTTTTGGGAGTAACTGCAGTACACAATGGTAGCAAATAAAGGAATCGACTCAGCAGGAGGCAAAGGGGAGCAAGTGGAAGAGTAACTGGAAAGCTGCAAGGAGAATATGGAATGGCAAGCAGAAATGAGACAGAAGGCAAGAAAAAATGCAGATGTGTACAGTCTGCATTTTGGAAAGCTTCCTCAAAGATCTGCTGAGCACCCCTCCTCAGGACAGCAGGCCTTACACACAGCCCAGTTATTTGGGGCCCAAAACAGACAAAAGGGATTCTTTTAATTCAGAGCTCGCTTCTATCGTTGGTCCCCCTGATTTTCTGTCTCCAAATCCAAACTGCTTGAAGGTGTTGTTCCCAATACCACCATTTCCTTTCCCAGGTAAAATTTATGGTTAAAACAACAGAGATCCAAACATGTAATTAAAACCTCTCCAGCATATCTACCAAATCAACTTACTTTCAGACTTCAATTAACCTCTGAGGTTGTTGCTTGGAATTACAAATCTCCCTAGAAAAGCTGTGACCGCTTGTGGCAGGACAAAGGGACAAAGGCAGCCCACTGGGGTGAGTTATGGGGATCTCTCAGGTGGGTCTCATCCAGCTCAGACATCCTCAGGAAAAAAAAAAAAGAGGGAGAGAGAGCAACTTCTTGGTATTTTCTCTTTATAGGAAACTGAGAAGAAAATGTAAATCTATTCTTCCTCAGATACTGGGTTGTTTTTTTGGTTTTTTTGTGTGTATTTAGAGTCCCCAAACATATGTGCTTTATTAAAGCACTGCCCATTTCATAGGCTTTATCTTGCACTGGATGATCTCTGGTGGTAGAGATATTCAAGCTGCTTTGTACATTTAGTTGTCCCTAAGTGTCTTTTTGGCAGACTGTTCCAGATTCTAATGATTTTACATTAAGATTTGGGGACTCAGTAATCTCTCCCCTCCCAATCCCCAGCAACAATAGAAATATCAACTCTTCAGCCCTAAATCAAACACAGATCTCTCTGAAATCCTCACCTGGAGCCATCTTTCATAGGTCACTTTTCCCTGTGACTGCTGCAATCCATGGGATCTGCAGTAGTCTCCCTGCTGGAGGAAATAAAAACAGATGACATGAATCAGGACCTCTTCTTGACAGGAGCGAGGTGGAGGGGCTGCTCTCGGACAGCAGGTACACCATAAATTGCTGGTTAAGCCTCGCCAACATTTCTGGAGACACGTTGGGCTGTGGGAGGTTTGGGCTGCTCCATTCTTCCACATTGGTTATCATCTTTCATTTCTTTTACACCTGATACCATGTGGTTTACAGAAATCTCTCTGGACCCAATAAACCATGGAAGTGAGCCGCCTTATTCTGTTTTCTTTCTTCTCCTGCCCTTCTTCATTCATTTCCTGGCTCTAAAGCTAAGCAACCAAATCCCCCAGGGTTCACTGTAAGCAAAGGGCAGCCAGAAATGGCAGGAAAAAGGGTCCTGCCCAAGTAGGAAAGGAAAGGAAGGGGAAGGGAAGGGAAAGGGGAGGAAGGGGAAGGAAAGGGGAAGGAAAGGGGAAGGAAAGGGGAAGGAAAGGGGAAGGAAAGGGGAAGGAAAGGGGAAGGAAAGGGGAAGGAAAGGAAAGGAAAGGGGAAGGAAAGGGGAAGGAAAGGGGAAGGAAAGGGGAGGAAGGGGAAGGAAAGGGGAAGGAAAGGGGAAGGAAAGGGGAAGGAAAGGGGAGGAAGGGGAAGGAAAGGGGAAGGAAAGGGGAAGGAAAGGGGAAGGAAAGGGGAAGGAAAGGGGAAGGAAAGGGGAAGGAAAGGGGAAGGAAAGGGGAAGGAAAGGGGAAGGAAAGGGGAAGGAAAGGGGAGGAAGGGGAAGGAAGGGGGAGGAAGGGGAAGGAAAGGGGAAGGGAAAGGGAGGAGTCCCCAGACCTCTTAGAGGGGAACAGGTCTACCTGTCGGCAGCACTCCCAGGTTCTTTTACACACAAGGTGAGTAAAGGACAGGGAAAAGAGAATTTATATAG
This sequence comes from Phasianus colchicus, assembly GCF_987193195.1. NCBI lineage: Eukaryota > Metazoa > Chordata > Aves > Galliformes > Phasianidae > Phasianus > Phasianus colchicus. The sequence continues at coordinate 2,099,661 of NC_143447.1, read as the reverse complement.
CCAGAGATCTGCATCCCTTCAGGAAACAGTTCATGCGCTGCTTCTTAGGGCCAGCTAGCAGCACTGGGAGGTTTGTTGTTACCCGGCCTGCAGGCCATGCCAGGCTCTGTCAGCGCTGGGCTCCTCTTCTCACTTCCCTCATGCCAGTCCCCTGGCTGCACCTGCAGGAGGGGCACGGCTGGGTGGAAGAGCAGCTGCCCACAGCCCTGAGCAGGCTGACGAGCCCTGATTTGCCTCACCAGCACCGTGCTGATGGAACACGTGCGGCAACGAGCAGCTCCTGAGAAGGAGAAATCCCCAGGCCTGGTTATTAGGGATCCCACAGATCGTATTCCCCTGCCCTTCCAGCTCATGCACAGGTCCCAGACAAATGGCAGCCCATGCTGATTCGGCGTGGCAGGCGTGCTGCTGGCCAGCTGGCTGCTGCTGCTTCTCCCAGGGGATGGGAGGCTTTTTGTTCCAGGAGCGGGGGTGGCAATCGGGGTTTCTTTTGCCTCCATCTGGCCACAAGCCTTCGGGTAATTTGGGGGAATTTCCTATCAATGAAGTTACTCGCTGCTCTCATCGACTGACAGTTTTAAAAGCAATTCAAGGGGAGATGGGGATGACACCAAGATAAAAATGCAATCACGGAAAGGTTGGGGAAAATCTTCTTTCCAGCACACAAATTTCTTGATGCTGGAAAACATCCCCTTTTCCCATATCCTCCAATTTGCTGCAGGTTCTAACATGAGCAGCTTCTGCTGGGAATAGCCGACTGTGCCAAAATACAATAGCTGCTGCTCCTCCTCTGTTCTCTCCCCAGATTATCACACGTTTCAGCTATTGACATCGCCCAGAAAATGGAAGTTGCTCAGTGTTTACTAACCGTTCTGCTCCTCTCTGCTCTGTGCAGCCCTCTGTGGGGCAGCCAGCTCTGCTGTTTACAAGCCCATCTGCTTCTGTTGCTTTTCTCCACCTGAAGTTACAGCGCTCTGCTCAGGATATCTGCTCAGTTGTGTTGGGAACTGCAAAGAGCAGAAGAGGATTTCAGGGAGTAAGGAAGCAGTATGAAGAGAAGAATACAAATCTGTTCTTATCTAAATAGACCTAAAAGTAATGAAAACAAGAATAAGATGGCTGAGGAAATTCCAAACCAAGGGTGGCTTCGGCAGCACAGTCATTCCAAGGAGAGTTTTCCTTCTATTTTTATTAGAACTTTAACATTTAGAATCAAACCAGAAAGGAAAATAACATGTGCTCCAGTGACCATTTCCCTGAAATTACACTGCAGTTCCCCACATTTTCAAGTCTCTAGAGGCACAGCTACAAGACTTCTTTGCCCAAACCTGTACTGCTGCTGCGAGCTGTTTAGTTCAGAGTTCTCTATGCAGTTTAATTCAAGGCCACGTTTCCAGGGATAAGAGGGGACGCTGGGAGTCAGAAAGACACTGGAAATCTGTCTGCCCACACTGTGAGCACCTGGAGGCAACCTCAGAACCAGAGCTGCTGTCCCAGCAGCTTGAGCCTGCAAGCATGGCTGCAGGAGGGACCAGAGGGGGCTCCTCAGAGTTTCAGGCATTTGAACGCTCTCTGTAGCCCAGCTAGCCAGCCAAGCATGCCATGTGCAAGCCTGGGCAGGCTGCTGCAGACATCCACAGGCTGTGTGCGAGGCAGCTGCATGGATGGGAGGGAGATGGCTGAGGAGCACGCTGTGCTCACAGATGCTGGTGCAGATCGAGGGAATAGCTCTGAGAGCCGTGTTCCTGCGTGCCACAGCCTCTGTGCCTGGCTCAGGTTGGGGAAAGGGGCTGCACTGCGATGTCTGGGCGCTGCCTTGGCCACCGGGGATCAGCAGAAGGCGGCAGTGACTCCCAGTTCACAGCATTGGTGCTTGGAAAAGAAAACAGAAACATTGTGCAGAACATACACACGCTGAAGTTCACGCTCTGTATGGGCAAACCCTGAGAAGGACAAGAAAATGCTTGGAAGGTGAAGATGTAAAATCTCAGGAAGAACATGCTGCAGTTCCCTTCTGTCCTGTGCTGCACAGCTCCCTTCTGTGCTGTTGGATCACCGATCTCCACCAGCTCAGGGTCAGAAATGTGCCTGGCGTGGAGAGGAACGTGATGTCCCAGTTGGCAGCTTCCTGGCTCTGCCTCACCAGCTCGGCACGGCACGCACAGATCACGTCCCAAGTCTTGAGGCTATTGAGAAAAGATGCTGTGAGCTCCTGGGAAGGGAGGAGCCTGCCAAGGCAGTCCCTCTGAGCAGCTAGGTGCAGCACGCCAGCAGCAAGCAGTGCCTGTTGCAATGCTGCAGCTCCCAGGCCTGCGTCAGGACCTCTCCACACACATGCTCTTCATTAGCACTAACCCAGGAGCAGAAACGAGCTGAGAGCAAAACCTCCACGAGGATTAAGCACACGGATGCAATTCTGATGCGAGGAGGGATCCAACCTGAACTTCCTCCAAAACACGCAGTCAGATCTGGTTGCTCTGGTTTGGATCTGAATCTGGCAAGATGGAAAGCAGTGCAGCGAGACGCTGAAAGAGGGGAGCAGAAAGAAAGGAAAACAGTTCCCTCCCTCTCACCCCAAAAATGCAGTGGGCCCAGAAGCGTGCACAATAAACTCGTCTCCTTTCCCTCACTCCGGGTTACATTGTTCGCTTTCCTGCAAATTGTTTCCACATTCTGTATAAATAACCCCAGTGCCAGCGAGGGGGAGGGAGCAGAGGGGCATGGGGAGAAGGGGTGGGAGGAAATCAGATGTCTTTGTTAGTTTTCAAAAAGAAGGTGGAGGATGGCGAGCAGCAGTTGGGAGCCGGGGCCTTGGCAGGCCGAGCACAGAGCTGCCATGGAGCTGTGTTCAGACCTGGAGGAAGAAGAGTAAACACGGGAGAGATTATATATAATTACAGACAATCATGTTGCTGGGGATAAACAGGAATCAAAAGCAGGGAGGCACTGGAGTCTGGCACATCCCCAAGCCCAGAACAGAAGCCAGCCAGCGAGAGGCAACGCGGCTGGAAAGTGCTTCCCCTTGGGCCTGTTTTCAGTTAGCTCAGGGGCTGGGGTTTTTTTCCCTCTCGTTTTGGCTTGAGGCATTCCCCCAATAAAGAGACGCGCCTGCTCAATGGGGAACAGGAGCCAAAGTGAAGTCAGCAGAATCCTTGTCTGCGACATTAATAGATTACTCTGTGAGAAACATCAGGAACGTTTGGAAAAGATACAGCCTGCTGAGGTCAGCAGAACCACCACCAACAGGAATTTTGGAACAAAAATGGCTTCAGAAGCACTCCAGAAGCTGTGCCTGCGTGTCCTGTGGGCAATCTCCTTGTATGGGGAAGTGACCCTGGATCAGCATGCAAAGGATGGGCTGCACCTGATGCTCCCAGCTCCTCTGGCTCCATGGTTTGTGACAAAGCATCCAGGTCAGAACTGTGCTACACCGGCAGCAGCAGCAGCTTTGTATTTGCACAGCCTGGGAGAGGGAAGGAAAAAGATTCTGCACGGACTGGAGATGCTCTGGATGCAGTCAGAAGAGCAGGCGCTGACGCTCCAAGCATTGCAGCCGAGGTGGGTGATGCTGAGCACCCGACAGCGTCCTGCAAAGGAGGAGGGGGAAGCGATGAAGGAACAAAGGCGAGAAGCAAACTAAAAGGCATGTGGCCCACGAGGGTATTTTGTTGTTTTTGTTGCTTTTTTTGTTTTTTAAAGAAGGACCTTGAGGGATTTGAGAAAGGAAAGCAGCCTCGCTCAGCCTTCCTTTCCTTGAAGGCTCACTGGAGAGTCAGAGGGAAGGCGACATCGTGCTGAACAAAGGACGGCAACCTCAGCCGCCGACAGGAGGAGGGTGGTTCGCGAGGCAGTGTGAAAAGCTCTCTCCCAGGCACTATTTTAAATCCAAATAGCTTACAGCCTGCTGAATTCTTAAGCCATTTTCCTCATCTCTCAGCTGTTCTTCATTGAGAATTCAGGCATATATTTCAAAGCAGGAACATGGAGAGAAAAAAAAATATAAAGCTATATACAGATATAAACAAGAAATAACCAAACCAGTGGTTAATGTCAGCACAAGAACACAGGGAGCAGGGCATGCACAAAGGCTCTTCTACCTTCTCTCTTTCACTAAAGGTGCTCTGAACATCCTTTTCCTAAGGAAAGAAAATTGATTTTTTTTTTTCAGGGAAATGACATTTGCTCTATGAGAACAGTGTCACAGTTTGGTGGATGACACCATTATCTGGCTACCTGGGTATAATATTTTAAGTATTTTCTGAGAATTCATCATCGTGAGCATTTTTCCACGAGGATTTCTTATACTGACAATCCTGGGTATTTGGGTATGCGTGGGACACGTATGCATGTGCAAAAGTGCAAAATCTCTCTGTTGGCCATCTCAAAATGTAGTGGTGACACAGACGAGGTCAGCTTAAGCACAAAGCAGGAGCCACATTCAACTCAAAGCTGCTGGAAATAGATTAGAGGGAGCAGAGGAAATTGAACTGGAAGGGGTTAAAAAAGGCTTTTGAGGTCCAAGCCTTTTCTGCTATAAATTTACATTGACTCTGTGAGGCCATATTTAAGCAATCTGCACCCACACACAGTTATAGCAGTTCCTTCCAAATATCAGATGTGAGTGTACAGAACCATGAATAAAACCAAGATAACAGAGGGGTCCCAACAACAAGCTGGTGGTGTCCACGTGCCATGCTGGGCAGAAACTGCGCCAGAAGTTTGGCAACACGGTGAGAGAAAGGATGGGGAGCTCCCAGAGCTGGTCCTGACTTCTGTCCAAGGAGAAACGAGGTTACTGATGTCCTGCAGTCACAGGTGAACATCAACCACAAGTCCCTCACAAAGGCAGGTCCCCAAACAGCCACGCAGTGTTATCAGAAAGCAAGAATTAAAACTTTATCAAGATGGAAAGAGCAGATCCTCAAGAGAGCACGGATTTCAGAAGCAATCACCAAATCATTCTGCAGGCACCTCGGTGTGACTCACAGGGCAGCCAGGAAATCAGAAGAGCTCCACCTAAAGAGAAACACACAGTGAGTGCTCCCAGAAGGAGCCCTTGGTGGGGAAAAGCGTCTGTCCTTCCTCGTCTCTGCCTCTTTTCCTAAGGCAACAAGCAAAAACGATGAGTGTGATGTTTGCATCACTCCTTATTTTTGCCTTGCAAAACGTATTTGCATGTGCTGGAGGAAAGGTACGTTAGCTGGTGCGTTGGCTGGCAGTCCGCTTTGGATGGGCTCAGGCAAATCCAGCAATCCAACCTTTGCCTTTGCTGTCATCCCCTACACATCCACTTTTGAAATAATTATTTCCATGGCTTATGAAATAACTCATGTCACCAGCAGAGTGATGAGAGCAGCCCTCCAGGCCCGAGCTGCCAGGCGCAGGCACCTTCAATATGCTGCCTGCAAGAACTGCAAGGTTTCGTTCAATGAAAAACCCACCCTATTTTGAGCTTGTGAAGAGATGTGGCTTGAAGACATAAGCCTCTCTGTATTTAATAATACACATTACTGATTTTTCCCACAGAAAACCTTCAGTGAACAGCCTTTTTTTGTTGAAATCTTCTGTTACAAATATTGGTTATTCACTGAAAACATAAAGCCCAAAAGATGCGAGCAAGCGATTTTATAAAAAGTTTGTATTTCTGCAGCAAAGCAGGCATCTCCAAAAAGGCACAACCAGTCTGCTGTACACTGATTGTCAGCAGAAAAGCAACTCTGATGGTAAGTTTTTAATTAGCCCATATAAATGTACATGCAAATGGGCATTTCAGAGGGAAAAGTTATCCCTCAAACAAAAACTCATCAACAGTATAAGCTACAGGAAAACAGCAAGCAGGAATGTCCTGATCCTGACACGTACAGCAGCGGATAAATAAGGTCAAGTTATCCCCTCCTGCCCCACCAGGGCTCCTAAATGTCCAGAAAAAAACTGTGGTACAGCTCAAGGGCTGCAGCGCCCAAGCTGCATTGCTGCTGAAGTACCAGTGCCTGAGTTCACTGTTCGGTTGCTTCCTCCAGGAGAAGATATACTGGCTAATCTGACTGACACACCTGCATAACGGATGTGACACAGAGGTCTCATCATTTAAAGGATGTATCTGTACACGGCGTCCTTTGAAATATCAGACTGGGAAACCACCTGGACGCTGCTGCTGCTGCACATCTGCATGGCTTGTTCTGCAAAGCAGCAGGGAGGGAGGTGAGACGGCCAGCAGGAGAAGGGGGCTGAGGTGCACACAAGACAGACGGAAGACAAAGGGAAAGAGGAAGATCAATTAATGATCCGACAGCAGTGAGAAAACAAGTACAGATGTGGTCCCCAAAGTTAGCAGTGTGGGCTGCACGAGCAGCCGGATCAATAGGCGCTGTGCGGAGCCCGGCGCGGGGTTACGGCGGCCACGGTGAAAGTCCCCAGATTACAATAAAGCAGCTTGAAGGTGACAGATTTCATTGTTGAAGGTGATAAAATTCCATGTGGCGCGCTGCAAAACAAGGGCTGGAGCTCAGCCTGCAGAAAAGGAGGCGGCACCTACACTGTGCATGTGGGGCTTCTCCCCTTCTCCTTTCCATGGAAATTAGGACAGAAGTGCCCAAGCTGCGTGCCACATTTCCTCACCTTTGTCTCTCTGTTTTTACAGTGGAAGCACATGAGGCAACGCAGACAAAATGTGGGGCTGTCCTCCATGGAGCCCTGCAGCAGCAGCGTGCTGCAGGCGGTGTCGGCATGAACCAGTTGGCCACGGCACCTTCTGCTGCTTGTGCTTCATTGAAGTGGTCTCCCACAGTTCTGATGGGGGCTGCCCATCATGAACAAGGTGTCCCAAAAGCTTCAGGTTTTGTTTTTCCAAATAAGCCCTGCATGTCATTACATAGGTAGAAGATACATCTAGCAGAAGCCCAACCTTCACTCCCTTTACCTGGTGCCACACTTTGCTGCAAATGCTTTGCAGAGGGATGCTTCGCAAAGGACAGAAATTTTGGTCCAACAGAGGTTGGTTTGGACTGGATGCACAACAACTGCTTGAAATGCAGGGAAGACTCAGCAGCAGAGATGTGCAAGGAACAGGAGAATCAAAGCCTGAGACTAAAGTAGCAATTAGATGAGCCCCGGAATACATTCAAGCCGAATCAATCCATACAAGAATTTCAGTCACGGTCTGCTCATGCCCACACTGCTTTCCTCCCTCCCTTTCTCTCGCACAACCCAGGGCTGAGATCCAGCACTGCTGTCTGCTTCATCAGAATATGCAAGAAGTGCAGTGACAACGTGCCTCCGAAGATGCTTTATCAGTTTTGCAAAGTCCCAGCTCATCCTCCTCTTGTGGATCTATTTACATATTGATGTATTTATTTGACTCTCTCCACCAGGCGTGCCCTGTGAGATTAAACCATTTTATTTACAAAGACATTGGGGTTGCAGCTCCTAACAATTAAGTCAGCCAAGACAGAACTTTGCGTGTGCTTTCAGATTGATGTGTGAACAGACAAAAGAGTCCTTGTCAGCGATTCGGGGGCAGCCGGGGGGAGGACCAGTTAAACCCCATCTATATAAACCCGTCAATAGCTGCTGCCACTGGGAGAAATGGATTGGGATGGTGGGATGTGCAAACAGGCAAGAGGGAAAGGTGATGGGCCAGCAGGAGCGGTGATGGATAAAACACGAAGAAGAAACGTAGCCAGCGTGGCTGACTTTAAAGGGCAGGTTCTTGGGGGAGCTTCGAGGAAACACGTGGGCTCCTAGGGTTTGCTCCTGCTCTGCCTCAGTCGTTGAAGGAGAAAAACTGTTCTCAGTGGGAACAGCTGGAAGGGAGAGGAAGGTGGGAGAAGAGAGAAATGCCTTGTGAGAAGAAAGCCAGCGAAAGGCCCTTCAGGAGAGACCACCTGCAGCTGCCTTCGTGCTCTACAAGAGCTTGTCCCTGAGCAGATCCTTGTGGAACATCCCTCCTCTTTCCATCAGTACCTGATGGGCCATATTTGTCAGCCATCTCTTTCTCCACCTTTCAGGAGGGCTCTGCCTGAAAGGTGCAGTCCAGGCCAGCATTTGCTGGGCAATGCCACTGAGCACCAGCAATTCCTGCAATCAAAACAGTTTTCAGCAAAGCACACGACTGCAGGGATCAGCACCTACAGGTGTACAAACCTGCAGCACGTGCTCCTGTTTGAAGGACGTCTCTCAGAGCACTGTAGGCTCTTGGAACACAGCAGCTGAAAAGTCACCTGCGTATTTAGACAGGTACAAATGCAGCCTGCTCCTGACAGCAATCCCACTGGCTGCCACCATTCCTCTTAGCATCTCTGATGTTTCAGAGTTATATTTAGAGAAGTGCACAGGAATTAAATTTTGACGTTTGCTACAGAACACTGTTATATAAATATTCTGCACCACCTGCCCGAGGGTCTATTGGTACGGAGCAAGGCTGCATCGTTGCCTTTAATTAAGCAGGCACAGGCAGCCCAAGGAAGGAGCACTAAACAGCATCCTACCCATCTTAGAAGTCCTCACTTGTCTCCCTATTAATTCTCACCCTGATCTTTTGCATAGCACTATCGCCAGGCTAATTAATCACAGGTGCGAGCACAAGCATTAATTGCAACAGTGACTCATTTTTTCTTGCCCGTGCCCAGCCATTTCTAGCCTATAGGAATGCAGCTACTCCCGTTACTTTTATAATTATTACAAATATAGAGCCAGCAACACGCACTACGTTTTGTAGGCATTAAAAAAGACACGGAATTTGGCCCGAAGCATTAACAATCTGGTGCACATTCATGGGACTGATGAATGTATTTCACTGACAGTCAGAAAATGCATTTCCTGAACCATTTTAATGCAGGGAACGGTGAAGCACAGGCTTTAGGAATCCAGCATCTACAGTTCCTCTGGTCAACAAGTCTTGGCTGCTCGTGGCTTGTCGGGACTTACTTCCACAGTGCATGGCATCTCCAGATCATGCTGTCCCTGGAAAGTCATACAAGATGGCTCTCAAGTGCATGTCGCCGGGGTAAGAAGTGCTCCATCCTCGGAGTCTCAGGCTTGGGTTAAGCCTGAGTGAACTCTACTCACAGCCTTGCTGTCGGGATGAAAAGAAGGGAGCACGGTGTGTGTCGGAGACTCCCAGCACAGACAGAGGTGTTGGCAGACACGGGTGTGCCTGAGAACAGGATGGCCACAGTTCCAGACACAGGTCCTGCCTGGCCAGGCAGGCAGAGGGAGCACAGAGGAGCTGACGTCGCTGTAGCTTTTGCCAAAGGGAATTTGGAGCTTGGTGCTGGGTGAGACAGTGCCTTCCCCTGGCACAGGATAACGCAGGGATGGAAACCAATGTGCTGCACAAGGGGTAGGAAAAACTGCTGACTGTGTCATGCTGAGAGATTAGATTATAAATGTATTAAATGACTAACGTGCATTATACATTCTTCCCAGGCCAAACCACCTGCATACACAATGTGTGGCTGTGATGTGGGGTTGACAGGTTCAGGCAAATGATTCAGGACTAATTTTCGGTGTCAGACTGGCAGAATGAGCTCCAGACAGAGGGAGAGATGAAGCCAAAGCTGTGAAACACTGCTTTTTAGGGAGAAAACAAAGCTCAAATTTGAACAGCCATAAAAATACAAAACCACAGTAAATATTTCTTTTCCTTGCCAGCGCAGGAACTGGGGAGACAAAGAAGTGGCTGAAGGAGAACTGAAGGTGAGCACCCATTATTTACTGCTGCTGCTGATGAAGGAGTAAACCCCCACGTCGTGTTTTCCTCCAGGACAACAAGAGCATCGGCCTGCTTCCCAGCCTGGCTAGCTGTTATGTTCCCCTCCTGGGGTGCGTCTTACGTGCTGCTTCAGTGCAGTGCTGTTCTGCTTTTAATTGTTCACAAGCACACAAAGCACATGGTGTTCTCCTGCACCACCACTGCACTCCCAGCAGATCAGATGGAGAAGTCGCCTACCAAGACAGAGGTTTGCAGAATCATATAAATCACATCTGAAAGGGTTTGTGTTGTTGTTGTTGTTGTTGTTTTTAATATAATATACTTCCCTCTGCCTACTTAAAAGCATAGACTTGTTTGAACTTCCTAGGGAAGTCGGGAGCACTAAAGAGGAATTGGCAGGCTCCAATCTGGCTGCTTTTCCTTATTATGAGAAAATACACTCTTGTCTCATTGTCTTAGGGTATGAATTCCTCATTTCATATTGTGTTTGCACAGAAGCGTGAAATGTATCCTGAACGCTGCTCTTCAGCCACACTTCACAACGTGAGAACAAGAAGGGCAGTGAGAATGGAGCACCACAGAAGTGGGGGAGCTGTGTGTGCTCCAAGGCTGCAGCTCTCGCACTGCGTTCACCATAGCCATGGCATTTAAAGGCAAGCAGTGGCACGATTCTTCCCCAGGATGCTGAGGGGCCCCGTTTTGTGAGCTGTTGCCCCTGTGGGAAGCTGCCTCCTCCTTTTCCGTAAATGTTCCCCCTGCTGCCACTGAATCACCAAATAATCTGGAGACCCGTGGGAAGAGAATTAAATGGTGGTTATCACACTGCCACGTTCTGCTCATTTTATTTGTTTTAAATGACCATGAAAGCAAAGTGGGGAGAAAGAAAACACCCAAGTGGAAAGTTAATTGAGCTACTGAAATGTCTTTAAAGGAGCACTGTGATGCCTCAGCTCCCGCTGGTGGCATTTGCTCACATGAGTTGGCACCTGATGACACAGTATGGATGGGACCCTCTCTCTACACAGCCCTTGCTGCAGGCTTGGAGCTGAGGACAAACTTCCTGTAAAGGTGAAAGAAATGGAAAAAGACCTAAATATGGGGACAGACTCGAGCAGAAATGAGGGAGGAGCTGCCCTGACCAACTGGCTGGAGATAGGAGCACAAAAAACCAAGATGTAGAAGGGTCAGTACCATGGTTTGGTGCACAGCAAGACACCCATACCTGCAGGAGAAGCCAGGGTGGGCCCATGTGGGAAGAGGGGGCTCAAGGGAAGTGCTGTGGGAACCCGGGATCTGACAGGGAACCTGTCGGACCTGCTGGATCAGCTGCACACGGGCTAATCTCCAAACAGAAGAGAACTTGCTCCTGGCTTGTTATACCTGACAGCATTGCTTCCAGAGCTCCCAGGACCCAGAAACACCAGCAGGCAGCATGGGCGAGGCGGGGACGCACATCCTACATCAGCCTGGATAATTAAAAGGGCAGCCAGGGATGGGAGGATGGTGGAGACCTTCCCTTAGCACCTCCTGCACCACTGGGCCTCACTAGATCAGCACTTTCTGGAAACTGCTGTACTGCCAGATGATGATTGGGCATCTGACAGGAGATGAATAAAGTCGTTAAAGTTCTTATTTCTGGCTATAAAAAAAAATAATAATGAAAAGCAGACAGAGGTAGGGGAAGGGCTGCCCACAGCTGTCCCATGTTGCGTTGAACTGAATGGAGAGAGAGCTATCTTCAGTTGTTTTCCCTTTTCATTTTCTCCTGTCTCCATGCCAAGAGCAATCAGTGTGAGATCAAGCATTCGGAAGATACCGTGCTTAGTCAGAAATACCTCAATACCTGTCAAAGGGACTATCTGTTGTTTATTTTGCATGACCTTTTCCCACTGGCAGTGCCAGAGCTCCCCAGCCATAGTCCTCCATCAGAGCCCGCTGTGCTGAGCCAACCCTCCCGTGAGCTCAGGACCCAGGGGTCTGCAAACCAGAGCAGCGATGAAGGCCACGTCACCTTCTTTTAATGATGACTGTTCTGCCTCCAGCTCTGCAAGTGAGAGCTCCTGTTTCTGTGTCAAAGGCTGTCCCCCTTCTTCGTACTTCTTTCCCCAGAGGTACAAATGTGCCTGTGCTTTCAGGTCCTGTGTAGCTCAAGATCGAGATCTGAATATCAACTATTTCCTTTGTGCTCTGCTGTACCAGCCTGGGGATATTTGGCTGGGGCACTCTGAGCAGTTCGGAGACTTTGAGATGCCATTTCTGTAGAGATTTGCTACACAGCTGCTGTCAGAAGAGCTGTCTCTGTCCTCACCTCTAGCAGCGACACCTCTCTGGTAAGTGCAGCCTCCTGCCAAGCAACACATCCCAAAGTCAGGTTTAGCTGCCTCGAATCTCGCTTAAGAAATTGAAAGGGATATTTGGAAATGAATTGCAACCCTCATCATCTGGGATCTAAATGAGCACTGGGCTAGAGGTCCTGAACAACCCAAAGCACTCGAGGCCAGGAGATCTTTCTGCCACGTTGGCACCTGAAACTCCCTTAGTTTCAGATCCAGTGTTGACCGACATCCTGAGCAGTGCAGAACAGGTCCTGCACCGCTGGGAGCACTAACACCGACTCATGCTCAGAAGCTTGCAGATTCAGCCCGTTCTGGCAATCAGAGTAGCCCTGCTCTCCACCGAGTTGTAGGCTCCTAAGTGGCCTCTCTGCAAGAAAAGAAGCATTCAAAATGTGTATTCACACTGATGAGGTGGGCACAACCACTGGGAGGACACGTGGAATGGATGTCAGTTCCTCTCCCCAGCACTGCAGGAAGCACAGATGTGTTATCGTAGTGGGTCTCAGCAGCTCCCAGACATGCCATACAACCAGGAACAAAAGGTCTTCTGAAATAACAGTGCCTTCAGCCCAGAAAACACTGCAATCCACATGGGGAAACCTACCGGACCTCTGAAGGCCAAAGAAGAGTTAACTGCAGTTCTAAAACCCAGCAAGTTGCCGGGATACCTTGGGGCATGATCTGGTTACACTTGTGCAAACAATCTGGCACAGGCAGTGAGGCACACACCTTTGTACTTAACATTTCCATTTTCCCAAGCCTTAACATCAGCTGTCGGCATAAAGGACTGGGAATATATGTTCAAGATGGAAAGCATTTCTAGAAACTGGCTATTCTTCAAAGGCATATATACTGGATGTTCCAGTAGCCACAATCCAATAAATGCACAGCAATATTACACTGGGCAAAAATATTTGGGATAAAAGAAGAGTGAAAATCCTATTACCATTTTTCATTCTATATTTTTTATCAGCGATCTACGTGACATAAAAATCCTTATTGTGGCCAAGTCTGCAGATGCCAGCAAGACTGGCAGTAGGGAAACAGCAAGGCCGACTGGGCTATCAATACACAGCAATCTGAAGTGGCTGAGAGTTGGCCGCGGTCCAGGAAAACTTGATTTAAGATTTAAAAAGTCAAATGCAAGGTAAGGCATCTGAAACCAGAAATGCAGGTTACACTTACAGGATGCGGCCTCGGAAAGCAGTTGCCTTGAAGAGAATTTAGAGGACAAGCACAAACTGCATAAAAGGACTCCTGTGATCCCTCCACAGAAACAGTCACAAACACCAGCAGCGAGCATTCCTTCTTGTTCATGGCACCAGTGAGTGTCTGCTGGAAAGCTGTGTCCAGTCTCTGTACCATCCTTTATGGAGAAAGAGATAATACAGAAGTCAGGCAAAGAGAAAAGAATGACCCAGGAGCTGTGTGCTGCATGCTTCTGCAGGAGCCCCGTCCTGCTGCCTCACCAAAGATGTAGCTGAGAAGGGATCTGATTTCTGCTATGGGCACTTTTATGGGGAAAGGCAATTGTGGGGCAACTGTGGGAGAGGGCTTTCGGATACCGTGGTGCCTTTTCTAAGACAACTGCCAAAAGCTGGAAATGAGAAATTTCACCTTGAAGGAACATCCAACAGAAACAGAAGTGAAGGCCATTTAATAATGGAAGCACTTGCCAGAGAACGAGGTGAAATTATGGGATTAACTGTTTTCCAGAAGCCACTCTTTCATTCGCCTTTTGGGAGAAATTATACAGGCAGCTAGACAAAACAGGGCTGTTTTAAGCCCAGCTGGTCCCAGTGTCGTGTTCTTGCACAACACATTTGGGGTGGGTGTTTCTCTGTATTTGAGGAGAGAAGGAAGCATTGCTAGAAGACTTGGGCAGCCTGAAAGACTTTTGCTAGCCGCCTCCACCTCTACACTATAGTCTGGGGGATGCTTGCACTGCTTAAGCTTTTTGTCCTGCAAGTTATACGACCGTCTCTTCACAAATTAAGCAAACAGAGATTCCCTCCCGCAGAGCTGAAAATCTCAGTATCAATTTCTCCAGTTCTCACAAAATCCTCACCAGTTTGGCTCTGGAGAAAATGCATAAAGAACCCCTGTCTGCTCTTAGTTACAGCTGGGGAGCTCTACAGATATCAGTGAGGTTTCATGGTGTAACAGAGCAGAAACCAGCTCAGCATGCTCATCTTCTCAAGCTAAGTCTGTCCTTCTGTTTCGATAGATTAGCACTTTGCCTGCATTTCTCCCTGCACAGTGATGCCAGCCTGGCCACAGCAACAGTGAGCAGCGAGCAGCAGGAGGCCCCCCTCCATCCAGCACCAGCTCCCAGATCTCTAACAGGGACAGCTTTTGTTCTCCTGGTGCCTGTCTGATCTCTCCAGCCCTGTCTACCAGCACTCTGCATTCCTCCTCCAGGGCCCCCTCTCCACGTAACTCCATGAAACAGTATATTACTTTTCTATTTCAAATCCAGACCTGGCATCTGAGCAGAAATAAAAAGTGATCAATCATCACAGTGATGCAGAAGGGTCTTTCTTCTCTCTCTCTCTCTCTTGGTTTTCTAAGCTGAACTGTCAAAAATAAAAATTCATCTTCTGTTTGAATATGCAGGGAACACGCAGAGTTGGGCAGTGAGATACAAGGAGTGTATTTTCCGATTAAAGTAAAAAAGAATGCATTGAAGAGAATGAACTGATAATGCTAACCTTACCTGCACATCTTCCTGCCAACGGGAGGTTGGAAACTTGTCACGGATGCAGGGTGAACTACACTACCAGTCTGACATGCCCCACATGCACATCATCTCCTGGCTCCTAGATCTAAGTCTACAGTGGGAATCAGGCAACTTTTCCAGTTGTAGACTGGATCTTGGGTGGAGTACCAAAAGCAAGTTCCTTCAGTAGATCTGAAGTCCGTCCAGACAGTGCCATCCCCTCCCTCTGGGGCAGCAGCAGTGCTCATCACAGAACAAGCAACTTGCTGATTGCAAAGTAGAACTTCCCTGGAACAAAATGCATTTCAGAGCAAACACGTTATAAAAAAAAACAAAAACAAAACAGGCTGTGCATGTTCAGGTTAACTTTCCTTAGCCATTTTCCAACAATGAGATGCAGGTCTGATGGGCTTCCTCCAGACTCCTTTCCATTTGTATGGGCTTGTGTTTTACTTAAGGCTAGGACAGCCCTTCCGAGGAGACTCCTGACCTCACTGCATGTAGATCCATGCTGCAGAACTAGATTCCTTTCAGACAAACCTAAATGACAAGATGTGCTCCAAAAATTCACCTAGCTGTCCCAGTTGCTACTGAATGTTCCAAGCCACGGGGCCAGATCATAGCTAGTGGATCCCCCCAGAATGCACATAGCAGATTGGCACCAACTGTTGCACTCCCACATCTGCCCCTGCTGCACCTTGCTGCTTGCTAATGTGAGCACAACCACTACAAAGCCTCTCAAACTTCCCAGCAAGCACTGTAGCTCTCGGAACAAAGAATAGCTGTGGCTGAGGTTCAGGTAGACAACCATGTGTTCTCATGCCAGAGGCACTAAAGGAAACAAAAGGGGCAGATGAATTTCTGTAAAGAAATTATCAGAAAGATTAAGGATTAATAATTATTTTTGCATTTGTAAGTTATTGTAGCATTAATTTCCTGCAACCATTTTTTCTTAGGTGCCGCGTGTACAACCAAATTCTTTACAGGATCATATCAGGTACGTTACTGACATGCTCAGATGACAGCTTCTGTAAGGTGTACTCATTCACCAGTTATTTTCCAATTATCATGTAGCTGTGGTGTGATGAGTAATCTTGTACAGGGAGAGGAAACCTTAATTTGACTGCCCTGAAAGCAGGTTACTGTGATTTCTAATGAGTGTCAAACAACAACAAATCCTAACCGACCGAAATGGAAGGTAACTGCCTAGTGTCGTGTCTAATTTCTCTAAACAATGGTATCATTAAATTCTCCTGCTATGGCTGATTTTGAATTGGCAATGTGAATGAGTTATGCCTGCCACAGAAGGATCTCGTATTTCTTCTCCGGTTGTATCTTTGATGTACTTAACTTTATGGTTTCCATTTTAATATTTGTGCCCTTCTGTTAGTGATGACAGATGTCTGGAGATTTGTGGTTCAGCTTCTTGGTGGCAGAGAAATCAGAAATGCAGCACCTGGGTATGCTATCAGATGAACGGGTCGCCTTAAATGTGTACTCTAAACCCAAGTATAGGTGGTGGATATCCCTAAAAGATTGCAGAAAGATCGCATTACTTTCAAAAACTGGTAGCAAAGCTGCAGGAAAGCAGCGAGTTGTCTGTTGGACAGTCCAGCTGTCTCCTGCCCAGTGGAAGAAGAAGAAACACACTTCTCGCCCGGTCTGGCACAGTGCTGCTGAGACGTTGTAATGAGGAGCACCGAGAAGCAGAGAGCCAGATGAATGTGAAGCTCAGATAATGGCTACGATAGGAATAACATTTATACAGCCAGACACAGATACAGCTACGCTTCCACATTGTTACTGTAGGCTAGGAAGAAAACATGCACTATCTCTTCCCAGTTAACTCATCTAGCATGTCAGCAGGCTTGCACCAGAACAAGTAGTTTTTGTTCCTACCCAGTTCCTCCTCCTTTATCTGCAGGTAATCAGGAACAGCTGCATGCTTAGGTAAGCCCTTACTCAGACACATAAATATAAATTCTCTCAGATGTAATTGCTACATCAGCTACAAAGAGAATACATATTTTACATCCTATAATAAAACACGACCAAACAGAATATGTATTTTATATACTACAATAAAGCACGGCTACCACAAGAACTTTCCAGCAAATGCTGCTGTGCAAACATTCGCGGTGAGAATGCAGTAAGAACCCAAATAATCCCAAAGGGAAAGGAAGATTCTCGCTCCTCCTGCTGGTCACTCCTCACCCCCATTCCTCCAGCCCACCTTGTGATAAAAGCTCCATCTCCACCAACAGCGCTGCCATTCCAGCTCTTACCTCCAGTTCTCTGTTAAAGGCACTGTGACTGCCACAGGAAGATCCCAGCTCAGACAAAATCATACTGAGGTTTAGAGTCTACTTACAACACCGAGCAAGATTATACTGTCAAAAAGCAACTTCTTTGCAAAGAAAGACCACTAAGCCTTGCGTGATCCCACTGGCTTTGTATCATGTGCAAAATTAAAGATCCTGCATGCTGTGGTGTTGCATTCATCTTTAATAACACCATTAAAACACGTCAGCAGAAGAATTTGCAGGACTAAGTGCCTCATCCTTGCCGACTCCCACTGCTCACCCCAAGCCATGACTCTGTCCCCTGACTGTATTTCAGCCTTTTTGATCGTGCTTTCTTTTAATCTACGTTTAAGAGTTGCACTATAATCCGTCATGCAAAATTTTGCTCAACAGTCTGGAAGACCAAATGGATTTATGCTACCTAGACTGATAGTTATTTCATTAGCATAAGGGATCAAATCAGCCTGACACGATTTCCCTGCAATATATCCATGCTGACTCACACCTATTACAGTAAATTTGTTCTTTCTAAAAAACTCAGCTGCAAACTGGCTGTAAATGAAGGCAGCCCAAAGACCTCCCTAAGAACAGTGTTTATCTGGAATCTTTGCCTCCCGTTATGATTTCTGTTGTGATGGAGCGTACACATTTCTGCATCATTTTAGGAATGAACCAGAGGGTGTGGTACAACTGGTGAAAGAATTCTCTCTCCAAAGAGGGTTGCTACAGTCAAGGACACTTGATTTATTTCAGAGGCTTCAGCAGAAAGAATTAAGCCTTGTATGAGACACTCAAAATAAGCTTTTGTCTGACCTGATTTTCTGTGGCCCTGATGAAGCACTTTGTGTAAGGACAGCGTGGAGCAGGAACAGCAGGAAGGTCTTCCTTCACAGTTCCCAACCACAGCACCAACTTCTACATCAAACAAAACTAGTTTTAAAAAAAGGCTTTTCCATAAACTATTCTCACTGTGGGAAGAAATTCCTGACATGTAACCTAAATCTTTTCCCACCCCAATTCAAATGCATCATTTCTTGTCCTACCCCTGTCTGACAGGAGACTCAGGTACAATGAATATGATTTCATTCTCCAGGCAGAAAGACCTGTTGTTCCTTCCTCTGGGCCACAGAGAATTTTCTCTCAAATTAAACCTCCACTTCCCCTGCTCCACTGTCTGGTTGGGGCCTATAGGCTAAACAGACTTTAAAATCACATTGAGGGATCTTGCTCTAGCAGGGCTTTCAGTGCAATAGTTTCTCGGGTTTTTTTGGAGGAAAAACTTCCTTGCAGGCACCGAGCTGAAGTCCAGTGAAATGAAGTCCACTGACACGCAGTCAGAACAAGCTTTCTCTTCCTTTCCTGTCTTTCCCAGGCATCTCTTCTCCTGACCCAAGTAGCAGCTCAGGAGGCCTCTTCAGTTCCTCTACGAGATTGTTTTTTAAAGGCTCTTGTAGATAATAATGAGCTTCCTTCCGTATCGTGTTTGCTCACATCTGAATGCTGTTCAGACACCAAGCAAAGCCCACAAGGACTCGTACTGATGCAGCAGCCTGGGGTGTCATTCCAGCTGTGTGTTGACTTCCTCTCACAGCCATCCTCTTTCTGCTCCTGTCTGCCTTCTGTGTTTAAATCCTGAACTCTTCAAAGAGAAGACAAACTCCTCTTTGAAGAAGAGGATCCTCTGTGCAGGGATACCTAAATCTGCTTCCTACGTAAGAGTATGAACCACTCTTTACATTAAAATAATGTTCTTTCATAGAATCACAGGATGGTTTGGCTTGGAAGGGTCCTTTAAGATCACCTCGTTCCACCCCCTGCTGTAGGCAGGACACTTCTCTCCAGCCCAGGTTGCTCACAGCCCCATCCAGCCTGGCCTTGAGTGCTTCCAGGGAGGAGCATCCACAGCTTCTCTGGGCAGCCTGTGCCAGTGTCTCACTGCCCTCACAGTAAAGAATTTCTTCCTAAAACCTAGTCTAAATTTACCCTCTTCCAGTTTAAAGCCATTTCCCCTCATCCTGTTGCTACCTGCCCTTATAAAAAATCCCTCCCTAGCTTTCCTGTAGGCCTCTTCAGGTCCTGGAAGGCCACTATAAGGTCCCCCTGCAGCCTTCTCTTCTGCAGGCTGAAGAGCCCCAGGTCCCTCAGCCTGTCCCCATAGAGGAGGTGCTCCAGCCCTCTGATCATCTTAGTGGCCCTCCTCTGGACCCACTCTAACAGCTCCATGTCCTTCCTGAGTCGGGGGGTCCAGAACTGGACATGGTACCCGAGGTGGGGTCTCATGAGAGCAGAGCAGATGGGCAGAATCATCTCTCTCACCCTGCTGGTCACACTTCTCTTGGTGCAACCCAGGATACGGTTGGCCTTCTGGGCTACAAGCACACATTTTCATTTAGCTGTTGGCTAAATACTCAGTAGAGATTCTACACAAAGCACTTAAAGAGTGCAGAAAGATGACTTGGGAGCTTAGCGCATACAGCAGCAAGTTAATTTTTGTCTAAGGAAGCATTCTTGGATAGAACGATGCTTACGAAGGTCCGCTCCACAGGCAGGCTATTGGCTAATCTGTCTGTTACCAGCTGAATCATTAAATTACATTTTTAATTTCAACTGTTCCTCAGCACTGGGAAGCTACATGCAACATCCTGCTGAGGGCAAAGTGAGTCAAGTGGTTATTAAATGGTCACAGTTAAGAGGTAGAACAAAGGTTCATTAAAGCAAGCACAGAAAACCAAGTCTCTTCCACTGCGCAGTAATGCTCTGTGAGGCCTCCCCACTGCTTGGCACAGTAAAATAATATAGCCAGAGATGATATTTTTTTTCCTCCTCTCATTTAGTTTCTAAGAGGGGAAGAAACTTTTCAAACTCTTAAAGATTCGCCTATTGTGTTTTAAATGAAATAAAGTTAACCATGACAGCCACCGAGGCGCTCCGAGCCCGCTGCGTTGGGTGAGCTAATGGAGTGGGTAAGAGGTGTCCTGGGGGAGGAAGAGGAGACAGCTAGGCTTATCCCTCACTACCCAGCAGCCTCCATTCAGCACAACTCTCAAGGGTATGACTAAAGCTGAAGCACATACTTAAGCATCATTGACTTCAAACAGTTTTAAACACACATTTAACATTAGGCAGAAGCTTTGATAATTTGGGACCTTAGTCAAATCTAAAGATCCCTAGGAAACGAGGAGGTGCTGTGGATGTTTAGGTCTGGCTCCGAGCACAGGATACGCATGGCACTCCAGGTTTGACTAACTGTGGACTACCAGGGAATCTTCAGTCTCTTCTCAATCAGCATCATCAAAGTCACGACAATGCTGCAGCAGGCATTCACCTTTCATTACATGCGATCACTGAAGCTAGCCACGTACTGTATAATTAGTGAAAAATGAATTATTTAAGTAACTTGCATTTAACAAATAGCACTGGCATTCTGATTGCAATTCAGTATTCATTCACCATCAAAAGACCTTCTTCTGATACAGGAAATGGATTTTTCTGCTTCTAAGCCCTTACCAAATTGAGAATTTTTCCTGGGTTTTCGCACAAAAAGTCCTACGTTCTGATACAGGTTTGAGGGTCAGTAGCCATAAGGTAGCTTATCAGACAGTCTGACCCCTGAGCTTGTTCCTAGCTGGATTAAACCCAGCTGTGTGCTGCTGTGAATGGAGGGGGGGAAAAATGGGGAAAATGATAGGTTTTTTCTCATTTGACAGAGATCTTGCTTTTCTGTCTTTTTTCCCCTTCTACATTTTCATGGTTTTGTAGACAGGTAATTACATGTCTGATGCAAAGACCAACCCTCGTAGTTCCTGTTTCAGAGCTGACAGGATTTAGTAGCAATTTTATCACAGTAGTCACTCACAGCCAGTATGAATGTAGCTGGGGTGCAGCCGGGGTGGAAGAGGGAAGAAGAGCTCACTTGACCACCTCATCAAGGCTTCTGAATGGGAGACCCACTGGAATCAAACTCTGAGTTACAGCTCTTTCCTTTAGCTTCACCTTCTAAACATGGGAGAGCCAAAGCCATGCAGAACTGAGCTGTGTTCTCTTGACATAGGACAGGGTTGCAGTACCATCCCAGCTCACTTTCAGTTAGCACACCTGAGCAGAACTGCAACTCAAGCAGTGAGCCTGCCCTCTCAGGAAGGCTCCTTAAACAACAAAGCGGGGTGAACATAAACAGCCCTCAGCTTGAGCCATGTTCTAACAGCCAGCTCAGCCCTGCAGCTCCTGGCACTTCCATCCTGGCATCAGCAATGGCAGAGGTGCTCACTCTGCCCGTCCTCCTGCCCAGACACGCTCTGCATTTCTCACAGAGCCCCACATCAGCTGTGAGCTAGTGAGCACAAGTCATTTGTGGAGGACGGGAGAGGAAACACCTCTGAACTCAGAGCATCACAGCCCACATGGGGGCTATCTTGCAGCTTCCTGCAAAGCATCTGAGTGGGCTTTGATAGGGAGAAGAGAGGAAAGCAGTGCAGAAGGGCCACACTGACACTTGCACCGGGATGCTGGCCCAGAAGCTTTGCTGCACTGTCATTAACTGGTTGGAGAAGGTCAGAGAGAGAGCTACACTGTTAAAGACTGCCAAAACCAGGTGTCAATGAAGAAATGAGACAATGACAGAAATAAGCAAAGTGTACAAACGCTTTGATTAAACGCTTGGAGCTTCCACTCACCTGGTGTTGAATCTCATCAAAATCCCTTTAGCTCATTGCCAGCACTGCTCAGTAACAGCAACGTGCCATCCCTGGGCCTGTAGCACCAACAGGACAAATAAGCCTTTTTGATAGACATGAAGGAAAAGAGTGAAAACAGCCTTGCAGGTTTGCTAGTGGTAGAACAGCCAGTAGAGAAACTGATATCCCCCATACAGAGTCCAGTGTCATGGATGGGATAGGGCCTGAAATTACCACCAAACATTGCCCTAAATCACACTTGTTCAGAAGGCTTTCAGTCACCATAATTTCTACAGAGTTGTGCATGCAAGCACCTTTTTCTGAGCAGGCCCTCCACAAAACAAACCAGTTATATCCAAAACTGCTCCTTGGAAGCTCCAGCACAGGAGGCTGTCTCTCTGGAAGCATTACTGGCCGCTTTCTCAGCACCCACTCTATATTTCACAGAATCACAGAAGCACAGAATCACGGAATGGCCAGGGTTGGAAGGGACCTCAAGGATCATGAATCTCCAACCCCCCTGCCACACGCAGGGCCACCAACCATCCCACCTAATGCTAGACCAGGCTGCCCAGGGCCCCATCCAATCTGGCCTTGAACACCTCCAGGGACGGGGCATCCACAGCCTCTCTGGGCAGCTGTTCCAGCACCTCACCACTCTCTCTGTAAAGAATTTCTCCCTGACATCCAACCTAAATCTCCCTTCCCTCAACTTAAAACCATTTCCCCTTGTCCTGCAGTTATCTACCCTTTCAAAGAGTTGATTCCCCTCCTGTTTGTAGGCTCCCTTCAGGTACTGAAAGGCTGCAATGAGGTCACCCCACAGCCTTCTTTTCTCCAGGCTGAACAAGCCCAGCTCCCTCAGCCTGTCCTCATAGGGGAGGTGCTCCAGTCCCCTGATCATCTTCGTGGCCCTCCTCTGGACCCTCTCCAACAGCTTCCTGTCTTTTTGTACTGGGGGCTCCAGACCTGGACGCAGTATTCCAGATGGGGCCTCACAAGAGCAGAGTAGAGGGGAACAATCACCTCCCTGTCCCTGCTGGCCACCCCTCTTTTGATGGAGCCCAGGATCCCATTTGCCTTCCGAGCCTCAAGGGCACACTGCTGGCTCATGTTAAGTTTTTCATCTATCAGGACCCCCAGGTCCTTCTCACAGTGCTGCTCTCAAGGACCGCTCCTTCCAGTCTGTAGGGATGCCTGGGATTCCTCCGGCCCAAGTGCCAAACTCTGCACTTTGCCGTGTTGAACCTCATCAGGTTCACCCAGGCCCACCTTTCCAGCCTCTCGAGGTCCCTCTGAATGGCATCCCTTCCTTCAGCCGTGCCAACCACACCACTCAGCATTTCAGATCACTCTGGTCTGTTTTTCAGCTCTCTTCGATACAGACACCTCCTGTGTTCCCACTGAGGCTTTGTGCACCCCAAGCAAAAGGCTGTTTTATCTATCTCACACGTGTAATTTCCATTTTATAGGAGGGAGAAATCATTCTGAAAAGTGGGAAAAAGGCACGAGCCCTGCCTCTGCTCTAGCCACGAGAGTATACCCACTCAAAGAGCGACAACCTAAAATCTGCTTTGGGCGAGAAGACAAAATCAGGAGCATCACAACTAAATTGGGATGTCTGGCCACTTCAGCCACACCACAGCTCCGCTCTGCTGGCGCTGCTGAACCCTCTCAGGCTGCCCTTTAGCACTGTGTCCCTTTCTAAAACTGCCAGCGCCTTTGTTCCCCTCAAGAATAGCTGCTCGCTTGTGCACACAGAGGCAGGGAAGGTTGGACACTGCGTGTTGCATTGTACTGTCAGGCTAAATAGAAGCTGATGGGATAATAATTGCAGTCTCCCTGTAATAAAAGACAAGACAAAGCAAGAGATATAAATAAAATCATCAAAGGAACTCACAGAATAGGAGCTGTGTCTGCATCTTGTGGGCAATTTACAAGCCAAAGGAAGGTTGGGAACCCGAGGACTGAAAAGCAATAAAAATCTATGGAGCCCTCACAAAACCGTGACAGCATCTCACTGATCTGCCTTGTTACCAGGCAGAGGTATAAATTCCCTCAACACCTTTGTTAAGGAGCTGGAAAGGGAATGGAAAAAGGCCTGAAGTGGGAGTGACCCCGAGCTCACTCGGACCCGAACAGCAGGGAGGTGCCCTCGGAGAGAATAGAGGAGACAGCAGGCACAGAGCCCTGCTCCACGGGCAACAGGCTGCCAGCAAGTGCCGCCAGCCTGAAAACACAGGCTGGAGAGCCCCGTGCAGCTTTAATGGAGAAATCTCTTTGTGGCAGGAGGGCTCCTGTCCTTATGGCCTGCACAAAGACAGCCCTGCCCTGACCTGTCACTTGCCAAAGCCCAGCTGCCTGTTCTGCTCCCCGGCTGTTGTGACTGTCACCTTGCAGCTCCAAGGGTGAGAGGGGGCTGATCAAGGCAAGGACAGCTGCAGCCTGGGCACACGGCTGGGACAACAAGGAAGGAATCCCACTCCTGCTCCCCTCGCCAGGAGACTGCAAAAAAATAAAGATGGATGTAAGAGGATGGATACAAAGGAGCAGGAGGGAAAGACCCTCTGTCCTAGGCTCAGCTCCTGCTTAATGCCTAATTCTAACTAAAGTCAGATAAACAGTGCCTAAATACCCTCACAATTACCAATTATCTGAGTCATCCCAGCTTGCCCAGCTCCCATCTGATCCAATTCAATCTCATGGGCAGAAGTTAGAGGAGAAAATTCTTTGGGTGTTTTCATAAGGGAGAAAACAATAAAGCACTCATAGGCATAGGGCTACACAGATGCTGGTACAATCTCCTTCCTCCAGGAATTATACATTCAGCTCATCTCCATACTGCCATTAATCCCACCAGGGAGATGCTTCCCTCATTCATTCCCTGAACATGGAGGCAAGGAAGAGAAAGCAATGAGGCACTTCCTCTGCCTCTGTGAGAAATGCTTTTCCTGGTAAGTGGAAGCACAGCTCCCAATCCCAGCCCAGACCTAGGCTTTGTTTTGTTGTTTTTCTCATTCTCTTTTCAAAATTCTCCTTCCACAAATTTCTTCTCTGGCTAAATGGAGCCACGGTAAAGAAACAGCAACTAATTAAAATGAACTGCCAGTACACAATAACTCCTCCGTGCCAAAGGCAAACATAATCTTCCCCAAAAGGACACGCAAGCCCTCAACTAAACAGTAACTTCCTTTCTTCCCCCTGTTACCTAAATAACGATCAAAGCAACCAAGAGGAAAAGTCACCTCCCTTTCCCCATGCCTGCCTTGCCCGGACTTGGCATCTCCACGCCAGCAGCAGGGCTCTGTGCTCCTGGGGACTTGCTCAGGGAGCTGGAGCTGCAAGCAGAGAGAAGGGATGGCTGCAGATCACCCCCGCCTTGTGTCTCCTTATAGAAGAGGTGGCACGCTCCTAGCTGGCTCTGTGCAGAGCAGAGCATTTGCCAGTTTTGGACTTTTGCTCTGCTGGGGGTCTACAATTTTTGCATCTGCTCCTGAGCTGCAGGGAGGATCCGGGCATCTGAAGGCGCAATGCTCAGAGCCAGCTCAACAGACTAAAGCCACATGAATCTTTCCATCACCACAAAGGCCAGAGAAGGCTCTGTCAACCTGCAGGTAACCTTCACTTCCAAAGTAGAGCACATCCCTGTACACGCTGTGTGGGGGAGAGAAAGACAGACAGTGAGTTATGCATGTCCTTGACTCCAAGCAAGCTGAGAATTGCAACAGAGAGTGGGAGAGAGCTGGAAAACACCCAACTGCTTGTGGGGGCTGCCACCAGCTTCTCCCTCCAGCTTGCAGTCTTTCACTTTTACCATCCTGCTCCTGGAGATCAGCCTGGCTTAGTCCTGCTGCTGGGAAGACAGGGCTGTGGTCAGATCAGTGCTGACATCAAGCCACGTCTGGAAGGCACTTGGCTGTAAGAGAGCCCAACTGGCACGAGGTCCAGGAGCCTTTTTTGTCCTGGTTGAGCTGAAAATCAAAGCACTTCCCATGGCTTATGCACAAACCCATGGCTCATCTGCTCCGTAGAAAACCAGCTTCATGCCTTCACATCTGCTATAGGCAACTGTACAGACAGAAGTGCTCACTGAGGCTGCACTGTCACAGGGCTGACCATCACGACTTCAGGATGTGCACATTGAAGTTGACTCCTGTGAAAGGTCAGGTCCTCAACCTCAGCATCCTCAGAGCAAGCAGATTGTGCCAGCAGGGTTTTCACACAGCCCTCTTTTACTTTGTGGTGTACAGAACAGAAGCATGAGGACTTACTTGCGCTGCAGGAAAGGAAGTGACAGCAGAGGGGCAGTAACCTTTTGCTGAAATACAGTAACTTAAACAAAAAAAAAAAGGTTCTGAAGATGGATCAGATGCTCCTCTGATCACATCTTCAGCTGTAAGATTTCGCCTTAGCAGCTTTTTTACCTGCATCCAGGCAATGGGAGCTAAATTCACTGATACAGTCATTACTGCACACACGGCTACAACCTGCTCCAGGTAATTCCTCCCCAAGGGCAGGGGAGAGGGAAAGTGAGGGTATTTGGAGCGGCTCCTGTTCAATTGTCTGGAAAGTGATTGAATGCTGTAGCACTTAGATACATACCAGCAGCAAGGCAGGAACAGGTCAGAGGTGACAGAGAGGATCTTGCCGTGTGAATATGGAGTTTAAAGAGAGATATTTAACCGTGATCCCATTTAAAGCCCTTTGTATACTGTGAGCTCTAGAACGTGTTCAAAGAGAAGTTGGCTGTGCTGTGATGCCACCCACAGCAGCACCCAGATAGGAGGTGATGTGGCTCCCAGATTAGAAACTGCTCCAATCTTTGCACAAGAGGGGAAGAAGGGTGCAGCCATCAACTCTACCTGCCCCAGTCACACATCCCAGGTCTGCTTCTGCTCCTCTGATCTCTGCTGCTGGCTCACCACCTCAGATCAGCCAGATGTCAGATATGGCCAGGACCTTGAACCTGCTGCCTTTGTTCTGTTTGCATCATTTTGCCCATCACATAGTTTAGGAAACACGACGGATTCTACATGCGTGTGAGCACGTGCACACAGGGAACCAAAGGCAATCCTGAACCTTTTTATCAGTAAGTAATAACACCTGAACTTTGTGCATATATTCAGTTATTTAGCAATTAGTAGTTAATATTCTCAGTGGGTTTGGTTTTTTTTTTAATCTCCTCTCTTGGATCCTGGAATCCTTGGCACGAACAACCAAATGACTACAGCCAGCACTCCCTGGGAGCCCCCAGCTGCATAGCAGACAGCTGACTACATGGCCATAGCCCCCTGTTTGGGTGTGCTTTAATGAGACTGTTCATCAAGGCCAACAGCCAGAAGACCTACAGCTCTATAGGCCAGTTGGCCTGGTTGCTCAGCAGGTGGTTTTCATGGTGTGTGAGTATGCACCTGCAGACCCCTAAGAGACAAAGCATACCAAAGGATGACCATGGCTACCTAACCAAGCTGCACTGCTAATGCTACTGAGAAAGAAGCACTGTACTGTATAGTTTATTTTGCTTTACTGCATATGCCCTAAGAAGAAAAACCAGACAGCAGCAACTCACTGCTGTAGGATTCTCAGAAGAAAGAAAGCATCCAGCAGAGCTCCCAAGCATGCTGAGCTCCTGCAGACAAGTGAGGACCGATCAGGACTAAAATTGCACTAAAATTTTCCCTCTAACACACTTTTTACAGCACCTGAGGGGCCTTTATGTTAATGTTCCACGTGACTTTCCAAGCTCTTTCTTTCACTCATGGCCTCTTGTGAGACAGAGCTGAGCCCCCTGTTCCTATAGCAGCAAGCAGAGGGCACAGACAAAGCCATTCTCCTGAATTCCCCCTTTCATGTTGCAGCAACAAAGCAGCTCACAGGGAGCAGCAGCATCCTAAGAGACTGTTCAAGGGCAGGACTGCTAAGTCCTGAGGGGACCTGTCAGCTTAAACTGCTTGAGACCTGCAAGTCCCAAGCTAGTTCTTGCACAGAGTTATGATTGCAGAACAGCTACTGCACTTTTGCAGTAGCTTTTCTGTCCTGTATGAGAGCTTTCTTCCTTTACACAGGTTTTGAAGCCTCTGCCATGCTGCCAGGTGTGGAAGACTCAGCTGCAGTGTGTCTGTGGTGTTGCAGAGCTATTGTATGAACATGACATTACCTCCTGGCCATAGTCCTAGTCAATGAGAACAGCCCCATGCTCGGAGTACAGGCAGCTCCCATCTTCACAGTCCACGGCTGCAGGGATGCACAAACTTCACCGTGCCAAGGCCCAGATGCTTCATAAACCCAGCACACAGTGGTGCAGTCATGAAGCAACAAGGATCAGAGCTGTGCAGAAGGCACAAGATTGCCACCAAGGACTGTGGGGGCAGAAGCACTTGATTCACTCAATAAAGGATGAAAGTTGCACCGACTCCAGGGACCCTACTTCAGGGCCTAGGACGAACTTCTTTTCAGCACTGAATGTGGGGAGGACAGCCAGGAGCTGGCTTGAAGGCTGCTTGCACACCGGGGGGTCACAGCTTCGGCTCAGCACGGCTGTTTGTTCTCTGCCTTGATCTTCATCCCTCGGCTGCTCTGAAAGGAAGTTTGTCCGAGACAAGCGTGTATGGCACACAATGTCAGCTCCAAAGCAAGCTGTGAGGAAACAGATTGAGTTCTCTGTGCAAACCAACTGCAAATCCATTCCTTGGTGGCTTCGCTTGTGGGACACTTCAAAGGCACCAAGCATCCACGACACAGCTGCTGCCCTGGGGAAGAAGTCGTTGAATAGCATCCGTGAATGAGAAGTAAAAATTAAGCAGTTAGATTTGGCACGTGCATCACAATAAAGATCCCTGAATGCTTAGCTTCTTACTGAACCTAAGGCAGGCTGTTAATTCGTTATTCACTTCCCAGCCTGGAAGGAAAAGCATGTTATACCCGAGGGCCAGAACTGATGAACAGAGCCATAAATCAAGCAGTTTACAAGACCAGCAATTAGGAAACAAGCTGACAGAACGGAGAACTCTGTCAGTAATAAAGCAGACACACCACAGGATCTGCTGAGTGCTCAAAGCAACTGGGGACATACAGTCCTTTCTATTCTCCATGTCTAATTCTTCCAGCCATTTGCTGCCTTTTCCTTTGTCTTCTATTTCCTTTTATTTCCTCTCATTTTCCCTCCAGTTTTTTCTCTGTTCTCTTCTCCCTCTCTTCTGAAAAGCCAACTGTTCCTCAGAAGGCAGGAACATACCTGCTGAGCAAATGGATGCAACAGCTGCCATCCAAGAGCAGATCTGGCTCCCGTGACTCTGCCCACTGCCCTTCCAGTGTTTCCCACTCCATTTCTGGCTCCTTCAAGTCCTGTGCTTGCTTTCCCTCCCAGTGCTGCAGTGCTGCATGCAGCATGGAACACCAGAACAGCCAGGCCCCAGCAGCTGCTTTCTGCATGCAGCTTAGGTGCACGTGCATCAAATCTGAGTGCAGACTGTTTAATCGAGCCTCTTGCTTTCTCACACATCCCCTTCTGCCCAGCATACTACCTCGTCTCTAGGACATCACATATTTGAGAAATCATTGCCAGTGGGGATATGTTTCTCCTGTATTAGCCTTTGGCACTCAGTACATGCATAAACAGGAGAAATATGGTGATTTAGGAGCCTTATTTTGTCAAGGCAGGAGGGAGACCAGATAATCCTCCCACCATCCCAAGATTGAATGGATCCAAGTATTTAAGTATGTGATATTCCAGAACAGCCCCTCAACAGTCCGGAGGAATCTCAGCTTTGTGAAGTCTGCTCTATGGAAACACTTGCTGCTATCGCCCATCTGAAACCTTTCTAGCAGCAGACACAGAGGGCAGAAGCAAGAGAAACAAGGTCAGTCATTAGCATGCCACGGGATGCGCTCAGCCTTCCTGTTCCACAGCCAGCTCCCAGGCAGGCTGCTCCCCTCTGCGGGGCGAATCAGCCCGATTTCAGCACATCACAGGCTCAGCTGATAGTCACTTACAGGAAACAAAGTGCTGCCTTTGAGTGCACATTACTCTAACGCGCTCCCAGCTGCCTCTGGTTTTGATCTTGAATGGCAAGGCTAAAGATGTGTCTGGAAGAGTCGTAGTCCATGAGAGAAGGGAACATCTCTAACCTTGAACACAGAGAGACTAACAATCCATCCCTCCCCCCCCCCCAGTGCTGGGGCAGAGAGGCTTTGACGAGCACTTTGGCAATGCTATAGGAAGAGGCTGCAGTATAATGTTAAGTAATTAGGTGGCTGCACAGCAAAGGGAAAATAAAGTCAAAATCATTTCCATTCAAAGCAGATTCCAATGAAGGAGCAAACAGCTGTGTGACCGGAGCCAGGCTGCAGTGAACTCTGAGGAATTGGAGAGGGCAATGAGCTTCAAGGACTTGAGAAATACAAATCGTAGCCACGAGGCTGGGGCAAAAAAAAAAAAGCTCAGCAGCTGGGGAATTCTTGGGAGAAGATGGGAAATCCTCTTCAAAGGAAGGCTTTCCCCACCCAGATCTTGGCAAGCCATGAGCAGTTACGCTTTGCTTATCTAAGGTCTCTTCCTGGCCAGCCAGCTGCAGATTTCACACTTAGAATGGCTGGAGAGTTTCCAAACTCATCCCAAACGTGCTTTTTCCTCTGATGATGACTAAGATCTCAACAGATTGCATGTGTGGCTCGTAGAAGTGTGCCCTCAGGCAAACCAATCTGCTATCCAATGGGCCCCTGACTTCACAGAGCCACACAAGGGGCACCCGTGGCCAGCAAGTCCCCACCTGAGAGCTTAAATGGAGCTGTGCTGTTGTTTACCACCAGGTCCTGAAAAGGAAAAAAAAGTCATCTTCTCCTCCTGTGCTACCATAGCTGTTCATTTTGTCTAGTAGGTAATAATACGAGAGAAGAGCAACTGGCACTTCACCCATGGATTTCTTTTCCCAGAAATGGCACAGAGGCTTTCCACAGCATCAGGTAGGCTTATGAATGGCAACTCAATGGAAATTCCAGGCGCTTGGCTTTGCCCCAGATCACTGGGAAGGTCAGAGATTGCAACAAACCATATGCTCAGTCTTGGCTTTCCCTCACACTGCCAAGAAGTGTCTGCAAGGAATAAAGCCAGAAGGAACGTTAACTGATCACCACTGAAACAGAGCCTTTCCTTGGCTTTCACCTAATTAACTATCAAGAGGCAGTGACGGAAGGCCCCGCATTGCCAATAAAGAATGTAGGGTTGGTAATTAATTAGCAGCCCATTGGGATCCTAGCACCTCTCGCCCACAGTGAGTACTATAGATTGATACAAAGGGAATTTAATGGAAACACAGCAGTTTTCCCGTTATGGCCTTAAGCAAAACAGAACTAGTTTTTGAAGGAACCTCATTTACAGTCCTCTCACATAACTGATGCTTAGCACCTAACCCTGCAGGTAAGGGATTGTATTGGAAAGGAACCTGCCTGCAGAATACTGGAATAAGAGAGAAAACCCCTCAAGTAATTTGGTGAGCTACATTCACCACTCTCCAAGAATAAGAAAACAGCAAGAGCAGAAGTCACATCAAGGCAGTCCAGGGCATCATTAAAGGATGCTGAGAAGACATGATGAGAAGCAGCTGATAAAAGTCAAAAGAGGATCCTGGAATGAGACTGCCCCAAGGTTATGGAGGGTCTGACCCGCACATGGTAACCACATAACTTGCATTTAACCTGCACATCCTTCAGGCATGCATCCCATGTCACCCACACACAAACCCAAATCAGAGTCAGATCTGTGATGTGCATCCGCCTGTGCAGCCCATTTTATTGCCAGCCCTGAATGTAGTCCTCTTGAAAGATATTGCTGCAAGTCCCCTGCCCAAGCTTGCAGCTGCTCTCTTCCTAACAAGCTCTCTGGCTCATTAACCTTTCATTTTGCTACTCTTGTTCAAAGATGAGGTGTGGCATGCTTGCTCTCATGTCTATCAGCAAGTTGCAGTATCTTCCTGATACCACCAGCTGCCTGTTGGTCTCTCTCACAAGTGGACTCCATGCTGGGAGGCTCCACGCAGCCTTCAGACTCCTGTGATATTCCCCAAAAACCTTGTCTTTTCCTGTCCAACAGACATCACTCCTCTTTGTGGGCTCTCATTTTTCTACATACATATAGCTGTCAGTCCATGAAAACGTCAGCTTAATGCTCAGTAAGCATCAAGAAACAGATCAAGTGGTATGAATCATTTGGAATGAGAAAAAAAGAACAGAAGAATCTATGATTCATCCACACCTTGGATACTTTGTGCACTTGTGGTCCCTTCATCTCAAAGGGGATATCAGAACTGAAACAGATTCTGAAAAGAGCACAACAGATGGTCAAAAACACAGAGCATAATTAAAAGCACAATTACTGCAGGCACCATGAAGTAGGCTCAGACTTGTTAGCGTGTACAAGGAAAGGCTTTGGGGGAAAAAGTAGGGCTGTGAAGTCACTACTGGTCTGAAGGGGCATCTTCTCTTCATCTTCTCTTGCAAAACAAGAGCAAAAAGGAAGTGGGACAGCCCCAAGCATCCTGCCTTCCTTAATACCAGGGAGACCATCCTATCTCAGTGCTTTTGAACTGGTCTTTGCTTTGGATGAGACAGAGGACCAACTGTACTGACCTAATATTTTGCATTACCCTCAGGCAAATATCCTCCCTCTTCTCTTTGGTATCAAGAAAAAAACAAAAACAAAACAAACAAACAAAAAAAAAAAACCAACAAAGCAAACAAACAAAAAAAAAACCCACCGTCCCAGCAGTCTCAGAAGTAGATATACTACATTAATGCTGAAGGTCTTTCCTTGTCTCTCCCCATCTGCCATCTTTCATTCATTATGAAGGAATCAGCCCCCATGTTCCATCAGCTCATAGCACCAGTCCACCCACCAGATTTTCAAGGAAGTCATGCTTTTCTTTATTCATACTTTTAAATGGGAAGAACACCCACAGGGCTGCTTACTTGTCTTCTTCAAAATCTTTTGCTGTGATTTCTGCAGGAAGCTTGACAGTCATTAGCACAGCACCAAGATCACAGTCAGAATCACTTCACAGCTCCTTGTTCACCTCCACCAGTCTCACACTTCAGTGGGGAGCTCTCTGGGACAGGCCTCCTCCTTTTTTCTTGTGATTGTACAGTTCCAGAGCACCTGAGGCTTTGTTCTATACCTCCCATGCTACATGAAGTCCAGAGGTTTTGCCCCACAGCTCCAGAACTTCCTCACTGCAGCCAGCAGCAGCCTTCAGCCCTAGAATCCAAGTGCTCACCCCACAGCAGCCAGACTGTGGCCCCAGCCTAGAGACATCTTGCCCCAAAATCTGGTTCAGAACATGATTCTGTTTCTATTCACCAATGCAAAACAGAAGCAAACACATTGTCAATGATATGCCTCTGCCTAGGCAGGCTCACTAGTTTCTGGGCATCTTTTCCTTCACCGCCCTCCTCCAGGTTCTACAGCTCCCATAAAAGCCCCTGGTTGACTCCCATCATCTCATCTTCCTTTCACCAGCTGGTCCAGGAATTCAGGGATCTAGAATGACCCCAGATCCCAAGGGCTATAAAAGAACAAGTCCTCTTAGGCTAAAATCAGGAAAGACTCTTCTCCTTTGGGCATAAGCTCTAAGTAAGAGAAAGGTTTGGGTTAATATGGAACCCAGAAATATATGTATTGTTTGCCCTACCTTCCCAAAAGCTGATCTGTTTGGATGGATACTGCCAAATTAAGTGAGATGGAATCCGGCCTCCTATCTCCTGGGCACAGAAAAGGGCAAAGATTTTGGAAAAGATTTCCCACTCAGCTACTGAGCACCCAGCTCCAGATAGGCGCTGTGCAGTCATTTTTCACAGTGAATGTGGTTAAAAGCTGGACAGGAGCCGAGAGAGGCAGAGGAATACATAAACAGAGATATATTTGTAAATCCATCTGGATGAGGCCCAGACCAACTGGACCTAGCTTTGAAGTTGTGCTTTGAGCAAGAGCCCAGGCTGAAAACTCCATGGGGTTCCTTTCACACAGCATTATCCTGTGACTGTAGGACTCTATGGCCTTCAAACAGCAGGGATAATACCATTGCTTAGTAAAAACAGGACACTTCTCCAGACACAGAACACACCACAGAGCTCAGCTCTCCTCAGCTCCTCGGCAGGAGATACCCACACAGCAGAAGTACCTGGCTCTGTCCCTTAGGGTGCAGGTGAGCATCGCCTGCCTTGACAGCATTGCCAGAGTCCTCTAGATAAGCCAGAAGGAGAGGGCGCCCATGGAAAAAGAATCTGAAGGAAAACTGAAGTGTGGGAGTGGAATGCTGATTGGGTTGAATTTGCATTTCAGTAAAAATGCACTGACATCAATGTCTGGCTCTAAAAAAGCATTCCAATTTTAAAAGTAGTTCGTAAGAGCCTTGATAAAGGAGAGTTCTTGGCAGAGGGTGGTGTCTGCAAGAGAAACACCAGTTCCCACTGACAGATACTCAGAGGATGAGAAATAGCTCTCCTGTACACACAGAAACACCTCAGGATTGGCCTCCAATAGGAGAGATTTTACATCCTCATCTGGAGATCATCATGGAAAATAAGAATTTTAGAAAGCCACTTTATAGCTCTGAACATCAAAATAAGTAAACGTACAGCATCTCAGAAGTTCTAGAGATGAAGAGGCACAGACTTTTGGTGAGATTCCAACTAATTTCACTACGCATACAAAATCTGGCTTTAACTCTTCCTGTGCTATCAGTCCTAAGATTTCTACCTTCAAGCAGATTTCTAGTAAGATCTTCCACAGAATGGCTGAGTGCAGCAATCCACAGCACTCACTGCAGCCGGGACATACTTGGGCCCTTTCGTAGTGCAGCAGTTGGACAGACAGGACTGAGCTGCAAGGATGCGGGTAGGAGAAGGTGCTTTCTGCTGCTTACCTTCCAGAATGCAGAACATGTTGTGGGTGTATTTTCTGAACTGAGATCACCTGAAGATTCTTGGACATTTCTGACAAGCACCCTGAGACTGTGCAGCAGTGGGAAACTCAGTGCTGAAGCCCTTGTTCAGGGTTATACGTCCCCAGAGCAGCATGAAGCTAAGGAGGAGCAAACAGAGCCATGAGGGGAAACATCAGGGAGTTCCCTTGGAAGAATCCCCTTCATGGAGAAGGGCTCAAGCAACGATAGGCTTTTCGAGATTTCTAGAAACCTTCCAGATTCCCAGGATCAGCCAGAATGGGGCTGGGTTGTTATTTCCCCAGCAGTCTACTTCTAGAAACCAAACCTTCTAATACCTGCACACACACAGAAGGGTTCAGCAGTGGACATGTCCTTGTTTTTTACATACATAATAAATAGGTGTGCTTGCAGCCCAGAGAATGCCCTGCTGCGCTGTTCAGCAGCTGGCTGGTGAACTTAATCCTTTTAAATAATCAGTGGGTTCTCTAATGGTACTCCCTGCCTTCTGTTCTTGCAAGCAGCCAGCTAGAAGTGCTTATTTGCAGTCAGGCCCTGCACGATGATAATAGATGATAAACATAATTATTTGGGGTCCTGATTGCCTGTGCTTTCTTCATTCTGTTGCTGGTGTGCAAAACAGTCTCAATGTTTTCAGTCTTATGGGCAGAAATTTTGAAGATGCAGACTTCTTCCTAAAGGAAGAATTGCACGTTCAGGGAAACAAACTGTTCAAGGCAACGAGCCGTTCACTGCACTGAGCTACAGCTGTGGCAGACTTCTGCTTTTGAAACACCAAGTCTTTAAGATGCACCTGAGCACTCTGCAAAGCCAAGGTCAGAGTGTGATGAGAAGTGAGTTTCATTATTCGGCCGTAAAACCAACAGACAGGAAAACATCAGCGATGAAGCAGTTAGACTGACTTCTGCTCATAGCAGTGCTGTCACGCAGATATCACAGAACTCAGGATTCCAGGAAGCTGAATAACATTAAGTCTCCCAAAGCAGCAAAATGTTCCATTAGACCTATCAGTTGAGTGTGTGAAGCTGTGGGGTTGGGGAACACTTTGCTGCACTAGTGAGGAGCTGACTGTCTTCAGATCTGGAGCAGCAGATGCTTCAGATCAAAATTCAGAATCCAGACCTCTTACTTCTGTTTTAAAACAAAACTGGGATCCGATGCAGCAGTAGTGCTGTGCACAGAGGCTCTGCTCCACCCCACAAGCCCATGTGCCCAAATCTGCACAGCCACATTCAGACATGGGTGCATGGGTGCATGCAAACATGTACTGTGACACCGAGCAGGATGTGCACAGGAGAAAAAAGGGATGGCAAGCCCATCCCCCTGCTGTAGTCTTTTGTCATCTCTCTATTGTCATATGGTCCTTTCTGTAGACCTGGGCTGTGAACTGCCTTTTAAATGATCCATTCCACATGGTGAGAGATGGAACTGGTAAGGTCAGAACAGCCTGAACAGCAACAATCTTTCCTGCCAACTCAGGAGAAGGTGGGTTACTGGGAGAAGGCTAAGAGGCAGCAGGAACAGCAGGGCTGGCAGAAATGATACTCACACCAAGTAGCCCTGCTTTTCTCTAAGCTAACCCCATCGTGACCCGGCTCCTCAGACAGGCAGTGTCTGGGACACGGTAATGCAGAAAACAACTAGCTCTTTAAGTTTTATTATTAAATAAATACATTAATCCAGCTATCGTGAGGTGTTGAAGCCAAAGGAGAGATGAGAAAAGCCTTAGAACAGGTAACAAGAGATGTGTTTACTGCAGAGGAGAGAGAAGGCTTCTAACACAAGCAGGCTGTACACCACAAACATTCCCAGTGGTCTGGTAGGGCTGTACAGAGATATTTACACATATAGGCAGGGAGACGCCAATCCCTGGCTGATGAACAATCAACTTTTATTCTCTCCAGACCAGCAAAGCCAAGATTTTAGTAAACACGTAACCCCAGAAATGTGCCTGTGGATTGGATAGAGCAGAGCCTTGGCTCTCCTTGCCAAATAACAAAGCCATTCTCCTGTGGGTGGTTTCACAGCGAGGCTTCTGTGGGGAGGAAGTGTTTCTAGTGGTCAAGGCAGAGAACTGGGGTTCATGAGACCTGGCTCCCATCCCTGGCTCTATGCACATCAGGGAAGTTCTGACTGCAGCAAATGTGCACTCTTGCAGGAGCCACTGCTACCCTCTGTTCACCTCTCCTTCTTCAGGCACAAATTGCTCCTCGGAGGAACAAAGTGACACAGATTTTCCCCCACCTGATCCCACTTCCTGACCTTGCAGAGTTATTGCAGAGTCTGTGTGATTGATGTCTGCAAGCTGTCAGAGCTGTTTGGATGACAATCTGTCTGGAAGGTATTGGAAGACGTGCACACGTGAGCAAGAGACATGCAACCCACACACTCTACTTCCCTCCCTCCAGGCTCGCAAGCCTCCATCCAGATTTGCTCCTTCCACTACTTACACATTTAGATATTCACAAGATGGGCCTGCTGAAAATCTGTGTTATAAAGCAAAGTAGCCAACACTAGCTGAACAGATGCCCTTACAAATATCCAACCCACTTCTTTGGTTGCACAGACTCCGCATTTTACTTACAAAACCAAGTGAATGCAAACACAGAGTGAAAGCCTATGGCAGATCCAGCCCAGCCCTACCCATTTCTGGTGGGCTGGCACAGTGCCCTTTGCATTGTCCCTTCTTTGTTTCAGCCACAGATGTCATTAACATGTTGCTTACCCCCTCTTCCAGCTCACTGATGAAAACACCAAAGAAGACTGGACCTAACCCTCATCCCTACGGCACACCTTTGGATAAGCACCTCCTAGAAGAGTTCCCATCAACATCATAGTGATGAAGGACTGCTGTCTTGAGGTGTGCATAGCTATTAGAGCTAATGACTTCACCTTATTTTGCAATGAACACCATGGGGAGAACCTACCAACCTCACCAAAAAAAAATTGAAAGAAGGAACAGCACACGGTCACTCAGGACGGCTTTGTGTTTAGTAGGCACACCAAGTTCATCTGCTTATGGTGTTTTATCCCATTTCTCTTTCTACTTTCTGTCTCAGTTTTATCTGCACACTGTTAATTTTTTTAAACATTCTCTCACCTTGTTGGCTGCATTTCAAGAATAGGTGGCATGAGTCAACTGCAATGAGTGGACTAGCATAAAATGTTGTAAGATACTTCCCTCAAGTGGAAGGAATAAAAATCACTCAGCTGTGTGTCACAGGCTCTGTAGTATACCTCAGGTAGCAGAAAGAAAATGAGAGGTGGACACCTACATGAGGTAGAATCTTCCAACCTGCTTGAAAGGTGTTAGGAGCACATAAAAACTATCAGTGATACTGCAAAAAAAATCCCAGCCAACGTCCCTGCTCCACAAATGTCAGCACCTACAAGAACTCACCTGGACATCCTGTGCAAGAGATAACCTGTCAAGTTACTACAAGGACAGATAATGTATATCCATGACCAGGTTTTGAAAATGGCTTGAATGCTCGCTGAGCTGAAGTGTTCTAAGAGCTCCTACATCACATTCCAGCATAAATGGAAGTGGCTGCTTAGAAGCAGCCTGAGGGAAGACATAGCTGAGTCCTGTGTAACAAGGCTTCTGCATCTATTAGGGCCTGCAGCAGGGCTGCAAGGGACAGACAGGATGGGAGGAACCAGATACAGACTGCTGGTAGAGCTGGTGTGGGTGGTATCTGTACTCACCCTACGGCTGATGTCTGATCTCATCACCACTGCTTGCCTCAAAGCAGGCGACAAAACGTGAACAAAGAATTCAGATCTCGCTGTAGTTTTACTGTTATGAAGATAGCAACTCTGCTCCAGTCTCTTCTGCATGCACTGAACAGGAGAGCATTTCATCTCCTGCAAATAAAAAGAGATAAGAGGGGCCTAGCACAAGGCAGGATTTGTCTCTGTAACTGATCAGTTCAACAAAAGGAAACACAAACCATTTATTAGTGAAAATGAATTGTGCCATCAAGGGAGATGTCTGCAATTATTTCTTTTAAATATCATGTTTCATTAACTGGAAAATATATAATTAATAAACTTGCCCCCTCATTTTTGTTAAGTTTCACTGCGAGGACCTTATTACTGAAATAAATCTTTCTAGCAGTGCGTGTTGACAGAACAGAGGAAGGTGCACGCCTCTGTGTGTGTGATAATTTCCTTATGTGAAACTGAATTACTAGGGAGAAATAATCACCTTTCTTCACAGCTAAGACTGTAGATATACCCCACTCTGAGACCAGTTGTTTAAGCTCATGCCTCTTGGAAGCAGGCAAGAAGAGACTGCTTTGGCTGGCAGATGACTTGATCCAAAAGACATCAAGCAGATGCAAGCTGTTCTTTCACTGCAAGTATGGAGATACAAAAAATAAAATTTATTTTTTGATTGACAGTCCATTAAAAAGGTCTCCTGACTATCTGGCTGTTCAGAAAGAGCTCGGTGGTTGGGCTGATATCCAGACTCTTTGACAAGCCCCACATTCATCCCCTCACAACGCTGCACTAGACGTGCACAACTGAGATTGTTTTCCACATACACCAGAACTGCTATGATTTGGGGATGTTTGGTGATGGCTGTAAATGATACCAATTAGAAACACTTCAAAAATGCTGCTGAAATTTGACTCCAAGCATAAAATTCCCCTTAGATTTTGTCTCCACTTGTGATCTTTCCCTCAAGTTAGTTGATTGCCAGTTCACCGAGGGTAATTAAAATATTTCCAAAGGCTGTTCTGGGCAATCCTTTTTTGCCTTGCTGCAGGCTACAAATGTTCGTGGTTTGCCCTAGGCTGATGTTCATTCCTGCCTGATTTGGCACAAGAGCAGTGCATGCCAAACAAGGAGCAAAGCCTGCCTCCATCACAACTCTCCTTCCCAGGGTAGGTGGCAGAGGGACCTAGAGAGCAGTGGCAGGAGGAAGAGCAACACAAACACTCACTGGACAGATGGTGATGCAACTTCTGGGTAGCGAGGAGAAGAGGGCTGTGTGTATTTTAATAAAGCCCTATGATCTCACCGCTTTTGAGACGTCTGGATGCCCTCAGCAAAGTCAATGGGTTCTAGAGACAAGGGAGAACAAAAGCTCTGCGGGTTGTGTGCTGGGAAATCACAACCCCTAACTTGGTGCAGGTCAGACCTCAAGAAACAACATTAGACAACCTTACCTTGCTACTGCACTGAACCTACATAGAGGAGCCCATTCTCCACATCATTTTAACCAGCATTTATGAATGTTAAAACAGCCAACAAATTTGATTACACAGAAATTTCTGAGTCAGCAAATTATCTAGTTAAATGACGCATATAGAATTGGTAATTCAACAGCAACAGAAATCTTTTAAAATTTCTTACCATCTAAAGGCAATAACACTATAAAAAAATGAAAAGAGAAGGGCCAAAGGTATTGCCCTTGCAGAAGAAATCATATTTTAGGTATCACCTACAATGTAACCTTTCTGCAGTTACACAAATAGCACGGGTTGAGTTCGGGTTTAGAAGTAGTGGAATGGAAGCTCTGAAAACATTACGTGATGTATTACATCTCACAGTTATTTGCCCCGGTTGTGCACTAGGGGAGGGGATTGTGTGTCAGCTCATCTCCATCAACTCTGCATAAACACTGTGTACAAAGTATGACGTGACTTTTGCAGACAAAAGCACGACAATACCATGCAACGTGCACGCTCCCATCCCTCAGCAGCTGAGAGCCCCTTTGTGCAGACACACTGATTTTTGCATTCCACAGCACCTCTGCTGGGTAGGACCAGGAATACTGGAGAACGAAGATGGAAAAGTTAAGCAACTTCACTCTCCAGCTCTTGGGCTGCACAAAGGGGAGGGAGCAGGGAGGCAAAGCATCTGGCTTCACTGCTTCTCTAACAGCCTGGCAGGAAGGCTGCTGTCAATTCCACCTTCTGCCTTGTTGGAAGAAAGTAGAAGTGACAAGAGGCCCTCCAGGCAAGCAGCCAGAAACCAGAAATTCAATTGAGCTACCTCCCAAAACTGGACTTTTTTGGAGACCCTTTCCCTGAAATTGTTTTGCCTTAAAAAAAAAAAATTTCTTCGCAGTTCAGGGCCAATTCATCATCCCTGGTCTCCTGGCTCTCCTTTCCTCCAAAAGCATGATTTGCACAAAGAGATTTCCATTTTCTGGGCTGCTCTACAGCCAGCCTCGCCCACAGTAAATACATACACACATAAATATGCACTCACACGCACGCACAAACATTGTTATTTATAGATAGAGGCATTGCCACAGATAAATACACGCGTGCGTTCCCCTCCTATATAACACATGAGAGAGAAGCAATGCTGCAGCTGAATTCACTCTACACTCGTTGATTAGGAAACAGAGTGTGGGACATACGGTCTATCTCTAGGGCTTAGACCAACTGGTTATTGGCTGGTGCTGTTTTTCTCTAACAAGCCCCTGGATATATCACTGTGGCTGCAGAGAAATGTAGCTGAAAGAGCCTTTCACTGTCAGTAGCAATCTGTCACTTCATGTATCTTACCCTATCTCTTCCAGCACAAAAGCTTCGGAGCTGCAAGTCAGTTCGGAGAAAGGTCATTCTGCAGGTAGGCTCTGGTGTTTTTCTTTATTTCTGGGAACGTGTGGCCAGCTTGAGGCACTGTCTGGATGCTTCAGCATGTGTTTCAGCTCCACATATGCCTGGCTATAATTTAAGACAAGAGAGCATTTCCATTACAAACCCCATTTTTCCCATGGATTTATTTCCCTTCTATTTGGCTTCACTTTGGGGTGGACCTTCCCTGAATATATTCAGAGGCAGGGAGAAACTATTTTTCTTGTGCAATGTTTAAATCCAGGTCAGCCTCTTCTGGTTGTAAGAAATTACATATGCACACAAACACTCTGGAGCACGCACAAAAAGCTTATACAAACATATGCCCACAGAGAGATCTGTTACAAAAAAGACAAGCCAATGCAAATAAGCTCAATTTTAGAGGTGAATTAATTTGACTGACTTTATTATCCTAAATTATTAACAAGTTCTAGCAAACTTCGAATGCAATAACCCCACATGGGCTTTCATCTGAGTTAAACAGAAACAGATAACTTTTCCTGATAGACGTGGTATCAGCATAAATCTGCAACAGCAAAGTTGGAGGCAGAAATTCGACACAGGACCCCTCTCTTTGCAGGTTTGTGCTCCCAGCTCCTGTGTGGTTCTCCTCCCTGAAATATTCCAGTGAAATGAATCACCCTCCAACAATGCCAGAACTCCTCTGTTTTCATGAACACCAGCTGAAACCTGACCTCCACAGCATTCTAATCTGTTGATGACTTGGTCTGGCTCAGTGAGCCCATTTTGGGGGGCATTTTTTTTTCTTTTTTAAACTCCTTTATTGATTCTACTTTGATGCAGTCCAATAAAGCACATCGACAGGAGCAGTTTGTGCTGAATAGTGCCTCTAGTTCCAGGAGAGCCTTCATCCCACTCCTGATGGCACTCACAAAGGATGATGTTATGCCCAGGCCTGTCTTTCAGCTATGCTGTAAATACCCTGAGTAGCCCTGCAGAGGCACCACAGCCTTCCTGGACTTCACCTCTCCTCCAGTGATCACTTTTCCTGTGGTGAAATGGGGATGCTAGCTTTCCCCTGCCTTGCTGCAGTGCTGTTGTGCTATCTAGCTTGATGCAAATCCTTCCAGTGCCACAAGAAGCCTGATGAGGCAGTCAGGAATGCTGCAGATTTATCCCATCAGGAACACTACCCATATA
Source organism: Phasianus colchicus (assembly GCF_987193195.1). Classification (NCBI taxonomy): domain Eukaryota; kingdom Metazoa; phylum Chordata; class Aves; order Galliformes; family Phasianidae; genus Phasianus; species Phasianus colchicus. The sequence continues at coordinate 2,057,205 of NC_143447.1, read as the reverse complement.
TCCAACCAGCTGGAGATGCTGTGGCTGTCCTCAGGATATGTGGCATTCCCTCTTTTCTTGATCTTTCTCCTGAGAGTAGGAAAACACTAAGAATATCATCCAGGAAAAATGGTTAGTTTTCCTATAGTGTTTTGTGACTCCTAAGTACAATGTAATCATTTTCTCTCGTGAACTTTTTGCTAAGAGGACACAACAACAAGGCAGAGAGCTGCAGAGACTGAAAACATGAGCCCAATTTACCCACAGAGCAGATGAAAGTTCCTGTTGTATTTTTTATCTAAGTACAGCAAATCCCTCTGCCAAGCAACAGCCCAGGTGGCCACAAATACTGAAATGCTAACTGCCTGCATGGTATGCAGGCAGGCACGCAGTGAGTCCTTCCAGGAAGGCAATGCCACCTGTCAGCAGCACTGGGAGCTGGGGGACGGCTCTGAAGGCATTGGAGAGCTGCTGGATTCTCAGTCATCGCGAGCCTCCTGCAGTTAGGAAGCACTGGTAGGGTTTCGCTCTTCGTCAACCACTGCTGCACTCCACAAGTGATGTGGTGGCAGAGATGGCATCAGGCCAACGGGAGCCGTGTGTGGTGAAAATGCAACTCATTGCTCAGCAAGGGGGAGGAAGATAAAAGAAAACATGGGCTCTAAACCTACCTGGATCAGCTGCCTCCAGTGCTGCAAGAAGGGGGACTGGTGAGCAAGCTTATTGCACATTCAGTTAGCATCAGAGCAGGAGCACTAGCTTCAGGCTCCTCATTTATACACAGAAGAAAAACTAAAATGCCTCCCATTCCCTCACCTTGCACAGCACCAAGAGGAGGATTTCATTCCACAAGTGGAGGATTTATTCATTCCACACAGTCTGTGAGCTGTAGGGGTAGGAGCATACGCAGTGGGACGATGGGCAGGCGGATGGATGGCAGTGAATGCTGCAGGCAAGCTGGAGCACAGGCAGACATCTTGCTGCGTGTTCCAGAACCAAGAACTGCTTGAATTGCTGGAAGTACTGCAACAATCCTGGGTGACATGATGGACATGGAGCCTGTGCTGCCTCACATGCTGCAAAAGCAAGGGTTCCACCTGTGCCTTCCTCACATGTGCTTCCCTCAGGATCACCCTCCATTCCCATATGCCAAGTGATCTGGACTGCTGGGCCCGGCAGGACAAACACACCAGGCTTCCTGGCGGCTCAGCCAGGACTTATGAAGCCATCACGCACTCAGGCTGTCTCTGAACAGTGCCAGCACGCCTTGATATGCTGCCTGCTTTTCACCCGATTGTCATCTCTGGATGCTATCGCTGAAAGGCATTTTGGAGCTTGAGGACCTGCTCTGAAGAATGAGGCCAAATTCCCAGCCCTTCCGCCTCCCCACTTCTCCCCTGCTTTCTTTTATCTGGAAAGTTTTCCCATGCTAAGTATAGTTCCTAACAGGTGTGTGACCAGAGGGGACTGTCAGGGATGCAGCTGTCCCCACAGAGGCCGGGATCCATCTCCATCTGTCTCACTGGAGCTATCCCTGCGTTCTTCGGCCATGGGCTGGGGGAGCTTCAGAGACTCAGACAGGGAGGAGATATGTGAACAGACACAGAGGGAGGAAAACCGTTCCAGGGAACGCCACAAACAAAGCCTTTGACATCAAACTAATGCATCCTCTGAGGCTTTTAAAGAGCCTTTGCCACATACAGGCAGGCTGCCAGCTAACTCATCTCTCTTCCTTGCCATGCTAGCAGCCTGATGCCAAGGTCAGGCTTTAAATGAAAGCTGACTGCTTTGCAATCCCCAGGGCCTCATTTGGGGATGCCACAAGATTGGTAAGAATCGGCAGAAAATACTTGACCAGAGCCTGCTCCAGCAACGTTTGGGGCCTCCCTGCTCCTACACACACCTTTTGCATGGGCATAACACCTTCAGATGCAGACACCAGCAGGAGTTTCATCTGGACACTATCCATTATGAGTAGCAGCTCTGGAAGCCCCGACAGTCTGGACTTACTGTGAAGCTTTCAGAAATAGGGTGTTGTTCTCCAGTCCCCAGCTCCGCATGCTAAATTCCACTTTTGTTACTACAAAACTGGCATTTCAGCTCTCACAACTGAAAAGTCTGAGAAAGTGGCTCTGAGATGAAAACCCTACTCCCCAGACCTACAGCAAACAAGAAGAGTTAAAGCCAGATTTGTAATCTCTAAGGTTTTTAAGCCAATTTTGTGACTGTCTCAGGCAGCTCTGGCATCCTTTGTAATTGGTGACTCACTGAACAGAGGGGATCTGACCGAGGGGCCTGGGGTGGTTCTCTCCCATGCAGCGATTTCTGAAGCTGGAAGAGAGGAAGCATAGAAAACACAAGCAGACATTTGAGAGGCATTTGCAAACTATCTCAGAGCCAAAATTTCCTCTCAGTCCCGCCTGCACAGTTCTGCAAACCTATCTGGCCTTTATGGAGCGGTTTAGAACAATTTGACCCAGAGTCTGAACAACAGAATTAAGCACTAGGTCAGCAGAAAAAAAAAAAAAATGACTGCAGCTGCTTATTATTGCTTGCTATTGAAGAGTTATTGTTACTACAGAACGTTTGTTTCCCTGAGCCACATTGTGTAAGTGCCGGTGCCTTTGCTAGATTTAATGGTCCAATTATCATGGGCTGTGTCACCTCCTCCCCTTTCTACATGACCAGACCTGCTCTCCTGCCTTCATTCCCCTCTGCTGTTTTGCTAGCAGGCAAACACACCTCTGCCACTCCTTCGTGGGTAGCCTTCCTTGTAATTTCTCCCATGCTTTGAGTGGGCGGAAGAGGCAGAGTGGAAGAGGCAGTCCCTGGGCTGGGTATCTCACCCTGAAGATGGCTGGGAGGGGATCCTCTCGGAATGAAAGCTTTTACTTGGTGTGCCAGAAGTTCTCACTTAGAGTTATTCACAACAGGGTCTTCTCCCAGACGCTGCAGTGAGCTCTGGTCCTCTGGACCCTCTGCTGTATGCCAGCCTGCTCAGAGACTGCCATTAACAGCTTTGGCCAGGATGGCCAAGGAGACAAGGAGTGACAGGGCACTGCCAGACAAGAAACTGCTTCCATCAGCTGAAACAGCTGGTGACCAAAGACCAAATAGTCTGCTACCGCCTTCACAATCCCTAAGAAATACCCTGCAAATATTTCAGAGGGAAACAAATCTACTTTTGGTACACTTCTGTTTGTAGGGCGGCGCCTCAACCAAAAATTCATACAGATATGGAACTCATCAGTCATTCTCCTTCCCTAAGTGGTCACCATAAAGCAAGAGAGAGTCAGTTTAAAATAGGAGGAGCTGGCTGGGATGGTGAGGAAGGGGCTGAGCTCCCCTTTTGGATCCCAAGAGCAGCCTGCAGCAGGTCATCCATGACATGCCCTGACTACTGTATCTGAGAACATCAGCTCCTGACCACGATACCAAAAAAACAGTATAACAAACATCATTAGAGAGTTTCACAATAGGATCAGACATTTATGGGAATAAGAACATCATCCGCAGCGACAGTAGCTCAAGTGAAAATCATAACAGCTATTGATTCGTCTGCTTCAGGGTATAAGCTGCTTGCCAGCTGGGGTCAGGGGGAAATCTCCCCCCATAGGGTAGTACTGCACAATTATGGGCATTATGGGATTTTTATGCCTTCCTTTAAGGCATCCGGCCGTGGCTGCTGGTGGAGACATGGTACTGGGCCGGAAGGACCGCCAGTCTGTTCAGCCCAAACATTTGTTATGTCCTAAAGCAAAATAAAGGGTTCTCTCACCGAGACATCACACAGCAGAACTGCCCACTCTGTGCATCACATCTGCACGGCAAGAATGAGACTAAAAACTCCAAAAGCTCCTGGAGTGTCACCATGCCCAGTCCCACTGCCAGCCTGCTGTAGGGTGCAAACAATCTGTCTTTATTTCTTGGGGGGTCACCTTTCTGCCTTAAGATGCTCATCCCAGGGCAGATGAGCACCACAGGAGCACAAGGAAAGCTCTGCTTGTCTGAGAGCAGGGATGGGACTGTGACTTCTGGTTCTGGAACAATAGAGACCTCCTGTCATGGCCCAGAGAGCTCCCACCCAACACGAATGGGTGATCTGGGTCCTCATGCCCCACACAGGAACCCAGCTGCTGGCAAAACAGCTGTCCAGCAGGTCAGGCTGGCTGTGGAAGCAGGAACAATGGTCTTAAAAACTTCAGGATCCACATGGAGATCCCTTCTGCTTGCATGGAACAGCACCTCATCCATCACTCAGAAAGCCAGGCAGGGCCACTCATCTTCATTTGGCAATACCTTCAATCTACAAACACCTAGATTAAGTCTCACAACCAATCTGGGAACTGGTCAGGATCCTTTTACCAAGCCAGGGGTGCACTTTCCTGGTTCATATGCACCACAAGGTTTGGTCTCAAAGAATTCCCATCATGACTTCTACAATAGGATTTCCTGAGAAGCCACTACACCCCCATCTTGTTGAGCCAATTATTTTGGTGTTTAAGTGGAAGCCAAATTCTGCAATTGCAGAGCATGTGGTTGACTTGTGGCTTGCCCTAAAGGAACCAGTAGTGCTGCTGGGAATTCTGGCCCGGCAGCCCTGAGCCTGGTTTTCTGCAAATCATAGAGCCTGCTGCTTACATGCCCATCCTGGTGCTCCTGTATCTCTGCTGGGGCCAGAACAGCTCGGGAAATGGTAAGGTCTGAACTGCTTTTGTAGATGAATAAGGGGATCTTGCTATAAAACCGCAGTAACTCCTGGGACTGACAGGCATCCTCCCCACATATGCTGGTTTGACTTAAAGGATGGCATCAGCATCCCATAATGCCCATAACTGCACAGTACTACCCTCTGGGGGGAGATTTCACCCTGACCCCAGCTGGCAAGCAGCTTATTTCACTGGGATGAAAGGCTAAAAATTTAGGATCTGACTTGGAAAAACTTTAAGGGAGACTGCACTCAAGGTTATTCTGCCTAGACAAGATTTTTAAACGCAATTCTCAGTGCATCACAACCCCTGCAGGGTCTGCTCCCCTCTAACCCAGAACCATGCCCCCAGCTCTATCTGTCTAGGGGAACAAAGTCCTTACTCATGTAGGGATGTTGACCAAATCATAAAGAAGATGTAATGACATTATCTTGGCTGACATGCTGATCGATGCTTTTCATGCAAAATTATGCTTTCTGCAACTAATAAATATTGATCTTTTTTTGTTCCTATGTAGCACTGTAATAAACAGTGACTCAAATATCTGCCAGCACTGAGCATCCTCGCTCTTTTGCAGCCCCCAGATCCCTGCAGTCAACACCAGCACCCTTTTGCACTGTTTGGTGTTTTTAGGTTTGCCTGAGCCCAACAGATATGAGAGCACCACGCATGATCCTATGGAAGGAAGAGTGCAAAGACCCGTCTTAATTCTTCTGTCCTTTTGAACAGTGCTTGTTTCTTCTTCGTAGGATGAAGCAGAAGTTAAATGGAATTGGAATGAGAGCTGGAAAGGGATGTCAGAGTCATGTGGGCACGTTTAGGAGAATAAACATGAGAAACTGGACCAAACAGAGGACAAATGGAAACATTTGCAACTACTTGGCAGGGGAATCTTGCAACCTGTAATGGGTACGGTCAGACAGCTTGAAACTCTGTCAATCAAAGCTTGGAGCTCAGTAGCAAGTGCCTGGCTACTAGCTTTGTAGGACACAAGGCATCCATCTAGCCCTGTGTTAAGGGCTGGGCCAACATCACTGCTGTCCTGCTCTCTTTGCTCCTCTTCTGGAGAGGGGGCAAGCAGTGCTCTGTGTTTCACACCCACTTGGCTTCCTCACCTTGCTCAGCACTGTATCCAAGTGCAAAGCAGCAGTGACTCAGCTCTGCTCCCATAGCAGAAATGTTCACAGATAAAGAGATTGTCCTCTCCAAATGGTCTGGTGTGAAACAGCCCTTGAGATGGAAAAAGCACATCACAGTGCAAAGCAAAACCCTGTAGAACTGTGGAAGCCAGAAGCAACTGAGATTTCACCTACGCCTCCAGAACTGCAAAGCCAAGGGAGAGATCCTGCTGCACTGCTGGGGTTATGCACCCTACCTCAGGGACCTGGAGAACACCAGCAAGAACACAGGTGTCTGCACAATTTAGATAACGCCAAAACTGAGTGTTCAGAACAATGCTGCTGGGACACAAGTACATGATTGCTACATTTTGGGTTGGGTTCCCATATTTGTAGGGGACCCTGGGCCCTGTTTTCTCCAGGTGTTGCTGCACTGCTTCTTCCCTTCCCATCTCAACCAGAGAAGGGAGCTGCAGCAGAGTGTGAAGTGTGAACTCAGATACAGGGCTGCAGATAGATTGATGATGACAGGCAGAGGCCTGGGTTCACTCACTTCTGTCTGGTAGACACACAAGTGATTGAATTTGCTCACTACACATTTGTGGGAGTAGATTGCTTTCTTTTGCTGAAGGGAAAGGACTGGATTCATAACCAGCATGAGCAAAGGAGTTACATTGCAACAGTAAACCAGAGAGCAGGAAGGGCCACAGGTCTGTGGTGTTCTGTACAATCTCAGGCATACCCACAGGTGCTGCACACAACCTGCTGTAGATGACCCTACTCCCCACTCCTCTTTCTACCACTGATCTGCCAGTATCTTGTGCTCTCAGGAAAGTGCTGTAACGCATCCTACCCCTCTTCTTTCTGAACAGAGAATCTGTGCTGCCTTCTGTGACCTTGGGCAGTATCTGAAGGTGCTCAAGGTAGCCCAGGTCTTGTGGGTCCTGGTCCTTTCAGAACAAAACCTGCTTTCACCAGTGATTTTAACGTGCCCTATTTCCCCTTCCCCATGCAGACTGCTGAACAGGCACTTAAGGCCAAAACTCTGCAAATAAATACACAGGTTCTGGACTGTGGAGCTTAATATATGATAGCATCTCACCTAGGCTGTGAATGGGTTCACTGAAGGGCTCCCCAGCCCTGAGACTCTTGCCTTCCCCATCCCCCCCCTGGGAAAATCAGAGAGACCAAGGGCTGCTGGTCCAGCACATTTGCAGGAGTGGGAGTTGAATCAATGAAGCTCTGAAAGCCAGTGGGGAAAGTCATTCTGCACCTTCCTGACACTGGGAATAAATGATTCAGCGGGAAAGAAAAAAAATAATACAACAACCCTCAAAATGAGGCTGGAATTACCCAGTGGAGAGATATTTCATCTTGAGGAATTGCATTTGCTGCAGCGTTCGTCTCACTGAGCCACAGCCAGGCTTTAATATCCAGCAAAAGGTCAAACCTAAATGGGAATTGTTTCAGCTTGCCAGAGCCCCCAACACCAGCTCGCAGGCTGTGAGGGAGAGATGAAGGCATGTGTCCCTCCCTGAAATCACTTTGCACACCTAACAGCACTCCAGGCACTCTCAGAGTTTCAAGTGGCTCAGCAAACATTCATCAGCCCTTCCCATCCTGCCAAGTATTATCACGCCCAGTTTATTAGCAATCATCTTCCCTATTAATTCGATAGCACTTGCCATCTCAACCCTACCTTCAGAATCACTCGTCATGCTGAAGTCAGAAGACCTGGAAGCGATGCAGGGCTCAGCTGTACAGGCACTGCTTTGGTCCCAAGACACACTACCTCACTGGTGGCCCTGGGACAAAAACACTGGTAGAGGTAGAAGGCAGAAAGCATTGCTGGGCCCAACATGGCTCTGTCACCTGGCAGCAATAGTTTACAACTGGGGGCACTGCTCTGACACAAGGCAATGCTTTTTGGCACTGTCCTTCAGTTTTGTTTGGTCTTACTCTGTCCTCTCTGTAGTTTGAGGGCTGAGGATCTCCTACCACTGCAGCACTGAAATTGGGATGGAAGACATGTGGATCCCTAAAGGTTTTGCCAATCACTTTCACCTGCCTCCTCCACCAGAGGAATGGCAGGAGTTGGTCTGTGTGCCAAATCCAAGGCCTCTAACAGGCACTGGGGTGTGACTGGACCGGATGGATTCCCGCATACAGTTCAGCCCAGGCCAAAACAAAGGAGCACGGCCAGCACTCACTGCCTTTGGCAGAGGGGCTGCATAGAGGAGGAACAAACTTGTCTGCTTGGTGTCCTGAGCAGGGTGAATTTGGGGTGAAGGCTGGGGGCTTCCAGATGTTTTCACTCAAGACATCTAAGTGAGGCACCTGCTTATCGTAAAGGAAGGTAGGATTTCAAGGCCCTTGATGGCTGCAGGAGGCAGCTGTCAGTTCAGTGATCATCTGGAAACATCAATGCTTTAAACGTATTCTCTGTGCAGAACTGCAGAGACTTTCTGCCAGTGCCCTGGCCCTGACCTGCTGCCCCAGCAGCTGCTCTGCCCCTCGTTCCTGACCTGCTTCTCCGCTCATCTCCTGCACCACCAGTGCTGCTGCCCCGAGAAACCCCAGTCCCCTCAGATTTCTCATGTAAAAATTTGTTTTTATGAGGATCACGTTGCACGCTTGGCTCTGCCTGGCAGCACTGCACCTCTCTGCCTCCTCTCAGCTCCTTTGTGTACAAGTCCTGGGTGGTCCTCTGGGGCTGCGGGAGCATTCTCATCACAGCCAAATGCCTCACAGCCCCCACGTACATTTTGTTCTTCCTCTTCTTTCTTCTGCTTTGGTATTGCTTGTCTCTTTCCACACATCTGCTCAGCCCTTCCTCAGTAATCTGCACTCCTCTCCTACATCTCAGACTCAGCTCTGCCCTCTGGGAGTTCAGTGTCCCTAACTCGGGTTGCAGCGGAGTTCCCCAGGAACATGTTGGGCAGATGGGGTGAGAGGAAGGCAGAGCTTCCTGCCTCCTATTCTCACCCTTCTGCATGACCAAGGTGAGGGCCTGAGGGAAAAAAGAACTGAACAGAACCCTTCCTGTAATGTCGCATTGTCCACTCAAGAGGGAATGAAGCAGACAAGCAAGCTGAACAGAGGGAGGTTTTACTTATGGCAGGGATGACAATCTGCTTGAGCTTTGAGTAAATAGAAAACTGGTGCCAAGCTACAGGCAAACTACAGAACTGTGAGAAAACAGAAAAAGGTGAGAATTGGCCACTCTCCTGACAGCCCCGTGCCTTCTACCTTCTGTCTCACTTCATCCATCATGACCTGAAGCCCTCCTGTTTTCCCATTCAGGAATACATTCAGCTTGGCCAAGCAGTTGCCCCTTCAGCCCCTTCCTGATGAGCAGGCTGCCGCCCGCGATGAGCTACACGCTGATTTCTGTGCTGACGTGGGCAAACACCCACAGGGAAACACCTGAAACTATCACTCTCACTTTCACTTGTGACTTAAGCCAGATTTCATTATGTACAGAAAGATTAAATTTTGCTAAGGCTAAGATGAGGCATTTTTTTGTTCAAATATTTACAGTTGAAGCTCACCAGAAAGCCAAGATTCTGCTGGATAGAGCTCAACTATCCAACATCCTCCAAAGGAAAACAGGGTTTTAACGTGGTATCCAAAAAATCCAGGGACATCCAAAAGTCATCCCCCAATGATTGTTCCTTGGCCAAGCTGAGTCCGTGCTACACATCATGCTTCTGAAGGAAGAAGCAGCACATTCATCTGGAAGAACTGCCTGGCCTTCTCTTCCCAATAATGATGAACACGTGGACATTGCCACAGTGGGTCAAACAGCCCCTCACATGGTCACGCCAACAGAGGAGGCTGCTCAAGCTTAAGTACAACAGCAGAAAATCAAACAACAACAGACAATAGGCGTTCCCTCCTTGTCTGTTGACCATCCCTAGATGCTTCGTGAAAGTCAGGCCCTCACAAGCTCACCTGTTTGGGCACCTACCTCCTCCAGCCACACTGCAGAAGTAATGTTTTACTAACAAAAAGAAGACTCACCCTTCAGACATTTGGGTGCTTGAAGATTGTCCCTTGTTCACCCAGCTGCCCCTGATTGCTTCTAAACATTTCTGTTTACTGCTACATCATTTTCTTGGCACGTCAGCCTCTATCTTGAGCTTTCCCCATCCACCTCTGCAACTGTTCATGTTCAGTGTGAGTATATGAGGTTTAATGATTACATGGGAGTAAGTATAGCTCAGATCTGACAAGCTCCTGTGGCAGAAGCAGAAACTCAGGTAGAACTGCTCTCTCCGTTCTCTGCTTCTTTACAAAGGTCAAGGGGTAGCAGAGAGAAACTGCTCTACTAATGGGCATGGCAGAATCCCCATGTGGACAGCTATGAAGGGAGAACAGACATCTTCAGATGTTACTCCCACGGGATGAAGGCCAAGTAGATTTAAAATCCTTACTTCCTGGGTGGACAATTAGCTTCCCCAGGGAGTCAGCGACTTTCTGAGCCTCTCAAATAGGAAATGAAGATCCTGTCTTTGAGGATTTCTCATCAGTCTCCCAGTGCCCTGGGCACAGCATAAGCAAGCTCTCCACTCAGATAAACTCTGTTCTCTCATGCAATCATGTCCTGAAAAGGGCTCAGCAACAGCCTCCAACCCATGCCAACTTTCCACTGTTGGATTCAGAAACATGTACACGGACCCTGCAGGGATCCCCCTAACCCAGCAGGCTCGCACAGACTGCAGGAGCATACACTGCTCCGTCCTCTTGGTCACCAGCATCTTTCCCTCTGATGATGCGAGACGCAGACCTACAACCGGCAGAGCAAACAATGTTTGCTCTATGCTGCAGAATAAGGGGGAATGCAGACAGTATCCTAAACAAATCTGCTGTTTACAAAGTCCCCTGTAAACAGTTTACATTGCTGGCCAGAAACCATGGAGGAACAGCAGCTGGAGCATGTTCTTCCCAGTGCTCCTGTGGGAGTGGAACTGATGCATGTCTAGAAAGGGTGCAAACGTATGGGGGGATGGAAGAGGCAACAAAATCCCACCACCACTCACTCGCCCAGCCTGCCAGGATCTCTGACTACCTCTGTGCACACACACTCAACTAGCTCTGGAGGGGCTGGTAGGGCTCTAAGTGGTATGGCTCAGACAGCTAGAAGAGACACAGGAACCAGGAAAAGCCAGCTCAGGCTCCAGAGCAGTGTGTGGGGTGGCAGAGCTGGTCAGAGGGTGCAGGGTGAGCTGCTTCCCAGCTGCTGTAGGAAGTTGACCTGAAGGAGCCTGTTCTGCCTGTCCTCAGGAGCCCGTCGGCTCTCTGGTACACGTGAAGTGTCCTGTGACCCTCACCCCATGAAAACCCAGTATGTGGCTCACAAGGGCAGTACGGCTGGTCTCCTGTTCTATTATACACGTGTAGAAAGTGGCTAAAAATGGGACCTCATAAATACCAGTGAGAACATTTTGAAGTCCTGGCATAAAATAAAAGCTTCAGTGTGCCTCTAATCTGCCCCGCTTCCTGTCCACACAAACCTCTTTCAAATGTCTGTGCACAGCAGTGCGTCAGCGCAGTCTGGTGAGCTCGGCTGAAGCACCCGTGATTGCAGCCATCACGTCCCCCCAGGACAGCAGTGGGCCCAAGGCAGTCCAAGGGCTGACTCCATGACAAGAAAGGCTTTGGAGGAAGAAAGAGATGGGTTAAAAGTAAAACGTATCCTTTCCCAGTGCCTCTCACAATGTGCCTTGCACTCACAGACCCCGTGCAATAGAAAAGGTTTGTTAAGTTACCTGAACAGCTGCAAAGGACGTGAGAAAATTTGGGCATCTCTCAATGAAGGTGATAAGTGCTGAGCCCAGAAATAGCTCCAGAGGGGTGTGTGTGAGGATGGGTAATGTCCTGGATCAGCAGGAACATGAAAACATATTCTTCACATATGATATGGTTGATCCAGGAACGGGAAAGGAATACATCTTTTCCCATGCAGTGATTGAATCATAGAATCATACAATTGCTCAGGTTGGAAAAGACCTTAAAGATCATGGAGTCCAACCACAACCTAACCTACTACCCTAACTCTAACAACCCACCACTAAATCATGTCCCTGAGCACCACATCCAAACAGTTTTTAAACACATCCAGGGATGGTGACTCAACCGCCTCCCTGGGGAGCCTATTCCAGTGCTTCACAACCCCTTCTGTAAAGAAGTGTTTTATGATATCCAACTTAGGCTGAAAAAAAAGAAAAGAGGGCATACTCACACAGTTAGTGCTGAAGACCAACTGAAGGGGGGCCCGGGAATCACTTGGCTCACAAAAGCAGTGAATAAACCTGTTCTAGCTGTAGATGCCCCTGTTCATTGCAAAGGAATTGGATTAGATGACCAAACCAACCATTAGTTGGAAGGGTTCCTAAACTATTTGAAATGATGGTCATATACACCTACTGTGTCACCGGGATGCACCTCTTGGTCCTGCCAGGTCCAGGTGTGTCCAGGTCCCTCTGTGTGACAAACCCTCCTGCCAAGCTGAATCTGACTGGAGTTTTGCAAATAGTTTTGCCTGACCCACACACGGCTCAGTTGCAGTGAGAAGACCTTCAGATTCAGGTCCTTTCAAAGCAGCATTAGCCTGTAGGATTCTGCCAGTACTCCCTGAGCCTTGGTTCACCCACTTCGGAGGTCAGCAGACACTGTTTGAAATTCAAGCTAGTGTCTTCCTGCTTCCTTCCTGGTGACTCAGTGTCTCTCACAGTGATGCTTTCTCACCTCAGCACCCATTATTTCACTACGAGATGAGCAGAAAAGCCATTGGGTTTCTGTTTTTGAGTGTTCAGGCTATGATTTATCGTGAGCCTCTAGAAATTGGAAAGTGAAGCAATTCTCCTTTCCAAAAAGCACTTATGCTCCCCCTCTGCACCCACACAGGTTTGTTATGCAAGGGCTGCTCATAAAACCTGCTTGGACCAACCTGACGTTTAACCTTGGATTCTGAAATGATGCTGAAAGTAGTCTGTCTTTGTCTTGGCTTAGTGCAAGGCTGCATTAGCACCATTTCTGCAGCTCTTTTTGCTGACAGCCATTGTTGAAAAGGAATCTTTTCTTTGCTATGCAGCAAGGCTCTGATGGATGTAAAACAACAGCTCTGATCACTCATGATTGTTTTGATACCGTAAGACAGCTGATCAGGAAACTCCCTAAGACTCAAGCTGGAGTGTTAGAAAGCAGACATTCTTTAATATCAGTGCTGGGTGCATGGAGTAATCATCCTATCGTGCTTTCCCAAAACAACTGCAGTATCTATACATTACTCGTGTTACATATGCAGAAGTTTTCCTATAGGTATGTTACATATGCAGAAGTTTCTGAGAGCAAGCTACATATGCAGAAGTTTCCCAGAAGTGTGTTACATATTCAGTGACCAAATCCAAGCAGGACCTCCTATTTCCTTGGCACAAAGACTCAGCTTTCCTTATCTCCATGATTTTCAGAGACACAGCTCTTCCTGTTATCTAAACAAAAATTGCAGGGCAGGGGTATCCATCAACCAACACTAGCAAGCTTAACAATACTGTTACAACTTGTATCAGATTGCAATTGCTTTCTAAAGGAACTCCAGATGCTAGTCCAAGCGCCTCATTCATTTTCCACTTCAATTTTAATTGCTGGTACTGATGATCACTTCTTTTCCTACAATCAGCTGCCAGGTTCTGTCCTGAAATTAGCTGCCTTTCAGAGAACAGGAAGTGGGAAGAGATTCCTTTATGCAAAATCTCTGGTGTCATCATATTGTCCAAAAGATCTGCCTGACAAAGGCAGAGAGAGCCTAGCAAGTCCATGAATCACAAATTCATTGAGGACTGATGTGACAAGCTCATCTGAAAGCATGTATGTCCTGCTAATGGCAAAGATCTCTCTTAAGTCAGCTAAGCATCTTGTCCTTTCCTGTTCCCAGGGTTTTATTACTATGAACCATTGCAGCACTGCCAAAAGAGCCATGAATTAGAACGCAAACTTTCTCAGCGTGAAGCTCCAGCCCCACATGTTTGGCAATGCCCCAAAATCATCTGCTGTAACACTTCAAAAAAAACATCCACCTAGCCCAGCCCTATTCTTCCAGCCTCCTCCTACACCTCTGAGCTTGGATATACCCATCACTGCCCGTGCATCGAGAGGGGACAGACACAGGATTAACAGGAGACACCACATGAGGGTGGCAGGAATGCAGTCCTTCCTTCTGAGCACTGCAGGGATGGAGCCCTGCAACAAAGGTTTTCTAACTGCAGTGTCTTAGCTTCTACCACTACTTGCTCTTTATCTGAGTGGGTGTCAGAGCCCTCTGTGACTTCCCCAAGACTGGAGAGGAGTCAGAGCCAGCCCTACATCCCCTCTTCTGCTCACCAAGCTCTCTAGACAGTCCTCTCCACTGGGACCTCTGAGGGCCTCTCCCTACATGGAATTCTTCAGAAATTCCTCTTGCAAATAATTCTCTGTCATCCCAAAATAGCATTCCTGTGCAGAGAACCCTAGAAAACATAGTGCCACAGATCAGCAATCAAGGGGCAAAGATGGACTACAAAGAAAGGCTTTGCAGGTCACTGTGCTGCATCAAAGCTGCTCTGGGAGAAACCCTTAGCAAGCTCCAGAGGGAACAGCAGCTTCTAAGTCAAACCTGAGTAAAAAGATGATCTTGTAGGGGGAAATATTAATCATTATTGGCAGCCAAGAATGTGCAGGTCTAACAAAAGCCTTTTATTTTTTTTTTTTTACAACCCAATTGCAGCTGGGAAGACAACATTGGCTAAGAATCATTAAACCTATTGCAGGAATAAATTTTCTTTGAGTCAAACCATAAAAAGGGAGTAAAATCCTCTTAAGCCAGTGACAGTTCCTAATGGAACAGACTTTTTTTTCTGCAAACCAAAAAAAAAAAAATTAATAAAATTGCTTTAGATTATTAAGTGAATAGATTAGGCTCCACAATGGAAAATATTTACTCAAGCAAAACCTGTTTAATTTAATACCTACCTCAATTAATTTTTAAAGTTTGGGATTATAATTGGACAGAATAATGACATTTTCTGCTTGTATAAATAGGCACTTGTGAGCCCCGTTTGCCCAGAATTCAGTCAGGAGAAGGAGCTAAGAAAGCTTTACCTTGCTAACCCCCAGGTAACATCAGTGCTGCTGTATGTGCAGTAATGATTCAGGCAGCTTATGCAGCCTGGGAGATATAAGGCAAAGACAAGATCCCCTCTCACAGCTGGTCATCACAGTTCTTGAAATATCTGACCAGGAGGTCATTCACTACTGATACTGAAATACTGAAATTGTTACAGAAAATGGAAGTTGTTTCTTTTGTGAATGTGGAGGCAGAACATTAAGAACAAGATGAGGTTGAGTTTCCTTTCTTTAGTACACAGTGATGCAGAACTAGCTTTGATCCGTCTGCCAGACTTGGGATAAAGCAACTCCTTGCAAAGCTCTGTGAGTTTGCTCTTTAAAGTTTCCAGTTGGACATTCTGCTTCCAAAGTCAAAGCAGAGGTCATCGCTCCTTTTACACCCCAACGTGACCAGCTGTAGGACTCAGTCTGAGAGCTGCTGACAGTGATCTCCTTTGGCTACTGCTTTGAGAGCAAGCTTGGCATCCGTGTGCTGCTCCATTAGTGCTTCTCTCTCTCTTCTAGAGGGCAAAACACGTGGGAAGCATGTGGAAGCTCCAGCATTCATGCTGGGTCATTCATCCAGAAAATAAACCTGAAGCATCATTTCTCTGCTGCAGGCAGTGCAAGGAGAGCTGTTACATATAATCAGGAGGTTTCTTTTCCCACAGCTTACATCCTCTGCAGTCCATAGCTGCTCTCCCTTCCCTCTCTCTGAAGTCTGCTCAGATGCTCGGTTTCCAGGCCTCTGAAAAGCGCTCTGATGTAGATTGCAGTGCCCTGCATGGTGCAGTTGAGCCCACAGAAAAAAAAATCTCTCTACAGAAGTCCCTCGCAGCCCAAGAGTTGAAAATCACCATTACTGCAGCTTGCTTGTCTCTTTTCTAAAAGCCCTCCTTGAGACTGAACTGACATATCCATGAAACATACTGAAATGCTCAGTAACTGCCACCCACGACCACTTGTTAACCACATCTCTTTGCACGACGCGTGGTTTTCTTACAGATAAGGACTCCTCAAGCAGTGCAACACTCTACTGACATCACTCAGGAGCATCCCACCATTGCTGTGTCTGTGCTGGGAAGGAGAACAAGCCAGCTGGCTTGCAGCTGGCAGCTCACTCTGATACCTGGCTCCCATTTCCTCTGGTGTCAGTACATGCTGCATAATAAGCAGTAAAAGGGAAGATATTTGATTAAAATGCTTACTGCCTGGGAGCAATTCTAATCCTGGTTTGACTGGCTCAAACTCAGCCCCGAGAGCAAACGGTTATATATAAAGTCATCGGGGAAGGAATATGAGAAAGCATAAGGGCTTTATTTGACATAGACCTTGCTGGAATATCACAGCTCTGTTGTTTGTGTTTTCAAGGCAGGAGCCTTGTTAACAAGCGCTGGTGAGTGCAGCAGGCAGTTGCAGGTTCTCTGCTGAATTATTGCTGGTGCAGGTCTGCTTGTATGTCGTGCAGAAGGGTCAGTGGGGACAAAAATGAGAGAGAAGTGGATCCAATATTGAAATCTTTCTTACATTAGAGTGAAAACATGAAAGGTCAGGTGACAGAGGACAGTGACAGAGAAGCTGAGAAGCATTTTAGACCCAAGTAACACTTAAATACAGGTGAAAAAGAGGAAATCCGTGACAACAGCACAGACACAGTCCATATGAACTAGCTGTTAATCATGAGTTCAGAGCCTGTAAAGTGAGGAGTTTGTCAGAAAACAGCATCACTAGGATGATAGGCAAATCCTACAAGGTAACTAATTCCAAAAGCCTGAGGAGTCAAATTGTGATCAAAGAGACACACAAGAACCAGAGGAAACAGCATGGAAACCACAGTTCTTCTCCTAAAGGTGAAATACAGCACAGCAGATTGTCCCAAATCACCCCCCTGATCCCAAATGCAGTTGAAGGAGAACTGTGCACGTGATGCTGACTGGCAAGCCTGGAAGATTGTCTGTGGGAAAGGAACAAGAAGGGTAATTTTATTGTCATGTACCACAGAGGGGGTGTAAGTAAAATCACAGCATGAGAAAATGACAGTGTATCTATCTTAGGTCATTTACATGCCCAGAAAATCTGTGGGAGGAGAACCAAAGTTGCTGCATTTGATAGAGGCAACACAACTGCAATGTGCCTGGGAAATGGAAGCATACAAACAATGTTTGCAAGCATTAAAACCAGTATCACGCTCACTGTTCCAAGAAACTCAAATGATAAGTCTTAATAATTTAGCTTTGCAAGTAATATGCCTTTGTACCCTCATTATGGACTCTATCACAGGAGCAAACACAAACGTTGGTCTCATCCTGCTAAGCATGCTGAGAGAATGCTGCTGAGGGAGAGTCCCATGCTCAGCAGCGTACGTACATCCCAAGGACACATGTAAATGCAACCAAAAGCCACACATGAGCTAAGGAGCACTGACAGTCATGAAGGCGAACGCTGGATAACAGCAGTAGACATCAAGTATGTTGCTGCTGGTAGCAATGTAGCATGATAGAGTTTTTAAAGGGGAACAGAGAGGCTTGGCAGTCATCTGACTGCTCAGAAAACCTGGGCACTCCAGAGGATTTCAGGTAGACGGGGAGGAAGAGCTGGACCTTGGAAATATTCTGCAGGAAGGATTGCTAGTTTTTGGCAGGGCCCTGATGTTTAGAGGGAGGTTAAGTCAGAGAGGAGCCAGGTGTCGGGAGGATGATAGGAAGCTCAGAAACATCGAGGAAGGTAGGAGAGAAGAGCAAGCAAGAGTAGATTAAAAGCTCCGCATTGATTGTGTTGAGCTAAAGCCAGTAGGTGGGTATCCACAAAGTGCTGTCAGAAAGACAGACTGAATTAATTTGGACAGCATAGGACAGGCAGGGAGCAAAGTGATCATTCTGAGTCATCAGCAGGACATTACATATGCAAAATGTGTAAATAAGGTCACCCAGAGAGGGAATGCAGAGGAGAAAAAGAGAAAGGCTGGGAGAACGGAGAGTGATGGGGCAGGTAAAGAGCTGCAATCATAGAATTATAGGATCATTTGAGTTGGAAGGGACCCTTAAAGGTCATCTAGTTCCCTGCAATCAACAGGGACATCTACAGCTCCAACAGGTGCTCAGAGCCTGGTCCAGCCTGGCCTCAAATGTCTGCAGGAAGAGGCACACACCACCTCTCTGGGCAACCTGTGCCAGGGCCTCACCACCCTTAGTGTAAAAAACTTCCTCCTTACATCCAATCTAAATCTTCCCTCTTGTAGTTTGAAACCATTTCCCCCTGTTTCACCATAAAGACCCTGCTAAAGAGTCTGTTCCAGGACTGACCCCTGAGGGACACCACTCATCCTTGATCCCCACCCAGTCATTGAGCCACTGACCACCACTCTCTGGGTACAATCTTGCAACCAGTTCCTCATCCATTGAACAATCCACATGTTAAATCTGTATCTTCCCCATTTGGAGAAAAAAGACGTGGTGGTAGACTGTGCCAAAGGCCTTACTGAAGTCCAGATAGGTGGCATCAGTGGCTCTTCCCTTGCCCAGTGGTGCAGTTAATATGATGCAGAAGACTTAACTGATGCAGAAAACTTGAGCAGGGCAGGCACAGGAGAGTCAGGTTTTCCATGGAGAAGAGAAACCTTCCAAAACAAGAGGTCATATCCTTGTTTGAACTCTTGACAGCTACACTATAGGAAAGGGCAGTGAAACCCTCCCAGAGACAGTTACAGGATCACTACCACATCCAAACAGAGGAGGAAAACACATTGGTGGTGGCCATAGACTGGACAAGACAACAACACAACTATAGCTGGCAGGGAGGTGTGTTGGGCAACTGTGCCTGTCCAATATGCCTCAGCTGCTACCCAGATGCTGGAAGAAACGGGTAATGTCTGTGCTGTGCAGGGGCTGGAACAGTGGGACCCTGAAAACCACACCTGACCCTAGACTATGCAGCCAGCTGACCAGACACTGCTTTCTGAAACTGCCCATTTACCTGAGACTGCTGGCTGGAGAGCACAGACAGCACACAGAGAGCAGCCAGGTTAACTTGTCACTGGCAACAGCATCCAATTTGTCATGAAGGGATTCATGCAATTTACAGAAGGTCATGGGGTTGGGGATTTTTTGCAGGTTTTAGGTAGTTGCCTTGAGAGCCCAATACTACAAAGAGATTTTGAATAAAGAGGATCCATTTCTAGCTGCGTAGAGACACTCTGTATAAGTCTTGCATGCCAGAGGGAGGGGAAAGGGGCACTGGGAATGTACCATGGGGTTGTTTTAACAGGACCTATTCCGGCACTTAAACCAGGTGGAGGCGATTTTGCTGCTGCCTGATCTGAGGACAATAAAGAGTCAGATATTTTAATGCCTGGAAATGCCTGACCAAAGCAATGGGGAAGAGTAGGTGAGGCACTTAACCACTTAAGTAGGTGGTCTAGATATTGTTCTGTCTCTGCCTGCATGTGCACAGCAAAGGCAAACTGCTTTTAAGGCTCAAATCCTGATGGAAGCAAGATGTTATGCAGCCTTGATTCATAAATGAGCTATGCCAAGAAGTGATTGCCTCTCTCCCAGCGCTACAAGACAGCAAATGTAAACTCCTCATACAACAATCCTCCCTGAATGACAGGTGCTCTGTGCTGAGCTGGTTTCAGGGTTGAGCAGCAGAGGTTATTTGGAAGCCAGGTTCCAAGAGGAGCAGCAGGACAGTAATGACAACAAGGCCCACTCTTCAATAACTGCCCACTTACCTGCCACCAAAATTCTGAGATTCTCCTATGAAGCTTCATTTACAAAGAGAATCAGGGCTGTATAACATATTTTTGTCCAAATTCCCATTACAAGACTTCATCGGATCATTCCAGACCCTGAGACTGCTGTCTCTGCACAGTAACAGCCATTATCCAAAAGCTTTGTGCGTGTTTATGTTACCCTTCCATTTTCCCTTCAGGTATGACAAGCAATTCTTAGAACATATGTTATAAACTCTTCTGCTCTGGAGTTCTGTCACCTTTCATTGCACTCAGATGAGACTGAGGACATATTTTCAAAGTAAATCAATAAACAACACTTAAAACAGTCCTACAGATACAATACCACAGCCCTTCTCTCTCCTCAGTTACCTCCACTTTACCCATCCAGCCCAGATCACTGTTTTAAATAGGATGAATGCAACTCAACCAACCAAATGAACAAGATCCAAACAGCAAAGCCCTTCCTGAAATCCCAGTGCCACCATACAGCACGGGAGAATGAGCTAAGGCCTGGCTGAACAGGGAGCCGTGCAGTGCTCAGAAGTGCCAGTGCTCATCATGTTGGCTGTAGCACAGATCTGAGTAGGTTTGAGGGCATCTCGTGGCATAGGAATAGATCCTCCTCATTGCCAGCCTGTGTGCCACGCGTGGGCTGCAGCCACGGTCTCCTGTTTGTTTTAGAAACACCTGAAGAAACATTCCAGCCCCAGTGAGAGACTGAAAAGCATATTTGGTAGATTTCCCTAGGAATCCAAGGGGAATACTTACTCACCCCTGCAGACATTTACTGCCTGTGGCTCCTTGCACTCCCCGCTCCTCCAGCACTCACAAAGGCAGAGGATCTGGTCTTCGTTAGCTTTCCATGAAGCTAACAAGGCTGTGCCTCCTTAAGTGGCTCCTCCAACCTGAATCATAATAGACCCCATCAGAGCAGTATGGACTGTTGGCTAAACACTTCATTAAGGAATAGCGAGAGGTAGGTTATTCATCATGTGCAGCTGTCCTGCTCTCCAGGATCAATGCTGCACACGGGGTGAGGGTAAACTCCTGGAGAAGCTCCTGACAAAAAGCCCACTTTACCATGCTTGCAAAAAGATTTATAGAGCAAATGAATTGCGCTAGTTGAATTATTTGGATTTTGTTTTTTAATTTCAAATCCAAACGCTGTGTAGGTACCCTGGTGACCCTGAGGCAGCAGTGCTGCCAGCTCTACCAGAAAGCAGGGCTGCTGTGACAACATCCCATCATTCTGCCACCTATCAGCTGTTGGTGTTTAGCCCAGCTGCATTCCCAATTGACATCTCCATTACCAGCATGCCATGGTTATGTTGGTGCGTTTCTTGGACTGACTCAGGGCATCTGCTTGCTGTTCTCAGCTCTGCTGCTTTCTCTCACTGTGCAATAAAGCAAATTATTCAGAGCAGAAGTGATCTCTTATTCTGGTTGCCTTCATGTTTTGGTGCCTATTCCGTGCCTTTGTGTGCTGCACTGCCTATAGAGAGTCTGGTAAGGGTAATTTACACCTGCAGAACACACACTCAGCCCCAGAGCTCTCCAGGACCTCACTCTACGCAATGTTTTTTTATGACTCAGGGACTTCTTTTTAGAGCTGCCTGCCGTCATGCCTCAGCATCTCCATGCCTACACATGCTCACAGGGCTATTACTCACTGCATATAATACTGGACTGCCACATTTCATATCACAGAAGACCTATGGGATATCACAGCCTGGAAAGAAGGTTTCTCTTCACACAGCAGCCCGAGGCCATATCTGCACCACTCTCACATTCCAGATCCTTCCCTGCTTAGTACAAGGCAAGTGAGCTGTACACAACACTTTGATGCCCTCTTTCTTTCCGTGCCTACACTTCAGTGTTCCCTGTCCCTCATTCAGGCAAACCTGAAATTCAAAATGGCCAAATTCATCCGAGTTTCCATTCAAAACAGCACCTTGTTCCATACACCCCTGCAAAGCATGGGGAAGCCATCAAACCCTGCCCTAGCGTGCTGAGACCAGCTACATGGCCACAGTGCTACTCCCCTCTCCCACTGCCACAGTGACATTTTGCTATGCAGTCCTGAGGATGTTTAGGAGTGCCCAACCATAGGGCAATTAATTAATACAAGTAATCATATTAACTGCAACCTGAACACAACTCTTAGCACATTGGTGTTAGAGATATACTTGTCCAGGGCACAGCTGCAGCACCTAGCCCTTGAGATCCCTGTGTGCTCTCTCTGCCTGTTAAAAGTCAGGTGGTGTCATTCCTAGAAGGTGAATAAATTACTATTGCAAATTACTCTGATGAAGTGGCTTTTATTAGAAAGCCAGACACAAAGGGAGCTTGCTGATTGGCTAACAGTGATGTCATACCAGGCACAGCACTCGAATGCACAGATACGAATTTTCTCTTCTATATTTTGTGGGCAATTTTCATTTTATACTGGCAATAAAGCTTTAGCAGCAGAGCCTCTCACCCTGTGAGTGTGATGGGGGTCTGTACTCTTCAAGTGGCTGACGAAAGCAAAGTGGCCTTTGTTCCTGTATCTTCCAATGAACCTAAGGCTAACAGTTTTCACCCACAAAGGCTCTGTGTTTTATTGCTCTATTAAATCCCATTGCTCTATTTTCCTAGGGGGGTAGCAGAGAAATTGGCATTTTTTTGGCTTGCATGAACCTAAAATCATTCTGTTCACAGAGATTTTGCTATTTACAAACCAAAGCTTAAAGTGCAGGCAACGTAACAGCCCGGCTGCCGTTCCAATCTTCAGCAAAAGGCAACGACGGCACAACAAACTCCCAACAAATTAATTTGCAAGTTTCACATATCGGCTTTTCCTCTCTGCTAAACAATTGTGAAATTCTGTGAGCTCCGTCAGCAAGGCAAACTCAGTGACCAGCCCACTACTGCTTTGTGTTCCTGCTGTTTCCTCTGCCCCTTACGTACCACTGAGGTGTAAATTCTGCCAGGCAGGACAAGCAGAACAGCTCCAGCGCTGCAAACAAGCTCCTGCTTGTGCTGGACAAACACTGCAATCTCCTCTATCACACAGCACAGATCCTGCACAGCCTGTGCATTCTTCTTGAGTAATGATTCAAAAGTCATTTGTGCTACGAGGGCACGAAACAAAACACATCTATCATTTGGAAGCTGCAGAACATCCTGGAAACCCCCAGATAGTCAGACAGATGAAACTGGGCACTGAGGACTGCTGGAGAGCTCAAGCATTTGCTGCTCTCAGTCCTGAGGTCATGACTCTGCATCATCATCAACTTTGTTTTCTACCAGGGGGCTGGAAGCCAGAAAACATCATCTCTTATCACCTGAAGATTTGCTGAGATGCCTGCCCTTTCTGAATAACAACATCTGCCCTCAGACTCCTCAGGGCTGGATCTGAGGCCA
Source organism: Phasianus colchicus (assembly GCF_987193195.1). Classification (NCBI taxonomy): domain Eukaryota; kingdom Metazoa; phylum Chordata; class Aves; order Galliformes; family Phasianidae; genus Phasianus; species Phasianus colchicus. The sequence continues at coordinate 2,034,118 of NC_143447.1, read as the reverse complement.
TTTGAAGTCCTGAGGGTAAAGGTGCAAGGGATGTGTTTCAGGGAAAGAAAGGCAGTGACAGCCTGCCTGTGAATCAGAGATGGGGAGAAAAAGGAAAGGGGAAGGGGAAGGGGAAGGGGAAGGGGAAGGGGAAGGGGAAGGGGAAGGGGAAGGGGAAGGGGAAGGGGAAGGGGAAGGGGAAGGGGAAGGGGAAGGGGAAGGGGAAGGGGAAGGGGAAGAAGAGAAGAGAAGAGAAGAGAAGAGAAGAGAAGAGAAGAGAAGAGAAGAGAAGAGAAGAGAAGAGAAGAGAAGAGAAGAGAAGAGAAGAGAAGAGAAGAGAAGAGAAGAGAAGAGAAGAGAAGAGAAGAGAAGAGAAGAGAAGAGAAGAGAAGAGAAGAGAAGAGAAGAGAAAGCAGAAATCATAGGAGAAAAAGCTGTCTGGTTAGGACACATGGTCAGCATCAGCAAAAAAGGTCGTGGCTCTCTGGTTTAAGGCCTGGCACAGATTCAAATTACTCTTTTTTTATCTGACCTCCTTTTCTGTCCAAGAAAGACAGCAAAGAGGAAGGAGCCATGAATCCTGAATCCAGTCCCTGCTTCACCATTGCACGGCACGGCTTCACACCCCTCTTCACTTTTACCACTCTGTGTTCTGAGAATTACTAAATGCATCAGAAGGATCTTAAGTAAAACAGTTCTACCATTCTTAAGAATTTTATTATAGCATCTTCAACACTCTGGCTTGGGCCACCACAAACCAGAGCCAGGAAGCTCAGAACAGCCTTCAGATACCGAATTACTGTTCAGAACCAGACCAAATTCCAAAACCACCACTGCTGGGCAAAAGCAGCAGCCTCTGCAGAGCAGAACACACCCACGCAGATGGCGCAGACATCAAAGTGGTGATGCTAGGCCCAACTCTGCTTCCCCTTCTCAGAGTAATACCCTAGCTCACACCTTTGGTTTCAGTTGCATTATTCCCCCAGATGAAGCAGCCAGGCTCTAGAGAAGACCACGGTGCCACCTACTTAGCACTTGCCTTACAACAAGAGGTCGTGCATCGCTTAGCTTTGTAATGAAGTTGTTTTTGATGTATCAGTCAGCCCCTCCCTCTCACTCGAAGCCAGTATTAGAATCACGTCTGGATTATAGCACATAGTAAGCTGTTCTGGGGTGATATGAATCAAAGCCCTGAAAGTGGGATTCCGTTTAATTAATCGTGGCTGACAGACGAAGGTATTGATCGCAGATTGAAAGGTTCAGGATTGGCCTGGAGGACAATTATCGCAGGGCACGCCGCGTTAGGGGGTGCTTCTGAATTCCGAGTGATGTGGGAGGGAAGCAGGGAGGAAATAAGTGAATAATTGCAGCTAATTAAAACTTGTGTGAGCATCCCAAAATTAGGTTGACTAACCAACCACCACCAACAGCCTAAACCAAAAGGAAAAGGAAATGACTGCCCGGGATGACAAAGGGACGCTTTTGCCTCCACCGAGCTTCTTCCTGCACAGATGGGACAGCAAATCCGCCAATGGGGCAACGCGGGGCTGCCCCGGGGGATCGGCCAGGCGACTGCTGTCGCTACAGGGATAATGAAAGGTATGCAGGCCAGCAGAGAGGGCAGATGGAGGCAAAGCTGCAGCTAGCAATCTGTGCACGCACAGCGACCAACCCACTGCTCCCTGTCCACGGGATCCCCATAATCTCCCAAGGCAGACCTGCTGTTACAAACGCTCTCATCACTAACGCAGCAGGGGCAGCTAAGCAGAGAGAGTGAATGATCTAGCAGGGGGTTAATAAAAGGACTGACGCAAAACAAAAAAGCCTGTCAGTCGCTATACGATGTGCTCTCCACCCCCAGGAAATTAAAAATTGTAGCCTGCGGTGTTTGCTGTTTCCTCAGCAGGATTGGACGGGGCAGTGGGACAAGGAAGGGAAGGATGGGAAGGGGGGGCTGGGAATCAAATCCTTTTTACATCTGTCGCTTATACTAAGCACTGCTTTTCTGAAGGACCAGTATACCTGGTCTCTCAAAACCTGACGAGTCCAAGCCACTTTTCTGTGTGTTGCTGCCAGCAGATCATCCCAGAGAGTCAACTAGACCTTGCCAGGCTGCTCTGCCTGAAACTAAAGTCCATGCTAGCATGTTTCCATGGAAATGGGAGAGAACAAATGCCTGTGACATGATACCCCTTTTCTGATGTAGATTTGGACCATTTCTAGCATTCTTTCCTACCAAAAACCTTCAGGCCTGGATGTTTCGCAGGAAAAACTGATGCAGAAGGAGAAGGAAAAAACAACTGATCATATGAACCAAAACCCACCAGTTTTTCCAGTGAGCAGCAACAGAACTCTAAAGTGCGTTAATCCACCACAAACACCCTCCAAGGCAAACAGAGCTCTCTGCCCATCACAAGCACTAAACACAGTGCAGAAATTCACTGTTTTGCTTTGTACAAGTGTGTAGCAGCGAGCTCTTCCCTCCCCTCTTTAGATTGTTCGGTGTGAAGCTGCCCCGCGAAGGAAGAAATCTCGGGGCTCCAAGGTGAACCCCGCCGCTGTTTTGCGCCCGTCCTCGGCCGCGCTGCACATTGTCTGCAAGCTCTGCAGGCACGCATTTCTGCCCGGCTGCGCAGCACGGCCCCGCAGCGCCCCCTCCTGCAGGCCAGCCCGCCGCAGTTCGGTGCCGCACAGCCAGACGGGAACCGCTGTGCCACCGAAGCGCGCGCAGCCCGACGCCCCGCTTGCTGTTGGGGTGCTGCTCTGCTCCCCGCTTCCTGCCCCGTGCAGAGCAGCCAATGTGCAGAGCTGGCATTTCACAGGGGCCGATCCCTGCAGCACTCAGGATTTCTAACAATAACTTCTCAGCGCCTTGAGCCGAGGCCTGCGGCTTTTTGCCAAGCGAAGGCACAAATCCTCGCCTGCACGCTTTCTACCAACTGCTGGGCACTCCAGATAAAGGCGAGTTCTGTTCGCAGAGGCTTGCTGGGGGCCTGAGCCTGGCATCAGAGGAGTGTGGAGTGCTCATCACACAAGGTCTGACTGCGCTTCGCATCATACGGCATAGCTGAAATAACTCACCAGTCTGTTCTTGTATCATTGCCACAGAGCATTTCTCAAGCCTCACACACCAGGAGCATCCCAGCAGCTGGCTCCTGCCATCCCCATGCCCAGCCTGTCCGGGGAGGGGGGTTTAGAGAAATGCAAAAGATCTTGTATAGAGCCTAAGGTAAAATGATGACACATTTTCTTTCAGTAGGAAGTTGCTTGGTTGGTCTGGAATTATCATTTTAAAGGACAAGTGCTGGAAGCCAAGGGTATGAATAAAAGAGCTTTATGAATGTAGATACACTGCATGGATAGAATAAAGCAAGCTCATCTACAGTTGCCATTTCACCTTCCCAGGGGTGAAGGTGAGGTGTCCCGCTTCTAGGAGATGCAGAAAAGCATCAGACCTTTTCCTTAGGCACAACAGCGTTGGACATGAAGCAACTGCCCGAGATGTTAGGCCTAGAAAAAGCAAGCTTGGTGCTTCCATGCTATCAGGAATGATGCCTTAGAGAACTAAGCTTTCCTTCACAAGGAACAACACTTCCAAGAAGCAATGTCTTTCTGGCTGGCACAATAAGAAAAAAAGCAAAACAAACACAGAAACAAAGTAGAAACATCTCTCTTCTTCCTCCCTGCAAGGGACTGCAGAAGGTCCCCATCTCCATCCCAGGACAGCCAAACCATTTCATGCATCACCAGCCTTGTTTCACACATTACTTTAGCTCAGCATACTTGGCACAGCTGCTATGCTGAAGAAGACTGCTCCTTCCTTCCTTACCACTATGAGAAATCCTGTGCATGCTGTGTGGGAGGCTAGATGTGGGTGTGTGCAAGCCAGTCTTAAGATGACAGGCTGGCTGATTGTAATAGGGCTGAGAGTCTTTTCCAAAACCTACGGCAAGCTGGTAGGCCTACGTTCCTTCTGTGTGCTGCTGATCAAGCCCCAGGAGGCTGCATATTTCACTGTCCTCCAAGTCTCATTCATCTCACACTTGCAGTGAGTGTATGTATTTGTGGTTACAGTGAAATATATGACTCTCTACTGCTAGGCTATATGAACAAAAATTTATCTGCTCCACAGATTCTGCTGGCTTCCAAGCGCGTGATTTGTCCTGAAAAACACAGTCTAACACTGACAGGATCTCCTGGTGGTAGTTCCAGGTGGTCTTTTGTGTGCTGGCAATAGAAGGTTTTGTTTTTCCTTTGTCTTTTTCCATTTTTTGTTAGTCCCCCCTCCACTGCTGGCTGTGGTAGCACAGAGAGGATAAGCCTCAGGGCAGACAGATACCAAAAAGTCATTAAGTTCTCCTTGGTGTGCTCCAAGGGAACAGGAACAGGTCAACTCCATACTGCCCAAAGGAGACGCAGGCAAGGTCTACGTGCCTTCGACTACTGCTGAACACATACATATATACATGCACCCTGACATCAGACATTGTGCCAGGCTGGCACGTCGAGCTCTGACAGTCCTGAAGGCTTCCCCTAGATTCAGTGTGTTTAAGACAGCTGTGGTCACACAGAGCTCCAGCTTTCCAGGTACTGAAGTTTACAGTTGATTTCTCTTGGGTGACTGCAGTTGAAAATCAAAAGGCATAGAACTGGCAAAAGGAATCTTAAAAATATATATATATTTTTTTCTGCTTTTGGTAGTGAACAGAGGAACAGATCTAGACTCACTGGGTGTAGGTCAGTCCTGCCTGAGACACAAAAGTTTTTTGCCTTGCTTGCCCTTCTGAATCTTTCCCCTTCTCTAAAACACCTGTCTTCTGCCATGCAACTCCCAGGTCAGCACTTCCTGGGGCTCACACTATATTAAGCACTTGCAGACAGTAAATGGGACTTCTCTGGTGTCCCATAATCTTGACAGAGTATCAAATATTTGCAATTAAAGAGCTGCCTTGCACAATTTCTCAGATTCCTTCTAATTGCACCCAAAATGGGCACACAGCCTGGCTGATGCTGTTGTCTTCTGCATTTTGTTATGCTCAGAAGAAATACCTCATTTTATTGTTGCCTTGCTGTATTTATGCTCTGAAAAGTTGCCCAGGGTCCCAACTGGGCACACTTTTGTCCTTTTCTTGTCTTACAGATGAAAGCTGTAGCATGCAGTTTCAGCAAAATAAGCTAAAGGCATTTTGAGGGCACTAACAGCGGCATTTTACAACTGCTCTGTGGGGATTTGATCTCCTTTTCGTTGGAAGACCTTCTGTCCCTGAAATACAGCTTGAACTTTTCACATGAGACTGACAATTGCTAAACATTCTTGTGCTATTTAGAGGCATCTTAGCTCTGTTGATAGTGGTGACATTAAAAGGAAAGACATCGCTGTCCTGCCACTGCATTTACTGGCAGCAGATGACACAGTCACCCTCAGTTCATGAAGGGATAAGATCAGCTGTGGGTTAGCTGCATCACCTTGACGTAGAAGGCCCCAGAACAGCTTTCTTTGATAGATCTAATTAAAGATTTGCCAATATTTAAATGATTTGGAGGAAATATGGAGTTTACATATCCTAGCAGTCTCTGAGCTGGCTTATTATCAGTGGGCAGACAGCTCACCACTTCCCTAGGTGAAGTCATGACCTCGGGAAGCCAGCAGGTGTCTGCCGCATGCTGTTACAGCAAACTGCACTTTCATTTCAGGTTTATTCTCCCAGCTCTTGTTAGCGGACTAATGAGTTTATGATTATGATCTGCCACAGCTTTTGTCCTTAATATGTATCTGCACCTGCCTGCAGAACATCACTGGGTACTACACTGCGTCCCACCTGCTACCATGAGCAGCACAGGGCGCACCGCTGCTACTGACTGCTCCAAAACTCACGAGTTATTTCTATCCAAACGTGCACGAGTGCTAAGAATGTGACAGTCTATGTTTAAACCACGCTAGAGTGCCAGCTGGGAAGTGGGTGGAAATGAATCTTTTGTCAAATCACTAAACTCCATTTTCTCCAAATTAATTAATTCACAAAGAACACAGCCCTTCATGGATTTCACAGTTAAAAACAAAGCCACTCTCTCCTCCCCCTACGTTATCTGTCAGTTGTGCCACAAAGAACAAAAGAGCTCCGTTCTTCCTCATTTGATCACATCTCTGTGGAGGGGGGAAAAAAAAGTCTGTCTCGCCTTTCAATTTACGTGAGGTTCCAAGCTGCCCCACGTTGGCTTTTCTACACTGACATCCAAACATTTGTTTCTGCCTGCTGCTTGGAGCTGACCTACAAGGTTGTGACCCAGCCCCCAGGGAGCAGCCAGAAGCCCCACAGCAGGCCTGGCACTCAAGGCACACCCCGGTTCTATTTTCAGATCGAATTTACCTCAGTTTGTATTAAATGCCAGGTGTCTGTTTGATGTCTCTGCTGCGGTGGCAACTCTCAGATCACATTTGGTTTCCTGTGGACAAAATCCAAGAGTGACGGATGGCTGGATGGGTGCCCAGCTGAAAGCTCAAGAGCCTACCAGCAAGAAGCATTGCAGCACCTGTGACTTCAGCTGAACAGAAAAAATAACATGCAGTGCCACTGAAAATCCAGCTGTCTGCAGGGCTCCTGCTCCTCACCTGCCTCACTATCAGGTAACTTGCTGACCTGGTTGAGTGCTTAGTGCATCACCGTGCCCTCTTGTAGTTGTGTCCCAAGCAGCTGTCCTTTTCACCTTCAGCTGATACTGAATGTTAAATCAAGTAGCAGACCCCACAGTTATCAGCTCCTTTCTCCTAAGAGGGCTCTGTTTGGGATGGGTTTTCTGACACCTCTCCCTGTTTGACATCTCAGGCCTTCACTTGAAGAGAAGACCATGCTCAGTAACACCTCAACACTCCACAACAAAACATAGCACTGCCACTGCACGTCAGACTACACATCCACAGCACCCACTATCTCCTCTCTGACAGTGGTGAATAGTGTGATGCCTGGGAAGGAGACAGCGAGCAATCATTCACTGGTCACCCTCCAGACAGATGGCTTCATAACCTTCCATGACATTTCTCTGGAGCATCTCTGCTTGATACTGAAGCATGCCATTAGTTAAGCTTCTGTACAGAAGCTGGTCAATCAGCAATCATCCTTGTTGCTCTTCTCTGAAGAATTTTTTTTTTTTTTAAATATAAAACAGTTTTTTTGAGATTAACAGGCAACCAGAACTACTCTTGTAACCCATGTTCAACTAAAAAGAGTGTTTTGTCCAAGCGGAATTAGCAGCTCTCTTTGGAGAAGTCACAGCCAGGTCTGATCACTTTCCTTCAGAGACACAAGATGGACTCACTTGCTGTTAAGGTCTTCTGCATGCTTGAAATTTCAGCTGGAGTTAAAGTATGAAACAGTAAGTGACACAATAATCTGGTTTGACAACTATGGCGCAGTGAATACATCAGCTGTTATGTCTGAAATAAGGTAGAAAAGGATCACTTTGCTTTCTTCTTCAGAGTTGTAAACATGAAGGAGGGTCTTTCTTGCACGTTCAGCACAGAGGTGCTGTCAGCTCGTTCTCTCCTCTGTTAGCCCACCTGCCCTCTGGGCCTTGTCTCCCAGAGCACCACCAAGTGGGCCTTCAGTGCTATGAGCTGAACAGCCCCTTGTGCAAGAGATGTGCTTTGCTCTAATTTGGTGAGAAGAGCCCAACCACCTAAATTAGCCTGAAGACACTGCAGAATAGCTTTCATGAAGCATCATCTCTGAGTTCACAATATGAATACAGCAGCATAAAATAACGTGCAGACTTCTGAAAGGAGCTCTCTGGAATCTACGGGTCAGTCAGCCATATGGCCACAAAGCATTTTGCTGGGAATCCACCTGACTCTCAGTTCAAGCTCCTTTGGTTAGCGACGTCTCCTTGTCATACACACTGCCTAGCCTAGAGGCAGCACATCCTCACAGGAGCTACAGGTGCCTCAGAACTACAAAGGGAAAATGAATTTCATGCTCCCAGTGTCTCAGTAACATTTGCATGGTAGCATAAGTCAGAACAGACATCAAACAGTATTTACAATAGCACAGATTTTGTTCTGGATCTCTGTGATTCAGTTAGTATTATTCCTAGTGCCTAAGAAACTACTTGTTTTGAAATTTGTTCAACCCATTCCCCATATAATCAGTCTCACCTCCCTTTTGCTCCTCTGCCTCCTTTTTGTTTTACAGAACATTTTTTGAGTGTTTCACATGCACATCACTTTATTCAGCCACATTTCTTCTGGAGAAGCTTCAACTTCTCCACGAGTTGCCTGCCCTCCTCTGCTGATTAACAGAGCAGAAGCAGCTGCCCACCTGCCCAAATCTGTTTTCACAGACAATCACTATCATTGGACCATCTTACACCAAGCCCTCCACACCTTACACAGAAGGAAAATACCACCACAACTTTGTTAAAGCAAATACTGTTGCTAAAACTTCTGCAGGCAGACCTGTAGAAGACAGTTTTGCTAGACACCACTGTTTGTGAGTTGTGTCAGTTAATATATTTGACATGGGGATGCATATGAGTAGTTTACAATATGATCTATGAAATATACAAATAGTTTTGGCAGTCTCGCTGGTGAAATTTTCCAACAGCTGCCTCTCAGTAGACCAATACACAAATTTATTGCAAAACACGAATCAGGCCTTCAGTTTGAGTGTTAAACTGTGCCTAGCTCAGAACAGAACATTGCATCAGTCAGCACATCGCCTGCCCGTCAGAAAGCAGTGTGCCACTGGTTGCTACAGCCCTCGGTCTCCGTTCCTTGAGCTGCAGCACAGCCTGTGCTACACTTTACCCAACACAATTCTTCCACAGCTGTGATTAGAATGAGACACTTTTTGCTGGTAAAACTGCATGGCTCTCAGCTACAGATCATGTCTCTTCCCTTCCTTATGCTTACAGAACTGTGACCCAAGTATGCCCTACCCACTGGCAAAGTAACCTCAGCACGCCCTCGCTGAGTACAGCTCTGCTAGTAGGCAGAACTACAGACAGCAAACACTTGAGTTTCTCTGTTCTAGTCTATCCAGGCGTGCCTACAGCCTTCTTCACAGTCCTCCACCACAGCAAGAGCTTAAATTAAAGCCTAAAGGGTTGCAAATGAAAGGCTTCACAGAGATCCATTCTCTAGGATTTTTCTTGAATAGTAATAGAAACAAGTGATCCACTTGTGATGTATAATTCTGCTGATGGAGTGGTACTACTCCAGTCTGCTAGAGGTACACGCTGATAACATTGCTTAGCAGCAGTCTGTCTGCCCTCACTGCTGCAATGCTAGAGACACCAAACCTTTAAAACCAACTCACTCTCGGTGACACCAGCATCACCAACATGACAGGAATAGAGTTTGTAATGTATGTAATAAAGAATGCAAAGTATGTTTTATGAGATACAATCCACACAGTGCTCCCCAGTTGCTATGTAAATTGGATGGATCTAGTGGACTAGAATATTTCATGAGCTTTGTTTTCAGATTTCCTTTCTCAAGATAAGATTGGGCATCTGTCATTCATCTTTTACCTTGCTGAAGAAGTTGGAATAGAGGAAAGCACTTAAAGCATTGCTTTAGCCTGCTCATATCAGAAGTAGATCCATCCTTTCTTCCGGGTCATTATACAATGTCAGCACCCAACAGCTCTCACAGGAATGTTTACAGGGTCAAACCTGCCAGATAAAGAGGTGTTTAGCTGGCCTGTTGTCCTGCAGCTCTCAACGACTGGCAGCCCTGCTCACAGCCAGATCTGCTGCAGAGAGGGGGCCAAAGCCCTGCCAGGCAGGGCAGGTGGCTGATGCCAGGCCCCAAAGCAAAGCCGCATGCAGGCTGCATTTACAAGTAGGGACTTCAGGCACAGCTCAATTTCACACTCAGAAGCTAACATGACACACTCATCATTCACATCCATCCATCTTCAAAAAGGAAACCTCTCTCCCACCTGACTCCCCTTCTTTTTGCTGTTCTACTTGACAAGCCTTCTCTATTTTCCCCTAAGCCTATCATCCCACATGCTAATACTTCCCAGGTTTCCTAACTTCCCCCTTACTTCCAGAGGATCCTTTTCCAGTTGGTGCTGCTACACCAACTTGCAGTCTCAGCAGAACAAGAACAGAATCAGAGAACCATTAGGGTAGGAGCAGACCACTAGGATCATCTAGTCCAGTCATCAGCCCATCCCACCATGTCCAGTAAACACATCCCTAAGTGCCACATCTCCACATTTCTTGAATGCCTGCAGGGACAGTGACTCCATCACCTCCCTGGACAGCCTGTGCCACTGCAGTACCACTCCTTCAGAGAAGTTTCACCTAATATTCAACTTGAACCTCCCCTGGCACAACTTGAGGCCATTCCTTCTCATCATATCGCAGCTACATGGGAGCTAAGGCTGACCTCCACCTCACCAGAACATCCCTTTTAGGAGTTGTAGGGAGAGGTAAGGTCTCCCCTGAGCCTCCCAGGGATGGGATCCCTGACCCATCCCAGCTCCCTCAGCCATTCCCCACAACACTTGTACTCCAGACCTCTCACAGTTCTGCTGCCCTTCTCCAGACACACTCCAGGGCCTCAATGACTTTCTTTTTGCGAGGGGCATAAAACAACACAGCACTCGTGGTGCGGCCTCCCCAGTGCTAACTACACCTCCCTGTTCCTGCTGGCCACAATATTTCTGACACAAGCCCGGATGCCACTGACCTTCTTGGTCACCTGGGCACGCTGCTGGCTCATGTTCAACCGAGTATCAACCAACAGCCCCAGACTCTTTTCCTCTGCACAGCTTGCCAGTCACTCTGCCCCAAGCCTGTATCAATACACAGGGGTGTTGTGACCAAAGTCACAGGACCAAGCCCTTGGTTTGTTGTAGCTCAACCCACTGGCCCATAAGATGCAGCCTGTTCAGATCCCTCTGCAGGACATTCCTGCCCTCAGGCACATCAACACTTCCTCCCAACTTGGTGTCATCTGCAAACTTACTGAGGGTGCACTCAGTCCTTTCACCCAGATCACCAATAAAAATATCAAGCAGGGTCTGCCCCAGTACTGACCCCTGAGGAGCGCTGCTCATGACCAGTCCCCAGCTGGATTTAACTCCATTTGCCATCACTCCCTGTTTCATCCCTTCAGCCAATTCCTTACCCAGCAAAGACTACACACGTGCAAGCCGTGGGCTACAGCTTCTCCAGGAGAGTACTTGGGAGACAGAGCCAAAGGCTTTCCTGAAATCTAGGTAGATTACATCCACAGCCTTTCCCTCATTCACCAGGTAGGTCACCTGATCACAGAAGGTGATGAGGCTGGCCAAGAAGCAGCTGCCTTTCATGAACCTGTGCAGGCTGGGCCTGATCCCCTGGTTGTCCCATATCTGCAATCAAGACTTCCTCAAATCAATTTTTTCTCACATATTCCTTGATCATTTCCTAAGCTGTCTTCTTCTGACAAAGGGTCAAGACTCCCTCAATTTCTGATGATCTGGATCATGTTCTTCAGTAACGGGGCAATACTTCCTGTGCACAGGCTGCCACTGCCAAGAACTCGAATTGCTCAGGGTATTCACCAGCACACTTGGTGGTTCACTCCTGCTCCAGCTCCTGGGCCTTCTGCTGGAAAGCAGGCTCATCACCACAGGGTGCGAGCCATCAGCACTGCAAAACCCAGCAATTTGGCTCAAACTGAAAGCAGCACATAATTTTGGATCTGGATGTTCCCCCAGCTCCAGCCCTGATGCATCAGCCAAGATGGAAGCCGTTCCACCCCCCACCGCTGAGTTCAAAAAAAAAGATGGCAAGGCCTGCAAATAAGACAGATTTATAATCATGAGGCGGAGTAGGAAGAAAAATTCTCTGCACAGAAAGATTGCTTCTGCAACAGCAAGGCTCTTATGTGGTGGCTCAGATTCTGCAGAACACCCAAACAACTGGCATCTGACAGCTTCACACCAGCATTTCTTCCAAACTCTAATCCTGGGTACAGACAATGCTTGTCCTAATTAAGTAATTTAAATGGGGACTTGCATCTTTCCTGTGCGACTCTACTTCTGAAGCGCTGCACTACTGATGAGTGTTTTGCAACTGCCAAGACATGAAAGCGTGTTTGTTATTAACACATCACTATATAATTAGGGGACTTAGCAGGGGGCTGGGTATTCTCATGTTCTTTTTCCTCTGGCACTGACATTGCTAGATGAAAGTCTCTAGGTACCCCGTTAGGCGACAAGTGAAAATTAGTTCTGTGGCCAAAACCAAACAATTTGGCACAATTTAGGAGAGAGATGGTATTTTCTGCTCAAAAAGGCCCCAGAATTGGAACAGCAGGAGGTGTTACAGATCAAGATTGAGATGTGGTGGCCAAGCTGAGCGTGTGTTATGGAGCAGAGAAGCAGTGGGTGCTCAGGTCCAGGACTGAGATATGTTGGCAGAGCTGAGATGGGGAATGCTGCCCAATTTCTGAGCATAGCACAGAGTCTGTATTTTAACTGGAGTTCCTCTGCTCATCTGCATGGCTCAGTGCAAACTTTCTTCTTAATTTTCCAGGCCATTACTAGGACCCACCCAAAAAGCCTATTTTCACTTTTTCCTACTCCTCTCATGCTCATGTACTCTGTTACTGGCTCCCACTAAATGTCACAGGTCAAGCATCAGAAACATCCACAGTAATTCCATGAGTTTGGACAGATATATGTTTGCTGCTCTAATGAGTTCCAAATTCAGATTAAACAAGGCCTGCAATCAAAGAGAGGAGGGTGTGGGATTTCAGGGGAAGGTTTGATCTCAGAGAACACGCAGACAACACCTGAATAATTGACTTCAGGAAGCCTCGGGAGCGCAGAGATGCAGTAATATGATGGGAGTGCTGGCTGCCACAGGAGGCAACAGCACTGCAGCCATCTGCAATGCAAATCCTGCCTTGAGCGCTACCTAATGTTTATTAGGTGCAGCTAAAGATTCAGTCCCAGGCACTAAAGATATGCATGACCGATCCCACCAACAATAAAGGAATTCATCATTTGAGAAAAACTCCTTCCCATATTGTGTGCATGCCTACAGTTTAAGCTGGCCAAAGTAGGTCAAAAGGAATGACTCCATTTGAATATGTAAATTCAACTTAATAAGGAGTAAAAACAATTGCTTGTGAGTTTAAGCTACAAAAAACAGTTCTCCACAGTTCCTTTGGGAACCCAAAGCTCTGGCTTTCACCCCTCCCTGTTATTTCTCCGCTTGCCTATCCTCATCCCCTTTCCTCTCACTTCCTGCCTAATAGGATTCTGGCAAACCCCCATGTCTCAAAACCGAGCCTGTGATCAGAAAAGCAAACTCAGTAAGGTCATTAAGAAGCTCATGCATAAAGGTTTGTGAGCGCTGAGTGGCTGCTGAGAGCACATGCTCTGTGTGCAACTCTCCATAGCTAATTTTCAAAAGAAGCATTTGCCTACTTGTTTGTCTGCCTCCTGCAGACAAAGTTCCCCCCTCACTTTTTTTCTTTTGCTAAAGGGAACAAATTCAGTTTCCAGTAACTGAAAACTGATTAAAACTGCCTTTGTTGTACACCCCCTCCAAGTCACAAGCAGCTCATGAAACTGTGTCAAGAAAAGGACTTCTTACACAAAGGACTTCATATAGTCAGGAAGAAGAAGTGCAGAATAACTGTAGAGGTGAAGTTTTAACTCTTTGTTTTGAAATCTACCAACTCTTCCTGTATTAAGAAGTAATCCAGCAAAAGTTCTTAAAATCATTGTGTCACACCTTAAAAATAACACACAGACCCAAATGAGAAATAATTAAATTTAATTTATTACTTAATTAATAATTTTCTACTAAGTTCTGAGTCATTGTATGAATCCAGCAGCCCTGTTCCCCTTCCCATCACCTCTAACTAAAGTTTTTGGGATGCTGGGCAGCTTGAGGGACGAGAAATAAGGTGCTGCATCTTGGTTGGGAGCTGACCGTTTCATCTCTAAATTACCTTTTCCAGGCAAATCTAGGTCTGCATTAGGTTAAAACAAGCATGCACCAAAAATGCTTGTTAGCTCTGTAACTGAACAGGTTCAGTAAGGGAACTTTTCTTCTTGTTGTCTTGCAGGAATCAAGATCATAAAACAAATCCTTCGATTACCTTTGCAGCCTCTTTCAAGTTCACTGACAGAACTGGTCATGGAGCCAGAATGTCAGCAGCTTGCAGAGACCAAGTAGCAGTGGTTCCTCCCAGGCAGGTTTAATGTGGAAACTGTACCTGTTCTGAGAATAAAGAAAGACTTCAGTCTTCTGAGAAGCAATACAGAACACAGCGTTAGCATCAGATGAAAAACTAATCACCCCAAATTGCAATCATGGCTAATTCCCTGACATGCTACACTATTGGATGGGTTATCTGCTCGCTGTCCAACCCTCTGGTGGCACAGCACTAATCACAGAGTCCCTGAGCTGTGTCAGTGCTGCAGGTGCCTTATGGGCACTCTAATGATGACGTTCTGCGACAAGGCTATAAATACACAGGCTCCCACAGGTGAAGACCCGGTTGCACTGAGCAGCGAGGGGCTCCTGTTGGCTGCATCCTCCAGCAGCACAGCATTAACCAAGGGCTGCACCTGGGGAGCCCAGGGGTACGGCAGCAAGATTCCATAGCGTGTACAGCAGCAGGAAAAGGGCCAAAGGGAAAAAGGATAAACTAGTTAAACGGAAAGTCCTATCGACAAAACTCCAAAAGCCTTCTGCCGCTCCATCTCCTTTACTGTTTGTTTTGTCAGAGTTCGAGAAAGTGACAGCCACTCACAACACAGAGCTGAGGAAGGGAATTATCAGCCCTCAGCCAACGCAGCTGTCAAACTCCCGCACGTTTCGTCGCAGGCTCACAGCTGCCGCTCCTGCCGCTCCAGCAGCCGCGCCGCCCCGCTCCCCTCACAGCCCCGCTGCCAAGGCGGGCAGCGCTGCGCGCGGAGCTCGGGCGGAGCCGGGAGCGGGACTGAGATCGTGAGCTGCGCTACTGAGGAAAAGGCTGAAGAACGCGGAGCAGAAATACGGCCCGTGAGCCCACAGAGCGGCTGGGCAGTGGGGGACGGAGGAGAAAGGGCGGCCTGAGGGAGGAGAAAACGAGCGCAGCCCATCCCGTGAGGACCGAGCCGTGACGGAGGTCACCGGGACGGCGCTCCCCGCAGGCCCCTCGGTCTCCGCACCACGGCACTCGCACGCCGCGGGCGGGGGCCAGGCTCCCCGGGCCGGACGGCCCCAGGACACGCCGGAGCCGTGAGGGAGCCGCTCCTCCCGCCATTTCCCCTCACGAAGCACCGCCGCGCTCGCGCTTCCCCCTTATTCCCGTAGCTCAGCTACGCCCGCAGCGCAGCCGCACCTCGCCGCGGTACGCAAACGGCGCAAGGACAGAGAGGCCGCGCATTTCGCGCAGAGCCCGCCCCGATTCCCGAAGCGGCTTTACGACAGACGGGGCCCGGAGGGGGCGGGGCGCCACGGAGGCGGCGTAAGGAAGGGCCCCGCGTCCGGCCCTCCCGCCTTCCTCCCCCCTCAGACGTGGCGGGGGAAGGGCCGCGCGATGTGGCAGCGATCCGCGTGCGTGGGCCTGCTGGCCCTGGCGCTGGGCTACCTTTGCCTGCTGGGCCCCCAGTCGCCCCCCTCCATCCTACAGCACCTCTCCGCCTCTCTGCTGGGCGGGCTGAGCCGCGCCGGCTCCCTGGAGAACCGCATGGTAGCGGCCTGGCAGGCGGCCATCGTCCGCCCGGCGCGGGGCTGGGGGCGCGTCGCCGTCGGGTAGGTCAGCGTGCGGGACGGGATGCGGCGGGACGGGATGCGGTGGGATGGTTTGCGGCTGCTGCCCGCTGAGGGCCTCGCCTCGCTTCGCTGTCTGTGAAATGGTTTCGTGTTCTGACAGCTGCGAGGGATGGCGGCAGGCGTGGGTGCGAGGGGGCTGGCTGGACGGAGCGAGACCTTCTCGCAGAGGTAGAGGTGGGGAGAAGCAGAGCGGTGGTACCCAGTGATGAGTGGTAAGGACGTGGCCGGCAGGACGAGGGAGGCGATCTGCCCTCTGCTCTGCCCTGCTGAGGCCGCATCTGCAGTGCTGGGTCCGGTTCTGGGCTCCCCGGTTCCAAAAAGATTTTTAGAGGGTGT
Organism: Phasianus colchicus; assembly: GCF_987193195.1. Classification (NCBI taxonomy): domain Eukaryota; kingdom Metazoa; phylum Chordata; class Aves; order Galliformes; family Phasianidae; genus Phasianus; species Phasianus colchicus. The sequence goes on along the minus strand of NC_143447.1, from coordinate 2,018,029 downwards.
AGTTGTGGGCCATGGAGATACTTGGGGGCCTGGAGCATCTCCTGCATGAGGAAAGGCTGAGAGACCTGGGGCCTGCCTGGGGGAGAGAAGGCTGAAGGGGGATCTGGTCAATGCTTATCAATATCTAAAAGTTAGAAGGTGAGTAGGGCCGGGCTCTTTGTGGTGGTGTGCAACAACAGGACAAGGGGTGGCGGCACAAAGTTAAACACAGGAAGTTCCATACTAACACAAGAAAAAACTTACTTACTGTCAGAGTGACAGAGCACTGGAACAGCCTGCTCAGACAAGTGGTGGAGTCTCCTTTGGAGATACTTAAGACGTGCCTGGACGCCTGCCTACCTGTGCAACCTGCTTTAGCAGAGATTGGGCTCAGTGATCGCTACAGGTTCCTTCCAGCCCTTACAGTTCTTTGATTCTGTGAATGGAATCAAAGGGAAGAAATGAGAGGGAAGGGGATAGGAAAGAGCAGTGGGCATTAAAACACCTGTGTGTGCATGGTGAAGTCCAGCACTCTTTTTAACCTGCAAAGAAAGAGGGTTGGGGAAAGTTTAGGAATGTCACATCGATCTGAAAAGCAGGGTTTAAAACTGACCATTAATCTTGGTATTATATATAGCACTTGACTCACTTTCTTTTAAATAGAAGGACATGACAGAATAACTTGTCTTTGACCATGAAGTTCAACCTTCAAGTGTTGGAAAAAGTTATTCAGCATAATGGATGCAGAGCTGATACAGTGTTACAGTCTGTCATGCTCTTGTGTTATGATTGATGCAGATTTTCTGCCCTGAATATGTTGCAGATAGTTTTTTCAGTGTTTCATGCCTTCTTTTTCACCACGCCTTCACTGGAAGAGACAATTAACTTCAGTTTGTTCCTTGCTTTCTTCTTTGCCTTAAAGGGACTGATTGTGTATGTGTATGTACGTACGTACATACATACATACATATATATATAAAACAGATGCCCACACCAGACACCCCAGGCCTCAAAGTTCACCAGCAGAAGCAGTTCATTAGCAGCACATTCCTGCTGTTAGGGGAGTTTATTGAAAGCAAGAAGTGTGTCAGCAGAGGAGGGAGAGGGAAGACAGCTGGAAGATGATTAGAAGCGTCTCACTTGAAAGAACTGTTACTTGGTTTATGTCCCCTTGTGTCTTTAATGATCATTAAAACATGAGATTGCTGACCTTTTGCTGCAGCGAGAGTGTGGCTAAAATGCCACTGATGCTTATTGCTTCTCTGCTTTTCTCTGCGAGGCTTTTCTCTTTAGCGTATCAGGTGATGCACAGTACGGAGGATTTCTGTTCTAATATGAAGAGTGTTACAACCTGCACTGAAAACCCTTGAGGTTTTTCATGTCCTTTTTTCTGTACGATGCAGCCTTGGGAACGAGTCCTGCATCAAAGGTCACTGACAAGGAGGAATGGCTGTGTGTTCTGAGCCGGCATGCAAGCAGGCGGCAGTATTCAGTGTTGTGGACAGATGCTGAGTAGGTTGGAGATATTGGGAAAGCTTTGGAGATTGTTTGGATCCTTGTTATGAAAGCATGGGATGGAGGAACAGAACCACAGAATTGTAGGGGAAAGCACACTTAAGAACAGCTCCAGAACCATAGAATCGTTTGAGGTAGAAGAGACCCTTAATGGCCATCAGTCCAACCCCCCTCACCTGCTGCACATCAGAGCCCCCCAGCCTGACCTTGGTGTCTGCAGGGATGGGGCATCACTGCCTCTCTGGGCAACCTGTGCCACTGCCTCACTGCCCTTAGCGTGCAAAACTTCTTCCTTACATCCAGTGTATATCTCCCCTCCTGTAGTTTGAAACCATTTCCCCTTGTCCTGTCACAGCAGACCCTGCTTAAGAGTCTGTGCCCTTCTTTCTTACAGCCCCTTTAGATGCTGAAAGGCTACTTCATGTCTCCCCACAGTCTTCTCCTCTCTGGGCTGCACAGCCCCAGAAAATGCTACAGTTATTGCTCATGTCAGCTTAGTAAATATGTTGCTTATATAAATATCTCTCTGAAACCCAGGAATAGAAACAAGTACTCATAATTTTGCCCTGAAATAAACTAGTAATGCATGCTAGATGCTTGCTGGGGACCTGCTTCCAGCCCAGAAACTTGCCTGCTCTCTTTGAATTCGATTCAGTGTGCTTAAATCGCTGTAGTTTGTAAGGAGTGGGGACTGGAAGGCTTGTGCCACAGGTGTGATTTCATCCAAGTCTGCCAGGTCAGCCCTTATAACTTCCCAGCTGGTGCTGGATTCTTCTGTTCTTCTGTTTGAGAGGAGGAGGTGGGCTATCTGTGAAACTTTAGGAGTGTGCTTTGGAAGTTGCGGTCTTTAAGTGTTTCAACTGAAAACTGTCTCACTTGACTTCTTGTAAACAGAGCTGGTCCAGGTATGGGCTGTCATGTCTGTGGTTTTGCTTTTTGGTAGTGGTAGTTGAAATTCGTGAGGTTGATGGGTAGATTTAAATACTTTCAGCTTTGTTTTTAACAGCTCTGAATTGCCTGCAGGTCTTAAACCAGAACTAGGACGATAAAAATGTCTTTGTTCTAGGAATTAAAAGTTAAAAATGCTATTATTATTGTGCCTGCTCTTTTTTGAGCAAGCCTAGGACAGCAAATGAAGTATAAAACAAATTAGAACACACACAGCCAGCACTGAACATAAGCAGCTTATTCCAATGAATTAAAACAAGAAAGCATTTCAGAGATCCATCTCCTTGGCCCTGTGCTGGAGCACAGTTAAAACATGTCAAGAGGAGAGCACCGAAATTCAGAACTGCAGGAAACTCATATCTCTGTGTTTTTGCTTTTCTCATTGGGTTGGTTGTTTTTTCCTGAGGGCTGCCAGAACTTACAGCAGACCTCACTGGCTGGGAAGTGATGTCACTGTATTGTCTCACAAGTGCCCCAGCACACAGTGGTTTCCCAGTATACATTTTCCTTCTCTATTTCAGTGTCAATGCCTGCGTGGACGTGGTTCTGTCCGGCGTGAAGTTGTTGGAGGCACTTGGTCTTAAACCTGGGCTGGGAAAAAATCATGACGTCCTGAACTCCAGACAGGACCTGAGAGAAGCATTCACTCACTTCATGGAGAAAGGAGCGGCTGCCGAACGCTTCTTCAGCGACGCAGAGTCCTTTCATCACATAGCACAGACTGCCTCGGAGCACCCTGGTGCACAGGTATGCCTCGCCCATGAAGATAAGGTTTGAGAAGCTTGTTTGTTATGTTCTGCATCATTGATGACTTCTGTTCTTTCTAGGGAGAGCACAAGTCATTTAGGGAAAGAACGATGCTATAGCTAAGAACAGAACTCTGCACTGAGTAGTAGGGCTTTGAATAGCCCGTGCTTTGCTTGCATTCTTCAAACCAAAATGTCCATCCAGGATGGCTCTGTATGAATACTACTGGAGATATTTTTACATTTCATGTGAGCCAGATGGGATTGACGATATCAAAAAGGCTCTAATATCTTGTAATGAGGCAGAAAGCAATGAAATGGATCCGAGTGTTAGGAGCACTGCAGTTAGCTTCAGCACTTCAATGCAGGATTCAAATTCTCTCTAGAAGTTGGGGTGATGAAAAGAAAGAATTAATTTTCCTGAAGCCTGCCTTTCCAGAAGCAAAGCTCTTTTGCTCTGGTTATACTGGGTCTTCTGAATCTACGTGGTACCTATTTGACAGTTAGCTCATTGTCCCAAACTGTTTAATGCAGAAGCAGCTTCCACAGTTCTGCTCACGTTGTGTGGGCACAGGTAGCAGTTCTAACCCTGACTGCAAACTGGATGAAATATTGTTGTAATTTTTAAATGACTGCTAGTTTGCTTTGCTGATTTAAAAACAAACAAACAAACAAAAAAACCCTCAAAACTTGCAGAGATATAAAAGGGAATATTTGTTACATATTAATTGATTCATTAGAGGGTTGTGGTTTACCTGAGGACAAATACTTAGGTTAAAAAAAACAGGGAACATTAAATTTGTTGACATCTGACAGAGAGTTGTAGTTGTTTTGCCATCAGCCCCAGGTGAGCTTTGCTGAATTCTCTAATGCTGGAATGTTTTCTGAAATGCTAAAATCTTGAGTCTTCTACAGGTGACTAAGCATGTGTAAAGCTATCAAAGCAAGGCAATGCCCATACCTGCCCTTCTATTTTACAGCTTTACGTTGGAGGCAATGCTGCTCTCATTGGTCAGAAGCTTGCAGCAAATCCAGACCTGAAGGTAGGTGTTCCAAGAATTTCATACTATTTGCTCATCTTTAATGAGGCTTACAGTACATCCCTGTAGATTTGGGAGGTCTTGCAGGTTGGAGCTGTTTCTTAGGGTACAGCGGAACACATCATTGGCCTTATAGACTGAAAAGCACAGCTGATTTGTTTAATTCTTAATATTTTACATCTGTTTTCTAGGAAATGGTTGCTAGTTTATTGCTCCCTTTGAGTTATTGTCTTTTGTCTTCATCTTCCCTCTAATAAAACAAATACAAATCCCTGTGTCATCCTAATCCTCTCAATTTTTGCTCTCTTGTTTTAGTAGAAGCAGGTTTCTTTTTTCAGGTGTTCATGTGGAGACCACATTGTTTGAAAGAGATTGATGTAAGATCCTCACAGTGAGGTTGGAAAAGTGAACAGCTGTAAAGCTGTGATGGCTTAAGTCAAGATTTCTGGAAAGTGAACCAAACACTGAAGGGAATACATTTTCCTGTGTGAGAGCTGTCTCATCAGCTACTGCTAGGAGGAGATCACCGAATTTGGGACTGATGCATTCATGGAGTGGCTTTCATAGAGAAAGATGGCTACTTCTATGAACTGAAATACTGGCAGGGGATCCTTGATTGGTTTTCTTGTTTCCTAGATTCTCCTTTGTGGCCCAGTTGGTCCCAAGCTCCATGAACTACTAGATGATAATGTGGTTGTGCCACCTGAATCCATGCAGGAAAGAGATGAGTTCCATCTTATCCTGGAGTATCAAGCAGGTACCTTGCCAAAAGCTGAATGTTAGATGGGAACCCTGGACATCACAAAGATATTCTTGGTTTTAAAGTTTGTTGATTTGTTCTTGGGGCGGTTTTTGAATCAATTAATTCCAAAAGGACCATGTAAGTTATCAGTGCTGGCAGCTGTCAGTGGGCTAATCTGGTAATTCCTTGCGCTGCAGGGAGCTGTGGTAGGTAAACAGACATCTTACGTTCCTTTGAAACTTTATTTCTTTGTAATGCAGTTACTGTAAATACTGTCTCATGCTGCTGTGCTGCCATCCCTGTGGTTCTGTATTCTCCTGTGCTGCAGCCTACAGAAATGAAGCATACTTTGCACTTTGTTGATATCCTAAGCAGACATGGAGATATAATTGTGCTGGCAGTAGCTGTTAGTTGGAAAATCATGCCTCCAGATTCCAGCAGGATATCCCCCAAAATAATCTCTAGATACGTAGTCTGATTTGCTTCTCTTCTGAATGTTCCTCTTTGCTCCACCCTAGGTGAAGAGTGGGGACAAGTGAAGGCACCCAACGCCAACCGCTTTATCTTCTCCCATGACCTATCAAATGGAGCCCTAAATATGCTGGAAGTGTTCGTGTCCAGCTTGGAGGAGTTTCAGCCTGATCTCGTGGTACTTTCAGGACTGCACATGATGGAAGGCCAGAGCAGGGAGATGAGACACAGACGTCTTATGGAGGTAAGACACTCAAACACCAGCAACTTCTTAACTTCCATTCCAACAAATGTGCCCCAGCAAACTTTTGGCTTCCCAGGCTTGAAGTTGTAAGTAGGCCACATCTTCAGGTCTCTGCATGCTACAAGAAGAATGCAAACTGTAAGAATGGCACTGTCTAATCTTGTTGGATTCTGTGGGTTGTCTACAGCAAAAAAAGTTCTCTACTAGTGCTGACTGGCTGGCAGAGCAGACTGACATCGTTCTTGAAGCCTGTATAGTGACTGATCACACTTTTTCTGTTCCACATGCTAAGATGATCAAAGTTATAATCAAGACTTCTTTAAGTGTTATCTCTTAGATAACCCAAATGTCAACATCCACTTTTGAGCCCAAAGGAGCTGTGCCATGTTGCTTGTCTTACACCTGAGTGCCCATCTCAACGAGCTACTCTTTTTTCTCTTCTAACATCAACTGTTTTATGGCTGTTTCAGACTTCTCATGTTTCTGAAACAGACTGCAGGAAAACTGATTCTGACCCTAACCTACCCCCAGCTCAGCTCTGGCACTCTGAAAAACACAAGTTGTTTAAAGTTGTTCTTATTCCCTTTAGCAGGAATGTTTTAGATGTTTTTGCCTTTGCCCCTGCAGGCGGTAGCCTCCATCTCTGACATTCCTACTGACATTCCTATACACCTGGAGCTGGCCAGTATGACTGATCAGGACTTTATGAGCAACATTGTGCATCAGGTAACAAAAATGAGAGGACATGCTCTCTTAATCAGTTTCCTTTCCTTCAGCATCACACTGTACAGACTGGTAGATGAACAGAGAAAAGAAAACTTGAAATTAGTTTTCTTAGTCCCTTTGATGAAAAATTAAGAATGTGGGTTTAATGCCAGCTGATGCATTCTGAACACTTTGATTTTTCTCTGCTGATATTAACAGCTCAATGCAGTGACTTGGGGCTTAGTAGAGGACAGATCTGTTTTTCTCAGCTCACAGAATGTGGTCTCCTTGGAAGTTTCTGTGGTTGATTATCAGGTCATCTTCACCATGGAGTAGCATTTTTTGTGGATCTGAGCTTATTCAGCAACTGTTCAACAAACTTGGTATAGATTTAGCAGGATTGCAGATTTTTAGGGAAAAATAAGGATTTAAATTTGAGCTTTTTAATTAAAAAAAAAAAATTTCCTGCAGTCCTTCCTCCTTTCAAGTCCAGATGGTCCACTGTCAGAGCTGACATGGCTTCAATCCCAGTCTTAGGAATGTTTCATTGGATTTGATACTTGATTACTCCTTAAAGTGTGTCTAGAAAATTAATTGCACAAAATGTACAATCGTCAGCAGACTGTAACACACTTCTGTAGAATGGATGAGAACGCAGTCTGATCTCTCTCTGAGAGAAAAATTCCTGTTCCCATGTTCCTGTTAGCAGGTCTTTCCCCTGGTGAACTCCATTGGTCTGAACGAGCAGGAGCTGCTCTTCCTCACGCAGTCAGCCTCTGGTCCCCACGCCTCCCTGGCTTCCTGGAATGGCGTCCCTGACGTGGGTGCCGTCAGCGACATCCTCTTCTGGATCCTGAAGGAGCACGGGAAGACTGCGGACCGGGCCTCGGATCTCACACGGATCCACTTCCACACGCTGGCCTACCACATCCTCGCCACAGTGGATGGGCACTGGGGCAACCAGGTGGCTGCCGTGGCTGCCGGAGCCAGAGCGGCAGGGGCGCAGGCCTGCGCGACCGAAACCATCGATACTAGCAGAGTCTTTCTTAAAGCTCCTCTGGAGTTTGTGACCTCCCAGATAGAGGCACCTTCCAAAATATCCTTAAATCCAGATGAGCCAGTGGTGCGTTGGCACAGAGAAGGCATCTCCTTCCATTTCACTCCTGTTTTGGTGTGCAGAGATCCTGTGCGGACCGTGGGACTTGGGGATGCTATTTCAGCTGAAGGACTGCTATACTCAGAAATAAATCTTCAGTAGAAGACTGAGGTCCCCTTTGTCTCCAGTACTGTGCGGTGTCTGAGGAACCGTGCTGTTATCATTAGGATTTCAGCCAGTGCTGATATAGGAACAGAATCAGGGTGCGATATGTTTTCTGGATATAACAGAAGAGCCAAAGAATAATTCCAGGTGTAAACTGTCAGATACATTCCAGTCACTTTGCAGTGACTAGAACACTTCACGTTTCAGTGCAGAGGTTTTCGTATTTAATGTGAAAATTTGGCTTTTCTTTGTCTTAAGTATTTGGGGAGGGACACAAATAATCAAAATCCATATTTGGAGGAGGTCTGCTCTTTGTAACTGCACATGGGCCTTGTCTGCTAGTGCTGGAAAATGTGGCAGTCCTGAGAGCTTCCTCCCCCATGGATCCCAGGGAGAGCAGAGCACTGCTCAGCCCTGTCTTGCTTATGATAAAGTAAAAATAGAAAACTCCTGCATTATCTCCTCACAGCACATGGCTAGGTGGCAGGAGCAAACCTTCCGCTCATTCAGTGTGCTGATGAAATCTGTTCCTGACAAAATTACCTCTCAACCTCAGTGCCCCTGCAGCAGAGGGAGCCAGAGCCTGAAAATGTGATGCAACACTGTACCCACTCCTTGAATGCACAGGTGGGCTCAAGGCAGTTTAAATTATTTTGGGTATCTGTTCTTTCTGTGACTGACAAGATTCAACTCGTTGCCTGCAGTTAGTCTTGGGGCAACTGAAAGTGAAGATATTCAGGGTTTATATTTGGGGAGACAGCTTTATTTTGGGTAAACAACAAAACGTTACCTGTGTGCTACATGCTAAATGCCAAGAGCCACAGCCACAGGGGCTCGCTGCTTGCTCCTTTTGCTAACAGCTGCTTACATGGGGTGTTGCACAGCTTACAGCAACCAGTTGAGTGCTGGAGACTAACTTTTTATTTGGGAACTCCTGTGTAGTTTTCTACAGTTTCGCTGCCTTCTGTTCAGATGGATTTATTAGGGGAAGGCTCTCAGAAGCTCTAAGTGTTTTGCAGGGAAGCCTGATGGGAGGAGCTTTTTTTTTCTTTGATGAGGTCACTAGGCTGTCTTTGCTCTGGACAGCCTTTGAAATTAAAAAAAAAAAATAGAGCTGTGTCTTATCAGTCCAATTGAATAGTATCATGGCCTTGCTAGTTTAGAAATTTTGTTTAATCTGTGTATTGTTTAATACTTTATTTATATTTTTTACCTTTTGGTAATAGACCACCACTGATTGTCCAGCATCAGTATTCTTTTTGTCTCTTTTCCAGCATAGCTTTGTCTCTGTCCACTTCCAGGTCCTATTTCCATAGCTATCATACAGATATTTTCAGTGTGATAATTAAAGGCAGCCAGTGTGTCCATGCAAGTCTGTGCTGTACCAGGATTGTAGGTCACTGTTTGCATCCGAGCAGCAGGGAGGAGAGTCGGGATCACCTTGGCTGGAGGGATCTGTTTCAGCAAGGCTGCTATATGGCAGTTAGTGATGTTCTCCTGGTGGAAAACACCATTGTGAATACTCTGTAAGGACAAAGATTGATAGCTGTTTGAACATCTATGGACGTCATGTAAAATGTTATCTGTCATTATGTGTTTAACTGCTCCTCTCCCTCTGAGCAAAGTTGTCTGTGTTGTACCAGAGGAGAAATGGTCAGTGCTGTGTTTTCCCATTGCGTGTCCCATCCTGGCCTTCCGTTGGCTCTCAGTATCTATCTCAGTGCAGAATCTTCTTAAACTGGAAGCCTTTCTCTTCAGTGTCTTTTTAAAACTTATTATTTATAAACTGTAGCGCGGGACTCGGAGTTCTGGTTTAGTCTTCCTACAGGAAAAAAAAAACCAAATAAAAAATGTCTCCTGACAACCGTCTGAGAGGTCTGAGGCCATTAGCAGGGGCATTTTGTAACCTTTGATCATGGCTGGCTGGGACCACCAGCAGCTTCCCTGGCATCGGACCAGGCAGCAGGGATTCTCGAGCTGGAAACGAAAGCAAACCAAATACACACAGCTGTCCCGACCGACGGTCCTGCTGCTCTGATTCCCAGCTCTCTTCCAAAAACATTTGCTGACAGGAGGTTTGTTGGGCTGTGGTAGCCTATTTTGGCTATTTAGAATCAGGTAACTGTCCCAAGGGTAACTCTTGCTTGTACTCAACGCAAATATTACACGTTTACATTCAATCTGCTTTCACACACCTTGCTGACCAGCAGAAACGGAAACGGGTAGCAGGTTTTTAGTCAGCACAGGATGCAATTAACTCCCCTGAAGTACCTTTAAGAGGGAGGGCTAAAACTTGTCCCTGGACTTATGTTCTTATCCATCCCCACTGCATTACTGTTGCTTTTAGTTCTTGGGTGGTTTGTTTTGTTTTTACTGTGAAACATGGCTGGAGCACATCTGACAGGACTTTCGTGGCCTGTTTGTCTTATGAGTACTGAGTGGTTTTTAATGGACTGGAGAACTAATGGCATGAAGCAGTGAAAGTTTGGATAAAAGTACAGAATTAAATTTAAACTCAGTGATCATACCACAGTAGTAGCTTCATTTTGGGGAAAAATAAATACACCTGTAGACTCGTTGGTTGAAACAGCTACAGCAGAGCCCTTAACCAAGTCTGTCTCACATCCCACCGTCAGGCAGGGAGATTTAAGAGAGGGAAATGGGAACATTGAAGCTTTTCTTTGTGCTTTGTTTTAGAGATTTGAGAGGCTGGGGCAAGCAGACCTCTTTGCAGCCTATTCTGCCTCACATACTTCCCGACCTCACTCCTGTCTGCCTTCCCCTCTAGCAGTAGAGTCTGATGAAACTCTTTAGCCAAACTTTATTGTAGATGCAAAAACAATCTCTCTTCTCTGTTTAGAGATGTCAGATTAAGTTCTCTTCTTAATCTCTTCTCGATGGATGCAGGTTGGAAACAGCATGCCTGGGCATTGCTTTCTGCACCAGAAACCTGAGAGAGGCATTGGTCCCAAACAGTCACTGTCCCTTTGGAAGGTGAACCTGCTACCAGCCCTCCCCGAGCTCATAGCAGCTGAAGGAAACAAATCCTGGCAGCTAAGGGTGAACAATCGCATTAAAATGCAAGTTCAAACGAATGTTCTGAAAACCTCACCCGTGATCTTCTCAGGAGAGCTGCTCAGTGCAGCCTGGTTAAAACTGGATTCAAAGCTCACCTGTTTCAAGAACCATTGCAGAAAACTGATTTTTGTGCAGTTTGGTTTCAGAGGGTGATGCAAGCTTTCCTTGTGGTGGAACTGTTTTCATAGAAACCAGTCGTGGCAGATAAATTACTTGTATTACGTGTCCTTTTGTAGTGTATCTGTGTGTGGAACTTAATTACTTAGTAAAGCTCACCACTCTACATTCAGTGTTGAGGTTTGCCTCTGCAGAAAAGTCCTTGCCCCTCCCAAGAGGGAAATCTCCAATGCTTGTGTCTTATGCAAGACAGGGTCTACCTTGCTCCACCTTGTCTGTCCCTGACCACAAGTGGGCAAACAGGGGCAGTGGCTGGGAGTGCTGCATCAGCCCACATCCCATTGCCTCAGGGACCTCCACCCCATGGTGGGGGGACAGGAACTTCTGGCTGAAGCAAGGTCTTGCTGCCCAGGCTTTGAGAGCTGCAGTCTCGGTTTCTTCCCTGAGAGGACATCAATTCGCAGTCCGCCTTGTGTAAGCAGTTTGATTTGACCTTATTAACTAATGAACATTTTTTTTCTGAAAAGGGAAACAAAATGTCCTAAAGCAGGTGGCTTCTGCTTCCCTAGAAATTAAGCTCATTATTCTTTTGCATCTTACATTTTTAATTAGGATGGAAAAATAAAGCCAACACCAAAGTAAGAATTATGGCTGATGCCAGAAGCAGCTTTTGGAACAGAAGTGGTGCTTTCCAAATTCCTTCTGTGATTTGGTACAGGCCTGCTGGAAAACTCCTTGCCTAATTTCAGTCGAAGGAACAGTCCAACCTCATTCCCATCACTAGAGCACAGAAAGCCTCTATAAATACACCGTGAATTTTCTGCATGCAAATACTGCCATTGCAGCCCCTGGGAGGAAGAGGAGAGGGGACAGGACAAAGAACTGCAGTAATATTAATTATCTAACATGATTACATATTTAAAAACACTTCTTCGGACGTGAAGCTCCCTGCTGCTCCCTTCCAAAATCCAGAAAGTAAGAAGGTGCTACTGTTCTTTTTCACAGAAGAATTAATCATCTGCATAAAGCTCTGTACCTTTGAAGGAATATTTCAAACACCTTTACAGTGCCTCCCCAAGCAGCACACCCCATGGAGTAACACACAGCACTTGCCCTATAAGAGCCCCTAGCAGCCAAGAAGAGAACAGTTGGCACAGGTGGGACTGGGTGAGCAAAGAGCCTCACATGCCTCGGGCAGGCTGTACTCTGAAAGCAGTGGTCCTGGTTCCTATGGCCACCTGTGGGACGAGGCTGCTCCCCCAGAGCAGTTCCTTAATGTCACAGTCCTGAAGTTAAACTTACCCTCCTTACAACAAGCAGCAGGAGGGAAAAGCTCCCTGTATCAGCAATGCTGTGACCACTCTGTTCCACCCGCTGCTCCTTGTACTGGAACTTCCCAAACCTGCCACCCATTATGGTAAGCCCAAACAATGACAAGCACTGGCTACAGAAGAACACAAAAAGGTTTTAGGGGCTAGGGAGCGTTCCCAGCCCACCCCTGCTCTGTACTCCTGGCCTCCCCTGCACAGGCACTCCCTTACACCACAGTAATCTGCAGTGTAAAAAGTTTAATGCAAATAAAATAGCTGTGTTGTACCTGAATTACACTGCTGCTCGTCTGGTTTGTTTCAATTGGTGGCTGCTGCACAAAACCTCTGATTCCTTTTGCTCCTAGCAGAAGGAAAGCATTAAAGGAGTGCTGCTGCAGGGATGGATTGATAGAAAGCCAACCAGCAGAGGACAGATGAAACAAAGAGAATTTGAGGTAAGCAGGTAGTTTTGGCAATCAAAACAGACAAAGCAAAAGGATCCTACTTTTAGTGGCCCCTGGGGAGCAGGGCAGCGCTTTGGGTCCCTCTCTAAAACCACAGTAACAAAAACACTGAAAACACTTTAACGTCGCTCTGGGGAAAAGCAGCTAGCCGGAGAGCACTGCTGGAGGACATTAAGATATCCAGGGCCGTGGTCATGCTGCTTTTACAGGCTGCTGCAGAAAGGTTTCCATTACAAACCTCGCTCCACTGGATGTGTTGATTATGAAACCATGCAAAAACAGGAGCTATATTTTTAAAAGCTCATCAGGCTTATTAGCATATGAGCTGAGCCTTCCTGAAGCTACAGCTTCCTTGGGCTGAAAGTGCTGCACTTTCTGCTTGGAGAAGTGAAATCCCAAGTCCCACAGCAGCACAACTCTGTACGCAGAGGGGAGGAAGAGTGAAAACTACACTTACTTAACCCAGTTACTGGTTCCTTACGTAAAGCATGACAGGCTCAGCTTAGTTCCCCAGCACAGTTGTTTTGAGGGCCTGTGTCAAGCTCTGGCTAAATCCAGATACAAAGAACTGATAGGAGCGGAGAAAGGAAGGCTAAGATTTTTCTCTCTGAGAATAAAAACAGTTCTCCACCATCTCAGTAGCAGAGGGGCATTAAGATTTCTTGCTCTGCTCACCACGGGACTACTTTGCCTTCTTGCAGCTCACAGAACTGAATCTCCTGAAACTCTCACAAGGTTCATAACTCTGTTCTTCAGAGCATGGCTGCTGCTTTGCTAAAACAAATTCAGCACTGAAGCTGACCATGGCAAGCTTTCTCAGAAAAGATCTTTATTTTCTCTGCAAGCCAACTTTTCCCCCATGTTGGGCAATACTAATTCTAAAGGAAGAACTCCAATCACAGGAGCACAGGGCTTTGCTGAGCCTCATTCACCCTGTTTGTCAGCAAAGAATTTGGAATTTAGGACTGGCTGACTTCTGTGCTGCTGCAGACTCCCTGCCGAGCCACCATCTTCCCGACTCCTGATGAAGTAAGGTGTGATGCACTCAGTGGCTACGTAGTGTCCTCTTCTGATTGCCTCAGTGACTCCTGGGACAAGGCAGAGACCTCGTGCTAAAATCACTGACAGAAACACCACATCTACACTAACTGACAGTGGGATGAAGCCACTCCAGGTCAGAGGAGGACAGGTCCCTGCCCCACAGCTCAGGCAGCACTGGAATTTCCCACTCCTGCCCCTGCTGCCTCAAGCCCCTCCTAGTCTGCTGCCTGACGGCTCTTGTGCTTCTCCTGCCGCTGCTCCTCGGCCTCTGCTGGCGCTGAGGTCACCTCAGGGCCTGGCTCTGAGCCCGGCTCTGGTTCCAGGGGCAGTGAGGGAGGCTTTGCAAGGGGAGTGGATGCTCCAGCACCTGGGGAGAGAAGTTAAAAGTTGATTGCATACATTCTGTGCGTTCTTTGGCACCTCTGAGCAGCATGGAGACACAAAACAACTGCAGCTCTTTTTTTATTCTGATTTCTTCTGCCTAGCATGAATTTTACCAGCAGCACTCAACTCTTCTGCAACTTATCCAGCCAGAGACATGACAGTACTTGCAACTCTGCTGAAAAGAAGCTGAGGCAGTTTCTCATTCAGCTGGGCTGCCACAAGAAGTCAGCAGAAACTCAGGAGTTAACTCAAGCTTTGGAAGGGAAAATAGTTCCACTGCATCTGGTTTGTACTCAGACTGTAACCAAAGCCACAGTGCAGTTCTCAGCTCACAGTTTCAGCAATCTCAGGGAGAGCTTCCCAGCAGTTAACAGCTCCTTACAGAACAAAATCAAAACAGGACACTGCCACGCTGAAGTTGTTTCTACGCTTATATTTAAGCTGACAGCTAATCTTATGAGCCAGCTTTGCTGATGTGGATGATAAGGCATTTCAGGTAACCCCTGAACTTCCACATGTTTTTATTTTTCAGCTTCCATGAGAAACGGAGCAGGTCCTTAGGGGTGCCACAGAAATGGCCTGGATTACACAACCTTCCTCCTGTGCCAACCCACAGGAAATAAAACACAGAGTGACAGAAAATCACTGCAGTGAGCAGTGGCTCTAGTGCATTGCTCCTGGGAAGCTGAGGGGTGAGAGGAGGTCAAGATGCAAGCGATGGCTCAGGAGATGCTCCCACACAGCAAGCTGCAGCACATACAGCTATCAGCCTAAGCCTTATAAGGCTGAAGCTCTGTGTAAGTAAGTAAATACCTCCCTAAACACATGCCATAACCAAAGGGAGAGAGGTTTCTCTTCTCCCTTCCCATGGTTTCACTTCACAGAGACACAAAAGAGAGGTACCTGGTGGAAGCTGCATGCTTTTCCCATAGCCAGCAGCTGAGGACATGGCTTGACCCAAGGCCTGGTTGGAGCCCAATGGCTGCTGTGTGCTGGCAGACTTCCCTGACAGAGCAGCTCGCTGCTTGGATTTAGACTCTTTAGCAGGCTTCGTCCAGACTTGGCTCTCCCCAACCTGCAGGGCAGTTCCCATCTTTTGGGCAACCTCCACCATCTTCTCAAACAAAACAAAAAGAGAAGACAGGGACAACTTCAGACAAATGAAGTCAACAGAGAAAAAGAGCTGTGTGGGGCTGGCAACTGCCTTGGTGCTCGAGGGAAACATCTCCACTAATTCAATCCCTTAATTAAGAGGGAATCTTGTCTTGCTGTGTATTGATTGAAGAACTGGGCTTCAAAGAGCAGAAATGAAGCATGCAACTCGCAGCAGGTGACTGCTCTACTTAGAGCGGTCTTAGAAAATCTCATAAGCAGAATTTTTCCTAGTAATTCAACTCAAAAGTCAAACTTCCCCCTTGTTTGTTGCCAGCCTTAATGTGGCTATTTAGTTCCTGCTGACAACTCCTTAAGCACATACCTCAGGGTCAAAATCGAGAGTGCTGCTCTCCTTCAGTGCAATGACCTTCTTCTCCATCTCCTGGTACTGGCAGAGGGCTCCCTTCTTGTCCCCATGGTTATACAGCAGCACAGCATAGTTCAGGTTGACGAGGGGATTGCACCTGCAGCACACACAGGATGTATGCGTTCACTGTGGGAGAAGAGGTCATCTCTGTGCTGATTACCTCGGGCCCCTACAGCTCTGCTGGTCGGTGGGAGAGCGCTCAGGGTGGGTCAGGTCAGCAGGAGGGCCTCACTGGTGGTATTCTACAGGCTGACACACTACAGAACACACTGTTTACAATTCATTTTCCCTGCCTCCTCTCACTCCCTCCCCAGTAAAATCAGAAGTGTGTGTGCTGCCATAGGGGAACATCCAGAGAAGCAGAATGCACAGGTACTGTCTGACCAAGAAAAACGCAAGGCGGGCATAAGCCCTGCCCCAGGAGCTGCTGCTCTCTCACCCAGGCTCAGCCCTGGAAAAGCAGAGGCCGCTTGTGGCCAGACCGAGGCGCGGACGTGTATCTCTGCACACAGGAGAGTAAGGGATGCTTTGTGCGTTTTGCTCAAGAAATATGAGCGAGGGACTGCTGCCCTCTGCTGGAGCACGGCAGGAATAGGCAGGGATAGCTGGAGCCATGCAGGTCTCCGGCACCGCGCCCCCATGGGGAAAGGCGCAGGAGAGAAGGCTCCTGCTGCCGCTCAATTAACAGCAAGTGTCATCTGCAGGCCAGGGCCATCCATCCTCACTAAGTTATATGACGGGGCTGCAAGGAAGAGACCATCAGAAGAAACCTGATAGCATTCATAACCATTGGATTTCCTTTAGCAGAGAAATTGGAACACTGATCCTGCAATAAAAACAAAACACATCCAGGCCAGGCAGTTCCTAACCTGCCAGGGAAGGAAGCCTGTGGGGACAGGGATTCAGCCACTAAGTAACTGCAGGAAACTCAAGGCACGTCAGCTGAACAAGGCCTCCCAGTCTGTGGGTATTCCTCCAGCAGCCACTAGCAGTCGGGATTCATTTTTGCTTTGATCAGGTTTTATTTTCCTGGTAAAACTGAAGCTGTAGCATCTTGCTTCTGCCAATTCTTTAGGCAAAGTTGTGGAGCTACATTTCTATTCCTTCTCTCTGATCAAAGCGCAGAAACCCGCTATGTCTGACTACATCTGAGCAATCTTCAGATCCTGCACCCCCTGCTAGGCATGAAGTCTGACCAGGAAAGCCAGGCAGAGAAGTCAACTGGACTTTGGTCAGTAATTTTGGTAGGAAGGGTCAATGCATAACTGCAAAATGCTCTCACACTGCAACGCATTTGCAGATGTCTGATGATGGCTTGTACAAGTTCAGTTCCTCTGAGGAGACTGCTCAGACATACTGACATTTAGAATGGATGCAGAAGTAACATTTAAATCTACTCTGCAATTTTGTTGATGCATAACTCATGCAGAACCTCAGTACCAGATGGAAGCTCTGTCCTGCATGCAAGCCATGCAATTCTCAACAAAGATCTCAGAGTATTTACAGAACCTCTTTGCAAAGAGAACTGCACTATGGTGTCCAACACTGATTTCTGAAACTTGATGCTTGTTTTAATGGGCTTAGAAACTTCCAGAATTCTTTAGTTCCAGAATTAAGCCTGGTCTGGACTGGGCTGGAGGGGACAGGGAGCAGTATTCCCTTAAGCACACCAATCCATGCCACCTCATGGTGACCACTGCAGATGGAAAGAGCCTGCCCTGCAGCTCTGCTGCCAGCATACAAACTGCTGGGCTCAGGAGCACTGTGCTGGCTGCTCCAAAAGCATGCCGATATTTGCAGTAAGCTGGGGAGAAGCATCACCTACTAGTTAATATCTGAAAGGTAAAACATGAAAGGTAAAAAAAAAAGAAAGAAAGAAAGAAAAAGCAGACCCAGGCAGCCAAAACTATTCATAGATTTGAGACAAAACTGTGTTTTTCTTCTGCCTGAAACAATGGCAACAACCATCTTTAATACTGAAAGGCTCATTTTAACATTTCTGAAAGTAGGTGCTCTGAACTTAATAGCTAGATTCCCAATACTGACATTGCTTGTAAAATGGAGGAGGAAGGGCTGCACCACTGTCCCTTTTATATGCTTTGTACTGGTTTCTTGCTCACATTTTTCCAGCTAAAATCTTCCCTCTGCCCAGTTCAGAAAGGCTTTATCCCAAAAGTCTCTCAGTGCTCTGTGCAGTGCTGAAGCTCAGTTACAAAATGTTCTGGGATGAATGGTTTACTCAATCTGCTCCATATTCCCAGGAAGGAAGACTGGAATCCAAAGTCATCATCCCTTGACTCACTAAATAAACAGCAAAATAAAAGCCAGCTTTGGTTTGGTCTCAAATTCTTTCATTTCTCAGAACTGAATGAAAAAAAAAAGGTTTTAAAGCTGATTTGCACTGCTTCTGGAACAAAAATGTTTCCCCAGTGCAAACTTAGGGTCAGAGGAGAGAGGGATAAAGCACATGAAGGAAACCAGGTGCAGGAAGGAAAAGCAACATGATCAACTGACCTATATTATTAAGACTTACTTGTCCAATGCCACAGCTTGCTCATAGGAACGTTTTGCATTCTCAATGTCTTCAAGGTTTGTCAGAGCAACTGAACAACAGGAAAACATACACACAGAAGGTGATGCTTCACAAGGACTTCACTTTTAGGATAATACTCAATGTCATTTGTTCACAAATACAACTTGTGTCCAATACTTGTTTACTTTAGCCCAAACTTTCCCTCTGAAAAACATTGATCTCCCAGGCTGGCTACACAGCAGAGCTGGGTAACAGTACTTCATTACCTGCAAGGAGCATATACAGCTCTCCCATCTTGGGCTGGAAGTTGATGGCAGCACTGAGGAAGTGGAAAGCAGATGCGTACTGCTGCATTGTGAGGTGGACTAAGCCCAAATTGTACAGAATCTTCCAGTCAAAAGGAGCCAGGTAGTTCGCCCGCTTCAAGCAACTGATAGCCTGCAAAGGAAGAAGTGTGCTGCACAGCAGTGCACCCAGAGAGACTTCCTGTCTGCCCCAGCAGGGCTCTTGGTTCATACAGGTGAAAGGAGAAAGGAAACCACACTCACAGCGACGTATTTCTTCTTGCCAAAGAAGCACATCCCAATGTTGTTCCACAAGGGAGGGCTTTCAGGCATGCTGCTGGCCACAGCCCTGTATTTGGAGAGGGCAACGTCATAATCTCCGTGGGCCTGCATCATGCTGCCAGCTGCCAACGTAGCCTTCAGGAGAAGAGAGACCAGCTGAGGGTATGTGCTTCCCCAAGCACAACAAGAAGGCAAGGGGACAGAGCTCCTAAACTAAAGCTAAACTAAACTAAATCTCAAGAGGAGCTTTTTCACACGTTTCCTTCTGGGGGCTGCCGAGATCAACAGTGTAGAGCTCTAGAATCTCTGAGCACAAAGTGAAGTCAGGGCAAGGAGGGACTCAGGCCCACTTCTTGCCTTATCCCAGTCATAACTGTCTCAGAAACACTACAGTGTGAGAAGTGCTTCGGGTATGTTCTGGGGTGCAGGGTACCTCTAGAGCCCGAGTCTACGAGAAGATCTATGCACTCCATTTCATTTCACCAACAAGTACAGACAGAAATAGCTCTGGTATATCTTAACAGGAGAGTTAACAAAAAAAAAAGCAAAAAAAGCTAGCCTAGTTCACACTGACTGGATGATACTGCAAATTAATGGAAATATGCATGGAGGGGAAGGCAAGTGATTGCAACACACTATATTTAAACCACACTAAGCTGGCTAAGCGATTTATAATACATCACGGTGACAAGTAAAATTCCTAAGTGTAAAGGTGTTTTCACAATAGCACTTGGCTTGTATTCATGCATCAGCTGTCAACCACACATTTCCCTACTATACATTGCTAACATCCTATAGGAGGAGAACAAGGCACAGAGAAATAAAGTAGCATGTCCAAAAAGGGAAGCACTTTCACAGTCAGTTATGATACCTAGATGCCAAGCTCAGCTTTCCAGATCAGAACCAAGGAAAAGTCACACCTGTATTCAACAGCTGGAAGCACAGGCAGGATTAACAGCAGATGGGAAAACACTACAACGGTTCATTTCCACTCCTGATACCTTGTAGTTGCCCTGATCGTAAGTGAGCGCCTTTCCAAGGTGTTCAAAAGCCTTCTGGTAATCGCCAAGCTGGGAAAAGAAGCAATGATGAGAAGTGCAGCAATAAGGGGTTTAGAAAGAGAACACACTTTCTGGACACCAGAATTCCTAGTTCAGTTAAAACAAGGACTCAGAAAAGTGAATTTTACAGTGCTTCTGATTATCAAACAAGAACGTGTGTGCAGGTAAGTAATGTACAAAATAAATACTAAACATGGATTTTGCTGAGCAGGATTCACCGTTCTGAGCAAAACAAAGCTTTCTGCACTGTTTGTGCTCTGACATTTCTAGACGGTGAACTCAAGTTGATATTCCTCTGCTCCTTTACCTCCCCCATAAAACAAATTGCAGCTCTGCAAATCCTCGATTCCCTCACCACAATGCCCCCGAGCTCCTGGCACTCTTCACATAGAAAGAAGTCTCCCTTCTTTTCCTCTATGGTGCACTGGTGCTAACTATTTCATGGCTGCTTTTGTAGCAGATTAACTTGCTGGACCACAGCTCCAGCAACAAGGTAATGACTGTACTTGGAGGATTTATAACAGAATGAGGGCAGCTGCCAAACAGAATTCCTGCTCTGGCTCAAATCAACTTGCTGTTAGCAGCAAAAGGAAAAAGGAAGACACAGAAAAGCAAACTGTCATGTGAAATACAGAAGTGCGTGCAAGTCAGTTGAAGACAGACAGAAATTAACTCATAATTTTTCAAATAAATAAGTTCATATAATAACTAGTTAACAGTTTTCAGTACCTGCAAGTAAATTAACCCCAGTTTTGTAAGGAGGTCTGTATTTTCTGGAGAAAATCTGTAATACAAAAGCCAGAGAGCTGCACTGTTATTTGGCCCCTCTAGAACAAGGTAAAAACAGAATCACTGTGCTACATTACACTATTAATACAACCAGGAAATAAACCATTACTATTAAACCCAAATACTACAACAGTTACCATCACAGAGACTTCCTCTGACCAACAGTAATCTAAGCTTCCAAATTGCCTTTTGGATGTTAACAGGAAGTGAAGGTAGCTCTGTGAAACAGATCTGGGGGCACAATAAGATAATGTGGTTTTATTAATCTTCACAGCGAGTCTGCATCAGTGACCTGGAAATAGAAGATGGGATTTCCCATCGTCCCTCATAAACCATCCTGTAAATCCACTACCACCTTCTTGGGCCACGTGTGACAGGCAATCCTCAGTGCTTCTGATGGATTCTACATGTTCATCTCCAGACTTCCAATTCACCCTGCCATAAGATACCAAGCTGCTCACCACAGCCTTGTGCTACACTGCAATTCATGGTGCTCAGACAGGCACTACCCTGGTACTTAACACATTCCTGATGATACATGCTGCTGTTCAGCACAGCAAGGCTTGAGAGAAACAGATCCTTAGCATTTTCAATTACTGTAAGCAACTCCCAAACCCTCGGTGCTAGTTTGAGGTTCAGGCAGCAACGTTGTGAATGCTTCTAAATGCAGCCCCACTCCCAGATGGTTTGGATTAAATGAATAGGATGCAAAGGACAACAATAACAAAAAAATACAAAAGGCCACTGTACGTTTGTGGCCTTACTTACCTTGCTATCAAATCCTAATAAATCTAATACGTTCAATCACACAGGTACCTCAACCTGAGCAAAAGCTGTGCCTGGTGGTACGTACCCAGAGAGCAGCAAGAGACTTTCCTGCAGCTGCTAACAGCAGGCAAAATGTCATGGGCAGATGAGAAAAGGCAGGGAAGGGGGCACCAAGATAACTAATATAAAGCTGGTAAGATGCCTAGCAAGGATTATTTACGTAATAAACATTCTAGATTAGTTCAAATGTCTACTCAACCAACATACTATCAGACAGCAGCCAAAAGCAGGTGTGTAAGGAAACAGCATATGAAAACAGCCAGTACAAACTGTAGAGCCTCCTCTGGCTTCTGGCATGCTCCTGCTTTCCTTTAGTGTTCTGCCTACATTTTAAAAGCACTGCTAAATCAGGCACTCAGGAATGCCCTAAAACAAGACAGATCAGTACTGAGAAATGGTGACAGGGTGGGAGAAACTCACCGTGTACCAGCCCATCTCCTTTCTGCCTACTCACTCTCCTTCAAACACAAATCACTCCAAGCAAAAACAGCATGTGAAACCCAACAACTGATTTTTGAGAGACAGACAGGGTTAGAGAGACAGCTGGGGTGAAATCTTTTCGGTAGATAAGCCTTTGGGATTTATGAAGTCAGCTTGAGATATGTTTGCTCCCAGGCATTTCTGTCTGTTTGTTTTCCACTTTTTCTTGGCAGACCTTCAAACAGCTACCTTCTTCCCTGACACGTTGTCAGCAGGAGGAGGACTACAGCTGAGAGCAGAGACAGCTGAAGAGCTCAGAAAGTGCTTGCTTTGCACAGAGACACTAGAACCCCCATTAACTTTTTAATTGTGCCCTCAATTCAAATCCAGGACACCATCAAATTCCTCCTGGCACACAGACAGATAGCAAAAAAAAAAAAACAAAAAAAAACAAAAATGGTGTAAATGTGTGTGTGTATATATATATATATATACACATTCTTACTCTACTGCTTTCTTATAGACTTCGATGGCTTTCTCAGTCTCCCCCTCCAAGAGGTGAATTTTTCCCAGCATCATGTAAGTCAGATCGTGTCTGTTCATCTCCAGGGCATTGTTTAGCTGGTCTCGTGCCTAAACACACAACCACAGAGAATAAAAACACAATCAGTGATTACAGAGCAAAGCAACATCCCAAGAGCAATCCACAGCAGTTAGGGAAAGGGAACAGCTAACACCCCCTGAGCTCAGAATGCCCTGCTAGCAAACTCAAGCCAGCTAAGTGTTGAAACAAGTTCTGCATCAGGAACCACTTTCTGGGACAGAAAAAATCAACTTGGAGCCAAAAGGAGAGGCAGTAACCCAAGGAAGAGAGGACCAAAGTTCGTGTGTTTGACATTGGTAAGAGGGAAGCTTCAGATTTGCCAGGTTAATATTTAGGTATGTTACATTTTATTCCTCACTACAATGCTTACTCCAGCAGCAAGCACGGATTGCCAGATCAGCCAGAGGAATTAATCACCTCAGCCGAGGGACCAAAACTCCACTTCAAATTCTTCACTGGCTACAAAGCATGAGCACTGCCCACACTCCAGCTAGGCCTCTCTGTGTCTTTTACTCCAGCCTTGGTGCAAAACCAGCTTCAAACACTGAAATAAACCTTGCACATGGAGGGCAGGGAAAGAGGTGTCTGCTACAACTCCAGAACACAAACTCCATAACTCACTGAATCCTGCCAGAGATACGGGGCAGCAAGTGCTCCTTCAGATCAAAGAAACTCTGCCTAAGATGCAGCAGTTTGAGCTATATGCTGGGGAAGCATTTGGGGGCTCAACCATCACACTTGTCTTGCTTCCAGAAGATGGAACTGGTATTGCCACATCTCACAAAACAAGCAGCATTTACCACTCTAGTTTTAAAAGGCACTGAAACAGAGGCAGCTCTTTGTGGAGCACTGCTGGTTTTCCATCTACTTTGAAGCAGCTCTTTGAGGTTCCTTGAACATTCTCTTTAAAAACACAAACACTCTCCGAAAAGCTTTACTTCAGAAAATGCCTCCTGACCAGCCACAAGGCTAAGCTCAGGTTCACTCTCATCCAAGCTCACAGTTTTTCAGCTGACTCAGTAATTCAACACACAGACGAGAACAGACACAGCTCATGATCTTTTGATTCCAGAGATGAACACTGAAGCAAAAAGCTTCCTTGACACCAATAGTTGCAAAGGATCCACCTGAAACTACCAGGGTGACACTTCTGGAAGCCCTGTCTCCCATCTGTCAGGTAGGTAAGACGAGCATTTGCATTACCTTGTTGAAATGTTTCAGGTACATGTAGCACACACCCAGGTTGTGGCTGATCTCCTGTACGAAACAACACAAAACCAAGTCAGGATGAGGTTTGAGATGCATTACATAACTTACCACTGACAATAGTCATCGGTGACCCAGACAGGGAGACCCCTGTACCTGCCCACAGGCTTGCTTTATTGTTCAAATAAAATCAATGAAATCAATCTGCTTCAGGAGCCTACAGAGCTTACACGTGATGGCACATGCAATCTACAGCCCACTGAGACTGAAGCACAGCATGATGGAGGTCTCTTTGGAGAACAGGAGGAAAGGCTGCTTTGACTCAGTTCCCAGTGAGATTTGTGAAGCTGACACCTGCTGCTCTTATAGGTGGCTCCTCACCTACCTGGACACCCACAGAGATCTGCACAACACTGCATTCGGCTGAACAAATGATCTTTAAGGTCCCTTCCAACCCAAGAAATAGAAGTCAAGGAGCAGAAGGGCTGAAATCCAGCATCTCAGGCAGTTTAAACATGTTTGCAACACAGTTGGAAGATCACTTTGGCATCTTAAACATGCTGGTGACACTTCAGGGAACCATCACGCCAGCAATGTAACTGCCAAGCTACTTGTCATCTTCCTCACCCTGGCACATCCTGGGGAGCTGAAAAGCAGGGTCCACAATTCCTTGTTTCTATTCTGGTAAGCTTCATCAGTTTAGACAGACTTGACCTTTGATAGGAAACTCTCTTATTTACCCATTAACCCCCTCAGAATACTTTCCTCAGTGCAGTCTCTCCATCTGTGGAGAACAGTAATGAATCAAAGAGCTGCTCCCTGTTACTGCAGCTTGTAGAACAAAACAGCACAAGGAAAGAGCACAGGCTGGCCCTACTGCCAGTACCGAGCCAGCTGCAGGAAATAACTGATCAAAACTCCCACTGAAGGCTGCCTGCTGCAGCTGTGAATAAAGCTATAGCCATGCCAAGCACATTCTACAAGCAGCCAGGCCAGCTAAGAGAAGACAGACTTCACAGAAAACCCATGGCAAGGTTTCCAAGTTGACTGGCACAGGATGAGTTGACAAGAAGAATAATACCAAATGTATCCTTGTAGCAAGCCTCAGTTGTAGACCTACTGAGCACCAAAAGCAGAGCTCAAGTCAGCAAGAGCCTGATGTCTTAGGAAATAAGATCACACATGGCAAGTCTGTCTTAGAAACAACACTTCTGCAGGCAAAAGAGTCACCTGCAAAAGGCTGTCCACAACTAAGTGAAAGCCATGTCCTCTCTCTTCTCACCACCTGTCACACACTTCCCTCTGCAATGTTCTTCCTTCACATTTTTTTTGTCCTGATAGAGCTAATTTAATTATTGCTCCTATAGTTATCAGCCTACATTTTTTTTCAAAGCAGGTAATGCTTGGTAGATAAGAAGTAACTCTTAGCTAACTTGAGGGTAATCTTTTTCATTTTTTGCATTATGAAAGGATTCCCAATTACTAAAGTAAGTTTTAATGATAATTGAGTGTTTAATGTTAACAGAGGGAAGCATTTTCCATACCTTCCTTAAGGTAATCTAGCTCTTTATACTATAAATGGCTATGTTAATACTGATAGCAAGGTTCAAACATGTTGCTTGATCATCTGTTTGTGCCCCAGGACAAGGTGTGGGATGTGTAGGTTGAAATCTGAAGGCTGAAACCCTCATACCAGAGGGTGTAGAGCCTCAATGCTCAAGAGCCCATGCTAAAAGGCGATGCTTCTTGGCCCTGTAGCTCCTTGTCTGCTCACACTGCAGGCAACATCAGCTTACCTCTGCCTGGAACGCATCTACAGCTGTTTTCAGAAAAATGGAGAACCATCTGCATTGTGCAGTAATCTGCAAAGCAACAAAACACTTACCCAGTCCTTTTCATCAAGTTTAGCTGCTTCGTTGTACACTTCAATGGCAGCCTTGTGTTTCCCCAGAAGAAACCTGTGAAAGCAATTCCATTTTTACTTTTTTCTTGCTTTGAAACCCTGCTGTGCGACCACCGTCACCTTTGCCACTGAGAAATGATGCTATTTGCTAGATCTCCAGAGACTGGAGTGAGAAGCCCTGAGAAGTTTGTAATCTGAGCAATAAGTCAGCACTGCTTCCTTTCAGAGCCAAGGACATCAATTCCGTGCTCCATTACGCGACTGGAGATGTAAGGAATGAATCCACAAGCTCCGTCATCTGCCTCTGTCTCAAAGGGAAAACACAGGTGATCAAAAGCAAACAGGACACTCCGAGACAGAAAGGGGTCTGCAGGGCAAGTTTACACAGCTCTAGGCAGCAACTTTAGCTCTGGATCTGGAAATTGGTGTGCTATTTATCTTGCTTAAAGCACAAATGAAAAAAAAAAGAAAACATTACAACAATAGCAGCCAGGCAGATAACAGAGATTGTGCTTTAAAGGGTGGCCCACGCTTCTGGAAAGCAACTCAAGTGTTGATGAGGAGGAAGCATGCTTGGAATTAAGCAGCTGGGGATTCTGCTTGATGCCTGGGAGAAAAACAAAACGTGGAAGGTCCTGGGTGGCACATCAAAGTGAAACAATCAAACACCACTCACAGCGATCGCGCCACCTGCTTGAGGTTGTCAGCACTTCGAGGGTTCAGAATGGAACATGTCTGAAACAGTTCAAGAGATTCTTGAATTTTCCCCTCCAAGCGAAATATCAAAGCTGTAAGAAAACATACCAGGCAAATTAGTCCATTATCTGCAGGAAAAGTGTGTCTCTGACAGCAGGGAAAGAACAGGGAGTACAGATACATTAAAACAATGCCCATTTGGTCCTTCCCCTCCTCGCAGCAACTTGAGACAGAAGGAAAACGCACACATAGGACTCATGCTTGCTTGGAAACATTTCTGTTCTTTATGGTTTAGACATCTTAAAACCCTGGCCAACTGTTCGTTAAGATTCAGTCTGGATCACTCTCCTCCTAATTCTACAGGCTGCAATGTCTCCTTGGCCAAAAATTCTCCATTTTCTCCCACCCCAAGCAACTGCTGAGATGACACACAGCCCTCTCTGAACTGCAAGGCCAAGATCTGGGGACAGAGGGTGGACAGGAAGTGGAAGATATTCACAGAGTAAGATGAGTCACCCAAGGCACATTGCTTTAACAGAAAACAAATGTCTGTAACACATTTCACAGCACACAACAAAACACAACCCAACGGAAGAGCAGTGCATCGATGGCCAAGAGCCTCCAGCCCAAGGAGGAACTGATGACAAACTCACCAATGCACAGAAAACAGAAAAATGTCCATTACAAAAAGGGCCAGACATATTTACATGGGAATTCTGTAATTGTTTCTCTCATTTGTCCCCAAGTGCTCACTGTATCTTGTATCAAAAGTAACTGGCTTTAGCCAAAGGAAGTCTTTCAGGGGCCTCACGTGCCGTACCTTGAACATAGACAGCATATTCACACCTCCCATGGGACTCCTGGAGCTGCTCTTTGATGACAGCCTGAAATAAAGAAGTGCAAACGTATATGGTAAATGTAACCTCAGTCTCTGAAACACTGATTAATCTAATCTTGTGCTTGGAAAAATCAGCACTAAGATAGAATTTGCAGCTAGTTTTTGCAATATACTGTAAGAAAACAGTACAAAATTGGTAAACTTTCAACAAACAGAGCTAGTGAAAAGGATTTTGTTTCAGTTACAGAAACTGCAACCACACAAATAACAAAGACACAGGACTGTGTTTGGGACAACAGGAGTGCACGTAAGAGTGCAAACTGGTCCATGCTTGAGAAGAGCACAGCGCCAAGAACACTGCAGGCCTGGCAGTATTTGTCTGCTGATTCCTACTGTTAAAGATAATTACATATCACCTGGGGAAAACGCAGCAAGAAATCTATGAAAGCATCCTCTGCTGATAACAGCATCTACTCGAGGCCCTTTGTGAAGAAATAAATTGAACTGGAACAACTGTAGCTGAATTAATGGAAGCTGAATGAACTAATGAAGAGAGCATGGGAAAAGAAGGGAAGAAAACTGATGAAAATTTAAATCCTTGTTGCCTGCATCTATAAAGCTGACAGTTTAGGTGTAGTATGGCTCTATTCCACAGTCACACGTGACCTAAAATTGTAAAAGCAGCCCCAAAAAAGTGATTTCTGGGAGGATGCAAGCTGGTGCCATGAAGCAAACACACTGCTTCTGCTGATTGAGCCTCCTCCTTTGCTCCAGTGTAGAAGAGACAAAGTGGGGGGAGGATTCCTGGGCTAGCAATAACCTGCTGCTCATCTGGCACTTCTGCCAAGAGCATGCTCTGTACCTTCATCACCTGCCTCTGAAAACAAGAAGGGAAATTGAACCTCAAACGCAGCACATAGAAGAAAAGCAGGGTGAAGGCAAGGAGAGTTATTACTGAGCAGCATCCCTCATAAACAGAAAATTAAACAGAGGAAAGAAAAACAAAGAAGCAGCCAGGACTGCTCTTCCCCTGGGCTACGCACCTTCCCATCTCCTAGCCAGAGCCCTCCACACACCTGCATTTTGGTCTTCACCAAGCACTTTGCTATCAGACACTCGGCTTGGACACAAGCGAGCATCTCCTGAATGCAGATACACTACATCGTTCCATCGGCACAAATCCAGTCTCTCAGAGCAAGAGAGGGCAATAGAGAGCTACCTTTTAGAGGGAGCTGATTAATTCTTCAAACCCTAAAAATCCCACAGCAAAAGGCCTGGAGCTGAGAAGGATGATCTGTAATCCCAGTGTTTCCTCCCAGGTTTATTTAACTGGCTGTCAGAATTCAGATGCATTGGCAGGAGACCAACCAGCATGAGCGATTTTAATTAATTAAAAGCATCTGGCAATTTTAATAATCCTTCCCTCACACATAACAGAAGATTTCTGTTGTAAAAAATACAGCTAGGGGGAAGAGGCAGAACTGAGGCTGTGAGCAGAACACGCAGTTTATTAGCTTTGCATGCAAAGCTGAGTGATGATGACTGCTTAGCAGGGCCGGTCCCCACACTCTCCAACATCACCCCACAAATCTGGTGTCCCTGACTGCACTGCGATAGCAAGTGGTGCTGCAGTCCCCACCCTGGAGGATATCTGCTTTGCATCTTGCTGGGCAGCAGAATCAAACAGTCTGTTATCAATCTGCCGCTGTAATAAGCAACAAAAGAAGTTTGTCAGAAGTTTGGCAACACCAGAGCAGATGGAGTGGCACTGTAAGGGTTAAAACCAACTCAACCCTTTTAATTTTGGGGCAAATAAACACTATTTCCTAGGTGTTTTAAGTCACTGGCAAATAGGGGAGCTAGAGACAATGCATCTGAAAGCAGTGAATGGAAAAAAGGGGCTAACAGTAAAAAATTAACACAGATCACTCATTTCTTACCTGAGTCTTAAAAGAAAACCGACAGACTTGAGTGAATGCCCAAACTGTTTTGAATTGTAAGTTTACAGCAACGTCAGGCATTGGAAATGACAATACTTTTTAGTTTTTGAAGGTACTAGCCCTGAACATGTATAAAAGCACCTGGGGCATCCTGCTCAGATCTGCAACCCACAGAGCAGCAGCGAGAGCTGGAGGCCCCAGAGGGCAGCTCAGCCCATCTAAGAGCAGATTGCCTTTGGGACACAGCCACCTCTGAAGAGCACAGAAGGATCCAGCATGTTCTTAACTTCTCTGGGACAAATCCAGGCCTCTGAGCATGCATTCATCGTGTCTGGGCAGAAGGATGGAAGGTGATTTAGCTAGCTATGGTCTGGTGCCAAAACCTCTATTTTTTCCCCTATTTTGCTTCCCTTGGTGACTGACAGAGACTTGGAGAAGGCAGTGTTCCCTTTGGAGCATCCACACAGCTATTTTCCCTGCTCCCCTGAGCTGTACACTTTTTCTGCACACCACAGTCTTACATCCCGCCGTGACAACAGTACACATACAAAACAGGTACCAAAAGAAACAGAAAAGGACAGCAACTTTCTATTTAGATTACCAATCCAGCTTTTGTTTACATCCATTTAAACCAAGATCTGAGAGGATGATACAGTTCCTCCAGCTTCATTAATTAAGCTCAATGCGTTTCTCTGGCCTACCACTTCCTTAAGCACCCCCAAAAGCTTTCCAACAGAGAGAGAGAGACAAGTCCTGGCCAATGCTAGTGGGAAAAAGTATTTTCAGATGTACTTTGCACATTATGAAAACAAACAGACAACTCCTACAGCCCTCCTCCCACCCACTGGCACATCACCTTCAATGCCTTGTGTTCTTGTCAGGAAAACACAACATTTAATAAACTCACAATTTCCATAGCCCATTTACTGTTACAATCCCAAATCAAACAATTCCTTTCAAGCTACCCACTAAACCCAGGAGAAATCAAAAGGTGCAGTGTTGTACCACGCAAAATGGAAGAATTTCATTCTAGGATAGCCAAGATGTATTTTAGAGTTGGTAGAAATGTTTTACCCAGTTGAAGTGTTTTTGATAGCAGCTCTGTACTACCTTTGAGAGACCTGCACTACAGAACTGCCTTATAATCTGTTTGGAAGACATCGTTCACCTCCTGGAACAAAGGAAGTTTGCAGATCTTTCATTCTTACTGCCTCCAAACCTATCATCAACAGCTCATGGACAGCTCTAGAGAAATGCACATATGAATTCTGAACACAGCTGAGGAATTAAGAAAATTAAAGCCTTGTCTTAGCTGCTTCTCCCTTAGTCCAAGAGAAGTAAGGAGAGGGGGGTGATTAGACAGCCTTGGTTCAAACTACAACATACAGATTAATGGGAAACGAGAGGACCCTGGGGCCCTTTGTTGGCTCACCAGGTGACCTGGGACACCCATCACAGCACAGCTGGCTCTGTCCTGGCATGAAAACTGCCGTTTGCTAACAGCAGTAAAAATCCTTTCCAGTGCAAAGTCTCAGAAGCAACTCCTACCTTGCACTCGTCGTACTCTCTGCGAACGTAGAGCAGATAGATGAACCAGTTCCTCCTCTCTAGCATGGGTATCTCCGGCACTGCAGGCACAATATTAGCAGAACACACAAAATCAGATTAATCAGCAGAGAATGAGAGCAGTTCTGAACTGCCTGGTCTGCAAGCACAACGCAACTAATTTGAAAACAGCAATTGCACCTGTCAGCACAATCGATATTCTGACTTGAAGTCTGCAGTCTGGACATACAACCAGTGCCCAGCTGCATGCTGTTTCTCAAAATGATGGATAAAATGCACTGCATGAGACAGAGACACTACGTCAGGCCCCTCAGCTGAAAACAAATCTGCCACCTCTAAAGGCTCAAGGCATCCACTCCTCCTGGGGCAGTTATGGGAGCCAATTGCACCAGCAGCAGCGCATTAACTACACTTCAATTTAACACTCATGCTGATTTGATGAGATTGGTTCCAAATTGGTACACAAGCAGCAGCTTGAGGGGTATGAGTTAGGTTGGTACTTTGGAGCTGAGGCAGAAGAACCAAGCTTCTTAAAAATCAGTTTCTAGGAGAGAATGAGAAGGAAACTGGCAACACACACAAGAAGAGATGCTGAAGATGCTGCCATTCGCAAGGTGTGAGTAACTTTGAGAGGTCAAACTCAGTTCTTTGAAACTGTGAAGTGACTATGAAACATCACAGTTCCGAGGCAGCTGAGGCTACTGGCAGAAAGATGCATCCAATGCAGTGGAACAGCATAACCCTCACTCCAGTATTTCAGCCAGAAGGAGCTTGCAGCAATAATTATGGCCAACCACGGCCGGATGTTGCTTAGTAATACTTACATTGGGTTTAGAAGTTTAACACACTGCTGTGCATTTCATTAAGGCTCGGAATGTATTGCTTCTTACTCGCTTGTACAGCTCAGATGCTGGTAGCTGCAAGGTAGCCATAGCAACTGGCAAAAAAAGCTCGGTGTTTGCAAGTCAATATTATGACACCAGCGCAGAAGGCAACGTGAGGCAAAGATTGCTGCAGGAGCTGTGGCCACAGGGCTGGCAATGCCATGCAGGGCCACCCAACCCCAGCAGCACGCAGACCCACAGGACCGTGCAAAGAGCTGCAGGCTGAGCTCCCAGCAACTCAGAGCAGGAGGTGGCATTTCCAAAGTCTCACAGTGCCCACTGCCTGCCTCCAGCACAGGTCAGGATCCTCCTGGCACCACGTGGTACCAACCATGGAAGCACACAGAACCTGCTCCAACCCCTCTCTGTAAGCACGGATTTCAAAGGAGACATCATAAGCTCTATTTAATTATAAAGATTTTGATTTAAGTCAAAATTAAAGTACTCTTTATCCATTTGCACTTACTATCATAGCTTAAAATTACAACATCCTCTATCACTACAATGAAATCTGTTTTCAATGGAGAACATTCAAAGGCCCTCCAGACATACATACCCTGTTAGTCTCCAGCCTGGTACCTGGCATAGCTCAGGTCTTACTGAGAGGTTAAAAGGAAACAGAGAGCACCATTAACTCTTGCAATAGACAGAAAACCCAGAGGGCCTGGGCCTGCTGCCCAGCACACAGCACAGACAGGCAGAGCCACAGAGCTGTTTTCTGTCCTTGTCATTCCTTTTTGCTACTGTCCTGCTGCTGAGAAACAATGCAGAAATGGAAAGAAAAGGATAAAACGGGCACGGACATTTCACAGACACCATCTGCAGAGCCCAGCTGAGGAGCTGTGCTGGAGATAAACCAAGAGAAAGCAAAAGCCACCATGAGATGCAGAAGTGAACGGCATCCACATCTGCAGAGATCAAACCGTTCTGCTTCCCCCGGCAATTCGCTGTCTCCAAGGATAACCACGTGGAGCTGGGAAAACAGAGTTTTTCCTCTTGTAAAACTCATTTGGAAATAGCAACACATGACTGAGGATACATCAGCCTCCTTTTTTCTTTTTCCCTAAGACAAATTGGAAAAAAAAAAAAAAAAAAAAGAGACAAAATTCCAATGTTTTTCTAAAAAAGTGCCTCCATTAGTCTGGAGATATAAGTAATCTGAAGGTTGATAGAATCCCTGAGCCTGTTCAAAGAAGAAAACAGCAATGCTTTGACCCTTTCTCCAAAGAAATCTGAGAGAAACATTACAGACCAAAGCGGGTGTGAATGCCATAGAGGACATAGAAGAGTGGAAGGACAAAAACTGTGAGGAAATTGATAAATGACTCAACATTAGAACTTGTCTAATCCCCCCAGAAGGGGCAGTGGGCAGCAAAGGACTGGTAGCTGGGCTTTGTATTCTTTTCAGAGGTGCAAAGAGTTAATGCCATTTGTTCACAGATCTCTGCAGAGCCACAGCCAGCTTAATCTGAATTCCTGTTGCTCCACAAAAGCAGTGAAATGCTTCTGTTTCATTCATCTCCATCACCTTTGCCCCCCCAGCCAGCATACAAGGACTGTCCCACTACAAAGGGTCACTGCATTCTCTGAGAACACTCCCCCACCTACCTGGGAGGAAGAGAAGACATCCTGTGCCTTTCTGAAAGGACCCAATTCAACCTTTGCCAGTCCTACTATCTATGCATTTTTTCAAGTTCAACAGTTACCCATAAAACACCTACAAACAAAACCAGGTGACACACATCACACAGCTGCAGCGTCCCCTAAGCAGCAGAAGAGAAAGATGCAGAGGCAGCACCCCTCAGTCTCCCAGCAGGGATGATGGGGAACAGTGACTGCACCGCAGGGCATGCAACCATTTGCAATCTTAGCCTAATTAGACACTGGAACACAAACAGCCACTGAGAAGCTTTCTGTACAGAGGGAGGTCAGGAGCTTGGACTCAAGTAGGAGGAGCTGAGTGTGTTCACCACATCCCTCAGGCTGTCTGCAAAGCAATTTTCCACCTCTTCCAATATACGGACCTTCAGAAGTTCCTGGTGTGTAACTGCTGCAGACACAGGGAAGCATGCTATTCTTTGCCACCTCTTACATAGCCTGGCCCACCAGGGACTACAGGTTAGGAAAGCAGTGGTTTAGATCGTTCTAGTGGTGAAATAAACCAATACATTTTCTGAATATCAATCTGCTCTCAGGCCAGACAAAGAAAACACAATAATCCAAGAAGTTGGTAACAACAGTGAGAAGGATTTATAACTTGTGTAATTACCTTCTGGCCTCTGTTTTCTGGCATTACAACAGCCTAGTCTCATTAAGCAATAGTGACGGGGAGCCAGGCACCAAACACGACTAAATACCTTGGTGAAGGGATGTGCCAGCTCCTCTGCAGTGTTTCGACTGAGAATCCCTCTGATCCCCCCTGTCTCGGTGGCCAGTGATTGATTGCACAACCCACTTCCAGCAACGCGATTTTTCTTTCTGACAAGGCAGCCTTAAGGAAGTTGCTGGAGCGGAAACCCCGACAGAACCGGGGGAAGATCATCAGGTTTGTATCAGAGCTGCACTATCATCACTCTTCACTAGACTCATCCTGTTATGGATTTTCTCAAAGGACTGGAAAGAAATCAAATCAGAGTTATTCTCTCTTGCGAGAGCCCCCCTATGAAATGGTACCTTGATACTGGGTAATTATAGCTTAGATATGAACAATCAAAGAGAGGCCTTCGGATTTAATGAAAGGCTTTGAAATTGTTGTAGTGTAGAGAGGGGGTAAAAGCTCAAACAAAGAAATCCGTAGGAGATTCCCACTGCATTCCAAGGGGAAGGGACTGCTGCCCTGCCAAAATGCATAACAACCTACTGCCCACACAACACACCGTGCAAGTAGAGGGCAGAACTTCAGAAAAGTGATTTTAAGAAGTATTTGATTATACACTAGCCACGTATATCACTGCCTGGATACAGTGCAGTCAGCACTAGGGATGTGGGTAAGACCACCCCACTCCGGGTTCTGACTGCTGCTCCCCAAACCCACATGCTGTGAAGCCAAACCCTCCAGCCTTGAGAAAGTACGCAGCTACCTCCACACCAAATAAGCACAGACGCAATACCCCACGTCTCTTACTAATGTAGCATTTTGCTATTAGCAGGAAAAAAATGTAGTCAAGTGCACCTTGTTCATAGAAAGGAGCCAAGAGGGAAGCTTGGCTGCAGTGAAAGCAGTGTTATCTCCCCTCATCAGAGGGCAAGGCTGGCACTAACATCCAAAAGCAGGATTGAGCTCATTGATTTGAGGTTCATTTCTCATTCTACAGCATCCCTCAACTCCCAGCTCAGCCTCCTCGAGGCCTTGGCTGACACCATCACCAGGGTTACAGTCACTCTGAGTTAGGAAAGGCTTGCTGCTGGGGATGGCTGTGGTTGCAATCCAAAATGAAGCTCAGTGTTTTCACAACTGTGTTTAATTAAATGCTGATAGGAAGGGAAAGGCAGAGAGGAAACCAGCTGCGCACTTCTCTCTTTTGCCTTGAGCAGCACAGGCTGCCAGTGCAAGGCACAGAGTGAAAACTGGTGGGAGAGAGGTGATGAGCATCTTCAAGGAAAAATAATACTAAAATAAAAAGGAACAAACCCAAACAGCTACTATAAAACAATGCTCCGCTGCCATGGAACTGCATTTTCCAAAGTAAGATAGAAATAACAGAGAGAAAGGAAGCTCTCATTGAAGGATTTTACATTTAAGAACAGACTGCTTTGATAGCAGTGCAGTACCCTACAGATTCCTCACTGGTCTGGTGCAGACACATGCAACAAGAAATCCTCCTCCTCTCTCGGGCATCCAAAGGCTTCAATTGAGCTCCTGGTGATGGAAAATACGTTACAGCTTTGAATTGAAACTAGTATAGGAACATTGCCCTTTCCAGCTCTGCAGTTTGAAGGCAGCATAAATGGAGATCAGATGTACCCAGATGTACCCAGAGCTCAGGAACGATGAAAATGGCTCAGAAAATCACGGCCCAAGGGCAGCAGTTCACACCGTGTGCTGCTCGTATGTGAGACTGCAGGTGTCTGTGCACACAAATACCTGCAAAACGCACACACACGACAGAAACACGGAGAGAGCCTTCTGCAACCCTCTCCTGGCACCGCCGCGGCCGTTCCTGTTGAATCCTCTGTTTCCCTTTTGCAAATTGCTGCCGGAACACCTTTAAATCAAATGACAGACCCGTGCGGTTCCTCGTTATTTACAGTCAGCTGGGGTTAATAAAACTCATCAGACACAATCCCGATGCTGTCAGGAAAGCCATAACTCACGGCTGCGATCTGACGACCGGGTATTAATAGCTTCACGAGACGCTGCAAAGCAGCAGCGGGGCTGAACAAAAAGGCGACATTTCTGACTCTCCACCTCCCCCTGCAGGAACATCAGCCACAGTCATACGGAAGAGCTGAAAATTCGGTCTTAACGTTGATTTATACACTAGGAAAAAAAATAAATAAAAGGCATTTCCTATTGCTAGTTCACACCACAGCAATCGCAAAGAGTTCCAGCTCCTACGTCAGTGCACTTTCTGTATGATGACATTTCAGGCTCTGAGTTGCCCCAAATAAAATGTTCCTCTTTGCAAGACAGCAGCTGCATTGGTTATTCACTACAGGCATCTTACAATGGGGAAGCTATAGAAGTAAATACGTGTCTGTGGGCACCGTGGGCTTCCCAGCACCACAACGATGCTGCCAGTGGCAGAAGCAGTTTGGATATGGGGAGATGTCTGTTAGCAGCATGAAGCTGGTGAGGTACTGCTCCGCAGTGCTGATGCCTTTAGAGCAGTGAAGGGGAACCATAAATACATCAGCCTGATCGTCACGGCACAACACAGACAATCCCAACCTGAAACAGCAAGCAACCTTGGGGTGAAATCGAGTAATGAGCACATACCTCCAAACCAAAACTCACAAAAAGCCTGTTTCCTCTGCACAAATCAGTGCAGACACACTGCAAGGAGAAAACCAAGGGCCTCAAACAGCTCTTGCCACGTTTGCTTTTAAACTCAAGCTCATCTGTGTGCACAGACAAAAAAAGGCTGATCTGACAACAGGTCTTGTGTCCCTGAGGACTCGGTTCTACACTTGCAGATGCTGGAGGACTCAAACCTTTGGCATAGCTCTCTCCTGTTTTCTCCCCTGAAATGCTTTCATCCTGCTGGGAGCCTTGTGCCAGCATCCCAGGGGGCAGGGAGCAGGCTGCCTTTGGGTGGTGCTTGTCAGTGCTGCTCCTCAATAAGAGAGGCACAGAGCACAGAACAAAATGCCCTATCTGTAGCAGGGAGGTTGGAGATATTAGCAGGGAGAGATTTCTCCCACAAAAGAAGTAATGCTGGCTGCAGCTGCTCCCAAAGTAACCTGCATGACCAGCTTCTCATTAACTCCTGTATCAGAAGCATGGCAGCGATCAGTGCTTTCAGGATTTCCAGTCTAATCCTCCCTTTGGCTTAAATATGTGTGCTCTGGCTTTTTCTATCTACAGCGCAAGGTGTTTTGCATGGAAATTGAAAGTTAAATTGGTATAAGGCTTTTGTAAGAAGCAGCTTTCCTGACTGAAAGTAAAACAAAATTAAGGCAGGAAGAGCAGCGCAGTGCAGTCCTGACAGCCTCTGAAACATCCCACTCAGCAGCGAGCAGAAAATCCTGTCCTCATTTCATCCCTGCAAACGAAGAGTGCTCTGCAGCCGGGTGTGTGACAGCACGCTGCTTCCTGCCACCAGAGCCCTGTTCTGAATGCAGTTTTGCACACACACTGCCCCAGGATGACGTGCTGATGTGTGTCCCAGAATGAACATCACCTCTGCAGTCAGCTTTCCCTACTGTTTGTCTCATCTTTAATTACACGTGTGCACCTACAACGACAGGGACACAAGGGTGTTTTCACCAGATGCCCTGCCTTGGCCTAAATAGGATGAGTAAATCAAAGCGAGGTGCTGAATGAAATCAGAAATCACTACACAGTGTGAACGTGCAGTGTTTGTACAGCAGGGTTCCTGCAGCACCTGGTACACAGCCTATGTGGGGAATGGGACAGAACCTGTAAGAAAGCCTGGTTCTCTTTGTTAAGGCATGGAGGATGCTTATGAGACACAAAAGCTCACTGCTGCTGGACAAAGCTCCGAGCTGAGCTCCCCACAGGCAGCCCGACCACGGCACTGCCATCTCCCCACACTCACAACACACACGGTGATGCCCCAGACACTGAGGTGTCGTGGTGCACACAGCTCATAACCCCACAAAAGCAAACCCTCCCCTATCAGTATGCCTAAAATTTGATTCACTTTTGATTTTCTTCTCTCACCTCTTGTTGACAATGAGCATTACAAACACTGTCCTGTGAGTCTTTAACATCTAACACACGGAGTACGACACAGAAGCACCTTACAGCATCAAGAAATTAATCTGTGCTGAAGACAAACACAACTTCTGGCTGTGTCCTACATGATGGAGGTTTTTATTACTTTAAACTCTCACTGAGCTGCTCCTTTATCAGTGGGTGCCATCACTTCTGTGCAACAGATGATGTCAGAGAGCAGACAAAAGCCAGCATGCAATAACGTGACAAAAGACTCAGGTTGCACACACATCAATTCTGCCATTCTTGAGCATGATGCACCTCTACAACTTAGGCATCCAAAAATTAAGGCATCCGAGTGACGGCTTGGGCTGTCCAGATGTATCAGGGAGGAAGATGTGTCCCTGGGGAGTAATTCCCCTCATCCTGATGGGAGAGGGCAGAGGAGTGGCATCAGATGCAACTTCCCACTTAGCAAATAGGGGATCTGCTCCGACTTGGAGCTCCATGTCCGAGGTATCTAAACTGTTGCTGCTATAATTCTTAGAGACTCCCACTAGGAGCTGCCATTTCATCCATAAGCAGTACCTCAGGCAAACACAAGGCTGAATGCTTTAAAATACAGAAGGCACTGCCTAGCACCAAGGGCTTTCAACAGAGCTCAGTGGTGAGGTGCTGTGGATGCCCAACCCTGGAAGTATTTAAGGCCAGGCAGGATGGTGCTGGACAGCCTGATCTCACACTTGCTCTAGCAGCCAGCAGCCTTGCCTGCAGCAGGGGGGTTGCAACAGAATGATCCTTGAGGTGCTTTTCAACCCAAGCCATTGTATGATGCTGTGATTCTATAAGAAGCATGCTGCAGCTGTGCCTCCCCCACCTGCTGCCCCTAACCCAGTGTTGTATATTTCTTAATTACCAAATCAGCAAAAGACATTCCAATGGTACCTGCTTGCGACAAGAGCTGGTGCTTCCTTTCATTGCCTAAGTTTGCAGCAGGCTTACATGTTACGGTCATGAGAGAACAACACACCCACTGTGCTGCATCCCAGGGCCCCCCATGGTGCTCTCACAGATATTAACGTGCACACACAAGAGGGCAGAGCTGCACCAGCACATTCCAACTGCAGCGCTTGCAGTTCTGTACGACGCAGGGGTTACTGAGCTGCTGGTCTGAGGCCAAAGGGATGAAGTGAAATGTTGTATACAATTTAATTACCCCAAAAATGATCAATCACGTTTCTTCAAAACAAAAACCACCTGTGTCAGGTAACGAACAAAATGTCTGCAGCAGTGCTACCCACCTGTAAAGAGGAAAATACCACATCTTCATACAGAACAATGACGGAATTGCCATCTAATCTATATTATTTACAAATCATCTTCTTACATCAAGTTTGAAGGTTGAAATGGATGCCAAAAGCTGGTGTGCACACGGGCAAACAGGACCAATCTAGTACATCCAGACACCTGGAAATGCATTTGTTCCCCACGCACACAACACTTCCACTGAGGTCCTTCTTTTCTGACACAGTCAGAAGTATCATTATTTTTTTATCTGGATTCCTCAGGTACCTTCACTGAGCAGTTCAAAGGCAGCTCTGAAGCTGGCAAGCTGGCTCAAGGAATGCATTGATACTGATTCAAGAAAACCCATCAGGAATTTGGAACTGCCCAGCCAGCAGTGCACCGTGCCTGTTCATCAGGGACCACCAAGACCTGCCCCTCAGCATGCAGGCAGGAGCAGGAGGGATGCCCAGCAGCCACCTGTGTCAGCTGCCTGGGGACAAAGCAAGATGCATCCCCAGCACAGCTCATTAAAGACGTCTGTCTATTTCTGCACACGCTATAATTATTTCTTAACCAACAGTCATGTTTTGAGATCATTGTGAGCTCTTCCTAACAAGAGTCAGTACCAGGCAAAGGGAGTTCTACTGCCCGTGGAAGTGGCACCCACAATTATTTGTTATTGGAACCCACTGACTTTATCTTCATCCTCAAGGATGAGTACCTAGATAAAAAGGACAGCACTATCAGTGCTTGAGCAGAATGCTGCCATGGGATTCCGCTGGACAAGAATAATAAATATCACTTGAAAATACTCCAAAATCCAACGAAACTACACTGGTGAGATGCAGAAACCCAGCATCTTTGTCATCTATCCACACCTTGGGTTTCTGCATGGTAAAAGAGCACAAAGGAACGGGCTGAAACCACAGCTTTAAAACACATGCTTCCCCACCTCTGCTGATTTACTCACAATAGCCAGATCTAAATCAAACTTGGCTGTCACTTACAGAGGGACACTGAGCACCTGTGTGTTACTACAGAGAAACCCATCTCATCACCTGCTTTCACCTTCCCATGCAACAACATCAGAGCTTCACATGGTCAGAGCCAGGTGAGCTCTGAGGTCCCTTCCAACCATTCTATGATTCACCTCCTCCCTTTTGGAGGCCCACAGGACATCCTGGCTGGTGACACTGTAATTACACAAGACAGAAGTGGAACCCACCTAGGACAGCAAAGGAGACGAAGCCTCCCGAGCCCCGCAGCAGCCGTACAGCTGCGGGTTGTGCAGAAGTGCTCTGATGTGAAGTGATGAGCTGCTAAAACGCCCCGCAGGCAGAGCTGAGCGGGGCACACAGCGCTCCTCCCCTCTGCTCTGCTCTGCCATCCTCAGCAGCGCTCCAACAGGTGAAGCAGTACACTGCCACGGATGCATTCAGATAGCATTTTTCACTCCATGTCTCCAAATGCATCACAAACTGGAAACCTGCAGCACCCACGTACCTTCACTTAGGATTAAACCAATCCACTGGCTGATAAAAGAAAAAACAAAGCCGAAGCACTTGGCCAAGGGCCACAGCTAATCCAAAGCAGAATTCTTTCCTGTAAACACCAGAAATATCATACCTGCCACACATCCAAATACCATCCCACTGCCTAGGACAGGGATGAACACCCAATCCCTGCTAATCCCTTTACAGCTCACAAAAGGAACATCTTCTCTGTGAAAATTACCAATCTGGCCATGCCCTGGGTGAGCACAGAGGTGGGTGGCAACCACTTGGGATTCTCCTTCTTCTGAAGGGCCCATGTTATTCCAGTGACTTCAAGCACGCCCTATTTTGCTACTGTGTGTTTATTATATTAGACCTTTTAATTTATTCTTTTTATTTTATCTCATTATTAAAAAGCCACCACCGTATTTCACAAAACCTAAGATCTAATATTTGTGTAGAAATCCAAATGCATTAAAAATTGTCCCACTCACCCTGAAACATTACTAAGCTAATACAAGAACCCAGACCTGTCTTTCTAAATAGAATTTTTCATTACACGAGATAAATTCAAGCTATGTCTCCCAAAAACTCAGCCATACAAAAGAGCTTTCTCCACCACAGCACTATCAGTGCAAGCTGACTAGGCTGCCTGCGTGGCAAAAGGAAAGAGGAAGGATGGGAGACACAGCACTTCAATCCAAACCATTAAAGCGTTTTGGAAAACACCTGAAGAATTTAAAATGCAACCAGGAGATTCAAACCCCACCTCAGCAGGCTGATGCTAACTCTACACTGCTCCAGGGAACAGAGCTTCCTTTATTCCACCAACCCACTGCTTGGGGACAAAATATCAACAGAAGGAGAGTTATAGATCTTGATGTAGCAACAAAGGGAATTGCCTTTCCGAGAGGCTCTCCCCACGGGGGGTAAAGGACAAAATAATGAATGGTTTCAGCTATCAATGTGTCACTTGCTGAGTAATGACTGTCCC
This sequence comes from Phasianus colchicus, assembly GCF_987193195.1. Classification (NCBI taxonomy): domain Eukaryota; kingdom Metazoa; phylum Chordata; class Aves; order Galliformes; family Phasianidae; genus Phasianus; species Phasianus colchicus. The sequence continues at coordinate 1,976,514 of NC_143447.1, read as the reverse complement.
CAAGTGCGACGACAAGGCACTCGGAGGGGTTTGCCTTCAATCCTTCCACTGAGAGACAAAACACACATCTGCAGTTTGTCACTCAGATTACTTCTTGCAAATCTGAACCATTTTCAGAACCAGCTATTTCAACCCTCACTCCTACCTAGTGGAAACACAGGCAGGCTGCACCAGCCTGGATTACCCATGGTGACAATTCAGGTTAGAACTCCAGCGGCCACACTCTACCCCACTTGTGTACAATGATGTCATTGGTTATTGTAACACGTGCTCTGTCCAGGCACAAATTCAATCTGCACCAAACTTTCTGCAGAGGGCCATAAGCTGTCACATCATAGCGACTTCATAACCCATCAACTCGCTTGTGCTCATGCTGGTTTCAGAATCTCTCTTGCATCCCACCTGAAAATACAACGCAAGTTAAAAAGGCAAATTGCTGCAACAGAAAATTACCATTCAGTGCTCCAAAATGTCAGTTTAGAGTAAATTTAGCAGCACTCTTCTGCACAAAAACAACAGACAGATCTGCCTGGCTCCTTCAAGGCGTGATGTAGGAAGAGAGACTTCAACAAGAAATCCTAGAAATAATCTTAAAAAACAAAACAAAACAAAAACAGTCACAGGTTAGAGAAGCCAAACTCCCCACAAAACATACAGCATTGCTTTTAGTCATTGTTTCTCCTCCTCTCTGACATACCCCCAGCAGCACACTTACAGGCAGAGGACACTGTTACATCACTCCCTATGGCAGATCTTGCTGCTGCCCTCATTTCCCAGGGATTAACCAGCAGCTCAGACCAGCTTTTGCCAACTGCACAGAAGGCAGTGCAGTCTTAATGGCAAAGGTCCCCAAACCCTTTCATTTAAGAACTGCCACGGGTGCCCCTGGTACTGGAGATGCCTGAGTTCACCTCGGGATGCTGACATAATTACACCAGTTCCAAGCTAGATTTCTTTTTTTGTCTTTGTGATAGTTAATTTTGACTAAAGAACCCCACTGGCACACAGGGGAGACCCAGGGACACTAAGAACTGAATTCCATTTACTAGCTGTTTCCCTCTGGCACACAGCTGTATGAACACTGATGCCAAATCAAGGATGGGAAAGGAACATTGGGTGGCGAAGGGGACAGAGCAATTCTTCCGTGCAGCCTTAAAACCCCAAGGAGTGATGGTGGTCTAAAAAAGCACTCAGCTCAGTTTCAGGCTTGCAATGCAAAATGCCAAATTATGACAGAAAGCTCTTCAACAACAGCCATGAGCAAGTAATGCTTCATCAAACAGCAAGATCTGCAAAACGGTCCTGTTAAGAAAGTCACAACTATCTCATCTCGCCCTCCCAAATGATCAATACAAAACCGTGAACACTTAAAGGCAGGAAGGCTTGGATGTTTTAATAAGCACACAGAGAGAAAGAAAGCAGCTTCCACACAGCACACCCCTACCGCTTGTTTGTAAGGCTGATGGCCCCATCTTTCTTGCTCAGCTATTCCATTCACTCATGAATTATGCAGAATTGACTTAATAGAGCCAGGAAATAGTGTGGCAGTGATAGCCCGTCCCCTGGCAAACACCATCAGTCTTGTAGCTGCCTTAGAGAACTGAAGGCACACAGTGTGCTGAAAACACAGGCAGAAGGCACAGCCTCCCAGCCCGCAAACATCACAGGGGTGACTTGTATGAGAAGAAGCACTGATGTGGGGTTACTGGGGGTGAGGGGGCCAGAGCCATCATCTATATGGAGATAAGCCATCTCGCTATGGAATCAATCAGTGCCTCCAGGAAAAACACAACAGCCATCCTTACCCCAAGGGAGTTGGTAATGGAGATAAAACCAAAGTCTATTTTCACTTGCGTTCAAGCCTGAAGCAAAAGCAGTCCCTTCTCAACTCCAGGCAATGCTCCAGAGGCAAGCTGACAAAGTTAGGTCAAATGAGGGCTGTGCACAGTTAGCGTGGCCACCCCAGAAGAAAGGACGCTGAAGGAAGGGAAATCCACAAAAGCCAAATCTCACCCCAGGCAGCTACACAGGTCTCTATATTGAGCAGATCTGCATGAGGAGAGTGAGCACAGCTGAGTACTGCGGGCTTTAGGAGACCCCCTGCAAAATACCAGGATTTAGTCACACTTTTTGAAACAGTAACTGAAATTGTTACTGTTTCGGTTCAGATTCAACCCGAATTTCAAAACAACACCTCAGACTGTTAATTAAATCAGAAAATAACATAGCAAATGGTAGCTTGATCTCACTCATACATCCCTTTTACTTCATAACTTTAGAAATGCAAATGTGGAATACCAACAGCACGTGACGTTAGATTCTCAAGATCATTTTTACAGTGAGACATTGTGTGGATAAATGCAAATATCAACAGAACCCAGAAGCACAAAGCCACTCTTTATTAAAAGATAAATGAAGATCAAATCCATTAACAACCCAAGAGATACGTACGCAACAAAACAAAGTCTTTCAGGTAGTAAGAAGCATTCTGTATATAAGGTAAGTTAGCCAGCAACAACACCAAGCCAGTGATCGCACAGACCCTAGATGAAAGTACCTCTGGTGGATGAGAAGCCACGCGCGAGGCAGCAGCGTCCATCTGGGGCCCGGAAAGCCAACGGCATCCTGGGCTGCAGCAACAGAGGGGTGGCGGCGGGCAGGGAGGGGACTGTCCCCTCTGCTCTGCCCTCGTGAGGCCCCACCTGCGGTGCCGCGTCCAGGCCTGGGGCCCCCAGCACAGGAAGGGTGCGGAGCTGCTGGAGCGGGGCAGAGGAGGGCACGGAGATGCTGCGAGGGCTGCAGCACCTCTGCTATGGAGACGGGCTGAGGAGCTGGGGGTGTTCAGCCTGGGGAAGAGAAGGCTGCGGGGAGACCTCACTGCGGCCTGCCAGCACTGGAGGGGAGCTCACAAACAGGAGGAGAGCAGCTTTGTACGCAGGCAGACAGCAATAACGGGACGAGCGGGAACGGCTTTAAACGAACAGAGAGGACGCTGAGGAGAACACCGACAGAGGCGGCGAGGCGCCGCTGCCCAGAGCTGTGCTGCCCCGTCCCTGCGGTGCCAAGGACACGGGCGGCCTGAGCGGAACTCCACGATCCTCACAGCCCATCCCAACCCGAGCCACCCTACGATTCTACACGGCGCCTGCCTCGTTTTTCCCACACAGCACTTGATTCTTGCTAGACTTCTTCCACGAAGAAACCTTAAGACCAACCTGCCCGAGAAGCACAACCGAACCTTAAAACCGACCTCTTTTAGGATGGGGCTTTGGCGGTCCCAACACCGCTGGCGACGAAGAAACCTGAGGAGAGAGAAGCGCGGCGTTAGCAGGGCGGCACGGCTCCCAGCAACTCCCACCGCTCTCGTCGAGAAGTTCGGTTACTCAGCGAAGATATATATATATATATATATATATATATATATATGAGGAAGGGAGGGAGTAATAAAGCGAACATAGAGGCAATGCGAACAGAAATAAAACGAACAGAGGCAAAACGAAGGCGCACCCAACGCAGCCCACCCTTCTGCCCTCCCCTCCGCTCAGCCCAGCTCACCGGCCCGGCCTGCGGCTCCGCCATGGCGGCGGGAGGAGCGCGGTTGCCGCGGTGACGGGGCGGGAAGGCGCGGCCGTGAGGGGAGCGGTGGGCGGCGCCGGGCGGGGCGGGGCGGGGCGAGCGGCGCGGGGAGGCCGGCCGCTCGTTGGCTCAGAGCTCCGAGTCAGAACGGCGTTAAGGCCCGCGGTTCCCCTTGTCGAGCCCCGCCCTCACGCGCTCCGACCGACGCGGGGAGCCCCGCCGCCCCGCCCGCCATCCCCCTCGCCCGGCGCCGTTCCGAGGGCAGAAGGGCGGGCGCGGGGCAACATGGCGGTGCTGCGGGCGACCCCGAGCCGGCCCTGCCCTGCCCTGCGGAGCCGCCCCGGCCCCTCCTCCCCCCGGAGGCTGCACAGAGCTCGAGGCCTGGCGAAAAATACCACAGGAGGAGTTCCTATACAGGAGTAGATTTAATAAAACCACCACCAGTTGTTTACTTTAACATAGCTCTTGTTACAGAAATCATAAAAATGGACTCAGCAGCTAGCTCATTAGTTCTTTCCCCTTTTAATTGAAAAATACCCCCCTTGATTTCAATTCCTACTGCGCTAGATGGAGTGTTAAATAGTGGCCGGGACACCGCGCCCGGTAACTGAGCCCAAAACAAACACAAAGACAATTCCATCATCTCTCCTTTTCAATGTTACGACTCATTATAATGTAAGTGAAACTGAACAGCAAGGAGCGCTCCGTTGGACAGATGAGAGGGGATGGGAGAGGAGATCCACAGCCGAAATCGTGCCATAGTCTTTGGAGAAGTGGTGCGAAATACCCCTCCTTTTCCTGCCTCGGAGTTCAGAGAAATAAGAAAACAGCTCTAAGCACACACACACAGCTCCTCCAGGCCGAGGGCGCGTCCTGTGTGCGTGGATGGGAACAGCAGAGTTGGGCTTGGGCAGGTCGAGCAGTACCAGTGTGGGGGAGAAAAAAAAAAAAGCAAAGCATCCTGAATCACAACATACACTCTCCATGAATGCAGTGCACACCGGGGTACCGAGTGTCAGGAGCTCAGAGGGACGGGTCCGTCACCAGCAATGGGTAAGCACAGAACGACGGACGTAAAGGAACTGCATGAAGAGGAGAACTCCAGCTTCTCTGGTGAAAGCCTTCAAAAAAAGTCACTACACCAGCACACGCTTCCCCCACCCCATCCCAGGGAAAACAGAACAAGAGAAAAAAAAAAACTGAAAGAAAATGCACAGCAAATAGACATAATCTTGAAGATTTTTAAAGAATAAATATTTTTTTTGTAATTAAACATTATGCAAACACGTGCCACGCTTGCTCTTTGTCCATGCATATGCGCTATATACAACTTTGAAAAATACTGTGTTGTCCTCTTTTTTTTTTTCTGTTTTAAAAGTCATATACAAAGTTTTTTTCCTTGCTGTGTACCCCCCTCCTCCCCTCCCCAAAAAGTCATCTTTACAAGGAGCCAATCAACATTCATCCATGTACTGGGGGGGGGCAGAGAGGAGGAGGGGGGCGGGAGGCATCCCCCCTTACCAAAGTACATCAAAATGGCTGGTTTGGACATGAAAAGCAGTGTCAAGAAACTGGTTTAAATTTCATCTGTACTACACACAGGAAAAGAAAGATAGAAAAGAAAAAGGAGTCGGCTTGGAAAATGAAGCTACGTTACAAGTTAAAGTTGGAGGGTTGTTTTTTTTTGTTGGTTTTTTTTTTTTTTAGTGAGTCTGTCACACTCTTATTGGCCACCTAGAATACTGTTGTACAATGGTTTATCTACCTTTTTTTTTTATTACAATATAATTTACTTAAATTTTCTGTTAACAAAACAGAATCCCGGTTCTACAGACCAGCGGTGTAACAGGCGTAGTGCCTTGTGTGTGTTTTTATTTTTATCGCATGAGCGCTCTAGATGGTAAAAGTTTCAGAGTTCGTTTTATGCGGGGCCAGTCTCAGTCCTCAATGTACTCCCACAGGTCCTTCTCGTAGCCTTCATGCACGTGCTGCAACAAAACCCTTCGTCGACTCTCGCAGTATCTGCAGCAGAGGGGGACAGCACAGAGAAAGCAGGTTAGGAGGCACAGTTCTTTCCCAGCATTGAGTAATGCAAACCTAAATTAAGCCTGCTTCCTAAAGGGGGGTATCCCCTGAGAAGGGCTTTGTATTTGTAGCCAGTTAACAGCGCTAATTAAGACTTCAGTTACTCCAGTCACTCGCTCCAGGTCCCTGGTTGAAAAAGCATCATGCAAATTTAGAGTTTCCCATGCAAAAGCATCTCCAAAGTCTCTAGAGCTGAGAAATAACTGAATAATAGAGCTTTAATAACTGAAAAATGAAGAAGTGGCAGCTGCTAGTTGGAAAAGCTAAAGCATAGTTTAGCAGTGACACCCGAAATGAGAGCGCGCTCTCAGAGGTGTGCTGGTGCACAACAAACCCAGAGCAGGCTGGGCAAAATCTTGGGAATGCTGACCCTGCTTGGTTCCCAATGGAAGTGGCCAAGCACTGAGAGCAGACTAAAGGAAGGGGACTGGCCTGGCTGGAAGAGAAGCTTCACCCCCCCCTAACTCCAGTGCCTTGCAAGCTCTTTATACCTACACTCGTTTCAACTGATACAGCTGCAAATAAACTGATTCCAGATTTAGGTACAGTCCTACCAGAAAGAATGATAGTGAGGAAAAGGGATTTCATAGGAACATATCAAAAGATGCCATGTTCCTTTCAAGTGTGTTAGCCAACTAAAAACATAAAAGCAGAGAAACATTTAAAGTATTTAGGTTCCAGGAGCAAACAATAAATGAGCAGCTCTAACACTGTTAGTGCTTAGTACCTGATCAGATGGTACTGCACAGAACTGCTCTGTCTCCTGCCCTCACTATCAGCTGCTGCAACACAAGCCATCACACACAAAGTCCCATTGATTTAACAAAGCATGTGATAGCCAACATGCACAGTTCCTGCTTTCCCAACTTCAGTTCTTCTGCAGTGATGGGGGTTTAACCCTGCTTTCTAGAAGCGCTTTTGCAAAGTAGGAGATGAGCTTCCCAGTTCTTTAGACCCCATCTGCCCACCTCAGTAACATCCTTGGTCCCATCGTTATTCCATAAGCAGTACAAAAGAGCACTGTGTAGGACATGATTAAGACGTGACCAAACTAGTTAACTGGGACCTGCACAGGCTTGACAGATATGCACAGGCTTTCCAGAAATATGAAGGCAGGCTTGGGATGCTGTTTTCAGGCAATTCAAGCTATATTACACTCTAATTTTTTTTTGGATAGATGTAATCATTCCTAGAAGAGCATTCAGTTTCACAGGAGCAAACAGCCAACCCAACTTAATGGTCATTTATCAAATGCCTCCAAAGGCCTGTGAGCCTTGGCCAGCTGTGCTGCCAGCCTGCACAGCAGAATGGGCCACTGGCCCACCGAAGGCTGATGGCTGCTTCCAGTCCTCATGTCCTCTTCATCGCTACAGCTTACACTACTTGGGTATATTTCTTCCCCGAGTTAGATGCAAGAAATTTGGTGACTTTGGCAAAACGCCTCAAAAGAAAAGTCATAATCCTGTGACTCATTCGCATTTTACAGCTTTGTATTTTTCCACTGTGCAAAAGCAATTCCCCCAGGACTACAAAGAGCACTGGCACTTGTACCACCTGGGCCCTAGCTCTCCTGCTCTCTCCCTGTGTTGATCAGGCTGCTTCTCTCCCTTTTCCTCAGTACAGCTTTTCTGCACTCACTTTTTGCTCAAGGGATGTGCTATGCAAGCATACTCAACAGACAATGGAAAGAGCTGACTGCTTTATTACAGCAACTTGACCTAGGCAAAAATTGTGGGTTGGGAACAACAAAGTCACTCCTTGTTCTCCCTAGACCTGCCTGTGCAGGTCTGTCTCAGCCCTGGCCACTCCTCAGTGCTCCTTCTGTGCAATGCACGGAGAGCCATTGCTTTTGGTCACCAGATGTCAGGGGCTGGCACAGGGCATTGCTCTGCTGTTGCCAGAGGCTCAAGGGCAGGCTGAGGATCCCAAAGCACAACAGGAGGCTGACATCAAGCAGCTTCCCAGGGACATGACTGGAGAAAATGCCAACTTGGCGAGTTACCACACCACAGCATACCACAAGGGATGACAATACAGTAGGTAGGGCAGCTTTGAGACAGCTGTTCAGGAACAAACCTGTACTTATCCTGTACTTTCTGCTTTATGTCTTGCAGCGAATCTTGAGAGATATCTCGCTCAAGGTACCCAGAAAGCACCTCTGTAGCATTCTCTAAGTCTGCTTGGTTATTCTGTAAAGACGGGGGAAAAAAAAAAAGTATTTAGGAGAAAGAAATTTCTTTCATCAGTCCAAATGAAAGAAAAAACAGGATGAGTGAAACTACATAATACTCAAGTAACCTGGTCTGAGAACCATGAATGAAAGAAGAAATTTCATCCTTTGATCAGAACAGAATCTGTATATTTACCAGAAAGTCTTATGTCTTTCTCAATCTGGAATACTTTGGCAAGCCTGAAAAGTCTTTTCCTTACTAGCATACAGTGTGGTACAGGCCAAATTATCTCCCATTGTGTCCCTTGTCTATTTGTTTATCCTCAGCATTGGCAAAGCCTCTGCTGACTCCTAGTACAAGCACTGCAGCATCAGACTACAGCTTGGACTGCTGCTCACAGTAGTTCTGCACACAGCACAGAAGCCTTCTGCTAAGGTTGTGCACCAGCAAAGGATTGTTTCAAATCAAATAGCTAATAGTTTCACCTGCAAAGCAGATCATTTAAATCTTCAAGTGCAATTTTAATGGTAGTGCCATTAGAAAGAGACCAGGGAAATGCAAAATTCCAGCTTTAAGCTTTTGTGCATTCTTTGCCAGTTCAAGCCAGAACTTTGATCCTTTTTCTTGTTTCAGAGTGTGGCAACTTGTAGCCCTGCCTCCTCTCCCAGCAGAGCACCTACACAATGCCTAGCAGGGCTGCTATACTGCAAACAGAAAATTCAGAAAACTTCCATTCAAATGCAGACAACAATTTCTCCGAACTGAAAACCCCTATTTCACTCATCTTTGTTATCTGAGCTCCTGAGAACCACGTTTCCTCCTACCTCAAAGATAATGGACTGATTATTCTTTTTGAGGTAGAAGGCAAAGACGTAAGTGTACATGAGTGTGGCACGACACTGGCAGAGGACGTCGACTGCTTTCTTCAGGAACTGCACCTCAATCCACGACATGTTGTGCTGCTGCATTTCCTCCATCTTCTGCTTCACCTGAGCATAGAGCTTGTGCTCAAAGCGCAGGCTCTGCATGTGGTTCATATAGCGGTTGCAGTAGAACAGGTACCTCTGCAGGGCTGCTCTGGATCTCTGTGTTAATTCCCATTAGGAAAAAAGAAAACAAATAGTTAAAACAAAGTAACGGCTACAAGAGAAGTAAGCCCTTCACAAGGCTCTTCCTGACACTAAGAACAAGCTTCCTCTCCAAAGGAGTTTCCACTCCTCTCGTTGGCCAACAATGTGCAGCACTGTTAACCCTCACTCTGTGCCCAGAGGAGGGGCCAGACCCACTGCAGCTTGCTGTCATGTGGTGAACTTCCCAGCACAGCTGCAGCATCTTCACTCCCAGCCTCAAAAATAATTAGAATCACACTGCTGGAGCCTGAAGTTTTTAATTTCAGCCTCCCATCTCAAGTTACGAGGACTTAAATGCTTCCAGTGTCATGACAAACAGCCAGAAGCAGATTTTCCTTTTTTGGCTATTAAAGAATTCTAATTAAACATTTATGGTGGTTGTGTTAAGAGGGCAACCTTAGGTTGCCTAGGCACGTCAATTACAAGGCAGGGGAAGATGCCACGTGCTATGCAGTACAAGAGATCCAAGATGACTCAATACACAGTCATTAATCTCATCTTCTTCTCACTGACAGATCAGCTGAGAACAAGGACAACATGGGCATGGTTCAACTTGCACAGAGTCTGTACAAAGGTAGCATGCATCAGGCCAAGTCATCCTATCTGCAGGAGGTGGGGCTGCAGGAAATACTTGGGTTCTTGGCTGTAACGGTACTTTGACAGAGATGCAGGAAATGATTTCTGCAAGCTGCAGCACACAGCATGCAATCCCTCCCCATTAAAAGTTAGCAGGGGTTTTGGCTGTGCTAGCCATATTCACAAAGCAGTTCAATGTAGCTGCAGCTTCACTCTCAATTTCTCCTTACGTCAGGTCTCCAAGTATAATTAGTGGAATAACTGAAGTCTATGCTATATAACTTCAAGAAGTCTGCTGTGCTTAAACACTTCAGGATTAGCATTAAGAACTCTGCAGTGAAGAGCATTTTCCAAAGGGTGCTGGGATTGCTGTCTGACCTGCAGTATGATGACTTCATGCAAAGACCTGCTATAAAATAGACAAGGCAGCATGACAGATAACAGCTGGGTTACCATGTTCTTTAAAATGGGCTAAAGTGATTTTGAACCTTACACAAGGCAAGAATCCAAAGCTGCTGGTGCTTTCTGGATTCATGCCCAAATTCAGGAAATTCCTTGGGGCTAATGTCTGTTTACAGAAAGCCTGAAAGAATGGCACAGAGCTGATTTCCCTTACCACCAAAGGTTATGGACTCACCTCCTGCGCATCCCTTGCTGCCTTTGCATCATCCTCGTTGTAACGATTGCAGTTGTACCTGTAAACAGGGACAAAAATGCCAGACTCGAGTTCACACAAATGCTTTTTTTCTGATGGCTTCCTCACCTCCCCACAAGGCCCATTTCCAAACTCACCAGGCAGATCCATGAGGCTCCCAGGGGCCCAGACACACCCAGCAGAACTCAGCTTTGCAGTTCTGGTTCCGACAGACCATGTGGTTGCAGCCCCCGTCCTTCTCAATGGTGACGTGGCATTTTGGGCATTCCTGTTGACAGTACACAGAGCACAGTTAGCAGGGGAAGCAAAACTGGCTTAATCCTAGGACTTTTAGGCATGGTACTCCTTAACCACCTCCTAAAGTTAGAAGGGTTCCCATAGCAGCAAGAAATGGCATATCAAGTGAAATACCCAATTTCCTTTTCCCCTTTGATCATTAAATTCTTCCAAGTCACGTCTTTAATACCAAAACTCAGAGCTACCAGATAGCAAACCAAAAAAAAAAAAATCTAAACCTCTAAGGAACAACACATTTCATCTATGCAGCTATTGCACATCCCTAGCAGTAAACTGGATGGGTTATTTTCACAACCTTCTCCAAAATTACAGTAGTATTGATTGATGATCCATAATTGCCCAGGGGAAGGCATCTGGCTTTCCTCACTGTCAAGTGTTTGGTTCACTGCAGCACTCAAGCCTGAAACAAGCTTAACAGCGAGCTGGTACCATGCTGCTATCAATCTTAGACACCTGCAGTTGTAAAACGTCATCCCAGAAGTATCCAAAAACTAGCAGCAAGAATCTATTGTGCTTTAAAGAAGCTTCTGTCAGCTAAAAAGACAATTCTCCTCCTGGGGCATTTCTACATCTCCTGTTAGGCTCCTTTTTTCCTCTTCACGTGACACCTCACTGAAGACTTTTCTACAGAAGCCCACGTGGGGCTTCCTTTTCAGGTATGAGGCCTCTGCCGAGTAGGAGGATACATCAAAGAGCAGCACTGCACAGTGAAACCTTTGGGGAATAGGTTGTTTTTATTTTAAAATATCCCTCTCGTACATCTGCAGAATGTTGCCACTTCCCAAACCAATATTCAACTCAAGTAGAACACTAAAATAAAAGATTTCTGTATTATCCTACTGAATACACAAAGCCTGAACAGCAAAAAAAATAAAATAAAAAAAAATCCCTGAGCTGCCCCTACAAACAAAAGAAGACAGTCCAGCTCTTCTGCCACTTGTTCCTGTCCCTGCAGCACTTCACTCACAATAACATAATGCAGATACATCAGTCAGGAACATCATTACCTTTTTCTAACCAGAGGAGACATCGTGAGCACGATTTCCTATTCCAACATTCAGAATTGATCATTCTCAGCAAAGGAGGTAACTAACATTTAATCAGTCTGCAACTGCTACTTTTATATAGGACACAACCCAATAGAGTCCTGTATTCTCACTCCAGGTGTCTCGAGTATCACCACGAGCAAGATTTGCATACAACCTTGCCTAGTTATACTGTAAGAGACACTAGAATTTGCACACTGAGAAGTACTCAGAAAATAACTCAAAAGGAGCAAGAGATCAACACGGATCAGAAGTGACTCATCCCACAGGACAAATACGTTACAAGGGGAAGACAGGCAAGGTTTGCACGAAAGATCACAACTTCTTTTTTGGCCACACAGTTCAAGTGTTTTGAGCTGCTTTTCCTTCCTAATGATTACAAAACTCAAGTCTCATTAGTACAGCTTGACCTAACATTGAGGTTAGCCTATATTTGAGGTGAAGGGCTGAGCAAGATGACATCCAGAGGGGCTTTTCAACACAAAACATTTAATGATTCCCCCTCTCTTCAATGATGGTATCACTTCTGTCTTTTCCAAGCCCTGCTCTGCTCCTTCTGCCTGCTTTTGAAGAGGAAGAATGAAGGACTGGGCAGCAGAAACACGTGACATCACACAGACAACAAGATTTTCCTGAACAAGGGTGCAGCCATGCCTTTGAAGGGAGCCATAATGCCATTAGGGCTCTTGATTGGAGAGTGCTGCTCTCCCAGCCATCCTGCCAGGAGAGAACAGCAGCACTCCATCCCATCAACAGGTCACACCCTGAGCAAGAGGACATGGATGAGATTCCCCATATCTGGGAGCTGAACACCTCCAGGAGCTTGATGAAGGCTTCTTTCTTCAGTTACTTTTGTTCTTGTGCTTTGAAATACACTGCATGCAAGCTGGCTGGTTATTTTGTTTGGTCCAGGGCTTTTTTGGCTAGGTGCTCTGATAGGTTTGAGCAGCAAGCAGGCACAAAAGGAAAACGATCCAGCCCTGCTTTATTTCCTACCACTAATGCTTATCCAGCTACAAACAGTAAATGAAGCAGAGAAGCTCCTCTCACACCAGTTCCACTGGGCTGTCCATAAGATGAAGGTCCAGTCAGGTAAGCCTGTTCCCAATTAATTAACCCAGTTTTGTCAGCTTCAGTCAAAAAATGGTTTCCACAGAAGAGACAGTACCAGTATGCTATCTGCTTGCCTCCTCTAGGAAGCCCTTCTCACTCTTCCAGTCTTGCACAAACACCAGGACTCAAGTTTAACTTAACCTGTTACAACTGTGAAAATCCCAGCTTGATTAGCTCATCGTAGTTGAACATAATTAAAAATTAAGGAAAGGCCATGAGAAGAACATGCAAAAGAAAGTCTGAACAGCAGCAGAAAGAAAAAAGCAGCAACCACGCACGCCAATAATGAAATGAGTGAGGGAAATTCATACATAGGAGGATAGGGAAGGCAGATCTTATTCAGAATTACAGCCATGCACAAAATAACAGCCAGCAAATCAAATTGCTCAACCAGCAGATTATTCTGTACGTTATCTATCACACCATGATGCAGAGGTGACCTCATTAGCATTGTTCCACCCCAAACAATTTGGTGTTGCACTCACACACTGCACTTTGAAACAACAGCCCAGGCAAACCCAGCAAAGGAGAACAGTCTCTAATTTGTCATAAAAAGCTGCATGTCCATAGAACACCACAAGCCACTTTGCAAACAGGAGGCTAAATAGAAACACAGTTTCTTAGGTCAGGCAAAACAGATTAGCCCTCTCCAGGCCCCCAGAGGCAAGTCGTTTACATCAGCTGCTCTGCCAGCAACGCCTTCACCTGTAACCTCCCCTAAAAGATAAATCCTCAATGCCACACAGATTTCATGAAGCACTTCAACAAAATCCACTACCGATCTTAATTACAGTTAGTACAAAACTGTACACTGTGACAGCACCTAGAATCAGGGAGCAAAGCAGGATACTTTCAACACCTGCTCATCTGAGAGGAAAGATGGCACTTTGACATCTTGGGGCAAATGTTGTTTGTGGTTCTGGCACAACATCATGCTGGCGAGAAATGAAAGAACAAAAGTTAGTTGCTGGTACCCAGGGAGGATCAGCTGGCTGCCAGGATTCTGCTGCGTTAGAACAAATGCAGGGCTTCCAGAAAGTACAGTGAGAGTACAAGTTGAGGCATTAAAAAGTGACCTGAGAAATGGGTTTGTGCCATTACAATCTCTCTTGGAGGATAAAAAAAGTCCAATAGTTTTTGTGAAGAAGGAAGAAAAAACTGCTTGTTTTATACATTAGATGATCAAGTCTCGTCTAGCCCAGAAGATAATGAGATGGAACCAAAAGCAGTAAGGCAGGGGCACTTGTAGTAGCAGATCAACAACTTTCATTACCATCAATTTAATTTTGCAACAAAAAACAGTGCCTGGGGTGAATACCAGATTGTTAACATCTTTCTTCTTCTTCCCTTAATACTCAAAGATGCTGAAGGACTAACACAGAAAAATCCACTTCAAAACCCTTGTTCCAGCAGTTTTGTTCCCTTCTTCCTCCTAGGCTCCTTTCAGGCAGTCCTGATACACTTTACAAGCCTAAAATACACACACAAATCCAAATTGTGTTTTTCTTCATTCATCCTTTGAAGGTTCAACCGTAGTTGATCTGCATGGTTTCTTTGTTCCCAAAGCCACAGAAACCACACAGCACCAGAAAGCTGCCTAGTTTATCCAAGAAAGCAACTATTTAAGAACCAAGTCTGTGTAACAAAGTGAGAAAAAGAAACACACAAAACCTTGAACAGTTCAACCCTTTTGTCTGAAAATGACTGAGAATTAAAGGCTTGATAACACTCACATTGGCTTGAATTTTAATTAAGTTTACAGATCTCACACGTGAAGCGACAGCTCATCTTTGTACAAGGCCATTGACTACAGCCCATGCTACTGCAAGAGCTGCTATCTTTTGTATAGGCAAATCCAAAAAAAAAATTAGCATAGAGGCCTCCTAAGAATAATGCACTATCCAGCTTATAGTGAAGACCACAAAATTCACTCATTTCTCATTCAGATCGCTGCACAAAACTCACCAAAAAACACATCGTGTCACTCCGGTTTGTGAACAGAAACCAGTTCATTTTTCTACTCTCTCATAAAACAACTGCTTGATGTTCCTCCCCTGTTCTGCCTCCCAGGGCAAGGTGGAATAAACCTCTCTCATGTCGTCCTGTTGCAAAGCATTACCCAGACTTCAAGCACACGCATTCCAAGAAGACCAGTATTTTTGGTTGCACCTCTACCACAATAAGCTGGGAAGCGTTCTTCCCTGAACAGAGACCACAAGGGATAGGACTGCAGCTCAGGGCTATGCTCAGAGAACTTGAAAGATGCCAGAAATTGAGACAGCAGGAGCAACAGAAATACACTGAAAATAGTGTCTGACATCTGACAGTATCTAATCCAATTCCCTTCTAGGCTTTTCAAAGTGAAGAAACTCAATGCACCGGAGCTCCAAAGCATTTTCTTGCACCTCGAGGAAGTAACTTAGACAGGGATGTTCAAGGGCAACATCTCTTCTGCCACTGACACCAGACTGCAGGAACTAACAGATAAGCTGGGCTGATGCCAACATGGCTTGGCCACATTCATTTCCTCCCTTCACCATCCTACGGATGGTGTTTCCCACAAAAACAGTTATTACTGCTGACATTCAATCCTACTTCTGAGCTATGCTTTAAATACCACTAGCATGGCTCTTTGATGGCTGGTTTTAAAATGATGGGATGGAGAGCTTTTTAAGCCATAGCTTTAAAACACCAGTAACACCCTGAGGGAAGCAGATGCTCACCTGACCCCCAAAGGCTTAGTCACATGAAAAATAAGGCTGCTATGTGGCAATGTTCCAAATATTTGGGTCCCAAGGCTAAAAAAGCTGCATGCATACTCAACCCTTTCCAAGTTATTTGGCTCTTCTTCCTCAGGTTTAGCATAGGGAATATCTGAAAACCAAGCAAACTTTGAATAAATGTGATTTAGTTCTGGAGCTACAATTCATCTCTGAGCACGTTATTCCCAGAAAAAGCCACATTTGTTTTATTGAGCAACACTCAGCCTCCAAGCAGGGACCACACAAATATCAACCCATGAAACAGAAAAAAGCAGCAGACTGCACAGTTTCAACATGATTTTAACTGTGCATTTCACCGATGGGTGTTTCTGCTTTCACCATAATACAACATTCCAGCTCAATGAAAAACACGCAGCCAGCCCCAGAAAGAAGCAGTGCTGCTGCAAACAATACCATTGACCAGTTACACAACAGAGCTAAGAAAACAAAGCAGCCATTTCCTAACACCCTCCCCACCTTCTTCCACCCCTCTGGCAGCCACGAGACCCAGGTCTGCTCCTGGCCCTGATGGCATCTGCTTCCTTTGTTTCCTCCCTGCTGTGCCAACCCTTGCTTTTATTCCTCCCAAATCGAGCAAATGCAGACAAGCTGAAGTTTCATGCAAAGTTGAGCTAGCTGGAACGAAGACATTTACATAATAAAATCCTAACAGCTGTTCTGCCAGGCTCTATCTGGAATGATGCCCAACGGAAATGAACAACTCCTCAAGAGACCAGCCCAGGGGATTTAAACGCAGACGTAAATTATCACAGGCGAATCAAGCCACAGGTGGTGTTAACATGTTTCACACACTTGGAGTGAGGCACTGATTTGCTTGGGGAAGCCATCAGTGCCAAACAGGAGCCCCAAGACTTGAAACCTGAGTTTCCTTTGGGTCTCAAATCAACTCCTCCACATGAACACACCTATTTAACCAGATTCGAGGCAATAACACCTATCGCTGCACTTCAAACAAGCACTGATTGCATATTTCAATGTTTGCTCTTCATGACACGTGACAGAAAAAAAGCAATCCTAGAACTGAGGAATTAGATTGCCATTCTTCTTTCAATCTGATAGCGCATGTAAAATACAAGGAAAAAACCCTCACCTTTGTGTTTGCTGCAATCCAATTAGAAGTTTCACTGTCATCATCACACTTCTTAATCCATTTCTTTAACCACTGTTAGAAAAACAAAGGAGAAGTTAAAAGAGAGGAACTGTAAAGGTCCCCAAGAGAGCTGCTTACATGAAGGTGATGGCAAGGAATGCACAGCCACGTATGAGCTGAATGCTACCACAATGAGGTGTGACTTCACAAAGCTTCCCTTAGTGGATAAAAATCTTCTGTCTCACTCTCTAGACACACCAGGAGAGGAGAAAGAATCAGAACTCTAAGGCATTATTACTATTCCCAAATCCTATCTTTTGGGGATTGTCTTGCTGTAAATTGGGTAGGGAGAACAGTGAGGTGATGTTGGGAAGCAGTGCAAAGAGCTGCAGATACTTCCTACTGCACCATCACAATGCAACTGATGCACAAACACTTCAGCAGTGAGTTGGCAGTTCTTAAGTTCAACTAAGAAAAACCACATGCAGGACTGTTAGAATTATTTTAACTGCGATATGCAAAAAATGCAGTCAAATCCTGTGCTAACTTCATATCAAGTCATAAGATTTTCCTTAGACTCACACTATCCACTGATGCCTTGGCCATGTACTTAGGTTTTTACTTCTTAAACCTAGAGGAAGCATGGCTACATCAAGTGAACACAATTACAAAAGCCTGCTTGCACCTTTGAGATAACTAACTGACCACAGGGTTTGGCTGGTCTCTCCAGAGAATGCACTACACCTTTGGTTATGCTTCCTTCCCCGTTCCCACAAGGAAGATTTTTTTGTATTCATCACTGGAGATGGACAGACTGCTCTCCTCAAGGCACAAAGCATGTCTTCTGTGAGCTCCACACTGGGCCACGGGATCCCAGGTTTGATTACAGCTTTGGACAGCTCCACAAGAAACAGCAGTGCACGCTGTATGAAAACAGGTGCCAGAACCAGGACCCAACTCCCTCCATGCCACAAACCTCAGCCCTGTGGAAGCCCTGAGCTTCCTGCAGAAATGCTGAGTACAGAAATACTCTGTAAAGTGAAGCATCACTTCTGAAGCTTCCTAATTCTTCTTGAGGGTTTCGTCTGGAATATCCTTCTCTTCCAGGCACTTTCCCAAATGGCTGAGGTTCACAAAGAAAGTGAAGCATCCTAAAGGCATCCAGGAAGACTTCTCTAATTCTTTTCATGTTACCATCTAAACAGGTGAACTAAAATGCTTCTCGATATGAGCAGCTGCAAAGCTTGTGCTTCATTTCTGCATGTCTTGCACATAAGTTGACTGTAAATGTTTCCAAGTCACACACTTAGCAAAGAACTTTGAGATGCTCACCTTGCATTTAACAGGATCATGCCAGTTTTCACCGCAGTTAAAGCTGTAAGGGGAAAACAGCAAATGAAGTACACAGCTATACTTTTATTTAACTTGGTTAACATCATGGGAGTTCTTTTGAGAGGCTCTGCTGAAAGAATATGGAAAACCCCAAGGAAACCTTACCCATATTAAAAAAAACCTCAAATCCCATAACTCCTTTTGGATATACATTGCATTCATCAGTCTGGGTATTAATATTAGATTCAACAGGGATTCATTTTCCTTCTAGCAACTCAGGTAACCTTGCAAAGTAAATTAGCTATCTTATAAACAAAGAAGGTGAACAAAAGGATCTCACTTGGGAAAGACACTCGAGTTCACTAATTATTAACTTGTATTAGCTTTCATTATTTCATTTTATTAACACTTTCAAAGTGCTAGGTAGAAGGCAACCTTGACTTCTTTTGCTTTATTGTTCTCACCAAAACTGACGTCCACATTTGCAGCGAACAGGTTTAGCATCAGGATACTGGACTTTAACAACATGGTGGCAGTCTGGGGCAGGACACCATTTTAACAGTCGATTACACTATGAAATAAGGAAAAAAACATAATACAGTGGATTTGAACACGTACAACCAGGAAAAAGGGACAGAGGTAAGTCTTCAAAAATCAAAATAAGCTCAGAACAGTGCTTTGGGAGCAGTGAAATTAGCAGTATTTTGCTAAAAGACATTTTACAACTTTACTTCACATGACGAATGTTTAAGGCACGTTATTCTTTATAGAATGGTGTTTCATGATTTTCAGTCTGAAGCGTCTTAGGTAGCATTCAATAACCATAAACATTAAGTGCTTCTAAGAAAATAAACACTGAATAGCTCCTGTAATCTCTTTATCTACAGATACTTACCATATTTTTACGTAATACCTCCACAGACCTACAGATTTTCTTAACTATTCTCCTACAACTACAGTTATAACTATATGGACTATGAAACAAGCCCTGAAAAGCCTTTGATTTGCAGTTATATCTGATTAGAGACCACACAATAGAAAACCTGCTTTACAGTTATAAAGAAGCCTCACTCTGGTTCAATAATAAACAAGAGAAAAAACACTCTGGAAGCCATCACAAATTGCAAATCAAAACTCACCTCTACAAAACTATTGGTTATTAAATGCTGGTACTTTAATTTCACCTTGGAATCTGTGATCAGACGCCTGCAGAAAAGGAAAAAACAAATACATTTTTGTAGTAGAAAGCTCCTTTCTCCCCTACATAACCAGAAAGTCAAGAGAAATGATTTTGATTCTTCTTTCTATGCTTGCAGGTTTCTTTTTCGTATTTCCTATTTATTCTTACTATGAAATTGAAAGGTATCGGATTTAACTTCTAATATTAATTACAAAATCACATAGAAAGCTCACATAGTCCAAGAGAAAAACTGTCTAAAGAGTGAGGATGATTTTCATTTAAAAAACAGTTTGAGAGACTAAGAACCAGAGCAAACAGCTTCACCAGCTCATCCATACGAAACAGTCACACTTTGTGTCAAACTCCTTTGCAAGTCTTCAGAAGAAGTGCTGCATTGACTCTGGTAGACCTAATGTTACCTGGGATTCAAAGGAACGCTACCATTTCAGTTTTAAGATCAATGTGGTTTTAATCTGTTGTATTCATGATGAAAACCAAAGTCAATTTAAGTTCAAAACTGATTTAAATTCAACATCACAGAGGGTGTATACACACCAACTTTAAGTCAGCTCAGAAGGAAGAGAGCAAAGAAAACTAGACAGATAGGAATCCTTTAATAGCATGGTGACCACTTCCGTTCTGGCCACAAGGACCCAGCATGTGTTTGCAGACTATCCATGCTATATGTCTTGTAAGCTGTTTCATTACATACTGCTGAAGACCACTATATCCATTTTTCAGTTCTGAAAGAAACATTTGCATTTATAAAGCCTCACAACATAAAGCTGGATGCACTTTGTGGTATTTGTTTTTAAGTTAAACTGGAGTTCAGCTTGATAGAACCACACCACATAAATATTGCAATTAATACACCATCTCAGGGTGCAGCCACAATCAAGCGTGCTCTTGCATGTTATCATGCCAACGTGCACTGAAGAACAGCACGTGACTTTGGGACGTTGCATAAACCCTGGCCCTGAGCAGTCTGGGGAGCTCCTCAACAAATGACATGCAACTTATTACATAAACATAGCACGTGACAGCCAAATTCCCAGTGCTAAAATAAAAACAAACCAACTGACAAAGCATCTCATCAGGCCCTTGTCTGTGATAAGCCTGCAATGTCAGAGCAAAACTAACCAAAAAAGGAAAAACCTGAATTTTAACATCCCATGTGAATTCCAAGACTCGCTTTCTTACTCTATACATAAGCTTCTAAAGCATAAAAAAATACAGTAAGTTTTATCAGTGACATTTAATGTATGCGTGAGGAACTGGGATGTGAGGAGCAATGCCATACCGAGGCAGAGCACATGGAGCACACAACCCACTGCCTTTGCTTACCAAGCTCCCTGTCTGTGTCAACACCCTCACCTGCTCTACATTCGACTTTGATGAGTACTATTGGGTTTTTTTCCCCACAAATAATGAAATAAAACAGAAATTAAGAGATGAAACCCATACCCAGTGCCCACAAACCACCCTTTGGGTCTATTCTTCTACAAGCCAAGATACAAAAGCAAGTTGGAAAAGTAAACTGCTTGCAAGAGAAGTATCATCCCTTCATCTCTACTGATAACTAAGTTCTGAAAAAAAAAAACTACACACTGACATTTTAAAACTGATTTCAAATTCATCTGAAGACTGCAGCTGTCCTTTACTTTCCATATGAATTTAAAACAATTACCAGCACCTTTAGCAAGGTGAAGAAGAGCTGGAAGCAGATTACCTTCAGCTAGTCTAAAGATCTCCAAAAAGCAGAAAGGGGCCCTTTCCTAAGCCTCCCTGCTTCAGCTCAACAAGAACAGGAGCAAGAGGAAGACCAACAAACAATCTGCTGGTTAAAAATTCACAAATCAAGGCAAGTCATCTGGATTGCTCAGCTTGGACTTGTAGACTTGAATGTAGTTTGCACATGTACTGCTGTGTTGAGACAAAGTACTGAGAACAGAATAAATGAATAATTTGGCCTAACCTATGTGATAGAAAAGGAAGCTCTAATGTCTCTCGACAGTACATGCTGCTCTTTGGCTTCTAAAGCTTAGAGCTGGAGGATTTACAAAAGAGAAAGAACTAAAAAGAGAAAAGCACATTGGAGGGGAGGGTGAAGGTTCCAGATGGTATTACTTATGTCTTTGTTCTTGCCATTTAGTAGAATTGCTGCAGATTATCATCTTCTGTTTTCAAGCGAAGCACGAGGATTTTACAGAAGATGCACCTTCCTTCCCTCTGCCAGAAATTCCAGGAATGCTCCATAAGATCAGGGAAAAGTAGGTTTTTACCTCCATATCAAGTTTCATTTAGATCAGGAAAATCTGTTCACTTTAGTGAACAAGTGTTGTTCTCTTGTCAGATGCCCCTACTGTTTCCAGGTGAGAGAATCCCACAGCACGTGGTTGTGGTTCTTTCTACTATAGTAACCACAAAGCAAATCACAGGGGTCATCAGATCTACTGTTAAATATCACACAGCAGCAACAAAGCCAGAGCTGCTCTTCTCTTCCATCCTGCTACCGCCACCACCATTGCCTCCACCAATTCCAACACCTTCAGCTGCCTATTAGAAGAGACACACAACACATCTTACAAACTGTTGTAATCAACAACACCCTTGGGAAATTTCCTGCTGCGAGTGCACTACACTGCAGGTTGGGTTCAGGCTCCAGCAAACAAAAATCTCAATCATGAGTTGACAACTTAAGTTTAGCTTCCACTCACTGAACTCCACAAACCACCCCTCAACAGCACATGAGAGCATTTCAGCTCGTTCACTTCTCTGCAGCCTACACACTATGAGTAACAGAGCTGCTAGCGCAGAGGGAGATGGGAAGTCACCAGTCTGGGAGCAACTGACAGAAAAAACAGCAAATTAATATCAATGAGTGAGTCAGACTTCAGGAAGGAAGGAGTAAGGTAAGAAAAAATGAGCTTCTGTTTAGATGCCTTTTAGCATGAAGAATTAAAATGAACTTAATCAAGGTTCAGTATTACGAAGGATATTACTCATGCAATAACATCACTCAATATAAAAGAGAAAGAAGCTCAAGGAATTCATTGCTTCACTATGTGTGAGCAGTCATCCTTCAGCCAGACAAGTTAATGAGCAAAGTGACACAGTCTGACATACCAGTTTAATCAAATCTTATGTCTGAGGGTCAACTTCTCTCTATCAGAAGGCATAAAACACCCCCTACATCGCACAGTACACAGGGCCAACTTCCTCTGACTCACATACCAGCTGTAGGTATAGGACCTAGTGAACCAGCAAGTTGACCAGGTGAGAAGTCAAATTGCTACATAAACTGAAGGAAACTAAATACACAGAGCAGTTAAACAGGGTTTGGAAAGACTTCCTAATATCTATTCTACTGTCTTGATGACCAAATTGGTCAAGAAGTCCTTCCTTCACATACTGTGGCACGGAGTTTTCAGACCTAAACAAGTCAAGAAATGTTTAGTATCAAAACAGACACTTCAGCACCAACCTCACCGGTACATTAAAGTTCTGCACAGCTCTTCATAACATTTGAATAGCACATTAGTAACAAAATGAAAAAAGAGAGGAAAGACCAGAAGTAGCAACTCTCATACTTACATAACTGTATTGTCATCAACTAAGATATCACAGCCATGAGCAGGGCATGAAATGGTCTGCAAAAAGAAACAGAAAGGTCACAAAAGGAACACTGCTTATTTTATTTTTTTATCACAAAGAATTTCAAGGCAACAGACTTCACTACAATCCATAATCCAAAACAAAAACAGTCGAGTGGCTTAATCATCACACCCCAGATGTTCCACTGTGCACAGCATGATTCCTCCCACTCACAGCAAAGATGCATGCACCAACTGCATGCAGTTCCCTCAGCCTCTCTCATGATAAAGACTGTAACTCCCAAAGTTTTAAGCTATGAGGGCTTTCTCATTGCTGTTTCGTGGGTTTTCTGTCGGGTTTTTTGTTTGTTTTTAATTTTTAGTGAAGAACTTTCCCTTTCCTTCCCAACACCTAGAATTTTCTGAAGACATGGGGTACACAAGTTGACATTTTACCTGTCCCATGCCTTCCTCCATTATTTTGGTAGTTAAATATTCACTCCAGCACTGCATACAGAACTTGTGTCCACACTCTAGGCCAGTAAAGTACTGCAATGACAGAACACAACATATCAGGTTATTTTACCACACAAATTCACTGCATCATTTCACCTTTCTCACTGTTGTGCAGTTGACTGCATCTCTCATCCCCATACCAAATCTGAGCCTCTACTCCTTATTTGTATCATCACCACCTCATAACATTGCTAACACATCTCCAGACACGCTTTCAAAGTCAGACTTGAATCCCCAGCCCTAGCAGCTGGGGAAAGGTGTGGCTGATGTTTCCATCCTGTCTGCCTGTTTGAATGGATCCTCATCTTAAAATGGTTCTCCCTTCATTTTACTCTTGAAAATTAATAAAATAAAGGCAGCACCAAACAGGTGACAGTTATATGATAACACCAAGTCTTTTTTTCCTCCTCTTGGTCCACATGGCTTGCTACCACATATAGGCACTGCCCATAGTTCCCATAATATGCATACCTGCTATGCACAGACACTAATTTAGCTCCCTCTGTACAGGCTGTGAGAGGTGATCAGCGAGCATTCAACAACAGAAACACAAGTGTGTACACTTCCATTTTAATGCACACACAAAGTTTGCCAACTTGCTTGCTAAGCTTCCCCCTGAAACTCAGATGCTCATCAGATGAGGATGCTAAGCGGCAGGTGTAAATTACTAAATAAAATTCAATAATGATAAGCTGCTGGAAACAGCAACTAGGACAGCTTCACCTGTGAATGGATCACCTACACTGAGCACACCAAGATAGCATCCGGGGCTGAATGGTTACACAAGGGTGGAGAAGAAAATGCTGCTGTCGAAAGAGTGAAATAAGTGACTTCTCTATGCTCTTCTTGAAATTTATTTCACACTGAGAGCCAGGAGCAGGGACAAACTACCTGAAGCAGTTCATTTACAGTACTTACAGCACAGCTCAGCTTTACACACTGCTTTATTCTCACTTAAAACAAGAGCTCCACCCCAAGATGCCATCATCTTGCATAAATCTCCATAAATTAAAGGAAAGCTGGTATTCTCCACAGAACAGCCTCAAACAGCAGCAGGATGTTGACTGTTAAGGAGAGAAGAGTCTATCTGAAGGACTAAGGTCATCCTTAGCAAACTTCAATACTTCCGCAGCAAGCACACACAGGGGAGTGCTACAGAACTGCTTGCCTTCAGTTGAGACTGTTATTTCAGTGAAAAGATTTGCTAAGTGCTTGCATAAAGGCAGCCACCACACCTCCTCCCAAGCTGCAAAGAATTCAGAGCATCTTCTAACTCATTTCTTTATTTTGAGGGAGTTCCCAATTATTTTTGGCTAAGCTGACTGCAGATGTCAAGGGAACAAGCAAAAAGACAGAAGCACCCAGCCCTCCTCTAATGGGATCTGAAGGATGAGATGCCAGAGGCGTATTTGCCCTTTTACACGTTTCAAAAAGCAGACTAGCATCACCTGCAAAGGCACACAACAGGGTCAATATTCAAGAATCTTGCATTCTAGGAGCCTTACAGTGTAAAATTTCTTAACAGGGTGCAACTCCCAGCTTTCCATGGGCTGAAAGCAGCTCTCAGGAAAAGCACAGTTTTTTTCTGGGGACAAACAATGAGTAAAAGCTGACCAAAGCAGAGAATTTAACAGCTGAGATTTTAGGCCAGATATTTCACTTATCCTATGGACTGAAACAGCTTTAAAACAGACTTGAACCAAATGGAATTTGCTCTCCTTAGACACAGAGACACTACAGCCTTTTACAGAAATTGTAAGCATTGATTTCCCTGTACACTCCAGCTTCTGGATATGGCAGAGACCAAGAGATTTCCCTCAACCATATCTCAAGTTAATCAACACGAACAATTTAGAGAAACCCTGCTCCCTTGCAATGCCTTACTGCTCCAGTTAAGAGCTCTCTTCTCATAACTGGGCCACTGCTATTTTTACATGGAACTACAAAAACAAGAAGCGTTGGTGTGCTTTGTGTAGTTCTCTCCAGCAGCAAGAAAGCAGTTTCTCAGGCAGCATAAAGATAAAAATGAGTCAGTTGTGAGTGCTGGGCACAGCAAATGCACTAAAAAGAAGGTAAGCAATTCATTAAGGAATAAAAATTCAAAAGGACCTTTCCCTGTGATGGACATTTGGGGAAGAGGTCTTTTACTGTTTTCCCCCTTGCTCCATCTCCTGTTTTCAAAGATGTTCCATAGCCTAAGTGATTTCCTCACTATCTAACATGGAAAAGTGATTACATAGGATTTATAGAGGTACAGGGATAGAACAACTTCTCAAACACATCTTTCTTTTTAAAAGCATTTCTTCATACAAAGCAAGCCACAGTCCTCCTTTGCAAATATTCTCTAAAAAGGAAATCATAAGCACACATATGGCTTAAAGAGAGACACACAAAGCCTTGTGGTCACTGCCCCAACAGTAATCTTAGCACTGAGCATTACTTCTGCCTCAAACTGAGTTTCGCTCTGCTCACTCCTGAGTGAGGAAAAGGCTCCCAGGTAAGCCCATGACAGCAAGAGCACTCAACTCAGGCTACCCAAAACTCATCATGGTTTCCATTAGTGCTGAAAAGCAAGTTAAAACATTCCCTGAGCAGGAGTAGATGTCTTAGAAAGGGGCTGCTTTTTTCTTTAAAGGTCAGGCAAACGCTATGGTACTTCAGGGAGCCAAAACAGCTCCACCGGGAATGGCAAGATCCCATGAAGGAGGAACTCCTGACATATGCCAGCACTCTGCCTTTGGGCAAAACCACTGATGGACTCTCACATTCAAGCTTTTCCACCTATATTCTTCCTGAATTTCCCATCATAATGCTCTGCCCCAGAGAAGCCAACAGCAAGTTGCTTGCCTGTGCAAAACACAGCAGAACCCCGGATCTCTGAATAGTACTACTGGAATATTTAGTGTTTATGAATAGCTAAAGAATAAGTGCTCTCATCAATCTTACCATAAACTGAAAGACTGAATTAGGGCTCCCACAAGTACTTCTACCCTAATCTTTTCCCATTACAGAGGTATTGCAGTAGCACAATAAAGAACTGGACAGAAATATCACTGATTGCATCCTCTGAAGTGCATAGCTTCATTTTATTCCTAGGCTCACCTAGTTTTATGCTGAATGCTGTAGCTTGCCTACTTTACATTATTATTTACTTCTTTTAGAAGCCATTTCCTTTCCTGGCATTCTATTTAAGTAAATCCCTTTGCTTGTCAGGCTTATTACTTTTTCCCCTTTCATCTGTCATTTATTTACATGTCTCAATTACTATCTGACCTTTTCAAAAATCACTTAATCCACCACTTGCCTTTTCCTGAATAACTTTACCACCCCACTGCCCAGAGCCCAGCATCCTCCGAGGTTTCTGCAGAAAACACTGAAATACAATGCCACTCCATCTTTACCACTACTTTTTGAAGTTTACTTAAAAACAACAAAAAAAGTCTGTTGAGGCACACAGTAAGAATTAAGAGAATGCATAAAGCACACATATTCCATGGTCCCTACTGTATTACACAGATCACAAGACACTGTTTATTGTATTAAGAGACAACCTTGAATGCTGCTTTCCAGGCTTAAACTAGAGATAAGAAAGCTCAATCAAAAAACGAAAACTTGTTTTGAGGTTTTTTGTTTCAAGGTTTTTTTCAAATGCTGTTGGATAAGTCCTTACAGAACTGCCAAAATGTGAAGATAGCAAAGCCAGGAGTTAGCAGCCAACCAGCACTCTGGATGCCGACACTCACCGAGTTTGGGTAGTTCAGATAGCAGATCTGACAAGGCATATCCTGAGCTGATGACCTTGTGTTCATCTGGCGCGTTCGAGACTTTTTACTTGGATTAATTACATGACACTCAGCAAAGAGCTTCTCCAAGTTGCCATCAAAGTACCTGCAGAACACAGGAGAAATGAAAATTTAACTACTTTCCTTTAAGTTGTTTTTAAAATGCTGCAGTTAAACACACAAAGTTGCTTCAATGCTTCAAGAAAAAAACAAATACAACACACCAACTACTTTCAGCAGACTCTTTGTTAACAAGACAAACTGTTTTCCTGACTACAGAAGTCAATATTACAAACATGGTTTCAGAGACTGAGGCTTGAAGTGTACGCTCCTGAAGACTCAGGTACATTCAGCTCTTCAACTGCATTTCAGATAATGCATAATTCTCCACGAGACCACTGCGTATGAAAGCCCCAGGGCAGCAAACTACAACAAGAACATCTCACTTCTCCTGCCAGGCATCAGGACACCTTCCCAAAGCACAGGTTTGATTCTCAGCTTCAATTCTCTTTTCGACTTACGTTTTTTGGTTAACATTTACTCAAGACAACAATAAAGAGAAGGCAGAGAAGAGCCATCAGTTATCATCCAATGATTAGCTGACTCCTAGCTCCTGTACTCGGTGTTTTCCTCAGTGTGTTTAGTATATGTTAAGCATCTTAAAGAGGTCCTGAGGAGGGTCAGACTGGAAAGAACCATGAGCAGGCATGCCAACCTCTTCCCAATACCAAGGCACTGCATCTTTCTGCAGCCTGCAGCACTGGCAAAGAGTCACTGAGATCTGACAATTAACCAGCTAACCTTGCCTGCACGTACATCTCCTTTTCACTACCAGTAAACAAGTCATTCCATTCCCTTCTTCCACCACCAGCAAGTTATACCCACATGAAGCAGCATCTACTTAAGAACAAGAAGAGTTAAGAAAATGTCTTGTCTTCTATTTCTCACCAAAGAACACTCAGCTAGTACCACCTGAATCCTAGGACTCCATCCTCACTACAAATAAACATGATATTTTGGCATGTATGCCAAACCACTCAATTGCAGTGCCCTCAAGATCATTATGTCATGAGTCAGTGCACCACTCAGAAAATGGTTCACAGCTGCTTCATACATTCCTTGATGCAGTTCACATGCTTTATATCTTATTTTCATGACACTGAATTTTGAAGGTATAGGTGTATTCTGGAATCACAGCACACGAGGCTTGCCACTGCTCTTCGGTGTTAGCTGAGAGATTTAGCTTAACCAAGGTATTTGGCTTGCCTTCAGGATTACTTATATCTAGAAAATTTTAGGAAGTGAATTCAGCACAGTTCTGCTATACAGCTGTTTACTGAAGTCACAGATAAATACTAACTCCACAAAACACTTCCAGCATTCAAATTGTTCTTATATGCAGCACAAGCAGCATAGGACATCCTACATTTGAAAAGAGCAGGCGGTTATTCGCAAAGAAAGTAGTTTCAAGACAAATCCCATGATGCAACCTTACTGCTGGCATGTATGGTTGGCTCAACGCTCATGGAAATACCAGGGATATCTGTAACAGTGGGCTGTTTTTAAGGACATCTCCACAACAGGAACTTGGCTCAACACTGTCATTAGGTAGATCTCCTCTTACAAAATCTGCAAAGGCTTTGGAGCCATGACACCAACAGCTGTTTTTTCACCTGGAACAGTCCCCCCCCCTCCTAATACCATCAGCAGCCAACTCTGAATACCCATCTCCTTCCTGGCCTTTCAGTAGTTTCCCAAGAACAGAGAGGAGTTCACCATTTCACTGGGCTCAAGGCTAGCAATAAAGCTAACTCAAGTTAGATGCATAAATTCTGTATCCAATTTAAACATTTTCAAGCACTGATGCACTGCTGAACATTCAGGTGCTTACATTTTGGTACTTGATCCATAGCCCACATTAAAGTGTTTCCACCTCAGAAGCACCTGGTATCTCCTACACTTCCCCAGGAAACAAATGAGGCAGCTGAGAAACTCAGCACAGCCACACAAAGGAGTAAGGAACTACATAGAGATAGCTTAGTTTTGCCCTCAGAACTGCTGCATTGCTAATTTGTATAGTGTTTGCTCTGCTCTTTGAAACTGTAAACCATACCAACATTGAAGGGAAATGGGGTACTGGGTCCTCCTCCTCCTCTCACAAGCTGTTTTCTTCCAATGCATTTGCTTTCTTCACTGTGCCAGGATGCTTTGAGCAAGTCATTTCCACAACTGTTTGTCTCTGACTGTCATCATGCAGCAAGAAAATGTGAATTCTATACAATGCCTAGGAAAAACCTGGAGTTCCCTGAACACACACAACTGAAACAGGAACTCCAGAGTAAAGTCCAGCAGTTCTCCAACCACTCCACCACTCCTTGTGTCAACACACTCAACCCTACCCATAGGTTATTCCAGCTCCTTCCATGGCTAAGAATGACTCAATTTCTATTACCACACCTTTTTCTCCACTTGTTCAAGTGTCAGCACAGGCTGTATATCTGAGCAGGTCTGCCCTGTGTTCTTCCCCAAGACAATTTTGCATTTGGTAGCTGTGGCAGCCTTGCCAGCACTGCAGTCTGCTACTCACATAACACTCTTCCTCTGCTTGACTGTCCCAGCAGAGCTTCTCAGCTACTTTCCATCTCCATTCATCCTTCTCATATCAAAGATGAGAAAATAAATGCAGCACTGACAAGATTTCACAGCAATCTCATACAATTTCACTTGTGCTTCTCCTGCAGATATCCACCAAAAACATCCTATGGGACACCTGCCCTTCTTAAGAGCTCCTTGCTAGCAGCTACATTTTCCATCTACTAGAAACTCCATAGTCTTCTCCGTCTCTTTTGATGAGACCTGTTGTAACTCTTTGTACAGTTTCCATTGCTAGGACCCTCCCAGCTGTTTTTCTCCTATGTGACATCTGGATTTTCCTTGGAACTGAATGCCTCTGAACAGATTTGTGACAAGACGCTTGTTAAGTTTAACAAACATTCATCCCCTAATTAACCAGTAAGGGACTTATTAACAGGTTTCATCTAGTCTGCTACTCCTCTCTTGAGCAAAGTATTTCTGCACAGACCTTAAGTCCTGTATCTATAACATATGTCCTCCTATTTGATTTCATCCATGCCATCACCTCTGCTGTGAAACCTAGGAAAAAAAGCCTTTGAATTCCCATTTTTCTTCCTTGAAAGCTCCAGGTTACCAGCCATCCACCCATCACTCCTCTCCCACTCACCTGGATGCCCTGACACCTGTTTGTCATCTCCTTTTCTACCTCACCAGATTCATGTGGGCCACGTGACATAAGTCATTTCCAAATGGAAACTGGAAGATTTGCTTTGTGCCTTAATCTCATTGCAGAGCTTTCCTTCACCCCAAAGTCTGATTCTCTTGACTGTTCTGGCACCATCCTTAAAGCCCTGGCTATCAAAGGGCTGCTTCTTCATAACTCGGTCCTCCTTTTCAGCCTGGAGGAGGGCAACAGCACCTCTCTCCCATCCTTCTGACATTAGTATTCATTCACACAGGCCTAGTAATTAAATCCCTTATGCTTGTCTTCTCTCCACACAAAAGAAATCCAGTAATTCTAGCACTAATGGCATTCAAGAACTATTATGGCCTATTCAACATCAGATTTTGCTCAATAGAGCTGACTGATAAACTAATACAACCAGCTACTGAAGTTCATTTATTTCATAACAGATGGAGTTGCTTTCTCTGCTGTTTTGCACTGAACAGCCACAGAAGTAAAAACACTTTTGAAGTTCTTCTATAATTTCTTTATAGATTACCAAAACTGCTGTTGGTAACTGCCTATGGACATAAGAAAATTACATCCAAGGGAATATTTAACATGAAAACCCTCTCCAATCAAAAAAAGGGTGAAAAAAGGCTTCTGGTACATACCTCAGACTATTTATTAGTGAAAGGGCATTTGTAAATATCACAGAATCAATATACCTTCACATCAAATACCTGGCCATGAACAGTATTTTATTTTGTTGTTTTTAACCTGCTCAGTCCTGCTGAATAGCCTTAAGCACCTGCAAGCCCCAAGGAGTCAGACAGACCTACAGACAGGACCACGGAAGTAAGAAGGAAAGGCAACTGGAGCTAGCAGTCAAACCAGCAAGTTAAAACCAGTGCAGACACAGCCACACAGAGAAGCACCTGTGCTGGACTTCAGCATCTCTCTCTGTACCTCCAGCAACTAAATCAGGCGTTGGCTATATGCTGAATTAATTCTCCTTAAAACAGTTTAACATCTCTATTCCCCAAGACACATGCAGCACCTGCACATACACCTCCTGCACTGCCCACTTCTATATCCTTCAGACTATCCCACTCCAAAACACCAATCTGGCTTTCAGACCCAAATAATTAATACTTCACCAGCAGATAAGGCAGAGTTTCAGCTGTGGCTATTACTTCACCACAAGTGGAATAAATACCTGTAACACACCTGCCCTTTTAGTAACTCCATGCAATTATTTCATGACAGAGCTGTCACAGACAGCAGTAACCCACTTATTAAAAACTGTATGCAACAATACAACATAGCAATGAAGAGGTTTTCATGTTTTAAAATACAGAAACGTTCATCTCACGAGCCCTAGGAAGTAACATCAGCACTTATAAAAAAAAAGTCACTTAGTTTATCTGCTCTGCTACAGGCAAAGACTGATACAGCTGCCTGCCAGGTCCTGCTGATTCATGATGAACTAGGGTAAAAGAGATGCTGGTTAGCTCTCTCTACACACCATTAAGCAACTTAGCTCAAGCTCAGGCTTGGTGTGCTATCAAATACTTGAACCTGCACCCAAACATTATATCTGAGCAAGCAGTAAACCCATCCAAACAGCAGGCAACAACAGGAACTTCCTGGGAAGCTTTCCTAATGGTTATTAAGAGTGAAAGAGGCCAAATTTATAAGAGCTCAAGTGCTTAAAATAAGAGTCACCATCTGTAGCTAGCTCATGGCTTCACTTCCAGCTCCATCACTATTTCATACTGGCTGTTTTGTTTCCTGGCTGTCCAAGTGATCACTTGCCTCCTACCCTAATACCACAGCGATTACAACATCTTGTTCCCCACTCTACCAAGAGCCAGCTGTCAGCATCTTGCTCCTGGCTGAACGTGGTGTCAGCAGAGGGCTGCCATGGCCTTGGTGACAGCTGTCTGATGAAGAAGTGACAGAAAGCAGCAACAGCTACTTGAGAGAAAACCTTGTTGTGTTTTCTAATCCAGTGGGGGTATCTGCACTGGAACTATGGGTAGCATGTAACAGCTCTGCATAAGCAAGGGCCACACATTACGTTTCTCACAGGGGTAATCCTATAGAATTAAAGTAAGTATTTTAATGAATACGTACAGAGAGTAAACGTTTCTGTGGACTTTGTAAATATTTACACATGCTTAATTATATTTTGGCTGCAACCTGTAAAAGCTTTCTTTTAACAATAATACCTCCCACTGAAGTGGCTGACACCCCCGTCAAAAAAAATCCACAGCCCAAGTTTGTTTTGCTTTCAAATCAATGCTTAAAGCAAACTTTCAGTGAGAAGGGCAAAAAAAAAAATATCTCCTGAATACACAAATGATGGTTTGGAACACTTATGTGAGGTATCTCTAAATGAGATGGAGGTAGCCAGAGAGTCCAACCAAAGGAACCAGTGCAAGAACCTTAAAGAAGAAGAATGAAGAGACAGAAGTTACACAGAAGAACTAAATCTGAATGTTTAACAGTTGTAGTCAACTTAAATAGCCTCAGAGACTATATGAAAGCTTTGTGCTATGGCTGAATATACTTTCAAGCACTGCCTAGAGGTCATCAATCTAACAAAAATAAAGCGAAGACTGAAAAGCTTAAAAAAAAACATAGTTCAGAAAAAAAATCTAAGCCAAACAAAACATAAGATGTCCCAGCACCAGCACTACCTGAAACTGTTAAGACACCATTCATTCTGTCAGAAAACATTTCAGCTCCAGAACCACCAGCTAGTAGTCTACTGCAGACCTGCTGCTCTTCTAGTTGGTACCAACCAGCAAAACTACAACCCCTTCTGCACAGCTTTAGACTGCAAAGCATCCTGCCTTCTCCTACCCTAATCACTGGGTAAAGCAAATGGCAATAACAAAATCCTAGAGTCCTTCTGTCCTCACTCAAACACTTGGTCCAAAGACCACTCATAAGTCCCTGTGCAGCCTTCACTGCTCTTTCTGATCCAGCCTAATTTTTTCCCCAGCTTCTACAAGTAAGCAGACTTCTCTAGCTCCTTAGGATCTTTTCAACAGCAGCAACGGTGCAACAAAATAAATGAAAACTAAAAGTTCATTTTATCAATGAACTGGGTTCAACCCAGCAAGCTAGAAAGTACCTTTACCAGCAACACTCTCCAAGAGTTAGGCATCAAAGATGAGAAGCAGCCATAAACTGCTCTGCTCAGAGGGAGACAGCATTCCAGCCATTATTTATACACACCATGCAAAAAAACTAGTGCTGCAAAGGTGAAGATAAGGCAGATGCACTTCATCAGCACTCTTCATCATAAAGATGAATTTGGTCTTGGCAAGACTGAGGAATAAACAAGTCAGGAACATACATGCTAGGATGACATACAAAAAGTAACTAAATCCAAACCCAAAACAGCTACAAGATAACAGGAACCTGTTCCTGCTTGCTTTAGTCCAAAGTGGAAAAATCCAGTGGCTGCAGGTAATCAAACCAAGGTATGCCTTCCTCCAAGGGGCAACTAACTCCCAAAACTTCTCTGAAGCCTAACAGGCATTATTAGCATTAAAGCCAGGAGTTATCCTGCCAGTAAAAGTTACTAAAGGAGGAAACATTTAGAGCTTATACAAGAGGTTCTTCTGCCACACACCATGCAATTCATCTGTTTACACATCATGCCTGCCAAAACATTTATTACTACATTAATGTGCAATGTGGCTGCTTACCTCTCCATCAGCTTCTCTTTATCCCAGTTGAAATGGCTAAGCAGTATTCGAGTGATAGTTGCTGGATTCTAGAAGAAAAAAGAAAATTGAATAACTGTTTTAACACGTTAAAATGGCATTGTGAAAATCCCAAGCAAAGTTTTAAATAATAAGGATGTCAATGTGTTCGAGAACTTATTGTCTGCACAAATGATGTTAGCATACACTGGAAAAGGAGTTTGGGCAGACAGAAAAGGTCCAGTATCTCAATGCCCCACATGCTTACACAACATAAAACCAGGATGCTGCTACAATGCAGAAAGGGCAACTGGTCTGGAAATAGTCAACTTTCCTTTCTACAAGCTTTTCCTCCAACTTCATCTCTCCCTTCCAGCCAAGGGTTTGCGACAAGGACCCCAACAGAAGCCATCTCTTACACCCCAGAATTGTGCCTTAATTCCCTAAATCCACACCGCTCCAGCTCAGTCTGAGGACTGTTCACACACAGTGCAGGCAGTGGTGAGCAGCCCAGGACTGGCTGCATGTCCTCTGCCATCTGACACCAAAATGGAAGTTTGCCTCGGGGCAGATTTTCAGCAGACTGTGAGGCTGCTGAAAAGTAGGACACAAAACAGCAATGTGATTTCAGAACCTGCAGGCTATAGCTGCAACTTCAAGCTGCCAGAAGCCAGCCCAAGCATCAGTCCCACCCTCATCTACTACACATCTGCACATCCTGCACTTGCCATCCCACGGGAGTACAATTTTTTTTTTAATGCTGTAACACTGCACATTTACCTCCTTGATAATTGATTTTTTTCCCCTCTAATCCCTGATAGTCCCCAATCTCCTTTATTGCCTGACCACACCACTAGCTGCAGCAGCACGAGGTTCAGGGCAGGAATAAGAAGCTAGGGACCAGCAGGACAGCATCTTTCAGCAGCAACACCAATATTCACTGAAACAGAGCCTCATAGATAAAACGTGAGCACAAAGAACTAGCCGTGCAGTGTTTGCTATATGTCACACTCCTTTCCCTCTTCAGTGTGTTCATACGCTCATCAATACCAGTGCAGTTTAAGACCAAACTAAGAAAACCTTCCAGCCTAAAAAACTCACATGAAGCAAAGCAGCTTTAGAAACTCAGAACAGCTCATTTAAACGTGCACACTTCCTAGAACTAAGTAATCAAAGGTGAAAATTCACTTTTCAGCAAGCAAGCTGATCTGTAAGTGAGCTTGGTTTGAACACCAGCTCCCAGAGCAAGCACAACTCCTGCTCTGATGAAATCTCCATTTCTCTAGGACACATCTTGCCCCAAAGCAGAGCTCGATGTACCACCCTATACAGATGTACACAGCTGTAAGCCACTCGATAATTCAAGTCCCTCACCCACACCACTCCATAGCTACAAGTGGGGATTACCTATTAATTGCTTAGCAGGCTAAGGGGGTGACTGATGCAGTGTCTGAGTTTTCTATTTCAAAGAAGACAGACGGACAAGTTTTCTCTGTTCTGAATGGTAAGTTATGCTGGTAGCAAGGAAATAAATTGGTCTGCAGTGAGTATCAAGCATCACAAATCCAACACAAATAAGTAGCTCTCACTGGCTTGCTGGGCTTCAGCTTCATGTAGCTACAGCACAATTTGTTTAGTGTTAACTGAATAAAAAAAAGGAAACAGCAGCAGCACGACAAGCTCCTACCAGAAATAGCTGCTTGGCCCATCCACAATCTGAAATGTAAAACCTCACTAGGTGCTTCACTGATACAGAGGAATAACACTGCTCTGCCCTTGTTATATTGCATGCAGGAACTTAATCCGTGCCTGCGTCACGCAGGGAGGACCCAAGGAGAGGAGGGAGGCAGCGATGACAGGCTTGGTTTGCAAAATACAAGTCCCAGATAAATGCAAATGCAAAAAGCTCTGGCATGAGGGACTGGCCTAATTCTTGGCCAGGCACACCTGGGAGGTACAAGTAACAGCTGCTCAGCATTAACTGCCTGCACACACATCCTTCTGACAGTTATTTGGGAGCAGCTCTGGATCAGATAAATCCCAGCAACCACCCCAATGAGAGTCACAGAGCAGCCCTGTCCCTCACCTGGGTTGTAAGACGCTCTCAGTTGTATCCACGGTTAAAACAACACCAAAATAATTGAGTTCCAACCCCTGCTTTGATACTGGTTCTGCTACAGCTCTGCAGCAGCACTATGTGAGACATCAGCAGTCACTTGGGACACCTGCAAGCATTACCAAAGCATCCTGTGGATGCTGCTGTCACACACACACACAGTGTCTCCCCTCCCATCCCGACCAGACAGCTCCCCACCTGCACACAGGATCACGCTCTGGCTGCAGCCCCACAGGGATTAACCATGAGCAGGCCCCAGCACTGCTCAGACAGGATTACTGCCGTGCTGGGAGAAGCCTGCTCTTACAATGAGCATCTTTTGTTTAACAAAAAATAAAATAACGACTGAGTGAAGCAGCAAGAAGCAGATGGGAAACTAAGGGAAAGCAAACGCATTCAGACACTCCGTTTTCATTCAGACGCAGTTTGACGAAAGCTGAAATAGATCTCATTTACAACAGGCACCCATTAAATTCTCCACATTGAGCCGAGGACAAGTGGCTGGAGCTCAGGGCAGCGAGCCTGTTGATATCCTGATAGAAATGAGAGCTGAGGAGCGCAGCCATTTTGTTGAAATTCTCCGGGCACTCGGAGATGTGCTGTCACAACATCCAGCAGCCACAACGCCGAGCTCTGCCCAGTCAGACACAGGCAGGCTGCAGCTGAGGTTTTGTTTAGGTTCACAAAGCAGCCAGGTCCCAGTCTGCTTCAAACAGATTCCAGCCCCCCCACCCCTTGCGGAGGTATTAACACTTACCATTTGTATCTACACTATGATACTTAGACTCGCTGATGCACACAGGATACATAAGGAAGCTACAAAGTCCAGAAGTCACATCTGGACTTCTCCCAAGAAGCAGCACAAACTGAAACAAAATTCTTTGATTTAGCAGGATTTCAGGAGTTGGGTCACAATTGCCCGAGTTCCATTTTTTTGGCCACCTAAATAAAGGCACAAAGGCAAGGGAGGAACCTGGATGCACAAAGACATTAAGTGAATTATAAAACAAAGATTATGAGGACATCAGCTTAAAAGTGAATTTCCAAGCAGAGTAATTTGCTGAATGACAGTTTGCAGTGCTTGATCCATTCATGTCTTCATCTGTCACAACAAGCTGCGTGGTTTTTCCAGACAACAGCATCTTTCAGATTCCAGCTTCTCAGCACGTGCTGGGAGTAAGCTGCTGTTCCAATTGGAGCATTCACTCCAGATAAAAACCATTTACTAACAGCTCATCTTAAGCCTCGTTCTCCAACAGAAGACTTTCCCATCTCCTTCACACTTGGTATTGATGAATTCATTTTGTTTCTTTCCATTTCATGGCTTTGTGTTGTGCTTTTTAATCATGGCAAGTTTTCATCCTAGCTGCAAGATTTATTTCCTACCAGCAGCAGCTTGCTCAGACTTGCTCCATCAATACGAACTTGATGCTGCTTCCAGTTTGGTTTTCAACAAAGCTGCTCCAGTAGTCATGAAGGAAAGCACCTGGTTTGATGATATCAAAGTGCTTGAGTGCAAAGATGAAGACTTTTGCTTGCTAGTGAAACATCACACAAACTGGTGGGAAAGCAATGGGTTGCCAAAGAAAGAGGTCAAAATTCCACCTGTGTGAAACAACCAGGCAGACATCTGCTTGGTGTCATGCCACCACTGTAAATATTTCATCAGTGAAAAACACAGCACTTGCCAGCAGAGAAGCACGGAGTGGAAACTGCAGCTGCCCTCTGAGCACGTGCAGGATCGAACGGCATCTCCCAGGCTTCCCAACGCTGTGTGCATGCAACGTGGCACAGAAAGGAGAATAACCAAAATAACCAACATGCCACATTTGACAGCAGATGGACTAGGAGCAATTTCACCATGAGAAGATTCGGAAGATTTCTTGGTCCATTCCAGATTTCTGGCTTGCCTTCACTGCAGCTCAGCATTGGATGCACTGCTCTCAGGATGGCTCCAGGCTGCAAGGGATGGCTCAGCACAGGGAACACTCATCTGCATTAAATGCCACCACCGATCAGGAGCCAAACATCCCAACAATCACTCAGTTACTGCAAACCCTGCCAGGCTTACACTGTCACTGCTCTCTGAAGACCAACAGCTCACTTTCCACTTGCAGCACAGTGCAACCAACAAAACGCACCAGGCACTGCATGGCTGTCTCCTTGGTCAGCCAGTAGCAAAGTTAGCACTGAAAGCACTAAGTTCTGCAAGGACTAGATCACCTACTCTGTTCTAACACCACTGCTCCTCACTTCATATCTCCATACAGGTAACTCTGTATGTTTATCCCTAAGCGTTTAAGACAAGCTTTTAACCAAAACTGCATTACAGAAGCACTGTCACCATAGGGTTTGCATTGCTTTACAGGCGTGCTGAGAGATCTTTGTTTGGGAAGATCCATTCACCTTTATTCTTACACCAGACAATTGCAGGAAATCTCACAAACAGAAACCCATTTCTAGCAGCTTAATAAAACTCTCAGGAACCAAACGCAGAAGATGAGATCTAAGCATGGAGCACTTCCAGGAGTTGATCTCCTGAAGGGTTTATCTTCAGGCTCACTAGTTTTTAAGAACACTGAGTGCTCTGAAAAGCTGCTAGAAAACTTTTGTGTAACCTAATATAGCTTGGCTCAGTTACAGACAGCGAGAGTGCTCTGTGAGAAGACGAGGACAGCAGCAGAACACACCAGTCCACCACTGCTCATCCATCCTCTCTTCTGCCAACCCTGAGGCCTGGAAGAAATCTGCATCACAGTGCACTTCTGCCAGCCATGTCACAGCTTATGGACGTGGACCCCCTCCAAAGTCTGCCTGAAACTGTACTAAGAAACCAGTACTATTCACATTACATCCCACTTATGATATCTTTGCATCCTACAATCGTATCAAAGCCATGCTAAAGTATAGTTTCTAGCATAGAATCACCCAAGTTTACCATCTTGCACTTCCAACCAACTCAGCACGAATCCAGGCTAACCCCCTGCCTATTGCTGCTGTCCCCTAGGTGCTATCCACTGCATATCCAATACATCCATCAACTTCAGCCTCATCTCCTTGGCTTCCAATATCTGACTTCATCTCATTAATTGCCCTTCTCACATCATCTCTAATTCCGAAAATTAAGTTCTGCAGAATTATTGAATTAGTACCATTACGTGATAGCATCAGATCGTAGCTTGATATCAAGATCTCAGTTTGTAGTAACCTATCTGCACTTTGCTGATTGTTTCTAGCTGATGAACATACACTCTTCTAGCAGAGGAAGATAATAAAAAGCAACTTCGGAGAAAATTCTATTACTTGAGTTAATTGGTTCAAGAGAGAAAAACGAAGCAGTCAGCTGCTTCACATTTTCTCAGAGCCTTTTGGAAAGTTTTCAGGTTAATGATTAAAAGCCACAACAAAAAACCATTGTCTAACAAAGCTTTTAAATCTGAAAAAAAAAATCCTAAAGCAACAACTCCGGGATGAATTAGCAAATTTGGGAATGCTGAAGCTGAATTCACACTGTAATACTTCTAAATAAGAGAACATTGGACACACTCGCTATGCTTAAATGTGTTTTCCAACAGCTGCACAAGCTCCTCCAGCAGCTCAACAAATGCACAACTGAGTGCTAGGGAAGGCTGTACCGAAGCTTTCAAGTACGATCAACCTTATACCAAGAGATCTACGGTTTGAAAGAGATATTAATCACTAATTGACATATTCCAGTTGAAGAACATTTTGGCTTTTACCTCTTTACCTCATCTTCTAGGAACAAAGGCAAACCTTTACAGAACAAAGACCCAAGGCTGAGGCACTGTGAACCTGGACAAGTCACGCCCCTGTACTCTACCCGAGCTCTCTGAACATACACGCTTTCACAAACAACATCCCACTACCAATACATTCAGATCACAGCATGCTGTAGTTTCACTGCCCCCAGAAGCAGTGTCACACCAAGTACTTTGCTCCTTCTGGTGGTTCCCATCATGAGAAATCCCCATGTGTCACATCTATAGTTTCCTAAGTTGCCACTGAGTGACTATAGCTGACACTCTGGGAGAACCGGAGTGGGAGCACATGGGTGCTGGGTATGTTTCAGAATAGGGTAATTCAGCCCACTGCCTCCCACTCACCAATTCGCGAAGACTTGCCTTAAGAGTAGGAGAAGGTGTTGGTATCATTTCTTCATAATTCAGTCAGTTTACTATTTCAGTGGCTCCTTAAGATCTTCCACAGCAGAGGAAGAAAACGGCGTACAACCCAGTGACTGTGCTATATAAGGGCAACCCTGAAGTCAAAGGACCCATGGCTTCATCACTTCCCATTCCCACCTGACAATACACACAACTGAACTGTTACTGAACTGTTTACCTCCATGTACTGCAAATGGATCCCACTGTACCAGACAGAAGAAAGCTGCTGGTTTTCTGTAGATCATAAGCATCTCCAACAGCAGAAAGAAGCACTATTTGTTATGTTTAGTCCCACAGCAGCCTAGAAGACACACGTGGTTATTGTTTCTTATCTCAAACCTGTAAGACAATTCACTTATGTGGGGCTTGAAGGAAACGCACAGCATTGGTTCAAGAGGAACAGGAAAGTATTTTTTAACACAGAAAGAAACGACCCTGAATGACAGCTGGAATTAACAAGCTGGGTAAAGGGGCTTTGCAGGTTTACTTTGACCCAGACCAATGCCAGGACCAAGATCAAAGCAAGGCCAGACAGCTGGGTTGGCACAACTGGGACAAGAGGGACTTGCTGCCAACGAGCCTCTGCTTGTGAGATCAGCCTGCCAAGCACCACATGACAGCATGTCCAAGTTGGGTTCTCCCCATGTTAACAGGTTTTCTGGATTTCCACATCCCAGATGGCTTCAAAACATATCAAAGTACAATCTGATGCACGTTGCAGCCACTGTTCTCCTGCAACATCCCACAAGCAACTTCAGCACTCATCCCAGAACACGTCATTCAGAAGGCTCATGTCTCATCCAGACGAATACAAGATTGGCCAGAACAGCCTATGGATAATACAGCTTCCTTTCTGCTGCTTAAGCACCTGGCCAAACCACTCCAGGACTGAACAGACAGTAAAAGCCTTAGGAGGACGTTGTGAGCATATTTGGGAAGGTATCAGAAACAGGACTCCTCCTGGGGAAGACATCAGTGCTGCACCAGCCATACAACCACACAGAACAAGTACGAAAATCTGCTTTTCTGAGGGCAGCTACACAAAACAAGAATATCCTCCAGGCTTTTCTCAAACAAACCAGACCACCACTTCATTCTCAAAGATCAATTACTGTACATTAAAAATCTGTATGCTGTAATGGAGTTGTATCTGACTGAAAAATCTGTTACACTTAAAAAAAAAACTGCACTAAAGTTATTCCTGGAAGTTTATCCCATAGTATGTCATGATGTCCAAACACTAAAATGTTTTTGAAGAAAAAACATTTTGCATTCAAGAAGTAATACCACTGCATGCTTCAAGTGGGTAGAAGTCAGGCAAACAACTAGGATGAGAGCATTTCTGACACCCACTGCACCAGCACACACACCGCAAAGGGTGAATTCCTGACAGCTTTTATTCTCCCCCTCCCCATAAGTGACAATTTCCATAGCAGATCTGCCTATAGGGTCAAATGTATGCCAGAACAATAACAACTAATTGATTTTCTGGATTAGTGTGCAAGTTCTCTGGAGAAGCCTCTGGCCTCTCAGACCACTCCTTTGCTGGTCTCACCAGTTCTCCCAGGCAACGATTAAAGAAAGAGCGACTTGTCTTCAGATGGCACACAAGCAGATGATCACATCCCATGGATACTCAGCCTAAATGTCTCCCAACACCAGTTAAAACTCAATGGTCAGACAATCTGTCTCCCATCTACTTTTGTTATTGGGCACCAGGAGAGCATCTATACCACCAGGGCACAGACAGATTTTATCACAGGTGAAAGACAACCCAACCCAACTGTGGGCTGTCCCAAGTTCACCGCCACCACAACTCCTCAAAAATCAATGGTTTCCCTGACAAAACATGGGTTCCGTGCACAGACCTTCACCCAGAAGACACGGTGGACAGATGTGTGCTTCTCACCTGGCAGCTGTTGCACTGTTTGCTTATCCAGTGCTTTGGTCTTCTAAGAAATCAGAACAAAAGCAAAGGCTAACTTCTGTAACCAAAGTCAGAGCTCTTGGATTCACCAGTACTCGTGAGGTGAAATATTGTGCAAAAGCCTCCCAATAAATAACATGCTTATGTAGGCCATGCCCTCAATCTGGACTTCCACTTCAGTACATTATAATTAACATCTTCCAACAACCAAGATAGACAGGAAGTAGAAAATGGTAAGCCAAAGTAACTTCTTGGATGAGCAGCATACAAGTAGCACTCACACAAATCGATTAAGTTAAAAATTGATCAGGAAAGTTAAACAAAAACTATCCCAATTAAAAGAAAACCTCTCACTGCAGAGATCAGGTTCTCTCTAATATATGTTGATACAGTCACCATGGATTGCAACCGTTAACCCCTCTAGAGATGCACAAGGGATGAGAAATACAGACTTAGAGGAAGAACATTTAGCCAGTAGCATTTTATAAGAGAATTTTTAGGAAGCAGAAATCCTTCATATCCTTCATCTTATCTTTCCTCCCCAGGCTTAGGTTTGGTGAGGATCCAAATGCGACAAATCTCCTTCTCTAGCCCTAACTGCTTCGGATTCTGTCCCTTTCCTAAAGCAGCACACATTTAACAAGCTGTTCACTCTCAGGAACATTAGGACAGAGAAGAAATCTCCCCCACTCACCAAAGCAGCAATTCACATACAACTATAGGAAAAAAAAATAACACATCTTGCTTGGGCTGCTGTGACTTCTCCATCACTGCAGAAAGGCCCTGGGCTCCTTTACACACTGGCTACTGGCTGAAAGTGCTTTGGCACACATGTGGTGTCACCTTGAGAAACAAGAAGCAAGTCCACTCCAGCACTGCCCATGTGTAGCCTACAAAAACAAACAAAATTAGTGATCATAACACTTTAAAACTAGATAGACCCATGAAATGATCAGAGATGCATCTTGGGGATGTAATCTTTGGCAACACTTGCATTTTGGCAAAAGCCCCAGAGCAGATCTGGTTATAGAATATATCACTTCTCCACAGAAAATAAGCTATACCTGCAAAAGCACTTTTTTTTTTTTCCTGGCAGAAGCTGCATCTGCACCAGGAAAGCCTGCCAATACCCTTTCCCCAACAAGCCTCTTCTAGCTCAGACCATTTATAATGATGACTTTGCAGTTTATTTACCATATTACACTCATTTAGCCTCAGTTAGTTCCACAACCAGCAAAACAGAGCTCCAGCAACATCCCATTTTACAAGCCAGAATTTCTTCTCAAGAAGCGATTTTGCCTGTTCACACCTCAAACAGAAGCCACTGCTAAAGAAAGGACATTCTGGAGGCATGAAGGGTTTGGCAATCCATTTGTTCATTCTCATTCACATCCTCTAAGAACACCAAACTGTAACCGCAGCCTCCATCTGCTGCACTTACTACCTGAGCACAATTGAGTTGGAGAAGCATTCTACTGGGATTCAGCACAACAGACACAAAACACAGAGCAGTGGCAGAGAATAAGAAACCACTCCCATTTTTTTCCCATCATTTTCTCATTTAAGGAAATTACACTCTGGTGCCTGCAGATGACAGATCCCAAACATCCCCAAGTTGCTCCTTACACAGTTTCAGTATGAGGCATCTCAGAAATCAGCACCAGGTCTTTGCACTACATTTGCCTCCCAGCAGCTTCCTGGTAGCACCATGAAACCATCTGCAGCTTACCTCCCCAACTGAAGATAAATTATCTTTCATTTCTTAAATGCAACAGTTCGAGACCTGTATCAAGCTATACTTAATCATCATTGTCTTACCTAACTACACTTACATTTACTGTGAGCTATCTTGGTTAAACATAAAAATATCTTCAATTATTAATTTCAGCTCTTAGCAATACAAATAAGGAAGTTTCAAATACATCATTTTTCCAAGTAAGCTTAAAAAACGAGCATCAGAAGAGTCTTTACAGAATACGCTAACGCATATAAAATATGCATTAAATAATAAATGTTATTTAAATAAAATATCTATAAAATGGAAAAAGAAAGCCTCAAGTTGCTCAGAGAGCCTTTCAAGTAATCACAGAAGTATTATTAATTACACAAACGAGGACATTAAACATGTTTGTTCATTGGATGTTCTCAGTAATTAGAAATTGTTACTTAATACTTCTGGATGTGAGCACCAGGTAGAATTACACTTTGAAGACTTCCACTTCACACAAAAACCAGTTCCACGTTAATGGCACCTATTGGGCTCACTTACTGAGGAATGCAGAGCGAGAGCGAGAACCTGCATTCTTCATTTTACAGTAAGAACTTACTGCCTGGGCTTACTGGAGTTTGCAAGAGCTCCCAGAAGAACCACCAAACAGCTGACTATATGCTGGAGTGTTCTTCCCAGCTCTTTTTTAATACAGTCAGCACTCAATCTAGCTTTGAAATACACTGACTGGCAAAGCTCTGTCACTCCTGAGTTCCTATTCTGGCATCTCATGGCACCCTGGGAGCCTTCTCTTTGGGTCCCTCGAGACATAGATCTGACACATGCTCACTTATTCTAAAAACAAAGTTGTTAATTCTTCATATTTCTAGACTACTCCCTCCACCTCCCTGGCTCTCAGATCCCAAAGACT
Organism: Phasianus colchicus; assembly: GCF_987193195.1. Lineage (NCBI taxonomy): Eukaryota > Metazoa > Chordata > Aves > Galliformes > Phasianidae > Phasianus > Phasianus colchicus. The sequence continues at coordinate 1,931,763 of NC_143447.1, read as the reverse complement.
CAACAGGATATAAATCATTAAGACTTCAGTTATTCTTCTCACCCTGTGTCGCAAGGGAGGCCATTCACTCATGAGAATTCTCCTATTCCCCCCAAATCCCTCTCCACATTTGTTTGCCAGACAAAGGAACACTGATTGCTTTCCTATTTTGTTACACAACATACACAATCCCAAGTTATCAGCTGCAGAGGAGATCTGAGCGTACAACAGTCATCCAGAGCACTCTCAGAAGTTACATGTGTACCTAGAACTCTATACAAACTCCAAATTTGCTATCAAAGTTGAGCCTCAAGCTCACACAATTTCTTTTGCTGCCAAGCATTCAACCACTATGACTTCAGGTCAGGAAAACAGGACAAAGTGACTGCACAGGGTCAAACAGCAAACTGGCTGATGGCTGGGGAGAAGCAGTGCATTTAACCACTGATCCTATCCCTTACCTGGAAGGAAATGACCAAAAGAAGTACTTCACTCTGTTTCATCCCCATCCGTGCATACATCAAAGCAGCACAGGAACAGTAGAATCAAGTGTGCTCCCCTGTGATTTTTACATCACAGGCATGTTCAGATACCAACTACTTCCTCTCTGAAGAGGTTTTGCTCAAGCAAACAGGCCAGCTGCACTCGGTCAGGGCAGCTCATGCAGATTCCTCAGCACAGCCCTTCAGAGGCCAACCCAGCTCACAGCACCAGGTAGAAGTGAAAACCTTCAGAATCATTTCAAGTTTCCCTTTTTTATTTATCTGGGAAGAAAGTCTCTTGCTGCTCTCTCCTTAAGAACACACAGCCTTAAGTTTGAAATCTTTGAACTATGACCCAAGGAAGTTATTTTGCCAGCTAACTATTTTCAGGCACAACTATACAAACCCTTTTCATTCTGCACTCAGAGTGCATTCTCCACTCCAGAACAACTTCAACTGTGCTGAGGCAGAATCCTCTTAGCTGGAGCTCCTGCTCCATCCTGCTCAGGTGCTGGAAAAGAGTTAAATCTTGGCATCCCTTCCCTGGTGAAGCAACAAACAAAACATTATTAGAGAACATTATTGATAGCAAGCATAGGGAACTTTCCTCATGTGCAATAAAGGCAATAAACAAATAAACAAGCTTTTAATCCCTAGTGTTGGAGATTACCACTCTCCAATTCCCAAGCTCCTCAAAGCAATCAAAGCTGGATCCCTCCCCATATCAAGAGGCACGTTTTTTCACGGTGCCCCAGAAGGTAGAGGGTACTTCAGCCCCCCAGATAACCAAGTGAGTCGGAAGAAAGCCCTTTTCTCCTTTGCATTTGAGTCACAGCCACCTTCCCAGACTGTCTGGTTTTGCAGCAAGGTGGCCAACGAGGCACTGCAATGCAACCCACTTACACAGGGCACAGCAACGTGACCAGGGCAGGAGGCTATGGCACAAGAGAAAGCAGCAGTATTTTTCCTGAAAAAAAAAGTCTCTGAATGGCTTATTAGTCTCCCTCTTGTTCCAAATACTGTTGAAAATACCTAGACTCAGAATTTGAAATTATTCCTGATGTGTCCAAGAGTTCTCAGCCTCTTTAGGGTGCAGATACCTGTGTGACCCACTGAGCTCACACTGAATAACAACACTGCACACCACAGCAAACTACCCTGAATACCAGACCTGGTTACTCAGCAGTACTGTGTCATGTAAACAAGGGACCTCATCTGAAACTGTCAGAGTTCTGTGGACATCTCAGATTCTAAAAGGCCCCAATTTGGGAAGCACAAACAATGTTGAGCCAAGTTACACATGAAGATCAGCTTCTTAAGATGCCTTCAATAGCAATTCTCAAAGCGTTCATTTAGCCAGTAGCCATCACAGCTCCAGATCAAAAGCTAAAAGCAAGCTGAAGAACAAAGCAGGAGCCAGGCAAACTCAAGGCAACATTCCCAACTAAAAAAAAAAACAAAAAAAAACCCAGCACGGTGATGATTTCAGTACCAGAATTTCCACCACCAAATTAAGAAATACAATTTTGCTCTGGCTCTGACATCAGTCCCTTCATGCTCCTACACCAGCTCCTTCCTCAAACACGCAGCATCTGTATTCCAGGCTGCACTCAAATGCACCATTTGGCATTCCCAAATAGCTGTGAACCTGCCGTGTGCATTTTACAATAAGTGAGGCTGCAATCTCTTGCAGCTGCAGAAGCTAGAGTGATTTCACGAAATTCAACAGCACTACACACCCTTATAGATACAAGCCTCCAAACATTCTTCATGGACTCCAAATAACACAGCACAGACAGCCACAAACAAGAGAAAACACCACCTGCAATATCCTCAGATCTCATGTTAGCACAACCCTGAAAGGAAAAGACTCTTCAACATTGTTTTTGCATGAAGGCTTGTGACTCACAATTACAGCAGGAGCACAGGTCAGAGTGTAGAGGTCGCTCCCTCCAAGCAGGCTCTTACAGCTGGCACCAACTCTCCTCGTTTGCTTCATCTCACCGTGGAGCAAGAGGAAAGAGCTTGTTTTCCAGAGACCTGGAAATGATTCAACAGGTGGCAGGGGGACCTGCAGAGGTGCAGTATGGGGAGCTGCTTCTCATTTATGAGCTTATCACATCAAACTGAAGCCCCAGTCCTCAGCTCTCATCTCAAGCAGCACTGTCAGACTGGAGTGCTGTGCACCACGCTCCCGAATCTAGCACAGCTCACCAGAGAGCACTGGGCAAGTAGGCCTGAAAAGACACAGCCCTCCCATGCCATGCCACAGCAACACAAAAAGCATCCTAAATTTGAGTTTGTTTCCTATTATCAGGTTTTAATTCCTGCAAGTCTAACACTAAGGAGTGGGAGCCCGGGATAAGTATAAAGATGTGAGCTATTGTTTTGTATTTAATTATGCTTTTAACAGCCAGAAACAGTTCTTGTTTCACATCAAGGACCACAAACACTGCCACAACTTGCCCACCCCCAATATACAGCAGAAATGCAGCTTCTGCTTTGTGTGGCACCTGTGGTTCCAGAATTAAACTCACAGGGAATACCAGTGGCTGCAGCTACAATTTGTTTCTCTTCTCGTTTATAAACAAACATTTTAAAAGAGCTAAAAAAAGAACAAAGTGTTTTCAGTTTCATTTTGCAACTGCCCCCAAAACACGCCAGTCCACCCTGCAGCCACACTCCCACCAGAGCTGCCTGCTTTGTTGTGATTCCTGCACATTGGGGGAACAGAGCAGCCTGGCATCAGCTTTCACTCATGGCCAGCCATGAGATTTACATCTGGCCTAAGAGAAACAGAAAGCTAAAGTACAAAGCCAACGGGTCACTGAAGCACGAGGTTTAGCTTACTCTGGAGACTTCACAGATAGAACAGACTTTTCTACCCTGACATTCTGAAATTTGTAATAGATCTAAAAGAATATATATTATATTCAGAATTACAAGAATTGGCAGCCAGGGAACAGATAATGTCATTTCCAAAAGCCTCACAGTGATGGCTTGTAGCAGATTTCAGGAGCTCTTTGTCACAATGGAGTTTATTCCGTTCCTTGGAAACATTAAACACATTCCTCCAATAATGAAACACCTTATAAACGCCGTGTGACAGCACTGTGGAGTTTAACAAAGCATTTCCTTCCAGCATCATAACATTTAGGGTCCCAACTGGATTTAATCATCAATAACCAACCACACAGAATGAGAAGGCAGAGGCTGGCAAGCTCACCTGGTGCAGGCAGAGCAACAGACCCGAACATGAGCAGCATCGGCCTCCAGTGCTTCCTCCCACAGCCTCCTACCTAATGCTTGACAAGCAGCTTCAAGCACTCAGGGGTTTCAAGATGACATTTCTAACATTAAATACAGTCTACAGCACAGCCCTGCATGACAGGAGCGATTCTTGTTGCTCACTGGAAAGTCATTCCTATTTTGGACAACATATTTTGAGACATTGCCAATAGCACTGCATTACACCACTGCTGGGGAGACTTCCTAAGCTATAACTGGAATTCAGCACTTTCTGTCCAAGCAAGTGAGGCCAGTGTTTAATTAGATCGCTTTCCCCAAGCCACACTGGATTCAGCTCGCTGTAACAGAGCTGGATTTAGCCGCAGAGCAGCATTTGGGGATATCTGCACCTTACTAAGCCAAACAAGCACAATGTTGTAACTTCAGAGCGGTCCACAGTTTGGGCTCATTTCACATCAACACTTTTATCCAGCAAGGACATTTATTTCCAAAGCAATATCCTTTAAATAGGAACAAATATTCAGCACAGATGTTCTGATATTGCAGAATTTTGTTTAAAGTTTCAGCCACTTCAGAACTGCACCCTGATCATTTTCAACACTTACCCGTGACAAAGTCCAAAAGGAACACATGTTGTCAAGGGGCATCACAACGTCAAAGCCTCCAGAAAAGGGAGGCCAAAAGGGAAAATGAACCCAACTCACAAATACCAAAATTGCACAAACTTGTAACAGGGCGAAAACACAGAGCCAAGCAGGACTAGAGAGGCACTGAGCATCACGTGCTCTATTCAGGGCAGAAATAAACAGGCTATTCTAAACACTACCAAGTTTATTTTCAGAAAATCTACAGCAAAGATTGAAATAGCAGTGATATATATACATGTATAAAGATGCAATGATGGTAGACACTTTTTGGACAATCCCTCATCCCCAAGTTTGGAGAGGAAAAATACAGGGAAACCATCCAACTGCGGGAAGACACCTCGCAGAAGACGAAGCCTTTTCATACCACCTCTACATCAAGGTTTTCACAGTTAAGTTATTCTGCCAGCAGCTGGACAAAAGACACCCATTTACTTGGATAAAGATGCCAGAAATCTGCCCACTTACTCAGACAACAAAACCTTAAGTAACCAATGGAATGATTCTCTGCATTGTGTAATTTAAAGAAAGCAGTGCTCAGAACTGAGGTCGAGTTTTGAAATCTCTCTTAACCCACAGCACAAGGTTAGGGGGTGTACTAATATCCCTACTTTTGCACTTGGAGAAGAGCGTGAGATGCACAATCAAATCAAATTATCAGCATAAATGCTAAATACTTTGCAAAAGTCATCATTAAACACCTGAAAACTCACACTCTGACAAAAGAGAGCGAATGCAAAATATGCTGAACATCTGAGTCACTCACACTGAAACTGCCCAAGCTCACTGCGAGTTCAGCGGTCTTCGGAGGCCACAGGACAAAAAGGCACCAGTTTGGTGCTGAGCAGCCATTTTCATTACACACTACCAGCACAAATTACATGCTTCACAGCCAGGAAGTTGATCACAAGTCAGCTACAGCCTCAGCAAAGTCTTCATCACATCAAATCCCTGTCCTGAGAACTTCATGCTTTTCTTGCACAGCTTGGATTAGGGAAGTGGCAAAATGGATGGGCAAATAAATTCAACTCCTTCTACTAGTGCTTCTCCCAACCAATGAAGAGCTCTTGCAGGTCTGTGATTTGTGCAGGACAAAGGCACCCTGCACATGCAAGTTACATCTGCTGTGGCTTCCTTGCAGATGCTTCATGGCTCACTACTACCTTTCCTTTTCATTGCAACTGCAAAGCGATCAACTGAAAAACAAAAGCCTGCTTTATTAATTACTTGTGACCAGAAACCGGTAGTGCCACTGATGAGAGGGCACACGCCTCACAGCCAAAGCCTCCAGGTATCTGGCACCTCAGCAGCAAGCAAGTTCCCAAGCACCACAACAGGCAGCCACAACCTTTACCATTTGATAACGAGAACCGAAGTGAGGTACACATGAACCGGCCACTCAGTACTAGACTGGAACAAGTGAATCACAGGGCTGCAACCAAAGATCCGCAGCAGGATCCTGAGCCAACGTGACTCCAGAAAAGGTTTAGTGAACCAGAAAAGCAGCAGCAGCAATCTTGGGTGGGAGCCAAAAGAAAGAAATATACAGAACAGAGCCCTGGAAGATTTCACAGCAAGCAACAGAAGTGAGGATGAGCAAATACTGAAGCACCAACTGAATTAGGTCCACGGACTAGAAGTAGAAGTAAGGTACCATTTCAAAGGAGTTTGGAATAACTGAATGTTTTTCTATCCTCTTCCAATGCATCATAGTGCCTAAGCTGACATTAGGTCCCAGGTTTACTCATGACATTCTAAACAAATTAGCTTTGTTCGCTCTTCTAAACCAGAAATAACTACAGCAAATCTAACAGCGAGATCTACAGCAGCAGCCAAGGCAGTTCTGCAGATCAGCTATGTTCTGCAGAATCCCACGGAGCCGGCTGCGGCAGGGTCACACCTCCCGGGGTGCAAGAAGAAAAGGATCTTTTCACCTTTATTGACTTCTGGTCACTAGCTCTGCTATCCTGAGGCCAAGCACTCAAGTTGTACAGCTCAGGGGCAGCATAAAGAAGAAAAGAAACCACAGGCCAGAAAACAAGAGTTTGTTTAATAAGTCAGCTCCTAAAGAACCCGCAGGTAAATCCACCAGACCTAGGAAACACATGAACAGGATCCTGCTTAGCACTCCTCACCTGCAGAACATTTCCATCACTTCACTTAAGCAAACGTAGGTCAAACGGCTGTGCCTGTCCAACACAGCTCGTGATTATCACAGCTTTACTCATTAAATAGTCACCACCTTAATCACTACTTCAGTGCGAAAAACTTTAAGTTACCAAACGTCTGCATGTCTGCTTCCTGTTTGTGAGTTTTCATTTCCCTACATTAGGATCAATAACACGTCAGGACCCCGGGAGCACGGAAATAACTGCCCGTGACCAGGAGATCTTCCTTAGCTGCACGCTGGCAATCGGCAAGAGTCCTCACACAGCCCTACGCATACACAGCTATTATTAAAGCTATGAACTTTGACTTCGGAAGTGCCATTGACCAGTTTCCTACGCGAGCACCGGGGCCGTTGTTTGCACCAAGCTCCCATAAACTCGCTTTATAACACTTTAAAGCCGTTAAAGCGGCCGCACGCCGGGCAGCACCATTCGCCGGAGCTGCTCGCATTTCGCGCTGGAAGCGCCCGGTTTCGGGGCGCCGCGGCCACGAGTTAACACGGCGAATTTGATCCCCCCGCACCGCTCCGCGCCACATTCCCGGCCGAGGAGCAGCGCCGGCAATCCGCTCGCCGGGCCTCCGAGCAACGCCGCGTCAACCCGAACAAAAGGAAAGCGCAGGAAAAGCCGACGGCCGCAGAGCTGCGTGCGCCGGGGAGGCGTGCCGGGCCCGCAGCCTCGCATTTCTCCCCGGCGCGGGGCTCCGCGGACGGGCTGGTTTCATCGTAAGGCAGCGGCGCCGCTCGCAGCTCAACGCCCGAAGCCGAGCGCCCAGAAACGGGGCCAGAAGCCGGAGCTCGGAGGGGCTGCCGGCAGCCCGGCCCCCCCCGGGCGGCGGGGCGGAGGGCCGGGGCCGCGTTCCACCGCCCGCAACCGCCGCTCGGCACCGGCGCCCCCCCCGCAGCGCCCCGACGGCGCGGAGCCGCACCTGGATGACTTCGTTGACCTCGCGGATGCACTCCACCATGTGCTGCAGGATCTGCTCGGCCGTCAGCACCTCGTAGCGGTAGTCCTCCTCCTGCTCGGGGCCGCCGCCGCCGCCGGGGCCCGGCCCGCCGCCCAGCCCTCCGCCGCCGCCCGGGCCCAGCCCGCCCGTCTCGCCGCCCAGCAGCCCGTCCCGCTCGCCGCCGACGCGCAGGCCGGGCTCCACCAGCTCCACCTCGCCCAGGTCCAGGTTATCGTCGGGCTCGTCCTCCTCGTCGTCCTCGTCGTCCTCCTCCGCGCCGCTGTCCTCGCTGCACTCCTCGTCCTCGTCGAACTCGTAGTTGTAGCCCTCGTCCGAGTCCATGGCGAGGCGGTGAACTGGAGGCTCCCGCCCGCCCCCCACCCTCGCTCCCGGCCCCGCCGCGCCTCGGCCGCCTCAGCGCCAACAAAGAGACGCGGCCGACCCGCTCCGTCACCGCGCGCCGCGCACGCACGGTACGTCACGGCACGGAGCGTGACGTGCTGCGGCGTGACGCGCCGCGCGTGCGCGGCGGCCGCCATCTCCCTTCGCCCCGCCGGGAGCCATCTTGAGCGCGCGCCGCCCCGCTCGCCTCTTCCCGCCCGCCGCCGCCATCTTGGGTGTGGCGCGCCGCCATGTTGAGTGTGGCGCTGGGCCGCCTCGGCCCGCTGACTGCTCGCGGCGGTGTGCGTGCTGCCGTTGTGCGGGGTGAGCGGGGAGAGTGTGAGGGGAATGTGGGGGACGTAGATAAAGACGTGAGAGGGGAGCGCGAAGGTAAAATTAAAGGGAAGTTGCAAAAATAACGTGGGGATCGTGAGGGAAATAGAGACGGCAGAGTAGAGAAATGTGAGGGAAAGAAACGAGGAAAGAAATATGAGAGAAAAAAATGAGGAAATGTGAGGGGAACGTGAGGAAATTGCTGAAAAAACGTGAGAAAAGCATGAAGGAATGTGGGAAATGGCAGGGAAATGTGAGAAAAGATGGGGAAATAGGAAAGTGGGAAGGAAAGAAATGAGGGAGTAATGGGAAGGCAATATGTGAGGGGAATGTAAAGGAAAGTACAACAAATGGCAGAAATAATGAGGGAGTGTGAGGGAAATGGGAAGAAATGTGAGGGAAACATTAAAGAAAATATGAGGAAATAGGAAAATGAGAAGGAAAGAAATGTGAAGGAAAAATGTGAAGGGAACGATGGAAATATGAGGTGAATGAGGATAATGTGAGGGAAGTTTGAAGGAATTGGGCAAACTGGAGGAAAATGTGAAGGAAGTGGAAAGGAATTATGAGGGAAAAAGAAAAGTGGAAATGGAAATGTGAAGGAAATACACCAAGGAATGTGAAGAAAAGCAGTGAAGGAAATGACAGGGAAATGTGGGAGACAATATGTGGGAATAATAAAATAAGAAGGAAAGAAACAAGAGAAATGTGAAGGAAATGACAGAAAAATGTTAAGGCAGCAATATAAATGTGAGGGAAATGAAGGGATGAGGCAAATGTGAAGGAAAGAAATGTGAGTGAAATGCAATGGGAAGATACGAGGGAAATGATGAAAACATGAGAGGAATGTGAGGGAAATGATAATGTGAGAAAATAAAGAGAATTATAAGGAAGATGTGAGGGAAAATAGGTTCAGTGAGGTGCTGGTACCAGAATGGATGTGCAAGGCTTTGCACTGGCCATGCAGGCTGAGGGCAGCGACTCACAAGCAGGCTCTTTCAGACCCATCTATCTCTGTGTTTCAGAGAGCCATCTCCAGTGTCCCAGGAAGGGACTGGACGTCAGGATTGCAAGCAGTGGGTTTCTGCACACAGCCATTGTTTTCCAAAGAGAGCAGATCCACACATACCTCCCAAGGAGAACTGACTTGGCATGGGCCATGCAGGTAGTTCTGCCTTTGGGGAAGACCACACAGCAGCAGGCACCGTTCAAGTGCTGAACAGCAATCTCTCTCTGTGGGCACAGGGAGAGGCAGTGTTTCTGACATGTTTTTCCCTGGTTCCCAGCCATGAAGCCTTGTGTGACCCCAGCCGTGCCAGGTGGTATCTCTGTGCTCCGTCTGGTCAGCAGAGATAAAAATACCCAGTTTTTCACAGTTGTGCTGGGCTAGATTGCCTTTCTCCAGTGGGCTGCATAACCCCCCAAAAAATCTCACAGGGTAGGTGCTATAAAAAGAGGCAGCATCACATAGTGCCTTGTCACTGTTTATTATTGAATCTGGCATTTTGCAGGGGACAGAGTATGCACTAGTGCCTTTGTCACGTGGTCACAAACAGACCTTTTGCAAACAGCAAATGGTGTTCAAGAGTGCTCTGGGCAGGTCAGGGACGTGGAGCTGCAGCTCCCAGGTAGCCCCGTCCCTTGCAGGGTGTCTCTCTTGGACACTCACAGGGTAGATACAGACACCAAGATGGTTCCCAGGATGCTAGGATACTGCAGGAGTTCAGCATCCTTCAGATCTTGCAGCTCAGCTTGCCCACAACCTGTGGGCTTTCTCCAGACCTCTCCATTTCCGATATCAGACGTGCTGAGCCTGGTACAGCTTAGGGATGGGGGAGGCGAGCTGGGCTTATTGTTTGCAGCCGTTTGGGGAGCGCAAGGGACTCTGGTTGGCTTGGTAACAGGCTGCAGCCTGGCCCAGAGGAGAGCCAGCTGATCCCATATCCTCCACTGCTATTCACTGCTGATGTGAGGAGACTGTGCAGCCTCCGGAGGACTCCAGGGCCACCTTCTGCCCTCCACAGCAATAATCTTCTGCTTCCTCTTACCCTGGGGAATCATTTCTACCTGGGTGACGCAGTTCATTCTCATGTGGTAACATTATTCACCCTCTTTGCCTGGAGGAAAATGACCTGTGCCCTGAGGGAGGGGGATACTCAGTCTCACAATATACAGCATAGGTGTGATGAGTTTCATCAGCTCTTATGGGCAGGAGTCATTGCAGCACTTTGTGCAGCACCTGGCACGACAGGATCCTACTTCCTGCTTGTGCTTCCACCATCTTTATGCAGCACAAACAATAATACCTTGTACAGGCAGTGGCACGTGCAGAAAATGAGATGTTTATTTTCTGCTGGAGCACATAAAGCATAATGATAGCCACAGTGTCAGGGACTTCAGTTCAGGGTAAGACAGGTAGATGTCCCTGGGGACCCAAGCAGATAAGGTGTTTGATCTCTCTGGAAACCTTTCACGGTACCAGTTTGCAGCTTCAGATATACAAGCAGTGCCATATATCAGCCCTGTGTGTTTTGTAGCATCACAGCTGCTCCCAGTGAGTTCGCTGCCCAGTGTCCTCCCCAGACAGTTATGCAAACCCCTGCAAACACTCCTCTTATGCCAGGGCTCTGTTCTTTTCTTAGAACCCATGGGCACCCAGGGGATGGAGAGGGTGCTTGGTAGTGCAAAATGACAGCTGCTCTGCTCCAGGAAGGCAGGAGGGGCAACACCTGCATTTGGGGACCCTGCCAAAACCTTTTGTTCCATCCAAGAGCATCACGCGGGCAGCCTGCTGTCCCCGAGCACTGCCCTGCCCTGAGATGGCCAGGTCAGGAGTGCATCGCAGTGACACATGTGGGTGCATGCTAGGCTGGGGAGATATTTGGGTTGGGCACATTCATTCCCTTATGCCAAGCTACTAGTAAACAAAGTCAGCTCCCTAATTATCCTACTTATTTGGAATGGCAAAGGCCTGGGCATTAATCATCCTGTCCTACATAAGTATAAATAGCACTGGCTTTGTTTAGCTCCGGACTTACCAGCTGGACATTTGCCAGGCTGGTGCCACCTCACGTGTCAAGTGACAGTGGCTTGGTTGGTTATCTCACATCCTCTCCCATTATGTGTCTCCAGGACCCTCTGTGCCAGACAGTGGCTGGCTGCCCAGCTCTGCCTGTGTCCTGGCAGAGAAGGGTCACAGAGCAGTGGTGTGTCCCCAGGGGTGACCGTCACCCCAGGGGCTCAGTGTCCTATCCAGCTGGTGACATGAGTCCTCGCCGACATGTAAGTAAGTCTATGAACCCCAAGGAGCTGAGAAAGATGCCTGGGTGCTAGGATTTTGCTTTGTCAGAGCTTTGCAACTTCCTCGGGGCCACACTTGGATGCGGATCCAACCCTTTGCCAGAGATGACCTTTCTCTCCGGGACGGAGAGGTTACCCAGGTGTCACAATCTGTTTTTTCCTCCCGTTGCTAGGGAGGGCCCTGCACCCCGGGTGCGCAGCCCTGCAGCCACCCGAGCATCCCCGCCGCGGGTGTCGGCGTGCCCCGAGCCGTGAGCGCCTCCTCGCTGCCCTCTCCTGGCCCCTGCCGATGCTGCAGAGGTCGGAGCCTCCGCACTGCCCTATGCCCCTTCTCCTTTGTGTAGTGCTTCAGGGTACGGTCACTGTCGCTTAAGCTGAAGGCTGCCCGGAGCCCTAGGGGATGACGCCTTCCACCTGAACATCGCACAGGGTGAATCTCACTGCATCACAAACAGAGTCATTTAGAAATGCCTTTAAATTTTCTTGCGCGTATATATATCAAGGAAGGCAGGTTGACTTCCTGCTCACAATGTGCCAGTTAATCTCCAGGCATTAATGAAACTTCACCTTTTGGCAAGGACTGTCAGTCACAGCAGCTCCCCTCACACTCGCAGCAGACACACTCTTGTTGCCTTCTCCTCCTACCCAGCACAGGGTTGATGTCAGGCAATTGTTGCCTTTCAAACACTATTGATTCCTTTTTTACAACAAATTCCAGTGATAAACATTTATAAACAGTGATGGGATCTTCTCTGTGCAGTGAAGAATGCCAACACAGAAATGTGGTTCTCCTTTGGTCCCAGCCTTTTTCCTTGGCACTATACCAATCAGCACTTTGCTAATTACTGATAATTTTGCTGGTTATGCCCAGAGCTGCACGTGTCAATTTGTGTTAATGACAAAACTGGTCTGTGTTGTCCAAAAAAAAAAAAAAAAAAAAAAAAAAAAAGAGATTTAAAACATTAACACATACCTGTTAAAAGTATTCACTGGTATGAAATTTTAGCCCTGCTCTTTGCAAAAGTTACAAAGTTTCTGACCCAATCTTCACCGTGGAGCCCTGGGTTCCCACCTTCTCCTTGTACTGTCTGGGAAAGGTACCCACAGGAAGCACGACTGCTGCTTCAGTTCATTATGAGGGGATCTGTGCTGCCTCGGGGAATTTTAAGACTCCAACTACCGAGGAAAGTTGAAAACTGCTGTTCTACTTGGTCTGAAAAATGATTTAGATCTCCATAGGCACCTGGTGCTTTTTCATTTTATTCTTGCAAGAGCTTAATTACACAAGTGATTCTAGTAACTGTTAACACTGAAGCTGACAAGAATAAAATACTGCATTGCAATCACCTTGCTCCATGAAGTTAAGCACATGCTTAAGGGATTTACAGGAGCAGGGCCTCCCTGCACACTCATTCATTTCCAGACAGAGGAATTCTTCCCTGCACATCCATGGGTGCTTGACTGACTCCAGTTCAGCTGATTGCTTAGACCCATAGATGTGACTGAGCAGCCAGGGACAGCAGCCACGAATACTCAGCCTCCACAATAACTCACAGCAGTCTCCCTTCTATCTGATAGCACCACGCAGAGCCTGATGTTTAAATGATCCCCCATGCAGCCCCACGGCCCTGACACAAGCAACACCTTAGCCCTTGTTTGCTGTACCAAAATGCTACTAGAGTGCTGGTACCCCTGCCTCCCTCTTGCTCCATTGCTCCCTGACCCATGCAGGGCTGGGCGGATATCCCTGGGAAAAAAAACCAAAAACTCTATCACCTGAGACCTGTGGAGATGCTGCAGTGGAAGAAGGGAAACCCAGGAGATTTCTCCATGCTCCGCTTCTGCTCTCCTCCCTGGGGGCTGATTTTGGCTGCCTGCACACCCATTAAAGACCTGCACCATCAGCATGGGCTGAGATGCCCCTCAGATCACAGAGGTTTGTTCAGCCACCGAAAAGCTGTGCAAGCTGGAGATAATCCAGAGCAAAAAGGCTTTGCAAATAATAGAGGTAGTGCAAATACCACCTGGCTGAGCTCTGCGGCACTTAGTCAGGAACCAAAATCCTTCAGACTGATTAACACATCTTGCCCTCAAGCACTTTGCCTTCGACCCTACTTTTAAGTTCATATTTGTTGAAATATTCCTCCTCGCAAAGCACCTGCAGCTGAGATTCACTCCTGCACTGAATCTCTCATACTTGCTCCTGTTGCACGTGCTCTGTCACCTGGCAATGCCCCTTCCGCTGAACTGTGCTGAGAAATTCATTTGCCATGTGCATCTGCCAAACCATTCAGCGGCAGCACGTAGCATGACTTGCAGTGGTCAAGGTGCAAACTGATGGACAAAGAACAGGGCATCCTGCATTTTTAATAGTGTCAGAATACATGTTTGTGGCTCTGAATGCAGACCGCCGTACACCAGCCTGTTTCAGCCCTCTGAAACAGAGATAGGCAACAGGAGGGAGCACGCCTGCAAAGCCCCGGCACATAGCCACTGCTACTGCTCCCAGCCACCACCACAAGCAGGGACACTTCATCACTGTGTGGCTGTAGCCATTGTGGTTCCAATTCAATCCTGTAATTATTTCACCAAGGGGAGATGAACAACCAAGTGGAGAAAGTAAGTTGGCCTCGAAAGCTTCTGAGTCCTCAACAATTAAAGTCAGAGATCTGCAGGCAGTTTCAGGCCATTTCCAGAAGATGGTCTGTGTTCTCCAGAGCCCTGTTCCAGCCACGGTAGCAGCAGGCCTATTGACATGGGAGCTGCCTTCATTCGGGAACAAGAGCTTGGCTCAAAGAGCAAAACAAACAGGAAAGCTCTGGGAGCACCCTGTGAAGGTTTCCATGATCACGCATAGCAAACTGATCCCAGAAAGTGAGGCAGCCAGATTTAATAGCGGGCAGCACGGGTCAGACTCAGCCCTGCAGAACATCAAGGCACGTGCTCACACCCAGCAGGACTCCAGCAGGTGTTGGGGTGGACTGTGGCCATGGGACAGTCAGCCTCCCCTGCTCCCCTTTCACAGGCTCACATGCTTCTCACCAGCAGAGGAATCTGTATGCAAAACATCCACTTGATTAAATGCAGCTGCAGCCAGTGTTACAGGGAACTGGGAGGCGTAATAGATGGCTTTATCCTGAAAAAAAAAAGCAGTGGAACACAGAGCTGCACTGACAGCCCAAAGGCCACAAAAGTGGACAAACCAGAAAGACCAAAGCGTGACAGCTTTATCACAAGTCATAGCAGAGTAACCAATTTCTATCTTTACCTCATGCAGAAAGCAGGTAATCCAGCACAGCCCTGGTGGAGAGCACAGCTCTCTGCACATCCCTCAGCCACTGGGCTCTCTGCCGGGAACGGGCCCAACACAGACCAACACGGGGTGTGCGCAGGTATCTCTGCAACAGCCATCAGCTTTCTGATGTAAAGATGCATTCCTGACTCAGACTGTTAGTCTGGATTAACGCTGGCCAGCTAGGAACGAACTTCTCTGAGTCATCCCCTAGAGACATCGGGGCCCCTAAAATAGCAACAACAACAGAATACACAGAAAGACTGGAATATTTTCACCGCAGGCTGTGATCACAACATTTTACATAAGTCTGGTGAACAGCCAACCAACACAAACTGGAATAAGGATTCACTGCAAGCCACGGCACTCCTTGTCAGGGCACCCACTGCTCTGACGTGCCCCCATTAAGCCCCGTTTGGGCCTTGCTTACGAGCCCACCTTCCAGGAACTCCACTGAGTTCCACCCTGGGGAGCTGCCTCCTTTCGGAGCTGTGCCGCAGGGGGATGCACTCCCAGGCTGCCCAAGGCTGACACTGGACTTCAGCTGGACCCTCACTTTTATGCAGTGACCACCGGGCTGCAGACCGCCGTGCTCTGCCCTGCTGGCCCTGGCGTTGCTGCCTGCTTTGTGCCCACCCCTGGGTTTTGGTTCAGCTTCCCCCGGCCGTACAGGCAGCCCGCGGTGCCCCACGTGGTTGCGGAGGGCTGCACCGCTAGACATGGGCTGAGCTCCCCCCAGACCTCCCTACTACCCCCACCGCCGAACCCCATCCCCCCAACCGGGGGACGGTCCCTCGAATGACGCCGGGGCAGGCGGGACCGGAGGCCGACCAGCTCCCCGTTACGGCACTCAGCCCCGTCCCCCCGTGCCGGGCGTGCTCCCGAGGCCGCACCCCGCGGGGCGGGCGCAGCGGCTCGGCCCTCCCCTCGGCACGGACATGGCACCCGTTGCCATAGCGGCGCGGGCGCTGCTGCTCCTGGCCGCGGTGGGTCCGGCGGCCGCGCTATGGCCGCAGCCGCAGCTGCAGCGCTCCCCGCCGGCCCCCGCCCGCTGCCCGCTGCCCCCCGCCCGCTTCCGCTTCGCGCACGCCGCCGGCTCCGCCGTGGGGCCGGGCTGCGCCGTGCTGGACGAGGCCTTCCAGCGATACTGGGCGCTGATCTTCGCCGCGGCGCGGCCCGCAGGTGAGGGGCGGTAGGGGTGTGCGCCTGGGGAGGGCTCGGTCCCCAAAGATGAACCATTCTCTCGCTGCTTCCCTAGAAGCCGTGCCTTCGTGGAGAAGGACTTCTGCCTTCTTACAGCGGGACCTTTAAACTCCGCACCGCAATAAAGCAAAGGTCTCTGTCCTGGAGCGTGGGGTGTGGTGGGAGCTCGGCTTCAGGGCTGGCCGGGCCCGATCTGAACCCCGCGTGGAGTTCTGCTCCCGAAGGGCAGCACGAGCTGACCCAGCGCTGTGGCAGAAACCTCTGCCATTGCAGCTCGTTCCACTTCCATTCGTTGGTTGCTGTCCTGATCTGCTCATGGTGTCACCACAGCCTGTCCAGGACTGTCAGGGCACGTTGCCGGCTCAGGTGGAATCCCCTGTGTTGCTTTTTTCCCCTTCCTTTCTTTAGTTCAGCTGGGGCTGGCGGCTGAGGGAAGTGTAGGCTGTGGTCTTGTGGCACAGCTGCTTGAGCTGAGTCTCCCAGCAAAGGCTGGTGCTGCTTTGCTACGTGCAGAGGAGTGCCTGCTGTGCTCGTGTGTTTCAAATAGTAAAAGTGGAACCAAACCAGCCATGTGAGGCTCAGTGAGCATCAGCCTGCGTACATTTCTTTCAGGGGGGTTTTCAGTCAAGTTGGTCTATTTATCTCAGCTTTATCTCCTCCGGATCTCACTTCAGTTCAGCAGCATTGCAGTTTGCTTCCTTTTCTCACTTGTGACAGAGCTGCTGTCTGTGTTGCAACTGCCCCAGCACCTCTCTAAAGTCTGAGCTCATCCTGTTTCTAGCAGCTCTTTGTGTGCCCAGTGCTCCACTCTTCAGAAAGAGCCATAGATCTTCACGTGGATCAGAGCAGAGAGGGATGACAGCACTGGAAGTTGCTCTGCTTTGTTTCCAGTGCCTTGTGGCAAAAGTGAGTTTGAAACACTCAGAAGAAACACTTGGCTTATTTGATTCTTTTAAGTAGCAAGTTACAAAGACCGCATAGTTTCTTAAATTTGCTGCTGTAATTACTCACGTTTTCCTGTTTTTGTCAGGGAAATTTGACCATCCCATGACTTGGAGAGATCTCTTGTGATTGTCACACCAGGCTCTCTATGTATACTCACAGTTTTCCATGTGCTCTCCTATAGAATCATAGAACATAGAATGGCCTGGGTTGAAAAGGATCACAATGATCATCTAGTTTCAACCCCCCTGCTATGTGCAGGGTCACCAAGTTCACGCGGCATGCTTAGTTTTAGGGGCTTTTTCCTCTTTGCCTTCCTTTTTCCACAAGTGATTAGTAATAACAGGCAGTGGAAACCCTGACTGGAAAGAAATAGTTTCTATTAATAGAAATAGTATATGACAGAAACAGTTTTCTTCCTGTTTTAGAGAGCCAGTATTCTGTTCAATTGAACAGACAAGCTCGCCAACTGAGAGAGAACTAAGGAGACATCAGCATCTTCTCCTGAGCCGTTTTCAGAGTGTGCCAGGGCAGCACTGGTCTATCAGCTGGACTTTCAGGAGAACAAGTTTAAGGTCCTCTTGAAACCCTCCAAATGCTTTGGTGCCATTCTCTTTACCTCTGTGGACCTGTGCAAGCTGATCGGCTTTGTAGCAGCCCCTCCTGAGAGCCATGGAGAGCAGGAGGCACCGCATTTGTGGGTTGTGACCTGACAGTGTCCTTCTCAATGCATTTTTCTACCTCTCCTTGGGCAGGGATAGCAATTACTGCCCCAGGTGGGATGATGCTAGGAACATCTGTTACCGTATCGCACTTGAGGGAACAGTTGCTAGGGTTTGAAAGTATTTTGGAGATTTGTAGATGATGTCCTAGTTCTGCTGGGCTTTAGGCATGAAAGCAGAAGTGGGATTATGTGGTCAGCTCTCTTCCCTAAAGCAGCAGTAAAACCAAAGTCTTCATCTGGGCAGAGGTGAGAGGGGTGTGCTGGGAAGTGCTCATCCCAGGAAGGGGGAAGATAGGTGTTCCTCTTGTCTCCAGGCCTGTGAGTGGCCGTTCCTGGTGAGCCTCTGTCTTGCCAGGCGTAGAGAGCAGGTCTTGCTGTGCTCCATGTGCCAGCTCACACACGGCTGCAGGGTTGCCTTGGCTACCAGCTCGTCTGTAACTGAGGAAACCTCAGAATGGAGGAATATCTTAGAGCCATTTCTCCTCTGCACACAGAGGCTTCACCATTCTTTCCTTGAACCCCATTTGGGGTTCTGTGCTATCTGTGTTTCCCCCTAATACTGGTGGTGCCACAGTCTCTCTGAAGCCTGCTCGGTGGCCATCTTATGATGAGGCTCACTCAAAACCAAGCATTCTGTTTTTCAGCCTGTCCCTGGCAATGCCACAGAGCTATAGATGTGAACTGCTGCTGCTGTGACCCACGTTGCTCCTGGCCAGAGAAGCTATGGGCAGACCCACTTATCTCAGAGTGGGTTTAACACCTCCCTTTGGAGTCAAACATTTCCCATGTGTTCCCAATGAATATTTCAGGGCTTGAAAATGCTTCTTCAGATAGGGAAGGGCAGCCACAGCTCCTGCTTCATCCTCCCTGGAGAAGACTTTAGTAGTTTCAGCTGGTGTCCAGGAAGCCTTGGGAGATGTTGCAGTACCAGCCTGATGTCCCCATTGCTGGCTGGGCTGGGAGGCTTGCAGCAGGGAAATTAATGCCTGTGGTCTGTGTGCCTTGCAGAGAACAAGCAGCCCTGGAGGACATCCTGCACTGAACTCCTCATCTCAGTCGCCACACCAGGCTGCAATGGCTTTCCCAACCTGGACTCCAAGGAGAGCTGTAAGAATGGGTGCGGGAAGAGGTGACTGGAACAGGAGTATGGGTATTTCTATGCTCCTTGGTTGGAAATAGCTCCCTACAGCACTTAATCCTAATTCTGGAGAGGCAGGATCCTCATTGTGTGGTTGAGAAACTGGGACAAGGAGGGAGCAACTTAGCTGAGGGTGCTGATAAAGCAGTGGGAAAGGTTTAAAAAAAACCCACAGCCCTACCCTGAGATCAATTCCCTTGGATCCAAGGATGCAGTTCCCCACCAAAATCACTGTCTGATCCAGCTGCAACCCTGCAGCTAAGGTTTTGAGCCCCGTAGCAGAATGTGAACGACGTAATGTCTGTGCCATCTGATGTGATGCTGTGTTTCAGATAAACTGAATATCTCAAGAGACTCCATGCTGCTCTATGCCGATGCTGTCTGGGGAGCTCTTAGAGGTGAGGTGTGCTTAGAGCTTTCTGCTGGTCATTCCCACCCTGCCTGTATATCAGGACATCTCTTTGTGCCTCTCTTTCCCAAAGATTTATTTAATTGAGCTCTGTTCAGAATCTATGCTGCAAAAGTGATTGTGTGTGATTCTCCTCCAGGCCTGGAGACATTCAGCCAGCTTGTTGGGAGAGATGAGAACGGCATGGTGAGTGGGTGGCTCAAATGTGGGCTGGCCAATGTGGTTCCCGTGGCAATGCAAGTCTGTCTTGGCTCCTGAGGACAAGCTATGCTTGGGGCCAATGAGTCCTGCTAGCCCTGGGGATGAAGATGACTCTGACTGCCTCCTGCTGATGTCTATGTTACCTGCAGACCTGCTCACTTCTTCCCTGTCTTCTCTCTTCGTGCAGTACTATATCAATGAGACAGAAATTGTGGACTTTCCCCGCTTCCCTCACCGAGGCCTGTTGCTGGACACCTCTCGCCACTACCTGCCTCTGAAAGCCATCTTGGAAACTCTGGTAGGAAACCTGTACTGGGAGGCATGTGTGCTGCCCCACAGGGAGATGGAGCACTTCAATCAGGTGTCCCCCTGTGATAAATGAGTATCCCTGAGTTGCCTTCCTGTTTTCTTATTTTTTTGTGTGTGTTGCTCATTTCTAAAGATCTGAGCATAGGTCATTGTAATCACATCTCGTCAAGGAAGAGCTTGCCAAATCTAGGTGTTTGGAGAATGCATGCTTGCTTGTGTCTAGATGAAGCAACAGGCTGGGGTGAGATAGCTGCATGACCTCAATTCTTTGTACACAGATCTGATTCACAGAAAAATGTTTCTGTGCTGTTGGTCCTCTCTAATGCAGTATCTGTGCCCATCACTGTTAGCTCCTGGTGTCACTCACAGCTCCCTTTCTAGATGGGAGAAGGAAACCCTGAGGTATCGCAGATTCCTGCAGCCCAGCTTACATTCTGAGGCAAGGGAGAGCACTGCCTTTTGCCTAGTTGCATTAGATGAAAGTGGGTGGTGGTCCTGCATCTGTTCCAGCCAGAATTAAACTTCCAAATCTCAACCCTTGGCTCTAGTATAAGGAGAATAGGGACTTTACTGTGATTGGAACCACTAATGGCCCTTTGCAGCTCTTTGTGATGTCAATGTGTTTGACAGATCCCTGCATCACTCTTAGGTCCGTGGAAGCATTTGGAGATATTATGTTGTCCAGAACACAAGGACCTGAAATCACTTGATTCCTCAAGCTGACTGACCTTTCAAAAGGAGCAGGGTGTGCTTACCCATGTTTCTGTTCCTTCCCAGGATGTCATGGCTTACAACAAGTTAAATGTGTTTCACTGGCACATTGTAGACGATCCATCATTCCCATATGAGAGCTTTACTTTCCCGGAGCTTAGCAGGCAGGTAACCCATGCTGATGGTTGTGCAGCTCCCCAGACAACCCAAGGAATTCTGGCTGCTCCTTGAGCTTGTGAGCAAGATGCTGTAATTCCTCATGTTCCTCCAGGGAGCCTTCAATGCCATGAGCCATGTGTACACAGCCAGTGACGTGCAGACAGTAATCGAGTATGCTCGTCTCCGTGGCATCAGAGTCATTGCAGAGTTTGACACACCTGGGCACACACTTTCCTGGGGTCCAGGTGAGGAACAGACCCTCACCAGAGGACATGGGTGTGAGGAGGGCTGTAATTGTACCTGGTGGAGGAAGGATCTCTGTGATCTGGATCACAAAAGTGTGGCATGAGCAGTGGCATCCCATAAGCTGTCTCTGGGGAGGAGCAAGCCATCAACTGGGATGTAGGACATAAGAGAGATGGCCACATTTAGCTCCCTTCTCACTCTGCTGGTTTTATTATGATGCAGGTGCTCCAGGCCTCCTGACTCCATGCTATTTAGGCAAGGATCCTTCTGGGACCTATGGGCCCATCAACCCCATCTTCAACACCACCTATCAGTTTGTGACCAGTTTGTTTCAGGAGATCAGCTCAGTGTTCCCAGACTACTTTATTCACCTTGGTGGCGATGAGGTGGACTTCACGTGCTGGTGAGTGATTCCTGCAGAGATGAGTCAGGCTGGAAACTGGGGTTTGAAACAGTGCTCTGCTGCCTGGCCACTTAGCATGTGCTTGTGATGGGTACCTTAAGGAGCAGCCATCTAAGTGGCAGGAAGAGGCAGGGGGAAAGTGGAGGGTTATTCCTGTGCAGTGCAGGAGAGAGTGAGAGGGAAGGAAATCTAGCACAGGATCCCCACATCCCAGCCAGTTGCTTCTTGGCCATGATCACCTACAAATCTTGGGTGTCCTGCTCCCCTGGGCTCTGAAAGAGGCTCTGTGAGTTGGTGCTTGGGGTTTCTATTCTCTTCTCTCTGGTACACAGGAAGTCCAATCCAGACATTCTTGTCTTCATGAAGAAGATGGGCTTTGGTGAAGATTACACAAAATTAGAATCATACTACATCCAGAGGTAAGGGTGGCTGCATCCTGAGCCTGCATCTGCAGTATGTGACAGGCACAAATGTATTCTACTGTCCCTTTGGCCCGACCTTGCTATCCCTAAAGAGAGTTGCCTAGTTTTCTTTTTCAGAAGACTGACTGCAAAAAGACCTGGAGTTGAGGGAGAAAAGAGTTCTGTGAGGGGGATGTTAGCTATATCAGTGCTGCTGCTTTGGTTGATCCAGAAAAGAGGGCTGAGAGGACCCTAAACTCTGTATTGTTTCCATTCCAGACTTCTGGACATCGTCTCTTCCCTTGGCAAGGGCTATATGGTGTGGCAGGAGGTTTTTGACAATGGAGTGAAGGTGAGAGCTGCTCACATGCCCTAGCACAGTTCCCTAACACTTGGGTGAACAGTGTCAGCACCCACACCAAACTCACTCAAGTGAGTCTTGACCTGGCTCAAAATCCAGTTTGCTTGGAGGGAATAGATGAGTCAGGATAGGCAAGCAGGTGTAGTTCTAGCTTCCACTGTTATAACTGGTCGTGGCTTGTTTCTGGTGCAGAACCCTGCTCACCAGAGTGGTGTTTGGAGCTGGGATGGCTTGGGGGAACCCTTCTTGTGAGGGGAGGTGGTGTTCTGTTGCTGCACTGATGCTGTACACAGGCTTTATGTGTATTTGTGGGACCAGGTGAGGCCAGACACGATCATCCACGTGTGGAAAAACAAGCCGCCGTATGCGGAGGAGATGGCAAATGTCACCAAGGCTGGCTACAGGGCTCTGCTCTCTGCCCCCTGGTACCTCAACCGCATCTCCTACGGGCAAGACTGGATGGCAGCCTACCAGGTGGAGCCCTTGAAGTTCAATGGTGTGTTCCTTATGTCATATCCCCTCTTGGCTGCTGACTGCTCACTCAGAGGTGGTGCCAGGGCTGGCCTTGATCATTTATTCTCGCTGATGGTGTGAAGGTGCTTGAGTCAGTGTGCCCTTGGCTCCTGGGCTTTGTGCTATTGCCTCGCTGCAGGCAGGGAAAACCTCAGCTCTCACCCTGCCTAGGGTTTGAGTCGGGGATTTGTCCAGAAGGACAAATGACAGCTTCTACAGCTCAGCCAGCTCTCGGTTGTCACCATCCCCTCCCTGGGCAGGGCAGGAAGATGCTGTTGTCTTACAACACCTGATCACCTGAATGCTGTGTCCCCTGGCAGGCAGCACTAAGCAGAAGGATCTGGTGATTGGCGGGGAGGCATGCATGTGGGGTGAATACGTGGACGTCACCAATTTGACCCCCAGGCTCTGGTAAGAGATGTTTAGGGGGGGTTAGCTCGACTCCTTCAGCACAGCATGATGTGCATCCAATGCTGCTGGTTTGGTCTCAAGGTACTCTGTCCTCTGGTAGCATATTTGTGTAGTAACAGCTTCTCTGAGGCTTAAGTGAGATTCCGTGGCTGTCTGTAAGAATGAAACACACTCTTATGCCACCTGCCACTGCTACCAGCTTGCGTTTAATGCTGGTCTCTGTCCTGTCATTTGGTCTGCACCTGACTAGGCATGTATCTTTTGATGTACGGAAGCCATGTGCTTTTATGTGTCAAAGGACTTTGGTCAGGGAGGTGTTTGAGAGCTCAGCGCTGCAGGAGAAGCTTTCTCTGACCTACCTGCCTTTGTCCCATGTTCCTTCAAGGCCGAGAGCCGGGGCTGTGGCTGAGAGACTTTGGAGTAATGCAACAGTGAGGAACCTGCAAGATGCTTATGTGCGGTTGGCTGACTTCCGCTGTGAGCTTCTCAGGTAACTGTCCCTCCTTGCCAGGCCTTGCTAACTTGTGATGTCAGTGCAAGGGACAGCCTCAGGTGATCAGCTCTCCATGGGTAGAAGAGTGAGGGGGATTGAAAGTGAGGTAAGCTTTTGTTTGTGTGAGAAGACACTTGAAGGTCCACAGTATTTCTTGAGCCTGTGTGCAAAGCTTGCTGTGTGCTGTGCTGGAAGAGAGCCCATGCTGTTGGCATGGGCTGGTAGCTCTGCAGAAGCAAGAGTTTTGTGCTGAGAAAGTGGCACCCATCAGCTCCTGCCACCCCCCTACTGAACAGCACCAGGCACTGTTCAGTGTCCCCTGTGTAATGCTGTCCCTCTGCTCCACTTCCAGGCGAGGTGTCCAGGCAGAGCCTCTCTTCATAGGATACTGTGATCATGAATTCGGTGGGTTTTGAAAGGAGAATCCCACTGCTCTCAGTCTCTGTGCACACCAGAGGAATGATCTCTTGCTCTCTCAAAAGCTGCTGGCATGGTAAAGGGACCCCTTTCCTCCCCCTGCTTTTGCATTGTTGCAATGAACGTTTTTTTCCTTAGCGTGCACTCTTTGCCTCTTTTTCTATTTTGGTTTCTTTAAATCTATAAATAAATGACCTCAAAGAGAAAAAGGTGCCTTTTCATACTCAGCTGGGGCTTGGGAACACCACACCAGGGCTTTTTGTTAGCAGGAGATGGATAGGTCCCGCTCTGGGGCAGGCTGGTTCAGGAGATGTTGGTGGAGGAGCATCTGGCTACGCCTCACCCTGCTGCCTCTGGAGCTTACTGGATGCCTGCTCAGCTGGATAAGCTGTGCTTAGTCTCTGCCAATATCCCAGATTTCATCTCTGCTAAGATAATGTGGTGTCCAGTTGTAAGCAGTGTGTGCAGCAGAGAATCCTATGTGTAACTGGCCTGCTAGCACCAGGATGTCACTGCCACCTTGGTTTTGCTTCTGTGATCTCCTGTGCACCAACACTGCTGTGTCACCTCTTGCTTCCTGTCCTTTCTGTCTCATCTCTCTGTACCTCAGCTGTGTCTAAGCAGGAGGCCTGTCTCCAAGCCACCGTCTCTGCTGCCCCAAAACCTGTCTGCTCCTACTCGAAGCCTCTCACAGACCTCACAGCCCTGCTGAGCTGGGTGCATGGATGTCATGGAGTCCCAGCTCAGCTCTTCAGTCGGCTGTGGTCTCTGCTAAGGACTTGGCCAAATTATCTGTCCTGCTGCTGCTCTGTAGTCCTTGGAGAAGCTCATCTCTGGTTCTCCTGCAGCCAAGTGGTTTGGTTTGGACACATTTCCTTGGAGAAGAGGCTGCTGTTGCCATGTTGAGGAGCAGGGACAATCGTGGTTCTGGTACTTTGATGGTTAGGGTTGCCCTGCTGGAAATCCCATCTAGTTTGAGTGTGAGGAGAAATCTCTGGGAGAAATCCTGGAAGCCAGGACTCTTGTGTATTCGTCCTGGTCTGAAATGAGTGAGATCTGCTGTTTGCTCTCTGTTGTGGCTGGAAACTTATTATTGTGAATTTGGAATTAAAATAATTCCTAAATTGTCAAGCCTTGTGTTTCTCACTCTCCTGTGAAAGAGTACTTGGGTAGTTCTTGTCTGATGTGATGCAACCCCCTGAGTTCTAGGGGGAAAAGAGAAGATGCTGGAGCCCTCCCACCTGATGTTTAGCTGCTGGCCAGATCTGGGGGAAAGATGGGTATTTTTGCTGACTCCTGAGAGCCCGTGTGCTGTTTCCTGAGTGAAGATGCTCTTCTGCTTCCTCAGAGTCTCTTGGGAAGCTCACATCCCTTTTTTCTGTGGGTTGTTTTGTTTTTTTTTTTTCTTTTTCTGTTTGTTTTTTTGATCATAAATTCTGCCCAGGCCCAGTGGTTCAGGTGGGACATTGAAGGCAAGCCAGGATCGCCTGTCACTCCCGGCACGTTTGTTTCTCTTAACTTGAGTAACACAAGAGTCATAAATAATAATAGCTTGACGTGCTGTCAAGTCCCAGAGAGCTCCGGGAGGAGGCTGTAAGACAGCTCCTTCTTCCCTACGAGGCTTCGCAGGCGATCTGCGGCAGCTTTGCCCCGAGGCCGGGAGCCCGCAGGGCAGCGGGCGGGGTCCCTTTGGGGCGGGGTCCCTTTGGGGCCGGGGCGCCCATCTGTCGGGGTGCCGCCGGTCCCCCCGTTTCCCCGCCGCGTCCTTGCGGCTTCCTTCGAGAACATCTATTTTTACCCGGGATTTGTCATGTAAAACTTGCCGGGGAGAACACGGGAACATGCAGCGTGTGAATCACTCGGGGCCAACGGGTTTAAAAATAAACCCGAGCGGTGCCGGAGAGCGGCAGCTGCCTCTGCCCGGCCCCCCAAAAACGCCCGGCACAAACACGGGGCAGCCGCGGGGCGAAGCCGAGAGCGGGGCCGGCACCGGAGGAGGGTGGGAAACAAATAGCGGCGCGGCTGTTTATGCCAGAACGCGTCCAAAATGAGATTAAAAACACGATTACCGCCGGCCCGGGGGGGGCTGACGGGTTCGGCGGCGCGCGGGGACGCTCGCAGCACGGCCGGCCGCAGCGCGCCGCGGGTGTCAACGCCGAGCCGCCGACGGCCGGAGACCGGGGACCGCCTCCGGGGGGCGGGGGGGCGGGGGGCGGGGCCGGGCCCCCCCGCGGGATTGGCCGCCGCCGCCTCATTATGCTAATGCCTCGCGCCCGGCCGGGGCCGGCCGGCTGACGTCAGCGGGCCGGCGGCGGCGGAGCCGAGCGGGGCCGAGCGCGGCCGGGCCGAGCCGAGCGGCGCCGAGCGGTTCCGAACGGTTCCGAGCGGCGCCGAGCGGGGCGGGCGGGCCGGGCCGGGCCGGCGGGGCGGGGCGCGGCGGCGGCGGCGGCGGAGCGGCCATGGCCGCGGCGGGCAGCGGCGTGGCGGCGGCGGAGGCGGGGGCGGGCCCGGCGGGGGCGGCGTTCAGCACCGCGAACAGCGGCCGAGTGAACGGGCTGAGCCACCCGCCCGGCGCCATCGCCATGAAGGACCACGACGCCATCAAGCTCTTCGTGGGGCAGATCCCGCGCAACCTGGAGGAGAGCGACCTCAAGCCGCTCTTCGAGGAGTTCGGCCGCATCTACGAGCTCACCGTGCTGAAGGACCGCTTCACCGGCATGCACAAAGGTACGGCGGGGAGCCGGGGCCGGGATGGGCGCCGTGAGGAGGGGGCGTCCCCGGGGTGGGCAGCGTGAGGGGAAGATGCCCCTGCGGTGGGCGCTGCCAGGTGGGTACGGCCCTGAGATGGGCGACAGCAGGTGGGTACAGCCCTGAGGTGGGCACTGTGTGGTGGGTGCAGCCCTGAGGTGGGCACCGTGAGCTGGAGATGCCCTGAAGTGAAGGCACCACGAGGTGACGTTACCCCCGAGGTGGAGCTGCCCCCGCGTACCACCCTAGGTATGAGATAGAGGCACCCCTGTGGGGAAGGCACCGCTGAAGTGAAGGAGCCGTGAGGTGGAGGTGTAGCCCTGCGTTGGGTTCTTTACCCCTGAGGTGGGGCACCGTGAGCTGGAGGCACCCATCTGAAGCAGAGGAACGAATGCCCGGGATGGGGACACCCACTGGGGGCTGGGAGCTGCCATGGGAGCACCCTGGGCCAGAGCCCCCCGCAGCTGGGGGCACCGCCTGGATCTGCAGCACCAGCGTGGGACCCTGGAGCTCCGGCTGCCACCTGGACAGGGCCCTGTGCTCCTCTGCAAGCTGTTGGCGTGTCCTCGGGCCGTGGGCAGCACCTGCCTCGTTGGGAATATTTTGGAAGCTGAAACTCAGCGCCGGTGGATGTCAATGCGCCGATGAGGTGGGGTGACCACCAGACTCCCTCGTTCTTGGCACCGTGGCCTCTGAAATGCCTCTGAAGCCGTGTTTGTGCCCAAGCCAGGGGCTTTGCATCGTGCTGCCCCTCAGCTCTTCATCTAGCATCAGCTTTGGCCACCATGGCCCAGGAACACGACGTGACTGCGGATGCTGCTCTAATTCGAATGCCATCCGTGCTCAGGGTGAGCCTCCGGGCACAATTGCTGCCATCGTCACTGCCCTCCGAACTTCTCCTGGGCACCGTCCCCATCATTGCCCGCAGGGAGGAAAATCAAAGGCAAGGCGAGCGGAGCGGAGGAAGCCAGCTTGATTACAGATGGTAAACACTGGAAACGCAGGCTGCTGGGAAGGACCCGGCGCTCGGGCTGAAGCGAGCCGCAGCATCAACCTCCCCTCTCCACCTCAGATTTAGCCGAGGGCTCTGTCCTTGCTCCCGCCAGCACAGATTTGCCCCAAGGGGGGTGAAGGACCCCATCCTCGTCACCCCCCGCTTCGCTGCGGCGCTCCCTCTCCTCCGAGGCACGCTGATTGTACTTATTAAGAGTTATTAATACTTAATCAGCTGGCGGATTTAATTGTGCCAATATTAAAAATGCATCAATGTCAATTTTATTCATTAAATATTTACTTTGTTGAAGGGAAACTGTTTTGCTGCTGTTTTAATATCACTTTCCGAAGCTTTTGGATGTGACCTCGGTAAATCCGGGGAGCCCTCGGATGGGGAGCGACGTGGCAGCACGGGGCCAGGGCAGGGACCGGCCGTCCCCCAACGCGAGCTGTGGGGTCTGAGTGCTTGGCAGCGTGAGTCAGCGTGGGAAAACCTCACCCCAGGCACGCTCCTGCTCCCGAAGTGCCGCGACGTGATGCTGGAGGAGCCGGAGCGCCGTCGCCATCCGCAGCAAGGAGGAAGCTCCGGGGTGCGCGGCGTTGACGCTTGGAAATGCGCTTCCTGGAGAACGCTGGCTGCGGCTTCCCGCAGGGCTCCCTGGTGCTGTGCTTGGGGCTGCACGCTCTGGCTTTCCCCCTCCTTCCATCCTGCCTTTCTTGCATTAATATCTACCACTCCGTTTTGGGGCTGAGCTGAGGTCTAGCGGTTTCTATTGTGCACACGTGGCCCCAGGATGGGTGATGTGGTGCCGGGTGCTGGGGTGGCCAGGTGGCAGCGCACCCCAGTGCTGCAGTAGCCTCTGGGTGGTGGGATTTGGCTTGCTGCAGGTGTCTCCCATCCACTAACGCTGTCTCCCCATCTCTGCAGGCTGTGCCTTTCTCACCTACTGCGCCCGTGACTCGGCCCTGAAGGCGCAGAGCGCTCTGCATGAGCAGAAGACACTGCCAGGGGTAAGTGATGGCAGAAATCAGGGCGAGGTTTGGGCTGGGGGCACAAGATCGCCCTATTCCTGTCCACCCACGATGGCATGGGTGCTGCACTGGGCTCAAGGCAACGTGCGCAGGTGTCACTTTGCCTCAAGGATTCAGCTGTGATTTTGTCACTGCTGTGATGAGTTTGGGTGCTCAGTCAAGCGCCTGGGGACAACGCTAGCATGGCCACAAGACTGAGCCTGACACCAGCTCCATCAGTCCCGAGCACACACTCAAACGTGGCCTCGTTAAACACGGGCTCATCACATTTAAGCAATCCCCCTCCCCAGGGCTGGCTTGGTGGGTGACCAATGCCAGGGGTGCAGCGCAGGCCCAGTGTGAGGGACAGGAGCTGCTCCAGCGGCCGCAAACCAAGCATTGATTTTTCTCCCGCCTGCGTGCCGCTGTGCTTTCTGCGGGCTCTGACCTCCCGAGCTTTAACAAAGTGAAAATAAATATTTAATTATTCTTCTAAATCAAAATCAATAGGGCCGCCGCTTGGCTGGGGAAAGCGCGGGCCCCGTAAATATAAATACCAACCTTGGGCATGCGAAGAGGCCTTTTGTTACGGCTGGGAGGAACGTGCCCCCCCCGCAGCCTGGCCGCCATCAGTAGGCTCCAGAGTGAACAGCCCCGGGGCGGCCCTGCGGGGAGGGGGGGGGAGCTGAGGCGGTCTGCACGGTGCCACGCGTGCTGGGCACACGCATGCCCATCATCCGCCTCTTTGCAGTGCATGCACCGCGTGTCCTCGCACACGCGTGCACACGGTGCACAGCCGCGGTGTGGTGCTGGTGCCGTGACGCTCTGCTCGCACTGTTGTCCACGGGCGTGACGCCGAGTGGGTACGCGTCTGCGGGTTTGTGCTCGCACGGCCGTGCTGGTGCTCGCACCCCCATCTTGTGCTTGCACACCCGTGCCGCTGTTTGCACACCCCCCGGCTCGCCACCCCCCGGGCCGGATCCCGCCCCTGGCGCGGTGCGGGGCGTGGCCTGGCGGCGGGGGGCGTGGCCTCCAGTGGCCCCGCCCCTCGGCCCGGCCCGGCCCGGCCCGGCTCGGCTCGGTGGGGCTGCGGCTGCCCCTCTCTCGCCCCGCCTCCCGCGCGCGCCGCTGCGCGAGCCGAGCCGAGCCGGGCCGAGCCGAGCCGAGCCAAGCCGAACCGAACCGAGCCGGGCCGCTTAGGGTGGAGCCGGGCCGGGCCGGCCCGAAGCGAGCCGAGTCGGGCCGAGCCATGCAGCTGCCGCAGGTGCCAGCCCCGGGGCCGCGGCCGCCCGTGCTTTGGGTGCCCGCGGGCTCCAAGCTGCTCTGCATCGAGGTAGGGCCCCCGCCTTTGTCTGCCGGCACGGCCCCGCCCGGCCGGGTGCATCCCTGCGGGTGCGGGGGTGTGCGGGTGGGTGCGGAGCGCGGCTGCACCGCGGGGGGCGGGGGGGCGGCGGGTGGGGCTGGGGGGGTCCCGTCCTGCGGGGGGGCCGCGCCCCAGCCTGCGTGTGTGTGTGTGTGCAAGGGGTGTGCAAGAGGAGTGCGAGGGGGTGTGCACGCAGAGGTGCTGCACGCACGCTGTGCGCTGCTCCGGGCACGGTTTTGCCTCTGGGGCGGCTGAGTGTGAAAGCGGCAGTTGGTGGTGCTGGGTGTGCAGCCGTGTAACTGTACATGTGAGTGTGAAAGCGTGTGCCGCGCACGTTCACACCCGGTTCACACCAACGGTGTGGGTGCAGCTGTGCCCCAGGGGTGTGCAAACGTGTGCACACGTGTGCGTGGCACGTGGACACACGGCAGCGTGTGGGTGTGAGCGTGCACGGGGGGTGCTGTGCTGGGAGGGCTGTGCACGGGGGTGTGTGTGCAAGCAGCGCTGCCCAGACCCCATTTTGGAGCTGCCCGAGCAGCGGGGCGGTTGCTGCGAGGGGGAGGTGGGCTGATGCCCACGGCCTTCCAGCAACGGCCGTTGTGATGGTGAATGTGGCTGCTGGGTCGGCCGAGGGACAGCGCCTTTATCCCCCCAGAAATGGGATTCGCCCCTCCCAGCCGTGGCGGGGACCAGGTATCCTTGTGTCCCTCGGTGCCACCTCAGGGCTGAGGTCCCCCCCAGCCCGGTCCCTCCCCGGAGCATCCTTGCCTCGCGCTGACATCTCCTCCCCGTGTTTCCCTGGAGACGAGGCGGTTGCCGTGGAAACCGCCCTCCTCTTCTTCCTGAGCCTTCCTCCTCCTCCTCCTCATCGCCACCCGGGGCTGGCGCTGCCCCCACCTGGCTCTGGGGGTGCCCCACGGTGGCATTTTGGGGTGCAGCACCCGCACACCGCTTGCACGCTCCTTGCACGCGTGCCAGCCCCGCAGGCGTGTGCCCCATCACGCGTGACGGCCGTTGCCGTGACGACCCTATCAAGCACATCAGCGCGGGGGAAGCACGCTTGTTGCCATGGAAACGGCCGTAATTGTCGCACTTTTTCAGAAGAAAAAGGGGGAAAAGGAGGGGGAGAAGTGGGGAAGGGTGGCCCCGTGCTGCGTGGGGAGGCACGGCCGTGGGGAAATGCTGACCCCCTGTCCCAGGGCACACATGTCACACCCACAGGTGTGGGCACAACATCGTGCCAGGCGTGTGTCACACCCACACCCGTACAGCCCCGCTGCAGGGTGACGGGCTCCTGGGAGCCACCACGTGTCTGCGTCAGGTGGCTCTGGACATCTGACCACCCCAAAACGCGCCCAGCCCTGCGGGGCCGAGGGCAAACCATCCCCACAGCCCACCCTGCCCCATGTACGGCGTCTGCCAGGATGTGACACCGTGCTGACCGCCCGCTGCCGGTTGTGTGTTGCAGATGAACCGCCCCATCCAGGTGAAGCCGGCGGACAGCGAGGGACGAGGAGGTAGGTACAGCCCCCCAAGGGCAGGGGGCACCTGGGGGTGATGGGATGGCGGCACCGAGGGGTGTGCTGAGCCACAGCCTGTAGGTCAGGGAGAGGGCTGAGACCTGGCATCCTCTCATCGCACCGATGAAACCCGGAGGCTGGAAATGGCCCTGGGGGGACCGCAGCAGCACCGCAAATGCACTGTGACCGTGAGTGCTGGCTGGTGGCCATCTGTGCCCATCCCTGTGTGCAGAGCGGCCGTGCGTGCATGCAGCACCCGGTCCTGAGCACGGTCTGGGTGTGTCCTGGAAGGACCTGCAAGTAAAGTACCCACTCGGTACCTAACTGGGGACGGGTTGCAGGTCGATAGATGCTCCGGCCCCTCGCCCAGGAGCTGCAGGGCCCCTCGGCAGATGCTGGCTGATGTGTGACCAGCAGTGTGTAGCCCCAATCCCAGCGCTGATTCCCTGTGTGCTGACGGCCGCGCTGTTGTCGCCTCCCGCCGTTATTTCTGCATTTCCCCGGCAACGCTCCGACAGGGCACCTTATTTTCTTTGTCAAATGCCATTAGCGCACGGTGGGAGTGCGTGACCGCGCGAGGCAGATGCTGGTAATAATCACGAACTCCTCATTATTTACTCTCCCTTCCCTTGTTTTCTGGTTATCGATGTCCCTCGGGCATGGCCATGGACTGCGGGCTGTCCTGATGGTCTGTCACACAGACACCACTGCTGGTGTTTTGGGGCTCCTTTTGTTTCCTGGCCGCATACCCGTGGTACAGGACGGCATCGTGGTCTCCAGGAACAGCCCCAGCTCTGCCTCACCCCCAGCAGGAGAGGCTTCCCCACGCGTGCACATTGTAGGGTGCTCTGCATCCTCACCACTGGGTTTTGCGGTGCTGCTGTTCCCTCCGTGAGCCATCTGCACACCGGGGACGGGGAGGGGATGTGTGCTGTGCAGCTCCCCCCGCTGACAGCTCTGCTTTGCCTCCAGAAGACAGGAAGCTCTTTGTGGGCATGCTGGGGAAGCAGCAGAGCGAGGATGATGTCCGGCGCCTCTTCGAGCCCTTCGGACAGATTGAGGAATGCACCATCCTGCGTGGGCCCGATGGGGCAAGCAAAGGTGGGAGCAGGGAGCGGGGCCTGGCAGCGAGGCGTTGCTCAAACACCTCTCGTCACTCTCCCTGTCCCTCTGCCTGCAGGTTGTGCCTTTGTGAAGTACAGCAGCCATGCCGAGGCACAAGCCGCCATCAGCAGCCTGCACGGCAGCCAGACCATGCCGGTAAGCGCTGGCCGCGCTGTCCCCTAATCCAATCACCGGCTAATTTGATCAGTCTAATTGGATCACAATCCTGGCGTGTGCCCGGATCGCCTAGGGTTCATCCCTGCCTCACGCCAGGGGTGGGCATAAGGGGCTGTGGGAGAAAGGTGTGGTTTAATTAACGACGAAGGTTCAACACCGCAGATGAGGGGGAAAGGAAACGGCGGTCAGGGAGCGGCTGCCGGGAGGGAAAAGGGCTGTAATTAAACCCCGCATTGATTGCTGCGTGCTGCGGCCGGCCCAAGTGGCATCCCCAGGGTGCTGCGGCCGCGGGGTGTCCCTGTGCTGGGTTGCTGTGGGGTGACGTGGTGGGGATGTGGTCGTGGCCCCGCTCAGCCCTGCCTTGCTGTGCCACAGGGCGCCTCATCCAGCCTGGTGGTGAAATTTGCGGACACGGACAAGGAGAGGACCCTGCGGCGGATGCACCAGATGGCGGGGCAGCTGGGCATCTTCAACCCCATGACCATCCAGTTCGGCGCCTACGGGGCCTACACACAGGCGGTACGGGGCTGCGTGGGACAGAACCTGATTTTGGGGGGAATGTGCCAGAACATGCTGATCTGCCCTCCTCACTCCTTTTTTCCTCTGTGCCTCACTCGCTTTTCCCTCTCTCCTCGGCTGCCCGCTGTTAGATCATGCAGCAGCAGGCGGCCCTGATGGCAGCGGCGCAGGGGACCTGCCTGAACCCCATGGCCGCCATTGCAGCTGCCCAGATGCAGCAGATGGCCGCCTTCAACGTCAGCGGGCTGGTGGCCGCCCCCCTCACCCCCTCTTCAGGTACGACCACCCTCCCTCCAGCCGCCCCCTTGGTGGCTGTGGGGCCGCAGCGGCACTGAGCCTCCCTCCCTCCTCTCCCAGGTACCAGCACCCCGCCTGGCATCAGCACGGCGCCCGTGCCCAGCATCGCCACACCTATTGGCGTGAATGGCTTCAGCCCGCTGCCGCCGCAGACCAACGGGCAGCCCACCTCCGAGACCATCTACACCAACGGCATCCACCCCTACCCAGGTACCGCCCCGCGGGGCTCAGGCACGTTCCCAACAAGTGCTGGGAGCCGTCCTTGGCTTTCCCTTTGCTTACTCTCCTCCTTCTCCTTTTTCTCTTCCCAGCTCAAAGCCCCACAGTGGCAGATCCCCTCCAGCAAGCCTACGCGGGCATGCAGCACTATGCAGGTCTCATACTTGGCTTTGCACTTCTTCATCTCTCCCCTCTCTGCTCTTTGCGGTTTGGGAGTGAACTGGGCACACGTTACTGTGTTTGATGCAGCAAGTGTGAGGTGTGGGAGCTGTGGGGCAGTGATGGGGGTGATTCCGATTCAGAGCATAGTACCCTAATCCCAACCATTGTGTTCTTATTGCCCTCATGCTGGTGCTCCAGCAGATTTTGGAGATGGACTGGAGGAAAGTTAATTAGAAGCACTGGTGATTGTTTCCAAATTTTCACCAGAAAACCAAGTTCTTGACCCCTGACCTGATCATTGATAAAAATCAACTGAATGTGCTGCTTTCTTCCTCAGTAATGGCACATTCCTGGTCCCACCAGCATCCCCCCTGGGGGAGCCATTGCCATATCCATCACCATGGGAGCAAACACCTCAAAAAGGGTTTTGAACCCCAATTGCCACTTTGAACCATCACACCACACAACACCCAACCCTCTGCTTCCTGATAGAAGGTGGTTGGGAGAGACGAGGCTTTGGGAAGCAGCCACCAGGGCGGTACCCATGGGTGCTTGAACCTCTGTGCCACCAAACCCAGCATTCTGGGGATGCGTAGGAGCAGGAGACATCCCTGTGGGGACCAGTTTCCATCCTGTGTCGGGGTTTCAGTGCCGCATTCTCTGTTCCAGCAGCATATCCCACTGCCTACGCACCCATCAGCCAAGCCTTCCCCCAGCAAGCGCCCATCATCCCGCAGCAGCAGCGAGAAGGTAAGGGGGGCACCCTGCGATCCGCGCGCTGCCGGTGGCCCCCGCCTGGCAGCTGATGTGTGCCCTGTCCTTTGTGTGTCACCCAGGTCCAGAGGGCTGTAACCTGTTTATTTATCACCTGCCCCAGGAGTTCGGGGATGCGGAGCTCACACAGATGTTCTTGCCTTTTGGCAATGTCATCTCTGCCAAAGTTTTTGTGGATCGTGCCACCAACCAGAGCAAGTGCTTTGGTAAGTCAGCGTGTAGTGAAGCCCAGAGCAGCGTGGTGGCTGTCACCGTAGGGCTGAAGGACCACACCATGTGGGGACAGAAGGACATACCCTCCTGCTGCCATACTACTCATGCTTTTGATGCAACACCTTGGTGGCCACAGATCTCATCACTCCAGTGTCCCTGCAAACCCATGTCCTTTGGTGTCCCCACTGTCACATCACTGTCCCCACAGACCTGCTCACCTCGACGTCCCCACAGACCTTGTGTCTCTGGGAACCCAGTCACCTCAGTTTCCCTGCAGACCCCATGTAGGCCTTGTCACCCACCAATTGCATCACCCCGGTGTTCCTCTAGATCCTCTCACCCCACAGTCCCCGACCCCATCACCTCAGTGTCTCCACAAACTTTGTGTTCCTGAAGGTGCCGTCACCCAGTGCCATGCAATGTAGGGCAGTGCCCCACAGCCCCACGTTCCAGAGGCCATTTTTTGGCTAAGTGAGGTACATGGGGACCATGGTGAAGTTATGTCATGACCCTGTTGAAGTCAAGCAGCTTGGTGTGGCATTGACAGTGACAAACCGTCTCCCCGTGTCACCCTGCCCCTCACCCCCAGGTTTCGTCAGTTTTGACAATCCGACCAGCGCTCAGGCAGCCATTCAGGCCATGAACGGCTTCCAGATCGGCATGAAGAGGCTAAAAGTCCAGCTAAAGCGGCCGAAAGATGCCAACAGACCCTACTGACCCCTGGCACCCTGGCCCTGCAGAGAGGTACGAAGGCACCTGGCAGTGTCACAGGCCTGTTTATCTTGGCATAAAGAGTGGCTATTTTGGTTAAAGCCACGCTGATGTGGGTTTCGTGGGTCAGCCGTTGCCTGGATCGCTCACGGCACGTTTGCTGTCTTGCAGGTCGGGCGTCCCGCGGTGTCTGCCGACTTCTCCCTTCCCCAAGTGCAGTATCCAAACCCGTAACTCTCTTTCTTTGCAACATATCCCGGAGGAGGAGGAAGGAGAAGAGGAAGAGTTGATGGAGGAAAAAAAAAAAAAAAAAAAAAAAAGCGAAGAAGAGAGCCATTCTGGTCGTAGCTTTTCTATTTCTTTTTTGATTATTTTTTTCCAACCGGTCTTGTTTGTTTCTTAACGGGAACGAGAGAGCGAGGAAGGCAGGAAGGAGGAGAGCGACGCGGCGTTGGGGCTGAGATTTGCTGCCGGGAGAGGACTGAGGCCCGGGCAGCTGGGATGTGAGCTACCTTTTATAAGCACTCATTTGCTGCTACAAATTTCCCAAGAGGAATGAAGAAAAGAGGCTCCGGATGGATTATAAACCAAAGCCAGCGGGACGAGACCGGCCTCGGGCGATTCACCTGGAGGATGCTTGTTTGGAAAGGGAAATCTTGGTGTTTTTTTTTCCACGTCTGGCTGGGAAAAAGAGGGAAGAAAAAGGATAAGAGGATGTTGGACTTATAGAAGATATATATAAATAAGTATATATATATATATATCCCATGGAGCAGGGTAGCGGGACACGCGCTTCCCCCTGCTTGTCACTGGCACAGGGACATAGGATTACTTGTTTCAGAGTCATATCATTCCTTAGAGTTTAGGGACCAAAGGACTATTGCTTTTTTAAATATATATATAAATAAATTAATTTAAAACACACACACACACACACACACACAAAAACTTAAAAAACAGGAAGAAAAAAAAAATTGTATGAAACACCTCGGGCGCATGAGCTGCGAGCGGCGCCGGGAGGAGCACGGCTCAAGGGCTCGGTGTGGGGGGCATTTGTGGCCAAGCGCCAGGGGGGACACAGAGGGGATTTTGGGGGGTGAACGTGGCCAAAAGAGCCCTTGGTCGCCTGCGGGAGACGGCGAAGCGATTTGCTTCTTTGGCTCTTTTGTGAATTCTTTTTTTTTTTGTTTGTTTTCTTTTGTTTTTCAGCCAAAAACAATTAAATAAAAAATGTGAGGTTTCGGCAGAAACAAAGCGAAGTGAAATAAAATTATTTTGTCAAAATGGTCACCTTGGTTTGTTCTTTGGAGCAATGGCTGCCGCGAGCCGGGCCGACACCAGCCGTGCGTTTGGA
This sequence comes from Phasianus colchicus, assembly GCF_987193195.1. NCBI lineage: Eukaryota > Metazoa > Chordata > Aves > Galliformes > Phasianidae > Phasianus > Phasianus colchicus. Next base: position 1,894,783 of record NC_143447.1, on the reverse strand, counting down.
GGAGGAGATGCTGCGGACCCACCCGGACCCAACCTGTGTATATAGCTGCTCCTTTGGGGATTTTTTTTGTGCTTTTCCCAGGAATTGCCATTTCCCAAAGGAATGTGTCCCCGAGCCCGAGCAGCAGGAGCAGGCAAGGCATGGGCTGTCGGGCTGATTTAGTTTGGGTTCATCTCAGTGTGAAGCTGCCTCTGTTCCACCCTGCCGAGCCCCCCATCTCGCGGCTTTCTTTGGGGTTTCCACACAGTGGGAATTGGCTGTGCGGGCTGACGTCTGTACCTCTGTCATTGTTGGTGTCTGTGTCGGCTGAAATAAAGCACAGTCCGGTGCAGTTCTTGCTTGGTGTGTCTCTGCTCCTGTCCCCATGGCGTCCCTCCGGTGTCCCCAGAGCACAATAGATAGCAGATGCTCTCTGTGATGCAATCCTTGGTCCGCAGCACGTGGTGCAACCACAGTGATCCCTTTGGAGCGGCTGCATCGCATCTCTCAACAGCTCATCCCTTCCCGTATGCCCACCACTCCCCGCAGCTCCATCCCATCCTCACATCCCCATCCCTCTGCCTTTACATCCTCTCCTCATGTCCCCTTCCCTGCACCCCCTCCCCGCAGCACTCAGCCCAGCAATGCGCTCCAAGAATTTCACACCACCACAACAGCTCACTTTCCTCTTTTTTTTTTTCTTTTTTTTGTTTGTTTGTTTGTTTGTATGTATTCCGTTGGTTTTTTTTGCTTCGGTTTCTCATCGATAAAAACGCCATCGCCACAAATGCGAGGAGGGACAGCCACCAGCAAGGAGTCAGGGATGGGATATAGAGGACAAGGGACCTGGCAGCCCGCTCCCCACTGCTCACCTATGTGCAGGGAGGAGCCGTTGCCCCACTGCCACCCGCCGGTGTCCCCACACATCAGCGCCCACTGCCAACCCCACGTGCCCATCCCTGTCCGGGGCCGTCGCTCAGCACCCGCAGCAGGGTCCCCGCTGTTCAGTTTGTGTACACCTGAGTCCCGATCACACGCATGATCTCCTTCTGGATTTTGGGGTCCTGAGTATTGATATTGGCGTCTCCCACTTGGCCGTCTTCGTACCTGGAAGGAAAAGTGTTAGCTGTGGCTACAGGGCGGGCGTGAGCGCAGAGATGGTGCTGGCACTCACACAAAGAAGAAGCGGGTGCAGACGTGGTCCGACACAGGGCAGACCCAGATGTTGCCGTGCTTCTGCAGGTCCTTGGAGGTGATGACTGCGGAGGGAAGGGGCACCATGTGGGGGTTGTCCCCGATGGGGACGTCACGCCAGCACACCCACCCCCATCAGCCCACCGCCCCATACGGCCCTGCACCTTCGCAAAGCGCGATGCAGTTCAGGTTACGGCTCTGGAGGAAGCGGGACTGGATGGAGCGGGTCTGCAGGGAGAGCAACTGGCGTCACCCCTGCCCGCTCCCAGCCCCAGCCCCGTGTCCCCGCCGCATCACCTGGGGGATGGTGTTCATCCGGTTGTACCTCTGCACCAGCTCATCCTTTGAAGGCATCCGGTGCTGCCCTTTCCCCATCCCTGCAGACAATGGCACAGCAGTCATTCCTGGCCCATGGGCACCTGGGTTGGGGACACGGCCACCACCGGGCAGCAGCACCCCAGGGTGACGCAGGGACAGTGGTGAGGACATGTGTTACAAGACACCCCAGTTATGGCCACACCAGGAGCTCCAGGTGTGCAGGCAAACCCAAACCCCTACAGTGGGAGCAGCGCCTTTTGGAGTCGGCACAAGGAAGAAGCAGCTGTCGCATCACCTTAAGGTCATTTTTTCAGGAAATGCCCATTCATTGTTTTTTTCCCTTAATAACCGAGCTGGTGTGTCAGAATGCCCCGATTTGCTGGGGAGAGGATGGTGTGGGAGAAGGATGCAGGATGTGGATGGGAGCATGTGGCCTCAGCATCCCAATACCATGCAGCTCCTCTGTGCCATCCCGATACCATGCAGGGAGCGGGACGGGAGCACAGGTGGGACCAGCGGAGCGGGCAGCCTCTTACCTGAGTATCCAAAGGAAATACTGGAGATGGGGCTCAGATAGATGCCCTTGCCATAGGCTGCTCCATGCAGCTTGCAGGAAAACACCGGGGTGAGCAACGCGGCACCCGCGGCAGCCTGGGCATGAGGCACGGCCACAGCATCCCTGGGGCTGCCCACATCCCTCCCCACCTGCCCAGATCCAGAACCGGCATCGGCGAGCGGTACCTGCAGCTTGGTGTAGGACGCGTTGACCAGCCCGTTGCGCAGAATGGAGTGCCAGTTCTCAATGTGAGAGCCACTGCAAGAGCCGGCGTCAGCCCCACGGCACCGGGCCCTGCAGCGCCCCACAGGATCCCGCCAACCCCCACTGCCCCACGGTTGCTCACTGGAAAGCGAAAGTGCTGCCGTAGAGCTTCTTGGCGGTGCGGAACCGGGCCTCCTTGGCCGGGGGGCTGCTCAGCAGGAGGAACTGGTGCGAGGTGTGCATGAACTTCAGCTGCTACCAGTGGAAAGGGCAGAGCAAAGGCAGCGCCGACGAGGAGAGAGGAGAGACAGACAGACAGACACAGATCATGCACGGCAGCCCCCAGCCCTGCACCCACCTCAGCACTTTTCAGATGCTTGGCCATGGCAGGAGGGCCAGGATTTCTAGGAGCTCACCCATTGCTTCCTGCAGCATCCTATTTCGTGTCCCAGAACTGCATCCCATAGTGCACACCCCACGTCCTCCACCCTATACCCCACAACCTGCATCCCATGCCCTTATACCTCCATGCCATACCTGTACATCCCTCCTCCAGCTTCCCATATTCCACATCCTCCATCCTCCATCTCACACTGTCAGTGCACAACCTGTAGCTACACCCATACTGCGCATCCCACCTCCCGTATCTTACACCCCACACCTTACATTGCACAGCTCGCATCCACACAGCTCTGGCCATGCCACTTACCCTGCTAAGAGGCAGCTTGACAATGTGGGATCTGTTGCTGGAGATGATCCTGTGCGAGCAGGAGAGAAGGAAGATGAGATAGAGTGGTCCCACCTCAGTCTCACTAGTCCCTAGATGCTTTTGACTCCATACCATCCCATCATATCCCATCCCATCCCATCCCATTGCATCCCATTCGACTGCATCTCATCCCACTGCATTACAATGCAACCCATCACATCCCACCCTAACACTACTGTGTTTGTTTTTGGACACCTCACTGCCAGAAAGACATTAAGGCCCTGCAGCATGTTCAGAGAAGGGCAACGGAGCTGTGAAGAGTCTGGAATGCAAGTGCTATGGAGAGCAGCTGAGGGAGCTGGGACGGATCAGCCTGGAGAAGAGGAGGCTCAGGGCAGAGCTTATTGTTTTCTACAACTCCCTGACAGGAGGTTGTGGCAAAGTGGGGGTTGGCCTCTGCTCCCAGGTAACAGCAATAGAATGAGAGGAAATGGCCTCAAGCTGTGCCAGAAGAGGTTCAGATTGGATATTAGGAAAAACTTCTTCTCAGAAAGAGTGGTCAGGCACTGTAACAGGAAGCTCAGGGAGGTGGTGGAGTCAATAACTCTGGAGGTGTTCAATAACTCTGGAGATATGGCACTGAGGGACATGGTCAGTGGGCACGGTGGGGTGGGTTGATGGTTGGACTAGATGATCTTAGTGAACTCTTCCAACCTTAATGATTCTTTGATTCTATTGTATCCCATCCCATCCCTTTAGCACCCTTGGTCTTACCACTGCAGAAGGGGATGTGCCAGCGGGTCCAGCTTGTCCATCTGCTTCTTGATCTCCAGATAGGAGCCCTGGCAGAGGCACAAGCACCACGAAAAACCATGTCACCAACCCACTAAGGATACAGGCACCAAAATCCCATGCAGACATCCAAAATGGTGCCAGGATGCAGAGCTAGGGCTTGCCACATACCTGGGTCATCTCCCGGATGGACATCACGCTGTCCAGCGCCTTCTGCAGCCGCTCGTAGTTCTTCTTCTGCACATGGGGCAGCAGTGGGGTGGCCATCAGAAAGGTGTCAGTGCCCAGTGCTGGGGCACACCACCCTGCTGCTTACCTTGGGGTTGAAGGCAAGTGTTTTGGGGTCGTTGGGGTCTACCACGGAGGGATAAGGCTCGAAGATGATGCTTTTGCGGGGGGACTCCAGCGCAGCGCGGCACATGGCCACCAGCAGGTCCACCACCTGGCCACCAAGATGGACATGGGGTCATCCCAGAGATTCCACCCTCGTGTCACCCACCTGTGTCACTCCCTGTGTACCTCAGCGCCTGTGGCCACTTCTTCTGCTGCACCAGACATCACGCCCAGGGTGTAGAAGGAGAAGACGCACAGCTCACGGGTGCACACAGACGGCTGCAGAGGGGACAGGCACTCAGTGACAGTGACACAGGGTGACACGCACACCCGCCTGTCCCCTAGCACTGCAGCACCTTGAGCATGGAGCCATTCTGGAAGACATGCTGCTCATCACACACCACGCAGTACTCGTTGAGCGTCGGGATGCGCTGCTCCGCGTACTTCATGATCTGTGGGTAAGGAACAGGGTCAGCCCCGTGGTGGTCCTGAGAGTGATAAAGGGACTGCAGGGACAGTGCCATGGGGTGCTCACCTGGACGAGGAAGCCATACTCCAGCGTGGGGACATTCTTACAGTGGCCACCAACCTGCGATGGAGCCGGAGCGGCGCCAGATGCATTACCCCTTTCCCACACCCCTCACACAACATCAGGATCTCCCGAGAGCCCTGGGGGCCCCAAGGATGCAGCCCTGATGCCACGTGGGAAGGGGAGGGAGAGCAAAGAGAGCCCCGAGCCGGGGTTGACACCCACCAGGATGTTGAAGGGAGCAACACCTGCCTGGGTGCTGGGGGTGTAGCCGAACACCTCCCCCTTGGGGTTCTTCACTGTGCAGGAGACGGAACGGTTCATCAGGCGGTTGACGCGCACTTCGGGAGCACCCAGCTTACCCTTCAGCACCGAGTCCGGGATGACAGGGAAGCTGGGCGACCTGTGGGCATGGGACCAAGGAGACACTTGTTACCATCACCCTCCCCGGAGGGCCATTTCCTTCCCAGCTCCTCTGTTCCTATACATTCAGCACTGAATTTCCACCTTCCTGCTTTTGGGGTTTTTGGAAGCTCCCGTTCTCATCAGCAAATGGGGGAAACAAGGCACTGGGGAAGGTGGGGACATCACTGGAACCTTACTTGGGGATGGGGGAGAAGATGCTGAGGCCAGCTCGGAACTTCTTGATGGTGCCACTCGTTTTGAACCAGCTGTGCCGCTTCTCCTGCTGGGTCTTCAGGAAGTCGTTGCTGAGATGCTTCCATTGCTGCGATGTGAACATGCCCAGGATCCTGGCAGAAAGGAGACATGGGTGCCCAGTTGGGTGCTTCAGCTGAGCAGATCTCCTGCTCCACCCCATGGAAACCCAGTGACCAGCCTCTCCTGGAGCTGTAGGGCCAGCAAGAGGACATGGCATGACAGGGACATGTGGCACTTGGCTGATCTGGAGATGAAGTTTGCTGTGAGAGGCAGTGGATACCCCATCCCTGGAGACAGCTAAGGTCAGGCTGGTGGGGGCTATGAGTCTAATGGAGATGTAGGTGTCCCTGTTCATTGCAGGGGGGTTGAACTGCTGGCCTTTAAGGGCCTCTTCCAACTCAAATGATTCTATGATTCTACGAAAAGTGACCTGCCCCTCCCCACCAGCCCGCAGCATTTCAATTCTTACTTCTTCAGCTGCAGCCCCAGCCCGAAGCCCTCCTTGTTGGATGGCTGGAAGACCTCGATGGACGGTTCTGTGGGCACAGAACTGCTGGTCAGCACAGTGCTCACAGCCACACAGGCACACCCTGACTGCCCATCCCCACTCACCGGGGCCATCGAGGTACTGGGAGAGGGAAAAGCGCAGGCGCAGGACGATGGGCTCTGTCCGAAGCACCTTCCAGGCTGTTGCCACCTCCTCCTGCCCAGAGACAGCCATGGAGACATCAAGTTGGATGTGGGGACCCGAGTGCCACCCCACTGGATCCCCCTTGCACCATGGGGACTCACATCGAGAAAGCTGATGTTCACATGGAGGTCGATGTCCACGTCATCGATGGTCCCATACTCCCTGCAATGACACGTGGCACGGTGGCAGGAGTGAGTCTTGGTCCTGGGGGTGCCACCACCGGGTGACAAGGCATTGTCACAGCCAGGTGCCCTGGGAAGTCACAGCACAGGCACACCCACCTGACGGACACGGCATTCTCGCTGTAGATCTCCTTCACGGCCTCGATGTCGGCATCCAGCTGTGGGTGTCGGTACAGGTCGGCGGCACAGGTTCCCTGCAACAGCACCGTCACAGCCAGTGTCCCCACAGCCTCACAGAGGGGACAAGGAACCTCGATCCCCCCTGTGGCACCTGTTCCCCCAGTGGCTTTACCTGTACCCCATAGAGGAACTCCTCGGACTCATTGTCCCCATCGGAGTCATCGTCCGTCCAGTACTGGCCCTTGAGGTCCTGTGGGAAGAGGGTTAGCAGGGAGAATTTGGGGAAGACTGTTTTGGGGGAATTTGTTGGGGTGGGCTGGGGGCAGATTGAGAAGTTGGAAAGGGAGACTGGAGGGGAAGAAGGATGGGAATTAGGTTTTGGGGTGTTGGGTTTGAGGTGTGGGTTTGCAGGGCACAAAATGAGGGGATGCATTGAGACTGCTTTGGGGGTTGTGGGTTTGTGGGACAGATTTAAAAGTATAGGTTTGGGGGCAGGTCTGTGGATGTACATTTGGGGGTGCAGGTTGGGAGGTAGCAAGTTGGGGGTGCAGACTGAGGAGTATAGGTCCATGTGGGGAGAGCAGGTTTGCAGGACAGATTTGGGCCTGCAGGATTCTAAGGGCAAGTCTGGGGGTAGATTTGGGAGAGCTGGTTTTGGAGTGCAGGAAGGAGGGCAGATTGAGAACTGCAGATTTGAGGTAGCAGATTGGTGGGGTGCAATTTAAGGGTACAGAAAGGAGGAAGGCTTGGGGGTGCAGATTTGGGGTGTGGGTTTAGAGGTGCATATTTAGGGGCATTTTCTGAGGGGTAGATGTGCAGGGTGTAGATTAGGGGGTGCATGTTTAGAAGTTTGGGTTGGGGGTTAGATTTTTGGGTCCAAGTTTTTGAGATAAAGGTTTGAGGTGCGATTTTGGGGTCCAGGTTATGGGGCTACAGATTTGCAGGGTGCAGGTTTAGGGGTGCAGATCAAGGAGCAGATTGAGAGGACTAGGTTTTAGGGATGCAGATTGAACGGTTCAAGTTTTGACAGTGTAGATATGGGGTACAGATTTGGGGTCCAGGTTGTGGGTAAAGATGTGGGGTATGGGTACTTGGGATGCAAGTTTAGGGGTGTAGATTGAGAGGTGCAGGTCTGGGGTGCAATTGGGAGCTGTACATTTGGGGTGCAGATTTGGGGTGCAAGTTTTGGAGGTGCATGTTTGGGGTGCAGGTTGAGGAGGCAGACTGGGTGATGTAGGTTTAGGGGAGGAAGTTTAGGGGTGCAGGTCTGAGGAGTGGGTTTGGAGTGCAGATTTAGGGCAGAAGGTTTGGGGTGCAGATTGAGAGGTGCAGGTTTAGGGGTGCAAGTTCTGGAGGTGCAGGTTTGGGATTCAGGTTTGCAGGTCTGTATTACGGGGGAAAGGTTTGGGGTGCAGGTGAAGAGTGCAGGATTGGGAACACAGGTTCTGAAGGTGCAGGTTTGCAGGATGCCAGTTCAGGGGTGCAGGCTTGCAGGTTGCAGGTTTCTTGGTGCAGATTGAGGGTGCAGATTGGGAGATGCAGGATTAGGGATGCAGGTTCTGGAGGTGAAGATTTGCACGGTGCAGGCTTAGGGGTGCAGGTTTGGGATGCAGGTTGAGGGGGCAGAATGAGATGCAGGTTCTGGAAGTGCAGGTTGGTAGGGTGCAGGTCTCTTGGTGCAGACTGAGGGTGCAGATTGGGAGGTGCAGCTTTGGGGTGCAGGTTTAGGGCACAGGATTAGGGATGCAGGTTTGGGGTGAAGGTTTAGAGGTGCAGGTTTGGGATGCAGGTTTGGGATGAAAGTTAAGTGGTGCGGGTTTGGGACGCGGGTTGAGGGGGCAGAATGAGAGATGCAGGTTCTGGAGGTGCAGGTCTGTAGGGTGCAGGTCTCTTGGTGCAGATTGAGGATGCAGATTAGGAGGTGCAGCTTTGGGGTGCAGGCTTAGGGCGCAGGATTAGGGATGCAGGTTCTGGAGGCGAAGGTTTGCAGGGTGCAGGTTTAGGAGTGCAGGTTAAAGACGCGGGTTGGGGGGGCAGAACGAGAGACGCGGGTTCCGGAGGTGCGGGTGCACCGGGCGCAGGTTCAGATGCTCAGACCGAGCGGTGCGGGTTGGGGTGCAGGCCGGGGGGCGCCCAGTTGCCCCGCGAGGAGCCCACGAGCCATGGGACGGCTCAGCTCCCCCAGCCCCTCCCTCCTCCACCCGCGGGGTCCCGGTGTTCCCGAGGCGCGCACGCGGACCCCGGCCCCGCCGTTCTCCCCTCAGTGCCACCGACCGCGGCGCGGCCTGCGCGCGAGGCCCGGCCCCAGCGCCGCCCGCAGGCCCCACGGCAGAGGCGGCCCGGCGCCCCCCCGTCCCCGCGGCCGTCCCCGGCCCTCACCATCTCAGCGCTGCCCGCGGCCTGGCCCCGTCCCTGCCGCCTCCATGCCGCCGGGCGGGCGGGCGGCCATCGGGCCTTGACGTCAGGGCCCCGCGCCTCCGTCGCCCGGCAACGCCGCCCGGGCGGTGACGTCACCGCGGGGACCCCGGCCCCGAGCCCCGAGCCGCGCCTCGAGCGGGGCCGGCGGATGGCGGCGGGCAGCGGACCGCCGCGGCCACACGTTGGGACCCGTGGGCTCCGCTCGGCGCCCCCGGACGTCCTTAGCGCAGGCTCTCCGCCGTGGTGCTCGTGGCCCCGTGCCGTGTCCCCACGCGGCGGCTCCGCGCCGGGTCCCTGCATCCCCGCTCGATGTCCCCCGCACGGTCCCCATGAGCCCGCTTGCGGTCCCTGCGGCCTCACGGTGGGTCTCTGCACTTCTCTCTCATTGTCCCGTGGTCCCTCACAGTCCCTCATGGTCCCCGTGGCCCCATGTTGTGTCCCACGTGGCCTCCCATTGGGTCCCTGCAGTCCTTGCTCATTGTCCCCAACATAGGGTCCTGCGGTCCCTCGCAGCCCGTCATGGCCCCCGTGGCCCCATGTTGTGCCTCCATGGCCCTCACTCACTGCCCTCAGTACAGGGTCCCCAGGCCCCATGCTGGGTCCCCACGGTCCCCCATGGCTTCACATCAGGTCCCTGCGCTCCTCACTCAGCGTTGCCAGCATAGGGTCCCTCATGGTTCCTATGATCCCGTGTTGGTCCCCATGGCCTTACATTGGGTGCCCCGTGGCCCTACACTCAGGCCTCATGGTCTCTGCTCAGTGTCCCAGATGTCCTTAGCATAGAGTCTCCATAGTCCCCCACGGTGCTCATGGCCACACGCGGGGCCCCATGGTTCCCATGGCCTCACATTAGGTCCCTGCAGTCCTCACTCAGTGTTCCCAGCACAGGGTCCCCATGGCCCCCCATGGTCCCATGTTGGGTCCCCATGGTCCCAACTCAGTGTCTCCAGTGTCCCCAGCACAGCTTCACATGGATGTGGCACTGGGTGCCCACCTTGGGTGCCACATCACTGTCACAAGGATCCCAAGAGGACCTCAATAAAGAGTCCCTCCTCATGGTGCTGGCACATTGTCCCCAGTGTCCTCAGCAGAATCCCCATGCAGAACATCCAGGTGGGGTCCCCCAATGCCCTCAGCAGTGTCCCCGTGGTCCCAGCACAGGGTTCACACATTGCTGGCACGACATCCCCATAATTCCATCACAGTGCTCTCATGTCCTCATCTCTCTCTCCCATTTTTGGGATGACCTGGGAACACCTCACCCCATGCCACCCAGAGCCACTGACAAGACGGCTTCTGACAAGTTTGGGCACCCAGGTCTGCTCTGTAACTCAAGACACCTATTTTTGTCCCCAAGTGTCTATTTCTGTCCCCAGACCACAGGGCTGGCAACAGGGGGATGGCACGTCTCCCCCTGCACCTCCACCTTCCGTGGGATGTCATGGCGTTGGGGGGGCTATGCGTGACGAAGCCACGTGGGTGCATTGACCTTTTCTCCCTGGGACACCTGTTTTGTCCCCCAAACTTGGGGACAACCCCAATGACACATGGGGGACAACGTGGGGTGGCTCAGGGGCCAGCAGGAGCCGCTTCACGGCGTCCTTCGGCCGTCCGGCATCCCTGCAGGTACCGTGGGCAAGGGGCGAGGGTGGGAGAGCGGATGGGAGCGGAGCCTTTAAGACAGCGCGGCCCCTTTAAGAGCAGCGCGGTCCCTTTAAGAGCAGCGCGGTCCCTTTAAGGCCCCGGCCACTCTTCCCCCGCGTGCGCTCAGGCTGTGCCACCCTCTGATTGGCTGCGCTGCGCGTGAGAGTCGCATCGCTTCCTCCGCAGCTTGCGCGTCCGCCGAAAAAAAGAGTCCCGGCCGTTCGCCTCGTTGCGCAGTAGGCGGAGGGATCCGCGGGGCGGTGCTTCGGCCGGGATCACCTTGGCGGCGCGGCGGGGAGGCGTGCAGAGCGGCGGCGGCGCTCAGGCAGAACGGGCTCGGGGCGCTGAGGCGGTGGCAGCACCAGGAGGTAACGGCGGCCTCCGGCTCTGCACAGGGAGGGCGTTGAAGGAGGGCGGCGAGCGGGCGGCTGAGGCCGCCGTCATCGTCGCCGGACCCGACGTTCAGGCGGGAGTGTTACGTTCAGGGCAGGGCGCTGAGGCCACGCCGGGGGGACGGGGGGCTTCACGCGGTTGGGGTAACGGCGGCGCTGGAGGAGGAAGGGAGGGAAGGGTGGACGGTGGGTGGGTGCCCGCAGCGCTCCGCCCGCCCGGGCTGAGTCAGCCGTCGGCGCCGTGGCCACGTGCTGGGGCCCCGCTCGGCTCTTCCCGAGGCTCCCTGCTTTCCCAGCCTTGGGGTTCCGTTCATCCCCGCGTGGCCGCCTGCCCCTCCCCCCGCCCCGCCGCGGGCTTTGAAGCGCTCGGGGTGCGTGAATGGCGCTTTTGTTAGCGAACGGCCGTCGAAGCGGCGAAGCGGCGTGCAAAGCCCGCTTCGTGCCGCTCCGGGTCCGCACTGCGCTCCTTGGGGAGCGGGTGGTGCGCAGGGCCGGGTTCGGCCACCCTGCCGTCCCGGGGACGGCTCCAGAGCACGTGCTGGCACCGGGCCGGTGGGGAGGGGGGGGGAGGAAGGGAGGGTTGGTGGTAGCCGGAGAACCGCACTCCAACGTAGAGCCGAAACCACCGCCGTCAGCACGCGGCTCCGCTCCCGGAGCACCGCTCGAGCGGTTGCGGGTCGTGGAGGAGCGGCCGCGCACCTCGCCGTGCCCCGGGGCTGAGTGCCGCCACCACGTGCCGCCCCGTGCGGCCAGGGGGGGGGAGGGGGCGGCGCCGCGCTGTGCGGGTCCGCACGTACGGCATGGGCTGCTGCGGCGCGCCCTGCGGGGCTTCCTGCCGTCAGGCTCCGAAGCTCGGAGCTCTGATCGCTGCCGCTGTGCGGCGAAGCTGTCCGTCCTGTGCCGGCGCAGCCCGCTGCGCGGCGAGGGTGGAAGGTGCGCACGCTCCAACTGTGCTCTCTCGATAAGTTTGTCGCCTGTGCTTCGTTTCTTTAATTGAAGCCTGCTCCGCGCCCTTGTCCTCTAGGAAGGGCGGACGCCGCATTACAACACGCGGTGAAGGTGCCCGACGCTCATCCCCCGCCCGCTGGCTCAGCGGCCCATCCCGGCCGGCCCCACGAGGGCTGCCTTTGGGAGGCCATCTTGCAGTTGCATAAGGCTGCGGCGCAACCTCCCGCAGTCGGAGTCATCCTCCCCTCCCTGCGAGGGGGGCTGCCGTGTTGGCAGCCCGCTGTGCGCCCGGCTCCGTGGGTGTGGATGGCGGTGGGGCTGCGCCTCCTTCCTGCCCCGGGGCGCAGCCGGGATGCCGCAGCCCGAGGTTCCGTGCTGCAACTCGCACTGAGTCACCCCGCTGCTCAGCCCGGCCCGCTGCCTTCCAACGGTTCTGCCTTTCTGGAACGTTCAGCGGCCGGGGAAGCACCGGCCATCTTGAGCGTGCCCTGCCTGAAATGGGGCGATACCTTGGGGATTTAAGAGTTACGCCCCGAGAAAGTAAAGCAGCTTTGTGTGAGGAATCAGGCTTTGCAAGGTATTACTCCCCCCCCCCCCCCCCCCACACACACCCCCTTCCTAGCTGAGCTCAGAGTGCCTTCAGGTGTTCCTGAGAAGCTGATTTAAAAAACAAAAAGTGGGAAATGCCAGACATTCCTCTTATGGTTATAAAACCGCCCCTTTGAGCATCCTTGCAAATGGGATGCAGGAGGAAGCACAGGAACGTGGGGCTCCCTGCAGCCCAGCAGATGGTGGCTGGGATTTTTTTTATTCTGCTGCTGTGTCTCTTCTGTCCCCCCTGAGCAAGGTCACAGCATCGCCGTGTTGCTGCGTCTCTTATCTCCTGCTGAAGAATCTCGGGGGATTCTGACTCAAAGCAATTTAACTCTCCTCCCTTTTTATACAATCATAAAGCCTTCAGGGCTTGGAAATCACACTTACAAATGACTTGAGTGGGTGGGGAGTTTTCACGAGGAGGAAGCTGTCTCCAAAGCAGGCAGGCTGAGCTCCTGCCCAGCGTTCAGGGAGCATATGAGTCTCACTCAGTGCTTGTCTCTTCCCAGACTCTGTTCCCCACAGCCCTGTGATGCCTTTTACTGCTCTTTGCAGAGGCAGTTTCCCGGCAGAGGCCTTTTGCACTATCCAGCAGGTGCTCCAGGATGCACCAGCAGATGTTAGAGGGCTGAAACACCGTGTTCAGGTCTGAGCAGCGGGCATCCCCGTAATAAGGCGCCTTTGTTGAGGCTTTTATGTGGGCAGGCTTTCTTGTACTGACTCGAGTGAATCAGCAGCTTCTGGCAGGGCTGAGGTGAAGGACGCCTGCCAGGACAAATTATGGTTTTTGCTGGCCCGTCTTTGCGCTCCATTTCGCGCGGCGATGAGGCGATGGTGAGTCAGGGCTGCCTGCGAGAGGATCGGCACGTAGGTGGGGGGAGCGGCTGGCGGGGGACCTCCGTGCTCACGCTGTTCCCTTCTGCTCGGCACAGCTTTAGTGGAGCTGCTGGTTTATTAATGCCCTGTGCAGCTGGAGGTGCAGCATGCACGGTGAGCTCTGTTTTTGTGGCAGATGGAGCCCGGCCCTGCATGGCTCAGTGTGCTGATGGTGTACTGAGGGTGAGCAGCCCCCCTCCCCTTGGGGAACAATGCACTCGAGGTGGTGGCAGCAGCACACCAAGAAGCTGAGCCTTGCCCAGGCACAAAGTCCTGTCTCATCTGGATGTAAATGCAGAAGGAAGGTGTGCAGGGAGGAGAGGACAAGCATGTCTTAGCTGCATTGCTGCTAAAGAACAAAATTCCCAGTGGGGGTCCTCCCATTGCATCACTCAACTGTGGGCTTCACTTCAGCTTTCTCAAGTGCTCAGGACCTTCCATGCCGCTTTGGGGATGCTTTCATCTCGTGGAGGCAAGCATGGAGTTTCTTACCCCCAGAAACAGCCAGTCTTAAGCCCTGTGGACTCTTCCTGCCCCCTGCAAATGCATGGGCTGCGGTAGACTGCGTGGTCTCTTCATCTGGAAGAGGGCCCTTGAGGACGTTCGAGGATTCTTTAGTCTTATTTGCATCGTCTGCCCCGGTGTTGCGTTCAATCAACTCAAGTCTGATTATCTGTGCGGGCTTAAAGGCCGGGTTAAGCCTAGGTGCACTTGGTGTGCTGAGGTGTGTCCTCGCGTGCAGCACGCCTGCAGTCACGCCAGCAGCCGGCCGCCCGGTCCCCAGGCTGTGGCAGAGATGGGCTGAGAGCGGGCAGGCAGCGGGCAGCGCGCTGCCTGTGCACTGAAGCGCTTGAATTTTGTTGCGTTGTGTAGCTGCAGGGGAAGACTGGCAATGAAGAGAAGCTATGAAGGGAACTTCTGCATAGAAGGCAGGTGAGCTTTGGGTGGTGTCCATGGGGGATGACATTTAAATAGAAGTGTGTCTTGCCTGTATCTAAGACTCTCAAGTAGGAACATAACGATAGTGTGACCCAGTAGCAGCTTTCTTGTTACCTCCATATTCATCACGTGGGTGTGTTGGTGTCTCTGCATGGGGAGTGAGCAGGAGTGATCCCTAAACCTGGCACTATTTTCTTCTCTTGCAGACACCGAACTCCAGTAACCATGTCGAAGCACCACGATGCAGGGACCGCTTTCATCCAGACCCAGCAGCTGCACGCTGCCATGGCAGACACCTTTCTGGAGCACATGTGCCGCCTGGACATTGACTCTGAGCCGACCATTGCCAGAAACACCGGCATCATCTGCACCATCGGTACGTGGCTCCCAGATCCCAGGGAACTGTGGTTCACATTAGGCTGTGAATGCCTGCGTTGGTGAAACTCATTGTGGGAATGTGGGATGCCTTCAGCCTTCATCTGTTGCCAAGGCTGTGCCTGTCTGTTGAAACAACACAACTTTCCCATGCCTGCCTGCCTGCCCACTTTTATTGGTAGGAGTAAATCCAGTGATGTCTGAACTGGTTGGGTTCAAGTGTGCTCCCAAAGTCAAGTTAAGACAAAGGAGCTGCTTTCGTGTTGAGCAAGTCTGTATCCACTGTGTCTCAGTTATCTTTTCCACATGAAACAGCCTGACGTTTGTGGGTTATCTCATTATTTGTAGCAGGTTAATATTCAAACTGTTTCCTCCTTTTAGGCCCAGCCTCTCGTGCTGTGGACAAGCTGAAGGAAATGATTAAATCTGGAATGAATGTTGCCCGCCTCAACTTCTCGCATGGCACCCACGAGGTAAGGGTGGGAGTGGGGCTGACACTGCCCCAAACTTCAGACTGCTCATCCCTCCCTTCCCTTCTGCAAGAGGAGACCAAGGGCAATCTAGCTCGCTCCAGAGCAGCTGTGGTAGTGTAGGAAGACAAAACTTTAGCTTTATGTCTGGAGGAAGTGTGCCAGCTGTAAATACCAAGCCTGTGACACTCTGATAACATTTCAGTGCTTTCTGGAAGCAGCTTGAGTTGTTTCCACACCCTTTTCTGCACCTACCTCTGCCTGGGAGCCAGGTAGCTGATATCTGAGTTCCTTCACTTCTTCCCCACTCTCATGGGGAAGTGAACTCGCATCTGCTTTAGGGTTTGGCTGCTTCTGAGTTAGCTGTGTACCTCTGCAGGAGTACACAACTATCAGTTGTTCACCCTGCTTTGCTGTTAGAGGTTCTGCAAGCGGTCAGTGAATAACCTTCTCTCAAAAGATAGGTCACCTGAAGTAATGACTGTGTGCATTTGAAAGAATTGAGCTGCTGGACTTGCCTGGCTAGCCAGCTGCTCAGGTTATGTTCCCAGTAGTCGTGAGGCCAGCAGCTTGTCACTTGGGGGGCAATAAACCTCTAAGAGGAAGGTCAGAAGAAATCAACACTGCTTGTGATGGACAAGCCCTTTTTGCTATAAATAGACGAGATCCTCAGCAACACTGCAGGAGTAAAGGATCCCATTCCAGGTTGCCCCGAATGCCACCCTTAGCGTTGGGACTGAGTTCTTACGCTGGCTGCCCTCCCACTTTCAAAATGTCAAACTGTAACCAAATGACAGCTGTCGGTGGCTTTACTTAGTGAACTGCGAGCCCTGAGGTGCGTAACAGCTCGACCTCTCACCCTCATGGCCTTTAAAGGCCACAGGGCACTGTAGAAATCAAAAGGTCTGGTGTTTAGATGTGCACCACCGTTGGACCGTGACTGAATTAGCCTGTGGTACCAGCAGTGTGCAGGCTGCAGCTGACCAAAATTCAAAGGTAGAAAGGGCTGTATGGACTGGTTTCAATCCTCAGTGGTCGTGTGCTGCTACCAGCCAGGAGGCTCAGCAGGGAGGTGGTGGCCAAGCTTGAACCTTCGTAGTTGTCTTAGCACAGTGCTGTGGTTGGTGTGCTTGTTCACTGAGGTGGAGGACAGGGAATGTGGCTTGGCTTTGGGTGAAGTGCAGCCCAGTTGCATATTTGGTTTAGATGGAGGGTAGGTGATTGCAGCAAAACCAACTGCTGTCTCCTGCCCAGTTTGACTGCCAGCTGTAACCAGGCAGTCTGAGTTTCTGTCTGGTTCATCAAGCACTCCATTGTCCTCTACAGTTACTTGAAGTTTTCACATGCTGTGCATATTTCAGTTCCAGTGTTCATCCGAAGACATGTAACAGGGCTCAAGTTAGTAGCTTGCAACCAGGTGCTAGACCTTGAAGCTCTTTCATGGAGGAAGTCTGCTTTTGCTTCAGCCCCAGTCAGCATTCCTGTCACGTGTAATTCTTGAGGAAGTCTCCCTAGGAGCTGGTCATTGATCTGTATCAAGTAATAAAACATCCCAGGTGACTGGGCACAGATAAGCCCCGTGGCTCTACTCAGGCATGTTTCCTGTGCTGCCTGATACAGCTGGGATATGTGGAAGGACCAGGTGCCTCCTCAGTCTCTACTTGTGCACTTGATCAGTAAAGTTAATTTTTTCTGCTCTTGAGAGTTAGCTGTGTTGTATTTCTGGCTGAGGGCATGCACAGACCAACCTGAGCACAGCTTGCTGCAGCTGCACCTTCCAGATCCCAAGGCAGGTGATGTGAGGGCAGCCAGGTGATCCAGGCTGCACACTGTCAGCCCGTGCCACAGGGAGGGGAAAGGGCATTTCTTATCTTCAGGAGCCTGCCAAGCATTGCGTAACTCTGTCAAGCTTATCTCTAGTGTTGTTTAAACTAGATAGCAACCTGACTTGATGATCATATGAAGCTTGTTTGAGATGATTGGGATGGGAATTTCCCTGTGAAACTGTCCCAAAATTGGCAGTACTAACAAAATCTCTTGCACACATGGAAGGGTTTTGGAGCGTGGTGTGCAGAGACAGAGCCTTGAACTTCTGGCTGCGGTTGCTTTAGCTCTCAAAATTAAATGCAAATACGTAAAGGGATAATGTCCTCTAAGTAAATCCCTTATCCCTAGCAGAGATCTGAGTCAGAATTGTGAAAGTGTCCTCCCATATGCCTCACTGCAAAGTTCTTGCTTTAGTTGTGTCTGTGAGACTGATAGTGGGGGATGAGGTCGAAAGGCTCTGGGGGCAGTGTGGCACCTTCACTTTCAAGCTCTGAGGGGAAGAGGACTGCAGCTATGTACAGCTGTCCCTTAACAGTGATGCTTTCTTGCTGTTCAGTCCTTCCTCACATGGAGTCCTCCAGCTGCTGATATTTTATCATGCCTGAGTAGTGTTTGGGCTGTGTAGCACAAGCAGTGGAGTAGAAGTGGGTTGAGAGTTTCCCCTTTCCTTTCCTTTCCAGTATCATGAGGGCACAATTAAGAACGTGCGAGAGGCTACAGAGAGCTTTGCCTCTGACCCAATCACCTACAGACCTGTGGCTATTGCACTGGACACCAAGGGACCTGAAATCCGAACTGGACTCATCAAGGGAGTAAGTTGTTCCTTTTTTTTTACCCCCACCTTTTCCAATGCCTGAGACTAGATAATGTTCTCATGGCCTGCTTTTCCCAAACAAGGATTATCTAATGAGAACAAATAACTGTGTACATTGTCTGGCACTTGTACCAAGAGTCTGCACAAACTGCTGCAAGCTGGGAGGCAGCTGGGTGCTTGTTTTTTTCATGTTTTTTTTTCTGAAATACTTGTTTTGACATGCAGAGTGGCACAGCAGAGGTGGAGCTCAAGAAGGGATCAGCTCTCAAAGTGACCCTGGACAATGCCTTCATGGAGAACTGTGATGAGCATGTGCTGTGGGTGGACTACAAGAATCTCATCAAAGTTGTAGATGTGGGCAGCAAAATCTATGTAGATGATGGTCTCATTTCCCTGCTGGTTAAGGAGAAAGGTGTGTAGCAACCCTCACAGGATTTGCTAGCTCTCCTTGTTCATTATTCTCTAAGAATCTTTGTGATTTCCTTCCCTCCAGAATGGTTCTTTAAGTTCTGCATTAAAGAAATGAGCACTGAGATCTAAGACTTAATGCTGCTGTGAGATGTTAAAGTTTAAAAAAAAAAAAAAAAAAAGTTGCTCAGCTTGAGGTAATTTGCTTGAGCTGGCATTCAGAAGTCATCCAAAACCCCCTCTTACAGATGAATATGTGGGGGACATGCATATGCCTATTTAACTATGTTAATTCATTCTTCCTACTCAGAGTTGAGCAAATTTTACAACATAAACCCCTGTGTTTTATGGTTAGAAACTGAACTAGCTTTACTGGTAGTGCAAGGGGAAGTTAATTTCCCAGCGTTTCCTTCATGGTGGTTCAAAAATCTGCTCTAGCCTAGAGGTATCTCCTGTTACCCCAGAGCATGCGGGGAGGTGTAAGTGAGGTGCTTAGATATTATGGGATGCCCACGTGCTTTTTCTTTGAGTGAAGCAGCCCCATTCTCCTGCATGGGGGCAAAAAGGGGCATCTTTCTCTAAAGCAGCACAGAGGTTTTGTACTGTGCTCCTATGGGTACGTTACAAGCTCATGTGTTATGGGAGTCCAAGGACAGCAGTGTTGTGCTTCTGTTGTGATTGCTGTAAACAATGTGGTTCTCAGGCAGCTTTGGCAGGAGGGGGTGTGGGAGCTGGTGGTGGGGAGTGCGCCCTGCTGTGCTCTGACTGTGGGAACACATCTGTTTCAGGCAAGGACTTTGTCATGACTGAGGTTGAGAACGGTGGCATGCTTGGTAGCAAGAAGGGAGTGAACCTCCCTGGTGCTGCAGTTGACCTGCCTGCAGTCTCAGAGAAGGACATTCAGGACCTGAAATTCGGTGTGGAGCAGAACGTGGACATGGTGTTTGCTTCCTTCATCCGCAAAGCTGCTGATGTCCATGCTGTCAGGCAGGTGCTAGGGGAAAAGGGAAAGCACATCAAGATCATCAGCAAGATTGAGAATCACGAGGGCGTGCGCAGGTGAGCTTTGCATGAGTGACACTGCAAGTCCATCACACTATAGCAGCAGAAGGACATGGCCATTTCATGTTGTAACTCTTCAGAAATGCACATCACTCTTTTAGTGAGTGTGAGTTCAGACTTGCTCTGGATGCAAACTGGTGAGCTAATGCATGGAATCACCAAGTTTGTGACAAACTATTAGACTGAAATGTCTCAGATAAACTCTTGCTCCTCTTAATCTGTTTATATATAGCTTAAGAAACTGTCCTTTGGCTTAACCTTGTTTTCCTTCCTCCTACTGTGGTATTACAGAGTACCATAATGGCACCTGGAAGATCAGTGTGCTGATGGGGTGTCATCAGGCTCTAGAGTGATGCCTTCTTTCAGAAAAGGGAGGACAGCAGAAGGTCTACCCTCACAACAAAGGCTATAACAAATCTCATCTCTTGTTGTCAGGTTTGATGAGATCATGGAGGCCAGCGATGGCATTATGGTGGCCCGTGGTGACCTGGGTATTGAGATCCCTGCTGAAAAAGTCTTCCTCGCACAGAAGATGATGATTGGGCGCTGCAACAGGGCTGGCAAACCCATCATTTGTGCCACTCAGGTGCTCAGAACACAAAGCTACCTTGTATAACTGCTGCTGGGTGTTTGTGGGTCTGGCAGGGTGTCAGCAGCTGTCCTTGCGTTCTGCATAGAGTCTGGGGGCAGGTCCTTGATAGCATTTCTTAGCAGGTGAGAAGCAAGAGCCAAGAGGTGTTGCAGTAGCTGAACAGCTTGTCTTCAGGCAATTCAGGGATTTGGAGTCTTCCCCATCAAGACCTGGCTGCTGAAGGCTCTACCCCTTAAAACCTTATACTACGTGAGCCTTTTGGGCTGTGACCAAACAAATTTTGGGGAAAAATAATCTGCGCTTTGCATCTTAGAGCTGCACATTTCTGTCTAACAGAAGGATTGCTCTGAGTTGCTGTGTCCCAGGTCTTTTGAAAGTTGCACTCATTCTGCTGCATTAGAAGGAACTGAAAAAGCAGTGTGATCTATGATGATTACCTCGGGAGCTGCAAGTGAAGGGAGGAGGCTGACGCTCTGCAGCTTTAGTACAGATCACAAGCAGGCAGTCCTCAGGCACTGGCAGGGCTGACTTCCTAGCAGTACTTGCTCTGGGCACAGACTGTGGAAGTGTGTGCCACTGTGAGGGTAGTGCAGATTGATTCTAGGCAGTCATTAGATGAGATTCTGGGTGTACCAGCCTCATGTTCCCAACCAGAACAGCACGTTAGTAGCAACCTCAGAAATGGACAGGAGCATACACTGCAATGAATCAACTAGTTGAGTTCCTTGATCCAAGCCCTGGTGCTGAGAAGTTGAATTGAAAAGTGAGAATACAGTATGGTGCTGTGTGAGTTAAATCCCTTAGAAGTAAGTGTAGAGTGGGAAGAAAATGTGTTGGTTTTTTTTTTTTTTCTTTGCTTTACCATGCATTAGTTTGTTAGGGAGCAGGCCCCTCTTGGCTCTGTAACTACAGGAGAATGTCTCTCCCTACTACCAGGAGTCAGGTTGTATCCTGACTTGTACTTTACATGTGTATCGAGGTGCCTTAGTGGAAAAACAGCTGCTTCTTCCAGCTGTATCCTGACTCTTCTGGACTCATTTATTTGCAGATGTTGGAAAGCATGATCAAGAAACCTCGCCCAACCCGTGCTGAGGGCAGTGATGTTGCCAATGCAGTTCTGGATGGAGCAGACTGCATCATGCTGTCTGGGGAGACCGCCAAGGGAGACTATCCGCTGGAGGCTGTGCGCATGCAGCACGCTGTGAGTAGCCATCCTGGTGCAAGTGGCAGTGCTCTGCCTTCCATCCGAGCCCACACCTGGAGATGTAAATGCCTGGTGCTAGGTGGCAGCACCTAGTGGCATAAAGCAGCAGTTGTTTGGTTCGTTCTCCCACCATTGTTTGCTTTATTTAGCGTGGCCCTGAGGGTCTGGAACCTTGCATTGAATGCTGCATGCTTCTGTCAGGTGGAGCTGAGAGCTGCATTGCAGTGCTCAGAGATCTAAAACTTCAATTGAACCACCTTCATTTTGATTTTAGGCCGAGGTAAAGGCTTTTTGGCTGCTACCTTGGTATGAATTTCTTTGAATGCCTTGTGCATTTTAGTATTTAAAATACCTTAAACTTGCCCAGGGTCAGGAAGCTGCTTGTTAAGCAGTGTATCTCTAGATAACAAAAAGTGTTAGCTGACTCCTCAAGGTTGTGGGGGGAAGGAGGGGCTGGGAGGGGGTGGGGAAGGAGGCTTGAGGTGTTGCATCCAGCAGCTGATGCATTTGGTGGTGGCGGATGTTTGTTGCACGAGTGCTGACAGCACCATGTTTTTACATGCCTGAACTGCCAGAAAGCTCTGCTCTGCTTCACGTTAACCCAGCTTGTGTTTCAGTTCATCAAAAATCCTGATGCCAGGCATCTAGAAGTACTGGCTTTCCCCACTAGCTAGGGCTGTGAACCATGATAGTTTCACCTGCAGTTCGGGTGATACAGATGCTAGCACTGAGCTAGTGTTTCTGTTTGCAGTGCATTATCTAAACATCTTTTATCTGGTCAGTATGGAGTGCTGTTTTCTCACGTGGCAAATAAAACATGATGTTAACTACTGGGCAGTGACTGCTGGCTTACAAGCTGAATTCTAACTGTGAGCTCAAAAAGTTCTTCGTTAGTCTTTCAACCCTATGTGGAGGGCTAGATTTCCTACCAAGATTTGGAAACTTACTGCCATGAATGTTGCAATTCTGGCCTGAAAGCTTAGTTAGGTACAGCACAAACTGTCTGAGTATGTGGCTCTGTACCCCCCTGCATATGCTTCCCTCTTTCTGCAGGGCTGGGGATAATGGTGCTCCTTCTGCCAGGCCCACAGAGATGAACTGAAAGTTTTTATCTGCTCTGCAGAGGAGCAAATCCAGATTTATCTTTAATGAGTAGGCATGGGCAGCCAGGTCATCAGCAGAACTGAGAATGAGCAGGGCCTGCACCCTTTGCACCACTGAAATGGCTTAACCTCTTTCTCCCAGAGTTTTGCTGGGTTGCTGTGTGGTTTCACAAAGCAATCACTTTCCAGTGAGCTTTGCAGTGAGCTTTCTGTTTCCCGACTGGCATCTCTGCAGTAAAAATAAATAAATAAAAGGTGCTTGGAGTTGGGCAGCAAGTTTCCAAAGGTTGGGCAGACTGTTTCCTACTTCTTGAAATGGGCTTCCTTCTACCTCCAGTTGATGATCTACAGTTGTCAAATGCTGACACAGCCCTTCTGTCTAACAGGACCAGTGTGCATAGCTCTTCCACTTCCTTTCCTCTCCCTTCCACCCTGTAGTCTCTACCCTCATGCTAACTACAAACACTTAAACTATTTCCGTGCAAGTAAAGCTGGCTGTGATGTGCAGTGAAGAATTGCTGTGCCCTTCTGCAGCCATTGTCAGAGCAGGCACTTGAGCACACAAGAGTCACACTCTGATCCTTGTCGGTGGAGAAGTAGCCTTCCCACTAAACTCAGGTTCACTTTGCATGTAGTACAAAGCTACCTGCACCTGGCCTAGGAGCTGAAGGTGTGCTGCCTGCCTGCTGGTGCCTGCGGTATCTTCAGGTAGAGATGGTTACTCCATATTCTGTTTGACCTAACAGTAAGTGTGAAGCCAGCAGAAACAAAACTGAGTGCTTTAGGATTGGTGCGTTGGCTCTGGACTCGTGTTCCTGTCTGTCACGTGTCCTGTTATATTTAGGCATAAGACACTTAACTGCTTTGGCTTAAACTGTTATCTGTGGAAGAGGGATAATTCCAGCATCATGAAAAATAATCCATTAGTACCCGAGTAGTAAAATTTTTATTGAAAAGGGGATCCAAGTGCAAAGCTTCTATGACAACGGCACTACAGTTTTTGCTTTAATATCAGCTTGTTGTGCATTGTGTGGCAGCTGTTCAGCTTTGGGAGTAAGAGGGTGAAGTGTCCTTGAGAAGATCAGCCTTTACATGTTTTTCTAGTCTCTGCAAGCTTTCTTTATCAGGTTGTCAAGGGCAAGTGCAGCCTTTTGAGATGGGAATTGTCTCTTAATGTGAGCGATTCTCACGCTACTGGGATGAATAAATGATGTTGCATGTGCTTAGGCTGTGACCAGGAGGCCTTTAATTGTGCACCTCTGGCCTGTCTGAGCCTGGCATAAATTCCTCACTGTGTGTGGTGAGACTGCCCTGTAAGGAAGGCTTGCTTCTGCTTTTTCCTCTGTTTCTGAAAGAGAGGTTGGTACAGCACTTGGAGGTGAAACTTCTTTGGCTCTTAGTTGAACTGGGTGAAGCTAGGAGGCAGCACATCTCCCTTTCCAGGGAAGAACTACCAGGAAGTGACATAAGCAGCCACAAGAAAGAGTGGTCTGAGGGGTTATGCTGTAATCCCTGAAAAGCAAACAGCATTTGGTTGCTCTGAGAAGCTGCTCCTGAATACAGCAAGAGTGCTGCCATGAAGACACCTGCCAGCTGGGTGGTGTGGGGCAGGCAGTGCAGCTGTGCTGTGACATGCAGCATTGCACCTGAGAGCCAAAGAGTGTTTCGCAGCCTGACCTTTAGTATCTCCTGCATGCATTACTATGACAATTAAGCAAATTAACGTGATCTCATGTTACTCTGGTCTACCTTTCCTTCTTTTCTTTCCTCTTTTCTTCTCTGCCCTTCTTCCTCGGGCCTGCAGATTGCTCGTGAGGCTGAGGCCGCAATGTTCCATCGTCAGCAGTTTGAAGAAATCTTACGCCACAGTGTACATCACAGGGACCCCGCTGATGCCATGGCAGCAGGCGCGGTGGAGGCCTCCTTTAAATGCTTAGCAGCAGCTCTGATAGTTATGACCGAGTCCGGCAGGTAGGGCTCAGAGAGGGGAGAGGCTTAGGCTATGTAAGGTAACTGATGCTTGTTCCCAGCATGCGGGTTAGGTATGTGCTGCGTGCCGGTCATTGCGTGAGTGAGAGACCACGCTTAACATTGCAGGCATTCAGCAAGCAGCGTGCAGCTCTGGTATCCGCAGGGCAGGGCCGCAGGTAGGTGGGAGCAGAGCAAGAGTGCCTGGCAGTTGGGCATGAATGGCAATTGAGTGTGGGCCCAGCAGGGCGAGGTGCCTCCGACTGGTGAGAAAAACTTGGAGGATCAAATTGCTTGTTCGTTAAGGTGGTGCTGAAGCCAATTTTGGCTCATTGGCAACTCTTCTGAAAGCCAGAAGCTGGCAGCAGCTGTGTGACACCTCTGTGACAGAGCACCTCACCCTTCCCTGTGCTGAGTGACTGACACGAGTGTTGTCTTCCCGAACGCGTGTCGCTCTTGTAGATCGCCCGTGAGGCGGAGGCCGCCATCTTTCACAGGCAGCTGTTTGAGGAGCTGCGTCGCCTGACCCCCCTGAACTGCGATCCCACCGAGGCTGCTGCCGTTGGCGCTGTGGAAGCGTCCTTCAAGTGCTGCAGCGGGGCCATTATTGTCCTCACCAAGTCTGGAAGGTAGGAGGTCGCAGGTTCCCTCGGCTCCGTGACCGAGTTGGGGAAAGGAGACCCGCACAGAGTGCCTTGAAATAAAGCTGTAGCAGCGGAGCCCGGGTTCTGGCAGCGACGACTCCTTGGGAGGTGGCAGACATCTCAAACATCTGCACATACGCAGCACCAGGTTCCCGAGCCTGCCAGCGTGGCATCGGCACCAGGCCCTGCCTCTTCCTGCTCTGCACAGCACCTCTGCCAGCATTGCTGGCTGGAAGAGTGGAGGGGAAACGTAAACTGCTGCAGCTTCTTAGCAACAAGTCCTCAAGTTAGCAGTAGAGTTAAAAGTTCAGCAGATGCAGAATCTTTTCCTTTCAATCAAGGCTTTGTCCTCTTGAAGGAGATATAGTTTGGCTGCTACCTTGCTGAACCTTCTGGGCACCAACCCAGCTCCCCTAAGCACAAGAGGGGTGAAGAGAGAATGCTTAATCAGAATTGTCAGGTAGGAGAAATGAATGCATTGCAAGTTCTTACAAGCTTCCCAAAGCCTGCCTGTGAGTAGTCCTGCAGAAGAAGCAGGCATCCAGATTCCTGTGCTGCTGGTGAGCTCAGCACCATGGCTGCAAGTGAGGCAGTAATGCAGACTGAAGCTGTGTAGGGAGGGATTTCTGACCATCTGTGCTGTTACACTGCTCTTCCTGTTGGGTGAGAGTGAAGCACAGGGCTGCAGCCTGGCTGTGAGCAGCTTTTCATCTAGAGGAGCAACGCTCAAAGCGTGTTGGACCATAAGTCTTATCAAGCTGCTTTCTAGAAGAGAAGCTGACTATCTTACATGGAGCTGGCAGCAGAACTAGTGCTGCAGTGGAAACATGACCGTGTGCATGCTGGGCATGGCCCACCTCAAGAACCCTTCAGTGAACCCTTTACCTAAACTTACAGCTTAGAGTGATTTGAAGCAGCCACTTTGCAGAGACGAGGAGCAACTACACGAGCACAGTTCTGGATACCCTTCTAAGGTTTCTTTGTGAAAGGTTCCAGTCTTACACTTGACCTTTTTGGAAAAATTTGAACTCTGGTATTTGAATATTTTTAGCTGTGGATTCTGTTACAGCCTTGGAGTACCTGTGTCTGTTAGAGCTGCTGGGCACTGTGGGGAGGATTGTCTGAGAGCTGGCACGTGTGAATGGGGGCTTTTGAACCAGGTTCTTGCTAAGCGTGGCTCCTGAAAACAAGGTTTGCAAAAGCTAGCAAAGCTGCTGGCATGTGTGTCAGAAAGATGGAGCTGTAAATGGCATGGCTGTGCAGCTTTTATTTTATTTTTTGGCTTCTAGAAGCAGAACCCAAGGGAGGGGAGGCTGTAGTTGCCACCCTGTGCTTGCTGCCTGCTGTATGGAGGCTCTGGTGTTCCTGGTTGCTGCATGTGGGTGTCAGCCTCCTTCAGAGCAACCTGGTGCTCCCCACACTCAGACCAGATGAAGGCATTTGCTTCAGTATTGCTTCCAGCAGTGCATCTCCTTCTGGGGGGGCTGGGATGAACACATGGGATTAAATGTTGGTCGCTCCTCTGAGACTTGAACCATCAGTGAGCCTGTGGTCAGACCCAATTATGGGGGTGACTGCCTTTCCCTGACATGGATTCTGCCCTCTGCAAGCATCCTCACAGTGCTGCTAACTGATACAGGCTTGTTCCACCTCGTGAGGTGGGGGTTGACAAGAACAGTGGAAACTTGCAGGGACCCTGCTGAGATGCCAAGGAGAGCTTGCAGAGGACAGAATAGATGGCAGCTAGCCACCTTCACATAGCAACAGAGACAAATAAATGCTTGTGTTTGAGGCTGAAGCGTGCAGATGGCACTCTGAAACCCAGGGGTGCAACAGTCTCCCCCACAAGACCTGTTGGGCTCTGTTGCCTTCCGGTGTTGCTCAGCCCCACTGCTAAATTGAGAAATGAGTGTTGAGCTCTGCTGGTAGAACTTGGCTCTTGCCAGCATCCCCTGGTATCAAGCTGGCACGCTTCCACAAGTGGCAGAGCTCTCCGGGATGAGGGGCAGAGCCTGTGCTGCAGGCAGGGGTGCACCTCTGCTTGTGCCTGGGCCTCACTCTGTGCCTCTTTTCCCTCTTGCAGGTCTGCACACCTGGTGTCCCGGTACCGCCCGCGGGCTCCTATCATCGCTGTCACCCGCAATGACCAAACCGCGCGCCAGGCACACCTGTACCGCGGCGTCTTCCCCGTGCTGTGCAAGCAGCCGGCCCACGATGCCTGGGCGGAGGATGTGGATCTCCGTGTGAACCTGGGCATGAATGTCGGTGAGTGCTGTGCTCCTGCCTTGGGGCTGCAGCAGGACCCGCAGCAGTGTCGGTGCTGCTGTTGGGATGTGGGGGACCACGGTTGCATAAGTGCACCGCATCTAATGGGGAAATGGGACGGTGGTTTCGTCACGGCAGCCTTGAAATAGCTGCCACCAGGAAACCAGGTTTGCTTTAATAAGCAAGAGAAGGGGGGGTGAGGAGGCCTGAGTGCTGACGCTTTCTCCTTTTTTCCCAGGCAAAGCCCGTGGATTCTTCAAGACCGGGGACCTGGTGATCGTGCTGACAGGCTGGCGCCCTGGCTCCGGCTACACCAACACCATGAGGGTGGTGCCTGTGCCATGAGCTGCCGGCACCCCCCCTTCCACCCCCGCGCCCCTTCCCCGTGCATTAGGCCTGCAGTCGCTTGCGATGTTCTCCTCGTCCCTAGCGTGGATTTAGGTTGCTCAACACCACCGAGTGCAGCAGCGGGGGAAGAGACCTTAAATCACTCAGAATACTTGAAGTGTGTAGTTGTTTCCAGCCCTCTCTCCCTGTAGTTAGCCATGTCAGAGCGGGGCCCTGTGCTCCCCATGTCCCCCTAGCTTAGCACTGTCCTCAGGGTGTGGCTGTGCCTCTCCTTGCCCCGGCTGTGGGGTGATGGGGAAGGAGTAGGCATTTGTGGTAAACGGTTCTGCTGCTGCACACCGCAGCTCCCCAGGTTGGTGCCCTCTGTCCCTGAGGGGTTATGGGTTGTCCCCTCGGGGCTTACACTCCAAAGGTGTGCTCCATGGTTCCTACAAGAAACCCAAACCAGAGTGCTGCTCGTTGTGCCCCTGGGTGCAGGTGGAGTCCTGCGGTTGTTGGGGTGCAGGATGGGTGGGGGACGCACGCTTCATCTCCATGCAGCCACCTGCCCTTATATGGTGTCTGTCTGTGTTGTCGCCTTTCCTGAGAGCGTTCCTTCTGTCTGGGCGCCCTGTTTGCTCCGGTGGGTGTATGGGGTTGTGGAGCACCACTGTGCACGTTAATAAAGAGCTGAGCACCCCTGCCCGCGGTCTCTTGTGCTGCTGCTGCGCGACGCCGGGGTCGCGTGTGGGGGTGGGGCGGCGGGGGTCACCACCATGGGCACCCGGAAAGGGGACGCGGGCACTTTAAGAGGCGGGGCAGCCGCGCGAGGGGGCGCGGCTCCGGCAACCCAGCTCCTCCATCCTACTGGAGGGCGGTCCGCTGGTGCGAAGGGATCGAGCTCAGCGGCGCCTCTCAGCCACCAATGGGAGCGCGGGGCGGGGGCGGGGCTAGGCGGCGGGGGGCCAATGAACGTGCGGCGTGGCGCCGCGAGGCATGACGGCGCCGGACAGCGCGGGGCCGCCGGGCAGGTAGGGGCTGCGGGCCGGGACCCGGGTTCGGAACCCGCGGCGGGAGCGGGACGGAGGCGCGGGGCCGGGGCCGCTCCCCGGGATCGGGGGAGGGCGGGCGGCCCTCGACCCGTCCCGGGCCGCGGCGGCGGGCCGCGAGGCGAGCGCGGAAGGTCACGGCGCTGCTCCGTGCGGCCCTGAGGAGATCCCCGCGTCCTCGAGGCGCCGAGCGGCGGCCCCGACCGAGCGCGGCCCCGTTCTGTCCGCGCGGCGCTGCCCTCGGGCGGCGGAGCGACGGGCGGCGCGCGGCCGAGGGACGGGGCTCACGGGCTGTTCCCGCAGCGCCGCGCCGATGCACGAGCGGGCCGCCCCCCCGAGGAGCCCCCAGCCCATGCCGGGCCGCGACAGGCTGCAGGCGGCGTCCAGGGAGCGCAGCGCGGAGGCCCCGGACGGCAGGTGAGTGCCGGCTGCTTCTCCCGTCCCGTCCCGTCCCGTCCCGTCCCGTCTCGTCGCGGAGAGCCGGCCCCGCGCTGAGCCGCGCCTTGCTCTGCCCGCAGCCTCGAGGTCCTGAAGGAGGAGGACATCAAGAAGTGCCAGAGGGAAGCGGTAAGTCGCTGCGCGGCTTCGAACCCTGAGCGCCGGGGGAGCAAAGCTCTGCGCTGGGCTCTGCGGGGGTTGAAAACGGAGCTAAATGTTGGTTGTGAGTGGAGAGCTCGCCCCGTTGGGTTTGGTGCTTTGAGAACGGCGCAGGGAGCACCCGGCTGGCACACAGCAGTATTCTCACACAGCAGCACCCCGGGGCTCAGGGCTGCCCAAGCAGACCCGGACCAACCCCGCTGTGTGTGTTGGAGCACGGATGTGCAGGCACGGTGCCCCCAAACCCTGTCCAGCTGGCATCGTGACGTGGGAGATCAGCCCGGTAATCCAAAGCCACGCCAGGCGGGTG
Source organism: Phasianus colchicus (assembly GCF_987193195.1). Lineage (NCBI taxonomy): Eukaryota > Metazoa > Chordata > Aves > Galliformes > Phasianidae > Phasianus > Phasianus colchicus. Next base: position 1,865,690 of record NC_143447.1, on the reverse strand, counting down.
GACATCTGGAGCGTGTCCTGCTCCCGCAGCAAGGAGAGTGCTTGGGTGCAGTACAAGCCAGCATCCAGGTCCACTGTGTGCCTGCAGCCGTGGGGCAGCGGGTTCTCAGGGCTGCCCCGCTTTGACTTGGCTCTGTGCTTGGCGGGTAGCAGCTCCTTGTCCCAGAGCAGATATATTTAGCAAAATATTTTGCTGATTATTCAGAGGAATCTGGGAGGGCTGTGTGCGCCAGGCAGGCTGCCAGGGAGCCGTGTGCTTCTCCTGTTGTGCTGGGGCTGAGGGCAGCTCGGTGCCCTCGGAGCAGCAGGGGGATGGGGGGTGTCTGGGCCACCCCCAGGTGATGCTCAGCCTGATCCTCTTTGAGCCGCACTGATCCGGTGGCAAGGTGCGTGGCGCAGGGGTGACCTTGGTGCAGGGCTGTGCTGCATTTCTCCCTGCCTGCTGTCTCCCTCGGGTCTTTGCCTGGATTGCAACTGTGCCACGAGTGCTGGCGGAGGGGCAGGGGGCAAAAACCTGCCTGAGCAGCCTGAGTGGATTTAGTGCAAAATCACTGAGCTTCTGCTGTGCTTTTAGCTTAAATCGAGCTTATTTGAGCACCTTGAGGTGCGCACTGCTGCCGAGCTGCGAGGAGGGACTGCGACACAACTGCCATGGCACGGCGCGACGGGCGCAAAGCAAGTGTGGCAATGCCTGTGGGGCAGAAGGGAGAAACATCCGTCAGCAGCATAACTGCTGCGGTGGAGAGAGAGTGGAGGCTCAGCAGCTCTTTAGATAGCTCGTAGCTACCGGTGGGAATGTTTGTGGGACCGTCCTGAGCCGCTCAGAGCTGGCTGCTGGTGTCCTCTCCCCAGTGCTCCTATCTCCTCCTCTTTCTCATTGTTTTGCTCTGCTGTCTTGCAGGCTGCCAGCAAGTACAACTCCCAGTACCACAAGCTGTTCAAGGACATCCCGACGGAGGAGAGCGTGCTGAAAGGTGGGCAGTGCGGCGCGGTGTGGGGCAGGAGGTGTGGGGCCACCAGGCTCTGACACCGCTCTGCTCCGCAGTCTGCTCCTGTGCGCTGCAGAGGGACATCCTCATCCAGGGACGGCTTTACATCTCCCCCAACTGGCTCTGCTTCTACGCCAACCTTTTCGGGAAGGACATTAAGGTAATGTGGTGCCCAGCACACCCCTTCCCCCATGTCCACTGCCCCATCCCAAAGAGCTCACTGCAGTACAGCTCCCTGTGAGCCACTGACGTTCCCTTCAGTGCTTTGCACTGAATCCGGCTGTGCCTCTTCCTCTGGTGACCTGCAGACTGTGCCTGGGAGAGCCAAGTACTGCTTTGGAGCAGGATTCTCCCAGGCAGAACCTGGCTTGAAGGGAGATGAAAAGTTCCAGAGGATTCTGGAGGGGGTGTGAATCTCTTCTGGCATTTCTGCTTGATCTACGCTGACTTTCCCCACTAATGTTGTGGCTGACGGAGATCTTTGAGGGAAGCGACTTCCTTTCAAGCTGAGCTGTGGAACTGCATTATTTATGTCGGCAGCTTGAAACAAATCTATCTGCGGAGGCACAGCACATTGCTCGCCAGGCTGAGCGCGTTGCAGCTCTGCAGATTGCATCCTCACTGGTTTTTAACCGCTGCCCTGCTTGCAGGAGTTCTTGCAGTGAGCTTTTGGGATGCACTGTGTTTGTGTTGGACGGCAGTTTCCCTGTGTTCTCGCAGTTTTGGTTGGGCGGAAACTGATTCCAAGCTGAGATTAACGTTGGGGGGTTGCCATGACCTTTAATGAAAACAAAGCAGTCTCTGGGAAGCGCCAGCTCTCCACGTAACTCGCCACGTCCCTGCCTTCCCAAAGTGATTGCACGCCCGTGTGCTTCGCCTGCAGGTTGTGATCCCTGTGGTCTCCGTGCAGCTCATCAAGAAACACAAGACGGCGCGGCTGCTGCCCAACGGGCTGGCCATCACCACCACCGCCAGCAGGAAGGTACTGCAGTGGCAGGGCCTTCCGTCCTGCTGGGCCGCTGGGGAACTGAGCTCTGTGCTGGCAGCTGGCCAGGGCAAACGTGGAGTTCTGCTTTTGTTTCTGTATTTCACTTTGTTTCTGTCCGAAGCAAACACTGAGCGAGACTCGTCTGAGCTCAGCCAATCCCTGCCAGGCTCGATAAACCTTTAAACTTCTTACAGCCAAGGAGGGGATAAACTCGGGCCACAATTAGGCTGGCACAGAACTTGGTTAATGGGCTGAGTGTGAGCTGTGGCTGAGCTCTTAACATGCACTGCTTGTTGCCTACTGAAATGTGCTGACGTAGCCCTGCTGGGTGCCCTGCACCCGCTCCTGGCAGCGCTCTGCGGTGGCACCGTGGCACAGCGTGGGCTCTGGGCTGCTCAGCCCAGCTGCCCCTTTGCAGCCCTTCTGCACTGCCGAGGTGATGTGAGCTGCTGTCCCTGGGATCCTTCTTGTCACTCCAGGTGCCACTCAGAGCCACGGGGACCAAAACTGGCCCTGAAAAAATCTGTCCCAAGCTTGAGCAGGCTGCAAAAATAGAGCTGGGGAGCTGAGCAGGGAGGTGGTGCGGGGGAGGGCAGGGGGACATGGCTCCCATGGGGGCAGATTTGAGGGCAGGATGTCTCTGCCTGCCTTGTGGATGGGGAACCAGCGCTCCTGGGCACGTCAGTCTGTTTGCTGGTCTGTAGGAAGGATTGGGGTCAGGGCGGAGGAGAGCCCCTCCCATTGCCTTCTCTCTCTTGCAGTACATCTTTGTGTCGCTGATCTCCCGTGACAGTGTGTACGATGTGCTGCGGAGGGTCTGCACACACCTGCAGGTAACGCTGTGCGTGGCTCCCATCCCACTCTGCCTGTTTTCCATCCCAGCATCCCACTGGCTGTTTCTTGCTTTGGGGTGCGCTGTTGAGCTTCACAGAGCCAGTCCTGCCCACAACATCCCAGCAGGATGTGACCTGTCCCTGGGGTGTCACGCAGTGTCCTGTCCCCGTGACCTGTTCTGTGATCTGTGACCTGGGTCACAGATGAGAGGGACAGAGCCCTTGGAGTTCCTGTGCTCGCCCTTGCAGGGTGTGGAGAGGCAGTGTTTATAATCTGGTGGCTATTCCTGTTCCACCACTATGCACGTTGCTGACTTTTCCCCAGATTTCCTTATCCACATAGTGGAAAAAAATGCCACAAAGAAAAAATTCGTATTAAAAAGCCTGATATGAGGAGGAAACCCACTGCTCCTCGGGCTGGAGCGGAGAGGTGCTGGGAGCTCTTCTGCCTTTGAAGCATGTGGAAAGCGGTGCTGGAGCTGCTCCCAGTATTCCTGTTTTCCTTCTTCGTGGTTCATCTCCTCTGTGTTGTGTAGGGTTTTTGGGGAAATGGAAAGCAGTCCTGTCGGATCACAGTTTGAGTCAGAAGGGACCCTTTAAGTCTGCCATTGCAATGAACAGGGACACCCACAGCTCCATCAGGTGCTCAGATCCCCAGCATGACCTGGGTATCTGCAGGAACGGGGCAGCACTGCCTCTCTGAGCAAGCATTGAAGCAGCTCCTTTGCATAACAGCACACTGGTTGAAAATCTCAGAATCTAATTCTGTAACTTCCATTGGAGCAAGAAGAGGGAAGGCGGTCCAATCCTGTCTTGTCCTCTCTCCAGGTTTCGAGTAAGAAGAGCCTGAGCCTGAAGGAGCTGACGGAGGAGCCCGATGCCGTGTCCTTGGTAAGGGTCAGGATGCTCTGGAGGCTGAGGGCTCTGCTGCAATGCTTTAAAAGCAAAGGCCAAAGTGTGGGAGGTGTGCAGCCAGTGCAGCACTGCCACCCCCAGACACTCCCTGGGGCTCGCTGACGGATGCACAGCTTCTGATCGGTGTGCAAAGTGCCTCTGCTCTCACTGTGGCCTCCTGAACTGATGCAGTTTGCAGCTGCCAGCACTGATAATATGCTGGGCATGTGACTGAATCAGCCAAAAGAAAGGGACAAAAGCCCACTTGTTCTGTCGTGGCTGATGCTCAAGGAGCTGCTGCAGCTGTTGCTGGTCCTGGTGTGTGGCTCTGGGGCTACTCACAGTATCACTGAGCCACTGTGGGGCTGTGCTGCCGTAGGGTTGGGGGGTCTGGGCTGTCAGCATCCATGCATGCTGAAGCAGGGCTGCTGACAGTGACTACAGGATAGGCCACGTGGGCTCTGTGTGACTCTCCTGCTAAAACACATGCAAGGAGAGCGCTGCTTTGCAGCTCAAGTGGTGCCTGGGTGTTTGGTGTCACTGTTCACCTGGGGATCCCCACAGGAGGTGATTGTCCCTGAGGGCAAGTGGAGGAAGGTGTCACCTGCCTCGCTGTCCCTGTCCCTGCCTGATGCTGACTACCAGTGCATCCACCGGACCTCTGTCAGCAGCCTCAGCGCCAAGGAGAGCTTCACCTCTGAGGAGCCCCTGGCCTCAGGTGAGGGATGTGCCTGTGTGGGGATGCTGGGCAGGAGGAGCTGGGCATGCTGGGCTGGAAGAGATGGGGATGCTGGGCATGAGGTGGAGATGCCAGGCTGGAGGAGTAGGGCACACTGGGCAGGAGGAGCTGGGGATGCTGGGCACGAGGAGCTGGGGGATGCCAAGCAGGAGGAGCACTGGGCAGAAGCTGCCCATGCTGACTCCTCTCACCTTGCAGAAAGTGCAATAAATACAGAGGAGGAGCTGGAGGCAGAGCAGGGCTGCGTGGCAGAGCTGAGACCCTCTGACTACCAGCTCCTCAAGATCTTCATCGTGCTGTAAGTGTGCTGGGGCAGGCGGGATGGGGATACAGGACGCACGTGAGCATTGTAACTGTTTCTCCCACCTAGGATCTGCCTGCTGGTCGTGTCCTCCTCTTACCTGGCATTCCGCATCTTCCGCCTGGAGCAGCAGCTCTGCTCCCTCAACCGGGACTACCTCTCCCGCGGGCACAGGAGGTGAGGGACCATCAGGACGGTGTGATCCGGGGGATATTTTGAGATGGAGCAGCTTTCCCCAGCCACTCACTCTGCTCTTCCACAGGTGACCGTCACTCTGGCACAGGACAAGGACCAGGCAGTAGCACTTTGTGTACAGAGCCAGAGGGGCTGGAGCTGTCTTCCAGCTGAACCCTGTGACTTGCACGTGGCCCGGCGTCCCCTCGGCTGTAATATGGGACCAAACTCTCCTCTCCTGCTCCCTGCAGGACCATCTGCTGGCTCGTGGCCATGGCTGCCAACTCCCTGCCAATCCCTTTCCTCCCTGGCACACCGGGGGACGATGGCTTGGGGGAACACAAGCCTCCCTTTAAGACTTGCTGCTAAAACGATCACTGGTTTGTATTCCAGATAAGGGTTTTCTTGCTCAGAGATGACCCGAGGCTCACTGTGAGCCCTGTGACACGTGGATGGGCTGCTTCTGCCCTGCGTGAAGCTGGGACGGGTGCAGCTGCACCACTCTCTTTGTTTCTCTCTGTGACCCCCTCTTCCACCCAGATGCCGCAGGGATGGGGGGTGCCATGCTCCCCTGAGCCCCTCCGTCCTGGAGCAAAGGGGCACACAAAGCACTTTAGGGTCCTCCACAACGGGTGTCCTCGCTGGGGCCCGTGCCTGGGAATGGTGCTGGACCAAGGCTTCGTTAGCCCTGCTTGCCTCGTTAAGATGTCCCAAAAGGCCTGGCTGAGAACAGCCAGGGTCACGTTGTGTCCGTACGCGTGTCAGCCTTTGTCACCGTGCGGAGCCATGTGTTGGAACCCTTCCCCTGCGCTCACACGTCCGGTGCTGCGGTGTGCTGGGGAGATAGGGGATACCTGTGCGATTTCTCTGTTGTATTTTTCCTGTTTTTCGGGAACTAAAAGTGCTGATGGGGCCAAATCCCTGAGCCCTGGGGAAGAGCTGGCTGCCCGGCTCGAGGCTGTGAACGTATTTTAAATGATAATAAATGGTGATTTTTCTAGCAGTGCTGTGAGCATTCTGTGTCGACGCCGGGGTTGCAGCGGGACGTTTGGTGCTCCTGTGTGCCTGGCTGTGTTCCCTGGGTGCACAGAGTGAGGACGTGGCTCTGTGAGGCCTGCCCTGGCTTAGTGCTGGGGTGGTCCCGGCTGTCCCTGTGCCATGGCTGGAGATGGTGGTGTCCCTTTGGAAAGATGTCTCCAGCCCCTGGTGCCACCACGTGTGCCTGGCCGGGAGGCACAGTGCTCCTGTGGTGCTCCGAGTCCTTTCTCCAGCGCCGAGTGAATGCCACAAGGGGTCCGGAGGGATCTGGACAGATCCCCCAGCGTTTGTCTCTGTAAATGATGGGGCCGGGACAGATTCTGGGGGAACACGAGGCGGAAGGTGCCAGGGACGAATTCTACGCCAGGTGGCAGCAAAGGCTGCGGGATCTGTGCTGCGGCGGCGGCAGGAACCGCTTGGGGACAGCGGCCGGGAGAGACGGGTTGAGCCTTCCTCCTCCTCCTCCTCCTCCTCCTCCTCGTCGAGCAGCCCCGGCCCGCGTTCCCTGCCAGCATGAGCTGACCCTGGGGCACGTTTCGGGGATGCAATACGAACGGGACAAAGCGGGATGACGCCTCATCAGCTCCATTCTAGGGTGATTCTTTCAGCGGCTCAAAGTGGTTCTCTGTGCTGAGCTCTCCTTGGGATTACTTCCTTGTGTCTGTGCAGTACCGGCTGATTTTAACTCAGCGGGGAGCGTGTTTGGGGACTGAACTCAAGGCAGATGGTTTTGTCTTGGGTAGAAGAAGAGCAAAGTGGGAAGTACTTAACCATCTCTCACTGCTGTTTAGCAAAAAGCAAATCCACGTTTTGGGTTGTGTTGTTTCCCAGCCCTGAAGGTGAGGTGCCCAGCCGGAGCTGCAGGGCGCTGCCCGCTCTGCAAACACTGCAGCAGTACACGTGTGCTCATGCGGTGGTGAGTAAGGTGTGCACGTGGGCACTCCAAGCATAACCCTCCCAAGGCTCTGTAGGAACTTCTTCCGTGTCCCAGCACTGGAAATTGGCCTCTCCTTGTTTCCACAGTCTTCCATACAGCTTTGCAGGGAAGGCTTAGGATTTCTCTAATTAAAAGATGTTGGTGCTTGACCTCTCAATGTTGCTCATTGCCCAAAAATGAGTTTTAGAGGTTTGTTATTATTTCATCTCGTGTGCCCAGCTCGGTGTTTGCACTGCAGTACCACCCGTAGGCTCCTCATTCCCCCAGGTCAGGGTGCTGTTCCCCAAGGCCTGGGCTCCTTTATTCTGGAAGCTGGTTGTTTTCTCCTCCAGGTGTTTGCCTGCCTGCTGTGTGCCTGTTTGCTCTTGATGACGCTCAGGATGGTCCTATTTGCTTTTCTTTATGCAAAGAAACAACATGTAAAAGCTCGGGGTGCACCAGCCCTCCTTGGCAGCTTGGTCATCTCTGACAGCCCTGCCCTCCTTACAGGACAGAGGTGACTCAGGAGGCAGCTGTGTGTCACAGCCTTCAGACAAGATCTCCAGGTGCCTCTCTCCCATCACCTGCTGTCCTCGTGTCCCCGAGCAGTGCCTGGTCACAGCCTCTGCTCCGCCCACTCTGCTCTAAATCCCCCCTCTAAAGCAATGCTTCGATCACACCATGCAGTTCCTGCGCTTGCTGCAGTGCCACTTTGCTTTAGCAGCTGCAGGAGCGGTGCCTGGGAAGAGGAGGACTCCAGCAGCAAGTCAAAGCCCCCAGTATGATGCACAGAAACACATGGTGGGACAGCTGGGCACCGCCGTGCCGCTAGGTGCTGGTGTAAATACCACAACTCAGTCAAGAGTAGGGTTTACTTAAAGTTTTATTTGTGGTTCCCCCAAGAAAGAAGGGACCCAGGAGTTTTATTCCTTCACCCATTCCTCCCATTTGGGTACAGACGGGAGTTAACGCCATCGCACCAGACAGAAGTATTTGTTGGCATTAAACACACAGCTCATCCGCAACGTCTCTGAGACGCGACTGCACTGCGGGGTGCAGAGGTGTCTCATCTGGGGAACGGCGCTGGCTGGGCCTCGTAGAACCTACGCTCCAAAGGAAATTCCCTCAGCAAGAGACTCGATGCTTCTTTGGGGTTTTTGGATCCATCCGAGCAGTGGAGGTGATTTCCCAGGGAGGAAAGCCGCACGCTGCCGGCTGCTCACCTTTGGTAACGACTCAGAGCTCCATTGTGTGTGTGTGTGTTTGGAGCAGTCTGCCAGGCTGCATCTACTTACCTTTCTTAAAAACAAGGGGAGCTGAAGACACTTATGCCCCACACTACAGCTGGCCATCGCTGTGCTGGTGCTGCAAACAGGATGCATGGGGAGGTGCAGGTTAAAGGAACTCCTCTGCCTTTTTGAGAGTTGTTTTTAACCTGGATTTCCTTGATCCAGTTGGCACCCGTGTGTTCTGAGTGTGGCAATCATGACAGAAGGGTATTAGGGACCAACATTTCAAACTTCAAGGAGACTGTTATCTTTGGCTTTTATACCTCAAATTCTGCCCCTTTGTTGTCCTTGTTTTTTTGTTTTTTTTTGTTTTTTTTTCTTAAATTGGGGTAATACAAAAAGTGCTTCTGTGCTACAGCAAGCACAGCAAAAGATAATGAGGGCTGGGGAATGGTGCAGCACCGTCCCCCAAAATGGAAATGACCTAAAATCATGAAGAAAAAAAAAGACTTCAAAGACAGAGCGTCACTTTCCATTTCAATTATGCTTCCTTTCCTAGGAGTTGTTTTCTCAGCTTCCTATTCACCTATTCATCTTCCAGTAGCTCAGAGCCAGGCTTTAATTTGTAATCAGAGCAAGCAGGGGTGGAGAAGGAGGAAAAAAAAGGAACAAAAAAGAAAAAAAAAATAAAGCTACCTTCATACAGGCAAGGAGCAGCTATCTGTAGAACACTGATTTTTGCCCCATTCTGCAATTCACTGCAGCATTTCCTTTTGAGTCTGATCACTGGGCATATCTCACTATCAAGTGTTTGAGGGAACTCCAGCATTGCTGCTGCAAACACCCAGAGCTGGAGGTGCAGATGAGGGCTGTCCACAATAAAGCATTCTGTGCTTGGTTTTAACAGGCATTGCTAAACCAGAAAGGAGCAGCAATGCCCCCTAATTGAAGACACCTAATGAGGGTGCGTTGCTTGCTGGGCAGAGGTGAAGTCTCTTTAGCACCCCATTTTGCCACAGCAATGAGCGTAAAAATCAGCACAGACAGGGAGATTTCTTTGAAAGCCAAGTGACTTCATTGGTGGGAAGCTGAAAGGCCGGTGACTTCCAGAGGAGACTAAGGCTTTGTGAGGAGGGCACTGTGGGTTGGAACCATGCTGAAGGAGTTACATTCTTCTTGAGGGGAAAAATCCTGAGCGTGGGCACCTCCCTCAGGCACTGAGAGCGGCGACTTGAGAGCACCCAGATCACTTCTGTGTGAGCTTGGTAATGAGAGCTTTCCATTCGCTTCTCTTCTGTGTGATGTAGGAAGGGGTGAGGAGCTGTAGCAGAGGCTCTTGCTGTTCCCTGAAGTACCCTTGGCACAGAGCCTCGGTGTTGCAGATCACATACATCCCGCAGTCATAGCTGTTCTGCTGGGCCGGCGCCTTCTCCTCCACGAAGGTTGCTTTGCCTCCTCTTTTCCCCAGGAAGGCCTCCAGTTTCCCTGCCACTTGCTTGGCATGAACAGAGTTGCACTTGCTGTGGGAATCATAATGGGCAAAGCACTTTTTGTCCCTGAAGTAAACCAGTAAGCTCCAGTGGGTGCCCCCTGCTGCCTGGTTGGAGTTATCATTGATGGGCAGGAACACCAGCTTCTTGTGAGGCAGGTCCAGTGGCTGAAGGAATATGGCTATTTCGTCCTGGCTAAGGGCACATTTGATGAACTGAGCCACTTCGGGGCTGATAAAGCAAATCTGATCACTAAATTCTTGGAACTGGTCGCTGGCAAAGTACTCAAAGGCAAAACCAATGATGTGGTCGTTGAGCCAGTTCGGAGGGTCCAGCAGGGCAACATCTGACTGCCTCAGCAAGCTGTCCATGTAGCTGAGAACCACAGGGTCCATCCTGCACCCGGTGGGAACACTGCGCTCCAGGAAACTTCAAAAGCTGGAAAACAGAAAGGGTAGAAGAGGAATTATACAACAAGACCACACCTTTGACAAGATACCGTGCCACAAACATCCTCCTCAGCAGGCAGCCAGCAGCAGAGCGAGTCTCCCAGGGCAGTATCTGAAGGATCAACACAGGCAGCATCTGCCAGGCGCAAGGCTGAGAGGCGCGCTGTGCGACGGGCTGAGCCAGGCTCAGGGAGCAGCACCGATTTCACGGCAGCAATCTTCACCCGTGGGCGATCTCAGAGCAATTCTGTTAGTGGTGCAGCACAGGTGTGGCAATCGCTGCGATCCCTGCAGCCCTGCTGTCTGTGAGGGCTCCTGAGGGCTGGCATCAGCAGGGCTGTGCGCTCCCTCAGCACGAGGCCCGCCGCAGGATGACCGAAGCGGTCGGTGTAGGTGAGTAAAGTGGAGCCTCACAGGGTGACAGACAGCAGCTCTGTGCTGCGGGGACTGCACGCAATTCCTGCGTGGGATTTCGGTAATTCATGTACCAGTGAGGCAGGAAAGTCCACCAAATATCCGTCACCAAAGCAAGGCTCGCCAAAGGTAAGCGTTCTGCTGGCTACTGCAGGCTTCCTGGATTTTAATTAGCAATCACGTTGCCCGAGCGTGCTATGATGTGGCGACCTGTAAGCTGGAAGGGCGCAGCGCACCAGACGTCCCGGCCCTGCGTGGCACATGACGCAGTTCTGCCTTACAAGCAAGCCTCACACCGCCTTCCTGCTGCCTTCGTTCCCAACGGCAGGACGCGCCGCAGCGGCCCGGCGGAAGGCTGAGGCCCGACCCTCACGGCCACGCGAGGCCACGCGAGGCCCCGCGCCGCCCCTCCCGCCGTGCCCTCAGCGCCCCGCGCCCTTCAGCGCCCCACTCCTCACCTGCCGCCTCATCGCCCGGTTGCCGGGCGCCGCCGTAAAGCAGCGCGGCGGGGTGTCGTAACGCGAGCCGGGCGGGGCGGGGCAAGGCGGGGCGGGGCGGGGCCGACTCCTCCCCTCCCCTCCCCGCGCTCCCCCCTCCCTCCCCGTGGCGGCGCGCGCCTCAGAGCGGCGCGCGGGCAGCGGGCGGGCAACGCGAGCCGCCCCCCCCCCCCCCCCTCCCACCCCAACCCCCCGCCCTGCTGCCCGATCCCACCCGCGGCGCGCGCCGGGACCAGGTGAGCACTGAGCGCTGAGGGCTGGAGAGGGGAGAGGGCTGAGGGGGGCACCGCGACCCCCGCCCCGGCGCGGCGGGGCCTTTGTTGCGAGCGGGGGGCGGCGGGGAGCGGTCCAGCGGTCCCCGCGGGCTGACAGCCGCCATCTGCGCCGGGAGCGGGGCGAGGCGCTCCGTGTCCGCCGCGGGGAACGGCCGCGTCGCGGCGGGCGGCGGCCCCGCTCCGAGCACCGCGGCTCCGCGCCCCCGTCCGCGCCTCCGCTCGGTCCGAGCCGCTCGGCGCTGCGCCGGGCGGGGACTGCGGGCGGCCCGGGGCTGCGGTGCGTCCCTGCATCTGCACCGTGTGCGGCCCTCTGCCTTCGTCGCTGTGTCTGCGTGCAGCCCCGTGCCTCCTCTGGTTAGCCCTCTGTCACCCCCCGTGTCTGCGTTCCCCCCCGTGTCTGCGTTCCCCCCCGTGTCTGCGTTCCCCCCGTGCCGATATTCCCCCCGCACCTTCTGCATCCTCCCCTCTTTGCCCCTCCGTCTGTAAGCAGCCCTTTATCTCTGTACCCACCCTGTGCGGCCCTTTCCACCCGTTCTCCCACCCCCCTGTCACCCTCTGCCCCCCCCCCCCCCACTTTCTGGAGGCACTCCGGGCACCGTCTCTTTCTGGAATTTTCCAAAATCCACGAGGAACGGAACGCTCCCTCCCACCGGCGATCCCCGCTGTCCCTGCCCGGCGCTGTGCTTCGCAGGTGTCACTGGCAGGGAGCTGACAGCACAGAGCAGGCGGTGGGAGCCACATCCCATAGCGGCGATGGCAGAGCTTCGCCTCCCCTCGCCTCGCTCCTGGCCCCGCTTTTCGCTGTCGGTCTGCGAGGCTTTGGTGCGGGCTGCACGGGGCTGGCAGAACTGAGCTGTGTGACACACGGCCCGTCAGCTTTTGTCCCCATCGGCTCGGCGCGATGCTGGCGGTGCAGCGGTGAGGATGGGGTGTTGGATGTACAGTGGGCAGGCACTGCGCCGGTGTTCCGTGCCAATCTGTGGCGGCCTCAGCTGCCGTCTCTCACGCTGAAGCTGAGCTTCCATCCCTCGCGTTCTGCCGAACACCTAAATGTCATCTTCCTGAGTTATCGTTATCGTGGCCATTTTGGTGAGCGTTCAGCCCTTTTGCAAGAAAACCTCTGAGAATGTTAAGCATGCGAGGTCAGGCGCCTGGGAAACATGAAACCCGGGGTTACCTGTGCAGCCTCAGCGCTGCCCATCTCGAGGTGCTGCGGCTGCACCACTGCTCCTCATTGCCTGCCCGCTGATTTCCCCAGGGATGGTCTCCAGCTCCCCGGGATCCCGGTGGGGATCCTCCGACTCACCAGGGAGTCAACAGGGGGAGTGCTGTGAGCACAGGGAAGCACCACTTCTCATCCCCACGCTGCTCCCACTGCCTGGCACCGCACCCACTGAGGTGCAGGGCCAGCCCTTGTGGCTCTGAGACCATCCCATCTTCCTGAAATTTTAGCTGCCAGGTGTTAGAAAAGCATTCATTTTGCAGTGAGTACAATCCGAAAGCCGTTGGTCAGGTTTGGAGTGGTGTTTTCTCAGCAAAAAGCACATGTCTGGTTGGGAGGGTGACTTCTGGCAAGGTCTAATACTTGTTCGAACCGTTGGGTGTAATTGCTGTAAATGTATATTTATCGGGGGAAGGAGCATTGTCGAGCCTTGCTGTTGAAGCATCCTAGCTGGTCTGATGGGATTTGTAGATTCCTGCTCCCAGCTCTTTTATAACTAACACAGAATCGCAGCTCCTTCTGCATGTGAAGCCCTCGAGCAGCACTGTCATGAACCGAGTGCTGCGGGAGGGCTGCTGGCTGCTGCAGGAGCCCAGGAGCTGCGCAGAGGCTGGGCTGCCCGCTGTCAGGCCGACAGCAGTGAGCAGTGCAGCTGGTGGGGCAGGGCTGCAGGCAGGACTGGGTGTCAGGAGCTCTTATTGTGGAGGTTTAAAAGAGCTGCCTGATTTTCTCAGGCTGCGGTCCTGCTTGCCTATATTTGCCTAACTCCCTCTTAAGCAAACGGGATTTCTCTCTTTTCTGAAAGTAAACGTGGCTTAAAGTTTGCAAATTTGATACTTTCTCAAGCATTCCTTCAGGCAAGAGCAGGATAATGAGAGATTTTTGCCTGTGTCTGGAAGGCTCCTGGCTCCGAGGAGCAGCCCGCGGGTTGCTTGCACTTCCTGCTACGTGTTGGCGTTTGCAAACGCTGTGCTGTGCTCTCAGGTTCCGCGGCTGCAATGGCTGTGAGGGGGAACGCAGAGCATCACTGCTGTGTCCCCACTGGGGCTGCGACTGTGGATGTAAAATTTGTCTGTAGGTTTGGGTAGGTGTTTGAAAGCACAGGTGTCTGGGACTTAGCTGTGTGAACTGTGAGACTCCTGACAGATGATGATGCAGAAGATAAAAAGGGAAATGCTATAGGCTTCGTTTTCTCTGCTAGACTCAGTATTGTCTTGCTGCTGTGTTTGGCAGGCCGAGCATCACGGTATTACGTTTCTTGCTTGTGTGATTGCGGTGAGTGCTTTAACCCCTGTGCCTGGGAAGTCAAAAATCTAAAAGTAAGCTCAGCAAACCGCACATCCTCAGAAAGCGTTCCAAAAGAGAATGTCTCCTGGCAGAAAGTAGTCTTTAGCATTGAACTGATTGCTCTGCCTTCAAATGCCAGCTCTGTTAGCTGTCTGTGAGGAGGAATCACGTAGCAGGTATCTATAGAAAGCTCTTACAGGTGAGTGAGAACTGTGAGAAATGCTTTTTTTGTTTAAACCACAAGCTTGATGCTGCCCAATTGTGTGTTGCTGTTTCTAGATGTTTTCCTTTACAGTGAAGCTGCTGCTCCAGAATCCTGCTCATGCAGTTGCTGGTTTGCATTGGTCATCCTTAACACTTCAGGTGGCAGTGGGAGAGGAAATGACCCTCTGGGCTCCATGATTCGGATGAAGTGTCTGAGGAGAGCGGGGTTATCCCTGACCTTGGTCAGGAAGCTCCAGTGAGAGCACATGGTTCCGCTCGGTGCCCGCAGGTCCGCGATGCTGGCACCACGCTGTCCTGATGCCATTAAGCTGATCCAGCTGCCAGCTTCTGCTGAAAGCGGATCTGAGCTGGCTGCAGTTAATGGCTGAGGGAAAGGAGATCGCTCTCAGCTGGATCAGCTCTCTGGTACTGACTTGCTCAGCGACCTAAGTGGTGTCCATTGTCAGTTGCTTTTAGGGTATTCTGAGGGCCCTGCGAAGCCCTTAGACTTAGCTTTGTCACAGATGGGGCTGGGTCTTGTGCCAAGCCCGTCTTCCGCTAAGGAGGATAAGCCTCCAAGTGAGAATTGGCTCCAAGTTTCCTGGGTTCCTTTGGTTTCCTCCTGAAGGTTGTCGTTAATCATCAGGCCAGACCCTTTTGATGAAGCGTGCTAAGCTTTGGGATGGGACATGCAGTGGCTGTGGGGCAGCGCTGCTGGCTCACGTGCCGCCTGGTGGGCTGCAAGGGGATTAGTGGGAACTTGTGCACTTGCATTTTCTGGTTTTCATTCTGCTTTTGTGACCGACAGCCTGAGTGAAGCCTTTGAAATGAAATGGGACGAGTGCCGCAAGATGAGAAAGCCTTTACTCATGTTCAAAACAGCAACAACAACAAATATCTATGGACTTCTCTGTCAGTCATGAATCTCATTGCTGATTTCTCACCTTGAATCGCATCTGGTGCGCTGCAAAATGACCTCGTGCGCATTGTAGAGTTGCTCCCTCTCTGGATGCCTGTTTGCAGTCTGTGCTTCTATCTCTCAAGCACAGGTAATCTGACAGCCACAGGTAATCTGACAGCCTTTGTGCTGGCTTCTCATTGAAATTCTCACGTCTGTATTCCGTTGGTTGTGCTGAATGGCCTTTAGAAAGGAGCACGGTCCCAGGTACCGTGTGTCAGCCGGTGGTGGCTGAGTGCTAATGGCAGTGGAGTGTCTAACCCATCTTTGAAAAATCCTTGCATGGAAAAAAACGCACCACGCCGACCCACGTCATGAATATTTTTGATAGATGGCCAAGAATTCTTTTATTGTATTCCACATCTACATGTTGGTTTTGTTTTGAGTGATGAACTTAGAACAGTTAACTTAAAATATTTACTTTAGAGGACTTCCGTGAGCCTACTGTTTTTTGGTAGGTATGTAGACTGGAATACAACCCTCAATAACACTGACATTTTCAGTTTTGCAAGACTTGTCTGAGGTAAGGAAGGATTACGTTGGTTTGCGCTTGTTGGGTGTGTAGGACAACAACCTCCCCTGGAAGGAATTACTAAATGATTTAATTGTTGTGGAATGCTGTCCCATTAGGTAGAAAAAAAAGAAAAAAAACCAACACCAAACCCAACCATCGAATGCAATAGATCATTAGAAATGTAATGCTTGATTAAAAGGGTGTGAAGCAACTTTTTAAGGCTTCGGAATAAGTGCTGTTGGGAGAAAGAGGTTCTGTTTGTAAATTATCCTTTTTTTCTTTGAGGAATTAAGAGCTGTGCATGTGCATTGAAGGCTGCGTTCAGCCCCAGTTTGCCAATCAGTCAGCGAGCAGAGGGCAATTACGTTGGTTCTGTTGCTGCTCCCAGTGGTGAAGAGAGCTGAACAGCTCCTGTTTGAAGAGGGATTTTGGCAGACGTCATTTAAACGCAGGACCATTGTTATTCTGTTCATTTTCATCGGGGAATAAAGATAGTGCTGGCTCAGGGCTTGCTGAAGCAGGAGGAGGATGCAGCAGAGAGGCAGCTGGCTCTGGATTTGGGCCATCTTGCAGTGAGGTGAAACACGGCAGCGAGCAACAAGAGCGTGCCGTGCTTATCCTGCCGTGCTTTATGGGGAGACTGTTGCACCAGTAATCCCTACAGGCACACACTTGCATTTTGTGTCAGGGGAGCAGACTGGTTCACCACGGCCATCGCCTCGGATAAGCTCACCCAGAGATGCGTCCCCGTGCCTCGGAGGTTCACTCGGAGGTAGCGCGGCAGTGCAGAGCGGAGGTCAGGTCACGTTTGCTTGCTGCAGACAAATCCCTGAAAAAAGGGTTTGTTCTGTATGGGCCTTCTGTGGCTGGGCTCAGTGCAGGCGTGTAGGCAGAGCCAGAAATGCTTGAAATAGGTCAGGTTGAGGCCAGTTCGTTGTTTGCTGGTGGACATGGGGGGTTTCCTTGCCAGCTGAAGGTGGAAATCTGCAAGTTGCTAGTTGGGAACGTAATGCTGGTGCAGAATCTTAAGATTCTGACTAAATCGCAAACACAATGAACTATCCAAAAGCGATTTGAGGAGTCTGTAGGTGGGATTTTCTGAACCAGAAATAACTTTTTCTGCTGACTGCGCTACCCTCATCTCGTTCCACTTGAGGCAACTGTAAAATTCCCTGCAACGCAGGGCCTGTCTCAAGGCTGATGGTGGTGCTTCTCCAAACACATCTCCGAGCTCACTGCTACACGCAGTGATTTGGTTAAGGAATTTATTAACCTTCAGCAGTGTTATTTTTTCATGCAGGACTGTAATTGTAGCTCTAGGCAATAAATTACCAAGCAAGATTACTTGCAGCGATTGCCCATTGCTTACCCCTACCACTCTGTAGAAGTGCTGTGGATTTGTGTGTGTTGTTTCATGCTCAAATCCCTTTTTAATTACAAAAAATGGGAACAAAAAGCTTGCCTTTGAAAGTATTGCTTCTGAGCTCAGATTCACTGTATGTATATGAGCTCACGTTCTGTTCCTATCCCTCTCCCACCATTATTTCATTTAAATACCTCTCCAGAGCCGTCACTATTCAGCTGCCGTGAACAATGCCATAAACACAGGGAAAATGAATAGAACACCTCCAGTGAATGGAGGAAGAACAATGGAATAAAGGACAAAAAAAGGACCAACGAAGAGAATACCTTCTTGTAGTGCTAAGAATTCATTGTTTTGTGGCTTTACTGAAAAGAAAGATGATCTGACAACTGAAGCAGGGAAAGGAAGAGCATCATCTGTTGCAGAGCCACTCGGCTGTTGGGGTTTTTGTGCTTTGTTAAAGTTTGCTGTTCATCAGTGCTGCTGCCCTCCTTGCGTGTAAGTCCGCACACTGCTCTTGTCTTTGGTTTGTCCAGGAACCTGTGGAAGTTGGGATTAAAGCTGAGGGAGAAGTTTCATGCAGCTGTTGTTGTGTGAAGGTTGGCTCTGATGGGAGCTCTCTGGTGCTGAATATGGACAGCTTTCAATTATACATAAAAAACTCTTCTGAGCCTCAAGTTAAAAGTAGCTCTGTGTCTGATGCTTGGTGGGAAGATTGCAATCTTGTCTCTTGCATTATGTTTATTTCTGGTAAAAGTGAAATCCTTGAAAGAGTGCTTCTTCATTCAAATGAAAAAGGGGCTTTTGAAATTAAAACTCAACACGTAGACATGGATTTAAAGTGTTCTGGGTGCAGTTTTTCTGTGCGCTTTATGAGTTGAATCTGCTTGAGTAGGGACTCGAAAAGCTTTTGGAGACTTTTGATCTGGGATGACTTTCTCTCCTTCTGTGCAGGTTTTCTGGGGGCACTAGGATATGTTCTTTTCTTGCAGATATGCCTTTCAGGGATGGAGGGGACAAGTATTCAGAAAACGTGAACAATTTTCCTTGGGTGAAGGATCATTACAGCTTTAGATCCTGCTGTTATTAATGACACTCCTGTCAGCTACCATTTAATTTTCTAAATGTCAGAATTCCTTCTTGCAGAATGTGCTTTTCTACATCTTGATACGACCTTTTCTCAGAGCCCTCGAGCTTCTTGATGTCTAGAGACACGATGTGTCCAACAAGATGCTGCAGGATGAGCAAGAGGAGAGGCCATTGCAGTGAAGTCACACCAGTGTTTCCATTGTAAAACATCATTTTCAGCTGCATGGGGATGTTGGAGTTGATTTTAAGATGGGGCTGAGCATATGCTTTTAATGAAGAAGGAGTTCTTTTCATAGAATCATAGAATGGCTTGGGTTGGAAGGGACCTCAAGGATCGTCAGCTCCCAACCCCCTGCCACATGCAGGGCCACCAACCTCCATATCTGATACCAGCCCAGGCTGCCCAGGGCCCCATCCAACCTGGCCTTGAACATCTCCAGGGACGGGGCATCCACAGCCTCTGTGGGCAGCTGTTCCAGCACCTCACCACTCTCATAGGAAAGAACTTCCCTCCAATATGCAACCTAAATCTTCCCTCCCTCAACTTAAAACCATTTCCCCTTGTCCTGCCGTTACCCTTGTAAAGAGTTGATTCCCCTCCTGTTTGCAGGCTCCTTTTAGGTGCTAGAAGGTTGTTGCAGTGAAGTCTTGTGCTTCTCCCACCATCCCTATTCCTCCATGCTCTCTCATCCCCTGCATTCGTTCATAGCTGAGGCTGTGTTGGGCCTTTTTATGTTAAGATATGAGATTGGCAGATTTGCAGACCTAGATTGCAGAGTTACGAGCACAGAGACTTCTGAAGCAGAAGAGAGACAAAGGTGAGAATCTTCCCACTTGAGGTGGAATTAATCCATACTTAGAAGCATGTCTTGTTTGATGAGAAAAGTAGCTGGGTTCTGGCTCTCACTCTGTGAAAATTGAGCTGTGACATGTAATTACAAAGGTTTACATGGCGCGGGGCGAGCCTGAGTCTGGGCAGTGTGGGGCATTTTCCACTGGCAGTCCTTTAGGATTCCACTCTGTGCAATCTTCATGTTTCACAGTGCTAAAAACCTCATTTTGCAGTGAGTGAGTGCTGTGGGGTGATTATGGAAGTATGCATAGTTGTGTGCTCTGAGATGCTAGAATAATAAATATTTAGCTTATGTGCTGATGAATTTGAAGAGGAGAATTTCAGTCTCAGCTGCCATTAGACAGCAAGTAGGCAGTGATGCTAATGCATCTTCAGAAAGCTCCGTGAGACAAATGCCCTGTGGTGCATTCTGTGTGCAGAATGATGGCACAGGATTGAAGCTGCAAAGTCCAGTGGGAAGATGGGAGCAGCAAGCTGAGTTAGCTCTTTGGTGCACCCATACCTGAACATGAAGAAAACATCGGTCAGCCTATTGTAGCAGCAAGGGGGGAAGTAAATACTCCTTGCTTGCTGATAAGAGTATTTTTAACAAATGTTTTATTTTCCTTCCTCATTCTCTACGTGCCTTCCAATTCCTCAAGCAAATAAGGTGTGGGTCCTTCTAGTGCCTTACTGGATGCATAGCTGCATCATCCTCTGCACTTTACGTGTGTTCAGATATGAAGCATTGCATGTCACACGTGTGTGAGCTCCGTGCTAGTTGTGCAATGGGTATTACTTTGAGGTGAGCAGGTACTGCATTGCTTTGGCTCACGTTCTTAGGAGGGATGCCCAACAGATGAACATTGCAGGTGAAGTTTTTCTTTGGCTTGGCTGCCACATTTCACGTTGGAAGGTGATGGAGGTGCATTCACTCTTGCTGTTTTTTGGTTTTTTTTTTCCCCACTTTTTTTGTCTCCAAGTAGCTAGTATGCATGCTGATCTGGTCAAACAATGTGAGCCAGTTGCTGTGGTCTGCAGGGTGTGGCTGCACAAGGTCTTGTTGCTGTTTGCTAGGCTGAGCTGGAAAAGGGCTAATTATAGAGACAGACTGGGGAAGGAAGGGAACAGGGTCAATTAGAGCATCCAGCACAGTTTCCTTTAAATTACTAGTTGAGCTGGATAGATAAAACAATAAAGACACATGGAGTGAGATTTCAAATGCTCTGCTGGAATCGTGTCAGCAACTACAGCAGATGATATTTGCAATTTTGGTTGAGTTTGTAAGTAAGGACCGTGTTGAATTAGTAGTTCTGTTACCAGCGTTGCCAAGTGGAGCTGAGATAGTACTGCTGTTCCTTCAGAAGGGTTTTGAATAGCAGTAGCTTGGGACAGTGGTTTGAATGAGGCAAGGAAATGCGTTGCCCTCAACCGATGAGTAACAGGGACTTGGTGTGATAAAAGAACTGTGTGATGGTTTTCAGTCTAAGATGCAGTATTTCAGGAAAAAAAAAAAGACTACTTTCAGTCATATGTTTTCTGTGAAAGGAAAACGGATCAATCTGGGACGTGTTTTGTCCCTACTCTGAGAGCAGACTGGGGCTGCACTTCTTTTTCTTGAGCTTGTCTTTGAGATTTAGAAGCTTCTTTCTGCTTTTGTGTTTGAGCTAATTTAGATTAGGGGAAATAGTATTTAAAGAGGTGATGCAGAAGCAGTATGACCTTTTGGCTTGTAGTTCTGCAGGTGTGGAATGCAATAAACTCCTATGCAGACTGGAATTCATACAAGTTGGTAAAAATCCTTCAGACCTTTAACACACTCTTGTCTCAATTTTTCTCCTTTTAGGAAAAAAAAAAGCGTGCTGCTTGGCAGACCCTCCTCGCCTCTGCGGCGTGTTTCTTTCTTTTGCTGGTCTGAAGCATGCAATTACTCAGAATTGCTGTGCAGGAATGAATATGGCGGAGTGAGGAGGAAAAGCGGGGAGAAAATGCAAAGTTCTGTTCCTGCTTTTCAATCCAGATTGGCAAGTTCCTTCTGCTGGTGCTGTGACTCATCCCAGGCTTCCTTGCTGGAGGCGACTGCTGGCAGCGCATCAAAGCACCAGCCGTGCTTTCAAACCAGAGTTAACCAGGACTTTTCCTTGAGCAGGGGCTGTTTTTCTTGTCCTGGAACCTTTCATGTGCAGGATGAGTTCGTCTCTCAGGGAAATTCTTGATAAACTCGTGGCAATTTGTCTCCAGGTGGAGAAGGGCTTCTCCTGGCATCTCTGAGCGAGGCACGTCTTGTCCAGAGCATCCTGCCCACCTGGGGGTGAGTTGGAAGAGCGCTGCTGAGGTCTGTGAGGACATCACTGAGCAGAATGGCTTTTCTGCTTCTAATTTCTTGTGTTTGTAGAGCTCGTGTTTAGGGTTTTAGTTCAATTTCTAAGCATAGTGTGTCAGGTAAAAAATGGTATTTTTTATTGCCTTTTCCCAAAAGTATGGGTAGAGGTGCACTCTCACCAAGACTACAATAACAACAGAGATTCTCTCATCCTCTCCTTCATTATTCCGGTCAAGCTAAAAGTAAAGATGATTCTCTCATTACAGTTAAAACCAAGATTGCTTTGAACCTTCCAAACAATACGTGTTTTTTTTTAATAAGCTTATTTATCCCTAGCGAGACAGCTCGAAAGTGTGAGCAGCTCCACGAGGAGGAATGTAACCATGATGCCACCAGGGAAAGATGCAGCTGGGGCCAGTTACATCCCAGGGGCTCTTACAGAAGAAAGACAGTACCTGTTGCAAACAGCTTCATCATTTCAGGTGCATCCACAGGAGCTGTCAGGAGGGCAGTGGAACAGCAGCAGGCGGCTCTGGGTTGGCGTGGGGTCTCGGCACACCTCCAGCCCTCACTGTGGGATTTTGTTTTGAAGGTGTTATGCAAAGAAGGGAAAAGCTTGAGAGAATGTGGAAAGGATGCATAAATGTTCAGAGGCTGCTTCTCTGGATGTATGAAGGGAGACTCTTGGAAAATGATGAAAGCAGCTGCTCTTTTCTTCTTAATGGGTTGGAAATGGAGATTGGCATCCTGAGCTGGCAGAGGAGTCACCCTCTTGATAGTGATCTCAAGTTATACAAGAGGAAGAGCCTTAAAGGTGCAGATAAAAATGTAAAATGAATGCAGTAAGAATGTGTTTGGTTGCAAGCAAAGAGTGATGCAGTCATTATAAACAAAAAAAACAACGCAAACATATTTTTGCTGCAGCTTTCTGTCAAGTTGAGACGGGCAAAGATTGCTGTGGTCAGAGGGAAGCTACTCCTGCAGCTGAGGTTAGTACTTGAGACAGGAGTTCTACAAGTATGAATGAAAGGGAAAAGCATTTATCTTCACTATTTTGTGTGCTAATGGGAAAAAAAGCAACAGACAAACAAACCCGACAAACAGATGTGGTTTTGAGCATTGACACTGTGAGGTGGTATCTTAGCTCCAAAACCCAGTCTGTGCTGATCCTCCTTACCAGCAAGACCCGTATTTTTTTCTGTTTCTATTAAGTTAGCCCTCTCAATTTTGATTTTTGAAGTGGCATTTTATCTGCAGGATCATTCTGATTCCTCTGCTGCTGCTGCATTGCACACACATTTCTTTCCTTCTCCCACATCTTGATTGTTTCCCTTGTGTGACAGAGTTCACAGTGCAGAGCTGCATGGGAGGGGTGTGTTTGTGCATCAGCTGCTCCTCCTGCTTCTGATAGTGTGAAATCCTTGGACTTCTGGAGGGCTGCTATTATAATTACAGGTACATGCATTGCTTTTTCATATTTTTTTCAGATGGTGTTTGTGTGTTGTGCTTTGTGTTGCCTCTTTGTGTTGTGCTCCGTTGTTTTGGGACAATCAGGACATTTTAAAACCAATTTTTTTGCTGAGTCATTAAAGCATCACGTTTTAACGTAGGTTTGTTTTCTGCAAGGAGCAACACGGTGATTGGCAGCAGCAGCATTGAAGTTCTTTTCCACGTGCCTCTGATCTGTCAGCACAACTGCTGATTAGTGTTTGAACAAGCAAGAGAGATCTCTCTGCACTGCTGAGCTCCTGAGCAGTGGTATTTTTACACTATTAGCACAGAATGCAGTATAAACTTGGTGGTGTTTGAAGATCTGCAGTGAGGAAGCGTGTGCTTTCCTGGAAGCAGAGTCAAGTGAGAAGTCAAATGTTATTTCTGTGGCTCAACCTGTGGTTCTACTATTCAGCTGCTGAAGTAATGGTTTAGGTGAGAACATTTCATCACAAGATGTTCTTATTTGTGAGATGCTCAGAATCTCAAAGTAGTTGTGTTTCTCCCTCTGACTGAGATTTTTGGGCAGTCATTAGGCAATTCTTTAAAGCTGTACCTGAGCGCGCACTGTGCCTTTCAGTTGGCATGTGTGCTGGAGAAGATGCTTTGCAGTGCTTTGCTAGGTCTGCGCTAATGATTTGGATGAACTGGGGTCGTCTTTAATTCTGTATGATTGCAGATCTCCGGTCAGGCTCAGCACCATGACTGATCAACTCTTTTCCCTCCCATGACATGCTTAGCCTTGTCAAAGTGTTAGAACCAGCTTCAGTTTTCTCTGTTTCCAATGATTCTGAGTTAACCCTCTTTTCAGGAAATTAGTGGCTTCCTGTAGGCTATTTGTAGTTGCTGCTGGCCGAGAAGAGTGAGGTGATGTCTATGCAATGAAATATGATGAAGTGTTGAGGAGGATTAGCTTTTTCCTTTTCTAGGACTGGGATGGCACAGTTGAGCACGATAGCGGTTTGGGACCAGTGCCACGAGCAACTTCTGCTCTCCTTCATGTTGCTGCAGTGGGGGCACTGAGCTTTGGTGAAAGATGAGCCAAAACTGATTGCTTTTGTTCTCTTGATTTATTGGCTACTTAATTCATTTGGAGGTACTGGGGTGGTTTTCACTGTTTGCTTAGGAAAGCAAAACCAAATGAAATCTGCTGAGAATCCTTCTTGTTTTAGGGAACTGCGTATGGGGTCAGGGAGACCACGGTGATTTCACTGCACGGGTTGTCCGCTGTTGCAGGGACCCTTTTTATGCCCTGGGAACTCACACTGAGGCTCTCCTTCCTGCTCTGCATTCAGCCTCACGCTCTGGACAGGAAGCGGTGAAGGCTGAGTGTGTCTCAGGGCTCCACATGTAATGCACTGCTCGAGCAAGAATAGGAGCATTGGGCTTAAGGCAAGGCTGTACTCTCATTTTGGGGGGGAAATGCCCATTTTCAGCTCTTTGCCTACAAGCAGAAGAATTTTAAGACCTCGGTATTAAGGTTTGACCTACTTGTAGCTGCTTGGACGTATGCACGAGGAGGTGAGGATAAAAGAAAGCACTGCAGCTTCTTAATAGAAGAAACACGACACGCTAATAATGTGCGTGGCTTGGCAGCACTAAGAGGAAGTTGGAGTAGACGTGAGTACTGGAGACATGGAAATCACTGGGGTGCATTCAGGTTGTTCTGGTGGTCTGTCTGTCTGCCTGCTCTGCTGTGTCCTTTCATTGCTCTTTGGAGGCATTGTTAAGGGGAAAACTCACAGCATTTATCTTATTTACTGGCATTTAAAGAATATCTGATGCTATTGTCTGTTCCTTCACACGTGAAATCTAATCTCTGCCTCAATTAGCCTTGGTAATAAGGCTCCTGTGTGATAAGCGAGTAGACAAATATTAGCGTGTTACCACCAAGGTCTTTATCCTTCACCGAGATACGGTGGCTGAGCTTGAGCACAGGTTATTTATCCACAGAGAACAAACTTATCTGTGTTCCTGGATTGCCCCTCTTGCACAGCGAGCTCTCCTGCCCCGAGCCAAGCCCGATTTGGCTGGACAGCACCGAGAGCCCTTCTGTATCACACGAGTGAAATATTTTTCCCACTTTTCCATATGGACAGTATTTCTGGTGCTGCCTGCGACATGCATGCAGAAAATGCATAAAGAATCCAGTGTTTGCGGGCAGCTCCACGTCAGCCTGAGCTTTCCAGCAGCATGTCTGAAATATGCACAGCTCGTTCATTCCTGCCTCCGCAGCCCAGCAACCTGCTGAGGAGGAGGATGGTGGGGAGCACCAGCAGTTTGTTGTCACTGCACATGACGCACTTGTCCATCGGACAGCCTGAGCCTGGATATCCCCAAGGTTGAGCACCAGTGAGGTGCAGGTGCTACCAGGGTGCTGGAGGTTGTGATGTGAGTTTGCTGAGGGAGAGAGAAAATTGCTTGCAGAGATGATCCTGCAGCTGGTTGGAGAGAGCTCTGCTGGGGCACAGGCGATTCAAACAGAGGAGGTTTCTTCTTAGTACAGCTCTTATCCAAGCTTTATGGCACAGGGCAATCCTTTTCACAGCAGCACCAGGGCTTCCCTTGGAAAGCTCCCTCTTGTTCTCTCTTCCTAACCATGGTAACTCAAACCGTGAGGCGATGGTGTTTATTTTTTTCCTTTTTTGATTTTTTTACATACTGCCTTGCCAAAATAGCTAAGCTTTTCAGTTTTACATTTCTCTTCATTCATACTTTAAACGTCCTAGTGCCATCACTTGGTGGCTCGAGTACTCAGTGTCTTGGTTCTTTCTGTTGGCTCGTGCTGGTGCTTTGCTCAGGATGTGGTGCAGGGCTAATGAACCTATGTAACCTCAGAGAGGTAAGAGAACTGAAAGCGTAAGGAAAGTGATGTAGCAGACCGTGTAGTTTGGTGAAATCAGTAACCAGATCAGCACATTGGAGACAGTGTCTTGATGTACAAAGCAGCCATCAGCTTGGGTGGTTTGAAGTGGAAGTACTTCAGGATTCTTTTAGCATGCATGAAAACAAAAACCTTATATTAATTGTGAAAGCTTCTTTGTGCCAGGGCTTTTGCCTGGTTTTTGTCTCCCCGCTGCACCTGAGGATGTTTACCCACAGAACTGGTAGGACTAAAGCTGCTTAGCATCTTGTTCCTCCTTGAGCTGCCTTCTGCCTGTCATCCACCTTAAAACTGAGCTAGGGATGTCTGTTGACATCACTTCGAATCTTTGTTGGGAATCCTAGAAATGTGCTCAGCTTGTTGGTCTGTAGCTGGCTTCACTGTGAGCCCACTGTGGTTTGCTGTCCTCGTTTCTGATTGTAGAAAGCAACCGTTGTAGGAACTGCTGTGTGATCCCAGGAGATAAGTAGCAGGGATGCTGCATCCTCTGCAGGAGCCTGCTGTCCTTGTGGGTGTACTCCAGTGTCTCTCATCCACCTGGGTGAAAAAGCAGCTGCTTTCATTTGTCCTGACAAACAAAACAAACAAGGGTCAGCCTGAAGTGAGATCTCGTCCACTGCCCACTGACATGGAGAGCTGCAGCTGGGACCTGCTGGGATCCAGATTATTCAGCAGGGCTGCAAAAAGAAAAGCACAGGCATGTTTTTCATGAGTGCCTGTCGAAGAATCCATTTTGATTTATGTTCTTGCATCTTTTACATGCATATATCTGAGATGAAAACCAGCTAAATGGTGAGGTTCAGGTTGATATGAGCCAAACAGATGCACTTCAAAAAAAAAAAAAAAAAAGAGAAAAAGAGACTTCAATCTTAAATTGACTTAGCTCATTTCCTAGTGTCATTACATTACCCTGATGATGAATGTGCTTCAGTTGTGTGATCCCACACTGAACATATTTTTAAACGTTTTTTCACACTTCCTTCTGTTGATCTCATCACATAGCAAAGGTAATAGATATAAGGCAGTTTCATTTCCATGCCATATGCTCTCTGGGACACTCTGGACAGATAATTACAATGCTTATATGTTTTATACCAGCACGTTTTCTGGTTTTCAGGTAACAGAAGTGAGAGGTCCTCAGAGAAGCTTCAAGTGAGATGTTTGCTTTTTCTTTGAGTTTTCCACCTCCTATTCTCTTTTAGGGGAAAGATGACACTTTGGGTACCAGGACTTCTTTTGCCCCCCCCTTACTCCTCCAATGTGAGCTTTCCTCGGTGAACAACTTCTGAGCCTTAATTTTTATGATGCTAATTACTGCAAACAGAGGATCTCATGAGGTAGCTGGAGTATGGCAGTGAGTTTCAAGGATCAGGGCTATCTTAGGGATTGGAAAAGGCTGGGTCTCCCTTGTGCTGCTGAGGGCATTTGCTGCAGCAAGGCATAGCTGCTGGATTTCATTCAGCTTACAATGGAAAACTTCACATTTGGGGAGGGTGGGGGGTGGTTGAGGCCACACTGCTTGGTTTATAAAAGATTCCAGACTGATTTTGTAAAGTTGTCATAGTTAACTGGAAATGGAAATTGCAGAATTGAATTATGTGCTTGGAGAAAGCACAATCTCATTTGGGAGGGATGCGATTTCTCCTATCTCAGAAGTGGTGCTAGAGACAGACAGGTTGTTCTCAGGCTGAAGAAGGGACTGATGTTTATTTCAAAACGTCATTATTTGAGTAAGCTGATCAAATGTACGATGTCTGAAAGAGCAGTTGGCAAAGTGCTGGTAGAATTGGGTGCCTGTAGCAGAAGCTGAAAGGAAAAGGGCAGTTGACATCCCAGGGTCTGAGCAATGCAGGTGCCATCCCAGTCAGGCAGCTCACTGTGCTCTGTTGGTGTCTGGCTCTTCAGATCCTTGTTACTGAAGCTAAGTTGGCCTTACATTTAATTGCTTTTGAAACAAAACAAAAAAGCCACTTCTGTTTCAGAGAAACATGTTTAACCAGGCAAGAAAAAAACCCCCAGCCATCATTCTGTTAAAACTTGCGGCTTGTCAAACCTGATTACCCTTTAACAGTTAGGGTTAATGGTGCTGCCTTTGGTCATGCCGAAGAGGAGTTTCACTGCAGACTTTATTGGAAAGGATTGGGGAAAGTGGCAGATCGATGGGACTTGTGTCAGCCAGTGTTTCTGCTGAAGGCAATTAGAATAATCAAACACCAAATGGTTTTCCATGCACATCAGATGCCAAATGCTGGCAGCTAAAAGATGGTGATGCCCTTAAATGGGTGTGAGGCTCCTGATCCCTCTTTCTGCCTGCAGTTGAGGTGCAGAGAGCAATAACGCTAAGCTGGAAAAAAGGGGTTTTCTGTTGAAAGTGACTTTCAGGCTGAGTCCAAGCATGGAAAACTTCATTGGCTTTGTTAGGGAAGGTCGAGGCAGTGCTGCTGGAAGTGCTCAGGCCCTTCAGAATGGCAAGAGCAGCGCATATCGCTTTTCTGAGAAGTCAGCGAAATCTCAGGTTTCTGATCCAAATCTTGGGCTGCATCGCTGTGCATGTGGCAGAGGTGGGGTATCGTCTCATAGATGGGTGAAGAAGCTCTGTAAAGCTTATTGCTTACGAACAGATAGAAGAACTTTTGATATTGTCCTTTTTATCTCTCATACTGGTAAAGAAATAACGGGATCTATTTCAGTTCTCCAAACAATGCGAATTAATTAGTGGCAACTTGGCCTTCGCTCGTCCCTTTTCTGCCAGTGCATTTGTGCTAATAGGAAATGGATGCCTCTTGTTATTCCTGCCCCGTTTTTGGTGTGATGAGCCGAGTCCTAAAAATCTTACAGTGAGGCTGACCGTGTCTGCATTTCCCTGCTGAATTCTTTGAATTCATTCTTTGAATTTGTAGGAGGAGTAACAGCACACCTGCACTTTCTTCTCGCACGTCTGGAGGATCCGTGATGGCAGTGAGCCTTGCGAGCCGGCATGTCTGACGAGTGCCATGTCTCTGTGCTTCTGATTAGAAGTGAGAGGTAGCATCTGCTCCGTGCCCGACCCCGCGCTGCTGCAGCACACAGAGCAGCCGCAGGAGAAAGCATGGCTTGCTGCCTCGGGCAGCTGCCTGTTGTGGCCAGCGCTGCTGTCCTAATGCTTCTAATTCTTCCAGGGTAATGGTGTGCAAGTAATCGGGGAGAAAAACCCACCCCGTGGATTAAATCTGCTGATTTTTATTTTATCTTATTGCTGGGTCACCCCTCCATCCCCCTTCCCGTTTCATAATGAACTCGCCGTGCCTCCCGGCCAGAAAATCGAACTAATGTTGTTTACTTGTCTTTTTAAATACTTGTTATTGGATTTCGCCGACCTCTTTCTCTGATGGAAAGCTCTCTTGGCCTCGTGCCAGTTGAATAATTGGTCGTAGTCTGGAAGCGTTTGGTTCGATTGGTTTATGTAAATGCTCAGGTCCTCCTCACCTAACTGCTGTGTGCCATAGGTGAAGTTGCCGGGTCTGCTGATGTAGTTGGGTGGGTGAGTATTGTGAAATGAGTTCCTTGAGTATGAGAAATGTATGGCTGAAGTTATTTGGCTGAAAGTTTAACATACTAAATACAAATGTAGGTGACTTAATTGAGGAAAGTAAGTGGCCTCACTTCTGTAAGATCTTATAAGGCATTTTTGCATTGAGGTCCGGTGATACTGGAGAGAGAGCTGTGAAAAAAAGGATGGCTTGTCTTTCTGGACCCCTGTTTAACTCTCATAGCTGAGGTTCTGGTATCTTTTTGTTTCGAGGTGGTGGTGGAACACCGCTTACATCTGGTTAGCATGGAGTGCCTGTGGTTCCCTTCTCAGTTGTCCTTCTTGTAAATAAAAGGTGGCCATGCAGCCAGCTGTGTTACCTGAGCCAGGCTGTTCCTGGCTTGAGTGCCATCAGCATCGCGTTTCGGTTTCTTAGATAACGCACAGTTGACCTCGGTTGCATCTGGTCCCCTTCCAAGGGCACGATGGCACTTTGCTGTGTTTGCTCAAGGCTTTGCGCAGGGCTCAGGAATCCAGCTTGGAGAAGATGCGCTGCGGTTTTTGTTTGGCTTTGTGGGCTCGGTTTTGGGGGCCAGGTAACAAGTTTGATGAGTAATTTAGAAATTTATGGATGCTCTCCGATTTAGAAGTCCTAATAAATCTGAAAGGTGAACTCAACAAACTTAAAGGAATGTGTTTATAAGCACTTGTTAATTTAACAAATCTGCATAGTCTGTTACTTGCTGGTGTAAGTAAATACGTATATGTGACAGCCAAAGGTAACAGTCAGTGCGTGGTTCTGAAACATTCAAAGCCAAACTACCCTCTGGGAAGCTTTGTATCCATCGCAGATTTCAAAGAAAAGTGACCTGCAAGGTGGAAGAGAGCTTTGTCCTGTGTTTGCACCCCCAGAGCAGCTAACAGTGCGGGATAAGCGCGATTATCCACCGACTGCAATTAGGACAAATGCTGCCGCCGAAGCGGCTTTGGGAGCCACTGGGTGGTAAATGCATGAGCAGATGTCCAAGAAACCCTTCTGCAGAGCTCGCTGAGCACAGCTCCTTGTCCCCGTGGTGCTTCTGCTCAGGATACGAGGTTATCTTTGAGATTCGGATACTCTGCTCTTGCAGTCTCATCTAATTTCTGAAGCCATCTGAGAATGCTTGACCTTTCGTGGTGCAGGCTGCGTGAGCCCTGTGCTCTGTTTTCCATTTGCTTTAATGCCCTTTTTGAGGATAGATCAGGTCAGGATTTCATGTTTCTGGCCGAGGATGAATCTGTTCTGTTACTGGATGGGGTGCGGTGTGGTGGAAAAGCATGTCTTCTGCTGTGGTTTTTAATGTTACTCTATTCTAATGAAAAAAAATATGCCTTCCAATGGAAAGAAGTGGTTGCTACCCTCCCACCTCCCTTGTGCCCTCTTATTCTGGATGAAAAATAGCCTTCTGAAGACTGGGGCGACACGTGGAAGCTTAAAACAGTCAGGCTGGGAGGAGAAAGCGAATAGTTTGTGCCGGTTTCAATTGAATATGCTCGGTTCAATTTGTGCCTACTGAAGCATGGAAATCAGTCCATTGCCAACTTGTGATTGTTGCTATTTTTTCGTTTCTCTGGAGATCAAGCAACAGATCTCCAGCTTCCACGTGAGAGAGGGCTTTTTCAGTTGCTGTTATTTTTCAGAGAACGCGGTGAGACTGGGGCTGTTACCTTGATCAGCTTTATTCTTGCCTCACTGGACTTAGTGATTTTTCCAGAAACCAGAATGTACTTCTGAATTTTATTTATTCGATAGCTGCATTCCACTGCTGGCATCACTTATGCTGAGCCCCAGCTTGGCCGTGCAAGGCAGACACCGATCTCCAAGTGCAGAGATGGGGTTACGAGCTGAGCCGGGCGCTGTTTGTGGCTGTTGCCCAGAAGGAGGAGGTCCAGATGCTTTTTCTTCCTAACATTTCTCGGTGATGTATCATTAGCAAAAGGTGTGTGAATGCCAATAAACCTCCCAGTCTGGAACGAGCCGGAGGGCTTGCATCCTAAAATACACATTTTACGATGGCTGTGTTACAACCTCTGCTGTAGATACTCGATCGTTTATGGGTTTTTTCTTTGTGAAGGTGATTTCTACCACGTTGATTCACTGATGGATGCATCAGTTCCCCGGTACTGGTCCTGCTGAATTCCTGCAGCCTATCTTTTCCATCTCAGAAAGCAGTAACTTGATAACCTCGAGGAGAGGCTGAGCTGCAGCTCGACCAGGCCTCGGAGTTCCCATTGCAAGCTCCCCTCCTCGCTTGGCCGCGGGTTTGCCTTGCGGAGCTCGCAGTGTTTTGTTTGGATGCTGTGGCTGATCTCTGACAGGCCATCCATAGCACTTCGCCTCTCAAAACAAACACCACGCACATGTAGGAATTTTTCCTTTTCCTGCTCATTTTTTTAGAATAAAGTCTTTCTCTGTGATGTTCCGATGCTTTGGTTTTAACCAAACAAATAAGCAGTGAGCCTTAGTACTTCCTATCTTGCCGAGACTAATAACCTAGCTAATTAAAACTCTTAATTATGTGAGCCTTTTCTGTGGGCTCGCGGGTGGTTGGTCTCATCAGGATTCTGCAGTGTGTGCAGAGCTCCCGTTGGCCAGATGTGGATAGACGCAGGGTTATTTTGGAGACGAGCAGAGCGGTGTGATCAGCGCTTTTCCTGCCCATTCTCACAGCTGTGTGCAGGCTGCTCGGTGACATCTCTAGGTGTGTTTTTGATCACCAGGCTCATTTCTGTGTTCTTGTTCCCTATCAGCTTTCGCTGTCTCTTAGCTTGCTGTGCCTCAGCACCAAGAAGTTAATCTGCTGTCTGCTGGCATCGCCCCGAGTGCGCACGCTTGGAGGAGCCTGTCCTCTCATGCATTAGTCTGTCGCATCCATTTCTCAACAGGCAGCTGTATTTTCACTCTGTGTGTAGACAAGCAGCAGAGGTGGAAACTTTCTCAGTGTTACCATCACCTGCGTGCCTCTGTTTATTAAAGTAGCACAAATTCCCCAAAATAGCTCCATCTCTGCGACAGGCAGATGTTGTGCATTATTAAATACTTGGCTATCTCTCCCCTTTTATTCTTCCTTTAGATATTAATGTTCTCAAAGAACTCCAAAGCTTGTGTTCTGAGCTGTCTGACAATAACTATTTTTAGTGAAGCTGTCATCTATAATTCAAGATATTTTCAGTGCTTGTGTTGGGAGAAGGTTTTGTTTTTAGTTTCGTGTCCCAGTGCGTTCACAGTACTCATCTCCACGTTTCAAAGCCACTCTTGTGTTATGGCACTTCAGTGACAGTTTAATTCTGAGATTGAATACATTGTTTTGTGGTTAGCTGAAATGCACCAATCTATCTGTGCCATAGCTTGTAAATTATCATCATCTGTGGGATGAGTATTTTTTTTTCTGAATATGGCCTTCAGAGGAAGAACTTGGGTTTTTCTTGCACTAGTTGCTGGAAGTCTTCTTTAAAATGTGATTCACCCTGCTCGTTTGTTTTGAGGTCACTGAGCAGATCTGGCAGTTTAATATTCCTTCTCCTGGTGGCATGTTTCTGAATGCTTTACAATACGCAGTGCTTCTCAAACTTCTGCGTTTTGGTGGTGGTGAGGAAGGAGGAGGACTTGGAGGACTTCATTTGATGTCCCACTCTTTAAAGCATGCTCTGCTTTGTTTGGTCAATGATTGTGGTGACGTTAAGAAATAGCAAATTATTTTCCTCTTGGTTCTTACCCTGTAGCTGCCAGCTGCCATGCACTGAGCTGCAGCTCCTAGATGGGACGGATGTGCTGGGACAGCGCGTGGTGCTGTCTCTCGCGTAATGCAAACCTTCAGTCCAGCCAGGAGCAGCTGGTTGTCTTCTGGCGAGGCTGCGGTTACTGCTGCTGAGGGCTGACTTTTATTTGCTGCAGAAGAGATTATTGTCTTTTGGGAAATGATTTCATCGGCAGATCGCGGACGGGAAGGTGGAACGAGCAGAAGTGGCAAACAGGAAGGCAGAGCCCAGGCGCTCAGCAGTGAGCTGAGGGCTGCCTCCATTCGTAGTGCTATGGAAATGCATTGGAGGATTTGGAGGATTTGGAAAGTACCTGGATGGACGGTGTCCAAGCCTTGTTGATTTGTATTTCGGAAGTGAAAGTTAGAGCAGAAGAAACTGCTGCTTGGAAATGACATTTGCAAGAGTGCTTGGGGAGGAGGGAAAGTAAATGCGGCGGCGGCCGCGGGGATTTGCTGATGGCTTAAGCTGACGGTCTTTGGTGCCTCTGAGCGCCCACGGCTCAAATCAGAGACAGATGGAACAGGAAAGGGTTGTGTTTTTTTTTTTTTTTTAAGCTCTAGGTGTTTAAACTTCTATTTATTAAAAGGCATGTTTTACCTAAAATGTAAAAAATAAAATAAAAAGTGGCTTAAACTCAATAAGAGTTGCACTTTATCTTTGGTTCTAATCTTGGAGTAGGCATCAGCAGGATGTATTCTATCAGTAGGAGAGTTGGAAATGTCTCCTTTACAGAAGAGCAAGCTCAAGGTTCCTAATTGAGGAGTCTCTGGAAGCAGATGGGCAGTAATTTTTGTGCAGTGTAGTAAAACTGAGTTAGGAACGCTGGAGTATTTTATTGAATAAGGTTGATAGCTAAAAAGAGTTTTCTGTGAAGAAGTTGTAAAACCATCCCTTTTTCACCGCTGGTTGCAGTCCTTCATGCTCTGCAACATGAGGGATGAGACCATCAGTCATGAAGTTACAGCTTCTCCAGCACTACTGCACTTCAGCGTGGCTCTGCGGTCAGGTTGTGTTGCCTTCTGCCAGATAACATCAACGTCCTTAAGATCTTTTGGGGGAAAAAAAACCAAAACATCCAAAGCC
This sequence comes from Phasianus colchicus, assembly GCF_987193195.1. Taxonomy (NCBI): domain Eukaryota; kingdom Metazoa; phylum Chordata; class Aves; order Galliformes; family Phasianidae; genus Phasianus; species Phasianus colchicus. The sequence goes on along the minus strand of NC_143447.1, from coordinate 1,831,906 downwards.
TCAAGTTATCACGATGATGCTATTCAAGAATGGTAAATTACTTCTTAAAACTAGCAGAAATCTGTTGCTTTTTTTCCCCCCTACTATTTATTTCAGTTATCTTGTGAAATGTTCTAGTGCAGAGTTGCAGTGACGTTTAGCTACTACTGTAATGCATTTGTATGAGATTTATAGCTCCTGGACAGGCATGCCTCATCTTTGCCCAGCTCTTATTTCAGGTATTTGTTCTGGACGAAGTGTGAAGCCTCCTCTGCTGAAGCTGTGGTTGAATCCCTCAGCCAGGTTTCTCCTGACACTGGTGCCTGCAGGGCTGGTGAGGAGATGCAGGATTTGTCATTTCCCAGGCTTTTTTTTTCTTGGGTTCTTCTAGGATAGAAGCATCTTGTACTTAATGCCTTTGTAATCCCTAAGCTGTGCAAAAGGCCTTCTCTGGGACTGTTTTGGGGCTGGTGAGGCATCCTCAGCGTGATGCTTGGCAGTATCTCTCTGCTCCAGCGCTTCTTGTCCTTCATTTTTAGCAGGTTCCATAAGACTTTTAGTGTAGGCACTGTTTTCTTCACGTTCGTAATCTGAACACTCTGGCTGCTAACAAAAGTATGAGTAATACAGGCACGCTTCCTGAGTTGACAGAATGATGGAATCCTTAGAGTTGAAAGGGACCCTTAAAGGCCATCCACTCCAACTCCCTTGCAAGGAACAGGGATGTCTGCATGTTGATTGGGTGCTCAGAGCCCTGCCCAGCATGGCCTTCAGTGTCTACAGGGACGGGGGAAGGAATAGAAAGATGCTGTGTTTGAGTTTGTAGTTCTTCAGCAAATAATTCTGGGATCTATGATGGCTGTGTTAAAGGGGAGCACTGGCATTTTATCCTTAATTTTTTTCTTGGCTGCACTTTCCAGCCCTTGTGGTCCTTTGGGTTTTTTGCTTCTGAAGACCAGACCCACTCTGTCTTTTCATCTGTGTTCGTTCTAATTTAAATTTAGAAGATGAACTGTAGCATTACATGGATAACCTTCTATTTTTCAGACTTTCATAAGCTAGGGAGCACTGCAGAAGAAAGGACCCAGGGAGCAGCTGGAGAGCAGGGTGCCCAGTGCCAGCTCAATCCCCAGGCATCCCTGGTCAGAGCAAAGCTTTTAGTGATGATGCTCACGTGCTAAGCACGCAGCGTTTGTGTCCTTGCTCACTCTGATGTGATTTCATAGATGAAGTAGAGGGAGGGGGGCATGGTGAGTATCAGCCGGGAAGTGCTAACTGCTGGGTGTGTGCCATGAGAAAGCAGGCTATTTTAGTGCGTGGAGTTTCAGGAGAACTGTAGCATTTCCAGGAACCAGGCTGCAGTGACTCAGTTTAGGAACCGAAGAAAGAGGAACATCCGTGGCCGTCGGTGACTTGCTTTGTTTGCACCACACTTCTCGCCTCCCAGCATCATGCAGAAAGCCTGTGACGGAAGTAGAGATGGAAATCACTTCTCCCATTCAGTTTCCTCCATCACAAGACCTCAGCATGCCTTCCTGCTGGCCCTTTTTGCTCCGTTTTAGAGGGCCTTCATCTATGCCTACTGCAGCTTCTCCAGCGAGCGAGGCAGGAACCCTGCAGACAAGAGCTTCATTCAGAGCGTGGCTGTGATTAATTCCTTGAACACTGATTCATTCTCTGCACAGAAGGTGCTTTGACCTTAAGGGGAAGAGTAAGTGATTGTGATATTATTCATGCCTTAAGTCAGCTCCCTGTTCATAGGAACCATTTTCAGCGGCCTCTAGGAACTGCTTTGCAACAGTTTTTCCTGTGATTTTTTTTTTTTCCTTTCCATTTTGTCTTAGAAAAAAGGTCTGCTGCAGCCCAGCAGATTTCCACACAGTACATCAGCAAGAGGATGGTTAAGGGGTAGCAGTGTCCTGGCTCTGCTTGGAGCTGCTAGGAAAAAGGCTGTTGAGCAGCATTCATAGCTCTTGGACCACAGGGGAATAGCAAAACCTCAAAATGTTGGGTAATTCCAGGATTTGGAATCATCTGCTGAAGTATCTGTGTACCCACAGGCCTCTTAAATAGGAAGAATTGTAAGATTCAAGCACGGTAAACAGGATGCACCCCAGAAAGAGAAGAAAGACCTGCATTGCACAGCAAAGCAAGTGCTGCTGTCGTGGAGAAGTTCCATGAGACAAGCTGAAATGTGGGTCTCTGTTTAAGACAGAGGTGAATAGTCAAGTTGCTGGAAGAAGTGATGAACAGAAAAATAAAAATAAGGGAAAACAAGGCTGAGATGACATCTCTCAATTTTCAAGTCAGTGGAAAAGCCAGCAAGCTTAGGAGCAACTTATGAAGCATTCTCATCCTGTTTCAGGTTACACTCAGTGAGGGCATCCATGAGTCTTTAGGAACTGTTGACATGGTTTTAGCTGTGTATCCACAGCTTCTTGTTTCATATTCTGGGCATCTTACTGGGGGGCTCTGTGTACTCCTGACCCCCAAGGAGTGCTGGTGGGGCTGACCTCTGCTTGCAGAGATACTTTCACTGCCTTTCCCTCCTCCCTTAGCAGAGGGATGGTGCTTAGTGCTGGCCGAGCATGGTTTCTTCTGTTATTATGACAATATCAGCCACAGAAACAACTTGTGGTGCTTATGAGTCTGCCTTGGGTTGCAGGGATCGAGGGGTTATTTACAGAATTGCTCGGGTTTGCTATGGCATGGGGAGTGAAGAGTCAGCCCTTTTGTTAGGTGTCCCTGGCACTGCTTGTTGGTTCTTGTTTGATGTCTGCAGTCCAAGTATGCTCCTCTGGAATTTGTACAAAAGGGCTTTTCTCTGTATACAGAGAATCCTGGAGTGCTGATTTCTTTGCTGTCCACATTTGTTCTTCCTTCTGAAGAACTGCATTTGAGCTGCGATTGCAAGCCAGCACTGGAACACTCAGAAATCTCACTTTTCCCAATTGCAAACTCCAAAAGAATTAAACTAGTTCTTTTGGATAAAGCTCTCTCATGGAGACCTTGCAGCAGTTTTACTGCAAGGCAGTCTACTCCTGCTGTCCTCCCCCACCAATACCCAGCTACAGACGTGGTACTTTCAGGTGGCACTGCCTCTATACCTACAAGCTGAGCTTCTTTGGGCTGTTCTGAGGTAGATGATTAAGCTACAATATTCCTTTTTCTATCCTGAGAAGAGGAAAACCAGGATAAGCAAAGAAGAGAGGCGCTGTTAAAAGAGGAGGATTGGCATTGTATGATGTCTGAATGAACTGGTTACTGCATGCAGTAACTGCGCTCTGGGTGACTGAAACTTCCCATGTTTTGGTAGATACTTTTGTTCATAAATTAAGGAAACTACCCTTATCTTTCTCCTCCCTGTGCAAGGAGACATTTGGCATCACGGTGGGCTTTTCTGCCTTTCCTGAGCTCCATAGTTTCGATGGCATCAGCTGCGACAGGTGTGGCAGTCCGGTACCAGCTCGTTGTTGGGGGTTGCTCTGTCTGCCTTCTGTTGCTGCCAGAGAGAAATTCAGAGAGCTCATATGCCGGTAAGTTCAGATGAAGCAGTGCAGCACGTTTCAGTGGGCTGTCTCAGATTAAGTTATCTGCTTGAGGAGTTCCTGCTGCACACGGTGTGCATGCTGGTGCAGGGCTGCAGCTCGAGCAGCCGAGGCTTTGCAGTTGTCTGAGGATTAGGAAGGGGAAGCAAGTTTCTCTATTTTTGTAGTTACTCCTCGCTGTTACTGTAAATGAACTTTGCTTCCAGAACTGCCCCTCTAGCAGCCTCAGCACTGACACTGCTCTCTTTTCTTTCCAGTCCTCCAGGATTTGGCAAGCCCTGGCCGTCATTTCAAGCTTTAGCTGTCTCAGATTATTTATAGCGGGTACTGATGCTTCCAGTGGACAGCTTATTTTGGCTTTTTGCCACGCGCTGCTTACATTGTCCCTGAAAAGGAAAATACTGAGATATGTCTTTCTGAGCAGAAAAGCAGGAAATAGCACAACTGAAAGCCTGCACTTGTGCTCTTTGTGGTGATACATAATCGCAGAGGCTCCAGACTCCTTTTCTCCCTACTTTTTGGACTTTCCCAAAGGTAATGCAACCATTCTCACTCATGTGATGTTGCTTACAGAATAAAACTTGCTTCAGAATGCGCTCCCAATATGCTATTGTGTATATATATCCTTTAAGAAAGCATGTTTGCTACCAGTGTTTAACTGCCTTAAACTTTAACCACGTTACGGTCAACTAATGAAAGATTGCCTGTAGTGTAGATGTACTTACAAGCCTAGTTGACCATCATAATTTTAATACGTTTTCTCTCAGCCAGCTGGTCAGCAGGTTATTGTGATTTTTATGTGGGATCCTCCTAAATATCTGTAAATATGAATCTGCTCTGTAATGCATGAGGCTTAGTTTGCAGCCTCACACTTGGGAGATTAGGTTTTGTATGTTGTAAAACTCACTGCCCGTGGAGCTGTGTTAGATGCTGAGCAGAGCCAGGCTCCTGTCCATCGGTGGCCGGGAGACCGCAGGCAATTACCTTCATTAACATTTCTCTGACCCAGCGTAATGCTCCAAGACGTGTTTAATGTCATTAAGAGTAAATCACGTAGTGAGCCTTGTGGGGATTTATAAGGCTCAAATTAACACCTCTTCACTTTCTCACCTCGCCAAATTTCGGCGTGCTGGATGGAAGCGCCTGGCGTTGCGTGCCGTGCCTGGCTGGTGCTTGGCTCTGCCTTCTGGCAGACACAGAGCTGTTTGGGTGCAGGTGATGTTTGCTGTGCTGCTGGGGCCACATGGATGCAGCTCCTATTGGGAAAAAAAAAAAATTCTGGGGAGAGGGGCAGGCTGCTTTATCGAGCTTGTGAGTGTGTGGGGAAGGAGGAGGCAGCGTGGAAGGCGGTTTTGCTCGAAGTGATTGACTTGAAGTATTGTTTGCAGCTCTCACGTGAGTCAGCAGCCTTTGATAGGCTCAGATAACTTGAATAAAAATAGCTGACCGTCTCATGGTAAGCTTTGAAGGAAAGTCTCGATGAGGAATTACTGAGCTTAAGTGTTTTTTCCTCCTTAAAGAAAAGCTGATACTGGAGGCTCCGAGCTGGACAAAGAAAGCCCAACGCAGCGCAGAACTGACATCATCCCTGCTGCATCTGTGCCTATCCTAAACCTATAGGAAAGCAGCTGGAGTGCTTCCCAGTGCATAATATATGTCCTGCTACCAAGCAATGTGCCGTGTAGCCATGCCTGATGTATTTCACTGTGACATATTAATTTCTCTGCTTCGCACATCGTGTGGCTAGGGATAATATACTTCATGAAATATGGGAGCGAGGAACAATGCAATGGTACAACATAAAATAATGCTTTTCATTCGAGGATATTGGAGATGTGTGTAAGAAATTAAATATCCCAGTCTCCAGCGGTGCAGTTCTGAGTACTGATGGTGGTGTTGGGACACAAGGACAGGGTGAGTGTTTGAAATGAACACCAATACCCAATTCCAAATACCTGGAGCTCAGGAGCACCCCAGACCCAGCGTGGGTTTTGAAGCTTCTTTTGACCACACTGAGCATCTTCTCGATGCTCAATGAAAAGCTCAGTGTGAGCCTGGACATCACACAAACCTTTATCTGTATGAAATTTAACCTCTCTTGTGTCTCAATAGTGGAATTACATGAAGATCTTTGAGGGGAATTTTGAGCTCGCTGTGACTTGCTGGGAGGCTGAGGACCTCTGGCTCTGGAATGGCATTTATTTGGGGCCGATGGTGGGGTGTCTTGTCTTCTTGGGGATTAAGGTTGAGAAGTTATCTATATTTGATGTTTCGGCACCAGAGGTTTGATTTTCTTGGGTTTTAGGCAGTATGAGAGAAATAAAAATGCATGAGTGAGTGGACTGTAATGTATCATATCTGCTGTTAATGTGGACACGCTGGGAGAAGGTGGACTTGGTGGATGCAGAAGTGCCACTGTTAGAGCCCTAATGAGTTGGGAGAAAAAAGGTTAAATCCACTGCTGTGGGGTTATGCATCTGGGGCAGGGAATGGGTTCCCAGGAGAGATGAGTGGTCGTTTTGTCATAAGGCAAAGCAGCTAAGATTTGAGAGTGTTGTGCACCTAAGAGTACACAGTAATTTGGTGATTTGTAGCGCAGGCTGGATTTCAGAGCAGCGGTAGGAGCGGGTAAAAGAAATCAATGCAAGATCCTCATTCTGTTAGTGCTGCAGCAAAGCATCGGGCTTATCAGCAGTTTTGATTCTTGAACTGGTGAAGGAATCTATTTCCAGTCTGAGACAACTTGAACCTCATGAGAGCTGAGTCACAGGCGGTTTTTGAACTTGTGACTAGGCAAATAAATCATTGTTTCAAGAGTCATTTTAAATGTTTGTCAGAAGGGCCTTTGAATTGACAGAGAAAGCATTTTCTGTTTGGTTGGGACGTGCCCTTAAGGTGGCTCATTAAAGCTTCTTAAGCCAGCGTTTTATCTTTAAGGTAGGATGAGTTCTCTTAGAGGCTCTAGAAAATCCATAGTTTATGTGCAAAGGGAAGTCAGTGTTGGGAGAACCAAAGTTTTCCAAGGTCATGGTTGGATGATGCTTGCTTTAGGTTTGCATGAAATTTGTAAACGTGGAAATAGAGGCACTAACTCTCATGTGAGCTATTAGGTAGGGATATTTGATAAAACTGAAGCACTTTTTGGCGTGAGCACTGTGTCACTGTTGGTTCAGCGTGCTGTCTGGTGTGTTGTTCCCAAAGGAATGCTTTTTGTGTTAATTTTATTCTTAGTAAAAATGAGAATGGATGGAATACCAGGGGGACTGCTTGCATCTTTGATGCCTCAGGGCCAGGGAAAAACTAGCAGAAGGTTGAAGTGATGTGGGTGGCTCTGTCTGAGTCGTGGTGAGCCTGAATCATAGAATCACAGGATGGCCTGGGTTTGAAAAGGAGCACAATGCAAATCCAGTTCCAACCCCCTGCTGTGTGCAGGTTGCCAGCCACCAGACCAGGCTGCCCAGAGTCACATCCAGTCTGGCCTTGAATGCCTGCAGGGATGGGGCATCCACAGCCTCCTTGGGCAACCTGTTCCAGTGCCTCACCACCCTCTGGCTGAAAAACTTCCTCCTAATATCCAACCTAAACCTCCCCTGTCTCAGTTTAAGACCAGTCCCCCTTGTCCCATCACTTGGGACCCTTGTAAGCAGTTGTTTCCCCCTCCTGTTTATACGCCTGAAGTGGGCAGCATTTGAGCTTAACCTCTTTCTTTTTCTCCATTTTCAGTGTTGATAGCATGATGACCTGACAATGCCCAGGCCCGTCCCAACTATGCAGTGCAGGTACTGATGGGAAAGGATCCAATATGAGTGTGAATGATGTTGGAGGCAGACGACGCTTTGAAGACAGCGAGTACACCTTGCACATCTACCCCGGGAGCATCGCCGAAGGGACCATCTATTGCCCCATCACCGCCCGGAAAACTTCCACTGCTGCCGAGGTGATCGATTCGCTCATCAATAAACTCCAGCTTGAGAAAACAAAATGCTACGTCCTCGCGGAAGTGAAGGAGTTTGGTGGGGAGGAATGGATCCTCAACCCCACCGACTGCCCGGTCCAGCGCATGATGCTGTGGCCTCGCATGGCTCTCGAGAACCGGACGAGCGGCGAGGATTACCGCTTCCTCCTGCGGGAGAAGAACCTCGATGGTTCCATCCACTACGGCAGCCTGCAGTCCTGGCTGCGGGTGACGGAGGAGCGCCGCAGGATGGTGGAGCGGGGCTTCCTGCCCCAGCCACAGCAGAAGGACTACGATGACTTGTGCGGCCTGCCTGACTTGAACGAGAAAACGCTCCTGGAGAACCTCCGAAACCGCTTTAAGCAAGAGAAAATCTACACCTATGTAGGCAGCATCCTCATAGTTATCAACCCGTTCAAGTTTCTACCTATTTATAACCCTAAGTATGTCAAAATGTACGATAACCACCAGCTGGGCAAGCTGGAGCCCCACATTTATGCCGTGGCAGATGTGGCCTACCACGCCATGCTTCAGCGCAGGAAGAACCAGTGCATCGTGATTTCAGGGGAGAGCGGCTCGGGGAAGACACAGAGCACAAACTTTCTGATTCATCACCTCACTGCCCTCAGCCAGAAAGGATTTGCTAGCGGAGTCGAACAGATTATTCTTGGAGCTGGACCAGTGCTTGAGGTAAGATGGAAATGATAGCAGTGTGGAAAGTTTCTCATGGTGTAAAAAACCCAAGTAGTTGTGGTTTTATTACGGGGCTGCCTGGTAAATGCTGATAATAAAGTGAGTTACAACAGGATGAGCAATAACGGGAGGTTGCTTTTCAGCCTGGAGAATACTACGTGATTCAGAAAAGGGAAAAGAATCACAGCAGATGGCTTTGACAAGTTCATTAATGCTCAAGTGTTCCTTCATACCCTTTCATGAATTGCCAGTAACCTTTATTTTGTACATTGCAGATTGAATTTATGGCATTATAGGATATAGGTACTTTTCTCTATATACTCCACTGAGCTGGGGGATAGTTCAAGAGGAATTTTAATAGCCAAAAGTTTATTTGCTGGTCATCAGTATCTAGCTTAGCTTATGTAACTGGTTATTTGCTGAGGGGCCTTTTTGGTAAGGAAATGAAATAGAACGGACCGCAATGTTACCTTTACAGATACGGAAGTCTGAAGTGGGATACAGTCATTCATTCTTTGATTTGCTTTGAGCCTGTTATGTAATTCATTGAAATAGTTTTCGTTAGAATTGTCATTTTTTTTGTCATATTGTTATGAGTGAACTTTCATCTGTTTGTTTGGGAGTATCCTAATTCCTGGCTGGTGTCTCGGAATATGTTGGCCATACTTCCTGCAGCAGTGCAAGTGTTCTGGCAGCTGCAGGCAGTGATAGCAGCTCTCCCTGTCTGCATACCATTGGTGAGCCCGAGGACTTGGGCTCCGGGCACTGTGGGTTCAGGGAATCCTGGCTGCTGCTCCTTTTGCTTTTGGGGCAGAACTCTGCATTCCTTCGTTCTGGCAGCTGCGCTTCTCTTGTTGCACTTCAGCTGCTTCCAGGTCGCTCCGAGGTTGGGTTAATCCAGAATTTCTTCTGGTCTGCCAGTTCTGTTCAACGTAGTCACAAATCAAGTAGCCTTACAGATAAGATGTGCATACTTCTGTTTTTCCTTCACTTCCTAGAATTGCCTTAAAAAGGAATCTGCAAAGAGGATTGGCTCTGAGGGCTTGCTACCTTGAGAACAGTTTGCAGGTTGACCTCTTGATTCCTTGTGTTTTTGGTGGCTGCTGAACATCTCTATCATTTTTCCTCGATTTTCATTCTTTTCCCTCCCTTTAGAAGCCTTGGATCCTCTTGTTCTCCTTCTGTTTAGCGAAAATGAATTTACATTTATCTCAGGTTTGCCTTTTAAGAGGCAGGTGCACAGCGACAGACCTGTTGGTGCTCCGACTTTGGATTCTGAGACCAGAGCAGAGCAAATAAGAGGAGCTCATTCCAATTTAGCTCCCTGCCTGTTGCAGAACACTTCCAAGAGCACAGCCTGTTCCTGGGAATACCTCTGCAGCCACGCTCGCGTGGAGGGAGCGGAAGCGTAGCGAGCACAAGGTTTGCTGCAGCTTTGCTATTTTCCTGCTTTACCTTTTGGAATAACCCAAGGCTATTGTTTTGGAGCTCTTTTCTTGCAGAGGTCATTACAAGATTCCTGTGAGCTCTGTCCAAGCTGAGCTTTCCAAGGCAAGCTGTTATTGTCATCTGAATGCTGTGGTGTTGTCCAGGAGCTGGGTGTAGGGCTGCCTCCTTCTGACATGCACTTGACATAAGTCTGAAGTATTTTCCCTTTCCCTAATCGGAGATTCAGCGGGCAAGCTTGCTTTGGAGCAGTGCTTTTCAGAGTGGTTGTGCAGGGCTGTTTCACTCTGCTGGCTGACCTCAGTCAAATCCCATTGCTTGTGCCTAGTTCTGGCATCTCTGAAATGATGTAATTCTGTTCATTTCATGATAAATGATATTACTTAAATACCACATCTTTTTTTAAATAAAGGCAAGGTTTGAATTGGTTTGAATAGATGGTTTTCTTTGCATTTTTCTGTATTGTTTCCCATTTCCTTATGTAGCCTGTTTACCTATGGAAGATGGCATTTTCAGCAGGGTAGCGGTAAAGCTGGATTGCCAGAGAGCAAAACTCCTGCCCTATTTAGTTCCAACACTGAGCTTCTCAGATTCAGATGTTCTACATAGATATCAGAGGAATAACTGCCTGTGTAGTTCTGTTTCCAATACACTTCATGCCATGCTTTAGATGAAAATTTCATTATGCTCAGCTTGATGCTCCATCAGGGATGTAGAGTGCATAGCTTCACTGCTTAATTACCATATAGATTGTTCCTTTTCATTTAGATGCCAGCCCTGATGTTATTTAAGAAGGCATCGATGAAGCGTGCCAGGCGTTTGTGCACATGTGGTTTGTATGTATGTCCTTCAGTGAAACACTTTACTCCAAGAATTTGACATTTTTTTTAGAGAGAGAAATAGGCAACATGTAGAACAAGAAATGTTTTCGCTTTGATTCTCATTCCAAAGGAGGTTTGCTTTCCAGAAGTGTTGTTATTGCAGGACTTCCACTTACTGGTGTGTCTCTCCTGTATTTACTCACAGGGCTCCTGTGAAATAGTTGAACTCTGTGGAATAAGCACCATGTGCCAGTTACTCTCCTCTCTTCATACTGCACTGCAAATTGGAGATGTTTTGTGTGTATTCAGTGGTCCTTGACTGGTGGTCGCCAGTTTTGTAGCAATTACTTAGAACTTCCACATCTCTTTGTATCGTAGAGTCACAGAATGGCCTGGGTTGAAAAGGAGCACAATGATCATCCAGTCCCAACCCCCTGCTGTGTGCAGGTCACCAACCAGCAGCCCAGGCTGCCCAGAGCCACATCCAGCCTGGCCTTGAATGCCTGCAGGGATGGGGCATCCACAGCCTCAAGTTCAAACGCTTTGTGTTCTGTCCCCAGTCAGACGCAGGGATGGGTTTCTGGTTTTCCTGGGCAGTGTTCCTGGTCCTCATGCATTAGCCTTGCAGAGCATTCGGTCCCTCTTGGTGGCATCATTCACTGTGTTAATTCACCATACCCAAATATGCACAGCTTCCAGTCCAGGTGCAATGGTCAGAAAGGTCAGAACTGCTTGGCCAGAGCCATTTAAGCCTGGTATAAGGAGCTGCATGTGAAGCATTCCTTCAGCACCCATGAATTCTAAGTGCTTGGGGAACAAGTTGTTCTGGCTTCTCATTTCTCAACCAGCAAACTGGAGCTCCAAAGGTCATGCTTCTATCCAAAGGAAGATTTTTAATAGTGCATTATGTCTGCAGTGGGAGAGTTGGTGGGGAGAAGCTATGGGACCCACTTTGATGCCCAGATGCTTGAGGTAGAATAATTAGCTAAGGCTCAATCATATAAAAGCATGAGCTTGTCCTAGATTAGCTCTCTCTCTCTTCCATCCAAATAGGAGATGAAAATACCAACATGAAGGTGAGATGGGATGTGAGCTGTGAAGGTGAAGTTAACGTTTCAGATAAGCACTAATAGTTTGGGTGCTTATTACTCCTGATGAGCAATGGGCATTTTTATTGCAAAGGAGCCCTTATGACCTTCTGTGCTGAGGAGAAAGCAGGAAACCCGGGTCTCCCATCTTTCTTTTTGAAGTCCTAACATAAAGAACGTGGTGCATGCTGTGACCCACCACGCTGTTGTTTTTTAGGCAGGTCTTGGTTGTGTTTTGAGGCATCCATGGGTCTTCAAACTTTTGGGGGTATATCTATGCCAACTGATGCAAAATAGCTTTGTAAACAATACATGTTTGTTTTTACAAAGCATTTAATGGGCAAATGCAAACTTAGTCTCTTTATAGCAATAAATAGGCTCTCAGCATGAAGGTAACAGTGTCAGAAATCCCAGAAAAGCTAACGATGTTTGAAATCTTGTATACAGAGTAACACAGGAGCATTTTCTCACTAGCTGTCACCTTGCTCTGACTAGTACCAATTTTCAGAACTTGTTTATGACAATTGTATAAGATACTTTTTTCCCTTTAATTAAAGGAGCTAGAGGCATCAAGATGAGCTTGATATTGTCATGGTTTTACACCTTTTAGAAGAGGAGAGTTCCTGTGTTGCCCAGGACCAGCAGGTGCTCATCTCCACCCAGTGAGGACTCAACTGTGTGTCAGCGCTGCTGGAAAGGACTGAATGCAACTCAATCTGTTAAATCAATACATCTTTTTTTTTTTACTTTCAGCATAAATGGAGAAGCAGCAGATTTCCACACATCCCTGAGAGGTAATGGATGCACCCGGGTCTCGAGGAGTTGGCACTGGGTTGTCAGACAACCCGTAGTGATCCCAACATCTTGGGATCCTGTTTGTCACAAGAAGTACTGCATTGCAAACTGCAAAAGCCAGACACGTTTTCTAAGCAGCTGTTTGTATGCATCTTCTGAATGTCCCAGCAGGGATTTCTCAATTGTTTAAAAATAATAACAAAAAAATGTTTCAGCGATAGGCCAGCGAATGCTGCTGGCTGTGCATAGGAGCTGTTGCTGTCATTCATCCCTGATAGCCAGTGCCAAAAAAAGAGAGGAAGAATTGATGGCTTGAGTTGCTTTTGTAAAAGAACATTTAGCTTTTTGTAGGGGTGCAGGGCTGTGTGCCTTCCCAGTAGGTGTGGATTTGTGTTGGAATCTTAGGAACAGCACTGCAGTCATGTCTTTTAATTGAAATTTGATTTTATTTTAAACTTCTGGAGCCATGTTATTACACCACCAGTGTGTCCTGGGCGTGCATAGAAGTTACAGCTTCACTCTTACAGCTTAGAAATCTAACAGCCTGCCTTTTTCGTTCTCGTTGAATTGTTGGAGGCGTATGTAAGCAGCAATTAAAAGCTGTTTAATTTGAGTGTATGGAGCTTGGCTTCAGCTAGAAGCAGGCTGCTCCCCTCCTTGCCTGAGCCGGGAGCTGCCGGCAGCAGCTGGCCACAGCTAGGTGCAACGCTGCTCCCCTGCCAGAGCTGCAGGCTGTGCTTCCAAACGTGTCCGGAGCTGAACAAAGAGCTATTGAGCGGAGCAAAACATCCATTAAGAGCTGGGCACGGCCTGGACCTGCAGAGCTGGACGTGGAGGAGCTGCGTCACCAGGAGCCACCAATGCAAAGCCGGGTGAGGAGCGTCCTCAGCTGCTCCTGCGGTCTGTGTGGAGCCAGCTCTGTCAGCAGCATCTTTTCTGTCAGAAAAAAGAAATAAGATCATGTAGTTTTGTACCCCAGGTCCAATTTTCAGTGTGCTGTTTTTAAGTTACGAGGTTGTACCATATGCCCTGCAGTTTTCCTATCTTAAAAATGGCTTTATACAAATGGGAGAGGCAGAGTGTTGTCTCTTCGCTCGCTTTTTACCATTTTTACCCCAGAATGTGTCCAGTTACTATTGCTCCTGTGTGCTGTGAGTTAGGCATGGGTGTTCCACATAGCCAGGATGGAGCGTTACGTTCTCCTGTTCCAGTGCAGCCTGAGAGGGCCTGGCACAGATCAGCCTGATGGTGTCTAACATGGGAAGAATTTGTGCAGGCCTCCAACAGCAGCAGCACAAAGGAGGCACACAGCAGTGCCCCTGCACTAAATGCTTCCCAAATGTGGTATTTTGCAGTTTATGCCTCTGTATCAGAGTGACGTTCGTCTGCTTCAGCAGTTTTGAATCACTCAGTCTTATTTCTGTGGAATATCCAGATTGACTGCATCGATGATGGAATTTGACTTTTTTTTTCTTCTGCATTATTTCCATTGTCATCAAATATTTCATTACCTCCCCCAGATCTGAAAGTCCATTCTATTACGTTTCACTGACAGAGATGGTTATTTCTGACCTGAAATGACTGCAGGAAAAGTGATTCGTTACTCAGGCAGGCTTATGAGAAATCCCTTTTTCTCCACCTTTAAGAATAGGCAACTATTTTGTCACCCATGCTGGGGAAACAAGCAGAGCTCTGCCTCTGCTGGAAGAAGTGCTGTTTGTTGACCCTCCATGTCCAAACATGCCATTTTTTTCCCTCTCTCATTTTTCCCTTCCTCCTGTGCTTCTTACCCCCTTGTCACATATTTTGCTTTGTTTTTACCATTCATTCTCAATTGTTGTCTTCCATGTTTATCTTCAGTTTTCTTTCATTCTGTCAGAGTTCCACCTTTTTCCTCCAGTGACATAAGTAACCCTGAGTGTCCCTAGCAGGGACTGTGCTTGTGCTTATGTGCAGTCAGTGAATCCAGGCAGCTTTTAAGATCGGAGCTCCTACTCATTGCCACCCTCTGCGTTACATTGCAGTGATATTTTGGGGTGTGATGGGTACTCTATAGGAAGGGAGGCACGCTGCTTGCTTTTGGCTTACAGCTGCATGGCTCCCAGCTAAGCTGAGCCAGAAGGGGGCTCTACTTTCAGGTTTTCAGCAATTTCATAAAAAGAAGAGTAAGATTCAATTTCCAAGAGTCCAAACCCTAATGACAACCATGGGTAAAGGAAGAATAGAGAAAGAGATCTGCAATACTGCTTAAGAATTGAAATTATATTCAAAAGCGAGCATCATGCAAACCAAAGCAGGATGGATTGCAGTTACAGAGAGCCATTATTGTGAAGAAAGGTTGAGGGAACTGGGCTTGTTTAGCTTGGAGAAGAGAAGGCTCCAGAGAGACCTCATTGTGGCCTTCCAGTGCTTGAAGGGAGCGGATAAACGGGAGGGGAACGGCTGCTTACGAGGGTGGACAGTGATAGGACAAGGGGGAATGGTTTTAAACTGAGACAGGGGAGGTTTAGGTTGGATATTAGCAGGAAGTTTTTCACCCAGAGGGTGGTGATGCACTGGAACAGGTTGCCCAAGGAGGCTGTGGATGCCCCATCCCTGCAGGCATCCAAGGCCAGGCTGGATGTGGCTCTGGGCAGCCTGGTCTGCTGGTTGGTGACCTGCACATAGCAGGGGGTTGGAACCGGATTTGCATTGTGCTCCTCTGCAACCCAGGCCATTCTATGATTCTGTGATTATTTAGAGTGTATCAGTTGTCATTACAAAGGGTACCAAGAAGCCAAATAATCCACAAGCACTAGTAAAGGAAATAGGAATTTAGGTAGTTGTAATCAATCCTGTGGTGTTTTTTTTTTTTTTTTTTTTTTTTTGTTTGTTTGTTTGTTTTTGTTTGTAAGCAATACTGAATGTATTTAGTTTAAAATCAGTGATTGCTGGGCAAGATAAAACAAGAAAACCTGTTTGGTTTTGTTTTTTTTTTTGCCAACGTTTTCTAAATCTGTAGTATCCCCATGTTTGGTGGAAGGGAGCAAGAACAGAAATGTGATTCCCGTGCAGCACTTGTGGCAGGGAACGCAGAGCTGCAGATGGCCACAGAGCAGGCAGGTGTTCTTAGTTTATATAATCTTGGGGAAGAGCTGTGTGAGTGATGTCAAATGAGAACGAAATGAAAATGCTCATGTCTGAGATGAGGGCAAAATGTTGGAGCCTTCATCTGCCTGATAGCTGAGGGCTGGCTGAGAAATGCTTTTGGGAGTGTTTGAGGAAGGCGTGATGCTGTGTGCTGGGTGGAATAGTGAGGGCAGGGCTCTGGTCCAGCTTCTGGCTTCCAAAATAACTGAATTTGACAGTGACTCTTGCAATGTCAGTGGTGCCATGGTGTGTCCTGTAAAGCTTCACCAAAATTGAAGGAAAGAATAAAATTTTTGTGGCATCTTTTTGGTTATTATGTTTCTTTGGCAATGATGATTCACAGCTGTTCAGCAGCACCGCTGCATCCCTCTGGTCAACAATGAGAGTGAACTGATTTTAATTAAGTACAAAATTAGTTTCTCTCTGAAAGAATTACTGCTTCCTTCATACTTAGAGTTAGGAAATGCAGGCTGGCAGGGGCAGATACAGGGGGTAGTGCTGTGTCCCTGCTTGCTGAACAGTGGGTATTGTCTGTAGGTTTTCTTCCTAAAGCTTTCAAATTTCACTGTGAAACTACTGATTCACACGTTGCATTTATATACTTTAGTGAAAGCGATCCTGGCGCTGCAGAAAATCATCCTGAAGAGCAGAAATTGTTGTTTCCAGATATAGATGAAAATAAGAAAGAGCATCTGTTGCTGTCAGTGCCAGGTAGCTAGTGACAGGTAACAGATATAACAAGGCATTTCCTCCACCTCTGGATAAGCCTTGTTTCACTGAAAAATTGTGCTTGCTGAGTGTTGCATCCCAGAGCCTCTGCTTCTCTCTGCCCTTTGCATGCGCTGCAAGCTTTGCATTCCCAGTTCCCAGGCTGTACAAATCCTCCTCTGGACTGCAAATGCTCCTCACCCTGCAGATCAGAAGGGCTCTGAAATGAGCACAATGAAGCTTCTTAGAAGGCATTGTTCAGGGCAGAGATAGGAATCAGCTGCTGGTAGGTGGAGTGGGCTGTCTGGTGAAGCTGGGGAAGATTTGGGCTGCCTCCCTAGAGCAGGAAATTAAATGTCCCTCTGTGCGAGGTTCGTATCCACTCCTTAATTGAAAATAAACTTTGTGAGCTTTAGAAATAGCACTTTGCAGTTTAGTTTAAGGCTCTGAAAAAGTAGGGGTGTGTTCTGGGGAGTAGTGTTCTTAGTAGTGAAGTAAGTCGATGGTTTGCAGAACCACAGAATAGCGTTGCTGCTGTCTGAGCCCAGCTGTGCTGCAGCAGCAGTGCGTATGGGAGCGAGCCCTGAAGTCACTGCCGGCAGGGAGTGATGGCCGTGTAATGCATGGAGTGGATATTTACCTCCTGTGGATTAATCAAACTTCGTATTTCACTGGCGTGTCTTTTTATTCTCACTGCACTTTATTTCCTCATTGCCTCGGCTCTAGCTCCAACGATGCTAAAAGAGGAATGTATCTGAATTATCTGCCTGAACTCTGCATTTCTGGGCCAGAGTTTTCTTGGTATTTGGAGGCCTCTGGGATAGAGGTAAACTTGCCAGCAGTTCATAAATTTTAGCCAGGCTTTTTACCTTAGTCAGGAAATTCATGTTTGAACTTTATTAAGGGGCTTAAGCTGGGATTCGCAGTGATCTAATCCCAGCGTGCTGCCAAATGCAACGTGCAGCTTTTGCATTTGGTTGCTCTTTTTGTTTTAGCAGCGGTGCCTCGGCTCCCTCCCGTCTCCATCCTGTCCTTCCCAGAGCTCTCAGTCAGCAATGGATCAGCCCCATAAAATGCAATGCACCGATGTGCAGCAAAGCCGGCCTTCCAGGGAAAAGTAAAATGCAGAAATGTTTCTCCTCCCTCTGCATCTCAGCTCCAGAGTGTTGATATTTCACACGTATCAAGGGATTGGGCTGCTGAACACAACCCTGCTCTGGAGGTGTCATGCGGGAGGCCAAAGCGATTAATCAAGTAAAACCCAGCGTAGTTTGCTGGGTTGTGGTTTGGCATCCTCCTTCTGAAAAGCATGATGTGAACTTAACTCTCGGGCTTCAGAGGAATGCATACAATAGCAAAAAAAAAACAACCCTTTACTCATGTTATGAAAAAGCTCATCCGTCTGTGTCAGATACCAGAAATATTTTGGAGAGTCATTAGCAATGAAATTTTGTCTGCTAGTGCAACTCTTCATCTGTTAATGGGAAGGTAAAGTATTGCTGCTTGCTTGCTTTGGTCCTGGTAACTGCCTGAGTATGTTCGTGGGTTCAGGGCTTACGATGAGGAGTGAAACTGGATGTCAACAGTAGCTTAATGTTGGGAGAATTTTAAGTGTTGTACCTGTTTGGAAGAAATCCATCCCTGCAGGCATTCAAGGCCAGGCTGGATGTGGCTCTGCCAGCCTGGTCTGCTGGTTGGCGACCTGCACATAGCAGGGGGTTGGGACTAGATGAGCATTGTGGGCCTTTGCAACCCTGGCCTGGGCCATTCCATGATTCTATGATTTTCAGGCATAATTCTCAAGAAAAGCACTGTTTTCTAACCCTCCTGCAAGCTTTGTCAATGTCTTTGCTCAAGGTCTTCTCATCCATTGCTTTTGGCAATAGAGCTCTTGAACTTTAATCAATAGTACAGTAGCCATTATAGAAGCTGCAATTCAGAGCACAGGCTCAGCTTCTTCAGTTTGCAGAAAAAGAAAAGCCGATGGGGAAATGAGCCTTGTCATGCTGGATTAGCTGCACAGAGATCAATGATCAATCCATGTCTGCATACAAGCAACACATACACAGCCAGCAACACTCAGAACCACAACAGCGATCACAGGTCGCCAAGCAAACATGGAGCTGTCACTGTGGGCCATTCA
This sequence comes from Phasianus colchicus, assembly GCF_987193195.1. Lineage (NCBI taxonomy): Eukaryota > Metazoa > Chordata > Aves > Galliformes > Phasianidae > Phasianus > Phasianus colchicus. The sequence continues at coordinate 1,813,601 of NC_143447.1, read as the reverse complement.
CTCACTTTATAGAATCATAGAATGGCCTGGGTTGAAAAGGACCACAGTGATCATCATTTCCAACCCCCTGCTGTGTGCAGGTCGCCAACCAGCAGCCCAGGCTGCCCAGAGCCACATCCAGCCTGGCCTTGAATGCCTGCAGGGATGGGGATCCACAGCCTCCTTGGGCAACCTGTTCCTGTGTGACAGCAAAAATCCAGTGACGTCAGGTCATCTACTGTTTTGCCCTTGTGTGTAGCAGAGACTTTGCAAATCACTTTTCATTTCGCCTCATTCCTGGATTTTTACATTGTGCAGCTCCATTCCTGATGCAAATGGTGTGAATAAAACTCATATTCCCAGGAGTGTGCATGGGGTGATACTTCCCAAATTGCCTCGTGTGCACAAACTCCTTTTTTCATGTTCTAAGTACGGCAAGTGGGCATCCAAGAGCCAGTAAGCCTGCATTAATACTGGGCTTGGTCTGCTTCAGAAGGGATTATAGACCATAATATTGGCATTAATCTGAGCGAAGCTTTTGAAAGTGCTTATGCAGCACAAAGGAACTTTGCTGGAGCCATTCAACTCGCGTGCTGCTTTCTCCTTTCCTCAGCTACGGAGGAGAAAATTGAGGTTTCCAGAATTACATCACGATTACGATATTTGTAATAATAGAGATGCAATATAAATAGCCTTATGGCTTGAGTGAAATATGGGGGTAATGAATGGGTGGGCCCTGCTCGTTGCTGCCTTGGTTTTTCCTTCTGGCTCGTGCAGCCGCTCCCTCTGTGGGACATCTGGTTTTCATCTGGTACAGGAAAGCTAAATAATTTCAATAAAGCTGAGAGAAAACATATTGATTTTGGGGGGGGGAAGGGTTCCTATTGATGTTTGCCTGTTTTTCAAGCGGGGCTATTAATTAAACTTATCAGCCTGTGTTATTGACAGGGCGGACGCGTACTTGGATGTGTGAGCATGTGTGCTGCCAGAGCGCACGATTACAGCATCAGGAGGTCACAGCTCTGGGGTTTTCTGATATTGGCACACGCAAGGGTGTGAATGGAGCAATAACCAGAGCTGCTGGTGCTGAGCTTTGGGAAACCACCACTGGGCCGTCCAGCCGAGCACCCATGCAGTCACCGTGCTGCACGTCACAGCGGCACTACTGCGCTGGCAATATCCACTCTTCTCAAAGAATGATCCACTCAAACTTTACAACGCTGAGATAGCATAGATCAGTGTCTGCTTAATCTCTGCAGCATTAGCAGACCCCTCCGACGAAGTTTTCCAATTGCGCTTTATTGATCACTGGGCTTTTAAAGAGCTCTGAGAGCTATTAGTGAGAGCTGTGAAAATGGAGTATCTGTGGTGCTCCGAGCAGTGCTGACCCAAGCCCTTGTGCACTCTAGGAATCTGTAGGCTTTTTTTCCCCCTATTTAGGCTGCAAATCTCTTGTAGATCGATGGGATCAGCTGTTTCTGCCCTTGCTGTTTCTTGTTGCTGGGCAAGCTTCATTAAGATAGATTCATAAATAAGCAGAATCACTTGTGTTCATATATAAACAAACTATTTCAAGTTTTCTGCATTAATTCTGTCTGCTTGGTAGGAAGGTGGCACATAGTTAGCTGAGATGGTAGTTGATAGAACAGCTGGCTGTTTGTGCTCTAGCAGCGTGTGAAGCTTTTGGAGTAGAGGGGCTGCCCTGGCTGTCAGCTCTGAAGGCAGAAGGGATCCATGGGAGCTGTGCTGAAGTCTGCAGGAGTCACAAGTCTGCATTTGGACTTCAGTGGTTGTAATTTTTAAATTGCTTTGTGGTTATGATGTTGAGGGATCTTAAGCAGTAATTTTTCCTAAGAGTTTAATTAAGTCACTAGCTTTCAATTGGAAATTCAAGTAAAATGGGCCTTAATTTAGAATTAAGTTGTGTACAGTGAGAGAAAACACTGCATTTCTCCTCTAAGATTTGCTTTGACTTCACCTTGAGTTAGCCATGTGCTACCAAAAGCAGTGCTTCTTCAGGAAGGGGTGCGTGGTTGGGTGGGTGCTGGCAACCACTGACGGTTTATTCGCAATTAATGGCTGAAATGTTTTCTTCTTGGGTTCAGTTTTGTTCCTTTTGGCTGAACTGTGCAGTGGCCCAATCCCTCTCTGTTTTGGGCTGGCTTAGAAGGTTGTGGGGAGTTTGCACTTGGGTGGGTTGGTAGAGATGTCAGTGTCTGCTTCTGCCTCTTAGAGGAGATGCTGTTAATGCATTTGTTTTTTGGTGTTCCTCGAGCCACTTAAGTATGCAGTGGCTTATAAATGCACTTATAAATGTGATATCCTATACGGATAGCTTCTTTTTACTTTTGGCAGGGGTTCCTAGCATGCTGAGAAGACACACAGCATGGGGCTTTGTGTGGCTTCTCCTACCTGGCTGTCACGTCTCAAGCAAAGGGCTTTCTGAGCAGAGATGGCTGTGTTCAGTGGTTTGAAAAGGACAGAGGCAAATAGAATAGGAAAAAGATTAAAATTAAAAAAAAAAAGGAAGCAAAGCAATGACTCTGAAACACAGCATGTTACTGCATCTCTCACATTTGAGAAAAATATTGGGGTGTATTTGGTGTCACTGTGTGCTTGGCAGTGTTACTGCTGAGAGCCCTAGCTGCCCCACTGGCACTCCACATCTTTGGTGGCATGGTCTGACCATTTCAGGCTTCAGAGCATTGGTTTTAATGTTCTTCATTTTTTGCAGCGTGCTTACATGTGCTTTGCTTTCAGGCCCATTTGGGATTTCAGTCCCATGCAGAGCATGTCCCCAGGTGCAGGGCGCAGCGGTGCAGGGCTGGGATTCTCTTATGGTGATGCTATTGCTCAGCACTTCTTATCTTCAAACAGCAGTTTGAGCTACATGCAGCCCTCCAGCATTCATTCTGTCCTTTTTCCCCTTTTTGGTACAATTTGTGGGAATTTTTCCATACTTTGTTTCAATTTCCACCTTGGTTTAATTATTACGGCGATGTCAGGCCAGACAGCTGATGAATTGTTGGTAGATCCTGTGTGCCTGGATGGCATTCAAAGGGTCAGACGGGGAAGAAACAGCAGAAAAGGGACTGGCAGAGTAAAAGCCTTGTGAATCTGATGCCAGGGGCTGAACAACCAAAGCATTCCTGAAGCTGAAACCAGGCCAGCGCGAGGTAGGACAGTCGTGCTGTGTTCTGCCCGGTGGGCATAAACAAGAGGAGGAAGGCTGAGCTGTGCCCACTTAACTGAAAGAAAGGTTTCTTTCTGTACTTTTCCTTTCTGTCATTTTCTAGTTTCCTTTGCCATTCCCCTTCCTCTCCAACTGCAGGCAGAACTGTGCCGAGAAGAAACGCTGTTTTTGCACGAGTTTAATTGTTTAACATAGTATTTTGCTTGCTGATTAAAATCAATAAAGAAATGCTTTTAATACACTGTCTTCAAAGACAAAAGATGCAAGCCAAGCCCCCATTAGCTCCCACTAATGGTGTTTTTGTTTTGTAAAGCTGAAGCAGCATTCCCATGGAGTGCCATCCTTTCCTTTCCTTGCAAATGCTGGTTTGTAGCTCATTTTTCACCAAGTAAGCATAATTAACTGTGGCCCACTCTTTATTTCGATGTGGTATGTATGTGCTATGTAGCTGCCCACTTCCAAATAACAGAAGAAAAAGTGGTTTTATGTAGGGTGTAAATTGCACAATTGGAGCTTAGTACAGGGAGTGCTGATTTTTGCCATTCCTGTGCTGTGCTGGCCAAGGTCCTTTTCTCCAGCTGGGTTCCACATCTCTTGCTACACAAAGGAGAAGATACTTTGAGTGTGCATGGGAGCTTTGAGGCTTGCTGCAGGCTGGCAGAATGCACACGTACCCAACAGCCTACTCAGTTTTTCTGCTATTCTAATGGCAGGCAATGGTATTTTTGCCTGTTGGCCTCACCTGTATCTTACCTCATCTCAGGTACTGCAGCACTGATATCAGGCTGTGATTTCCCTTGCTTTCCATAGGCTTTGCTACAGAAGAATTGCTGCAGTGCTTCAGCACACTGTAGGGGTTTTTCAGGGCCTGAAGAGAGGAAGGCATCGCTCTGTGTGTTGGGGGTGCAGAGCTTGCAGGTTCCTATGAGCTGTGTGTGCTGGAGGTTTGTGTGTCACACAGATGGAGACCTTCAGGTGTCTTTTGGATGGGAAGCAAGCTGGGTTTATCAGGCAGCGTGATGGCAGTTAAACAAAGTGGATTACACAAACTCTGCATACAGCATTGGTCTGCTGGAAGCCACAGCTTGGGGAGAATGGAGAGGATTTTGTGAATGCGTACCCAGGTGAAGCCTTTGCAATGGTATTGCTTGTTTGCATTGTTTGGTAGACAAGATCTGCCATGACTGTTGGTCACTGATAAAGACAAAGAGCATCCCCATGAATTTCCCAGTGCATCTTTCTCTTTTCTTGTGCTGTCAGGCAGTGCTGCAGCAGAGTACAAGCGCATGGCTCCCAGTGCAGCAAGCAGCAGCATCACTCACCCTGAGTGAGTCGTGGTCTGTATGTTCATAACACAGCCAGTTTTCTGAGGGTCTTGTGTTCCCCAATATGAGTAAAAGCCATTCCATATGAAGACTTGAGATTGCAAACATACGTGCTATTAAATGCCTTTGGAGACTTTGTTTATGCTGCAGATTTTAGGCATCCTTGAGGACATGATGTTCTCCTCCCAGCTCCCTGCAGATGGGGATCATTCAATTTGTGCAGTAACAGGAGCTTGGGAGCATCTTCCTTCACTGTAAAACTTAGGAAATGTTTCCAACCCAAGCAGGGAGATCCCAAAAGGAGGGTCAAGGGCTCACAGATCCAGTTCTAAATAATGAGACCATACTGCTTTGCCTTTGGTTGGCTCTGGTAACTGTAAGCTTGGGGTCTGGAGTGTTGCAAAGTGGTGTTCAAACAACTCAGCTTTTAGCAAAGGCTAGCTAAGAAAACAGTGGGCGACAGAAAAATATCAGCACTATTTTTGCATTTGTTGCATACCACAAAGCTGGAGTGCAGAATCTCACCACGCTTCCTTTAGGTTGATTCATTCAGGGCTCTCTTTTTTCAGCTGATTATTTTTTTTTAAACTCAGAAATACTGACGTTGGAGGCATTGTGCAGTGAGAGCTGCTGCTCCATTTTGAGGCACTGCAGATGCAGCCTGTGCCTGCAGGATGCCCCGGGGCAGCAGCTGCTCCGCACCGCGCCGTGCCTGATCCTGCCTGTGCAGATGTGTGGGGTCACATGTACCCCATGCTTACCAACTTGTCCTTTTTATAGAAAATATCTCCATCACAGCCTCGAAAATGCTCCAGCTGGAAAATGGAAAGCAATGCCTTTAGGATTTTGCTTTACTTAACACATAAAAATATGTTTGTAAGCAGTTGCGTGCTCTGATCAGACAAACAAGCTGTTCAGCTTTGGTCAATAAAAACATATTGATCTCTGAGCTTGCTTCTTGCTGCCAGCCAGCAGCCAGCGCCAGCCTTGGTTTTCCAGATACTTATCAAATAAATACTCCAGCTGCAGATGAGCCAATTATAATTCTCTGTGACTCATTAGAGAAGAGGTGGTAGTCCATTGCAGGTGCTGCTGGATGGGTCTTGGGAGCTGCCTCCAACCCACAGGATGTTGGAAGCACAGCCAACCCAGCTGCTGCCATGTGAGCAAGCCGTCCTCCTGGGCACTGTGCACCAAATTCATGGCACAAACACTCTCGAAATATTGGGATCTCCTTGAGGAGTTGCAGCTTATATGTATAGCCCATCAGAAGATCAGGGAAGAGGTGAAGTCTTGCACCTCCATGCTCCACCTCGTCTCTCCTCATGCAGTAGGATCTTACATGGCACAACGTGATTTTTTTTGACCATGTCGACTCAACAGCAGAGCTCTGACAGTTTTCTGTTGTATGATGTGTATTGTTTTGGTCTGAGCTAGCAAAGAGTAGCCGGGATCCAGAAGGAAGGATAACACGCGCAGAAGCCAAGCTGCGTTTCAGATTACAGTGGTATGTTTTTGTTGCTGCTAACGTGTTTGTGTTTTTATTCATTACACATATTTCTCCTGGGAAAATCACGAAAATATGTGTGTAAAATATACATAGTGACCCCGTGGCTCTGCTAAGAGCTTCCAGATGGGAGGCTCGACACTGGGGATGCTTTCTCGGTTTGTGGCACCAATTTTGGTGACAAACTGCAGGAAAACTTTTTGTCAGGGATGGAGCAGGAGAGTGCTTCAGTTCATAGTGCTGTCAGAGCTGTCCAGGTATGTAGTGTGAAGCTGAAACTCGCTTCTAAATATTTATGGCCCTTGTGGAATCATTACAAAAAGGGAAAAACATAGGGGAAAATGTGGAGAGACCGCCCTGGGGCTGGGATGGGGAGAAGTGGATGGGGCTCTGGCTTGCATGAAAGTAATTGTGGGGTTTGGGACTTGTGAGTGTTTCCACTCTTGTGTAACTCCACCAGCAAGGGTGGCTTTGGCACCGCATGCGTCATCCTGTCCTCAGCCCAGGGAAGTGAGCGCTGCGTTACGTGCAGCAACGCCTCGCTGGCCTTCATAAAAGAAACCAGCTGCCATCCTGACACACACTGCTGCTGCTTCTTGTCATTACAGAGAAGCTTCAGATGTAGACTCAGCTGTTTGTGGTGCATCGTGCTTAGCCTTGGTTTGTGAAGAAGATTTTGCAAAGTGGGGAAATCGTAGCGCGGCTGATGGTGCCGTACGTAACGCAGGCTGTTGGACAGTCACTTTAAGTTCATCCTGTGTTTTTGTTTTGTGGTTTGCTGCTTTGTTTCTTCTGTTGTTCCTATTTATTATTATGGTTGGACTCGGTGGTTTGAGAGGTCTTTCCAATCAGAATGATTCAGTGATTCTAATTGGGATACTCACATTGATGGAGAGAGGGGAAAGTCTCCTCTGAACACCATGAGTCATTTTGTTGTATTTTCTGTGATTGTTTTCTATTTCCATCCACATTAAAAAGTCCTGTGAAGCTCACACTGAAGTCATTTTGTTGCATCGTAGTGGTAATTCCTTGGTCCTTTCCTCAAGTGCTCACCTGGAAAAGAAGGAATACGCTGCCAAGGTTGGAGCGTTTGCCAGTAATGATGCCACTAATGGCATTACATCCAATTCCTCAAGTAGGCCCTGCATCAGCAGAGCTTGAAATCTCCCCTCAAACTGTGCATTGAAATGACTCCTATTTAGAACATCTTGCTGTGTTCAGTGGTTTTCTTGAAAGCTCCTTCACACACACTGGAACTTCTTTTATTCAATTACATCGACGCCAAAACATTCTCCAAGAGAGTGCTTTCACGTTTAAAGTACTCTTCCCTTATTTTGAGTGTGGATTCCAGGAGCACACGTATCAGTGGCCCTATCCCAGCAGCCCTGTCTCCTCACAGGTCCTTCCTGTCCCAGGGAGCCCAGCGCTGAGTACAGGTCTGGTGCCTTTATGTACACAGGCTCCTGTGCTGAGGAAGGAACCAGCTCCCTCCTCGTGGTACAGAGCTGCATTTCCGCGCTGCATCCGATGGCTGGCACTGAGCAGACGGCTTCTGCAGGGCTGGCAGGGAGTCGTGCTCTTCATTTCTTCTTCCTGCAGCAGTCTGGTTGCGTGGCAAGGAGGGAAAATATATTTTCTCATTGTAGACGATGCTGCTGCAGCACCTCTGGGGTTGAAGTAGAGGTGCAGCAGAGCTGTGCTGGTAGCTCTGCTCCGTGCTGCAGGTCTGTTCTTTGCAAGAGCTGTGCCCAGGCATCGCAGCACATGCACTATAAATATCTGGTGGTTTGTGCTGTTACTGTAAAAAGCATAAATGACTTCATGAGTCCTCATGAAACATCGAGCCACAGTGAGAAGAATTAGAGTGAGGTGTTGGTGCCTGACCTGGTATTTCATTGCTGCAAAGCAGACGTGCGGAGCTGTTGTTGGCCATGCAGAACGGCACCTTGCGAGGTGGACATATAATAAATGCAGGTCCTATTTTACCTTGCAGGAATGCAAATTGTGGCTCATACTTGTTGGTGCTTTTTTAAGCACCCTGCCCTGCTGCATGCAGGTTATGGAAGCTGAACATGAGGAGGTTTGGCAGGGGTGGAGGGGCTGTGCTGTGCAGCCAGGTGTGGGTCAGGAGGAGGTAGTGCCTCACATGGCAGGGTCAGTGAGAAGGAATTTAGGGAAGCTCTAACTCCTGTCCTTCTGGTGCATTTTAGGTGATGAGATGATCATGTCCTGGTCATGTTTCAGTGTATTTTTTAAAAAAGGTAGGTTCCTGACAGGTTGAATACTGTGAAATTGGTTGCAGGTGGAACAAAACCCAGCAAAATTCATCTCTGACATCCACCTCATGTTTCAAGGTGCAGCAAGGAGTTCTTAACTGCATGGACCAGCTTAAAAAGCCCACGATGCTCTGTGTGGAGGTCACAGAAAGACACGAACATTACCAGCAGGATGAAATGTGAAGGTGCTGTAGTTTTCCTATGGGCTGTACTTTCCTGCCTGGAAGAAAAACATGTTTGGCTTTAAAAAGGGAACTTTCTGCTATTAATCATTTTCTGTGGTGATGTGCTTGTTTTGTTGTGCTCAGTAGCCATTGTCACAGGTCAGCAAGCTCAATATTAATCATTATTTTTAATTGTAGGTGGAGTCTTTGTCCTGTCGGGATTTTTGATTAGGTTTTATGGATGTAAATTCAGGACCTCTTTGGAGTGTGCGTCCCTAGTGTTGTGCTGGTTGTGTCCTGTCCTTCCTTCTGGCCCTGGCCTTTGTTGCAGCTTTTTGATGGCAAGTAGACTTGTGCAAGTTCAGCTTTTTGTTCCTCTTTCTTTATTTGTGAATTTCTGTCCCAGTCTCTCAGTATTTGTGCATTCCCAGCAGCCCAGGAAACACGGCTACCAGCAATCTTTGGCTGCTGTTGAGCCATTTCTCCTGCATAGCCTGAATGCAGGTGACTTCAGCCTCTGGGCTTGCTGCCAGCCCCAGGGTGGTGTTTTCCTGGATGCAAGGATTAGAAAATAAATTTATTTGAGGGAAATCGTGGAGATGATTCTCGCAGCAGTTGTAATAGCCATTCCAGATTGCGCTGATATTGAGTCCAGAATGAAGAGACCATAAGTGCTGGCCTCATCAGGAGAGGAGGAAGGTGAGCTCTTCAGCCGCAAGCACACTAGCTTTTATTTTTCCTGCCTCCTGGGCCCCATGAATGAGCATGAAGCGAGCATTCCTGCAGGCGATGGAGCAGATGATGGCTGAACTGGAGGCGTTAAGATTCAGTCGAAGGAAGCTGCACAGTTTTGGGAAGGCGGCTCATTTCTGAGCATCGTTGCTGTCGGTGTCACCTGGCGAATTCACTTGTGGTGCAAACGCTCGGCTCCCACGATAGGCACCTCTTTGTGCAGAAGTGCTGGAGGAGGCTCCGGGTCCGGCTCTGCCTTCGCCGAGCCGTTGGATGGGCAGGCGGGTGCTCCGCTCACACAGAGGAGTGCATTGAGCTCGCTTCCTTCCAAGCCTTGAGCCCCAGCCAGTACAAGCTTTGGTCTCCCCAAGAATTTCAGGAATGCTGTTACTGAGTTTTTCCGCTCAGCGCTGGAATCAACGGCTTCCAGAAGTGGAGTGATGTGAACAGAGCGTAATTTCAGCGCAGCAGTTGTAACTCATTCTGTGGTTTCCTAAGCTGAAGTAGAATATTCTGCCCTGCCATTGCAGATATGTAGATTAGACGCGCATAAATTGAATTAATAGTACTTTTTTTTTTAATATAGCCTGATAGTTCTGTTAAAGGAACGTGGCGAGCCAAACAAAAATGCATGAAGCTGTGTCAAGTTAAACACCAGGCATGCCTTCACATACTTACTGGCCCTTCACCGGCATCCTGCGCCATAGAGAAAGCAGCTTTCACAAGGCAGAGAGCTTTCTCATTTATGTGAGCAATGACTGAGTGATATTATGGGCCATGAGCTCTGTGGGCATTTGTACTGCAACATGTAACGTGGTCTGACACATTAATGAACAAAAAGTCACGAAGCTCGTTCCTCATTTAAAAAGATAAACGAGGAGGACTCGTTCTGCAGTTCCCCACACCCACATTCAAAATGTTTTACCCTGCATCCGTATGAAGAGAAACAGGCGAAACCCTCCTGCTGGGATGCAGGGGGTTGGGGAACATGTTGATGTCCAGCATGACTGTAGAAGGGTTTTGTGGTTCGGCTCCCTGTGCAGAACCTCGGGAAGAAGGCATGCGCTCGCTGGGCTGCTTGGATGAAATACCTGGAAGAGGATGGGTGGATCTTCTGATAATGCAGAAATAGTACTGTAATGTGAAAATGCTTATTTGGGGGAAATGAATGCCTGGGATTTAAGCACCGGGATGTGATTTTGTTCACAAAGAGCTGGGCACAGGAAGGGCTTCAGGGTGAGGGTGAGGATGCTGGGACAAAGCTCCTGTGTGCAGAGGTGATTTTTGGGGAAAAGGCAAAAACCAAAGTGTGTGTAATCTGCAAGGCTTGGAAGCCCATGTATGGGAAGGCTGATTAGTTTCCTGTATGGAACCAGCCTCTCTGAAAGCCCGAGCATCAGCTGCTTGTTTGGCAGGTTTCTGCCATTGCAGAACTTGTTTTAGTCAACTGGTAGAAATTCATATGCAACAGCTTGAGCCGAAACAAATCCATGCCTTCAAACGGGGGAAAATTCCATCATTATTCTGTTAGCAAGCCTTCAGTTTGAGATGTAACACCGCGTGTGACGAGGAATGCTTGAGACCTGGCTGCTCCATGGCCCCGCGCTGTGCTGCAGCCCACTGGTGGAAGGCTGGGGTGCTCATCCGGCTGCCAGGATTGGGAACATCGTGTGGATACAGGGCTGATGGCATTGAGTGCCTTTCAGAAGGATTTCCTCTCACTTGGCCTATTTTTGGGGGTTTTAGTTGTAAAGTAAAACCTGCAAAGGTCATTTGAGAAGTTGGGGATTATAGATGTAAAGTCCTTTTAATCTTTTCCAATAAATAGCTGAGTAGGAAATAAATCTGTTGGGAGCTCAGAGCTGAACTCTAATATTGAGCCTCAGCACAAAATGTGTTTGTAATTGTGATTCAACGTACAGACACAGCTCCTAGAAATTATCCTGTGTATAATTGCCTTAAGTACGTTTGGCTTAGAAGTAAAGGTGAACAATTACCAAAACAGGTGTAATAAATGAAGTATTAATTGTACCTGGCGGCTGGGCCATTTCAGTCACCATGAGCCAGACTATTGAAGTGATTTAGGCACAGTTGCAAACACCAGTTTTCAATTAAGCTGCTTTGAGATGCAGCTCTTAAAGGTTCCCAATGGTTATTGTGCTTAGGGATGGCTCTCTGCATTAGGTGCCTCACTAAGGTGGAGTTTTAATGAAAGCTTTGCATAGTAAAGCCTTAAAGCATTTAGATTTGGGAAAGCATCAGCAACAAATTGAACCGATGGTGTCTGAAATACTGAAGATCCTATGGGTTATGTCTGCACCATGCATGGCGTTGTCTAACGCCTGGGTAGCCTTCAAAGTGTTTTTCCCCTAATTCTGTACGTAATTAAAAAGCAGCTAGCTCATTAAAAGTTAGTCTTGTTGGAGCAGTATGCTTTTATATCCATTTAAATGAATAAAGTGTAGCCTTAATGCAGAATGTAATAACGTCAAATATTAAATCTCCTGTACAGCTGACACTTCACTTTTCAACAGCGTTTATCTAACCTTTCTGAATCCTAAACTGAAAATGAACGTGGTCCCCAGAAGCTCATCCTATTATTTCGTAGCTCATTCAACTCACTTTCTCCCTGTGTTTTTATTAATTTATTACAATATTACAGCAGTAGCAAAGCCCTGGAGGTCGGTTGGTAGTGATGTGCGTGTCCATAAGGAAAGGTGGTGGCTTTTCAGATGCAGTGATGCTGTCTCATTCTTTTAACAGGCTTTTGGAAATGCAAAGACAGCACATAACAACAACTCGAGTCGTTTTGGCAAATTTATCCAAGTGAACTACCAGGAGACGGGCACTGTGCGAGGGTGAGTGGCAGTGTGATCCACAGCATGTATTTCTACTGTATGTAAATGTTATGAAAAGGTTGGTTTATCTACGCTGCACATCAAAGCGTGAATACACCTGAGATGGATTTAAGCCAGTTCAGTTCTCATTAATCATAACGTCAACTTTATAATTAAGCCAAAATGTAATTTTTTTTTCCTCTTAAGAGAGCAAGCAAGGGCAGCGTTTTAGGTAACGTGGGCCATGAGGATGGGTCACAGGGCTGGAGTGTGTGATGGGCACAGAGAAGCAGCGAGCTGGCTTTGCTCAGACTCAGAAACAGAAAGCCAAGGGGGATTTAATTTTGCAGATGCCCGGTAGCTGTTGCAGAGAAGACGGAGCCAGATGATTTAGCACTGCTGTCTGATTCCTCGTACACTTCCATCCATACCCTGAAGTGTCTCTTGAAGCCAGCCCTTGACCACTTAGGGCACCCTGTGCCCCAGGCCGTTGTTAGGAGCTGCTTGTCTCCACTCTGCTGCCGTGGGCTCTATTTCCAGCCTCACCGCCTCCTTCCACAGCTCCTGGTGAGCTCAGCCAGGTGATAGCCACAGCTGGGTGAAGGCTTCTGGGGGACACATCTGGGCCTGGGTTTCCCTTGGGATTCTTCAGATGATATCATGCCATAGCCAAGTGTCTCACACCAGCCCTAAGGGAGCAGGGCTACCTTAACCCTGCTTTTTGGCTGGGTAATTAGCTCAGCTGGAAAAGCAGAGAGTAGAGTGGCATTCCAGGGGCTGTATAATTTCTGCAGCTAGCTAAGAGATCTCTTGCTGGGACTTTGTTGTTAATTTAGAGAATTGCTTTTACATTTTTCCTTCCCCATTTTCCACCAGAACAGTATTGCACAAATGGGTGCCATTAATTTTTTAAATGAGCTTGGGTACTCTGTGTTCTTTGCAATGAGGCAGCTGTTTTTTCATCCAACTTTTTATCTGCTGCTCTTTTTTTTTTCTTTTTTTTTTTTCCCCCATCTATTATTAATTCTGGTGAATAGTTCTCTTAAAAGGATAAGCTTCTATTCTTTTTTAATACCTACTTAAACACAGGGTAACAGAATCCAGCAAATGCCCTAACAACCTGTTACCTTGGCGTGCTGTGCCAGCTCTGTGATAAACCCTTTATTGGCACTTACCTGCAAATAACATTGCATCTGTGTGCTCTAGTTCTGAAAATAAGAGAAATTCTTTCTTTAACAAATACATTTCCTTGGTCTTCATTACGTGATGGGATGTGACTGTGTGTGGCCCCAACAACAGTAAGAAGATATTACAAAATAACTGGGCTGTTCCTTGCGTACCACAGTAAGGTTTTATTCTCTGCTGTCTTACAAGGAAGATCACAAGTTCTGTGATTTTTATTTTCTTTTTAAGTGTAATTTTTAAATTTAGCGTAGCTTTTAAGCACATAATCTGCCCTCTCAAATCAGCTACGTCCCCATTTTGTGCATATGATTTTCTTGGTTAATGTAAAGTATAATTTGCAGGCTCGGATCAGAATTTTGCTCTGTTCGTGGGCTGAAAATAGCAGTTGGGTATTTGGTTACCAACTGTATGCAGATAATGACCCAAACTCAAAGCGAATTGCGGCTTAAGAGGTGTAATAGCCAAGAGATTTAGGAGCAGCCAACCCCACCCCACGAAATGAAGGCTTTGAAGATATGTTGGAAGTCAGTGGAGTATGAGAAAAGGCTTCATTTAAGTGCATTCCCATAAGACTTTATGAATTTATTATGTCCTGTTCAGAGATAAGTGAGCAATGGAGGAAGGGCTTTGCAACATGTTGAGTCCTCCTAACATGATCAAAAGCTTCCACATCTTACATGCTCCTTAAAATTGCAGAAGAGCCAGATGGGAGAGATTTTAATTAAAAGCAACAGTGCACTGCCATAATGTTAAATTTGTGCAGCAGCATGGGGCTGTATCACAGGTACTGTGAGGATCGTGGCTATTTTGCATGGTGGGATTTGTATGTGAAAGTCATGCTCAAGTTTTTGATGCTATTAGCTGGTATACCAAGTACAGGTTCTGTAGCATGATTAAATGAGTACTTTGCATGAAGTACTCTCAAAATTTCTTTACTGTTAAGACTGTGAGTAATAATAAGGTAGTTTCTACATAATTGACACCAGTAAATAGAAAGAGAACATTTGGGGGTGTTTACTTTTTTATATTTCAATTTGTTTTCCTTTTCACTGTCCTATTGGAACAGGGAACATCCTTATATTCATTTATCACCTCACTAGGCGAAGAACATCCTGCTAGAGCAGCATTCCCCTTACATCTACCCTGCTCTAAGTAGTGGGTTGGGCCAGATGACCTCCAGAGGACCTTTCCAACCTAAATTATTGCATGCAACTTAGTTTTTTGGGTCTATAATAAGAGCAGAAATCACAGGGGAAGGGATTACATGTCAAGCGTGGTCGACTAGATCTAGGCTGTCCTGCAGCTGTGTGCCAAGCTGCTGCCCAGTGCTCTGCTGGGACCCAGGGCGTGCTGGTGCCTTGCTCACTGCCACATCTCTTCACTGAGTCTGCAGGGAGCTTCGTGCCTTGGCTTGAGAAGTTGGTTAAACAGCAACTTAAGGTTAGACAGAGAGGAATATCCATAGCTTTCCTCAGCTTCCTCATAGGGAATAAATAAAAAAACTTCCTGGTGCACATCTTGTGCCGGAATAATAGTGCTTGCTGCAGTCCCTCTGCCTTTCTCTACTCCTCTTGTGCTGCAGGGGAGTCTTGAGGTGGGTGGATGTGTCAGTTCCTGCAGCCTCTCCTAAGCACTGCCCTAAGAGTCAGCCCAAACCCCATTGGGCACGGCCAGGTTGTTTATTTTTTGGTGAAGGTAGAGGAGAATCACTGAGGATTGCCTGCAGGACAATTACTCCTGGATAATGCCTGGCTCTGCCTCCCATCTGAGGGTTACACTGGGCACCGTGCTGTCCCGTCACATCCACAGCTCCTTGGGTTTGCAGCTCGCAGTGGCTGCTGTCAGTGCCACATCACTGTGGGTCAGTGGCTGGAAAAGCCCAGCCTCTGCCTCTGTGTGTCGAGTTACATCATCAACGTTGGCAATTATAGCTCTAGTTTCCACGTCCCTATCATTACTGGTCAGCATTGCATGGAGGAAAAAAAAAAACCAACAGCAACAAACATGTCAAAGCTTGTTTTAGCTAGTGAAGTTATTAACATATACATGAAATTAAGTCGTCGCGGAGGCTGTTAGGATAAAATGTCAACGCCAGTAAGAAGGTTCTGCAGTTGTCTGGGTTTTGACCATAACCACAAGTTAATAACCCAAAGCTTTTGTTGCAAAGTGGCTGTTGGAGAAGAGGGGGTGATAATTTGGACATGGAATCCATGGCTAAATCTTAGCTTGCAAACTTGTGCACCCAGATGCGTTTCTGGTTGAAGGAGGGTTTGTGCACAAATCTCAGTCTGCAAGCAATTTTATTTTGCTGGCTTTGGATTAAATAGGTATCAGAGATTCTTAGTTTCTGTCAAAATTTCCCCCTGCACTCCCTGCCCATAGGCTAACTCATCTGAGATCATGTTTTTCATATCCAAGTTAGTTTTGGCTTTGTATCAAACCAAAAAACCTCAAAAGCCAAACATAATATTGGGCTTGTTCTGCCTAGGAAGAAATTTATATAACTAAGTGAAACAAGGCTGAAGCTTTTTTGGTGTACTAAAACTGCAAAGTCCCAGTAAAGCTGTGTTCATTTAAGTTGAATATTGGGTCAATGAATAATGCTTTTATTTCTTCTTCCAGAGCTTATGTTGAAAAGTATCTGCTGGAAAAGTCCAGGCTCGTCTACCAGGAGCACAACGAACGGTAGGTGCCTGTGTTTCACTTGCTTCTGCCTCCTGAGTGCGTCGATAGTGCGGTGCAGATGGCTTCAATCTCTGCTTGGGCTGGCAGGGGGATGGGGATTTTCATGCTTCTCACTGCATGCTTTACAGATAAAGTCTGTATTTATGTTGTGTGCCATGTTGGCTTGGAGGGGAAAACAGAAACTCTGAAAGCTTTGCTAGGATGTGCTGCACCAGCAAGCAAGCATGCAGGGTGCTCTGCTGATGGGCTGCGAGGCTCCACCTGTGGGATGTTCTGCATTTCGATGTTGTGTGGACTTAAAGGGTAGAAACAGTCCTCGTATCACAGAACCACAGAATGAGTGAGGCTGGAAGGGAATTTGGGGGCCATATGATCCAACCCGCTGCTCGAGCAGGGACTCCTGGAGTGTTGCCCATGTCTGTGCCCAGATGGATTTTAACATCTCCATGATTGGAGATTCTACACCCAAAAAAGGAGTCCTGATCACATCAAACACTTAACTTTTGCCTGAAAAAAATCAAAATCATACAAACTCACAACAAGACCTGCATTGAATCTTCACCAAATGCTCCTGGTTTGGTCATCTTTGGGACTTGATAGTCCTTTTCGACCAGGAGATGGAGGGGGCTGTGCCTGGGTTAGTTGGTAGCACACTCTGGGAAGGTGTATCAGAAGCTGCAGACTCAAAAACAAAATGCTCCTCATTGCACTTCTTACTGTTACTTCTTTTATTATTTTTTATTATATTGATTTTTATACATTTCATTCATAATTTTGTACTCTCTAACTTCAGATTTTATTTCTTAAGACACTGCCTGGCCATAGAAGCCTGTCTTTGCCATCTCGCTGCCTGTTTAGGGAGGAATGTACTACCCAGGGAAAAGAGAAGTCATTATTTTATTAACAGTCCTTGACTTATATTTTCCATTGTCTATATGATTTATGCCATACCGTTTGTATTCTTACACAGCTTGTAAACTACTTAATATCTAATTTGAGAAAGAATATGATATTTTAATTCTATTTTACAGCTCTTGAAAGCATCAGAAGGGCTTCTAGAAAAAGCTAAGATTATATAGACAACAAATTTAAGCAAACTGTTGCTTCTTAATTGCGATGTATTAGTTGTAATGATCTTTTCAATACTTATTATTCGATTGGTAACAAATTGGCTGCTTCTAACTTTCCTTCACCCGTTATATTTCAATTTCTGGCACTTCTGTGTTTCTCTTTTGGGAATAGATGCTGTGTGAGAAGTTTTCTCTAATGTTGATGGAGTGTTCCCAAAGTTAGATGGCACAGACTGCCTCAGACTTGACAAATGCACTGTTAGGTGTTGTGATAATTAAGTTTGGTTTCTCTTGAAATAAACCAAAGTTTTGGTTTTAGAAATACTGCTATGCTGTTAGTATTAAATCCATGTCATGGTTGTTTTGAAGCAAAACAGATGAGTATTGCATGGAGTGGTTTTATTATTCAAGTATTCTGAATGTTTGAGTAGAAATAAAAATTGAAGGTTTTCCATGGAGCTGTAGAACCATAGAATGGCTTCTGTTGAAAGGGGCCTTAAATCCCTTCCAGTCCAACCCTCCTGCTGTGGGCTGGTTGCCCTCACCAGATCAGGCTGCCCAGGGCCCCGTCCAGCCTGGTTGTGAGAACCTCCAGGGACGGGGCACCCACAGCTCCGCACAACCTGTGCCTGTGCTGTGGCCTCTGAGTAAAGAATTTACACCTAATAGCTAATCTAGATCTCCCCTCTGTTAGTTTAGAACTGTTCCCCCCTGTCTTATCACTATAGGACCATATAAGCTGGAGGCAGACTGACTTTATAAGCTCCCCTCCAGTGCTGGCAGGCCGCAGTGAGGTCTCCCCGCAGCCTTCTCTTCCCCAGGCTGAACACCCCCAGCTCCTCAGCCCGTCTCCATAGCAGAGGTGCTGCAGCCCTCGCAGCATCTCCGTGCCCTCCTCTGCCCCGCTCCAGCAGCTCCGCACCCTTCCTGTGCTGGGGGCCCCAGGCCTGGACGCGGCACCGCAGGTGGGGCCTCACGAGGGCAGAGCAGAGGGGACAGTCCCCTCCCTGCCCGCCGCCACCCCTCTGTTGCTGCAGCCCAGGATGCCGTTGGCTTTCCGGGCCCCAGATGGACGCTGCTGCCTCGCGCGTGGCTTCTCATCCACCAGAGCCACCAAGTGCTTCTCCGCAGCGCTGCTCAGTGAGATCTTCTCACGCCTGTGCTCATAGCTGGGATTGCCCCGCCCCAAGTGCAGCACCCTCCCTTGGCCTTGTTGAACCTCCTTGGGTTCACGTGGTCCCACTCTGTGAGCCCGCCCAGGTCCCTCTGGATGGCATCCCTTCCTTCTGTCGTATCCACCGCAGCACTCAGCTCAGTGCCATCAGCAAACTGATGAGGGTGCACTCGATCCCACTGTGTCATTGATAAAGATGCTGGATAGCATCGGTCCCAGGACAGACCCCTGGTTGGTCTGTCTAATGCCTGAACCAGGAGTTTATTGTCAATGGGCTCCAGGAGTCTCCTGGAGCAGCTCACTGCCTTGCTTTCCCAGCAGATCCCCAGGTGGTTGAAATCCCCAATCAGGATGAGAGGCTGTGAGTGTGACTATTCCTGCAGCTGAAGCACGGAGGCCTTGCCAGCAGGCTCCTCTTGTTCTGACAGCCTGTGTAGACTCTGAACACCAGATGTCCTTTATTGATCTGGTCCATAATTTCAATAAGCTCTCAAACTGATGATGGCCATTTTCAGAGGCAGCTCCTTGCCGTCCATCCACTTCTTAACATCGAGGGCAGCTCCCCCACCCTCCTCCCCTGCCTGTCCCTTCTGCAAAGCTTGTAGCTCTCTATCATAGAATCCAGTTGCACGATTTGTCTCACCATGTTTCCTTGATAGCACTTAGGTCATAGTTTTCTAATTGCAGCATGGCTTTCATCTCCTCCCGCTTATTTCCCGTGCTGCATGCATTGGTATAGAGGCACTTCAGCTGTGCTATCAGCTGCATTATCCTGGAGGGGCTGAATTTTTCTATTCTGTCACACAGAAGTGCAGCTGCCAATTTATTACTTATTTTTGTGGCAGTGAATTATTTTTAAAAAGTAAAAAATCCTGCACTGCAGATGAGCTTTCTAATTAGTGCATAGGCCTTGCATGTGTTTCTGAAGGGAAAACACAATGATGTCAGCCAGCAATTCCTGAAATCTCTTCCTGGAGGTATGCGTCCATGGATAAGAGGAGGATCTAGCTTTCCATTACTTAGTTTAATCTCTTGCATCACTGCAAAGTGCTTTCAGGCCATTTCTATACCACTCTCAGTATTAAGCAGCCTAGTTGTTGCACAAGGCCTTAATTTCTGTTTATATGATGAATCTACAAAAAACTTTGTAAATTGGAGCGTCTTCATGTCCTTCTGCATCAGTGTGAGAGTAGACCAATACAGAATAGTGACAGATTGAGCTTGTCTCTTACTCGGGAGGCTTTGTTGACAGGGGACTCAGTGACTCTTTTCCAGATTCGTGTCTTTTTTAGCTTCTCAGTTTGTTGTTCGATCCCCTAGAATTTTAACTGCATTCAAAGTTGCCCTAATAGCTAAAAACTGTGGCACTTTTCCCTGTTTATGTGCTGAAATTGTACGCACAGGTTTGAGCTGGGAAGCTGGAGTGTGAAGCTACAGGACTTATATGTGTTTCTCTACTCAATGCTGCAGTCTGTTTTCAAGTTTAACATCCTTTTCTTTGTCACCAGGAACTACCATGTATTTTATTACCTCCTGGCAGGAGCGAGCGAGGAAGAGAGATCAGCATTTCATCTTAAGCAGCCTGAGGAGTATCATTACCTCAACCAGGTGGGATTACTCTACTGGAGGCACTGACAATATCTTGCCTTTTCCACCACTGATAAGCATCAGCGTGTGCAGTGATAAACATGGGTCGTTTCAGTGCTCTATAGGCAGCAGTCCGTCACTGGAAATTAATCTGCATTGGCAACATGAACTTCTTAGTATGAAAAAAATCAGTTTCCCATTTTCTGTCCCCTAAGTGGAGTTATGTTAGATAGACAGCAGAAGCCACAAGCCAAACAAGGGAGAAACAGTAATGATCTACCTTTGTATGAATGTTTAGGCATTAACATGTGGCTGCTGAGAAGAGGAAAAGAAAAATGTGTGATGCCATTCAGGATGTAGTCCCAATTGTGTCTCTTTATGGCTGGCTGTCAGCACGAGCCTTTACATTTAACAATAAAAAAGTTTAATGTAAATGAAAACATGGAAACCATTGAAAATGTGGGGATTCAGAACGTGTGAGATACTATCAGTGCCAATCAGTTCATACTTCAGGAGATCTAATTTACTTCATGCTTAAGATGCAGTTGTGTATTGATAGTTGTAAATAGAGAATTTACAGGTTTTTGCTCAAAAAAATAAAATCAGTGGAGTAGGATGGGATGGAGCAGTAGCTGGTTCTATGTTGATTTTAACTGTAATTGCAATTTTCTTGGCCTGAAATGCAGTAAGCCATAAAGAGAAATTTAACCTGCAAGTTGGAGAGCAGCTCACATGCACTGTGCAACACAAACAGCCTTTGGTCTTCCTAGAAATATAGTTTAATTCTGTAATATTTTGTAAATCACTCAGGGCTCTTTAAAGGTGTTTAAAGTGGGCTTTCAAAGCCAAAATATAGTGTACTATTAATGACTGCCACCCACTTGTAGCAGGACTGGGAAATTGGCACAAATGAAGAGCATGCTAGGAGGTTTAGGCTTCTGCTCTCTCTTTTTGTGCCTCCTGCATCTGTGAGCAGCGCAGAGGTTGCAGAACGTGGTGTGTTCTCTCCCACCATCTGTGCTGCAGCTCTGCAGCTCCAAAGCGCCAGGATAATTTGAATGGATGGAATGTTTTGTCAGATTCACAGATTTTGTTGGGCAATCTGATAGTTCTCTGTTAGCCTAAATCATTGCCTTTAATTATAGTCTTTCCTTTTACTTAATGGTATCTTAGCGTTTAGGGTCATTAACATTTAAATTAAATAATGAAATTATGCTGCTGTAGGCAAGTAGGCCCCAGAAGGATGCAGAGGTTCATCTGGTGGGTGATGGAAGCAGACTCTGGGCTCACCTGACCACAGTGTATGGAGAGCAATGACATTCAGGACTCTTAGTGCTCTGATTATAATCATTTCTTTGCATTTAGTGTTTGTGTTAGACCAGTGAGTGCTGACACCTATGGGATAGTGGCTCCTTGAGGTGATTGCCTGGCTTCCTAACAGTGCAGTAGCAGCCTTCCCGTGTCCTGTAGGCAAGGGACAAAAAGGAAAATAAGGAGGAAGAAGAAAAAAGTCGTAATGGAAGAATGGGGAGAGAAACTGTGAACGTAAAAGGGGAAAGTACTAAAATGAGGCTTGAGCATTCACAGTAACTTCTTCAGAGTGTCCGAGAGAAATCTCAGCCTTTTAAAATGGAAAGAGAACAAACCCAGAAGTGGACATAAGTACGTAACTAAAATTAAATACTAAAATTTAAAAGCTATGCAATACTGAGCCAGGCCCCATCACTGACCCTCTGGGGTCCTTGAGTTATTTTATTTCTCCCAGGTTCCTCAATTCACATTGTTATGCAAAATAAAAGTGTATTTTGCATTGCAGATGAGGAATAATCTATTCAGGTACTTCAACAAAATGCTCTGTTGATTGTAAGTGCAGGGAGCAGGTTGAAAAAAATAGTTTCTTTCTAAAAGCTAATTTTCTTAAAATATCTGTGAAGTTTTTTTAGAACATCCCCCTCCCACCAATGATTGGAGTCATCGAGCAGCACACTGAATGATTTCTGTGCTGTACATTCGTATTTATCCATGCTGAAATTAGTAATTTGCAGGATCAGATCCTTGTTTTGGTGGAATCCACAGCCCCAGCACCACATCTGTGTTCCTCGCAGGAGCACTGAGTCCTGAGCCTGGATGAGTCCTCTCAAGTCTTCACTGTCTGACTGGAAAATGACAGGTGCTCAGGAGAAGCTGGTGCTAAAAACAAGTGAAACAATCACAGTTTTGCAGCATGCGTGTGTGTGTCTGGAGCAAAAGTTGAGAGCAGAAAAAGAAATCAGTGCCACTCTGCATAAATAGCTCTTTGGCTGTAGGTAAAGCAAAGGTTTTCCCAACCGTGGAAATCCTTCTTCAATTCATTTAGCTCAGAGCTTGGGAAATCTTCACTTGAAAACACTACAGAGAAAACAGAGCATCATAGATGTGAAATAATTATAAATCTAACTTTATGTTGATAAAATAGATCAGGAATGACTGTGCAGAATGATAGTTCTTTTATGTGGGAGGTCGATATCACTTCCCTTTCTGAAGAGCTGGTGGTGGGAGTCGTGTGGGTCTGAATGCTACTTACCTGGGTCTGCCTTGCTTTCAGATGACAAAGAAACCCCTCAGACAGAGCTGGGATGAGTATTGCTATGACTCTGAGCCGGTCAGTACGAGTACCTGCGTCCTCGGGGCTGTGCAGGGCTGCTCCTCTTGCTCACTTTTTGGCGAGGCACGCTGGGACATGGGCAGAGATGAATGTTAACCTGTTGCTGATCCTCTCCCCTGCCCTGCATTGGTGTTGCTTGTGTGTTAGCTGGTGGCAATACAGATACCCTTTCTGTTATCCTTTTTTGCTTATTTCTGTCTGGAAAGCTTCAGCAGTTTGGTTTGGATATGGTCATCTAGTTTTTGCAAATAGTAGCTCCTTCTTGATATACAGTACACATTGTTTTGTGTAAATTGGCTACTACAGAGTGATTTGTGAGGCAGCCTTGTGGAAATTGAAATGGCTGCCTGATAAAACTGCAAATAAGACCCTGGAAGCTCTAAGAGCTGGCTCGTTTCACATCAGCTCGTTGTGGTTGTAGCAGTGTATCTGCTGTCCAACTTCCAAGAAAAAAAGAAGACAAAACCAAACCCGCCCCATCAGCCATCTGCGAGACAATCAGATCCTCCGATTGCTCAGAATGCAAAAAGTTCCTCCTCCAAAAATAGTTCTGCTGTCCTTTCCAAATGGATCTATCCAAGAAAGAGATCGTGCTGCTTCGCCCCTTCCCCAGCTCCTTTGCAAGCAAGACAGGGGCTGTGGCTTTGGTCAGTGGTGTGCTTTGTGTTGGTGTGGCCTGCAGATGTGTCCCTGTGATGGTCTGTGTTGGTTTGTCTTGTACCACAAAGCATGTTTCCAGCCAGCTGCATGTAGTCCCAGCTAATTCTGCCATGCATGGAATGGTTGCTGCACCCAGCTAAGAGATCTGGAGGATGAGGTGATGTGGAAAGGAGCTGTTGTTCTCTGTGGCCTCGTATTTACAAGGTTTCAGCTGCAAACCCTTGTTACAAGAGTAAAAGAAGGAGGGAGTCTAGCCTCCCAGGGTTCAAAAGCATCAGAGACTGTATTGGCATCCTCATGAGGTCCTGTGAGAACACAGGGCTGCTTCCCTGTGTGCCTCAGGATACCAAAATGAGTTGCAAAGACCTGAATTGCTTTAGGAGTGGGTTAGGAAGATCAACTGGAGAAATGCCAGGAAAACCAAACCCTGCTTTGTTTCCTTATTTTGCGTAGGAAAACCATATGCCCTTACAACTGGGCTGTCTGTCTGGTGTTTTACTTTGCTCAGGGTTGTTTTCCATGCTGCTCATGGTAGGTCACATCCTGGCTTTTGGGATGATTTACTCTTAAGCATCCTCTGGCCTTTTTCCTCCATGAGATGACAACGAAGGCGTTGGGCTGTACCTTATGCACACTTCCAGCTTATAACAAAACCCCATTATATCTTCTCTGAGCTCTTCCAGAAATCCATGGATGGCTGCAACTGGCCAGGAGTAAGCAGGGGACTTGTTGCTCTAAAATCACTGAAACTCTTTGAAATATGTATATATATACACTCCTTAAAATGCATATTATTTGTACATAAATGCTTTAAAAATACATAAGTATTCATATGTATGCATATAAAATCCATTAGGAAACAGTACCTAGCACAGAACTGAAACACTGTGGAGCGCATCTGCTTTTAAGTAGATAATTTGCAAAAAGCTTTTCCATGTAGACTAATGACTTTGACAATTGTTATGTAAATTGTTCATTAAATGCCTTTGGCACAGATTGCACTATTTGTGAGTCAGCTGTGGTATTTCACTGTTGCCTTGTGAATTATTTTGGGTGAACAATGCCACGAAATGAAATGGGTTCCTGGAATGTAGATGGCCAGTAAAAGTGGCACTTGTCATCCCTTTAAAAAGTTTTTTAAAAAGCTCATTTGCAGAATTTGTGGATGCATTTTTTGGTTCTGCAGTACTCCAGGTCCTGCCTTGGTGGGTGTGAAAACTTCTCAAATTACCCACAGCATATTTGTAATGGCTGGGGATGCCAGGCAGCCACATTTGGGTTGTCCTACTATTTAATAGTAGGTAATAGTGCAGTGGACTAACTTGTAGAAAGTCTCCATTTAAGTGTTAGTAAATATTTTGAGGTTTAAGACAGTATTTGTATTGTGTGACAGGCAATAACATAATTTTGAATTGGAGACTGGAGATTTTTTTTAAGGAAAAAGTATAAAATCTGAGCTATGAATAATGAATAATCCAAAGGGGACCCAATGTCAGTCAAAGCATGCACGAGGTCCTTGGCTTTAGTAGTTTACTTACTGTTTAAGGAGGATTAGTTTAACTCTGTTCCCTAAGTGTTGGGAAGAATCTGGCTAACTAAAGCATTCAGCTGTGACACGTTAACTGCTGGGAGATAGAAGTAGTAGTGGATTCAAATTCCCCATAAAAACAGACCGATATTTTCAGTAAAGTTCATGAAAAAGATCTGAAACTTTCCCTTTCTTATGCAGCATTTCATTCACTGATTACATAGAATTACATACATTTCATTTTGAAGTATCTTAAAACAGAATTCTTCTATTTACTTAAAGGAGTTCCTAACGGGGCAGGACTTAACGTGGAATAAACTGCCTGGAAATGAGCACACTTGTTACTTCCCAGCCATTCTGCATGCTTGTTGTCCCCTACTTCTGGCCAAATAGTTATCATATTTAAAACTGCACTTTGGTTTGCTTGTAGGCAGACTGTTGAAAAGCTGATTTTCCTAGACAGCTTCAGTTTGTGCACTCTTTCCAATCTTGAAGAAGAAAAAATCTGCCTTGCCTCTAGAGCTGATCGTGGATTTCTATTGCATTGCGTATGCACTTCTTGCTCTGTGTGCTGCGGTGCCGTGAATTCCCTCTTGCTCTGGAGCAGGGTTCAGAGCAGTATCCAAGGGGCTGGGTGTCAGGGTCAATTAACCACTGTTATCCTGCATCCACATTAGCGAGGCCTCCTGCGTATCTCGTTTCCCAGTGCCAGATTGGAAATGTTCTGGTTGCCGATAAAAGCGTGGAGATCCTGGGATGATATTTATGAAGTGCTGACTTGGCCATCTGGACCTGTTCTGGCCTCAGTTGCAGGACTTAATTTTTCCCTTTGAACCCAGCAGGATTGCTTTTCCGTTGAAGGGGAGGACTTGAAGCACGACTTTGAGCGCCTGCAGCTAGCCATGGAGATGGTGGGCTTCCTTCCCAAGACTCGCAGACAGTGAGTTTATTTTCCATGTTAACAGGAGATTGTATTAATGAATTGCATTCATACAAGTACGTTATATATCTGTGTAATAGTAATATATATAACATAAAGATGATCCCTGTAATCAGTGAGATAAGCTAACGTAAATGAATGACACTTCAGTCTGGTGAGAAGGGTTGATGACACACTGACTGTTCATACAATAAAGGAAAAATCACACTGGCAAGATATAAGCAAAATATGGCCTTCGTTAATGTTATTAAGGCGTCTGTGCATATTGGCAAAAAGTTGGCATCTGGATGTGAACTATTCAGAATAGTCGTACTCTGCGTGTAATGAATCCAGTTTAATCAGAAAGCCATCGTATCTCATCCTTCTCCACGCAATTGCCAGTTTTTAGACTCACTTCCAAAAGCCCTTCATTCACCAATGCAGTGCAAATGCTGGTTGAAAACTTCGGCTTCTCAGTTGGATTGCAGCGCTGACTTTTGCCAATTGCAAGGAATTATGTGCTTTACATCCTTGACTGAACCACTGAGTAATTCCTGCATTGACTGACTCCATTGTTCGAGAGATTTGAGTAGGTTTGAATGAACTTGACAAATATGTTGCTAAGATTAGAAACAGGCTCAGAAAAAATATGTATTGATAAGTGATCTTCAGGGGAGTATTGTTTTTGACATCATAAGCATTGCTGAAGGGCAAATCAGTAGCTGGAACACAGAGAGAAAGCTGGTGCTTTTCTGAGTAAAACTGTTCAAATTTAATGAACCCCGTTCCTTTTTCTGAGATCTGGGAGGTTTATGTAGGAACAGGGGATTTTTGCTTTGTGCAAATGGCGCTTGAAACCCTATTCATCACCTAGAGGAGATGACATTTAAGCTACATCCACCATTACCTCCTGCTCTTTTAAGCATGGATTTTCTTTCTTTTTAACAAATTTCTGAGCCAGCCAGCAGTCAGAAATCCTTTACAGTGAAACATTATTTTACTTTCTGCTCCAGTAGGAACTTGTTTCACCTATCTGAGAATCTTCTTCACAAGCTCATATTTTATCCCAAGCATTAACAAAAGATGAAATCAATGCTGCTTTCTCTCTGTTCTTTCCACACACATAGATAAACCCAAGTGTGCACACTTTTACTGTCACTCTGTTGTATACATCAGTATACGCCCTTGTTTTTCACATCTATCTGCTTCTCATCAAGAGCACGTTGACATTCTCCTGACAGCATCATGGGGCATCACTGCTCCCTGAACTGATGCCACTGCATGCACTCAGGACAGATGCTGCAGCAGTGAGGAAGGCAGCACAGAACTAAATTGCTTCCCATGTTCTGCCCTGGGCGACTCATTACACAGCAGGAATCAAGTTGCAGCGACAGGTTTTCTAAAGCCTGTGTGCAGTGCAGGGGTGCTTACAGTGGGGTAATTTAATTGGCAGAGAAAGCAGTGGGTGGGTGTCTGAGTGGAGTAGGATATCCGTGTAAATTCAGGATTTTGATTTACTGCATGATAACTTCTATTTTTCACCCAGAGGGTGACTGGAACTGGAACAGGTTGCCCAAGGAGGCTGTGGATGCCCCATCCCTGCAGGCATGCAAGGCCAGGCTGGATGTGGCTCTGGGCAGCCTGGGCTGCTGGTTGGTGACCTGCACACAGCAGGGGGTTGGAACTGATGATCATTGTGGTCCTTTTCAACCCAGGCCATTCTATAATTCTATGATAATGAAGGACAGGCTCAGAGAGGTGATGCTGTGTTGTCCAGACAGGCTGGTGGTGTGGCGAGGAATCAAATGCAATTTCAATGATTGTTAGGTCCCCAGAAGGACAAATAAAGTACATAGCTGAAGTCAGCTGTGATTTATCCTGAACTTCATTCTTTTTCTTGTTATATGGCCTGCCATTGTGTAACCATGGCTTTGATTATGTTGAACTTCAGGCTGAGAATCAGGTGACCTGAGTTATTTTTTTGAGTTCAAGAAAATCACAGTGGAATTCTTTTCAAAAAGGCTGAATCAATGCAAGTTTGGTACTTGACTAAATGAAAAAAAATAATAATAATAACAATTAAGTGAGTGCTTGTTTTAAGCCTCATTTTTGAGAAACTATTGGCATAAGAGAGGAGACTAGAAAATTAGAGGAATAAGTCAAATAGAAAGGTGGCACTTGGATGTCTGGAGGTCAAGAGGACTGTGGAAAGGGCAGGATATGAAGTTCTATGTACTGAGAACAGTGTTTGAATGAGTTTTTATCACCTTTCAGTGTTTATGGTGATGAGATCCTGATCAATACCTGATAAAGATTTGCAGCCAGGTTTCACACTGAGCGTGCTGTTTGCTTTTTCAGTGGATTTAAGGAAAAACAGACAAAACCAACAAAGTGAAAATGAGATCTGTCTCTCTTCTTTAGAATTTTCTCTCTCCTGTCTGCAATACTACATCTGGGTAACATCCGTTACAAAAAGAAGACCTATCGAGATGACTCCATTGATATTTGTAACCCTGAAGTGCTGCCCATCGTGTCAGACCTGCTGGAGGTAAGCCTTTGCTTTCTCTCACTTAACTTTGACAGCTAATGAGCTACCTTTATTTTTATTTCTAGTTTCACTGAAGGGCAGATTGTCATATGTTAATGTAGCCTGGTCGTGTTTTCCATTAAGGAGTTATGAAGACTTTTTTTATGAGGCTTTAATGTAAAGTTTTTTCTTCCTAGCCATCAGTTCCAGTACAGTTGTATAACTGACTGAAAATAGTGTTTCTGAGGTTAAAACTTGAAAGATTGCAAGCAAGTTCTGGATGGGTCTAAAAGCTGCCATTCCTCGTGGTATTTTCTTCAATCGCTCAGGAATTCAAAAGCTTCCTCACCAGAATGCTCCTGAAATCTGTTGCAGTAGATGTATAAGAAACTACTGAAGGCCATCAGCCCACTCTGCTGTTCCAGGTAGTGGCAGTAGGGGATTCTGAGTGAACTCGCTGTGTTTTGTTGTCTTGATGTCCCTCTGCCAGCATCTACAGAGGTTGTGGTGGATATGCTGCAGGTGCATTTCACTCTGTCTCTTTGGTACTCATTTATGGACTTGCATTTATCTAGTGCTGGTTTGAACCTGTTGATGCCACCTGCTGTTTTACTGTGTAAGAGCCTGTACAGAGAGTGCTTTGTCCTCCCCGGATGACTGCTGTACCAGTGTCACTTGGAACAGGTGTCAGTGAGTTGGCACATCTCACCTGACTGATGCCCATTGCATCCAATCTTGCTGGGACATAGGAGTGTGCTCCATGAGCCCAGCTGCCTTAGATTTCCTACATCCCTCTGAAGAGTCTCTGGATGGTGTGGAAAGTTCACTTCTCCTATTTTCCTGCCAGAAGATAATTTGTCCTTCTGTGTACTCTCTCATTCCTCCCCTCGAGCAGCTGTTGTGCTGTCTTACTCCTTGAATTCAGGGGGTTGGTGCGCACAGATTTTCATAGCACTTCATTAATGCTCTGAATTTAGGGAGGGGAAGGCTTCTGTATAATACGGGTATGAGCAGCTGGATGCTCTTTGCTTCTTGGACTTGCAGACTGCAGAAATAAACAGAAGGAAAATGTGAGTTTGGATAGAATGTCATTGATCTGACCCGGTTAAAAATGGCTGCATTGGTCGCAGCAGGAATGCCAGGTCATTTAAGAAGTAATCACTTTTTGAGAAAGCTTTGAATAAGAGAGTGACTTGAAGATCTGAAAAAGTTCCAGGCTTTGGGTCGTTGCCCTAGCTTTCTTCTGCAAACAAATTCTTCTGCAACATCTGTATTGGGATGTTATTTGCACAAGCACATGTGAAATCATGCATCACTTGAGCCAGATTGACCCAGTGGTGGCTTTGTGCCATGCATTGGGGCGGCACCAGCATGGGTACCATGTTCACTTGTAGGTATGTACAATATATAGAGGAAAAAGAATAAATAAATGGATACATATTTTAACTTCTTGAAAAAACACTAGAAGCTGGAGTAGCTGAGCAAAACAGTCTGTTGCTCTTCTGTTGCTCTCAGTAAGTCTTTTGCAAGCTAACTGATCATGCACAGCACCAAAACTTCTTCATCAGGCATCAGCAGTGCAGATGTCAGGTAGGGTTTGTATGTCGTGCTGCTGTGTTTTTTTGTAAGTGGTGCTGCCTGTTCCCAAAATTGCATTTCTTTGGTTCTTTCCCTGTGGAAGTGCAGATGTTGCCTACAAGTGTAAACTTTCTGATGGACCCACTCCCCAGTCAGCTGAAACAAAGCAAGTACATTTTCAGGAGAGGCTTGGTTTCTGTTTCTGGAAAGTCCAGCCTTTGGAGACTTGAATTGCTCTTTTGCCATGTTGATTCAGTTCTGACCAAGGGGAGAACTGAAAGGTTCAGACAGGTGAATCGTACAGGACAGCCGTTGCACTTACCTACTTAGCACTTTCCAGACTGAGTGGAATCTTGTTATCCAGAGACCAAAAATCTCAGTTGAAGCAATTAGATATTTTGCATTTTATCTTACTTGGGTAATTATTTTTTTACTCTTTTTTTTTTGTGTTTGTGTGATCACTGAAAATACAGAGTTATTCTTTTCATGCCAGTGTTACTGAAAAGATTTTAAAAGTTGCTAATTCCTTCTCTACGTCTTGGCATTACTTACCAAGACTGAAAAATCATCTCAGTGAAATTAATACTGGCTGACAAACACTTGAATTTCTTTCCATGCAGCCATTGGCTGCTCAGCAGGGCAGTGTGGAGTATAGAAGAGGATGCAGCTATCCCTCCTGTGATCTGATACTTACAGGCAAGAAATCTGGGGCTGTTGTGGTTTGTTCTTTTTTTTTCTTCGACGTCTTGCTGGATTTGTTCATTCAGAGATTTGACTCGGAAAAGAGAAGGGTTGCATCTGAGAGCTGCTGAGAAGAAGGGATCCAGGGACCCAGAAGTACAGCACCAAGGGAGTGGTTGCCTTCCTGGGGAAAGGAACAGCCAGCCTGGCTGCAGTGAAAAAACTGAGCAAAATTAGGCACATTTTCTCCCTCCAAAGGGGACGTCTGGCCCAAAGTATCATGAGCTTGCTGCTTCTCATTGGGAAGAGTGGAGCCTTTGAGCCTCCGAGGTCAAATCTGGGGGAGTTTCAATAGTCAGTGCAAGAGCACCGAGTAACTTTTTCTTTCACTGAGATCCTTAGCCATCGTTTGCACGGAGAGATTTGTCTCCCTGTGAAATGAAGCTGACGTGTGGATTTTTGAAGAAATCAGGGAGGAGATGATGACCTGAGATGGATTTTATTTTTCTTAAATGCTGACAGCTCCTTCTAATACTCTTTTAGTTTATTAAAACATCCAGACCGGCGTTTGTTGAAAAAGCAAACTGCAGTGTAGGATTTTGGCCAGCCTCTGTGGATCATTGTTTCATTTACTGTAAGACCTCGATTTCTTTTCTCAAGCATAGACATAGCGTGTGGATTATGTGAGGCTTTTGGCAGGTTTTTCTCGGCCTTTGTTTAAACTCTGCTGAAATACAGCGCTGCGGCGTGATGTCAGTGCTGCCTGATGGATCGAGCAGACCTGGAAGGCTCCACAGGCAGTGAAATTATGGCAGGCAGAAGGAGAGATCCTCCTCAGAAACCAAGGATTGTGTAAAACCCTCCTGGGGAAAAACCTGGAAGCGCTCCTTCGTGGGTTTATTGGTATCCATCTCTTCTCTGCAGTCCAAACTGAAAAGTGCTCCCGCCCCTCCACGTGGACGTGGGACTGCAGGGTTTTGTGTCTGGATGTGGAACTCATCCCTGGGCCCGTTTCAGCTCGAGGAGCTGTTTGTTCAGAGCTCGAAGCCGAGCTGATGCTGTGCAGGTCAGCAGGGATCCGTGCCTTTATTAAACTGCAATGGTACATTTGTGACTTCCTAAGCGTGATTAACAGAAACGATCTCCTAGAAATTATCTGCTGCCAGCTCACCATAAAGGAGACTATTTTTTCCCTTAGAAGAGCAAGGATACTTTTGTGTGTGTTTACTAGTGGCAGAAATTAGTTCCATGGCAAG
Organism: Phasianus colchicus; assembly: GCF_987193195.1. Lineage (NCBI taxonomy): Eukaryota > Metazoa > Chordata > Aves > Galliformes > Phasianidae > Phasianus > Phasianus colchicus. The sequence goes on along the minus strand of NC_143447.1, from coordinate 1,782,094 downwards.
CATCCAGTAGGGAAGGCAAGTTTTGTCTTTGCAGTTTTACATCCAGTTGTTAGGCTTAGATAACCAGCCTCAGTGCAGACAGTGGTAAATAAAAGTTATGGACTGACCAAAGTCAGTTTTGCCCTGTCTCTTTTGCACTGACCACGTTGGCTCTTGCAGCCAGCATCCACAGGAAGCGGCTGAAGCTTATTTTCTACAAAAAAATGATCTGTGTCAGCTCAGAAAAATCCCTCAGGCAGCGTGCTCCTTGTGTGATAAGCATCTCAGCAAGCACTAGCTGGGGGGAAAACGAGCTCCAGCCTTCCTTTCTGCATCTGCTCTCAGGTTGAAGTTTGGGTGCGAAGCTCAGAGCTGGGACTCCAGTCAGGTAACTTAGTTCTCGTAAAAGAAAGCCGGAACCAAAAGTTCAGCTCTGGTTCAAGAAGGAAGCCCATCCTGGCAGTGACTAAATTTAATTTCTCTTCCTCCACACCAAGCGGCTTTTCAATAAGCTCTAAACCTCACAATTCAGTTCTCAAATACAGAAGCAGCTAGTCTCCTGTGCACAAGGTGAGTCAAATACCTCCATGCTGTGACCTTCAGTTAAAACTTGGATAGCTCAGCTGTGCTCATCATCAAGTGTTGGCTTTCAGCAGTGGTGCAGCAAGCAAACCATGCTCTGCTGGGCGTTAGCTGTGGGCAGATCTTCAGAATTGTCTTCTGGAGCTGAATGCCCCAGCCTTGCCAAGTGTGTTTTTGTATGGGAGACCCCTGCAGGTGTGCACACAGCAGGCATGGGGCGGAGGAAGCACATCTGCAGGTCTTATCCAGCAAGAGAGCATGGGGAAGAGAAAGCTCAGGAGAGCAGGCAGATGGGGTGCGGGTAGCTGTGCAAACATTCACAACTGTTTGCTGACAAATGCAGGACTTGGAAGTGTTTGGGCTGTTTAGTCTGGGCACCGAGAGTATTGCATTGGCCTGTTTTGATTCGTAACCATCTGATACAATTTTGCCTACTGCTTTTTTTTTAGTTTAAAAACCGCCAGCCTGCAGGCTCAGGGTTTGCAGCAGTCCTGCCTCCCTCCTACTTCAGCGCATTTGGACAAGGCAAAACTCACTTTTGTTCCAGGCTTTGCAATTGAGGGGTGTCAGCTGATGTCCTGCAGTTTGCAAGCTGCTGAAAAAATTGTCCACGTGTGGCTTTTGGCTGCCTGCTTGAGCCAGAAAATGACCCCGCTGCGTTTGCTGGGAACACGAAGAGGGATTATTTTTTCCCCCACAAGCTATTTGGAAAAGCAGGCTGGAAGCTCGAGGGTGTTACTGAAGACAAGTGAGGTTAATCCCAAGGTGCTGATGTTTGATTTCTTACAATGTAGGAGCTGTTGGTAGGTGAGGGCTGCATACAGGTGAGATGGTGTTTGTTGCTGCTTATGCTAGTGTTACTACTCACACTAGGGTGAGGTGTTCTTGTTGCTGGGAGTTGCAGGAAAGGTCAGATGTGTAAAAATGCACTGGACTGTATTGGGGAACTCCCATGGCAGCAATTCTGGTGGAAAGAAATGAAAAGTTTTGTTCAGAGTTGTGTCGTTATTGCAGTGTTTTCTGAGATTTGGCTCAACTGGCTTATTTGCATTCCTCTCAGTTATAAATATTGGGTTAAACAAAGAAGTCAAAGTACATAAACTTCTAAACTTCCCATCATCCACCTAAAATCATAAATGGATGTACTAGAGACTAAGAGAGTAAAAACATGGCCTAGAATGATTTCAGAAGCATGGATTTGGTGCTCCTAGCCTGCAGTAGAGATGCTGTGAACAGGTATGGGTTCTGTAGCTGTTGGGTTATTGCGAGCAGCTCGTGCACCCTGTTCTGTGTCTGCAAGTCAGAGCTCTAACTCCTGCCTCAAAGATCTTCACCAAGGCAAAGAATTCCTTGTTTGACATTGAAATTTCACAAAGAGGAGTAAATGTCTCCAGGTTAGGTCTTACTCATGTATGAGCATAACATCTCCTATCTTGGTAGAGAGGGGACGCTTTGGGATTTCTCCAAAGAAGATGAAAATAACAGGGTCTCAAATCTTGCAAGACAGGAGGCTTTCTCCTGGTGGTTGGAGGCAGGGGCTTTTTAATTTGCTAGCACTGCTCACCTATTTGCCCTCTTTGTGTCTGTGTTTAGACAACAGCTGATCTCTGCAAAGGGCTGATGAGCAAATGTTTGTCACCTGGTTGGGACTGATTTCTTCAGGGAGTTCAGTATCAGGTGTGAATATCAGAGCAAATATCAGGTGCTTTTCTTTTCAGGTTTCATTCTCCTTCTAAACTCCCCCCTTCTCTCAAATCTGAAGGGGAAAGAAAACACACACAAAAACAACAAACCCAACCCCATCCAGATATCTCTCCTAAACCACTGACACAGTTTTGGTTGTTTGTAGAGTAATTTGTATGATAACACCAGAAAGTTGAGAAGTTGGGTTTTCTTGCTAACAAAGGTGAAAAAAGTGTGAGAGGGAGGAGCTAGAGTGGGAACAAAGGCGAGCAATGGGAACTTGCTGGAACTGAGATGGCTGAATGCAGAAAATCAGGTTCTCTTGAATGCTCTGTTGTTTTCTGATGCTGGATGTAGGGGCTGCGTTGTCTTCTCCCAATATCTGGCTCATTGTTATGCACTGAGCATTAACTTCGTAAGGGCTGGTAAAGCAAAGTGGATTTTTAAAAAAATTAGTCTTGGAATAATTGTTAATATCAATGCTTTTTTTTGTTTTAGGTGAAAGAAGAGATGCTGTTTGAGGCCTTGGTTACCAGGAAGACAGTGACAGTAGGAGAGAAGCTGATCTTACCCTACAAACTAGCAGAGGTCTGTATGCTGTGTTTAGTTCTAAGAGGAACTGTTGGCATGGCTGTCAGTGCTTTGAAATGAGACTGAAATGCACACTTAACTCTGATAGAGTTGCTTCTAGCTTTTATTTATTTGCGTGAAACTAAACAAATGTAGGAGAAACTGATGTGTGTGAAGCTGGAAAACAGTTGGCTGTACCTTCTGCTCTTGAAAAGCAGGTTTGCATGTTATTTTGTGATAGTGTTTGAGTATTTTAATGACTTAACAGTTGTGTAAATGTTCTGCAGAGCGGAACTGTGCATCACTGAACACACGTGGTGCAAGTTAAGTAGTAGTCTCCATACATGCCTACGCTGTAGCACTGATTCATCCCACAACAGAGCAGTGATCTAAGAGCTCCAGGAAGTTTTTGGTGTGGTTCTGAAGTGCCCGTGTTAGTCATGGTTCCTGTATGGGAGGAGCTGGAGGTCCTCTGTAGAAAACTCCTGTTTCATTTTCTGGGCCCTTCCAGGATGCTTTGGAGACTGCGTGGCTCTGTCAGCATCTCTCAGCTTGTCCTGAGTGTTTTCCGTGTTGCTGCTGGCCTTGGGGACAGCACTGCATGAATGTGCAAATTCTTTATTATGGTCTGTCTGAGGTTACAATGTCAGCAAACATGTGTTTTCCCCTGAACGTGTGGTTTCCAGGAATTCTGAATTACATTCTGTGGTTGTTAAATAGAAATATCTCTGTTTTCTTCTCAAATGTTCCCAAGTATGCAAATTCTGCTCTGCTGCAAAATGTATTTTGGATGTTTCTGAGTCTCCTGTTGTTGTATTCCTCCATTTAAGAGCACAGAGCATGCTTGTATGAGAATGCACAGCATCCTGAGCAACGTCCCCCAGAGCAGTCAGCTGTGTTGCAAATAGGTAAAACAAAATGCTGTCATTAAGATGGGCTGTAGATATTTTTGTTTCTTTTCTTTCTTCACAGAATAAAAGATATTTTTTCCATTTTTGAGTTTGTGTGCTCAAGTTCAGTAACTGAAATAGAACTTTCATCCTCAAAGTCTTTGAGCAAGACTTGAATCTCTCCCAGCAAAGGGCAGTGTGCTTCAGTCACACCTTTGTGATGAGTGAGTAGTGGAGGTGATGTCTGCACTTTTTTCTGATGTTTTATGCACAGACTGAGGAAATTGCTAGAACAGTTTAAAGCATTCTATTCTCTCCCTTTTGCTGGAGCTTTTTCCCCAACAGCAGTGCTGATGGAGCAAACTCTTTCAACCACTTCACTGCCAAACTTGGCGAGTTGGATTAAACTATTCTTTTTAATATGTTAAGCTGTCTAAACAGTCTTATCTACATGCCCTGCTGCTACCAGAGATGGCTGAGTGTGAATTGCTGAAAGGCTTTCCAAAATGTTCTTGGTGATATCGCTGCTTGTAGATCTCAAATGTGTTCACTGGTAAAGGTTTGTCACCAATATCTGGTAAAAGAAATGAAGAATCAGGGTGTGGTGAGGGGGAAGCCAGAGGAGCATGAGACTGTAGTGGCTCACTGTGTGATCATGCACTCTGATGTAATCTCCATGACCTAATCATTCACAGAAGCTGTGAATTGAGTCAGGAAAAGTGTGCGTTTTTGCGTTTTCTGTCTGCTGTTCTTACAGCATTAGAATCACAGAATGGCCAGTGTTGAAAAGCACAATGCTCACCTAGTTTCAACCCCCCCTGCTTTATGTGCAGGGTCGCCAACCAGCAGACCAGGCTGCCCAGAGCCACATCCAGCCTGGCATTGAACGTGACTGCTGGATTTTATCTGACAGGGATCCATGGAGGGAATCAGTGGGTTGGTTATTTTTAGGTGTTTTACAAAAGAGCCCTGCAATTGGATCTAAGAAATGGAGGTTTTAAGGGTTTGCAGACACGGCTGCCCCACCACAGCTCATAGCTGTCCTTCCTGATAAGGAATGATGTGTATAGCAGCCATTTGATTTTCCAGATGCTAAAATGCTCCATGCTTTTTTCAGATTGTTGATAGACTGAAAGATTCAGTGGAATTTGTCTGGAAAAGGCCATGCTGCAGTGGCTCTCTAAAAAGGATTGTAAAAACTTTAGTTTGGCGTAGATTTGCTCTTTTACACCATCAAGAAGAGCAGCTTGCATCTACCAAGTGCCTTTGCAAGGCTTTGAGCAATTTTATACACACAGCCTGCACCCAGATGTCTGGACAGTGCATCAGTTACTAAAAGAAGTGCAAAACTTGAGCAAAAGTTAGGCAAAAAAAGGGGCTCTCAGGCCTACAGGCTCATTTCTTAAATGTGTTGTCTAAACTGTGAGTGGGAATTGTGAAGTTTGGGGGTCTGCAAGTAGCATTGTGGATTGTCAGTGGTGAGATTGCTTAGCAGAGCAAGAGGGAGCCTGCACTATGGACAAGGCACCTGAGAGACTTCATGTTCTTGATGGGCTGATGGTTATTGGAGAGGAATTACAAGTAGGAGCTGTAATCTGAAATAAGCACTTTTCAGACACAAAGAGCCTTGAGATCTTAAGTTTTGAATGGGTTCATGAGCTATGATGAGGTTCTCACTTGCATCCCCTCCAGGTGCAGGAATTGCTTCTCTTGGAGCTCTGCACAGGGGCTGTTTGCTGTCCTCTTTCATCAAACAGCATTGGAATATACATGGATATGGGAACTCAGCATGGGAAATAGCTCAGGTGAAATGGCAAATGCTCTCTGCCTGATCACAGCCTGGCTGCTGCAAGGTCCGTAGTCTTGTGGTCCTGCCACAGCAATTTCTGCCCTTCATTTCTTTAGAGGTTTGGAAGCATCAGAGCTGAGATTGGACTTCATTGCACCAAGTGAAGTCTTTTCTCTTCAGTTTTCCTGAGCTGTTGCCCCACAAGCATACAAAGAAGATGCCTTTGTTGGAGTTGCAGCAATCCTGCATTCCTCTCCATCTGCATGCTTGTTGGCTGCGCTGTTATTGTATGCTGATTAGAAACATTGTTGTGTGGTTTGGGGCTTTTTTGGGAACTGTGGTTTGAGCACTTGGCAGTTCCTTGTTTGAAACATTCTCCTTCATAATTGTTCTAAATTTAAATTGGATTCTTCTTGTAGATCTGTTCATCTCCGCAATAGTTGAAGTAAGAGTAGATACTTTATTCTGGCATCTCTTGGTGCTTGGGTAAAACGTATTGCAAAATGTCCTCGAGCAGCAGTAGTGATGACAACTTCTCCCAGCAGCCTGAAGCTCGTGGTGTTGAGGATGACAGCTGCAACTGCTTGTGTTTATTCACGTCGTCCTTCTGTATTACAATACTTCTTGTTGGCTCCGTGCTGCTGGGTTGCGTCCCACTTTCCAGTTGGGCAGAAATGCTGGCTTTGTCAAACTCTGTGCTTCTTTCGGTACGGTGGGTGGCTTTGGGTGGTCTCAATCAGGTTAACATACAGCTATTGAGCTCCAGGAGGAAGGTAAGACTCAGCCAAACAGCAGAAGCACTGCCTCCTGTGTCCCAGCAGCTGCTGGTGCTGTCGCCTTCTGCTGATCAAGTTCTTCCCAACACACAGAGATTGCATTTTATGTACTTTACTTATTTCACCCATGCAGACAGAAGATAGCAGCATGAGCTCCTGCAGGGCTGCGGTCGGTAGCAGACACTTGTGAACAGAGTTCCCAGCTCAAGGTGCAACCTGTTGCTTCATTTGTAGTCGGTGCCTGTCCTCGGGGTATTACAATGAAAAACTGACACTGCTTTGTAGTTGCAATTCTTTTTTTGATGGCAATCATGGGCTCGATTGCACGCCCTGTGTGAGAGTTGCCTGTGCACACTTAGTCTGCATTTCAAATTGCTGTTGAAATTCAAATGAGCAAGGACACCGCAGCCATAAATAATGCTTATATTTACCTCTGGCAGCTGCCTCTTATCTTCAGACCCACAGTGGCTTGTCTGCCGTGCAGTTGCCTCCTGGAAGCACTCATTTTTCCCTTTATAGCAGCTGGATGGTGTTTTAATGCAGTGTTTGAAACGGCTGCGTAATTTGGTGTAGCGCTAAGGTTCGGCAGCTTTGTGCTGCAGATAAACTCAGGAAAGGCTGCGCAGACATGAAAGGCTGCAGTTCTGTTCAGAGGTCAAGATTCATTGCCCAGAGCAGCCGTGAGTGTCTTTGTCAGGAGCACGGCTGTGTATTAAGGTAACCAGCAGCAGTTAATGGATTTCCAGAGAAATTACAATGTGTCTGTGTGCTGTGAGTGCTTTGTGATAATAGGGAGCCAGCCAGCTCCACTTCCACAGTTTCAGCAGGCAAACAACGTGCAGCAGTGAGGAATCCTTTGGAAGGAGAAGATTTGACCACAGGAGCAGGAGAGCAGTCGGTGACTGCTCAGCTGATTGGAGTATTTTGCTTGGTGTCTGCGTTGCATGTGGGCATTCCTGCAGCCAGTGTTCTCCTGCCCAGCATGGTGAACCGTGACAGGCACGTAAGTGGGATAAAGAAAAATGGGGTTTTAATGGTAGAAGAATCTTCTGAGAGTTGCTGCCCTCCTCAGCTCCACCTTTTATTGTTACGTGCATTTTTACAGTCTTCCTTGAGAGTTCAGAAAGCATTCATAGGCTGCATTTCAGGTACCCAAACAAAACCAACCACCAGACATACTGAGTGCTGAGCAGCTTGGCTGATACGTGGTAGGAAACATGTGGCAGGAGCAGAGTACTTTAATCAAAGCTTTGTAGACAACTTGAGGGCTGTTAATGACAAACAAAATCTTTATTTTTCCTTAGATGTGTAATCTGAGCATCATCTTAAGCTTAATCTGGGCAAGGAACTGCCTTTCTGGGCCACATCTGTCTTCCTGCCTCTGTCTAAATAATGCAAAGAATTCAGAGTTTTTCCATCACAGCTCCCCTCAACCATTGTTGTACACCCTAAGATAACCATTTACCTCTCTGAAGTCCGTCTCAACCGATGCTTCTCTCTCCAATTGACCTTTGCATTGTTCAGCTTGTTCCCCTGCGATGGCAGCAGAGCTGAGCCCTGGATCCAGCACATCACCCATCCCCACCTGGTTTCCATCCAGTTTGTTCTGCTTATCCAGCTGCTGTCTGTCACCTGCTTTGTTTTTCATCAGAGCCTCTGTGTTTTTCCCTGTTCTTCATCAGATGAAGAAAGAAACTCATTATCCAAGTAAATACATCTGTTAGCAAATCCTCTTTCAGATCCTTCCAGAAAGCAGATTTTTTTTCCATGATGCATTCCATTCATTTGGTTCCATTGGCATTACTTAAGCCAATGACTTTGCAGAAAGGCTTGTTTTAACAGACCTCTATAATTTTCAGCTGTTTGCAACCCAGAGGTTTTATCCCTCAGGACAAGTTAATGAATGAATTTACGCTTCTTGAAGAAGTCTGATGTGAAGACAACCAAGAGAAGGGAAATGAAAGAGAATTTCTTGGGCAGCGAGTAACCTGATTGTGCCACTCCTTCGAGTCTGGAAAGCTGTTAGGAGCTGCTTGTTTGCTGGATGTCACAGTGAATGCTGTGTAGCTAACTCAGTGTGTATCCACAGTGGGAAATTGCTATCTTAAAAGCCAGAGGAGGCTGCAGTGCTGTGTCCAGGGCAGCCCTGCAGGCCCAGGTGGTGGAGCACATCAGAAGAAGGGCATGCTGCTTCCTCTCCTCTATAAGTTTATAGCAAAACCTGGGGTGCAAACATTTTCCAGTCCTACTACATGACCCTAAGCATCCCTACTTCTGCTAATGCTCTGTAACAAGGAGTTACTTTGGACTTTTTATTTCAGATTGTAGATTGTAAAGTGCTATAATCTCTCTACTTCAGTGGATACAAGCCTGTGATTGAGCCCATGACTCTTACATGCAGGCAGCTACTTGGCCATGCGAGCATGCTGCAAGCATCCTGTGATGGCATGCTGAATGCCTGCATTGCAGTTATTACTCTGTGCTGTGCATTTTATTCTGTGTAAGTAAATGCAGCTGTAGGTCCATGTGAAATCAGCTGATGGTGGCTTAGAAGAATTGCTTAAGGCTTGCTAACAGAAATGGTCTCTTGAAAGCCTGCCTCGCAGAGAAAGAAGCGGGGTGCTGAGCACTGAAGCTGCATTCTCTGGGTGTCAAAGGGGCAGTGGGGCGTGTGTCCCCTCTCTTAGCCTGGTTGCTTCAGTAAAAGTCCAGCAAGGTACCTCCAAAATGTTTACTTTAGCCTGTGCTGTGTTTGTGAGCTGAGCCAGGGGAGAACAGTTCATTTTCAGCAAGGAAACAGTTAATTGGCAGAGACACAAGATAGCAGAGCCTTAACGAGAGGAAAAAAATATTTCATTGCAGCAAAGAGCTGAGAGATGTTTCATTGGCTCGTGTACTTGTGGTGGTACTGGTCTGATGCCTTTTTCAGATCATTGTAAAGAGAAAAGGAATGGAGTTCCAGAGCCAAGTTTACAAATGGCATGACATTATCTAAGATAATAAAAGAAGTAAAGTTAAAAAAAACACAAAGGAAAAGATTATAGTTGCAGCTGATCGTGAACACCTTGCAGACTGAAAATAATAGGGAGAAGTGGGTAGGAGATAAAATAATAGTGTGCAGAAAATGGGATGAACGCTCTCAGTCTTGAAGTATTAGGACACTCAATAGAGCAGAAAGATGCAAAACTGCTGGAAGCACTACTTATACCAGACCCCATTAGCTTATGAGACTCATTGTCACCACAGGTCATTAACGTTAGGAGCTTAGCAGGATTCCTTTGAAGACTTCCTACACTGATGAGTGTATTCAGAATTACAGAAAAGTATTACTTTGAATTAGCCAGAAATCCCACAAAGCTTCGAAGAGACCTGCAGGCGTCTCTGCTTCGGGATACGAAGGTGACCTGTCAATGCAGAGCTTCAAAAGAAATCTTTTCATGGGACTAGATTTCTTATTTTTCCTTCAGAATACCAGGAGCAGCACTGCTTGGTAGCAGGATGAGCACTTGGATGAGGCTCATTTTCTGGGATTGCTGGGCTGAACGTATTTCATCCTGGGTTGCAGCATCCTTTGCTGGGAAGACCAAGCCCGTCAATGTTGGGTCTTTGTTTTTAATCTGGGTTCTTTTGCAGTAGGACTGTGTGCCCTGAAGGTGTGTGTGGCAGAGGTTGCAGCAGTGGAGTTGGTGTCTGCAGGAATTACCCACAGCTGTGGAACTTCATGGTAACGAACATAGAGGTCGTGCACAAAAGCTGTTACCTTCACTCTTCCCTGCCCTTGCATCTTGTGTAGGCGATGTTTGGGAAAAAGAAGAACCTCAGCTTTCAAGAATTGTGAGCAGTCATCAAAATAAGGATTTTTAGGAAGGGAAATGGGGACTTTCTGTGGCTGCCATCAACCTCTTTGCTCCAGGTTCACTTTCGGTCATCAAATCTATTCCAGGCTCTTTGAAAGGTTGTTTTAATTACATCTGGTTATTGGAAAGACACTACAGTTTCAGAATCCTTAGTAAATTCAGTCTAAAGTCATGTGAAGAGCTTTGTAAGAATGGGAACAACCCATTTGCAAGCCAACGTTTCTCATACAGTATGAATTTGTTACTTATGGTTGGAGTGTGGGATTTTCTATATAATCTCCAACTGAGTAAATCTAAATTGACTTTTGACAGCTAATGTCTGTCCATCAGCACTTGATGGGAGGTGCAGAAGCTCTGTGTGGTGAGACATGCTGCACGATCCTTGGCTCCGTGGTGGAGCAGTTTGAGGAGTGATGAGGAATCCTTTCCCATTGAGGAGGCTTGCCAAAAAAAAAAAAGCTTGCAGTGAGACAACATAGACTGGCAAAACAAGTTTTTCTACGAGTGTTTTTGCTTGGGAAGGGCAGGATTTGGCTGTTAACAGCTCAAGTGCTATTTTTGGCCAGGTGCTGTGCTTTGCAGTAGGAATGCAGGTACCCGTGAACTTGGGTTGTTCCCATGAACTTGGGAGCAAATTTCCCTAAGTGTAGCCTGCGGATTCCTGCTGGGGTCAGGTCACTCACCCCACTCTTATGTCACCAAGTAACCTCCTGATTTATTTATGTACAGGTTCCATTGTGAAAACATGGACAAAGGACCTGGTAGTCTGAATGGGATCTCAGCTGTTGTTTCAATAGGCTCAGGGTGAACACAGGTGGAGGGAAACTCTTCTTGTTTTCTTTCCCCTTCAAATTTGGCTGCTTGCAGCTTTCCACGAGAGCCCCTGCAGCAGGACATCTCTTCGTGCATCCTTTCCTCCATGGGAAGAAGTGAGAAGAACACCCTTGTTTTCTGGAAGTTTTATGTTGAAAAGAGGGATCTTTTTGTACTTCTTTAATTGGTTACAGATCCCATTTTCTAACTGTACCATACGGATCCGGAGACTGAGGACTTTGGCTAAAATCTTTTTGGGAAGATGACTTTACAACCACGTGACTCCAGAGCGCAGACATTGAGAAAAACACTGAAGCATCACTGCTGATTTAGTTTGGTTCTAAGTGTATCCTGGGTGCTTTTTCTGGAAAGCATGGCCACAGCACATTACAGATATTCAGTCCAGTGTGACAGTATTAAAGATGGGGGCTTGGAAAACAGCTCTAAAAATAAAGAGCAGCAGTTGGTGATGGGAATGATGGGTCTTCCATCTGTCCTCATCCAAGCCCTGCCTACCACCTGCTGGGATTCACTTCACACCCACAGGAGCTGTTGTTCTTGTTTCACATTTTCCACTTCGTTTTCCCTGTTTATGTGCGTGCAGTGATGGGATGGGTGAGGAGGGGAGGGCTGGAGAGCAGTTCTGACGCCTGCCGTGTTATTGCTTGGAGTCGTGTTAGCACAGGAATGGCAGTTTCAGTGGGAGCATACCTGAGAATAGGGGGTGGAGCAGGGTTGAACAGATTAACACATGATGAGTGCAGTGACCTTGTGGTAGTGCAGGGCTTAGGGGGCTTTTGGGGATGTGTTATTTACAGGCATGTTCATAGAAATGAAACACGAAGATGAACCCTTATAGGAAAGTTTGAAGCACTTCTGAGCAAGCTTTTCCTTTTTTGTACTTCATACTCCCTCTCATCTTCCTCTCGTTTGTCTAAAGACCTTTCTCATGCTTAATCAATGCAAACAAAAATCATAAAAAATCTCTTCCAAAGTCAAACCAGCACGATGCATTAACGATTTGAGGTCTCTTAGGAGAAGCAAGCTGGAGGATGACAGGATTTTAATATGATGGAAGATAAAATACGGGTATGGAAAATTACATCATAGTTGCTCAGCCCCTGTATGATATAATACTCCTTGATGCCAAGATAGGGATTAAGCTAGAGTCTGATATCCTGCAAGAGTACTTTCCTCTGGATGCTAAGCCTTTGTTTATAAAAAAAATAAAAATAAAAGCTAAGCCTGCCTGTCTCAGCCTATGTCCTGTGGCCCAGGGGGAGCACAAAAGCTGCTTAATCTATCTCTCACTGTGGGATGCAGCAGTGAATGTAAACCAGACATGAAATGCTTTAGGTAATACATAGAAAGCGAGCAAAGCAGCAGGGATCCATAATTCTCTGTGCACACACGTATGGCCCAGGACCTGCTCAATGGGCTCAGCCCCATGTTGGAGAGGAGTTAGTCACCAAAACCTGCATTTGGACAAAAAGAGAACCTTGTCTAATTCCAACAGCTCAATGCTCTTGCATCTGTTTTACAAATCCAGAAGAGCGATGACGTGCTGTCCGTGTTTCACTGAGCTGCAGAGGGCATCTGACGTGCAGCCAGGTCTGTGTGCAGTGCTGCTGCCCTCCACCACCAGCCTTACAGCTACGCTGCTCACCCTGCCTTGTCTGCTGCTGCACTTCAGAATGGGAGCAGCAGACCTGGTAAGCAGTGCCTCAGCAGCTCTCTGCTGGTGTGAGTACCAAAATAAGCCCAGTCCATCCTACAAGTGTTTGATTTCCAGCACTTGCAGAGCAGTAGCATTGGAGATGAAAAGGTAATGTTGGTGTTACGGTACTCCTGCAGCACTGGCACTTTGTGCACACACACTAGTGGTCTTATTAGTTAGAGCTGGCGCCTCTGAGCCTCGTTTAAGTGAAACTAAGCTTAGTGTCTGCCTGTGTGCTCTTGTAATTCACAATAGCAGATACTGTCATCACTAAGGTGCCTACATGGGCTGGATAGTCAGAGCTGTAGGGAAGGAATGCATGGCTTCTGCTCCTGTTCATTGAGCTCCTTTAGGAGGTGTACTGTGAAAGCTTGAATCGCTCTTGTTTCTGTTGCTTCTAATCTCAGTCATATCCATTGGTTAAACATTGCTAATATTAAAATACATATGTAAGTTCTTCAAGAGCAAAAACTTATCTATTCCATCATTTGTTCAAACATGCAGCATAGCTCTGAATAGGTACTTTCACTCAAAGATAGATAAATATGCTTCTGTCCTGTTCTTCTCCCACTTCTTGAAAGTGATTGACTTCTGCTGTCTGTGAGATAATGGAAAGATCTCACATCTGTCACAACCTGGCCTTATGGATGCCCCATCCCTGGAGGTGTTCGAGGCCAGGTTGGATGGGGCCCTGGGCAGCCTGGTTTAGTATTAGATATGGAGATTGACAGCTCTGCATGCAGCAGGGGAGTTGGAGCTGATGATCCTTGAGGTCCTTTCCAACCCAAGCCATTCTATGATTCTGTGATCATATACACTGCTTAAACTCACTGCAGCTATTGAAGGAAGCATCAGCAGGGTGCATTAGTTAAAGACCAAGAGTGAAATTCAGTAGGTATTAAAATGTGTTTTATTTTCCTCTTAGGCATTTTGGAATAAAGCACTGACGTGAGAATAAGTATAATTATGAAGCTGAATTTCACCTTGGAGATTAAATGGGGGAAAATGGGAATGGCTGATAAGGATTTTGAAACAGACATTGAATTATAACATAAAATCAAATTGTGTGTATGGTCAGCAGATCATGGGGATTTTTTGTATGCTATCCCAGGTTCCTGGGGCTTACTGCTAGCTCCCTCCCTATGAGCAGAACTAGGATTGATTCTTTGGGTAACGCACAGCAAATGTATTCCATGTATTAAAAGAAGAACAAACAAAACCCCATAGAACCACTATAAATATGTATGCAGATTGGATTTTTGAGGGATTTCCTGAAGGGGAAGAATCCTCATGTTGCTTTTTTTTTTTTCCCTGAATATTTCATTGGAAGCACCTTTCATCCTTGTATAGAAATTATAGGAAGTCTATCAAAGGCCCTAAGGAAGAACGGGATATTTCCTCTCTTCCTGCATTCATATCTTATTTCCTGAAGAGAATAGTAATCTCCATTTCTGTTGTACACAAGCAGAAAACGCCAAGTGTTTTCTGGGGAGTGGATTTACTGAACGCATTATCTCATGTCTTGATCATCTTTTGCATAAACCCCTGCAAATGTCACGTCCGTTGCAGAGAGATGCTTCTTGTTGTCTTGGAACTGTTCTGATTGCTTTTGTATTTGATAACGTTGGTCTGAAAGGGGAGCGAGCACTGCTTGTTTTCTTCCTAGAGGGCAGGAAACACGCACACACGTGTGCTTGTGACCCCGTGAGCTCTGGAAGATTTATCGCTTTACTGGGAGGGCAGAGTTCATCTGTAGTATTGAGAGCGTCCGTATTCCAACCAGTTGGTTTTTGGAGATTCTTAGTGGGAAGATCACAGCAAGATTTACTGCTACAGATTTTTTGGGATAGGTGGTAATTTTGCATTTGTAGAACCTGTGGGCTGACTGTGGTCAGTGTGAGTAAGTAACACACACAAGGAAATGCAAAAAACCAGGAGGAACCTGGACACACCATGCTCAATTCTAAAACATCTCCTCTTACAGACCCAATGAATTTTCCAGATTTTTGCTGAGAAATGGCTTTTAAACATCCTGTTTTCAAGTACTGGTGGCTTTTAGCAATTCTGCAGTGGGCGCATTGACCTTGCACCCGTCTGCATTGTCCCCGATGAAAAATTGGGAGAGGATGTAATAACATGAAGTTGACCCAGAATTGCTGATTTATGAACGTTGTGTTGACCAACAACATGTTTGTGGATGTTACATAGGTTTGCTTAGTGCTGGAGAAGTGGGACAAGGGTTGCCCACTGTTAAACCCTGCGGGGTTTTATTCCTCACCAGATCTTTCACTGAGTTTGGTGCTTACACTTGCTTTCCAGTTCTGCTTTTTAATTTCACTTCTGAGAATCTGATCTTGCACTCAGTAACTGGGGTCAGAAAACACAGCATTTTTACATTAGTGACCCAAAAGCTGCCCTGATAGTTTGCTGCTGACTGTGATTTTTTTCTGCGCAAAATGCTCTCCGGGTTTCCCTGCAGGAGCGTGCAGTGCTTCCTATGCTTGCTAGGTAGCAGTGATGGAGTAAGTCAAAGACTACACCCCTCTAAAACAAACTCAGAGGGTGTTGAAATCTAATATATATATAACTTCATATAATCTGGCCTTAAAATCTGCCTGTACCCAAGTTTCCATCACTCAGTGATCTTAAGCAACAGCAGAAGCGATGAGCTTTGCTTTGTTTCTGTTGCCATCTCCTCATTTTTGGAGTCTCCATGTCGAGTGATGCACCACCCAGAAGTGGTTATTTATTTTGTGCAGCCTTTTTGAAGCAAAAATGTTGGTGGAAGTGTTTATACTGATTACAAGAGGCCTTTATGCTGTGTTTTTGTTTGGGTCAAAGTGTTTCAAGTTGGACGTTGAAGGCCAGTTGCTGTTAGGGATACGGGCTGTGGTTTGTTTGGTTTGGACAGGTCGGTGAGGAGAGGATTTTGAGTTTGTCTCACTCTGGATCTCAGTGGAGTTGGTGGGGTCTGCACTCCAGAAAATGCTCAGCTTGGCACGGGGAGCATCTGATGAAAAACACATTGCTAGAATTGCAATCGTGCTTGCTCACACATTAGCAAACCTTGGTGTGCCGTGACCAAGGGCTCTGTCAGCATGAGGGTGTCTCTGCCATGTGTCCCAAAGCCATTTGTGCCTGCAGGGCAGCTGAAGACCCCAAAGCAGGCTTTGGCTTAGAGATCTGGGAACTCTTCACATTGAGCTCTGTTGAGAGCATGTAATTGAGTGATGTTTGGTAAGGTTGCCTTGGGTTCACTGGGCACAAACATGCCCAGCCCTATAAATAAATAACGAGTGGAGTGAGCTCAGCTCCAGCGTGATGGGCCACTTTGCTGCAGACTGTGCTGGGTTGCAGGTGTACTTTGGAGTATTAGATTTCCCTTTAGCTTGCACGTAGATAGATGTGTCTGAAGTGCTGGTGCTGCTCCCACAGCCTGTGCCTTCCTTAAATACTGCACTGTGCTCAAAGAGATGAGCAGCAGAATTGAGCTCCAGGACCGAGTCCAGATGGTAATTTTTTTTTTTAAACAAAAGCTGTGGTGGGGTGAGCAAAGAGCTGCTGTTTTAACCAAGGTTCTAGGAGGCAAAAAGGATGCTTTACACAAGGTTTAAACTGCCTGTGAAGTGCCACCATGTCTGACCATGCAGCAAGGTGAAAGAACTCATTCTGGCATTTATTAACAGCCTGAATTCTTCTCGTGCAGCTCTGCCCGTCCCGCCCACTGTGCAGGCTTTGGCAGCTCCTGGCAGAGGAGGGTATGCTGAAATACCACCTCGTATGTCCATCATCACACACAGCCTTTTTCTGGTTTTTACTCTGAGTCATTGCATCTGAGCAGGGAAGTAGGAATGCGAGCGCCCGGCACCGGAGTGATTGTGCTGGAGGTGGCAGATATGGCATCTTGTACACGTCAGGAGACCCTGTCATCTTAAGAATTAACCTGAATGTCTCCTTAGTGTTTTGCAGAGGCTTTTAATTTGAGCAAATCTGGTTTTCTGAGATTATATCTTTCTCCATCTCCAAAACATAGGCTGGCGCTCCCGAGACTAGAAGTCTGCTCCAAAACACTTCAAAGAGTGATTGCAGTTCTTCAGCCTGTTGCCCCTTGTTCATTTTGGCAGAAGATGCTTCCAAAAGTGCATCTGTTTTTAAGTTAGCCTGAATCTGATGGCCATCATGAAAAGTCATGGGCCAGTTGCTTTGGCAATGCAATCTTAGGAGCAAACCCAAATATTGTAGCACATGTTGGCCAGCCCTAGCAAGTGTCATCTCTAACATCTAAGCATCGGTGCCTCTAATCAGATATTCTTCTTGTTAGTCCTAAATGCAGGAAACCTATTGATTAAAACCTTGCCTTGAGTTTATTTCCTGCATCACTGTGCTCAAATGCGTTTGATCTGTTTTGGTTTTGAATCAGTAAGCGATATTTCCGTGTGTGCACAAGATGTTGTGCTTGCTTTGATCCCACAGAGATTTTTTTTTGGCATCGCATGAGCTATTTTTGTTTTGCTTTGTGAGAGAATTTTATGAGTGCCACAGTGTCAGGGATCTGCCAGAACGGTCACGTAAGGAGATGTGCAGGAGATGAGAAGCTGGAGATGACAACAGCTGCTAGAAAATACTGAGCTGGAGTTTCGAGATGGACCATTCCCTGGAAGAACCTTGTGAGATCACTTACCTTGCTGAATGCAGAGACCAACAAAAGTGGTGGGGCGGCCTGCAGAGCTTCCATGTGTCACTGCATAGCTGAGAGTTTGCTGCAAGCATTTGCTTTTTAGGGAGTTTAAAAATCTAAGTAAAATCACAAAGTAGTGATTCTAGGGGAATTAGGTTATAAGTGAGAAGGAAAAAAAGGCTGCCTGGACACAGAACGTACGTCATACATGCCATGTATTTCAAAGGGCATCTCCAGTTAGCATAGGCATGAGCTAAGAGCTGTGTTTGTCTCCTCCTCTAATAAAATACAAAATGCTGCAGCTGTGATGCTTCCACATGATGAGCGTGCTGCCACCGCTTTCATCTGAGCACCTGTGCTTGGGAGGGAAGCACATTCCACTGCTAAGTCTATCAGGAAAATGTTAAACAATCTGCATGGTGACAGTGCAAGATGAGAGCCTCAAATGAAGGAGAAAAAAGCTGGAAGAGTTGTTTCCCAAGTGTGCTCACCCTGCCATTCTGGGGAGGGGTGGGTGGCATGCCCTTGAAGTTGCAGTAGCTTCTTAAATTTGAGAAGAAACAATTTCCTTTGCTATGCAGTTTGGTGTATACTTATGATGCAGGAGGACTTTATCTATAAGGTATCATCATGCAGGATCTGAAGAATGAATGAAGGAAGCATGAATACTCTATTGAAGTGGGGAAAAAAGTAAAAACTGGAGTTCTATACAGCAGATAATGTCTTTGTAGGTGTCTTGTAATGATTCTCATGCAGGGTGTGAAGGTCTGCTCTCTGCTTTGCAGTGAGCCCAGAGGATGGCACAGCTGCAAGAGAAGAAATGGACTTATAAGGAGTCAGCACATTTGCAAATGAGATCCATGTGTACAGGCACATCCCTTGCCTCTCATGCTTTATGAAATTGCTTTTGCCAGCTCTTTAGCTACAGCCATGGTGTCTTAAAATAACTATTGGAAATGGGAGATCAGGGCTATTTGTTATGCAGGGTTTCCTGGGTCTGGGGCAGAACAAGGAGAGCAGCGAGGGCTCTCTGTCATAGAAGGGGGCAAAACCTCAAAGTATTTAAAGATATGTAAGCATCTGTAACCATATGGAGGAAACAGTACCATTCTTCACTGGCTTCATATAGAAATGGTTCTTGGTTTTAATTGCATGCAGTCGCATTCAGAGATGTCATCCCAAAATATTCAGGGGGAAGGAGGGAGCTTTAGGTGAGAGGTAAATAATGCTCTGTGAGCGTTGCTCTTGCTGCAGGTTGGTGCCATGGGACCGTGCAGCTCATGTATGTTGGTGGGAACGTTGGTGAGGAGGTTCTGAATGTGGTGTATACAAAGTCATTGGTGTGTGTTCAAGGCTTTGTTGAAATAGTTCTGTATGAACACAGAGTCTGCTGCCTTGTTTTTTCTTATAAAACCAACCCAAGTGTAACTTGATGGTCTCTGCTGATACCATAAGCTTTTTGGGTTATCAACATGTGCAGAAGCAGCTCAAGGCAAGAAACAAAAGAATCATGGGCAAAGATGGCCCTGAAGTACAGATCATTCCTTTCTGGTTCGGTGTGTAACTCTCTGTGCAAAGCTGATGTGGTTGTGGATACACATAACAAAAAATCCCAGATTTACTGCTTGCCTTAACACATGCTTCCCCATCGCTTGCTGGTTGCCACGCAGTACCCACCCTCCTCTTGCCTTCCCCCTGAATAAACTCCACTGTGATCTCAGTGAAGTTAAATCCATGTAAATTTTTTCCTTTTGCTTTTGGTCAT
The DNA here is from genome assembly GCF_987193195.1 of Phasianus colchicus. NCBI lineage: Eukaryota > Metazoa > Chordata > Aves > Galliformes > Phasianidae > Phasianus > Phasianus colchicus. The sequence goes on along the minus strand of NC_143447.1, from coordinate 1,762,995 downwards.
GGGATTTATTGCTTGATCTCATGCATCATCCATTTGAGTGCATCACAGTAAGTCAAGCCAAAGTCCAGGGACACAGCTCATGGCCTGGCCGGGCAGAGCAGCATGGGGTCTGCTGGGAGCCCCTGGTGGCTGGGGGACGTAAACTAGAACAGCAGACAGAAGCTTTAGCAAGGGCAAAATATGACCATTGAACGTGGCTGCTTAAGAGGTGAAGCACGTTTCAGTGCAGAGCATGAATCATTTCCAATTCCTTTTTCTTTTTTTCTTTCAGGCTGTGACCGTGCGAAACTCCATGGCTAAATCGTTGTACAGTGCCCTCTTTGACTGGATAGTTTTCAGAATTAACCACGCGCTCCTGAACTCAAAGGATATGGAGGAAAGCACCAAGGTAATGCCTTGCCAGCTATTTTGGCTGCGCGCTTCTGATTTAGAATGGGTAACTATGGTATAAAACATTACCTAAATTGCTTGACATAAAGTTAACTTCTCCTTGTGGAACATTGCTGTTAATATTTCAGACCAAGTACTTTGTTATTTTAAGTGGTGTTTGCTGAGCCAGGAACAGCGAAGCACCTCCAGTAATGTATCCTCCAAGTGGCTGGGGAAAAGGTTTGCTCAGTCACAAATCCTGGTCCCACACCCCTCCAGGAGCAGTGCCAAATCCTTCTTCCTCCTCATGTAAGACCATAGGGCAGTGCGTATTTGAGGGAAAAGCTGGAAGTCCCACTGTATGGAAATGTTTTGATGAGGTTGTTCGGTAAAGTTACTCTGAAAAAGTGAGAAATGTGTTGTGGTGGTAGGAGATATGGGATAACAGAGCTCTGAGGAGCAGAGAGCAAGGCTGGAAAAGCACTGCCACGGGAAGAGCGAAGTCAGCGCGGTGCCTCGCCGGCTTCCCAAAGAACTGATGGCAGGGATTGCAGGACGTTTCCTGCCATAGCAGGAGCTGCACACGGTGATCCAGGACATCCTTTCTGAGCCCGTGTCCCAGAACCTGTGCTGTGCTCAGGGCAGGGCTGACCCCTGGCTGCTCTCCATGCATACGTGTATGTACGCGGCCACGCATGCACGTGCCTGCAGCTCGCCAGCTATGCTGGGCTTGGAAATATTGGGTGCAGGCCAGCAGCATTTTATTTTCTTATCATTTCTTTTCTGGATTGTACACCCAGAGTGAAGCTGCCAAGAGGTTGATTGCATTGCTAACCATTGCGTTTGAATTACACTGGGGGACTGAGGGAAGTCGCAGTGGTTTGTAGCATAGCTGCTCCTATAGTGAACTGCACAGAAATGCTTGTGGTGATTAGAGGAGCGTGATTGTAGGCTATAAATAAAGGCATTTGTGTAAAGCTTGTTCTAAATAGGCGGTGGTGACACTACTGACAAGATGAGTTTGTTCAAGTAGGTGACATCCAGTGGGCCTCCTGCCTGCACACACTTTTACAGAACACGTTACCTGATTTTTGGTATGTCATCAAAGTTTTGTCTGAGCTGTCAGGAAAGAAAGCCAGTTGTGTTCTTGGTGAAACACAAACAGTGGACTCCTTTTCACAGGGAGATGCATCTCAAACGCTGCTTATTTTTTTAATAACCCACTATAGATTATTTATTTATTTATTTTTAAATAGTGTGTGCTCCATAATAATTACAGATTACATCAGTCTAGGACACTGCCACTTGCTTGAGCTCTGTGTGACACAGTCGCAGGGCACAACTGTAGATACCTGTGAGCTGTTAGACCTTGGATCTCAACCTCAGGTAGGACTCAGGCTGAAAAACGCTGGATTAGGATGTAGAGCTTCTTACTCCCATATGTGTTCCTGGGGTTTGGCTGCAATAAATGAGACCTCCAGCCCATGGAAAGAGCTCTCAGTGCAGGCAAGATGTCAGTTCTCACATGGCAGCATTGCTTTGGATGCTGGTATGTAGCTGTATCCCAAAAATACACATTTAATCTTTGATTTGAGGAAGAAAAATGTGGTTTTGCATCTTTCCCTGAAAGGCTGCTGCCTCCTGAGTTGGCAGTGAGTGATGTACCCCTCATGCTGCAGCAAGTTCACCAGCTTTATCCCAGCCCATGCTTGTCACCAATGTTAATTTGACTTTGAAGATAAACAATCCTGCAGCTTTTGAAGGTTTGGAAGGTTGTCAGGTGATGGGTTTTTGGCAGAGATCTGTCTTTTGTGGCAGTTAGTCTTGTGCAGGGGTAAAATAACTGAGAGCGCAGTTGAGAGGAGACCTGTGCCCAAAGTTGGTGGCAAAAGTGAAGATGCAAATGTGGCTGTCAGCATAAATTCTGATTTCGGTCCTATAAAAACACCTGATTTGAGCTTGCATGGGCTTTGCAGGGGCTTGCTTAACATTCTGCCTGGCTCTGTAGCTCAGGGCTTTGACAGTGAAGGATGGAAGTTGGAGGAGGCAAATATTACCAATGCACATCTGTAAATTGGGTATGCACATGAGATCCTGCTTTACTCTGCTCTGTGTGCTGTAAAAACCATCTCTGCATCCAGCAAAGCCTTCTTGCTGTGCAAATGGCATTGCAGAGCTACGTGGGCAGGACTTGGCCAAAACCTGGGAGATGTAGCCTTCCTCAGGGGCATGCATTTGCTGCAGGGTTTGATTGGCTAGTTAAGCCAATCTGAATTCTGATGGACTGCTTTGTTGATAGGCTGGAAGAAGACTCAGGTCCTAACAATGTCTATGGCCCCAGGAGAACTTGGGGCAATGGGAATGGTGAGATTTTTCATATCCCAATATGTGTATTTATTTGATAACAGCCGTGAAGAGAAGATCAAAAGACGAAGCTAGGTAAAACAAACAACTCCTTGGTTGCCATTCTTCCTCTGTTTTTCAAGCTAGTATTTGGAAGATGTAAATCAGACCTTTGATATCCATACATAGTTAATGTACAGTGAATTATTTTGGGAAGGCACAGTGGGATTTGGCTTATCTCGCTCACTGACAGGATTCATAGCACGTCGTTTCTGAGCTGAGTTTGGGATAGTTATTTGGTAGGAGCTGTTTTATGCTGCCAGCAGTGCTGCTGTGTGGGGGTTTTGCTGTGAGTTGCTGCTGGCGTGTTCTCCATTTCTGCTGGTCATCTCTCTTGAGCTTTTAGTTTCTGTTCTGATAATGGCTCTTCTTGTGATACCCTACAACTGTCTGAAGTTTGACCTTTATTAATGAGGTCGGAGATGTTTCCTCCTCGTGAGAACTCGATTACTAAACCTCAGAGAGCCCTTTATTTAATTTCCCCTCCTTAAATTAGGTTAGGGATTGATAGAAGTCCGTCTTGCTGCTTAAAATGATGATACAGTGCAGATGATATGTGAAGGAAAGAAATTTCTTTCAAGGGTGTTTTTAAGCTTTTCCCACGTGGTTCTTGTGAAGCATCCTCCTTTTCTGCTGAATAACCCTGTTACTGTAACGGAGGTGTTCTGTAAGTGTTTGTTGTGGTCAGTGTGAATTTACGGCCTCTAAATGATTTAATCCGTCAACTAAGATTATTCTGGGCTATCTGGCCTGAAAGAGGGGAAGAACTGCTGAACACTTCATTGGGCTTCATGCACATCTGTTCGTCATTTTCATGTCCCAGCTTCAGAATTTGTAGCAAATTCCCACCTCCCACTTTGCGTCAGACGTCACCGTGGACGTGGTGGTGATACAGATTGGAATAATCCCTTTACATTTATTGGTGATGGTGGTTTTTATATTCACAGCACTGGCTTGGTTTAGAATATCATTTCATTTTTTTTCCCCCCAGAATCTGAAACAAACCCATTTGCGACTGCCAAAGTGCCTCAGTGGTGGGATGACATCACCAGCATTGGGGTGTTATAAGTCAGCTCTGACAGCCGATGTTTATGGGCGATGTGGGGGTTGCAGAGCAGGCAGGCTTTGAGAGTGTCATTTGCTGAGTGCCCTGAAGACCCCTGCATGACATTTAACTCCCTGATTCATGTCTGTGGCATTTTAGGAAAGTGTGAGGCTGCTTTTTCCCTTAAATACTCTGTGATTCCTAACCTGAGGCTCAACAAACTTCAACATCTTTTAGATGTATGTTTTTGAATACAAATAATGGATTGCTAAAGGGCTGGAGCACCTCTCCTATGAAGAAAGGTTGAGGGAACTGGGCTTGTTTAGCTTGGAGAAGGGAAGGCTCTGGGGAGACCTCACTGTGGCCTTCTGATATTTGAAGGGAGCGTATAAACAGGAGGGGAACGGCTGTTTGTGAGGATGGATGGTGATAGGACAAGGGGGAATGGTTTTAAACTGAGACAGGGGAGGTTTAGGTTGGATATGAGGAGGAAGTTTTTCATCCAGAGGGTGGTGACACACCGGAACAGGTTGCCCAAGGAGGCTGTGGATGCCCCATCCCTGCAGGCATTCGAGGCCAGGCTGGATGTGGCTCTGGGCAGCCTGGGCTGCTGGTTGGTGACCTGCACACAGCAGGGGGTTGGAACTGGATCAGCATTGTGGTCTTTTTCAATCATTCAGTGATTCTAAAGATGCTGCACTAATAACTTGTTTGCTCCTGCAGCAGGCTGGCACACTTGCTGGTTTGTCACTGCTGCACACTTGTCTTTAAATATTGGTTTGGATATAGGAACAACATTAAGACGTAAGCTAGACATGGGTTCATTAAATGTAATTCATCCTACATCTTGTCGTTGTTTCCAGGTGGCAGTCATTCAAAGCCTGAATTAAAAACCAAGCATTGATGATTTCTAAATGTTGATATTTGATTACTTTCAGTACATACTGTGCTGTAAACTTCATCCTATAGCCAGCCGGATCGCATGCAGCTTAACAGAATAATTTCACTTACACACAACTCAACAGCTGTAACTTTTTTTCCTGGTAGAAGGCTTGAGCTGCTTTATGATGGCAAAGCCAATAGGGCCCTTTTATGAGAGGGACAGCGAGATTTTTGAAGGCCAGCAGGTCAGGAGGCAGAGAAACAGCCGTAAAAATCCGAGTTTCTTGTCTAAAAAGTCTGCCCAACTCCAACACGTTGACCTCTTCCTTTCGGGATCTCCGCAGTGCTGCCTCCCCCAGCAGAAGGCACACGGCCCCATTCACCACGGGCTGCTTCCCTCCTTCAGTGCATTCAAATGCACATCGCAAGATGTTGCTTTCTGGAGGCGGTCCGGAATTGGGCACAATGGAAATGAGATGAGAAGGGGGAGCTGCTGAAAAATGACCCGTGCGGATTTATCCCTGCTCGTCTCACAGAGCTGCGGTGATGTTGTTAGGTGCTGGATTTTTGGAGTTCTGTGCCTCCTGCCTCTGAGCCTGGTTTTTGTGATCCATTAAAATGCATTTCAGTAGTGGCTTTGGCACAGTGACTTCTAGCGTTGGAAATGGGGAAGTTGGTTGTACTCAGCTGTGTCGTGTTCTGCTGTGGCAGTCTGTGTGCTCCGTTTGAAGCGCTCACCCCTGGAAGGGGCTTTGCGATGCCAGCATGGTTCTGGATGGTCACTCTCTGGTGTTTCTGTTACCATCTTTATAGGTCCCATAGATAAAGTGAGTGAGCTGATAGCTAATGAAGATATTAAAAATAAAACCATGAAACCAATGGTTTTTACTTCTCAGTCTGGGGTTTAATGAATGGGTTTGTGAACAGATCATTGGAATGCCCAGGGAAATTTCTCTGCCAGGCTCTGTCCTTGCTCCAGGGGCTCCCAGTTCCACCTCCCATCCAACAGCTGTTCTTCAGGATTTGCCAGGTGATGCAAACTGCTGGGAAGCTGCCCAAGGGCACTCAGCTGTCATCCCTATAGCAGGTATAGCCCATCCGGTGCTGGAACAGAGAGGAAAACCCAAATGTCAGGCAGGAGGAGGAGAAAGTGGCCAATGACCTTTTGGAAAAACAGACTAGCAGCACTTGGTGTGCCTCTCACTGTGCTTTTCTGGTTGTACTTCTGCTTGTATGACTGCCAGTGCAGCCAGAGTCCCTCTCATACAAAGCTTCAGCTTGTAAGCTCTAAGCAGCAGCAGCAGCTCCTTCAGGTTTGGGCAGCCCTCTCCTATGGGCCGAGCACAGAAGGAAGGCTTTACTGCCATGGCACATGAAAATGTTCCAGCTGCAGCACAGAGAACACTATGGTAATCTGGTTTGTGTTTCTGGCAGCAGAGTTGTGCTAGCCTTAGGAAGGTGGTTTGATAAAATCCTTGTAAGACCAATGCAGTTAAAACCCGGTGCCCAGCAGCTCACAGGTTCCCATGGATGGAGCAGAGAGGTATTTCTCCTCCTTGCCTGAGCTTTGGGTCATTTGACTAGTTGTTACCTCTTGTGCTGTTCCATGTAGTTGGGCTGTATGAACAGAGCCCTTTACCTAAGTGGGATGTTGGTGAGATGCGGAAACCTGAGCCTGTGCATGCATCCTGGCCAGAGACTTGCTAGATGGACATGGGCTGAGTTTTATTTGTAGTTGATAATTAATTACTTGTTTGACAGAACAGGCTTGGTTGTTGCAGCAGGAATTATACCTACGTCAGGTCTTCTTTACCCTGTGGAAGGTGGGAGACACCATCCCACCACAAGCATGGTCTGGGCCACGCTTCTCACTATGGGATTTTTTTTCTGTCCATATTTAGGTGTTGATGCTCTTCAACTTCTGACCTGCTGTATTTTCCTTCACTGCGATGCGTTGTTTCTGTTCAACCTCCTGCTATGCAGGTGTTGCACTGGGAGGCTTACAGATGGCCTGAGTTTGCTTTGCCTGTATCTGCCTGCTAAGAGTGTTTCAGTGTTTTTCTTTTGTGATGCTGTCTTCTTTTCCAGCCCTACCCTTGTTTTTCCCCCAGACTGCTATATTAGGCCCAACAGAATAACTTGGAGCTGGGTTCAGATTTCTTCGAAGATGGCAATTTGTCTATAAATAATAAAAATAGCCAAAATACTCTGAGATGACTTTTATTTAGAAAAAGGCCATCTGTCCAGACGTCTGAAGTTACATTTCATCCCTCTGATGTAGGTGAAGTCTTCCAGATGGCATAATATTAACAGTCCCAGTAAAAATTAAATCCTAATATTAAGTGTATTTAATTCTGTTTGTTTGCTTTTGATTGTACCCAGCATAGAAATAATCCGCTGACTTTTTATTTTTTTGCTAATCTGCGTTCTCACTTCTCTTGCAGACTTTGTCCATTGGAGTACTTGATATTTTTGGGTTTGAGGACTATGAAAACAACAGTTTTGAACAGTTCTGCATTAACTTTGCCAATGAGCGCTTACAGCACTACTTCAACCAGCACATCTTTAAGCTGGAACAGGTGGGCCTGTAAATATTTGCTATCATACAATGAGTGTGTGCATGGATTTGTGGGACTGATGGACCCAGAGTTCTTCAGTTGTCCCCTGATTTCCTTTGTGCTAAAAAATGTACCGGAATTATTCATGTTTATTTTCTATTTATCATTGCTTCTTACTTATCGTATTACTGCTGCCTATAAGGTAAATCCAGAGACTTGCTGTTCCAAGCCCCTTGTGAATTTGAAACACAAATATCCCTGTACATCACCAAGACCTTAACTGTTGTCCCCTTAATATATGCTCTGAGGATTCATCAGCATACAATTTCTGTCTTGCATTTCTCTGGACTCACTGCTATGTGGTTTAATATGTTATTTTTCTGATTCTCTTGAAAGTGGAAGACATTCTGGAAGGTTCAGCTTGATCGTTGTGACCTGTGATAGCACAGGCATGTTAGGAGGGTTGAACCTCAAGCTTTGTTTTAGGTTTGTTAAGATTAGGTGTTGCCTTCCAGCCTCCGATTAATGTGCTGTAAGAGAGATGGCAGAAGTAAGGCTATAATTTAACAGGTAACATGCTACAGAATGGCATGGTTTCTTCACAGAGTGGGAGGAGGCTTTGCCAAACATCGTTTATTATGTAATAACAAGCAGGACACAACAACTGCTGAAGTACATGCCTTGTTGTGCATGCACCACGTGTAATTGGGCTGTATTAAAGGTTGTCTGTCTTCCGTGGTGCCTCATCTGTGACAGGGACTGACAGTAGATGCCTATGAAAGAATTAAAAATATCTATATATAAATATTTAAAGGTAAATTTAAATATGCTCTGGACCTTCAAAATGCCTTTTTTTTTTTTTAATGGCAGTCTGCAGCCTCTGTGAAATCCTTCTTTGGGTGAGGTCAATGGAATCCTTATCATTGGTTTCCGTAGGGCTGGTATTTGATGAGCTGCACTCTGCAGCCTGAGTCCAGCTGAGATCAGAACATTAAACTGGCCCTGCCCAGAAACTATGATAGCTTTGGTTTGGGCCTCTGTTATCTATCAGTACTTACTATCTGCTAGTAAGTACTGCGAGAGATGTGAGAAGGGGTGGGCACAAAGGACGGGCACAAATAAGCAGTGTAGCCCTGAGTGAAGCATTTGCTGGGTGTTTGCTGCACTTCCACCCTCCTCTCTTTGCTGCCCACATCAAGGAGATGGTGCTGAGCTACTGAATGCTTTATTTCTGTTTTGTAACTGGTTCTTTGTATTCTGCTACACTCTTCCATAGATGCTGTAAGAAGTTAGTGGGGAAAAACCTGCCTGTATTTCTGAGAAATAGGGTTGTTTTACAGTTATCCACAAAAAAAGGGCAAACTAGAAGACTACTGGCAAACCAGTATAGCTCTTCTTTTTCTCTAAAGGTACCTGATAGACTTTGTAGAGGGGTTCTGGGGAGGGAAGATGGTACCTCGGTGAGATGTCATCATCCCAAAGGGAATTCTGTGCTGGGCTGAGGCTCCTTGGCAGGTCAGTGCTCCTGCTTGGGGCTGGGATGTTCCATCAGAGCTCCTGATGGAAGCAGTTTGATGAAAGGAATGTGCTGTAATTCTCCATGGGCCAGCTTATAACCAATGACCTAATTAGGTTGCTGCTATAAACCTGTCAAGTGCATGAAGTCATTCAAGTCTATGTTTTCTGTATGGATAAGAAGAGCAGTTTCAGAGGCATCTGATTCCAGAGTGCTCATTCCAATTCTTAATGCTTGAACATATCATCTAGGCAGAACAGATTTGTTTGCAGTCTCAGCCAGTGGGAATACACTCATCTCTTCACGTTTTGTATTCTGCAAGTATAAGTAAATACCCTACAGTTGCTAACTCTTCACTTGCACAGTCTAATCATTTTCTCTTGTTCTCCTTGGAGTTTTCTGCTGCAAGTAGGGGAATGCATCTGATGAGAAGACATCTGGTGGTGCACATGCAGATTTTGGAAATTAAGAACGTCCTTCGTTCCTAGTTGGCCCAATCTGCTTTTTAATAATCGTTGCCAGTCTGCAGATGAACACTGGGTAGTACATGTTGTGTTTCAGGGCAGCAAAATAGTTGCATAACTTTGAGTGGCAAATACCTGAGGTATTTGGAGCTTACGTGAGCTTGTTTGGTGTCTTCTGTGCTGAGAAACAAATGGGGTTATTGGTGATGTGCTGCTGTTCTCTGCTTCCAGAGATGGACTTCTCAGATTCTCAGGAGGGCAGCAGACAGCATTGCTGAGCTATTTGGAGATTTCTGCTAGAAGGAAGGACAAATTCAAGTTGGCACCAAGGATTTTCTACAAGTCATAGTAGAATTTGTGTGCAGGAATGGCATTTAGCACTGATGTAATTGTTGCTATGACATACTGCTTATGTTATGGAAACCAGAGACCCCACCACAAGGTGGTCTAGCACAGGCACAGGATTATTTTAACCGTATTTTCTTTTTTGTCTTCCATGACTCCTAGTGATTTCTCATGCACTTCAGAAAAAAACCTTTCTATCTAAAGACAATGCTATTTCCAGCTGTTTGCAAACAGCCACGGTCTGTCTGCCTGCAGCCTCCCAAAAGCACAGCTGCTCTGGTGCTGTGTGTTGAGGCAGATGCAAAGATCTCTGCAGCACACAGCTCCTCATTCTCAAGACAACCTCATGAGTGAGGATAACACATCTCTGCACACTGTAGTAAAACAGGAGAAGGCAAAAAAAAAAAGGTATATATTGGAGTCAACTTTGAATGAAGACAATTATTAATGTCCCTTTCCTACATTTTTTTTATAAACCACCCATTCTGGATAGCTGAGGAAGGCTCACTGATGATCTGTGGTGCGTGGGAATGTGCTTCAGCAGATGAAGGAAGAGTACAAGAGAGACCAACACTAACTGGGTGAAGCTCAGCCTCATAAATCCTGGTGTATTTCTATAGGTGACTGCTTGTGTTCAGAAGGATAATGATTCGCAGGCATAAAGATTGTCATTGCAGCATTTAGCCAGGGTGGTTTGCTTCTTCCCATGTGTCCCACGAGATGGGACGTGGTGCTGTAGCTCTGTTGCTGGTGGCTCTGGGGGTGCTCCTGCAACCCTTACCACGCCTGCTCTATGTGGCAGGAGGATGAATTCTGCTTTCCCAAGGTCCTTGCACAGTGAAGGTGTGATTAGCTCTTCCAGGAAGCGTGGTCTCATCCCTCCAGCTGACGTGACCCCAGTGTAAGGCAAGGTGTGCGCATAGCCCTTGGTTTTGGAGCAGCTCTCCTCTGCTATTCGGACTTTTGGCAGTTGTCCTGATGGATAGGCAGCCTCCTGATTCTCGTTGTTTTGGCTCACCCCCACCCTCCTCTTCCTGTTTTCAGCCAATACTTTGCAAAGTTTGACAGGTCCTATAGCCTGCCATCCCTCAGGCATTACCGCTTCAGGTTTTCTACATTGCAGTCTTTGTTTATACACCAAATTTCAATTTTGAGGACATCCTTTTATTGTTTTAAAAATTGATGGAGAACTGAGGTTGAAATAAAAGAAAAAAGAGTCTTGGAGCTCAGTCAACTGGCTTGTGCTCAGGTGTTGAGCAAAGTCTATTTTCTGGCATGATCCCTGGTGAGTTTCATGTCCCAGCCAGCTCACATAGGAAAACTTAATTTCATAAAGATAACATGTCCTGCAAAATGTTTGCTCAGTCATCCAGAGCTCTGCAAGTATTTCTAGAGGTGGATAGGTTTTTACACACTGGAACAGGTTGCCCAAGGAGGCTGTGGATGCCCCATCCCTGCAGGCATTCAAGGCCAGGCTGGATGTGGCTCTGGGCAGCCTGGGCTGCTGGTTGGTGACCTGCACACAGCAGGGGGTTGGAACCAGATGAACATTGTGGGCCTTTGCAACCCAGGCCATTCTAAACTCCTCATGAAAAATGAAGTGCTGGCTGAATTGTGGATGTTGTAACAGTTTGTTCATTGCAGTGGGAGTGAATTAAAAAACGAAAAACAAACAAAAACCAACGAAACAAAAAAAAAACCACCAAAAAAACAAGGATCCGTGAATTTGATGCAGGATGTGGTGGCAGTTGATTTGCCCTGTGAAATGACTGTAGCCATGCTTGGCACCTGCAGTATTTTAAAGCGTCTTGGACACTCAGGATTTCTCTGCACTGCTTCAAATCCCAGCAGCCTTGCGTGTCACGTGGGGAAAACGGAGCAGAAGCACCTACCAAGGAAGGGACTTTCTAATACAAGCATGGAGCACTCATTGTCTCCCTTGCAGTTTCCTCACTCCATGTGGGCACAAACGTGGCCTCCACGTTCTCCATCCTTACCACGGCTGGAGATGAGCGCTGACCACGAGCGATGCGTCGGGCGCTGGGAGCTCGCGTCGGATTTCTGTTTTCCTTGGAGAAAGGTTGGCTGCAAAGGCTGTGCTCAGCTCTATTCCCCGTGACACGCAGAGGAATAACACGCTGCAGAAGTTACTGATTTATGATTTGGAAACGTGCCATCGTACATAACTCATACGTGGAGAGAGGAAAGAATACTTTGAGTTGCTGAAGCGTTATCTTCAGAAGAAAATGGGGCTGTGCTCACCATCAGCCCCCGGAATGTTTGCTGTGCACGATCTCCTTGGGATGAGAGAAGAGCTTTGGGGTAATGGCAGCGTGAAAACAGATGGAAAAACGAATTTTGATTGTATTAAATCTGTGTGGCAGCACTCTAGGTTGGCAAATTGGAAAACATTCTCAGAAAATGGTCTGGAAAGCTCTTCTGCTGTGACGTATAGGCTCGAGGATTTTTTGTGTTATTTCTGTGCTAGATTTAGCTGTCCATAGGAAGCAGTTTGGGTTAGTTAGTGTTTTTTGATTCTTGCTTAAAACCCAGTGGGGAAGCACGGTGTATGAATGTCTACTAAGGATTTAGTTTTTGTCAACACAGCAACACAATTTGCACTGATACACTGATACTACATACATTAGATAACAGACAAAAATGCAAATTAAAAAACAGAGATGAAAGATGAAATAAGCAGTCTTTTGTAATAGTTATTTTTGAATGGTACAGGCACGTTTAATGTCCATGCCCCAGTGAACTGCCCTGTGCACCCTGCTTTGCTGAGTGCTGTTACTGATGCTTTGGACCAACTCTTAGAACATAGATAACAGATTAACAAGGGGAAATGGTTTGAAGTTGAGGGAAGGAAGATTTAGGTTGGATGTCAGAGGGAAGTTCTTTACTCTGATAGTGGTGAGGTGCTGGAACAGCTGCCCAGAGAGGCTGTGGATGCCCCGTCCATCCCTGGAGGAGTTGATGGCCAGGTTGGATGGGGCCCTGGGCAGCCTGGTCTGGTATTAAGATATGGAGGTTGGTGGCCCTGCCTGCGACAGGGGGTTGGAGCTTCATGGTCCCTGAGGTCCCTTCCAACACAAGCCATTCTATGATTCTGTGATTTGGGTCTCAGTCTTTGACCGGAGCTGTGGTTGTAGGAAAATTTTTTGCACATTCCCAAACCTTTGGGCTACAGTAGGCAAGGGTTTAATGAAATATTAGCAAGTATTTGTGAACGCCAGCTTGTCTGAAAACAGCTGGGTACGTGCTGGTGGGCTTCCCTGAGCAGCACAGGGCTGTCTGGTGTGAGCAAGATGAGGAACGAGGAATCCCTGGAAGCAGAAAGCCCCTAAAATATTTCAGCTCATCTGAAATGCTGCGTGGTTGAGGCAGGAGTGGCTGGCCCAGAACGTGTGAGATTCCTGCCTGGACAGCTGGCTTGGCATCATAGCAGGGTTCTTTGGGGGCAATATGGGATGAGCCCTCACAAGGAGAGCTGTGAGCCTGTTGAGGGTATGGATGGATGGGAGGGGAAACAAAGAGCGTGCATTTATTGACATGAGGGTAAAGCAGCATTGAGCCAAGGTTTCCTTTATGTTGTCCAAGCCAGGTACATGTAGTAAAAACCACTGAGACATAATTCCTTTCCTCTTCGATTCAGTAGCAATCACCTGCAGAATGTGAGGCGTCGTTAGACTTGTGTGTCACTGGCTGTAGGGCCAGAGTTGGGCAAAAGGACTCTGGAGGAGTAAGTGGGGCCATGGCTGGGGGTGTTGTGCTAGATGAATGTCACAAACATGATTTTCCATCTTCTGAGATCAAAACCCACCAAACCCCACCGCTGCCACTGAAGCTGATTTGGGATCGGGATCTGCAGAGCCCATGAGCACAGAGCCGTGCTTTTGGATCAGGCACTAAATAACAGCAAACCCAGCAGCACCGACCTGTGCTTGTTGGCCGCTGTCAGCACTGCTGGCTGGAAAACGAGGCGTCATCCAGCGAGAGCTGCATGCAGTGCCTTGCAGTTGTTTCTCCATGATTTTCTAATTGTGATTTAATGACAACTCGATGTTCATCTCACGTGTCTCGCACCAAAATAGGAATTCACTATTTTGTTTTTTTATAGATAGTGTATTTATGTGGCATGTGGATGCATATTTCTACATGCTGTCTGTGGGCGCTTTTTAAGAAAAAGCTGTGTGTGTAAATTCCTTTTTTACTTAGCTTGGGAACAAACAAAGTATTTGGCGAGCTCCTAAATGGAGCATGGGCATGGTTGGCTTTGGCTCCCGTCTGGAGGGGTGTCAGGAACTCAAGGCATCTCTGTCATCCACGGCCTGTGGACACAGGTCTCACTCATTCAGGAACTCTTGGAATGAGGTTCTCCCATCTGGAAGGTTGGTAGCATTGAGGTCCCTTCAATGAGCACATTGTATTTGGACAATTCTACTTTGCTTGCTCCAGAAGATGGATTCAGGAACTGTGCATACCTTGGCTAGCCCTTCACTAGGACAGCTTCTGACTCTTGTGTCTGTTTTACTCTGTTATCTGCAGAGAAATAACTATTTTTAAATGCCTGCAAGAACTGCAGGGCTAATCAGGAGCAACAGCTTTTAGAACCGTAATCCATTTCCCCTTTGAAGTGCAGCCTGCTGGTATTAGTGACAATAAATAAGACTTTTCATGGATGCTTACTTGCTTAGAGGAAAGCAAAACCTTTTAGCTGCAAAGATCAAAGTTTCCTTTAAAAAGCATGGCACTGCCAGGGATCAGAGGGGAGTTTCTTTTACCGTGATTTCTTTTTCCTCAATAGCTTTTGCTGTGGCTGGTCCTTCCGAGTCCTTTCTCCTTGGGCACAGCCACAAAAGCAGCAGCACAAATCCGTGGAGAAATTCCAGACCAACATGTCCAGAAAGCTCCAATGAGGAGCTCTTAAAGAGCCTTTGAGAAGCTTCAGCCTGCTCAGCGTATCACATGATGATGACCCCTTTTAAAGTTGTTGTTAGAGAATCAACATTGTGTTCTCTCCCAGTTTTCCATAGAGAATGAAAAATAAGGATTCTGTTCTGGTTTTTCAACTGTGCTCTTTCAGCTTATTTGTATGTTTTATTCCTCTGAATCTGCATGTCTGGTGGTCTGTTATTAGGACAGCAATCAAGAGGAATAGTTCATACACTTGGGTTTGCTGGCTGAAGGCTTATATTTGCAAAAGCTTGAATTTCTATGGGTGTTGAATCCACTTGTGATGTTTTGTAAGTAAGCAGGAGCCATCGGCTAGGAGCACAGGGAGTGCAGAAGCGGTTTGACTCCTGCATTCTCACTTTGTACATGCTGTCTCAAAGCTCAGCAGATGGTGTTGGAGCCGAGTGGGGAGGAATTTCACACCCTTCTGTTCAACTGTGAATTTCTGGGAAAAATGTAGACACCCTGAAGCGATGGATGGCATGGGAGTGGGTCGTGGGATGCTGTTCGCGAGCAGTTGGTGATGGTGGCACTGGGAGTTCCTACATGGAGCTGCTCTGGAAGAAGGATTTTCAGGTGGTTTCCCACTTAATTCTGGGAGTAGCCATGTGGTAGTAAGGCCTTCTTGTGCCTCAGTAAGGAAGGTCATTGGATCAGCTCTGCCAGATGCACTCTGGCTGCTTATCTGGCTCCATCTGGTCAGGTTTTCCTCTGCTTTTGGGGTTTATTCCAGCATTACAGGTATTTTCCTGCTTTTGGGAAGCACAGCGTGCTGCGTGCACAATCCCATGCAAATAACTAATCATTCTGCTTTACATTTCCTTGTTAATCCATTCTGATTTTACAGTTGGACTTGCTGCAATAGCACTGCATGCTGGACAGTTTGCCCCCTGCGTTTCACCCCTCTTTTCTCCTTCAGCCTTGCCCACACAAAGGAGGGAGGAGAGAACTGCCTGGTGGCTACGTGCTGCAGGGAGATGAAGCCCGAGGTCTGAGGACCTTTCACACATTTCCCTGCTTTCTAAACCTGGTTTGATTGCTTTTATATCTGGATATCAGGAAGGGCTTTGGGTCACGTAGCTCTGCAAGCTCAAGTGATACCCTCACAGTGAACGTGGGCTGTCTGATGGAACAAAACCATCTCACTAGCAACGAAGCTGCCCACCTTCTCTGTGGGCTTTCAGTGTTAATTTTGGGGCTGCTCCCCAGCTTTCAGTGCAGCCTGCTGCTATTCCAGTACTGTATGAGATGATTGCCTCTGGAGCACCAAAGTGCTGAGATATTTTGTGGCTTGCAGGCTGGGCAATGGATGCCTAACAAGCCCCACACCTCGTTGGGTCATGCCAATTGTTTGACCTTTGATATCCAGCAATAGGGCAACAAATTCCATACACTGGAGAAAAAAAACTCAGTCTTTCTGTTCAGCCCTTATTTTTTGCTGCCCTTTGATTAGTTTTCTATTCCCTGTATTTCATGCTGTAAGACAGATGGGAAACTTCTGTTTATTATGTTTTCTTCACGCTGTTTTCTGTTTTGCACTTATATCACGTCTCTCATGTTCTTCTCCAACATACACGGTCTCACGCTGTCTCTGTGTTTTTCAGGCTCCAGGCCACTCCCTCTGGCCATCTCTTAATTCTGCCATGTGGTTTTGGGGAGCAGTGCCCTGGGAGTGCAGTACTTTAGATGGCTGTGAGCATTGCAGTTTTCTCCCTTTTTGATTCTTCTTTTTAGCATCTGCTGCCCCTTACTGCTGCCCATAGCTGGATGTGGAGCAATTCAGAGTAGCTGAAAGACTGAAATTATGAATGTGTGTTTTTTCTCCTCAGAGGAAATGAATTTAGTTCCGGTGCTGGATGCAAAAGTGAAAATCCTAAGCATCATCTTCTTTCAGTCTCATCCTGGAAATAACATCAGAGAGAGAGAGGATTAATGCAGACATTAATGAAAATATTTATTTTTCCTTTTCTCCCCGCTTGTTTGTTGGATGAATCTGTTCAGGATTAATATTAAATTGTACGCTTTTAGCTTACATGTAGTCGAGGCTTAGTTTAATTTCTTATCCAGGAGACTGCTGTGTTTCTGTGTATTTATTTCAAATGCAGGGAATGCAGAGGCGAGAGAAGCACAGGCACAGATGAAGGCAGAGTCACGGGGGTGAAGGCGGTGGATTCTGTGCTCAGTGTTTCCTGCAGCTCACCTCCCTGCTCTGAGCACGTGTGGATGTGCAGAAATGCATTCCAGTGCCTCCAGAATGAATCATAGGATGGCCTGTGTTGAAAACGATCACAGTGCTCATCCAGTTCCAACCCCCTGCTGTGTGCAGGTCACCAACCAGCAGCCCAGGCTGCCCAGAGCCACATCCAGCCTGGCCTTGAATGCCTGCAGGGATGGGGCATCCACAGCCTCCTTGTGCAACCTGTTCCAGTGCCTCACCACCCTCTGGGTGAAAAACTTCCTCCTCATATCCAACCTAAACCTCCCCTGTCTCAGTTTAAAACCATTCCCCCTTGTCCTATCACTGTCCACCCTTGTAAACAGCTGTTTCCCCTCCTTTCAAGTATTGAAAGGACAGAATGAGGTCTCCTTGGAGCCTTCTCTAAGGTAAACAATCCCAGTTCCCTCAACCTTTCTTCATAGGAGCCTTCTATCAGGGCTGGATGCTATCAGGCTTGACTTTCTGTCAGTCAGTATGTACGGACCTTTAATCTCGCTGTGGATTAGGGAGTGTTTGGTTTAGCATCAAAATAAAGTCTTGATAACAGAGCTGATCTGCCCTTCTGTAGGCATAACAGTGCTTCTTACTCCGCACATCAGCTATGAAACCCCAGCTCTCTACGGTTCCAAGCAGCAGGCTTCCCTCAAGCCCTGCATCCCAGCTGGGAATATTCTGCTTTCCAGCACACATGTTCCAGTACCAGCTCGTTATTCTGCATCCCTCTATGGGATGAGCGGTCCTTCCTGTGCCTGCAGTCTGTGGTCAGTAGTGGGCAGGCAGCGTTTTTCTTTTAATAGTGCTCAGCTGTCTGCTTACTTACTGCAGTTGCTCTGATTTTCACATGTAACAATATTGGGAATACTTCCACATTCTGCTAATTTGGTACCGCAGATTTTACAAGCTAATGTTCCTCAAATAACGTCATGTGAAATTCAGTAGAGAATGCTCACATGCCAGGTATGTGCACTGCAGCGCGTGGACCCCCATTTTCCTTCTATGTTTGAACATCACAGATAGTTTTGAGGCATGGCATTCAGATCAGTCTGAGCATTTTAAGCTCTCAAAAACTCCTTTGCAAGCAAGAAGAGCTCAAAGAGCCAGCTCTTTGCTTAGCCACATCTTTCTAAATATTGAATGCAGTTATGAAGTGCATACATAAATACTTCTTTCCTCAGTGAGAGGTGAGTTGAAGCCACTGACCCTCTTCTCCCCCAGGCTTTGTCTTATGCAATTGCTGACCGGGCTGTTAGCAAGCAACTGATGGTGCTATGGCAACAAAACTCTGCTCTGTCACTTCAGACTGTGTCAGTTGGGAGGTTATTGTGCTCATGCCAGCAGAACAAGTGTCTTTGTTGGTATGCAGTTTGTGTCCCTATGGATGCCACATCACTGTGCCAGTATGGTCATGACAGCTGAGATGCAAGATTGGAAGGTATTCATCTACTGATGGATGCTCTAGAGGAGAGCAGCCACTAATTTCTCACCTGATAGAGTTAAATATTGAGCTGCTAGACTCTGAAAAACCTGACTCTGTGTGCTTTTGGCTCTTTGCTCAGTTCTTTTCGTCGAGTTTTATGTCTAAGAGCCAAAGCCCTGTGCTCCTCTCCAGCAAACTTGCATTGCTCCTTCCAGCAGAGCAGGTCTCAGTGAGATGGGGCTGCAGAGAGTGAGGCTGTGCATTTAAGAGAGGGTGACAAGAGTAGGAATCTATGGGCTTTGCTGCACCAGCAAGTTCTGCAAATACTGGAAATTTGTGATTTGATTCCTTATAACACCAACACACAGTCAGGGATCCCTGTTGTGAGTCCCACAGAGCTGGTGTTCCTACCGGCATTTTACCTGCAGAACCAGTATGGTCAATACTGGCAAAAGAGCTGAAACCTGTTCTTTCATCCAGGAGCCTGAAAGACAACAAACCCTTTGCAGTGTGTGTGGTTTGTCAGGCTGCAAACCCTTCTGTAAATGCCAGGATTCACCTTTTAGTGGCATATCTTCCAGGACCAAGTACTGTGATGGATGATCTGTCACTCCCGCTTGCTGGATTAGGTTGGAGAGTTGCAGATGTTGTCATCCCCAGGGGGCTGAGCATACCCCATGTGTTGTCCACTTGCTTCTAATAGCACAAAAATTGGGGAATTTCCGCTCTGAAGTTAACCTCTCCCCAACCAGGACTCTGATCCCACCGTCAGGAAAGGTTTGGTGTATACATTACAGACAGCAGGGATCTTCCCCTGAAGCTGCTGCTTTTATTTGCAGGAGTTGCATTGTGTTCTGCAAGCCAGCAAAGATTTGGTAGATCACAAAGTCACAGTTACTCCTCTTGAACTGTGACTCTTTCTAAAGACAACCAAACCAAGAACTGGAAACATGCTGGGAAAAAATGGACTCAGGGAAACTTCTTTCCACTTGTGCTTTGGAACAAGTGCTCTGGTGTTTGCTGTGTACGTGTCTGTCCTGAAATGAGAGCCTGCATCCAAGCTGTTGTGGAAAAGGTTATTACTTGAGGAGTTTAATCCCAATTCGTATTTGGCCATCGCAGCCAGAAGTTGAATTGGAGATGGAAGAGAAGCAGCGACGGATGGGGGGAATAAATCCTGAGCTTGAGAGCGATGGGGAAAAAACTAGCCAAGGAGAACTCTTTTTTTAGCCAAAATCCTGGGACTGAGGAAACAGGCCAGGAGGGACGTGGTGTTTGGCCTTGGATCGTGCACGTGCTGTGAGCTGAAGAGGGACCTGAATAAGTGAGTCCTAGTGTATTAATCATTAGCTAGTTTTCCCAATCTATTAATAGCAGTAAGCAACTTGGAAGTGCCAATAAACTGGTAAACCAACTGAAACTAAATTATTTTCCGAGGCCTGTTTAGGAAAACCAGCTATATTGCTAAGTAGTTGTTTTGTACCAAATTTGGATTAGCAGAACTTTTTAGGAAGGCTTTGACAGCAACATCAACTGTGCAGCTGCTGATCCTCCCGTGCAGGACAACGTGTGTCAGCTTCAGTGGCTTTCAGGAGAATGGGCAGCCTGGTCTGGTGGTTGGCAGCCCTGCACATAGCAGGGAGGTTGAAACTGGATGATCATTGTGGTCCTTTTCAACCCAGGCCATTCTGATTCTATGACTGGACTGGAACATGTGGAGCAGAGGGGTGGTATGTTCCCAGGGTAGGGGTATGGAGACGTAAAGCTCTAGGTGATTTTTGGGGGGTAAAAAGTATGTAGAGCTCCAGAGCAAGAGGAAGAATAATAATGGATAATAGGGATGTTTTTGCTGTTGGGTTGTGTAATGAAGCCAGCACCTGCAGCAGTATCTGGTGAAACCCCACAGTTGCTCAGCTGGATGTCTGTCTGCAATATTCAGTGGCCTGGCTTTGTGCTCAATACCTAAATCAGGGTTGTATGGCTCAGGTCTACTGGCTCAAGAAACTAAAGGGCTTTTGGGCGTTGAGGAGCACGCTGAGGGCTTGTTTTTGCTCGGTTGATCCCAGCAAGGTTTATTGCTGTCTTAGTTCTCAGTGCTGCGGTAAGGACCAGTCCCAAGCAGGACTAATGGCCCCTGCATGCCATTAAGCAGCTGTCAGGAGCAGGCTGCTGATGGATGATGGATGATGCTGCCTCCTATTACCATCGCACGCATCGCCGGCTCTCCACTGAATCGCTCAGGAAGAGCTCATGCTTGCTCAAGAAATAGACATTCTTCTACGGTTGGCAGGGTTTCCATCTAGAACTTTTCTTCCTGGTTTGCTCTAAAAATGCAGCAAATCTTTGTCGAGTACGTCTGTTTTTTCAGCATCCTGGTTGTGCTGCAGAGATCCAAGACGCAAAAGCAAATAGAAAATGAATAATGCAGAGCTGTTCCTTATTATCAGGAATTTGTTCCAGTGGGATGTGTGCTGTTCTGAGCACTGAGGGCTTTGTGCTCCATACTTCACCACAAGTGCTAAGGGAAGCCGTTCTGGTTGCTCTGTCAACACAGAATGGATAGAAGGGCTTAGTGGGCTGACTGCCTTCCAGAAGAGTATTTTTACTGTCAAAGTGGTTGCTCAGAATTGGGAATGATTTGTGGGAGCGCAGCATCTCCTGGGTTTTTGCTTTTCAAACAAAATAGAAGTTTCCATTTCCAGCTCTGCCATTTTCAGATTTGTTGTACACTCACACACCTACACACACAATGGGTGTCTTGGAGTGATGCTGTGTGAAGCCTCAAGTGTTAAATTCAGCATCCAGCTTGGGGTGAATGCTTTGAGAATTTTGGCTCCTGAGACATTCTCGAGAAGTTTTTATTGATGGCAATGGGAAATCCACCTCCACCTGCATGTGTTGGTGCAACGTTTGTGAAAAGAAAGGATTTTGGTGGGCGAGGTGTGTATGTGTGTCTGGAATTAGTGCTTTAGAGCACTTTCTACATAAAGAAAACTGCAAAAGCTCACTCTTCTGAGGTTCAGGTAAGTAATAAAAGAAAGCCAAGCCTCGCTCCAGAGCATCATTACATGACATATGATATTGAAAACCATTGATCGTGGTGATGTATCTTGTATCTTTGTTAACAAAAATTTCATCATGGGATGTCCCAGAGGTCTCTAGTTCTTTGAAAAATACATGAAGGGTTCATGCTAATATATTGGATAGCTAGAAGTACATTCTTATTTTTTTAAAGGTTTGCACTCAACAGTGACAGCAGAAGGAACAGTAAAAATGAATTGAGTTGGCCTACGTGTGTATTATTGGTGCAGCTGAGGAGGTCTGTCTTATTTTTTTTTCTCCAACTCTCAAAGTGTTTTACAATAGAGAAGTAAAATCACAGCTTGGAATGGTGCTGCTTCTTCCAGCATATGGAGTAACACTTCCAGTATCGCTCTTCTGAGAGTGAGTCACAAGTTGTTACGTAAAAGCATATGATAAAGATTAGGATTTTTATGAGCAGAACAGCTCTACTTTCTTCCAGATGCACTAAAATAATTTCTCCAGAAGACTTTTCTAGGTAACACAGTTGCAGATGCATCTCAGAGGAGATGGCCCTTTCCACAAGAGCAAGGATTGCAGCTGTCTGGTGGAAAACAAATGGCTTGCTTTGGGGACAGCAGGATGAAAGTGGGGACAGATCCCCATTCCTGCTCTGCTGACACCTACTCTGGTGATGTGTGCCCTGAGGGCTGCCAGCCCTTACAGCACAACCATAGGTACTGTTGGGCACAGAAGTGGGAAGTCCAGTGAGGAACGGGGAGTTTTACTGCTTTTTCTGTGTAATTAAATGAGTGTGTTGTACCACTGTTTTCTTTTAAGAGCTTTGTGTGTGCTTAAGTTGTGTCTGTTTCTTGAAGGCCCGGTCTGCAGCATAGCTAACTTACCTCCGGGAGAAAGCAGGCAAAATTAGCACTGTTCTTTTTTATTGCAGCTTAATAAAATGTGGGGTGCATTGGATGATTCATTCCCAAAGTGCTACCACTGCTGTCCATGAAGCAGTTTTCAAGGGTGCTATGCCTGAAATTGTCAAATGCCACATGGTTCTACATAAGACAAGTCATGCGGATGTTCCTGTCTTGTTTTCTTCTGCATCAGAAACATTTGTTGGCACAGTGGTGGACGAGCTGCTTGGTTTGATAACTGATGCATCAGTTTCTTTGGAACCCTTTGGCCTTTTGATTTCCTTTTGCTTACAGCCAGTATCGTTGTAACCTCTAATTGTGCTTTTTCTTGTAGGAGGAATACAGAGCAGAAGGGATTAGCTGGCACAACATTGACTACATTGACAACTCTGGCTGCATAAACCTCATCAGCAAGAAGCCAACCGGCCTGCTCCATCTGCTGGATGAGGAGAGCAAGTAAGTGAGAGCCGTGAGGGGTACTGAGCCTGCCCTCTGAGCTGGGGCTGCAGGCAGGAAAAGATAAGTGCTTTGCCTCTGTAAATAAATGGGGAACATCTGGAAGTGGTATTTCAGCTAATGATCGCCACTTAGGAAGCGTTTGTCCTCAAATCTTAGCTCTTCCTGTAATTTTTCTGAGTGATTTTTCCTAGAAAGATGCTCATTGCTCTCTAGGCTGGTTAGTTTTGTTTCCAAGGTAGTAACGTAAGCAGTTGGAGAATCAGCACACTAAGCAAAAAGCCCTACCCAAACAATACCTATGGTTCTATTTCAGTAATCTCCTCTGTTAGAGGGAAGGGCAGTAGTTCCATTTGCTTTGCTTCTATCTGTGTTTCAGGCTAACAACATGAAGATGCTTGAAATTAAACAGGCAGTACAGATGCTATTATCCAGTCATAAGATGGCTTAGTCAATTTACTCCTAAAATTAAGCCCAGGTGAACCAGGGACACTTGCACATAAGGGCTGCCTTCTGTCGGGTTTAATGGCCTCAGATGCAGCTGAGATTTGCATGCTCAGGTATTTGCAGTGAGATGTCCCCCCATGCTGTAGGTTTCCTTGAGATTTGAGGGTGAAGAACTGGCTTGTTGCTACCAACAGACAGGGTTAATGTACTCTCACTTCTTTCCTTCCTGTTTCCTAGGCCAGGATCAGTTGGGGAACTGCTGTAATTTAACATTTGTAGGTAAGCTAGCTCAGGATTTCCTAGGTGCACAAATACCCCCATAGATGTAAGACTGAGTGTTCAAAGCCTCAAAACCAGTCCCAAAAACTTTGAGTTTCAGATAAATGCCCCTATTTTGAATGATCAACATGCACTGGGCATACAGTGCAGTGTCCTTAATGAATATATGCTTTTTATAACTGGTTTCAGACCACTATTTAATCAGCGAAGAGTTCGTCAGACAGCACGTGTATCTTGTTTTTGTTTGTTGACAGCATACAAAAGAGCACTTGGTGTATGCAGTCATTGAAGCGGAAGCTCAGAATATTTCTATTTTACTGTTTGTGGTCAAGCAAGAAGTGAAGTTTTTATACTCCATTTCCATTCTTTCCAACCAGTTTTCCTCAAGCCACCAACCAGACCCTGCTGGACAAGTTCAAGCGTCAACACGAAGGAAACTCCTACATTGAATTTCCAGCAGTGATGGAGCCAGCTTTCATCATTAAACACTACGCAGGCAAAGTCAAGTACGGAGTGAAGGTCTGTCACCCAGCTGCTCCCCAGCAGTTGCTTTCACTTAAAGCATCTTGTTAGGCTTTGCAGAGATGTTTTGAAGAGGACTTGGCTGGAGAAGAGAAGCGAGCTTGGAGAGGGAAGTGCTTGGTGAAAAGCTCGGCTACAACACACGAGGGGAAGGGGATGGTGGGGATTGTCTTCCTGTTCTCTGCCCTCTTGCATACTCTTGGTATTTGGGGAAGAATTGAGGACGTGCACTGAGGCTCCTGCTGCACCCCAGCAGTGCACTGAAATTTGATATTTCTGGGATTGGTTCACTGAGAGAACCTACTGTCTTTTATTGTTCCATCAGTAGAGTGTACAGCCTACATGAGCACAGGTCTCAGCATCTCAGTGATGCAGGTCATCTAAAATCCCACACAAATGATTTCTGCATTTACCCCACTTACACCCGTAAGTTATTAGCAGGAGGATTTTTGTGAAGATGAGCTTATGCAGGAAACTACACTGGTATTTACAATTGCAGGTCTGTAATTGCACTTTTAATGCAATAGTTACACATGAGAAACTTAAATGGCTTCTCTTTCATGCTTCAGACAGCAGTGCATTGGAATAAAGCATTTGTTTTCTGAAGGTAAAGAGGTGTCTAATACAAAAAGAGAAATAAGGTAGAATCATAGAAACATAGAATCAAAAGGTTGGAAACAGCCTGTAAGATCATCTAGTCCAGCTGTCCTCCCATCACCAGTGCTACCACAAGCACTAAACCAGATCTCGCAGCTCCTCATCCAGACACCTCTTGAACACTGCAGGGACGGCGGCTCCACCACCTCCCTGTGCAGCCATTCCAGTGTCTGACCACTGTCTGAGAGAAAAAGTTCTTCCTTATGTCCAACCTAAACCTCCTCTGGTACAACTTGCGGCCATTTCCTCGGATCCTGTTTGTTGCCTGGGAGAAGAGGCCAAACCCCTCCTCATCACAACTCCCTGAAGTTGTAGAATGCAATGAGGTCTCCCCTGAGCCTCCTCTTCTCCAGACTAAACAATCCCAGCTGCCTCAGCTGCTCCTCATAGGACTTGTGCTCCAGACCCCTCACCAGTTTCGTTGCCCTTCTCTGGACACCTCCAGGGCCTCAATGTCTTTCCTGTAGTGAGGGGCCCAAAACTGAACGCAGTACTTGAGGTGTGGCCTCACCAGTGCTGAGTACAGGGGACGATCACCTCCCTGCTCCTGCTGGCCACACTGTTTCTAATGCAGAAGCATGACTTGAGTTGTTCTGTAGTGCATCTTGCAGAGATTCCTTATTTTGCTCCTTTCTCCGCAGGATTTCCGGGAGAAGAACACAGACCACATGCGCCCAGACATTGTGGCTCTCCTGCGAAGCAGCAGAAATGCCTTTATCTGTGGGATGATCGGCATCGACCCGGTGGCAGTGTTCCGTTGGGCCGTCCTCCGGGCGTTTTTCAGGGCAATGGTTGCTTTTAGGGAGGCTGGGAAACGATATGTTGAGAAGAAAACTGGTAAGTGGGCCGGTTTCCTAACTCTGCTCTTTGCTTTTCACAGCAGCATGAATTTGTTATGTTACTATGGTATTTTAACTAGCCAGCCTGGTTCATTAGGAGTTAATGCTCTGTTAAAAAGCTGAGTAACAGAAATGCATAGATAGCCGATATCCCAAAGTTACACCTACAGGTATGTTTGCAGCAGGATTTTAATGCTCTAAGACCTTCGTTTTACCCCTGCTTCACTTCTTCCTGCGTGCCTGCGTAGGAAGTCCTGAATGATTCAAACAGAAATACAAAAATCAGACAGTAAATTCTTTTTAGCTAGGGTTTCTTTAGCAGTTAGGGTTACATCTACAAAAAAATGGGGATTAATTCCTCCTTAGAGTTTTTCAAGCTGTTCACCCTTCAAGCTGAAAGAGAGCGTGCCCCTGGTCTAGCAAAATTCATTGCTTCACAGTCATGCAGAACCACCAAGCCGTCCTCATGCGGAACACAGGGGCATTAAATTAAATGAGAGTAATGGTGCATCATCATGCTGTGGCAGGCAATACTTGGCTGTGCTTTTAGAACGTTTCTCTGCATTAAAGCAATTTTGGGAAGACGGGTACAAACCATTACTATTAATTTCCGGGCACAAGAGGGCTTGAAATTCATGATGAAATCAGAGCATCAGCAGGGAAAACGCCAGCTGAGTTAAAATTAAGCACGGAGCTGCCCCATTTGTTTTCAGTTGGAAATGTGGTGAGGTGTGCATCAGGGGAGCCAGGGGACAAGGCACAT
Source organism: Phasianus colchicus (assembly GCF_987193195.1). Taxonomy (NCBI): domain Eukaryota; kingdom Metazoa; phylum Chordata; class Aves; order Galliformes; family Phasianidae; genus Phasianus; species Phasianus colchicus. Next base: position 1,736,912 of record NC_143447.1, on the reverse strand, counting down.
CGATAGGGAAGCCGTGCAAGCAGAAAGAATAATTGTCTTGTTCGGGGAGAACAATACCAGCCTTTGGTCAGATCCCAGGAAGTGCAGGAGACAAAACCAGCTTTCAGCTATTGAGTCTGTGCCCTGAGCTGCTCCAAAGGGGCTGAGAGAAAGGGCATTGCTGAGGAACCTGTGTCTGCCTGGCACATCAAGGCAGCACTTGGACATTGGTGCTTTGCAATGCCAAATGGAGGATGGGGGGATGTTTCACGTGTGCAGCCTCCCTGCATGAAGGAGCTTTCCTGAAACTTGACTCTTTGGCACTGGGAGAAAAGTCACCCAAAATACCTGACCTTGAAAAATCTCAATTTGCGTTTTCCTAGCGTTGCCTCTTCACCTTTCATAAATCTCACAAAGCTGAGCTACAGCAAGCTGTTCAAGGGAAGGAAAAATAAGTTAAGGCTCTGAAAGTAAGAGCTCCTGCCCTGCTGGTTGCAAGCCCTGCTTCGCTTCCTCTGCCTCCTGGGAGCAATCGCGACTGCTGTGCTCATCTCTGCCTTCCTGGCCTTCAGTTTGTGCTGTGCCTTGCTTATATCTATGCGTAGATATAAAACAGTCAGGAGGTTTTCAGGCAGTTTTGGAAGACTCAATTCTTGTACCACCTTCTCTTTCTGTGGCAAAGCCAACCAGTTTCCAGCATGGGCTGAGAACAGACTTTCTGGCACTCAATATGTGACAATACAATACAATATACCACTGTATATATATACAGTGCCCACTTTTTTCTTCAAAACCTCTTTTTTTTTTTTTTTTTTTCCTGAGGAAAGAGAAAAAACAAAAACCAGGAACCCTCAAAATGCAGGATAGTTAAAGTTTGTCCTGAACCTCCCAACGTTCCCCAGTGAGTTTATACCCTCAATTTCTGCCTACCTGCATCTTCATGATGTTACCAGATAATTACTGAATTGGGAAAAAGTCTTGAAAATTGACCATTCTGAAGGCAGAACTAAGGGAGTAGTTTACTAAAGTTAATTCCTCTAATGAGGTGAACATTTTCTGCTGGAGAGCATTCCTGGCTTCCCCTCCAAGTGAGAGCTGCGCAGGGGCAGTGACATTGCTCAGAACCCAGCAGAAGACGTAGCTGGTGCAAAATCCCATGTCTTGCAAAATATCCCAAAGCAAAGGGTTTTGGAGGAGGTGCAGCACAGCAGGAGGCTCAGATGGTCTCAAGAACATCCAATATTGACCCTCCTGCTGCTCAAAATAGTGCTGAAAGGCCACAGCTTTGCACAGTGCATCTATGGCAGAAGGCATCTGTGAATTATTGAAGAGCCACTTGGCACTAAAATTACCTGGTAATTGTTCTGGAAAGCGCAGACAAACTGAAGGCAACATATGTTTTAGGTTTATTTTGTTTTTTACCAAACCTCGCTGGCTTTAATTAGCATCATTTGAATGCCTCAGTGCATGTGGATGTGGAGCTTTTGATGACATTACAGTGGGTTAGCAGAGAAAAACCTCACACAAAGAAGAGCCGTGTACATTTACACGAGTGCTGCACGTGTCATAATTTAATGTAATTCTTAAGCAGGCGTGCTGTCCAGCTCTCTGTCTGCTGCTGCTGCTGCAACCTGGCAGTGGGTGTAGCCAATGAGAAGTGACACATCTGAGGCATGATGCTTTTTTCAAGCCTCTTTGTATTCTTTTGTCCTCATCCCAAATTGATCTGAACTGCTTCTACCTGGCTGCAGGCCCGGCTGAGTCCTGCTTGCAATGTCCAGCAGGAATTTCACGAGAAAACCTGCAGCCTGTGCATACGAGCAGCTTTGCAAAATGTGCTCTGCTTTCTTTGTCCGCCAGCTTTTCAGTTATCTCCTCTGTGCCAGCAGTGCCACGCAGTGCTGTGAGCTCCACGCTCTGCTTTAGAAGTGCTGCAGTGGTATCACCCTTTCTTCCTGCAGTGTTTTGGGGGTTTCCCTTTTTCTCCTGGTGTTCTCACAGCACAGCTTTTAGCGACTTGTTCCCTTTAACTTGGAGGCCCGTGGCAGCAAAGCAGCACAGCTGCAAACTTCTGCCCAGGAGATGCTCCCGTGGTGCTGCTCACCCTCCTCAGGTGGGGCACTAATTAGCTGAAGGGTGGACTCTTTCAGTAATTTGGTTTAATTGTTACTATTATTGAATGTATCAGGGAGAATTAAGATAGTTTGGAAGAACTACACGTTAGAACTAGATTTGGTTTTAATGAACTTTGAGGAAAGGAACATTATCAAGCTTTTTAAGAAAGAAATTTGGCTGATTGACACTTTCTGCAGTCTGCTCTGTCAGTGGTATGAATGTATTATGCAAGAAAGCCAGAGTATTTTGCTAGAGAAGACTTAGAAGGGTTGGTGCTGGTCTTACAAATCAGGCTGTTAGGATTCTGAGCTTTCTCATCTGCTTTTTGCTGGATGTGAAGCAAAGTCCTTGCTCTGAGACAGGGCTGGTGTGGCTCTGTGTTCCCATTCAGCCAGCAAGGGCTGCTCCCAGATAAAACGGGACGTACCCCTATCTCATAAACATGGGCAGAGCTAAACCCTGCTGGGTTCTGCTGAGTTGTTCCCAAAGCCAGGCACTAAGGTAAATTAATAAAAATTGCAAAGAAATACTATTTGCCAAATAAGAGTAAGTGCCAGAAATGATCCCCGAGGTGCCACTGAGCAGCGTGAAGTGGTGCTGATGGGGAGTGATAACCCTTGACAGTGTTCCTCTATAAAGTTCAGTCCTTCCTGATGACGTGACGTGTTGGTACAAATGCTTCTGTGTGTGCTGACACAAGGTAACCCCTCAGTGACCCCACCACACAGGAGTGTGAGGCATCTCAGGCTTCCTATTGCCTCAATCCATTCAGCCACAGAGGGGTGCTGCCTGCTTGCAGAGTGTCACCTGTGTCACCTCTCCTCCTCCCTGTGGTTGGAGCTGGACCACAAAGTCCTCCCAGGGATGGCTTTTTCCACCTCGACCCATTCCCAGTTCTGTTCCTTGCTTACAAACAATCCCATCCCAGTCCAATCTCAGTCCTCTGCCCTCGAGGAAGACTAAATCCTTGTCAGTACGAGTGACTTCTGCTTCTGTTGAGTGGTCACTGCCTGAGCAAGGCACAGCACTGGGATGAGCTGGGAGTTTGGGGTGGCCATGCCTGGAAGTGCCTCTCCAGGAAACTGCAGCCAACAGCTGGCAGAGGCACGGAAGGGGTTTTGAATAGACGATAATACAAGATTTGTGTAATCATTTAATATACGTCCAAATAATCTTGGAGCAATTATGGCATTTCTGTGCCCTGGCCAATATGGCAGTGCAGTTGGGATGCCAGCCAACCTCACCGTCCCGCTGCCGTGTCCACTGCCTGCTTGTGGGGTGGCTGAGGTCCCGCTGTGTCCCTGCTGCTTGTGGGCAGAACTGCTACGATGTAGGCGAGCTCTGAGCCGAGCAGCAGAGCTCTGACATCCTTCAGGCAGCTGGCAGCCTTGTTCTTCACTCTTTCCTGATTTCTGCTTATATAATCTTTCTCTTCTCTCCATTTTTTTGTTTTGTTTTTATTTTACTTCCCAAGGGCATGATGATGCAGTGCCATGTGCGGTTTTGAAAAGTGTGGATAGTTTTAGCTTTCTCCATCACCCAGTTCACCAGAGGAGCTTAGAGATCCTGCAGAGATGCAAGGAGGAGAAGTACAGTAAGGCTCCAATCCCGCCCTTCTCTCTGATGCCGCACTCACACGGAGGAAATGGAGATCAGGTGCATTCGGCGTAGGAAGGGTGGAATCACCCAGCAGCCCTCCGGGCCATCCTGCTGGCTGCCAAAAGGTGTTTGGATTCCATCTGAAATCAATAGGAGAGCAAAAACAAAGGCATATCCACGTCTCTTGAGACGTTGGGTGGTTCTGCTGAGTCTTTCCCTCAGTCTCCACGGGCTATACTCACAAAACATTTGGCATTATTTTAACAGAGCAAGCAGGTAAAGATGCACTTGGTCTCCGTTTCTTCCCCCTCACTCCTTTGTCACGTGATAAACTAGTTCTGCATGACAACATGGATATCCTGCCCATGCTACTAATTCCCAGGGCTGTGCTGTGTGGTGGGAGGAGAAGGGAGGCTGCAGGGAGCGTGCCCTCCTGCTGCAGGGCTGCCAGCAGCACCGCATGCAGCATCACCCAAGGGGCCACTTCCAGCTGCACGCCCTGCAGCGTCAGTCAGAGCCTTAGGAATGGCCTCACTGCTTTCAGGGAGTGATGCAAAGCCTGCAGGTGAACCTTCAGAAGGGTCTGCATACGTGTATGCATTTCATGCTTGCAGCTTGAGATGTGTCATTTCATGCCATTGTTCTCTTCCTTCATTTTGCATAACAAAGCTTACAGAAAAGAGCATGACTGTATGCAGCCAAGGGCACATTTGCTGCCCCAGCTGCTAACGTTGCCCTCATGCAACTTAGGCAGAAGTGCAAAATACTGGGATTTGTTTCTGCAGAAATGGGCATGGTAAGTACAACACTTGGATGATAACTCCACAAATATGCATTTCCTGCTAGGAACCTCAGATCAGATTTCTCTGCTTCCTGCAGCGTAGCATTGGGGGAGCAGAGGAAGTGCTTTAATTCTTATTTTAGACTTCTGTCTACCTACATTACTTTTCCTGCAGCTTCCCACTGTACTTTTATTACTACAAGGAAGCACAATGCAGTGACACAAACACAGAAGTAGATTTTCTGAAGTGTTAAGTGACCTTACTGAAAACAATTCTAATTGCAGGTAAAGATGTGTAGGTTAGCTCAGCAATGTGGGAAGTTTGGGGGGTTTTAATTTGCAGTTTGCATAAGAATGAGGACAGAATTCGTAGAGCTGCTTTGAAACACAGCCTTAATTTAGTGTCAGGCAAGGAAGTTCCATATATAAGGCTGCTGAGCTCAGTGCTTTGAAGCCCGGCTTATTATTATGGCCTGATCTGCTCCCATGGGGCATGCTTCCATAAGCTGTTCCCCAGGTTTCATGTCTTTGACAGCTTAAGCTAGGATTGAAGCACATACAACATTTGGATGTTGAATTGACCGCATCAGTGGGCACTGAGGGTGAAGGTGCTCGGCCTGGGGTTCCTCTGTGGTGTTCCAAAGCGTGGGGGTGAACGTCTCAGCTCAGCCCCATGTCTGTGCTGGCTGGTGTTCATGGGCAAAGTGGGCACTGTTTGAAGTTCTTTGCTGTGAAAACATGTGGTAAGCATAATCATTCTTTGTGAAACCACAGCTGAAGAAGAGGAAATAGATTTGGGAGATGGGAATAAAATTATTCCCGAAATATAAAATACATCAGCCTGCATTTGAGCTGGGTGCAGAGAACAAGAAGGCTTCTTGCACTGCTGTGTTTTGGCATGCAGTGTATTACTGCATGCAGTTTCTTAATCCATATTTCTTATACAACATTCTCTAGGCTGTACACAAAGTGGTTAAATCTAAAACTTTTTGCCATTTGTTCATAAAAAGCCCTCTCTGTTCCCTAGAAAAGGGGCTACATCACTATGGCACCTTTCATTTGGCTTTGGTATGTACGAATGTCTCCTTTTAAGAGCCAAGTGATGGCACGATGCAGTCTTTTTGGTATTCCTGAAGCAATCCTCCTCAACTCAGCTTCTATCCTTGTGCACCGTAATTTACATTCATCAGAAAGTCACTTGGGATGTGTGAGTGGCAGAGTTACAGTGCAGTTGTAATGCAGCCTGTAATGCATTCCTGGGAGCCTGGAATAGACATTTCCTTTTCCTGATGGAAGCAAGGTGTGATTGCAGTGATTTTGAACAACCTTGTCTTCACAATTTCACTCTGACCTGTTCCATTGGGAGGCATGGACAGAAGGAAAATCTGTGCAACACTATTGAAAGTCCATTGTTCATCATCACCTGTTTACATGGGTGGATAGTGATAGGACAAGGGGGAATGGTTTTAAACTGAGACAGGGGAGGTTTAGGTTGGATATGAGGAGGAAGTTTTTCAGCCAGAGGTGGTGAGGCACTGGAACAGGTTGCCCAAGGAGGCTGTGGATGCTCCATCCCTGCAGGCATTCAAGGCCAGGCTGGATGTGGCTCTGGGCAGCCTGGGCTGCTGGTTGGCGACCTGCACATAGCAGGGGGTTGGAACTGGATGAGCATTGTGATCGTTTTCAACCCAGGCCATTCTGTGATTCTATGATTGGAACTGGTCACCAAACACTCCAAGCAGAGTGCTGTAAGTTAGAGAAGCCCTCTGCATGTGTACATGCAAGCATCCAAGCATGGGTAAAAAAAAAAAAAGTAATAATAAAAAATGAAGAGGGAAGAGAATGTTTCCCTGATGAGAAATGCAACCCAAAAAATGCCTTTGATGGCAACAACGGAGATTTTAAAGAGAGTTTTAAACTCTAGGCATGGCTAAGCACTAAAATTATTATCTGGTTCTCTATGGAACATCATCAGAGGTAGAGATTGCAAAACCTCCTGAGCAGGAATTGTTTAATCGTGAGCAAAAATGACAAACGTGTGCAGGGAATCTGCTATTGCTTCTTCCTACTCAGTTACAAGCTATCTCTTAGGCTTCTTCCTTTTCATTTTTTTTCCAGTTTTATTCTGCTACAGAAATGTCAGAGTGAGGGGGCATACAGTTCCCATGTTTAAGTCAGCACTGCGATGTTTCCTGTCTCACAGCAGACATGTCAACACACTTTAAAATTGCATGACTATTTTCTTGTCAAATTGAGGCTTACTGACTCTAAGTAGCTGTGTTTTAGAGGCTTGAAAGCTATTTTGTTTCCTACAAAAATTGCCTTCTGTCTTCTTAAATGCTTGGTTACAAAACATTTCCACTTTGGGGAAGGTAACTGATGATACTTTTGCTTCTGTAACCACGTGCGATGACTTCCTTGGCTATCTATTATTCACGGTCCTCTAGATCTGCCCATCTCGAAGGATGCAGCTTCAGTAACACCTCCCTGTGCAGTGCACATCCACATCCCTTTATCTGCAAGAAGGGAGGAAGCATGGAAGGCATACGTTACCCTGTCTCCAAGCACCTTATTCAAACCCAGGTGTTGTGGCTGCCCCACCAGGTGCAGAGCATATCTTATGGCTTAGGAATATTTTGGACATGCAGGAAGCAGTGCCCGGCGTCACAGCAGTTCTTCCCTTGTCGCTTTTGCTTACGAGCTGGGACACCGTGTCCCTAACACAGCGTGGGAGCGTGGGAGGGAGAGCAACACATTGAGCAAACAGTGTTACTCACAGGGGTATGACTTGAGGGCAGAGAGGCACGACGTTGACAGCGATGGGTACGTTGGCATCCTTGGCACCTTGTTTGTATGGGCAGCATGTGCTGTGACATGTACATCCTCCTTCTCACCGTAGTCAGCACTGAGCTATGGCTCTGCTAATTGCCTGCTGGTGAGAAGCCAGGTAGAAACTCCCCTCTCCATGTGCTGCTGTAGGTATTACTCGGAAAAGCCCGCGGACGCCGCTCTCGGATCTGCAGGGAGTCAATACCATCAATGAGAGGAGCCAGCGGTAAGTGTCCTGCTTCCACAGTGCCATGGCAAGGAGGTGTGGGATGGGAGAATGCTATCTGCTGCTGTTAATGACTGTGTTAATGGTTTTCCCACTGCGCTTATTAATTTTGTCTTCTCTTCGTTCTTTTGCTGCCATGTGATTACATCTAAATATCTTAACTTACAGTAGGCACAGGAAGCAGCTTTACTCAGCCCCAAGGCAGTGCTTGTAGGTGGTGTGATGTGCAGAGTGGTCAGAAGCGTGCAAAAAAAAAAAAAGAATGAATGTGCCAATATCATGGGGAAAAAAAAAGCAGACGTTTTTCTGAGGCAGAAGTAGAGATGATGTGTTTGTGTGCAAGCAGTGTGATTGATGGTGTGGGTGCTGCTGGCTGTGCAGGACCAGGGGAGGTCTGAAATTGTAACTGAGCAAATGTTTGCTGCTTGTTGGGGGAAAATACGGGACGTCTGGTGACTGGAATGTCTCTCAGAGCACAGGGGATCTTCTACTTCCAAAGTAATGTTACAGTGTGTGCACTTTGAAGGAAATTCAACTCGTATGGTTATAGATACAGTCCTATTTTTTATCCTTCCTTGAAGGTTGTGGGCATTCAAGCACCTAATTCGATTTTGCTGATTGAGAGTTGGTTCTGTGCTTTCTGGCACAGATCTGTGCCTCTTTGGCCAAAGTTTCTCCAGATCTTCAAAAGAATTAAGCTTCTGGTGAAGCAAAATGTCTTCATTCCAGTGGGGACTCTGGGTGCACATACCCACCTTTTCCACAGCTACTCTTGTATTGTCCTTCTGCAGATGCCAGAAATTCTGATTATTCAGATAGCATCTCTAGGGAGGTATGGTGCTTCCCTATTCCCTCTGAGCGTACATATTTGGGCACTGGGCAATACATGATCAGTGTACCTTTAGCTCCCAAAGTTATTGCTTGGAGCTGCAGATATCCAGCTGCAACTTCGTGGCTGCTCTGATTTCCATGAGAAGCAAAGAACGAGTCGAGGAGATGCTCACCGAACACCGTGATGCCTGCATCTCATTGTTGGTTTTTTTGTGTGTGTGATGCAAAATATTCTCTAAGTACGTTATTAAATCTCTGATTTAGTGGCCTTAAGCCAAATGTGCAAGATAGAAATTAGATTAAAAAAAAAAAGGAGCAGTATATAGGGGAACAAAAATCCACAGATGTCATCATGCCCCTTTCTTTCCAAAAGAGGCAGACAAGGCTGGTGCCTCCAGAAGTGACTCCTCCTCACTTCTCTGGTTGCACAGGTTTTCCTAAAAGTGATGTAACATGAAACTTTGTCCCAGCAAAGTTCTTGATGGGGAGATAAGAGGTGTTGTGAAGTTTCTCCAACTGCCATCTCTCAGCAGTCCAAAGGAGGATGCTTATTGAAAGAAAAGCTTGAGATGGGGTGGTGGTGCTTGGAGAACATCAGTTAAGTGAGATGGCATTTTTCTGGTTGTATAGCTCCGACTTCAGGGCATGCCAGTAGGGCAGGTTGGGCTGCCAGTATTTTCATAGCCCAAAACATTTTAATTATCTGGAGTCCTTGATAGTACATCTTGTAAAGGCAGGGAAACTCCTACTGTCTCACAGAACACGGAAGATGAATGTGTTTATTCCTTTCTGTCGAGGTTCAGCCTGTGGTCAGCTGTATTTATTTGGCTTAAAACAAGTCAGGACATCACACAAATTCCCATAAACAGCCAACATCAAGGGTAGTGTCTGCTGTGTCTTCCTTCCTTCATCCTCAGCAGTTGTATCCTAAAAATACTCAGGACAGACCTCTATTCCTGCTACACCTCTGCTGTAACTGGCACAAATGTGGTTTTGAGAGTGCTTTCCCCGTGTTTCTCTTGGTGTGGTGACTCAGTAGCATGGTCTCTAATCTTGGCATCGTTGGGCAACGCAACCTTGGGCATCACTGGGGACTGGTCCCACTTGTCCTTTGTGCCCCTGCCTTCTGAAAGCCCAAAGCACAGTGTGAGCTCTCATGTCTTTAAATCCCAGAAGGCACTTTTGGAGTAGGCGTGTGATTTTTAATACCTTTCACTGTGAATAATTTTGATCTGAAGAGTCATTAATTATGCTTTCTAAATGTAGGTTTTGCTTTTAAGTTGCTCTCGTCAAAAAAAAAGAAGGGGGATATGCAGAGATAAGGATAACACCTATAGGAAAGAGGTTTGCTGTAACAGCCCTGTGGTTGAATTGTCCCTCAGTTCAGAAGTGTTGAGCCAACAGATAGGCTGGTGAGTGATTTACAGAGCTAAATGAAACAGAGGAATTCTCTTTTCAAGCCATCTCACCATCATGTGGTGGCTGATAAGTCTGTGTTGTACAACTCCCAGGATAGCCCGGGGCTCTCTTCAAAAAGCAAATTTCAAGCATGACATCATGCAGGAAGGGATGGGGAGGGCCCAGCAAGCTTCTGATCTCAGAAGAAAGTGACCGTGTGGTTCCCACATGCTGGGATGGCAGCTGGAGGAAACCAGGCTTCAGCAGAGCTCGGGAAGCCAGCACGCCTCGGAACTGCCTTCAGCAGCCACTGAGTAATGAAAGCCATGCCACTGCTAACCAGAACCGCTTGGGCTGTCTGCTTTCATGCAGCAGAAACTGTTTTATGTTCCTTGATGTTGGCGCAGCATGCAGGGAAGCAGGTGTTGATCAGTCTGTTTTGAAGCAGTTGGTTTTGCATGGTGAGATGATTGACTTCCAAGTACCACAACAGCTGTGTCCATCACTGTGTGCACATATTCATCCCAAAGTGTCTGTAGTAAATAGAGATGGTTGGTCTTTTTAAATCTGCATGAGAATGTATAGGGTTTTCTCTTCTTTAGTCTCCTTCAGAGCCCATATCACCACATTCTTATTCAATTCTGAGTTACAGTTGGCTGAATTAATGATGGGTTGTGGGTCCTGAAGGTGGCCATTGAGGGTTAGTGGAACTGGTTCAGGCAGTGTTTTTTTCCCCTGCAAGCAGGAGGGTTTGGGACCGTGGCTGTGAAGGTGGCCTGCAGACATCACTGGAATTCAGGCTTCTCTGTGGCCTTCCTTGGATCGAATGGGCTGCTTAAAAAAAATGAGATCCGGAGGCACTCATCAAGGGTTTGCTTTGCTGTGATTCATCCTTTCTTTTAATAGCAGTACACGTCAAAATACTAGGAATGACTTTTAAAAGCATTGCAGCAAGGCAGTGAGGGGACTTGAATCTTTATGCTGTCTCACTCCAAAGATTTGGCTATGAGCTTTGAACTGGCTGCATTAACAACTCTTTTTGCTTAGCGTTTTCTTTCTATTGTGGCACTTGATCTTTCACTTCTTCCAAAGCATAAACCACTGTGTTCTTTGGCATCTTCATGACCAGAAGACTGATGCTGCCATACTGGTGCCCTCCATGACCCGGCTCTCTTCCTGTTCTTTTCCCATCTTTCTGAAATATCTCTGGGGTTCTGCAGACCCCACATCCCTCCTTAGACCAGTGTTATTTTGTATGACAGTTTCTGCAAGGCTGGCTGAACCATACGAAAGTATTGCAGCCCAGGGAGATGCTTTGCATGATCCCAGGCACTGGAAGGAGGCTCCTCTTGGCCTCCTCAGCAGCCCTGGAGGTGATTTTGCCTTGATGTGAAGCTTTGTGGAAGCTTTTCCTTCCTGTAAGGGAGGACTGTGATTCCTCTCTTCCTCCTCCTGCAAGCCAGGGCTGCAGGTGAGCCGCATTCCTGGGTACCAGCACAGCTGTGCTCCGTGGCAGAAGGGAACAAACTGGGGAAGTGATTCTGATCTTCCACCTTAGGAGATGGCATTGTTTATTAAGTAAATCATCTCAACACTTTATTCTGTCGTAGAACCATCGTTTGTGTCTATTCCATCTGTCCTTAAATGTGTCTGACTGCCCTGTTTGGGTTTCAGGGATGCCTTTGCTGTTGGCTGGAATGGCCGGATGGGGATGCGGCACAGCAGGCTCACCAGCCCCAGCTCCTTCCTGGACAAGGATGGGATATTTGTGAACGCAACTAACAGCAAGCTGCTGGAAAGGGCCCACGGCATCCTCATGTCAGTACAAAAGGAGGGGATTTTGGCTTCGTTCCTGGTGTATAATGAGCAATATGGGTAATAAGAGGAATGTAAATAGCCAAAACAAGCAAAAAAAAGATCAGTTTCAAGTGGGCTTGGACACAGTTGGGTCAAAACGACCCCAGTATGTTTTATATATCTGAGTTATTCATCCCTTATCGTTCATTTGTAATGACATACAGTAAAGTGGTACGGGGAAGTGAGAGAAGGAATGAATCTCCTGGTCAAACCAGTCTAAAGAGATGACAGTGATGTTATGCAGTAACATTTTTTAACGTGATATCAAAGTTTCCATTACAAATTAGATGTGGAAATGATGCGGGTGAATCACACTGCAGCCTGATGTGGAGTTTCAGAGAGCATCACCCAGGTGGTGTGAGAAAGCAGGATGGTCCCCGTGCTGCCCAAATTAGCCCTTCATTTCTGATGTAAGAATGCACTGTGATTGAGTACCTTCCTCTCAGCTGTGGAGCTGAATCCGTATGAGTTGTCAGCATGCAGAGGGAGCCTCATTTCAGGTCAGGTTGTAGGAAGGAGTTGCTAAATGGAATTTTGCAGGGCTTGGTTCATACCCTCCAATGTTTTTGAACCTTACTGTCTGTACTGTGTCACAGTAAAGAAAAAAGAATTGTGTTCCTTAATGGCAGAAGGAGAACTGTTCTGTTGTAGTGTAACACACAAATTATTCTGCAGTTACACAAATGGATTAATCTGAGCCATTTATTGTCTCCCCAGGCGAAATAAGAACTGCAAAGCCAAACCCAACCTCCCAAAGGTGAGAAGCAGCGTTTTGACCTTGCTGGTCCCAGGTTAAGGCTGTGGGTGCAGTGCTGAAATGCTGATGTGTGTAAGAAAGATGGCTGGGGTTGCTCTGGGGCTGCTGTCATCTCTGCTCTGTTTGGGGCTCATTAGTGTCTGTAAAACCAACGGATTTCAGCCCTGGTTTGTGCTGGGGGAGGTGTGTGTGAGCACTTGCATCCTCCTTTTCAGACCTGCTTGGGCTCTTTCTTTCCTCCTCCTGGGGAGGGGTGTGTGTACATGCTAGGGAAATACGATAACTGCATCTCTAAAAAGAGCAAGTAAGTTATGCAGAATGGCTGTCACCTGATAAGCAAAGTGATTTTCGTGATGCCTGCACAGTTTGGTCTTAAAAACAATCTTAGCAGTTGATCATTTCTGCCATACCTACAGCATGGCTGCATTCTATGTGAGTCCTGCAGTCCCTGTAGTCTTCTAATGGCAATAAATTAACTCTTCATTAATAGTGGATGTAGTGTGTGTGATGAAGTGACCATTTCATAGCAGTTAGAAGGAAGGAGGTTTTCAGTAGGTTTTGTGGACTGATGCCTTTTTTTGGCCTTGGCAGTGCTGGCTCAACTGAAAGAAATTCTCCACTGGCTTTTGCACTGTGTCAGTGTGCCAGTCCTCCCTAGGACTTCCTCGTACCCCCCATCCTTACTCAGGAGATTCTGAGGTCCTGCTGGCAAGCACGTGGTTTCCATCTACAGTTTCCTGTTCACAGGAATGAAGCCCCTGGACTTGCTAATTATGGCTGATGGCTCATTTTCTATATGCATGTGATGAATTATTTGTAGCGGTCACAATTCAAGTTTGTTGTTAAAATGCCATGAAAATAATAGACAAATGGTCGACTTTCCAGTGATATTTATGTTTGTCTGCAACCCCACTTTAGTGTCAGAGAGACAAACTTCCCATGCTCAAAGAAGCCTTTGGCAAGAACTAGGAAGCCAAGCAGGTCATATGTTTCAAGCCATTCCCTGATGTTTTCTATGGAGATGAAATAGGGTGGTTACTGTAAGGAAGCCCTGCAGGGCATGTAAAGGGTTATAGCATGGCAATAAGTTCTAGTTATGTTTATAGAGAACGAAATCTGTCTTTTCCACAGCACATGCTGGATGTGAAGTCCCTCAAGCACCTGACCAACCTGACGCTTCATGACCACATTACAAAATCCCTTCTCCATCTCCATAAGAAGAAGAAACCGCCCAGCATCAGTGCCCAGTTCCAGGTAATGCAGCACTCTGCCTTGGTACAGATGGGTGATAAGCCTGCACTGAATGAAAAGCAAATACGTTCCAGCTTCACCACTGTTTGTTCAGGATGTGAGCTCAGCTCAAGATGATGCTCCAAGACAGCAGAAGTGGGATGTGAGGATGAGCTGCAGGACAGAGATTGTCACCTGCTGCAGAAGGGGATGGGAAAAAAGGCAGTTATGTCAGGGTAAAACCAATGGGCAAGGCATCAGGGAAAGCCTTGTGCTGGGGGGATTGATGCTGGTCTCTTTCATGCCTGTGATTTTTTTTAAGTGCCCTCATAGAGAGGCACCTCATCAAACATTTACGTAGCGTGCAGCTGTGTGTGTGCACAGCCTGTTTTCTGGCTCCTTGCTTTCAAGGCAATCACATCATCTTGTTTTCTCTGCTGAATCCAGAAAGCTAGTCAAATTCTGCTATAGGATTTTAAAGTGTTCTTTTGCTTAGGTTCAACATTTAACATTCCATCTGTTTTCAAGTCAGGTGGAATGTGAATTTTGATTGGTGCAAAAATGTCAAAATATTGCTGCATTATCTCAAGGCGTGCAGAGGAATTCAGAGGAGGATCAATACAGCATTTGTTGTGATGGCAGCACTGTGTGCCAGCCAAGCTTCCCTGGGAATAGCCACAGCTAAAGTAATGCTCAGATGTGTGCATCAGGGCTTGGGAATCGGTGCCAGTCACATGCACAGCCATGTGGTTGTGTTAGAATGCAGCACTTCACTTTTAGAGAAATGCTTTTCTGGGAAAGTTTGACTTGTTTTTTACTTTTAATTTTTGAGACATTGGTCATTTTTAGAGTCTTCATGCATGGGTGTGGATATGATCAAGTAATTTTATATATATACATATGTACACACATATATGAACACTGTATATATAAAATGAAGAATGCATATGTATGTATATATTTAAAGCTCAGTCTGGACTAATGGTTAAAATAAATGTCTGCAGGGTTTAATTCATAAGTAATTTATACATTTGGGGGGGCTGAATTGGGGGTGTCTTCCTGACACCCATCTGTCCTTCAGATGTAACGTGAAGGAGTGCAGGGCTGAGGTTCCTGTACAACTCCCAGCACAGAGGAGCAGCAGAGCTCAGGGTGCTGTGAAGATCCCCCCCATGCATCAAAGCAGAGCCTTCACACAGCTCCTGTGCTTTCTGACACTGCAGCACTGACCTGGCAGCATCAGAGCAGTGCATACAGCTCAACCTCTTTTATTTAAATGAATGAAAGCATATTGCAGTGTGCTGGCTCCTGGTGCTTCTGCTTGCTCCTCCTCGAAAAGAATGCTGGGCACTCCAGCCCTGATTTCATTTGCACTCATAAGGGTGAAATGTTTTCTCCAGGGAGCAGCTTGGTGCTGGCTGCAAGATGGCTTTTTATCAAGAGCAAGCTAATAAAATTGCAGAGCGTGGAACTGGGTCAGCGACAGGAAATACAAATGTTTCCCATCACGGGGTTTGTCCATTGCTGTGTTTTTTAGATAAATGCTGCCTTGTGGCCGGTGCCTGCACAGGGAGCTCACAGCTGCTGTGTCTCGTATTGATTTTAGCCGTGCTTGAAGTTATGCTGCAAAATAGCTCTGAGTCATCGCTGCCCGGATTAGGGGATGCTGCAAGAGCAGCGATGGCGCTTGCTTCAAAACTCAGGGCAGATTTATACCAGCTCCCCTCCCAGCCAGCTCTCTGTGCTGCGATGTTGGGTTGCACCCTGCAGGGCTGGCCCTGGGGAAAAGGCATATGAGCTGGGGGTGGGCAGCAGAGCGGGGCAGGGAGTTAATCCAGGAGCCTCACAGTGCTTGGGGCAGGCCAGATGGTAGTGGGATGCACGTGGAAGGGGGACCATCTGCTGTGAAGAGCAGCGATCTGAGCTAAAAATCCCCTGTCCCTTTGCCTTCCTGTGCTGTGCAATTGACTGTGCCCACCAGCTGGGCTCTGCCCTGTCGCAGCCCCCCAGCACCATGGCTGCTCCGTGTCCAGCTGCACCACACGTGGGTGCCTCATCAGCCCCACTTCCCCAGGTCCTGCGTGTAGGCAGACATTGATTAACATAAAAGGCTTCCCCTAAGGATGGCTTCAAAAGGATCGGAAGCTGTTCTGCAAGCCAATCTTCAGATGAATTACATCATTCCAGCATTATGCACTTGTGCGCACAGGTTTATGAACATGCATATCCATAAATCCATAGCTATATGCAGTATATATGCAACAGAATATCTTCTCAATAACGGAGTTTTAGGGCTACTAAAATCAGGTCATTGCCACGAGTAATCGGCTCTGGAGCACGTTATTAATACCACGTCAGTCATGTGCTCTGCAATCAGAGACATCCAAAGCATGTAGAGGGCACATAAAAGAAATACATCCAACGCAGAGTGCAGCAGAGGAGTCAGCTCAGCCGCAGTGACTCATGGACTGTGTGTGCTCTACTCTAAAGCAGTCAACGCGTTATTTCCAAGAGTTTGTGCTTTGCTGCAGGATTTGCAGGTTGGAGCATGAACTGGATGACATCCCATCAGAGTGGTTGGATGCAGCAGTGATTGGAACACCAGGTCACTTCTGTAATTTACACTTGTAATAGTAGCACAGAAATGAAGGGAAACAGAAATGCAGTGAAATCTCTGTGTCAGAAGTGTGGCAGAGCCTTGAGTCTCAGTGACCACAATTGTGCCTTTCAGCAGGCAGTATGAGCAGAGAGATGCCATCTTTGGGACGACCTTCATCCATTGCAGTTGGACTTGATGGTCTTTAAGGTCTTTTCCAACCTGAGCAGTTCTGTGATTCAAAACAGTCTGTGAAATGTTTAGGCTTTAAAAATCTGTAAATTCAGTGATTTGACATAATGGGAGTTCACTCAGCAAGAGAGACAGGCAAGCTGTGGAAAGCAGTTATTGGAGAAAGCTGTCAGGTCTTCCTTTTGCAAAACCATCATCAAGAATTTTTCTGTGCCAGTAGCAATGATCTCAGACTTAAAAAGTGGAATGATTTCTGACAGATGAAAATGTTTGTGTGTTAGAAACATTGGCAGTCATTGGGTGCACAGGGGGCAGGTCATTGTGTCCCACTTGTGTCTGTGCATGGCTCATTGGGGTGCAGCAGGGGTGACTTTGGATCTGCTGGTTGATTTGGGAAAGTCGAAGCGGGGGTCTTAAAGAACAGCGTGAGAGTTGTGTTTCTGCAGAGGCCTTGAACAAACAAGCTTACTTTTCTCTACAGAGCTTCTCTGTAGCCATTCAGTTGGGTGTGAAGATGGAAGCAGCCAAGTTGTATCAATGTGAGATGCTCATTTCGGGGAACTGTTTGCCATCTGCCTAGTTAACTCACCATTTGTTTGAAGTTTTGTTTTGTGGCTTCACTGCATGTTTTCTCATTGTTCTTCATGCTGTTTTCCAACTGGAGATGTATTCCCTGTTGCAGGCATCACTCAACAAGCTGATGGAGACCCTTGGCCAGGCAGAACCTTATTTTGTCAAGTGCATTCGATCCAATGCCGAAAAGGTAAACCCTGTCTGTGAGATCAATGCTGCTAATGGTGTGATTGCAAAACCCACGTTCTCTCATGCAGAACTTGTTCTTTCTCTCTCTTTTTGGAGATTAATCAGTCCACTGCAAACCTTTAGAGCGTTAAGGTTTTGGAAACAGATCCTTCTAGAGTACAGCCACGAGGTGGGGAAGGAAGTAGTGAAGCGGACTAGAGTTGGGTTTTAGTTCCTGATCTTCTGCTTAAAATCATCTTGGAAATACTTTGTAAATATGTAATTTTTTATTTTTTTAAAAATAGAAACCCAAAGCCAGGTTGGGGTTTTAAGATATTTGTACCTTCTTCCAGAATAAGCCACGCTAATCAGACTGATTCAGTGATAAAGGCAAATTTAAGAAATGTGATGTAAGGATTTGTTTGTCTCCTGGGCTAAAGATCTTCAGTTTAAAAAGAAGGTTGTAGGAATATTTTTTTCATATATTAATCCTGAGTCTTATCCAGGTGGTTAAAAATACGAAGTGAGGCATCATTGCTCCATCTCACTGTGCTGATTGACTGTGCTGTTGATGGGGCTTTCTTAGTCAGCTCAGAGGATCCAAAAACCCCTTCTCTGTAGCTTTCTGTCTAGTTAGATGTATGAAACTCTCCATCTGATGGCTTTGTAGGAGCAAACAGGGTTCAACCCTGCTGCCATGAGTGTGGTTTCTGGGGACCCATGTTGCCCCTCGTCATCGTTGCCAGTTCTCTTGTCCTGCTGATGTGCTACACGTGCTGAACCCATTGACCCACCCACATGCTCAGAAGTCTCCTCAGGTGCTCGGAGCTCAAGGAAACAGTTGCTCATGGTTGGCCTCCTTTTCACTTCCAGCTGCCCCTGAGGTTCAACGACAGCCTGGTGCTCCGGCAGCTGCGGTACACAGGCATGCTGGAGACTGTTCGCATCCGCCAGTCGGGATACAGCTGCAAATACTCTTTCCAGGTTGGCTCAAATATTTTTGGTCTTTCAGCACTTTTCTCATTGTTATCGCAGTTGTCTGAGTGTTGCTGGCTTGCAAGTGTGGTTGTGTTTTTATAAACAATGAATGTACGGCTTTGGATGACACTGGGAAGGGAGTACTGGTGGGCGGTTTTGCTAAGCTGAACCAGACCAAAGACTACAAGTCCCTCTGCAGTCATCATTATGGTTTTGGAAGAAAAGAGCTTTATTTTTTCACAGTACACACAGTGTATTTTCATAACACGTGCAAAATCACTTCTACAAATCTATATCCCTTCTTAGTGATAATGGGAGGTTCAGACTGATGATGGCTGATTCCTGTCGGAGCTTTAACAGACTGAGTCACAAGGTGTGAGTTAAGGTTTGGGTTCCTTTAGCTCCCTATTAAAAACAATATAAATGTATATTGGAGATTCCTGCTTTGTGTGACCCACCCAAATGACAAAGATCCTTCTCTTATGTCTAATACCATAGGGCACTGAGCAGCTTTTTGGTGCCCATTACTTTTGATTCATCAGGAGAAGCATTTTCCCCATTCTTTCAGCAGTGGCTGCGTCCCATCATAAGGCTGAGTGGAATGCTTTAAGTCATTTAAGGGTTATCCAACTTGTCGTATTCTCTGTTTTTCCATATTTTTGCCAGCTTTAATGCACATGTCAGTTCTTTCATGATTTGCTGTTGCCAGTTTGTTTCCTGCTGGCAGCTGCTTTTGGCCAGATGTCATGTTCTGTGCAGCAGCTGTTTGGAAAGGAGGACTGCTCGGGGTCTTTTTGCCATGAGGATGGATCGTGGCATTACTTGGGGGGATCATTCCTGATACCTCTACTCTGAGTCCTCACAGCAACAACCCTTGGAGCAGTCTCTTCCCTGTGATGCTTTGCAGATTCTGGTCACTCCCTTTTGTAGTGGCCATTTTTGAGGATCTGCAGCATTTTTGCTCGAAATGAGCTCGCACACTGTGCAGTCTCTCCTCCCACACTGGGAGATGTTTGAATGTCCCTGGGCTGCTGCTTTGATGTGCTTCCTGTGCAGTTTTAAACCACAAATGATGGAGGGAACTCAGTACTTTCCAGTCTGTAACATTCCATCTATCCTCTGCACTTGGACAGGTCCCCTTTCGTGTGGCCAGCGGAGGAAAACCCAGTTACTTCTGCAAAAAGATGACACAGCAGTACCCACTTAACCCAGTCTTAGTGTTTGGTTTTTTGCCTTTTCAGGACTTTGTGAACCATTTCCACGTCCTTCTGCCACAAGGAATCAGCCCATCTAAGCACAATGTCCATGATTTCTTCAGGAAAATAAAACTCAATCCAGACAATTACCAAGTTGGAAGAACCATGGTAAATGTTTTTCTGCTTAAGATAAAGATATGCCTGCATTTGTGCACAGTTATGTTAGCACCTTTGTATATTTTTTTAACTAGTGAAAATATTTTCCTTCTGTTCATCAGAAGCTAATGGTTTAAGGGACCCTTTTAATGTTGTTAATACAAAATAGAGAGGATCGTTGGTGTCTTCTTTTGACCAGGTCACAGTGGTCAGGTTATAGGAAGGTAACCTTCAAAACCCACGTGTGTGCAGGCAGCTCACTGTTGTGATTCTGTCTCCCTAGAAGGGAAGGCAAAGGCTCTTTGATTCATGCCTGGTGCTTTTATTTCCCAGGTTTTTGTGAAGGAGCGTGAGCGGCAGCTTCTGCAGGACCTGCTCCATCAGGAGGTGCTGCGCAGGATCATGCTGCTGCAGCGCTGGTTCCGCAGCATGCTCTGCAGGAGGCAGTTCCTGAACATGAGGCAGGCAGCAGTGATCATACAGGTAGGTGGCAGTGCCTGGCTTCATCACAAACACTTCCACGAATCCTGCAGATACAGCTCTGGCTCCCAGGCTGCAGCTGGAGAATCTGATGTATAAAATCAGTTCCCATCTCCTAGGGAAGAACTTAGCATCAGAAGGGTGGTAGTTTGGGTATGGGAGAGATGGAAAGATGGCATAAAGGCATGTGCTATCCAGTTCCTAAACCATTGCCATTTCAAGAAGCTGTTTTTGCTCTGCTTGCTATGTTTGCAGAGATTCTGGCGTAGCTACCAGAGCCGAAAGCAAGGCAAGCCATCACCGGACCCACTCGTGCTCAGCAAAGCTGCAGTTGTGCTCCAAACCCACTGGCGAGGCTTCGTGGAGAGGAGGAGGTTTCTGCAGATGCAGTTTGCAGCCCACCTCATCCAGAGCTGTTGGAGGGAGCACCTGAAGCGGAGGCACGAGGCGGCCACCAGCATCCAGGCAGCCTGGCGGGGGCACCGCGCTCAGCAGCGGTACAGAGCCAGCAGGCGTGGGGTGCTCTGTTTGCAAGCAGCATGCAGAGGATATTTAGCGCGACAAAGGTAATGTTGGTCTTTGAATCAGTGAGTAAAGAAAGAAATGCTTTCTGATAGCGCCCAGTAGGGAAAGAGGTGGCTGATGTGAATTCTGGCACTGCTTATACCAAAGCGACATGCACATGATGGTGTCTCTTCGTAGCGTTGCTGGTGCTGCTCCACTCTTCCCTGATCCTTCCTTTGTCTGCACTTTCTAACAGTTCAGTTAGCTGCCTGTCTTACTTCTAGACTAAGCAGAGCCTATTTCAGGTTAGAGCACGTAGGCAGTGGAAAGCTGAGGACATAAATACTTGGAAGGGGTTTTTTCTTGGCAGCAGCACCACTCTAAGTAGCCTATTTTTAACTCAGATTGGCTGGCCGATCTGCTTGCTGCACCATCTCACAGCGGATCAGTCAGTATGTCAGGAGCAGGGGCAGCAGTTACTCACGCCAGCTGCTGCAAGGAGAAAAGCATTCACAACCATGCCTCGGCTTGCTGGCCACAGGGCAGGTCTTGATTTGTGCTTGGGGGGCACTGCCTACAAGGTGTGCAGTGACTGACAGAGAGTTGGGAGCTGGAAATAGCTCTTAGCTGGAGGATGAGTGCCTGTTCCTTGTGCCAGAGGCATCCCAGACAGGATGAGGAAGATGACAAAGCCAAGGTGATGCAATGTGTTACGGTTTTCTGGCTTATAAGCAAGCTACACCAGGGATGAAGGCTGGAGCTGCTGTCATCAGCGCAGGAGAAGCTCACAGGTGCATGCGTCGGTGCAAATCCTGAGTAGGTGAGGTGGCAGAAGAGAAAACTGGAAATGCAGTCTGTGCACAGAACATGAACAAGGTTGTACCTGCCTTGCAAAGAGAGTTGCTTGAGATGCTGACAATGGTGAGATGAAGGGAATGTTGGTGGTGAGAAGATGCCACCAGTGCAGTGGGCACAGCATTACAATGTGCTGCTTTTCTGCTTTCTTGCAGGTTTAGAGCTTTGAAAGAGCAGCGGTTAAAAGAGATGCAGCTGGAGAACGGCCTGTCTATTAGAGAAGAGGATGGGCTGGAGGAAGATGGGGCTTTGGAAATTAAGGGCTCTGACCCATCCAAGTGGGAGGATGGCTCATTTGAAGAGAGAGTGAGAGCTATAGAGGAGCACAAGTTGCTGATGGAGAATAATCGGGTGAATCACTTGGACCTCCTGGACACTTCTGCAACGTCGTTGTACAAAAGGCATGAGAGAGCCAGCAGTCAGAGCGGGATGGACACCGAAGAGGAAGTCATTGTACGAGAGAGACCCAAGTCACTGGAGGATCTGAATCAGAAGAAAGTCGTTCGTGCAAAAAGAGAAAGCCGGAGAATGCGTGAGCTGGAACAGGCGAAATTCAGCTTGGAGCTGCTTAAGGTCCGGTCCACTGGTGGGCTGTCACCCTCAGAAGAGCGGCAGTGGTCTACCGAGCTGGTAACTGAGGCACTTCATTCCCCTCAGGGAACCCCAGAGAGCGAAAGCTCTCAAGGGAGCTTGGAGATGTTAAGCTGTGAAGATACCCCGAGTAAACCCGTTCCCCTCGTTTTGGATGTTCAGCTGCTTCCCAGTGAGAGCCGGGACTCTTTGCCCAGCAGTCCTCAGCCTCACCTGCAGGACAAGTCTTTCTGCGCAGCGGATGTGAACAGCAATTTATCCGTTTGCAGAAGGATGCTTTCAGACTCTGAGCTGCCCGATAACCGCGCTGCAAAGGAGCACGTGGTCTGTGACCCCCAGAGTATCTACAAGATGCATCCAAGAGAAACATTCCTTTCTAGTAATCTACCTACTTTCTACATTCCACCACAGGACAACATGAAGGTAAAGCAGTCACTGGTGGAGAATAACTTGAAGAACAAGGCGATGGAAAGGGAGGAGAAAACAGCTATGTTCTCTGAGATGAGGAAGGACTCTGAGCAAGACCAGGGCAAAGTTTTGGGTGGGGAGGGAGAGGAGAAGTCTTCTGCCAAGAGAGAGGAACATGGGACGGCTGCTGGAACGCAGACCCACTCTCCAGACTCTGTCATCAAGAGACTGGAGAAGCTCAACGTGGAGAAGGAAGAGCGACAAAAGCAGCTCCAGTTGCAGAACGAGAGGGAGATGATGGAGCAGATCCGGCAGCAGAAGGAAATTTTAGAGAGGCAGCGCAAAGCCTTCGAGCAGCTGGAGAAGCAAGGCAGGGTGGAGGCTTTACAGCGGGCTGAGCTGAGCAGAATGAAGGACCCTACTCTGAAACCATCCAAAAAACCTGACAGCCGGCCGCAGTCTGTCCTCATCCTGCACCCCCAGAACAGAGCGGAGCACGGCGTTGCCCCGGGTGGAACTCCAGCCTCATCAGTGGACATCAAAGGTCTCACCGTCGGGAGCAGGGCGGGCTCTCCGGCCCACGCTGCCCCCAAAGACAGACCGGTCAGCATGTTCATGGAGCGGAGGGAAGGCCCTGCAGGGACAGTGCTGGAGTCACGGGGCAACCCCCGGCTGGCTGCAGACCCCAGGGATGCCCCGGGCAGCCCCTTCTCTAGGAATGAGCGCCTCAGGCAGCCCCGGGTGCCCAGCCAGCCTGGCGAGGAGATGCGGGCAAGCGCCATGTTCTTCACACCCAGAGACAATCCCTTCGGGCTCCAGTGAGTACAAAGATGGTTTGTACAAAGTGCTTGCTTTGTAGGCTTTAGAGTCATAGAACCACAGAATGGCCTGGGTTGAAAAGGACCACAATGACCATCTGGTTTCAACCCCCTGCTATGTGCAGGGTCGCCAACCCACCAGACCAGAGCCACATCCAGCCTGGATCTTCCCCATATACTTTCAGAAACCATACAGTCTCTTTTCCTAGTTGGCTAATGCACCAGGCAAGCAACAGGAAATGGAAAATTGCATTTAAAAATGCCTACTTTTTGTCTGCCTGAATCTTAAACATCTTTATGCTATGACAAAGCAATGGCATTTCAAAATGCAGAATTGGGAAAATACCATCTGTAACCACTGAGCAGGGTAGGGAGCAGCTTGGCGGGTAGAAATTCAAACCTTCTGACAAGGACACTTCAGCATTCAGTCAAACCCCAAAGAATTCTGAAAACCTGTGACCTCCAACTGCGATTTCTCATTGATAGCTTGGGTTGTGTCCTGCATTGCTGAGAGCTGGGCTGGCGTGGGGGGAAGGCTTTTAGGAGAGAATGAAACGTCTCTGTTTTGTTGCCTTTCAGCAGGGAAGCAAGCCATCAATGCCTCCCCAAGGGTGAGCTGGCTCGGAAGCCATTTAAAATGCCTGGGTCTGGCCGAGGAGAGGTGAGCTGCCGCTTTCTTATTTTCTCTTCTAATTGAAAAAGGGGAAGAAAACTCCCAAACCCTTATTTGCCAATTTTCCCTCAAATGTAAAGCACAAAGACTGCTGTACTTGGAGATGGGGATGTCACACAAAGGCAACTTTCACACTTCCTCTTGGCAGAATGCCCCCGTAGCATTAAGTGTAGCAGCTCTGAATTGCTCTGGATGACAAGAATCTCGCAGTCCTGATGGCAAACACCGTAGCACGCAGTCTTTTCTTGTTTGGTTTAATGTCCATTTAAGTAACATCCATTATTGTCCCACTTTCTCCGTGCTGTCTTGGCTTTTGTTTTTGCTGGTTGTTTTTGCACTACGTGTAGTAACGTGTGTCCTCTGTGGAGTGCAGTGTTCCTCAGACCATACTTGAGCTGCGCTGTGTTGCCAGGCTTCAGTAGAATCTCCTTTTTATTTTTACGTTTTCATTTTACAAACTTTTGTTTCTGTTGTTATGTTTTATCATTTGGTCAAGCAGGTTCCCAGACCGACCCATAAAAAGAAAGCCCGCATGGCGCGGACGCGCTCCGATTTCTTGACTAGAGGCACTTTTGCTGATGGGGAGGGGGATACGGAGGAAGATGATTACGATGGCAATTTTGAGTTCCTCCTCTCCTCTGACCTTCCTCCTCACCCTGAGGCAGGGCCTGCGGCCCGGCTCGGCCAGGCCTGTTACAGTGACTCCGAAATGGTAATTTTACAACTTGTTGGGGAAGGAGAAAAGAGGGAGCAAGATCTGCGGGAGCGTTTCTTTGCTAACCTTGGCTGCACGGATCCTACACTGCTTCTTCTCCCACTCACACGGACGTTGTAGATGGGTAAACTCAGAGAACACAGCAGAAACGCACACAAAACAGGGATATTATTTCATTCTCTCTCAGCCATGGTGATGTTTGCTGGCTTGGTTGGAGAGCAGCTTTAGGTTGCACAACTACCTTTTGTTTGTTCATTGCTTAACCAGGATTCCCTCCATTAGAAAGTCCTGCTGGGATCCCACTGGCTCTAGCAAAGTGATAGGTGCGTATGCGTAGAAAAGGTCAAGGCAGACATTGGCCAGAAAAGCAACAGAGAACAAGGAAAAAAAATATAAACCTTGCACTTCTGATTTGTTATCCTTAGGTAGGTTATCCAGAGATTGCAAATACTAGCCAACAGTATCTTAGAGAAAGTAAAAACCTGTAAATTGGGCAATAA
The DNA here is from genome assembly GCF_987193195.1 of Phasianus colchicus. Taxonomy (NCBI): domain Eukaryota; kingdom Metazoa; phylum Chordata; class Aves; order Galliformes; family Phasianidae; genus Phasianus; species Phasianus colchicus. Next base: position 1,711,907 of record NC_143447.1, on the reverse strand, counting down.
AAACATAACGTGTTTAAAAAAAGAAAGAGAAAAAACACCTTAGTGGCTCTGCCCAGGAGGGTGGCAGTGACTGAGAGGTTTGGGGGGTGCAAGAGGACGGCCCCTTGCTACTCTTGCCCACTTTTTCTGTGGCTTGAGGTGACTGTGCTGCCCACGTAGACATGTGGATGAGCACAAGGCAGTGACTCTCATGCATAAGTGCTCACATGGCTTCACTTGTATGCTCCAACTTGAGGCATGTGGGTTAGAGCATATAAACAAACGTACAAACAGGATTGGCTTTTCATTTTGCGCCCATTTTGTGGTGTTGCCACAGCAGATATCTCATGTGATCTTAAATTCTGCCTCTGTAAGGAAGGCTAAGGAGGGCTTTTTGTAACTTCTGTTAACAGCTTTTATCATACACATTTTTTTTCCCAGGATAATTTCCTAACCGCAAAGGGTGGAAAATTCAAATTCTCCTAATGAAAATTTCTCAGCTTTTGAGCCAGGAATAGCTCTAGTGCTGTCAGGCAGGAACGTGGTTGAAAGGCACAACTCTTCAAACCGAACTCAGCTGCCCCTTAGTCCATCTCCCTGCTTTTGTATCAGGAAAGGGAGAATTTTACATAGGACTTATGTCAGAACCAATTTTTTCCCCCTCATTTTGTGAGAAGTCAGCTTAAGTAAGCATGCCTGTGCAGATGCAGTGCCTCTGTCCTGCCCCCTTGCTTTCACTCAAATTTTGAAGACACAATGAGAAAGGGAGGATGAGAAGTTACTAACTTAAAAGAATCAAAGATCCTTCATTAAAGACTCTACATTAAAATGGGAAAAAAATAGGAACAGGAAGCCAAATTGGGAGTTGCAGGTCTGAAATCATCTGAGGAGCCCAGGAATAGCATGTTGTCTGAAGACTGTCCCAAACGCTCAATGCGTGTTCGTGTGCTTTTGTCCAAGGGAGTCTTGGTAAGGTGAAGGCAACAGAGTTAACAGATGATGTTAAAAGCCAGCATTTCCCTCTGGATTTCCTTCTGCCACAGTCTTGTTGGCTGCAGTGGACCAGGTCCTTGGAAAAGCTGGAAGCAGCAGCTCAAAGCTTGGCAAGGGCCTGGGACAAGGGGCTGTATCCTGCTGTGTTCCTGGAGGCTACCCTGTTACAAAGCCTTGTTTTTTAGCTGTAGAAATCTTTCCCACTGGCAGTCTCTGCTGAGCAAGGTGCTTGGAAAACTCCATCCCTGGGAGGGAGCTGGCTCACGTAGAGATGCTGCTGGGACTCTGCTCACCTGGGTTAACAGCTCTCGCTGCATGCAAGTAGCAGTAGTGCCAGCTGTGTCTCATCTCTCCTCCTGTATCTCTTTTCTCTGTGCTCCATTCCTGGCTCTATCTGTGGGTCAGACAGCAGTTCCACATTGCGCGGTTGAGTCCTGCTTTCTAGCAAACCCTACTCGTAAAGCTGTGTGTGCAGTGTATCCTGTGTCTGTATGTCCTGGCCCCACGTACGGTGTTTCCATCTGTATTCTGTATTGCAGGTTTGATACCAGCTCTTTGGCTTGTGGCTTCTCTGTGTCAGGATCACCACACCATTAAGGGAGAGCTCTTGAAAGCAGCAAAATTTAGGGACTGTTTATTCATATCTATTAGCAGAGCCCAGCTGGGTGTTGCAAATGGTGAAGCAGCCTAAAATAGAGCAGACTGGTGAACCTTGGGTTCAAGCAGGGGATATGCACGTGACCATATCTGTTGTGCCTTCTGATACTCACATGGAGACGCGTCCAGCAGTCTCCGTATGCAGTCTAGTTGTTGTTCTGGTGAATAGCTTATTCATACAGATCCTGCCCCTGGCTGCAGCTTTCCCAAAGGCCTCTTTTGATGTGCTGCTCAGTGGCTGAGCACAGCACTGAGCGCAGGGTGACTCTGCACTAGCACTGCACTGGCACTGTGTTACCCCTTGTTTTTTGGGGGGCAGTGGTGGCCCACCAGGCACTGATGCTCCAGGCCTAAATCCAAGGCAGCAAAGACCACAAGAGTCATCAGCCAGGGCCACAGCCGAAGGTGCACCAGTGAATTAGGTGGCTGCTTAAGGTACTGCCGACTGCAGAGAGTCCAAGTGCCTTTTAGAGTGAAGCAGTGATATATTTTGCTCCAACTTCCATCCTAAAGCCACAAATTGACAAACAGCAGCCTGACACCCACTGGTCCTGAAGAGCCAGCTGTGAGAGAAGAGCTCTTGTCCCAAGACTTAGGAAGCTCTTCAGTGCAACGTGCAGCACTGCTGCCTGCTGGGACAAATCATCTCATTTGCAGAATGGCAACCAAAACAGAGGTTGTGCTTTTGGAGGAAAAAAAGGGGTTCCCTCTTCCTCCGCAGGATGGTTGCAGACTCCTGGCTGTGTGCTTTGTGGTGCACCCGGGGCCAAGGAACGTTTCCCAGGCCAGGACCTGGCCCTTCTGCTGGAGGAGTCCCTCAGGCAAAAGGATCAATGTCAAAAATGCCTACAGTCCTCCTCTCAGAGCCTTGCAGTGGTAGCAGAGGAAACACTTAGCTGAAATACATCAAAAATAGAGGCAGAGCAGGGAGGTAGTGGTGGTACTGGTGAGATTACAGGTAGGGACCATCTCCCCATGAAACCTTGGCAGGGAAGCACGCGGTCCCAGAGGTGCCTATGTGTGACAAAAGAAAGGCCACAAAGTCATTGTGACCCTTAGCAGTGAGGCTGTGTGCCTCTTCCACCCATGCCCTCATAGGCACTGATGCCAGGGAGTGTTTCTTCCCCCCAGTTTTAAAGTGAGGATCATTTCCAGACCTCATCCATCCAGCAGGCAGTGATGGCCCTGCTGTGTTTTGCTTCATAGAAAGACCTTTTTAGCAGAATTTAACAGAATTTTCTCTCAATCCTGACGTGTCTAATCCATTCCATGGATTATGAGGTCTTTTTTTGCCTCGTACCTCTCCACCATTTACATGGGATCATCACTGAGATACAAGGACAAGAACAAGAAACCCTTGGATGGTTTTGGCAGCTTCTGTGGTTTCCAGTGGCAGTTTTGCCTTGTGTGCTGCCATCTCCTGGCTGGCAGGGAGGTTAGTGCGGGGTGAGAAATGAACTGGAGATTGGTGAGGCCCACATATTGCAGAATTTTATATGAAGTGTTTTTAATAGGAAAAAAAAAAAAGGGAATGCTTAAAAAACACAGTGCATCCAGCTGAGATCTAGGTTAAGTGAAAGCTAAAAAAGATTCCTCCAAGTCACGTCACGCAGCCTGATTCCCTGCTTCCCAAAAGGCCCCCCTCCAATCACAGCTGCAATGGAAAATAAGTGCAAAAGTTGCTGTTTTTATAAATATGGTCAGAACGTGTCTGGGCCACGCTGCCTTTTGGGTGGCTTCCTCCTCTGTGCTGGGCAAACCAAAGGGAGATCTCAGGAATGCTTCCCAAGACAGATGGTGTGGCTCAGATAACAGTGGTGGAGGCTTTGTGAGTGCATGAAAGGAGAGATACGAAGGTAACATCTCTGTTTCTGCTGCCTCTTGGGACAGGCTTTTTGGATAGCAACTGCAGGTCACTGAACGTCAGCTGAGGCCTCTCAAGACTCCAGGGACAGGAGGAAATGCACCATCTCTTGCCTTGTCTCTTCCCAGGCAGAAGATAACAGAAATAGTGCAAAACCATTGTACAGTGTGAAGTAACAATTTGTAATTTAGTGTTTGTGGAATTCCATTAATTACTGCAAATTCACTTTGCCCTTAGGAAATTATCCCATGACTCTTAAAGTGGTGATGAAAGCAGAGGTCTTTCATATCAAAGCTGTTTAATCTCTTTATTCTAAAGGATCCATTTTAATGTGTCCTTGGCACAGAGTCTTTGGATTCCTATTTTTGTTCTCTTCTGCAAAGTCTTCTATGGGAGCTGAAGGCAGGCTCTGCTGGGATGGATGGTAGATGGGGGAGCACCACAAATCAGTTCGGCTTGGCTAACGATCGTGCTAATGGGCTCTAATTGAACGCAGAGCTGCCCAGCCCAGGGCAGGTGAGCAGTTCTGTGGTGGTGACAGAGCTGTGGCCTGATGCACACTGGCTTTCTGCATTTGTCACTAAAAGGAGAAGGTAGACCTCAAAGCAGGAACAAAGAACTGTCCTGCTTTAGAAGTCTTTATACACTTCAGTAGTTGCAGTTGTAGCTAGGACTATAGCAGATAAAAATAAAGGTGTGTTTTTCAGTCATTACAGATAAAATCTTTAACTTTTGCTTTAAGAAAAAGTGTCACCTGGCATTCCAAGAATGGTGTCATTTTTTAATAGTTCACCCTTGAATCATTACAGACAGTTCAGCGATTCTCCTCGGGGGATGGCCAACCAAAGCTTCACAAAACCATGTCTCAGGGGGAGATCGGGAAGCTGGCGGCCACACAGAAGCCCCTTGCCCCAGATGGGAGGTAAGGAACATGGGACAAGCCTATCCCGTGCCCTTCTGCATCCCTGAACCCTGCTGGTCCCCAGCTCAGTGATTTTTGTTCAACCGGCCGTAATCACCGATTGCATGTTTTGTACATGACCATGAGCTTGCAGTCATACAGATTTAACTCCTAAAGAGATGTGAAGGTCTGGGAGGCTGTGGGTAATGTGGGGCTGAAGGACACTTCCCTTGTTAAGGCAATTCCTCTTCCCGCAAATTGTTTGCAGGTCTCAACGAGCCAAGATGAGATTTTGGGTGAAGGGAAAGCAGGGGGAGAAGAAGACCCCCCGGGAGAAGCTTGCCACGCAGTCTGAGCTGCTGGAGCTGTATGCTGAGCAGGAGGCGCCCAGCAGAGAGGTGGCTGCTGGCCTGCAGCTCGGCGAAGGTGAGTGGTGGGTGAGCAGGCAGCAGTGTGTTGTAGTGGCACAGAAACTGCTTTTGCTGTCATAGCAGAGATGAAAGCTGTAGCTGTTGGGAGTCTGGATTTACATAGCCATTAAGGGTTACCCAGTTCATGGTGATGTGGGTAAAGATGTAGAAGTGAAGGATGTGGAGCTCGTGGAGCAGGTCCAGAGGAGGGCCACTAAGATGATTAGAGGGCTGGAGCACCTCTCCTATGAGAAAAGTTGAGGGAACTGGGTTTGTTTAGCTTAGAGAAGGCTCCAAGGAGATCTCATTGTGGCCTTCCAGTACTTGAAGGGAGCGTATAAACAGGAGGAGAAATGGCTGCTTACAAGGGTGGACAGTGATAGGACAAGGGGGAATGGTTTTAAACTGAGACAGGGGAGGTTTAGGTTGGATATGAGGAGGAAGTTTTTCAGCCAGAGGGTGGTGAGGCACTGGAACAGGTTGCCCAAGGAGGCTGTGGATGCCCCATCCCTGCAGGCATTCAAGGCCAGGCTGGATGTGGCTCTGGGCAGCCTGGGCTGCTGGTTGGCGACCTGCACACAGCAGGGGGTTGGAACTGATGATCATTGTGCTCCTTTTCAACCCAGGCCATTCTGTGATAAATATTTTTATCTGTAGGGTTGAAGTATCTGTAAATTGGAGTTTCAGACATGGCTGTGTGGTCTGTGTGAGGCTGCTGTAGGAAAATGAGTTGGGAAATGGCACAGATGGGAAGGACATGCTGCTTTGCTTCTGTTGACTTCAGGAGTTACATCAACCCTGTGGCAGGAAAGGTAGAAATGGATCCAGAACAGATCTGGAGAGATTCAGAAAGCACTCAAAAGAGATACTGTGCACTACGATCTGAAGCAGATATTATTTCTTTCACAATTTCTGTGTAGGTTTAGAAGTAGGAATTGTCACTTCACTTTGGGAGGCAGAGGACAAGGACAGAGGACAAACCTCTCTCCCCAAGCCCCAAAGCCAGCTGTGTGCCATCACCAGCACCTCCATCTCCTGCCCTGGAGCTAATCCTCTCGGCAGCCGTCTGGACAGTGACAGATGTTTTCCCTCTTGACAGAGGAAGTAACCAATGGAGGAGTGACATTTAATCTTCCTACAAGCACTGCGCAGTACTTTTCTCCTCCTGTCTCCTTATTTTGGTGACAGAACTGTTTTCCCTTTGTGTTACCTTGGCTGTCGGTACAGCTCTGGGAAATGATGCATCATTTTTCACTTACTGAGAGTTCATCAGCTGCCACAGGTTTTTATTACTGCCTGAAACGAGCCCTGCTTCTCTTTCAGGTCCTACATAAAACACAGGAAGAAGCATTTTTATTGCTTAATGCTTCATCTCACCTAATTCAGGAGATGCAGAAAAACAAAACGCACTGCAGAACTCCATTGGAGTCAAATACCAAACAAATATTGCCGCAGCATTTCCGGCCAGGCAGAGGGCATGTCAGCTAACCTGCGCTTTTTTCTCTCTCTCCTTTTTTAATTATTACCCCTAGAGTTGGGTCCTCACCATCTGACGCCGCCGCGGAGCCCTGAGCTGTCAGGAATCTACCGAAGGGAATTTAAGGAGAACAAAGAGCCTTCTCCCAAAGTGAAACGCAAACGTAGCGTCAAAATCAGCAGTGTGGCTCTGGAGCCTGTGCAGTGGCAGAACGACTCGCTGCAGATCATAACCAGCGCGAGTGACCTGAAGAGCATGGATGAGTTTCTCCTGAAAAAGGTAACGGCTGCCGTTGGCGCTCCAGTTAAATCATCAGAGCGCTCTGAGAGCAGATGGAGGCGGCAGAGCGATGTTATCTTAGAGGCAGCAGTAGCAATGCTAATAATCCATCTAGGGGAAAGCTTTAGTTGCATTCCCAAAGCTGCTAAGAGTGCACAGCATGTGCCAGGGCCAGCTTGGGACAAAGGACAGGCACACTGTGCACGTATGACACGGTCATTTTACATGAGCTCAGCAGCTCTGACGCTTCCACTGCTTTGAGCTGCCCCTCATGGCGTCAGAAATGGGAGACCCAGGAGGGCAGGAGTTGAAGGCTCCAGGGAAGCATTCATGTTTCCACGTTCTGAGTTGTGTGCAGGAGAAACTACCTTGCAGCCACATGTTGTCATCATCTGCTGCTGGTGGGGCAGCTGCTCGTTAGCGGCGCTCCTTCTTATGTAGTGCCACAGCAAAAGTCATGTTGGTGCATAACACCCTTTGGTTTCCCAGATGAATGAGCTGGATAATGAGGACAGCAAGAAGGACACTCTGGTGGATGTTGTGTTCAAGAAAGCACTGAAGGAATTCCGGCAAAACATCTTCAGCTTTTACTCCTCAGCGTTAGCGGTGAGTGACCGGGCAGCGCCTGGGAGCTTGCACCTCTTGCACCTCTTGCACCTCTTGCACCTCTTGCACCTCCAGGAGATGCTTTGAGTTCTGCTGGTAGGGATGTCACCAGGCCTTCAATTCCTGACCTGCTTATCCTAAAGGGAAGATGCTCTTCATTTGCATTCAGTCCCATGAAGCTGTAAATTTGGAATTGCTCTTTCTTCTTGTCTCAGCATACTTCAGGTGAAGATTTCAGGTCTGCTGGAAAGTAGAATGGGTTTCAGCTGAATGGGAAATGACAGTAAGTCAGTAGACACCTCTCTGCCACCCAAGTGGTCTGGAAACCTGTGTGTTGAAGTTGTGAGTTGTGAACATCTGAGAAATGCAGTGAGCTGGAAGCCATTTGGACTGAAATAATTGCCTGGAGCAGAAAAGGCAGCTTAATATGAATAAAAATTTCTTTTTTTTCCCCTCCTGTTTCTGTAACAGATGGATGATGGGAAAAGCATCCGCTATAAGGACCTGTATGCCTTATTTGAGCAGATTCTTGAGAAGACCATGAGGCTTGAACAGAGGGACTGGAGTGAGTCTCCAGTTAAAGTCTGGGTCAATACATTCAAAGTCTTCCTGGATGAATATATGATCGAGTACAAACCCCTGGACTACACTGCAGTGAAGGTAGTCAGCATTTTCTGGAGCTCTTGGAAGATTTGTGAGCTATCTTTCTGCAGAGTCATGCTCAGACACCTGGTCTGTTGTCTTCTCTTGTGCTGTAAGCTGAGGTGGGCAACATAACAGGCTTGATTCACTGGTGTTGTTTTATTGGGCTCAGCAAACCCAGGTTCTTATCTGGGATGAGCTAGGCCTTCTCTACTGCCAACATGTGGACCTTGTCTCCAGGGCAAATCTGCAGCCATCTATGGGTGGAAAGGCAGCTCAGATCTTTGAGAGATGAGTAAAGGCAATGTGCTGTTTTCTGTTGGGCTTTCCTAGGCTCTTGAGCACCAGTGACCGTGTGCATCACTCTTGGTCTGGCTGTGGGAGCAGGGTATGTGGGCAGTGACCTCAGGGGCTGAGTTCAGGCAGTCAGTGTTCCTCCACAAACCCGAACTCCTTGCTTTCTACTCCCTTTTGTCTGCAAGGACCATCCCTGGGTCTTGGAAGATGGTGTTTCTTGTGCATCAAGTAGAGCAAATGTCCCATCTTTGGTCTTCTGCTCTGAGTCCTCCTCAGGCTCTCCACATAGGATTTCTTCCAGGGCTCTGGCTGCAGTGCTGTGCCCTTGGGTGTCTTACTTGGGATGGAAAGCTTTAGGTCACAGGTGCTGGACATGGAGCCAGAGTAGCAGCTAATCCCAGCTCTGAGATGAAGACAGTGACAGTTGGCTAGGGGATTTCTGAAAATAGGGTGGTCCCTTGCAGGAGGAGTGCTCCTTGGAGTGCATGGCAGGATGGGGCTGGAAAGAGGTGTAAAAAGTCACGTATGAGACCTCTGCATGCTGTACTTGTGGGGATTGTCCATAAACATGCTCACATCTCTTTTAATACCAGGTGCCAAAAACGGAACGAAAAAAGAGAAGGAAAAAAGAAGCAGATGTGGTGAGTTGAGCACCCTGGGCCTGTGTGTTAAAGAGCCAGTCCTTGTGGCCAGAGCTATACCTGATGAGAGCTGCTAATGACATGTCCTGTGGTGAGACCCCAGAGTCTCGCCTAGTGAGCATGCAGCCTTGAAAAGGTGCTAAGGAAGATGGGCAAGGTGAATTCGGCTTGCCTGTGAACAGCTGTAGGTTAAAACAACAGGCTGTAAAGCAGCACTTCTGTTCAAGGACTGCTGTAGGTTGTTCTGTGAAAACGTGTCCCGCATTAGTCAAGACCAGATGTCTATCTGACAGAGCTTTTGTCATAAAGGATGTAATGGCACTGGGAAAGATGTAAAGGAAAAAGGGCCATGGAAGCATAGAAGAGCTCTTCAAAATGGAGAGCTTGACCAGTCAAACACAGCTGGTTTCTAAAATGCTTGCGTGAAGATTTGTTTCCATACAGGCTGGATTTCTGAGCTGCTGCAGGGTTATTGGTCCAAAAAGAAAACAGAAATAGCACAATGGTTCTACCTAAGAACCCATGTTGGAGAGCTGGTCCCATTGGGTTCCCAGTCTTTTTCTCACTACCAAGTCAAATCTTTCTCGTCGCAGGTGGAAGAACACAATGGCCATATTTTTAAAGCAACTCAGTACAGCATCCCCACCTACTGTGAATATTGTTCCTCCTTGATCTGGATAATGGACAGAGCTTCTGTTTGTAAATGTAAGTGTGCTCTATTTGACTTTTTTTTTTAAATTTGCTTTTAATGCTTATATTACAGTCACGGGGTTTGGGGCTCTGAAAGGTTTTTTCTACTGTTTCGGACAACCCCACTGTCAAATGTTTGGGGTTTTTTCACATTAGAATAGCTTATGAGACAAACCTTAAGGATTTCTGAAGTCAGCTGGTGAGTTCATCCTGCCGTTCCTTCCAACACAGTGTTGTTGTGCTTGGGAGCTTTATGTAACAAATCATAACTCATGGTTTCAAACCATTCAAACCACCTGTAAGTTGTACTTTAAGAAGGGATGGTAGGGTTCTGTGACAGGTATGGCACACATGTCCTACAACTGCAGCCTGTGGGATGAATGCCTGTGAGTCTTGTGGCCATCATTGGACTTGGAGCATTTGACCTGCAGGCACTTGGACTTTGAGGTAGATGAGGAGAGTGGAGATGAAGAAACAGGCAAGGTTGAGATCTTACTTTGTTGGGGTTATTTTTTTTCCCATTGATTCTTCAATTAGGTTGGAAATAGCCACCCTGTGGTGTTTCAGGCTGGTATCCAGTGCAGGAAGAATACAAATTAGGTGCTATTTCCAGTCTCTGAGTATATCCATGTCTGATAGCTCAGAGTGACTCATGGATTATTTTCTGAGTTGATCTGTCAGGTTTTTTTAATGCTTCAGGGACTTAAATATAGAGCCTTTAAAATGAAAGGCTTAATTTTTTTTTTTATCATTTGAGAGAATCTAATATAGAATTGACCCCTGCAAAATGCAAATTTGCCGTGCCTTTGACCTCCCAGCCCTAAGAAGAAATACTTAATTCACATTTCTGCAGAGGTCTGAAGTTTTGGATTATTAAGTGCAATTTTCTCTTTGCTGCAGTATGTAAATATGCTTGTCACAAGAAGTGCTGTCTTAAGACCACGACCAAGTGCTCCAAAAAGGTAAGCTTCTCTCGTTCCTTTTTTCTCATTGAATACCTTTCCACTTGTGATCCCAGTCTCGTACAGCCTTTTTTTTAACAAGCACTTATGGGCACAGAACTGAATACAGAGCTGGCAGTAACCCTTTGTTGAGCTGGAGGTTGGGCTAGGCTCCCTGGAGGTCACTCCATTCACTGCTTCTGTGGCTGCACATATTTCAGTAGTAATACAGTGATGCATCAATATATATCTGCCCAGTCATGCAGCACCTCTTCCAGTCATGTTCCCTGGCTTGTAGCCATGCTGAATGATAGAGACCTGCCTCATTGTATAGCTTTCAAGGACTTCAAAATGTGGCTGCTATCAATAGATAACATTTTTTAATAGAGGCAGTGTTATTACAAAGAGAACTTGCAAAACCCAATGCCTGTCATAGTGGTACTTCGGTTTTGGCTTATGTTTGTTTTCAGAAGGTCGGGATGCTTCCAGTGGCCAGTGGGGTTCTTGCAGCCCACAGCCAGAAGCAGGACCCACTGCAGCACCTCCAGCCTTGGTTTCTCAAGGCTGATGCCTTTGTTCCCAGTACAAAAGGCAAAAATACAAGTTGTTCTTCAACCCGCTGCTCTGATAGGGCTCACAGCACAGTCCCCAAACAGCTGCAGCACTGAAGCTGAGCTGTGGCACATGGATGGGGACAGCAAGAGGTGAAGGGTGGGCGGATGGTGCCAAAGCACTTACTGTGCTCATTAGAGGTGAATTAAATACTGCTGGTCGTGTTAGAGTATATGATTGACAGTGAGTGAATACAGCAGTTCACACCAGTGAACAATGAATCATCAGGCTTTCTTTTTTAGTTGTTGCTTTGGATAGTTTATTTTGTGCTGCTTATGCCCCAGAAAATGATAATGCAGCCAGGATAATAATGTGTGCAAAGCTTTACGAGCCCCCAGGAGGCTTTGCAGGTGTACAGCCTCCACAAAGTGTAATTACATTTTTCCCAAGAAATAATCTGAATATATATTTGTATTTAAATGTATTTGCTTTGATATGGCATTTCTTCTGCACTTTCTTCCTTTCTGGCAGTCCATCTTTGCAATTTGGGAATGCAAATTGGGTTCTATGAGGTTCTGCTCTACAAATCTGGGATGCTTCATGAAATCACTGATTTTTTTCAAAGAATATGACAGTGTCTTCCATACTTGCAGACCTTTTGCACCTGTGATGTGAGATCTGAGCAACAGAGCCTCCTCTTTACAGGGAGGAGACCTTCAGGCTTTGCTAGATGCCACTGTTCTATGGGGCAGAACAATAAGCTGCTCCTTGTGCCAGTGCTTCAGTGACACTCAGCAGGAATGCAGCAAACAGGAAGAGTTGGGGCTGTTAACATTTTGCAGGACGATAGGAGAACTGCCTGAAGTGGGTTCATTAGTTAAGTGTCACAGAGGACCTCATCAGTACCTCACACATCAGTGTTCACCTCAGTTGATCTTTCAGTCCTTTGTTTCTTTCTGTGAAAAACAAAACTTAAAAATGAAACAGCTCTGAATGGTTGCTTAAAGAGGCTTGGAATCTTCTCATGCTGTGGTGTTTCTCTGCATCAGTTTTTATGTGCTGTCAATGAAATTACAGTGTGTCTACTTGGATGGTTCCAGGTCTTCCTATAGGAAGGCTCTGGCTTGCCTGTGCTTGGTGGATTCGTGTTTTTGGGGTTGCTTTCAGCAGCAAGCTGTGCATTATTGGTGAAAGGATGGCGAAAGTAAAGATGAGGAGTTGTAAGAGGAACCATGACCTGTTTCAGGGCCTGCACTGCATCGTGTGCTGTCTTGCATTCCCTTTGCTGGGACTGGGCACTCGTGTCAAGATTTTGTGATGTCTTTGGCCAGGAATGCCATAACCATGGTTATTAAGCAAAGAAAACCACCCAAGTGGTTATGACTTTGGGTCTTGTTCTGGCACATTGCTTTCTGCACTTTGTTTCAGCCCTTTCCCGTCTTTCTCTTCCCCATCAGTACGATCCGGAGCTCTCATCCCGGCAGTTTGGAGTGGAGCTCTCCCGGCTCACCAGCGAGGAGCGAGCTGTGCCGGTGCTGGTGGAGAAGCTGATCAACTACATAGAAATGCATGGGCTGTACACAGAGGGCATCTACAGAAAATCAGGGTCCACCAACAAGATCAAGGAGCTGCGGCAAGGCCTCGATACAGGTAAAAGGGAAAACAGAGCACAGGAAGAAAAATCTCTGCAACAGCAGGAGTTGGTGTAAGCAAGCGTTGCTTCCACATTTCCGACCAAATGCTCACTCTGAAATCTGGTTTTGCTTACAGCTTAATACTGATCGTTATTTCTTGTATTTATGCCTTCTTCTCAATGCTCTGCTGGACTGAGCAGACATAGATAATGTGAATTTAGATGACTACAACATCCACGTCATTGCCAGTGTCTTCAAGCAGTGGCTCCGAGATTTGCCCAACCCTCTCATGACTTTCGAGCTGTACGAGGAGTTTCTGCGGGCGATGGGTAAGGGACATCCTTTCCCACTGCTACAGGGTGGGTTGAGACTGGGTATAAGGAAGAAAGTTCATAATCTGAGAGTGGTGAGGCCTAGGAACAGGTTGCCTAGAGAAGCTGTGGATGCCCCATCATTGGAAGTGTTCACAGCCAGGCTGAATGGGACTCTGTGCAGCTTGGTCTAGTGAAAGGTGTCTGTGTCCATGGCAGGGGAGTTGAAATTGGATATTCTTTAAGATCCTTTCCAAACCAAACCATTTTGTGATTTCAGTTCCCAGGCTGAGGGAAGTGAGAGCCACTTGAAGTACCTAATTCTTTATTTACATTTGGGGCCCAAGTCATCTTATTTTACCCAGTCTTATTTGCCCAGAGTCTGACGTTCTGCTGTAAGTTTGTTTGCACAAAGCCACAGGCAGGCATTGTGCTCGGTAGCGTGACTTTTCATTGCTGTTCAGTAGATTTAAGCCCAACCTGTTCGCCAGCTTTGTCTTTTTAAGTAGTAGAAATAGCCTCAAAGAATGTGTCATTTTAAACAGTAAACAGAGGTGGAATCCAACAGTGCCCCTAACGAGGCTGTTGTGTTCTCTGCAGGCCTGCAGGAGAGGAGGGAGACAGTGCGAGGAGTTTACTCGGTCATTGACCAGCTCTCACGCACCCATCTCAGCACCTTGGAGCGCCTCATCTTCCACCTGGTCAGGTACAGGGCAGGCAGGGCAGCTGTGGGTCATCGTCGGCAGTGGAAGAGGTGAAGGAGCTGCCTTTACCCCTGGCTTCTGTAATAATCTTTTTTTTTCTTCAGGATTGCTCTCCAAGAAGAGACCAACCGAATGTCAGCTAACGCCTTGGCCATCGTCTTTGCTCCCTGTATCCTCCGCTGCCCCGACACGACGGACCCGCTGCAGAGCGTTCAGGACATCAGTAAAACAACCACGTAAGAAAAGCTTTAGCGTGGAAATGATAATGCCTATTAACTGCATCTTAATGAAATATTTCGTGTTCTCTCAGTAGCCAGTAGGGTTAAGAAAGGGAGGATCCGCCAGAGCAGACCAGGGATTTAAAACAAGTTCTCTGCATCCTTAATGACCAGCAGATCGTAGCAGAAACAAGTGGAGTTTTTGCTGATGTGGTGAATCCCATTCACGACAGCCAGATCTTTATTCTGTTGTTGGAGAGCCACCTGCTAGGACCCATACTAGCACTGCCCATTTGTGTGTGATAATCAGATGGAACATTTCTGTGCTTGCTGCAGTTTGGGTTAAGCATGGCCATAACATCATAGAATCATTAAGGTTGGAAAAGACCTCTTTAGATCATCTAGTCCAACTTTTAACCCATCCCCACCATGCCCACTAACCATGTGTCTCAGATCTGCTATTTCCTGTAACAACACCTCCAGGGATGGTGACACTGCACCTCCATGGGCAGCCTCTTCCAACACATTACCTCTGTTTCTGAGAATACATTTTTCCTAATTTTTTCACACTGCTGGCTGATGCTCAGCTGGCTGTCAGCTTATATCCCCAGATCCTTTTCCTCTGCACAGCTTCCAGCCTTGCTGCCCCAAGCGTGCAGCAATGCCTGGCATTGGTATGGCCAAACACAGCACCCAGCCCCTGTCTTGTTGTAGCTCATCCCGTTGGCCTCAGCCCATCTATGCAGCCTGACCAGATCCCTCTGTAGGGCCTTCCTGCCCCCAGGCAGATCAGCTCTTCCTCCCAACTTGGTGTCATCGGTGAATTTATTGAAGGTGCATTTGATCCCCTCACCCAGATTACTGATAAAGATATCAAACAGGGCCAGCTGTAATACTGACCCATGGAAACTTGTTTCCATGGAAACAAATAGGAGACATTACTTTTGGAGCTATGTATTCTGTCGCTCTTCTTAGGGAATTTCCTTGGTCTTTTTCTCTGCATCTTTGCATGCTGAAGCTCTCAAGCAGAGCAGATCTTTACACCAGGCAGAGACAGCTCTAATGAAAACCTTTCTGATTCCAGTTTTGTCTTTTCTTTGCCTCCCAGCTGTGTAGAACTCATTGTCATCGAGCAGATGAACAAATACAAGGCTCGCCTCAAGGATATCAACAGCCTGGAGTTTGCTGAGAACAAAGCCAAGAGCCGCCTGTCCTTGATCCGCAGGTCAATGGTGAGATGCTGCACCAGCCCCTGCTGCTCACAAACTCGTGTCCCTTTCCTTTTACAAGGGAATTTGCACCAAGGCAGATATCAGGTGTTCCCGTGGTGCATCCATCATAGCCACAGAGAACATCTGTCTTGCTGCAGAGAAAGTCAGACCGCTTTCTGGCTCTGACACAGTCACCTCTCTTCTCTCCTGTCCTCTCCTTTCACTTGAAGCAATCCTGCCTTACCTCTCCTTGCTTATTCCAGGCTCCCCACCCCTTGCACCTCCCAAACCATCCCACGCCAGGCAGCACATCTCCCAGCCCCATGGCAGCTCGCCATGATTTCAGGGAATTAGACAAAAACAAAAACTCAGCAAAGGCGATGGGAAAGAAGCCTGAGAGAGGGCTCGATGGAAATGCAGTCACTCGAGCTCGGAGGCTCCTGTTTACATTTCAGGCTTTATCTTACACATTTGAGCAATCTGTTGAATCCAGCCTCTGCTTACCTTGCTGTCACTCCATGCACAAACACAAGGGAGACCTGGACTGAAGCAGCCCACAACCACTGGCTTTGTCTTCCTTGTACTGCTGATGAGCTCAATAACATCACCTGAATCCAAACTGAGCTCCCTGAGGCTCCCCAACCATCTCATTGAGCTTCCATGCATTGGGGTGAGCGATGGCTTGCTCTGGATCCTGCTCGCCCCAGCACACCAGCGGGCTGCTGATGCTACGTGTGGCTTTTTGGCTGTGGGATCAGGAGATAACCTGATCCAGACCCATGCTGTGGGGCTGAGCTGCCCACAGTGGCCCTCAGGGCAGGTCTGACCCAACTCTGGGGGTCATTTTGCCAAGCTTGGGGCTCGGCCGTGTGCTGGCACTGATACCGCAGAGAGCCGCCTCGCTCGTCCTGGTTTAAAAAAAGACAAAAGCGAACGAAAAGCAGTTCTTTTGGAGGGACGATGGCATGTGCACTCTAACCTTCTGCTTTCCTTTTCATGTCCTCTCTAATCCAGAAACCCGTACTAATTGCAGTTAGATTTATGAGCATAACCCGCAGTTCAATCCCGGTATGTATTCACTGCACGGCGCTCTGTGCCAGCCACGTCCCCCCGTTCTGTGTGACCGCCGCTCATTCCAGCCCCGTGCCACCGGCCATTGTCTGTGACATTGCCCGTCTTGTCCCCCTGCAGGTGGCTCTCTGGGACCCCCAGGAGCAGCAGCAGCCAAATCTGCCGGGCTTGTGCCTTTGCCCCTGCATGCAGCTCTGTGAGAAGTGGCTTTCACCATCACTTCTTAATTTTCTTTTTCCGTTCTGTGTCCTCCTAACTTTTGCTTTCCTTGATTCATTGCTCCCATCCACAACTCCTGCTGGGGTTGCATTTAGGCACTGTGAAGCCACTGCTTTGACTGCGGTGGGTAAATCCCATGGTGATCATATGGCATCTACTGAAGGACTCGGGGCGGCTGGGCTGCTGTACCCTGATGGTCAGGGCAGCCCAGGATGGATGTGGGCACACAGCAGCCCTGCAGCAGCACACTCCCCAGTGAGATCAAATGTAGGACCATGAAAGCTCCTTCTTTTAGAGCAAGCCCTACTCTTACCATCAAAAAGTGTTGTCGCCTTGCTTGTTCCAGCCAGCATTGGACACGCAAGCACTATGAGCAAACCCACATCCGACCCACCGCAGAATTTTCCGCTTGCAGCAGCTGGGAGAAGAGAGGGCTTTGCTGAAAGCCCACGTGGATGTCGTCACCGCAGCATCCGCTCGCTGCTGAGCGCCCCATAGGCAGGGACAGCAGTACACGAGGCACAGGGGATCTTTGGGAGCTCAGGGCTTTTTCCTAATAGGATTCAGGTGGCTGTGCCTCGGCTCAGCAGCCCACGTGATGCCATCAGAGGAACGTTGCTGCGGTGCGCGGAAGCTCCTTTGTGAAAGATCTCCCAGGTGCGACAGCAGGAGATGAAAGGGTAAAATGGAGCAAATCTCACATCTTAGTGCTGAGCAGCAGCGTTTGTCCAGGCTGGAGGATTTAACAAACCTTGCAGGGGGAAGCAGTGCTCAGCGTTGCCTCCCACTTGGGCCGTGTCCCATTGATGTCAGCATAGGTTTGCTTTGCCATTCAAGGAAAGATCCCTGCTTGCATTCCTGATAGCTTTTTGCTTTCAAAGTGAAAAAGGGAGGCTTTTCAAAGTGAGGGAGGCTTTTCTCCCATATTCTGGGCATGTAGGTTATGAGAAAAACCAAGAGGTACCTCAGCTGCAGTGCTGAAATAGCCCTGTGGGAAAAAAAGCTGTGAGCTGATGAGTGAGGCAGAGTGCAGCAAGAAGGGGATTCAGTTTCACCAAGAAACACAATGATTGAAAGAAGAGGGCAGCCTGTAGGTGGAGCAGAGGCAAGTGCTGGGTTTTCCGTGTTGCACTCGTCTTTCACTCTCTGACCAGTTCAGGATCCTGACTTCAGGAGATGAGTTGTGTTCCATTACAGCAACGGTTAGGATAAAATGTTTCTAATGGCCATGGCGTGCCCACAAAGCACACAACTCCTCAGCACCTTTTGTGTCCAAAAATCAGTATTTCTCTTTCACCCTGTGGAGCAGCTCCTCCGAAGGTAAAGCAGAGGCCATTTGCACTCGCAATATTTCTCCATCTATGATACTCCCATCTAAGACCTTTTTCATAACCAGAAGTTTTAAAATGCAGGACTCTATTTGACCGTTAGTTTATTTGCTGTTCCCCTCAACTACTCCTCACCTGTTTTTTTTATGCAGTGCTTTCCCCCACCTGCTTAGCAGACCCTCCTCCTCTCAAACCTGCCGTTGTGTCGCATCATCCCATTGCATCTTGTAGCTCCCTTTGTGCCAGGGAGGAGGAGTCCCCCAAAAATGGGCTGTGCAAAATAATCCTCGCCTGACACTGATGTTTATCTTCAGGGCAAAGGCCGCGTGCGGCGCGGCACCTACCCCAGCCCTACGTCCCCTGTGGCTGTGCGCCTGCCTTCGGTGTCTGATGTCCCCGAGGAGACCGTGAGCAGCGAGGAGGCCATGGAGCTGGATGTGACAGAGCAGCAGCAAGCAGCCATGCAGCAGGAGGAGAGGGTGCTGACTGAGCAGATCGAAAGCCTGCAGAAGGAGAAGTGAGTTTGCCCTTGAATTCAAGCTTGGCTCACTTCCACGTCTTGTATCTAGAGGTTCAACTTGGGGATGACGTGGTGGCGGTTGGTTCTGGGGTGGATGTGCTGCTCGTGGGTTGAACTGGAGGACTCTGTGCGTCCCTCTTGCTTTCCTCACCTCTTTTTTGGTCCTGTTGGGTCACAGAGTTGGGTTTTGCAGGGAGGAGCTGACGTTCGAGATGCTGACGCTGGAGCCTCGCGCCTCTGATGATGAAA
Source organism: Phasianus colchicus (assembly GCF_987193195.1). NCBI lineage: Eukaryota > Metazoa > Chordata > Aves > Galliformes > Phasianidae > Phasianus > Phasianus colchicus. The sequence continues at coordinate 1,693,513 of NC_143447.1, read as the reverse complement.
CGCTCGAGTCGGAAGCCTCCATCGGCACTGCTGACAGCTCAGAAAACCTGAACTTCGACTCCGAAGGAGCCATCTCCGATCGGTCGGGTGAGTCAGTAGGACCTGTAGTCAGACAGGACTCAGTGCAGTTGTTCCACAGCAAAGCTCTGCATAGAGCAATGTAGCTGGATGAATGAGATTGGTGTTAATTAATGATTAAAACACCCAGGGTCTGTAGGTCATGCTGCCCCTGCTGGGTGAGGAGGTGTGTGCTTCTCTAGGCATGGTGTCCCAGGTGCTCGGGTTTTGTTCCCACTGCCAGGACACCAGGATGTCTTTGTGAGCGATGCAGTGGAGGTGGGATCATCTCACCTGTGTTGGATTGGGTTCTCTCCCTGCTTTATATGTCCCTGCTGAGACAGGGAGCCCAGATACTTCCGAGGACCGCATTACTAACCCTGCTGCTCCCTGTCCTGCAGAGCGAAGCGTAGCACTTAGCTCCCTGCGCCCCATCAAGGCGGAGGGGCCAGGCCGGCTGCGGCGGCACCCCAGGACACGGCCAGACGTGGCGGACATGCCGAATCCATCCCTCGTCTCCTCCTCCTCATCTTCCTCTTCCTCCCAGTCGTCCACCTCCTGCCTGCCCCACCTGCCTCGCAAGCGCTTCCAAATGTACTCCAAGTCGCCCTTCTACCGAGCGGGGGCCCTGGGCGAGCCCCCCGAGCCCCACTGCGACGAGCGGCCCCAGTTCACCACACGTGGGACCTTCAACCCCGAGAAGGGGAAGCAGAAACTGAAGAGCGTGAAGAACTCCCCCCCGAAAACCAAAGAGCCGCCAGAAGGGGGGCTGGGCCGCAAAAGGAACCCCGACGCTGACCGCAGCACCGGCCAGCAGCTTGTCCTGCTGGGGAGCAACGAGTTCATGGTGTGAGACGCCAGGGTGACAACGTCCCCATTGCCATCATCGTCACTGTCATCCCCTGACCACTCGGGCTCCAAAATGAGCGCTCCATGCGGAAGCTGCTGGGGACAGGTTCAGCGGTGGCCTCAATGGTGTGGGGTTGGGACGGCTGGTGCGGGGACAGAGGGACAGACAGAGGGACGTCAGGGAAGGAGCCGCCGTGCCAGGTCCTCTGTGCTGGAGGAGGAGGAGGAGGAGGCAGTGGGAAGCAGGACGCCGAAACGCAGCGCCGTGTGCATGAGCTGCAGGGCACATGGAGCAGTGAGAAGGAGATCTGCCAAAAGGACTCAGCTCTGGTTGTTCTTTCTTATTTCCGATGTGCCCTCCTCTCGTGGTAGTTTTTTTTTATTTTTTTTTTCAGACCATCAGTATTAAAATAATAATAATCAAGGACTTACTTGAAGCTCTGTTTATATTCTGGTTTACTGGAGTTTATTGTAAATACTTTTTTTATTGGTTTTGTGTTTTATTGTTTTGTTTTTTTTTTAAATATTTTGCCCCAAAGAGGACTTTGTGCCAGGGCGAGGGGTCAGTGGGCAGCACAGGTCCTGGCCATCACTGCATCTTCCACCACTGCTCCATCAGGCTGTCATTAGCAGGGCTCAGAAGCACTGCCTGCAGTAGCACTAACGAGTGGCGCTCGCTAACTCATGGGACTGCTGGCTCCTGCTGCAGCCGGGGGGCTGCCTGTCTCTAGGATGGGATAGATTGGGAGCCTGGGGACGCTGATGGGATCCATAGGTGCTGGGTCTGCCCCTTTCTGCTTGGCGTTCTGGGCAGGCTGGGCTCCGCGCCTTTCCCTGAACACCTTCAAAAAGATGGAGAACACCAAAAACTTGAGTCTTCCTGCATGTATTCTGTTGGTTTCACTGGGGCTAGGGATGCAGCGATGCAGCCCCCCGTTCCCGGCCCCAGTGCCAGTGATTTCAAGGGGTGTTTTATTTATTTGCCTTTTTATTATTTTAATTTTTGTTGTTGGTGGTTGTTTTTGTTTTCTCTTTGGATTTAAGCCACGTGGTGATGTGGGGAGCTCATCATCTCCACACAGCCCCCCGCGTTGGGATGAGCCACTTCTCCCTCTCGCTTAGTGGAAAGGCCTTGTTATTTAAAGAAATCCCACCAAAACTATCCTTCAAAGCTCAGTTTTTAGGACGAGGTCTCCTCCAATAGAGCACCGTCCCATCCCACACCGATCTCCCCCCGGCACCACAGGAGCAGCAGGGACGGCGCATCTAGCTGACGCATCACCTCCATGTATGTAATAACATATATATATATATTATTTTGTATATATCCCTCTCACTGGCAGGATCTAAACTAGCAATGAGTGATGAGCCCCCAGAAATTGGGGTGGTTTTAGCAGGTCCCCACCCAGCACAGAGCCGGCACTGTGCTGCTCCCCGTGCCCATGCGCGGCCGTTCTGGGGCACAGTGTCGGTTTTGGAAGACGATCCGCTCCTCGTACCAAGTGAATGTACTTACTACTGGAAAGGACGTGGGCTGCGTGTTGTTAATTATTATTTTTAATGGAAATTTTTTAAAGTAATTTATAAGAATGCCGAGTGTAAGTTAAAAAGGAAAAAAAAAACAAACCCAAACCCACAGAAGTATGTATTGTAAGAGGATATATTATCCTGTGTCACGCTCTCTATGAATTTTACCTGTTTAAAAAAAAAAAAAAATTAAAAAAAATTAAAAAAAAAAAAGTGTAATTATATAAAGGAGAATGATTTATCTCTGCCCAGTGCCGCGGGCAGCCGTCAAGCTGTCACGTCACGTCTGCGCGTTCTCATTAATTTGTTAATTAATGTTGTTCCCTTCCTTCCTGCAACGAGGCCGTTGTTCTGTATAAAGTGCAATTCTGTGTAATATTTCTCCGGCGTGTTCCGTGTGGCTGTACAAAGCGGCCGAGTGAAGCCCTTGCTTATTAAAGAGCTGTAACAAGGAGCGCTGGGTGATGTCTTTGGGGGCACGTGGGGGGTTGCACCTTGGGGACGCAGCACCGAGGGGGATATCACCTCTGGTTTGTGGGTCTGCAGGTGGGTGTTGCTTCTTGGCTTTCTTTTTGGAGCTGGAGATGTGGTTTTCAACTGGCTGTTCTGGCCCTGTGTCCCCAGTGTCCCCAGTGCCAGACCCTGAGAGAAGGGCACGAGGAGGCTGTCTGCAAAAGCCCTCTTTATTCGGAGTACAAAACAGGGGGCTGGCTGCAAGGCCCCTGGGATGGGATGACAGCTCTGTCCCCACGTGTCCCCCACCAGTGCCACCCCCAGGCTGGTGTCACGTCCCTGGGTTGGGGCGCTGCTGACACCGTGTCCAGGCAGTGCTCAGGGTTGAGTTGGAGGCAGCAGTACCCATCGAGGTGCCCATCCCGTGAGGTCCTGGTGCCACCCTGGAGATGTCCCCCTGCCACCCAGCCTCCTGCACCACTTGGGAGCACCCCAAGGACTTGACTGCTGGCCTGGGGACGTCCACACCCCGAGGAGAGGCGGGGGGTGACGGAGTGCCGGCACGGAGGGACAAACAGCCCGGGCTATCCCAAAAGACACCGAGCAGCAGCCAGGTGACAACAGGGAGGGGTCAGTTCTTGAACATGTCGCAGAGCAGCTTCTCCATGGGGGTGTTGCCGATGGTACGGCGGAAGAAGAGCAGCTCGACGCGCTCGGAGGAGAGGAAGCGCAGCGCCGGCAGGAGCAGCAGCAGCTTCCCAAACCTGGAGGATGGAGCGGTGTCACAAACCCCGCTGTCAGCGGCACCTCCGGGGCTGGGGCTGGCTGTACCTGACGGGCTGCCCGGGGTAGTGGGAGCGGTTGTGCTGGCCCAGCATCACCTGAGACTGGTCCTGCAGGTTCTCCACTTGCTCAGGGTCCTTCAGGCCGCGGGTCTCTGCCAGGACAGCGGGTGTTGGGGTGACACGGGGACAGGCAGCGGAGGAGCTGGATGTGCGCTCTCACCTGGCTTGAAGAGCACCACAGCCTTCATGCAGGCAAATTCGGTGGGATCGACTGCCAATGCTTTGAAGCGTCCCAGGGTCTCCTGCAGTGCCCGCACGTCCACAGCAGCTGGCAGCAGCTTGCCGGGGGACGGCTCGGGGACGGCCAGCAGCGGGCAGCTCTCCAGGGGCATGGACCACTGGATGGCACAGAGCAGGAACAGCTCGCTCCACGCCTCCTCCAGCAGGATCACCTGGGGGCAGCCACAACCCATCAGCCCACCTGGGTGGGCAGAGGAACATCACCCCGTGGCCAGAAAGTGGCATCCTGGGGACACCCCAAGGTTCACTTTGTGGTCATGGAGAGGCTATTCCCATCCCAACCCCATCCCAACCTAACACTTTTGGGGTCCCTACCTGGTCCCGGAAGGGCAGATTGGAGAAGACAGGCAGATTCTTTGCCCACTTGACAGCCATGAAGAGGAGACGTGCCGAGGTCTCGTAGACATTTTCGGGACCAGCTGCTGGATACGGGGCCACCTGGTACTCACCGCCCGCCCGCTCAGGCTCACCACCCGTCACATCTACTGTCTCATCAACTGCAGGGACAGGGACACAACATCACCCCGTTGCTCCCCATACCTCCCCACCACCGGCGGTCACCCACCATCTTCAGGCTCCAGCTTGGCACAGGTCTCGGCCGTCATCAGGCTGGCCATGAAGCGGTGGTTGCTGGGCGGTGTGGGCGTGCGGGGGACGGCAGCAGTGGCAGCAGTAGCCCCGGGGCCACGGGGAGCCGGGCAGGGAACTGGGGGGACATCACGCGTGGCAGCCACGTGCTCTGGGGGCAGCTCGGCATCCAGCTCGATGCTATCCAGCCGGACCTGGGCTGTGCTCCGGGGCTGGCGCTCATTCTGCACAGCTGTGGTGACAAGGTGACATCAACTGCAGCCAACACACGCTGCCACCTCCCTCCCCAGCGCATCCGCCCTGCTCACCATCCTTGTTCATGCCGGCTTGCAGGCACTTCTTGAGCCGGCATGCCTGGCACTGGTTGCGGTGTGCCTTGTCCACTGGGCACAGCCCTGTCCCTGCCTGGCACCTGCAGGGAAAGGTGGTACCTGGCTGCACCCACAGGGATGGCCCTCTTCTCCCTGGGTGTCCCATGGCCCATGGATGCCCCATGTTGGGGAGGGTTTGTTCCTGCTGGGTGGCCTTCACCCAGTGGGTGCCCTGCCCCAGTAAATATCCTGTCCCTATGGGAGCCTTGTCTCCATGGGTCCGTTGTCACCATCAGTGTCCTGCCCCAACAAATGCCTTGTTTGCTCCAGGGATGTTCTATCCCCTGCAGATGCACATCCCCTCTGGGTGCCCTCATCCCCTATAGGTGCCTTGTCCCATACAGGTGCATTGTCCCAGTGAATACCCTCCCTTGATGGGTGTCCTGCCCCAATGAATGTCATGTGCCCCCCCTGTACCCGCAGCCTTTGTCCCACCCCGTGTCCGTCCCCTGGGTCCCCACCAGCTGGCTATTCTGCATCCCCACCTGTAGATGAGCTTCCTGCGGACGCTGCGCTTGAAGAAGCCGCTGCAGCCATTGCAGGCATAGATGCCATAGTGCTTCCCACTGCTGGTGTCCCCACACACCTTACACAGCAGCACAGGACTCAGCGCCTTGCCAGGGGCCGGGCTCAGTCCTGCAGGAGAGGAGCCGAAACACTCAGGGTGAGCAGGGACACCCCAGTGTCTCCCACCCCCCTCCATCAGTCCCCTCACTCAGATGGGCACTGCCACTTCCGTGGGTCCGGCCCAGGGGACTCAGATATCCCAGGGGACATGGATGAGGAGTCCAAAAGGTGCACACAGGGCTCAGCATCAGCCCACACCCCAGGGATGCCATGGAATGAGCTCTCATGGGACTTTTAAATGGGATTAAATGGTGTCCCTGGGGCTGGGGACACCGGGTGTCCCAGTGAGAGGACAACATGCATCATGACAAAGAGCCACAAGTGGGGACCACAGGTGTCCTGGAGAAGGGCCATGGCTGGGGACACATGACCCCAGATAGGAGCTGTGATTGTGACCATGGCCCCACAGGAGAGTCTCAGCAGGGGACCACGGAGTCCTTGGGGGAGGAGCAGAGACCACAGACATCTAGAAGAGGGTCTGTAGGCATCATGGAGAAGGAACAGAGCTGGAGACCCCAAGTATCCAGGAGAAGGACGCCGATGGGGGACCCCGGGATGGTGGAAAAGGTCCACAATGAAGACCATGGGCACCATGGAGAGGGATCATGGCTGGGGAACCCATGTGTCTTGGATGAGGACAACCACGGGGGACCCCAAGCATCCTGCAGAAAGAAGGTGGTGGTGGACACTATGCATCCTGGAGAAGGTGTACAATGGCAACCCCAAATATCCTGGGGAAGAAAATAATGATGGAGAAGCCATACACACTGGAGAAGAACCATGATGAGAATTCCCAAGGATCTCAGAGAAGGACTGTGACTAAGAGCATCCTAGAGAAGGACTGTAATAGGGACCCAAGAAATTCTGGAGAAGGGCCATGATGGGGACTCCAAATATTCTAGAGGAGAACCGTGATGAGGGACCCCAAACATACTAGGAAAGAACTGTGATAAGGATCCAAATATCTTGGAGACAGCTCATGATGGGGGATCCTGAGAATTCCCGAGAAAGACCACGATGGAGAACCCTGAGCATCCCAGAGAAGGACCACAATGGAGGACCCCGAGCATCCCAAAGGACCATGTTTGGACCCCACGGATTCCTGAAGAAGGACACCGATGGGGACCCAAGCATCCCACAGAAGGACCCACTGGGGACAGACCTGTGCAGCAGGATGTGGCTCTTACCCGAGGGGCTGTCCTCCAGCCCGGCGCTCACCACCGACCCCTCCGGCGATGCAGACATGCTGGGCTGTCCCCGTCCCCGTCTGCAGGACGGGGCTGTGGCTGTGCTCTCTTCAAGGCAGATTAGCGCGGGCGCTGTGTAAGCAGCCGCCTGTTTGTCACTGTCTTAATCTTTAGTGTCTGTGCGGGGGGGGATCAATCAGCCACGCGATGAAGAATTAAAAAGGTGCTGAGCCCCGGCATGGCTGCCTTTCTGTAACCCTAAACCCTGTGACACCAAAGCCACCAAAGCCACCAAAGCCACCCGTGGTGGGGACACGGGGGTCACAGCGATGCTGGCCCCGGGAAGTGGAGGGCTGAGATTGCGGAGGAGTGTTGGGGTGCAGGGTTGACCCCCATGTCCCCCCGTGCTGCGCCCACCGGACCCTGTAAGCACATAAGCCCCTTGTTAAGGAGTTTAGAGAGGAATAACGAAAAGTGGTAATTACAGGGTGGGGGGAAGACACAAAGCCCCCCTTCCCTGTTCCCAGGCAATTAATTACAAGCCCCAATTGAGGGGGATAATTGGTGGGGTTCTCCCAAAGAGGATTAGTGCTGGGACAGGGGTATCGTGTGTCCCCCAGGGGCCAGCAGCCTGTGTCCCTTTGGGGGCTTTGGGCCGTGGCTGCTGACGCAGCAGCGTGGGGCCAGGTGGCCCCAGGGTTACGCAACGAAGGCTAAACCCTCGCTGTGACAGGGCAGCACAATTTGAGATTTGAGGGCTTTAGATGCTAAACCCCCCTGCGGCCATCCGGGGTGGGCTGTGGGGCCAGTGGAGACAGGGACAGGGAGGGGGATGGACTCTTGAGGCTGAGGTTGGGGTGGATCTATCACAAGGGTCCTGCTGGGGGCCAGTGGTGGTGACACGAGGGGATATGGGGGATGAGACTCCATCCATCTCCATCTTCACCTGCAGCATTACTCCATCACCTCTACATGTGGCATTACCCCATCTCAACTGCAGCATCTTCCATCCCACTGCCACCATCACCCCATCCCAAATGCAGCATCCTTCCATCCCATCAGCGGCATCCTCCATCCCAACATCTAATTCCCATGTCCCAGTCCATGGCTCCATCTTGTCCCTACCATAAGCAACACCACAATGGTGCTGGGCTGATGCAATGGGAACTGGGTACCTTGCATACCCACGGGTCTCTTTGGCCACTGCCCATGGGACAGACATTGGATACCCCATGGTAATGGGATGTGTTGGCTTTCAGCCCCCTGGGATGGTGATGAGCACTGACTTGGCTAATTTGCCACCCAGCCATGTTCCCCTCCACACCACCAGTAAAAAGCCAGCTCTGGAGCTGGGATTTGGGAAGGGGATTAGCCCCAGCAGCCATCTGCCACCAGCCAATAATCATTGCGCCGAGGAAATCCAATAATTACAAAAATATTGTTCCCACATATTTGCTCTTGCACCTGGCCACGTGGCCCCAGTGGAACATCCAGAAGTGCCCCCAACGCTGTGTCTCTGCCAGCAGCCCAAAGGGGCACCCGAGCACACTGGGGACCAGACAGTGCCCAATGCCACTGCTGAGGGGCTCAGCACCGAGGTCCCCATATGAAGGAGCAAACGTTAAAGCCCGTGACCCAGCTCTGTGACAGATGCTTGGGATTACCCAGCCTAAAACCTTGGGATCGGCTCCCTCCCTCCTCCCCAGCATTTAATTACTAATTTACTAATTACCCCAAGATGCTGCTGACAGTCTTGAGACCCGTAGCTGAGCTCTGGCCGCACTAATCCCACCAGCCATGGGGAGCCAAATGGATGTGCTGCAGTCAGGGGACAGCATGGCTGGGGACAAGAAGAAGGTTGTAGGGACCAGGAGGGAACCAAGTGGGGAGGGTGGGGTCTGGGAACTGGTCGGGGCAACTAGGAGGTGACAACAAAGATCAGGAGAGGGTAATGGGGACCACAAGGAGATGGTGGAGACCAGGAGGTCCCACTGGGGATCAGGAGGGAGTGGGAGGTACCAGGAAGGTGCTGTGGGGACTGGGAGAAGAGGGGACAAGCATCAGGAGGGAGTGTCGGGGACCAGAAAGGTTTGATGGGGAATGGAATGGGACCATAGGGTAAGGAGGTGATCTGATGATGGCCAGGAGAAGATGACAGAGCCCAAAAGAGACTGATGGGGACTAGGAGGTAACAGCAGGGACCAGGAGGATGCAATAGGAATTAGGAAGGTAACAAGGATTGGGAGGGAGCAGTGAGGTGCAATAGAGTCGGTAGGGATGATGAGAGGATGGTGGGGACCACAATGGGATGATAGGGACCATGAGTTGGTGAAGGGGATAAAGAGTGGACAAAAGCAACCGGGAGATACAAGGCTCTGGAAGGAAACAAGAGCAATGTAGGACTTCAGGCAGCCCCTGCTGGCACCAGTGGTGACTGTGATGGGTTAACACTATCACTGGCGCTCAGCCATGTCAGGGCCTGGCTCTGGTTTCATCCGTCATCAGCTCTCCTTTACCAGAGCTCTTTTTCCCTTTGTGTGCCCGCTGTGACAAATGATGCCGAGTGGCTGCGGGCAGCGGGTGGTGACAGCTCCCAGGTCACCTGCGCCATGCCCTGCCAAAGCCTCTGCTGACCTCAGATGAAACTTTAATGGGGCTCCAGGGCTGACCTGGCCATGAAACCCATTCCCAAGGGCAAGCATCTCCCTGGGGACATCCCAGTGGCCGTTCCATAGACACAGACCTGCGATGGCAGAGGTGGAACCATCCTGGTGGTCACGGGCTCAGTTCCATCGTAGAGGGCAGTTTGTGACAACCTTTTTGTCACCCAAGGGGTTAGTGGAGGAAATGTCCCAGCAGGTGGAGACTGTCCCCCCTGGGAGGGCCCCATGTCACCTGGGCAGGGCGGGCTCAGTGGCAGTGGTGGGGCCGGTCAGGACAGTCTGGGCACATTCCTGGGTGCTGGCACTGCCAACAACTTGGGGTCCTGCAGCCTGGGGATCGCAGCACAACAAGGGGACATCGAAGGAGTCTCTAAGGTGAGGGTGGAGAGGAGGGCTCAGGCATGTCCTCAGGGATAGTGTGGTGACTGAGGCCATAGCTTGGTGTTTGGTGATGTGATCCTGCTAAGGACTTGGGGACACTGAGATCCCCAGGGTGGCACAGCTCGGTGGACGCCACGTCTTTCCTTCCAGATGGACCTCCTGGAGCAGGTAGCTGGGGAGCCACCAGGGAGGCCATCGTACCCTATTCCTGTTTTCCCACCCAGGGGTTGTGGCACCTTCATTGTTTGTGCTGAGTGTGAGGGAAAGGGGACATGGGTGAATGGAGTGGATGTTGGAGGTGAGGTGGGTGCCACGAGGGTGGGTGACAGCAGGTGTGGGTGCCACCAGGCTGGTTCTGGCCTCACTGACCCCCAGGTGAGCTCCTTGCTGCTGACCCTGCAGGACAAGGTCCCACCATTCCTCCAGCTCCGGTACTGGCTGCGCTCCTGGATGTGGCAGGTTTGGATGCAACAGATCAAGGCAGCACAGGTGACACCAAGGGACACACCTTGGTGACGCTGCCCCAAAATTGTCTGCAGCTGGGGTCTGGGGTGAGGTGGGTCCCAGTTCTACCAGCGTGACCAATGGATGTTTGTCCTTACAGGTGAGCAGCTCCAAGCAGGTAAGTGCCAGCATCCACAGCTGCACCCCGCACTACCCATCCTACCACCTATAGGGCAAACCTGCTTTTACTCAGTGCCCATGGTTGCTCTGGACTCAAGCTGTCCACCTGAGTTGGCTGGAGATGACCTCCCAGATCTCTTCCCTTGTCCATGGAGACCAAACTTCTGCAGGACAGGGACAAACCTGCGGGGTGGCACCTGGCTGGAGGTGACACGTGGTGGTGTCCCCAGGCAGTGGCAGGAGTGGCAAGCACAGCAGCATTCTTCCTCTGTGAGGGGCTCCTGGGTCGGCACTTTGATGTGGTGCCCAACGGGGCGGCTGAGCCCCAGCCTGGGGACCTCTTCCTCTTCCCACTGGCCTCGGGGGGACCTGGCTGGTGGGGTGCCCACGCTGGTGTCTATTGCGGTGATGGGGAGATCATCCACCTGGAAGGTGAGCAGTGGGAGGAAACTCCGCACAGGGGACATGAGGCAAAGCAGCTCATGCTTGGGGACCACAACTCTCCTTGGGCACCCTGACCCTATTTGGGGATCCAACACCTCAGGTCGCCCCCAAACCTCCTTGATAATCTGTCTTCCTTGGGGATCTCAACTCAATTTGGGAAACACATACCCCAGGTTCCTTGGAACCCTCCTTGACGACCTCAACTCTTTTTGGGCACCTCAACCCTATTTGGGGACCTAACCCTCCTTGGGAAACTCAACCTATTTGGGGGCCCAAAATTTCCGGTGATTCCAACTCCCTAACCATCTTGATGACCCCAACACTCCTTGAGTACTTCAAACCTATTTGGACACCTCTACCATATTTGGGGACCCAGCTCCTCCTTGTGACCCTCAGCCCTCCTTGAAGGCCATCTCCTCTACACCACAGGCACCTCAGGAACATCCCCAACAGGGATTGTGGCCAAGCATGGTAAGAGCCACCTCCTGAGAACACGAGGCCCAGCCAAGGTGCTGCGGATGAAGGGGGGACTGGATGCGGCTGCCCTGCAGTGGCGGATCCGGGCAGCCATGGAGATGGTGCTGGAGTATGATGCTGTCACCTGTAACTGCATCCATTTTGCCCTTGCTCTGTTGGGGCTGGGCCAGCTCACTGGGGACATGGTGAGTGTCTTTGCCCTCAGGCGTGGGGGGATTTATGATACTTGCCTCGACCAGAGCTGTCTTCTCTCCTAGACGTTCCCAGAGCTGCAGTGAAGGAGGTGGTGATGTGACCTGGGGAGCACGTAGGTCTGGAGCACCCTTCCTGGGCTACCTGTGGGATGAAGGATACAAAATAAAGGATTTGGGAATATGAATGTGGGGCTGTCACCACCCAAATGGATGAGGGAACTCCAAAACCTCATTGAGGTTATGAAGTTCCCTTAGGTTAAATTAAGGTGAACTGACACCAAACAATTGGCTGAACGTTTGTGTGGTCATTTTTTTTTTGTATCCCACTAAGCTGTTTAGCACAAGGTGTGGAGCATATATCTATATCTTATTGGCAATAAGATTACATACAGGGTGAATATATTCTCTAATATCAGAGATGTTTTCATCTCCCACGTATATCCCATATCCAGTTGGAAAATCCATGCACACTATATAAAGCATTTAGCAGAATTATTAAAATTTAGCAAAAATTGGGCCTTGTCACTTTCTGTTCTTACTGTACACCGTCACAACCAGTGCTCTCTACACAGCCTTCTTCATCAGAACAAAACAGCTGTCGTGTGTTAAATAATATCTACAAAACAATGACAGAAAGAATAATTCACATGCAGTGAATCCGTTCTCATTCCTGTTAAAGGCATACTCCTTTCATTCCAAAGATGTATGCTTATATAAGCTAACTTCATGTATGTGTAAGAAGATTGAACGGATCCCGGTACAAAGAAGAACGGAATGGAATGCATCAGCTGCATATGGCATCAGCCCTGAGCATCAACCACAGGAAGCACAACTGACCCATCCCAGCTCCCTCAGCCTCTCCCCATAACACTTGTGCTCCGGACCCCTCACTGCCCCACTGCCCTTCTCTGGACATGCTGCAGAGCCTCGATGTTTGTTTGCAGTGAGGGACTTTACACTGAACACAGCACTGGAGACACTGCCTTACCAGTGCTGAGTTAAGAGGGACGATCACCTCCTGACACAAACCAGGATGCCATTGGCCTTCTTGGGCCGGGGCACCCTGCTGGCTCATGCTCATGTGGCTGGCTGTTGACTAACAACCCCAAATCCTCTTCCTCTGCACAGCTTCCAGCCACTCTGCCCCAAGTCTGATGCATGGGGTTGTTATAACCACAGTGCAGGATGCGGCCCCTGGTCTAGATGAAGCCCATCCCATTGGCCTCAGCCTGTCCAGATCCCTCTGTAGGGCCTTCCTGCCCTCAGGCACATCAACATTTCCTCCCAGCTTGGTGACTTTGGGCACTATTTGCCCTTTGCTCTTACTTCAGGCCTTACAATTCCTCCTGACTGTAGGTGGATGAGGGTCTGTTTCCCTTCCTTGATGGACCTTGCTGGACAGTGCAGTGTTAAGATACTCTCCTTTCCCTTACTGTTCTCTTGTTTCTGGACACTGGGGTAGTTCATAGAATCACAGAATCACTGAGGCTGGAAAAGACCACTGAGATAATCAAAGAATCGTGGAACTGAGCTGGAAGGTGTCCCACCCCATTCTCTGGTTTGTTTTGCCCAGTGGGAGGACAGTGACTGCAGCGCAATTCACTGACTCAGGTGCACCAAAACAATGTATTAAATGCATTATCATCTATATTAATAGCACATATCTTCTATAATCACATATGTCTGAAGGTCTATCTATTAGGTCTATCTCATCTCCATGTCTGTTGAAGGATGGGGTCTGAGGGATGAGGGGCTTGCAAGCTGCGGTGTGTCCGGCCGGCTGATGGGAGCTCCAAAAGCTGCCCACCAACATCCTGACTTTATACTCCTTCTATCTGGGGAAGTCTTGGACTTTCAGGAACATGGTCGGAGACATAACAGCACACCAGTACGGTTACAAGCTTTAGTCTGCCTTATTGTTAAGCACTGCTCTATTTATACACGTTAACAGAGCATTCTGCAAAACATTCTTCAATCGTTCACACAGACGCTTAGCCAGTCACAGCCGTGAGACATTCTTTGTTCTTCCAACAGTGTCCTTGGTTCTCCTAGTGCTTATCTCGCCCCACAGCTGCTGCTCTGAACAGTTTTTTCTTCTGTTCCCACATTTCTACATGCAGTTTCTCATGATAGGCAAGGGTGGCTGAACTGCTACAAGGTGTGCAGCCTAAGATACAAGCAAGGGTATGAAAAACGTGTGACTTTGCAGAAAACCAGAGAAAAGCAGAAAAGCACTGGATCCCTAAGATCTCGTATTCAGTTCTGCAAAACACGAGGGATTGTTTATATGGCACACAGCTCTACAGTCTCCATGTTTTGCCACAGACGGCACATTTTCGTTTCCCTGACAACTTCCAGTCATAGCTCAGGCCCTTGACATGAGTACTAGGCCTCATACTGTAGGCATAGACAAGCTGAGGGGAGAGACAGAGCCACAGCTATGGCCTCGCTCTGCACAGCCAGGGGCAGTTCTCATTACCAAACACAGGACGGCTGCTGGACCTACACCCCGTCCCATTCTCCAGACATGCATGACTTCTCACCTTCTTTATCAGACTATGCTTGGGCCAAACTCTACAGAAGGGACTCTTAAGGGCCATCAATCCAACCCCTATGCAATGAACAGTGACACTCACAGCTCCACTAGGTGTTCAGCCCTAGCCTGGCCTTGAAAGTCTGGAGCTGGAAGGGATCCTCAGGGATCATCAAATCCAACACTTAGCTCCAGCAGGAACACCCCAAATCAAACCTTACAGGTGAGAGCACTGATCAAACACTTCTTCAGCTCCAGTCTTGTTGCTGTGCCCACTGCAGCACGTTCCATGGCACCACGTGCCAGAGCAGAACACTTCCCGAACCCTCACCTCACCTGCCCAGAACGCGGGCTTTGTTCATCTGTGGCCTTCCTGTTTGCACTGCTTTGATTCCTGATTGCTTGTTTGAAATCAGTGCCCGGCCAAAATACCCACAACATTCCGTTATCTGCAAAAGATGATAATATCCCAAATTATCTGCAGAAAAAAGCTCCTTGTTAGCACTAATACTGATCAGAGAAAACTAATACGAGCACTCTGAGAAGTTAAAACAAGAAAAAAGAAACCCTTGGGGATTTTCCTGTCTCTTTTGCTTTTGGTTTCACTTGATGAAGCAGCGTCCTGCTCAGCACTCGTGTCTGCTCGGAGCAGAGCACTGTGTGTGCCGTCCCCAGGACCACGCTGCCTGCCCAGACCTCTGCCCACCAGCACCAGCACTGTAAGGACGCTGCCAGCCCCACACAGGGGACGGACCATCATTAGGAGAGGGGGGGAGACAAGGAGACTTCAAGTGAGGTAAGATGGCTGTGCTTGTGCTCACATTTCTTTTCTCTCCTTGCAGATGTCAGATATAAGCAGCTGCAGTTCTGTGAGTAGAAGGGCTTTGAACCACCTTTCTCCCCAGCTCCCCGTGTGCTGCCCCAGAGCTCTGGGGTGCTGTGGCTCCTTCTGTGTTAAAGCTGCTTCTCACCCTTCTCTCCCAAGGAGAAAGCAATTGAGACAAGAGATTTTATCCTACATGAACGCCTTCCTCATTATAAGAATGTCCTTATGGAAGTGTTGGACAACACCATAGAGGCTGGGGACATAGTGCTTTTCAAAATGCTGTCCAGCAGCAATGCTGTGCCCAGCAGCAATGCTATGCTCAGCTTCAAGCATGCAGTTGTCTATTGTGGGGACGGAGAGGTCATCCACTTCCAGAGTAAGTGCATGTGCCCTGCCTTCATGTCATGGCAGCCCACAGAGCGACATGGTGATGGCCAACTCTTCACTTTTCAGATATCAAAGGTTCAAGAGGGAGAATAAGCAAAGAAGGATTCCAGATTATGAGACAGCAGAGGGGGAAAGGCAAGGTTCTCAGGAAAAAGGAGGGGGTCGACCTCGAAACCTTCAAGAGAAAAGTCAAGGAGCTGATGAACAGCACAGCCGAGTACGACTTATTGAACAACAACTGCATCAACTTTGCTCTTTATCTGCTGGATCTGGGGAGTTTCAGCTTTCAGCCCGTGAGTATGGAGCCAGGATGGGGCGTTTGCAGTGGGGCCAGACAAGTCCCAGGACAAAAGATATTCTTTTCCCACAGCCAAAGAGCCAAGAAGAGGAACTTGAAAGTTTGACTGTGAGTATATTTGGTGTCACTGCGCCCCATCTGCTTGAGTCCCCAAGAAGGGTTATGTCAACAAAAGATCAGGTTCCCAGAAGAGGGTTGGGTCACCAGGGGATATGGATGCCCAAGGAGGGTTGAGTTCCCCAGTGAGGGTTCAGTCCCCAAGAGGTCTGGGTTCTATAAGGCAAGCAGGATCCTTGGAAGAGTTGGGTTCCCAAAAGGGGGCTGTTTTCCCCACGGAGGGTTCAGTCCCCTAGGACAAATGTGTTCCCCAGTGAGGGTTCAGCTCCCACTATGTTTGGGTTTCCAAGGAGGGCTGCATCCTCAGGAGTTGTTCAGGTCCCCCAGAAGGGTTGTGTTCACCAAGAAGGCTTGGAGGCTTTGGGTGCTATCTCCCAACTTTCCCAGGCACAGAGCAACGTGATCGTCTGAGAGGTTTCCAGAGTCTCATTCCCCAGCACACACGCCCAGAAGAGCTTCGTCCCCACCATTCGTTTTCCACGTGTCTGCTTCCTTCAAAAGATCTGTAGGCGTTCCTTTCCATCTTTTTCTGCTGGATCATATCGCAGCAGGAGCTCTGCATCCCTTGCACATGGGTGGAAATATTAATCAGCTGCTGTATTGATTATTTGCACCTGAAGACTGCCTGTTTTCACTGCCTTACTTCAAATGATCATAACATTCAGAGTAATTTCAGATAGAATTACTTGTTAATAATAGTGCTTATCTGTGTATAACAATTCTTATCAGCAACTTCTTGTACTACTAATATCTAGAGCCAAATAACAGTATCCAAGGGAACGGTACCTCAAGTAGTTATAATAAAAAAAATTAATCCTTCTTATACTATTAAATCTATATCCAAATACTAGTATATCCCATGTAATAGTACCTCAAAGAATTACAATGCAAAAAAATATATATATCCCAAAGAAATAAACCTAGAGATTCCCTTGTCTTTATGGGTGCCTGCAACCTTAGCTGGGACCATCACACGGGAGTTCAGGAAATTCTGGTGCCTCCTGAAGATAACGTTTTGGTACAGGACTCAGCTCTTTGGTTATCCTGTATAGAACCAGGAGCTGATCCCAGAGGGCCCCTTCCAACCTGCGGCACCTTACAGATCTGTGTCAGATGCGACCAGAGCTGGGATAGATCCCTGCGAGTGACTGCAGCCAGCCAGAACTTGTGCCACCACCCCTCCCAGCCAGATTTCCACCACATAAATGTGTTTTGCTGCTGAGAACCAAGCACCAGCAGGCTCCAAGAGGGGACAGCACACACTGCGTCCCCAGCCTGGTATGGGATGGCCTGATCGGTCATGGGCTCACCAGTCACCTGCCTCTGGGGTCCCTGCCTGCTTACAGTCCCCACTGTCACCACAGAGGGCACATTGCTGTGCTGTTCTCAAGCTCCAGCAGGGAGAGGTGCGGGCCCAGACTTCTTTCTGCTGCAGGTGATGGTGCTGGAGGGGGCAGGGGAAGTAATGGTGGCCTGTGAGATCCCTGCTGCCACTTCTCCCCACTGGGTAGAGTCTCCAAGGAGCGCTGGGTCCCCAAGGAGGGCTGCGTCCCCAGGGAGGGCTGTGTCTGCAAGGAGGGTTGGATCCCCAAAGTGGCTGCTCCAGAGGAGCCACCTCCCTTCATCCTCATGCTTCACAGTTTCAAAGACACATTTCCTGTACAAAATTAAGATTTAACTGTGGTTTTGTTCTACTTTCTTGGGCTGCATCATTTCACAAGAGGTCGGTCTGGGGAAGATGGCAGCACCAAGAAGGAGAGGGCAGAAATGAGCTGAGAGACATGAAGTCAGCTGCAGAAATAGGATGCTCAGCCACCCCACTAACAGCTGAGTCCAAAGGAGGACAGCGGCCAAGCCACTCTCAATGATAGTTGTGAAGTTCTGGATTTCAGGTGAAGTCATAGAATCATAGAATCGCTCAGATTTGAGAAGACCTTAAAGATCATTAATTCTATCCACAACCTAACCATACACCCTAACTCTAACAACCCTCTGGTAAATCATGTCCCTGAGCACTACATCCAAAAGCTTTTTAAACACATCCCTGGGGAGCCCATTCCAGTGCTTAGCAACCCTGTCTGTAAAGAAGTGTTTCCTGATATTCAACCAAATCTTACCCTGGTGCAACTTGAGGCCATTTTCCCTTGTCCTGTCACCTGTCGCCAGTGAGAAGAGACCAACCCAGCTCTGCTGCAATCACCTTTCAGTTCTTGGAAGAGAGCAATAAGGTCTCCCCTCAGCCTCCTCTTCCCCAGACTAAACAGCCCCAGTTCCTTCACTCTCTCTGCATAGGCCATATTCTCCAAGCCCTTCCCCAGCCCTGTTGCCCTTCTTTGGACCTGCTACAGCACCTCCATGTCCTTTCTGTACTGAGGTGCCCAAAACAGAACACAGTACTTGAGATGAGGCCTCACCAGTGCTGAGCACAGGGGCAGGACGACTTCCTAGTCCTGCTCACCACCATTCCTGATACAAACCAGGATGCCATTGGCCTTCTTGGCCACCTGGGCACACTGCTGGCTCATATTCAGCCGACTGTCCATCAGTACACCAAGGTCCCTTTCCATCAGGCAGTTTTCCAGCCACTTCTCCCCAAGCCTGTAGGGTTGCCTGGGCTTGTTGTGACCAAAATGCAGGACCTGACACTTGGCCCAATTGAAACTCATACAGTTAACCTTGGCCCATTGTTTATACGCTCCCTTCAAGTACTGGAAGGTGCAATGAAGTCTCCTGGATCCTTCTTCTTCTCCAAGCTAAACATGCCCTCTGGTCATCTTAGTGGACCTCCTCTGGACCCATTTGAAGAGCTCTGCATCTTTCTTGTGCTGGGAGCCCCAGGCCTGGATGCAGTGCTGCAGATGGGGCCTCACAAAAGCCGAATAGAGGGGGACAATCACCTCCCTCTCCCTGCTGGCCACCCCTTTTTTAATGCAGCCCAGCACACAGTCGGCCTTCTGGGCTGCAAGCTCACACTGCTGGCTCGTGTCCAGCTTATTCTCCACCAGGACCCCCAAGTCCTTCTCTGCAGGGCTGCTCCCAAGGACATCTTCCCCCAGTCTGTGTAAATACCTGGGATTGCCCTTGCCCAAGTGCAGCACCCTGCACTTGACCATGTTGAACCTCATTAGGTTCACATGAGCCCACTTCTCCAGCCTGTTCCAGGTCCTCTGGATGGCTTCCCTTCCAACGTATCTGCTGCACTGCTCAGCGTGGTGTCATCTGCAGACTTGCTGAAGGTGCGCTTGATGCCATCACCTGTCATTGATGAAGATGTTGAAGAGCACCGGTCCCAAGACCGACCCCTGAGGGACACCGCTTGTGACCGGCCTGCACCCTGACACAGAACCGTTGATCACAGCCCTTTGGCTGCGACCAGCCAGCCAATTCCTAATCCATCCAACGGTCCATCCTTCAGATCCACACCTCTCCAATTTAGAGAGAAAGATGTGGTGAGGGACCATGTCAAAGGCCTTGCAGAAGTCCAGGTAGATGACATCCACCGCCCTTCCCCCATTCACTGGAGCTGTCACTTCATCATAGAAGGCCTCCAGATTGGTCAGGCCAGATCTGCCCTTAGTGGAGCCATGCTGGCTGTCTCAGATCACCTCTTTGTCTTGTATGTGCCTTAACATGGTAACCAGGAGGATCTGCTCCATGGTCTTCCCAAGCACAGAGGTGAGGCTCACCGGCCTGTACTTCCCTGGGTCATTCTTTCTCCCTTTTTTAAAATGGGAGTGATGTTTTCCTTTTTCCAGTCACAGGGGACTTCACCAGACAGCCATGATTTTTCTAATATGGTGGAGAGCGGCTCGGCAAACACATCAGCCATCTCTTTCAGAACCCTAGGATGGGTATCATCCAGCCTCATGGACTTATGTACACTCAGATTCATGAGGAGGACTTGGACTTGTTCCACTGTTACAGTGGAACGGAATCTGCTCCTCTCACCCACGCTTAGACGTTCAGGGTCCTGGCAGACATGGGGAGGGCCTGACCACCAGTGAAGTCCGAGGAAAAGCACTTACAGAGCACCTCAGCTTTTTCTGCGTCTGAGGAAGCCAGCTCTCTGTCCTCATTTATCAGAGGGAGAACACTCTCCTTGGTCTGTCTCCTCCTGCCTATGTACCTGAAGAACCACTTGTTATTTTTCACATCCCTCGCCAAGTTCAAATCCATCTGTGCCTTGTCTTAAGAGTGCAGTAGAAGACAGAGTTAAAGCTTTTCTGAAGTTTGGGTAAACTTACATTCACAGCATTTTCCTCACCTACAAGCCAGGTCAACTGTTCACAGAAGGAGATGATGTTGGCCAACCAAACCCTCCCTGGCTATGCCTGATCCCTTGGTTGTCCTCTAGGTGTGGTTCCACACTCAAGATGATCTGCTCCCTGACATTCCCCATACCCAGGTCAGGCTGACAGGCCTGGAGTTTCCCAGGTCTTCTTTCCAACCTTTCTTGCAAATGAGTGTCACACTGGCAGTCTCCTGTCTTCTGAGACCTCCCATGTTGATCAAGACTGCTGATAGAGTCATAGAGTTGCTCAGGTTGGAAAAGACCTTAAAGACCATCAAGTCCAACTGCAACCTAACCATCCTACCCTAACTCTATCAACCCACCACTAAATCATGTCCCTGAGCACCACATCCAAACAGTTTTTAAACACATTCAGGGATGGTGACTCAACCACCCCCCTGAGGAGCCTATTCCAGTGCTTCACAACCCCTTCTGTAAAGAAGTTTTTCCTGATACCAACCTAAACTTACCCTGGTGAAAGATGGTGGAAAGCAGCTTGATGAGCACTTCTGCTGACCAAGACCCCCAGATCTTTTTCAGCAAGGCTGCTCTTCAGCATCTCAACCCCCAGGCTGTATCTATAGCCATGGTTGCCGCTGCCCAGGTGCAGAATCTCAGGCCGTTGGTGATTGCCCAGCTCTCTAGTTTAGCTAGATCTCTCCGCAAGGCCTGTACACCCTCCACAGAGGCAACAGCTCCTCCCAGTTCTGTATTGCCAGCAAACTTGATCAAAATGCCTTCTAGTCCTAAATTCAAGCCATTGATGAAAACACTAAAGAGAAATGGCCCTAAAATGAGGAACCCTACTTAGTGACTGGCCGCCAGCTTACACAACCCCATTTACTACAATCCTTCGGGCCCAACCTATCACTTTCTCACCCATCGCATTGTGTTTTTGTCTAGCTGTGTCCAGGAGGATACTGTGGGAAGCAGTATCAAAAGCCTTACTGAACCCACACCCCCAAAATAACATCAAATTTCTTCCCTTGGTCAACTGGATGGAAAACCTTGTCGTAAAAGGAAATTAAGTTAGTTAAACAGAATCTTCCCCTCGTGCACCCATGTTGGCTGTGACTGATGACCACATTGTACTTCAGGTGTTTTTTTCTTTTAAGAACTCCCACCATAATTTCTCCACAATTTTACCAGGCACTGAACCGAGGCTGACAGGCCTATAATTACCGGGTCTTCTTTCTCGCCCTTCTTGAAAACTGGAACAGCGTTTGCCAGCTTCCAGTCAACTGGGATCTCTCCAAATTTCCAAGACAGTGGAAAAGTAATTGAGAGAGGTCCCACAGTGACACTGGCCAGCTCTCTGGGTAGCCTGGGATGAATTCCACATTCCCTATGGACTTCTATGCTTCCAGCTGAACAACAAATCCCAAACAAGTTCAGGGTTGGCTGGGAACTGATTGTTACTGCACTCACTGCCCTTCAACTCGAGGCACCTGAGGTGCCAGAGCCCAGCATTACTGTGGAAGAAAGAGGCAAAGAAGGCATTAAATATCTCTGCTTTGTCCATGTCCCTGTTGGTAAGGTGGCCATTCTCATCAAGTAACAAACTGGTTCTCCTTTTGTTGTTAACATATTAAAAAAATGGTTTTATTGTTTCCCACACCATTGGCCAGCTTCAACTCTAACTGAGTTATGACTACATTTCTCCCTGCAGAAGTGAGCAGTAGTCTTCCCATGTCCCCTAATCATGCTTCTAGCAGCCAAACACTTTTTTTTTCAGCCTAAGCTCCGGAAGAAGATCACTGCTCAGCCAGGCTGGCCTTCTGCCCTGCCTGCTTGACTCCTGACGTTTTGTAACTGCCTGCTCCTGTGCTCAGAGAGGTTCCTAAAAAGTGACCAGCTCTGAAGGACCCCGATGCCTTTAAAAGCAATTTCCCAGGGGACCTTACTAACTAGTTCTCTGAGTAGCCCAGAATCTGCTTTCTCCATCTCTGGGGTAGAGGTTTTGGTGACAGTTTTCCTCCTATCACCAAGGGTTTTTAATGTAACTACCTCATGGTGGCTAAGGCCAACATGGCCACCAATCGCCACTTCACCCATGTGTCTGTCTATATTCAAAAGTAACAGAACCAGGAGGGCTCCTTTCTTCATCGCCTTCCTTCAGGTTGTCACAAATGATCTCGTCTCTTACAGTGGGAGTCATTTTGCTCCCCGAGCCCCTGCCTAGAGGTTCAGGGACACAACAGGTATGGGAAGCCTGACTGAGGCAAAGAACTCACTGAGTACCTGTCTTAGCTTCAGCAGTGGCAGGTAGATCTGGTCTGGCTACATAAGGGTGAATTATTTCTAGCTCAGTGGGCCCATGACACTCCAGGCCACCAAGGAAGAGATGCAACCTATAGATGTGCTTTGCGATTGAGGGGTGAATATGATCATGGACGCTATTTCACAGGTTATCCATGAATGTGAAACATGAGTTATAATTAATCAAAACAATCAAATAAAGCCCCTTTGTATGTAGGACGATGGCTGAAATATAAATATGGGTGGCCTGGCAGGTGGATTATATCACACTCCCACATAATTTGCCATGGCAAAGGCCATGTGCGTACAACAGTGGAAGCAACCACCCGATGGCTGGAAATGCATCCCATGCACCATGTTACTGCCCAAAATACTATCCTGGGTCTAGAAAAGCAAGTCTTGTGGCAACACAGAGCCCCAGAAAGAATTTAGTCAGACAAAGGGATTCATTTCCAAAACAACCTTATAACCTCTTGGGCCAAGGAGCATGGCACTAAATGGGTATATCACATCCCCTGCCATGCACACCCATGGGGAAAATCAAATGGTACAGTGGACTATTTAAGACTACACTGAGATCAATGGGTGCTGGGACATGCAAACACTGAGACACACATCTAGCAAAAGCCTCCTGATTAGCCTTGAGAAGAGAAGACTGAGAGGGGACCTGATCCAGGTCTATAAATATCTAAGGTGTGGGGGGCAAAGTGGCGAGGCCAGACTCTTCTCAGCAGTGTGCGGAGACAGGACAAGGGGAAATGGCCAGAAGCTGGAGCATAGGAAGTTCTGCACCAATGTGCGCAAGAACTTCTTTACGGTGAGGTGACGGAGCACTGGAACAGGCTGCCCAGGGAGGTTGTGGAGTCTCCTTCTCTGGAGATATTCAAGACCCACCTGGACGCCTACTTGTGCGACCTGGTGTAGGGAACCTGCTTTGGCAGGGGGGTTGGACTCGATGATCTCTGGAGGTCCCTTCCAACCCCTACAATTCTGTGATTCTGTGATTAGTCCACATTCAGGGATCTGCCAATGAAGCTCATCCTGCCTAGTCAAACCTCCTGTGTACCATAAAAGGGGATAAAGTCCTGGTGGTGCACATAAAGAACATGCACCCAAAGGCAGTTTGGGTTTCTCCTGCCTTAGGAAAAGGCATCCTACTCATGGGATTACTTTTGCTCAGGGACCTGGGTGCATATGGTGGCTAATGAGGAAGGACGGGGATGTCTGTTGTGTACCTCACGGTGATCCGATGCTGGATGAGAACAGCCAAGAATTTGTATAGGATGTTGAATTGCTACATAATACTGTATGTCATCATTGTTATGGTTGTTGTGTGTCTTGCTAACAGCATTACAGTAAGAAATACCCAAGTTAAAGAAGAACAAACTGATGGAACCAGAACTAGCTTCTGTGTGCAGTAACCCAACTGTGAATCATTCCTCCCGTGCCGAAGGACTGTTATGACAGGTGGAGCTCATGGTTATGGACTAAATGAATTCCATGGGCAATTTGCACTTTATCCCAGCCCACAATGACCATTGCACAGGATTATGATATGTAGCGTTATTATTAAGTAATTATAACCATTTTGGACAAGATATTCTCAGAGGTCTTTTCCAAACTTAATGATTCCCTGATTCTGTGATAAGGCTCATCCACAAATAGTGGTACCTATCTGTGAATAATAACAACAATGGAAGTAATGTTAGTAATAATATTACTGCTATTAGTAATGGCAGTAATAGTAAATGACGGGGATAGTAATAGTAGAATATAATAATAGTAAATTATAATAACAGTATATATTACATAGTATATATCCCTCAACAATAATAGTAAATAATAACAGTGATAGTGATGACGATAAGAATAAAAATAATAAAAACAATAACAGCATCCTGAACAACAGCATCCCAAATAATCACATCCCAAACACCGATACCCCAAACAACGGCATCCCAAATTAAATAATAATGACACACACCTCGAATAAGAAGACCCCCGGGCAATGCTTTACCCCTAAGCTCCTACACTCCCTCTGCAGGGCTGCAGACCCCAGTGTTTTGGGAGAGGAAATCCTCCTCCTCCATCCTTTCTTTATGGGAGGAGGAGGGGTGGGTGGGGGGTGAGCCACGTGGGTGCATCGCCCTGAAACCCGGCGGCCGAGCATCCCCGAGGCCGTGCGGTTCCGCGGGCGCCGCGCTCCCCGGTGCCTTTAAGCGGTGGCGGTGGCCGTTCTCGCACGACGCTGACATCAGTGCGGCGTCCCCAGGCTGTGCATCCCGGCCTGCGCCAGCAGCGCCATGGCGGCCAGCCCGGCCTACGGCGAGGAGAAGGGGGGGTCCTCCAGCCTGGGGGAGCCCGAGTACGGCCACGACCCCGCCAGCGGCGGCATCTTCGCCTCCGACTACAAGAGGTGGGAACGCGGGGACGCGGGTGGCACATGCGCGCGCACACGCACCCCACGGGGACAATGGCTGCGGGCTGGCGGTGACCCCCCCTCGGGATGGGGACACGGATGGAGATGCGGCATCTTTTGCAAAAGGCCGCGACGCCTTTTTGAGGGGAAAGCAGCATTTTGGAGCAGGGGGGTGTGGGGAGGGGTGGGGATGGGAAGCAGCCTCCTCGCTGTCCCCAGAGAGGGACGTGGCCTCCAGATACGGACCCGGCTCCCTCGGCTGGGATCCGCTGCGGCACGGGGCGGGGGGGCTGCAGGGCCTCCATGCCCCGTGCCGAGCATGCAGTGCCCAATAGCACGGGGATGGCAGGTGCCACCTGCGGCCAGCAGGCTTTATGGGGCACGGGGATATAGGGCAGTGTGAGCGGGGGGGGGGAGAGGGAAAGGAAGAGGAGAAAGCAGGGTTCTCTCCCACCCTCACCCCCTGTCAATGTTCCCCAGCCTGGCATGGTACCCATTCCCTCACCCACTGGCAGTACTCCCCTTGGTAGCACTGTCCCCGATCACTGATCCTCACAAAATGTCTCCCACTTTGTCACTGTCTCCCTTCAATTCACTGTCCCTCAGGCTGGCAGTGTTCCCTACCCCAACCCCTTACCTATGTCCCCCATGCTGGCACTGTCCCCTCACCCCCTGGCAATGTTCCCCATTCTGACACTATCCCCATCCCCGCCCCATGCTGTGTCTCCCACTCTGTCACTGTCCCCCATCTCAGCCCTCCCAGCAGTTTCCCCAATTCCTGACCCCCTGCCAGTGTTCAAGTATTTGGCAGTGTCACCCATCCCTCATCCCCTGACAGTGTCCCCCATTTTGACCTTCTGCCAGTGTCCCCTCACCTGCAGGCAATGCCCCCCACTCCGTCACTGTCTCCCACCTTTGCTCTATGCAGTGTCCCCTACTCTGTTGCAGTTACTCGCTGACCTCCTGGCAGTTTCACCAATTCTTGACCCCCTGGCAAAGTCCCCCAGCCTAGCAACGTCCCCCATCCCTGACCCCTGGCAGCGGCTCCATCAGCCACATGCTGCTCCATCTCTCTGGCCACATTGGATCTGTTGCTGTTCCCATGAGTCCCAGGTGCCACCCGTCACTCTACTGGAACACCCACAGCTGTCCCATCCCTTCAGGGATGTCCCCAGAAAAGACTGAGCCACTCAGAGTCCCCAGAGGAGCCGTGCCACATTCCCACATCCTGGCTGGGTGGCAGGATGGGTGGCACTTGAGACCTCACAGCACCTTGGTGGCCTGTTGGGTTGTCACTGCAACCCAACCCGAAGCCCAGCATCAGGTTGCAGGAGGAGGAGCAGGGCCACAGCCCTGCCGCCATCCCTGCTGTCCCCAGGACCACCCCCAGCTGCAGCAATGCTCTCACTGCCACCTGTGCAGAAGCTGTTGCGGCCAAAATTGGTAGCAGGCAGTGATGCGGCCGAGGAGGTGACTAGCCCAGTGCTGGCCACTGAGGCCGGGCCACCCACCTGCTACAGCGCACTGCGTGCTGACGAGTTGCGGCCACTGGCAGCCCCCAAGGATGAGGTGGCTGCCAGCACCGGGCAGCCACCGCGGTAAGACCTCCCCAGGGACCCCCCAGGGGTAGTGACAGCGCTGGCCGGGGATGAGCATTGCTCTAGGAGGTCCTGGGATGTCGTGTGACCCAGAAGGCTCACCAAATAGTGGAGTTGTTTTGGTGCAGATCTGTCCTGGTTTGGGAAAATTGCCATTTTGTGGTGAAGATGGAGCTGTTGTGGGTAGATGCAGATTTGCAAGTCCTTCCTGGTTTGGTGGGGACAGATGTGTCTTATTAAAGGGGACACTGTTGGCAATTGGCCTGATAAGAGTTGATAGTGGTGACAGGTGCTGAATGTGCCCACCAAGAAGGGCATGAGGGAAAAGTTTTTTGTTGGGGTGCATGCACACCAGCATGCCCAGGAGGGGACAAGAGACATCCAGCTGATGACCAGAAGGGAGACAGAGTTGGTGGCCAGTGCCGTGCCAGTCACTCCAGCTCCTTTTGCATGCAGCTGTAACCCAACTCCTGCCCCATCAATATTGCACAGCCCCAGGGGGTCAGGTTGCAGGCATCTCTCACCATGGGAAAGGGCTAAAAAGGGGGCTAAAAAGGGCTAAAAGTGGCCAGCAGCACTTTCCACCCTGATGTGGTGCAGGCATGATGACCTCAAGGAGATGCTGGACAGCAACAAGGACTCACTCAAGCTGGAGGCTATGAAGAGGATCGTGGCGGTGGGTTGCGCTGCGTGCAGTGCTTTCCGTGCCATGGCGGGCTGTGCTGTGCCACGATGTGCCACAGCAGCCACCCTGAGTCACACCACTCCTTCCTTCCCTAGATGATTGCCCGGGGCAAAAATGCCTCTGACCTCTTTCCAGCTGTGGTGAAGAATGTTGCCTGCAAGAACATTGAGGTGAGGTTGTTCCTGGGATTTGGGGTGCTCCCTGTTTGGGAGGGATTTGGGAGTGTTTGGTCTCCATCCTGCAGGTGAAGAAGCTGGTGTATGTGTACCTGGTGCGCTATGCAGAGGAGCAGCAGGACCTAGCCCTGCTCTCCATCTCCACCTTCCAGCGGGGCCTCAAGGTGGGAATCCTTCCTGCCCCTTTCTGGGGCTAGCAAGAAGGCCGTAAGGCTGTCCTGGCTCGTTGCAGCAATGCATATATCCCAGTAGGACCCCAACCAGCTGATCCGTGCCAGTGCTCTGCGCGTCCTCTCCAGCATCCGTGTGCCCATCATCGTGCCCATCATGATGCTGGCTATCAAAGAAGCTGCATCAGACATGTCCCCATATGTGCGGAAGACAGCTGCCCATGCCATCCCAAAGCTCTACAGGTAATAGGATGGCTGCTGAGAATGAGGAAAACACATTGAAAGCTCTGCACATCTTCTTGTTGCTAAATTTTGGGGGCGCAGATCTTGGTGGTGGGGTCTCAGCTGCTTGGTGCCAAGAGGGATGGGGGATTTGTGGGGCTGGATACATGCTCACCCACACCAAGCCCACTCTTCTCTTGCAGTCTTGACTCAGACCAGAAGGACCAGCTCATTGAAGTCATTGAGAAGCTGCTGGCAGACAAGACCACGGTGAGCTCTGGTTCTCCCCTATCCCCAGATGTGAAGATGCTGTTGTCCCTGTTGAGCCAGCATCCTCCTGAGGGTGCCACCATCTCTGCAGTGCCAGCATCCTCTAGCCTAGGATGTCACCATCCCACTGATCTAGCATCCTCACAGGAACGCAGCCATACCCATCCTACAAATATGCCATACCCATCCTACAAATATGCTACCATCCCTATCAAACCATCATCCTCATGGGGAAGTCCCCTTCCCTACAAAACCAGCATCCTCTTGGACATGCCACCACCCCAGTGAGCCACCCCAACTTTCCCTCTGCAGCTGGTGGCCGGCAGTGTGGTGATGGCATTTGAGGAGGTCTGCCCGGAGCGCATCGACCTCATTCACAAGAACTACCGCAAGCTCTGCAACCTGCTCATTGATGTGGAGGAATGGGGCCAGGTGGTGATCATCAACATGCTGACCCGCTATGCACGTACCCAGTTCCTCAGCCCCAACCAGAATGTGAGTTTGGGAACCTCAGGGCATCCTGTCCATCTTGGAGTGTCCCCAGCCACCTTGATACCAGGGATGCTCCAGTGTCCTACTGCTGTGGTTAGGATTGTGGAGTGAAAGTGCGTGTTGCTGGCAGGAATCCCTACTAGAGGAGAGTGCAGAGAAGGCTTTCTATGGCTCTGAGGAAGAGGACACCAAGGATGCCAAGGCAGAGGCAGCGTCATTGGCCAAGCGCAAACCCTACGTCATGGACCCCGACCACCGCCTGCTGCTGCGCAACACCAAACCCCTACTGCAGAGCCGCAACGCTGCAGTGAGCCCAATTCTAGCCCTTCTTGTCCCCAGGGCCATCAGCAGTGCTCCTCAGCCTTGGGCTCACGATATGCCCACTGGGCAAGAACCCACCAGGGTGCTAGGAATGTCTTGAGAGGTCTCCATGGTGGCATTCCCCAGGGTTCAGCTTCCTCCGTGTGCTGCTGGGAGGGACACTAGGGGATACAGCAATCCCCTGGCATGTCTCCATGAACCACTGGGGTCAGGCACATGTCTCCCTGCAGGTGGTGATGGCTGTGGCACAGCTCTACTTCCACCTGGCACCTAAGGCAGAGGTTGGCGTCATTGCCAAGGCACTGGTGCGGCTTCTGCGGAGTCACAGGTATGCAGCACATGGGTTTTGGTGGTCCCTCACCCTAGAGGACATGGCCAGTGAGACCCCTGGGGAGGCTCAGACATCCCGGATAAGGGGTGGAGGCATTATGGTAGCACTGCCTTGATGGTGAGTCTGCCCCCTGATGGTAGTCCCCTCTCTGTCCCCACAGCGAGGTGCAATATGTTGTGCTGCAGAATGTGGCCACCATGTCCATCAAACGGCGGGTGAGTCTGGGTGCTGGTGCTGGAGGAGTCAGCCTTGTTAACTCTGGAGTGGAATGAGGACTGTCTGGCAGCCCGTCACCAGGGCAACCTGCCCATGGGTGAGCATGGTAGAGACAATGATGGTACTAACACCACTGGCTCTCTGCACAGGGAATGTTTGAGCCTTATCTCAAGAGCTTCTACATCCGCTCCACGGACCCCACACAGATCAAGATCCTCAAGGTGAGTTGGAAACACCTGGCAGGGCCCAGGACTGGGTTCTCTGGGGCACCTTGGAACTCTCCAACATGGAGCAGCCATCCTCCATGCTAGAGGGACAGGTGGGCACCATGGGCTCAGTATCCTCAGGTCATGTCCTCAAGCAGACTCTTCTCCTTCTTCCTGCAGCTGGAGGTGCTCACCAACCTGGCCAATGAGACCAACATCTCTACCATCCTGAGGGAGTTTCAGGTATGTGATGGCCACAGGCAGATTTAGGCACCATGTTGCTACTGTGGCATGGCTCTAGGCGCCAAAATGCCACTGTGGGGGGACAGAGGAGAACCCTAGTGGGAAGAGAGCGCTGAAGCTGTGCCAACCCCATGGATGGCTCCAGAAAACCCCAATGCAAGGCCACCACATGGTGGGGATACCCAGTGCTGGCACACAAGTGACATGCTCTGCCTGTGCAGACCTATATCCGCAGCATGGACAAGGACTTTGTGGCAGCCACCATCCAAGCCATTGGGCGCTGTGCCACCAACATCGGCAAAGTGCGGGACACCTGCCTCAATGGTCTGGTCCAGCTCCTCTCCAACCGGGACGGTGAGCACACGTGGTGGGGGTGAAATATGGGCTCTTTGCCCCTCAGGAAGGATCCCCCTGAGGCTGAGTTTCTACCCACAGAGCTGGTGGTGGCTGAGTCCGTGGTTGTCATCAAGAAGCTGCTGCAGATGCAGCCAGCTCAGCACAGTGAGATCATCAAGCACATGGCCAAGCTCACCGATAACATCCAGGTGGGTCAAGGCACACGTGTCCTTCTCTGGAGCAGAGAGGGTGGCAGTGATGCCACATGCCTGGGATTCTTTTGCAGGTGCCGATGGCACGGGCAAGCATCTTGTGGCTGATTGGCGAGTACTGTGAGCACGTGCCCAAGATTGCACCTGACGTGCTGCGCAAGATGGCTAAATCTTTCACTAATGAGGAAGACATCGTTAAGCTGCAGGTCATCAACCTCGCGGCCAAGCTCTATCTGACTAACTCCAAACAGGTACCCTGGGTACATGGCCCCATGGCCTGCCTCAGTTTCCTTAGCCCAGAGACTGGCCCTCAGCATGTCCCTCTTTGCAGAGCAAGCTGCTGACCCAGTACGTGCTCAACTTGGCCAAGTACGATCAAAATTACGACATCCGCGACCGTGCTCGCTTCATCCGCCAGCTCATTGTGCCCACCGAGAAGAGTGGGGCCCTCAACAAATATGCCAAGAAGCTCTTCCTGGCTCAGAAACCCGCTCCCATCCTGGAGTCCTCTTTCAAAGGTACCCACTCTGCTTGCAGGATATGGGGACATGGGGTGGTGTTCCTGAGCTGCAATCACTTCTCATTCTGCCATAGACCGGGACCATTTCCAGCTGGGATCCCTGTCCCATCTTCTAAATGCCAAGGCTGTTGGGTACCAGGAGCTGCCAGACTGGCCAGATGAGGCTCCAGACCCCTCTGTGAGGAATGTGGAGGTGCGTGGGGCACCCCAGTGTATATGGGATACACTAAGGTCAGGACATCTTGCTGGGGTCTTGGGAGAACTCCAGAAGATGCCACATATCCCCTCCCTGGTGACCACACAGACACTTTGGGTGAGAACAAGCCTTGTGTCAGCAGGTTCCCGAGTGGACCAAGTGCACCAGCCGGGAGAAGAGGAAGGAGAAGGTGGAAAAACCTTTCTACTCTGACTCAGAGGGGGAGTCAGGGCCCACAGAATCAGCAGATAGTGGTGAGGAGCCGGTGGAGCCATCGTGGTGGGGCATCAAGCAGAAGACATCATGGCCGGGGTCACCACACTGGGGACATCCCATTGCACAGGGGAAGCTGGAATGTGATGGAAGATGTGGGGGTGCTGTAGGATGCCTTGAGCAGCTCTGGGGACATGGAATGCAGTGGGACACTGTGGGGTATGGTGGATATGTAGGGACAGCAGTGGGACTGAACCATGTCCCCTGCAGAACCCGAGTCTGACAGTGAGGAGAGCGGCAGCAGCAGCAGCTCCGGCACCTCCAGCTCCAGCAGCGAGGAGGAGGAGGAGGAGGAAGAAGAGGAGGAAGAGGAAGGCAGCGGGGAGCAGTCAGAGGACAAGGAAGGAGAGGAGGAGGAGGAGAAGAGGAAGAAGAGGAAGGAGAAAGGAGGCCTCCGGAAGGTATCCCCAAGGAGCATGGGCAGGTAACCTGGGAAGACTGAATGCCCCCCAGCTAAGCTGGTGACATGGCCTCCCCTAAAGCCTCCCTCTCCCTGCTGCTCCAGTGAGGAGGAGGAGGAGGCTGAGGGGAAAAAGGTGAAAAAGGCTGCAGGGCCACAGGGAAAGAAAGGTCATGCTGAGACCTCATCAGAGGAGGCCAGTGCCTCTGAGAGCAGCTCCTCGGGATCAGACTCCGGCACTGAGGCACCAACTGTGGTGGAGGCCAAGCGGAGGAAGACGGTGAGGACTGGGCTGGAAGGAGGTTGGGAGGATCCCTGCCCTCTGCTCACTCCACGTCTCTGATGCCTTGTAGATTCCTAGCAGCAAGGCTGGCCCCAAGGAGATTTCCCTGCTTGACCTGGATGATTGTGAGTGGCTGAATGGGATGGCCGTGGTGGTGGCTCTGGGGAAACCAAGGCATGAGGGTCTGTAGGGGAATGCAGGGATGTCCTCTGCAGGACAAGGGGAAATGGTTTTAAGTTGAGGGAGGGAAGATTTAGGTTGGATGTCAGGGGGAAATTCTTTACAGAGAGAGTGGTGAGGTGCTGGAACAGGCTGCCCAGAGAGGTTGTGGATGCCCCGTCCCTGGAGGTGTTCAAGGCCAGATTGGATGGGGCCCTGGGCAGCCTGGCCTAGTATTGAATGTGGAGGTTGGTGGCCCTGCATGTGGCAGGGGGGTTGGAGCTTCATGATCCTTGAGGTCCCTTCCAACCCTGGCTGTTCTGTTATTCTGTGATGTGTGGGGTCTTTGGATGAGCAGGAATGGGGACAGAGATTATGGGGGTGGACAGCTCCTGTCTCTTGAGGCTGGTCCTGGGGAAGGTGACTGTGCCACCAGGATGTCCCATGCTGCATTCCCCCTGGGGTGGTGCCTGAGGGACTTCCCCCTTGTGACTACACCACTGAGGCTGTCCCCATGTGGCTGTCCCCATGTGGTTGGTGTCCCTCTGCTGTTTCCTCATGGGACTACACCACTGAGGCTGTCCCCAAGTGGTGTCCCTCTACTATTGTCCTCATGGGGATACATGACTGAGACTGTCCTCATGTGGTTGGTATCCCTCTGCTGTTGTCTCCATGTAGCTGTCCCCATGTGCCTGTGCCACTGATATTGTCCCCATGTGGTATTCCCATAGGACTGTGGCTGATTGGAGCTTTCTTAACCCTTTCCTCCCCCCACAGTCACCCCCCCACCTCCCCAGCCTGTCCCCTCTAGCAACATCATCTCCACCAGCCTGGTGACTGACCTAGAGGGCCTCACGCTTACCGACACCTCCTTGGCACCTGCCGTAAGTGTCCTCCACATTCCTCCCATGGTCACCCAGGGAATGGGCTTGGTGGCCTACATTGTCCTGTGGTCCCTGGCAGCTGCTGAGCCCAGCGTTTGGTGCGGTGAGGACATATGAGCTGTTGCACCGCATGGCGGGTGAGGGGCTGTCAGTCGAGTACTGCTTCAGCCGCCGTCCCTTCCCGGGAGACCCACACATGGTGGCTGTCCAGATCCAAATCTCCAATAACACCGATGCCGAGGTGAAGAGCCTGCGGGTCAGCGAGCCCAAGCTGCTTGCGGGCATGCGGATCCAGGAGTTCCCTGAGATTGGTATGGTGTAGCACAACACCAATGCTTTGGGATGGAAGGGGACAGTGGTGGAGGGGAGGTGGGACACGGTGGCAGCCCTGTGCTTTCAGAGAGCCTGGCACCCGGGGACACAGCCAGTGTGGTGATGGGCATTGACTTCTGTGACTCCACCCAGGCAGCCAACTTCCAGCTGTGGTGAGTGACTGGGCAGGAGGGGACAGGAGGGGTGTCTCAGGGGATGGGGACAGTGGGACAGGTACCAACATCTCTCCAAGGGACACAGGGCTGCAGGGGACAACAGATAGCAGGACAAGACTTTGGCTACCCCAAGGGTTGGGAGACAGCAGGACAGGGTACGAGGGAGCCCAAGGGACAAGGAATGGCAAGACAGGGCTTCAGGGATGGCTAGATGGGCACTGGAGGACAAGGGATATCAGCACAGAGCACTGGAGTACCCCAGAGACAGCAGGACAGGGTATGGTGAAGTCCAGCAGACAGTGGGGCAGGCACAGTCCCTCGAGGGGATGGGGACACCAGGATGGGCCCCAGGGTCCTTCCAGGGGAGGAGGAAAACTGGCATGGACACGGGGTGCTCCAGAGGACAGTGGAACAGGCACTAGGATACAAGGACACGGAAGCAGTCCCAAGTCCAGTCTGATGGAATCTCCTATTCCCCAGCCATTTTGTGCCTCAGTTTCCCTCCAGTCATCCTCCTGCATGTAATGGCTTAGGGCTAGGTTCAGTGCAGGAGGAAGTAAAGTCCTCTCATGCATCCACTCTCACTCACCTGTGTCCCCAGCACCCACACGCGCCACTTCTACGTCTCCATCCAGCCACCAGTTGGAGAGCTGATGGCCCCTGTCTTCATGAGCGAGAACGAGTTCAGGAAGGAGCAGGGTGAGTGGCGACCAGGGCCAGGTCGGGGGGTCACCCACCATCCCCACGGTGGCACTCACTGCATGCTTTGTCCCCATGCCATTTGTGTCGTGGCCCAGAGCACCTTGCGCAGCAGGGTAAGGGTAAGTGGCTCTAGAATAGCTCCCTTTGTTCTCCTCTGGCACCAGAGTGGCCCTGTGGGGTAGTGGGACATCTCAAGATCCTGTACACAGGTCTTCACAGGGTCCCCATACCCCTTCCTGTTTGGCACAGGAACATCATGTCACTTTGTGGTAAGTGACGGGGACGCCCTGGCCCTGTGACACCACACTCTAAGAGATGACATGTCTGTGGTGAGCTGGAGATACCAGGATGTGGTGGGTGCTCTGGGCCTGTGGAATCTGGCTCCATCACCTTACACTGCTGGTGCCTGGAGGAGCCCATCCCTAGAGACATGGGACATGGCCACAGGCTACCACCACCAGGCAGGCTGACAGGGACAAGCCTGGAAAGGATCATGGAGGAAAGGTTTTCCCAAATCCAGCTCTGCCAAGCTAAAGAGGAGCAAGCGAAACAGGGAGTCAGGACCTCACTGAGGATACAGAGGTGTCTTGGGACAGAGCTGAGCTGGAGTGGGAGGGGACAGGACTAAGGGCTTGGCTTGAGGACTGCAAAATGGGCCCTGGTGGGGACATGGCCACTACTAGTGGTGGCCAGAGATGGGCAGGGCATCTGCTGCCTGCTCCAGGGAAGCTGACGGGCATGAGTGAGATCACAGAGAAGCTGACACTGCCTGAGAAGTGCCGGAGTGACCATGCCATCGTCCAGCAAGTGACTTCAGCTGCCAACGTCGGACGTGTGCCCTGTGGAGCTGACAACGAGTACAGGTAGCCAGACACCTCGTAGCATTTCAGCTTCCCAGGGAGTGGGACCCACTGCAGGGACAAGGTTGGGGTCTGGACACACATGGTTCTCTCTGCAGCCCCACCCGAGTGAAATCAGTTCCCTTATGGGGACTGTTGCAGCTTCCTTTAGGACAAGGGGCCCGCATGATCCCTCACACAAACCCCCTGTGGCAGTGGCTGCGGGTGGCAGACACCTCCCCGCTCCCCATCCCAGGGACAGGGTGGCGGTGCAGGGCTCAGCTCACCCTGACGCCTCACGTTTGCTGGCGGACAGGTTTGCGGCCAAGACGGTGACCAGCGGGAGCCTGGTGCTCATCACCCTGGAGTGGCGGGAGGGAGCAGCGGCCCAGCTGACGGTCAACAGCGAGAAGATGGTCATCGGCACCATGCTGGTGAAGGACATCATCCAGGCCCTGGCGCAGTGACGGCCGGGCCCCTCCACACTCCTCTGTCCTTCTGCCCCTCGTTGCTCTCCCAAAATCCTCCTGTCCCTGTAACGGGGTTATCCCCTGCCCCAGCCTCCATGGAGCGGCTCAGGATGATGTCCCTCAGTGGGGACGCAGTGGCTCCAACCACCCGTCTCTCACCAGTCGCCCCGTGTAACTCTATTTATTATGGCCAATAAAGCTCTCCTCCAACCCGCACCCTTCTCCTCCGCTGTGTGTGTGCCGTGGTCGGGTGGTCCCAGCGGGTCCCTTCAGCATCGGGGACAGAGCCCTCGGGCAGAGCTCGCCGCAGCCTTCCCGTACTTGCAGGGTGTACGCAGGAGGAGGAACGACTTTGTACGCTGTCTGATAGCGACAGAAATGGGAGAACGGCTTTAAACAACAGAGAGGACGCTGAGGTGCGGTGTGAGGAGAACACCGTGACACGGAGGCGGCGAGGCGCCGGCACCGCTGCCCAGAGCTGTGCTGCCCCGTCCCTGCGGTGCCGAGGACACGGGCGGGCCCCAGGCAGCCCGCGGCAGGGCCGGAGCTGCGCGATCCTCACGGTCCCTCCCGAGCCGAGCCGCACTCGCTCAGTGTGGGGAGGGACCCTGGGAGGCCGCCAGGTGTTGCTGCACGCCGGGCTGAGCGCACAGCTGCGCGCGCCGCACCTCGCCAGCGGGCGCGGGGCAACGGCCCGAGGGGGCGCGAGGCGGCGCCGCGCGCATGCGCGCCGGCCCATAAAAGCCCGGCGGGGCGGAGGGGCGCCGCCTGTAGCCGCTCCCTCGAGACTCGCCCCCCTTCGGCAGCGCTCATGGCGTTCCCGCCGGTGAGGGAAAGAGCGAGCATGCGCGGTGCTGGGGGGGGAAGGAAGGGAGGGAGGAGGAGGTGGAGGAAAGGATGGGGGAGAGCTCGCCGTCGTCACGTGACTTCGCACGTGGGCGGTGGGGTGAGCGCTGGGCGGGAGCGGGGCGCTGAGGAGATTGGGCGGGAAAGCGGTTGCTGAGG
This sequence comes from Phasianus colchicus, assembly GCF_987193195.1. Lineage (NCBI taxonomy): Eukaryota > Metazoa > Chordata > Aves > Galliformes > Phasianidae > Phasianus > Phasianus colchicus. Next base: position 1,657,159 of record NC_143447.1, on the reverse strand, counting down.
AGTTTCGGGGGTGGCCCCGCGGGCGGGGGGTTACCGCTGCGCCCAGCCCCTGTCCGAGGGATTGCCCGCGGGTAATGGGAAGCTTGTTCCTAAACCGGGACAGTGAAGTGACCTAAAGCTAACAGGGGTTTTTAAAGCAGGCTACTACTCGCTGTCCTGCTTGCTGCTGATGCTCCTTCTCTCCTTTCCAGAAGGAAGACAGAGGGAGGAGCATAAAGGACTGCTGGGACAGCCCAGATGCCCCTGCCCTTTCCACTTGCAGCAATGCAGATATATTCCGCAGGATAAATGCCATGTTGGACAACTCTTTGGACTTCAGTGGTGTCTGCACCACTCCCATCACAAAAAGCAAGCGTGAAGTCTTGCCAGGTGACGTAGCTGTGGAAGTGGTGCGGCAGGCCCTGCTTCCTGCAGGCTGGGGGCAGTGGGAACGCTCTGCTTTGCACTTGATTTGCCTCAGAACAGGAGGCTGTGTGCCAAAGCGAGGAGTGCTGGGCCCACATTTTGGTGTAATTAAAGGATGTGCTCTTGACCTTTTAGAGTAGGTGAGGTCTGTCAAAAAATGTACTTGCCCACAGCCTGGTGTTGCTGGTGCTTCTGTGTAGCAGTGCTTCTGCCAAGGGCTTGGGTGCTGGATAGAGGTTGCTCTTCCTGCCTCTGAGTTATGGGGTCAGTAAGTGCTCTGGCCATTACTGGAAGCAAACTGGTGCTCTAGATGTGTCCCAAAGCCAAACGGGGAGTAAAGGAAAAACCTCACCAACTGGTAACCTTGTAGGCAGACAGGATTCACTTGCAGCTGCTCTTGGTGGCAGGTTTCCTTAATTGAGTGCAGGAAGCTGTAAACTGGTGTTTGGTGGATCTGGTGGCTGCTTGCATAGTGCAGTTTTGTTCTGAACTTGCACAGTGATTGCTACCAGGTAACTTGCATTACAGCTTAATCTCCTGAGTATTGAAAGGGTTTAGCTCTGTGCTGATCTGGCCATGTGATTTGCAGTGGCACTGCAGAAATGCCAGAGGAAGTATGGATTGTTTCCTTTTAGGTAGGGGTCTATACCTGGCATGGCTAGTGAAACAGCTCTGGAGATTTGCTGTCAGCTTCTGAGTGGTTACATAGTGAGCATTAACTCATTCAGGTCAGTGGTGTGGTTATTAGCTCTTTCGTAGAGGCTGCTGTTGAACTGGTTAGATTCTTCTGTCCCCTGTAGCTATCATTATTGCATCTGGCCTTGATGTGCTGGAAGGGTAAGGGAGTAATAAACCTATGATGCTGCTGGGATGTGGTGCCTCTGTTGGGAACTGCATAAAGTTTCTTGGAAGAGATGTGCTCCAGCAGGGGAAATCCTTGCACTTCAAATCTATTTGTAGTCCTCAAGCTTCTCAGTTGTTTCCTCAGGTCAAACTAAATTTATCCTGGATTGGATGTGTTTAAGCAATGCCATTCAGCAGTAAGAGGATTATACGTGGTGAAGGAGGGACTGCAGGAGTTCATGGCCTTTTGCTAATATGGAGTCAGTCAAGGTGTGTGGGTCAGAATGACATCAGACTGAGTAACGTATGGCAAAAGCCTCATCAGTGCTTTTATTTCTGACACATTTGGAAAGTTATCCAGCTCTGGGCAGAGCTATATGTCAAAGGGACTGCTGCTGGAGACTTACTTGGGCATACCTAATGTTAAAGATGACTTTGCAGTTGATGATATTCCTTGGTGAACTTAATTGCCTTGTCAAAATGATCCACCTTGTCAGGCCTTGACTGCTGTGTGGTTCTTATGGGTGCTTCCTTCTGGAGCTTCCCAAGCATAAGGCTCAGGTCAGGCTGGTGCTGTAGGGCACAGTGTGGCAGTGTAATTGTGGAACTTGTCTCCGAAGCCACCAGACAGGATTGCTTCCAAATACCTGCTTCTCTCCATGGAACCAGCCTAAAAGGCAGTGCTTCCTCAGTGTGGTGGCATGTGTGCTCAGCCCAGTCTGGGTAAGGAGGTGAGCGAAGCCAATCTTTAGGTAGCTCTTGTTGCACGGCTTTTTCAGTGGATTTATTTGCCAGACTTGAAAGCCAGGCATTGCTGGGTGGAAGGTGCTGCTGCCAAGTTTGGTTAAGAAAGCTAAACCAGCTCTGGAAATTGCCAGCCTGTTCTGTAGGCACAGTGTCCAGCTTAATTAAGTAGAACAGCAAGTAAAGCTCCTTCTCTTTAGCCTTTGTTTGCTCACCTGGCTAAACTGACTGGAGTTTCAACTAAAGCAGGCTTAAGATGGCTAACAAATACTCCAAATATAGCCATTATTTTGTTGTAAATCGACTATCCATTGTGCAGGGGATTGAGAGATGCTTAAACTATTTTCCATGGGTGGGAGTGGTTTGAGGTGCCAAGGTGTGTGTAAAGCTGCTGGTGCGGCTCATCAGCTCTTAATGATTCCAAGTATCTGCTTTACCTTGGAAAAACTAAAAGACAAATGCAAACAGACTAAATCTGCTTCCTGCCCACTCTCAATTGCAGTTAGCTAATGGCATCTCTTGCTGAGCCACCCACAAAGTACTCCATGGTACTACAATGTGAGAGTGCTTACGTTCTACACAGCTGCAGCCACCAGCATACATGCCAGGAGCACTGGATGTGTGGCACCTGGAATGAGGGGACAAAATGCTGTAAATGATCATCTGGAATGTGGCCCTGCTTATTTGGGGTTAGCAGGGTGTCATCTACAGCAAAGCTGCTATCAGGTTGCATTGAGGGCTGCTCTGCTTTCCCAGGTAAATGGTGTATACCTGGTATGCAAAGCTGGGATAGTAAACTTGGTACCTGTGTGCCCTGAAAGAGGCAATGCCTACTGCCTTTGACATATATGTATTCCATGTGGTGGAGATCCAGCAGGCTTCCTGTAGGTTTCCTGATCTGCTGTGCTGGTGATGTGCTCAGTCATTCAAGTTTTGATGCAGTAGTCCTACAGCAGTCCCTTGCTTGTTGAGGTAGGTAAAGCAGCAGATCAGTTGTGACCCCATGTAGCTTCCTAAATTGTTGGTTGCTATCTGCTCAGGTGCTCGTGGTTGCCAAAATAAGGCAGATGTCTTCAAAGAGGTAGTTCATGTGGCACCAAATTTCCCTACTTAGAGTCTTCCAGATTACAGGAAAGATGCTTAGTTGTGCAATTAGGTTTATGCCTAACAAGAGCTTTCCTAAGCCCCCAGTGATCCCTGGTTGTACCTGAGAAGTACCATTGGCTTATCCTGTAAAGGCTTTCGCTGAAGATTTGTTTTAGTCTTGTATGCAAATCATATTTGAGAAGCTTAATTTTCATGGATGCAACTCCTAGCCTTTGAAACTAGAGGGATAAAAGATACAAGAGGGTGCCTCTGCTGTGACCCATTGGGCTTAGAAATACTCACTTTACCTTGTACTTTGCTGGATTGGTTTTAAAAGGTCAGTCTTGGGCAATGCTGTTGCACACCAAGATGTCTTGGAGAGTCAGTGAGCTTTCCTTTCTGCTTTGCAGCCTGGTTGTGTATGTATGCCCTACTCTCAAGGGCCTTGTTTGTGGGAACCTCTATCAGTGCTTGTCTAGAAATGAGTGGGAGGGTAGGGAGACCTCCATGTGGCTGCAGCCTGTGCTTAATGCAGGTGTGCTTAATCATTCTACTTCCACCTCTTCCTCACATTTCAAGCTCAGTGCCTTGTTTTCTCCATGCAGGCTTAGCTATAATTTCCTAAGTACTTTCCTATTTCAAATGTCTGGCTGGTGCAGCCACACTGCATACTAGACTGGGGAAAGAAGCCAGGCTAAAACTATCTCCTGCTAGTATGGCTTTAACTACATGGATTCCCTAGCCCAGTTGGGGAACTGTCTAGGCTGGTCCAAATGGGAAGTGCATGGCTGGGGGACAGGTGTCTGCAGCTTGTGTAAGCCGGCTGGTGGGGCTGAACCTAAGGGCTGACCTGTGCTGAGATGCAGCTTGTTAAGAAGTCTTGTGCTAAGAACCCCAGAATGCTACTGAAACAAAACCCAGCTGGCTTAGGCACAAGCCCAGTGCAGCAATGCAACTCCCTCTGTCAGCATGGTTGGGTTCCAGTGGCAGCTCTATGGAGAAGTCCAAGTTGCAGTGGTTGAGGCTGGCTACGTGGTCTTGGAAAAGGCTGCAGCAAAGCATTGGGCTGGGTTGCACTAGGTTGCAAAGTGAAATTAATATTTGGTAGGCATGTACTTGCATCTGACTTGAGGTTGTGATTGTTTGGGCTGAATTTCTGTAGGAAATGAATCCCTTATGCCCCGCGTCCTGCTTGCCAGAATATTGTGTGATGGGGGCTGATCTAGAAGATGGTAGAGAACCTGGTGATGGGATCCTGCTGACCACAGGGAGGGAGGGTTGCCTATTTCTGCCAGGGCCGTGGGCTTGAGCAGAGTGCTTGTGCGCTGCCATAATCACAGGAATGCTGCATATTCATATGGGCAAGTTGTGGTTGCTGTGGGAACTGAGTTGTCTAAGCAGTGTGCTTTTGTCCTCTTCTCCATACAGCTGGGTTGCTAATGCTTTTAGGGCCTGTCCAAAAGCAAAAACTGTACTAAAGGAACTAATGCAGTAAAACACCCAGCTGAAGATGCAGTGTGATACTGTCAGAAAAATATTCAGTGCTGTTACAGGTGATTAGTTGAAATGTGACTGAGTTGGTGTTGCAGCTTGTTCTGGTAATTCTAGGGGAGCAGGAGAACCTGTGGATGCTATCCTAGTCAAGTCCTGTACTGTTTTACCCTGTCACATCCTGACCATGGAGCTTGGGCTCCTGAGACCACATGAGGATGAAAGTGAGGGCTTCACCATGGTGCTGGGTGAGTGGAAGAGGACTGGGGTGTCTGAGATGGCATGTGAGGAATAACATGATGGGCTGGAGCTGCGAGTGGCATGCACAGGTTGCGCAAATGATGGCACGGTGGGAGGGAAGGGGGCAGGGGGAGGGGGAGACAGCTGCCACTACCAAGGAGCCAGCTTATAAATACCCTCTGACTCAGATTTTTGGAGCATCATGTGGTTTCATCAGCCCCCAGATCCCACACTAAGCTGGAATTTGCAGGCTATGAACCTGCTGTGTTTCCTTAGGCTGTTGGCACAGGCATAAACTGAGGCAGGAGCCTGCTGTCTCCAGTACTGTAGGCTTGTGCAGGGAGGGGAGGGATGGGGGAGACCAGCGAGTGGAAGGGAAATAGGCCGTGGAAAATCCCGTTGGGAAGTGGGATTGGTGTGCTGCACTCATACAGACTGGAGTGGGATAACATGCTTCCCTCTCAGTAGTTTGGGAGGGGTTGGAGGGGGGTTTGAAGGTTATACTTGTTACTCTGTGGTAAACAATGCAGAGTCAGGGTGACAGAGTGGCTGAGCTGAGCCGAACAGATGATGCTAGCAGAATTGTGAAGCTTTGCGTTGGGCTCTGAATTGGAGCCAGCAGCTGGAGGCTGTCCAGGACTAAAGTGTTTTTTTGGGTTTTGTGGGTGGAAGGGAGGCGGGGACGGGAGAGCTGGGTAGCACTCAAACTAACTGTCTGCTTTGTCGTTGCTGGGGGGATTGCTGTCTGCTGTGCTGTGGAGCTCTGCTTTGTGCTGCCTGGCTTACCGGAGCTGTGCCCCTTCCCTCCTCCTGCCTGCTGCCTTCTCTTTTGGGGGAATCCATCCTTTCTTCTTACCTCTATCTTGTAAGAGCTGATGCGGTTCTGTTGCATGGCTGAGTGACGTCACTGTCAGCACAGTAAGCATCAGCAGCCTGGTCACATGCTGACCCAGTCAGTAATGCAGGCGGGATAGGAAGGTGGAGGGGCTGAGGGGGGTGGGGGGCTAGATTCTGGACATATGGTGGCCCTCCCTTTTGGGGTGCGACTGCTGGCTGTGGTGGCAGCAGCTTCAGAGCAGCACGAGACCTGCCGTGGGGCTTAACGCTTTGGAAAACTCCTTTTGAAAGAAAAAAGCAGCCCTGAACTCTCCAGCTTCTGTTTGTTCTCCATCTGAGCAGACTTCCAGGACTCTGACGAAGCAGTGGCGAGCAGGATGCTTTTCCCCACATCCACGCAAGAGTCTTCCCGTGGCCTCCCTGACACCAACGACCTGTGCCTTGGCCTGCAGTCCCTTAACCTTACAGGGTGGGACAGACCTTGGAGCACCCAGGACTCCGATGCTGCAGCACAAACTAGCCCACAATCCGGTGAGTCTGCTGATACATGCTGCAACAGTTGTTGGATTAATTTGTATTATTTTTTTGCCTGTTTTAAGCTAATGCTGAGTGTAATAGGTTGCTGGTAGCTACTGGTGAGGGCTTCTCAACCTCTAGTGCTTGTGTAATGTGGTGAGGACAGGGTTGAGTTGGGAAGCTGTGCCACAGCCCCTTTTGCTCTGCTGTCTGTTCACTGCATGCAGAAGTGCCTGGGCTGGCAGAGGAATAATGCAACAGAGCAGGAACGTTCTCCCTGGGTGGGTTGGGGGTGTGGTGCCTTAAGAGCTGAGCATGCCAGCTGTGAGCAGAGCTCAACTTTGCAGCCAGCAAAAATCCCTGGTGATTGGCAGGATGTGTGCTTGCAGAGGCACCCCCTTGCCATGACAGCACCTGGCTCTGCCTCTGGGGCCCAGCTGCCTGCAGCACTTGGAGACACCCTTTCCTGCTTCCACTAAATGACTGCTCTGAGGAGACACAGCAGAATGGCTTGTTGTTTTAACTCCTGTGGTCCAGTGCAAACCTGTGTGATCAGATGTCTGTGAGATAGTGGCCTTGCTGTTGCCTTGCCCTTTCCTTAGTCCTGCCCAGTCTGCGCTCAGTTCTGGTGGGGTAGGGAGCCCTTGGGAGTACCCAGCACCATGCAGGAGTCAAAACTCTTTCAGAAGCACCAGCCCTCTGTAAAGCTGTGTGTATGCAGGAGGAGAAAGGGGTGTTGTGTGCATAAACTTGGTTGTGGGGTGCTAGCTGTGATAGAGAGGGATCAATTTATTTTCCAGCCCCACAGGGCTGTAAAGAACAGCTCTGCAAGCACTGCTGTGCTCTTTCAAGTATCAGTCCGTGGAAAGATCTAGTGCTTTGGCAGAGTTTGTACAAGTTCAGCCTGGTTGCTACAGAAACTCATCCCTTTATAGCAGTGTGCTGCTGCTTTGTTAAAAGGGCAGTGCATCTCTGCACAGATCGGGGTGACACAGGAGGCTCCAGGCATGAAGTTGCTGTTGTTAGGAATGTAGATAGCTCCAGGACTACCCACATCCAGTTTCTGTAAGGCAGGGCATGCAAGCTGGAGTGTGAGAGCCCTAGCACAGGTGCTCAGGTTTGTTACAGTCTGGCTGCAGCAGCTCTAGCCTTGCTCTGCTGTAGCACATGGTCCTCAGGGCTTCCCCTAATGAGCAAGAGAATACCATGCTCTTGCTACGTGTCCTTCAGTCATTGCCTGCTGAAACATAGGATGATGGGGATATAAAGAGCTCTGTGCACAGCCTGTCCTAATGCACCTGCACCAATAACTTTAACTTCCATCATTTGTTACTTCTGGTATTCCCTTAGAACAAGAGGTGGGGATGACTGGGGTGTAAAACAGCTTAAATGCAACTGTTCTCCTTCCCCCAGAGGAATCTCAGGCTGTATGGCAAAAGCTGTTATGCTCTTGAGATGGCATTTGCCCCTCTTCATTCCTCCCTGCCTTCGAGATGTGTAGTAGTGAGGCCAGAAGTGCTTGTTGGCCTGCCTGTGTTCATTTTCTGCTTCAAGAACTGTAGAAAAGTGAAATGCTGGTATCTGTGCATGCCTGCTATGTTGCTCAAGCCTGCCCACACCTCCCACATCTGCAGAGCCAGAGCTTCTGCTCTCTGAAGGCCCTGGAGTAGCAACACAGTGCTCCTTGGGAGGTTGTGTAGCTTGGGAGCCTCCCCAGAAAGGCTGCAGAGCTCCTGTCTGTATGGCAAAGGACTGCTCCTGTCTCTGAAAGCTGTACAGGTTCCTGCAGCTGATGTTTACAGGTGGCCTAGCTGTGCTGTGGCTGGAAGAAGGAAGATGTAAGCAGGATGCTGCCATGTCTGGTGCTCCTGATGCCTGGCCTGGGCATCTCCATTGGGGTGTCCTGCAGGCAAGCAAGGATGTCAACAGTGAGCAGTGTCTTGGGGCTGGGGAAGGATGGTGTTGCTGTGCTGCTGGCATCCAACCATTGGAAGGTTCCAGCAGTGACTCAGCTGTACAGACCCATAGGGAGGTGGCTAGAAGTGTAGAAGTGTTTTTTTTTTAAAATGTAAAAACCTAACAATCAGTCTAAAAATACTGCTAATGTGATCCCCTGCAGTGCCTGTGCTTGAGTACTGATGAGCTGGTACCTCCTCTGCTGTGAGTGCGGAACTCTGAGCCAAAGGGAAGGACCTGCTGGCTGCAGACCTTCTGGGTGTCACCTTGTGCACCTTGAGCAAAGCCATGGTGCAGGACTGGGTGCCATGATAAAGTGTAGCGAGGGTGGTTTGTATGCTCCTGTCCCCCTTGCCACAAGGATGTTGAAATGCCTGTGTGCAGACCAGGCTGTTTGCAGTGTGCCTTCCTTCTGGGTGCAGTGCTGTAATGCGCTGAGGATGTGTCCTTAGCCCTTGAGAGCGTGCCAGCTGCACTGCCAGTCCCTGAAGCTGGTGTTTGAGAGCTTTTTGGGAGGCGGCAGCTGCTGCAGGCTGGAGCTGTTTGCATTTATTGGCTGTTGGAGTGAACTGCTGTCTCATAGCAGAGAAGGCACATCAAGCCCACTGCTGCCACTAGATCTGTCAGGCTGGAGGTACTTCATCCAGCCACAGACAGCGGCTCTGTGGCCTAGGGAGGGGCTTTTAAGGAAACAAGCCTCAGGTGCTTCCAGTCCTGGAATCCCAGCTGCATTTCTTGAGGCAGCATTTCCCCTTCTTTCAAATATATCCCATATCAGGCAGCAAGGCATCAAGTTCTGTATTTACAGAGGGCCAGTGATGTGGGACAGCCCTTGGTAGTAGTCTTTATTTCCCCTGTTCCTACAGGATCACAAGCAAGTGCAGTGTCATTTCAGTTCTTGCCCCAGGAACTGGTGACAGCAGCACCTGAGCATGAATGAATGAGCAGCACGTATGAATTTCTTGTTTCCCTGGACAGTGTTTGCTGGCAGCTTGGGCTGACTTGCCTGGTCTATCCTGCATAGGGTTAGTTTCAGTTTATATGGGATAGGAAGGCTTACCTACTAGGACAGTATCCTAGAACCAGTCTGTTAAAGTGGGACTTAGCAGTTAGCAAGTGCACTAGAGGAGTTTTCTGTGCTGTTCCCCTGAGCTTGGTCTGGGACTATGTCCTGTTGGTCACTGTGTTGCATCTAGTTACTGCCTGACAGATTCTGGCCCAAATGTGAGCAGTGCTTCTGGTCAGTTTCAGCCTTTTGTTTTGTTCCTGTCATTGTAAACAGAAGGAGCTTGTTCCTTTCTTCTTCCTTAGAAGATCACCAGCCTCTGAGGCAGCACTGTATGCTGCTACCAGTGCTTTGGGAAATTGTTAGTGATTACTTTGCCTACGTGAACACCCTTCTTGGGTATGGATGACCTGAACAGATAAGCAGTTCCTAAATGTCACCAAATTTCTAAGCATCACTCTGGTAGAGCAGCAGATTTCATCTTGATCTTAAATCTGCTCTGGAGGCTGCAGCTCCAACTGCATAGATACCCTCTACTGCCATCTCATCCTGCAAGGTTACAGCTCCAGTGCTGGGAAATGAGCTGAGGTAGTTCTTCTCAATCCTCAATTTTTCTGCTTCCTACAGCGCAGCAACTTTTTTCTTCAGCAAAAATGAATGTACTGATTATCTGTGGCTGCTTGAAATCTTCTGGGCTGGAACTGCAGGCAAGCTGTTGTGCATTGCCTGGAAGAGAGCTGAAGCCTCTGCTCGTAGTCTGCCAGGCAAAACTCCATCTCCTGAAGGAGGATGTCTCTTGAAAGACAAGAGCTGTTGCACAGGAAGAAGCACCGCTATTTCCATGGACTCCTGACTTAATCTCTTGTAAGCAATGAGGGGCACTTGTGAGCTGCTCCCTCAGGACAGGACTGGCTGCTTTCAAACTGTTCTTAGAATACCACATACATGGCAGCAGGCAACTGAGAAATCCCATTCTCCAGATCTGGTCAGCCTTAACAGAAGGAAGCAGTAAGCACCTAGCTTTTTTGTGGGGTAGTACTAACTCTGTAGCTGTGGCACAGACCAGGATTGAGGCTGATGAGTCTAGGGTGGCTGTTGCTAGTGAGTACGATGCAGCAGTCACTGTCCTTAGAGTGTTGGAGCTGCTTGCTCCTCTTTTTCCTCTTTTAATGCAGCTCAGAACACAGTTGGCCTTCCGGGCTGCAAGCTCACACTGCTGGCTCATGTCCAGCTTCTCGTCCACCAGGACCCCCAAGTCCTTCTCTGCAGGGCTGCTCCCAAGGACATCTTCCCCCAGTCTGTGTAAATACCTGGGGTTGCCCTTGCCCAAGTGCAGCACCCTGCACTTGGCCTTGTTGAACCTCATTAGGTTCATATGAGCCCACTTCTCCAGCCTGTCCAGGTCCTCTGAATGGCATCCCTTCCAATGTATCTGCTGCACTGCTCAGTGTGGTGTCATCTGCAGACTTGCAGAGTGGAGTGCATTACTTTATATTTGAGAATATCTGGAGCTCAAAGCTGGGAGCTGGCTTGGCTTGTGTGGTCTCTTGTATGGCAGTTGCACTTGAGCAGTATCTATGCAGTGCCCTTACTTAAAACTTGCCTCACACCCCTGTAGCTTTTGTAGGGCTTTTTGATCTACTCACACAGACCATGAGGATGCTAAGTGTACACTTGTTGCTGAAATATCCTCAAGACTTCATGGGCTGATTTCCCAGCTGCTGGCCATGCTGTGGAATAGAAGGCCCAGAGCACTTGACAAATGCAGGTTGTTTGTGTAGCAGCAGTATTTGATCCTTAGCAGAATAAAGTATGTATCAAATAAGTAAAACAAGTATCAAAATGTTGAGTTTGCAATTGGTTTCTAGTGGAAGTTGCTCTTAATCTAGCTCTTAGAGCTTCCATTTGAGCAGCTTTTTCCAAACAGGCTTATTTTTACTTGTGCTGATGCTGTGGAAGAGAAAGCAAGTAGATGAGCAACTTAACAGAAACCTAACCAAAATCTCTGCTTAGATCCAGCAAGAGTTGAAGTGAATCAGGGCAGGCTCTTGTCTTGTACTGGAGGCAGCATGCAGGAGTAGGGATGCACTACTCCTACCAACAAGAGTCCCTTTCCTTCTGGAGGGAAGGATGTCTTGCATTCCTCAGAGCATCCTGAGGGGCTCTTGCTGCTGCCTGGCTGTTGGAGGTAACAGATGAGTGCAAGGTTCATCCCCAAAATTGTGCAAAATAAGGCAGGTAAGTCTTTTTCTAACCTGTGTGCCATTGGATGTCTGAGCAGTGGAAGAGATGCTTGCTGGGCAGAGCAGGTGTGAGAGGCTCGGTCTGCTGCCACCTTTGGCTCTAGTTTGTGGATGATTCTTGTTTGTTGCTGCTGAGGCACTGGGGACACAGGTGAGCCAGCAGGGGAGTCTTTGGTCAGTTTGTGGCAGCTGAAATCCCTCCAAGCTGACTTCTTGCCCTGTTGCTGTAAGGGGGCCAGCTGGTCTCTCTGCAGTGCTCTTGGCTGGTTGTCTCCAAGTTTTCTGGGGTAAGTCAGGTTGGAAGGGACTTCTGGAAGTTCTCATCCATGCTGCAGTTGTCCAGAGCAGAGAGAAAGCTACTGGAGCATGGCTGCTGTGACCCTGCCTGACCACAGGCTTGAGACAAATCACTAGTGTCTCACTGAGCTAGCTTGGAAATATCTGCTCCCAAAAAGCATGGTGGTTCCAGAGCTGTGACCACATGAACTAATGGGACTCAGTAAATGGGATGGGGACAGTGCCCTGCTGCTGGACAGAACCCCTCCAGCCAGTGCCATGTCTCTGCACCTGGTGTCTGCTGCCTCTGGAGCTTCTCTGTTGCATGTGTTCCCTTAGATGCTGGCAAAACCGCTGAATCACAGGTGATAGCTGTGCTGCTGCCAGCTCAGGCTTGTGATTGGGACTGCAGCCTGACTTTAGTTGCTCTTCCTTTGCTGCAGCCTGCTGCCTTACCCAGACATCCTCTGAGGAACTTTTTTGAAGACTGCTATCCCGATTGACTTGACACCCCCACAACCTGTGATGCAGCTGAGCAATGAAAATGAGTCAGCCTCAGCCTTGTTATCACAGAAGCTAACACATGCTGCAGAATTTGCACCCTGGATGCTGCAGCAGATAATTCCGAGGAGTTTAGTGCTTAAATATAGAAGTGTTTGTTCTTGAGGCTTGCAAATCTGAGGCTTGTTGTGTGGTATTTGACCTGAATATGCAACTTTTAAATCTCTCCGGGATTGATATGTGTTAGACTTTGCTTTATTTCAGTGTTCTGTTCTCTTTAAAGACACAGTTGTGGCAGCTTACTTGATGAGTTTTGCCTGCACACAATTGTATTTAGCTGTTCTTACTGATTTTAAATCTACCCTAGGCATCTGTTTACTCCTCCCAGAAATATCATACTAAACTTCCTGCCTGAAGAAGCAGTTAAGTGTGTTGTCAGCCAGGGCCTGCTTGCTCAGAGCAGGAGGAGGACCTGTGCTCACAGACATTAATAAGCAATAGGCAATAGGCCTCTGTTTCTGCTTCTGCTGCTTTTTCCATTTCTCAGGGCATGCTGGGGAAGTGACTTAGCATGCTGGTGCCAGAACCAAGAATAGACCTCAGGTGTCCTGACTCTAATTCTGTGGTTCAGCTGTGGGATCATGCTGCATCTTTTTTATTCCCCTGCCTCATTTGTCGCAAACCAGAAATAGCTGCCTGAATATCCTCAGTTCTTCTTTGTCCCAAATGAAAAATCTGTCAGAGCAAAGTTCCTCTTCTGTAGATCAGAAACAAAAAGGGCTGTGTGATAGTTACTAATTTGATGTTGTTTGCTGCAGACAGATCACATCTGCAGATCTGGACACTGCTTTCCTTGGATGTTGGCATTTGGTATGAGATGACTGAGACTTCTGTTGTGATGTTACAGTCTGACTTCAGGTGACTCTTCCCATCATAGCAGTGATTTTTCTCAATTTGGAGTCATGGGAGCATAGTGAAATGAAGAGGATTTGAGCCAGTCCTCTGAGCAGGAGGTATCCAAGCTCAGATCAGTGGTGCTGGGTCTGGCTCTGGTGAGCTCTGAACATGTAAGGCTGCAAAATCCCCTTCTACCTCCATGTCCTGTGGCTGCTGGCTTATGAGGAAGGGTTTTTTGTTGTTAGCATTTGTCTGCTGCAGATTTTGCCCATTTCTGTTTTCTGTGGCTGCAGGTGTTCTGGCTCCCCCAGGCAGTGTAAGGCTCAGTGGATGCAGGCAAGAAGTGCTAAAACTTGGCTTTGGGTTAGTCTGCAGTGTGGATTGCTCCATCCCTGTGGTGAGCAGGCTAGTGTGGTGGAAGGGGGAGAACAGGCTCTGGCAGCCTGTTTGGCTGCATCACTGCTGTGACTACAGAGGCATTAGCTGTAGCTGTAGGAGGTGGTTAAGGTGCCCGTTTGCCTTTCAGACATGCAAATGTTTCTCATGCCATGAAGCTGCTTAGTGTCTGTAGGAGGTGCTGCTTTTTTGGCTGACTAAAACATTCAGCCTTTTCCCATCCCACGAGGGCAGAGTCTGGCTGGGCAGTAAAAACTGCAGACGAGCTGTTTTTCTGGAACTGCAGCAGGCTATTGTTTGGGACATCAGCCCTTTTTTCCCCTCTACAGGCTTATTTGACAAATGACAAAGAAACTGCACTGTGTTCAGTCTCCAGGGCCTTGATCATGCTGCCTCCTTCCTCTGCCACTGTCCCTCAAATGTGTGCATGGTTCTGCAACCTCTGGGCACAGCAGGTGTCAGCAAGTAGAAGCATGGTGACTCTGAAAGCCACCTCTTCTGCCCTGCTTGTCCTGTTACGTGTTCCTCTTCATCTCTTTACCCCTGTGTCCACAAGGAGGCGAGGATAGTGGGGCAGGACTGCAGTGTAAGTAGTATCTGGAGGCCAAAATGACCCTTTCTCTAATGTTGCTGGTGCTGTCAGCCTGCAGAACCAACCATATGAAGGGCTTGGTGTTGCTGACCTGCTTATGCAAGTCCTGGTCCCTTCTAAATAGGCTTTCTCCTGCCCTGCAGCAAGCTTTCAAAGGCTGCAATATGTATTCAGAGCACGACTTCAAAAAGTGGGTGCCTGTGCTCATCTAATGCTTGGTGCCACTGCCAAAAGCACTGTCTCATGCACACACATCAAGAAGTGTCTGGCACCTGCATGCTTGTAATGCGGAGATCCTGAGCCTGCCATACTGCTGGGCTCAACAGAGTGTCTTGTATGTACCCACGGTTACCTGTGCTTGTGAGGGGGCTGAGAGTAGTGTTTCTGTTGGGAAGATCTTGAGCAAAAGGACACAAATATGATGTGAGTGTTATTGCACTGGGCAGGGCTCATTTTCTAGATGACTTGTCTGGAACTGATGCACCATGCAGCAGAGGTGCTGCTGTGCTTGCTGCTGTGCTGAATGTGCTTGTTCTGCTGTGTGGTCTCTTGAGCCTGAAGCAGAGGCAGGGGTCATTGATGGGGAGTACAGCTCTACAGTGACAGAGCTGCTTATTGCCAGGAAGAATTCAGTCACCAGTGCTTATCTTAAGGTCTTACTCAAGGCAGTAAAGTGTTGTTTGTTATCAGTATAGTGGTAATATTTTTTATTAGCCTAGAGTCCTTCTCTAAAATGCTAGCAGTAGTAAGCGTGGCTATGTGGGGCTCATCTTTACATCTGCTTCTTGTAAAATATACTTGGTCTAAACTACCAGGAGGGTCTAATCCTGAAGTGGCTGTAAATCATAGCATGCAGGGAAGAAAGCCATATTTCTTTAATGCCAAGTGCATTACGTTGCAAATATAGCTGGAGTGTGCAAGAATAAAAAGTGAGATGGGCTGTGTTAGCTATTGGAGGTCTAGTTGTTGGGGTGCCTTTCCTAGGGTGTGTGCCACCAACTGGAGCCTGCTCTGGTGGAGCTTGAGGCAGGATGAGTTCACATTAAATGGGGCAGTTCAGTGGCTGATGAGCAGAGTTAAGGGGTGAATTGGGGCCTAGAATTAGCTGGAAAAAGCTGAGCCTGTGGCTGTATGCTCCTGCTGTGAAACATGTGGCTTGTACTTCTTGGATGTGATGTATTCAAGATGTTTGTGTCTCAGCCCCAAGATGATGCAGGAGTGAAGAGGGCACATTGCACCAGTGCTGCTCTGATGGCATTTACTAGGAGAAGCTCCAGCAAGGAACAGGACTGATCCTCCAATGATCATTCTCTAGAGAGTGACCTGAGCACCTGCTGTATGGAATAGTGCCACACTGGTGTCAAGACTGCTTTTAAATCTGTCAGTGTTTGGCTGATGTGCTCAGAGATGGAGCATGCTGGCTCTGAATTCAGTCATTAGAGCTGCAGCAGTGAGTCAAAAGTCAGAGTGGAGTTTCTATTAAAAGCTATTGGTTTTGCTGTCCCCTGCAAAGGAGGGTTGGCATGTGCCTCTCTTGCAGCTCTGAGCAGAGGTCTGAAAAGTTCCAGAAGGTTTCTGTGACCCACTGTTCTCCAGATGCTGGTGCTGCTGTGGATGGGAATCATGTTGACCCTCAGATTTAAATTTCCAGCATAAGTGTGAAAAATACTTAGTTGCTTGCACTTCACTGCTCAGACTATGTGGGGGGTGAGGGGTGGGGGAGGGGGAAGTGTTATCTGTCTGCTGTTCCACTTCAGGATCTCCAGGGATGCTCTTGATACCAGAAATTGCTGATACATCTTGCTTATGTACTAAAGATGGTTCAAGTCTCCTCTTCTGCGGAAGGGAGGGAAGGACAAGGCAATGTCCCGGAAAGAATGGTGTTTTTATTGAGTGGCCCAAATTATCTGAGTGCAGGGAGCTAGAGCTGGCTGCATTTGGGTACTCTGGGGCAGTGGAGATGTGCAGAGGGAAACAAGATCTCGTCTTTAGTGCCAATGTTTCCTAGGCTACCTGCAGAGGCTGGCTCCAGGAGATGCGACCTGATTGCTTGACAAATGCAGAAGAGCAAGCGCTGAGCCTGGCTTGCACCTCTTCCTCTTCATGTCTCTGAGGGTTGCTGTGTTCTGCCAAGCACTTGGACTATCTGGGGTCTTGTGGAGTCTCCCAGAAGCTCAGCATGCAGAGCTGTTAGGAAGCTTCTGGAGTAAATAAAATCCATCTGTATTAACAGCAGGATGCCATTGCTTTCAGAACCAGACATTGGTTGTAGCCAACTTGGTGGTAGGTGTTGAACTCAGCTGCCCCATGCTTCTGAGATGCCAGAGCACTTGACCCCTTAAAAGGCCAGCAGTCCGGCTGCTCTCAGGAACTCCCACTGGTCTTACTGTTTTCCTAGCTGCAGTGACATCCCAGCAATCCTGGGAGCAAGTGCATAAGCAGAGGCTTTAGCAAGCCAGCATGGTGGCATGAATGAGGGTGAAACTACTGAGCTCCCCAGAACAACTGGGGAGCTTCTGCTGTGCCCCTGAACCCTTGCTGCTGCAACTTGGTTGAGGTGCTGGTCCTGTAACCTCAAAGGTAGTGCTGTGACCAGGAGTGGAGTTGCAGGGCTGTGATGCCCTCCTCCTAGCAGGCAACAGTGCTGGAGTGTTTGCCAGCTGTGAGGCTTGGGTCATGGGATCGGCTGCTTTGCTCTGACTCTTGTAGTGTTTAGTGACTAATCAAATTTTTGAGCCTGCTTAACGAATTCAGCTGTCTCCCTTGAACAATATGCTGGCTGTATTTTTAAAAGCAATCACGTGGCTTCAGAGAAGTCGGCGAACCAGCGTAGCACGGCTTGCCTGGGCTGGGAGATGCTCTGCCCTGCTCTGTGCTGTGACAAGGAGGGAGCAGCCTCCTCCCAGCTGTAAGCTGCCTGCAGCAGCTCTCAGTTTGCTGCTGCTCCACTTGAGCTCTGCTGACTGTAAGTACTGAGGCTTTCTGTGGCTGTGGGGTTGCTCTGACTGTTGCTGGTTTGGGTGTAAGCTCTGCTGCAGGGGGGAGTTGAGCAGATACTCAAAAAGCTCTGTTACTTTACCATGCAGGCAGTCTGTTTCCAAGTACCTTTTTGGCACAGTGCTTAGTTCAGCCCTGTGCTGTGGCTGAAGTGTGGAAGAGGAGGGGCTGGTGCCTCTGCTAGCGTAACTTTCAGGGATAAAGCCCTACAAATGTGTGGGGGAATGCTGTGGATCTAGCAGTGAGCTCCTGTGGGTCAGTTCAGTCTTGAGTAATTTTCTTGGGAACCTGCTTGTACCAG
Source organism: Phasianus colchicus (assembly GCF_987193195.1). Lineage (NCBI taxonomy): Eukaryota > Metazoa > Chordata > Aves > Galliformes > Phasianidae > Phasianus > Phasianus colchicus. Next base: position 1,639,832 of record NC_143447.1, on the reverse strand, counting down.
ACTGGGTTTTCTGTTGATGTTTTGAGATTCCTTACTGCGTAGCATGAGAGTGGAGATGCCAGCTTCCAGCAGGTGTGGAGACTGGGGCAGGTATGTCCCTACTCATTGCTTTGGGCAGCTTTCCCTGACTCTGGAGCGATGCTGGTGTCTACTGATTGCAGCATACCTCAGCTGTGATAGTGTATTTGTTACTTACCTGGTTTGGGGACTGTGTTAAACTGTTACTCCTTCTGTATAAGAGCTCCTGAAAACCTGGGTTAAGAGATCAAGTAGTTCAGATGCTATCAAATGGATCCTAAACTCTTTCCCCTGGAAACTGAAAGCTTTAGGGCAGGCTGCCTTGTTTTGCAGGCTGCCTTGTTTTGCAGCCTCTGAATAATTAAAACCATTTCTGAATGCTTTGCTCTTTTTGTTGGGTTTGGGGACATGCTCAGCTTGCTGAGACTTGCTCCTCTTGAATAGAGCTGGCTGGGGCCATGCCCCTGTGGGATACTGTGTGGCCAAGTGCATGCTGCCTTCCCTCTAGTGCTGGCCTGCAGAGCAGGGTGCTGGGAGCTGAGCACCCCTGGATGTTCCAGCACGCTGGCTTCATAGCAAGGCATTTTCTTACCTTTTTCCACCACAGCAGGAGAGAAACCCTACTGTGTGGGGAAGCAGCTTGCTGTATATTTGTCTATTGGCTCTTGTACACAAGTCTGACTTCAAAAACACGGGCTGTTTCTCTCTTGCAGTTCTCAGCATGCTGAGTAGCCCTCTGGGGAACGTCCTGGGGAAGCCCCCACTGGGTTTCCTGCCCTTAGATCCCATTGGCTCAGACATATCAGAAAAGTTTTCTGCGCCGGCACTGAGGAATTCCCGCCTGGATTCCCGCTCCCTCCTGGACTCGCGTTCCAGCAGCCCTTCTGACTCAGACACCAGCGGGTTCAGCTCGGGCTCTGACCACCTCTCAGACTTGATTGTAAGTTTGGGTCCTGTGTCTGCTCTCTGCAGCCTGGTTTGTGGCATCTCTCCACATTTCTGAGAGTGCAGGTGTGCAGGACTACAGTATCAGTGGGTGCAGCAACCTCCAGCCTGGGCTCCTCTTGAGTTCCATTCTGTGCCTTTTACTGCCCTTCTGTTTTGACTGTACCCCTCTGTAGGCCCACTTTTTCTAGAGTAAATTGGGTCTAGCCTGCTCAAGCTCCCTGAAGCGCAGCTAAATTTGGAAGCCAGCAAGCAAGGCGAGTGTCTATCTCGCTGACCCAGTCTGTGTGCTTCTGTGTCCTGCTTGGAAGATTAGTTCTTATGTGGGCTTTTTCTTGCAGTCGAGCCTTCGCATCTCCCCACCTCTGCCCTTTCTGCCCCTCAGTGGGGTGTCAAGAGACCCCCTCAAGATGGGAGTGGGATCACGGATGGATCAAGATCAAGCTGCCTTGGCTGCAGTCACTTCCCCTCCAGCCAGTGCATCGAAAAGATGGCCTGGAGCTTCTGCGTGGCCTTCCTGGGATCTCCTGGACTCTCCAGAAGATCCCTTCAGTATTGAAAGAGAAGCCAGGCTGCACAGGCAAGCAGCAGGTAATTCAAATAATGGGTCTTAGCTGACTTCAGTAGCTGTGGGTATTTGCTTGGAGTCTTATGGGGGAGTGGGAGGTGTGTGCTCCTGTTCTGAGCTCTGCTTGTGTTTGTCCAAGCTGTGAATGAAGCAACCTGCACCTGGAGTGGGCAGCTGCCTCCAAGAAACTACAAGAACCCTGTCTACTCCTGCAAAGTGTTCCTAGGGGGAGTCCCGTGGGACATCACAGAAGGTGAGCAACCTGCATCCGTGTGCTCCTGCCTTGGCTGGGTGTCATGTGGGCTTCTGTTCTCTCTGGGATGCTGCTGCCAGCCCCTATAGCTCATGGGGGAGGCAGGGAGCTGAAGCGATATGGGGGTGTAGCTGTCTGTAAGGACACTGACTTCTCTCCTCCATATGCAGTTGGACTGATCAACACCTTCCGTGCGTTTGGCTCACTGAGTGTGCAGTGGCCTGGTAAGGATGGCAAACACCCACGCTGCCCTCCCAAAGGTAATATGCCTAAAGGTAATAGCGACACGGTAGGGTTACTTTTTTCCCATGCTATGTTACAGCACAGATGCTGGGATGGTATGGCTGCATGCTGGTGACTGGATGGTACAGAGCACCTTAGGGTAAATGTCTTACTCTCACTTGAGTCAGCACCAGGGCTGCAGAGCACTGTCACTTCTGGCCTGTCCCTAGCAGGGGATGGTTTGAAGCACTGGGGTGCAGAGCACCTGTTGGTGCTTCTGGAGCCCACTGTGGGACCATTCTGCTCTGGTGGTGGCTGCTGTTCTCCTCTGCCAGTGGAAGCACCCAAGGCACACGCGCCCTTGGCATAAAGTGTGTGTGGTAAATGCAAAAGTTTGCAGAAGGCTGTGAATACCAGTGAGTTGAACAGTCTTGTGGCTAAATCCTGAACTTGTTGGGTTGATATGTAAGCAGTAGTGAGCTAAAGCATAACAAACATAGTGACTGGTTTGTAGGCTGGCAGTGTCTAATGGCCTTGCTTGATTGCCAAAGTGATATGAGAAGCAGGGTGTTGGCACTGACAGTAAAGCTCTGCATTGAAGTTTTTGGGCTTAGACATCTGATGTGCAAAGCCAAACCTACTCTACTGCAGCCTGTGCTGTGGCCAGGCCCATTGTGGCCCCTTGTCACATCTAGATGTGGTGGTGCATATAAGGAGGCTGTGACACAGATAATCCTGAGCACAGGTATCTTCTGATGGAGAGGTAGGCTTTTCTTCAACACTTCATATCACTAGTAGATCTTGCCTGTAGTACTTGAGCAGGAGTCTCCTGAAGAAGGGGTTGGACAGAGCAACAGATGCAGCGCAGATGCTGAAAGTACTGAGAGTGATTCTGAAGGAATCTGCAAACTGAGGTGATCCTCTTTGTCCTTCACAGTCCTAATGCTCTTTTTCTACCTTTACCTCCAAAGGATATGTTTACCTGGTGTTTGAATCAGAGAAGTCTGTGCGTGCTCTGCTGCAGGCATGCTCGCAGGACCTGCTGAGCCCCGACGGGCTCAGTGAGTACTACTTCAAGATGTCCAGCCGCAGGATGCGCTGCAAAGAGGTGAGCAGGCCCATCACTTCTGCATACCCTCATTTTGCAGAGATTTACCATGCATTTACCATGCTCTGCCCTTTATTAAACCGTACCTGATTCCAAAAAGGATGATTTTGGTGCTTACTGCAGCAGATACTTCAGATCCTGCAGCTGCTGCCCTGTGCAGGAGCGAGGCCTTAAATGTAGATCAGGTACTGCTCACAAGTTTGTAGATTTAAAGAATCAAAATTCAACTCTCACCTAAACAGGCGCAAACTAATTGCACTCCAGACAGCTCTTCTGTTGTCTGACTATTGGCAGTGCTTCTGTGCCTGGTGATTTAGCTCTAGCAGAAGCTGCTCCTCTTCAGAGCCCTGTATCAGCTGTCTAGCAGATGGAAGCTCCTGTTGGAGTTGGCAGTGGGTGGTTTTGTCAATCCCTTTCAACAATAGGCTTCTGAGCTAGGAACATAGGTGCAGGCAGTAGGTGAAATTGGTCATGCATGGGCTGTTCCCTGGCTGCCAGCCCCAGTGGACTGGTGTTTTGGATTCCACTTTGTCTGAAAGCAGAACCAGGCGGTGTGTGTGTTCTCCTTGCATCTAGAGCTCCAGAGCTGCTTTGTCCTGGTTGTGGACCCTAAACAGCAGTAATTAAAGAGGCATTTGCAAACTGGGGTTCAAGTCTTGAGGGCCTGGGCTGGTTCCTGCTGGCTGACTGACCTGCTTGTGCATCATTTCAGGTGCAGGTGATTCCGTGGGTGCTGGCAGACAGTAACTTTGTGCGCAGCCCCTCCCAGCGGCTGGATCCCAGCAAAACGGTGTTTGTGGGGGCTCTGCATGGGATGCTGAATGCAGAGGCCCTGGCAGCTGTCATGTGTGACCTGTTTGGAGGGGTGATCTACGCTGGCATTGACACGGACAAGCACAAGTACCCCATTGGTGAGTGCTCACCCCACTGTGGTGCACTTGGAGATGCTCAGGCTGCAGCAGTGCCTGCTGCTTGGTCCTTTGGTGAGCTCTGGGGAGCAAGCAGCCAGCAGGACAGGCAGCCATCCGTGGGAGTGGATGTCCCGCAATGATGTAGGGATGCAAGTCAAGCCTCGAGTGTGCTGACAGGGCCTGGCAGCTGGAAAGTTCTGGGTTATTCTCCACCGGTTTGAGGTTTTTGACACCACCTCAGGCACTGCTGAAGGGCTTTCTGCTCTGGTTCAGTGCTGCGCACAGCCAGTCAACTGCCAATGATCCTGAGATGCTGTTCATCACTGTCCTTACACAGCTTGCAGACTTCTGGTCAAGATTTGTGCCCAAGGCCTGGGTTTAGGATATGCTTGTGGTAGACTTCATGGCTTTGGGGGGATAGTCCTGAGAAGAGAGGAATGGAGGTCAGAAACTTTAAGCAAGCTCTGAGTCTGTGAGACTGTGGATGAAGTCTTGAAGCGTTGCCCAACAAGCTGTTCTGTGCTGGCAACATGAGGGCCTAGAGCACAACCTTGAAGCTTCCTTGTGCTGAGCTCAGGTCGCTCCCTCCAGTGAGAGAGGTTTCTGGCTCAGAATAGCAGATCTGCACTTCAGCAGAATTAGAGCTGTAGCAATGTGAGATCAGCAAATGAACTGTGCTTTCACTTGGTTTAAGGCTGGCTGAAATCTCCTGTGCTGAGACACTACCCCAGACTCCCTGACTGTCTCTGGATTGGCAGCAGGCTCATTAGGGCAGCAACCTGCCTCATGCTGAGTGCTCCCAAGCAGAGGATGATCCCTCTGGAGGCAGGTTGTGTGATAAATCAGTGCCTGACTGTGGTTGAGGAGTTTCAGGAGGGGCCGTAAGCCCTCTGAGTCAGAAGAGAGCCACTGCCTGGGTGGCTTTTAGGGTCCCACTGGATGTACATGACCTTCTTAGGGAGAAGAATCCCCAGAGTCCAGCTGTGATTCTTAAGTACAGCCTAATGCCCAGAGCAACCCCTGGCATCCATCCAGCACTGCAGGACAGTCTGGGGGGGCCTGGACAAGGCATAACCATATTCTGAGCGATGCCTTCAGCTCCAGCTGCCAGCATACAGGAGTGTTGTGTCAGTCAGAGCTCCTGTTGGGCTAACAAAGAGAACTTGTAGGTAAGCACGGGTTGGTTTTTCTGCAGCGTAATAAAACTTGGCTGGAAACAAGTGGTGCAGGAGTACTGCTGACTGCCAGTGAGGATGCAAAATGCAAGACTATGGGATGAGTGGGAGGCTTAAAATAAAAGCTTTTGAGCTGTCTCAGCACCAGCTTATTTCAGATGCAGGCGTGGAGCTTGATGTTGCTCCTGGGAGCACTGTCACATTCTCAGCAGCCACTCAGTGATTCCCACCCCTGGTTGCTGGCTTGGACTAACACTTGTGCTCTGGCTTCTCTCAGGGTCTGGCCGTGTCACCTTCAACAACCAGCGCAGCTACCTGAAGGCAGTGACTGCTGCGTTTGTAGAAATCAAAACGACCAAGTTTACTAAAAAGGTGAGAGGAGCAGGGGCGGCGGGAGAGCTGAACGTGTAGGTGATGGGTAGTGGTGCTGGGGCACCCTGACCAGCATGGCCCAGTGTCCCTCTGAGGCTGCTCCTGGTGGTCCTGCTGGGCCTGCCCTATGTTTTGTGCTGACTGCCTGGTTTTTGGTGCAGGTTCAGATCGACCCGTACCTGGAGGACTCCATGTGCCAAGTCTGCAGTGCTCAGCCTGGCCCTTTCTTCTGCAGGGACCAGGTAATGCTTTGTCCTGACAGTGCTGTGTGGATGAGCAGGCTCTGTTCTTCACAGCTGGGGTCCTTCGGGTTGCGTGTTGTCCTTGCTGAGGACAGGATGCTGGAGCGGGAGCCCCAGGCTCCTCGCAGCCTTTGGAGATCTCCAGTGCTGGCTGCGGGAGCACGGAGGGGGCTGTCAGCCCATCCTGACTGACGTTGTTTCCCTTCTTCTCTCCCTGCAGATCTGCTTCAAGTACTTCTGCCGCTCCTGCTGGCACTGGCAGCACTCTATGGAGGTCCTGCGTCACCACCGCCCGCTGATGCGCAACCAGAAGAACGGGGACTCCAGCTAAAGCGGCTGTCGGGGTGCGGGCACGGGGGAAAGTCCTTTTGTTAACCTGCCAAGTGGGGAGCGCACGAGCGTGCCTGCTGGTGCCAGACCCAGGCTGGGAACGCGCTTCCTGAGGACTAATGGGAAAATCTTACATTCACGTTTGCACTTGCTGGTCTTTTTGTTTCTGCACTAATGCACAGTGAATTTTGTCGGGTTTTGTTTGGGGTTTTTGAGGGGGGGGAGTGCCCCCTCAAGCGATTCTGCAGTTCCCAGACTTTGGTTCCTAGTTTGACGAGAAGCAAAAAGGGCCGCGTGTTGAGAAGGTGTTTATGCAGATGCCTTCACCTAGGTTTTTTATTTATTAAAGGCGCTTTTTTACATTCCTTGCAATACTGATGGTAATAATGCAGGTCTCATTGGCTCCATTTTTTTGCAGTTGCCATACAGTGCCTTTCCATTCATTTAACCCCCATCTGAACGGCATAAACTGAATGTTCAGCTGGCGTTTTTTACTGTAACAACAAGGAGACTTTGCTCTTCATTTAAACCAAATCATATTTCATATTTTACGCTCAAGGGTTTTTACCAGTTCCTTTTTACACTCTTAAACAGTTTTTAAGTCGTTTGAAATGAGAGATTTTTCTTTCCTGGCAGCTTTTAACATTATTGCAATTTGTGTCTGGGGGCTGCTGGTGGGAAGTTGTAAATCGAGGCGTTTGCAACAGAAACAGGACAGGATTTCTGGATTTGAAACTGGACCGGATAAATGATCTCTGAGCTGCTGTATATAGTTTTAAATAGTTTGTTGCACTTAAGGGGGGTTGATAGAGGTTTTTAATCACAAAGTCACAGGACTTACTTTCCTTTTGTAACTAGCTAAAAAAGGGCTGCGTTTCAGTGGATGGATGGAGGTTCATAGGAGCCCTTTCTCTTAGAGGGGACAAGTACTCTTCCTTTTGTTTCAGAAATGTATGAAGTAATGGTGCAGTCGACTGAAATGCTGCTGGGATTTGAGATTTTTTTTTTTTTACTTTCCCCTCTATCAGAAGCTGTGTGCCAAAGAACCAGTGTCATAATTTCTCCCTCTCCTGCTGAGCTGATGTTGCATTGTTGCATATCCCAGCTGCTCTTTGTGGGGTTTTCGTGAAGCTGTGTGTGAAGTCTCTACCTCATTGTAGTATATGCAGGCAAGACTGCACTCTCCTGCAGACGCGTGGAGTAAGCTGTGGTGTAGTTTTTGGCACATAATAAACACGTTGCAGCAAAAAGCCCTCTGTGCTCCCTTCTTTCTTCCCATGTGCACCTGGGGGATGGGCTCACTGCTCTTGGGTTAAAGCTGTTGTCATCTCCTATAGGTGGAGAGGAGATAACTCTGATACTGTGGGTGATGTGGATACTGGAGTAGGACCTGGGAGATGCACTTTCAGGCCCTGGGCCCGAGGCTCCACCTGGAACTTGGTTCTCAATGAGGCTAATGAAGGGCTGGGTAGACCACTCGATGGATAAGAAACTGGTTGAAAGGCTGCAGACAGAGGGTGGTCATCAAAGGCTCTATGTCCAGGTGGAGGCTGGTAATGAGTGGCATCCCCCAGAGGTCTGTCTTGGGACCGGTGCTCTTTAACATCTTTATCAATGACATTGATGGAATAGAGTGCACCCTCAGCAAGTTTGCTGACGACACCAAGCTGAGTGGTGCGGTCAACATGGTGGAAGAAAGGGATGCCATTCAGAGGGACCTCGAGAGGCTGGAAAGTGGGGCTGGGTGAATCTGATGAGGTTCAACACGGCAAAGTGCAGAGTTCTGCACCTGGGCTGGAGGAATCCCACGCATCCCTATAGACTGGAAGGAGCGGTCCTTGAGAGCAGCCCTGTGGAGAAGGACCTGGGGGTCCTGATAGATGAAAAACTTAACATGAGCCAGCAGTGTGCCCTTGTGGCTTGGAAAGCAAATGGGATCCTGGGCTCCATCAAAGGAGGGGTGGCCAGCAGGGAGGGGGATGTGATTGTTCCCCTCTACTCTGCTCTTGTGAGGCCCCATCTGGAATACTGCGTCCAAGTGTGGAGCCCCCAGTACAAAAAAGACTGGGAGCTGTTGGAGAGGGTCCAGAGGAGGGCCACGAAGATGATCAGGGGACTGGAGCACCTCCCCTATGAGGACAGGCTGAGGGAGCTGGGCTTGTTCAGCCTGGAGAAAAGAAGGCTGCGGGGTGACCTCATTGCAGCCTTTCAGTACCTGAAGGGAGCCTACAAACAGGAGGGGAATCAACTCTTTGAAAGGGTAGATAACTGCAGGACAAGGGGGAATGGTTTTAAGTTGAGGGAAGGGAGATTTAGGTTGGATGTCAGAGGGAAATTCTTTACAGAGAGAGTGGTGAGGTGCTGGAACAGCTGCCCAGAGAGGCTGTGGATGCCCCGTCCATCCCTGGAGGTGTTCAAGGCCAGATTGGATGGGGCCCTGGGCAGCCTGGTCTAGCATTAAATGAGAAGGCTGGTGGCCCTGCATGTGGCAGGGGGGTTGGAGCTTCATGACCCTTGAGGTCCCTTCCAACCCTGGCCATTCTGTGGCTGCTCCCCTGCACTCAGCATGCTGAAGGGCTGAGACCAGCCCCACGTGCTCCATAGAGGCTCCCGGGTTTCTGATATGAGGGTGGCCAGTGCCCCTGGGGGGCCTTGGTTCCCTACCCCTCTCTCTCCTTCCTCTCTCATGTTTGCCTTTAGGGGGCTGGTGCCCATTAGCCCCATAGCGGTGGCTGGCAGTGGCTAACGGTGCCCATTAGCCCCGGCTGCGCCTCTGGGCTGCAGGGCGGGCTGGGAGCCCTGTAGCTGCTGGGGGGTTGGGCCGTGTCGAAGCCATCAGCGCCCCTGGGAGGCTCGTAGCGCCGAAACGGGGCCTCGGGGCCGCTGGGCTCAGGGACGTGGCCGTGCCGCCCGCCCTCTCGCAGTACGGCCTCCGTCAGTGCTCGACGGGCACACGGGGGCGGGCACCAGGGCACGCCCCCTCCGGGCCTCTACGACAGCGCGTCCTCCTGCCCGCCAGGGGGCGCTGTGCGCGCCGCGCGCTTCCGGCGTCCGCTCCCGCTTCCGGCCTCCTTTGCGCTCTCTTTCTCGGCGGCCGCCGCAGCCATGGTGAGTCCCGGCCGCCGCCATCCGCCGCCATCGGCCGCCGGGGCGGCTCCCCGCGGGGCTCCGGAGCGCGGGGCGGGTTGCCGGGGGGCGGCGGGCCGTAGGGGCAGAGGGCGGCTGGCGAGCGGCGGTGCGTGTCCCCGCAGGGACGTGTGAGGACGAAGACGGTGAAGAAGGCGGCGCGGGTGATCATCGAGAAGTACTACACCCGGCTGGGCAACGACTTCCACACCAACAAGCGCGTGTGCGAGGAGATCGCCATCATCCCCAGCAAGAAGCTGCGCAACAAGATCGCGGGGTGAGGCCCGGGGGGAGCGGAACCCTGCCGTGCTCGGCCCCCGGCGGTCAGCCCGGCTGTGTGTGTGTGTGTGTCTGTCTGTCTGTCTGTCTGTCTGTCACCCCGTCACGCCGCCTGTCCCGCAGGTATGTCACCCACCTGATGAAGCGCATCCAGCGGGGCCCCGTCCGAGGCATCTCCATCAAGCTGCAGGAGGAGGAGAGGGAGCGCCGGGACAACTACGTGCCCGAGGTGCGGCCGGCCGCGCTCACGTGGGCTCGGGGCTCGGGCTGAGGCGCGGCGCTGTTTCCTGAGGAGCGGTGCTTTCAGGGCGCCGGGCTGCGGAGCGCGTTCCCGAGGAGGGGCTCCGGAGGGGCCGGGTATGGGGCAGAGGTGGGACGCGCCGTAGCCCAGCACGGCGTTCCCTCGGGCGCTGCCGGCTTCGTTTCGTCGGCACTGTTGCCGGCCGGAGGGCGCTGCCCTTCCTTTTCCCGGCAAAAAATAAGCTCGGTAATAACTCCTCGGCGCACAGCACGGCCCGGAGCCGTCGTGCAGCAGATGTCGCTGAAGGGCAGCCGTGGTTCGGTTGCACGGCGCTGAGCCGGTCCCACAGTGCACCCACCCTGCAGGGACCTCCGTGCTCCCTGAACCTGCATTCGAAAGTGATCGTGGTCTGCTGCGTGGCCCGGTCATTGATAGTGCAGGGAGAGGAACCCGAAAGCATTTCCCGTGTTTGGTTGGGTCCGTGCCATCCCTCCCAAACCCTGTAGCATTCGGACATCGGCTTTGTGCCCCTCTTCCTATAATGCTGTTAGCTGCTGTGCTGCACGAAAGCAGCGTTCAGTCTGGTTACTTGTGCTCTTCAGTTCTCCTAGTTTGCTGGTGCTTGGTTTGCTTATTTTAAATCTGGGAAAGCAGATAGTTTTGTAGGCTGGGATGCGGTGATGAACCCGGTGCCTGGGCTTGGTGTGATTCCTCACTCCTGGTGTCTGGAAAGGAGCAGCACTGTGCAGCTGCTCTCAGCCCTTGGGTGTCAGCTGTGACTGCTGCAGGGGGCTGTGCTCAGCTGCAGGTGGGACAGGTTGCTATGAAGCTCACAGCTCCTGAGCAGGGAAGGAGCTGCAGGCTGAACCTACTTGTTGTTTCTTACTGGTGTGGTGTAGCCTGTAGTGGAAGGGAGCTCACAGAGGTCGAGGTCTGGAGAGGGGAATTGTGAGGTGTTTTGATCGGGTTCCTCCTGGCTCGCTCTGATGGGGGCAATGGATCGGCTCCCCCCACGGCACAGCCAAACCTCTGCTGTGTCGCTTCTGTCCCCAGGTCTCTGCTCTCGACCAAGAGATCATTGAAGTGGACCCGGACACCAAGGAAATGCTGAAGCTCCTGGTGAGTAGCTCAGGCCACCCTGCGGCCTGGTGGAACCTAGCCCAGGTGGTGACCATGTCCCCAGCAGTGCTTCTGAGTCTACTGACAGCCTGGAACGTTCTGTCCCCGTGTCTGGGAGGGCTCTGCCTCCTCCCTTGGTGGGGTCTGGGCACACCGCTGACCCCAGGCTCTTTTCCAGGACTTTGGCAGCCTGTCCAACCTGCAGGTCACGCAGCCCACTGTGGGGATGAACTTCAAAACGCCGCGAGGTGCTCTCTGAGCCACTCGTTATGTTGCTTTTACAATAAATGTAGAAACCAACTCAGCCTGCTCGTTCTTTCAAAGCCCACAGCGGGGAGGAGCAGAGGGCCTCCCTGGGTGCTGCATCTGAGGTGTCGCAGTGTGAGGAGGATTTGACACCTTCCTGGTTGTTTGGGGTGAGAGTGCAGAGCTGTTGCTTGGCAGTGTCCTTACTGATGTTAGGGTGGTGGTGTGCAGCTGGGAGAAGGCAAACATGGAGCGACCTTAGAGCCTCCCAGCTTTGAGTGGGAAGCTCACAAGGTCATGCTGTGCCAGAATAAAAGCTGTCTTTCTGACCATCTCTCTCAATGCTTAGATGGAAGAGGAAAAGTCTCTTTGTGTTTATTTCTACAAGGGAAGTGAACTGATCTGAGCAATGTACTGTCTGGGGATGGAAGCCCATACAGAGACAGGCCTTGAAGCCCTCAGGAGGACCCCCCATCTCCTACCACTGTCCCCAGAGAGGGCTGCATTCACTCCACAACTCCCATCCTGCTGTGCGGAGGACCTACCAGTCCCTGCCGTGCTCCTGGGCTCCTCCAGCAGATAAGGGTTCTCAATCTGTTTCCTTCCCTACTTTTTCCATGATCGGTTCTGGTTTACATGGGTTTTGCTAAGGAAAAGATTGGGGCCTGTGCTCAGAACCCACTCAACCCACAGGGCTCCCTGGAAGCCCTGAGCCAAAGGCTCTCCTGACTGTTGGCAGCCACGGGACACACGTTAAGTACCCCCAAACAAATGAAAAGGCAGAGGATTTGCTCTTTGGGGGATACTCTGTATTTATGTTTGTTGTGGAATTTGCTTTCAGTAATTAGGAAAAAGACATTTACAACAAATGCAGGCAGGTATGTAAAGTGTACTGAGTGTCACCAGGATAAACCAAACACAGCTTAGAGCTCCCTCAAGTACCGCAGGGATTTAATTTGGAATTTGAAGCTCAGTATCACCAATCTCTTCACTATGTAACTAAAATGCAGTGATAACAAAGGCTGCCCAATGGAATAACAATCAATTTGTAGGAAGGCAGCATTACTTGCAGCAACCACAGGATGCTGGTAAACAGAACTGAACTGCCATAGCTGGCTGATGGTGTTGGGAGAGCTCAGTTAAGGTTTTGCTGAGAACAGCTGCCTGTTATTTAGAATTTTTTTAGTTTTCACATCAGAGCAAAGGCTGATTTCATGATGAACCCAGTAGGCGGTGTAACCCGCGGTGCCAGGAATGAAGTCATGTAGCTCCCCGATGTATTTCCTCATGTCACGGGCAGAGGTGTAGCCTAGGGATGGAAAGTGCTGCTCTAAAGCCCAGTGTTACTCTGTTGGGTGAAATGGGAACTATGGAACGTGGGAAGTGTTCAGGTGCAATCCCAGCTGTGCCCTCAGTTACACAAAGGCTGGCTATGCTCTCAGGAGTTTGTAACAATTGGGAATACACATCAGCATCGAGGGGCAATCTGGGAAGATGGACCTCCATACCTGCATTATTCTGCACCACGGATTGCACACATCATGCAAATCAGAACAACGAGCAACAAGCAGTGCAGAGCCATCAGAAACAGCAGTGTCAATAAAACCCAAGACAATCTTTTGGGCGAATTTTAGCAGTTTCGGGGTCTGGCAGGCAGGTAGAGAGCAATACCTGGGGGTGGCCCCAGCTCCACCAGCATCTGCAGCCATTTCCAGGCTATCTTCCACTTCTTAAAGGCTTACCCAAGCTGCACATTACCTGTCACCATGTTATTTATTGGGTATTCCTGGAGTGCATGGCATGGAACTTCTGCCTGGCTGGATGATCTTGAGCCTTTTTTTCCTTCACTGCTGTGTTGGGAGGAATTGTGTGTTACTCTGTGCTGGATATCTTCTAACAGATGAGGACACCTCCAAGTCCCCTTGCCATGGCCAGAAATACCTTTCAGGTAGGTTCTGTGCATCCTCCCCAGCTCCTTGCTCACACTCCTTGCTCACTGTCTCTGGTTCATCAGACAGATTTTCTTCAGGCTGTGATTATCAGTGCAGAGTTCATTTAGAATGGTGCACCATTCGCAGGAAAGTTTTAAATCCAGCAATACTTTTTGCTTTGAACGTGCTGAGAAATGACCTCAGGAAGACAACAGCATGCAGTGGGAGCTAAGTGATTTGGAAAGAAAGCCAGAGTCCCAGAATCTTAGAATTGGAAGGGTCCACCCGTGCATTGGGCTGCCCATGCCTACCCATGGCCTTGTCACCTCTGGGGATGGGGCACCCACAGCTGTGGGCAGTAGCACTAGAAGATGACACAAGTTGTTACTGCACCTACCTGGGGTGTTTCTCACGTACCTGTTCCACAAGGGAATCATCCATCTGCTCCCAAAGAAATCTACCTATTTTTCTCCTGATTTCTGCCGTGAGCAAAAAAATAAATGAGTGTAACAACAGCCCAGCAGCTCACTGAGCAGCACTGTGCCCTGAGCAGTGGGGCACCGATTCCTCAGACTGGGGAGGAGGCATCGCTCCCTCGGAGCGGGGGGATGGGGCACTGCTCCTCACCTTCCTGCAGGCAGGTGGGGGGCAGCACAAAGTGCCCCAGAGCCACAGGCTGCTGCTTGGCAGTGCTGCTGTTCACCCACGCCGAGAGGTAACAGGGATGAAACACTGTAGCTCTGCCATCCAGGTACTCCAGGCTCTCGTGTATGCTGAGAAAGAAAAGGGGTGGTTTCTAAAGGTAAGCACAACTACAAGCCAAACGGAAGAAGCTTTGGCTCTGATCAGTCTGGAATCAACACTTGTGTTCTGTTATCTCCTGCTTGTTTCAGTTTTGTTTTGTTTTGTTTTGCCTGTGGTTACTTCCCTGTTTGTCCCATAGTCCTGGGATGGTGCCAACTTTATTTCAGACCCCAACTTTTTGTAGCAGGTCAGTCCCATTGCCTCCATTCACCCAGCTATAGGTATCCTTTATCAGCTGGTTCTTCACAGAGGTCTCGCACAGCACTAAGTCTAGGCGGGTTTTATTTCTGCTGGTGCGAATGCAGATGGATCAGCTCCTGCCTTGCTCTGTTCTCCCACAAAAAGCTGTGTCAGCAGCCACACAGCACCATCCCCACTGCTGGGAACATCAGCGTTAATGCAAGTGTTGACATCACTGCCTTTTGCTCCCCACAAACCAGCAAAGCCCCTCCAGCAAACCTCAAACAGGACATTCCCAAGTGTGTGCTGGCCACTGGGGGTGGCACAAAAGGGGGACAGAGCCAACCTGCGGGTATCGGGGTGAGTGGCATCGCTGCTGAAGAGATAGTCAGCATCCTGCCAGCGGGCGAGCAGCCCTCCGCCAGCCACTGCAGGAGGAAGAGCAGGGAGAGGATGAAGGGGAACCCCGCTGTGTCACACAGCCCGGTGTGTCCCTACACACCCATGGTGTCCTCAGCCCTTAGCACACCCCCCACCCCAAGCCGTCCCAGCGTGAGCCCAACACAACACACCCCCATGCCCCGCTGTGGCAGCGCAGCCCAGCTCACTCCCACACGCACCCCAACGCATCCCCACACATTTCCCACACTCCGCTGTGAATCCCCCACCCCATTCCATGCTCCCCCCACCCCAAGACAGCCCCACGAACTCCCCTGCGCCCCCAGGGCTCACCCCACAGCTGCCGGGGGCCGGGCTGGACGCTGTGAGAGAACCAGGCCTGGCAGCCCTTAAACATGGCGGCGGGAAGCTGAGGGGCAGCGGCGGGAAACGCTGAGGGATGGGGGGAGAAGGACCCAAGGATGGGAGTGCAGCTTTCCTGCCAGCAACGTTCAGACCAAACCCTGCTTTCAGGTATTTTAATCCGAGTGAGGAGCTCGTCAGCAAATGATGCGTCTTTGAGTAAAGCGTGGTTTGGAGCAAAGCAGAAAGACAGAGGTTTGCATACATCTCATTGCTCAGCACAGACAGCGCAAACAGAACACAGCAGTCTACAAAACGAGCCAGAACTGCATCAACCTCGAGCAACGCAATCTTCATCCACGAAAGCACTCCAATAAATCACCCCTGCACAGAGCTGAGGTCTTCACCCACCAGGTGCAGCCAGACCCAGCAGGACGACGTTACCACAGCAGCCCCCCATGGAGCCACAGCAGCACTGTTTGGGTAATGCCTCCCCAGGCAGCACACTGTGCCCTGAAAATCATCATTTAATCTTTTCCGGTTTTATTAGGTAAAACTTGTGTACAATTCAGACCGGTGAAGAGCTCCAACAGATCTAATTGGCAGTGCAGGTACTAAGAGCTACATGCCCAGGTGAGTCAAGATAGAATTACTGCTCCAAGTCAAAGATACTTTAACACAAGCTCCAGCAATTGGTTACGGAGAACAGCTGTTAGAGTAGGCTTTACTGATTTATTGCTATTAATTACGTTCCTTTCCTGGGGAATGCACAAGTTTCAGAGTTATGATTTTGCACAAGTTTCAAAGGCATGAATTTGCATTACAAATTTTCACAATTCCAATCCCAATCAGCTCGCTTTGCATCTTCCTTCATCCTAAGCAACAGGTCAGGGTATCTTCAACGGCATCTCCGTATTTGCAAAACATCTGCTGCGTGCCTAAAGGCTGCAAGGCAGCACCCCCCCATTCCCTCCCCTTCCCTCCCCCCCGCCCCCCCACATGCTTTTCCAGGAACACAGATTTCAGAGCACTGCTGCTAACCCTAGAAGAAAGCATCCTAAAAAAAGGAATTTCGTGATGAAGATGCTTGCTCTTTGCCATCCTACCCAGAAGTGCGATGCAAAGAAAGGACAGAAGCCCAAGCTCATTTCCACTTGAAATGCAGAATTCTTCAGACCTGCATGGGAGAGGAGATTGATATCAGTCACTCTGTGCGCTGCGTCAACTGCCTAATTATTTTTTCAGAACCTATTCTTCCAATGCAACCATTTTTTAGCTTTCCAGCCTTTCCAGCCCGTCAGTATTAGTTTTTTTGCTGCTAATTAAGAGTACCCTCTTCCTCCCCTGCTCACTTCAACCTTATTTTCTCCTGTTCCTGAATACCAACATCCCTCCTAGCCTTTGCAAGAAGAGCTCAAAAGGATTTTGGAAAACAGTGGCAGGTAAAGCACTCTGATCCTTCTACATCTCAAGAAAAGCCCAAGGGTTCCCTTCCTGCCTCATCTTAAAGTTCACGTGACTCATGACCCATGACTCAGCCTAAAAACGTTTGTTTCCCGAGTTTGCTGGGAGGGAACTTCCCTGCAAAGGCTCAGCTCCCACCATCAATATTTAATCAGCCTCAAGCAGAATTCTCAGCAAAGGAGTTTCGGTTTCAAGCTGCACTGCAATTCTTTTGGCTATTCCACATCTCTGCAGTTTTCTTCATCATGGGTTGGGCTCGCTATTCACACCAAGCTGACTCCCATCTCCTGCCGTGCCCACTGCAGGCTGACCACCCTGCCTTCCCTGAGGTGCAGGGGATTTCCAAGCAGGGGAACTTCCAGAGCCCGTGATGCCATTCTCCTGGCTGGTAGGGAGGAAAAGGATTGAAATGGGCAGAGACGGCTCATACTGGCAACTGGCAGATGTGCCAAAGAGCTCTGCTCCTGTTTTCTTTTGGGAGGAAAAGCACGGCTCTCCTAGGGTGCAGGTAAGCGCTGGTTGTAATAATAAGCAGAAAGAGCTTCAGAACAGCCCTGCCAGCTATCGTGGGAACACAAGGGTTCTTGTAGTCGTTCATTCTGCTTGTTGTCTCTATAAGCTATTTAGGGGGCCTCCCCTTACCTGCAGGACGTCACTCACCGTGCTCATCCCGGGCACGGCTCAGAACTCGGGATCTAAGGAGGGAAAGAAGCGATGTCAGGGCTCAGAACGACGGGGCTCAGGGCCACGGGCGCTCAGCAGCGCCGCAACGGCCCACGGGGCCGGCAGCACGGGGAGGAGGAGGAGGAGGCGGCCGTACCCCACTTGTAGACCTGCGGCTCCTTCAGGGTCTCGTGCTCCACCCTGCACGTGTAGGTGGCGTCGCTGCTGGGCGTGAAGTCGGCGTACGCCAGGCGCTGGAAGCTCCAGTCCTCGTTGAAGGACATGTCGGAGTACTGCGCGCCCTCCATGGGCACGCCGTCCTTCATCAGCGTGATGGAGATCTTGGGCGGGTGGAAGCCGGCCGCGAAGCAGTTGAGGACGTTCTTGGTGCCCGCGGACGCGGGGAAGCGGGAGTACACCTGTACCTTGGGCGTCACTGCGGGGACGGAGCGGTGCTGAGCGGAGGGAGCCCCGCACGGGGCGCGACCCCAAAGGAGGGGTCACGCACCCCGCGCCCGCGCTCCCGCCCGGCCCCGGCACTCACGGTCGGCCTGCGCCAGCCCGAGCAGGGCCACCAGGGCCACCAGGGCCACCAACATCGCCGCCGCCTTCCCCATGGCTCGGCCGTCTGCTCCGCTCCGCTCCGCGCTTCTCGGGGAATGGCCCCGCCCGCCGCTCGCTTACGTCCGCCCGGACTGCAGCCAATGGCGACGCGGTAAGCCCGCCGCGTCACCGGTCTCCGGGCAGAGCGGCGGTGTAGAGGTTACCCAGCCGGAGCGGGGCGGCCCACGGCGCCTGCGCACGGCAGGAGCACCGCTTTCGCTTTCCCTTTCTCTTTCCTGAAAGCGGGTGGGCGTAGCCTAACGTGGAGGGGGGGCGTTGCGCAGGCGCATCGCGTCGGCGGGCGGTGCCGTGCGGAACGGCGCGTGCGCGGCAGCGGCAGCGCGGGAAACCGTAAAAGGCGGCGGGCGGGGCAGCGCGGCCCCGTAGAGGGCGGCGGGGGCGGCGGGGCCGCGTCATGGCGGAGGGCGGCGAGCCCGTGGTGAGTGCCCGCCCTGCCCTGCCCTGGGCTGTCCGCGCCGCCGCTGGGTTCGCTCTGAAGCCTACCGGTGTCCTGCTGCCGCCCCTTTCTTCCCCCAGATCCTCGAGGACTACCTGCTGGCGGAGGATGCTCCTCTGCTGGAGGAGATGGCCGAGGAAGACGAGGAGCTCGACCTGTACAATGAGATGACGTTTGGGCTGGGTAAGGTCAGAAGGAGCCCGGAGTTGGGGTGACCAGCAGCAGCTGTAGGGCTGAGGATGGAGGGGCGGTGAGGAAGGTGGTCCCCAGCAGGAGCTGAGCTGGGGGGTGGCGGCATCTGCATGCCCTCAGTGTGCTCTGCTTCTTCTTTCGAGACCGCGACTCCGCTGAGGAGGATGCCACCAAAACCCTGGTGCCTCCAGAGAGGAGCCCTGAGCTGTTGGAGCCTGAGGAACAGTCCCGAGTGGTGGAGGGGCAGCCGCCAACAGAGGAGCAGGGAGAGCTCCGGGGTGAAGGAGGGATGGAGCCAGAGGCTGAGCAGGTGGGCTCTGAGGAGGAGGAAGAAGAAGATGAAGAGCAGGGAGTTGAGGAACAGGAGGATGAGGAGGAACCCAACGACCTGGGAGACCCAGCAGTGATGAGAGCTGTGCAGAGCAAGCCCACGCTGGAGGTGATGTCTGGTTGGGATTGGAGGGAACCCTGAGTGAAATCCCTGGGGTCCCTCGGTGCCCAAGCAGAGTCAGTGGTGTGGTCCTGCTGCTCCTTTCTCTATCTTCGTACTGTGGACTGTGGCCCATGGGGGGCAAGGGGTGGTTCTGGGAGGAAACAAGGTCACGCCCATGGTGCTTTTGCAAAGTGTACATCACTAACTGTCCTCTTTGCTCTCAGAGCCAGGACTCGGCGGTGCTGGACAGCAGGATTGGCTCTGACTGGGCAGAATTTGGCCAAGAGGACATGGTAAAAACATCCCCTTCTCATTAGCAGTAGAGATTGAGTGTCTCCTGCCTCTCTTCTCCCTGTGCTGATCTCTGTTTGTCTTCCAGCTGGCAGTGGACCCTGCGGCATGGGGCTCCTGCCCCAGCACCATCCCACCCCACCACATGCTAGAGGTGTGTCCTTGGGCTGTCCCTGTGTGTCCCTTATGGTGCTGAGCAGTCAAGGCTCCATTTCCTTCATCTGCCACCTCCTCCCGCAGGACAAAGCCATCCTGCAGGTCCTGGAGAGGCCACCTACTGCCACCAATGTGGCCCTTGACTTCCTCGGCTCCCCTGTGCAGAGGGGGTATGTGGGTTCTCCAAGGCACAAGCGCCCTGACTTCAGAGGGATGTCCCCCAAGTCTTTCCCCCAGCACTTCCTCCAGCAGGTACAGGTTTTCAGAGACTCTTGTTTTGCCCTTTCTCTGCCTTCCCTGCTCCAGAAGCTGTCCCAAGCTCTGAGATGCTTCTATGTTCTATGGGACCTACTACTAGGCTGGGATTTGTGGTTGTGCCTGGCTGATCCCAGTAACATCTTATTCCTGCAGCAACCTCTGATACCATGCTCCACATCCTCCCCTCGGCCCTTCCCTCCACCCCGCAGAGCCTCTTCTTTCTTTACTTCCAACCAGGTAATAGAGTGAGCTGTTGGCCACCACTACTAACCCCACAGATGGTGCTATGTCCTGGAAGACACAAGCATGTTTCAGCATCTTTCCCAAGTGGCAGCCTTTGCAGTTCAGTCTCATCCTGGGCATTCTTCTTTATCTTTGATGGGGATGGTTAGAGCTGTTGCTTCTTAAATACATTTATCCTGATGTTCCTGCACTGGGCCTGTTTGGTAGCATGTTGGAGCACCTTTGATGGATCTGATCTGCACCAGGCAGCAGCATAACACTAGAGTACCCTTTGCCTTGCCCAGATATGAGAGCACAGAATTTGGCTTTGGTAGAGCCCAGCCATCCCTCCAGGTGCCCTTGGAGGTGACAGCAGGGTGTCCTGCCACCTGACTACTTTTCTCTTCCTTTCCAGTCTGCAGGGTACATGTCTCCAGGTCCTTTCAGTCCCCTGTCACCCAACATTGGCACTCCGCCACGGTCTCTCACCATGCACTTCGGCCCAGTGTCTCATTCTCTGGATTCCTCTGTCTTCTTCAGCCCCTCCACCAGTGGCCAGCTCAACCTCAGGTAGCAGGGATGGCGAGTGGGATGCCTGTCTGGGGACAGGGGAGGAGTGCTGCAGCCCTCGTAGAAGCTGGTAGCTCCGTGGGGATGGCTCAAGTGTGGGAGCTGAGCTGTGGTTGTGATGGTGAGGAGACATCTGGTCTGAGTGAGGCCAGGAAGGGCAGCATGCCATGGGCATGTCACCATCCATTGTCTGAAGGTGCTGGTGGCCTTTGTGGCACTCAGCCAAGACCTGTCCGGGTGGTGTCCCAGAGGTCTGATAGAGATGTGTTGGGACTACTGCATTGTCTTCAGTCCTCGTTGTCCTTTTGCAGCGTGCCCAGCCACCTCACTCAGCTGCACCCACAGCACCAGCGCATCCTGACCCAGCGGCAGCAGCAGAGTGGGACATTGCAGAGGTATGGGGTTTACAGGGGATCTTGGGGATGCCTCGGGGGGGCTCTGAGTGCTCACAGTAGGCTGTGGTCTTCCCTGTGACAGTGTCTCCCCCAAGAAACTGTGGTCCCCTAAAGCTGACCCTTGTGCTGGGCTGATGACCTGCAAGGAGAAGGATTGGGTTGTCAAGGTGGAGATGATCCAGCTGCAGAGTGAGAACTTGGATGATGATTATTACTACCAGGTGAGCTGCTTCTGTGGGGTCCTGTGGTCACCAGCTCCTTGGAGCTACGCATTCACACCTGAGGGAGCTGGAAGATGCAGGGGCTTGAGGTGCTGAGCCCTGTGCAGGGATGGGGCAGAGGAACTCAGAGGGTCCCATGTTGTCCTTCTGGCTGCCTGCAGACCTACTACCACCGGCTGGAACACAAGCAGGCAGAGGAAGAGCTGCTGGGTGGGCGCAACAAGCAGGAACCCCCCAAGCTGGTGACACCATTCATCCAGAAAGTGGAGACCTACAATTCCGGTGAGGGGCTGTTGCTGGGGTTGGGATATGGGGCATGGAACACACTCTTACCATGCTCCTGCTCTCTTCCAGTGGTGCGCATTGCTGGCTCACTGGGCCAGGTTGCTGTATCCACCTGCTACAGCCCCCGGCGGGCCATTGATGCTGTGCACCATGCCCTGGTGGAGGAGGTAGGCGAAGGGGGACACCAGGCTCCAAGCTTCCTTCCATGTCTTGGAGAAGTTTAGGAGGAGTAATAGGACCTACCCTGGCTCTGGGTGTTGGATGGGGCATGCAGTAAGGCTGGGTGTCACTTTCATGGCATCAACAGGGTGGGATGGGACAGCCGGTGATGGCTGTGGCCGCTGTGCAGGGTTGGTCTTTGTCCTGAAGGCACTTTGATCCCCAGGGAGCAGCTGGCCCAGAGCTGTGCTGGCAGTGGTGTCTGGTGCTGGCTGTAACTGTGCCTTCCTTTCTCCCCTCCTGAAGGCTGCGGGGAGCCACCGGCTTCGAGCGCTGCACAGGATTGAGAGGGTGAGTGGCTGTGGCCCTGCTTTGTGGCGTGCTGGGATTGAGCCGAGGCTTGTCCAAGGAGCTCTGTGGGGGAGGTCTGCCTGGATGTGGGTGTTTTGAACATTCAGCAAACGCTCCAAGCTGGCCACTTATCCCTTGGCATTTCTTTAGCTGTTCCTGCAACTGCTGGAAGTGGAGGAGATGCAGCGGAAGATGTCCTTAGCCACAGAAGAGCAGGAGCACAAGACCCAGGAAGTGGGACGGATCTATCAGGCCCTGAATATCAGAGCCTGCAGTAGTGAGGAGTAAGTTATGCTGTGGTGAAGTAGGAGTGGGCAGCATGCCGTGGTCATAGCTGTGTTCCCTGTAGTCATGTGTAATGGGATTCTGTCTTCTGCATGTCACCCTAGTTTGTGGTGCCCCTATCTATGAGCCTTGTCCTCCACTGAGGATGTGTGGGAGTGGTGGTGATGTCAGTTCATCTCCTAGATGGGCTGAAGGGCTTCAGGTCTCTCAGGGTTTGTGCCAGTGAGAGCCTTCATCCCCAGGGAGGCAGAGGATGAGTTCCTGCAGGTCCTGTGTGTTCGGAAAGGCAAGAAGCTCACAGCACGGCTGCTGCCCCACCTGGCCCCAGAGCAAGCAGAGAAGATCCTGCTGACCATCACTCACCACCTGCCCTTCCTCATGAAGAAGGATGTGCCAGATGAGGTGAGCACCTCCAGCCTGGGGCAGAGGGTGTTGGGTTGCTTTCTTCTAACTCTTTTCTTGGAGCAGGCTATCTTGCTGGGTCTCAGCAAGGCTGGGTGGATGGGTGGGTTGAAACGGGAAGAGGCCTATGAAGGGTAGGCTCAGAGCTTTGCTTCCCCTGTTGAAGTGGAGAAGGAGGAAGGTTGCCAGGAGGTGTTAAGGTAGTTCTGGTGGACATGTATCTCTAGGATGTGCAGTGGCCCCTGCATCACCTCTAACCCCTGAAGGTGGGGTGCAGGCATTTGGGCTAGTACTCAAGGATGGGGATGGGACTGCTGTGGATCAAGCAGTCTCAGATGTCTGCTCTCCCCTCTGCCCTGCCCAGTCTCTCCCCCTGCTCTACAGCCCTTTGAATGAAGTGGTGGGCAGGATGACCTTCAGCAGGCTCATTGAGGTCCTGCAGGAGATGACCAGGACCCTGCCTGAGTCTGCTGAGCTCCCGCTCACTATGGCCTTGAAGAACCAGGTATGTTGGTATCCCCACTATCCAAAAGGCACCACAGATGGACAGGCAGCCATGATGCAATTCCTGATGCATCCCCACAGTTTGGCATCTCCTTGCTCTACTCCCTGCTGAGCCGTGGCGAGGGACTGTTGTCTTCTGAGACACCACTGGAGCCACACATTGGGGACTTCGAGACATGGTGAGGAGATAAGACCTCATAAACATGACTGGGGCTGGCTGACCAACACAATACTCACTGTCCCCTTGGTGTCCCCAGGACAGACACGGTATTCCTTGTTGCTCGGGAGCTGTCACAAGTGCCCAAGGCTTTGCTGGTGGAGCCACTCTTTTTGCCCAGCAATCTCCTCTCGCTCTTCTGCCGCTACCTGGACAAGCAGACTGTCCACCACTTGGAGGCCAAGATGGAGTGAGTACTGCCTAGTAGAGAGAAAGGGGATCTGTTGGGACCTGGTCTCTGGGAAGAGAAGTGGTAGATATGCATGTCTGCAGATCCCCACTATGCTGGAGGACACAAGTCCACACAGAGCAATTTGCCCCTGTGATGGTCCCTAGTGCCATCAAACTTGCAGTGATTGCTTTGACTTGAGCAGATCTGATGTGCTCTGTGTGCATCTTTCTGGGATGAATAAAAGTGGGGGCAGAAAGCTGGGGAATCCCTGCTGCAGTGTGGCTGGGAAAGCTCTAGGTGGTGGCTGGGCAGGTAGGCTCCTGGTGGCTGCCACCAATGTGCTGTGACAAACCTGATACTTCGATCTTGCTCCTTCTCCACAGGTGCTCCCCACTGCCGTCGGAGGCTCCCATGCCATGCTAGGCCCTGAGAGTGAGGCAGGGCCCAATGCAAGGACTTTGAGTTTTGAAGCAACCACAACTCGGGTGCTGGGCACTTTGGGTGAGCCATGTGCTGGCTGGGGATGTGGGTAACTTATTTTGGCCTCACACCCTGCAGCAGCGCTTGGCAGGTGCTGAGGCCACTCTGCACTGGGGCGCTGGGAGCACCTGCAGGGGGTGAGTTTGTGTATAGCACTTGAAATAAAATAAAAAGGTGATTAATAAGCGCTTGCAGCTCCTGTGGGTGGCCTCTGCTGTGTGCAAGTAACCAGGATTTGATAAAGGCATTGCTGGAGCACAGGACTGGAGACCCAGGTTGGAGATAGAGAGCACGCAAGAGTGCAGGAAAAACAGGGAAAACCCAGAGGGAAGAGAATTGAAGGAAAAGGCAATGATGAAAGTGGATGTGGGAGTGTTGGAAGGTCAGAGCTTGCGTGGATCTGAGTGGCAGGGAGGAGATGAGCAGAGAATGGGGAAAGGTCTGTGCACACAGGAGGGGACACAATGGGTGTGTGTGTGCACAGGAAGAGCAGTCTGAACACGTGGCTGAGGACAGAGCCCTCTTAGGCTGAGGGCTTGGAGGTGTCATGATGGAACACCTTGGAATTACAGCATCATCTTTCCGTTATTTAAATATGACTATGACTGTCACAAGCTTACCCCCAGGTCTGCCTCTAGGACCAAGGGGTGCCTAGATGTAATATCTTAGGGTTTAGATATCTTGGTAGTGGCTGCCTGACTTCTAACTGTACAGTGGCATTTCTCCTGATCCTATGGGGGAACATCATAGAATTGCAGACTTCCTGGGCTGTGAGGGCACACTGCTGACTCATTGCCTGCTGCCATCCCCAGCTGCTCCTTGGCAGGGCTGTGCTCCATCCTTACACCCCCAGCCTGTGCTGATAGCAGGTGTTCCATGACCCAGATGCACACCTTGCACTTGGCTTTATTGAACCCAGTGAGGTTCTCCTGAGCCCATTGCTTGCCTGGGGGTCCCTCTGGAGGGAATCTGTCTCATGCACTTGGATAACTGGCATGTCAAAATGGTTCAGGATGCCTGTATTGAAGCATCTGATGGTTTGTAGCACGTAGAGGGGTTGAAACTGAAGACCCAAAAGCAGCTTCAGAGCTCTGATGAAGTCTTTTCCTCGTGGCACAAAGGAGGACGGCAGCAGGGCCTTCCAGGTGAGGACCGGCAACGTGTCGTTTTCTGTTCCCTGCAGAGCGCAGCCCGAGCGGGGGTGGGGGAGGTAAAGAGGCACAGGGGCAGCTTGCAGCCACGTACGGCAGCGCTCCCAAGACGTGCTCGGGGCGGGGCTCTTTCTGCCCTTCGGCTGTGATTTTCGGCATCCCAGCGGAGGTACCGGGCTGTAAGACGGCAAACAACGGCACGCACCTTCGTGCGCCCGCCGAGCCGTCCGGCGCCGCTCATTGGCTTCCCCTGCCGGCCGATAGCCGGCTGTGCCCAATCGCGAGGCTCCGCCCGCCCCCAAGCTCCGCCCTCGCGCTTTAAGTAGTGGCGGGGACTTCCGGTCTCGCCTGTCGCGGGCGGAAGCGGCGGCGCGGAGATGGCGTCGGGCGGTGCCGGCGGCTCCCGCTCCCCCTCCCCCGGGCCACACTTGCCCCCACCCTTCCCACCGTCCTCCGCCGACGCCGCCGACAGCGACACGGAGGGGGAGGACATCTTCGCCGGCACCGTGAGTGCAGAGGGGAAAGCCACCGGGGCGCGGTGGGGCTTCCCGGGCCCGCTTTGCTCCGCGCTGAGGGGTGTGTGGGGCCTGCAGAGCCGGGGGGCCGCAGGTCTTGGTGCGAATCGCGCCTCTCCGGGCAGAAAACAGCGCTGCTCGGCTAAAGCCGCTTATCAGGCGCTTAACGTAGTTGTTAGAGCAGCTGTCATAACTAATGCTCGGTGCTCTCCTCTTGAGCACAGCGCTCCTCGTGCAGCTGTGGGGATAGAGCTGTCAGCTTGGGGTCCGTCCCTGTGCTGAGTGCCGGGCTGGGGGCCTGAGAAGCGACAGTGGCCCTGGTGGTTCGTGTGCCAGAGGTGCTGGGCACTGTTACGGGCTGCTCTGAAGGAGGCTGCAGTTCCCTTACAGCAAGAAGTGGAGAGCAGGGTGTGGTACTTCTGTGTTCTTAGGAACTAAGGCAGACTGAGAACCCAAGGGTAGATAACTCTCTTCAGCATTTGAGGCTCATCAGAGAAACTTCAGCACCTACCTTACCTTGTCTGCAGAGAGCTTCTTACTGGCTTGGGAGCTTTTCCACAGCTCCTGTGTGGGAGCAGAGGGTCTGAATGACCCCACACGCAGTGCTCCTGTTTGCTGGGCTGTGAGATGGAGGATTGGGTGCCATTGGAAAAGCAGATTGCTACAGGTCTGCACCACTAGCAGCAAAACCTTGGCTTTTACAAGGGGTCTTGTGTTGGCATGCTCACCCAAGGCTCTGTGGAGCTGCTCGCTTGGCCTGAGTGGTGTGCTGCCAGTGTGCAAACAGAAGGGCTGGGTCTACCAGGGCTGTTGAGAGCTGTTGCAATCTGTGTACTCAACCAGGATTGTGAAGGGTGCTGGAAGGGAAGCAGCCTCTGGCCACTGCATGTGGCTTGTAGTGGTGACCCTGCATGGCAGCGTCTGGATCTCCTCAGTATTAATGTCTGTGTTTTGTGTCCTTTTAATTGTTTTAAAGAGCAAACCCCCGGCACCAAAAAGGGAATTGCTTCTTCCTGTGAACAACAGCTCCAAAGAGAACGGGGTTCGTGTAGAGCAAGATGATCAGGACCTATTTGCAGGTGAGTCTGCATCTCTGAGCGCTTACTGGTGCTTTCTGAACTGTAAGCTTAGAGTCATCTGTGTTCTAGCCATGATTTGCCTGTGGTTGGGCTGCTTGCTCTGGACTATCACGACTCCTTATCTCTCAAGTTTATGTTGTGCTCTGGGAGCGCTGAGTACTTGTGGTGTGTTTGGGAAGGTCCTGTAGCCTCCTCCAGGTCTCTCACTTAATCATGTGGCAGGATTAACTGCCTGGAAGCTGAAGAGGCCTAAAAATGGCCTTTTATTAAACTACAAGGCAACGTGTCCTTCTACACCTGAAAGGCCTTTGTTCTCTAACTTCTCCTCCCTCTGTGCAGATAGAGGAAGCATGTCTAGCAGAGATGTGGTGTTCCTCAGGAACAGGGAATGTAACACCCTTCTGTGGGGGGAAGCAAGGAGGGTTGGACCTTACCCAGCAATCCTGTCCCTTGGCTGAGCATGAGACAGTTAGATGCAGAGGTATCTAAAAGTCATTTCTGGAGATATCTGGTAACAGGTGGAAGCTTTGATTTCCTCTGGTGGATGAGTGTCCTGGAAAGGAGCCAGTCTACATGCAGTGTTAAAATTCAGTTTGTCTGTAGCTTTTTGTAGTGCGCAGCTGCTGCTAGCACACAGCAAGGAACTCTTGTCTGCCTCTCTAGAATAAGTTTCCATTAACAAAATGTTCAGCTGAGTTGATCAAATGCCCTTACTGCAGCAAAGCTGTATGAAGTTGTGCTCTTCTCAGTACTTACAGATGTCTTCCCTGTGTTTCTTTAATGCTGATTAAGACTGTTGTTACGGCCCAGGTCCCATGAGCCTCTCTGAAAATGCTGACATTTCTAGAAACCCAAAGTAGAGAGGCTGACCCTTGCCAACTTCTTTTGACAGATGCCACTGTAGAATTGTCTCTAGACAGCACGCAGAACAACCAGAAGAAGGAACTGGCCAAAGCATCCAATCCTGCCCCCTCATTAGAAGTAGCTGCAAGCTCTTCTTCTAGAAACCCTCCAAAGAGCTATGAGGAGGTGAGAACTGTTCTCAGCTTTCCAACTTGCCCTGCTGGTTTGGGACTGTAATTGGCAGGAACCTGTCTGTTTACTTAGGGAACCTGCATCTAATGATGTAATTAATGTAATTGGCACATTGGATGCCCTGGCTTTATCTCGGACTGTCAGTCTGGGGCTTGAAGTGGGGCTCAGGTGAGCCTTGCTCTTGTGGAAGCATAGTGATACAGGCTGCTTCCAATGCTGAGAGCTGACCTGGGGGTCTGAGCTCTGATTGAGAGTTCTAACTCCCTCTGTTGTCACAGATGGGGCTAGGTGGTGGAACTGCTCTCATGTGGATTTAAAAAAAGTCTCCTGGGTGACATGGGAGCTCAGATTTCTTAAGTGGGAACTTGTGGTCTGGTTGCCAAGCCCAGTTAGGCGGAGCTCTGCCTAATTCTGTGTCCTTTTCCTGTTGAGAAATGAATACTATTTTGGTGACAAGCAGAGAGCTTCTGTTCTGCCCCTCAAGCAGCCTGAAATCACGAGGACTCTGCAATACTGTCATTGTTGCATGCTGGCTTCAAGCTGGCTCAAGCAAAGCAACGCAGAACCTGGGCAGAATGCTGAGCTGATTGGTGAACCGAGAAGCTCTCACCTTCAGGTTCTTAAACAAGAGGCTGTGTGGGGCAGATGCTTTACCTTCACCTTACTAATGAGGAACTGTAATGTTTTCCAAGCAAGCCTGAAGCCTCAGTGGCCTGTCAGAGACAATACTGTTGTTTTTGCTGCCTCTGACCTTCAGGGTTCAGGCTGGGTCTGCCAGTTGCTGTCACAGTTCTCCATCCCTGTGTGCCTGCACAGTGTAATTTGCCTCCTGTATAGGTTCAGTATCTTCACCTGTCTCAGGTGAGAATTGAATTTATGATGTAAAATAGCCCAGAGGAAATTATTTTGTGCAGAGCTGAGCTGAGGTTGGGCTTGGCAGAGTTCTGCTTTAGCAATGAGCAGTTTGTGCATTAGTCTGTACAGATAGCATTGTTGTAAAGACAGATACAATCCAGGATGGTTGGAACGTGCAGCCTCAACACAAGTGTGGAGCCCAAGGGCTTCATAGCATTGCCTTGACCAGACTGAAATACTAAAGATGCCTTGGCAGTGTGACAAGTGCTCTGTAGCATATGGGACTTTGTGTATGGAAGCCTGGATTTCTAGTTCTAATCTGCTGTCCTTACATGCTTACTTCAAACAGCTGGAAGAAGAGGAACAGGAGGACAAATTTGAGCTGACTGTAGGAGTGAGTGACCCGGAGAAAGTCGGTGAGTTGTGTATGGCTGGCAGGGGGGAGGTGAAACTGCCTTAACCTGAAATCGAATATGCTGTCCCTTCACTGGCAGCTGTGGAGCAATGAGAAGCAAGAAGCTTTCTCTCTGTTGGAAGTAGGGATCAGAGCAACTTAGCCAGCCAAAAGGCAGTCCACAGGGAACCCATCTGATCCCAGCCAGCTCATGGCTTCTGGAGCTGGGGTGTGCACTGACTTCTAATCAGCGCACTTCTAAGGTGCACTAGGGTAGGGCAGTGTCTGACTTGTGAGGATGCCCTTTGCTTGAGTTACGAGGTAAACCCTCCTTTCCCCAGACAAGCAGTTTCTGTATTAGCTGGAGAAAAGACTGGCTGTGATGTCCCAGAATCAAACCACAGGCAGTCAGGGGCTGTCTGACTTGCATCCTCTGAATAGACTGCTTCATGTGCCGCACAGCCGCTGAATTGTGACATGGTGAGCAGATGCATGGAGTTAGCTCCAGTGCTGTCAGTGTAACAAGCGTCTGATTGTCAGCGTTGGTTGCCTTGGGAAGGAAAAGGAGGGCTGAGCAGCCAGGTTGGGGAAATGCCTGGTGGGCAGGGCTCCAGGGTTCTGCAGAAAGATGCTGTCTGAGAGTCTGTGTGCAGACTCAGGGCTCAGATCAGAATCACTGAGGCGTGCAAAGGTCAGGGGATTGCTGGAGCGTGGTGCTTTGCAGTCACCAAAGCCTCCAGGTGATGGTGCAAAAGGCCAACCTTGTGCTAATGCCTTGGTTTTGCTTTCCACAGGGGATGGCATGAATGCATACGTAGCCTACAAAGTATCAACACAGGTATGTCAAACTCATCATTTTTTTTTCCAGTCTAAAGCAGCTGGACTGGCCTTTCCTTTTTATGTCAAGCCAGTGGTGACCTAAATAGATGGGAGGCCTGAATCTACATGGCTTCATGAGTTATAATCCAACCTTACAGATCAGAGGATGAGCCTAGCTCTGAAATAGGTTTGCATCTATTTGGAAGAAGACCTTTTCAGCTGATATGTCTGTTCAGCATTGGAATGAGCAGCAGGAATGTCACCTGTTAGGGAGAGCCCCAGGTGCTGGGACTGTTCCTAATGGTTCTGTGTTGGTAGTAGTTTCAGATTAAGCTCACCTGCATGCAACTCTTCCCAACAAGTCTCTTGGCAGGACCTGTTCTCTGGGGCTAGTCACAAGACATCAAGCTTTCTGCAGCTGCTTCCCTGCGTTGGGACTCATCTCTGTGCTCTCTGACAAGCCTTTCTTAGCTGTCTGTCCAACAGCTGTTGGGCTGCAGGCACTGCATCTTGCTGTGCAAAGCTGTGGCTGTGTGGCAGGGACTGGGAGATTTGTTAGCTGCCAGCTTTTGCTCTGCAGACACAGTCAAAAGCTGCTGATGGCCCCTGCAGCCTGATGTGTAACCTGACAGCAGTCCCTGTTCCTGTGGGGAGCAGGGATGGTGGGATTAGGCAATGGGCAGGGCTTAGCAGGCAGCTCGCAGGCACAATAACAGCTGCTCTGTTATTGGTATTAATGCTGCTGTTCAGCCCTAGGAGAGCTGCTGGGAGGAGATTTGCTGAAAACCTGGGCCAAGGCTTACTTGGTTCGGCCTGGTGTGTTCCTCAAATCCCACAGAGCTCAGGATGTCCTATTGCTATCCCCAGAAGAGACGGTTCACATAGTGTATGCATGGGCAAGCTTCCCTGGGTGAGTTTGACCTGAGTCTCATCTCTTCCTCCAGACAAGCATGCCAATGTTCCGGAGCAAGCAGTTCTCAGTGAAAAGGAGGTTCAGTGACTTTCTGGGTCTCTATGAGAAGTTGTTGGAGAAGCATGCCCAAAATGGGTTCATCGTGCCTCCACCGCCTGAGAAGAGTCTCATAGGTGAGTGCTGGAGGTGCAGAGCACTGCTCTAGATCTGGTCCTTCTGATTGGAGCCTTGTGCCCAAAAGATGGGCCTGCCTGCAGCCTCCAAGCTGAGGGGGAAGCTGCAGAGCAGTAAGAGAAAGTAGGTGCATAAAATAATCTGAGTTCTGTGACACAACTAAACTCTGCTAGCTCCCTGCTTGGAACCCTGGGCATTAAGCCTTGTTAGAGTTGATGAGAGACTCTGTGTCCTCTTAGAGAAGAGTGAAATCACTGCACTGTCACTGAATTGCTCTGTTCTCTTGGATCCAGACCTGTAACCGTTCCAGTCTCACTTGGCATTGCAGTGCCTTGTTTCTGGATGTAGATTTCTGCTAGATGTAGGTGTAAGCAGATGTTAATTTTCCAAGTAGCTCTTCTGATGCAAGGTCAGATTTCTCTCTTGTCACCCTGATAGTCTGTATGCTTTGTGACAGACCTTGCTACCTTGTGCATTCAGTTTGAGGCCACTCATTAATTGCACCTACCTTCTGTGCTAGGAATGACCAAAGTGAAAGTTGGGAAAGAAGATTCCTCCTCTGCAGAGTTCCTAGAAAAGAGACGGGCTGCTCTAGAGAGGTACAGATCCCAACAGCTATCCCCTCATGCCTGAACCAAGCAAGGGACCTCAAAAAGGTCAGACTGACTGCAGTCTTCTCTCTGTGTGAGAAAAGCAGTCTGCTTCTAGGCTTAGAGGGAACCTGGAGGCCACTGAAGAATTGCAGCTGCAAGAGTTTACTCTAAAACCATCTTCTGCTTCAAAAACTCTTGCTGGTGCTCATCCAAATCTGGCTGAACTCTGATAAGGCAGGGAGAAAACTGATCTGTCTCAGGAGCCCAAAAATCTGGACACTAAGTAGTAGTTCAAACAGTGCAGATCAGGTGAGAAACAATTCCCTCTCTATTTAACCGGCACCTTTAACTATGCAGCCACCAGTGGCCTTCGCTCTGCCACCCCTGTTGTCTGCTGTAGTTAGCACCAGTATGCCAGTAACCTCCAGCTTCAGCCTCTGAAGTGTCATCACAAAGGAATGTAAGACTGAATCTTCATCAGTTACTGTATCAAGTAACCTTGGTGTAGTGAATATTGGTGCAGGTGCAAACTTGTCTCACTGGAGTCCCCAGGGAGGGAGGACTCTTGGTGGGAGGATGAGAACATTTTGCTGGGTCTGACTTCAGCTCTGGAGCTGCTATTTCTGAGCAAACAAGTGTGTCGCAGCTGACCCATGTGTGCTGCAGCTCATCAAGGTGGCTTGGAGCCAGGCTTCAGCAGAGGTAACTTGTACTGTCTGTTCTTCTCCCCAGGTACCTACAGAGAGTTGTCAGCCATCCAACCATGTTGCAGGACCCAGATGTTAGGGAGTTCTTGGAAAAGGAGGAGGTCAGTAGGGTGGACTGAGGTGGCTGTGAGTACCTGGGGGTGCAGAGGGAAGCAGTGCACAAGAAGTTAAGGGGACATGGTGCTTCAGAGCTTGGTGAGAAGCAGCAGATCCTGTAAGAGCTCTTAACCAGTGATAAGGAGAATAGAACCTTTTCTGTTCATCAGTGCTTATCTAAGCACCATATGCTGATAACAAGCTGTGGCCAAGCTTGTTTACCCCACGATGGGGGCACACATTGAGAGCAGGGGTTGTCTTTATTCTGAAATCCATGATGAGAGTGTAGCCTGCTATCTGGAGGTAAGGGGGGGGACCAGAGCCCGATGCCCAAATGATATGGAAGTGCTCACTCTCTGCCAACCTGTGTGGCCAGTGTGGTCCCTGAACCTGCGAGGAGAATGTGACGGTGCAAATCTTAGCATCTGCTTAGTGCTGTGCCAGAAGGCTTTGGTATAGGAACAGACTTTGTGGAAGCACATCAGGACACGGGTATTATCAATACCGCTCTCACAGTGACTCTTATCTCCTGGCAAAGCAAACTTTTCTGTTTCTCTATAGCTGCCAAGAGCAGTAGGCACCCAGGCCCTGAGTGGAGCAGGAATACTGAAGATGTTCAACAAAGCAACCGATGCTGTCAGTAAAATGACCATTAAGATGAATGAATCAGACATAGTAAGTATTTCGATGTCTCCGGGCTGTTCTTGTCCTTGCTGTGTGTTCTCACCAGCTCACATTTTTGGGGAGGGGTGCATGGGCAGCTCTGCAGCTGTGCAGATAATGTAGGAAACAACTCTGGGTCTGTCCATTTCAGTGGTTCGAGGAGAAGCTGCAGGAGGTGGAGTGTGAGGAGCAGCGGCTACGGAAGCTGCATGCTGTTGTAGAAACTCTAGTGAACCACAGGAAAGGTAATGAGCTTGGTTTTGCTTGCTGTGTAGCTTGGACTGTAAGAGTTAAGCCTTCTGAAAAGATATAGCAGTGCTTTCTTGCTATAAGACTCTTTGCCTCTTTGTCCTGGGAGACAGAAGTGAAAATGATAATGCCTTAATTTCTGTCCGGTGGTACAGACTTAGGATGTGAGCCTGGTGGCTGAAAGCTGCTGTAATGAACCAGACCAGAGCTGATCTTGTTACTAATGCCATGCTGTCCTCTGCCAGGGAGCAAGAATGTTTCCCTTTGCATGTTTTGGCTGACATCTGCGAACTTGTGCCTGTCCTCCCACTGCTGTTTCCCTCTTCCTGGCTGGGGTTCCCTATGTCTCATAGAAGCCACCAGCTCTCAGGTGGCATTGGCTCTGCTAGCTAATGTCTCCTGGGGCTACAGAAAAGCAGCTCCCTGGACTGAACTGCAGGCCAGGGCTTTCTTTGTGGAGCACCCGGTGTAGCAAAGCCCACAGCTGATTCTTTTATTCCGTTCACTAGAGCTAGCATTGAATACAGCACAGTTTGCAAAGAGTCTGGCCATGCTGGGGAGCTCCGAGGACAACACGGCCCTGTCCCGAGCACTGTCCCAGCTGGCTGAGGTGGAAGAGAAGATTGAACAGCTGCACCAGGAACAGGCTAACAATGACTTCTTCATCCTGGCTGAGCTCCTGGGAGACTACATCCGCCTCCTCTCAGTTGTAAGGGTAAGCACTCCTCTAGGGCAATCCTCAGAGCCAACCTCTAAGGCAGAACCACTGGTCTTAGCATAGATCTTAGGCTAAGGTGTGCCAGGAGGTAGCTGGTCCTGTGAGTGCAAGTAGAGAGCATGGTATCTCTGGTCTTTCCGAGCAGAAAGCAAACTTGCTGCTGGATCAGGAACATAGGGTAGGTGAGACTTGGCTGTGCTCTTGTTCTCTAGAGGGGATATAGGCCAGGTTCATGGCTTGTAGGTGGCCTCAGCCCTTCCAGGGGAGAAGGCTGCAGCTGCTGCACAGGTTGTAAGCTGGTAACCTCTGATCTGTGTTGTAAGTAGAGTAAGTAGATTGGGTCTTGAAGTCTGCCTGCCTGATATGATGCAGGCTTCTGTGCCAGAGGCTGAACAAAACAAGTTCCAGGTGACTTCCCAGTCTGGCAGGCTGACTTGTTCCTGCCCTAGTTGGAGACTACAGAGGCCAAAATGCAGCCTGCTTGGTACTGGGAAGATATGATGGGTGCTGCAGAGGACCAAGACCACTGATAGTGCTGGAGGTAGGCATGTTCTTGGAAGAAGCTATAATGTTGCCTCAACCTTTGCCTGCCTATTGGCTGCTCTGTCCTTCTGGCCAGGCTGCCACATGCTGCTTTCTGCCCTTCTAGCTCTTCCCCACTGTCTGGCTGGATGCATTCACAAGTGTGATAGCTCTTCCTTGCCTGGGCTGGTGGCTCACAAAAATACTGTCTGGCAGGTGCTGGAATGCTTTGCTGTGACTTGTGGTCACTGCTCTGCAAGAGAGGTAGTGTGGAGCTAGCAAAGGTGTTTCCTTGTACTGGCTGTTCTTGATGGAAGGAATAAACTGAGCCCCGTACTGAGGGAGGCCTCAGAGCTGCCCTTTCCCTGGTAGAGCAGCAGGCAAGATGCTCCATATTCTGGCTTGTGCTGCCACTGTGGTTACCCTCATGTAACCTCAGGTGTGGCCATCAGTGAGGTGGCAGAGGGCACAGCCCCACGCTTGTCTGGGAATGTGCCAGCCCAGCCTCTGCTTCTTCCTTTCAGGGAGCTTTTGACCAACGAATGAAGACCTGGCAGCGGTGGCAGGATGCCCAGGCCATGCTGCAGAAGAAGAGGGAGATGGAGGCCAGGCTGCTGTGGGCCAACAAACCCGACAAGCTGCAGCAGGCCAAGGAGGAGATCTCAGAGGTGAGGCGTGCTGTGGTCCCTTGAGCAGTCAGGTTTGCAAAACCACTCAGACAGTGAGCAAAAAGCTTTCCAGCCCTGCAAACTGCACACTTCCTCTCTCTGCAGTGGGAGTCTCGTGTGACGCAGTATGAAAGGGACTTTGAACGGATTTCTGCTGTGATCCGCAAGGAAGTGATACGGTTTGAGGTGGGTTAGCTCCAGCCATCAGCATGCAGTTCTCTCAGCAGTTGGTGATATTTGCAAATGCAGAAGTGTTTGAATGGGGCATCAGCACTGCAAAGCAGCTGGTTTTTGCTGAAGGGGGGTTTTCTGCTCAAAGCATGCAGGCCTGCAGAGATCCTCCAAACCATCATCAGGAGGATCTAGCCCATGTTTAGTCCTCCCTGCAAAGACATGAGGGTTTTAGTGGTTGCTGCAGCTTTGTGCTCACTTCTGCAACCGTGTCTTGCAGAAAGAGAAATCCAAGGACTTCAGAAACCATGTGACAAAGTACCTGGAGACGTTACTGAACTCTCAGCAGCAGGTAAGTGCCCTCTGCCAGCCCTGCTACACATCCTGGAGCTCAGCCTGAGTCCACAGTGGGGGAGTCCTGCTAACGAGTGAGCTGCTCGTTAAGTGTTGTACCCCAGGGAATGCCTCGGCAGAGCTTGGTGTGTTGTAAGGGGCAAAAGCTCCTCCTCACCCCCTAAAAACTCTCTCGAGTCTGCTGAATTTAAAGCTCATTCACGATGCACTTGAGCTGTGCTGGCTCCTGACTCTTTTTTCTCCTTCTCTCCACAGCTGGTGAAGTACTGGGAAGCGTTCTTACCTGAAGCCAAGGCCATTTCTTAACTGGACCAAGCCAGCGAGCATACCTGAACTTTGCCTTTTTATACACTATACCTCTTTTACACGTGAATGAACCCTAGTTAAACACTTGAGCGCTGGTAGAGGTTTAACCCCCAAACGAGCAGCTTACAAGCCAGTAACTCTTCTAACTGTATATTTTTCATTTAGCAACATATATTTTCTTACTGAAGAGAAATGAGTTTCCTGCTTTCCAGCCAGCCCTGAGTAGGTGAAGAGTGAAGGGGGTTAATGACACTATAAATGTATATTTTTCAGGCTGGGTTTTAAGGCTCTTACGACTATCTTACTCTTGCAGTGCCATTACGACTATGTAATAAAACTTGTATCAGGGCAGCCAGCCGTGTGGTGTTGTGGGAGAGGGCAGGGAGGGGCCAAGGCTGCTGGGAAGAGGGTGCAGGGATGCGAGGGAGGAGGTGCTGCCTCTGGCTTTGTGACCATGGGGCCAATGACCTTGGCACAACCCAGCCACCTGTCCCGGCTGTTGATTAAGTTCTGATTCTCACCCGGGCCCGGCTGCTGTTTTTAGGCTCTGAGCTCAGCCCGGGGCTGGAGCTGCTCTGCAGGAGGCTGTGATGCTCCCCTGTCCCTGTGATAACGGGCTGCCTCAGCACTGGCTCTGGGGCTGCAGCAGCGCTGATCAAAACTGATACTGAGGCTTACAGGCGACAGAAAGAAAAGGGAAAAGCACGCTTGTGCTGACTTCCCACTTTCCTTTCCTCTTATCCTTGTGCTACCTTCGGGCTGCAGAGCACTGAGGCTCTCCCGGCCCCCAGCAGCTGGGGCAGGACGGGGCGGCCATCCAGTGCTTGCAGTGGTGGTGGGCGATGATCGTAGTCTCCATCCCTGCAGCGGAGCCAGAGGTGACGGCGCGCAGCCCTGACAAGGCACACACGGTGAGGGGCGCTGGGGGGGTCCCTGCCTGCCATGGGGGGGTTGTGGAGGTCCCTGTCTGTCCCCAAGGGTCCCCATCTATTCCTGGGGATAGTGGTCCCTTTCTGCCCCTGTGGTGGTCCCATGTTCTCCAGGGGCTTTGCTGACCCTGATGAAGGGACCGGGGGGGTGGGCAGCATGTTGGTCCCTGCACCCCCCTGTCTCCCACCCTGCCCTGGGGGCTCCTACATGCCCCATGGGGCAGTTTGGGGCTCCTGCCCCGGGAGGATGAGGGTGAGGATGAGGAGGTGCAGGTGTTCCTGGTGGAGGTGCTGTGCAATGGCCGGCGGCACACAGTGGCGAAGCGATACAGCGAATTCCAGGCGCTGCACAAGCGGGTGAGGAACCTGGGGCCAGCAGGGCAAAGGGTCTGCAGCCAGGGACCTTCCCTGGGGACCCACAGTGGTGGCCGAGGCGCCCATGCACCCTGCTCTGCCCCAGATCAAGAAGAGCTGCAAGGTGCCTGACTTCCCCCCACGGCGCGTCCCCAACTGGGTGCCCAAGGTGCTGGAGCAGCGCCGGCAGGGCCTGGAGCTCTACATCCAGGTGAGACACAGGGGGCTGGCGGTGGCATCTGTGCCCCAGGTGTGCCCACACCCCCTCCCCCCCGTCCCCACCCCAGGGTGTCCTGTGCCACAATGAGGAACTACCCCAGGATGTGCTGGACTTCCTGAAGGTGCGACGCTGCCAGCAGGAGCCCAAGGGCTGCAGCCCTGCGTGAGTCTGCAGGGGGGGTTCCCCAGGGGTTGGGAACAGAACAGGGGGGCTGCTGGGCACTGACATCCCTCTCCTGCCATAGTGTCAGCCACTCACCCTCCCAGCGGCCCGTCCTTGGCTTCCACACCGACCCCTACACACAGCCACCAGCCACGGGTAAGGAGTGGAAGTAGCCCTGCAGTCCCCCTGTGCGTTGCCCTCTGTGCTGCTGGGCTTCACAAAGCTGCACTCGTGCCTCTCCCTGCAGACGTGCTCCCCAACACCGTGCTGAGCGGTGTGCTGCAGGGCCTCTACACCCCATGGCACTGCCCACCCTACACAGCTATGCCCCTGGCGCAGCTGGGCTTCTGAGCACCCCCACCACCTACAGCAGTGGTGTCACACCGAGGATCCTGGCAGTAAAACCTTCCACGGAAGGTGGGCAAAGCCCTGCTGGGAGCTGCGGTGGCATTCTGCAACACCACGTGCCTTGGTTTGGAGAGCTGGAGCTCTGCCAGCCACTGCCCTGCAATGGCACTGCTGTAGGAGTCTATGGAGGTGGAACCCACACTGGAAAAAAAACCCTCGGTGTTTGGGCTTTGGAGCAATAAACCACTGTGGCTGTGCTGCCCAAAGCTGGCTCTGTGTTTCTGCCGAGTAAACAGGGCTAGCGTGGGGGCTGATCTGAGACAGGAGAGGAGAGAGGAGGGCTAACCCCTCAAGAGAGCAGAACACAGGCAAATCTATAAAAAAAACACATTGGTCACATTTATTGGTGCATGTGCTTCTTACAAAAGTGTTGGACAGCGGAGCAGGGCTCCTTCTTACCCCTGGGGAGGTGGCAGGGGCTGGGAATGGTGCCTCAGTGGTCGCCCACACCCCGGGATGCCA
This sequence comes from Phasianus colchicus, assembly GCF_987193195.1. NCBI lineage: Eukaryota > Metazoa > Chordata > Aves > Galliformes > Phasianidae > Phasianus > Phasianus colchicus. Next base: position 1,601,724 of record NC_143447.1, on the reverse strand, counting down.
CTGGGGAATGCACAGGGGGCAGAAGGGCAGCCTGCAGCCCACGGAGGCCGGTCTCCACGGCACAGGGCCCCCTGCAGCTCCGGCCCGCTGGGACGGGTCACTCCTTGGCGATGGCGAAGGGCTTCTCCACCTCGATAGTGCCGCAGTCAGCAATGGTGACGTCCTTCAGGGGTTTGTCCCGGCTGTCTGTCTTGGTGTTCTCCACCTTCCTCACCACGTCCTGGGGAAAGCAGCGGTGCGACAGGGACAACAGCGGCTGCACGCAGCTCCCCGCCTCATCTCCCACGCCCTTACCATGCCCTCCAGCACTTTGCCAAACACCACGTGCTTGCCATCCAGCCACGGTGTCTTCACCGTGGTGATGAAGAACTGGGAGCCGTTGGTGTCCTTGCCGGCGTTGGCCATGCTCACCCAGCCGGGGCCGTAATGCTTCAGCTTGAAGTTCTCGTCAGGGAAGCGGTCCCCGTAGATGCTCTTCCCTGAAAAGGAGAGAGGAGGGAAGAGGGCGGCGCAGCGCTCGCGGGAACACCTCGGGCCCGGCGCCGGGGGCATCGGAGCCACGCGAGCAGCGCGGGGCTGCGGGGCCACGAGGGAGCCGGGCCGTGCGCCGGGAGCCCCGCGTGCCGCCGTACCTCCGGTGCCGTCCCCGCGGGTGAAATCCCCTCCCTGGATCATGAAGTCCTTGATGACGCGGTGGAACTTGCTGCCCTTGAAGCCGAACCCTTTCTGCAGAGAACCGGGCGGTCACCCGCAGGGAGAGCCGCGAGCCCGCGCGGCGCCCGGCCCGGCCCTCACCTCCCCGGTGGCCAAAGCCACGAAGTTCTCCACCGTTTTGGGCACCGTCTTGCCGAAGAGCCCGATGACGACGCGGCCCGCATCCTCCTCGCCCACGCGGACGTCGAAGAACACCTTGTGGGGGGCCGGGGGCCGTCAGCCGGGGCTCACCCGCCCGCAGGGGCCCGGCCTCTCCCGGCCCGCGGTTACCGAGGCCCGGCCCGACCCCCGGCCGCCCGCACCGACCTTGGCCGTGACCTTGGGGCCCTTCTTGCGCTCGTCGGCCCTCGAGGCGGCGGGCAGCAGCAGCAGGAGCGCCGCGCCCAGCGCCGCCGCCGCCACCAAAGCCTTCATCCTCCGCCGCTCGCAGCCCGGCCGCAGCGCCCGCCGCGCCGCCTGCATCCGGCCCCTCCCCGCCGCCCCCCCCCGGCAGCGGTGGTGCGATCCCGGCCCCTCCGCGCGCGACGCCCGGGCGCGACCAACGGCGGAGGGAGGCGGGGGGCGCCGCGGAGCCGCAGGGCGGCCGCCACGTCGCCTGGCGGAGGCGCAGCCAATGGGCGGCGGGCACGGGGCGCGGCGGCCGCGCGGCGGGGGGGCGGGCTCGGGGCGGGCACGGCCAATGGGAGCGGGCGGGAGCGGGGCGAGGGGCGGGCTCGGGGCGGGCACGGCCAATGGGAGCGGGCGGGAGCGGGGCGAGGTCCCCGGGTGGCCGGCGCCGTTCTGCTCACGGCTGCGCTCGGCGCTCAGTGCGCGCGGCCGCGGCCCCGGCGCGGCCTTCCGGTAGCGGGGTCGCGCTGCGTGCCCCGACCCGGGAGTTTGTCACCAGAAACGGCTGCCGAAGGAAATGGCTGGTAGCGGCCTGCCGCCCGGGTAGGGAAGGAAGCGTAGCGGTCCCAGCACGGCGGGACGGAAGGGCCTTCGCAGCCACACAGCTCCGGCCCTGCCGCGGGCTGCCCAGGGCCCGCCCGTGTCCTTGTCACCTGCAGGGACGGGGCAGCACAGCTCTGGGCAGCGGTGCCGGCGCCTCGCCGCCCTCTGAAGAAAGAACTCCTCCATAACATTTCCCCTCTTCTAGTTTAAAGCCACCCCCCCGGGTATCACTGATTGCACTGCGTACCAAGTCTCTCTCTCCAGCTCATAAGCTCCAGTGCTGGCAGGCCGCAGTGAGGTCTCCCCGCAGCCTTCTCTTCCCCAGGCTGAACACCCCCAGCTCCTCAGCCCGTCTCCATAGCAGAGGTGCTGCAGCCCTCGCAGCATCTCCGTGCCCTCCTCTGCCCCGCTCCAGCAGCTCCGCACCCTTCCTGTGCTGGGGGCCCCAGGCCTGGACGCGGCACCGCAGGTGGGGCCTCACGAGGGCAGAGCAGAGGGGACAGTCCCCTCCCTGCCCGCCGCCACCCCTCTGTTGCTGCAGCCCAGGATGCCGTTGGCTTTCCGGGCCCCAGATGGACGCTGCTGCCTCGCGCGTGGCTTCTCATCCACCAGAGCCACCAAGTGCTTCTCCGCAGCGCTGCTCAGTGAGATCTTCTCACGCCTGTGCTCATAGCTGGGATTGCCCCGCCCCAAGTGCAGCACCCTCCCTTGGCCTTGTTGAACCTCCTTGGGTTCACGTGGTCCCACTCTGTGAGCCCGCCCAGGTCCCTCTGGATGGCATCCCTTCCTTCTGTCGTATCCACCGCAGCACTCAGCTCAGTGCCATCAGCAAACTGATGAGGGTGCACTCAGTGCCATCATCCGTGTCACCGATGATGATGTTGAAGAGTGCCGGTCCCAAGATGGACTCTTGGCTACAGTGGGAATGTAGGGGCACGGAGAGAAAAGAACTGGGTGCCACCACTCCCGTTGGGCTGAGCTGTCCGTGGCTTTGAAGCACAAAGCACTGGGAGGGTCCAGTGAGAAGGAAGAGAGCCCAAGAGAAGCAGAGGGAAAGGAAATATCCTCTAAGCAAGCAGTGTTTTTGTGGAGGGGGAAATAAATACATCTATTCATGGAGAACAATGCAGCAGTGCAATGTTTTATTGAAAAAAAAAAAAAAAAAGTCTCACTTGACGCCTCAGAAGACTGCATCGCACTGTTGGCAGGGCACTGCCCGGCACCCCGCCCCGCGCCCGGCTCTCCCAGCAGGGCCGCAGCTCTCCCTGCTGGCTGCACTGCTGCTGCCTGGCACACAGCAGCCGGCTCGGCTCGGCCCGGCTCGGCTCTCTCCACCTCCCATCCCAGGGATGGCGGATCCTCATGCACAGGACTTGCTGTTAATCCGCTTTTTTTTCCTTTTTTTTTTAAAAAAAAACCAAACCACCACCATTGCCCTGTTGAAGAGTCCAACATACGATTATAGTGCAAGAGGGCTTGGTACAAGTGAGCATTACCAGCATGCCGTGGGGGGACTGTCCTCCCCTACAAACACATCATCATAGGATTAAAAGAACATCGTATCTCCAGAGATAAGCAGAGCGGGTCGTGGTGAAACAGCTTTCCAACCAACCCATTTAAAAACAAGGTCAGGAAAGTTTCTAAACAATCAAATACATTCACTTAAAAAAACAAAAACAAAAAACAAAAAAGTAACAACAGAAAAAAAACAAAAACATTTAAGAACAGAAACTGTTGAGATGGCCCCTTCTCCCCCAGCCCTCCCTCACCCTGCAAACACTTACATATGCTGCAACTACAAACTGCTCCTGGGGCGGACGCAGCAAGGAATGACCAAACACGGCAGGAGATGCAGAAGGAATCGAGTTCTGGTGACAGGCACTTAGTGGGGCTTGGGAGGGCAGCAACAGAAGTGTCTCGAGGCCCGGCTCCATCTGCAGCGCGCATGGCTGCTCCTGGGAGCGCCTGTGCCCCTTTCCCCCCGCAAGATGCCAAACCATGGTTTCCTACAGCAGAGAGGGGAATGCCTGTGCCAGAGACACGGAACTACAGAGAGGCAGCAGAGGTCAGAACGGGGAGGGTGGAACATGGCTGATCCCTGTCCTCCCTCCAGCAAGAGGGGAAGAAAGACAAAGTGCCCGCTCTGGCTCTTGCGTGCAGGTGATGGAAGGTCCGTTCCTGCCCCAGCCTGCGGTGTGTCCCGAGGAAAGCACTTTGCAGAGCGAGAATGAGGGTGTGTGCAGCTCCCAGAGGACGTGCAAGCAAAGAGTGAGCCAGGCTGCAGCGTGAGGGGCTGCTGGGGACAGGAGGTGCGGCCACGCTCAGAGCCACGCGCCAGCAGGTAAGGCATCAAGAGGCAAAGATGGCTAAGGACGGCCCGGAGGGATCCTGGCACAGAAGTGCCTTCCTGTGCTGACCTCACACCTGCTTCAAGGAAGCTCGAGGAGCGATGCCTGGCCCTGTCTGCCGAGGAAGGGAGCTGCAGCTCCCGGGGTGCCGCGCCACAAGCCCCAGCCCACAGCTCATCACTTACAACAGGCTGTGAGGTCTCGTCTCTCTCTCCTCCCTCCACACTCCCCAGGGAGCACAGGCCCATGTTTACAGCTAGTGAAATCCCTCCAGCGAACAGCTGCAGTGCAGTCAGATGGCACACGTGGAAACACAAAGCACAGCATCTATTTATTCACAAACTCCCCCAAAACTGCCTGAGCTCTTCCACAGCCCTGCCACGTCCAGGAGCAGCCTCAGCCTCCTCCGGGTTGGAAGCGTGGCAGCAGGACACAAGCCATCGTGCCCTGCTAGCTGTGTGTTTGGCCCGCACGTGAACTGTGGCTTCCCCGTGGGGTGGGAGCTCACAGGGAGGACATCAAGGCTATTCCAGTCAAACCCATCCGACCATCTGGAGATGAAATCAGTATTAAGGCAGTGAAGGATTGCCACTTTGCCTGGGAAGCTTTGCTCCTCATACTTCCCCACGGAAGGTGCGTGTTCACCCTACCGGAAGGCTGGGGATGGCTGCGTGCTTGCCTGGCCCTGCACTGAGAGATGCCTGCGGTCTGGGAAGCACCAGCTCCCAGTTATGTTAACCCTGATCTGCCTCTCTGCCAATAGGCAACTGCCGCATGTCCGTGGGCTGCTTGGGTCAGGCATGGTGTAGGAAACCATGGTGGGGACATTCACTGGCAGATGGAAAGGGTGATTGAAAATTCAAGTATGCTTTCCTCAGCGCACGGCCCAAGGCGGGCTCCGGGAACCCCAAACTGGCACAAGGGTTGTGTGGATGTCATCAACATCCCCACTCGAGGGCACTCTCTGCACCCCAACGTGTTCCCAGCTGAATGTCTGTCTGCGCTTGCACCACTGGTCCACGCAGAAATCCACAGATACAATGTGCATCTGTAATGCTAAAAATAATAAAAAGTGCAACGACGTCAGTTTCTTTAAAACAATCCACATTGCTCTGTTACCATCAGAGGAGGGAGGTGTCAAGGGGAGCCAGGAAACCTAACTGGAACAGTAGATTGCAAATTTCTCACAGCTTGCACATTACAGTGTAACTGTTCCCAAGGAGCCTAAAAGGGAACCTGTGTCGTACTGCTGCAGCAGTCAGGCCCTTCTCCCACGCAACTCTCACGCCCCGACCGCATCCTCCTGCCCTCTTGAGAGCCAATTGAGCCTAAGGTGTTTCTTTTCTGAATTAAGGAGGGAGGAGGGCGGAGGAGCAGAGAGCGCAGGGGAGGGAGGGGGGTAAAGTGAGCAGGAACTAAGCACAGTCCTCAGGTTTGCATGAACGATGCCTTCGCCGTAAACAACGGGAAGGAGGGTCAGCCAGCCAGCCCCCCTCCCCGGGCGACCAAGACCTGAGCCAGCCACAGTCCTGGTCCCAAAAGGAGCATCAGGCTTGGAGTGAACGAGGGAGACCATTCAGCAGATCCACCCGAGAGTGGTTTGTTTTGGAACGTTTTCTTCTCTTTTTGGTTTAAAATGTCACTTGTTTGTTTTTTTTTCTCTTCCTCCTATGCCTCCTCCTCCCCCTAAAGAGAAGCCCCTTCCAGTTAGCCAGGGCAGGAGCCGCAGGTGCACGTGGTGTTCCTGCAAGGCCCAGGAGGCACCGGTCACTTGTGACGCTGAGCCGTCTTCTTCCGTTTCCTCTTAAAGAAGCAGCAGCACCTGGAGCACAAAGAACAAGGCCAGTCAGCCCCGCGCAGCCCCTCTGCGGTCCCCCCGCATGCACCGGCAGCTCCACGTGCCCGGCCCCAGCCCGGGGACCTGCCTGCAAGGTCGGCAGCGGCTGGCGCATGGATGGCCAACGTGCCCAGACCGATGGGCCGGGGGTTGAGCGCTGCCGGCGGGATGGCAGGGCATGGCCCTTCCCTCCTCTAGAGGCTCAACCAGCACAGGAACACCAGGAGCCGCGTGGGGAGCAATGGGACAAGGAGCCAAATGGCCAGACCTTGGGGGAAGTCCAGAGGGCACGAGGACAGCCCTGGCTGTGCTCCCCAGCTACAAGACACATGGGTTCAACACCGCTCACTAAAAAGACAGGTGCCAAAGAGATCTCGGATCAGGGACCAGGTTCCTTTACTGAACCTTTCACAATAACCAGAGCTTCCACCTTTGGTAAGTGTTACTTGGTGCAGAACACCTGCTTCTCCCCTCTGCTAAGGCGAGGGAAATGCACAGCGCCCAGGGATTAGGAGAAGCAAAAGGATGGAGAGTGGAGACTGAGGTGGAGGGAAGAACGCTCAGCACAGCTGAACCTCCAGCAGAGGTGGTTTCACTGGTGGCATCACACCAAACCCAGGCTTCCTAGCCCTGCTGCCTTCCTACAGAGGGACTGGGCATTTGAGGTGCGTCTGCCTTCCTGCCCTCAGCCTGTCACCAGGAACCCCCTGCACAGAGGAAACGTGTTACTTCTGTGCAAGTTCTCTCCTGAGCTACAGATCTTTCTGCCATTACAGCCATCTGTGGAGAGACGTGGAAAGCCCACCTCTCCAGGCTGCAGAACAGGCGTGAAGCTAAGCAGTATAAGTATGCAAACACCATTCATTCCTACAAGCTTCTTTAACCAACAGCTAGACCCAAATCCTTTGAAAACTGTGACAGTACTTCCACATTGCTTTCAGTGGGGTCCACCGCAGCTCCAAGATGTCAGCACTATGCTCCTCTGGGGGAAAAGATTCACGCTCTCCTTCACCCCAGGAGGAACCTATCCCTTACCTCGGGGTGCAGAAGCCACGGTGGCCAACACCACCGCATAAGCCAGAACTGACTGTCTGCTGGGATACTGCAGCCCTGTGACACACAGAGCTCAAAGCCAGAGCGGTGGGAGGGCAACTGCCCATCGCATGCTCCTGCAGGGACATATTGCCAGGGGAAGTGTAACGTCATGATCTGGCTCTGGGTTCCTCTCAGATGCTCCTAACAGGCCCAGTTTGGAGGTGAGCCGAGAAAAACCATGGCACGCTTGTCCTTCCAGGAACACAGGCCCGGAGCAACCTGTCAGCTGGGAGCACTCCATCCCCAGGACCTCCTATGACACTCACAGCATGCTCTGAAGCTTTCTGCACCCAGCACAGACTCCTGCATGCTACCGGCACTCTCACCCCCTGCTCCAAGACTGGTGGTGCATTTTATTGCCCCAGTCCTCCTGCCGCCCTCTCTGGGTTTAACCTACAGCAGTATTTCTCTCCCATGGCAGCCACCTTCCTTCATGACATGGGTGATGGTAAGTAAGGGAGGGGATGGTTATGGGGAGAGATGCTGACAATGCACGAGTTATGATTTCACATGCAGATGGTAAGGAGAGAAGAGGGCTGAGAAGCGCTCATTTCCTTGGGCACTGTACAGAGGGAGCTGGCTGACTTCTGGCTGTGGTCCCTTGAGACTCAGGTCTTTTTAGGGTGTTACTCGGAGGTCCAGGGAAGGGTTCAGGAAAGGAAGTCCTGGCAGGTCAGACAGGCAGAGGCAGAACACCAAACGAAAGGATAAGGCAGGCTGACAACTACAGAATGTGATCTCTGTGCATGCAGACAATGCCCAAGAGAACAGCCCCAGACTACGACATACAGAAAAGCCAGAGATGCCAGAGGTATCGGAGGCAATGCCTATGGAGAGCAGGGCAGAGGCGGGTCAGTCTCTCATCAAGCAAGGACATTCCTAACCCACAGCGGCATCACCTCGTCCTGCAAGGTTCCCACCCACCCCAGGGTGCTGCCTGGGCCTCAAGGAGATGCTGGAGACTCAGCTCAGCCCTCTGCAGCACCGGACGCATCACAGCCTTGGCCACAGAGGGGGCGGGGGGAGAGGGAACGCATCACAGCCTCCTCAGGGCCAGGACTGCAGCTTTGAGAGCCTGATGAATGGTATGTACACCAGAGCTGGGCCTGGAGTGATGCTGATCCCAAACCAGAGGGTTGGATGGGCTCTCCCAGAGAGCCAGCTCAGCTCCAGTGCTCCCCCAGTCTGCTGCTGGGAAAGCCTGCTGCTCTGTCATTAGTGCCTGTCATTAATGTCACTAATGAATGCCACTGCTTTATACCCCCACTATCGATGCGGGCCCTGGCTGTGCTTCTCTGTAGGAACTCTCCCAGGAAGCGACTGCTCCCTCCCCTCCACACCAGAGCAGAGTTTTCCCTTCATATCTGTGTGAGGAAGTCCTGCAAGATATTAGGCAAGCCTGCTCCCGAGTCTGCCCAGCTCCATTAGACATTATCTGCTCACGGACATTACAGTTTGGGGGAGATGGTAAGCCAAATAGAAAAGGACTAGAATTTGTCTTTTGCACAGGTCGGTTCAGCCATCCGTCTGATTGCTGGGCCTCACGCGGCCCTCAGACACGGCCCGCACCCTCCCCAAGAAGCACTCAGCAGGGTCCTAAACCAAAACAGCCCTGGGTTGGCATTGAGCTTGTGTCTGTTTATGGTTTGATTGGTTGGATTTTGCCAACCCCAGTCTAGTCTGGTCCGCTCCCCCTTGCATGTGGACTGGAGAGAGGGACTCACCACAAGTTGAGCATTTTCAGGCAGCTACAGAGAGTGTAGAGAAAAAACACAGAAAGGAAGAAAGAGCAATTAGTTCACAGAGGTGGGATGAAAGCATGTCACTGCAGCCATGCAAACATGCAGTGCAGACTGGCAGACACACACCATGCCTGCCCCCACCCGCCCCAGCCCTCATACCACCTCTGCCCTCGCCACGGTGCCGCTGAGAATCACCACGTGTTCCAGTGTCGTGAGACCTCAGACAAACACTGCACCTTCTCCCCACAGTCACAGGCCCTGGGAGGCCCTTTCTGGGGTCTGGGATCACACAGGAGCTCCAAGCCACCACACAGGAGACTGGTCTATCCCCTGCAGCTTCAACAGCAGAAGAACCAGCTCATGGACCTCTGTCTGTGAGCTGCTGTTCAGCGTGTCCTCAGGGGAACCCAAAGCAGAAGCATGTGCACAGCTCCTCTGCTGACCAGGAGCTCCAGGAAAAGACCTTTCCAGTGCTGCATCTCATCTCAAAACACAGAGCCCCAAATTTAGCTGGTTCTAACCCTTTCTGGACTGCTACACAGCAAATCAATCTTTTGAGTCTAAAAATCCTTTGCTCTCCTCATAACTAAGGGAATTTATGATCACAGATACAAGGAAAGATGAAGGCAGCCCTCCTTGAGGCAAGAGGAATGAAGCAAGGAACTGGGGAACTACAGCAAGAGCCCCCAGACCTGCTGGTGCAGAGCAGCCTCTGCTCTGCTTCACAGCGACCGCTGAAACCCTCCAAAACCAATTCTGAACCACACAAACAGAGTCTGGGAGGGACAGAACGAACGACCAGGCACAGCTTGGACAGCACAGCTCACACATGCTTTTTTTCACCTGTCTTGACACTCCCCTGTACAAGAGCTGCTCGGTCATCTGCCCCAAAGCATGTGCCTGGGAAGCCCCACTTCAGTCCTGAGCAAGACACAGCCTCTGACACCGAACCTGTGGCCTCTGCAGGCCCCACCACCCAAATTTAAGAGGAATATTGCCCACTCTCCAAGCAGCACCTCAAGACCTGCCCTCCCCACCATGCTCCAGAAGCCTGTGCCAAAACCATGGCTTACTCCTTTGGCTAGGAGGAGAAAGCATCTCCTCTGCTTGCTCAAATAGCTGCCAGGATCATGCCCAGCTCCCACCAAGGAAGATCACAGAAGTGCTTTCTGAAGGACAGACAGCAAAGGACCTTCAGCACAATGGTGACAAGGTGGAACAGAAGGCTCCAGCCTGATGGATACTTCAGGGCCACTTCCATCCTTTCTCACACCTCCCTGTTTTCCTTCTTACCCTTTCATGAATCATTCCTAGCAGAGGGCTGAGCCAAGCCACACCAGCATCACCAAGTCTGCCCACAGCCAGGCACTGGGGCAATGTCACAGCACTGACCAGTCTGGGGGCAGCTCCAGGCCCACTTCCCCTTGTATGGGGAAGTTGGGATTACCTGCTGGGGTCCTGCTCTAGTTCAAGGGCGGCAAGAAGGTCCCGTGCTGAGGATCATGCAAAAGGTGACATGACGGTGCCAGATGCAGCATGTGTGCAATGGAGGCCAAAATGGTCAAAGCAGCAACTATGCATGTCGCTTCTCACTCTTTGCCACAAGCTACAGAGGAGAGGTCCGCTCAAAGCGAGCACACGGCTCCCATGAGCAGAAGGGCTGTTACTGGTTTCTCTCTCAGCCTCCCAGGACTGGACTGGGAGAATTCACAGAGAAAACCCCAAGTCCCTGAAAGGATTACTGTCATACCACTCTGGATACCTGGCATTACTCATTGCAGCCACAGATGAAGTGTTAACTCAGACCAACACTTTCTTCACTGAGTTGTGCTCAAGCTACTCCTACACTTAGCATGAGCGCACAGAGTGTTCTCCTTTTGGAGGTTCCTGCGATCTACTCATGTTACTTTGGTACTTGTGCTACCATCTATTTTGCAACACATGCTCTGAGTAAGAGTTACGTTCTCCAGCCACAACAAGTTTAAAAAGCAGCAGCAGCACTGAAGGCACCATGCACAAAAGCAGCAATATGCAGGAAAAGGGCATGGGACTCGAGCATCAAGTACTTCCCCATGGGTAGATACCCCCACTCGTTTCACAGGAGGAGGATTAATGACCACACCAGTGGAAAGCCTGTTTGTAAAACCAACGTACTTAGCTTCCTCCACCACTTCCACCTCTGCCTGTGCTGTTATAGGTGCGTTGGAGTGTGCCCCTGTCGGGTCGTCCACGTTCAGCTCCCCATTGGTTGAGCTAACCACCTGAAACACAGACACATTCCCCATTAACAAAGCTCCCCCCACAGCACAGTTCCACGTGATCCATCTCCACACATCTCAACAAGGCATACTGGAGGAATGGGAAGTCTGTGAAATACTTTCTGCCTGTTCCTATCTCCTGTTGGTTCCTGGGAAGCCTTTACATCACGTTCCCTGTTTACAGCAGCCACCTGGCTTTTCCCAAGCATTTGGCCTCACAGTGGCAGGTATAACTGCAATTCAATGACACACACATTCTGACATGGAGGAGCAGGTACCTGCACTGATCCTCCGTGCCGATCTGCAGCCAGATGAGATGTCAGGTACGAGGTATTGGTCTGCCGGCTGGGCTGGATCTCCCACTCTCCTCGGCGATCGGATGACGCCTGCTCGAAGTCCAGAAGCAGGAGAGAAGGAGAAGAGAGGGCAAAAGGTGTATGGGGTGAAGAAATGAGAGGGTGGCTGTTAGTGAGTTAGTCCATTTTGTTTCTCTGTAGTTTTTTCTTGCAAAACAGCAAGGCATTTAGACAGCTAGGCTACAGTTTAACTTTACTAAGTATTAACCATACATTCCCTCAGCTTTACCCACTGCAGGAGTGCATTCTTTCTCTAGGTGATAAACAACAAGAAAGCTCACATCCATCCAGAAGGTTATTTATATGCACAGTTTTGCCTGCATGTGTTTCAGCACAGCAACAACCATGCTGCCAGCATGTTTCACCCTGTCTGCTAGGTCCCACATCAGAGCCCTAGACATGGCAGCAAGTTTGGATACCCAAGACTGACCTCCCTAAAATACTCATTTTTTTACTCAAAAGTGCAGTAAACAAGAAACTTCCACTGACTTCTTCATCTCCAGTATATGCAAGCTGTATACAAGGAGATCATTAGATTTGATTTGTTTTATTAGCAGAGCCACTTTGCACTTGCACACGAGGCTGCTTACAGGTCATCAGCTGGTGACAACACACCCAGCATTCATCTGAGGGCAATGAGCACCTCTGTGCAGCCAAACCCAACAATCAGCTGAAGGAACTTATTGCCAAGGCTGGGAAGCACAGGACAGGGAGGCAGATGTGTGTCAGATCTCATGCCAATGGCACAAAATGGAGTCCAGCATGACGTTACTAAAGGCATGGCTGTGTTGCTGGATGCAGTCATTCCCTGGAGCTACACGAATGAGCCTGAGCCCTGGTCAGAGCCAGAGAGGAGCCACTGTGCTGCTGTGTGGCCAGGAAAAGAGGGAGGGGCTGCCAGTAATTTCACACAGGATGACTCCAGAAACCTTCCTGTGCACTTGTACAACACTAACTGGTCACCAAACTGGAACAAGAGCGTTTGCAAAAGGAAGCAGAACAGAAAAGCACTCTGCTTGCATGCCATAAAACAAGCACCATCATTTCCTCTGCGAGTGACCTCTGGGTCCGTCCCTGAGTGACCCACAGTGCAGCTCCTCCTGAGCAGTCAACAAACCCACTTCACAGGGAGCGTTTCCCTAGAGATGCCCTCATGCAGGCCTGTAAATCTTCTTGTTAAATGTTTGTTCCGTCAGCCCAAGACACTGCTTATCCTTTTGTACTTGGTAACATTCAAAGGAGTTACCAGAGAAGCACTTCCCTTGAAATTCTTCTTCAGTTGCTGCAGGTCACAAGATTAAGAACAACTGGAGAATTTAAATGGAGTTTTAGAAGTTGGTGAAGTACATATCTTGAGTGCTGCTTTCTACAAAACACTGTACTGCCAGTTTCCTTGGCCAGGTCAGGTGATGAAGCTGTATGTCTATCAACACATAGAGCATGGCCTGGGACCTGGAGGCACTCTACAGGAAAGGTGTGAGAAGACACGAGAGCCAGATTTCTGTCTTATGGTTCTACACCCAAGTACCTGATAAAAAATCTCTGGTGTGGGAGAGAGAAGAAGGTATCTAATAACTTCCATAGCAGCTCTGTGCTGAGGCCCTGAAGGCGCCCATCTACTGCCCGGATAAGCTCTCTAGAGAGGTCTGCTATCTGCTGGGTGCCTCTGGGACATTGCATTTGGGACATCAGGAAGAAGATGTTGGGTAGGATAATGTTGGAGAACAACTATCCCCACCTGGTCTTTTAAGTTGGGTCACATGAGGCTGCGACCAGGGAAGGAAAAAAATGTCAAAAAAGTCTTTATGTGCCTTGGGAAGATGCTGAAGGGATTGGGAATGCAGGTGGTGCTCTCCTCAGTCCTCCTGGTTGGAGACTGAGGTCTGGAAGAGGAGAACGGACCAGCTGGATGACAGGCTGCATGGTTGGTGTCACACTCAGGTCTTTAGACTTCTATGATCTACGACACACCTTCAATAAACCATGGAATGGGACACAACTGACCAGGAGGAGCAGAAAGCTGGCTGGGCTCACTGCGAGAGCTTTAAACTGGAGCTGCTGGGGGGAGGTTGGTGTAGTGCTGAGGAACAGAGAAGAGCCAGGGAATGCTGTAGCTCAGATCTGTCCCTGACGTTTGTGGAAAGGCTCCTCTAGGAAGGCAGTGTGTCTGAAAGCTCAACTGGAGTGCCTCTATACCAATGCACGCAGCATGGGGAATAAGAGGGAGGAATTGAAGACTGTGGTGCACTTGGAAAACTTTGATCTTATATCCATCACAGAAACATGGTGGGATGATTCACATAACTGGAATATCATGATGGAGGGCTATGAGCTTTACAGAAAGGGCAGGCAAGGTAGGGGGGGTGGGGTGATTGCCTCTGTGTTAAGAAGTGGATGGACTATGAGGAGCTGCCTCTGTGGAACAGTCAGGAGCAGGTGGAGGGCCGGTGGGTTAAGGCTGGAGGTGAGACCAAGCTGTGCATGCTTCATCCCTGAGATATTTAAGGCCAGGGTGGATGGAGCCCTGGACAATCTGATCTACTACTTGATCTAGTGACTGGCAGCCTTGCCTGCACCAGGGGGGTTGAAACTAAATGATCCTTGAGGTCCCTACCAACCCAAGCCATTCTGTGATGGATTCAATGACTGAACATCCTAAATAATGTTTAAGAGAAAAAGAAGACAAAAGCTGCCCTGCAATTGCATCAGGGGGATTGAGGTTGCATGTTAGGAAGTTGAGGGAGTGGTCAGGCACTGGAATGGGCTGCCTAGGTGGTGTCACTGTCCCCGAAGGTGTTAAAAAACATTAGATTGTACAGAGGGATATGGTTTAGTGGGATATATTGGTGGTTGGTGGATGATTGGACTGGATGATCTTAGAGATCTTTTCCAATCTTGGCGATTCTATGATTAAGACTGAAAGGCTTAGAAGAACAAAGACTGAATGCTGTCCAAATAATATTTTGGGAATAAGACAGCTGTCTTTGTGCTATCTACTAAAATTTGTGAACTAATATGCTTGAAAATGAAGCCAGGCATCATTGTCCATCAAAGAGAACAAGATGCCTTGATTGCACATAGCATGAAGATCTGTTGTCAGAGCAGACAACTACAAACTGCCCCCAAAACGGAGTTAATGCATTAATCAGGCAATATAATAAAGCACATTATTTTACTACTATTGTCAACCCAGTCCACACTAACAAGCATGCATAAATACAGTACTGCACACATGCTTCAAACAGTGCAGCCTCCTACACGCAACACTTCTAATGACGAATATTCATCCTGAAGGCTTTAGATGTAGTCTGTATTAGGTGTTCTATCATTCCAAGCACAGCTGCATGGAACAAAGAGAGTTGAGCCCAGACAGGTTATTGCATCTCACACTCAATTCTGTGCCCACAAAGCCCAGCTCGCGTGAGCTGTGTGGGTGCAGGAATTGTAGACACAGCCAGAACAGCACACAGCAGTTAGAGGAGCAGAGCGAGCCCAGAACCACTCACTGGAAAGTAAGAGCACCAACAGCTCCAGCTAGGAGCCGGCAGCTGGAGATCTACTCAACTTCTGAGTACCTCTGCTAATACAGAAAATCCAGACTCTCAACACCAATATTACCACTAGAAAGAAAAAAATGGGGAAATTCATAAACTTGCAGTTTATCTGGACCACAACGCCCAGCCTCCCCAAAGGACCTGTGCTGGCAGTCCTTTCTGCTGTGCAACACCAGTGCTACTGACAGGGCATCCTGGGCTGGATGCTGTGCACGTCCATGGGACACACACATCTTACTCCACTCCATTTGTTCACAATCTGGAGGAATTCTACCGCTCTTTCAGCCATTTGTTGCTTTGAGAAAGGTCTGCTCAGACCAAAATCTTCCTAAATTAAGCAAGAAATGCACTTGCCACAAAGGCAAGAATCAGCCTCAGCTACCCCTACTGGCACAGGATTCCTGTTCTCCAGACCAAGGGGAATTCAGAAGGATGCCAAGCGAGGCAGTGCTGCCCACACACCTGATTGCGCAGGGCCTGCTGTGATGGCCGGTCCCGATGGACGTGGCTGTCTCTCGTTATTGCAGACGTCCCGGAATCTACGTGAACAGATCCCACTGGAGTAGGCTGGAAAACAAGGTGTTTGTTAGGACACAAGTCAGGTCGGCTCCCATCATGCACAAACAGCGCAGAAGACATCAAAACGCTGCCCAAAGGTACTGGCAGCAACCAGGGCTAATTACAGCAAGAGCTATGGGATGCCTGTGATTTGACTCCTTGCTGGATATCGGCATCAAACATCTTGTAGAAAAGTGAACTAAAAAGATACATCTGAATCTCTTCCAGTGTCAGATCGCACCGCACTTGTCACAAATAAGATTACTGCAACTGCAAAACATACAGGCTTGTTTTCCTCAGCTCATTGTCTTGTTGCTTTTAAAAACCACCCTTGCATAGAAACAGAACGTGTTAAAATTAAAGCTTCATCTGCTCTATTCTCACCAAAGTCACAATCCTTGCTCACAACATCAAAATCTCCATAGCAACCACTGCAGTTGTCAGCAATAGCAAGCTTGTCTTACAAGGTGCTTTTTATCAATTGTCTTTGTAATTAAACAAAAATGAGAGAAAAATCATGATTCACAAAGGGAATGATTTCTTACTAAAATGAACTGCTCTGCGCACAGAAAACATTGGTAATGTTAAATATAGTTGGATGGGTAGTCACTGGCAGTGATACCAGGTTCAGCTCTAAAGGTATTTGATCCGGCACCAGTGACAATTAATTTACAGCTGCCTCTGCCACTGGTGGTGCACAGCGACTGGCTGTTAGCAAGAGGGCTGTCAGTGGAACAATGCCAAGCAACGGGCTGCAGCACAGGCACAGATCAGATGGGCAGCCAATGGAAGAGCTTTAGATGTTTTATCAGATTTCCCAGTGACATATCTTTTAGCGAAGGTCTTCCTGAATACAAACAGCTTTTGACAATAGGAGTAATGGACTGAGATCACAGTTATGTTCCATCTGGTGCTAAATGGAGCTTGGATACTCCCACGTTGCCCTGCCATATTTAGAGCTGGCTCAGCCCCTGGAGCAGGGTAAATCCAGGGATCTTTAGAGATCACAATGGGTTTGCCTTTTATTGTTTTATAAGCACCTGTCAGAGCCCTGCCCACATCTCCTATACTTCTCTGTGACAACTCAACTGCTATGCCGGTGCTGAGGAAGCAAGTATGGGCTCCAGCTGTAAGATGGATGTCTTCAGATATTGATGACCACAGGTTTCAAATCATGTGCTAGGATAGAGGAAATTAAGTCTAGTCCTGCTCATGGCTGCAAAGGAGGAAGTCAGCACTGAATGTGCCACACCAAGGCAAACCCAAATTGGTGGCAAGGGGCCATCTGCCCTTCAGGATAACTCATGACACCACAAGAACCCCCTACCACAGCAGCAGGACTTCTCACTGCATTGAGCCTGTACTTGCTGGCTACAGAAAAGAAGGGAGTGGTTTGACCCTGACTCACTGGCATTAACTGACACTACTGGAACAAACCGAGAGTCAGGTGGGGAAGCAGCAAGGCCCCGCATTCTGCAGGAGGGACTTACAATTGGCCTGCCGACCCAGTCATAGGCGTAGTCAAAGGTGTAGCCTTTCTTCTCAAACAGCTCTGTGAAGATGGTTCGTAAGTAGTCATAGTCTGGTCTCTCAAAGAAATCTAATCGCCGAACGTAACGGAGGTACGTGGCCATCTCTTCTGTTGGAGAAGGGGAGAAGGGAAGCAGTGTCAGCTCTACCCACACGTCACTCCATCAATTACAAGCTCTCAGCGCACGGCACACGACACATACACACACTGGAAAGGTGCTTTTCAATTAACTCTAACAAGGCCCTTCCATGGCACAAAGCACGACAGTTCTCCAAGCTGGACCAGGGTCAGATCCCTAGAACTGCCCAGGCTCTGCCACATTCAGCCAGGCACATCGATGGAAGCTGAGGATAGCCTGCAGGCCTTCCCCCATGACCTACCCAGCCTCCTGCTGCTTGATGAACCTCACTCAGCTCTTTAGGGCCCTCCGGCCCTGCCCAAAGCCTAATAATAGCTTGCTTTCATTTTGAATCTTCTGAATGAGCTGCTATAAAGCAAGGCCTGTGTTGCAGCACTGAACATCACGCAGGGAGAATTGTCTGGGCTGCTGCTGCTAACCTTGGCTTTCCTTTAAAAACTACTGCTTTAGCAGCAGCCCACAATGCAAATCGATACAAATGCATCTCTAACAATGCTGGAGTCCCACACCTGCTGGAGAGGGCTGCTGCTCTACCTCCAGCAAGTACCACAGCAAGTTTCACTCTATACCCTTGTAGAAAAACAAACACTAAAATGCACTCTACAACACAGGACAGTTCTCTGAGCCTGCCTACAGGATGCTCAAGCATATGTCAGCTCATAGACATTTACAACAGACACAGTGATTTCTATACGAGGACAGGACTGTTGTTCTGAACAGAGCTCAACAGGAGGAATGAGACTGGGTACTGCAGGAAGAAGCTCAGTTTTTGCCTTTAACTGACAAAACTAAAACCAGGTCTGCTTGGTGATGGTGAGCTACACCTATGGTTGGCAGCTTGTCTGTCACACTGAGGCAAAAGAAGAAGAAAGGCCATTTCCTCCTCCTGCTGTTATCTTTGAAAGATGGAGGATCAATGGGTTTCAGGCAAGTGCGGGAAAGAAGATGTCTCATCTCCCTTCAGCCCAGACCTGCATGTGTGACAGAGCTCTGAGGAAGGAGTACTGGGAAGAGAAGAAATGGGGAAAAGAGCAAAAATGCCAACAGCCAACCTGATGTCTTTCTGCTTGGAGCTTGGTGGATTTGGGATGGAAACATGTCTGGGAAATAAGTATGACTTGAACGAACAACAATTCCTTCGACTTGCTGCTCCTTGTGCTAGTAAAGAGCCATGGACATGAAATAGTGGGCATGGTGAGATGGGTTGATGGTTGGACTAAATGACCTTAGAGGTTTTTTCCAACCGCAATGATTCTGTGAGTCTATGAGAATGGCTCCAACAGGAATGGGGCTGATTGTGAGGACCTGGGTGCTCTCCCTGTTGTCCAGTTTCTCACCTCATAGACAAAATACCGAAACCACTGCATGTAGGCTACACTGTACCCCGGGAGGGCTTTCACTTCATACTCTGCTCTCCCAGCTCTGCAATGGACTTCTGCTGAACTGAAGAAAAGCTGTCAAACTTTGCTAGAAGGACACCCTTAATAAAGCTCTCCTTAAAGCCGTTGTTAGAAGGTGGAATTCAGTGACATCGTCCCATCTTCTAAGGTAGCCACCTAAAATTTTAGCACCTGTAAGTCTTTTCATTTGGAAACAAATTGACTGAGTAGAGCCAACACAGTCACTTGAGAGAGGGAAAACAACAAGGTCCTCTGCGGGAAGGAAGAAAAGCAGGGACATGGGGCACTGGGGCACTGCCCCGCTTGCACAGTGGGAAGTTATGCTTGTACCAAGCCACAGTCACAAGCTCTCAGCCCTGCTAATTCCTAGCAGCAGCCCCAGTTGTTTTCCTGCTTGAGGAACGATATAACACGTGTACATCACTGAAATACTCTCTGCCAGAGCTGCTCAGAACTATCATATTGAACAAGGTATGTCTGTCTCCAACTGCACTCCAGTGACCCCATCAGTGCTTTACCTGGAAAGTTCTCACAGAGAACTTCAACCGGAGTGTTTCTCTTTGTGTCCCCGATCTTCTGATACCTCTCTTTTAAGGTGTCAGCCTGTAGTGCACAAAGAAAAACAGTTGTGGGGAAAGAGTTCAACCGTGAGAAACGACATGCTATATGGGAAGAAAAACAAGGTGTTTAATACTGATTCTGTGTGGTTGCAGCTGAACTGCATCCTAGGTTATAGTATATTATCCTGCTGTTATCCTCACTATGTGCTTTACATGCAGTCAGCACAGAACATCCAGAGAGGCATTCAGAATGCCTTCAGTACTTGAAAGGAAGCATGCTGGTTGTGCTCACAGGGCTCATTTCTTACCAGCCCAGTCCTGGTAAAGGGAAGCTTTTTTGGGGCAAGAAATTAAAGCTGCATATACTTTGATTGCACATCAGTATCCTGACACTCCAGCAAAGAGCAGTCCTAGGTTGAGAGCCATCTGCAGCCGTGACAGCTTCATAAGCAAATGCAAAAGCAGTTAAACAGTGACAGCAATTTTGACATGTCATGTTTTTACTGTGCATAACAGAATGCCACCACAGAATCAAGCAACCAGATTATATCAGTCACACTTCTCCCAAATTCTGTGCTACTTCTTTCACCCCCCAAGTGTCTGTCACTCAGCACTGATTAAGCAGCTGGTCATCCAGAAAAATGACATACTTTTCAGTTTGTTTTCCCACCTGAATCGCTCCTGAAGCAGAGCACTCTGCTCCAGTTGGCACCCTACAAACAGGTTTCACTGCCTCCATTTCAAAATATGCCATTGAGACCTGCCAGTACTATAATTAGCATTATAAGATGTCCTCTTAAGACCTTAGCATTGACAGTAGAGACCAGAAGTGTAGGCTGAGGAAACCTACAGAAAACTACAGGGTGAAGATGCCATGTTTTCAGGCTGAAGAGTTCGGGTGTGCTTTGAAGCTAAAGAAATGCAGCACTTCAAGGAGCACACAACTAATTCTCACTAAGTTCAGCACTGATCCAAGGAAAATTTTGCAGTCTTGTCTAAACCTGGAATTATTTTAGAGTAGTTTATAGAATTAATTTAAAGCAGGTAAGTTCAAACTAAAGAAATAAAATATGTAATAGAATAACACACTCATAGATTTACCATTGGAAGTGCACCTAATGCCAGAGAGGTTCCGAGCCTTTTCAGGATCATTTCTGTGCTTGAAAATCTGTGTTTTCTGAGTTGCTGCTGACACTTCTGACATGTGTTGATAAGGCAAAGCTGAGGTTAACTCTGGATAGACGGTGACAAAGCAGCTTAGCAGGTTCTATCATGCCATTGGCCACAGCTGCACTCTGCTGAAAACTGTGAGCCCAAAAGCTCATCTGTTTTTTCACAGCATACCAACAGGCCTAGAAGGAGTCACTGTCTTCACTAAAAACCTCCTCAGCTGATACCTTCACTCCCTTCACTCAGTGCAGCTCCAGAGGTGAACATGATAGCTGCACAATCAGGAAGGTGGTGGAGAAGTGAAGATGAAGCCAGCAGCAGCCTTGGAGCCAGCACACGGCATTCTGCTGATGGATGTCAGCTGCGGCTGTTGTAACTCAATTGCTCGCAGCCCTCGGCACTGTACATGACATTTCATAAACTTACAATCCAGAACTGAGCACTGAGCGTCCGGTGTCCCTGGAGGGAAGCCAAGCTCCATACTTCTGCCAGAAAAACAGCTTTTCAGGCTAAACTCTCCCGGCAAGTCTAAAACCATCAGACTGCTCCTGTTACAAACACGATCCTAGATGCAGCTGGGGCACTGTTTGCCATAACTGGAATTTCATAAACAACCATTGTGTTCTGGGCAGGTTCACATTACAGCTAAGCTGCTCCAACTGCTCAGCAGCCCCACTGCTGCCCTCCCTGTCCCAGCTGCTCCTTTGTTCGCATCTTCCCTGCAGAGCTGCACCAACTCAGTGATGCTAACGCTAATCTGCAGTGACAGGCAATGTACTTCTGGCCTGACATCTTCTCTGCAGGTAAATCTAACACCTTAGTATTCCACTTCACAGACACTCGGGACTGCTCTGCCCTGATTTTCCATATGTTCCCCTGACAGATTCACATCTGGGCAGAAAAGTGAGTTTCTAGGGGCAAAACCTAAGACTCAAACCTACCTTCAGTCCTTGCCAGGGCAGACTGCCTCGGAGGAAATACATAAACATGTGGCCAAGGGCTTCCAAGTCATCTCGACGACTTTGCTCTGCAACAGAAGAGATGACAAATTGTTGCTGTGGCTGCAGAAATGGATCTGGCTGGTAGGAAAACGGATTTCAGGCAGAAAGCTATAGCAGGAATGCCCACTTGAATCATACAATCATTAAGGTTGGAAAAAACCATCCACCAAGCATCCACTGCCAATACTGCCCACTAAACCATGTCCACATCTACATATTTCTTAAACATGCAATCTTAGGGCTTATGCAAAAGAACTTGGAACTCGTTACAAGGAACACAAAACACACGGATCAGCTAGAAGATAGGAGCTGGGAGCCAGTGTGCCCAGCACTGTGTGCAAAGGATGTGCTGGATTACTTCCTCTGTGCCCCGCAGGAGCGGGCAGGGGACACTCGCAGCTAGCTGTGGGAACTGACATGCACACAGTGCCAGCCATTTCCTGCTGCTTCTGGAGATCAGTGCATCACAGAGGGTTAAAAATAGCTCCTTTTAGCGCTGCTTTTGCTCGTGAAACACTCACTGCTGTTGCCATGCAGATGTTATGATTATAGATGAGGTAAAAAAATATAAAAAGGAGGCCTCGAGCCAAGGGAAAGGCATCCTTTAAAATAATCTACCGAAACGTGGCCCACACCACCAACAAGCCACAGGATACAAGGGAGAACAAAGGCAACCAGAGCAGCAGGAGGTTGTCCTGTAGGCATCACTGCTGGCTGGACAAATGGTCCCAGAGCTCCCCAGCAGCGCAGGGCCCCCAGCACTGCTCACCAACTGTCTCTGCCTCCCAGCAGCAGCGACCTGCTCTCCCCCAGGCTCCCCCCCCCCCCGCACACAGAACACGGAGCACACAGAGCCTTGAGGCCAGCTGGCCGGTAGGTGGTGGCAGTGCAGTGCCCTGCGGTGCTTCCATCTGCAGCGGCTCGCTTCCTCCATCCCTTCTCCAGCCTCCTCAGAAACAGAAATTGCACCCATCTCTTCTCACTCCCCAAAATGAGAGGCTCTCCGACCTGTCCCTATGCCACCGCCCTACCACTCTTATGAGTTTAAGTGAATATAAACATTTAATAAGGGCTTCTGCCTTTCAGCCACAAAGATGTAATTTTCCAAGAAGGATACAAGGCAGCGAGCGAGGAGACAGAAGATGGGTTTAAAATTAGTTCTATCATTGAGGAAAGCCATTATTCATTTTCTCCAACCAGTTATTAGGTCAGGGAACGGCAAAGTGTAACATGTGAAACTGAAAGGCGCTGGTGTGGAGCTGTGCTATAAAGATCTCCTTGGTCGCCACTAAGTGTGGCAATTACTGCCTGCCCACTTGCTTTTATCAGAGCAGGACTGCTACCTTTATTGTTTTGCTCCTAACAAAAACCATAATTACAAGGCATCCAGTTCCAACGCTTTTAGCTGTCTCAACTGCTCAAAAAAAAAAAAAAACAACAAACCCCCCAAAGCCTCACGGCAATCGCCATGCTGAGTGGTTAGCAAAGGTATGAAGGGCATGGGAGCCATAAGCTGAGCTACCATCAGAGCTCTCCAGCACCCAGCACAGCATGCTCATGCTGAATGCACAGACCTTTGCCAAGATGTGTGTTGATGGACATGTATCTCGCCGTTCCAGTTAAGCTCTTGTGTTCCCTGTAAGGTATGTGTTTTTTGGTTTCTGGGTCAATGTACTCCTTCGCCAATCCAAAGTCTATGATGTGAATGACGTGGTCTTTCTTATTGCCTTGCCGGCCAATAAGGAAGTTTTCTGGCTTGACATCTCTGTAGATGAGGTTCTTGGAATGCACGTATTCCATTCGAGAGATCTGCAAAAGGACGAGGCAAACATTACTCCCAGGCAGTCCAGCTGCTCTCCCGCAAACAGAGCAGCCAGGTTTTGCAGCCCACCACAAAGCCTCCTCAGGCCACCTGCTGCCACCTGCAACACAGCACTGCACAAGTGGCACCAACAGAGCAGAATGAGGCACTGGTTACTGCCTGAGCTGTGGCATTCTCCACTGCACAGCTGGAAGAAGATTTTGCCATCCCTACCTTTCTCCCTGTACTCCCTGACTTCATCTGAAAAGGAATGGGACTCTTTCTTCTGTAATGCTACCACGGCACAGCATTCTTGGAAGAATTCCATGGAGAATTGCAGCAGCCTTTTTGTATTGATTTTAAACACACTAAGCCGGCTACCAGGAGCTCTTCCCTTACCCACAGCCCTCCCTTGTTGCTCTGTGCCTCACCACCTCCCTCCCTCAATCCATATGCTGTCTTAGACATGCCAAATTCTCCCTGGAGGGGGGTTCTGGGCAGGCGGAAGCCTTACGCTCCTCAACACCGACTAAAAAGAATAATTAATCTCACCAGTTGTCAAGCAGAATCGGTTGGAGTATTTTTCAGCATTTGACTATCTGTGTTCTGCCACCAAGGAGCAAGCAAAGGGGCAGGTGCCTGTCTCCAAGGGAAGAAGGGCCACCTCAGCTCTTGCAACACAGCTCATTCAGTGCGCATTGTTAATTCCGCTTCAGAAAATGCATAAATGATGTGTAATGATGTTCAAGCGAGTCTGCAAGCCACTCTCCTTTGTGTCACTAACTCTGTGTTACCGCTCCTCTCCCCTCTCATTTTAAGCAGTGATTTATTTCAATGTGCTGAGAAAACGGATTGCACAGCTCCCAGCCATTACTGCCCATCATTTCCAGGACGGTGCAGATGCTCTGCACTTCAGCCATTCTTCATGTCTTGAGTCAGCTCCGTGACACAGCAGCACGTTTGGAGACAAAAAGGTATGTCAGAAGGCAGCTCAAATTAAACTGCAACCCTTAAAATGGGAACAAAGGGTTTCCTGGCCCCTCCGTGCAGAACAGGTTTTCAAGCAGAGCCTCACTGGCTCATTTCATACATCTCTGCCATCAAAGAAGCCCAGTTGCTGCAACAGCCAATGGCAATGACAGCAATTTGGACAAAAACCTGGACAGCGGGGATGCTGGATGGAACAACACACTCCAGCAGCACTCTTAGCTATTGGTGTACCTGCTCTTTGTGCTTCCACTGCAGACACGCGCAGGCGGGTTTCCTTCCACCTGCCTGCACATCTCCTGCTGTGCTGCTGGGGATGGCTGGAAGAGGCTCTTCCCCGTCAGAAAGATGTCCTGCAGCAGCAGCGTGCTTTATGCCCTGTGACAGGACACTTGCCCCGCTTCTGTCTGCAGGAGCAGGGAGCTGATGGCTGTCAGCCCTGCGCAGCCAAGGGATGACTTCTGATTTATGTGCAGGAGGGACAGGCCTTAGTGAACGCGTGTTTAATTTCCATGCGTTGTGCAGCTCAGGGACATCGGCCACTCCATCTGTTCAGCTGCACACAGAGGTTGAAGAAAGCGGTTCCAACACGATGCTCCCAGCCAAGCAATGTGAGGCATCAGAAATGCACACACTGTGGGAGTTACAGCGCCCAAAAGCTCCCATCAGCCAGAGGAGTCCTCCTGCAGCACGTGTGCAAAAACATCCTCAGAGGACCTCTCCTTCCCCCCTCCAGTGGGGACTGAGGTACCAAGGTGAGAGCTCCTCCCTGCTCTCTGGCTAGCAGGCTGCTCACACAGTGGGAAATCTTCCTGCATGCTGGGCATCGTTACCAGGTGTCTCAAGCACCAGAGGAGAGTAGCACTGCTTGTGCGATGTGCTGTATTCCAGCAGTGAAGTTTTATGTTTCCTCACGACCGAGATTAGAATTACAGCAGCTTAAGCAGCCTTGGCTGCTCAAAAACAACAGCAAAACAATTTATGGAGGCAAAACCACTGAACGTGACAGCTCAGCTCCTCTTCTTTTATGTCTCTCTCACACTGGAGTGTGACATGGCAGTGGTAATGATTTAGCATAGGAACTGGGAGAAATCCAAGACAACATTCCCCAAAGCCCTGCCACTGGAGCAAAGGGCTTCAGCCCCTTCAGAAAGCACTTTGGAAACAGCCGAGCCCTTCTCCCAGAAACCCTTCTGGGGAAGGAGATGGAGCACCTATGAAGATGCTAAATCTGTCTCCTTAAACACATGCATCCACGCTGGTATCTCATGACCTCTTCCTGAAAAGATTGGAAAGGTCCTCAAACATCTCCCCAAGGAAAAAGGAGAAGTGCTGCCTACAGAGAACACCAGCTCCATGTGGGATTGCTCTTCCTGTCCCCATGATTCACTCTGAGCACCCTTTTTCTGCGTTGGTCCTGGTGTCTTGGTGAGCAGGCAGGCCAGGCAAAGTCACAGGATAGGCAGCTGTTGCCAGCGGAGATCCTCCTGGTACAGAACTGATCTGCAACCCCAGTGCCTGGCACAAGGCAGGACCTTGCCGTGTTAGGCTTCATTTCCCCAGCAGTCTCATGGCAATAAAATTACTCCTGTAAGTACTAGGAAATGTCTCTAACACTACTGTAAGAGATGTAAGTCAGTCAAATTGAACTTGATGCAGATTGTTTCAAGCCAAATTTTGCCCTATGTTACAAGCACATATCCAACGTTGCTACTCTGTTCTCACTGCTTATGAGACCAACGATGATTTTTTTGAACACTGAAGAGTTGCCCAAAATGGTAATACTGTTTCTGGAGTGCAATGAAAAGGGATACAAACTGTATGCAAGGCTTTGCCATCTGATTTAATCAAAAAGACTATAAATTGGTTTTACAGTGATGAAGGAGCACTCAAACAAAACCAGGCTGCTTGGCCACAGGAGCACAATGTTGTGCACCCAATACCATGTCAGTGTGGATCAACGCTGTGCATCTGTGACCTCAATTTTCCACTTGAGGTTCTGTTGTGGCAAAGCCAAGCTAATTTAGAACTGGTTGGCTAAGAGAGCTGACACAAACACTTTACTCACCAGCTGGATGGCTATCATTAATACCGTTTTCAAAGTGAACGTCCTGTCGCAGAGGTCAAACAAATCTTCCAAGCTAGGACCAAGCAGTTCCAGTACCATGGCGTTGTACTTTCCGCACGGTCCGAAGTAATAAACCTGGGGAAGTCCTTCAGCTGGAAGAATATGAAAAGGATTGGAATCAGTCATTGGAACAACATGGACACCCTTCCTCCTGGATGCAAATCTTTCCCTGTGCAAAGCCTTTGTTTTCACCTCTTGAGTGTCCTTTCTGATCCTACACGGCAAGCAAATTAGTTTCAGCATGCACTGTGAATGAACCAAAGGCCAAATGAGTGCAGGCTTTGCTCGGCTACACCCTTGAATAGACAAATGGATTTCAAAGCAATAACGTGACCACATGAAAGTGCCTGGCTCTGAAAGCACAAAGGCTTGGCCTTGGCATAACCAACTTGGTGTTCCCTGCGTTGCAATGAGCAGCAGGCAGAGCCACGGGCTGGCACTCGTCTGAGCAGCCAGGAACACAAAGCCCTTGCAGAAAACGAGGTATGTTTGAAAAAGGGCTGCAGTCAAACCAACCCTAGTTGGTGTGACACAGCATGACCTCACACAAAGCTTGCCTGCACTATATTCATAAGAAAGAGCAGAGACTGATGTTTTCATCCATCACCACAAAGAAACAATCAGGATCCATCCAGGGGAGAATGCAGCGCAGAGCTAACTGTTACTCTCACTAACCATCAGCCACCAGAACTGGACTGCTGCTGCAGCTGCACGGCTTTGGCTGTGTATCTGCCCCATGACGTGCCCAGGCAGCCAAGCCCAACACAGGTAAAGGCAGAGAATGTCAAAACCAGAGCGGGTCAGAAGCAGAGCAGCTTCACCTGCAGGTTCAGGAAAGCTCGTTAATCTGCCCAATGGCACTAATCAACTTGCCAACAATACAATAAATGAGGCACCGAGATTACTAGAGCTTAAATATTACAGATTCTATACTCCTGTGAATTACACAAAAAGAACAAAATACAGCTCAACAAAGATTACTGAGGGATGGCTTTAATCTCATTAAACCACATGCTCAGGGGATCATGTTAGGCATCAGTCGTCAGGATGCATTAGTGAGATATTACGGAGTATTGCAGGCATTCCCAGCCCAACCCGAGTTCGCGTCCCACATCCAACATCTGCCCAGCACCGGCAACCTGAGCCTGGGAGGCTATTGCCCTCTGCCTTATGCTGTAGTGAGCGTGAACAGCAACAGCATCCTCTGAGAAAGCAGGGCTGTCTGACATAGAAGCAATTCCAAAACGGTGGGATGTGACCCAGGCAGCCCTGAACATTTTCCAACATCTCCAAATAAACACAAATGGCAATTGAATGCCATCAGCCCTGTGCTGAAGGCTTGACAAGCTTAAAACAGAGACTTCTAAATTCAAGCTCTCTGCACAGTGTTTGCACCACAATTTCTACGTCATGATAACAGTCTTGAAAAGTGCAAACCAAGAAGGAAACCAGTCAGGCAAGGAGCGTGCTAATTATGGAATACTGGAGAACAAATTTGCCAACAGGCTCTTAAGGAAGGCTAAGAACCTCATTCCCAGAGCAAGGGAAAAGGAATACATTTACATCCTTACTTGGTAAAGAGAGTCCACTGCAATTAAAGTTAAAATCCTACTGGACACGAGAACCAGGAAGATAAATGGCAGCCAGACTCCAAAGACAGGGGTTTCACGTGGGAAAGGAAGCACAGCAAGCCTGAGCACTCCCTGGGGCCCAGCCCCTCCAGTTAGCTCTGCCATCAGCTCCAAGTGCTCTGAGCCAAGAGCTTGGAGTGCCCTTCTCACTTTCACAGTGGGATTAAGCCTTGGGAAGGCTCTGCTCTAGGCAGGAGCTCCCACAAGGTGAAGCTGTAGCTAAGAACATTAAAAAAAGCATCCTAAGTGGCAGCCTGCAGAGGACTTATTAGTTTCAGGCATATTTTTAGGGTTCGATTTTCTCCAAGGGTTTTCAGCAATGCTGCTGCCAGCTCTGCCTGCGGTCAAGAACTTCTATCTTGGCTTTGCTAGAATAAAAACGCTGTCAAACATCTCATTTTTAGAGGGCATTTGTAAGAACATGACTTAGGTCGCATGGCTGACCAGCCCTTCAGAGCCTCCCAGACCCACACCGTCAGTGCAGCAAAGCTGGGAGGAATGCACTCTCAACTCACTAAAATTCAATTCCATACTCAGTATTTCTCTGGGAAAAGACAAGGCTGGAAACAGGAGCTCTAATCCTAACAGTACCTGCTTCTTGCAGGATCCAAGCAGGCAGATTAGGCTAGATAATCCAGGGTGCATATCTGAGATGTAGGTTTCCCTGAGCCAATTCTCCCTATAAACCTCAGAAAATCTACATAATAATTTGTTCAGAGCCCAGCTGCATCATTCAGAATGCAGCCCGACTATTTCTGCAACAAGCAGTGTGTCCTGGTCCCACCAAATACACTGCCACAGTGAGCCACAGGAGCTTCAAAAATATCACCCACAGATCCCTAAATACTTAAGAAGGATATTTCCAACAAAAGAGATCGATTGCTGATGAAGGAAAAGGTATCTTTTGCCTAGGCAGTCAAACTTGAGGTTTTTAATGCAAAACCATTGTGTTGGCCAAGGGTTGGAAAGGTCAAAGGAAGACACTGCTGTGAAGCTGTCCTAGAGGAGGTTTGCAGTCAAAGAAGATGCAAAGCCAAAAAAGAACACAGGGCTCATCCCAAGGATTGAATGATACAACTCAACACTTCAAATACGAACCATGACCAGTTAATCCCAACTAACATACAAAATAACATTCAAACAAGGATCTCCTCCATGGCACTAAACACATTAATGCAAGAAAATACATATGATATATGCAGGATCTTCTTTGGAAAAAAAAGCAGCACACTGCAGTGCACTTTGCTTAATGGCTTCAATTGTGCTGCTGAGTGATTTGGCTTGACTCTGTGTAAGAGGTCCTGCTCCACCCTTACTCTTGTGGAAAGTTTATCAACCCAATAAACAGAGACTGATCACTGCGCTGGAATCCATGGACAAATTCTGCTACTTCAGCAGTGCGGTGTCTTGGAAGAAATTCAAGCTGAGCACAGCGAAAATCCAGCACAGCGCTTCGGAGATTAAAGCATCACTGCTGGAATGAGACAAACGCAGACATCAAAGCCAAAACCCAGACTGCTACCACCAGGCTCCAGTGATTCCAACCTTGGGTTTCCCAAAGAGCTGAAACTGCGCAGCTCCTGGGGCTGCCACCAAAGGGATGGTCCCAGCCCCACACCGCCCTTCTGGCCTCACGTGGCCAGGAGGATGTCTGATCAGGTGGGTGACCCAAAGCAGCTTGGTGTTTGCTTGAGCTTGAACACATGGAAGGGAACAGCAACAAACAGCTACCCTCTTGGAGAGAGCTTTGGCTGAACTGGATGAACACCACAAAAGTACGCCTCCTAGCAAGTTTCAGTCCAAGCGTGAGCATCTTGGTCAATTCAGGTTGTGCTGCCTTTCTGCCACATGCTTTGTGGTATGACTAACAGCTCTAACAACCCGCTGGACATTCTGTGTGCTCTAACCAGCCATGCAGTCAGGCATCAGCTGCATGAGCTGTACAGCCCATCCAAAACCACTTCCAGGGCCAATTACCGAACAGCAAAAGGCAGGGAGATACCAACTGAAGGGTATGCCCAAGGGAAATATTCTGTAGCAACTGCCCTACATGGAGGGAACAAAGTAGAAACTGTCTGCAGGGGCAAATATACACTGATGCTCTGAGAGCCTAAGAATAAACCTAGTGCAACAGCACAACCCAAAATACACCCAAAGAAGAGGTGAGGGAGCAAGTACAGAAAGCTATATTTATGTCAGTGGAGGTGCAAGAACAGAGTCCTTGCACATCAATTCAACAAGAAACAACCAAAAGTTGTAAAAGGTGAACTGTTAGCTTCCAAATCACCGTATCTTTGCTCCTGTTGGAAACGGGTTTATGTAGCCCTTAGATGTCATGCAAACAAACAATGAGGAGCCGAGGTCTTCTATTTCAAGAAAGACAAAGTTTGATTGTTTTATTAAGACCCATGCAGGTTTCAAAGCTGGGAACTATTACAGAGGGAGACATGTCTAAGAAAGCCCGAATGAGGGAAGACAGAGGGAAGGGGAGCAATCTGACATCAAGGAAATGGCTGATGCTGGATGCAGGATGCACGCTACACGAGCAGCACGCACAAGTCCTCTTAAAAACTCATCCAGAGCCATGGCAGTCCCCCTGGAGCATAACTGCACAAAAAGTTCTGTGATATATTAGAGCAGCACTGATGAGTAGGATATAGGCTGTCACAAGATTCTCTTCCAGAGCAAAAAGGTTTATTTTTACAAACCACTGAACACAAAATTACATGATAAACAGCATAAATAGCAACTGTGCGAGAGCTGAACATTTATAGCTAAAATTGAACACGTTTCAAACAAATTAAACAAATTACTTTAGAGTAGTCAACCCATTTAAGCTGATTACACTAATGAGGATCTACCCTTCTCTTAATTTTCAAATCAGAATAAAATCCTAGCTGAAACAGAAGCTTTGCCATTAACATCGACTGGGCCAACAACTCATCTGCTAACCTCTTCAAACACACCCCATGGCAGCAGGTTTCACTCCACTTTAAGTAAAACAATTAGCACACGTTGCTTCTCCTTAGCATGTCTGAGTGCAATTGGAACAACCCCTAACCAATAGTGGATGAGATTAAGCTGAATGCACTCACTCCTTGAAGTTGGTAGCAGGAACTTTGCCGTGCCCATGACAACACGCTGATGAAAATTTTGGAGTACTCTCAAAGCTGAAGCTGCACTGATTTTGTGCTCGATTTCCATGCACAGGTTCTGAGATGCACGTGACTGCAGATCAGGTTGACCTTGGGGATGCAGCTGAAAACCAGTCCCTCAAACAGGCTCTCACGTGGACAGCCCCTAACTGGATCCGCAGTGACAGCTCTGAGTAATGTGACAGCGTACAGTGAAATACATGTTGTGTATATACACAGCTTTCTGCTAAGACCACTTTGGACTACTGATATTTGAAATAAAAAGGTCCAAACTCATCTAGTGGCCATCCTCTCCCTTCTGCCAGCCTCCAAAATTCCTTACCAGAGAGAAACAGGGAACTTTTTTGCTGTGCAGGTTTCAAAGCCCAGCTAAAAGCCATAAACTAACTAACCATCGAGAATAAGGCATGGCTTTTGGATGAAAACAACTTGAACCTTCCAAGCTTTCAGTAATGAGCAGGCTGCACTGAAAGCTCCTTAGAGCCTAACGCCCTTCAAGCTTTCATTTCATTTCATTTTCTCTCAAAATCACTTTTTTCCAGTACGGTTATTTAGAAAAATCAGCTGCATGTTCGTTGTGGTTCACTCTGGGTTCAAATGATTAAGAGTAAATCTGTAGCTGAACTGAGAACAGGCAGGCTTTTAATCCAAACTGCTGCAGTGGGGAATCATTAACAGCAAGGGCTGAAAGACACCCATGTCTGGGAGCCCAGGGAAAGGAGATCAACATACTGCTCTAAAAATGCCCTGTTTTTTAACCTGGTCATACCCAATTCAGCTGAATGACTGCAGTAGTCCAGGTTTAGCCCAAGAGCCCTGCACTGTACAAGTCTTCCAGAAGGACACAGCCCTATGAGTCTTCTTATGCAGATGTTACTACATTCCCTAAAAGCCGCTATTGATTGTGTAATGCCATTTCTTTGCTGGAAGGTCCAGATCCAGGGCTGCATGGCACTGCATTAAGAACCAGTTTGTAGAACTAGTGAAACCTTTCACTGACAAGTGAAACTGAACCATTCCAACCAAAGAGCCTGAGTGATGAGGACAACCCAGTCACCTCCAAGATCCCACCAGTCAGATCCAGACGTGAAGAGCATCTTCCACTCAAGACGAGTCCTTAGAAGAAGTAATGAGGAGCTTGATCCACCACCAGTTGTCACCAGGCACTGAACACAAGCTCAACCAAGTGCTCTTCACCTCTTCAGGAAATTTAAAATGCTGTGTTTCAATTAAGCTTTTTGTTTTGCCAGTGTCCTCCATGCTCCTGAGGTACATCCTTACAGAGAAGAGTTTGGACATGGAGAGCGCTCCCCTCCTGCTGTCCTGATGGAGATCACAGAGGTGACCATCCTTGCTGGGTAATCAGTTTTGTGTGCCTCCTCACAGCTCAGCTGGCCTTGGTGCTGGCACTCTCTGCTCTCAGCCCCATTGATTCTGGACATCTCCGTACCACAGAGCTCCAGCCACTCGCGCTGCTCCAGATGGCAGCTCAGCAGCCCTTCCACATCATCATAACAAGCTCCTCTTATCCTTGCAGCTCCCAACAAGGATGTTGTGCCATTTCCTCTGACTGCTGCCAGACATTCAGCTCTCTGTCACCAGAATTCTGCAACATCTTTTTCCTGCTTCAGCTGCACTGTGGATCATCTCTTTTCTAGCAAATGCTAAGTGCTTTCATGTTACTGCCCAGCAGGACTCACTGCTTCACTGCAGCAAAGAGCCCATCAGCATCCGCAGAGACTCTGGGGAAAAAAGCAAGAAGAAGCACCCCAAATTCCCTTCCCCTGATGCTCGCCCAGCAGCTGAGCTTTGGAGGGGAGGAGATGCCAGCCTGCACACAGCTGTGTGCCTGCAGACAGGGCTACTTCATCTTCAGCATGTCTACACGCAGACTTCAAGACTCCAAATTCATTCCAGAATGCGAGCAGATTTTGTGCCTTCTCTCAGGCCATACAGGATATATTGAACCCCTGCTGTGTTGCGAGTAGCTTGTGTCTGCATCTACCAAAAAAAAAAAAGGTATGGGAAAAGGAACAGAAGAAAAACAGACGTAGTGAGGACAGAAGGAAGAACATATTTGTTCTCGCTGCTGGTAAAAATCCAAATGATTTTACTTCAGTTACAGAAAAACAATTTTCCCCAATTGTTGTGTTATCAAAAGGGGTGGCATTTCATTCTCTTGAAGTTGCACAAGCTGGTTTCCTGATAACATGGCTGGACTCCATTGGACAACTCTTCACACAGATGAAGAAAGAAGCAATTTCAGGATGCCCAGAGGATGCCCGCATTTGCATTCACAAAAACCAAATCCAGCTGCACAGGTTTTGGGAAACTGATTTCTGTATTTCATCTCTTTCATTCTAGTCTCTGCATGTCTGCTGCATTCGAGGTTGGTAAAGCCTGTGCACATTCTGCTGTTCCAGCACTGGGTGCAGCTGGCACACAAGGCACCAGCTTAGCAGGAGAATGCAAACACTGCTGAACATTAGAACAGTTATTTTAAACCACCTCCAAAAGTTCCATCTGAAGTTAATGATCTGCCTTTTCCCACGTACCTGCGACACAGGGACACAGATGGGAGAATACATCAAAAGGCTTAACACGGTGTAATTATTCCACTAACATCATGGTCCTGTCTGCTTTGCTTTTGTGCTTTGTGTACTCAGCAGTGGCTGTGTCTCTGCTGCAAGGCGTGGGAAGCTGCAGTACCACAGCTTTTGAACTCTGTGCAGGTTAAGTGCAGGGTCACAGCAGCCCACTGATGGCAATGGGATTTGCACAGAAAGCTCTCGTGCAATTAAAACACAGCCACGGTGTGAGGCAGCTTCACGAGCTGCTCTGAAGCTCCTGTACAGCAGGAACAGGTCACAGCCATCAAAATGAGCAGCTCCTGAAAGGGAATTAAAGCAGCAGGTTTGGGGTCCTTCATTTTTTAAGAGAAATGAGGATGACTGAGGGTATTTTATGTGAATATGCTTTACTATGCCACACGTATAACCTACAGGATACTTAAGGAAAACTAACAGCGCTTCTAGGCTGCAAGAGAACACCCAGATGCACACAAATCTGACATCAGAAGCACTGGCAGAAGATGCTGCTTGACCCCAGAAAACTGCTAAGAAAGCAGCAATAATGAAAGCCACGTGCTGAACCACTTCTCTACCATGCGAAGGAACACTTTGATTCGACTGCACCAACAGCCAGGTGGCCACTGCCCCTCATCAGCTCATCTGCCTTGCTGACTCCTGGCAGCACCGATGCCCAGCCTATCCATGTGCCACTGATCTACTGCGGGAATTCAGTGGCACTTGAAGCTTACAGCGTGCTGGCCAGCTGCAAAATGAAGTGACACTGCTGTTGCTTCACAATGGGAACATAGGAGAAATTTGATAGCTGACGTAACAGCTCAGCTACGGCCCACATCTCTGTGCAGAGACCAAGAGGTGCCCCAGCCCCATTGCTACAGCAACACACTGCCTTGTGCAAGGAGTGGCAGCAGCTGATCCAACTGCATTTGCTTCTTTGATGACAAATCAGAGTGCCTAATTTATTTGGATAAAGCCTGTCAGGCACACAGCCCCAGCTTCAAGTGACCAGGAGATAAACCAGACCTGAGCCATGCAGACCTGCCCACACCGATGCTGCATCAGAGCTGCTTTATCACAGGGCCCAACACAATGCCTGCTAAAAACCCATGAGATCACCATTGCCTCCTGCAGAACCGTCAAACTAGTAGGTGATGGATGCTGAGTCAAACACGTGTGCTGTCCACAGCAACTCAGGAGGCTGGCATTCATCAGCCCTACTACACAAACCGTCAGAGCATTTGAAGGATTTGTCAGCTCTGTAGGTAATTGTTACCCACACAGTTCTTGCAGCCTGACGGAAACCTCCCATCCTCTTCTATTACAGAAGAATGTCCTGGAAAACAAAGTCCAGATGCTTTATGGGACCATCAGCCTCCCCCAGGGACAGCCCATGCTGAGCAGCACTACTCCATCCCACATGGATGCAGTGGCTCATCTCCTCGAGACAGGAGGAAGAGGAGGGCATTTTGAACAGCAAGCAGGGCAGAGCTTAGAGAATACAAACCACACCTATCAACTATCAGCTGTTCTGAGAGGCAGGCAGCCCCCTACCCTATGTACCCCATGCTTACCTGCATGCAACCCCCCTGGCACAGCTCTCTCTTTCAGAGGGACTCTGGCTGCCCTGCCACATGCAGAGGATGCTCCTGGGGCTTTGTGACTGCTGCCACAAATACCAGAAGAGCAGGAGACAGAAGACGACTTCTTGAAATATAAAAAGGAAACTGCCCTCATCTCATATTCAAATATTAATGGGCCTTGCTTTATAGCATCTGATAGCTTCCAATTGACAAAGCCTAAATTTAGCCCAAGGAAGTCTTCTGATGTTAAAAGAGCTGTTGAAGTGTGCATGCTCAGTAAGCCCTTCCAAGCAAGGAACCACCACACTTTGAGATAGTGAAACATTGCCCCTCATTGCTCCGCAGCAAGCCTATTTCAAAGCAGCACTGTGCTTCATTTTGTAAATCACAAGTTCTGAACTCACAGACCCCACAAGCTCCACATCTCATCAGATGACACACAAATACTTGGAGCTTTTGATCACCATTCTTCAAGGGCACAGATAACTCTGCTAAGACCTCCTATGTGTTGCAATTTTGTTCCAAAAAATCATTTTTTTAATTGAACGAAACCTTACCTGTCACCACTCCTTGCTGAGGCACCTCAGACCTATCTTCAGTAGCAAGTTTCTTCACAACACCTTGCAAGATTTGAGAATGAAGGTAAAGAGTTTTTTCTTGCCGTTACAAAATGAACCGACAGCTTAAAAGGAACGCGAGCGCCTGTGCCAGGGATTGAAGCAGGGAACTGTTCAAACATGGGATTGGGATCCAAAGAAGCAAGTAACTTTTGGTGCAGATGGATGCCAATTTGGTATTACCAGGCAATCTTGCATTAGGCCTCACTTACACAGCCCCGCACTGCTGCAGCTCCTGTGGGGAAAAGCGTTGCAGGCAGGGAGTTCCCCACAAAGCAGCAGGCATGGCAGCACGCTCCTCCACAGCACCTTGTTTACCCCCATCTGCACAACAAGTCTTGCTGTAATGACCCCTGCCTAATTGCTGCTGAATGGCAGCGTTGTGAAACCGGCATGGAAAGAATTTCTCTCCCGAGACTGGCACATACTGAGCGTGCAGCAGGTCATGGGCAGCACAAGAGCAACATGGGAAGAGAGAAATGCGCTCAATGTAGGCAGTCCTGAAGAGCAACTTAGGATGCAGAACAGAGCAGCAGACAGCTACATTGAAAAATATACATGCAAATATTGACTGAAATATATAAAAGGCTCAGTTATTTACACCACCTTCATTTTTCTTGATCCCGCTTCCTGACAAGTAAACAGACTGCTTCACTCCTGCAAGTTGTGCAACAGAAAGAGGTCCAAAAGTAAACACACAGACTCAGTATTTCATTAGAGGTGAACTTGTTTACAGAGCAAGAACTACAACAAAACTACAGAACCCTTCCACGTTCTATATGTACCAGCACTTCCCTCCCTGGCTCAGTATATTCTGCTGTGACTCATGCGCTGCGTGGGCTGGGAACACAGCAGAGATGTTCTCTGTTTCCTGGGATTCTCCTGTGTGTGACTCCTCTCCAACGCAGTGCTGTGGAGCCGATCGTGCGCGATCCCCCCGGCCATCAGCGGCACCCACTGCCGGGAGCAGCACGGCTGTTGTGTGAAAGCAGGAGCGCGTGCTGCAATGAATCACATGTGCCAGGGTGGGACTGCGAGGGCGTGGGGATGGCGTGACTCATCTGCCAGCTGAGAGGGAGCGCAGTTACTGCTGAAGCAAGCACCGTGCCTCCCTGCGCACCGCGCGCAGGCAGAAGCTGTCACTATGCAGGAACTGGGGGCAGAAGGAACCAGCCAAACGTGGGGCTTGTGGGGCAGGCGCAGCTCACATCCCTGGTCAGCACATGGTGCCACAGATGCTCTGAGGAAAGCTCAGCCCTGTACCTCTGCTGGTCACTGCTGGCAGGCAGTACTTCCTGGCCTCGGTGAATTATTCAGTTGTGTAGAAGTAAGAGATCAAAAAGCGGTTTCCTGAGTGCTTGAAGATGTTTTTCAGCCACGATCACATCCTCAGAGAGAGGAATGGGACTAAGAGCAATAGAGGAAGGTCACGCAGCAGCAGGCTCCCCACCCCCAAGGAAAGCTGGCTGCACAAGCACACCAGGCTTTAGGGAAACAGTAGCTCAGGCTTCGCGATGATACATCCATGCGCATATCCTCAATGACTTCTGCCCCAACTACTCAGCACAGCAAGGTTTAAAGGAGGAGATAAATCTTGTTCCCCTCCAACCAGCAGAGCTGGACAGCAACAAAGCTTTTGGACAATGCTTGCCTCAAGGGCTGAGTCTTTGGCTTCCATTTCAGGTGAGCTGCACTGCAAACAGTGGCAGCAGGATCAGGAGAAGCCTCAGCTCCGTGGCTGCACAGGAACACAGCAGAGCTTCAGACACCTCTGCAGCACATCGAGCTACGTGGAACAGCTTCGAGCTGTGCCTCCAGGAGAAATACAGATGTTCCAGACTCCCCCCGATCTATAACTCCATCTAAAGTAATGAGTGGTATTTAAAAATGTCCTAAGACATGTCTACATCCACTGTATTAGCCCCTCAGCTCCCAGCAACTTAACTACAGCAGGAAACATAGCAGTGTTTTAACTTTTCAAATTCAAAGCACATTTAAAGCGCTTTCTAGCAGTGATGAGATCAGGAGGATCCACTTTCCAATACGACAGGCTTGAGCAGTGCCACACACCCCATCACCATCCCAGATCGTGATCAGAGCAGTCAGTAAACAGGAGAGTCCAGTATCTCCACACCCAGCTGGCTGGGACTGACAGCAGATGCAAAGGAGGAACTGCTGCAGATTGCTGCCAAAATCCAAGTGATGGGACAGGCAGAGATACAAACATGGCCACGTTCTCCTGCTGTAATATCCACATTACACGTAGGAAAGAACAGCTCATTCAAAAGACTGAAGACTGAGGAAGACTGGGAAATATAGGCACTATTTTGTTGATTAAAAAAACAAGAGTTCCCAGTAAAAATTTTGGAGAAATTAGTCTCCCCAGTAAGTCTGTAGGAGTTTAGCCTGAAGGAAAGGTGAGAATGCGGAATTCATCTGAAATAGGACAACTGAAAAGAATCCTGGGATGCTGCTGTGTGAGCAGGGGGCAGCTGGAGCAAAGCAAATGCTTTGTCCAGAGAGCTGTGACAATCACATCCCCAGAGGTGCCCAAGGCCACAATAGGGGCCCTGTGCAGCCTGAGCTGGTGGAGGCAGCCAGCCCAGGGCAGTGCTGGGGGGCTTCAAGGTCCCTTCCAACCCAACTCAGTCTGGGATTCTATAATATGATTCTTTCATGCCTCCTGGTAAAAAGTCCAGGAAATGCAACCATCTTAAGGAGCTCAGAGCTGGATCTATTTGACCATGGTGAAAGTAGCCCCGTTTTCTTTGCCAACACCAGCTTTCTCCACCCCAGTACTTACAGAGAATCAGACACTAACATCAGCCTGCAAGGAGATGATGCTCCTCCATGCATCATCTTACAAGTAGAAGGGCCTGATTATTCTAATTTTCTGTGAATTGTAAGAAACCACTCTATAAATTTAAGGACAAAAATTACTGATCCCTACAGACATAGCAGAGGTGACAGGAGACATAGCAGCACCCTGAGCTCACCTTGCGCCTGAGGTATGGAAGAAGCAGACCTCGCTGGCTGTACCAGAGCTGAATTCTGGGAATACTCATCATGCTTGGATGTACATGAACAGCTGTGCCATTCGCATTAATTCACAGGTAGCTGCTATCCAGCAAGAAAAAAATAAAATCAGGGCTGACAAAGGCATCCTTGGCAGCAGCGGCAGGAGACATGCAGCAGGCGGCCCCAACCAGAGGCTGGGCAGCAGGATGTCCATGCACATTCATCTGCAGTGTACAACAAAGAACCACCCTGAAAGAGTTTAGTGTAGGACACCAGCTTCTTGCAGGATTGATGGCAGAGTAACCAGCAAGTTTCAACAGAAACTATTACAACTGCTCTGAGACAGGTCAGCAAACAGATCATATCCTAGACTACCAAAAACCGAAATGAATTCCTGAGTCACCATACAGACTGACCACCCGGACCTGGACTCCACGCCTGCGGGTTTTTTGTTGGCTTGTTTGTTGTTTTTTCCCTTGTTTCACTGCCTACATTAAGGTATAGCAGTCATACACTATTTTAGGCTATTAAATATTTAATTCCACAGTGAGACAGAAGAAACAAGCAGATGGTCTCTGTGCAGCAGGTCCCTGCCTCTTCATTCAGGGGCAGGAAAGTTAACAGAATAACCAGTAAGAACACATCTTTATTTTCATGTAAACCCTGGTGCTGTGCCAAAAGATAGAAAAAGAGATGAGGTCAAACAGAGCAGCTCTTGGGTACTGGCTACCTCTGCATCCCCACTGGTAAATCAGCTTCTTGTGAACACATCTAATTATATACACTGGAGATGAACTATATCGTTATAGACACTCTACAAGAATGTTCCAATCTGATCCGCTGCAAGCTGATCCCTTCCAAACTAACTTCTATGATTTAGCAGTAATACACTTCAGAAGAGTTGAAACTTTTGAAGCAAGGACCTTTACAGGGAGTGTGGCATTAAAAGCATTGCCGAGATCAATCCAACTATTTCTCTAAAGTCAGCACATATGCAGCACCAGCTTGTTTTTGCAGAAGATCTTCTCTGAATTCTCAACTTGGTGTACAGGCATCAAGAGAAGACTTCATGATCCTGGCAGTCTGGCTCCACTAAAATTTGTTTTGTTAAGCTTCCAGATTTTGTGGAGACAGAGATACGGTTCACATCCTCCACCCTGAACTCCTGGCCTATTTGCATCTGTTTCAGCAAAACACAAGAGCTTCTAATGGCATCCAACAGGTTGGCAGAGCAGAGTTTCTGATCCTGTGGGACCACAGAGGTAGAAACAGAAGTCATGTCCTTCAGGAGCTCTCCTAGCAAACTCTTGACAATAATAACAAAACTTGAGATGGCAGTTATCCCCCCATGGAATGATGAGAAGAACAGATCCTAAAGGCAAGATTTCCACGTCTCTTCCACCAGCATGCAAAGGATCAGGCAAGGCAGAAATCTGGGTGAATGCTGTAGAATGAAGGTTTAAATTCATAGGATAGTTCATCTCCTGTCAAGCAGGAGAAAACAACGGTAAAACAAACAAAACACCTTCATGTAACCACAGTAAAGCCCCCAACATTCCATTGGTTTACAAATTTCTCAGTAATATCTTTAAAGAGAGGTAGAAAGCTGGCAAGTGTAGAAAAAGCATATTGGGATTTGAGCCCATCAAGACAGTCATTCACTGGGGTATACTGATGCAAGCATCAACAAAACTCAACCAGGGAAGGAAAGGCGGAGTTAAATGTCTCACCATGAGAACCTATGTTTGACATACTTACAAAGGCCACAGCAGAAATGCACTAAGTCTCAAAAGCACAGGGAACTGGAAGTTAAATGCCGATGGCATTAACCTATCAAATTTGTGTGCAATAGGATGCAAATACCAGAATACAAAGTACACAGACAAGAGCACTGTATTTCAGTGGATAAGTTCTGTTAAAAAAAAAAACAACAACAAAAAAACCAAAACAACATCATTTCAGTATTTCCAATAGTGATAGCTCACGTTGCTCCTATTACCAGAATTTGCATGCTAAAGGAGAAAAAAAGTCATTAAAGGTGCAATAGCATCTCAGCCACCAAAGGACAAAATTCAGGAAACTAATTAGAAGAACTAACTGCAACAAGCAAAATAAAACTGCATGACGACTGCTCAGATCCCATGTAGCATGAACTCAGAGCAAATCTTTCACTTTCTTCAATTTGGTATTTTGTTGGCGGTATGAGAGCACATCCCCTGCAAGAGGAAGCTGTGCCATCCAGGCAAAACGGCACAAAAAATCAGGAGTGTAAGAAAAACAACAGTCCTCACTAACACAATAATCATTTTACTAATAAGAGATTCTAGGTCTCATTGATTGTCCAATTATTACCGTGTTATTCTGATCAAAACTTTTCCAAAAGCATATGTGGGAATAAAATAATTTGCCTCAATCCCACAGAACCACAGGTGTTGGAAGGGATCTCAAGAGATCATTGAGTCCAACCTCCTGCTAAAGCAGCTCCCTACAGCAGGTCACACAGGTCGGTGTCCAGGTGGATCTTGGAGACCACAGGACACTCCACCACTTCCCTGGGCAGCCTGTTCCAGTGCTCCGCCACCCTTACCATAAAGAAGTTCTTCTGCATGTTAGTGCAGAACTTCCTGCGTTCAGGCTCTAGGCCGTTGCTCCTTGTCCTGTCACTGCACACAACCAAGAAGAGCCTGGCCTCACCCATTTGCCTCCCACCTCCCTTCAAGTATTTACAAACATTTATCAGATTCCCTCTCGGTCTTCTTTCCCCCATGCTAAAGAGACCCAGGTCATTCCGCCTTTCCTCATTAGGGAGATGCTCCAGGCCCTTCATCATCAGGAAATCAGGAAATTCTTGTCAGAGATGCACAACACATGTGATGGTAATATTTGACTGCCTAAAGAAATTACAAACCTTCTATACGCTTAAGGCAGGCTTACTTACCTGCACTTCCAAGCTGTTTGTAAAATCTGTATTCTAAATGGAGTTGTGGTGCACGTGATTTTATTGGTTCCTAAAAGAGAAGAAAAAAATGCCACCTGAAATGTTTTGACTGAAAAAATTACTTAAAGTTCTGTGACCATAAAGACTGCTTCACATTTCAAGATAAAACGCCTCAGAAGTCTAACAATAAACTTCATCATTAGACATCATTTAAATAAATAAAGAACAGAAAGTAAAAAAGGAAGACTTGCAGTATGCACTCTGGATGAACTTAGCTGGAAGAGAAATAACTTCCTCGTTAAAGAGAAACCAAAAACAGAGCTCATTCATGGAAGTGAAATTCAAAACTAGTCCATCAGAGCTGCTGATCCCTGCAGGACACCGAGCAGGCAGGACAGAGGAAGGAAAGCCATGGCTGAGAAAGGTTAAACCACAAGTTGAGCCTGTGGACTTATGTTTGCCCACAGCGCTGTTGGTCACTAGCCTGTATTTCTGTGAAACACTGAGTCATATACAGCGCTTGGAGTCAGACTGCAGTTGCATAAATGTATAACACAGCAGCAAGCTCAGCACAGATCTGACAGAAACACAGGAGCAAGGCTCTTCCTTCACTAGCAGGTGCCATTCAAACATTTTAAAGCACTTCAAGAATATTCTATTTTTACACACAGGATAAAAAATGGATAAGCCTGCAATGCACCCAAACCAGTACATTTATCAACTGCCACTTCATGCACAAAACTTAATGCCTACGATCTATAATGCATTAACATGCACAATTACAGAGCTTCTAAAAATATGAGCTTAACACGGAGAGGATTAAGAGACTTGAGTAATTACATTTTCCATAAAACTGCACCTGGGGTAGCCAATGGTGCGGACTGTCTCCTGCCCAGACAATGAAGTTAACACCAGCCTCAGCTTATGTTGTTGTTCTCTTCTGTAGGAGAAGATAAACACTGCATGCACAAACCACATGACATTCATCCAGTGGCACCAGAACTAGTCTGACTCTCAAACACTTGCAGAAAAGCCCTAAAGCGCTGTTACACATCAGCTCCAGTGAGTTACAGGAGGATGTTCAATGGAATCAAGAGCTTGTGCTGGCACCTTCAGCACGCTCAATTGGCTCTTCAGCTTGCACAGGAGACTTGAAGCTTCAGCAGATCCCTGTCTTGTTTCATTGTAAGATTAATGCCCACGTTCGCAATAAATTTCACCTTAAAGACCTATCTTCAAGTCAAAGAACCATTTTTGTACAGGAATTCAGCCAAGAGGCCCTCCAGCCAAGCTGTTCAGCACTTGTTCAAGTTATCCCCTCTGTAGCCAGCAAGGGGAACATCACTCCTGACTGCTTCTTGACTATGCCATTTACAAGGCTCAGCAGTGCAACAGGGCTAACTACTTAAAAAACACTCCAAAAACCTTCACTGAAGGCAAATACAAAGAAACACAAAGCCCATTTGCTACACAAGCCACAGTTAAATGAAGGTAACTGCCAACGCCAGTTTAAGACTTCAGAGACCTCCACAGCAAAGGGATTTAGGGCGACAGGAACTCAAGTCTATTCAGTGAACAGTTCATTTGATCCAGCAGGCAGAGGGACTAATGTGTGAGGACGTGAGGCTGCTTGTGACAAGCAGGACAAGACATGCCGAGCCTCTCTGCATCAGGAGCAGCTCTGGACACTCGCCTGCCATGGCAGCTTCCAAGCAGATCGCAGCAGAGCAGATGGTTGTCCTGCAGGCCAAGGGCTTAGGGGTGCTGGCAGATGCTGCATTTGAGCTGAAAAGCAGGGAATTGCTGCTGCCCAGCATATAAAACCCACAGCTCAAACTGACAGGCAGCAGCAGCAGCTTGATAGAAACTCCTGCCACATGCAAGTCAGCATTAAAAGCCCTCAATAGTTTAAGCCAACGAACACAGCTAATGCATGTCAGCTCCAAAAGACCTCCAGCTGAGAGCAGGAGCTGCATGGGGACCCTATGGTGTCAGAGGACAGGCAGTGTTCCCCACTCACCGAGACGCAGCACACCTCAGAAATCCACACCCCAAAGACAAACCAACAGAGGTTAGCACAGAATGTCACAGCATTTTCTGATCAACTCTTTGGCATCTGCAGCATAATTCTCTAATTTGCCCTCCATTCATCTTCAACAAGAGGAACAAAATGCTGAGACAGCAGGGCTGTAGTGTAGGAGAATCTCAAAGAGCTAAAAGGATTTGAACTAGAGTTTTGAGTTGGAAAAAAGTAGGAAATGTTGCCTTTAAGCGCAGCAAACTCGGACACTAGTCCGCAGATT
Organism: Phasianus colchicus; assembly: GCF_987193195.1. Classification (NCBI taxonomy): domain Eukaryota; kingdom Metazoa; phylum Chordata; class Aves; order Galliformes; family Phasianidae; genus Phasianus; species Phasianus colchicus. The sequence continues at coordinate 1,557,785 of NC_143447.1, read as the reverse complement.
ACCTGAAGGATAAAGAATATCTTTGGAAATTTAGCAAGTTGCTACAAAAAAATTAAAAACAAGAAGAAAAATGCAGGTATTCCCAAGGGAAGAAAGCAAAACTATTTACAATAGTTCTTAGTTTCAAGCTTCCCTGTCTTTTCCGCTCCCCAAGAAGATTACATGATTTAATCTATCTTGGTAAACACTACATAATTTAGAAAAGCATTTGAAAAGCTGGAAGATTTCTTTTGTTCAAGTCTCAGAAAGGCACACAGACAACAGCACTAAGTCAATTTGTTCATTAATTCCTTGCATCACATTATCTGGAGCTGAAGTAGGGCTGTCTCAAAGCTCTGTCTGTTGAAAGAAGCACTTCTTCCTTTTGTATCTTTGAAAGCAAAATCAAATTAGAAGCATTATCGATTCAGTGACACAGCCAGTCTGCTCATACAAGTGCATTTTCTGTTGTCAAATCTGCCCACAAAGAAAGCTACACAACAAGGCCGGCCCTTTCTCCTGGTCTGGCTCCATCTGCAAACACATCCCGCAGCTGTTATTTAGTTATTTTAGGGAATATCTTCTCATATTTACCAACATGCCTCAAAACAAGTCCCTCCTGTAACGTGCTAATTATTTTTCCATCTACTCTGCACCATACAAAGAGAACACCAGAGATGTAAGATCTGCGGCATCTGAACATGAATCAGAATTAATGCACCAAGTCCATTCTTGATCTTCTGTAATGCGAATGACTCCTGACATTTTGCCAGACATGGGTTGGGAAAACAGGCACGCTTGCTGCTCATGTCAAATCAGCATTACAACTTTAACTTCAAATTCTAGGGTTTGGATCTGTGATTAAAGAGCATAGAGATGAGAAAAGAGCACTGGGTATTTTCAGCAAAACCCCAAGAAACTAATGAAAGTTTTAGTTTACAGCCCGAAAAAGTTAAGGCACTGACTCCTGGGGTGATTTTAGAAATCTGGCAGAGAGTTAGAGAGCTTCCCCATGCCCAGGACTCCTGCTAACAAAGGTTGTGGCTCCATATCCTTGGATGTCAGAGTCCGTGAGGGGGAAGGCCTGACCTTGGCTGGATTGGAGTTCGCTTTGCTTGTTGCATCCACATGGTCACAACCTGAAGAATCAGTGGGAGCCCTGAGCAGAACAGCTCAGCCCTGGGGGCTTGGGAGGGGTGACAGACCTCCGCCAGGGCTGCCCCCTCAGGAAGGAGGTGATCACAGCTTCCAACAGACCAGAAACACAGCAGGAGAAGGGCTGGCAGCTCTCCTCTTCCAGAGCTCTGCAAGAACTTCTCTGTTCACATCTGTTCACCCGACTGAGATTGAGAGCGCCAAGTGGGGAAGCTGCTTTTTCCTCTCAGTTTGTAGCACTAGGTACAATGCATTTCAAAACATCCAAAGCTTCCACTTACCAGTTTGATCGCTACATATTCATTGGTGTAGAGATTTTTGCCTGTGAAGAAAGAAAGAAATCTTTTAGTTGCAGAATCGAGACAACAGTGAGGAGTGCCATCGGCTGCAGAAATCTGGCTTGTCTCAACTACCCTCACAAATTCAAATTCATGCCTCCAACACAGTGCAAATCTCAAAAGCAGGGCAGGCACTACCTTTTATTCAGCATTAGGTAACTGTGTTTTACAGAAGCACATCTGTTCAGTACATTCGAGGAGACATCCCAGGCATATTTATTCTCTGCATTATTGTTAAAAAAAAAAAAATAGGGAAAAAGAGTTGATTCTGCTGGACAATGAGCAACTTCATGCTGTGATCTATAGGGAGTTTCACCAGCGTAATTGTGCGACGTATCAAAGAGACTGCTACAAGGAGGCAAAGAAAACAACTTGTGTACCAACAGAGCTTTCATTTCTCCCTCTACAAACAGGCAGGCAGTGTATGCAAAACGCCTTCTTCGGGGCAGCAGCACAAAGGCAGTCCTCCTAACGGAATAATGCCCTCAGCTGCAGCATGGGAGCAGCAAAACACACGGCTGCTCCCAGGGGGTAACACAGCACTGAGAACAAAAGTCACTCCTGAGACCTTCTGCTTAGTCTGACACCAGCCCTGGTGAGGAGGAATGCCAAGCACTAGGATGGATCTGATGGATCTAACCACACAAGCACGCTGCCTTACCCTCACCCTTGCAACACTTTTTTTGTTGTTGTTTGAAGGAGACCCCACCATTTCTTTAGATCTGTCATTGAAAGCTATTACGTGCAGGCTGGTGAAAGTTGGCTTTGCAGTTGCGTGGGGGACGTGCAAACACTGGGAGGTGGCACAGCTTGGAGGATCCCGGGGACAGAACCAGCAGACAAGCAGGTGGCAGGATAAAGGGCAGCACCTTCCCAGATGATAAGGGCTCTGGTCTGATGCTACCCAAGGGCTAGCAGGGGGAAATCTGCTAAGGCATTAAGAGAAGGCAGCCTAAATACACTTGGTTATCTGCTCCCTGCTAGCAACCAGAAATGAGTCACATCAGCAGCTCCAGCTGTAGCTCGCCCACAGACAATTCTCCCTCCCCCCGTCCCAGGGGATTGAACTCACACTGAGAAGCACAGTTTGAGGATGCTGGGCCATAACAGGGGAAGCTCCAGCCCAAGTCAATGAGAAAGTCATGTGCTTTAAACTGCAAGACTGTTTTGATAACGCCATTCCCAGCTAATGCAATCGAGATGATCCAACTAACTTTTGTGGTAACAAAAGCCCCTCAGGTTCAGGCAAAGCTTTTGATGGGGCAGCAATAAAGTCCATGCCTCAGTTTTGAGCCGTTCCAGAGCCAACGAAGATCTACACATCTTAATGAGGAACGATTCGTTAAGTCACCGGCGCTCACACAGGAAGCCTTGCAGTGCGCGTTTCCCAAGCAAAAAATGGCTCAGCGTAGATCCTACCTCTAAGCTTCTCTTACCTACTTCCACTACTGAGATGCTGGATTCCAGGCTGGTTGTGGCTCTGGGCAGCCTGGTCTGGAGCTGGCAACCCTGCACATAGCAGGGGGGTTAAAACTAGATAATCACTGTGGTCCTTTTCAACCCAAGCCATTCTATGATGAACTTTGGCCAACCCATGCACATCTCAGACCAACCACTGACTTCAGAACACTATGTAACTTCTCCAGGAACGACCCTTCTCTTTGGTGCAGTAGCTTATTGAGGGTTCAGTTGTTAAGTAAATACAGATGTGATAGCCTATGCACTGAACCTGCCTATGGGCTGTAAAACCTCAGAGGTTTTTCCAGTGAAGACGGCAAAAATCCACTTGGTTACTCTGTGAGTCAGTCTGAAGAGGTCAGCCCCAGAGCCTGTGCAGCCTGTCCAAGCCATAGGATAACATCATTTCAGCTCACTTTGGTCCAGGTGCTAATGTTTGTGAACATCTCCTCATTTCAGCCTGCCATCCCACTGCTCTGCTCCCATGTGACAAACAGCTTCAAAAAAGTAATATCCCCGGGGCTATCTCTATTTGCAGCATGAGATCAACCCTGAGCAGCTAACCTGACACTCACAGAACAGCTTCCCTCCCCCAAATCAAGCAAAAAGAAGAGGGCATGTCATTCATCTTTGCAGGACAAAGCTGTTATCAGAGACTTGTTTGCTCATATTGCAGAAAAACTGCTTCTCCTTTCCCACAACACAACCCAGCAATAATTATCATCACATCTATGTGATAGGAAGATCCAATAATTAAAGAGGAGTTCTTAAAGCAATAGTGGCTGCAAAAAGTAGTTAGTTTTATAAAATGAGAGCTTCTACACAGACTTCACGCCTAATTGCCATTATCTGCATCTATTTGTGTCTGTTACCCAAACGCAGCTGCTACAGCACACTTGGTTAATGCATATCAACAAAACAGTGCACCAAAAATACCTCTACCCCCAATGAAAACCAACAAAACAAGGAGCACTTGATTAACAGGTGTTGCTTTTTCCCTGGTTGAAACTGAATTTCTGTGTAAACTGATGTTTTCAGAAGTGAAATCTCTTGTATGAAGTCTTTTGTTTTCAAACAGTCAGAAATTCAATGCCTCCTGGAAAAAAATACAGCAAAAAAGAACTGCAAAGATGAAAAATCAGAATTTGGGCTCCAGCTGAACAAAAGCAGGAAGCATTTACCTGGGGGATCCTATAAAGCTGTTGAGTCCCAGTGCTGTTTGGATTACAAAGCAATTCTACTGCTCTTCCCATAGGGACATTTACTATTGGGAGTTCGTTGGAAATGCAACACAGCTATGCAAGCTATGTTACTATAAGGATACAGACTGCACTACCATCTGCTGACTGCACTACCTTCTGCTGCCAGCAATGCTCATTCACATTCAGGAAGTTGGGAAGTTCTGTCCCTCCTACCATTTCTTTCTGCCTTTGGAGCACCATCTCTGCTCTTGTAAATCAATAAAACCGATGCAGCACTGAAACCAAGACTACCCATTTACCAAGGCAGATCATAAATTAGTTAATCTTCATCCTGGAAAACAAGGGAAAGGCGACCGATGTCATTTACCTGGACTTGAGCAAGGCCTTTGACATGGTCCCCCACCACATCCTTCTCTCCAAACTGGAGGGATGTGGATTTGATGGGTGGACCACTCAATGGATAAGAAACTGGTTGAAAGGCCGCAGACAGAGGGTGGTCATCAATGGCTCTATGTCCAGGTGGAGGCTGGTAACGAGCGGCGTCCCCCAGGGATCTGTCTTGGGACCGGTGCTCTTTAACATCTTTATCAATGACATTGATGACGGAATTGAGTGCACCCTCAGCAAGTTTGCTGACGACACCAAGCTGAGTGGTGTGGTTGACACAGTTGAAGGACGGGATGCCATTCAGAGGGACCTCGAGAGGCTAGAAAGGTGGGCCCGGGTGAACCTGATGAGGTTCAACACTGCAAAGTGCAGAGTTTTGCACTTGGGCCGGAGGAATCCCAGGCATCCCTACAGACTGGAAGGAGAGGTCCTTGAGAGCAGCCCTGTGGAGAAGGACCTGGGGGTCTTGGTAGACGAAAAACTTAACATGAGCCAGCAGTGTGCCCTTGCGGCTCGGAAGGCAAATGGGATCCTGGGCTCCATCAGAAGAGGGGTGGCCAGCAGGGACAGAGAGGTGATTGTTCCCCTCTACTCTGCTCTTGTGAGGCCCCATCTGGAATACTGCGTCCAGGTCTGGAGCCCCCAGTACAAGAAAGACAGGGAGCTGTTGGAGAGGGTCCAGAGGAGGGCCACAAAGATGATCAGGGGACTGGAGCACCTCCCCTATGAGGACAGGCTGAGGGAGCTGGGCTTGTTCAGCCTGGAGAAAAGAAGGCTGCGGGGTGACCTCATTGCAGCCTTTCAGTACATAAAGGGAGCCTACAAAGAGGAGGGGAATCAACTCTTTGAAAGGGTGAGTGACAGCAGGACAAGGGGAAATGGTTTTAAGCTGAGGGAAGGGAGATATAGGTTGGATGTCAGGGGGAAATTCTTTACGGAGAGAGTGGTGAGGTACTGGAACAGGCTGCCCAGGGAGGTTGTGGATGCCCCGTCTCTGGAGGTGTTCAAAGCCAGATTAGATGGGGCCCTGGGCAGTCTGGTCTAGCATTAGGTGGAATGGTGGTGGCCCTGCATGTGGCAGGGGGGTTGGAGATTCATGATCCTTGAGGTCCCTTCCAACCCTGGCAATTCTGTGATTCTGTGATTCTGTGATGTCTTACAGATGCCACAAACCATGCAATGAAAGATGAATCATACACAGATTCAGAACAGGAATCTACAAAGATACTCTCAGCAGTTAAGTATTATAATGCTTTGCTCACTTGAAGCAACCACCTCAGTTTATCTACCATCCCTCTTACCTCATGCACAGACTATTCAATTCTAAACACATACCAAGTTTTGGGCAAATGGTATTTATGTCAGACAGCCTGCTTTCAGCATCTTCCAGTTTATTAGCACTGCAAACCACCTTGTTCAGCAAGAATAAGGGAAATGCAGCTGTTCTAAGTCAAGACCACTGCAAGCTGCTGCTTCTGATCTGAAAAAGCTACTCCAAAACCACACACTGGGAGCTCAGAAGCATGTAATTAAAAACACCGTCTGCTTCCCCATCTCATTTCAGACCCAACCAAATGCATCTTTTGTCTGGGATGACTTACGAGCCCAATGCACTGCACTCTGCAAAGCCATCTGTCTGGGGGACCAGCTGCAAGGCACACAGTTAGCAGACCAGTGGACCAAGGGAAAAAAAAACAACAAGCAAACAGGGGCTGTTGGGTTGGTTCAGCTGCCACAATGCAGCAGCCATATGGCCACTCCACTCATCGCCAGGGAGTCAAACGCAGTGAGACAGATCAGGGAGCAGGAGAAGGGGCAGAAACTGGGGCACTGTGGCTAGTGAGGGTCATGGAGCAAGAAGGATGCAGCTGAATGCTGGAAAGGAGGGCACACTCATAACTTGGTAGGGCATCCTAACTTAAGGAGGAGAGATTGAGAGCAAGATTTAGCAACCCAGACAGTTAGGAATATTTTTCACCTTAGGCAAGACATTCAGTGTTGAGAACGGTCTTCGTTGTTGGGATTGTTCAGAATTTGCATCTTTGGCCTCTCCAATGTATTCCCTTTGACTTTATGCAAATAAAAATAATGCTAAGCGTTACATCTTCTGAGTCAGAAGCTTCAGGTAAGGTAGCTCGGCAAACAAGAACAAGCGCTTGCTTTTCTCAAGCCAGGGTAAGCTTTTACATATTTATATTCCAGCGGTGAAATGCTAATCTGAGTAATGCAGGCCACTAAAACTGTTACTCCTTACCTAGTCTGAGCTCGCCAAAGTTCCCACACCCAATCTTCTTGCCCACTCTGAAGTTGGGTCCCACCATAAGAACACCAGAAGATGCAGATGAGCTCGGCCGAGAGCCGTGACTGCTCCTCCCTGGCATCCCTTTTGTCGTCCGCTGCCTTTCATCCTTTTCCCTATTGGGATGGTCCATGATCTTAGTAAAGCACCTCTGCCAGCAAGCTGGCAGAAAGGGACGTGAGCGTGCACTCTTCTCCTTAGAACAGAAATATGTATATAATCCAAAAGTATCTCAGTCAGGATCCAAGAGTATCATGGAAATGCATGGAGTTCTTTTGGCACCGTATCCAGTTTCTTAATGCATCATTATGAAGTACCAACCAGTTGATTGTGATCTTGAGGACTCAAGGCAAGCTGCTTTTGGTTTCTCACCTGGGGAAAAGAAAAAAAGATACATAACATAAAAATTGTTATTTTAAAACAGCAAGCAGAAGTGCACAACGTGGCAAACCTCCAGCATCTTCTAGAGCTATTTAGCTCTTGAGAAAATTAACAGCTCCATAGGAACTTTATCGTTTCTTAACAATTTTTGATTAAAAACCCCCAACATCATGATAAGAAGTGCTGCCCATCCACTGCTTGCTATTGGAGTTAGCAGGACTGACACTACATATTTAAGTTATTTCCAGGTGGAAGCTGCACAGCAATCGTGTCTTATCTTTCAAGCCACTGGGAAGTGTAAAGTACAAAGCAAGAGAAATCAAACATTTGTAAAGTATCACACAAGCCAGACAAATATTAGAAAGCAGCAAAGGTGCCAAGAGAAAAATACCCTTAAGTGCTTAAAGCTACACGCATCTACCACACTAAAGAGTCAAATTCTACTTTATAACTCTTAAAGATAACCCCCAACATGTTTGCTGATTGAAATCAGCATATTTGAGAGATGACCAAAATGAGTAGATCAAGGCAAGGTTATTTAAAAAAAACCTACAAATCTGCCAAGAGCTGTCTGAGCATACAGTCCACTGTTGTAACATACCCATGGAAAGAAGAATTCTCTTCTGTGGTCAGATGAAACTTCCACCACTCAAAAGGGAAACCTTAAAGTCTCTGCAACACAGCACCAGCAGTGGTGGGCAACCCCAAATGCTCAGCAGGACGAGCAGAAGCAGCATGCTGGGGGGGTTGTAGCACAGTTCTTAAACAAGAAATTGGTACTACAATGAGCACACCTGGAAATATCCCCCACCTCACAGGACCTACACACATTGGTTGAGTTCCTTTATGAGACACTGGTGAAATGAAAGTTTTCCAGATATGATACCTGAATGACTTTGGAAACAAGGCCTGTGTCCTACTTCTGTGCACATGGTAAAGTTCCAGAGTTTGTATGGAGGCTGGGAAACACCGCCAAGGTCAGCAGAGACACTACATGAAAACAGCCAGCAAGAGTCATAGTGGAAGGACATCAGCAATAGAACACTGCCAGGTACACCCAATAATCCAACAGTATTTATGAGGGTTCAAAAGTTACTAAGGCAACAGGCTCAGTCCTCCTGCAGTAACACCTTGGTTGCTCTAGAAGTAATGTCTTCTATTTACTTCAGTAGAGTCACAGATTCATAGAATCGCCTGGGTTGAAAAGGGCCACAATGATCATCAGTTCCAACCCCCTGCTGTGTGCAGGTCACCAACCAGCAGCCCAGGCTGCCCAGAGCCACATCCAGCCTGGCCTTGCATGCCTGCAGGGATGGGGCATCCACAGCCTCCTTGGGCAACCTGTTCACGTGTGTAGTTCCAGGAACTACAGCAGATATAAAGAGCACAATAATACAGTTTTTCAGTCACAACCATTAGCTATGCATTTTTGGCAGCAGTGAATGAGAACCTGCATGCCCTACTTGTAAAAGCCCGCACCAGCGGAGGTGGCCCACTGTTTCACAGCTGCTATGACAGTATCATTACTAGGGAAATGCTGCCCACACAGTCCATTTTTTGTCATTCTGAACAGATGGAAGTCAGAATGCACCAAGTCCAGACTATAGAGTGGGTGTGGTAGGACAGTCCAGCCAAGATCAGGAATGCACTTCACAGTCTTTAAACTGGTATGGAGCATGGTGTCATCGTGTTGCAAGAGAAAGTTTGACTTTTCTGCTTCCTCCAGCAAGTCTGAGCCTTCAGCTCAGTCAGTACCACGACACTGCGATCAGAGTTGATACTTTGTCCAGATTGCAGGAAGTCCCGAAGGGTACCTCTTTTCCAAGAGACAGTGCATGGAGGAATTCAATTCCACCCTTTGCTCCATCTGCACTTCCATGTCAGACATCGTTCTGTCACAGTGCCCCTCTGCTGACACCTGTCACACAGCAACAACACGTAATGGAAAATGGTGGGAAGGCTCAGCCTCTACTGCCGTGCCACCAACATCAGCCTCTGACATCATGGGCCAACATCATCAAATTAGAGGCACGACTTTCAGAGCAGCCCTCATACATAAAAAGGCTATTTTTCAGAGAATTTAGCAGTGTTTTTCTTGGCTGTTTCATGAGATGAAGCCAACCCACCTACTTCCAAGCCCTCCAAAAATAAAAGACAGGAATTATTACCCATTCACAGACTAGCAGCATGGAACAAAAGCATTAACTCCTTTGAAATATGAGTACGCTCTCCCTAACTTTCCATTGTGGTATGCATTTGTTTCTTGAAACTCTTGTTTTGATCTGAGGCATCTGTACACAAGGCAGAAGTCACTCACGAGAGATGCAGAGCACAGGAGCAGCAAGCTAACAGTTGGAAATCCCAGCTTCTGAACACTGAACTAATCTTGAGCACAACCCCAACCTTCTCTGTTGCCATTAGCAGTTCTACAGGATGGCAGAGGGCACAGCTCTCAAGGGTGTGAGCTCCCTCCCTAGATCAGAAAAGTTCCTGCAAAAGAGCAAAGATTAAATAAGGTTGACATGCAACTTTAACAACATTTTGTAATTATTACACATTGTTTTTGTCCTTGTGTCCCTGGGGGGCTCCTATACCAGACAAGAGGTTTGCAGGACCTTTAGGAAGACAAGTCTTCCTAAGATGCTGGTCCCTCCACAATGTATTTGAAAACCTCCAAGATTGAAGAGGAGCTAGTAAGAGCAAATATCCATCCACACAGATCTGCTTCATGCAGGATGAGTCTCACAAATACACCCATCTTTAATTGTGATTTTGCTAACACTAAGAACCTTGTTCAGGTTGCACAGGTTACAACCCACAGGACACTGTAGCTAGCCATGACTCAGCAGCCTCTTTGGTAGAGTGAAAACAGGATGAACTTTCACCATCTCTTTGCTCAAAAGTGCACTGCTGCAGAAAACACCAAACAGCATGCTTGCAGCAAGCACTGCAGGTCTGAAAACCATCAAGTCATCCAAGAACAGTGGCAGCGTGGCCATTCTACACCTAGCAGCACCTAGGAGGACCCCATGAGATATCAAGCATGGTTCAAAAGCCCATCACTATCAGGCACCACTGGATCATTAAGAGAGAAGAGCTGGAAATGTTCACCTACAAGAAATGCAATGCTCAGCATTACCAGGCCTTACCTTTACCTCCAATTCATGTAATTCAAGCTTTAATACTTAAAACCAAACCAGAGGCAAGCAGAATGAGACACTTCTTCATCACATATCCCCAACACTTTCAAGCAGCAGCGTTTATTTTGACGACGTGAGTTATCACCATTTCTCAAATCCGCCTGCGTAGGTATGAGGAGTTTTATTTGCTTTGTGACTTCAGCTTGCAAAAGCAAGGACGGCGCTCTATCAGATATCAGCAGAGCGCAGCAATCAGACCCCACCCCAAGGTGTCCTGGGAAAAGACTCGCTCCAAAAAGCAACCCACAAAGCAATGGATGGTCATTGAAACTCAGGAAGTTTACTTGTGAACAGAACTCAAATGTGCGAGGATGAAGGTGTGCTTTGAAGGCTAAACCAGTGATCAGAAAGATGAGTAAAACAGAAATCCCATGAATGAAAAGAGGAAAATGCAGTGGATGCTGTCAAACTCAGAAAGCAGTGCTCTCCCTGCAGGCAGAACCATAACACTCATTGAGGCTAGAAAATGCATGGTCAGCAGCTGCAGATTTCACAAAAGGGTATCAAAAAGAAGTATCCAAGCAAGAGCTATGTCCCTTCCCATTTTACAGCTAGAAAACAAACAAAACCAATGCCTGGCATTTGTGAGACATGAAAGGCAGCATGGATTTGTAGACTGGGGAGATATTACTAAGAAGTTGGGTAAAAGACTTGGAAAGGAACAGGCAAAATCCGCAGGATGGGAGCAGGTTACAGTGAAGAAAAGAGAAATTTTGGTAATATCACAAGTCAATCTTCTTTAAAGACTTCCACATTCAGCTAAGGGTTACATAGCCAGTAAAAAGAGTACAGAGTCAGAATAGGCTTGACTGTGGCAAACATCAGATGGCCTGGGCTGCCCAAGAACACATTCCAGGTCATCATGTTTTGCTGCTGGATACCAGAAAGCATTTAAGCTTTATTCTGCCCTCTGCAGCACAGAGCATGACCAACTGCCTACCCACAGAGCTCTGCATCCCGATTCTGGGGCAGCTCTGCAGCAAAACCTGATGCCTTGGCACAGATCTTTTCCAAGTGCTTGGCTACCTGCTGGCAAAAATAGCAACACTGCAAAACAGCATTTCACCAGTAAAGTGGAACTGAAAGCCGCCAAAAGGCAAAGAGACACAGCTCACCACATCTCAAACACCTGATAATTGAGTTGGCTTCCACCTCCATCCGCTGCTCGGTCACTGCTCTGGGACACAGAGCTGTGGTTCCTGTAAGGGCCGCTCTGTGAGCCTCCCTGCCTTGCATCATGGCCTTCCCTTCTTGCAGACTGAAGCCTGGACTCATTCAAGTTCTGCACGCAAGTTTTCAGATCCGACCAGAGGAACGTGCTGCTGTGTTTGAAGCTCACACGGACCTGCTGGCTGCCCCTCAGGTAGTTCTGCTCCTCTCAGGCAGATGAAGCACACACAGTCCCACTATGCACTTCCTGGCTTGTGAAATAAGATTTTAACCATTACAAGCTCCTATGCCCCCATTTTCCCCCACTCAATTGTATAAGGTCTCCCCCAAGGGGAAGGATGGAAAGGTCATGGCTGGCAGGCTGCAAACACCAAACATCCTCTTTCTCAGCCCAAAGCTTCCTGCAAACAGGAATCCAGAGCCAGTGAATAAGAAAAGGGGCTGATAACCTCTTTATTATGGCTCACCTGAACCCAGCTGTCAGTACACCCAACCGCACAGAGATCTTTCACTACTGCTACTACATACTAAAAGCAGCTGTTGTAAATCTGGCCTCAAACATGGCTTTTGAGGACTAGCAAAGTAAAAGCACTTGGTTTTGGAGGAGTAGCAAAAGAATGAAGGCTAGACAGTCATCTGAAGTCGGCAGCATTAAAATTTAAAGACTACTCGGAACACCAGGACGATTTCCTGCCACAATTCAAACTTTTTCATAATGATTTTCCTTCCTACCTTTCCACCCACTCAGCAAGATTGCTCCTGAAAGTTACTTGCATTTAAACAAATGCTGCATGAACACATTTGCCTAATGGTGACTCAGTTCAATTCCAGTATTCATTTCACTACAATGTACTCAGAGACAAGGGAACAGTTATTTAATAAAAGATACAGGGTTGAGAGGAAATTACTTAAAGCACAGTTAGCTAAATAAAGAAGCCAGCTTAGTATCCTACACACTTCTAAGTGCTTAGGACTTGAAATCTCAATCACTGCACCAATAAAACCATGGGGTTAGAGCTACAAACCAGCTTCTAGCTGACGTTGAAGGCTGCCATTCACACTCAGATCAGTCCCAGCACAAAGAAGGACTTATTGCTCACTGAGCACATCACAACCCTGCTTCGGTCCAGAGACATTGCTGATAGCAATCCTGTTTCCACAATGAAGCTCTTAAGTTTAAAAGCAGCAGCAGCAGCAATGAACAGTGCAGAAAAGACGCTGTGCAAACAAGTCAGAGCAGTCTTTACTTCCGCCATCCGAAGGCGCAACTTGCTTGCCACACATTGAAAATTTCCCTGACCTACTTCTGGAACTCTGGAGACTTCTTCAAGATAAGAACGAGAGCTGTTGATCTGCTTTGTGGCACAAATTCAGAAAGTATCTGCCCAAACTGACTCTGCAAGTGGATTCGCCTTTTCTCAAACTGAACCAAGCAGGCTTGACACAGATTTTGGGCATTTCTGATTGGCAAGGGATACAAAAATGCACTAGTCTGCAAACACTTGCTAGGTTGGTAATCTGTTCACCAAGTGGAAGCAGTTCACTCTGACCCTTCTTCCTCTCATTAAGCCCAGATTCTGAAGAAAGCTCCATATTCTGTTGGAATTCCTGTTTTCATGCAGAGTAGGACGAGATCAGCCATCCCATTTCTCAAAGCAACACCACAACTCTTGCTTCAGGACAAGCCACATGCGCTTTCTTGTTGCATTTTCCAACATCCACCCTATGCACACATGCAGTACTTTTGGTAAATCTTCTGATCTGAAGAATGTTTTCCAGACAAGATCTACTTTTCCTACATGACTTCAAAGACTAAAATCCTCCAGGGCCCTCAACTGACACATTATAAACAGATGGATATATGAGGTCACCAGCTTCCAGGCTCATACTGTGCAAAACCTAGAGCCTTCAGCAACTGGCCCAAGAATAACTTCTTTTTCCAAAGCCACCTTATCACTCACTTAGAATCATAGAATTGCTCGTGTTGGAAGGGACCCTGAAGATCCAGCTCCACAGCCATGGGCACAGCTGAACTACTCTATTTCTGGTAGAGTCTCTGTGCTACTGACAAGGGGGAAAAAACAATAATTAAAAAAAAAAAGATGGTAATTTGCCCATTCCTAAGGGTAAAATTAACAGATGACTTAATATCCCACATTGGCTTGACTAAAGGACGATACTGCTGTGGTACTTGGCTGCTGGCACAAGCAAGTAGGAAAGAAAGGTGCAGAAGGTGAGCTACAGAATCACAGCATCACTGAATGGCTTGGGTTGGAAGGAACTTCAAGGATCACATAGTTCCAACCCCCCTGCTGCAGGCAGGGCTGCCAGCCACTAGATCAAATACTAGATCAGGCTGCCCGTGCCCATCCACTCTGGCCTTAATGCTCAGTCTTCATTCCTGACAGTCATGAAAAATATGCCCTCTTTTTTGTTCATCTGCTTCCTCCCCTCCAGAGCTTTCTGGTTTTCCTACACCTGCTAGAAGATACTGATTCCCTCAGATTCCCTCAGCAAGGTTCCTACCATGGGAATGCATTTCAAGTACCCAGCTGCATCCAAACTCCCATCACAGAAGAAATCAGCATTCCCAAACAGCATTAGAGTAACCTGGTTTAGCATCATCAACACTGTGAAAAACAATAGAAAAAGTGGAAAAGGTAGGTAAAAATTCTCAGCTGCAGTTTAAAGCTGGTAGCAGCATCAAAGCTGGTAAGTGCACATGGTGTCCCATGTCCCACACTTGGGAAGTTCTATCCAAGCTGGAAGGTTGCAGATGCCTTTTAAACAGCACAAGTCACTTCTGTTCAGTCATTTGGCCAAATGACTTCATGCTCAGCTTATGCAGTTTTGTTCAGAACTTCACAAACCAGAAAAAAAGATGAGGTGTATAAATAGTATTTAAGTCTAAATTGTTGGGAAAGGATAAGAACAGATAACTGCAGATCACTATCTCCAATTCCTTACTCTCGAATGCACAGGACTGTCAATCTGACACACTACAGTTCCAGTCTTCACAAAGGGATGAACACAAATGAACTCTCAACACCTGAGAAGTGAACTCACTTGAAGTCTTATCCATGAAGTTTTCTCCTTGAAGATCCTTGCTAAAAAATATTGATCACATCATCCTCAAACAAATATACTGGCAAGTTATTTGTTGTAAGCAAGACTTGGGCTGGTCGTTGATTATTTCACCACGAGTAGCCCTGGCATCCCCACATTCAGTCAGTCCAAACTTTGTTCTCAGAAGCTTTTATATGCCATTATAAGCCTTCAACATGAAAGGCAGGAATGTTATGCTGGAAAAAGAAGTAATTTAGTTATTCTACATGCAGAGTCTTGAAACAAGAAATAGACCATTTTCAGAGAAGTGATTTGTGTGATGCAAGCTGGGTACATCAGCTCCCCTTCCCCACTCAAGCTGAAGCTATGCAGCATCCACGCATGCACATTCATACATAAGTGCTACAAACCAGGATCTGCCAGAAAGTGAGTTAATGCACTTCGTCAAGAGTTGCACAATGCTACAACTGTTGAATTATTAAAAATCAAGAAAAAAAATCCTCATACGAAACTTGAGGCTCATTTAGTTGTTACTTCAGCTCAGAAGAGGGAGAAAAGAGCAAAGACGAGCCCCCAGCTACCTTCTGAGGCTGGCTGCAGGAATCAGACATGCAGCCCTCTGCACAAAGGCCTGACAGACTGCCAGATCCCTGCTTGTAAGCAACAAGCACCTCTGAACAGTGCAGGTGTTCAGCCCACACACAGCTGCACGCTGCAGCCCTACCAGGAATCCTGCACACACACACTGCTTCAGAGAGCTGCACCTTGAGATTACTTGAGTAGCTTGCCCCAGCCTTTGTACGGCTCTCAAAGGCCAGCAAAACGTCTGAGATACTGCGCACTTGCAAAAACAGATCGGGCAAGACGAGGTTCCAGGAAACAGATAATTATGAGGATGCTATAGAGGAAATGAGAAAAAAATTGGCGGTGGTGAAAGGTCTACAGCAGAGCCAGGGCAGATGAGAACTCAGCAGACGTTCTCTCCTCTGATATCTAAGAACCACGTATACCCCTGTTTTTTTTCCAGGTTATCTAAGAGCAAAATGAAAGCTCCAGGTACATCTACACCACTTGCCTCCCTTCAGGTAACAGTTTTGAAGAAAGGGTCAAGCCTACCAAGGCCACTTCTAGACATTCACTTGCATCTTCAAGAAATAGCTCACATCAGGCAAATTTAGGTGCTCTGATGGTGAATAGCAGCTGATGGGCATAACTGTGTAATTCACACTTAGTGATACACCAGCAAGGAGCAAAGTCCTTGATGAGACCACTCAGCAGCTTCAGCTCTGGAGCAAGCTGGGATCAGACTGACAGCAGAACTTAACACAGATGCACCTTGATAGCCTGTGACTGTTTCATCTGCCTGGCAAGGATAAGCAGCCTGGAGGATGAATTGCAGACATGCTGGGGAAGCTTGAGAAGACTGGTGATTTGGCAGCTACATGAAAAAAACAAAAACAGCCCTCCTTTGCACAATCCAAACCATTAAATGCTTTTTTTCTGCTCCCAGAGAAAAAAATGGAAGTGTTAAGCTCAAAGCCAACAGAGTTTTCATGGGAAGTGCCTCTTAGCAGAAGGAAAGTCCTCATGAACTTGAACAGGGAGGATCATAGAAAAGCAACAATCCCTTAATAGCGAGGGGCAAGTAGGAGTCATGCTAACTAAACACAACTCGAGCTGAAAGACAGCCCTGACTAATTCAAAGAGTGCTGAGAAGCTCATTCTGACCTGTCTGTGCGCCAGAATTAAGCGCTCATCAGGTACACGCATCTTCTCTAGAAGAACAAATTCAAACACCACTCAGTATATGGACTAGATTTGGACTAGAAATGGACTATTATTTGGACTAGATGATCTTGCAGGTCGTTTCCAACCTTGTGATTCTATAAGCATTATTAAATAGTGAAGAGGTGGAATACAGCTATAGGCTATTTCCACACATAAGAGAAAGGTCTCCCACCTCCAGAGGTCTAGAAGCTAGTTGCCTTTCCTCTGACCCACCAAAATTCACAGTGCCTCAAAAAGATGAGTACAAATGAGCAGAACAGTCTTCTCTTGGTCGCCTTGAATTAGAAAGATACAAACCTCTGCTCACATCTCTCAAAAAGAGTTTCAGATGCTGCTAGTCAGACTGAGGATCTTAGCCTCTGCAATCAAGCAAAGCAGAGACCTGGGAAAATGCTTGCCAGCAGTCTGAAGCAGCATCGTCCCCCAATTGTATCCATCAGTACATGAATAGTACTACGTCCAGAACACAGCTGCAAACATCAGCAGGCTTCCAGCTGGGGAAAGCATCCATGATATCACACCTGGTAGCTCCACAGATATGGGCAGCCAGTCTGGAATTGAAACCTAAATATATATGGGTGTAACGGTGCACCATCCCAAAAGCAGCACTCTCAGCAATGATCTGGATGAGGATCTCTCCACCACGACACAAAGCAGCAGAACCTTCCAGAAGAAATCACCTCCATGCACAAGGCATGAAATTAGCAAGGTGCATCAAAAGGAGGCCCTTTCAGAGGAAACTTCATGCTAATATCCAACAGTGTGATGATTTAGGTACTGAGATAACACACACCAATAAGCCAGGCAGATTAATCCCTGCCTAGATGTGCTCTACAAGGATGAATATCAGAAATCAGTCCAAATAAACATGGCTGTAAGAGGGACCGTGTGCCTTCATTGCTGCTGTGGGCACTGTTTGGCCAAGGACTGTCAAAGCTGCTCCTCAGCACCATGCAGCCCGTGTGCTCAGGGGACACTGCCTGCCTGTTACCTGAAATGCCTCATAAGAGCTGGTAACAGAAAGGCAGCAACACAGGGAAGGAAGGGATACTTAGCTCTTAAGAAATGCAAGAGTGATGCCAATAGGGGACACAAATAGTGTAGTAAAAGGGAACATAAGATAACTCAATATTGAGTGATTTAGCACGGATCACCTTTTCATTTTCAAGCACAAACTCCACCTCTCCTCCCTTGCAGGCACTGCTTTTTCCAGCAGTCGCAGGGCTGTGCTGCTGCTTGTATCATTAGATCAGGCATCTGGCAGGAACCCAACCAGCATTTTCTACATATCTGGTTTGCAGCTAAGCTGCTTTTCAAGAAGGAAACCACGTACCTGAGAGCAGGCAGAGGGAAAGCTCCTTTGGCCCGTAGCACACTGCTGGAGGCAAACAGGGGACAAGCTCCATGTGCAGGTTGGAGAGCACCAGGCAGCTTGGGAGGAAAAGAAGCAGTGCTCCCAGTTATGAAACTGCTCACTTTGAGCTGAGGAATGTGTTGCAAGAGTATAAGCAAACAGATCTGAGAGCTGCATTCAGGCAGAGACAGCAGCTCCTGCACCTCATCCTCCCGTACTCCTTCCCTCCATCTTTGTAGGGTCACATGCAGCTCACTTTGGTCAAAAAGAGATTTTGTAGAACAAAGCAAGCAAGCAAAACTGTTGAGTAAAAGCATCTGTGGTGCCTTGCAAGCCCTAGGAACAGTTTGTAAGACAGAGCTCCATACAGAAGGCACTGTTGCAGCAGGCTTCAGGCTCCAAATCTAACAATTTGTCCTCCTTTCTCATTCTGGAATTAAAATAACTCCATGAAGTCTTTACTGCAGCTGTGCTACAGTCTCAGAACAAACTCTCAAAAAACCCAAGCACACCCATCCAACAGGGCAGCACCCTTGTGGCCCATCAAAAATAACCTCCTCCTTTCTCACTGAAATTTGACTTCCTTTTTTTCCAGGCTCCCAACTGTGTATGCTTATGAAGCAGTTTAGCTGTCAGAAGAGATTGATTTTGATAGTCTATGCGATTGAGAAGTTGCCAAGAACGACATGCAGACAAAGCAAAATACCTGCTGGAGACGTGCAGCCCCTTGCAGGGGGGCTGAGAGATGCCTGGCAGCTCTGTGACAGCTCTGAGGAACAGCCCAGCCTCCTGTTTCACACAAAGCAAAGGTCGCTCCTGCAGCATGGCTCTGAGCTGCCTCCTCCCAGTGCAAGGTACAGGCTTGGTTACTGGTTTCCTTCTGTGTCTGCCAGTGATGAGATGGGCTGCACCTACATGAGCACTGTAACACCCTGCACTTCCTCAGCAGAGCAATCAGACTCAAGATACACAGTCAGGCTGGTGCATATGTTCCCAGAGTAATGTCAGTACCTTGTTATTTCTCAGGAGGGCTAGGAAGCAGTCAGGATCATAGGGAACACCTGCTGACGGGGCGTAGAAAGCTTTCAGGTCCTGGAAGGGGTGCTTTGGCTCTTGAGGATGCATCAGCAATCCCCATACCACACCTGACACTCTTCTACCTGTGCCACTTCTCCAGGATATCACTCACAGATGTCTGTGTGCTGTGTGGGGCCAGGTAACACTGGGTAGGCACACTGCAGGCTGGCAGGCCTGCTGTCAAGCTGGTCATGCAGTGTCTGGGTGGCATGGAGAAAGCACAGCGTAGCAGCAAGTAATCTCCAGTTTCTCACAAAAAGCCTTGGGATAAGCTTTGCAGGTTGTTTTTTCTTTTGGCTGTACCCATCTGGCTGACACTGTTTGCATTCACACACTATCAAGCTCCTTGAGTTTCCTCCTTTTCTTAAGTACACAGTAATTGGATGAATTTAGATTTGCAGAGGAGCAGCCCAGCTATGAGACACACTACCTTCCTGAACGTGGGTTCGTAAAGAAGAATTGCCAGATATCACACTGCCCTGCTGCTGATAAAAGGGGAGGTGTCCATTGGAAGTTAATTTCCAGGAGATCACAGAATCACAGAATCACTAAGGTTGGAAAAGACCTATAAGATCATCCAGTCCAACCATCCACCTATCACCAATGGTTCTTGCTAAACCATATCCCTCAACACAACATCCAAACGTTCCTTGAACACCTCCAGGTTCGGTGACTCCACCACCACCCTGGGCAGCCCATTCCAGTGCCTGACCACCCTTTCAGAGAAGCAGTATTTCCTAATATCCAGCCTGAATCTTCCCTGGCGCAGCTTGAAACCATTCCCTCTAGTCCTATCACCAGTTACACGAGAGAAGAGGCTGACCCCCAGCTCACTACAACCTCCCTTCAGGTAGTTATAGAGAGCAATAAGGGCTCCCCTGAGCCTCCTCTTCTCCAGACTGAACAATCCCAGCTCCCTCAGCCACTCCTCATAAGGCCTGTGCTCCAGACCCCTCACCAGCTTTATTGCCCTTCTTTGAACACGCTGCAGGGCCTCAATGTCTTCCTTAAAGTGAGGGGCCCAGAACTGGACACAGTACTCGAGGTGCGGCCTCACCAGAGCTAGATGCAGCACAAGCTGTTAAGAGTGGGCAAAGACAGCTGGCACAACCCCTGCACAGTGAGGCAAAGCATCCCTGCCATGCACACATCCATGGTGAGAGGCACAGGGAGGGAATGGCACTGCTACCCACACCCCAGCACCATGCAATGCTTGTTTCCAGGATCAATAAACAGTTTTAACAGCACAAGAAACCTCATCTACTTTAACACATAGGCCTAAGTGGTTAAGCTACTCCTACCAGGAGTTACAGTCCCTGGGGCCAGAGGGGTATCACCACAGAGGTTATGGGATGTGGCAAACAAGCCTTACTGCTGGGTACCTCCCGTTCTCTCTGTCCCAAAGGAGCACTCCCACGTGTTGCATCAGAACTGACAGGACTGGATGCCCACCTACAGCACGCTCGGTTTCGAGCAACGACTATGAGCAGCAGGAACAAGCAACACTGATACAAGCTTTCAGATCTTCAGGCATTTGATGTAGCAACATCAGCTTAAAGAAACAGCATGCAGGTGGGCAGGGGGCAGGAGCAGAAGAGATTTCTCAGTTTTGGAGAGGTGATTTACAAGCCATCTTCTAGTTCATTTCTTTCCCTGATGCTAAGGACTTTGCACAGCTTGCAGTCTGGCTCCTCTGTCTGCTGTAAACCTGACACATGCCCATGTAAAGCAAATATTATGTTACAACAAACAAATCTTCTATCCGCTTATGGTCCGGCAATCCGTTCAGAAGGAAAGGCAAAGCACATACCTATAAATACCAACTAGCGTGAATAAGAGCAAAGTCAAGGCTTGCTGTCAGCAGAAGGAAACATTTTGCTAAAGCAATTAGATTTATGTGTTGGCCTCAGATGTGTCAGTATTCCTGTTTTGCAAGCTTCTGAACCCATTCATGCATTGACATCTTTGTTAAATGGGATTGAAAAATCCTTCAATCTCTGCAGCTGTTCTGACAAAGCCAAGATGCTCCCTCACCCAAGGAAATAACAAAGCATGAGCCCAATTATGTGGTGAAACACAAAGGAGAGGAGTTGTCCGCAGCCACATAAAAGCTTCACAACTCAGGCCTTAGCAGATACTGCGTTATCCAAGGACTGACAGCACACTTCCTAAGCTGCTGTTTCCAGTCATTCAGTCCCTCTGTTAGGGGATCAGCATGCGTAGGGCATGGGAGTAAGCTGCTGATGGATGTTCCCTGCCCTATTCATCTGGGAAGTCCCAAGGTGAAAGCCAGGGGAATAAGCCACGTATTTTAGGGCAAGAGGCCAACAAACAACACAATTTGAAGACTGAGACTGCGTGAACAGAATGTTTGAGCAGCCAACTCCAGAGCCATTCCTTAGGACCAGGATTGCCAAGGAATGAGCGAACAGGGCTGGATCTTCAAGGAAAGCTGAGTATTTTGATGGTCAGATTGAAGCAGTACAGTCTTGTGCTAAGAAAGGTTGTACAATACTTTGATATTCAAACTGGATTACAAGGAAATTTCAAGCACAGGAAGAAGAGCTCCATGATTCTGTATTTCCCATCCTGGGATGGCTTAAAAAATTAGTAACACTGTCAAGAGAAACCTAAAGATTTCCCAAGAACCGAAACAAGTCCCTTTGATTAGATTAAGGCATGAGTTTGATATAAAGAGATGCAACCCTACGGCTTCCCCTGGATTAGAGATGCAGCGAAAACAAAGCCAACGCCCAAAGTAATAAACAACACACAGGAACAACAAGCAGAAATCACCTATTTCTGATGTACCCGGAAAAAATATGAAGCACACCTGAACTTCAGACTGACTTTTAAACTGGAAACTAGAGTAGATGAGCACATTCCCCTTGCCATGTCACCCACCGATAGCATTAGCCTCAAGGAATTCCTGCCAGCTTGATATTTTGCTGCTCCAAGTTCCAGAATAGCCTTGTGATAACCTGCAGCTTTCCATGCTGCGATGGATAAGAAAGCAAAAAGGCTCTTGAAAGCTTTCTATTCTGCCCTTTCAAACTTCACTCTTAAGTCTAGATGAGTGTACATTTTAGAATTAAGAAGAGAAGCAAAACGTGTGCCTGTGGAGATTTGTAACCACAGAACACACATCCTGACAAGCATGTGTTGCTTTGCCTTTGACTAGTTGCAGATAGAAGCTTTCTTCACACGGACCTTCAGCATTCATTTCACAAGCATCAATCTCATGGAGCACAGACAACACCTTATTCCACCTTATTTTACTATCATAGACTAAGATAGACTTATCTTCCCTTCCCAAAGTGAAGAGCAGTGAAGTGACTCTTTAGGCTGCCAAAAAAAAAAAAAAAAAAAAAGGAAAAATAGCAAAGTTGGGAACATTAAGCTACTTAATGCTTGTGAGCAACTCCTAAGGCCATCACTCCAAGTGTTTCAATATCTGGAGGCCAAAGTCTTCCAAAGGGAGCCCAAGGCTTTCTTGGACAAACTGATGGAGCTATGAATAACAAGAGCATGTAAGGCTAAAACAAGAAGTGGTTTGTTTTTTTACCCTTGTTTCATGCAGACCTACTACCTAGCCAACAAGAAAAGTCAAAAGTGCTTGGGCTATCAAGGGTCTCTGTCCTCTGAATGGCACAAAGCTCTCATCCAAACTCTTTCCCACCACCAAACCTTCAGGGAAATAAGCGGTTGAGCCTCTAAGGCTGAAAAGCTTGCCTCCCACAACCACAGATCGCCGTAATACAAAGCATCATCTTTAAACTGTATTTCCAAGATGAATTACTTCATTACAGTGTCTGCTCCATTGCACGCAAACACTATAACTTTGAGAAAGCTAAACAAACAAGTCCAATTCTTCAGCTTGCAAAGCATTTCTTCCGCATGGGAAGAAGTAAAACTACAGCATATTTCTGAGGAGAAGGGCAGCATCTCCTGATAGTATCTGAACGACATGCCCAATATTTGGCTGTACATCACTCACGTGTCAGAAGTCAACTTCTGTGCTTTGAATCCTGGAAATAATTTCATATTCAGCTAGAAATATTGCTGTGAATCACTCACTGTGTATGATAGAAAAGAAAAATCAAGTCATTGCCAGCAATCAGAGCATGAGAAAACAGACCAAGGTCCGCCTGGTGCCACCTTAGATGGACAGCAGCATATCTGACCAAGGCTGCAGGAGCATGGAAAAACAGTAATACTCTATCGGAGCTAAAGACTTGAAGACTGTTGCATGACCCAAAGCAACAGTATTACAGCATGGTTCGACTTATTCTCTCCCCTTGAGTAAACCTGTCCCACTTCTTTCTGGATTTATGTAGCTTTTTGGGACCTGCAGCTCTCAGTGTCTCTAGAGCTCAGTGCTCTACAGCTTAGGTCAAGCAAGATATCTATCACTTTTCCTCTATCCCAAAGCAGAGAAAGCCTACCCACATATATTCAAATCCTTTCAGGAATGGATCATTACCTGACTGTGCCTAAAGAGCCCCTGTTCAGATGTCAAACACCACAAGCTACTGAAGCTTCCCAACCTGCACTTGTAACAGTGATGAACTACACGGCTGTAAGCTTCTGCTGCTGCTGGATGAAAAGCAGGCAACAGCAACTGCGTTTACCTTTAGAAACTGCCTACCATTTCTAGGAAGAAAGTAGGATAGTCCCTATCTGTCTCATCCTTGCAGCTCTTCCACAGCACACATGTTCAGATGCAGCATCTCTGCTGCACCTGTTGTCCTCACAACTCAGGACCTTTGTGCCAAAGGGTGCCAGTCCTAGGAGCAGCTAGCAAATCCATGCTCTTTAGTGGGGCTGTTCACCACTGACTGCAAGGACCTGACTTGACTGCTGCAGGGGTTCCTCTGGTTTATCTCAAAATGGTACCAAATATAGGTGACATGATGCCCGCATCTCTTCTGACTGCCCTTACACTCTTGTATGTTGAGAAAGCAACAGAATTACAATTTTACATCCTCTGAAGGGAATCATTTCCTGGATTACTGTGGTGGCTGCAAGTTAATGCTAGGTTTTGGGTTGTTTTTAGGAAAAGATCAGTTACTGCATGACAATTTTTTTAATTCAAGTGTTTGTAAGAAAGCAGCTTATACCTAATCCATCTGGTGAGCAGATACATATTGTATCAGTTAATTAGCTTCACTTTTCCTGGTGGTTTTTCCCCCTCCCCAACATAAGCAAAATCAGCAAGACCAAGTATCCCTGCACCGTCTGAAAACAGCTTTCACAGATCTATTTATGCCAGCACAACTACAGAGTTTGGGTGCGAGTCAAAGCTCCATATGCACTGTTTCTGGTTTTGTTCTTATAGTAGCTCAGAAACACGGTGACATGTTTAATATTCAGCAAGCTGCGAGTGCTGAGGCACAGTGAGAAGGTTCAAGGTGATGAGAAAAACTTCTGAAGCCTTCCAAGTGAAATAATTAAGCATTTACCTCCAGGTTTCTCACAACCTGAGGGAAGTGCACAAACCACTCTCAGACAGCCATCAGTTTATCTCCATAACGTTTTCTGTTTCATGCTGTTCCTAGTGGTTAACTGTAGGTGAACCCCCAAGCAGCTCCCCAAAACCTCTTAAGTCTGAAATGCTGCTCCAAATCACAGCATCTCCAGAATGCTCCACTCCATCTCCAAACATGCAGCAGCCCAGAGTGCAATAACCTTAGCAATTTAGCAGCAAAGGGAGAAGCTGAAATTAAGCAGAAGGCAGCAAGTCCAGCCCTGAGCAGCCACAGGTTGGAGTCAGGACCGTTCAATTAGAAGCTGAGCTGCAACACCCTGCCCACAAGCAGGACAGACTGACAGCTTCCCAAGCAATGGGAAGCACCAAGGGCCAACGTTCCCAAGTTTGGCAGTGGCTTTCCATCAGGTTGCTGGCTGAACTCCACTGAGAGGATAAAAACAAACAAAAAAAGGAGAGTTGCAGGAGGATGCTATCATCCTTTCCAGCAAGCTGTCAGACTGCTGTTCCACTAAATGAACGGTTGGGAAGCTTGCAGACAATTGGACATTATGATTCTTCGAACAACTCAAAATAAATGCATGTTCTCGAGGAGGTTTGCTTCCCCTGTTTGGTAATTTTCAGTAGCTCTCTTTGTATCCTGTATAATAGCAGCATGCCAAGAGCATAAAGGCTTTCATTTGTGTTAACTGCAGCAGCAATAGCTCTTGCTAAAACTCCAGCCACATCTCCCACCCTCACATGTTTTTGAAACACTGTGATGTAGCACAGCCTCCCTCCCCTTCCCACCAGGATAGGAAATGCTCAACTTCAATTATTTAGTTGATATTTCAATTCAACATAGTTTTTCAATTATGAAAGCTTCAGTTAGTAAGCAAAATAATTCAATAACACTTCAAAAAGGAGCTATCTAGGATAGAGCTAAAGGAGAAACAAATGCAGCTCACTGTGCCAAGATGACAACAGCAGGTGACCGCAGTAAAACCCAGCAAGGAGCCCAAGAGCACGTCACTCACAAGCTCACTCCAGCAAAGCCTTACCATATCATCATGCATTAGCTTTGAAAATGACTGAAAACACAAACCTGATGCAAGGAGCACAAGAGCTGTGCTGCAAGCGCCAGCCTCTTCTCCTACTAGAAGAAATGGAGATTCAGGTCACCTCCTCCTGAAGTTGTGTGATAGTTCTGTGGGGGGCATCCAGGATTTCAGAACAAGCACCAAAACAAAGGCTGGAATTCCTAAACGAATGAGCAGAGCACCTGCACTGCGCCCTGAAGAACCACTGGGACTAAATCACTCTCATTTCCAGCAGAAGCATCTCTTAACTAACTCAGCTGACACCTGCAGGGATGGGGCAGCGTAGCCCTGGGCAGCACTGCCAGGGCCTCACCACCCTCTTAGTGAAGGACTTCTTCCTTACACCTAATTTAAGCACACCCTTTTTAATATCAAGCCATCACCTCTTGTCCTACCTTTATCACCCATAGAACACTGGGACATTCTCTTCATCCACCAAAGAAAGCGAGGCAGGATTTAGTTTCCCATGCAGCTGGATCTGCCTCTTGCTGGGTTGATCACAGGTACGTACAAAGTCCAGCTGACAACTATAATTCATAGCAGGATCAGCACAGCAGCAGATCGACCAGACTCAGCCCACACAGTGCTGATTGCCCAAGTGATGTTAATCTTCATTAGATAACTTGATTCCCCTCCCCCAACCTTAAAACAGCACATTTACAAAAGCATTAACAACCACAGAAAGGGCCTCACAGTGTAGCACAAAAAATAAGGATCCATCCTTGCTCAAATGAAACAGCAAAGCTCGCAGGGTTCTTAGTGTGTAAATGGAAACCATGCTGACATACAATTGTTCCACCCCCATGTTCGCCTTCACACATTTCTTACAGGTCAATTTTAAAGAATTAAGTCTTGTTCAGCTAAACATCTGGTGGCTGTTGCTACAGGAAACAGACTATCTGCAACACTTGAGCAAAAATAATGAGTTACGTAAAACCCAGACTGCACAAGCAAAAGCAAGTATTTTGCCAGCTTATGAATTTCAAATGTTACACAAAACAGTGCTTAATTTTTGGGTTAGAATACAATGAAGTTAGCCGGCATGCATTACAGCATAAAAATTCAAAAGCAACAAACACTGAAGTTTTTACTAAGTTGATGGAAATACAATCGTGCTGTAATTAACCTTCTAGTTAGCAGCTGTCCCAAAGATGTTCTATAAACAGCTCTGCTAGGAACAGGTGAACTGTGGTTCAGGAGAGGACCAGTTCAGCTCCAGGCATTTCAAGACTCAGATTATGTCTGATTAAGTCTCTGATCACCTCAGTAGGTCCCAGAAGAGTTTAAAAAAAAAAAAAAAAGATAGTTTTGGTCATTAAAAATTTAAGATAGGCTGCCTCCATACGTAGCAGAATACTTTACCTGTACCACGCCAAGCATCTTTTTGGTCACTGTTTCTTTTTCCTCCCGGTTTATCAGATCCTGTACCCAGCACCCAACAGATCAACTGCACACTGCTCAACTGCTGGCTCACAGCTGAGAAGGAACCATAATAGCAGCACTATTCGAGTGCCCAAGACCAACCTGAAGCCTTCTACAATTCCAGATCTTTGGTACGGACCTCACAGATCACAAAGTCCCACAACAGGAGATGCAGCATTCCTGAGAACATCTCGAGCAGCGTAACTCTAATATACTGGAATTGCACTTCACACAATGTACCTTTCTACAAATAGATACTGCTGTTCTTTGAGGAAAGTTGCAGCACTTAAATAATCCAGAAGCTTGATGGATGACTAATACAACTAGAAAGCTTCTTGTACAGAAGGATATTTTAGCTACCACACATCATCAGGACCACTTCATGTGCAGCCACAGATCAGCAGAGGCACCCACAACACCCACAACTTTCACTGCCATCACCCAATCTTGACATCAAGGGTAAGATTTTGGATTCAGATGGATTTTTGCATGGAGATGTGTGCTCTGCAATCCACCTCAAATGCTCAGACAGCACAGCATGTCCAGCACTGCTCCATCACATACCAGCATGTGCTGGATCTACTGCTATGCAGAAAAGCACTCACTGAGTAGAGCAGAGATTAAACATTAACAACCCTTTAACCCAGGAACTTCACCATTAAATCAGCTTCTGCTGCTCTTATTCATCCATGCCGTCCAGGAAAGATGTGCTTCTGAAGTCAGACTTCCCCAGTGGGACATGGCAAGTTTGCTGAGCATAGTGAGGGAAAGCACAGCAGAATCAGCGGCTGCCCTCTTGTATGGACTTGTAAGCCTGTTTTCATAGCATAGATGAGCAAGCAGAAGAGGCTGGCACAGGTTTCACAGGAGCTGGGAATAAGACAGGATGCTTCGGGTTCTTAAAACAGAGATCTTACAGATGAAGACATAAGTGTGGTGCTGGCTTGCAGAGCACAGGGGAATGGAGTCGTGAAATGAGAAAATCAGAGCTGGTTTAAATGCTGAAGTACACAAAAAGATAAGACAGGATGAAGGAAATAATTGTAGGCAGCTTGGCAGTAAGATCGTGGCTGAGGCAAGCAGTACTTCTCAATGTCTTGGAATTGATAAGGCTTCAGTTGGAGATGGGGAGGTTGGAGCTTATGATCCCCGAGGTCCCTTCTAACCCAAGCCATGCTGTGATTCTATGGTAAGGAATTTCAGTAATGCAACATCAACAATTAAAAAAACATGCACTTGGATCACCTTAGCATTCCCACTGCCTAGCAGTCTGTGCTAGAAATCTACATGTTTGTGCCAGTGGTGCAACAGAAAGCAAGGAAAGGAGGAAAAAGTTAAGCACTGTGAGCTGGGCAGAAGCTACTCTCAAGTGGAAAAGCACACTATGATCCCAAACCCACGGAAACAGTTTCATCTGATAGAAACCTTCCAAGATCCCAGACTTCATATAGGCAGAGCAGAAGAAAAACAAGGCAGCGACTTGGCAGCAGCCTTCCACAACACCACATCAACAAAGCAGGCTGCTTCAGACTTCAGGGGCTTATCTTTAAGACAAAACAATACAAAAAAAGTGAAGCAGAGTTAGATGCCTACAGACTCTGTTGCATTCACATTATGATGTTAAAAGCATCAGCCTGAACTGCTCCAACTAAATACTTTTCACACTATTAACAGCATTCTTACTGCTGGCACAAAAAAAAATAAGAAATTACTTTCAAGGAGCAAAACTGCAAAATTACTGGACATACCATATCAAGCAAAATTGAAAACCAATTTCTCCTGCAGTCTGGAAGCTACCAAACTGCCATCCTTCCATTTGTCTCCTCCATTCTCTCACTGAAATTACCAAAAGTCAAAGGCTTATAAGGCTGCATACAAAATTTAAAATACCAATTACAATTTAGAGCATTTGTTTTCTGAAGTCATTCTGTCCAGAAGTAGAAACAGCACTCCAAAAGGATGAGACACAATTAAAACCCTAAAGAAGCAAATCTTGTACCACCCCTGTGGTACTCCTTACCAACACCCCCAGGAAACATGTGCCAAGCAGAGAGACCTGCACTGCTGTCTCCAAGTCATCGTCTTCATCCACCTAATGCACCTGCCTTTTTGTTTGGTTTATTTTCATCACTAATGCCTGGTTAATGAAATTGAGGCATCAGTCCATGCCAAAGCCAAACACACACCTTTGCTCTCCCTTCTCCCTTCAGGAGAGGAAAATCCACAACACCTTCAGTTTTGAGTTTTCTGCTTGTCCCAGAGGTGAGCACTAACGGAATAGGCAACCCAGTCCATACTGGAACAAATGCTCATTTACAGAGCACATCAGCCTGGTACCTCATTAACCAAAGTTAAAACACATTTTGAGAAGCTTCATCTCCTCACAAAAGCTCTGAGATTTGTCCTGCCCAGTTTCCTTGCTGAAGACACTCATACTTGGCAGGCAGCATGGCAATTACCCAGTTTTTCAGCTCGACACTCAAGCTTCTAAAAATGAAGCTAGGGAAAGTAGATCAGAGATGCAAGCTCACAGACACTTCAGGTAAAAAAAAAAAATGCTGGCAAAACTGAAAGAATATATTAAAACAGAAACAAGAATGGAACAACTTGCATTTGGTCTCCTGGCATCTCTCCATAGACTCACCAAATACTTTTTAGGAGCAAAGATAAGGATAGCACGTTAGCATGCCCCAGAACACAAAGCCCCATGGTACTCACCACACGTTTTGTGATTCACTTCTTGTGTTTGTTATCTGAAATCACAGGGTAGTGAGTGCTGGGGCATAGGAGCAGGACAGCAGCTAGCCAGTCATATCTGTAGTGAAACTGGAAGGCAAGAGAAAGTTGAGATGTAACACTAAAACTAAATGTAACAGCTAAAACTAGAACACCAACTTCCAAGCATACTGGCAGACAAAATTGAGCCAACATCACTTGTAGAAGAATTCTAGTATTTCCACTTACTCCACGTCTCAGCAAACAAATAGCTTTCTGTGCTATGTATGTATTTTAGCAACAGGGTTTTCTTCAACTACAGATGTTTTTTGTCTCTCTGGGAAACAGCATTTCCCCACCTTGGAAAACAGGTTCCCAAATCACAAGGCAGCACCCCTGGGATGCTGCGTGTCCTGCCACGCTCCAGGTGCTATGGTCAAAAGGAAGCACGTGGCTTTTTTTCTGTTTGTGCCTTTTTCCTCAAGCAACACCCTTCAGAGCACACAGCCTCTGTGACAGGGATGTGAAGGATGAACTAAAATGAAACTGTTTCACAGTATTTCTGGAAAGCTCTGCTCTAAATGAGCAGATACAGGCTGTTCTGTCCTGCACAAAGCAGAGGCATCTAGCTTCCTTAGCAGAAAAGGCATGGACTGTTCCCACAAAAGTCATTAAAAAAAATAATAACTTCTAGTTGTGAAAAAACTGACAGCCACGTACAAGAGGGGTTTCCAGATGTGCTGCTTTGCAATGGGCTGTGAGCAACCAGCTCCCAAATGCACAGAGGTGTGCAGTGCTTGCACTTCTAACTGTGTTTTCACAACTACTAAAGCAGGGGTAGAAGATTAAAGTCCATTCTGCCCTCTCCAACTGCTTGTTCTGTAACTACTGACCCCTCTATCCCAGCCACAGCAGCAGATGCCTATCACTTGCCCCAGCACATCAGCCAGGAAAGTATTTTTGCTGTCTCCAATGTGAAGAACAAATACACCAAAGCATCACTGAGCGTCCAAGAAGCGCTGCTTTGACTCGAGCACACAGGATTTCACTCTACCTCTGCCTGCGCACTTATAAATTTCTTGTCAGTCCAGCCCAAGTCATGCATACGTTCTTCCAGTGTCATTCCTCAATTCTATACAAGAAGCTATGAAGATTGCTCAATGGCACTGCACGAGACTTCAAAAGTCTCACAGCAGGCACCATTATTAATCCTCACCTACAATTACCTGTACCAATTGTGAATGAAGCCAGGCACCTGCTCTACAGCTTCAGCACTCAGCCACTCCGTTCTTCTAATATGAAAAGACATTGGGTAGAGTATGCCTCCTAATAGTATGCTTATTAGGAAGCACTTAAGGCAAACTTCAGTTCTACCCTGTGCTCAAGTTTAAAGTGTTTTGACCGGGTCAAACATTACAGCAAGGAAAAACT
This sequence comes from Phasianus colchicus, assembly GCF_987193195.1. Classification (NCBI taxonomy): domain Eukaryota; kingdom Metazoa; phylum Chordata; class Aves; order Galliformes; family Phasianidae; genus Phasianus; species Phasianus colchicus. The sequence continues at coordinate 1,526,796 of NC_143447.1, read as the reverse complement.
GGCCAAACTTGTCCCAACCCAAGCCCTACAAGAACTAGAAAATTGTCAAGTTCTCTGTGTGCAGCGAGAAAGGATTGCAGCTTCATTGGGTTACCTGGGCAAAGGGCAGGAGCATCCCATTCATGAGGCAGTCCCTGTATTTCAATACTGAGCACAAGGGGAAGCTTGCTCTTCTGTCACCTTGAACATGCTCTAGTTAAACTTCAGAGGAAGACAGGAATACACATACAAATTCCTATCAGGGATCCCTGACCAAAGACTGACTTGGCATCTTCACCTTAATACCAACTTTCATTAAGAATTGGCACCTCCCAACAAGGAAGCTGGATATTCCTAGAGTAAACAGATTTGTTTCACACTCTGCTAAGCTAGAGGTTAGCTATTCACGTTCTGCTGGAAGAACAACGTTGGCAAGAATGAAAGAGTCAAAGTGTAACACAAGAAAATCCCCGGTGTATCTCTGCAACTTCCTGCTGACAACGGCCAACCCCAAAAACCCATCCCCACCTGCAGGACATTTGCAACCAGACCTTTCAACCCTCAGCACAACAAACACCACTGCTCCCAGCCCCACGTAGCAGTGCCTCACCAGACACACTCAGCCTCACAAGAGCATTTCAAGCTCAAAAGGCAGAGCCCATTGGCCAACCTGGCAGCATGCTGATGATGCTGGGCTGCTCATCCAGAAACCCCATCTGGCAGCAAGATTGCTCCAGCAAAGCAGAGAGAAACTCAAAGTAAAGGGAGGACCCAACACATGATTCAGCATGTGGCAGATCTGGACTAAAAGGCAGGAACCATGTTTGGCATGGCATGAAATAGCCACCTCTTGCAGTTCAAATAGCAATGGTTACAAGTGAGAATATGCGGTCAACCCGGTTGGAGCACAAGTTTATTGTGGTAGCCATGTTCAGAAAGCCTCAAATTACGCAGAACACAGTGCAGCGCACCTCTTCTGCTACAGAAAGAAGGAATGAGGATGAAAGAGGCTGTCCTAAGCCACAAGACAGACCCCTTCCAGCTTTTGACAGGCAATTAAGCTTTTGTGTGTATAATTAGTACCTCCAGACACTTGGTGAGTTTCCTGTGACATCTCCTTGATGGCACTCACTGGGACTGGAGATGTGCATGCCGAACTCCAACCTTGGGTTTACAGGAGCACGCAGGAGGAACCAGCCCAATAGGATGCCCCAGTTCCTAATGTGCCACCCTCCTCAGGAATATCTCTATTTTAGGGTGCCAAAAATGAAAGGATGGGAAGCTTTCAGCCTTACAAGGTTCTTCCCCATTACTTTCCAAGAGAAGTGCAGCTGAGAAGCCAGCTTTCCTGTTTTAGGTTCCCAGGCAACATCCTCGAAGGTACCTCAATAATGGATATTTGTATCTTAACACACACAGCCAGATCCTCCTTTCCTCACTTGGTCTTGGGGACCTGCAGCAGTGGGAGTTGAGAGAGATGATTTCAAAAGCCTACCACTAGAAAATTCAGGGTACTCCACAGATGCTGCTCAGCTCCCAGAGGACACTGCTTCCATCACAGCATGAAAGTGACGTTACAAAACCCTTCCTTATGGGGCTCACAGGTGGTATGCATACAGTTTTGGGATCTCTGTACTTCACCTCATTATTATTTTATTGACAGTTAGCAGCACAAACCTCTGGATAATACTGGAGAAAAAAAAAAGAGCTTAAGGTCTGAGTTTAATGCACAGGAGCAATATTAATATTCCAACCTAATGGATGCTACCCCACTTTGAAGTCTTTGCACCAGACAGCACTGAAAGAGGGGTCAAAAAGTTCCCACTGGTATTAGATGATGGAACAAACCTTAAGAGCAAGAACAACATTCACATCAAACTTCAATGGTGAGAAATTGGACTGGTGGCACACAAAGCCATACTTGAAAAATCACCCATCAGACCTGGACCAATGCACATTTGGGTCGCCACATTTTCATCCAAAGTGCTCCACACCCACATGGAAAAATGAGGTCTCTGCAGAGCATTTCTGGTGTGCAGGGAAGTCTTTTCAGGAGACATCAACACAAGTGAGCAGCTTTCGCATAGAAACCTGCAACACTTCTATTCCAAGTCCAGCATGTCAGTGTTCACAAGTTTTGTCTAGAGAAAAGCTTACTTTCCCTCCTAGGAGGCAACACGTTTCAACCAACAGGTACACATAAGCAATCTTGAGGTACACACCATGCTCTGGTTGGATTTTTTGTTTATTTGTTTTTAAATCACCACTCAATACTTCATTCTCTCCCACCGCAGATCTTTAACCAAAGCTATTGAGACAATTAGAACAATGAAGACAAACTCTCTGAACACGAAGAGTTTCAAAACTCCAGGCTGGTCACGTTCCTAAGGACTCCACCTTCAGCAACCAGAGGAGAGCTAAGAGAAGCAGATGCCCAGGAAAGGAAAAGAAGAGGGAAAGCACATGTAGCTCCTTTGGTTTTTATTCCTGGGTCTTCCCAAGCCAGTGTGGACTTTTGGCCATTCAACAGCGCTCAGCACAGCCTTCTCATGGGCTTGCTCAGCCTCCCTGACCTTGCAGAAGCCTTTGGTAGCCTCAGCAGCCCTATTCTACCTCAACAGCTCTGCTCCTGATCCTGCCTGCAGTTAGTTCTAGCTGAAGCTCCCATCTCTACACAGGCAGCAGAGCTCCCTCCACCCACCTCCAGCCCTGAGCACCTCACTGACATGACCTGACCTAACCCAGCACTGCCCTTTAAGCTAAGTAAAGATAACCAGTTCTTGTCAGAAAGGAAATCAAAGGACTCAATTTGATTGCAGAGAACAAATAAGTAAGAGTCAAGGAACAAACATGCAGTGCTGTTTGCTAATTACCAGTAGATATTAAAGCCATGCCCAGTAGCTGTAACAGCAGAAAAGACCCAGACTATACATTGAGGCCATCTGCCCTTGAAACACAGAAAGCAGCTGTATCAGAAAGAAAAGCCTTACCTTGCCAGGTAATTTGCAAGTTTTTCACCAGGAATAAATACTTACAAGCAATACCTGGAGGAGAACTGGGCACACAGCTCAATGCCTTAATGACTGTGCTTACAGCAGAGCTCCTCTGCGCATTCAGTAATTTGCAAATTCCTCTCTGAATACACCCCAAAGCTGACATCTACATTTATTCTGCTCAACTGGAGAATAAAAACTCAGCTTTTATTCTGCGCTGTACTCGGGCAGCGCTCAGAACAGTATTTATCGTCTGACACCTATGTAAAAATAAGTAAAAAAAAAAACCACACTGCTGCTTGCAAAGCTTTGTAAATACCATTTAACATCTTTCAATTCCCTTAACACACGAGTAGCCCACACACTGCAAATGTGGCAGAGTACAGCAAGTGGGTCTCCAATGCAGCCTTCCCTTTACAAAAGCAGAAGAGCAACCAGAACTTTGTGCTCTACACAGAGCCTGCAGAAAGCTAAGCCTGCCCACACTCCTACCAGCCTGTGCAAAAGGAAACCAATGTTTAGCTAGCAGCAAAGCGCTGAAGGCTCCAAAACCAACACCAACAGTCTTTGCAGTGAAAGGGAACATAACGATGCCTTGAATGAGACAAGACCCAAAAAGCTAAAGAAAACATGTGGACACGTTCAGATAGTCCTACTCAAGGCACACAAATATAACAAAATAAAATTCTTCAAACCCTGAATCATTCAGAACAGTCCTGCTCCTCCTAAGTTTCATTAGGCAAGGTTTTCACTGCCCATGTCCATGGGGTGTTCCCAAAAGTAGCCAGGCTGCATGTTTTCAGTGGCAATGAATCACCTGGGGCTTCAGTGACACGTCAGCCCAAGTGGACAACGACATTACAGCCTCACTGAGGATGCTCAGACATAATTGTGTTTTATCCTTTGCAAAACTTAACCTGCTCAATATAGCCTCCAAAGCTGGAAGATCAAAGTGGGAAAACAAGTCAGCAATAGCTGACTTCTCACTTTCAGAGCATTTAGCCTTTTCCCCCACACAGCTGCAGACACCATGCAAGCAACAGAAGTCTGGAAGACACTGCATGGCTCAGGGAGAAACAGGCACACATCCTAATGCAAAACATCTGCTTTTTAGCTGGTGCAGAGGCTGCTACGGACACAACTAGCTTGACAGCCCTGTTCTGATAACAGAAATACTAGAGCAGCAGGTGAGAAGGTAGAACAGGGCCACCCTCATTGTATGTAAGGATGCAAAACAAGCACAACGCCTCCTGCTTTGCTTTCCCTGAGTTAGGAATGGAGCTCCCCAGTGCAACCATGCTAACTACTGTTCTGGTGCAATGCAAGTTTAGTGAGAAGGGCTGGAACACAGCACACATCTTGATTAAACAAACTATATCAATGTTGGGTTATATTCGTGAGTGGGATTTTAAACTTGAGATATCAAATCAGGCACTCAGGAACACTGCAGTGATAGTCTCAGATGCCTCTACTCACCCATACTCCTGTGAAACCACCCAGTACCTAGATCACATTCTATACTGCACCATCATCACCAGGCACTCTGCTCAGCTTTTGGACTTCTTCTCTAAAGGGTCCCCTTATGGCTTACACAGCTGAGACTTAAAGAGTTGACAGGCATTTGTACAAGGAACATTTCCACTCCTAGTCTCTTCTGGAAGAAGCAAGTCCCTCTGAAGCCTGAAAGAAGTTACCCCAAAAGGGATGTGAAGCTCACTTAAAAAAATAAATTATAAATATCCATCTCATTCAAGGACTTTCCTTGCAAGATGCCTTTAACAGGCATCTAACAAAGAGTTTCTTTAGTTCATACATTCTGTAAAAGAAATGTTACCACCCTTCAGAGAACGTACTGCTGTGATGACTTGCTCAGCAGTCTCACACTTGATACAATAGCTCACTGAGTCCTTAATACTCCAGACGTTCATCAGCATAGCAATGCCTTGAGCCTGAGCAACAGTCAGTAACCCACACACAGCTATTTGGGGTCTGCTCTGCCTACTTGACAGGTCCAGGCTGTGAACTCTGCAGAGCAGAAAGCCTGTCACACACATCTGATGCAGATGGCCCTCTGCAGAGGAGTGATGCTTTCTAGGAGAAGCCTCCATCCATCAGCATTTTAGCTGCTCCTCAACAGCTCCCTTTCAGCAGACGTTAGGTGCTCTGCAGCTTCTCTTTATCCCTCCTAGTTCTCTTCCTCCATGTGTCACAACCTTCTAGAAGATGCTAATAAGCTGTTTAACAGTAACTAACCAGAAAGGTTTTATTATTAACATACACACACACACTCATTAAACCCAGTTATCTCCTGCAGTAGTCGTGGTAGTTGAAAGAAAATTGCCTGAGAAAGTTAAGAGTCCAGGAAAATCAATACATATGCACTCTAGAAGCTGGGAGATGCTTGCAGACTGAACTTGCAAAAGGATGAAACGAGATCTTCCAAGAAAACGATGAGTATTGGGTTGTCCATGAAACGCAGTAATTGCAAGCAGGAACTCCTGCTGGTTTGTTTCCCTTATCAGCCTCATTTGTGAGAAAGTCTACCTCGTTATAGCAACAGGAGAAAGCCACCTTGGCAATACCTGGAGAGCTTAGTGCCGGGTCAGAAGCAGAGCAACTCACAAACAGGTTTGACAGGCGGCAGGAGCAGCGCACAGAGAGGCAGGACACAGACATCCCCTTCTGGGCAGGGCACTTCCAACCACAGCCTTCCAAGCGTTTAGTGCTTCACTGTGGGATATCACTTCTGAGAAAGGATCAAGCTCCTAGCTTTTGTGTTTAGGTGCAAAGCTTCATCAACAGCTGCTCACGTGCTAAAAAGCCCTCTTCATGTTTTCACAGGGAAATGCATGGCTTGATAGACCAATTTCTGATTAAATCAGATTAAGATTTTTAGCAGGCATGGTTCAGCAAGCTAATAACCTACAAAAGCAATCTTCAATTTGTCAGCCATGCCATAAACACACGCAAAACCAGCACTGCTGATGCTCTGCTGGCTGGACCTCGTGTAATTAGTATGACAGAGCAGGACATTAATAGGTGCACACCTTACTCGTTATTGTGACGGCCCAACTCTGGGCTATCAGCAGATCAGCACCTGCAGAGAACTGCTGCTCACCATCCCACACAAGGAGAGCTGAAGGGAAGCATTATGATCACCTCCTCCCACTTTCTACATATAAAGGGGGAATCCAAGCAATTTTCCCCTTTAAAGTGGCTGAACTTCATGTTCAATTACCTTATTTGTCCCCTATTTTTTTTTTTTTTTTCTATTATTTGTTTTAATTTGCCTGGTTTCAGTTTCTACCCACCCCAACTTGAAATGCCTTTACACATTAACCACAGAATGTTGTGTGACAAATCTGACTGCACGTGGCGCAGCAGAGCTGGAGGTATGTGCAGCATGCTGAGCCCTCCCCTCCAGGTATCCACAAACCAAGCAGCCCCAGCTCTATTTAAGAAATCCCATCTTCTCAGTATTTCCAAAAGAAGGGGCTCGTGAAGACGGAATACATGAATACCCACATCACGAAATCCTCTGCTGGTATCTTGCCACCATTCATAACAATTCCAGATGCCATAGGAACAGTTCCAGCATCTGGAACCACTGGATTAAGGATGTTAGCACAGACACGCCTGCCACATCCTAAGAGCATTTGTTACGCAGACCTGCTGACCACAGCTTTCTCTAATCGCTTACTGAAACTCACTCAGCATTACTCAATGACTATAGTACTTCATCAGATTGATGCTTCAGCCCCCAAAGAATTCAAACAATCACGTGTGTTACCTGTAGCAAGCAATAGACCACCAGCAATGACCAAGATATCAGGAATCAATTCTGCAGATCAATTCTGCAACCCAACCAGCAAGCCATGCTCATGCCATACAATAAGGGGTTGTCCACTCATCTGCAAAGAGTTTACTCCACAAGCTAAAAAGCCACCCCATTCACTGCACTCTAAACACAAGGAAGCACAGCAGACACCCAAAAGTCCTGTTCTACTTCCCAGCTTTTCCCATTCAGCTGCCAGCACACTGCCAGCTGCAGGAAAGTTTGGCATTTCTGGCAGATGGCAGACAAACTCTAACAGCTTGATTACACATTAAAGGCGTAAGTAATAGGCTCTAGGATCCAATAAAGGTTCCTCATTACACACACAGGATGAATTGTGTCAATTGTGTCTTTAATTAGACACAAAAAGCAAGTGACCATGTAGGATAAGGCAAACAACGCACAGAGCTGGACAGCTCTGGCACGTGTTTTGTTGCATGGATTTACCTCCTTGTGCACCCTGGTAGCTTCTGTACAAGGCAGAGTTCTTCTCCAGCTTCTAGGAGATGAATTTAACCTCCCCTTGAAGAGGGCTATTGCCATTCACACGCTTAAGAAATTACACCTGCATGAAGAAGCTTTGCTTCAGCTTCCACTTTCAACCCACAGCCTTCGGCACAGCAGCCACCGAGCCGCGCTCACCACCAAGCAATGCCCGCTACGTACCAGGTGAGTTCCTGCTGAAGGCCCAGCGCCAAGCATCGCTGCATGCCAGCAGATCACTGGTAGGCCTGCTGAGCTGCGGCCAGGCCGGGAATAACTGCCAGCACAGCACTGAAAGCGTCAGCCGATTATCCAACACAGAAAGCCTTTCAGCGTCACTGATCCCCCAAAGCTCTGCCCATCCCAGAAATGCAGCCTTTACATTCTGATTTAGATATCTAGAGATGAGCAGCAGAAGCCCTTGTAACACAAGGTCATACCTAGCTTGCTGGAAGACTAAATTTAGCCCTCTGTGCCTCAGGCGATTCTATTACCTACAGAAAGAAAGGACAGTGTTGTTGAGCATTGGTCCACGGGTAAATCCCTTGGAAGAGTTGACTCCATTTAATTGCAAATGATCTCAAAGCTATTAGCAGGGTACCCCAACTCCATTCATCAGATGAGGGACAGTTAAATACTACACAAAATCAGCACCGGGGCACTGCCGCTCTGTTTAAGGTAGGTTTGCTCAAGTGGTGTAAACTATTACTACATTCAGTTTTAGACTGTAAGACAGGAGATCAAGAAGGTTTAACAGATGGGGTTTTAGCACAAATGTATTCCAGAACACCTCCTTAGCAAGCATATTTCCTACTCTAACGCTACAACTACAACACAGGAAAAGCTGATCTGCCAGAACACAAGGATTACTCAAACTTTTGTCAGTGTTACCAGAGACTGACTGAACAGTTTGCAAAGACAGGCTCTAGTCTACCCTAAGGTGTCATAGAGAACAGCTTTGTGACAGTTACCAATTTTCAAAGCCAAAAAGATGGGGATGACTCAGTTTCTCCAGCACCAGGTCTTGGGGCACTCAGCTGAGGTTTGAAGTCCAGGATTGCTACAAGCATTCAAGAGAATCTGTGTGTGAAAAAGAGAATTTGGTTTGAAGATAGCACTGGGGAACATCTACACTACCTGTGTCAGCTCTGCCAGCTTTACACACCTTGCAGGACATCCAGGTAGGTTCTATGTTTTGGAGCATTAGCTCAATGGCACTTAACAACAAAAGCAGGATGACTGAGATCACATCAAAATGAGCGCAGGGCTTCTTGCAGTAGATGCAGAGGACCCACGGTCCAACTACACACCTACAAGTCATCCTCAATCCCCCTGAGGCTCTGAGAGCAGCTGGCAGCACAGGGGGCTGCCCAAGCACCCAGCCCTCTTCCCAGCACTGCTCCTCACACCTGAGCCAGTCCCTGCAGCATCCTGGCCAGCAGGGATCCCCACAACCAGCCCTAGCTCACACTGTTCCCTTCCTGTCAAAGCCCTGTATCTGCACAGACCAGAAGGAACAGAACAAGTGCTTCCAGAACAACACGCCCCAAGTCATAGATCTTGACGACTGAAAGCACTCTGGTACATGTAGTAACTGCTAGCATTGAGAAATGATTAAGAAAAACAACCAGAGCACCAGGGCTATATCCAGTAAGTCTAGACAAAGGACTGCATATTGGTTTGAAGCCTAAAACCAGTTTTGGATCACAACCACTGAATAATATAAATCTCAGCACAGATACTCTTGCTGCAGCAGCAGAACACAGCCTAACTATGATTTACCATCACTAGTGTTGCATCTATCATGAGTAAAACTGAAACCTTAGTGCCGCCAACACTGCACACAGCTTTTTCAGAATTAGAAACCTGTCAAAACCTTTCCAAACAGAGGATGGCTGGAAAGCAGTATCAGATGCCTGAGTGGCTGCAGGCCTGATCTCAGCTGCAGGATGACCACCTGGGGAAGCCAAGGACCTCAAAACCATCCAACCTGCTGCTGATGCCCTGCCAGCAACTACACCAGCCAAGGTAATCCAAAATGAGACTGCAAACAGGCAGCAAGCCCTTGGCGTGGTGAAGAACCTGGTGGAAGCACACAGAGCATTTTGGAAGGCACTTCGAAAGCATCCAGACTGCTTAGGGCAAGAGCTGCCACAACCCCTCCCCCCTGACGCACACAGGCATGGTGTTACCTGCAGCTTCAGCTCTGCCAACAGCACTCTGCTGAAAAGCAGCAGCAAGAACAAGCCTCCATCAGCATCCCGAAGGTGAGACCTTTGAAGTCTAACAGCCTTGAAAAGAGACAGCTACAAAGCATGCGGTCTCTGCCTCATTAAAATAAGATGTTACAGGTTAATAAGTTTTCATTTGTTCACTCAAGCTTGCTCTTTCAAGATCTAGGAAATAAAACAAAGCTGTAGGAGCTAGCCTAGTGCATCACAAGGACAGCTAGAAGGTACCTGAGGACAGCCAGAGTTGTTCCACCAGGGCTGCTGCAGCACTTGGGATGAAGCACCTGGAAATGTTCACGAGCACAGTTGTTTCAGTTTATTTGCCAGAACTGTCTCTTGCAGTGGAACAACTTCATAAACCATATTGGACAGGATTTCCTCTCATTTGTTGTTTTTCACTGACCTAAATAAGCAGAAGTCAAGCCTATACAAGGAATTTTGACTCACAAGGAACCAAACTTGAAGACCCAGCAAGCCTGAGACCCCATGATTGCTACAGTCTAGAAACTCACCCAAAAAAACCTGTCACAGAAAAACAACTCAATTCGTAACCCCCTTCTTGCCATGAGCAAGACTAAACAGATGCAAACAGATTTCCCTTATTCCCCCCTTCCTGCAGAATGTTCTCTACTAACATGAAAGAAAAAAAAAAAGACTGGATATGAATCAACCCTCTGATTTATACTCAGAAATGAATGTGCAGCAGCTAGCAAACGAGCAGAGCTCAAGTTGTTATTTCTGCAAACAAGATGTTACCCTAATTACAGGTGTAACAAAGATTAGTGCTTAAGTGGAAACTCGCACAATTTTCAGTCTCATAAGCTGGGAAGATTTACTGCTACCTAAGATGATTTAAAATATGAACTGAGCTACACAGCAAGTTGCTAAGATGGAGGCTATTATGTTTTGTAAAATGAATAGCTTGAAGAAGCATGCTTCAGGCTGGTTGGCTTCACAGAACTCAAAAGCAGGTTTCTCGTGCCACTTCCTTAGCCTAGCTGTGGCACTACAAATTACAATTCCTTGTGAAATGGGGTGGGGGATGGAAGGGGTACTCTGCAGAAAAGTGCTATTCCAGAGTTTTCTTAGCACTATTGCAAGCCTCAAACTCATCAAGCTTTATCAATATACATTAAAAGCCATATATGGGACAGCAACTACTCGAGATAGTTAACAAGCTGTGGGCTCCTCTCTAACATAGCACGTGCTACATGGCCAGCTCACCATGAGAGAGGACAGAAACGTGACAGCCTCAGAGAAAGGACAGCGGGTTCAGGACTGCAAAGAAAAGTTCGTTTCTTTCTAAACAGCTGCAGTTTTCCCAGTCTAAAGGAATGTCATAACATAATCATAAGAGGAAAAAAAAGAGCAGCAGGATAGCAGAAGCAGACAGAAAACAGTTTCTGTATCTCACAACGGAATATCTCCAATTCCCACATTAGGAATGAGACCATTTAGTTGTCTTCACAAAGCACAAACTGTCAGACTAATCTTCTGGGTAGGATGGCTGTCAGTTCCTCAGGCTATTAAGTTATTATCCAGAAGAGATTTGCTCACAGACAAGCAAACCAAAACAGAAGACTCAGACAGGTAAGAGACACCTATCCATTTGGGAAAGTGAGCTGCTCTAAATAGGCTTTAAAGGAATAACATAGGAAATGCCAAGAGAAAATGGAGATGACCTCACACTGATCTGTGCTTCCGTGCCAGTTGTGCCAACTGCTTTATTTGCATGAGTGGTCTGGTTTTCTGAACCAGAAATTTAAGAGACATCTAGCAAAGACTTAGAATACCTCCACCATCTTTAAAAGACAGGGATTTAATGTGGAACATAATGATTAAGGAAGCACAAGTCTAAGATTTTTACCTTTCCATAGCCTATCCTACAACCTGTGCTTTCTGCACCTCAAAGCCCTCAGTCTTCCCAGCCCTCTGCAGCTCAAGCTGCCTGCTGCCATCACTTTTTCACAGCCATCAACCTCTCCCAACTCCAGAGGCTGTCTGCTCAGCCATCCCCTCCTTCTGCAAGGACACGATCCTAAATAACACTGGGAAGGAGCTGCTGGCTGTGGTCTATGCGAGTGCTGCTGACAGACGAGGAAGGGAAGTTTCTGGGGGCTGAGAATGAGAAGCTGATGACCAACAACGCCATGACAGCATTTCAAAGAACTGCTCCCACACTTGGGCTCCGACTCATTAGGAACTGAGGTTTCTGAACAACTGGAAGCCTGTACAAGAATGAGGGGTCTGATTCGATCAAAACAGCAGTCGGAACGGGCATTTGGAATAGAGATTAAAGACTCCTCTGACATTTCAGCATGAGAGCAGAGAGAGGAACATGTGTCCCAGGATCATGTGGTTTTTGGGGGAAGAAAAGCTGATTCATAAAAATCTCATCTTACACGGAGGGCAAGGGGTAGCAATATGGAAATCAAAGCTAGAAAGATGAAAGTTAGTACAAGTGGAATAGGATGGAAAGCCAAAACTGAGGCGTGTGTGTGTTCCTACATCAACACTGGAAATCAAGATGATTGAGAAACTCTTTAAATGCCTGTTTTCTAAGCGATGATGCAGGCGTAGCACACACATTCAAACCACAGGGAAGGGCAGAGGGGTCAACAGGACACTTGATGTTCAAGTACTGAACCTCTGAAAGATCCAAGCTTAATGTGTCATGAAGAAGGGAATTAGAATTCCAAGCTCAAACCAGAACAGCATGGCCTCAGCCACGCCAGCAGCTGACCTGTGCTCGATAGGGGGTTGGACAAGCAGGAAGCATGGAATTAAACTGAGCCTCCACACAAACTACTGAGTGTTGTGTCAACATGCAACGCCAGGACCAGTTCTTAAACATCATAAAGCAACTCCTCCCCAGCAGCACACAGGAAGAGTGGCAGTGCATCATTTTATCTCCAACAGCAAGAAGCTGAGTACGAGCCACCACGATGAGATCTAACCATGCTGTAGGATAGGAGAATCCAAGTCACCATATCATGCCAGAGCAGGATGGGGACGTTCTCTGCGTAGCTTCTTGCTCAAAGCTGTGCTGGGTACCTGAAAGGTGCTTGCAGCAGTTTTTAATGAACATGAGTCCTAAGAACAGATTAAGTGAATACTGGGCTAATTCTATTTTTTAAAATGAAGTCAAGTCTCAGAAGTAGTTGGAGGTTGGTTTTATTTAATTTTATCTTTTTGAAGGAGAGGGCAGCTGATACACTTCACTGAAAACAAAAAAACAGCAAGTATACTACATAACAAGATCCTTCACCAAAAGTCTGCAGGGAAGAAAGCTGTCACAAGATAAAAGGAAAAATTCTTCACACACTTAAGTAACCAGTTAAAAAAATACATGTAAGAACCAGGGAAGAGCAGCATCACCAGTCATCTTTGTAGCAGAGAGACCCACCGTTGCTTTCTGCTCTGCTCCGCTCTATCGAACTGTGCAAAGAAGGCAATACTGAGATGACAACATTTGCCACTCTGAATAATTTAGCATTATCAGTAAATAAGGCCAGTGACTCTAAGGAATTGCAGCAAAACCTCAAGACACAAGTAGGTGATACAATCAAAGCACAGCACATCAGAAATGATGAACTCCAAAGAAAAACACCAGAAAGAGCTCAAGCCAGCGCCCAGGAACAGGACTTCAGCAGCGTATTCCCACAGAAAGGAGTTTCCTAAAATTATCAATATCATGGAAAAAGTGAAAAAGCAATTTATTCCAGATCTACTCCTTGCTATTTTTTTTTTTCTTCTTCTTTTGACATCCCTGTTGTTTTCTGTCCCTTCCTTGTATGTGGGCTACAAAAGAAGTAGTCTCCAGGCTTAGTGCCCTCTGAGCACCACAATGATTCAAGTGAGTGGGCAGATCCCTGGAAGGGCACTAGATTTAACTGTTATTACACCCAGCTCAGGAAGGTCACAAAACGTTGGAATGAGAAAAGCAGAGCAATATTTCCTCAAAACTGCCACATCTGTGTGCTCCTATCCCAGGCACCTGTTGCTGCTTATCAGTAAGCAGAATTCTGGGCCAAATGGATCACCTGAAGGCTCTTTACATGGCATTATATAGGAGTTCACATGCAACCTGAAAACACACGGCAGCTGGTTGCTTCCAAAGAAGTGGCAATTTAAGAGACATCCACCAAAAAAAAGGGGCAATGAGTTTAAGACAGCTACAGGTTATGCTGCCCTCAGCTTCACCCAGCTAATAGCTCCCCTTGTAGTGCTTTCTCTGAACACGTTATCTGGATCAGCCTTACCAGAACATTTTCCAGCAGCAACTTCAGTTTGAAAAGTTGAATTGGTGGCAGCACAGAGAATTGGAACAGCACAGAAACTCCCACGGAAGAGAAATACAGATGGGATGGAGCAAGGCAAGGCCACACACTTCATGCTTCGCAAAAAGCTGTCTGAAGAACTGGAAGGTCTTTAGTGCAATGGAACAAGAGATTGGATATTAGTTTTCTGCTGCGACCTGCAAGCCACCACCCTGACAGAGTGGTGAAAGACAACGGCACAAAGGAACTCTGTGACACCATGCGGCATCCCCAGGAGACATGCTTGGGTCAGTCACGTTCAGGGGTTAGTTTAAGCAAACATGTGCATGGCAGAGATGGGCAGATAACCTGGAAAACAGCAACTGTGGGGCTTGGGAAGAAGCAGCCAAGAGCAAAGCACACTCTGAAAGCACCAGAGAAGAGAAGAGGTGGTGCTGGTACAAAAACAGATGGGTACGTGCTGGCTGCAAGTAAGGTTGTGGTAAGAACCTGAAGTAAGTTCTCAGCCATCAGTCTAACAGTAGCTTTCCACACAGAGCAGCACAGCAAGCCACCCCAAACAGTCTAAAGCAGCATGGATTTCAGGCAAGCAGCTGGAAATACACTTCTAGGGATTCCTATTGAGCTTCTGCAAGCCTTCGCAACCCAGCAGCTCCTCCCAAAAAAAAGAGCAACAGGAAAAGGCACTAAAGGATGCTTCAATGAGTCCAGAAAACGGAATTTCATGGCAGACAGCACTGGAAGAAACATTTGTATCTAAACAGAGAATAGCTACTTATGCAAGGCACAAGTGGAAGGCAGTGATTTTATCGAGCTGATAGTTTAGTATTTCACTGGAGTCAGCAGGATTTTTGCCAAAAGCTTTCTATATCACCCATACCAGGGTACCACTACACTGCTAGCAGCAACTTCACCAAGAACAGACATTCCTGGCTACTTCTCACCAGCCAAGCTTTCTAAGCACACTTTGTTTTTATGAGCTTTGTTAAGACAGAACAACCTTTTCTAAGCATGACACCTTCTGCCAATAGGCTGCACCTTTCCTGGGGTCACCCTTCCTGCACAACACTGCTTGACAACACTTACAATTAGTAGCATTTCTGGAGGACCCCCAGCTGTTTGCATGCAGGGCACCACAGCAAACCCATCCACAACACCCAGACCTTCAGAACATCGGTGTTCTGCTTCCAGAAGAGCCTCGTTGCCAAAAGACCGCATCCAGCAAGGAACCCTCTGCACGAAGGCGATCTCTCCTTGCTCACCACTCAAAGCAGCTCTTTGTATTTTCGGAATGTTTCTGTGGGAAAGTGCTGCTAACATTTGATAAGAGCTTCTACACGGGAACAAAGCTCCCTCTTCTCCGCTCACCCACCAGCCTCGGCAGGCAGCTGGAGGTACCGACGGGGGATTACAATAAAAAAAGCAACTTCGGCCGCTCCAGAGATGGGAGATTGATGCAAATCGAAGGCAGCAGCTGGGGCACCGAGCGCTGAAGGACTCAGGGAGTGGCAGCTGGCTGCCCATATGCGATAGGTCACCGATAACAAAATAAATCAGGCCTGAGCGCACACCCGCGGCACCGGTGAGAAGCCGAGGACGGTGCTGCCGGAGCGGGGAGCAGCGCTACGGCCGGGCGCAGGGCCGCGCGCCCGCAAAGCCCACCGCCTCGCGGGAAGGAGGTCGGAGCTCGACGCTGCGGGACCCGGGTGGGAGCCGGTCCGCCGGGCAGCCCCGCGCCCACACCGCGCCGAGCACGGCCAATTCCCCAGGCACCGGGGGACACAAAGGAGCCGAAGCCCCGCACGCAGCCCGCGCACGGCTCGGGACGCCGCTCCGCGGGGAAACGCGGCACGGCCCCTCCCGCGACAAGCCCTCCTCACAACGGAGCCCCGGGGGCAGCCGCTCGCGGGCCCCGCACCCGGTGAGGCGGCTCCGGGCACGGAAGCTCGCTCCCACCCACGCTCAGGCCGGCTCCGCGACGAGCCCCCGGCCACAGAGAGGCCGGGCACGGCACAGCCGAGCCCCAAGGCCCCGAACCCCCCGGCCCCGGGCCCTACCTGGCTGCGCCGGCGCCGGGCTGAGCTGGGCTGGGCCGGGCAGGCCCCGCCGCTGCTCCTCCCTCCGCCGCGCTCGACGGGCAGAGCGCCGACCCGGAAGCGCTCGGGGAAGCGCCGCCCCTCCCCGGGCACCGCCCTATAGCGAGGAAGCGGCGGCGCCGCCCGGCAGCGCTTCCGGGTGGCGGCGGCGGCGGGCTCGCCCTAGCAACCGCGTTCGGTTGCTATGCGGAAGCCGGGCCGGTGCGTTGGAGGGGAGGACGAAACGGCTGCAGAACGGAACAAACTAACCGTACAGCAAAACCGGCGGCGCGCTTTCACTACGTTAACGTTCACCCTTTGCTTTTTTAAAGTACGACGCCCCCAGGACCGCCTGTGCCGGGGCCTCACCGCCTCGCAGCGAACGACTTCGCGGCGTTCACCCCGTGCCTCCGCTTCCAATTTACAGCCGCTCCCCCGACCGTCCGCGTCACGGCCCGCCCGGCCTCCCGCAGCCGCTCTGGGAAGCGCAGGGCTGCCGCGAGGCCCCGTTGTGGGGCACGTGTCACAGCGTGGCGGTGGGAGCACGGCGGCCCCACTCCGCGCAGCGGCTGTGACAAGGCGGCTTTGTGCGGCGCAGGGCACGCAGTCGTGCCGCTGTCGGGCGCCGCTCCAGGAGCCGCCACCCGAAGGGCCTCACGAACGCCAGCCCCACGTCAGCACGGGGCAGTGGGCAGCGAGGAGGAGCGGAGGGGCGTTCTGCAGGCTGTCCGCTAACCGCCAGCTCCTCACGCACCGCTGGCACTCGGCAGGAGGCTGCTCCTCCTCCTTTCTTCTGCTGGAAGCAGCCTCAGCAATGGCCCAGTGCGCAGCAGCAACACGCGGCCCCACCAGCTTCAGATAGACAGAAATGGGTAAGTTCGTCATTCAGAAAAGCGTTTGCTTTCTAAAGGAAAGCAGAAAAACACCAGGAAAGAGGGTCTGCAGAGAGCTTGGCCACAACAGTCCTTGCCCAAGGCCCAGGGCCATCAAATCATCCCCACTATTACATATTCCCCACCTATCGCCTCCAAATGCTGCTTTCCTATGTGCCCAAAACCTCTTCACAGCACCTTTTTGATGTTAAAAAAAAAAAAAAAAAAAGGCAAAATGTGCACTGCCGGGTCACTGGCACAGCCCAGCCCTTGGTAGCTGGAAGTGCTGCTGACATCTATTGTCAGCATGGGGAATTTCTTCTTTTTGTCTTTGTGGACGTTTGCAAGAGCTCTAACGAGCTGAGACTAATAAATAAGGCAATGCTGCCAGAGTAGTTGGTTTAACTTCTGTTGGCACTTCTCTGCTTGTTCCTATTTTATTAAAAACATTTTAAAATCTACTTACAGAGAGCATACAAGACCACTGGGTTTTGGGTTTCCTTCTTCGCCCCCCACAATTAAAAAAGCTGCAGTGTTCACACAGACCTCACCAAGGGTGTTATCATCAAATCATCAGACGTCCAGGAAATGAGAGAGGGCCTCGGGAACCTGGAACTCCAAAGCAGATACCGTGTTATGGTCGCAGTAGTAATAATACCAGAGGTGAAGTTCTCCAGAACACACCGCTTGCTCTCGGTGCCCACAAGTCCCAGGGCACGGGGAGCTCTGTGACACGGTGTGCTACCACTGTGCTTAAAAACGTCTTAGTTTCACCATAGTTTTACCACAGTTTTCCCCGCAGCCTCTCAAACGCCTACTTTTAGATCTGCTCAAAAGCTGAATAGAAGCCCAGTTCCTTAAGATCACATCCTCTGTTGTCCACACGACAAGCCGTGTTCCGCAGGGCGCGGGGCAGCGGGCGAGAAAGGGCTTAGCGAGGCTGTGAGAGCGAGCAGAGACCTCCTCCTGCAGGAAAGAGACCTGAGGGACCTCAACCAGCCCCGTGCCGCCTCTTCTTGCCCTGCCCGCTGCTCCCTGCCGCCTCTCCGTCGGGATCGCAGTTCCGCTGCGGCCGCAGGAACTCCCCGATGCCCTTCTGCCAGGCGGCAACGGGCCTCACGCACACCGTCCTCAACGGGCGGGCCGTGTTGAGCCTGCCGGAGCCCAGCACCTTCCGCGGTGCGCGGCCGGCCAACACTACTGTGACCGAGGGACCCCGCCTCCGGTCCCCACCGCGACCCTCACCTCACCTTTGCGGTACGCGCTGCCAACACCGCTCCCTTTAATGCGCGCCATCCCGCGCCAGCAGCACTACCGACGCCCGCCCGCCAATGGGAGCGCGAATTACCTCAGCGCCGACGCACCAATCCGCCAATGGGAGCGCGAGTTACCTCAGCGCTCGCTCCGCCCCTCACCGAGTTTCTCCTCAGCCCCGCGATCTGGGGTCGCTCAGCTGCAGCCTGGAGCCGGGTGCCGCCCGGGCAGCGCTTGTAGCTGACGGCCGCTTTCCTGCCCACTTCCGCGTCCCTCTCCTCGGATTCTCGGGCAGTTTCCCGCCTCCTACAGCAGCATCCCGCGGCCGGTTGCTCGGCGCCCCCTCGCCCTCCTTGGTGGTCGGGGTCATGCAGCCCTCGGAGGAGGAGGACAGCTCGGCTCCTCGCGGTCCTCGTAGCCCGGCCGTATCCGGGGGCGGCACCAGGCTTTCCTGCTCTGCTAGCTTTTTCTCTGTCACTTAGTATTAAAAAAGGATGCGTGTATACGATGTTTTCGTATAGGGTAGATGCATACCGGCTGCGTTTTTCGGAACAAAGCCCTGAGAGAGTGACCTGTCCCAGAGCCGGGCTGGGGCAAAACGCGAGAAGCACTCCGAGGGGAATGCCGCTCTGTTCTTCGACCCGCGGAACGGGAGCGCTGGGGCCGCGTTTCCGGGGGACGGCGGTGCGCCGCCATTTCCCGTCCCCGCGCGAAGATGGCGGCGCCCGGCGCGCTGCTGGGCTGGTGCGTGCGGCGCCTGCGCGGCGACTTCGGGCTGGACGTGGGCGAGGAGGTCGTGCGGTGAGCCTGCCCGCCGCCACGGGCCGCCCTGCGTCGCGCTGCTGCTGGGCTCCCCCGTTCCGCTCCCGTTTCCCCAACCCGGTCCCTTGGTCCTCCGCACGTCCTCCCCGTGCCTTGTACCTCCTGAGGGTCCCCCTTCCCCCTCACGGCCCTCCTCAGGTCCCCCGCCTGTCCTTTGGTTCTCCTCGACTCCTGGTTCGCATCCTCTATGTGAACAAGTGGGAAATACTTCTTTCGGACCCGTCTGTTACCCAGCGCAACAGCTGCCGTTAGGAAGCTGTTCAGGGGCCCCATCAGCTGTCCCCTTTCTCTGTCTTTGGGGGACTTGCTGATGGCTCTGTGGCACCTCTGTGCCTTGGTTTGCCCTTGATTTTGGCACTGAGAGGGGTGTGCGTGAAGAAGAGCACGCTGTGGGCTCTGTGTGGTTAAGCAGGAGCTTCTCGTTGTCCTAGGTTAGGCTTTTTTACATTATGTGAGTGCAAACACCATCCCACTGATTATTTGTTATTATTATGGGGCAATGGGAATAGGAAACTTAGCCTAGAATGGAGAAAGAAAGGCAGTTTGTGTTCCTTTATTATTAATTTAACTGAAACAGCCACAAGGGTTTTGCCAATACATCTGTTTAAGCATTTATCTTAGAAAACCTTTCCCTTTCTATAAACTCCACAAAAACCTGGTATGAAGAAGGGAGATGAGTTCTGCTAGTTCCTTGTGTGTGTGATCAGGCCGTTGGAGCCCTGACAACAAAAGCCCCCATACCCACTTCTTTCCATCCCACCCTCCTGCAGCTACATCCTGTCGATAACAAATGAGGATGAGATCCGTGAGTATGTGGTCGATCTCCTCCAAGGCACCGAGGGGAAGAAGGGGAGGTTTGTGGAAGAGCTGCTGTCACGCTGGCAGCAGTCCTCTCAGTCACCTGCTGAGCCCTTACCGGCCTATCGGAAAAAGGATGGTGAGTGGTGTGGGGAGGGAGGGGTCGAAATATTAAGTATCTTGGTTATTCTGCTTGTAGAAAATCATTTACCATTAATGCCTATGGTTGGTCCTATTTCTCTACATTACTACGTAGCCAATTTCCATTCCCTAAGTGGATGCAGGAGTTCAGGGGCATCCTATTGCCGCTTGCTCTGAGCCTTTGTGCTTACATGCTCTTGCAGAGACTTCAGAGGCACCTCGGGCTGTAGACCAAGCAAAGAAGGGGAAACGCAAAGGAAGGAATAAACAGGAAACACCTGCATATGTGGAGCCCAGCACACATGTGGAGGAAGTAAAAACCCCCCTCGACCTGGCCAAGGTGGGTGCATCTGATACATGAGCACTGACTGCATGGCTGCGTGTTGTGGTGGCTGTTTCTGTATTGCCACTCCTTTTGAAGCTGAATGCAGGTTTGAGCAGACAGTACTCACTTTGTCTGTATATAGGAGTCTTTTCCTGCCATGGGGCAAATACTATTCTTGGGGATGGTGAGACTGAAGTTTTGAAGCTTGTGGCATTAAGGAATGTGGCAAAACATTGCTTCTTGCTCTATTTGAAACTTGGCGATCACACTGAATAAAGCTTTAATGAAAAACTGAAATATTTCAGGCTCATGTTGCTCCAGAAAGGAGATCTTGAATGTTAGAGCTCTACAGAAAGAAGCTGCAGAATATGAGAATAGAAACACTAAAAACCAGGATATCCTGTCTCAAAGCAGTGCAAGGCCAGCAAGCGTTCATTACCTTTCTTTCTGATAGCTAATTAATACATTTTGTAACAGGCTTGTTTTCCATTCAATACAACTGTTTGTCAGATTAAGCACATCAAATCAAATACTGTTGTAGTTACCCAGACTGAATTTCTGAATTTTATTTCTGCTGAGCGTGCTATGCAGAATAAGTGTGTAAAAGTGTGCTGCACTTAACTGACGTTAGATCTGCAGTGGATTCCTTTGTGCTACAAACATTGAGCATGGTGTACGTCCCCAGAGCTAATTTCTGTGATTTATCCAGGTCTCACCTTGTGAAGCCGTGGAGCATCATACAAATCTTAAAAGTTAGGGCTGCACCTGAATAAATGGTGGAACTTACTTATGGTTTTAAACTGAGGGTTCTGTAGTAGGGGAAGTGCAAATGCTTAAAATATTGATAAAGATTTACAAAGCAAACAAACACTTTTGGAACTGTGGGGTTCCAAACAGACAGGTCATGTTCCATTGCCTGGCTTGTATCAGGAATGGTGTGGTGAGCAGGACTAGGGGATCCTAGTCATCCTGCCCCTGTACTCGGCACTGGTGAGGCCTCACCTTGACTTCTGTGTTCAGTTTTGGGCACCTCAGTACAGAAAGGACATGGAGGTGCTGGAGCAGGCTCAAAGAAGAGCTACAAGGCTGGGGAAGGGCTTGGAGAAAATGGCCTATGAAGAGAGACTGAAGGAACTGGGGCTGTTTAGTCTGGGGAAGAGGAGGCTGAGGAGAGACCTTAATTGCTTTCTTCCAATAGCTGAAAGGTGACTGCAGCAGATTGGGGGTGGTCTCTTCTCACTGGCAGGTGACAGGATGAGTGGAAATGGCCTCGAGTTGTACCAGGGTAAGATTAGGTTGGATATCAGGAAACACTTCTTTACAGAAGGGTTGTGAAGCACTGGAATGGCCTCCTCAGGGAGGCAGTTGAGTCACCATCCCTGGATGTGTTTAAAAACCGTTTGGATGTGGTGCTCAGGGACGTGATTTAGTGGAGAGTTGTTAGAGTTAGGGTGTATGGTTAGGTCGTGGTTGAACTCAATGATTTTTAAGGTCTTTTCCAACCTGAGTGATTCTATGATTCTATGATTTCCTTCTAGTTCCCTCTCAGCCTATTGGAAATACTGAGAAACTTCTGCCAAGGTGTTGGGGTCACTATGTCTGTTTTTGTTTCTGCTGAACAGTGGAGTTTGAATCTGGTAGTGGCAGCGAAGCCAATTGGGGAGAGCTGAGAGGACTAGAAATGCTTTATCTTCTCATTGTGAAACTAGTAGCTTGGTTTAGAGCAGAGCACAGAGTAAGCTGGTGAAAGCAGCCAAGCAAGAGATATGCTGCAGTGTGTCACTACTGCTGGGAAAACCAGTGTGTGAGCCACAAGTTCATCCTTGAGCATGCAGCAGCTGGAGAATGCAAGTTGTTGTTCAGTGGTGGATTAAAACTGGCTTTCTGGGGAATAGCTTCCTCTTTTACCGGTCAGGGAGCCTATGCAGAGAAGAGGCAAAGAGATGCTGTTCTTGAGCTGCAAGAGGAGTGTTAAGTGTCACGATTATGACAAGCCCAGAGTGCATTTATATGTGAATGATGCTTGCTGAAATAGATCAAGATATTAAGTCCTACCTTTTCTTGGTCATGACTAGTATGCAATTCTTACTTGAAACCAGTCTTACCCAGTGTCACGGGATGGGTTTGTGTCTGGAGTCTGTTGTGCTTACTTTCAAAGCATCTGTTTTTGAGTATCGTTAGAGAAATGTTCACAGCAAAAAACGTGAATGTGCAGAACATGGAAAACCTCTGCACATGTGCAGGACTGACAGCACACCTGCCATCTAGACCCAAGTGATTTCAGCTTGCAGAGGCAGCAAAGAGATCAAATGGGCCTGCAGCATCCTCATGTCCTTGCTCTGGTGAGATGCCTCGGATTGTTTCTGGCAGGCCTAAGGTTCTCTTTCAGTTGTCTTGGTTTAGACATGGGGAAATTTCATTCTGATTAAGCAAAATAGAGATTATCTGAGTCTTCTCGGCCTGGTCAAGTATCAGTGTTTTCCCTTTGCTGCTAGTATTACAATGTGAACACGTTTTCTTTATTTTTCTTCTCAGGCGCAGGAGAACAGCACTTCAAGCAGCAGCAATTCCTGTAAGAGAAAGACCAAATATGTCAGCCTGTACACCAAAGAAGGGCAAGACAGGCTGGCTGTCCTGATCCCTGGCCATCACGCCTGTGAGTGCCTGGGCCAGAAACACAAGCTCATCAACAACTGCTTGGTCTGTGGGCGCATTGTGTGTGAACAGGAAGGCTCTGGACCCTGCTTGTTTTGTGGTTCACTGGTTAGTAATGAGGTGTTTTTTTTTATTTGCCATTTTTACGTAGAATTGTATTTTGCTCAGGGCTTTAAATGTGCTGAACTAGCTTCTTGTCTTGGATCAAAGCTCCCTAAGCAAAGTGCCCCAAGATCTAGAGCTGTGCAGGAACGAACCTGTGGCATCTGCTGCCAGGGGAAGACTTCAAGTCACTTTTGTGTTTTTACGAAGAGAGCAGAGAAGTTTCCCTTGTAATTTGCATCACTTTGGAGCTTACCTGATTTATGACCAACTCTTAGGGCTGTCTCTGCATTGCACCAGTGTCCAAATCGCACGCCAGGCTTCAGACTCGTCCTGGGCACAGCCCAGCTTGGCCTGTAAATGGAAGGAGAAAAGCCTCCTTTATGTCCTGCATTTGGTTGAAAGGGCACCTTTTGGAGAAGTGGGCAAGCTAAGGAGTATAGATTCAGTGAGGTTAACCTCAGCAGATAGGGGATATTGGTTGGGTGTAGAAAATGTTTGAAATCAGGTTGGCTGCAGTTTTCAAAGATTTCTTTATCTCCATATGATCAACCCAGAAAATGACTGTGAGTTAAGTATTGTTCATCTGCTCAAGAAGCTTCTGAGGGTGTCTTGTCCTCTGAGAGCACTCAGCAGTGTGTCTGCCCACAGAACCAGGCTGTATAACTTGCACAGGTTGTTGTTACTTAAGAGCAAGCTGTTAGGTTTCTCCCCATGTAAACAACACAGAAAGAATAAAGGCATGGACTATCCTGGCCATTTTAAGCAGCTCACCTTGAGCTGTTGTCCCAAGCTCTGAAGCTTGTTGACCACACGATGTCCTTCTTAGCCTTTGTTTCCACTTTAGGTGTGCACTAAAGAAGAGCAGGACATTCTTCAGCGGGACTCAAACAAGAGCCAGAAGCTGCTGAAGAAGCTCATGGCAGGTTAGTGTCATCTCATATCTTAAAGTAATAAATCCAACCTATTTTGCTTTGCCTCGTGCTTGCTTTGTAGAAACAAGTGCGCGCATATCTTGCTGTATATGTTGCTTAAATCATAATTATGACGAATTGTTGGCAAAGTCAAAGGGAAATTCTTTCTTGTGAACTAGTGCCTGAATGTTTCTCTGAGATGCAGATTGCCAGGGCAGTTTATGAATTGCTTTTGCTTCAAATTTCCCTGTGACACTTGCCCTCATTGATGCATGGTGTCTGTGGTGAGCATTACAGGGGTGGCTGGGACGCCAGCATGCCATATGCCCTCAGCAAGCACTCAGCGGCGTTTCTGGACATCATTGTTGGTGATAAGTGCAAGTGTCAAATGGCAGTGTATAATGTCCTTACCCAGAGGCCTTAGGGCTGCTTGTCAGGCATTCCTGAATCAATTCTGAACTGGATCACCACAGCAGTCCTTGAAAATTGGGATAGGTCCTGGGTGGAATGTATGCTGTGGAAGATGAAGTGCTGCTATCTGATTTACCAGGGCGAGAGAAGTGTTGGTTAAAACTTTCTAATGGCTTCTCTCATCTAACATTTATCTTGGGAGCTAAAAATAAGAATGGAGAAAGGAAAGCACGAGGAAATAATAACCAATCTCCGAGTAAAGACCTCTGCACTATGGGGATGTTTGTCTGAGTTGAGTTGAAATATAGCCAAGGTCACAGTGTTCTTGGTTGAAAAATAAACTTTGCTGAGGAACTGGGGAAGTATTTACTCTGGGTCTTGGTGTCAATATCTGTTTAGAACTGCTGATGTGCAGGAGGTCCTGTAAGTCCTCAGGAACAATAGGTGGTCAGAGTCAGCCTGTTTATAATCTTCCTGTAGAGATCCTGTTGTACTTCATGATCCCTTTTTCTTACCCATTTTATTGGGCTCCACTTCTGTCTCTGCTGGATCTCGCTTTGTGCATTGTCTGTGTAGGTGAAGGCTCAAATGTGGATGGCTGTTTGTCTCAGGAGGGGAAAAAATGTGGATTGGCTGCTACACGGAAATAAAGGCTTTTTTGTTTCCCTGAAATAAAGGCATTATGCTGTGTGTTGTCCTCTGTGAAATACATTGGCTCGTTCCATTGTTGCTGTGAGACAAACATTTTCTCCTTTTGTTTGGTTGGTTGGATTTTGGCCTCTAGCCAGAAGTGGTAAGAAATAAGAGATTATTGCTGGGAATATATTTCTCTTTCTCTTTCTCTTTCTCTCTCTCTCTCTCTCTCTCTAACAACAGCTGGTCTCAGAAACATGCTGAGGTGTGTTGTGGGGAGATTTCATTTGTGAGAAGCTTGTACAGCAGCAGACACAAGGCATGCTCTGTGCATAACTAGCAGTTGTCATCCATGTATTGTGACTAGAGACTCTTTGTAGTGGTAACAGCGCTTAGGAGATAATTTGGCTTTTAGGAGGACCCTCAAGGCCTGCACTGACAATGGGTTTGGGTTGCTCAAGTGATTGCAAAAGGCCAAAGGAAAATCAAAGACCAAGACTTTGTCTCTTAAACACTGCCTAGACATTGTCACTCAAGTTTTAAATGCTTTCTCCTATTGGGAGGGGGAACTTTGCAAAAGAGGCTGGAGAAAAGCTCAGAAGTTGGTTTAGACAGATGGTGGTGTTGATGCAAGGTATTTCTTCTCACTCCTTGAATGGCATTTATTTTAGGGGCATGTCTGCAGCCAACCCTACCGAGACTGGGCTTTAAACAACCAGCTTTCCCTAAAGCTGTGATTTATTTTCTATCTCAGGTGCTGAAAGTTCAGGGAATTTGGATGCCATAAGCAAAGACCTACTGCCTCGGCAAGAAGCTAGACTGAAAGCAGGCCTAGAGATGGCTGTGAGACACAAAGACAAGTTGTTGGAGTTTGACAGGACGAGGTAAGTACCAGCTGTGAGCAGTGAAGTTTGGTGTTCTCATTCACTAGTACAAGAATGAACTCCTTTAATGTGTTCTGTTGGGATGTCCTTGCTTTGTGTCTCTGAGAGCAGAAGGGAGCAGGAAGAAAGGGAGGTTTGGGGCATATGGTGCTGTTCTGGGCTGGTCTTTTACCATTGTGGTTATTTCTCACCAGCGTGCGTCGAACCCAGGTCATTGACGACGAATCAGATTATTTTGCGACGGACTCCAACCAGTGGCTGTCCAAGCAAGAGAGGGAGGCTCTACAGAAGAGAGAGCAGGAACTGCAGGAGCTGCGCCATGCCTCCCGCCTTGCCAAAAAAATCACCATCGACTTTGCTGGAAGGCAGATCCTGGAGGAGGACAGTGGGATGGCTGAATACCACAGCAAGTAAGTGAGAGCAGGGAAGTGAAAATTGCTACTGGTGAAGAGTAGCTTCTGGAAGAGAAGTGTAAGGAAAGCTGTGCAAGCCATTCTCTTGAAGGGCACCTCTGTTTATAGGATGCACTTCCACATCCTTTTCTTCCTTCAGGGTCTTTTTGGCTTGCAGCATATAATCTTTCAGCACAGACCTGCTGAGATCGCTGCCTCAGCCTGACTGTGTGAGACTTGCAGAGCTAACACATCTCTTAGACATAAATCTTCCCTGCAAAGTTGTTGCAGAAGGACTATCTCACCAGAACCAATTAATCTCAGCTTCTGACCTGGAAGAGTTTCTGTGGTAGATAAGAATAACCATTGAAATTAAAGCAAAGAAATCATCTAGTTTAAGGAAAGTGGTTAAAAAAATGGAAAGACTCAGGTTAGAGGTGTTTGTGCAGGGATTTTGCCAGGGGGAAGGAGGGAATTCTCATGCCTCTCATTTGTCCTTACAGACTGGATGAAACTATTGAAGCCATTAATTGTGGCACGCTGAACAAGCCAGCTTCCAACCCAGAAGCAAAGATGACTCCGAGTTCTGGTGTGTTAGTGAATCCCCATCTTCTTCAGCCTGCTCCTTTGGTCAGTATGAGTTGAATTTTGTTGAATGAGTTGAACTGATTTAGAGCAGAATTCTGACTAACTCTGGGAGAGCTGTGCTTAAGAATTGTGAATTCTAGTGTCCCTGTAGGAGTGCCTCATTCCTCCCCTGTCTCAGAGATTCTCGTTTGCCATCTGAGTTAGAGATAGAGAAGATTTGCCAGTTCCCTGCTCTTGGCCCTGCTCTCAGGAGGTTTGGTTTATTTGGGTTGTAGTCTCCTGCCACCTCTTCAGGAATTTGGAAGAATTTCTGAGAGTCAGCCTAGGGCTGTGTTGTTTTTCAGCTCTATTAATGAAGTCTTTTCTGCCAGCTTTCCTGATCTCGATGGGCATAATCTCTAGCGTCTAATTCTACTTTAATCATGATACGATTGGTATGTGCTAAGCATTTTGGAAGCAGGATGATTACCAGTTTTGAGTGTTGACAGCTGTGAACATGCTTTGAAAATTGTATTTCCCTATGAATACTTTAAAACACCAGCCTGCAGTTTTATTCTTTAAATCTGTAGTTTAGCTGTGACACACAGAAAGGAAGAGCTACACAGAGTGGATTCACTCTGCCTTTCCTACTACCGAAGTACAGTGTGCACGTGCAGCATTCTCTTTGCAGGGAAGGATGAATGTTCCCAGTAAGAGTAATACAACGCTATCTTTAAGTGAAGGAAAGCTTCAGATAGGATTTACATTTTATGTATATTGCTACTAGAGAGGTGCTAACTTTTTTCTTCTTTCTTTTGAACACTGAAGTGGGTGGACCAGACTGGCTTGCTCCCACACAGGGGAGCCACCCATTCCATGGGTGCTGGAGAAGAGTTTGGCTCAGAGCGGAACAGACTCCGGATTCAGGACCGAGAGTTACAGGAGATTTCAGATGATGGTTGGTGCCTCAGCATGCACCAGCCTTGGGCTTCTCTGCTCATAAGAGGAATCAAAAGGTAAAGAGTAAAATGTTGGAGAAGCCCAGTGAATCCATTTCTCATGAAAATAGCTAAACTGGAAGGTTCAAGCTATGGAGAGATGCTGATGTTTCTGCTGTATAGTCAGGGTGTACCTTTCTGGAATACGAGAGTTAAATAGGCTGAAAATGTTCTTCTGGTCTTTTTGTCTGTGATAAGTCTGTGTAGCAGGCTTTGTTTAACTAAACCAAACCAAAAAACACCCACCCCATACCTTGCACACACCTTTCCCCTCTGGCCTAGGAATCAGGTTCCAAAGAGAAGCTCCTTCAGCCCAGCATCTCTGGCAAGTTAATTCATCTTTTCTGCCATTAATAGAGAACAAGGAATCATCTTTAGCCTTTATTCTTTCCTTCAAAGAATGTTTCATGTTAGAGAGCAAAGCTTTCTCTTCTCCCAATCTGAAGATGCCGTAAATCTCAGCATGCCCTGATTCTGCATTGAGGTGATCTGGGCTGCTTCGGTACAGATGCAGCATTGGTGCTTGGTGCCCATGCTGAGATCCATATCTAAGGACTGCCCTGTACAGGTGTCTGGTCATTTGTTACTCTCCAGATCACGTGCTCAATGTGCCAACTTTGGAGCTTATAAGTGAATTATTCGAGCAGATTGTCCTGCACACTTCCAACATACTGTTGTTTTTACAGGAGATTGATGTCCTTTTGTGCTGTTACTTTGTAGGAGTGAGGACATGCTTTGCTTGTGGCATTATTTCTTGCCCTTCTCTGCTTTTCTCTAGTTCTGACACATTGCTTGAGGTTTATGTAGTCCGGGTTTAGCAACAGGAATTACCTAGTGAAATGTTAGATTGAAAGTCTGTCTGTGTGGGAATTCTCTTGAAATCTAAGTCCTAAATTCTCCTTTGTTCTCCTAGGGTGGAGGGCAGGACCTGGTACACATCTCATAGAGGGCGGTTGTGGATTGCAGCTACTGCCAAAAGACCTTCCCCTCAGGAAATCTCTGAATTGGAGACCACCTATAGAATGCTGCTTCAGAAAGGTGAACTTCTTGGATCTTTGTACATTGAGCCACGTAATGAGCAGTGTCAGAAAGCCCTTTCTGCTGAGCAGATATTACTGCTTCACTTTTTTACTTTCTGTTCTTGAAATTCTCTTCATCCTTTGTGCATTTCATCAGTTGAATTGGTATGGTGGCTGACTTTCACTCCATCCTTAGGCTTTTCAGATACTCCAAGCACAAATGCTAGAGAATTGTGCCTGACTTCCCTGATCAGTTTTGACAGCGAAGGACTTCATTTTATTCTGGGCTCAAGCAATAAGATACCAAGTGTGTGTGTGTGTGTGTGTGTGTGTGTGTGAAGTTGCTTGTGCTGCCGTCTGTTCACAGGGATGTTAAAGGCTTTTCATGTATTCTGACCTTGTGGGAATCGAGAAGGAAAACGTGCAGTTTACCACAAAAATGTTGTTCTCTCATGTGTGTAGGTGAATACTGGTGGCTGCACCGCACACATGTTTGTGCAGTGTTTCTGCATGTTGCCCAACTGAAATGTCATGTGCAGGAATGTCATGCAGGCTGAGGATATGTGGAGAGAGCAATGCACAACCTTTACCATTTTCAGCACACACACAGTTTATGCCAGTGTGCTCTTTCCCTACTGAAAATGGAAAAAAAGAACTTCAGAATGTTAAAGTCGCTTTATGTTTTCTTCTGCCTTAAAAAGCGCAGGTGTGTCGAGGGAGGGAGGGGTACCTGGGGGTTGAGAGATCCCAGCAATGTGTGTGGAGATGTGTGCCCCTTAAAATATATTTCTTTTGATGCAGATGTGGAATTTCCGAATGATTATCCCTCAGGGTGCCTCCTGGGCTGTGTGGACATAACTGATTGTTTATCGCAAGAGCAATTTAATGAGCAGGTGAGTGCAGTAAAACCTTTACAAGCCTCTATTTTCTGGAAGACTTTTCCAAGTGGTGTAACTCACTTTTCTGAGATGCTCTAGAGAAGATGGTGAATGAAAAAATTCAAGTGTGATGAGAGGAGGCACTTCTACCATGCAGTTCTGTATGCCTAAGCAAGATAATATGTTTCATCAGTGGTGGGCTATAAGGATTCAATCTACAGTCAGCCTCTCTGGCACTGCTGAAACTGGTTTCTCACATACCATGAAACTCTTTTCAGTAAGGACTCAGTAAGCTTTTCAGTAAGCTGTTTAATTAAACTAACACAGGCTTGAGAGATCATGCTGCAAAGGCTCCTGACAGCTGTTGCTTTTCCTGTGTGGACAAATGTGCAACAGAAGATTTGTGGGTGTTGTATTTCTGGTTTTTATCCTCATTTGGCAAGCTCAGGGACTTAATCTCACCTGAATATGACTTATTCTAAAGCACTGATTGTCTTAAACACAAGATGCTGACAGAAATGCTCAAAGTTTTGCCCAGCCAGGCAGTATGCCTACACTGGTCTTTCCATTTCAGAGAGGACTTTACATAGAGTAAAGCATTCTTGACTGATCTGGTAGCCTTCTATGATCAAGTGGTTAGAGCCTTTCCATTCAGCAAGGCTGTCACTGGAATATCCTACAGTGTGTGTATATCCAAAACGTGTCTGGGTAGAGCTGTTAGGGTTGAAAAAGGGTTGGACTATTGCACTCAAAATGCGGTGATGATTGGATCATCATCTCTCTGGAGACTGAATACAGGTGTTGGTGCTCAAGATTTTTTCCTCAAACTTCTCCTATTTAATGAGGTTGGAGCAGAGACCTCCTGAAGTCTGATTCTGTTCAGCAATGCTGTATCAGACTCCATGCCCCAGACATGGAGCAGCTGCTTTCCTCAGGGTGTGTTTTATTAATCTACCAAGTCTGCACTTAGCGCTAAGCACAGTAGGCTTGTTCTCAGTGCTGTCTGTTCATTCCACTGCCCCATGTATGGCCAGGTTTGGTCGAATGGGAGCTGGCAGTCCCCAACGTGTTCACTTGATAGTGAACAAGACAGACTTCCGAGATGGAAAAGAATGCACCAGACTGATGAGTGCCTTCTAGCCACAAAGAGTTGGAAAGGCATCAGTGGCTGATGGCAGTTTCTCATAAAGTGTTTTTCTGGCCTTCCCACACCCCTGAGCTTTTTAGCAAGCAGAAGTTACAAGAGAGATGCCTGGAAACCACAGATAAAGAGAGTGCTTCTGCTTATTTTCAGTCAGGGTCAATTCTCTCAGGAAGGGGGAAAGGTTAGACTATGAGCAGCAGAGGGAGCTTTGGGACAAGAATACAGCAATCTGCAGGCACTTTCGGCCTTTGTGTGGGAGCAAACCTTGGCAGAGAGAAGAGGAAGAAATTTTGGGGTCAGTGTAGGATTTTTTTTTTTTCCTATATCATCATCATCCACAATTCCTCCTCTTCCACTGTGGGTATGTTCTTTAGGTGCTGGTAAAATGGCTGCAACAGCTTCTTAAAATCTTGAAATCAAGATGTTGGTAACTAGTTTTTAATCTTCCCACAGAGAAATTTCACGGTAAGGAATAGTCTCTGTAAATTCCTCTCAGTTTGCTGATACCACTTGGCTGGAGAGACACCAGGAAAAGAGTAGCATATTCCAGGAATGCTGTTATCATACCTATAGGCAAGAGATTTTCTTCTCGAAAGCCATAGTAGATATGGGTTTATATCTCTCTGGTTTTTGCTGCTTCCACATCACAAAATTTTTGTTATTCCTAATTTGTTACCTTATTACAGTTTTTTTTGTCAGTCTTTTTACCCAGGCTCAGTGTATGCAGTGTTTGTTTGTCTAGCTTGTAAGATTGAATTCAGAGATCTGAGCATCCTTCTGAAGTTGGTTGATGAGAAAATGTGTGTGGTTTTGGACTAGAATGAGCCACAAGTGCATCTGGAAGAAGCTGAGATGAATTTAATTGCAAATGCTAGCAAGACAAAAATGCGTGTAGCGCCAGCTCAGAAATCCAAGTTGGATCTCGCTGGGAGCAGGAAATCCCTGTTGATCGCACTGGTGATTCAGCCGGGTTTATCAGCAAGCAGCCCCAAAGCCACTTGTCAGCAGTGTAATCCAGCGATTACTTGGTGTACAAGGTCTCCTCCTAGCTTCAGGAGGAGCAGGAAAGGCCGATGTTATTATCTCCCCACTTAAAGCTTGCAAAAAACACTGGCAATTTTCTAAAGAGCTGCAGTGTGTTACCAGGTAAGGCAATGCGATGCTGCCGCAGAGACCTTGGAGATGAAACCACTGCAGAGCTCCTCAAGCACTGTGCTCAGGCTCACACCTCTCCTCTTCCCTAACTTTTATTGGAAGCTCCTGTGTTTTCCATAAGAAATAATTTCACAAGCACAGAGCAAGCTGTGTTTGTGGGTTGTCCCCACCAGCTGAAGATGAAATAGTTCCCTGTGGTGCACATTGCTGTTTGATGCTGACCCTGCCTTTTCCAGCAGCCACAGGAGTTGGTTTTGACTCTTGTGACCAACCTTTCCACTAGACAAAGGAGGCTCTTGCTGATCCATGCTTCCTGAGGATATATATATTTTCGATATATATTTTTTACACTTGTGCAAGTGCTTGCCTTATTATTTGGGACTGGTTACTTATTCATGTTATTACCGGACACGCAGGTCTGGCCTTGCATAACCCCTTCACAGGGGTCAGCCCTGCAGCGTGCAGTGTTTGAAGGTGGCTTGGTTTGCTGAAGTGGTTTGCAGGTCTGCAGGGCTGTGCAAGAAGTGATGACAGGACAAGATCTTGCACGCAGTAGCTGGCAGAGAGCAGAGGAGGATGTTTGCTGAGGAGAGATGTCCTTGTGATTAAAGTCAGCATCACGTCAGATGACATCGCCCTAATCCCAGCTATACTGCTTATGGTATGGACTAGTTCAATAAGTTCCTCTGGGTCTCTTTCCCATGCAGGAAATAAGGCAGCACTTGCCTCTCGGAGATGATGTATACCTAATTTCATTGTTCTGATCTTTCGATAGAAGGTACTCTAGGAGCTGAATTACTATCAGGTAGGAAAGTCCACTCAAGGCACTTGCTTTGCTCCCAGGGGAGTGAAGCAAAAGCTGCTTTCTGAATTCAGCCTGCTGCCTAGGGCTGGTGCCAGCAGATCCCTCTGTGTGGCTCTTAAATCTCAGTATTTCTAGCGGCGCTTCAGGCATCCTGCACCTCCTTGGAGTGCCTTCTGGACTCATTTCCTCCTGCTGATGGCAGCCACCCAAAAAGCACTGGTTCAGATCAGAATGATCCCTTTGTTATGTTTTTCGGTGCTAGAGGTGACCTGGAAACTTTTCCCCTGTCAAGATCTGAGTGTTGATGACTGCTTTTCCTTGCTGCGGGCTGACGTCACCGACACCTCAAGCAGAGCAAGGAGCTGCCTTTCTTTTCCTGCATTAGGTGTTGGTGACTTCAGCACTGGTGACTGAGGAAACATGGGATGGTGCAGGCAGGGCTTGGCAGGAGCCTAAAGCAAGCAGAGAACTATTTACATTTATGCTGTTTTAATGTGTTCTGAAGTCCATGTTCATTTTGCTAATGACTTTGATCAGAGAGACTGTTACTTTAACTGGAAAAGGAACATTTCCGCTGCTGCTATTTTAGTAGTTGATAGGTGTGTTTGGACTTATTTTAAATGCAAGCACACACAGATACTGATACCTAGCAGTAGCTATAATCTTGGATTGAAATATCAGGTAATTATGTTTGACGGGAGTAAAGTGTTTATTTTTCATTTCTAGGTGATCGCTTAGTGTCCTAAATCTGCACAAGGGAACGTGTCTAAGCTATTTCTGTGCCATGAGATTGCAGCTATCATTTAAATGGGTTTCTTTTTTCCTCCCCAGGAAATTTACGTTTAATCTCTTGTCCTCCTCTTTCCTACCCAGTGGAAATAACAGCAAAAAAAAAAAAAAAAAAAAAAGAGAGAGAATTGGGCACTAAGCATACAGGACGTGATTTAATTTATCCTGTAGGAATGAAGGAGGGAGGTAGAAAATTTCTGTGTTTAGAATCCAGAGAGTGCCTTTTCAGATTATCTGCAAATAAAGGACCAATAACATGCTCATGGTATTTTCCCAAGAAGTAAGTTAATGAGAGGGAGGAACATAAACACATATGTTGAAATGTACTTTGAAGAACATTATGAATATATGGAGATTTAAGTATGACTTTCCGTGAGGACCTCCATAAAGGTTGAGACAAAAGCTCTTTTTTGCAGTGGTTCAGCTGTCTGGTGCACATAGCCAGGAGACTCCTCTGTTCACTCCCACCAAAGAGATGCTTCTGGTTCCCAAGGCTTGATTATCACACCTCTACTAATGAATGAATTTAACAAGGTTTCAGGTTTTGGGGACTAGATCAGGTTAGTGCAAAAGGAAAGATGTAGAGGTGGCTGTTAGTGACTGCAACCAACAGGAAGGCCTTTGAACTTTACGGGTCTCTGAGTTCTCCTAAGCTGAATTTGTCATTCACACGGAGCCTGATGCAAGATCCAATAGCATTAGGTGTTAGTCTGGATTGCAGGGACCTACAGGTGATGCATGTGTTTATTCAGTTCCTCGCTGTACTTCCTCTAGAAACAAAGCACCTCTGGTTCTTGGTTGTAGAAGCAGAGTAGGCACGCAGCTGGTTTGGATTATCGACAGTAAGAGATGGGGGAGTTTTTCTGTATGTGAAGTGCTTTGGTTTTCATCAGAAGCTGTTCTAATGCTCCAGCTGCCTTGCATAAGCCAGCAGGTTTACTGAGGCCACTGCTCACTCTGTTAAGATGAAGGGGAGATTGTCACTTGATGATGATTAATTTAGGAATGCATTAACATGCCAAAGAAATCGAATGATAGAGGCTAGCTTGCCCTGTCTTCTGGTTTCATAGACCCTGGGGAAAAAAACGAAGCCAAGGCTGAAGTATATGACTTAATTAATGATGACTGTGGACTTAGCCTCTGCTACCATTTCAACAAACTAGTCAGCGATCTGGGAATTTGTTTCTTTCAGATGCGGTCACTGTAACTTGCCTTCTTCTTGGCATTTGGGCTTTATTAATCCTGAAACTGCGGGTTAGATAACACCGACCTCAAGCCAGGTGCCCTGGTTTCCCAGCTGTGGCTCAGCTGGGTTGAGCCATGGCTGTGCCTTTAGGTGGTGATCCTAAACAGTGATGGCGCCGGCAGCTACAAAACACAGCTGAGGGCCCAAAGACTTGCTTCAGCTTTCACCAGCACGGCATCAATTTCACAGCCCCAAACAGACCGGTCACTCAGCTGCAAATCCTGGTTCGGCTATGAGAAATAGCATGATGCTTCATGACCAGATCAATAGCTCCAGCAGCCTGCCGGCAGCAGCGTGGCTCCTCAGGGAGCAGCAGCGAGGGTCACAGCGGGGAGCGGCGGCTGCTGGAAGAAAGCAGAGCAGGGATGTGGATGTCTGATCTGCACTGAGCTGCATTCACCAAAGTTGGGTTTAATCTTCCTCACGTGCTGAGCTCAGCTGCACCAGTCTTTAAATCAGAGTTTCAAAGGAAGAAGTAAGGACTTTATGGAGCTGATTGAAAATGCCTGGCTGCATCTAGCAGGGTGCAGGTGCTCTGAGCAGAAGCAGGTGCCCTGTTTTCTCCTCATCTCCTTGTTGCCTCTCTCCTCCCCACTGCCATGCTTTCGCCTGATAGCTCAAGCAGGGGGGCTGCATTGCAGCTGAGGTTAGCCCTGCCTCCACGCTCCCTTGGCACTGGAGTATGAAATGGTTCTTCAAGCTGAGCCTATTACACTACTGAATATTTTTCCAAGTCTACCCAGTTTCCCCTGATGCTTGTCAGGCATTCTGTAAACATCTCAGGTCCTTCTCATGCTGTTTATAGGTTTACCAGGGGTGGGATCTGAGCCACAGAAGGGTGTTGGTGGCTGTGGGTCCTGCATCACAGACTGATTTTGGGAGAGGAGAGGGGACGTGACGTGCCCTGCCTCCACTGCTGTGGCTCAGTGATTCAAAATCAAGTGCACCAGAATGAACTTAAGCATTACACCTACATTTCAAAGTCCTGTTGTTGCTTACTATGTTTAATTGCTTCCCCTGCCTCTTGAATCAAAGTACAGCTCGTGGTGCAGAACCACAGCTTGAGGCATGGAACACCCACTAGAGGATTCAGACCGTTCAGGGAAGGATCCCATGGTGATACCAGCCTGCTGCCTGCGTGTCTGGTTGCCTACTGGCCAAGCAAGTGAGGGGCAGAACAGGCAACAACTGGCAGGCATGATTGTGGGAAGAAGGGGAAAGGAAGGCAGGCTGGCTAGCAAAATTCCTTGTGCATTCTCATGGAGGGAGCCAATGCCAGCACATTATCTGCCAGCAGCAGATGTAAGCTCTCAAAAACAGCAGGGAGGATGTTGACTGCAACAATGCATCAAGGCTGCGGTTTGTAACCTCAATAGTAAGGCAGTTAACTTTTTTTTTTAACAAAGACATTTTGATTGCCAAATCCATAACCATTAGCAGCTGTGGTTTTGAGCTGTTCCTTCCTCACACGTTGCAGTCTAGACCTGACAGGCTTTCAAACAAAAGTTTGGCTGATGGCTTTTGTTTTTGTTTTTTGCCAAGCTGCTTTTTTCTTTTGCCTCTTGTGTCGATTCGCATTGAGCGTGGCTGCGGATCTCTTTTCTAAGCCAGCCTTCCTGGAGCGGCTCCTCTGTGCTGACGTGGTGGTCTTTGACTAAGGGCTGCAATAGAGTTTCTTGGTTGCCTCTTCACTGCAGCACTGGATGTTTCTGCCTCAGGCTAGAAAATCTGGCATTTCTAGAAATTTGGATCTGCTTTGGGATTTCTGTTTAGGAAAATGTTTGTCATGAGCCAGAAGCCTGTTTGGCTTGTGCTGAGGCGCAGGGTATGGGTCCTTAAAAGAAGGAGGCTGAACACTTGCTCAGAGTTGGAAGCATGATGTGAGACCGTGTTGGGAGGGAGATCAAGACTCAGTGTGAAGCACTTGGTGTTCTGTGAGCACTCTGTGAGGCCAGCAGCCAGGAAGAGATCACACAGCAGCCCAAACCTGCGTTGCCTGGCTCAGGCGATGGCTCCTGTTGCCAGTAGGCGCAGTCTTTGCTGTGCAAACGTGCCCTGGAGCACTTCAGAATGAAGGCTGGGCTGGGAAGATTGGCTTGATAATCCCCAAAAGCAAATGTCCGTGTAACGAGGCAGTGGAGATTACTGCTGTCAGAACAACAGATGGGGAAAAGATGCTTCAGCATGCCCGTCCTTGGAAAAGCGATGAGGAAGGAAGGACACTGCTTAGGCATGGAGACTGTCTGACTGAAGCCTCGTCCTGCATGCAGCGAGAAGGAAGGGATTTTTCTTCTTGCTGTTGACTCCTACCTGCTGGACCATCACAGGACCATCAGCTGGTCCTTTTTGTCTGCAGTTGTACCTGAGCCTCTCTTTTGCAGGAGCAGGAACCTGGGTTATTGCCAGTGCTGCGCAGACTGCATTTGGTGGACTGGCAGTGGCACAGCCTGCTCTGTGACTTCACCCTCATTTTTGAGAGCTCCATTTCTCCTCTCCACGTGCACATGGGACTGGTGTCCGCACTGCAAGTGCTGCCATAAACGTCCCCATTTGGCTGCCACAGCCCCGTTGCTTGCCAGAAACTACTGACTTTCTTTTCTCTTTTTGCAAACCGCTAAAGAAACATTTTCTAGCTGGATGGTGAGCAATTTCCCTCAGGAGAGGAGGAGAAAATGGCTGTTTAGTAGTTAATTACCTGTTATGTTAGTCTGACAGCTATGAAGCTTATGAGGCATGAAAGAAGAGCGGATCTGCCTTTCCCACAAATCACAAGGAAAACCGAAGGAAGTAAGTTGTGTGGAGGCCAGACACGCTCACGAGCCTCCCCACGCCTTCCCCTCTCCCAGGCACGCTGTCCTGGGGAGCGCTTCACCTCCTTTGCCTCCCGCTTCCCTTGCTTGCCTGCAGTCAGACTGCTGCTCCCAGCTCTTGGAGCCTGGTGCATGTTTCTGCCTGCTGGGGACGGCTGATTTATGGGCCTGCTTACAGCAGCCCTGCTCTTTCAGAGGGACACCATCTCTGCCAAGACTTTTTTTTTTTTCCTGAATGTGTTTTACGGTGAGGAATAACTGAGTGCTTTTGCCAACACATGGGCTCTGCTTGCTTTTATTCTTTCCAGACAGCTTTGCTTTCCAGAGCTGCCTCTTTTATTTTGAAGCTCTTCGAGAGCAGCGAGGAGGTGAAGGCCGAGCTGTGAGCCGATGTCCTGGACTGGCGTTGGGCTCCGAGGAGGCATGCTAAGAAAATGATCCGACCCTTTCCATCGCTGACCCCACACAACGCCTCCACTCCCCCCAGCACGACCTCTGCGCAGAGCTCTGTCCGCATTCCCCGCCCCGTGGCCCCTGGCAGCCCTAAGATGGAGCGGACGGCGGCCGCCCGGCGGGACTACAGGTTCCAGCGTGCAATTCTCTGCCGAAGCTGGGCTGCCTGCGGGGACGAGTGCAGGAGAGTGGGCTGCATTGCAGGGCTCTGGGTTTCAGGCAGGCAGGGGAAAAAGGGAAAACAAATGCCGGGGCAATTTCCACTCGGTATTTTTAGCCTTCGATCTCTTGTTTATTTCCTCCAGCTTGTGTGTCTGGAGGCCTTAATAAGTCTGCAAGAGGAGCTTGAAAGGTCACCAGCGAAGCTGCTGGGGAATGATTTTGCTCTGCGCTTTGTGCCGCACAGAACCTCTGCTCCATCGCACACGGCCTTTGTTCCTCCACCGGTCCTCCAGAGCAGAGCTCACCTACTTAGTGACGGTTTTGCACGTTTTCCTTTAGTTGTTTCTGTACCCTTTGGTTCAAGCAGGTGCATCTTGTTGCAGAGGGGTGAAGGGCTGGCCCAAGGGCAGCGCTGGTGGTTCCCAAGGAAACAGTGCCTGTCCCGCTTTGCTCATTGTTTGCCGTGGGAGCCCTGGGAGGGACAGGAATGAGGAGAAAGCAGGGATATCACCTGCACGGAAAACCAGCCAAGCAATGCCTGAGCAAGCCTGCGTGGCCCCCGCATCCAGCCCCAGGCTTTACCTCAATTAAGGAAAAAATAGTTCCCTTGGCAGATTGGTGGGGGGGAAAAACACTGCAGAGGGTTTTCTTAATGTCAGGATGGGATTGTTTCCGTGCTGACTCCGAGCTCCTGCTTTGCTCTTGGCTGTGGGCTGTGGAGCAGAGAGGCTCCGCAGGCCTGCTGCTATTTTTGGCCGTGACAAGCTGGTGATGGGAGATGAGGGACGGTGAAAGCAAAGTGTAGGGAACATTCATTAGCAATTATCCCTGCCTGCAGCCTGATTGGGGTAGCTGCTGGGGACATCTGATAGCCACTTAATGTGTGTTCAAAGCACCAGCTCCAGAGAGAGGGCGGGTGCTGGCGAATTGGTGGCTGGCTTTTGCAGGAGCCCAGTGCAGCTCCCTCTTCCAGCTTGTGCTCAGATGCTCCATTTAACCTCGAGCTCTCTGTGCATTAAGCTGCCTGGAGACCTGCTTTTTTTTTCTTTTTTTTTCTTTCCTCCCTTCTCCCTGCTAATCTCTTCACAGCTAGGCTCTTACAAACCTGTTAGCAGCAAATTGAAGCCTGGCCAGAGTGCTTGCAGGGACGATGGGAGCTTACATCTGCTTGTGGCTGGGGTGAGCAAGGAGGGGAGGGCGGTGGTTGCGCTGACGCAGCCATGCGCAGAGCATACGTGGGGTTTTGAAGCAGCAGTTGGCAAACTGTTTGCAGCCCACGGTGCCCACTGCCTTCCGAACAGCCATCTTGCAAGCCCGGTACGAGGTGGCAGAAGGGTTGGAAGGAGACCAAATTGTTTTTTTTTCACTGCAGTTACATTGTGCAACCCCTTTCTTCAGAGCTTTCTGGCTCGTCTGTGGACTTGGGGGTGGGTTTTTCCCTACTCAAGGGACAACCTGGCTTCCAGACTTACTTAGAGCTCGTTCCAGCCACCTTCTCTTAAATGCTGAATTGAGTCCTAACATAGGCAATGCTAAAGGCCCAGAGTACTAAGTCCCATCTTATTTACACCCCCAAGATTAAAATGATGAGTGCAGTTGGAACTGGGAGGGAACATTCCACCATCAGTCTCTCAGTTGGGTTGGATTTTTGGTCTCTGTCATTGAAGAAGTGTGGTTTGCCCTCTCTCTTCACTGTGGAGATTTATTTAAAGAATTAAAAAAAAAAAAAAAAAAAGCTGTTGCAGGCCCTTTTTACTGGTCTCTCTGCTCTCCCTGGCACACTAGACCTGGTCTTTGGCCTTTTCCTACATTCTTGCATCTGCTGAAGTGCTGAAGGGCAGTGGTTGCAGTCTGTGGAGAATAGTAGTTGGGAGCAAATTTTTTCTCAGCATCATCAACTTATTGATTGTAGAGTGACTTGGCTGACCTCTTGCAGTCCAGAGCAGAAGCACTGACCTCTCTGTTGCTGGTCTAGAAA
Organism: Phasianus colchicus; assembly: GCF_987193195.1. Taxonomy (NCBI): domain Eukaryota; kingdom Metazoa; phylum Chordata; class Aves; order Galliformes; family Phasianidae; genus Phasianus; species Phasianus colchicus. Next base: position 1,486,713 of record NC_143447.1, on the reverse strand, counting down.
AGCTGCAGACAGTCGATAAAAACAGTAGGATGGAAATGCCATTGCCTTAGGGAAGTGTTTTAGGAGAGGTTATTGTTTGAGGAGGAAATTGGGTGGGAAGAATTGCATACAGCTGAACAGAAGGAGAACTTTCTCAGAGCGGCCAAGGATCGTAAATGTCATTAAAAGCCTTCCAAAGTGCCAATGGCACTTTGAGAAATGAGTTTTTTACTCATTAGGCACTTGGGCAACTGTGGAAAATTGAACAGAGACAAATGTGCTTCATGTCTTGATGCCTGTATCTGTGATCAGAACGTAAGTCAAGCAGGTCGCCACTGATAGGAGAGGCGTCTTTGGAGTGTGGCAGGTAGGAACTGGGTTCCTAGTGCTGAGCTAAGCTGCAGGAATAGCTGTGCTGTTCTCCCTCAGTGCTTTTCCTCAGTCCTGTTGATGACCAGACAAGGTAGCGTGTTGTTGCCTGCTGGTATGGTAGGTGGGTATCTGCAGTTCTTTTACATTGCTCATCCCCAACATGGTGATGGCATGCAGTGTTACGAGAGGGTGCTGGTGTAGGGAACTAATCAGCAACAGCAGCTAGGACAAGTGCACCGGGGAGAGGTTGTGCACTTGGTCCTGGTGATGTGTCTTCTGGCAAAAGATTATTTGACTGTAGCAGCCAGGAATATTCTGCCTTTGTTGTTCACCAGGATGGTGTGGGAGAATTTGGGGGTAGGTACAATAGGAAACCCAAAATAGTGTATTGGTGGGGGGCTCCTTCCTAGCATTCTGGGCTGAGATGCCAGAGGAAGGACTGAAGCTTTTAAAATGCAGGGCACAGACACTGCACAGATTTGGCAAGTGTTCAGAAATGTACCCTGGGAGAGGAGATGAAAGGCTGTGGTGTGGAAACGTAAACCCAAGCCACAGCTGTGGCCTCCATCTCGGCCTTGGGATTGGGTTAAGCTTTTCGAGCTGAAGATTTGATCCTGGCTTTGGGTGAGATCTGTCAGTGGAGAAACAAGCTTGGCTGCTCTTAATGCCTGGATGCCTGTTAGGGGATATTTCCTATTGTGGGGGCCTGTGAGATGTGCAAGAGGAGCGCTGTGGTGTTCAGATCCACCTAGGAGAGGTTTGGGAAGACTTTTGTGGTCTTGGACACACAACCTGAAGGAGCAGAGGCCAAACCACGTGTCATAAAGCAGGGACACATCGCTTCTGTCACAGACGGTTAGGATGGTGGCTTCGGCCCTGCAGCTCTATGGTGTGGTCTTCAGAGGCCCCGCTAGTGCGAGAGCTGCTGGGGAAGTCCAGTCCCTGGCTGTGGAAAGCCAAGCAGTCACCCGTACGATAGCAAGAGCAATAAAGCCGGGCTAGCATTTCGCACTCACCAGGCATTGGCTTGGGATATTTGTACTGGTGCTTTGTAACCTTCCAAGATCCTCCCTCCCTGCAGATGGGAAATGAAAATCCTTGGCATCAGCACAAAGTGGTGGAAGCAAGTCCAGTAATGTGGCTTAGGAAAAAAAAAAATAAAAGGAAGGAACTTGTCCAGCACCAGATCAGTGCAGCAGGGCATCTGCGGGCCTTGCAGATGAGCGTGGCTCTTTCTCTTCCAGCACAGGTGTTGCACAGTGCAGCTAATTGCACGTACATCTCTTGCTCAGCAAACGTGGCCCATGCTGTTGTAAAATGAGGGGGCTGGAAATGCTTTCCAGTTGATCCACTCCTGGTGTCAGGCTTCTGTAAATCTCCCCTAACTGCCGGCAGCGCTGCCAAACCCCGCTGTGATGCAGGAAAAGTGGGTTGCTCCCTGCTCCGCTCTCCGTGCCCAGCTGTTCAGGACACATCCAAACCCATCTTGGCAGATCGGCAAGAGAGGGAGAGCTTTTCAAACATTCCGCCTAGAAGTCATTTGTTAGGAACAAATGGGGGATTTGCCAGGACACACTGCTCCATCTGGTCTGGCATCCTGTCCCATGCATACAGCAGCCTCTCTGGATTTGCTTGAGGAAAGCAAGGGGGAAAAAAAAGGCATTTTTCTTGTGGAAGAGAAACTGCTTCCGCTGTGAGCTTGAACAGGCTTTCCTAGGCTTGAGCTCCTGTGCTGCCCTGTTCCTCCACTCTGTACACACCTGCCAGCACTAGGCCTGCAGCGAAGGATCTGAAGGGACCGTTGGTATTTACATTTTTTTTATTATAGTTCTGCATATCACTTTTGCACAGCAGTGAGGTTGAGCTGCATCCAGACAGCGTTTCCATGTGCTTCCCACACTGGGCATTATTTCTTTCCTTTTCACCGTTGTTAATGAGAGAAGCACTCTGTTTACACTCTACCTGTAAAATTCCCTGGTGCTTTCATCACAGTGAAATCTCTCAGTAGACTTTGAATTCCTGTCCCAGAGTGCCTGGCCCGGAGGAGCAGCCAGCTTCTTCAAGCCATCAACCTCACTTGACGCAAGCTGCGTAAGGGCACTGAGGCAGAGCTGTTTCTGTAAAACCCTGTTTTACACCTCCTCAGTAATGGTTTGCCTGGAAGCATTTCCTTTAGTGCTGCTCCTCACTGTAGAGATCTTTTCACACCCACTGCAGTTTGTCTGACTATTTTGTGCATGTGTCTGTGTTTCACAGTATCCGGATTTGAGCCAGGAATCTGGGTCTCCATTTGTCTTTATCTGCACTAATCCCCAGGAGATGGTTGTGAAGTTTCCCATCAAAGGAAAGCCCAAAATCTGTAAGTAGTAAAGTTTCCACAGATGCCCTCCTTGGCCTTTCTTGCCTGCTCTCCTCACCACCTCTGCTTGCCTTTGCCATATGAGTTCACAACCTTTGCCCTGCGCTCTTTGATCTATAGGTGTTTGTTTAATGATTCAAATACATCTGTAATATTTTTGTCTTTGGTTCCCCTTTCCCCAGATGTTGCTTCCTTCCAAATACATGCCTCTTCCTGCCTCTGCAAACACTTGGGAATCATGGTACTCATGTGCTCTGAGGAAACACATGTCTGCAGCTGATCTGCTTCTGGCATGAGTGCTTGCAGGCTGGGTTGGGATGTGAGGCAGGAATCATAGAATCGCAGAATGACCTGGCTTGGAAGGGACCATAACGCCCACCCAGTTATAACCCTCTGTCCCCCCCGCCAGATCAGGCTGCCCAGGGCCCCAACCAGCCTGGTCTTGAGCACCTCCGGCGATGGGGTCTCTTGGCAGCAGTGCTGGTGCTTCACTGCCCTCTGAGTAAAAAATTTCCTCCTAGCATCTAACCTAAATCTGCCCTCTTTTAGTTTAAAGCCATTCTCCTTTTCTGTCGCTATCTGCCTGTGTAAATGTCGTTCTCCCTCCTGTTTGTGAGCTCCCCTCCAGTGCTGGCAGGCCGCAGTGAGGTCTCCCCGCAGCCTTCTCTTCCCCGGGCTGAACACCCCCAGCTCCTCAGCCCATCTCCATAGCAGAGGTGCTGCAGCCCTCGCAGCATCTCTGTGCCCTCCTCTGCCCCGCTCCAGCAGCTCCGCACCCTTCCTGTGCTGGGGGCCCCAGGCCTGGACGCGGCACCGCAGGTGGGGCCTCACGAGGGCAGAGCAGAGGGGACGGTCCCCTCCCTGCCCGCCGCCACCCCTCTGTTGCTGCAGCCCAGGATGCCGTTGGCTTTCCGGGCCCCAGATGGACGCTGCTGCCTCGCGCGTGGCTTCTCATCCACCAGAGCCACCAAGTGCTTCTCCGCAGCGCTGCTCAGTGAGATCTTCCCACGCCTGTGCTCATAGCTGGGATTGCCCCGCCCCAAGTGCAGCACCCTCCCTTGGCCTTGTTGAACCTCCTTGGGTTCACGTGGTCCCACTCTGTGAGCCCGCCCAGGTCCCTCTGGATGGCATCCCTTCCTTCTGTCGTATCCACCGCAGCACTCAGCTCAGTGCCATCAACAAACTGATGAGGGTGCACTCAGTCCCACTCTCAAAGTTTGTCCTCACAAGATGAGGAGGTTGCGATGGCACTCAGGATGCTGAGTGCTTGCTTTCCTTTCGGCAAGAGTGGCCTGAAGCAGCCAGGGCTGTAGGTCCAGATGGACGTGTGACTGCGGGCCAGTGGGGATGGGATGTCCTGGCAGAGCTGGCGGTGAAGCGCTGCAGCATCTGTCTGCACTCCGCTTGCCAGCGTTGTTCATCCCTTTTATGAGCCACCAGCCCTCCGCAGGCTGCCAGTTATTCCTGCCCACTGCTGTAAAAAGAATGGAGGATGGATGCAGCAGCTGGGGAGTCTGCAGTCAGCTCTGTCCTTATTAGCAACCTCCTCACCACACAGCCTGGGGAAGGCACCGAACATGCTTTCAGGGGATGTGAAAAATTAATTTGACAGGCTAAAAGCAGCATAAGCAGAAATAGTCTTGGCTGTTTGTTTAGCAGAGCTGATGGCTGGCTTTCCTTTCTGGTTTGCAGCATGCTTCTCTGGGAGTAGTTATCTAGCGGCACAGGAGCGGCAGGGTTTCTCAGGACCGGTTTATAAGGCCTTTTGAAGCCCAGCGTGGGTTTTTGTGTTGTTTTTGAGGGTTTTCTCCCTCCTTCTCCGCTCAATTCTCCCATGGCTGTGCTCACTCCCCGGGCATTTGGCAAATACTCATAGCGTGCTGAACAGGTAGAGGGGTAAAGTGATGTGGTTTGTCATCGAGCTTTTATAGCGGCATCCTGGAGGAGTGTTCAGCCAATGGCAGCAAATAGTGCTTGCTGATCTGCAGAGCTCATAGAGGTCTTGGATCTTGCTGGTGGCACTGTCCTTCCACCAGGGAGAGGTCTTTTCCAGCGTGCTGGTGAGCACTCAGGGCCATGTCCTCCTTTTTGTACATTTTTTTTTAGCCTCTCTCTCTGCTCTTGTTCAGCCTCCCTGGTGCCACCATGTCCTGTCCCTGTCACATCTGCCTCCACTGAGCCTCGGTCAGGGCACCGCCTGCCCCCTCCTCTGTCACATAGTCTCCTTTGTGTTGTGACAGTTTCCTGCTTGGAGCAGGATCAGTCTAACAGTGTGGAAGGAAGCTGGCTGCGCTGGCGGCTGCTTACTCCCGCTGCTGGCCTTGTCTTCCCTGCCCTCCTCCCCACCAGCTCTGCCATGAGAGCACAGGAGCTGCAATGGCAGGGATCATGGAGCTGAGTGTCCCCTCCAGGGTGTGTGCCGGCATGCTGGGTCGCTCGTATGAGGCTTGTGATGGATGGGGAAGGAGCAGGGAAGCCATCACCCTCTTGTCATGGTGGCACACTATTTTAGGAGGAGCTGGCTCTGCATCTGATGCAGTCTGAAGTGTGGCTCACATCCCCACCTGAGCTCGTCTTGAAGCCTGGATCGACCATGACAAAATGCCAGTTTGTCTTGTTGGGAAGCCAAGCCAGAGCAGCTTTTCTTGCCAGATAACAGCATGGACCTCACCACAATGACATCTGAATGATTCTCTATTGCAAATGAGTAGTTTCTAGCAGCCCGGGGAAGGAAAAAAAGAAACAGAGCTCAATTTGCTGCCAGGGTTATTGTTTGCATGGAAGGGATGGGCATAGTGTTTGTGTCACATTTGTGACCATGGCTTTCCCCAAACACGTCCCTGCTTAGTGTCAGTGCGCGAGGACAAAGCTCAGCTGTAGCTCTTGTGAGAGATCTCCTTGCATCTGGGCACAGCTTCCCAAAGCCGCCATTGAGCAGCACGGAGGTGTGGGGAGATGAGAAGGGGGGAGAGGGGACGCATCGCGGTGCTGCCAGTGAGATGAGAGTCCTTAAATCATTGAGCGTAAAGAGAAGGGGACCCTGGGGCCGTTGCCTTATTTTTAGCCTTTTCTTAAAGGTTACCCATGTGACATTTTATCTTTGCCAGCTGATAGAGCAGAGGAGCCCACTGATCACTTCTGGGGCCTGGGAGGAGCAGCCAGTCACGCTACGGATAAAGCTAACAGCCCAGGATGTGACAGCTTTGGCAGTGGGAGACCAGAGCACGGAGCGCGTGTGAAATCAATGCTTTTTTCCTGCCAAATCCCCACGGTTTGGTGACTCGGAGGGCTGGCACGTCGCTTCCGGCCGGTCTGGCTCGGCCCACAGGGTGCCCAGCCTGCTGCTGTACATTTGTGGCAGCAGCACAGAGGAGCTGTGCCGATGCCCCATGTCCTGGGAGTTGCTCTGAGACATCTGCCAGTGTCTTGTCTCTGTTCCCAATTTCAACCCCATACGTGAGCTCTTGCTCGCGTGCTTTTTTTTTGCATGTTTTTTGGTTTCTGTACCCAGCCGAGAGTAAGGCTAACCCAAAAGCTGGAGGGGGACAGTTTCAGGGAAGTTGTTGTGATGGAACAAGCGGTTTTGTAGTCTGCTTCTTTCAGAAAAAGCACTGTCGGAGTCATCTTTGAGCCAAAAAGAGGAATTTGCTCAGTTTGGTGCAAGTTGACGGTGGGAGCAGCACAGAGCCCGGTGCATCGCATCCCTGGGAACGCCCCTGACCACACTGCAGCCGGGCTTGGGCATGGAGGCAGGATTAGGGTGAAGTAGCACGTTGCCCTCCTGGCTCGCTCACAACACCCGCTTTTTCGCTTTCCCTGCAGGAATTGCCCCCCACGTGCAATGTCTGAGCTCTGTGCTGGCCCACGTGTGGCCGCGCACCCCGGGGCGGGCAGCGATCGCTCCCCAGCAGCGGTGCTGGATGGCGATTTGCTCTCCTCTGCACGGGAGCCCCCCCGCAGCCCCCGGCTCGGTGTGGTGCCCGCACAGGGAAGCCATGGCGGCTGGGAACGCCTGGCTCCTCAAGCACGATAATTGAATGTGACAGCAACACACTAACGAGGAGACCTCGCTGCCTCCAGCTGATTTGCATTGCAAATAGCATTTAAAAATAAAGAGTGATGAGGGTTGCTTGTTTTTTTTTTTTTCCCTCTCTTTACAGGGAAGCTGGATTCAAAGATCCATCAGGGAGCGAAGAAGGGGTTAATGAAGCAGAAAGCTGCGGCGTGACCGGGCCCGGCGGAGCGAGCGGGCAGCGGCGGGCGCGAGGCGGGCAGCAGGCGGTGCGGCGCGGACACGGCCTCGTCGCGCGGTGCTGCGTCTGTCCTCGGGCGGCATTAAAAGAGCGATGTTCCCAGCCTGCATCTCTGCTGCGTGCGGCCAAAGAGCGGCCCCCGGTCACGCGCCCTCCCGGCCTGCGGAGAAGACGGATCTCCCCATCGTCGCCCCCAGCCGCTCCCCGCGGCCGTGCGCGGGCCCCGCGCGGCGCCCCGGCCGGCTGCCCGCCGCGCTCAGCGCGAGGAGCTTCTGCCCGACGTCCGATTCCGGTCCCCCCCCTCGTAGTCCGCAGCCGTTCCCGCGCTCCGGCCCCGCGTTTTCCCCTCCGCCGCCGCTCCCCGCTCCGCTCCGGACTCCGCGCTCCGCCTTTTGCCTGGCGCCGGCTCCGGGCTGCCGCGTCCCCGCGGAGCCGAGCGCGGCCGAGCGGAGCCGAGCGGAGCCGAGCGGCCGTGCCCCGCGCCGCCCGCCCCGCCCCGCCCCGCCCCGCCCCGCCAGGCGGACACCGGCGCGGCCTGCGCGAGCGGCCCAGGCGGCATGGCGGGCCCGGCGGGCGGGCCTTAGCTGCCCGCGGCCCACCCGGCCCCATGGAGGAGACCTAGGGCCGCCGGGGCGAGAGAGAGCGGGTGAGTGCGGGGGGAGCGCCGGGCGGCGCGGCGGTACGGCGGGGGGGGCCGAGCTTCGGGGCCCCCCGTGCGGGTACCGGGTCGGGGCCCTCGTTCCTCCCGGCGGAGCCCCTTGGGGCCGCGCCCCCCCCCACCTCCTTCCGCCCCCCGCGGTGCCCGCCGGGCCGCTCCCCCCTCCTCCCCTCCCCCTCCCGAGCGTTAAGGCCGGGACCCCCGCGCCCCCCGCGGCCGTTGTGGCTCCGAACCGCCCCTCGGCGGCCGTTGATGCCGGGACCCCTCCGCCGCCCCGACCCCGTCCCCAACGGTTCCCGGCCCCCCGCCGCCCCCCCCCCCCCCCCCCCCGCGTGACCCCGCGTTCCCCCACGGCCGCCGTTCGGTCCCCGGTTGCGGGGCGGTTCTGCCCGGGCCGGCGGTCGCCGCCCGGTTCGGCCCCGCGTTTCCCCGCCGGCCGGGGCGCCGCATCGAGCCGCTCCCGCGGCGCTGCCTGCTCCCTCCATTGTGTACACGGGAAGGTCACCGGTTCAGGCCCCGTCTGTCACGCCGCCCCCCCGCGCCTCTCCCCGCAGGGCCGTGTCGCGGCAGGCGGTGCTCGCGGCCTTCCTCCCCCCTCCCCCCGTTCCCCCCGCGGTGCGGGGCCGCTCCGCGCTTTGTGCGTGGCTCCGCCGTAGGACTGCGCCGCACATTTCTGCTCTTTGTTGGCAGCGCACGGCCGCGCGCGGCGCTGGGAGAGCCGCTCGGCTCCCATTGATCTGCGCCGGGAGTTCGGCGTGGGGGGGCTGCGGGCGGAGCGCCGTCCCCTTCGCGCCCCGCTCCCGTAGAGGTTCCTTCGGCCCCATCCGCCCGCGGCGCGATGCGGTGCTTCGGCAGAAGCGGCCCCGCGTCGGGGCCGGCCGGGAGGAGGTCGCTGATGGAGCGAGGTGCCGTGACCTGTAGTGGAGCGCGGCCGGGGCTTTTGGGCTCGGCCTCTGCCCCCGGGCCGCTCAGCTTTCTGAAACGCGTTTAGATGCGAAGAAACGGCTCGCTGAGCAGAAGAGCGGCCGAGGGACGCGCGCTGCGTTGGAGCCGGGAGCGTCCCGGGGCTCAGCGGTGGCATGGCAGCGCCTCCCTATTGCCTAGGGACCTTCCCCCCTGAGCGGGACCCGTCTTTCCCTGCTTTCCCTTGGCGGTGGTAGGAAGATCCGCTCCGCACCGCATTGCTCTCGGCCTCGGGCAGGCGTTCCCACGCGCGGCCGCACTCTGATTCGGATTAAGGCGCTGCTGATGCAACGCGGGTGCCAGATGTAAGGCGGTAAGCCTCTTTGTCCCCTTTATCCAGAGCCTTATGTAAAGAGGATGGTATTTATGGTCCCAGGTACATCGTTTCGGGGATGCGTGGCAGCACGTGCTCGGATGCTCTTATGTGGTGCGTAAGGGAAATGTGGGCTTTGGGGACTGCGAGGCGTGGAGCAATTCCCCACTGAGCTCTGGGTGAGGTCAGTGCTTGGGTGCACAGCAAAGCCATCTCCCTGACTTTGGTTTGGGAGGGAGATGGGGCTGTCCGCAGCTCTGCCCCGCTGGCTGCCTGTGGGATGGCTTGGAGCCGTTTGGGTGCGTGCCTTCCCAAAGCCCAGAGAGGTGGCCCGTGTGAGTTGGTTCTCCCATGGTGCTCTTACTGTGATGCTCCACCGGCACCCTGTGCGGTGGTCCGTCTCCCTGCATCGCCGTGCTTCCATCGGGCGGCCGCGGCGGTGGGCACCGCTGGTCCCGTGGTTAGAATGGGATGGAAACTCACCCCGTGACTTCAGCTCTCCTGGAGTGTTTTTGTGTTCAATGTAGCATTTCTTTGAAGGAAATGTCCATCTCACTTCTGGCAAAAAATCTGTTTGCTAATTGTAGCCAAGGTGTTGCTTTGCTTTTGCTGCAGCTGAGCATCCCTCACGTGCTGAGAAAGTCGGCCTCACCTGAGTGCCAGGTGTGCGGGCAGGCAGGAGGGCTGGGGGTCAGTGCAGGAAAATCTTACAGTGTTAAACTCCCGACTTCTGCAGTTTGTTTCCTCCTTTCTGGAATAAGAAGCAAAAAGGAGAGGAGAGAGAACATTGTGCTTTTACATAGTGGGCATGGGCAGGCTTTGCAGCATGGGATTTCCCGTGGAGCTGCCATGGGCCGCTTGGCCTCGTGACAGCCGGAGGATGATGTCTGCGTGCCACGCTCCATAGGGTGTGACGTCGCTTTGCGCCGGGACAGTGATGGATCGGTACAAAACAAGGCGATTTGGGGACCATTTCTGTACATGAGATGTCCCCTTCCTCGGGTCTGATGGAATGGAACCTCTCTGAAAGGAGCCGGCGTGCTGCTGGCACAGCGATGGGAGCCGTGGTGGGCCGGGGCTCTCCAGCTTCCTGCAGAACGGTGCCTCTTCAGACAGCTCTGCGGCTGCGGTGGGACTCCTCATCCTGGAGATTTCCTCTGTATTTTTCTGGTTTAGACATTCCTTCTCTTTGTGCCCATTGCCACAAGTAATTAAAACTGGACTACAGCTCGAAAATAGGCCAAGTACACTTTGATGCATGATTCCAGCTTTTTTTTTATTGTGTTCCATTACATGCTGGCTAATTCACAAAACTCGGTCATTTGCAATGGGCCATTAGCGTGAATTAGCAACTTTCTAATGTATATCATAGCATTGCAAATGGGCTTTATTAATCTGCGAAACGCACCTATTTATTATCCTTCCCATAAGAAATAAAGAAAAAGGAGGAGGGGGGAAGGTAGAAAAAAAGTGCTGTTGGGATTTCTTGCTCCGATCCTCAGCGTGCCGCGTTTGTCACTGCTTGCGTGTCTCCTCCTGCGCTTCGCAGCCTGGCTGGCTTTTCCCAAAGCGTTCCCAGGCTGGTGCCTTGACAGCAAGAGGGATTGCAGCTGCACCTCCGGTCTTCTGCTGCAAATGAAGCCTCCGCTCGTCTCGCCAAGGTGCCCTAATTGCTTATTGAGTGAGGGGAATTAAAGGCGTTAATAGGAGAAGTGGCAGCTCCTTCATTTTTGGAGTGGCAGAGAGGTGTTCTTTGTCCTCTGAAGGCTGAAGTGTGTAAGCCTTGGGGTAGCTCCAGGCGCTCTCCAGTGGGTGAGGACAAGCTGCCCGTTCTACGTGAGGCTTTGCAAGGGTGTAGCCAGACCGGTTTGCAGTCCGCACAGCTGCCTTGGTTCCAGTTTCTTGATGGAGAGGGAGAACCAACTCCCAGATTTGTCCCGTATGTCCCTGCGGGAAGCATCACGATGCGCTGCTCAGTGCCAGGCTTTGCTCAGATGTCCCTTCTCCAGTGTCTGATGGTATTTTTGGCGTTCGGTGGGAGCAAACTGTGGGGCACTAGGAGTGCACCTGTGCTGGGTCCAGGGCATTCCCAAGCTCATCTTGGCTGGACGTTGTTTGCAGGGGTGCAGATTTTGGGTGAGGATGGTGCTGTGATTTTTGCTGCTTTTGAACCACCGTGTTTAGGCTGCCCAGAGCTGTGGGTGCCCCATTCCCCAGAAGTGACACGGCCATGGATGGGCCCTGGGCAGTCTGAGCTGGGGGTGAGCAGCCCATGGCAGGGCTGGGAGCTGAGCTCCATGGTCTCAGTGGTCCCTTCCAACCTGAGCCATTCCGTGATTCTGTCCCTGGTTCTGGACAAATGTGAGAGCTGAGCTTGCAGAGAGGGAGCTGGCTCAGTTGTTCCCCTGCTTGTTCCTCATGGCAAGGTTTCTCAGTTCCTCTTTCCCAGCCACGTTTTGGGAGCGCTGGGTGCGGCATGGATGTGGACCTGTGGATCTGGGTGAAGCTCTTGGCTGTGTTCAGCTCTTAAATTTTGAGTTCTGTGACGTTGTATACCCTGTGGCAGGACCTTGAGACAGCAATTTTGGCCATGGGGCTGCTTCCATCCATCCTCACACTGCAGGGAGGGAGGGCTGAGAAGAACATTTGTCTGTTGTCCTACAAGGGAAGGAGAGTAAGTGATGCTAGGTGCCTTCACGTGGCTCTGCAGGCATCAGTGTGCCTTCCATCGAAGTGTCATGTCCCAGACATGGGTTTGTGCTCTTAAAGTGGGAAGTTCTTGGATTTCCCTGCATGGTGGTAAAGGAAACCTGAGTGGTGTTTGATTCGGTACGGGGGTAGGCAGCTGGGAAACAATGCAATGGCTGCAAAGCACCAGAACAAAGTAATTGTGAATCTGAAGGTGTGTGTGCTCAGGGCGAACAAAAAAACGGTGACTTTGGACACTTCCAAAAGCCATTTGAGGATGAAAGAAGAGTTGTTCCCGTTTTTCCCATCTCAAGACACTAGAGGAGGACTGAGATGTTTCATCCCTTTCCTTTTTCCCTCTCTGTGTGCCTCACACCGGTGACGTCGCTGCCGGTGACACCGGGCTGCTGGGGCTGAGGGGTGCTCTGGGCTCTGGCTTTGCTCGGTGCCTCCTTTGGGAGTGCTGGGCTTTGTCAGCCGCCCACTGGGCTCCTGCTGAGCTGTGCTGCATGTTGGAGCAGAATAAACATCAGAGGGGAGAAGAGTTTTGGCTAACACAGCAAAACTTGCTCTTCAGATCTCATGCCGTGTGCCCGTATCTCATTGTATCTATGGATTCTTTGCAGTGATTTAAATTCCACCTTGCTGGAGGGTTGTGTTTAGGGGTTACCAGCAGGTGGGGAGGTGGATGCGAGCTTGAGTTCTGGTCTGAACCACAGCTTTTGCCTGCTGATGTGTGTTACATTGGTGTGCACTGTGTGTTTGGAAGTGGGCGAGTGTCACGGCGGATAGATCTGCTAAACTCTGCTCTGCAGTCCTCCTGCCCCCCTGCACCAAGCGCCTCTCGCAGCACCCTGCTTTTGCACCGCCACATTCGGCTTTCCCCAGGAACGCCAGCACATGACTCAGCCGCTGGCGCTGCCCCACGTCAGGTTCATCCCCGGTGTCACAGCTCCGCTGGCGGAAACTTGGAGTCCCGGCGTAAGTTTCTGGAGCGCTCACTGGGCTGCAGTGCATGCTGGAAGATGTAGTCCCGCCGGGGTGCACCTCCATATTAAACGAGGAGGGTTTGGCTCCATTTTATTCAAATGGGGCTCAGCCTGCTGGCTTCTGGCAGTGTGCCCACGCCATCCCGCTCCAGCCGGGAGCTGCCGGAGTTGTGCCGGTGCCCAGTGGGAGCGCAGCTCCTCCGTGTCGTTGGGTGCGCCTGGCGACGGCACGGGGCGAGCACAGAGCCCTGCCTGCCCCGGGTGGCACTTGAGGAGGGTGTCATGGCCAGGCGCCTTTGTCTGCTGCGCCTCGAGTGATGCACGGGGGAGAGCAAACCCTCCTCCCTGCTGGATTTCTGGAGCTGAAAGCAGCAAGTGAGTGAGGAAGCTCCTTTGTGCAGATTTCTCCGTCTCCTCTTGTGTGTGCCAGCTGGCTCTCATTCAACATTTCTCTTTTTTTTTTTTCCTTTTTTTTTTTTTTTCCCTTTCCTTTTTCCCTCCTCCATCTCTAGAGAGAGGGGGCGGGGAGAAAGGGAACATCTTTAAAAGAAATCTGCAGAAAAAGACACAGGAGTTAGTTCGCAAAGATCCAACCCAAACAAGCCCAGCCGGGGGATTACGAGCACAGTGGCCCTGGGAAGGGGAATGCGTCCCCTCGGAGCTCGCTTTGCTCGTAAAAGGAAACAAAAAGGGATCTGGTCCTGGGACGGCGTGTGGGGAGAAGGGGCTGGGGGCATGCCTCGTGGCCAGGCCCCTCGGGTCCCCACGGCTTTCTGTCCCCTTCGCCTCTTCTCGCTTCCTGAAAGTTATGCAGGGTGAAATTAGCAGTCAGTCTGTGTCTGGGAGCCACCGGAGGCTGCTCCTGGAGCACACGGGGGTGAGCCAGCCTTCTCCATTGGGGCAGGAGCAGTACTTCCTCCAGCATCCCGCCGCCCCTCCCTGGATTCCAGAACCACGGTGCAGGGCTTGGCCAGATCCGGCGTGCTGGAGCACTGAGAGCTGGGGCTCGTGCAGCTTCCCGGCTCTCTGCTGGGTGCTTTTTGAAGTACTCTGTTCGAATGCTTTCCTCTAGGTGTGTTTGCAGTTGGCTGCTTGCTCCCAGAGTGAACTTTCAGGTTTGTCTCTAATACGCTGGCTCCTTCCCAGCACGGAGATGTGGATTGGAGAGGTCTCGGCACCTAATGGAGCTGAATTATTCATGTCTGGTGCTGCGTGTGCGCAGCATTCCCAAGCAGAAAGCTGTCTCCTTGTCAGATCTGTGCACCAGGACTGCTCTTAAAATGCTGTGCTGGCAGGGCTCCAGCCAACAAGTGAGCACATGCTGCTCGTGTTGCACGGGGATCCATCCGGCGATGGCGGGAGGTGAGTGGCAGTGTGAGGCGTGGGGACCTGGACAGCATTTGGGGCTGTGGGAACCACTTTACCTCCTCATATGTGGGTTGGCTGGCAGGGAACCACCCCGCATTGCATTTTGGAGTCGTGGGCTGGGACGTGCTGCTTCTTCCCCGTTCTTCTTTGCGGTGCCTTCAGTGCCCAGCCCGTTCCAGTTGGTCCTGTTTGAGCTCTTCCCTGCCTGGCAGGGCTTGGGCAGCCTCCTCCATCAGGTGCTTGTGTTCTCCCCATGTTTGCTGAACCTGTTTGCTCCTGGCTCTCTGAGGAGCCGGTGGACTTGTGGGCTCCTTCTGCCTTTTGTTGTGGGAGGTTTCAGCAGCTGTTATCACCCACCGCTGCCGTTTGCATAGCTTCAGACCTAAGTCCTTGTCTGCTGCCTGTGTTTTCGATGTTTCACCGTGCATTGGGGCGCTGCGGGGCCGGGTGTGCTGCTGTGCCCCCCTGTCTGCACAGGGCACGGGACCACGGCTCCAGCGTGGGCTGTGCGTCACGTTTGGAAAAGGAAGGGCCTGGGTGCAGAGTGGGATGTTCCAGCCGTGTGTGCAGGAAGGTGGGCAGGAGGAGGAGGAAGGTGAGAGCAGCGCGCGGGGAGGCTTGGGGCGGCCGTCAGCACACACAGAGCTCCTGATTCGGCACTTTCTGCTGCTGAAATGAGAGGTCAGTGCTTTTCATTTCCAGCCTGCATGCTCGCCCCTGGCTCCTGGGGTTCAAGCTCTCCGTAATGACCTGTCAGAGAGTGGATTATTGGCTGCGCGGAGCCAGGGATGCTGTGGGGAGCAGATGGAAAATGGTCTGGCTGCGGCAGCCTGTCTGATGAAAGAATCCTTGGCATTTTTACAGTGTTTGCATCTCTGGAAACGCACCATGAAGCTGCTTTCCAGGCTCCTGCTTGCTGGAGTTTGAAGAAATCTATGTGTGCGTGTGTGGTTGTTGGTGGTTTTTTTTTGTTTTTTTTTTTTCCTTCTCCTTGTTTCTCTTGAAGTCACCTGTTTTTGAAGTGCTGCTCATCAATAGCAGCAGGCCTCGGGCACAGCAGAGTTGGAGAGGGGCCTCATCCAGACGGGGCTCAGGGCTTCCTCCCAGCTCTGCAGCTGCACGGCCGGGTGCTGTGCTGCGGCCCTGCACGGCGGTACGGCTCAGTGCTGTCCCGGCTCAGTGCTGTCCTGCGTGGCCGTGCGCCCCGGGGCTGGGATTTTTTTCCCAGGGAGGCACTGAGCCCCGTGCCTGGCAACAAAGCAGCCCCCCCAGGCAGCCCCCGACTGTGGGTGGCATCGGCAGGAGAGGAATCAATCCTCCATCCCAGGGCTGCGCTCAATAATTCAGAGGGAAATGGCGAGCAGGGAATGTGTGAGTAATGTCTTGTTGGAGCCAGGAGCTGTGACCTGCCAGGGCCTCGCATCGATCGAGGGACCGCTGCCAGATGGCTCCTGCTGTTGCAGGGAAGTGAGGACGGTCGAGGGGACTCGCACCCTGCCACCGCTGGGGCACGTGGTGGCAGTGGGGCGAGAGCTGGGTGCGGCTGCCCCTCTGTGCCATCCTTCCACATGTAACTCCTCTCTCTGCTCTCCCTTCCAGCAGCGATGCCGTCACCTGGGCAGACCCCGAGCGCCGGCAGCCCAAGGACGTCGTAGCGCTGTGGACCCCGGGCAGGAGGCAGGGAAGAGCCTTGAACCGTGAGGGGCCGTTAACTCTAAGATGTCCTTGAGCAGCGGAGCTTCCGGAGGGAAAGGAATCGATGCGAACCCGGTAGAGACGTACGACAGCGGGGATGAATGGGACATTGGTGTAGGGAATCTCATCATTGATCTGGACGCTGATTTGGAGAAGGATCAGCAGAAATTGGAAATGTCGGGCTCCAAGGAGGTGGGGCTCCCGGCGCCCAACGCGGTGGCGACCCTACCTGACAACATCAAGTTTGTGAGCCCGGTGCCGGGCCCGCAAGGCAAGGAGGGCAAATCCAAGTCGAAAAGGAGCAAGAGCGGCAAGGACAGTGGCAAACCGGCCCCGGGCAGCTCCCTGTTCACGGCCGGTGAGGGAGCTGGAGGCAAGAAGGAGGCTCAAGGACGCTCTGGGGATGGCGCGAACTCGGGGGGTTTGGGGCCTGCCGTCACCCCCAAGGGCTCAGAGAAGTCGGCCAAGGCGTCTCGCAGCGTAGCCGGCTCCAAGAAGGACAAGGAGGGCGGTTCGTCCAAAAGCAAGAAGGAAAGGAGTGAGGGTGCGGGGGCTCCGACGGAGAAGGAGCCTGGTGTGCTGCAGCCCTTGGCCCTGGCTGTGAGGGTGGGACAGTACGATGGTGGCCAGGGGACGGAGCCTGCTGCTGCCACCGAGCAGCTTGGGAGTATAGCTATTGACACAGGAGCTGCGCTCAACCCCTTGGGAGTTAAGTCGGAGCTGGAGGATGGGGAAGGAGAGTGCCGGCAGCTGAAAAAGGTCAAATCGGAGAAGGTAAGGAAGGTTCAGGCTGTGGGTGGAGGGGTGGCAGTGCCAGAGGTTGTTCTGCTCTGCAACGTGCTGCTGCGTGTGGTGAAGGGCAGGACTGGCTCCTGTGAACTTCCCTGGTCCCTACCCCCTGCAGGAGGAGCCCGGAGGGATGCGTAGCTCTATGCCTCCTCTGGCTCCTGGAACAGTGGGCTTCCAGCCTGTTTTCAGCCACAATGGCCTTGCTGCATGTGTCAGAGCTCCCTGTGGTTCCCCAGGGACTTCTTTTTTCCCTTGCACCATTTGCTGATGAGGAGACCTTCATGTGCTGGTAAATGTGGGATCTGCACAGGCATGTGGGGCTGATAGGAGCCTCCTCACATGGCCTGCCAGAGGAGTGTGGGCTTTGTCCAGCTTGCAGCAGCAGTCAGCCCATGGCCACTGTCCTGCTGTGGGTGGTTCTTGTGCATTTCTCTGCTGCTGCGTGGCACTGGTGCAGTGGCTGGGCAGGAGCAGCACATGGACACACCCTGCGATTCAATTCCAAGAGCCCCGTGGGTTGCACTGGCAGAGTGTGCCTGATCTGAGAGCCCAAGCAGTGATTTGGGCACCCTCGGGTGCACCCTCTGTGTGCTCGTGCCTACCAAAGCCCCTTTGTGCCGGTGGCACCGTGCTCCTGCACTGGGGAGGTGTGCAGGGTTGGATTTCTGGTTGATGGTGTGGAAGTTGATGTGTTTCCTTTCTGGTTCTGACTTGCAGATTTTGGACACCGGGAGGGGGCGGGTGGGAGAGAGGATGGGGAGAGCTGCTGATGTCAGCAAGAATGGGGAAATGTCTGCAAAAGTAGAGCGTAGAGCTACAAAAATACAGGCAGAAGGCTGGGGAAGAGAATAGGGAATGGAGTGAGTGGCTCTAGGGTAGGTCAGGAAAAGAGGCCTGTGGGGCCGTCAGCTGAAGCTTGTGAAATTAAGGAGTGGTGTGCTGTTTCTGTATCCTTCCCAGCACCAGAACCCAGGTGAATGATGCTGGGAAGAGGAGCAGATGCTCTTTTGCATGATGGATTCGAATGGCTGTGAAAAGCTGTGGATGCTGCAAGTTGGGCTTGTGGAGGAGAAGCCCATTGGGTACTCATGTGGGGCAACCGCTTCAGCTTGAGGAGGCTCTGAGGCTGATTACCATCTGGGGAGGGAGAGAGGGGGAAAAATAAGGGGTAGGGATCCCTCTGCATTTAGCTCAATCTGTGAGTCCCTGCTGCATCCTCAGCAGAGATGTGGGGGACAGGAATTGGGCTCAGTTCCTGCATGGAGCCTTGTGCTGGGCCTTGCATGTGGCCCAGCTGCTGAGGTGCAGCATTTGTGGGGAGCAGCGGTGCTGGCCAGCCAGGGGATGTTAAGCATTAAACAAAAGAGCCTCCCAGCTCTTGGCTGCTGCTCCGGCTTTGTTTTGATTGAGAGCTTGTTCAGCAGGAGGAGGGTGGTTTCTTTCTTTCTTTCTTTCTTTTTTTTTTTTTCCTGATGATTGTCCAGATGTGACGCTGCTGCAAACAAGGAAAAGGCAAACAGAAGCTGCTGGAGGCTTGGTTCTGCACAAAACCTTCTCTGCATCATGTGCGCTGTGGTTTTGGGCAGAAGGCCTTGTTTGTTCCCCTGCAGATGCCATCACTGCGTTTTCATCCCATGTTCTCTCTCCTGAAGTCAGTGTAGCTTTACTCTGAGCGTTCTAGTGCTGATCTGAGAGTGAGGGGACATGGTAAGGGGATCCAAACTGTGCCTCTGCTCTGTTTTATCTCTGCCCTGGCACTCATCTCCTTGTTTGTCGTCTTTGCTAGCGGATGGCACAGCAGGTTCACAGTGCTTGGAACTTCCAGCTCCGTGCACCATTTTAGGTTCTGATATTTCCTCCTGGGTGGGCAGCTCTTCTGCTGTGATGCAAAATTATTTGGGCAGCTTCTCTGCCTGAAGCTTGGAGGAGCCCTCGGAGCCATTATGCCCATCTGTACCCCCACCGAGGTCTTGGTGCATGTCCTGCTGGAAGTAGGAGCTGGAGTCCCACCACTTCCACTCTTACAAAAACAAGCCCAGAGTGGCCTTCTTACCCAAAGATCATTGTTATTTTGGCTCACTGCTGCACCATGCAGGGGTTCAGCATAGCCCAGGCTGCTTTGTGGTGAGGATGAATGGGCTCAAGATGGTGGATTTGCAAGCAGATATGGCCAAGCAGGGATGAGGCATTGCATGCCCGCCCCAACGTTGTGCTTCAGCATCAGATTCTGACCCCAGTGCCGTGGGTGGTGGTGATGGGCAGTGCCCATTGTGGCTCTGCAAAGAACACCCTTAAAAAGAAATGGCCAGGTGCTTTACAGGCACTGTGGAGCGGTCTGTGTCCATCTCTCTCGCTCCTCCTTTTTCACCGGGGCTTTAGGGCATGCAGGGCGTCCAAACCCAACGCTCTGAGGTGCTCGAGGCTGAGGCTTCCCACCCTTGCTCCAGCTCTTTCCAGGGATCAGCAGCTTTGGCAGCCCCAGCCGGGGCCGAGCCAAGGGCAGCCAGGGAGCGCACAGCGGCAGCTGCCGGCTCTTCTCGCCGCGGTTTCCTTTCTCCAGCCATGCTCGAGTAAGCCGCCTCCAGAGCTGCTGACAGGGCTGCCTTTGGAGGCCTTGGAAATTACACTGCTCATTTCCTTATCGTCCCCTGACCCGCAGTGCAGAGCCTTCTGCTGCAGGAACAAGGCGAGGAGGGGGCACGCAGCCAACATGTGTCAAGAGCTACAAAGGAGGAAATTGGACTTGTTCACTTAAAACCATGGGGTTAGGCTCTGAGTTTTGGCTCCTGCTGAGAGGTTATTTATATGTGTGTGCTTTTTGTTTTTTTTTCTTTCTGAAGGCTGCTAGCAGTCTGGGAGCTTCAGCTGATCCCACTTCGCAAGGCATTGTAGCAGAGCGAGGGAAGTCGTGTCTCCTCCTGCTGGGTTTCTCGCGGGGCACAGCTGAAGGACTGGTTAGGGGCTGCATTAGCTTCCATGCACAGCTTGTTTGCATCACCAGGTCCAATTTAAGAGCTGATTTGCAGGGCAGCCCCATCTCCATCTCGCGGTGCAATTCCCCAGTGCTCTGGAAGCCGAGGCCGGCGGCTCCCTGTCAAGGACACGGCGGCACAAGCACCGCCGAGCAACCCGCTCCTGTTTGCCAGGCACGAGAGCGGAATGACAATGCAGGAACGAGGAGCGTGCGGGAGGGGGAACTGCTCCTCATTGAGGGACTTTGCACTGGGCTCACGGCGCTTCCTTGGCTGGGAGAAGCCATAAATGTGCGGCGTTGTGCGCTCTGCATCTCCCCAGCCTCGCTGTAGTCAGAGATGGGCCGCGTCCCCCAGCGTGCTCACCCACCTGCCTGGCTTCTCCTCCAAAGGAGACTCCTCGGCAGATGGTGGCTGCTTTAGATGGGTCAGATTGTGAGGCTAACTGGCTTTGGTGGATTCTCTTGCGTCTGTTGCCTTGCTTCCAGGCTGATGGTGGCTGCTTATTAGCCTAGTGACCCCTGCTGCACAGCACCATTTATCTGGTTGAGCAAGATTTCTTTAAAGGAAGATTCGCCGGCGTCTCCAGCTCCGTGCAGCCTCGAAGGCTTCAAACCATGAGCTGCTCTCACAGTCCTTCTGGGGAGCTGATGCACGGGGAGTGTGCCAGGAATAATCCACTAATGAGCAAATCTGCCACTCCACCTGGCAGCCCACCATGCCCAGCACTCTGCTGGCCCTCCCTGTGCCTTTCCAGGCTGCCTTGGTGGGCAGGGTTGCTCGTCCTCTTTGTGGTCACCGTGCTCTGCTACGGGCACTTAGGGCTGGAGCTGGAGCCCATCCATAAGTACAGCTTCAGAGCATCCCTGTAACGCCACGGCCTATGGGCACACAGCAGCCAGCTGGCTGGGCTTTGAAAGGACGGGAAGGTATCTGCAGCCTGCTGATGTGCTGTTTCTGATGACTGTCTGCTGGAGATATTGCTGTCCCCGTTATTTGGCCCTACCTGGGGCTGTGCAGGGAGATGAGGGGTGACAATAACCACACTTGGGGCTTTTGAGGGTGAGACCGGGTTGTGCGCGGGCACACTGATGGGAGAGGAACTGCCACAAATCCGGCGCGATGCTGGTGCCAGCAGGTGCTGCAGGTGGAGTCGCAGCTACAAATGGTGGTTAGGCTTTTTGTGTCTGTCTGTGTGTGTTTCTTCTTTTTTTTTTTTTTCTTTTTTTTCCTTTCCCTTCCCTGTGCCAGAAAGCAATCTTGTTCCAGGAAGCTCGCTCCCCCAATTAGCGATGTAAATGCCGTGCTGTGATTTTTCCCAGGTGCTATGCAAACGAGCGCAGTCCCCGCTCGCCTCCATCTCCGCTTCCAGCTGGGAGCAGCCCTGCTCATCCCCCTCACCCCAGTGAGCTGAGCCCACGGGGGGGGTTTGGCAGAAGGGGACAAGGGCAGAGCTGTGGCTTGAGGCTGGGCAGGTTGCTTCTGAAGGCTGAAAAGGATCCAGTGAGGAGAGCGTGGCGTTGTGCCAGCGGGCTCTTTGAGGTGGTAACAAAGTGATCAGCGAGAGCTGGCGGGTGCCATCCTGGTGCAGGGAGACCTGCACGTCTGTAGGATGCCTTGTAGGGCGAGCGGCGTTGCAGAGCTTCAAGTGCTGTTTGCTCTTCTGTGGCTTGGAAGGGAGGAAAGCAAGTGTGTATATATATCACAGCCGTTTGCTAACAGGAAGGCTGCTTTTTTTCTTTTCTTTTTTTTTTTTTTTTTTTTGCTTAGCTTACATTTCAAGGCACAGGAACTCTTTAGATATTTGGTGTTTTATGGTCTTTCAGGCCGGCTGTTAATACTACACTTTGTGTACAAGGGTGAAGGGAGCTGTTAAGGTAGGCCTTTGTAAGAAGGCCTCTGAGTGTCCGTTTGGAGGAAAAAACACTACAGCCACGAGCAGAGCATTGTGTAACTGCTGGGAGGTGAGCCGCAGTCAGGAAAGCTATGCATGGAGCTGCCCTCCAGTGTGCCCATGTGTGCCCGATGGTCTGCATGGGGTTGGTGGATCCCCGCACAGAAGGACTCTCAGCCTCCACTCCTCTTAGCTCTGCCCTACAACCAGAGAAGGGAGGTCTTCCCTGATGGAGAACCTGATGGGTGGGGGCTCAGACCCTTCCCGCAGGTGGATTTGGTGTTCTCCAAGGGTGCTTATGGAATTAAAAATGGGGATTTGGGGACTGATGGCAGCAGTGCCTCTCTGCGTGGGGTCCTTCAGGTGTGGAGGACAGGGTGGAGAGGGCAGGTGCTGGATTTTCTGGTTTGAGTGAGGGCTGTTTTGGGGTTCCCATTGCACTGCCTCCATAGGCAGCGTGCAGGAGCCGTTGGGTTGAGGGAGAAGAGGACGGAGGAAGGTGTCACGCGTTGCCATGTCAGACATAGCACTGAAGCGGTACCCGTAGTGATGGTGCAGCGTGAAACATACCCACACTGACAGCGATCCGAGCATCGTACGAACAGGGCTATTAAAACCCAACCTCCTCCGGGAGCTGGTGGTCTGATAGGGGAGATGGGAAGAGAATTGCTTTCAATTTCCCATTGATCCTAACGAGCCTGCGTGGGAGACCGAGATGGCCCGGCTGCGTCGGCGGCTATTAATGCTGGCACTCAGTGCCGCGCTCAGGACCGCTTTACTTCTCAGTTCTAGGAAATGGAATCAAGAGAAAACCACTTAGGAGGATTTTAATCAGAACTTGGCAGAAGAATTTAAGGAAAGCGGAGAAATTTGACGAACCCGCTTTGCGCTGAGGCTGCCGATGAATGGAAAGGGCAAAAATAGGGGAGCGCGTGGGTGGGTTGGGTTTCATGTGGCCCGTTTAATCGGATCGTGTTAGTGCTTCTGGGTGAGGAGAACAAGAAAATAAGCCTACTTCAAAGCGCTGGAGGCTTGCTGGCAGCTGCAGTCCTCTGGGAGCAGCTGATGAAAGTTGTCCCAGATCTACTGGAGATGGCCAGGCCGGCCTGGGAGGAGAAGATTGCTTAATTTACAGTAATCGTTGCTGTAGTGGTTGCACAGATTGGATTTGTTTGAGAATCTGCTGGTAGCAGCGAGAAATGTTGTGTGATTCAGAGCGTTGGAGGATTGCTTTCGGTGATGGGTTCTGGAGCGCCTTGAGAAGTGACCCCTCGCTCAGACCAGTGCTTTGCTGTGATGGGTGGTTCATCTCAACCCTGTAACCTCCCTCCTTTCAGCTTGACCTTCTCCTCTGGGGCTCTGACTGTGCCATATTGCTTCTGTATGTTTTCGTTGTGTGTTTTTATCATGGGCTGTGTTGTACCATTCCTTTTTGTTTCACTCCAACATCTGGACTGTGTGCTCTTATCCAGGAGGTTAAGGGAGCAAGAACTGTTCTGATATGTCTGCCAAAAATAATCTTTGCTTGGGACCAAGAACTGCTCTCAGGACTTGCTCGTGTAAAAGAGTTGTGGGTGAGTGAGGCGGGCAGCTGTAGGAAGGCCCCCAAGCTCCCGGGGCTTGCAGGCCCATGGGTTCTCAGTGAGTTTGTCGCTGCTTGGTGGGTGCTGAGGAGGCAGCGGTGGTGGCAGGATGCAGCTCATCCTTGAAGTGTTGAGTGAAAAGCCATCTGAACAGTAGGTGGGCTCTTGGCACCTGGGAGGAGCAGCGTAAAGCTGAGCGCAGCAGTCTCAACTCTGCCCCCTTCGTTGTGTTCCTTCTGGCAATGTTTTCCCTACACATCACACGTCCCTGTGCTGTGACTTTGTTTGACAACTCCTGCGCAGTGACACGGAGCTCTGCTCCTTCCCCAATGAGACATGTAGGTAATACATGGCATGTGTTCTCCAAAGTTGTGCACCCGGGAAGCAAAATATGTTTGTGATGCCATATGCTTTGTGGGGACGGAGCTGGCTGTGCTGGAAGAAGCACAACGCACTCTCCTGACATGTGCTGGCGTTGCACCACACTCTGCTTCTCCTGATGGACACCTCTTCACTTCTATTTGCAGTCAACCAAAGCAATCCATTTTTAAGGTGTTGTGGAGAAGAGGATACTTGTAGGACTTAATTCTGAACCCCTTGGCTGGAGGTACGCGTGTCCCATCAAACCTTAGGGTCCGTGATGTGCACCTGGGGTTATTCCTGGTGGGAACATCCCATCTGTCCTGTTTTTGGCTGGGATACTCTGATTCCGTGGTTATCGACCCCATGGACAGTTTTGTGGGATGGGGAGCCTGGCCCAGTAGGGTCACTGGGGGACCCAGCTGGCATTTGGCCCAGCAGGGCTGGAGGGAAGGAGCTGCTTTTTGGTCCAGGCCAAGAATTTGTAGGGCTGATGGATCTGTCCTGGCGCCGGGCTGCAGCACAGCTCCATCCCAGATTTATTGCTGTTGGCACGCACCCGGCGAGCTTCTGCAGCTCGTGCCTTCCTGGGCGGGGGGACAAACGCTGTTTGTTTTTTCTGGACTGAAGTGGAAATCTCAATGTTATGTTGCTCATTTGTTTTGTTTTGTTTTGTTTTTTCCCTATTCTTTTTTCTCAAGTCCGGTCATGCAGGTCTTGATGCTCTGTCTTGCAGCCTGGCGGTGTTTTGCTGGGAAGAAGACAGCTGCTAGAGCAGAGCTTGCAGTGGAGCTGCTTTTTTGCAGTGCTGGGTGACAAAGGGACTGCTTTTGGCTTGTGCGTGCAGCCCAGGAAAGTCCAGCTTTGCTCTGGAAAGTGATGCAGGTTCTTCTCCTCATGTCTCAGACATTTTGCAAAGACCTTTGGATGGGCACTGCCTGATGCTGGAGATGGTGCTCAGTGCAGAGGCATTGCAATGGAGATTGTCTGGTAAGGGAAGCAGACCAGTTGGAACGCTCCTTACTGCTTGCTGGTAGGTCTCCTACTGAAGCCATACACATGAAAGCAGCTGTGTTAGAATGCAGGCATTTCTTTGAAAATGGGAAACTTCTCTTTGCAGCTCGGGTGCGGGAGCTGTTCGATGTGGCCATCGGGGCTTTGCAGGAGGCGTCCTGGTGCATCCTCCCACACTGATGCTCGAGGGTTTGTGCAGCCATGTGGGGAACTGGGTCAGGGAATGATCCAATTAAAAGCTACGCTGAGCAGCAAAAAAAAGCTGGTTTTAAGCAGGCGGCCTCCCTAGGCTGCCCAAATGTGTTGGTAAGAGAGCTTTAGGCTAGGGAAGGGATGATGGATGGATGGGTGGGATGGTTTCTCGCAGCAGTGATGCCACCAGTTCCATGTTGGTAGGCAACCTCAGGGAGAACAAAACGATGCCTGCTGGTGTTCCAGAGCTTTCCTTTGCCTCCTGGGAGCCCAGACTGGCTCCCTGCACTGCTCTCGCGAGGTTCCTCACCACATTTTGGGAGGCTGCTTCCCTGAGGGCTGTGGGGCGCAGGAGGGGAATGCGAGCACCACACCCATGCCCATCCTCACCGCCTGGGGCCGGAGGGGGGGTTGCCTTCGGTAATCCTGCCTAATCCTTTAATCTGTATCAACACTGATAGGTATTAAAGCAGCAGATAAGATTCAGCCCGTGGCTTGGAGCTCAGCGATCTCCCCACCCTCTTGCGGCTAAATCTGTGCTGGCGATGCCTTCTTTTAAGGGGGCCGTGCCTGTTTGCCTGGCGGCCGCGATGGCCTGAGCGCCTGGATTAGCCGGAGCGCGTCCTTGTCTCTGGGCTCCAGCTTGCCAGACAAGCCCATCGATCGGCTGCATCTGTTCGAGCCCTGCGGTGCTCAGTGACGGACATCTTTGCTGGAAGGAAGCCCTCCAGTTGCACGTCCCACTGCCTGGAGCAGATCTGCCTCCTGCCGTTATCTCTTGTGGGTCCTGCTGAGCGTGAGCCTGATTTGGCTGTAAATGCTTAGTGTTTGGGCACCTGAACGAGCTGGGCTCCATCCCAGCATGCAGGTGAGACCCTGGGCCTGGCTCTCCTTAGGCTTTCCCTGTATCTTCTGGCACCAGATGAAGGTTGTTAATGCTGGGAAGAGTGGCTCCCAGTTGAGTTTACTGCACAAAGCAGTCCGTCCCTGTGGTTCGGCTCATCCCCCTTTCCCCATCCTCCTCCAGCTTCTCCCCATGTGCATGGGATTGCTCCGAGTTTGCCACTGCTTCTCTCATCAGCAAAGCCATGGTTAATCCTTCCCTTAAATCCTTTAAGCTGTCAGCAAACAAACCCCTTCTTAAACTTCTAGCACGCAAGCCCTGCTGGGACAAAGCCCGGCTCCCAAAGCCAAGCTTTTATTTCTCTTCCCACATCCTTGAGCTCCCGCTCCCATTTTCTTCCTGTGCCAGGGCCTGATGCCGTGGGTGGCTCGACTGCAGCATGACCTGCGGTGCTGGATCTCGGGTGTAAAAATTCAGGTTCCTAATTACCTAATGGCAGGTTCCCGGCGTGCCGTGTCGTTTGAAGTCGCAGGTGAAGATTTGTTATTTAGATGGAGGTCAGCTGAGGCTGCAGCCTTTCCAGGAGCCTTATGGAGCTTTTGTTGGCATTGCTCCTGCTCTGCCTGTGTTGGACAGTGCAGGCTGGAACTCTGGGATAAAGCTTTTGCCTTGGGCGTGCTTGGCTGTCTGTACACAAACCCTCAACTTTTTCCTCAGTGGTTTTGCTCTGAATGACAGTGACAATGGCGCGTTGACCATTTGGGTCCTCCAGCCTATTGATGCAATCCAAACCCAAGGAGATGCTGTTCTTTCAGTCCATATTTCCATTGGTGATTAGGATGGATGTGTGGGTTACGGTATGCCTTGTTTTGAGGAGCTCTGAACATCCATCCTTGGAAAATGGGCGTCCTCTAGGGCATGTGGCAGAACCAAGGGAGCAAAAACCAGCGAGCTCTTCTGAAACTTGCAGCCTTCATTCCTTGACTTTCTCTTCCATGTAGTTTGGTTTCTTTCTTTTCAAACTCCAGATGAAATATGCTTTGCAAGCACTAAGATTTGCATTATGCTTGCTCTCCAGGGTTGTCAAACAAGCACCGCAAACCTTTTTCCCCCGCTCCTGATCCCAAGAGGCAGAAAGGCTCTGGTGCTCCCTACGGAACGCAAAATGGCACCGTGTGCCGAGCGTTCGCGTCTGAGGATTCCACAGTGGAAGAGAAGCAAGAAGAAGGGTTAACAGAGCGTTGGCTCCCAGGAAAGATCACATCCTTCCCTCTGGAAGCGCTCCCGCTAGCTGCTCTCCATCGCTCTTTGAGGAGCACGAGGGAGGATCAGCCTCCAGGCACTGCGTGCTTTAACACAGCCTGCTGCGCTTGCTCACCTTCCACAGGCAAGTGAAGGCTTGAACAAAAGCTGGCTGCCTGCATCCGAGGGTTTGTATTTTCTTATTACAAACAAGCTGGGTGATCTCGGCTGGGCTGCTGGCACTGCATCTTGCAGCATATGACAGATAATCGGGCTGGCTCGCCGCCCACGCAGGAGGCAAGGCTCCTGTCGATATGTGACCTGGAATGGCACATCGTCCACATAAATCGCCACTTCGTGCCTCTCTCCTTCACTGCAGCCATTCCCTTCTGCACAGCTCGGCGTGCCGAGACCCGGCGCAGTCTCCAAGACACCCCGTAAGCTGCAGCTGCTGGGTGAAAGGTGCCCACCGGTCAGCTTGGCCACGCTGCTCAACTGTTTGCATCTGGTTGGAAGTGGTCAGGGCGGTTTCTGCATCCTGGCTGCGCTTCCCAGGACAGCGGTTCCTGCTTGTCCATCGTGGCAGTGCATCCCTGAGCCGGTCTTCTGCAGTGACCGCTTTGGGAGGGCAGCGAGCCGCTGTCAGAGCTCTGGGTATGGCACAAGGGCTGCTCTGGGAGCGGGGCACAGTGGATGTAAATGGTGCTGCTCTCCTCAGAGAAAGAGCAAATTGTTTCTCCCTGCTTGCTGTGTGCCTTTCTGTCTCCCGCTGCCCTGCTCCTCCTCCTCCCTGCCATTAATTGCTTAGCAATTGCTGATGCAATTAAAACAAGATGTGGCTGCAGCCTCCGTACTCCAGAGCATTCTCCAGTCTCATAGCTCTCTCTTCTTGCCCCCGTACAAAAACATGGCGATGCTCCGGCAGGCACCATGGCATCTCCTGCTGCATCTGCTTGACAAAAGCTAACCTCAGCCACCCTGCCCACCCCCAGGGCATCTTGCTGACCCCCTGGTCCTGGCCAGCACCCTGCTTCCCAGCCCCAGTTCCCACTGTAGGCAAGAAACCCATCCACACAGCCTTCCCTGCATTTCTTGCCTCTGATAGCTGGAACTTCTATCAGTGGATCCAGCTACACGTGATGTTGGATGGCTGAAGTTGGCAGAGCGGTGGCACAGGGGTACCGATGCTGTCTCCGTGTTTTCAGGGAGAGGAGCTGGAGGTTAGGTGGGTTTACTGCAGGGATTCGGAGGCAGAAATGTTTATTTTTTCCTCTTCAGGCCGGCGTCTATCCTCTAAATAATGGGGAAATCTCTCTTTGGGAATCTCTCTGTGCCATTCTCAGGAGGGTATCTGCTGTTCCAGTTCTCTTGGCTTTGTATTTCTGGTTCCCTCGCATCCGAAGAAGCCAAATTTGCAACAGAATCCCAGTTTAGGAGCCAAAGGCTCCTAAGTATGTATGAGTATGTAGGACCCTGGGGATACGGTGCCATAGGATCCCTGCATTATAAGGGCAGAAGTGACGAGAAGGGTTGGATTGAACAACGAGGGATGCCCAACCTGCACACCAGCACTGAACCTGTAGTGTTTCTTTGGGAGGAACTGTCCCTGGCAGCTCGGTGTGTGGCATGGAGAGCCCTGGGGAGCAAAGCAGATGCTTTCTCTAACAGCACGTTTGCTTTATTTTAGGGATGCTAGCTATAAAATTTGCTCAAGCATAACCCAGGCTGCTGTTTTGCCCTGAGCGCTGGGCTTTGTTCCGTGGTAAGAACTCGCTAGCTAAGATGTGGTGACATCTGTCTCTGTGTGCAGGCTGAGAACTGCAAGGTCAGAGTGTAGGAACCTTCCTGGGGTTGGAGGAAAGCCCAGGGGCTGGGTGGTGTCGGCGTCCCCTGCTCCCCCCCCCGGGGATTTCAGATCCTTTTTGAATCTCAGCTCTAAGCTTGCTGCGGTCCGGAGGAACTGATGGAGCAGCACTCGAGGATGCTTCTCTGCACTGCTTGGATGTGCAATGGGGCAACTCTGCAGCAGGGAAAGTGTTGGTCCCCTCCCCGATGCCGGATATGCAGGGTGCTGATTCCCTGCCTGCCCTACTGGCACGTACTGTGGGCTTTGGCTGCTCTTTGGCTGGCTCCTCGCTGCCTCCCTGCTTGCAATCTCCCCATCAGCCGTCAGACAGAGCTGGCTTTGTGACTGCAAACCACGAGCATCTCTCCTGGCAACTCGAGCAAAACCTACAAAGAAGAGGAGATAAGAGCCAAGCGGGCAGCTTCCTAAACATGCAGCCTGCGAGGGCTAAGACGTGGAAATCATACCAAAACAGGTCTTTAATATTAAAGAGATGGAAGGAAGATGTCTCCTCTTGCCTGAGGGATAAATAGATCTGAAACTCCTTCTAGACTTTGCTGCTTATCGCATCTGAAATACGTCTCTCTCACCCTGGAATGGAGCCTCTCCAGGAGCCCTGAATGCCCAGCTGTGCTGAGCATGTGCAGCACTCTTGTTTTCTGCATCTCTGCACCCGCCAGATGGGTTTGCTGCATTTCTCCTACGTCCCTGGCTGGGGCACCCTGGGACTGAGGCAGGTGAGGGCACTGGGTGTGTGTGCTGAGCCATTCCTGTTCATCCTCCTGCACCCAGCTCTCACGTCTTGGTGCCTGGCTTTTGCAGTCATTCTGCACCAAAGCCGTTCGCAGATCCCGAGCTCTGCCTCCTCTGGTTGTCCTATAAATGCCGCAGCTTTCCAAAGAGAACTTTGAATGTGCAGGACTTTGTGCTTGCAGGAGCATCATTAATTAATCAAGTGACTTAATAATTAATGCTCCCAGCTCACATGCTGCTCTGTGTGCTGCATGGCTGTGCCATGGTGCGAGCTGCTGGGGGCTGCGCATGGGGATCAGGATTTAGGTAGAAGAATTCAGGGGAAAGATGAAGAAAAGGCAAACCAAGCACACGGTTGTGCTGTTTTCCAGCCGAGTGCCTGCCCCTGGCACCTTGTGTCAGTCGTGCGCTGTGGTTGGTGGGCGCTTATCCTGATGGAGGTGTATGCAACTGGGGGGAAACAGTTGGATTCTCCCCACCTCCAAAGGATGGTGTAGGATCAGCGTGTCCTCCTCACCTCCCTGAAGCAGCAGAGCTCAGCAGTCTCCTCTGAGAAGGATGGGCCCTGCAGGAGTTCTCAGCCAGTTTGTCCCAAGTGCATTAAGGATGTGCAGATCTGGGTTTTGGGGCAGGCTCTGGCATGGCTGCCTGGAGTCCCCTGTCATTCAGCTGGGTTTTGTGGTGTCTGTTGGCTTGCTTTCAAGGAGCTGCAGCATTGAGGTCTTTCAGACTTGCATCTTCCCATCAGGAGATCGATGTCTGGGATTTCTCCTTCCCTGTTCCTCCTCACACACCTGTCCCCCGTCTCTGCTCTTTGCTGCCCCTCTCCTATAGAGAACACCTTTTTTTGTTTACTTTCTTTTGCTAGAGCTGCTCTGATAATCCTGTAAATGGCTGGAGCAGGTGACTGGGTGCCAACGTGTCTGTCCTGGGCACTGTCCCTGCTTTGATCAAAGGCACACTGATCCCCAAGTGCTGCCAGCACTGAGATAAGCCCCGCTGCCCTCTGGCGTGATGTCAGCCAGCACGGAGCAGGGGCACCTGGGGGCTGTGCTGTCAGGCTTGGAGGTACCCACTGAAGCTGCCGGGTGGAGCTGCACGTGGTTATCCCACCCCAGGGAGGTGGCATTCAGTGTGTGCCGTGGGATGGTGACATGGTGACGGAGCCAGGCACTATCAGAGCTCCCAAACACAAGGCTTTTGGCACACCTGTTGGCTTTCATCGCTCAGAATTTCACGCCCGGATGACTTGGATTATAGGGAGTGAGTGAGAAAATTCATAACTGCTGGTCCTGTGGCGTGACTCTGCCCAAAGCAAGGTGCTTTAGAGGTTGGCATCAGTCAGAGCAGCAATACTGACGCGCTGCCCTCTCCTCCCTTAGCATCCCCATGCTGACAATGTGATGGCAGAGCTGCTGTTCCCAGGCGCTGCCGCTGCTCACCAGCCTTGGCTGCGTTCCACCTCTGTCCTCGGCGGTGGCGGGAGCACGTTCCTCGTGATGGGAAAACCTCCGCGCGGACACAAAGGGCTTTCAGTAGGGAGCTCACTGCAGAGGCAGCGGCATGGGAAACATCGTCCTGCCCAGCTCCTGCTGGAGGCCACGCACGCTGCCTCTGCATCCCACAGCTCATGGCAAGGAGCAGAATTAAATGCTCTTATGCCACAGTGGGAGCTTGGGTCCCACATCTCTAATGGCAACAGCACCTGGCCCCATGGGGCAGGCATGGCAGTCCCAGGGCCTCGCTGTGCGTGGGATGGGAGCAGTGCGTGCCGTTATTTCACACGGCAGACCTCACAGGGGCCTGATTCTGTGCCACCCCATGCTGGTTCCTGCTGCCCTCGGCCTCCAGCAGGCACGTCCCCTCATCTCAGTGAAGCAGAAGGAGGGAAGGCTGCAGCACCGGGAGATAAGAGATGTGCAGCATGGGGAATTCAGGGGCCGATCTGCCCTCTTCTTCTTCCAGCTCAGCCACGTCCCCACGCCCAGCTCCCCATGCCAGGTCACATCCCCATGCCCAGCTCCTCGTGCCCCTTTTTGCTCCTGAGCTCTTGGTGGGAGTGGGCAAGCCGCCCCTTTTCCTGATGGCTGATAAATGAGGCTGTGTTTGTTCCAGTGCAGGGTGAAATATGAAATCCCATAAAGCCTCCTCGCTTATTAGAGAGATCGCAGTGAGCTGCTTATTATGCACTGTGGCGTAATGCAGATTACAAATGTGACCGAGCGATAATTAGCAGAGCTGGAACTGTAATTAAACGCTCCTGTGCTGCACTGTGGTTTCTGTTGCAAAGTGGAAGGAAGCCGAACAGTTTCAAAACCCACAGGTGCCCTTCCTCTCCCCTGCATGCACAAACAAGCAGACCAAAGCCAAGCATCCCTCTTGCTCCTTGCCATGGCTTTCCTTGCAGGGGGCTCACTCAGATTCAGAACACTTGGTGTGTGATTGCAGTTTGCTTCCTTGAGTCCCCCCAAAACCCTGCTGCTTCCTTGGAGCATCTCATCCCCGCAGTCACTGAGACGTGCAGGCTGGGCTTAGGGGGCTGAGTTGTCTGCTGGTGAGGTCCCTATACCCAAAACCTCTTGGCATCCCACAGGACACGTGCTGGTGGGATGCCGGATGCTTTGTCAGATGCTTTGCATTGCTGAGGATTTGGAGAGGCTTTGCAGCTCACGGCAAACATCCTTGCTTGGGTGCATGGGATGCACTGATGTGCAGTAGTGTGCAGGACAGGGAGTTGTGTGGTGTGAGCTCCTGGTGCAGGATGTCTCAGTGCAGGGCTGGATGCTCCAGAGACCTTCAGCCGATTGAAACTGAAACCTAGGGCAGCACTTGGTGATAATTCTCAGCCTGCTTCTGTTTTGAGTCTGCTCGGTGCCTTATCAAGATCATAAAATACTGTGCGAGAGGAGACGAGCAGGAGATGAGCTGCCAGCCCCAAAGCACTGCAGATCTGTGTGGCAGTTACGCCTGGCGTGTCCAAGCCCAGCTTTGCCTGTGACATGAAGGAGGAGGGTGAAATGGTTGGTGTTTGGGATCTGGAGCTGATTTTTGCCTGGAGAAGGGGGATATGGTCTGGACGCGTGTCTTGGGACGGTCACAGGGTGGATATGGGAGGAGGAGGATGTTGGCTTTCATGGGACCGCACAGAGCCCGCTGCTTGTTGGGCCTGTCCTGCCAGTCGAGCAGAAGCCTGTAATTTTTTTCTAATGAGCCATAGGGTCCAAAGCCACCGAGTGCCTGCGCATCAGAGCAGTAGCCAAGAGGCATGCTGACCGGGCCCGATGGCACTGGCAGAAGTGGTTAGGGAAGGAACTTGGCACCCGCTTCTGCAGATCTCTCCTGCAGAAGGACCCACCCCCCTCCAAAGCTTTTAGGGTTTCGTGGGTACGGGCATGCCAGGTGGGAGAGACCGACAGGGTCCTGTCCTCTGTTGGGCACGGAACCGTCTGGAAGGCTCCCGAGGCTCTCCAAAGCAGGGCTGCCTGTTGGTACTTGCTGTGATCAACACGCTTCTCCTTCCCCACAGATGGAATCTCCGGTCTCCACGCCCGCCGTGCTGCCCTTGCACCTCCTCGTCCCCGTGGTCAACAACGACATCTCATCGCCGTGTGAGCAGATCATGGTACGCACCCGCTCCGTCGGTGTGAACACCTGCGACGTGGCGCTGGCCACCGAGCCCGAGTGCCTGGGGCCCTGCGAGCCTGGCACCAGCGTCAACCTGGAGGGCATCGTCTGGCAGGAGACGGAGGACGGTAAGTGGCGGCTTTCTGCTCTCCAGCATTCCTGTTCAGAGAGTTGCGGTGATCCTTTTCTTCCTCTGTCCCCGTGCCTTGGCACTTCCAGGGCATTGTGCTGCGATTTGGGTGGTCGGGACAGAGGAGCTGTGTGGGAGCAGCTCGCGGGCTGTGCGGCGGAGGGAACGGCAGGCCAAAACTTGCGTCAGCCTGCGCGCTGCGTTAGCCCGTCGCCCAGACAGTGGGCGAAAATCTCAGCTGCCATTTCCCTGCCTTTCTGCAAGAGCTAACTTGCTCCTGGAGGTGCCAGAGGAGAGGCCACGCCAGTCCGAACGGGAACTCGACAGAGTTGACTTCATTTCTGCTTGGCAACCTGCAGGTCTGTCACAAAAGCGCTCAAACCCTGGGAGGCAGCAGCAATCTCCTGCTGGATTAAAAAACCCCGGCGGAGCTTTCAAAATAGACTCGACAGGAGATCAGGCTCTCGTCTCTTCTGCCAAGCCAATCGAACCTTTTTCCGCTGGAGCTCGTCTCATCTGCACACAGCTTGCTTTGCTTTCCAGCCCCTTTGATGGGTTTGAGTTGCTGTTGGGGCTCTGCCAAGAAACACAAGGATGAATAGGTGGCTCAGCGGAGCACAGCGAGCGCTGGAACCCGGCCTTCCCTCCGGCCTCTTTGGGGACATGGGAGGGTTCTGCTTCTGGAGGCCTGAGGTGAACTCCTGGCGGTTGTGTCTGGCTTCAGCTGAGCCCAGGAGTGCAGAGGTGGCAGAGGATGGGGCACCCAGAGCTGGATGGAACCTCCCACCCTTCTGTGTTCCCTTCTTGCTGTGGAAAAATCCATCTGAATGGAGCTAGCAGGAAGCTGAGTGTGTGCTTTCTGCTTCTCTGAGGCAGGAGAATGCCACGTGCTGTAAAATTGGGCCCAGGGGACCCTTGTCTTGGCTGGCAGGGACACAGCCATGTGCAACAATGCTTGGGATGCAGCTGCTGCTCTGCTTGCCCCAGGGCTGTACCAGGAAGCCAGCAGGGAGAGCACCGCATGGCGGCAGCACCACCAGGGCCTGGAGTCCTGCACGACTCCATTGGCCGCAGGCTGCAGTCTGTAATACCCCAGGGCTCTGGTTTCTGTCAAACCTCCGGGGTGGTGGTGGTGAGAGATGGACCTTCCATTAATTTTTTGGAGGATGGGAATCAGAAGAGGTGTGCGCTGCACATGCAAGGAGGAACAAACACCCAACATGACAGGAGGCAGAGGAGCCAACAGAGCCCTTGCTTAGCCGGGAGGGGTCAAAGCACAAGCAGTGAGCTCTGCTCACTCACAGGATGGGTGGGCGCTGATGGCTGTGTGGGGCTCCGATCCTCCGAGGAAGGAACCCTGCTGCTGCTTTCCCACTTTGTTCCAGCCAAGCTCCGCAGCCTGTCCGCCTGTCTGTCCGCATCACCCCTTGATGTGCAGCTCTGTCTTCAGCCCCTGCCTCAGAGGCGCGCTGCCTTTCCTGCGGCTCGCCTATTTTTAGTCTGCAGTAATTCAATGAACTTGTGTAGAGATCCTTCTCTGCCTGCCTCCGCTGCCTGCCGCTTGGCTCCTGCTGTCAGGAGCGATGGCTTTTACAGCGAGCCCTGCACTCCTGTCACACAGAATACAAATCTCACCATTTCCCCTGGTTGCTTCCAGTCTGCCACATCTGTCGGCCTCTGTAGGAGCAGCATACTGCGTGCTCAGCTCTGTGCACCTGGAAGCTCAGGGTGAAAGCAGCTCACTGGTGCCCTGCCTGGTGTCTTACTCCCAGGGGGATGGTACTGGGCTGGGGGCCGTGCTGGAGCATGCCTGGAGCCTGTCCCCAGCGGGCCTCAAGCAGAAGGATATTTGGATTCATCCCCTGCCAGTGGGTTTGCCTTGTGACTGAGGATGTGAAGCCTTGCTTGGTAGGGCTTGGTTACGCAGAAGAAGGCAGTGTGGCTCCCTTTTTGTAGAAAATGCTCTTAGGGTTGTCCTCGTGGCCAGGAAATCGGGGTGAAGGCGTCATAAAGCCAAGGCCCACCAGTAATCCTGCATCCTGAGAAGGATAAGCAAAGCCATCCCAATTGCGATGGTGCTCCCACGAGTCTTATGATGTTCTTCTGCCTTGACCGACATGTCCCACATTCACACCCAGCTTCCGCCTCTGTCCCCAGCAGTGGCCTCTGCTTCTCTGTGCTGTCCCATTGCCACAATGGTGACACCATTCTTCCCCTTCACCGAGCCCATCTTGTGCAGGGAACGTGCTTTGTTAAATGCCTTTCTCAGGAGCAGCTGCCTTGGCAGTTTCCCTAATTCTGTTAGGTGTGATTTCGATCTGCAGGAACTATTAACTGATCTAATTATACCAGAGAGCATCACTCCACTTGCTGCCTCATTAGCTCCCGGCTCTCCTCCATCCTCACTGGTGTCACCAGCAGGGTGGCACGTCCTTGCTGCGCGCACCCAGAGCAGTGACCGGACCCAAACCACACAATGGTGCTGTTTTGCAGCCCCAACAAGCCAGCGTTTGGGATTCAAAGCCTCGGAGCATCGAGCAACGTGGCACAGCACCACGGAAACCACTGGGCAAGGGACATCCCCTCTTGGGTGCTGCTGTCCTGATGCGCCCCAGCTGGGGAAGCAGCAGCCCTGGGAGCGAAGCAGCTGCTCACACTCCAGCATAGAGGAAAGGGGCTTTATCATGCATAATTTCCTGGTACTCCCGCAGCGCGGCTGCTTCAGATCTAATATTGGCTGGCAGGATGCTTGACAGTGCAGGGAGGCAGGGAGCTCGAGCAGAGCTAATGCACTGCTTATCACTCTCAAAGCACTGTTTATTTCAGCATCTGTCAGCTTTGTATGAAGGCTGTTTTATCAACAGGTGAGCAATATTCTGCTCCAGACAGGACTGTTGCTGGTGTTGAACTGCCTGCGGCGTGTACGTCGCTGCCCTAGGTGATAGCAGCTGGGCTCCCGCCCTAACCGCTGTGCCTGGATTAGAGGGCTTGTTTACAAGGAGGCTCTTGAGCTGCAATCTGCTGTGCCACGCTTTGTGGGAGCGCACTTGGTGTCGGTTCCTCTGCCTCCCTTCTCCAGGAGGATGCGTTTAGCAGAAGAATCCCATCCCATGGTTTGTGGCAGACTGTTCTTCATGGTGAGAATGCGCCTGGGTGTTGTCCCATTGCCTTGCAGAAGGCTCCTGCACCTGCAGGTTAACAGCAAGGTAGCAGAGCTCTTTGCAGCTGTTCTGTCTAGCATGGGAACTCCTGGATGGCAGCATCTCTGTGGGGCTGGGGATCTCTGCGGGCGATGGAGCCGCTTGTTCAGCCCTTGAACATCAGAGGCAGAAGGAGTTGAAGCCGTCTGTGCCCGTATGGGAGAGCCAGCAGGGCTGGGAGCTGAGCACTGCTCTAATTAGGGAGCTGATGTGCTGGCTGCGCTGGAAATTAAACCTTCCTTGCACGCAAAGCTTCAGCCTGGATCTGTCCCAGCAAACGGATACCCCATTGCGGTGCCCAGCTCCTGTCTTCTCAGACTGATTTCTGGAGGAAGACAGCCCAACTGCTCCAAAACGGGGGCTTGGCCAGCAGGGTGCTCTGCACCACCATGCTCACCTCTTTGTCTGCATGCGCTCTTGCAGGTTTTCCTCACCATGCAGCACCTTGCATCCAAACTACTGCTGCCTTCTTTGGGAGCAGCCTGGCAGTCACCTTCCATTCATCCCCCTCTCTGCGCCCTGCTGCAGTGACATCAGCATGTGGTACTTCCCCATGAAAGCAGGTGCAGTTGGCTGCACAGTGCTGCAGCTCCAGCCCTCCCAGGGAGCGCAGAAAGCACCGTGCTCGGCTGCCTGGTGCAGAGCTCATCGCCTCCAAAGGCTTTTCCAGCCAAGGACGGAGGCTAAGGGACTGTTGGGACACCGGTGACACATTACCCTCCAATGCTGGGCGCAGGGCATTGCTGCCCGCCCTCGCATCCCAGAGCACCCGCAGGGGACGGCGGGTGAAAAAAGCTGCTTAGCATCCATCCCCATGCTTTAAATTGTCCTGGGTTATTGGCGGCGGATTAGGAGGGGATTTGGGATGATTGGTTGCAGCGGGTTAAATATAGGCTGGAGCATGGCAGAGGGCTTGCTGCTGTGCAGGGAGGAAGGAACAGCCCTTGCCAGCACTCTGTCTTTCATCTCTCGGGGGCCACAGCTCCATGAGCATCTCTCCATTTCCAATGTTGTCCTTCCAAAGCTTGCAGCTGGCTGCTGGCACCTTCTGAGTGAGGCCGTGGCCCGAGATTTACAAATGTGCTTCAGGCACAGCTGTTGTGGGCTCCCTGGGCTCCATCCATCTTCCAGGGCTGTGCAGCCGTATATCTAGCTGCACTGGTCTGCCCTTGTAAATGAGATTTCTATCTCCCAAGTTTTACCTTGCTCAGATAAATATACTCAGTGCGATGGACTCTGCTCCTGGTCAAATTAGTTATGCAGTAATCAGAGCAGTCCATTGCTGGGAGGAAATACCCACTTGGGTTTCACTCCGCTAACAGCCTCAGAGTATGCAGTGCAGTCACTTGCTTATTGCTCTTGCAGCTTGCAGAAGGTGCTAGCATCGGGTGGGCTCACCCGCTGGGTGCAGGTTGGGCCTTCCTTGCTTGCAGCAATGGGGAGAGCCGTGAGATGCTGCAGAAGACTCCAAGAAAGAAGCACAAGAGCCAAGAAAAGCAGCAGATGAATCTTTTCCCAAAGAAAGCCCCAGCTCCCATCACCACCCCGAGCCCACATGGCGGTGATGCCGGGCTCAGCTTGCCATCTAGTGGCAGTTACGTCCCCTCCATGGGGACATGGAGTTTGCAGCCACAGCAGGGGCTTACTTACTTGTGGTACTTACTCTGCAGGTTGCTTCCCCCACTGCAGGCTCTTGAGATGCGCTGGGAGCCCTCTGTCCACCCCAGAGCATGAGACATAAATGCCCCTTCTCCTGTTGCTCAGTGCCCAGGGAAAGGAGAGGGGGTGACCCTGTCCCCTTCCCTTGCAGGTATGCTGGTGGTCAACGTGACCTGGAGGAACAAGACGTACGTGGGGACGCTGCTGGACTGCACACAACACGACTGGGCACCTCCCCGGTAAGCACAGGGCTGGGTTGGGCAGCACCGGGGCTCCCAGCCCGCCTCGCCCAGGCACAGGGATCAAACCCACACATGGAAGCATGGTGGGGCCATTACACGATAACCCCCCGTCCTTCTCTCTGCAGGTTCTGTGACTCTCCCACCAGCGACCTGGAGATGCGCAATGGCCGGGGCCGAGGCAAGCGCATGCGTCCCAACAGCAACACGCCCGTGAACGAGACCGCCGCCGCCTCGGACAGCAAAGGGACCAGCAACAGCAGCAAGACCCGGGCAGGAGCAAACAGCAAGGGGCGCCGCGGGAGCCAGAACTCCTCAGATCACCGCACGCCGCCCAGCAGCACGGCAGAAGATGTGAAGGCCAGTCCCTCGTCCGTCACCAAGCGGAAGAGCAAACCCCTCTCCGACATGGAGCTCAACTCCAGCTCGGAGGACTCCAAGGGCAGCAAACGCATCCGCACGAACTCGATGGGCTCGGCAGCTGTGCCCCCCACCACGGTCAAGGTGGAGCCGGCTGTCCTCGACCGCAACTGCCCCTCTCCCATCCTCATCGACTGTCCCCACCCCAACTGTAACAAGAAGTACAAGCACATTAACGGGCTGAAGTATCACCAGGCCCACGCGCACACGGACGATGACAGCAAGCTGGAGGCCGACGTGGATAGCGAGTACGGTGAGGAGCCCTCCCTGCATGCCGATGTCGGGAACTGCAATGGTGCCTCTGTGTCACAGAAGGGCTCGCTTTCGCCTGCGCGCTCGGCCACCCCCAAGGTCCGCTTGATGGAGCCCCACAGCCCCTCCCCTTCCAGCAAGTTCAGCGCCAAGGTCCCCAGCAAGAAGAAGCTGGCAGGGGAAGGAGACACTGACCCCGGTGCCCTGTCTAACGATGGCTCTGAGGATGGTCCCTCGGTGGCCGATGAGACGAGCAACGACGGCTTCGACACGCTGGAGAAGAGGTGCGTGGATAAAGACAAGTCCAAGAAGGCATCTGGTGCTAAGCAGGAGAAGATGCCTTCCAAAAGCTTGAAGTCTGCCAGACCCATTGCCCCTGCCATTCCCCCACAGCCTATTTACACCTTCCAGACAGCCACCCTCACCGCAGCCAGCCCCGGGTCCTCCGCGGGCCTCACCACCACGGTGGTCCAGACCATGCCGAGCAGCCCCCAGCTCAAACCCATCCAGCCCAAACCTACTGTGATGGGTGAGCCCTTCGCGGTCAACCCTGCCCTCACCCCTTCCAAGGAGAAGAAGAAGAAAGACAAGAAGAAGAAGGAGCCCAAGGAGGTAGAAAACCCTCTGACTCCTGGCAAGGTGTGTAGGGCAGAGGAAGGGAAGAGCCCGTTCCGGGGGGAAACGAGCGATCTTGGGGCAAAAAGCGAGGGACTGCTGAATGGCTCCTCTGACCCGCATCAGAGTCGGCTTGCTAGCATCAAGGCTGAGGCGGATAAAATCTACAGCTTCACCGACAATGCCCCGAGCCCCTCCATCGGCGGTGCCAGCAGGCTGGAGAACGCCAACCCTGCCCAACCCATGACCCCGCTGCACGTCGTCACCCAGAATGGGGCGGAAGCGAGCTCGGTGAAAACCAACAGCCCGGCCTACTCGGACATCTCTGACGCTGGGGAGGACGGCGAGGGCAA
This sequence comes from Phasianus colchicus, assembly GCF_987193195.1. NCBI lineage: Eukaryota > Metazoa > Chordata > Aves > Galliformes > Phasianidae > Phasianus > Phasianus colchicus. Next base: position 1,447,095 of record NC_143447.1, on the reverse strand, counting down.
GCTGGAGAGTGTGAAGGCAAAGGATCCAGAGCAGCTTGTCAAGGATGGAGCCAAAAAAGCTCTTTTCCCCCCACAACCTCAGAGCAAAGAATCTCCCTATTACCAAGGCTTCGAAACCTACTATTCCCCTGGCTACCCTCAGGCAAGCCCGGGGCCCTTGAACCCCAGCAGCCAGGCTGCGGCCGAGACACAAGCCTTGAAGCTGAAGAAGGATGAGGAGCAGGAGAACCCAGAGGTGAAGGTGAAGAGCGAGGGCGTTGAAGAGAAGAAGGCAGAGCTGGGCAGCTCCAGCCAGCAGCCCTCTGTCATCCAGCAGCGTCCCAACATGTACATGCAGTCCCTCTACTACAACCAGTACGCCTACGTGCCACCCTATGGCTACAACGAGCAGGGCTACCACGCTCACCTGCTGAGCACCAACCCTGCCTACCGGCAGCAGTATGAAGAGCAACAGAAGCAGAGACAGAGCCTGGAGCAGCAGCAGCAGAGAGGGCTGGAGAAGAAGGCAGAGCTCAGCATGAAGGAGCGGGAAGCGGCTCTCAAGGAGGAGTGGAAGCAAAAGCCGCCCATGCCCCCGACGCTCACCAAGGCCCCCAGCCTCACCGACCTTGTCAAGTCGGGGCTGAGCAAGGCCAAGGAGCAGGGAGGTGCTGACATGGCCAAATCCGTTATCATCCCCAAGCTGGAGGACTCGTCCAAGCTGTCTGGCAGCCAGGTGGCCGAGGGGCTGAAGGTGAAGCTGAGCGAGGCCGGCCACCTTGGCAAGGAGGCCGCGGAGACAAAGGGAGGCTCCGAGTGCGGTCGGCAAGCAGAGGTGGACCCTGTGCTCTGGTACAGACAGGTAACGTCAGCCTACAGCCCATCTGGTGGGTTTTCCCCATGTGTTTTCCAGGGCTGTCACTGCAGAAAACACGCATTGTCCTCTGATCTAGGGCTTGTTCCCATCGTGAAGGGACTCTGTGATTTTCCGTGTTGGCTGGGGGCCACCGAGGGGAACGTGGAGAACCTGGGGAAGGGGTGATGGCTGTGCTGCTCTCTTCCCAGTCTCCAGTGGTATGGAGACACACGGGGCTGGGGGAGGGCAGCTGCCCTGATGTTGGTGTGGTTCTTGCAGGAAGCAGAGCCCCGGATGTGGACCTACGTTTACCCAGCGAAATACTCGGACATCAAGACGGAGGATGAGCGATGGAAGGAGGAGCGGGACAGAAAGTTGAAGGAGGAAAGAAATCGAAGCAAAGAAGTGGTGTCCAAGGAGGATGGGAAAGAGAGCACCAGCTCCGAGTGCAAACTGACCCCCACTGAGGAAGCTCGCATGGTGGGGAAGGACCCCAGGCCCAGTGTCCACGTCCCTGTGTCCTCCCCCCTCACGCAGCACCAGTCCTACATCCCCTACATGCACGGCTACTCCTACAGCCAGTCGTACGACCCCAACCACCCCAGCTACCGGGCCATGCCCACCGTCATGATGCAGAACTACCCAGGTAGGAAGCCACGGCCATCTCAGGGGCAGCCGTGCCTGTGTCCCAGCCCAGACCCGTGGTGATATTGGTGGCCGTGCTCCAGGAGCCAGCGGGTGGGCACAGGGGAGTGATGGCTGGGGTCTCCGTTTTGCTCAGCTGGGGCCTTCACTGGAACGTGGCCACAGCTTGGTACAGAGCAGCACACCTCTCCTCCCCCTGCCCTGACTGCTGCCTTTCCCCCACAGGCTCATACCTTCCCTCCAGCTATTCCTTCTCGCCCTATGGGAGCAAGGCATCTGGGAGTGATGACAGCGACAAGTCCCGTGCCAGCCCCAGTGTCAGCTGTAAGTCCAGCTCCGAGTCCAAGGCCCTGGACATCCTGCAGCAGCACGCCAGCCACTACAAGAGCAAATCACCCACGGTGAGAGTCAGCAGCTTTGCCTAGCTCACAGGAGCTTCCGGATGGTGCCTGCAGCCTGGAGGAGCTCCTGCTGTAGGAAGTCTGGGCCTGTAGGGTAATCCCACAGTCCAGAACTTTTTGGGGTGAATGAGCCAAACCTTCATGCAGGGCTGCTCCAGGGAGGCACTCAGCCCTGCAGCTGGTGGGTGGAGGGGCAGGATGCAAGGGCTGTTTGCATCCCGCAGCAGTGTAGTGCCACCAGGCAGCTCCTCTCTGAGTGAAGAACAGGGCGGCTCTGAGGCAGCCCCTGCTCTGGGGCAGGGAGGAGCTGCTGGGCCAAGACCTGCTGGTGCCTCTCACCATCCTTCCCCTCGCTCTGTTCAGTGCCGAGGGCACCCCGTAAGCAAGATGGGGGTGCTGTGCCGTCAGGGAAGCCCTGCATGCTGGGGTACCCCCGTCCCTCAGCGCCCGCTGCTTTTCTCCCCCACAGATAAGCGAGAAGACAGCTCAGGAGAGGGACCGCAGCGGCTGTGGGGTGGTAGGGGGCAGCGGGAGCTGCAGCAGCATTGGAGGAGCCGGCGGTGGGGAGAGGAGCGCAGAGCGGCCCCGGACCTCACCATCTCAGCGCCTGCTCTCTACACACCACCACCACCACCACCTCGGGTACTCGCTGCTGCCGGCGCAGTACAACCTGCCCTATGCAACAGGTGAGAGCCCTGCGGGCCCCGGGAAGCGCCGGGCAGCGTGAACCCCGCTCCTGGCCTGGCTGCTGACACCCCCTCTCCCCGCAGGTCTGTCCTCCACGGCCATCGTGGCCAGCCAGCAGGGCTCCGCGCCCTCCCTCTACCCGCCGCCCCGCAGGTGAGGACGGTAAGGCTGCCGTGGGGTGCTGGGCTTGGCCCCTGGGCGCGGGCTGAGCCCTTGGCTCCAGCAGGACGTGACGCCGGGACCGGGCTGTGCAGCAGGCATGTGACAGGCTCACATGGGGACGCGCCGGAGACTCCTGTAGACATCAGTTGAATGGTGTTGATTGTTCTGCTGGACGTTCTGCCACCGTCTGAGGCAGACTCTGTCCTCTCCCCCCGTCGGACACACACTGAGCCCCACAGCCCTTTGGTGAGCGGCGAGCCGGCACCTGCGGAAGTATTTATTCTCCTGGGCTTCGGCGCTCGGGATGGGAGCAGATCGCCCACCTGGTGCATATGAAGAGGAAACGGAAGCACTGAGGTCTCTGGATGAATTCGCGGCCTTGCCGTGGGGCTGAGCAGCGTGGGGCATGGGGCGGTGGGGCTGGGACGCTGCCCCCCGCCCCCGCGGGGCCGCGGCCGGGCCGAGCCCTGCGCTACAGCAGTCTCAGGGAGCTGTGGGAGGTGAGCAGCGGGGCGGCCGCAGCCGTGGGGTCAGGCGGCCTCGGTGCCCCTGTCGGCCGCAGCTGCCCCGTACGCCTCTCACAGCCCCTCGCCCCGGGCTGGGCGGCGGGACCCCCACCACCTGCCCTGCTGCCGGGGTCTCTCCCCAGTGCCTTGTGCGGCCCGGCCCCACGGCTTCCCCCTGGGCTCCGAGCTGTGCCCCCGGGGGTGCTGCTCCCCTCGCTCCCTCCCCTCTCCCATCGGCTTCCCCGGGCTGCGGGCAGAGCTCAGCGAGGAACAAGCACACTTAGGCTCTGCCCAGAGGCACGAGGTCGCTGCTGCCGCTCCCTGCGCCCGAGGACAGGGGCTTTCTGGTCCTCTGCCTGCCCGCCGCCCCCCGGCCAGCGCTACCTCGGCCCCACCGTCTCCCCCCGGGCCGGGGCCGCAGTGCCGTCTCCGCTGTGCGTGCGCGAGGCACCCCCGGCCCCAGGGCCGCTGTACCGGGATGCTCTGTACATACTGTAAAAAGCAATTGTTTGAAAGCTGTTGTTTTTGGGTTTTGTTTTCTTCCCGTCCCCCTGCTCTCCCACCTTTCCCAGCCCAAGGGATGCCCGGCAGCGTGGCGCTCCCCCATGCCTCCTAGGTTGGCTCATTGCTCTTCCAGCGGTCGCCCCACGAGGCAGCGGGGCCGGGGTGCTGCAGGATCACCCCATGGCCAGGGCCGCCCCAGTAGGGTCAGTGACCGCAGGTGGAGCAGAGCGGGGCTGAGCCGTTGGTGTTGATAGCTCTCGTTTCCATTGGAGTTGCTGTGTTGGGTTTCATTTCAGTCTTCCTGATTCTGCCCTTCTGTAAAGTGTACATTATTACCAAGTTCCTTGTTTTTTATATATATATATATATAAATATATATATATACAAACTGTACTCTTCTTGCCTTTGTACATTTGGGCAAGGAGAGAGAATAAATCTTTTTAAGAGACAATCACAAACCTGTGAGGGTGGCTTCTTCTTCCCATCCCTGCTCCCCTGCGCTGCGGCGGGGGACCCACAGGCAGCCCCTGGTGCCCAACACGGCGCAGGGACCCAGCCCCTACGCCATTTAAAGCCCCGGAAATGCACTTAAAGGGATAACTAACTGATTAGGGACTCTCCAGGAAGGTCAGCTGCTGAGAAACAACAGGCGTAAAATTAAAGCTTTAATAGGCAGCAATTATATAAAGGGATGGGTGTGTTGGAAGCAAGGCAGTTCTGAGCCCAGGAGCCAGTCTGTGCCCCACTGCCTGGCCTGCAGGGAGGGAGCGCAGCCGTTCCCCAAACAGCCATCAGTTCCACTAAGGGACTTGGAAAGGGATGGCAGCCCCCCGTGCTGCGCCCCTTGAGCTCACATCTACCCTGCTTCCATCACACTGGAAGGGAAGGAGGGCAAAGAGATGCAAAAATTTAAGATGATTTATTCACACCAGCTCGTATCCCTGCTCCACCTTTCTCCCCCCTTAGAAAATACTGAGCACGATTACAGAATGGCTCAGCTTCTACTCTAATGAAATTCTTCACAGGATAGCAGGAATGCACATGGCCCTCACAGACATCTCCACATGCAGAAGCCAGGCCAGAGAGCGCCAGCAACACATCTTGGGGCACAGTCCATCCCTACACCCTGTGCACGTGGCCCTGAAGGCAGGCAGCCCACCACAGCAGGGCAGCTTGGCAGTGAGAGCATAGGTGTGATGGAGAGGAAAGCTTCTCACCCTGGGCACCACTGCTCCCCAGGCAGGAGGACAGGTGTGAGAACAGCCCCACACTCAACCCTGGGATGAGACCCACCGTCACTGGTTGCAGGTGGGAACGTAGCCCCTGGATGGTGCTCCCAGCACTCCTCCACCCCACAGGAACCACTGCAGTACAAGGAAAGCTCTTGCAAATAAGCAGCCCCAGCTGGGTGAAGTTAATCTGAATGCCCCTTTTATTGAACGCGGTGATAGTGCAGCGGTAACATTGAACAGAGTAAGACTGCTTAAACAAAAGCTGGAAGAGGAAAGAAAGTTGGGTCTTTTTTCTTAAAAAAAAAGAAAGAAAGAAAGAAAGAAAAAGTTAGACCAGTTAAAACAGCATTGGTTGCCCCAAAGCAGAAATGCAGAGGGGTTTTAATGTAGTGTTAAAGGTTAACTCACGCCTCCTCCACGTGTCTAACCCCCAAACATGCCTTACTTTTAAGAGTCTGAGTGAAAACCAAGAGGTGTTCGGTCAGATGAGCGCACGCCACACATCAGGTGATGGGGACAGACCAACAGTGATGGAGAGAAGTCAGGTTGATGATGCTGCATCTACCGCTGTGCTCCCTACGCAGCCCCGCACGAGGTGCCTCTAGGCTAGCACAGCACACAGCCGCATGGCAGGAGCTCCTATGCCAGTTGATAAACATCTTCCATTTACTATTTGGTGATTACATGTGTGTATATATAGTTCTCTAGGCAACACGTTTCAATGAGATAGTCAACTCTGAGGATACACAGGCCAATCTAACAATGAGAAATGCAGTTTCAGTTCAACAAAAGCTTGTTTTCCCTTTCCTCAAGAAAGGAGATGTAACCCTCTCTCCCCTCAAAAGGTTTTCAGGTCACGCTCAGGTCCCCCACCGCAGCTATTCTTCATCAGAGGAAGAGTTCTGATCCAGAGGGTACACCATGAACATCACGTCTGGCCGTGACGGGACAGAGGGGTGACCAGGCCTCACGATCTCAAAGCCCAAGAAGCTGAAGGTCTTCAGGAGCGGTGCTACCAAAGAGAAGGAAACGTGTTACCACCAGGAGCCATCCTCTGCACCTGCCTCACCCTAGGAGCCGTGAACACCACTCCTAACCACAGTGGGGATCTGCAGCTACCCTGCAGCACGCTGATGCTTTTCACTCTGCATTTATTTGGGGGCTGCAGCTCTGCTCAGAACAGCCACCCCCAGCCCAGGGTACCTCTGGCTATGAGCCTCCAGGCACAGCCAGGTTTAACAGTAACACCCTATGCCTTATTAATTTAAAAGCAAGCAGAACCCAGCATCAGGTGTCTCCTCCACTACAGAGGTCACCTACACAGCCAATGCTGGTGAAACACAAGAACTCATTCCGTTGAAAATTATTTTTGGCATCCTAACATAGAGTGACATCTTCCTGGGCTCAGTGCGGCTTAGCTTTAATAGTGTGCTCTGCTTTGGGGAGCACAGCGCAGCTTGTGATGTAGCAGAGTAAAATTAGAATTAAGGCTTGAATTACTCCTGCCACGGTGATTTGTTTGGTTACGTGTCTGCATCTAGTGAGATCTGAAGTGACACATCCATAGCTCTGTACCTCATCACAAATCTCCAACTTCCGTGCTCTAATCACTCACCCAACACAGCTATCTTTAGATCCTAAAGCAGCCCCCTTAAGCCATAAGCATCTCCCATTGAGGCAGGATTACCTGCAGGCCTAGGAAAGGCAAAAGTGCTGGGAGATCTTTAAAAAGCAGAAGGGCATCGGGGCAATGAGCTACCAGGGTTGATGTCCTGGGTATTAACCTCTCCAAACCACAGAGGCTGGTGCCAAATACCATTCCTCCCCAAAGAAGGAGGCTTAACTTTCTGGACAAGGAAACACTCAAAAAAAAAAAGCAGCACATGTAGGGACTCCTGCAGGAGAAAGCACTCCCTGAGGCCCCGGGACACACCAGGTTTCTTCATGGGTTCAGCAGCACTGCTTTAGATCTGAGGAGTAAATCTGACAGCGGGGCTGAGCTCTCACCTCTATCTTCTCTGCTTTTTCTGAAGCAAATAAAGACATAGCTGACTTTCATTTTTTCTTCAGCAAATTCCAGCAGTGCTGATAACCTGCCAAGGAGCAAGGAGAAGACAAAAGAACATCAGCAATAGGAAGTCCTGTTCAGAGGAAGCCTCTGAGCACCATCCGTGGTTTGGATGCTGTCAGGCAGAATGATGACTTGTTTACAGACATCTCTCCTGGTGAACAATGGGTGCCAAAACAATGGGCTTCCTGCCTTCGTGTCCAAGCCTGAGTCCGAGTCCCCAGCACCGACCAACATGCAGCCCCACCAGCCAGCAGTGCTGCACCAAAGCCTTTGGAGGTGGGGAGCTGAACATGGCAGCTGTGTGCATTCATTCCCTCTGCTGGCAACGCACACGACCCGTAATGCACAAAGCTGTCTCCTGAACACATCATCTGGCTGGCACAACCAAGGAGCCACACGGCAGAACCCAGCTTCCTTCCTCTGCCCAGTTATTTGCCCCCCCTCCTGGTGGGCACGGAGGGGCACTGAGCCCCGCAGCACCCCGCCACAATTTGCGATGCGGGCTGTGAGCACGGTGACAAACAGGGCTCGCGTTGAGATCTAATTAAACAGCAGTCAGTGAGCTCGGAGCACGCTGAGGGAGATTAAATTTGCAAGGATTTCGTTAATATGGTAATGAACTACTTTAATTATAGCCTCTACTTGGCTGTTTTACCTAGCTAAAAATAAGCCTGCGGCATCGTGCTTGAAGCCATGATGAGTGGGGCGGGTGAAGGCCTCCAAGAGCAGGGGCACATGTGGGGCCAACTGCAGGGATTACACAGACATTCACCCAGACTCAGAGCACAGGGACCAGCATGAGGCAGCAGGAACAGCATGGGCTGAAGGTGCCCAATGAGTCTTTTGTTGTAATGAGAAAGAGCTGGTCACATTTGCTGATGAAGCCCGTCTTGAAGTTTAGAAGGACTTCAGAGGGCTCTGCACAGGAATCCAGCAAAGCCACATCTATGCCACGGCGTTCCCCACCAGAGATCTCCAGCAATGTGCTTGGCAGGGAGTAGCTGCTCTGGAAGCTGCGCTTACACAAACTTCCCAGAGCAGAGCTGTCTGGACAAAACACGGCCCTATTCTGCCAGCAGAAAAAAAAATCAGAGGCTCTGGCAGAGCCAGCAGCCTGCGTGGCAGCAGCCCAACAGCAAAACCACCTACTGATGAGAAGGAGCACAGCAATATAATGGAGTTTTTCCCCCCTGGAAGAGAAGAAAATACTTGCCAAAAGAAGCTTGCCAATTGGCCAGTGGAATAAAGTGTTCCACAAAGTATGCAAAGAATCGCTCCACTCATTTCTTGAGTATTTTTCATTAGCACAGGGCCTCCAAAAACAGTAACCCATCCTGAATTGCCACCAAGGGGAAAAAAATATCCTCATGCTAGTCTTCAGAGATGTGTATATGGGAGACAAGGCGTTAAGAAGGACATCCTTTACGTATAAAACCAGGGAATAGAGCTGTTGTGTGTACAGCTCACCTCCCCATACACAGTGCATCACAAACATAAGCAAAACACCACAAGCATAGCTCTGGGACCCCAAACTTACCCTTCTTTGCTTCCATCAGCTAATAACCCATCAGGGATTTCCACAAAGAGGCTCTGATTTGAAAGCACTGCATCCCAGGAGGAAGTCTTCACCTCTGTGACCTTGTACTGGAAGTGGACAACATGAGGCTTCCCTTCGTGCACCGGGACATCTTGGCTAACAGTGATCTTCTCATCCTGCACAGGGGAGGGAGGAGAGCTCATGAAATGACTGTAGGGTATAGACACACCATGATGAGCATTCGGGCCTTGGAGCAGTGCTCAAAATGCATCTTCCTGTTCATGTGAGTGCAGTTCTGCATATTCAACCTTATACTCAAACCCTGGGCAGCAAGGGACCATTCAGATCTGGGAGGGCAGTTTGTGAGCGACTCCTGAAGCCTGAACCAACACACAAGAACAGCTTCTGCCACTGTAGTTTGACCACTTTTGTCACCCTGCTCCCCAGCACAGTCTTTTTGTTTAAGGAATGACTACAAACTGCTTCCCCAGACCTTCCAGCCAGCTGGTACGGCAGTGGATTGAGGGAGTAAAAGACAGCACAGAGAGAATCCCAAACCAGACAGAAGCTACATGGATTGAAGACTGGCAAGGACTTTTCCAGAGACCACAGATGTACGCATGGCCCCCTAACACAGCTCTAAGCAGGATGCCAAGCATGCAGCCTGCCTCAAATTCAGCTGAGCAGTTCCTAGAAAACAGTTTTGTGGTTAAGTGCCATTCCTTCTCCTGACAGTTTTTGTAGGCAGCAGGCTTGCCCAGTAATAACTTCCACATTTAGCTGTAAAAAACCCCAGTGAAACGACCGAAGAAATTCATTAGGCCCCAGAGTAACACTGTCAACTGCAGCTGAATTGTTGTATCAGGGCAACAGAGCCAGCTTATGAGCTCCTTATCTTTAATTCATATATTCCACCTATGCAGGTCTGACCATAATGCCCACACCCAAGAAAAGGCAGATCAGTTTGGATCCATGGTATTCCTCCTTACAAGCAGGAGGGCAGGGGATGTTTCCTCCGCTGTGCAAGCACTGCAGAAAGAAGTGGTTCAGCAGGAAGACCTCTGAGAGGGTTTCCAGGCTCCTACACCTTATTTCCCACTGTTTTAACCCCTATCACCACACATCCAAGCAGTCAAACCTCCCTGGTTTCACTGCTGTGCCAAGAAAGAAGTTGCTGAGCATGTTAATGCTGGTGACATCGGCTCTGCATGTAAATCAAAAACTGCCTGCTGCTGGTCACCAAAGCAGAGGAAGCTGCTGTTTGTTTCAAGTGCACAAAGCTGTGTGCTGAAAAACAAGTTTACACTTGGTCAGAATAAATATCCTGCAGGAAATAAACGTATTGGCTGAGCTTGAAACAAGTCTGTGGGTATTGTGATGGTTTTAAGCCAAGTGCACCAAGAAGCCTACCTACCAAGAGCTGCAGCTGAAAAGGGGGCACCTGACCATGGTACAACAGAGCTGGTGGCAAGAATCAGGTCTGAGCACCACAGAGTTGCATTTAAAAACAGCACAACAAAGGGATTACACACACCTTTCAGGAGTGACTTCATCCCATGAGCCTTTTGCAGTTTTTCCTGTGCACAAAAAGTCTCTTCATTTTGGAAGAGATCTCTCAAGTATGAGAAGCTTACAGATGCTTTTCTCATACTTCACAAAAACAAAAAGAGAAGGAAGTTGAGAAAAGCAAGGAAGGGGGTGGCACATGCACTGGTTTGTGTGGGAAGGTCTGCAAAGCCTGCAGCAGCAGGGAAGGGTTCCCAGCCCTTCTGCAAGCAGAAGCCAGTCACTTTCAAAGTTTTCTCCAAGCTCTGAATCTAGCAAGGTTTCCCATTTACATGGATTAACAGAACTAGTTCCCCTGGCTCTGTGGGAACTGCATTTATACAGCCCATCTCAGGCAAGCGGTATTTTATGCCTGTGTATCAAAATAGTGACATCCCAAGGACAGAAGCTGTTCCTATGAAGCAGTAGTCCAGAATTCTTTGGAACATGCTCATAGCAAAATCCTGTTTGTGCAACAAGCATCCAGTTTTTGCTCACTCACCCCTGCAGAATGTCCCCGCCACACTTTTATCCCCAGCTGCCTGCTCTGCAACCCCTGGCTCCTTTTTGGCAGCTCAGAGCCACAAGGACCAGCTCCCACTTGCTTATACTTCACCGAGTACAAAATTTTCCATTCAGTTGCACTCGTCAAGCATCTGAAGGAGGACAGGGGGAAACCCCTGGGTGCTGGCAGGACAGGGAAGAAGGATGTTAGGATCTTTTTGTGTTAAGTCTCTGAACGCAAGAACACCAACAGCTATAGGGAGCCATATTGCTTAGTTTATAATGCTGTTGTGTGCACGCACTGTGCTGCAGACTCAGGAAGGAGGCAGGCTCATTCAGAAAGGTCATCCCTTCAGCTAGAACAGCTGATACAGCTGGAAAAAGGGCTTAAGCTTTTGGGTCCAGATGCCTTTCCATGTCACACTGCAGCACCACTGACTTGTGCAGGCAGCAGAGAGGGGCAGGCTCCCAGTGACCCACATCTGCAGTGGAACTTTAAATTGCTCTAAAGAGTTTAAAAACACAACCTGCTCCACTCCAGGATGAGCTCTGTTAAGGAAGGGGTCAGTTTTCAAAGATTCTGGTAACAAACTGGGTTTTGTCAGCAAAACAGTGAGCATTCTCTCGTGAATTTTCAGAGTGTGTAGCTGTGACCTGAAAGGGCCTGCATCATTTCATCATACGAAGTCTGCTTGCCTCCCACAGGATAATTAAAAACAAGGCTAACACCTATGACAACACTGCTGTCTGAGCTGCTGAATTTGCAAGCTTAGCATAAATTTAGGCAACTTCATCCAATAACACTTTACAGCCTGGTCTGTGGAAAACAGCCCTCGTCCCAGAAGGCAAGAGATGCACATCACTGTAACATAACAGAAGATGCACAAGCACCAGTTATTGTACCAAAGAGTCAATCCAGATGGAAGCCAAAAAAGATGCCTTACAGCGAAGGTGGCCACAGAACGAGGGGGACACTCGCAACTAGGCAACTCTGCAGAAACACTGTGATCCTGTCCCTCCCTGCACACAGGAACGTTGCAGTTTGAGAGCAGCCTGCTGCTTCCACAAAGTTCAGGTGGCTCCCAGGCCTGGACAGTGTTACCTTCTGGAGCAGGGCACAAGAAGGAGCTTACCAACCCTCTCCCTCTGCATTTCACCTTCCTGCTTCCCATTTCCTCTCTTCTCACAATGTTTGAGAAGTTGCTTCATGCGCTGCTAATGCTGGCTCTGCAAGCAGCAGCTGGAACAGCCTCTGGGAACGGGGCTCAGCAGCTATTGGCTGCGCGCCTCCGATAAAAGTTCACTAAGAAACCAGCGGTACTTAAGCAAGACAGAGCCGCCGGCAGTCGCTGAAAGAAAATGAACTGTTTCCCCACATATTATCTCAGGGTTATTTGTGTTTATCCCCAGAAGGAAGCAAGCAGAGTTGTAATGCAGATACAGGTCATTATTTGGACACCAGATGTTGCTCACCTTATAAATCAGAGCTGAAAGAGAAGGATCCCTGCTACCCCCTCGCCCACCGGGGATCTTCGACAGTGGGTGAGGGGCATCAGGAGCACCACAGAGGCCCCGGAACGATGTGCCTGCAGCACTGCAGCTGGGGACACTTACTCAAAGGTAAAATACTACTGCAAGAGAAAGAGAGAACAGCAGTTAGTAGGGATCAGGTTTCCAACACTCTAGCTCCCAACCCCAAGCCACTTGTATTCCTGCTTCCCCAAGACACAGGAGGGGCACCCATGGACCTTCCACACCTGCAGGTCTGCACTAAGCCACCTCGCTGCCCACACTGTGAGAACAGCAGGGCTTTGCTGGAGGCAGAGGAGGGCTCTGGTAGCCACAAACTCAGAGAGAGTGCTGAGCAACCTCTTGCTAATAAGGGACGGCTGGGAGCCTGCCAGGAGCAGATGGCTGAAACGCATGACCAGATGAGCACACATTTTCTATAGACAAATATCTACAAATAGATCAACAGGGCTCAGAAGGAGGAGGTTTAAAGTTTCACGTTTTCGAAACAGGGAGGAGTGAAAGGGCTGGTTCTTCAGACGCCTCCAACGTACTGCACAACATCCCAGCTGGCATTTTCACACACGCGTGAAATATCATACAAGCATCCCTCAGCCCAATCCTATCCATTACAAGCTCACCTCACAGACTTCATCCTGAAATTGGTTTTTATGAGCTTAACACAAGTGAAAGAAGCTCCCTTGCAATCTCAAAGTTTGCTTGCAGTCCTTCAGGATCACTCTGTGCTCTACAGGCTTTACCACCTACCCTAGCTTTCAGCACATTCACAAAAGCAGGGTATTTTGCTTCTGGAGCATTATGTCCTTTACCAGCACCAAAAAAGCCCTTTGTTGAGGCACAGGGCAGCAGCATTCCTGTAACCAAGCCTGCAAATCCAACACAAAGAAAGCAGCCCTTGCCCAGCACTGCGTGATGCAGCACACCAGCACAGAGCTGCATGAACACCACCCTGTCACAACTTCCCAAAAAACAGAAGCTGTAAGGGACAGGCGCCATGCAGGCATCCACAGCTGGTTCTGTGCTAAAGCTTCTCAGGTGAGGTGTTGCTCCACACTCCAGCCCTGCTCTATGAGCTCAGCACTCAGGGAGCCACACCACCTGAATGGCTTGAGCAGTATGCAGGGAACGGAATGCACACCAGCAGGTTGAAAACAACCAAAATGCTTGTGGGTGCCAAAAATAACTTGCAAATGCAATTACGACACAGGCTAAAGTCCTGGCTATCTACCCCATACCAAAACAATCTCTCTGCAGAAAACACAAATATTCCTCCTTCAGCGTTGCTAGACAGTGCTCTTCTGCAGCGTGCCCATGTGGCCACAACCTACGGCAGATGCTGCTCGCAGAAGAGGCTGCTGAAGGCACCAGAAGAGCCATGAGGTACTCACACTGGAGATGTCTGAGGGCAGAATCCCTCACGCACATGCCCGGTTGAGCTCTGTGTTAATACAGTCCCTCAGCACGGCGTGACTGGGGCCATCAATGGACCAGTGTGTATTCAGTAGTAGTGGATGTGGAGAGGCATGACAAAGCACTTTGCTGTGCCATTCCCCACCCCCAAAAAGCTGCTGGCAGCTTTGTTTTTCCCTTCCCTCCTCCCTCACCCCCCCAGTTAACAATGTACTATTGATAGCACTCTCCAGCTTGCGGCCAATGCATCGTGAAGCTGGATAATGAAGTGCAGTCGTGGGGGAAAAAAATAAATAAATAAGAGAGAGAGGCAGCAGTTCTCATGCAAAGCAGCTCCAGCCACTTCCCAGTTTCGCTTCCTCTGGCACATGCAGGAGGCAGAACATAAGCTCCCTTCTTCAAGGGCTCGGCCTCCGGGCCCGGCCTCACCCAGCCTGCACGCTGCCTCACCTCCCACCGAACAGCCCTAACAGCAGCACGGGGCACCAATCAAAGGACTCTTCCTTCTTTCCCACGCAGCGGTCCCACGAAGAACTTCACACCACAGCCCGACAAAGCCTCCTCCCTCGACGTAACCGACGCAGAGCACAAACTGCACAGCGCTGCCATCCGCCGCAGCCTCTTCTCGTTCGCTGTAGCAAAGGCGCTGAGCCCCCCAGGCTCCTCCGGCTGATCAGCGCGCAGAGCTCCGTGCCCGCGCCGCCGGGCGTCACTCCGCAGCGGACACCCGCTCACCTTCCAGCCGCACACCCGCAGCCCGCCGGCACCTCCGCTGCAACGAGTCGGGCCGCTCCTTTCTCTCGCGCCGGGCGCCGTCCCCACGCAGCCCCACGGCCGTGTGCCGACCTCCCGGTGCCGAGGACGCAGGGACAGCCCCGCTAACCGCAGGACGGCCGAGCGCCGGGCCCCACGGCGCGGGCCGCCCGGCCGCCGCCTCCCGCCCACCTCAGCCGAGGGAAGGCCGCAGCCCGCCGGGGCCCACCCCGCAGGAGCTCCTCGGGCCCAACGCCCTCCTCCGGCAGCCTCCGGCTCCCCGAGGAGCGCGCAGAGGCCCGGCGGGGCCGCGCACCTGTCCTGGGTGTTTATCATCCTCGGCTGCCTCCGGCTAGGCTCCGCTCCACTCGGCTCCGCACCTCCTCCCTCCTCCGCCGCCGCGCTCCGACTGACCCCGCCGCGCGCCGCGCCCCGCCCCCTTCCCCCGATGGTTTGGTCACGCCCCCTCCCGTTGACCACGCCCTCTCCTTTTGGCCACGCCCCCCTCTGCGCGCGCCGGGCAGGCCGGGAAGATCCGCCGCCCCAAACAAAGGCGGCGCGCGCCCCTGCCGCGCATGCGTGCTGCGCTCCTCCGCTCAGCCGTGCGCCTCGCGGGGGTCGGGCCGCGTGGAGCCGGAGGCGGTTCCAGCAGCCGTGGGTCGGGCGGTCCGTGGGTCCGTGGGTCGGTCAGCTGCTGGTCCGGGGGTACCTGTGCAGGGCCCGCCCCTGGCTGTGATGCGTTACAGCCTGCCTTGTACGTGGTAATGGCACTTCAGAGGTGGTCTGGGGACCTGCTGACCCGCAGCCTGGATGAGTAGGAGCCAGAGGGACGTACAGACCCATAACCCAGGTGTATAGAAACCAGAAGGACGTAGAGACACGTAGTTCAGACGAGCAGGAGCCAGGAGGACAAGAGAAATGGGAAGTGGCCATCAGCACGTGCAGCTGCTTGCTGCGGGGCTCTGCACGCTCCTGTGATGGGCAGTGGGACACGGAGCCCGCAGAGCTGGGCAGCGCGGGCAAGCTGTGAGTGTGATGGGTTCAGCCTGCTGGAATAGAAGTTCCTCAGGCCCCTGGGAGCTGAGCTGGAGCACATCTGGGGAAGCCTCACACCTACTTGCCCTCTCTCACGCTGTCTGTCCTGGTCCATGGGCTCGCAGCCTGCAGGCAGTGCTGCTTCAAGGCTCCCTGGCTCCCAGCGCCGCAGCGTTGCGTTGCTTTGGCAGGAAGTGACCAGCTGTTGTGCAGAAAGCTGGCCTCCAGCCAGAGCCCGAGTTCAAACACAGCCCAGCAAATGGCCTTTCCCCCTTCCTCCATGTTTAGAGCCTTGCTCACAGCCGTAATTCTATTTATAATACCCAGGAAAAGCAAGCTGAGACTTTCCCACAGTGCCTGCCTTGCAGGCGATTGTTGTTCGGGAAGCTGGAATGTACACGATATTATTTTTGAATCCCCCGGGAAGGGTTTTATTGCGCGTCCCTTCGTGTCCCCATCTGTGCCAAGGAACGTTCTGCTGAGCGCGAGGTCTCTTGCTGCTGCTTGCGGCTCTGAGAAGCTTTGCTGAGATGCTCTGGATGTCTCTGTGCCTGTAGCATGTGTGTGTCCGCCATCCCCGGTGCGTCTGGGTATTTTGCAGGGTGCTGAGATGTGCTGCTAGGACGGTGATTCCACCCCTGCCTGCCTGTTTCCAAGGCACTTCTCATCTGCCAGTGAGGTCTGTGGCACTTGTGGCTTTTCCATTTACCAGCAAAGCAGTGAGCTGCCATTGTTCTTAGGGCATTCCTGTCCCTTGCTTGCTGCCCTTGCTGTGCAGCAGTGAGGCACTGCTGGGCACTGTCATCCTTCTGCCTAGCAAACTGTCCTCTTTTCTCTGTTCTTTTTTTCTCACAAGCCATTTGCAAGCAGCTTCCCAGCTCCCAAAGCTTCGTGCGTTATTTTAGCGTGGCATTCCATGTGGCAGTCCAGCAGAGCATGTTCCTTTCCTGACCTGGGAACACTTCTTGCGCTGCAACCGCCGCGAGGTAGGACTAGCAGCTCAGAGCAGCTCTGCTATTCACTCTGCCAGTTTTAGGATTCATCATCCCAAATTCCAGGTGATGATGTCTGCAGGCCTTGTTGTTTAAGGGCCTGGCAGCCTCGTGGTGCTGCCCAGGGTGGAAGGTGCGAGGTGGAGACAAGTGAGTAGGAGATGACAGGAGGACAACTGCTTGTCACAGCCTTCCTGAATGTGGGACTGACAGCAAAGATGCTACCCAGATGTTCAGGGCTGAGAAGGACTGCAGGGTCCCTGTGGGAAGGGACCATCTCTCGAACGTTTGCTCTGCATTCTTCCTTGGCATCAGTCCTGGCCATGAGTTCGTGTGAGAAATGGCCATAAGTGTGTTCACCCCTCTGACTGGCTCCATGGCAATGCAGTCACCAGCTCTCCAGCTGACCTCGCAGCCATGCAGCCTCTCTGATAAGGAAACCCGTGCTGCTGGTTGTACTAGGGAAGCTGTAGCCTTTCCCTCTGTGAGTACTGTGTGCTTTTCCCTTGGCTGTGCCCTCGTCATTGCAACCAGAACCTCAGAGCCCACAGTACCACGTAGCTGGCTGTGTCGGAGGGGTGCTGCCTCATGGAAAACATTTAGGATCAGAACTTCCATATTAAAGATAGAAAGAGATTGGTAGCTTTCCAAGTAACTAATGCCCTTTAGTTATTTAAAATCGTCTTTAGAAATGTGCCATTCAGAACTTTCTAGGGCTGAGAACATATCTGGGAATACAGTTATGTCTTCAGCTGCAGCCTTTTCACCCTGCTTTTGTGATTG
The DNA here is from genome assembly GCF_987193195.1 of Phasianus colchicus. Classification (NCBI taxonomy): domain Eukaryota; kingdom Metazoa; phylum Chordata; class Aves; order Galliformes; family Phasianidae; genus Phasianus; species Phasianus colchicus. Next base: position 1,429,963 of record NC_143447.1, on the reverse strand, counting down.
CTTGTTTTCTATGTTAGGATCTTGTTTTGCCAGGGGAAAGAAAAATACAAAACGGAACGCTGCCAAGAAATTTTGTTTTCATACCTTGGTCCTCCCAGGCTGCCAGTTTGGCCTTCCTGTGCTGACATGTATTGCATTACCAGTGCTGCAGCACCAGCAGCGTTCCTGGGTTTTGGCTTCCCGTGTTTCTGGGTGAGCCATGGATGTGCTCAGGGAAGTTGGTCAGCCTGCAGGCTGGAATCGTGTCTCAGAGTTCTCGTGTGATTGTCCACCTCGGGGTTGGGTTTTAATGGTTGAAGCAAGCCATGCTGATACAGTTCTCTGCTGTTCCTTCGTATTTCCATCGCAGTGAGTTGATTCCCTGGCAGACCTGCCTGGAGCCGGGGGTCAGAGCTGAGGCACGCTGCTGCCATCCACGTCTCTCTGTTTTTTAATGAGCTCTGTCAGAATGCGTTAGGTAGCCATTAAGTGGTGTCAGCGCAGAGTTCATGCATGAGCTAAGTTGAAAATCTGCTAGGTGTGAATTAGTGATGAGAGAAAAGCAGGTCAAGGAACATGTTGTTTCAGAGCACGCTGAGCTTCAAGCTTAGCAGAGGCGATACTGGTGCATCCAGGGTCTTGAGCAGACAGAAAAAAGAACATAGGCGGGGGATGAGAGCTGGTGATAAGACATGGTAGCCCATCCATCAGCCTGTGGTTCTGCATGTCGCCAATGAGCAGTGTGCTCTGAAGATGCTCTGGGCCAGCCCCCAAGCCTTTACAGGAATCAGAGAGGGCTCTGCTTGCATCAGTGGGATGGTCATGGGGTGAGGTGCTGCTGTGAGAGACACGTGAGCCCCCAGCAAGCCTGCACAGTGGCAGGATGGGTTGCTCTGCAGGGGCAGGCAGGGTTTTACTTCACATACTGGAAAAAGACACTTCCTCTGTCCGTGATCACTTGGCATAGCACAACCTGGAAATGTGGTGTGATGGAAAAAATAAGCCATGAAGAACAAAGCCTACAGCAAAGGCAGGAACGTGTAAGTGAGAGGTTGGGGCATGTGGCTCCCAGCTTGTGGCTGCGTCAGCTCACTTCCCTTGGTCAAAAAAAGGCGTCTGTGTTTCTCACAGCCCCTGTCTGCTGTGATGGGAAGATGCTCACAGCTTCTTTTCTGCGTCATCTTGGCCTCCCTGTTCCTCTGTGCCCAGAGCCCTTTTCTTTGGCTGCTTGTGGAGTCCGTTCATGCTGTAGGATACAGCCAAGGCCTCCTGGTGCAGGCTCTGGTAGGTGGCACCAAGTGCCAAAAATGAGCCCTGGGAAAATATCTGAGGACAAATTGCTAATGAAGAGAGAAGAGCGCTTTGTTGGAGGGACCTGCCTGGGGAAAAGGAGGTCCCTCCTTGGAAGGAGGTCCTCCTTGGGAAGCGAAATATTGTGTTTAAAACAGGAACACGCTTCCTAGAGTGCAGACAAGTGTCATGCACACTGATGGGTGCAAAGGAAATGCTGTGGCTGATAGCAAAAGGGCTGGTGGATGTGACATGGAAAACAGATGGGCTGTGAGGAGGTGTCTTGCTCTGACACACTGCACATCTGAATCCAGCTAGGTCTTTGTATTGATTTTTGTAAAAGCCCTTTCAATTACTTTTGCAATGAGCTCATTCTTCCTGGCACATCTCCTCTCCCTTGTTCATTTAACACAGGCTTCGTCACACCTCTCTGCAGCCCTCTGCATGTGAGCTGGGAACAAGCAGCTCTGTTGTTGTCCTCAGGGAAAAACAGGCACCTTTGGGGCATCTCATCTTGGCTGCTTTTCGGTGCTGTGTGGCGGTGGGTTGAATGGAGCCGGAGGTGTTTCTGATAGAGCTGTCTGAAGTCAGCCAAAATCCGGCTGGGGTGCTCTGCACCGGCACAGCAAGGCTCACTCAGAAGCTGCCTTTCTTTCTGTTCCGTGTTTGGGTTTCAGGCATGTTGTGAAGTGAAGCCGGAGGCTTTGCTACGACTGTTGGCTGGGCAGCCTGGTGGTCCAGGAGCGTGGATTCGCTCTGGGCTGCAAAGCACCTGCTTGCTGAAGCTGCTGGAAACAAAGAGCTGAGGAGCTCACAGGCCTGTCCAGGCAAAACACCTCCTCTGTTTGCTCTAATAATACTGTTTTTCTCAATTCTACACCCCCATAATGATGTGTCTGGGCCTGTTTTAATCCACTGGATCACTCAGAGGCTGCAGCTGAGGTCTGGCATCCAGATGTTTCTCGAACCTGATCTTGCCTCTGTCCCATCCTGCGGGCTGCTGGAAGAGGTAACACCATTCCTCTTTCCCTTGCTCTGTGCACATGTGGGCTTGGGATTCTCTCTACAAACCCCAAACCCTCATGCTCCTATTTGGCTCTCCCATGGTTTTCTGCACGTGCAAGGGCTTCTGCTCAGTGCCTTTCCATTCCAATGTGGTCGGATTCATAAAGCTGATTTTCTGTGGCCCCACAGGAATTTTCAGGCTCAGTGAAACCACGCAGGCTCCCCACTGAGGCTGGCTGCGTGTTCAACCTCTGGATTGCTTGGGAACGAGGCAAAGAGAAGAACACTGTCCTGAAAAGCCACGTGCCTCGCTTGCAGCCTGGGAGCTGAGGCACGGCTTCTGACTTTGCTCTGCAGCCCCTCAGCCCCTCTCAACCACAACCCAGGACACTGATCGACCTGGAGCTGCTGATTTTCTTGTGATGGGCTCCTGTATTGTTCCAAATGCTGTTGAAACTGCTCTGTGGGTATTTTTGTGTGAATGAGTGTAAATAGGTGTGGGTACTTGTCTTCTAGAATTTTCTTCTGTAAGGTTTAATGGATATTTTGCCAAGAGATGAAGGTAGATTGTTTATTCATGACATGGGTTGCTAAATTGCTTGATGCAGTATGAATGTGCAACCCTTTCTATTGGCTGTCTCAAAACCACCAATTTCACTTTGGTAGTGTTTCAAAGTTGCTGCATTCTGTGGGTTTTTTTTTAGGCGTTATTTAAATTACTTGTATAAAATTGCATTCTTTATTTGAAACAGCCCCAGAAATCTCTGTTGGGCATGCAGAGAGTAAGAAACCTCTTGTATTCCAGAGGGATAAAGTCTGTATTTCTTAGGTAGGCTCCTTTTAAGGTAGATGATGAGTGGCTCTGGAATTTCATCTTGCAGAAGAGACCACAGACCCTTTCTGGGGCTGTCGGCATGCAGAGCAAGCTGTAGTGCGTGTAACCCTTTGGGAGACAGGAACATGCATGAAAAGGTCTTGGGGGAAGACCTCCACCTGCTGACAGTGCTCTGCCCAATGCAGCCCAGGACACCACTCACTACTTTGTCCCAAGGCACATCATTGGCCTACGGTCACCTCAGTGTCCCCAGCACCCCTGGGGCCATTTCTGCTCCAGCTGGGTGCCCCAGCACGGCTTTGGAGTTGTTCCTTCCTGGCTGCAGGACTTCCCATTGCTCTTTGGTGAACTCTGTGATGTTACCGTTGCCCTTCTCTCCATTTCTTGCCTTGTAGAGATGCCTGGGATGGTGCTGGGTGCTCCCCTGCCCACGTCCGCCTGACGTGCAGCTCCTGCCCTGCTGTGTGTGAGCGCTCTCCCTGGCGGGTTCTCTGCAGGGGTGTGTGCTGCACATTGTTTTCCAGCATTGTTAGGAGAGCAGTGGGAATCTGGTGTGGATTTCTTAGCTTGGAACACATTCAGATGCCAAAACGTTTCATGCTGATTACCTAGCAGTTCTCCTTGTTCCTGGGAAGTGTTGTTTGAACAAAGCTTTGCATGAAGAATGGAGAGAGGAAATAAAAGGAGGGGGAAGGAGGAAAAAGGCCTCTCAGGCTCTGCACAGCTTTGCTCTGAATCAAAGACTCAAACACCTTTGCGGTGCAGGTGCATCAGACACCAATGAAGGGAACCAAAAGACTCCTCTTCAAGAGCCACGTCTGCAGTTATTTACAGTGCCTGAGCATCCTGCAGTCCTTGGGGCTCAGACTGCAGGCACTGAGAAAACCCGAGCTTGGGAAAAATCTAAATATTTCCCAAGAAAGAACTTCAGGAAATACCCATCAAACAGCTGAGCAGGGGATTCCTGAGCAGGTTTCCTGTGCTTCTTTGAAATGCTGATAAAAAGCTTTGTGAGATACCTGCACGGAGGAATTTCCCAAACAGGGCACTGGAAGCTTCACACCACAGTGCATGCACGATGCTGGAGCTCCCACACGTGCTTGGCGTTTGGATAGTGATGTTAGACCTGCTGGGAACTGCGGAATGAACTAATTATGGGCTGCTGGCTGGTAGAAGGGCACTGTGTACTGTTGAAAGGACTCATGCAGTTGCTCCAAGTGGCAGTTGTCACTTGGATCCTTTGAATCCCAGCTCATGTTTGCCTCTGCAGGTCGTCAGCATGCAAACAGGGCTGAGGGAAAGCACCCTGTGTCCTCCTGTCCCTGGGTGCAGGGATGGCGACGGCGTTGTGAGGGACCGGCAGCACCGAGATCTGCCTCCTGGTGCGACCCCAGGACGTGGCTTTGGGATAGAGCCAACATGCAGCCAGGCACCCCTGAAATTCAGCAGGGTCATGGGATCCAGCCCTGGTGGTGGCAGTGTGCAATCCTGCACATCTTCACTGAAATTTGGGTGCCCAGCCATCACTGCAGCACCTGTACACATCTGAGCTGGTGCTGGCTGCCAGGTGAAGGGGTGGGTTCTTAGGGACTGGCAAAATATCCCGTGTGCCTTTCAGTGTTTTCCTCTTTTTATTTTTTTTTAATTACTCTTGGAGCCTCTTCTGAACACTAAAACCTAACAAATATTTGGGAAAATATTAAAGTGCCACTTTTGGATCTGCCAGACTTTCTTTGCTTGTTTTTGAGGGAAGCTATTTACAAAGTCCTGCTTTTGGGTCCTTCCTTCCCCAAATCTCTGCTGGGAACTGCTGGTGCCCACATCCCACCGCGGGAGCTGTGGGCTGGGAGCACAGCAGTGCCTGCTGCTGGGGAGGTAACGCCACGAACCAGCCCGTGCATCTCGCAGCCTCTAAAATATTTCCAAACCTTGTAACACGAAGCCAGATCCCTTTCCAAACGAGCCTCTCGCAGCCCTTCCTGTCTCACAAAACCGCACCAATCTCCAGCCAGAGAGAGCCTTGGGGCTGCCCTGCTTCACCCACGCCGTCGCTTTTGTCCCTGCCTCGCATCTCCCCCAGCGGGCTTCCGACGCCTCGCCTCGCTCCCGCAGGCTGAGAGCAGCGTGGATTTCCTTCCAGCGTGACGGTTGGGGTCACTCTTTCCCAACGAGCGCTTTCCTCCCGGTGCGATCAGCTCAGCATCGCGTCCCGCTGACGCCCAACCAGGATTTCAGGCTTTCGGGACTGCCTTCCCTGGAAGAAAAAAATAGTGACATCTTTGATTTTAAATAGCGGAAGCATGCGGGAATACGCTTTTTCGTGTGGGTTCGGAAGTTTGCTAAAACACTCTATGAGCTGCCTGGATTTCTCTGAGTCTGGATCCAGCGAGGAAGCTGGGATCTGTATTTTCCTGTGCAGCTCACAGTGGCTTGACCCATTCCCTTGCCTCCCACTGTGGCTTTTGTCACTGTCCCCTCCTGGGCACCCCAAAGCCGGGGGAGAGCTGCCTGCTGCCTCCCTACTTCTCTCCCCATCCTTTTGCTCTTCTCAGCCCCTTCCACCATGCCCTCCACCCCATAACACCTCCCTGCTGCAGCCCAGCCCAGCCCAGCCAGGGAGAGGATTTGGTGCTGCTGCACTGTCAGCTCAGCCTTGGGGTCACCCTGGGACCAGGCTCGGTCCCATTCCTGACAGGCACGGGGATGGGGTCTGTGGGTCAGAGCTTCCTTGGGGGTCTGGCTGTGCTGTTATCCCATGTGAAAGCCACCACAGGGCAGGCGAAACCACATGGGAACTTCCTGACCCCACTGAGGAGGTGGAGGGGAAGTGGGGAGATGCCAGCAATGGGAACTGATAGCACAAGAAGGGATCTGTGTGAAGCCTGATGTATTTTCCTGTGCCGCATGTCATGTCAGACCTGGGGATCCCATCCTCTGTGTGCTGAGAAAAGCAACCTGCGCTCTTTTCCCTCACCAGGTGAAGAGTTGCAGTGTTATCCATTAACCCGGGTTAGTCTTGTAACCATAGTGCTTGGCTGAATATTGCTTGAGGCCACGAACTTGAGCCTTGGGACCCACTTTTCTGCAGCATCTTGGGGGCAAGCAGGACTGCATGGATTCTGGGTGGATTCGTAGGGGTAACTGAGCCCCAGTGTCAGGGCTTGGGGGCTGCAGCACTGTGACTGATTTGGGACATAGGACTGCTTCAGTGCTGAATCCTGTTGGCTTTTGGGGATATAGCAGCACAACCTGGGAGAGCCCATAGTGCAGGGGACACATGAACACCCTGATTGTCCCCACTTCGTCCTAGCTGCTGCTGGCGAAGCCGCCCTTCCTTCTGCCTGGCCGAGCGGCCCAAACCAGACCCCGTTTAATTCAGCAAGTCATGAATTCGTAATGCTTATTTACCACGCAGGGCCATGAATATTTGATGGCTCACTGAGGAAAAGCGGAGGGGCTGGCACGGAGCGTGGCTGTACCGAAACAGGGATGGAAGGATGCAACATCTCCCAACTGAGCCCTGCAAAGCTGGGCAGGCAGGGGCTGCAGTGCTGGGCCAGCTGGAAGATGTCAGCTGAAGGGAGCCGGGCGCGGAGGGGGAACCACAGGCTGGAAGGGACGGAGGGGAATTCGGAGAGCGTGGGGGGCTCGGGCATCTCCAAGCTGTTGCAGCTGGCTGAGCCTGATGGGATGTGACAGCTCCAGCCGGGCGTGCGGCCACACTTGGGCTTGTCCTCAGTGTCCTCGTCCCCATCATGGGTGACATGGCCCATGGATGCTCCAGCAGCCCCCGCTGTGCCGATAAGGCGGCCCTGAGCCAGCAGGGCTGCGATGGCACCCACTCCTCGAGTGACGTGTGGCTCCTCCCGCAATGCTAACACAAGCCAGGCCAGCCCAAGTGACAGGACAACCCTTTTAGGGTAGCAAGGACCCTGCTGGCTGGTGCTTTTATCTGTCCCTGGGGAATGCAGTGGCTGCATTGACAGCCATGCTGCCTGCCCTAGATTTTGCTGTTGGGGCCCCAAACCCATGCCTGTGGTCTCAGTGATCACACCAGACCTGGAAGAGAAGCTACAGGGATCTTCCCTAAGGGGGTGACCGAATAGACTTACAGCCCCTTTTTGGCTACGGGAATGGGGACAGCACAGAGCAGATTGGACCACAGCAGGAATTAAAGCCATTCTGGGGAGCAGAGAGAACATTCTGTGCTGTCTGGGGGACATCAGGGTGCCAGACCGTGTTGGGGTGCAGCATCTCAGTGCCCGCAGCCCTTTGCGTGTCCTCTTCACTTTTCACTGGGGACGTGACTCCGCTCATACTGCTGGGGCCGCTATCAGGGCTGCAGCTTGGGGGATTTGGGAGCATGGCAGGCTCAAGCAGCTCTGCTGTGATTTACAACTGCAAACATTGAGGAGCCTCCTGCAAAGGCCCACGCTTCCTCCTGGTGCAGTGAGAACAGAGCAGATTGAGCCCAACCTCAGCAGGGTGACAGTGTAGGAACAGAGGGACCGAGGTCAGATGGGGCCAGTTTCAGTCCTCACCACAGAGCTCTGAGCTCCCCAAATCAGGTGTGTGCAGCACCAGGATATGTCCCAGTGTCTGCCTGCACACTGGTGCTGTTTTCCTTCAACCCCTGACCCCAGCTGCAGTATTTCAGAAGGAGCAAGGATTTGGGGATCAGCAAAGGGCACAACGGCAGCTTTGGCTTCTCCTGTTCAAGCGTAATGCTGCTTGTTATTCTGATCAATTTATCAGCAGTTTTGACCAAATAAGTCAAGAGCATGGAAAGATCTCTGAGCAGCCTCTTGCCCCTCACCGCCCTGCCTGGGCCAGGGATGAGAGCCGTATCCCATCTGCTCAGCACTGGAGATGGGGACAAAGGAGGATGTGCCCAGCACTACCTTTGCCTTGCCCCACTGCTCTAGATGCTCTTCTTCCACCTCTTTGCTCCAGGAGTTAAAACCTTCCCTCCAGCCTGGCGCTGCAGATGGAAAGTTTATATTTAGCCTTTTGTTTTTGCCAGCATCCCCCTTGAGTTTAAATATCTCTGCCCCGTCCCTGGTGGTGACCCCGGATGTATTTATAGAGAGCTGTCGTGTCCGTGCTCTGCACTGAGCAGACCCAGCTCGTGCCATGCTCTCACAGCAGCGGCCTTTGCGAGGAGACCTGAAGGGCAAGAGGGAGGCAGTGGGGGGTCACTGGTTGGGGGCTGCTAGCTGGAGCAGCGCCAGGCTGCAGGGCTTCCTTGAGGGTGGGCACAGAGGGGCTGCTCCAGCATAATCTGCTGCGTGAATTGCCATCATTAGGTTTCAGGGTGCACGCTGCTGGCTGCATTTCTCTCAGGGCCGCCGTTTCATGTGTCCCCCTCTCTCCTTGTGAGTCACGTAGGGGAAACGTACCACGGGTGTGAGCAGCACCCAAGGGTTAACCAGGAGCCTGCTGCCACCTCTCTCCCCCCGGCTCCCCCGCGGTGCCCGGCTCCGCTCTCACCCCGGAGGTCTGCACCGCTGCCGGCCTCCCTCCCATCTCAGCTCTTGACTATTTAAGGCAAATCTCCTCGCCGGACTTTAAACAAACCCCGGCTCCTCTCGCTCTCCTCGTTTTAAATAACTCGCCTGGCGTAAACATAACGAGGCACGAGCCTATAAATCAGCCGTTCCCAGGGCTTGCCTGGCAGGGCGCGTGCGTGCAGGGGGCTCACTGGACCCCTGAGCTCCGGGTCTCGACCAGGAGCTTTTAGGGTTCCTTGGGGTGTAGAAAGAGAGATAACGGGGCTCCAGGATGGGGAGGCGGCCATGTGGAAGCTGATGAGTTTATGGGGTTGCCAGCATTAGGGTAGAAAAACAAAGGTTGCAAAACAGTTTCCATCATAGCCCCTCACTTATGCTGAGGCTGGAATTTTCCAGGCCATATTCCCTTCCTGAAGATGGATTATTCCTGGGAAGTTGGCATGTAAACACTTTTGGGTGGGAAGAAGGGGAAATGGCAAGGTTGGAGCTGATGGGGAGCCGTGGACTGGGAGCAACCAGAGGGGTGGTGGGGATCTGTTACAATTACAGCTCTTGGAAGTGCTCACAGCATCCGTGATCAGTTATGCAATGGGTGTTTGCAGGAATGTGGGATGTGGGGAAATGCCTGGAGCGCAGGCACCAGCACAGCATGCAGCACAGGGTCAGTCCCATCAGCTGAAGCGATCGGTGCTCAGTGTTTATGTGCTGTGGTCAAAGCAGAGCAGAAGTAATTGCAGCTCATCTAGGAATCATCCCATGATATAACTCTTTGTTTTCTGTGGTTTCCCAGCTGTGCCAAGCATTAATCGTGAGCTTAGCTCCTTCGTGCTGGGTGTCCAACATACCGACATAAGCGGGTTCATCTAAACAGTCCGGTTTAAACAAGTCTGGCATTTCTGGGATGAAGGATTGGAAAGATGGATGGCCTTGGTTTGCTGCCAAAGCTTGAAACACTGAGGGGAGAGACTTGGGGTGCCCTGGGGACAGAGATGGGGATGTTCCCTGATATTGTTGGGACACCCTGGCTTTGGCCAAGCTATGGAGCCCTCAAAAGCCCTGTAGGCTGGCAAAGCCGTGGGGAGCATCTTCTGCACAGGGATGGCAATGACACTGGTGGGAAGGTGCTGCTGTAGCATTGGCTTTCCTGACTCCGAGAGGTCACCCACTCCAGCAAGATTGATAGAGCAGCTTCTTCTGAGGTGGTCATGCTTCATTTAGCTCTCATCCTCCCTGACTCACTAATCCCTCGTTATCCACATGACAGAGGAGCAGCAAATAGCCCTTGGATGGGGGTGTCGGCTCCAGGAGGAGGGCAAGGTTCTGCACGGGGAATGGGAGGCTGAGCTGTGGGGTCAAATCTATCAGGAGTTCTGAATGTGCTTGGTGGGCTGATATCTCCCCCAGGACGGGGTGTAGACAGTAGAGTCTGATTATTGAAGTGTCCTCTGTGATGCTCAGCATCCCCCAGCCCAACAAGACCTTACAGAACAGCAGTAAAGAGGAACAAAGCTGCGAGGAGGCTCCTCCCCTACCCTAGGGGCCATCAGAGGCATGTACACTGAGTTCAGGGATCCCATGGGAGCACCAAGAATCCTAAGGAAGGACATAATAAACAGAAAAGAGCTGATAAAGGGCTTTTCCAGGCCGGTGCTGCTGAGAAAGCACTGCATCCAGGCTGGAGCAGCAGCCATCCTGCCTGTCCCATCCCGTGAAGCACGGAGCACTGTGGTGCCTGGGGAGCCGAGCGATGCCGCGTGCGCTGGGGCTGCTCGCTTGGGTTTTTGGCCATGTTTTGCAAGTCAGAAGGTCGTGTGTACATTGGCTGTGTTGCCAAGGATTCATCCACAACAAGTCCTTTTGTTTTGTTTTCCAAGGTCTCCAGCACATAAAAGGGCTGAACATTAATTCCCTGCATGAACGTGGGCTCTCTTTTTTTCTTGGAAGAGCTCTGGTTGTGCTTTCTGGGATGACCAGGGAACGTATCACACAGCCCTTCTTGACTTGTAGCTGCTTAATGGCAAATTTGGGGAGCACTCCAGCCTTCTGTGTGCTCCATGTATGCTCTGTTGGTTAGGGATGAAGGTGATGTAAGAGGATGGAGGACTGGAACTGATGGTCAGAGTTGGACCTGCTGCTGGGACATGCTCCATCCGCTGCCATCTCAAGGGCAGGGAGGGATCCTAATGCTGGCATTCAGAGGTCCCAGCATGGTGACACCCAACATGCTCCAACACACGAGGACAGTGTGACACGGTGACACCTCCCAGTGGCTCAGGTTGAGCCCCGTCCTGTCCCTCTGCTCCACATGAGCTGGAAGTGGCACAAGTGCCAGAGCTGGGCACAGGGAGGGCTGTCTCTGGGACCTTTCATAAGTAACCACAGAAAAGATTCCCGCTGCTTTATTCGCCCATAATTAATATGACATGCAAGCAATACATTATTAAACTAACAGGATAGCAGTGTTGTTACTGCGCTGCACAACCTCAGAAGTACGCTGATTTTTTTGTGTGTATTTCATCTTCAAGGCAAAAAAAAAAAGAGAAAACGAAGAGCTTTGGGGCAGACTAAAGCCAGGTGAATTTCTTAGGTGAATAAACTGCAAAAGCCATGCACTCTTTTGCACCGGGGGACTGCAGGCATGCTGCATCTGCAGTCCGTCAGGGAAAAAGCCTGCGGGCTCGTTTGTGCTCCTGGCTCTGCGAAGGCACTTCTGTTCGGTGCGTTTTTTATTCAGATTTCCTAAACTTGAGCTCTCCTCACCCCTTTTTGGTCCGAAGCCCACTGGGCGGCTTTGGGACGTCACGGGGCGCGGCGAGCAGGGAATGGCCCCAGCTCTCTGCTCCGGCAGCGCTGCCAGGAGCCGCTCCGAAATGCCCATAAAAGCCGCTTTGCAGCGATCTGGTGCGTCTGAGCAAGCATTTGCACACACCTCCGAGCCCCTGTCTGTCTCAGTTAGCTTCAGCACGTCTCATGGGGCAAGGCAGAGCCGGAGAAGACGGGCGATGACGTGCGGGAAGGAATTAAAGTTTGAAAGCGCTCAGAGTAGCTGCTGCAGGCATGTGACGTCAGACGAGCCCCGGTGTCTCCCCATTGTGCTTTATGGGACACCCCAAATCCTGTGCTGTTAGAGCTATCTGCATCCCATCTTTTGGAACCCAGCTCCCCTCAAATCCCAGCCATCCTTGGTGCTGATTTTCCTCTTTAGTAGTGCCCCGGAGTCACTGGGATGCTGTAGAGAGGAGCACAATACCTGCACCTTGCTGACACCAAGCACCCTGAGCGCTGCTTTTGTGCATCCTTCTGTTGCTCTGGAGCCTTTGTCATGTACAATGACTTTGAATCCAACAGGATTTGGGTCTCCGAAGGGGCAAGGCACTTTTGCTTATTGGCTTCGTGATACTGGGTGCTCCGAGCCTCGGTTTTTCCATTTGTAAAATGGGCGTCACCATGATATATATACATATTTTTTGTACTAGCTTAGGAAAGGAGATTCAGGATTAACAGACCTGAAGAGCCCTCAGGAATGGAACTTCTGGCATTCTCACAAACCCAGCTGCAGATGTGAAATGCCCATGTGAGGTTTACACATCGGTGTGCTGATACCTACGATGTGAAGGACTTGTGGGAGTGGTGTGGCCACATGGTGCTCAGACCAAGCTGTGCAGAGAGCTGGGAGCTGCTCTTCAGCTTTGTCACCACTGCTCGGGGACAGACAGGTGGAAAGGGCTGTGGAACTGGGGTGAGTGCTGTGAGATGGAGATGGGAATGGGGGATGGAGAAAGTGCAAGAGGGTCACCAAGGACCTGGGCTGGGGTAGTTTGGCCAAACGGAGGTCCAAGGAGTCCATTAGCACTTACAGCTCCTAGACAAGTAGAAAGATAGTGGAGTTACGTATCCTTTGGTAGGGGCAGATGATATAAAGTGGGAGTGTGGCCACAGATGGTGGCTTGGCATGGCTGGGCTGGGTGTTAGGGAAGACTTCTTCCCTGCAGGAAGGTGGGAACCTGGAGAGGTGGTGGGGCTCCATGCCTGGGGGTTCTCGAGCCAGGACTGGCCTGATCCATCATTGGTGACAGTCTTACTGTGAGCAAGATGTTGGATGGAAGGCTCTGGAGATCCCTGCCCACTAACACCATACAATGCTATAATGGGTCTCCAGATGTTTGCATGCTGATCCATACTGAAAACAGCATCTCAACCCCAAAGCATCCTGCAGCTGCTGGCCAGAAAGATCTCTGAGAGCTGACTTAAAGTCCTGTAAAATGCCATTGGTGACTCCAGCAGTGCTTGCTCGGAGGTTTTGGAGATGTGAGACTTCCCAGACAAGAGTGGGAGGAGGAGAAATCGGTGTTGGCAGTGAGCAGAGGAAAACCCATGTTGTGCCTGGAGGATGCACACTTTCCCATCACTGTCCCTCAAACACTTTGGAAATGACACGGGAACGTCCTCTCTGCTCTGGGACAAGTGCCAAGGCTCAGCTTCCAGATAAGCAGTGAGAAACAGCAAAACAGTACAGCACCTCCTCCAAAGTGCAGCCTGTATGGGCTTGGGACTAGCAGGGATGCAAGCCAGCTCCTGCAACAGCCCTACTATCCCCCAAAGGAAACTCTGCCTCCCTGCAGGCAGGTGGCTCTGTGTTTTGTCTTGCAGACCCTTTTGGGTGCTGTCAGTGCTTGCAGCAAGCCAAATGGGGTTTGTACCCACATAAGAGATGGGAATGCGGATAAAAAGGTTTGGGGAGAGGACCTCCACCAGCTGACAGTGCTCTGCCCAATGCAGCCAGGACACCACTCACTACTTTGTCCCAAGGGCACACTGCTGGCCCACGATCACCTCGGTCTCCCCAGCATCCCTGGGGCCATTTCTGCTTCCAGCTGGGTGCCCCAGCATGGCCTTGGGTGTTGTTCCTCCCCAGCTGCAGGACTGTGTGCTTCTTGCTGAACTCCATCAGGTTTCACCTTGATTTCTCAGCTGATTGCAACCTGTTTTTTACTAAAGTGCTTAAGCAATACCTCCCCAGGACCTGCTCAGTGGTTATGAACACCCCACAGCCTTCACTCTCAAACCAAGCTGCAGAGGAGGATGCTGTTGGATGAGAGATGCTTTGGGGTGAAGAGTGCTGCTATGAAAACATACTGCATGGAGAAACTTGGTTTGAACCAGGGTCACCCTCTCAGATGCTGCAGCTAAAGCCACTCACTTCCGTGTGGAAGCAGGGACTGCAAAACAACCCAAAGAAAAAGCCCTCACCCTGAATCTCTGCAGGCATCACATTTTCACAGTTCTCTCCTATTTCTTCTCTGACTCCCACCCCACTGTGTCCTCTGCTTGCCGTGGGCTCCGTGTCTTCCTGACACCCTCACACTGCTTTGCTGGGGGCTGGAGAAGCCCTTGTCCCACTGTGGCCCTGGCGCCGGGATCAGGCTGGAGGCTCTTCTCTGGAAGAGAAGCCAGGACTGAGGTATCCCTGGTGTGAAAGATCTCCAGAAAATCCAACCCCCCTCCTCACCCCTGTATAACAACATTTCAAACAAGGTATTTGGTTTCTTAGTTAAAAAGTGCTTTTTCTTTTTCCCTTCCCGGAGGACAACAACCTGGCAGGGATTGGGCTCTCTGGCTTAGCAGCTCGTTATGCAGCCTTAGAAAAACAGCTGCCTTGCCACCATCCACATGAGAACCCAATGTGCAAATCCTCCATGCTGCGCACACACAGCCACAGCTGCTGCAGCCCCAACCTAGAAAGCAAGGTAATGCAATGTCAGTTCTCCCCTCACGTTATACCTCCTGTGAAGACATGGTCAAGCTTTGCTTAATTTTGGGATCCACCTTAGTGCTGGTGCTGGGTCCAGAGCTCCTTGGTCGTGCTGGGGTGGCTGAGTTCAGGGCAATATGAGCAGGTGGAGAAGCAGATTGGGATAGGGGCTGAGTAGGGCACCAAACCCAGGTGTGAGTGAAGGAGCCAGCTGTGATCACACCCAGCCTCACTCGCTTCATGATGTGCACATGGGCAAAATGTCCCTGACCTACAGCAGATGTCTGGTTCATGGACTGAGTTCCATTTTGAAGGGAAGTTCAGCTCTGTTGGGACAGCATGGTCTGAAGAGGAAGGAATGGGGTCTTGGTGGGGAGATGACCATGGGGGACGGGTGAAGGAGGAGATGTGTGTGACTCACAGCATCCCCACAAGGGCAGCCCCTGAGCTGGAGAGGGAAGGGAGTTGGTGGCCATCAAAGACCCGCAGGGTGATCAAGGGACAGAAACAGCTTCCCTGTGAGGAGAAGCTGAGATCTGGGACTTCAGCCTGGGAAAGAGGAAGCGAAGGGCTGGGGGCACACATTGGCTTTCCAGCTTGGGGTGCCAGTGGGACCAGGAGGCTAATGTAGAACTGATGTTTTCCCTCTCTTTCACCAAACCTTGGGGCTGAGCAGGTAGACAGCACTGAGTATGATACCAGTTCAGATCCCCCCTGCCTATTTCATTGGGATGGGGCCAATCCAGGGACCCGTGTGGACACAGAGAAGGGCAGAAAGTGGACATCGGGCTGCTCTCCCAGGGAATAAGGGGCTGCTGTCTCGGGGGATGCAGGTATGCTGCTCTGAAGGATGCAGAGATGCAGTTTTGAGGGACATGGGGATACTGCTCAGAAAGATATGGGGATAACATTCCAGGGGATGAAGGGATACTGTTATTAAGGATATGGGGATAACGTTTTGGGGGATGAAAGAATGCTTTTCTGGGGGATATGGGACTGCTGCCCTGGTGTACGGAGCCCAAATCCTGAGCCCCAAGGGCTGCGGTGCAGCTTTCAGCGGGGGGTTTCGGCATTGCTGCCGCAGGGCTGCTGGGCTGCAGCCCTGTGGTTCCTGGAGCCCTAGGGGGAACCCACAGGAATCACTCCCTGCTCTGTGGCCGCCGGTCCCTTTAAGAAAGTTGAAGCCCGAAAGTTCACCAAAGTTGAGAAAGTTTTTCGTGGAAAGGGAGAGAAGAAGGGAAAAAAAGAAAAAGAAAAAGAAAAGAAGAAAAAAAAGCAGCACACACAAAAAGCCCCCAAACCCACACGCAGTAAAAAAAAAAAAAAGCCCAACCCCACATCCCCCTGCCCCCCCGCGGGGGCGGGCCGGGCCGGGATTGGCGGCGGGCGGCCCGGGGGCGGCTCCGGGCGGGTGGGGCGGGGGCGGGCGGGTCCCGGCCCCGCTGCTCCGTGCGCGGCGGCGGCGGCACCGGGAGCGGCACCGGGAGCGGCGGGGGTCCCCAGCTGCGGCTCGTTGCGCTCCGCTCCGCCCGGTTCTTAACGGCGGAGCCGAACCCCCCTCCCGGGACACCGCATGTGAGCCGGGAGGGCAGCTCCGCACCGCGCACCGGCACCGCACGGCACCCGCTCCCCACTCGGAGCTGCTGTTTCACTCGCCTTCACACCCCCCCCCCGGCCCCCCACTATGAGTAACCTCAATAAGGACACCGAGCACACCAACGGCGGAGGAAACGTCGAGGAGGAGGTGGGAGCTCGTGGGACGCGTTGGGGAGCACGTTTTGGAGCACCGAGAGCCAAGCGTCGGGGCTGGAGCACCGGGAGTGCGGCACGTCAGGGCTTTGGGTCCCGGGAGCAGGGATCTGGAGCACCGAGGACCCTGCGTCCGGGGAACCGGGGGTGCTGGGGCTCTGGAGTACTGGAGACCCATGGCATCAGGGCTCAGGAGCCCTAAGAGCAGGGTTGCAGAGCACTGAGGATCCGAGGGTTCCAGAGTCCTGAGAGCTGCAGCATTGAAGGCTCACGGTGTTGAGGCTCTGGAGCTGTGGGAGTGATGACCCAAGGCACTGGGGCATCAGGAAGTTGGGACTTTTGGGGCTCTGGAGCTCTGTCACAAGGGACCCAGAGCAATGGAGACTCGAGGTAGTGGGGCTCAGGAGTACTGGGGACTTGGGGCCTTGGGGTTTGGAGCCCCAGGAGCTGTGACCTGGGATATCGGGGCTTCAGAGCATAGGGGAATCAGGGGTGTGAAGGCTGCAGCACTGGAGACACAGAGTAAGTGGATGGGGTTGGGATGCTGATGCATCTGCAGAGCTGAGGTCCAGCTGTAAGAGCTGGAGGGCTGGGATGTCGGGGGTCCAGCACTGCAGCATGGTGTGTGTTGGTGTTATCCAAGGCTGGGAATCTGATTACTAGCTGCAGTGTGGTGAACCCTGGGTGATCTTGTAGTCTCATGGGCCAAGGACCTCATTCCCATAGGGTTGGAGCGACCAGGCTCTGCCATCCAGATGCCAATATAGGTGATAGGGACAAACTTAAACTGTCGTGGCGGCCGCTGCGCCAACAACCTAGCTGGGGCTGTGGGGCTGGGTGCCACCTTAGCAGCTATCCCCATCCTTTAGACAGTCATCGTGAGACAGACCACATGATGGGAGGGCTCCTGAGCGTCCCTGCTGCAGCCCGCAGAACCGTCCCATGACCCTTGGGGTGGTGGTGGTGCAGCAGGGTCACCTGTCCTCCTCCATCTTGGAGGAAAACGCAGCATTTTGCTGCAGTCCTCCACGCCTGGCCCTGGGGAGCAGGAGATGCTCAGCCCCCTCCCCTCGCCCTCCTCCAGCACGCCGTGCGCTCACACCGCCGCAACATGGCGCCCGGGCTGGCTGCCCGCCGCCCACCGGGGCCGTGTGGTCCCTGTGCGCCAGCTGCCTCGGGGCCAGCGTGTCCTCCATCCCTGGGACCTGGCTAATGGGGTGGAATGGGTGGGCAGGTGTTGGTTGCGGTGTTCTTCTGCTGTGCTGAGCGAAACTGAGGTGACGCGATGTCACACCGCTGGGAACGTGTCCCACCTCAGTGGGCGGCGCTGGGGGGACAGAAGGTCCTGGGGGCCGTGTGCTGCTTTCTGGGTGTGGGGAGGCTCAGCACCAGGGGGTTCCATGGGCTGTGTGTGCAGAGCTGCAGCTGTGTGCTCCAATTATCTGCTGGCTGCAGTGGTGCTGCGCCCTTATAGTGTTTGGGCAGTCTGGAGAGCGCGTCGTCTCCAGCATGATGCTCATTACCTGGAAAATGGGGCCCAAGGTCCGTGCCATGGGGCGTAGGGCTGGCTGAGTGACAGAAGCGTCCCCTGCGCTGCACGAAGGAAGAGGGATGGCTCAGCCTACCCTCTTAGATGTGGTGGTGGCTGGGGATGCTTGGAGGTGATTCTGGAACTGGTGGGATGTCGCCATCCTGGTTGCTTGGGTTCCGTGGTGGTCCTCTGCAGGACCCCCCCACAGGGCTGTTTTACCCAGCTGAGCAGGAGCTGCGCTTCTCTGCTGAGGATCCTGATGGTAGCGTGGGGACCAGGAATGACTTCATGTTCAGGGGACTTTGCCACATCCCAGCCAACCCAAATTCAAACTCTCACCCAGAGCTCCCATTGCTGGGTGTCAGTTCACTCCCCATTAGCAGTAATTACGTTTAATTACTGAACTGAACCGTTGAACCCCAAAGCAAGCAGAAAGGTAGGCTGGGATATCTTCCTAAGCTGTGCGGAGAATAACACCAGATCCTGGAGCTGTAAACACCTTTTCTGCTTTTCACCCTCCTCCATGAGCCTACTTTGCTGCTTCCCTGAAGGGCACTGCATGCCCCAGATATGGCGATCCAAAGCTCCCAAATTGAGCCTTTCCCTTTATCTAATCTTCAAGCCCCCGCATCTCGCAGCCCCTTCCTGCCTGGTGACATGCTGAGCACAGGAATGCCTCTTACTACTCTCTGGGTCACTAATGGGAATGTTAAACAAACAGGGCCGACTGTCAGCCCCTGCTGTTCCTCACCAGACACCTCCCCAAAGCTGATCCCTCCCCACTTCTGCTATCTTCTGTTTAGTTTTCCAGGCAGCCGCCGATCTGCATGACAGCACCCATCCCGAGGGGCACTGCTGGGTGCTGTGCACTCTGCTTGCTTTCTCCAGCAGCCCAAGGAGCTTGCTTGCTTACCATGCACCTTGTGGGTCCGTCCTGTTGATGCAGAGGTGTTGCTCCTGCTCTGGTTGGGATTTGGAAGCCTGATGTTAAACTTTCCTCCCCCAGGAGGACACTGGAAAGGTCCTGGGAACTGCTGTGTTCCCAGGCTTCCTCTATCAATGGCGCTGCTCCTACCAGGGGGATGGGATGTGGGAGTCTGTCTCCTGGCGGCCCTTTAAATATGCCCGATGGAATGGCTTCCTTCTCCTTCCTTGCTTGTTCAAATCTACGTTTCTTAGACTCCAATTTGAGTTGCTTTGAGCATCAGTATTCCAGCTGGTCTCCATGACATGAGAACTGTTATTCCTTCTTGCCTGCTGGTCTAGTAAACAAGACCTGGCTTCAGAAGTGAGTTTCTCTCCTTGGCTAGCTATAGAACAGAGCTTTCCATAATGGAAAATGGTTTTAAGTGGTGCATGGTAAAGCTCTGAAGGGCCCAAATCTAAGACTTCCTTGCCAAGATGGGTGAAATAGGAAGGATGCTCTTAGAGCATCTGGAATGCAGCTCCGAGAGCTCCCGGCATTGCTAGAGGAATTGGCATTGTGTGAAGCCAAGCGTGACTGTTCAGATCTGGTAGAGAAAGCTTTTGGAGGAAGAAGGTATTTTGGGGATTGTAGGTCTTGGCCATGTTAGACTTTGAGTCATGAAGATTGAGCAGTGGGATCATGGAGCTTCTGCCTTTCCTGGCTCTGAGTGCCCAGAGTAAAGGCTTCAGCTCAAAGCCTTCTCAGGGTGTGAGTGTGCTTAGCACCTTCTCTGTAGGAGCACTGTGCCCTAACTGGGAGCAAGGAGCCTTTTAATGTCTGGGTATTGACCTCTGCTGTTTGCCCTACAGGAGCAGATGATGTCACTGTGAACACAGAGGCATGGTATAGGTGTGAGACCTTGACTTGCCTTTGTGGGTCAGAGCTGTTGTTCTGGGAGCTTGGCTCCCCATGCTCTCCTTGTGGGGATGATGGGCTTACATCTGCCCTGCCCCTATCCTCTGGGCTGTATTGTGTGCTTGGGGTCTTGTGGGGAAGAGTGCTGTGCAGTGCAGAGGGGAATCAGGGCTTGGTGCTGCTTAAAGTTGGCATTTAGGGTCTGTTTTTGTGTAGCGGTGTGCTGTAGTTCTGTCTTGACAGGAACTGGTCTAATGCAATGGTGGTTCAGTCTTGAGGCTGCTTGGCATCCTACCAGCGTCCCCAGAGGTGTGATTTGAAGTGACACTCGTAACTACTGTTACAGCAGAGAGCTGCTGCAGACTTTCAGCTTGCCATTGCCTGGCTCGTGACCTTGGATGCAGATGAAGACCCAAGAGGATGGCATACCTGGGGAGGGTCCTGCAGCCAAACCCACATTGTATGCTCAGGGCAGAAATGGTAGATGGAGCTCATCTCCCACCAGAGCAACTGCTGTGGAGCTGCTCCACTGGGATAAAAAATAGCAGAGCTTCCTCTGCCCCAACCACGTCCTATTCTTGGGTGCTGCTCTGCTGTACCAGGGCTTATCGGCACCCATGTGCTTCCTTGCTGCTCCAGGCAGCTTCTGGTACCTCTCCCTCCTTCCCCTTTTGCTCGAGCTCCTTCCTGCCCTGACCACATGAGCAAAAGCCTTGTAGGCCATCTGGAGTGGCCCCATTGGGTTTTTAGCTCAGGCAGTGGCATTCCCGAGCCTTTCCCTCTCCGCAGCCACGTTTTGCACGCTTGGCTCCCCGCCTTTCCCATCCATGCCTTATAAGTCCTGGCTCCCGGGGCTGCCTGCAGCCTTGCTGCATTCCAGCAGCCTCGTGTCAAGTGGCTGCATCCCGAGAGCTCCGATCTTTGGGGCGCTGGGTGCCCAAGCAGAGTGCTGATGGGCTGTGTTCCCATGGGAGCAGCTGTGGGGGCTACGGCGTGGCAGAACCCTTTAGGGACAGGTAGTGAACCTGGCTGTGTGGAGCAGGGGCTGACTTTGTGGGGTCTCGGCTTTGTGAGAGCAGGGGAGTAGGAAATGGATGTCAAAGCTGCGTCCTACAGGAGGGGAGGCTGTGCCTTGCTCACTTGTGGGAGGATTCAGAGCAATCTCTTGACGAAAGCGTGGAGACCTCCCAGAGCAGCCTCGCAGGAGATGTGTGCTTGTGCCTTTGCATTTTTGACATAACTTGACCCTTGCTGGGCTGCAGGGCAGTATCTCTGTGTTCTTAAGACTCCCCTTCAAGCTTATATGAAGCAAATGAGGCCAGGAGATGTGGACTTGAAGCTTTGGTGCTGAGAACCCGGCTGTGCTCACACCAGGTATCTCTTCTGGGGCACGCAGCAGCGAAAGAAAGGCTTTAGAGCCACTGAGGATCTCAGCACTAATGGCTTCGTCCTTGTCCCTCCCTGCTTCTGCGTGGGAAGCTGTGCTGGGATCCTCCCTCTTCAAGTGATGGCCTAGACGGTCCTGTCCGTCCTGGCACACATCCTGTTTTCCATGGCTCTCCTCCATCTCTGCCGGGTGTTTGCACCAGGGACATCCCCTGAGGGGGCTGGGACAGGGAAGGGAATATATACATCATCTATATAACTTCTTTTTGTCTTCTGGCTTTTCTAGCTGCCTCTGTGGGGAAGCTGAATGTTTAAGTGGATCTGGTGCTGAGTGGCAGGGAATTGAAGTGGGGCAAATTGATGAAGGCAGAAGGCTGGGGGTCCTTGAGGGACTTAAGGTTCTTGGAGTGCCCTGCGGAAGTTAACCCACTGGAAGATGCTTTCCCAGACCCCTTACTGTTTCTCTTCTATAATTGCTCTCTTTGTATGTGGGAGATTGGCTTAAGGTCCCACCTCCTCCCATAACAAGTTCTTCTGAGCCAGGACCTTCCTTAGTCTGTCTCATGATCCTTGGGCACATACTGTTTGGAGATTCTGACTGGTGGTACTGAGGATTGCCCATGCTTTCTTGGGGTGATGTCCATCCTTGCCAGCTGCTGTGGGTTGTCTGGAATCCCTGTTTCTTGACCTGTGTGTTGTGACAAACTGTACCTGGAGGCCAAGGGAAGCTTTTAAGCTTTGGAATAATATCTCCTGTTCCTGTCCAGATGAGGACAGCATTAGGGGTGTGTTCCCTCTGACAAAGAGCTTTCCTGGGCACCTGCACTGCTCCGTTCAGGCTGTTGTAAGTGCTTTGGGTAGCTGACTTTCTCCCTCCCCAAGCAATGGCATGTCTTCCATTCTGTCATGCCTGTCGCAAGGACTTACTGAGCTGCACATCACGGGACCATTTAGAGACCCAGCAGGGATGCAGATTTCTATCTGCTCGGAAGAAACATCCATTTCTGGTGTCTGAGCGCACTCAAATCCTGAAATATTGAAAAGGGATGGTGCTTTCACGTGGCTCAGGCACATGTGCCATTGCGCTCCATGCAACATTTCACTGCAAGAAATGGCCGTGTGTCTTCTGGGAATGCACAGCAGCCGCTCTGCATAGCCCATGCTGAAGCCTGAAGTTGTCAAGGTGCTGGCTTCTGGCTGCCTCTGCTCGCTCAGCTTGGACATGAGATGGTTCTGCAGTGATGTGCTGTGGCATCAAATGAGGCGCTGGGGTTGGTGGGGAGGACGTGAGGAGAGAATAAGGATGCTCGGTGGTTGTGTCCCATATATGCTGGTCTAGAGAAGGGCTCTGTGTCCTAAAGGGGGTGGCAGCAGCCCACTGAGGTGCTTGCTGGGTGCTGGCAGCCCTCAATCCCTCCTCATGAAGGGAATGAGGGTAGAGAACTACAAGAATTTGTGATTTATGCCCATCCTATAGGGTTTAAGGGACCCCCTGAGCTGATGTGAAAAATCTCTCTGACCTGGGAGAGGGGCTTGAGGGGGCATGTGTTCCCTATTGGAAAGCAACAGAAACACTGTGTTTCTTCCACTTGAGTGGGAAGAGAAATTTAATGAGGTGTCAGGTGCAACCCGCTTCTTCTGAGGAAGGGAGATGGCCAAGCAAGGCTAAAGTGTGGGTTCAGAATGCTTGTGCCATGGAAGTGTGATAGGGATGTAAACTCCAGTCTGGAAGTAGGCCAGGAGATGGGCTCTGTGCTCCTGGTCCTGCTGTGTGTCCTTTCTAGATGCATCTGGTCTGATTTGGTGCCAGTCGGCATCTGGGTGTTTGTGCTGTCCTTCTGTACTTCCAGTGTTCTGTAGGCATGTTTGGGATTGGTTCAATGGGAGCCATGCCTAGGTGACTTGAAAGCAATGAACAAAGATTTCCATCCTTGTTCCTAGAGTCTTTTTTTTCTGCCTTCCCATGCTTCTCACTCCTGGTCAAGCTGAGCTTGTTTCCTCCCAGTCCTTTTCAATGATGACTGACCTCTGTCACACATAACTTCCCATTCTAGCTCTATGCTGACTTACAAGAAATCTTGGCAGCTTCATCACGCTGCTTCCTATGGAAATAGGCTGGCAACCAGCTTCTCCCAGGGAGGAGGTGGCTGTGATGGTCTTGCTGCTCAGCAGTGTTCTTCCCAGCCTTTAGCACTGGTTCGTATTCCTGGCTATTTGCATACATTCTACCACTGCCTTCTTCCGGTGCTGTGTTTGTGCTTCTGCAAAGGGATTTGGATTTGTTTTGACTTCTGCAGCTTGGAAGAGCAGTCACATCCTTGGACTTGGTGTAGTGTAGTTTGAGAGTGACTTCCAAAGGGTCTGATGTGTGCTGGGGAAGGAGCTGGGCTGGACCCCAGGTTATTCTCCTGGTGATGTTCTGGCTTCTGATGTCAAAGATACTTGTGTAGTTATGAGGTGGCGCTGAAAGTTGAGGGCTATCTTTTGATTTAGTGTCTGAATTGAGGTGCCAGGATGGGCTAGGGATAAGATATCTAGTGGTCAAGCACTTGATATCTCTAGAAGGACTTAGGGAGACAGCTGAGGTTGCCTCTTCCGGGACTGTGATGTGTCAAACTTTCCTTTAGTGCTTTTGACACACATGGTCATCTAGCAGACTTCAAGTCTTTGGCATCAAGGTCTGTTAAAAGACTGTGGGGCTGCTGTCCATACCCTATTCAACCCAAGTTCTTCTCCTGGAGCCTGAATCTTTTGTGAAGGTCTAAATCCCACTGTGGGAAGGAGAAAAGGCCTGACTGCATCTCGTCCAGGGCAACGCTCCTCTAACATGGGGAAGTGTCAGTGCCTGCAAGGCCACCACTGGTGCAGGATGTCCTAATCCCATTGCACCTTGCTTCTGAACTGTGCTCTGTATTCCCACTGCAGTACTAAATATCTCCTTTCAGTAGACCTCGTTGACCTCTTTCCTAGGTACGGACACTGTTTGTCAGTGGTCTTCCTGTGGACATCAAACCCAGAGAGCTCTACCTACTCTTCCGACCATTCAAGGTAAGGAAGTCTTTGTGTTTTGTCTTTAGTGGAAAAGATGCTGCCTTGTGGCAAGCCTTGCAGCAAAGCTCTCTGGTGGCGGGAAGCAAGAATGAAGTGAGGAGCTAAGCCTTCTGTTAAAGCTTTGGGGAACCTGGGAGGTCTGGTCCTAATGTCCTGGAAGTCTTTCTGCAGTCTGCAGCATGTGTTGAGAGGAGGCTGGCTTTAAGCGTTTAGGTAAGCTTGATGTACCTGGGCTGGGACACATGTACTGATGAAATAATGTGGTACACATAAGTCAACCTACTGTTGCTTCCATCTAGCTGTGGTGCAGAAAGAGGGCATGGGTGGCTCATCAAAATGAGCCACTTCCCAGGAGGCCTTGTGTTACCCACTTGAGCAGGGTGCTTAACCTTCTATAGCTTGGCAAAGAACTGGATTTCTTCCCAGAGAGGCAGAATAGGCTAGTTGAGATGAGATTCCTTCTCTGCTTTGTGAAGGTCTTCTCTTTAGGTGGGAAAGAGTAAACTGGTACCCTTGGAGATGGGTTAATAGATCTCCCTCTGCAAAGCCTGTCTTGTGTAGGGTTTGGTGCTGCAGGAGATCCTGGAGCTGTTGCATCATGGCCAAGTTTTAGCTTGGCTTCTTCAGGAACCTGACACTGTCTTGCTTTCTTCTCTTCTCTAGGGTTATGAAGGGTCACTGATCAAGCTAACATCAAAGCAGGTACCTCCTTTTTCTAGAGCATGGGTATTTCTCCCTTCGGCTCGATGGGAAGTGGGGACAGATGCCATTTCAGTGTGTGCAGCATCACGTAGGCAGCTGGATTCTGCTCAGTGTCCTTGTCCTGGTGTCTGGAAGCTCTCAGTGTGTGCTGGATGTCTCCTTATTGCCTGAGACTGGCCGGGGGTCATGGGTGCTGGATGACAACAGGTCCTTCAGACCTGCACCAGATTCCCTAGTCCCATTCTAGTAGCAGGTCTGCTTATGGGCGAGGAGCACCTTTGCCAGAGGCTACCAGGGCAAGAAGTGCCTGCTATGTAGGAATGACAAAACTTTGGTGTGCTGGAAGAGGACAGAGCAGGAGTTAACGATCCAAGGCCCTTTAAGCTCTGCTTTGAAGGCTCAGTGCAACTTTGCTTGGCCTCTTCTTGCTTGCTGTAAGCTATCTGGGATAGAAAGGGTGGCAGGGTAGGTCGTGGATCTGAAAGATATTTCCAAACTGAAATCAGTGTTATTTCTTGTAGCCGGTTGGTTTTGTGACCTTTGACAGCCGGGCTGGTGCTGAAGCAGCAAAGAATGCCTTAAATGTGAGTACTGGAGGTACTGGGAGGGCTGAGAGCCATACACACTGCTTTCATTTGGTCTGGAGCATGAGTGATACTTGGCTTGTCCCTCGCATAGGAAGAGCCAAGGAGTCCCAGCTGTGCCTTCAAATGTGGTAGTTAACTGATCATGCAGTTTCCCAGAAGCCAGGCAGGAGAGCTCATCATATTTAAGGGTGCCATTAGTCTGGGAGAGTCCTTGTTCTGGCCTCTGACCTGCTAGGAGCTCTGCTGCCAGGTGGAACCTGCTCCAGAAAGATGCAGCGTAGGGGAAGCATCCTTCCCATGCTGCTGCTCCTGTGGCCAGAGCTGTCTGGTACAGGTAACATTTCTGACCTGCTGCAGAGCTTGCCTTGAGTCTCAGGGTGTGTGCTCATCCAACCCAGGCTGGTATAGGTGTACAAGCACCACAGACAGGAAGCTCCAGAGCAGACAGGGTATCTTAGCTCCAGCAGATGGATATTTCCTGACCACTGCCAGTAGCTGTCAGTGCTTAGCTGGCTGGTGAGCTGCACATAAAGAGCAAAGCTGTGTCCCTTAATGTGGAAGCAGTGGGTCCTAAGTCAGCTAAATAGGGAAAGGCAAGCATGAGGTGACAAACTGGGTATGTGACTGCAGGGTGATGGCCCTTGTTCCCCTGTTGTGCTTTGTTACACCAATAGCTGCAGGCAGTGCTGGGACAGGAAACCTCTCTGAGAGACTCCTTTGCTTTCTTCTGTCACAGGGCATCCGCTTTGACCCAGAGAACCCTCAGACCTTGCGGTTAGAGTTTGCTAAAGCCAACACAAAGATGGCCAAGAGCAAGCTGATGGCCACACCAAACCCCACTAATATCCACCCTGCCCTGGGCGCACACTTCATTGCACGGGACCCCTGTGAGTATGCTGGGATGCAGCTTGATGGCCAGCCTGGGAGGTACCTGGCACTGGGAATGCTCATGGCAGGGCTTGGTGCAGCTGAGCCTACAGCCAGCATGGGAAGGGAAGCTGTGTCTTCTGGCTGATATCTGCCAGTGGGTTGGGTTGCAGGAGAACAGCAGGCATCTGCTAAGGCTTCTGTCCAACTCTGGAAGTGCTGAGGAGGTGGAGTGGTAACACTAAGGGCTTTAAATCATTTCTAGGTGCAAAGCAAGGAAGGGCAGTGCTGTGCTGTGCCGTGCCATGCAGCCTTGGCATGGTTTGGTGGTGTTCTGTCTTAAGCCTCAGAGTTTTAACTTGGAGTGGGAAACGCAGAGCCCATCCCTGAAAGCAGGCAGTTGGTCCAGCTCTGAGCTCGCTGTCCCCTTGTCTCTTTGTCCAGATGACCTGACTGGAGCGGCTCTAATCCCGGCATCCCCAGAAGCATGGGCTCCCTACCCACTGTACACCACGGAGCTCACCCCCGCCATCCCCCATGCCGCCTTCACATACCCAGCGGCTGCTGCTGCGGCCGCTGCTCTTCACGCTCAGGTGAGTCTCTCCTTTCGGCCCTTGCCGAGAGAGAGCCGCTCTCTCCTTCCCCTGGTGCTTCATCCCTCGGGTCTCTGCTCGGCTGATTCTCCCCTGGCCTCTGCACCTTGCTCCTGGGCAGAGCTCTTCCTGCTGCTCCAGGCCCTGTGCGGGCTGCAGGGCAAGTGGTGGGGCTGCTGGGTATGGAATAAATGGGAGGCACGAGTGCAGTTGGAGCTCCGCTCCCCGACCCTGCAGGCCCAGCTTGCCTCTTGGGCTGGGGGAAAGGAAGGGTTGGGGTGAACGCTCAGCTTTTGTCTGGCATTGGTCCCCATTGCCAGAGAAGCTTCTTGTGTGTCTGCAGGGAGGATGTGCAACGTGCCAGCAAGTGTAACTATGAAACATCCTCCTTGAAGCAAGGTGTTGGACCCTGTGGGTGCAGCGCAGCCATGTGCCATAGGCTATGGAGGTGCTGGTGCTGCATACTGTTGCCTGCTGTCGCAGGGGCTGTGCTCCCTGACAGCTGGAGGCATAGGGATACCTCTACTCGTCTGATTCTGGAATCATGGTACATGAAAGCATGACTTTCTTCTGAGGCCACCAACCCCTGCTGAGCATAACCACCCCTAAAATGACAGAAATACAAAAAGAAAGCTGAAGTACAGGTTAGGTCTGAATTCCATGTGAAGGTGCTTGTTTTGGAGCACTTGTGTAGGAGAACCTACCCTGCTTGATGTCACCAAGGACCCTGCCTGTTTCGTCTCTGCTCCCATAGTAGTGCTGGGGGCCGGGGCAGTGGGGCTCTGGGCTTTGTTCCCAGAGCATCAGGACCTAACTGCTTGGCTCTGCTTTTCCCTGCTTAGCCTGGGAGGAAGAAGAGCAATGTCCCATCGCCTTACCCACCTGGCTAACAGCTGAGTTGGCCCTTCAGCCTCTTCTTGCTCCTGCAAGTGTTTTGATCGTAGCTGAATGGCTTCAAGCCAAGCTTGTGTCCAGATGCGATGTGGAGGAGATGCAAGCTCCTCGCCTGCACGGACTTGTCCTCTGCTGCTTTTGTCCTGCTGGTGACCTAGCACTGGGCTGATGCTCCTGCAGGATAGGCAAGAGGCATGTGGGGCTCAGGGCAGGATCAGCCTGGTGTTCTAGGTAGGTTGACCCTTTGCTGGGTTACTTCCAGTTTGAGAGTTGTGTGATGTTCTCCAGGAGTTAGTGATGGTGCCCACAGCTACAGGAGCATCTGATTGTGCTCCTGGGCAGCCCGGGAGAGCAGATGTCTGTCCTTTGTAGGGTGGTGGAGCCAAGGGCTGTTACTGCCCCTAGTAGAAAGAGCCAGGAATGCCCTCTTCATCCTGGCTGGAGCTACTGAGGAGTGTGGAACCCTTACTGTGGTTCCTTCAAGGATGATCATCAGTGATGTACAGGGACCCAGAGCAGCAGGGTCAGACACCAGGACTTTATGGTGTGTAGGGTGGGCAGAGGAAACACTGCTCTCCCAGAATAAAGGAAGCATTCAGTCAGATTCTCTCCATCTGGGTTTTTAGTTTAAGCCCTCCAGCTGGCAAGCTACTTGTGCTGGAAGGCAGCTTAACTCTCAGAGGACTCGTAGCCTGGAAAGAGACTCTGGCTCTAGGGAGATACTGGGAGGACATGGGATGCCCTGCCCAAGCAAGTCCCTAATGGATGATGTTCCCACAAGCCCTGGGGAGCCAGTGTGTCCCTTCTGAGCTGTGGCTCTGCTGAAGAAGAGTGGCTGAGCTGGCTGAGCAGTTACAGCTGCTCCTTGCTGCATTGTGCTTGAGTTGGCAGTGATCTCACAGGGAGACATTCTGGTGCAGCATACATTACCAATAAAGTTTTATGGGGTTAAACATTACTTAAGTTGGCAGTTTGGAGCTGCCTGATCTCTAAGCTGGAGCCTTTTTCCTCGCACAGTTGAGGCAGGGTGGAGTTAAGGCAGTGTGAGGTGACTTTTGCTCTCAAACTGGGCTAAAAGCTGTAACCTTGTTTTTGGTGTGCTGAGCCCTCGTTCTCACTGGTAGGGCTTGGCGGTGGTGGACACGCGAGCTGTTCTCTAGGACAGCGGTAGCTCTTCCTCCTGGGATTCCTCTTGGCTGGAGGATGTTCATGGGGATGGCTGGAGCAGCTCCACGAGCTATCAGCGCTGCAGGGAGCACGTAGCTGGAGGCAGTAGCTGAAAGGAGAGCTTGGTGCAAAAGGTTAAAACTTGAAACACTCAGTCTCACAGCTCTGTGTTCAGGCCTGGTAGAAAGTAGGTGAGTAGGTGTCTGTCATGCTGGAGGGCTGGCAGGAGATGGCAGGAGGCTGGTCTGGCCTCGGCTCATGTGCCAGGAGCTCTCAGTGAGCCACTCGCAGAAGAGCAGGATGACTGCTGTTCCCGCACTGCTGAGCTGCTGTGCCATGGACATGGGGTCCCTCCAGGCACCAGGCTGCCATAGGTGTGACTGTGGCCTGAGCCGGCACTGCTAAAAGCCTCTACGTGTGGGGATTCCACTGACTTTAAGACTGTCCCATGTGCCTTCCCTCCCTCCCACCCTCTCTCAAATCCCTCCTTTGATGTCCCTAGTGAACTCCAGCCATGATGCCAGCGCAGGCTAGCCCTGAAGCTCAGAGCTGTCCCTGGAGATGGGACACCCTAGTGATGCCTTATTGCAGCTAGTGGAGTGGCTGTGCTACAGCTCCATTCCTAGAAGTGTTAAGCATGACGGCAGCCCCGTTTGGAAAGACTGGTAAGGTAACCATCTCTCCTCCAAGATGCACCATGGGATTTGCAAGCTTCTGCCCATCTCTGTAGCCCATATTTCCTTGCCCACCCAGTGCATGGGCCTCACGCTACCCACCCACCAGAGCCTGGGGAATGAGATACCAGGCTTTCTTTCTAACCCACATCTCCAACTTGGCAGCACATGACATGGCGCACACAGCATGGCACCATCTTACATCATCTCCTCCCAGCTGAGCCAGGCTTGGCCAGGTCCTGCTGGTGGGAGGGGAGCAGCCTGGTTGAGCTGGGGCAGGGATGACCCTGCCACTTGGTGTGACAGAAACCTGGTTTCTCCCCATCCACAACCCTTCAAGGGCGACAAGAAATACACCTTGACCTCACTCCTAGCACACAATGGGGGAGGTGAGTGACGTGATAGTGATAGCACACAACTAAATTCTACCGGGCACGTTTAGACAACAGCACTTGGCGGTCACTTTATTCCAGAATTGCATATCGGGACAGACCCTGCCCTTAGTCATGGGTCTAAACTCACCTCTTTCTCTCCAGTTACTGGAAATGGAGCAAGTTCCTGCCTGGAGCTTGTCTTCTCTTTGCAGCCTGAAACCACAGCCAGGCTGCAGCTCTTGTGAGCTGTACTGAAGGGCATCTGAGTGGGGATGGAAGGGAGCAGTGTAGGAGACCAGGAGGTTGGGAAGAGGGAATGTGGGTGAATGGTTGGTATGTTCAGCTCTAAGTGAAGGAATTGAGTCTAGGATTGCTTCTTCTTGTAGTGGGTAGTGATACTGCGGAGAGAAGTCATCAAAGATGAGGACTCAGGTCTGCCTTTGTCCTTGGAAGACTCTGGGGTGCACAGATGTGCTGAGTTGGGAAGAGGGGAAATTGGTACAAAGATGGAAACCAGGATACAGTTTGTCTTGAGCCCTTTAGACCCAATGAAATGTTTCATCTAGCATCTGTGTGATTGAGTTGGGCTGCATTGTGCCTCTGCTGTGAAACCATGTGTTCTGGAGCATCTCTAGGCCAGGCTTTGGGTGTGCAGTAGGAGACAGTGGGGCTCCTATCATGCTATCAGTGCAGCTCTGTAAAGAGATGCTTCCAAGATGCCTCTGCACCCCTGAGGGCTGGACTTTCTTTGGGAATTGGGTAGAGGAGTGGACGAAGCTGGTGGTAGTCACTATATAGTTCATGTAGGAGACCAGGCTGAGTAGCCAGGACCTAGAAGGCTGTGGCTGATGCTCCCAAAGCAGGGAGCAGATCATGGAATGGAAGCTTCCAGCTGCCCATCTTGGCGGGTTGGCTGCCCATGGTGCCCCCACAGTTTCCAGGCTGTTGCCAGCAGCAGAAACATGGTTTGGAGGGGCATCCTTTGGTGGGGATGGTGAGAGCAGGATTCTGAATCTGGGATCAGCCCAAGGGAGTGGAAAGAGCAATCAAGCTCTGCTTCATGGCAAAGGCCAGCAGGACTCAAAGGCTTCCCAACACCAAGCTGAGGCAGAACCCATCGATGGAAGGGGAGGTCAGTGCTCTGCCTAATTCTCCAACCTTTCCTTCTGGTGAGCTGCCTGAGCTTGCTTGAGACAGGCTGGATGTCTCTGAGCTGTGGAGTGGCTGGACATGAGGCTGGTGCCTATAGCTGTGACTGCTGCTGGCCCTAAATAACTGGGAGTGCAGGGTGGGCTCAAATGCTGTGTTCCTCAAGAACCTGCCTCCTGTTGGGATGCTGCTGTTTGCTGGGGTGCCACTAACGTGGTAGTCTTAGAGCAGTGGACACCCCAATGACTTGTAGGACCATGAGGATCCTGCCTCTGCAGCACTGAGTTTTGGCACAGCCTTGGGATCCCATCTGCAAGATCTCCTATACTTCACGTTGTGGTGGCTGATAGACTTCCCTGGGATGGGAGGCTGAAAACAGCAGATTTATGTGTATTGTTGAAACTTGTTGCCTGTTCACTGGGGCTGTCACATAGGACTCATCAGGATTATTTTTTCAGGGCGTATGTCCTTAGAAGTGTGAAGCATTCTCCAAGACTTCCATGGCTGTGGTGTTTGCCTAAGCTCCAGTGGCTTAGTGCTGGCACAGGCTGACCAAAGCAGGCTCTCTCCAAGTGAGCTGTTTCTTGTTAGCAGAAAAAAATCAGATGTGAGATGCTCTCTGCTCCTTGGGGAGCACCCATTCTCCCAGCATCACTGGATGAGTGACCTGGACCAAGATGCCATCAACAGTGACTTCTCAACCTGCAAGCTGAAGTCTGTGAGCTGCCTCGAAGCTGAGTGGTTCAAGGGTCTGGATGCTTCCCGAAGTCCTCCTTCTGAGCAATGGGAGTGGTTCCTATCTTTTTCTGCATGCTTACAGCATAGGATGTGCTGCTTTCTAGCTGGCTAGGGAGTGCTCGCTTCAACTCCACTGAGATTTCCTTGGTGCTGGCTGAGCTACTTAGGTCTTGCATGTTATGCAAGGGTTTGCCTGTTTGCCTCCTCAGCTCAGGGCCCTGGAAGCAGGAGGTGAGTGAGATGCCTGCTGCTGGGACTGGGAACATGTATCTAGAGAGTGCTACTGGGCGATGGTAGTGCTTGTGGTGTGCCTTCCTGTCTGACCTTCCCTGCTGTGGGTCATGCTGCCATCTGCTGTGTTTCCAGCTTTGGAACGTGCTGCTGGAGTCTTACTGGCTCCCAGAAACGCAAGGAAAAGCTGATTTGTCCTGTCCTGTGTAGGGAGGGTTTTTCTGACAGCAGGGAGGTGGCAGGACTTCCATACAGAAGGCAAGCAAGAGAAATGCAAGTTGACATCAGACTCCTTTCCAGCTGTGAGCTAATACAGCTCCAGAAGCAATGGCGTGTCTTCCAGTAAAAGCCTCTCTTGCTCTGCTTTCCCATCCCAATTTTGGATAGCCCCATCCACTCTTTCTCAGCTCCCATCCTTGATGGTTGTATTGGCAGGGCCTGCTGCCTTGTGGCCCACTAGAGACAGCCCTGCAGATCCTCCTGCCTGGCTGCATTCCTTCCAGGCAGCTCCAAGAGCAATCTGCTCCCAGTGCCTGGGAAAAGCAAGGCATTTTGAGGGATGTTAAGATAATAATAGAAACTGGCATTGTCAAGGCTCTGTTTTCTTAAAGAGCATGTCGTCTTGTCTAGATTCTTCAGAAGGAAGATGGGATTTCTGTTGGCAAACAAAGGTGCTAGAAGCTTTGGAGTGCACATCTGGGGCAGGAGGGGCTCCTGTGAGAAGCAGAGAAGAGCCTGCAGGTTTGGGGACACGGCTGGAGGCTGAGCTGGGTGCACGTGCCCCGCTGCCTTGCCTGCTCACGCCAAGGGCCGGGTGCGTGGGATGGCGGCCGCTGCTGGGTTAAGTGCGTGGCCTTGTGAAGGAAGGGGGAGTTTCCTGTTGCTTCAGGGCAGGAGGAAACTGCTTCCAGCTGTCGAGGGGAGGGGTGCTGGATGGGGAGATGTGGCTGTGCTGAGCAAGCACCTCCCAGCTGTAGGGTTTGGATAGCTGGGATCCAGCAGCTCTGCATAGCTGATGGAACTGGCAGGGCTCTCCCTGTGGGAAGCATCACAAGAAGGATCTCTGCTCTCCAGTTCTGCCTTGGGGCTGTTCAGTTTCTGGCTTCCCAGGTCTTGTGCTGGTGGAAGGAGGATGCGGCTGTCACAGGCAGCTGTGTTTTCTGGGAGGTGTGACCTTGGTGTCCCTTCCTGGCAGGAGGCTGTTGTCTCAAGGTCCTGGCACTTGCTGTCTGTGTTTTCATTATGAAGCCTCTGGCCTTTCTATCAGATGGCAGACCTCTCCTTCTTCCAGGGGCGAAGGAAGTAGGGTTAGAACAGGGATGTGTCTAGCTTGGAGTACGGTGCTGAGGCCAGTGATGGCTCTCAGTAAATGAGTTTTCAGCTCTGTCTCCTCTGAAGACCTGTGGATGTCCTGCGGAGGTCTCATGCACGAGTACGGGACTGCTGGATGACTTTGCAGCAGGACTGCTGCTGTATGTATGATCCAGTGTACTACAAAGCAGTGTGCAAGGTGCTTAGAGAACAGCCATCCAATTGTTCCCTAGCACTGCCAGCTGCTGTCTCAACCCAGCGTGGCCTTCCTGGTGGCTTAAATTTGAAGGGACCAGAGAGTTCCAGCACTCTTCCATCACTGCTGTGGGCCCACAGCCTTCTCTTCCCCAGGCTGAACACCCCCAGCTCCTCAGCCCGTCTCCATAGCAGAGGTGCTGCAGCCCTCGCAGCATCTCCGTGCCCTCCTCTGCCCCGCTCCAGCAGCTCCGCACCCTTCCTGTGCTGGGGGCCCCAGGCCTGGACGCGGCACCGCAGGTGGGGCCTCACGAGGGCAGAGCAGAGGGGACAGTCCCCTCCCTGCCCGCCGCCACCCCTCTGTTGCTGCAGCCCAGGATGCCGTTGGCTTTCCGGGCCCCAGATGGACGCTGCTGCCTCGCGCGTGGCTTCTCATCCACCAGAGCCACCAAGTGCTTCTCCGCAGCGCTGCTCAGTGAGATCTTCCCACGCCTGTGCTCATAGCTGGGATTGCCCCGCCCCAAGTGCAGCACCCTCCCTTGGCCTTGTTGAACCTCCTTGGGTTCACGTGGTCCCACTCTGTGAGCCCGCCCAGGTCCCTCTGGATGGCATCCCTTCCTTCTGTCGTATCCACCGCAGCACTCAGCTCAGTGCCATCAGCAAACTGATGAGGGTGCACTCAGTGCCATCATCTGTGTCACTGATGAAGATGTGAACAGCACCAGTTCTGAGACAGACCCTTGGGGGACACCACTCATCGCTAACTGGCTGCAACCATCCAACTTATTCCTTATCCACTGAATAGACCAGCCGTCAAATCCATTTCTCTCCAACTTAGAAATAAGGGTGTGGGGCAGATCATGCCTAATGCCATGCACGAGTCCAGATAGATGACATCCATTGCCTTTCCCTTGTCTACCAATGATGTCTTGCCATTACAGAAGGCCACCATCTGGGTCAGGTTTTGACCTTAGTGGAGCCATGCTGGCTGTGTGGGATCACCTATTCTGCTTGCATATGCCTTAACATTTCTTCCAGAAGGATTTGTTCCTTGACCTTCCCTGGCACAGAGGTGAAGCTCACTGGCACGTAGTTCCCTGGATCTTCCTTCCCTCCTTCCCTTCTTATAACTGGAGTGATTCCCTTTTTCACTGGGGACCTCACCTGACAGCAGCAACTTCTCAAATATGATGGAGAGCAACCTAGCATGTCTACTGCCTGCTTGCAGCCTGTGGCAAGGCCAGATGTTGATCATTGATGACATGACAGTAGTAGATAGCCACCTCCAAGTTGAATGAACCATGAAGCCTCTACTACCAAAGCATTCATTTATTCATTTTAGCAGCTGTGGCTCTTTCTTCGCTCCAAATGGGGCTTGCATTCAAGAAAACCTTGCCTGTTGTCCCTGTATAGCACTTGCTTTGGTTACTGTTCCTACATCTGCTTGTTGGTTCCTTCCTCGTCACAGAGCAGCAATGGGTAGTAGAGGTGCTTGGGGAAGCCTCCAGTTCCTGCTGGCTCATAGCTCTGCCGCTTGTCTCCATGGCATGGTTTGCCCAGAACCTCTTCTGATGGTTGTGTTAGTTTTTTAAAAAGCTCTTTGGGTCTTTTCTGTGTTGAAAGAGGTAGACTTTACTTGAATCAAATGGAAGAGTTCTGGTTTAAGTGTGTTGGCTGCTTCTTTGTTGGCTGAGGCAGACTGGTCACCATCTAGTAGTGATGGCTGCCTGGTGTGAGCCTCCTCTGCCCTGTCTGAGCCTGAATGGAGGAAAAGCTGTAAATATGGGATGTTTGGGAGAGTGTGACTGGGGGATCAGTCCTTCTTTCTGCACACCTCCAAAGTGACGAGCTTCACACACAGCCTCGATGGTGTTGCTCAATGTATTGTAGTGAGCTGGGTTTGAATTTTGATGCTGTCTTCTGGTTATGGAACATACTTGGGATGTTGAGACAAGCCCTGGGATAGGGAGCTAGCTCCCTTCAGGTGTGTGGGATGCTTCTGCCCTTAAGGGAGGACATGTCCTGGTGCCTGGTAATCCTCAATCTGTACGTGCACCAGCCACCAGCGCAGGGCTGGATGGTGCCGGCACTTAAGGCACTACTTTGGGGTACATCCTGGTGCCTCCTTTCCAGTACTGGAGCCATTTCTGCTCACAGGTGGCCTGAAGGAGCTGGGCTCTGGTTGAAATAATCCTGGATCATGGACCTCTGGCGTGGCTTTCTTTTTTTCCAGATGCGCTGGTATCCTCCTTCTGAAGCTACCCAGCAAGGATGGAAGTCTCGTCAGTTTTGTTAGTTTGTTAGTAAGTAATTAATTACTCTTGGAGCCTTGTCTTGTCTGTCCTTGGGCTCCCTGAGCTCCTGCGGGGGGGAAGGATGGGAGCTGCTACCCACCCCATACACATCATGTAGGATGAGGTTGGCTTTGCTTGATGGGCAGTGGGATCAGATCCACGTTGGTGGGCACAGGGAGAGCGGGGTGGGCCTCAGATCCTACCAGCCCTGCTCACTGTCCTCTTTTCCACAGCATCTCTCCTGGGCTCCTGTTCCTCCTCCCTGCCTGTCCATGGAGGGACGTGCCAGGGATGATGGCTCCCACCTCTTGCTTTGGTTTGCGGCCAGTGGACAAAGCGCCCGGCCCCGGCGCATCCCCCTCCGGACTGCGAAGCCGCCGCATGCCACCTCCATCCCTCCGTCCCTCCATCCATCTGTCCATGCTGAGCTTCACCATCCGGCTGCGCCGACACCCGGCGAGGGCTCGGTCCCGAGCTCGGCTGAAGGAAACGAAAGGCAAATCGGGTTTTGCATGTTTTCTGGCATGAATTAAAACACTTAACTTGTGTATGTGTGAGTGTAAGTTTGTTTGTTCTAGCGTTTGTGTAACCGTTAGCAACAGGTCCTACGGACTGATCCATCGAGGTTTTCATCTTGCGTCGGTGAAGACTTGGCTCTGAGAAATACGAACTGTCCTTGCCTCACCCCTTCCCCACCTCCGCCCTCCCCCTTCCCAGTACGACCAGAAGAATTTGAAAAATGTTTTTTCTTTTTTTTTCCTTTTTTTTTTTCCTCCCCTTTCCTCCAAGTATGATGCACTGGGTTTCTGTTCTCATCCATCCTCCGGTTTTAAAATCAGGGTTATTATATTATTTTTTTTTTTTTCAGACTTCTATATATAGAAAGGCTGTAAGCTATCTAACCTCTTTTATTTTCCTTCCCCTCTTTTTCCACATCCTTCTGATTGGAGAGCATCCAGTCCTGCCAAATAATCAGCCGTCCTTATGGGAATACCGAACAAAAAAAAAGTACGAGTATTTTTGTACCATGTGTAATAAGGAAATATTTATGCATCATAAAGAATTTCTTGTGTGTTTGTGTGCAATTAATAATTATTATTATTATTATTAAAAGAGAAATTGTAATCCTGTAAGATAAGTTAATGTTTAGTTAAAAGCTTGAAAAGAGAAGGGTTGTCTTCTGTACTAATGATTCAGTTAGGCATCGTAAATGAGAAATTGTGCAATTTTTGTTTTAGCATCTTATTGCTTGGTATTGAAGTGCTTTAAGTATTATATGACCATGGCTGTCTCGCTTGTATTAAAAGATTTGAGAATAAGTTGCTCTATACTTGCTGATCCTATGAGAATGTGAAACTGGATAATATATGAAATGCAACAAAAGAAAAAAATATATATACCCAGAGGCTGCTGTGACTCTGCTGCTGTGTGCTGTGTTCTTGTGGGGCTGGGGGTGGCATGGGGCACCCCCCTGAGGAGGACGTGGGGCTCTTTGCCAGGAAGGCTCTCTGCTTTTGGGTGTTTTTCTTCCCTCCCCCCCCCTCCCGTGGGCCTGGGGTGGCCTCACATCCGTGCCAGCACTGCTCCTTGTGCAGCAGAGATGTCCATAGAAGGCAAAACGTGCTGGAGCTGCAGTGTGGCTCAGCTCCTTCATAGCTGCGTGAGGGCAAGCAGCTGCTATGCCCTCATCTCTGCCTTCCCCATCCACCCCAGCGCTGGGCCCTTGGGTGCTGTGTGTCCCATGGGGGTGGTGGTCTGGGCACAGCCAAGGGTGGGGAGTCACCCCACATTCCCTATGGTATGGGATGAGAGCTGGCATAGGGTGCAGTGGTGGGGCTGCGGGTCCCCTCTTGCTTCCTGCCTGCTGTTCACTGAAGCAGAAACACCTCTGAGAGCATCCCCAGTGATGGGAGCGTGTGAGGTTTTAAATTATGGAGGAGACTTTTTTTGTTGTTTAAAAAAAAAAAACAAAAAAAAAAACAAAAAAGAGGCCTTTAGCACATGCATTAACATGGCCAGGCCATGAATAATTGATGCTCGGCTCTATTAAGCTTTTACACCGGGAGCGGGCGCAGTGGAGCTGAAGTAGGTCATGTCTGTGCTCAGGGTCCCTGCTGTTCCCCCGTCCCAGTGCCAATGTGGGCAGCTGTAGTGTAAGGGGTGCAGGGCCACGGTCCTGCTTTGACCCTGACCACCTCCCAGGGCTGATCATCACCATGCAAAGGGTCTCCTGGGGGCAGGGAATGGCTGTGGGTGAGGTACCTATGTATCCATATGTCTATATTAAACATATATCTATCCAGTCATCCATATCTACCAATAGATTTTGTGTCTCTGTTTGTATATATGTATATCTCTCCTTGTAGGTGTCTGTAGATATACCTATTTCTAGAGGTACGTTTGTAACTATATAGATAACTATGCACGTGTCTATATGTATTTATAGATGTTTGTTGATCCGTTGATTGATATGGGTCCCGGCCCCTGTTTGGACAGGTTGGGCACACAGCAAACAAAGGAAGCCAGCAGGAAACCCAGATGTAAAACTCAGTCTCTGCTTGAAATGGGAGCTAAAGGCCAGGAGACCAAGTGCTTAATGCCTGTCTTTCCCCAGGACCAGCTGGAGCACGGAGCGCAGAGATCAGGGCATCCCGTGGAGGCGGGCTCTTTTCGTCCCACCAGGACCATTGCAGGATCTGAGACCTTCATCCTATTCTTGCTTATGAAAGCAATGCAGACAGCTTCTGCAGATGGTTAAAATGGCTCCTGCAAAGCCCAGCAGCTTCCATCTGCTGGTCTGCGGTGGCAGCGCAGGTAGAAGGGCCTCTGCTATGGCCCTCCCTCCCCAGAGCATCCCTTCTCTCTTGGGCTGAAGTCTTCCATGGTTGAAGACATGAACTCAGGCTGGAGGACAATTGTTGTGCATCCCTGAGGAGAGGACGGGAGGCTCCAACTTGAGCTCTGTGTTGCTTTTCCCAGTCCTACTGGTGACCTCCTTTCCTTTGCAGAAAGGCCCTACCAGGTGGCTGCCTGCAAAGCCAAACTCCATGGGAATTTATACTGAACAGACCTCAGCAAATCCCTCTGATTTGCTATCACTCCCAGCTTCTGAAATGATTTCCCAACTCCACTTTTAGGTACTTGGAAGCAGCAACCCAATATTCCAAAGAGGGAGCACAGAAAGACACCGGTGACATATAAAAGACACAGGTGTGATCCAAGTGTGTAGGGACAATTGCACCCTGCACAACAGGTGAAAGTTATTATATGGGGGAACTACCTCAGGTCAGAGCCTCAGGAAATAGAGGCTGCTCTGAACGAGGAAGGCTCGTTGCAGTGTGCTTTGAGACGGGCTGCACAGTACAGTGGGAAAGCCAGGAGGTGGCATCCAAGACCTGAGCGCACAGATCCAGAATGGTTTCCCAAGCAGCAGCTTAGGAGGAGGTTACAGCTGGGGATAGCAGATGAAACACATCTGGATTTTGCTCTGCATTTTTCCCTTCACATTGGGATGGGCAAAGTGTAGGCACTTCAGACAAAGTCATTCTGTGTTAAATTACTAGAGATACCATTTTTTCATCAGCTACAGCATGCTCACAGAAAGACCCCACTGAATCCCAATGGGCTTGCTGAGAAGGTCTGGGCTTCCAGCAAGAGAGGATGAGGAGTGTGATGCTAACCATCCTAACATGATGCGGGTGAGGAAGCCACCAGCCTACAACAGTGTTGGGATGAGGCAGCAGATGGCACTAGGAGACCAGCTCAGGAAGATCTGAGCGAGTCAGGATGCCTGGAGGGAAATGAAGCTATCTCTGAACAGTAGAATCATAGAAATCATTAAGTTTGGAAAAGACCTCTAAGATCATCTAGTCCAACCATCCACCCACCACCAATACTGCCCACTAACCAAGTCCCTCGGTGCCACATATAGACATTTCTTGAACACTTGCAGGGACGGTGACTCCAACACCTCCTTGGGCAGCCTGTGCAAATATCAGCCCAGTACAGACCCTAGAGCCACTGGGCAGGAGACCCACTATTTCCTACGTTCTCTGGACACAGCAGACTGACACTAAAGCTTTATTAGGTGGGCTTCATGCCACCATGACAGACACGCTCCTTATAGCTCCCCAGAGTGAGTAGAAACCCACTGGGAACCAAATCTCCCTGCCACTTGCCCAAGAAAGAGAAGAGAAAGTGGAAGGGAATGAGTAAGCTTAGAGGGTTTGGGGTAGAAACATCTTGCGAATGGCCGGGGAGAGGTCACTCAGCCTCCACACAGCATTGTTGGTAGGTGCTGGCTGATTCACCTTGCCCTGGGAACGGGTTCTGGTGCTGCAGTTCTAAGCGTCATTATTGGCCAAAATCAACAAGCAGCACTGCTTCCACGTGCTTGGCTCAACAGGGCATCTAATGATTTGACAGACAGCCTGATAAGCACATCACTGACTTCACCTACAAAGTTATTCCTCAAGAAATAATGCATTTGTCACCCTCACCACCACCGCCCTGCACCCCATAGCTGAGTCTTTATGGGGATGTTAATGAGCAAGAGTATCTCCAATCCCAAGAGCTCATTTCTGCAAGGAAAACATTCCCAAGTAAATTACTGACCACAGGCCATGACTATCCTATTTCTGAATCAATCCTTGCGTTTGTGTCCCATGCACAACAAAATGCAGACAATGACACTGAGCTGCTGGATGGGGGGCAAAATAGTAGCGTGGGATTTCTAACCTTGAAGACTTTCAGTGCATGGCTGGAGAAGCTCTTGGGCACCCTACCTTAACTTGGAGCAGGAGGGTGGATTGAGCCTTTCAGCCCTCAGACTTTCTCTGATTCTTGCAGTTTATGTGGATGTTGAATAGAAGAAGGGATATGTCTGGTTAAGAAGTTGGCCTGGCCACATTCAATAGGAAGTCATTTATCACTTAATGCAAATAGATACACTTCTTTTTAACAGATCTTATTTCTTAGTGTTTGCTTCTCATCACGTGTACCCTTAAGAAAGCACTGTGCAAATGAAAAATGGAAGCTAGCAGCTTTTCAAACTGTTTGTGTTCTTAAAAAAGATCATTACACATGCACACACCAACCCAAAGCCAGTAAGTACCTTGGGTGTCCAAGGAAAATATTCTGTGGTTAAGAGAAAGGTGATCTCCTGCAGATATTTGTTTGCATATTGGATCAGAGTAAAGCTGCAATGCATGTGAAGATCCTGATGTCATCCCAGTAGAATCTTTTTGCATGGACAATAATGTATGTTGTTTCTGGTCCCTATTAAAATGTGTATTAACTCTCTGCAGGGGAAAAACGATGTCAGCTGTTTTAAATCATTTTGATAATATTCTTTTAGGAAATTGTTAATATAGAGTTTATATCAGCACCGACGCTTTTGTGACCAAGACTGCTGGGAGCAAAGCCTGGGCTAAAGAACAAATCAGCGCTGTTGTGCAGGAAAACAGTAGAGAAATGCTACATGGGCAATCTGTTGCTAAATAAGTTCATTAAACTAGTCTTCTAAAAAGACGAATATAGAAAAGTAAAAGCAAAAGCACAGAATGCATTTTCTTCATTACGTGCTGAAATCAAATTTCTCCTAATAATTGCACCAAGATCTCAAGCAGAGAGAAGAAGCTGAACTCGTTGCACCGGACCCAGGTCACACAACACACAGAAGTGGCTACTACAGATATCTTTCAGTGGAAAACCCTATGAAACTAAAGGACCGGGTTTCCTTTGCCCCAGAGGAGCACTCTGAGTGTTGCAGGTGACTCAGCATGTTTCTGTGTAGCGTTGCCCGGCAGGTGGCCCAAAACAACCTTTCATTTTCAGTCCAACAA
The DNA here is from genome assembly GCF_987193195.1 of Phasianus colchicus. Lineage (NCBI taxonomy): Eukaryota > Metazoa > Chordata > Aves > Galliformes > Phasianidae > Phasianus > Phasianus colchicus. The sequence continues at coordinate 1,388,434 of NC_143447.1, read as the reverse complement.
AAACAAGAGGCAACTCAGTCCAGCTTGAAGTAACACAAAGAAAATAAACCGCAAAAAGCCACAAAATCTCTGCTCCTGTCTTGGAGAGAAGCATCTTCTCCACCCATGGAGCCACACCGTGCCTTTCCCTTTGAGTCATATTTGCCCGCAGCAAGACTTGAATCCTCCTGTCTTCCTCAGCTGAAGTCTTTTGTATTATTCCAGCAGTGGGGAGGGCCATAGGCTGATTCATGGCTCTGCGATCTCATTTTCTTCCAACACAGGAGCTCATTTGCATTCTGAGATCCTTCCTGGCCTTGCCCCTTGCTCCTCCAGAAGCGCACAGTTCCCCTTCCCCATCAGCTGCTTCCCAGCTAAGAAGCACAACCCTGGATATGTCTGTGTCAGTCTGTTTAGGCAAGAAGCATCAGTGTATGAAGTCTTGAACAGAAAACAAAGCTTGTCCCGTGGCATTCCAGGTCCTATTTTTTTTGTGAAATCCTTTTTTATTGCCCTGTTGCAATCTTCTTCCATCCCTCAGCTGGTGAACGGTACGTGGGGATCCAAATCTTCAAGTGGGGGTTTAGGGAGTGGAATCCTTCCCAGGGTTAGAGAAATGCAAGATCGAGACCTTCTGATGAGGCTGAATGTGTACAAGTCTACGAAGCTGGACAATGTGAAGGAACTGATGTGGTCGTCAGGCCGCTCTCCATCATATCTGAAAAGTCATGGCTGTCAGGAGAAGCCCCTGGTGACTGGAAAAAGGGAGATATTACTCCCATGTATAAGAAAGAGAGGAAGAAAGATTTAGGGAACTATAGATCAGTGACACTCACCTCTGTGCCCGGGAAGATCACGGAACAGGTCCTCCTGGAAGACATGTTAAGGCACATGTGAGAAGAACAGGTGATTCAAATCAGCCAGCACAGCTGCACCAAGGGAACATTGTGCCTTACCCTATCGGTGTCCTTCTGTGATGGAGTGATGGCATCAGTGGAGAAAGGGAGGGCAACTGATGTGGTCTACCTGGACTTGTGCAAATCCACATCCACACACCACAACCTCATCTATAAATTGGAAAGATATGAACTATTCGGTGGGTAAGGAATTGGCTGGATGATCGCAGCCAGAATGCTGGGGTCAATGGCTCAACGTCCAGCTGGAGGCGGTGCCGAGCAGTGTCCCCAGGGGTCCATCTCAGGACCGGCGCTCTTCAGCATCTTCATCAGTGACACAGATGTTGGGATTGAGTGCACCCAAAGCAATTTGCTGACGGCACCAACCTGAGCGGTGCAGTTGACACAACACCAGGAAGGGACACCATCTAGAGGGACTGGACAGGTTTGAAAAGTGGTCACACATAAACCTAATAATTAGGTTCAACAAGGCCATGTTGGGCTACACTTGGGTCATGGGTCCCCAGCACAAGAAAGATGTGGAACTGTTGGATTGTGTTCAGAGAAGTGCCACCAAGATGATCAGAGAGGTGGAGCATCACTCCTATGAAGAAAGGCTGAGAGGATTGGGGGCGTTCAGCCTGGAGAAGAGAAGGCTCCAGGAAGACCTCATTGCGGCCTTCCCATACTTAAAAGCAGCTTATAATTAGAAGGGGAACAGACTTTTTACACATTCTGATAGTGATAAGGGGGAATGGTTGTAAACTAAAAGAGGGGAGATTTAGATTTGATGTTAGGAGGAAATTTTTCACTTGGAGAGTGGAGAGGCACTGGAACAGGTTGCTCAGAGCTGTGGATGCCCCATCCCTGAAGATATTCAAGGCCAGGTTGGCTGGGGCCCTGGGCAGCTTGATCTGGTGCCTGATTTAGTGGGTGGCAGAGCAGCTGGAACTAGATGACCTATAAGGTTCCTTTCAACCCAAGCCATTCTATGATTCTGTGAAATCCAAGTGGATTCCTGGCAGGGAAATTAGAAAACATTTTTCTACACTAGAAAAAAATAAATATATCTCAAGTTACAATTCCTTCAGAGGCTCACTGCAGGTTTTTAAAGCCAGTTGCCAACAGCACTGTGCAGCAGGAGCCACTGGCAGTGTCATGAAGAATCCAAAGCAGGATAGCTGAATCTAGACATGTGCTCATTTTGGCTGAGATTTTAATCCTACTGTACTCAAGTCAAAAACTACATTTTCTCTGTCACCGATATTCATCCCAAAGAACATGAAAGTGCACTTTTAATCAGTACTATAAAAAAAACAGACAACATAATGTCAGAATGTCAGAAAAAATACATTTCCCTCCAGATTATGGTCAGAGTTTGCTTCCCCTCCTGTATGGCTAATGTTGTGAGAGTGCAGAAATGAGCAGGTCTAGCAAAGGAGTTGCATGGCCATGTCAAAATGGGTTGGCAATGCAAACTGTTAGTGATGATTGGCTTTTGAACGGCTGTGCCCATCAGTATGCTTGTGAGAAAGAGGTAATGATTGCTAGTTTGCTAGTTACAGTTGTGGTGGTGATAAGCAGAGGTGGACTCTGTCACGATGGCCCACAGCCTTGCAAAAAGACGTGCCCAGCATTTAATTAGGAAACAGCAGCAACTTCCAACTCAGTCACTGCTTTAGAAGACAAGGAAATACAAGAGTGAGCCAATTCTGAAATCTTCCAATGTGCAAGCTATTTTGGAAGGATGAAGGGAATGAACAGCTCATATGTGGCATCCTAAAGCCCAACCAGTTACAAACAGCCTGCAAGTTAGGGCCAGATCTTCCTGGCCTCTTTCCATCGTTGCATCCAGGGATGTAAAAGTTGGCCATCTGCCAAGGGTTAAAAGAGCAGACTCCATCCTGTGTCATCAATCCATCACACAAGTTCTTTGCTGGGTTTCCTGAGCATCACCCTATTTCTTTCTAGGCCCTGGGCTTCTACTTCTTGCCAAGACATGCCGAAATTCTGAGTCAACTAAACAACTCAGGTGGATTTCAGATTTCCCAGCATCCCATGGGTATGCCTATGGGTATAACCTAGAAGAGATCACTGTCCAGCTAAAGGGAATCAAAGTAGCAAGGCTGGAACTGAAAAAGGACATGACGTGAAAAATGAGAACAAGCAAATCACACAGTGCTGTGTTGTCTGGGGAAAGCCTTGCAGATGTATGCTGTTGGATTGACCAGGGCAAGATAGGGAGTAGGATGCATCACCCTCCTCGTGTAGGAGTTCAGTTATGGAGCAGCAGAGGAGTCATAACCTATGGGTGTCTTATGCCACTGGGAGGAATTTGGTAGCCCACACACTGCAAAAAGCTGAGCATTCATCAGTTAGACTCATTTGCTTTTAGATGTGCGCAGAAGGACTACCTTGTATTCCAGCTTGTAGTCCCATATCCTCTCTGGCTTTCTGCACTGGAGACCTTTAAAATCCAAGCATGCTAGGCTTTTCTTCCCAGCTCAACTCAAGCTGGTTTTCTTATGCCCAGCCTCCTCCTCCAGAAGCTGCTTTTCCATTGCGCTCCTGAAGGAATGCCATTTGTACATGGATCATGAGCTTGTTCTTCCAGCCACACACAGCTTTTAGCTCTTTCAGCTGGGTTCTTTCAGCCCAAAAATGATGCTCCAGATCATGCCAGATTCTCATGGTATCAAGGTGAGTACGCAAGTCCTACATATCTTTCATGAAAGTAATGTGTAGCCTCTGACTGGATCATAGGTTACCACCATTGCAGCCCACCCTAATGGTTACTGTAGCATTTGGTTAATCTTTTTCCTCTCTGGGACAGAATCACAGAATCACAGAATTGCCAGGGTTGGAAGGGACCTCAAGGATCAGAGAAGGAGCAGAGAAGGACACAAATGTCTTTCTTCTGAAATTAACACCTGAAATTAACAGGCTGTAAAAACCTGCCTGGAATACTTCTTCGCTGCTGGGCTCTCCATGTTTCCTGGAACACCACTGAAAAGGGAGCTGTCATGCTGCCTGGATGTGGGAAAGGATGAAGAGGTAGAAGTGCCAGAACTCACAGGTTGAGTTAAAGACAGTTTACCAGGTAAATCAAAGCCATGTTATGCAAGCAAAGGAATTCATATGCCACTTCCCATTGGTTGGCAGGTGTTCAGATCCAACGCTGGGCAGCATCCAGCTCCCTGCTCCTGGGGATGTTTATTGCACAGGCCACTTAGATTCACCTCATCTGCTCATACTGCTGAGCTTATTTCTTTCCTCATCATCATTTTGCTGGACATTTACCCAAGTATTCTGAATTTGTTTTGTTGATACCTCAACCTATTTTGCCCAGATGGCCAAAATATGGGTGTTCCACTGGGGCCAATACTTACTGTCCTGCTCACACTGGTCTCAGAACATGGGACCCCGAGACAGATTAGAAAGAAGAGCTTCACCTCTTGAGAAGAGGAAGTTATTCAGTCTCCTGTGAGATCCAGAATTCGTTTCTAGCCCTGGGTGGTTGAACTTATTGCACATAGGTCACTTTGTTTAAGAAGATTTAATGTCAACACATTAAAAAAAACTTTCCAGACAAATCTTGAGAAGCAGGGCAATGAACTGGTATCTAGCTTCCTTGATGCGCTTGGTATTTTTATTTCCCTCTGTTTCCTCACCTATGTGGTTTGCAACTAATTCCACAGCACTTTGTTATACGAGATATGTTTAAATATGTGATTTTTTTTTTTTTAAATATAATTTCTTTGTAATGGTATCAGACTTCACCATGAATGGTGAAGGCATAGATTAGATGTGACTACAAACCAAAGCAAACAATTGCCTCCAGCCCGGGGCCACTGGTGCTAAGAAAGGCCAGGTCCTTGCAGGAGACACTGTGATGAATGACCCAAAATGAGGAAGATACGACATGCAAAATCTGCTCCCACACACAGCCTACCTTGGGGTACTGATCCCTGACGACAAATAGCTTGACTTTTTGTGTAGCCTGGATCCCCAGTGGAGAATGTTCTAACTTCCTTATGTGTCATCCAAGCTCCATTGCTGCTTCTTACCACACACTTATTATCTTCAGCACAGCATGGCCAAGGGTTTCCTCCTTGCCTTCAAAGCCTCCTTGTAGTTATTCCTTCTCTGAGTACCACTCTGCATCTCTCATCAAGACATGTTTCTTTGGTTGCCTCATGTCCCATACCTCCCCTCCGCTTGCTTGGAGCTTTCTGCTCCACCAACCAGCCCTCCAGAAATGAAAGCACTCACCCTAAAACCAGCCTCGTTTCTCCTGCATGGATCATATCCAGCTGCCTATGAAGACTTAATGATGATTTCAGAAAGGTTTGTGCCATGATGGGAAAAGCTCTGAAAAGCATATAGGCAGCATCTGTATCCTTCCACCATCAAAAGTCCCTTCTTAGGCAAAAAAGATGATTATGCAAACAGCCCAAAACTTAGTTGACTGTACTGCCAAGCCTGTGCCAAGCTGTTTCTCTATAGGTATCTCCAAGTACCACATGGTGAGTCTCAAACCATTTGGGTGTCAATGGTATAAGAAAAGAAGTAGAAGATACTGAGGAAAGGTGCACAGTAATCATGCTTATAGAGACACGTAGCTTCAGGGTGGTACACAAAGAAAGAGATGCCACAAGAGAAGGGAAGGAATGTCGTTGACTGCTTGGTTTTGGCTGTGCTCATGGAAGCAGGACTTTGAGTAAATCCTTCCAGAGGACATCGGACAGATTGATCAACTGCAAAGTCCAGCAGAGAGTCGCTAACACGGTAAGGCTGGAGAACATGGCATATGAAGAAATGCGGAAGCAGCTGGGCTTGTTTCACCTGGAAAAGAGAAGGTTTCTGGGGAATGTTATTGCTGCCTTCAGTTACGTAGAGGCTGAATATAGAGAACATAGAACCAGACTCTTCTCATCTCAGAGGTGCCCATAGAAAACACAACAAGTGATTGTTTGCTCAAATTGCACCAGAGACACACCAGTTGGATTTAAGGAATGAAGTCTCCATGCACACTGCAGCCATGGGACAGGCACAAAGATATGTTAAGGGATCGTCAGCCACAAGGACATCACCAACAAGACTGGATAAGGCTTTGATCAACCTGATTAGGTTAACTCCACATTTAACCCTGACTTAGACAGGAGATAGAAGAACCACAGTTGGCCCCTCTAGTTTACATCTGTCAATCTGTCATTGTATGATGCTAACATTTGATGCTGGCACTTCTTTGCCCCACTTACTTCATCTTAATTCAGTGAACAAGGCTCAGAAAGTTATTACTCTGATGCATTGCAGAGGAGGATCAGGGCAGAGGCCACTCAGTTCATAGAGCACGAACAACTTGACTGCTCAACTTTGCAGGGTTAATATCAGAATTGAATTCATGCAGGAATTTCAGTAGGGGATTGTGTGGCCATAGCACGTGAGGGATCATGGATTAAACATTACCAATTAATCCAGGTGACTCTCCTAGATTGAGAGTCACATTCTGAAGAAGGCTCCCACCCTTAGTTCCCACACATGGTATTGAGGGGGGGGTCAATGGCTAGAGGAGATTTGGCATTTTCCTGTGTGAAAAAAATGACTGCGAAGTCAGTAAAACTGTACTTCAGAAAGGAGATTGGAGCAGTAGGTCACATACCTACCCATGTTGTTGCATGGGACTGATGTGACAATGTCAGAACAAGGAAAGAAGCGGTACAAGAGTCTTTGAAATGTACTAGTGAACAGATCATGCTGTCTGGAAAGCTGTTTTGTAACTGCAAATGTCCCAAGAACATTTTGTTCTTCTAAGGTACTGAGAGCAAAGCCTGGGGTTTAAACCCCTACTTACACATACCTGAGCCAGTGCTTCAACCACCAGTCACTGATGTAAATGTAGACAGATTTGCCACCGCCCAGTGGCTCAGGAAATCTGGGTGAAGAGAGGTGTTTCTGGATACACGACACAGGAGTTAGTTGTGGTGTAAAGTAGAGCTCCTCTGGGTAGCAGCCCTGCCTTGGACCCCTACATGTCACCAAATTACCTTGAGTGACTTCTGGGCAGTGTGGCCCCTGAGTCACTCACACTACTGCGTACACAGGCTTGGAGTACTCCAGGCAATGCATAAGAAGGGTGGACAAATACCCCAGATGGACAAAAGTCACTGGCAACACAGGTTGGTGGTAAGTTCTGTGTTTCTCAGACTGTAAGTTCTTTATTTCTCATGGAAACAAGGGACAGGACAGCCCCAGTGAGCAACACAAAAGGTACAGCAACCCCTCCCTGGACAGGAGGAAGTGCAGGCCTCCTTGCTCTTAAAAATCTGATAAAAGATCTTCGGATGACTTTATCACAAGCGGATTGTGAATGATTAGCTAAGCATCACTGTCATGGGGAAAATTAAATAAAATACAAATTGATGGGAGGACCCAAAGTGTGATACCCTTTAAGCATGAACAAGGAAGTGAGCAGCTGAGGATTGATTCTGAAGAAACCGTAAGTGTAAGCTATGCAAATAACCACCTGTTTAGGAGATTTCTTATTAACCTAAATATGGAATTGATGGAGAAGGCAGAGTGAGTGGTGGCACGTAGGCACAGAGATAGACGAATGTCCTGACTCAGAACAGAATAACGCAAAACCTGATAAGCAGCAACCACAAAATCTCCCAGAGTCTTGATGCAGTGAGGTAAAACTACCCAAGGTCTTGATTATGACCTTATGGCTGAGATGTTGTCACGGAAATCCCTTTCTCCACGATGGAGGACAAGTATTTTCATGCTTTTTTAAAAGACTTCTTTTTTGAAATGTTGTCAAAGATACTGGTGGATCTGAACAAGTGTTTTAGCATTTTCTGCTCTAGTTAGACAGAAACAGAATCGTTAGGCTGAGATGTGCAAGAAGCTTCAGAGAAATCCTGTTGAGCACCTCCAACAGAAACATGGAGACCTCTTCTGGGGTAAATAATAAGGGAAATGAAAGAAACTGCACTGAGCGTAAAACCTGCTTGAGTTGAAATGGTCCAGAGGGGTTTCAGAACTTGCAAAGAAGAAAAATGCATGCTGAGTTTGCCTGATAGAAGTAAACTGATTTACGGTCATGTCAGCAAGGCACCTATCCTCTCACCTAGTAAGGGAACAACAATCCTGATCATCGACTTTTTAGGTAAACACAGTTTTGTTGAGCTGATGTAAAGTGAAGCTGCTCTGGCAATACGGACTGTTTTGCACTGTAAACTTACGATTATGACATGAACTTCATAGTACTGCTACTACCATGCTTGAGGGAAATTTTTTTGTGGTCAGAAAGTCGTCAATACCTACCAGCTTTCAAAAAAAAAAAGAAACAAAAAAAGAAACAACCAAATCCTAAGTAGTTCTTATTTGAAGCTTTCTTTGGTTGGTAGTCAAAAGAGTTTGCCAGGTAGCACTGAAAGGCAAACAACGAGAAATAGACCATGACATGAGCTTCAAAGCTTCTTTTAAACCAGGATCTCAGAGGAAAATTATAGCAGCTGGCCAAGACCTTGTGATAGTTAAGGATCAGACCCACACTGAACAGCAAGTACTATCAGAGAAAATACAGATGGAAAACATGAAGTGGAATCAGAAGGAAAGCTGAAAAGAGGAGAGGAAATCGAAGTTGGAGTGCTGACAGCCATGGCAGGGAGGGGTGGAAGAGCTGAAGGGACTTTGGCTGTGCTGCCAAAGGGCATCGCTGCACCTTGAGAAGAGCCAGCACCACTGGATCCTGCTGGAAGAAAAGAACAAACTTTGTCTGCTGGGTTATTCAAAGCACAGCTTAGACTGCATGGGAATCATTAGCATCCCCAGACGTGCTTAATTCTGGGCAACTCCACTTACTCAGGGTTTTCCTCCAAAATCAGTGGATAGAATCACAGAATCTCCAAAGTTGGAAAATATCTCCAAGATCATCCAGGCCAACTGTCCACCTACCGCCTGTATTTCCCCACTAACCCATGTCCCTCAGTACAATATCTGAACATTTTTTGAACACACCATGGCCTTCCCTGGAGCATAGCTTGAAGGCTGGCTGCAACGTCCCAAAAAGGAGCCACAAGCAGGTGCCTCCAGCAAATAAGCACATTTAGGAGGAGACAGCCACTCACTGTCTTTCTGCACTTTGCAGAAGGGTAAACACTGGGGCTTCATCGAGGGAGGTGTACTGCTGTGTAAACACTGAGTAACACGTCCTGTCACGGCTTCCCTCGCACACGCTCCTTCCCCTGCCCTTGTAACCACAGGTCAGCTCCAATAATTCCACCCTGCCTCTGACAAACATCGCTGGGAACAACAGATGCAGCTGACCCCGATGCGGAAACGTGTCAGCCCTCGCCTGCCTGCAAGGTGAAAAAAAGGAAAGGAAGTTCAGAGGTACTCCCATTCATGCAAGCAAACAAATGCAGCAGGAAGAAGTAACAACATGAGGAGTTGAGGCTATTTTTAAATGGTTCTGGCAACGCTGCATGACACATCCCGAGTGGTTTGTTTTCTTTTTCAGAGGTACAGTTTTCAAGTTCAAAAACTCTCAGCTCGGGCTGTTCGGGGAACACTGGGGTGAACGGCCTGGAGACCTCAGCCTGCAAAGGATCTCAGCCAGAATTCACCGCTGCCTCCCCCAGGGCCCGCCATCTCGAGCTTTTCGCGGAGCCCACCTCCCCGCGGGGCAACGGCGCGCAGACGCCGTGTGGCTGCCAGGCCCCAGGCCTGCCGCCCGCGCCCCGCACCGCACGCCAGACGTCGCTGCGTTTGCGCCGCGCCGAGCGGGGACGCGGCCCGCAGCCCCCAGCCGGCCGTCCCCGGCCCCGCGGCCACCGGGAGGGCGGAGCGGAGCTGCCCGGCGGCGGGCCGGGGGGAGCGGGGCCTGCGGGGCGGCGCCGGGCCGGCCGGGGGCAGAGGGCGGCCCCGCGGCGGGGGGGAGGCTCCGCCGTCGGCCCTTGGACCCGAGAGCCGAGCCGAGCCATGGCGGCGCCGGGGCAGAACCTGGCCGTGGTAGTGCACCGAGCCGGGGACCTGCGGCTGGTACGGGCCGGGGGAGCGGGGCGGGCGGGAGGCAGACGGGAGAGCCGCGCCGCCGGCGGGGATCGCCGAGAAAAGGCGTTCCGGAAAGCGGCGGGGCGGCCGGCGCGTCGCTTAACGGCCGGGAAGGAGCGCCGAGAGGAGCCGGCCGGGCCACGTGCGTCCGTCGGCGCGCCGCTGAGGTGCGGCGCCTCAAACCCGGCCTCGTGCCGGGCGGCCGTCTGCGCCAACGGGCCCGGCAGGAGAGCCGTCACCGTCGGGCGGGCGTCGGACCTGCGAGGCGTGCCGGGCCGGGATCGCGGCGGCGGTGCGGGCCGTTCCCGATGGGCGCAGCCGAAGGCCGAGCGGCGCCCATCCGCTGCCGAGTCCGGCTTGGCTCCCCGCCGGCGCGGCCCCGTTGCGGCCGTCGCCGCGAGGCCTGGCGCCGCCCCACCGAAGGGCCCTGCGCGGCGGGTGAGGGGCAGGCGGACCTCTGGTTCGGAAGCACGTTCCCAGGTCCTGTCGTTCAGAAGGAGTGCACGAGGCTCGGGACGGCAGATGCCGGCTCACCCTATTTGAGTTGCCGGTCTCTAACCCCACCGGCTGAAAGGGATCTGGGGGTCCTGGTGGATGGCGGCTGGACGTGAGCCAGCACCGCGCCCCCGCAGCCGAGGAAGCCAACTGTATCCAAAGCAGCGCAGCCAGCAGGGCGAGGAGTTCTGCCCCTCTGCCGTGTGCTGTGAGACCTCACCTGAGTGCTGCATCCAGATGGGGAGTCCTCGGCACGGGAGAGAGATGGGGTGTTGGAGAGCATTCAGAGGAGGGCCACAAAAATGATTCCAGGGATGGAACACCTCCGTACAAGGACGAGCTGAGAGCCGTGGAGAAGAGGAGGCTGCGAGGTGACCTGATAGCGGCCTTCAGTATCTAAAAGGGCTGTAAGGAAGAAGGGACAGAGTAGCAGACTCTTTGCGATAGGATGAGAGGTTTCAAATGGTTTCAAAATGCAAGAGGGGAGATCTAGGTGGATGTGAGGAGAAAGCGTTTTACAGTAAGGATAGTGAAGTGCTGGAGCAGGTTGCCCAACGTAAGAGGTGGTGGATGATCTGCCCCTGGAGATACTCAAGGTCAGGCTGGACGGGGCTCTGAGCCCCTGATCTAGCTGTTCATTGCAGAGGGGTTGGACTTCTGAATTTCTTTGCCCCGGTGCTCTCGTTGCAGTGCCCCACTGGTCTCATAAAGAGTTTGAACAGGAAACTCTGAGCCTTTATGTGCATTATTGATGAGTAAAGTTAGGTGAGATAATCTTTCCCATGATAACCACAACCTTATGAACCTGTCTGCCATAGGGACAGTCGCTGTGAATTCTGATTCCATGTTACATGAAAATTTATTGGCATAGTTTTGTTAATTCTTCTTTCAGTCTTGTACAGTTAGAGCAGCCTCCCATTTTCTGCCACTTTGAGGTAAACTGGTTTGTATCCTTCCTCTCTTAATATATCTTCTTTCACGGAAGAAAATGATGTGTTTGCTTCACAGCCTCAGTCAGACCTATTGCTGTCTCTGGACTTCAGCAATGGACAGTCCGTCTAGAAATATGGAGTCTTGGGTCATTATGTTTTTAACAAATCAAGCTGGAGGATTAGTTTTCCATTAGAACATTTGTCATTCGACACAGCTGTTACTGAAAAGAAAAAAAAAAAAAGGAAAAAAAAAGTGTTTTTCTTTGGACTGAGGAATCCCACCTACACAGTTTCAGCTGAAAATGTTTTTATCTCTAGTCATTGACTAGAGGCCGTCTGATCCCTGTGGGATAGCTGAGGCAGTCCGTACCTCTGATGTGTTACCAGACTGCACACGTTAGACAGTTTTTACATTAGGGCTTATGTCTAGATCAACTTCTTTAAAAACAAATGTTGTGTACTGTGTCCTTGGTGGGACAGAGCTGCTTCCCTCCCAGAATAAATGCCTTGCATTGACAGTTTCAGTCAATGAACTTACAGCACACTTCACATTGCAGTCAGCAGAATTTGGGCCACTGGTTATTTGGTAGTTTTTCTTTTTAAGAAAGCTGTGCTGTGGGAGATGTGTGCCTGGGTCAACTTCTATCCTGCTTCCCTTTGCCTCGCCCCGCTGCATGTCCTCCAGTTCCTGGTTGTGATGCAGTACCCCTGTAATCAGCCTACAGGTTTGCGGCCAGGTTGTGTTGATGAGCTTCAGGATTTCCATATCTGGTTTTGCACTCGTTAAATTTCATTTTGCTGCTGGAATTTTCTAGAAAATTTCCTCTTCTAAATTGACTTCTGAGATCTTTCATTGCTGACTAGATACTGCAGACACTCTTACAAAAAGATACAGCCAGAGGTAAGCACTGTAGGGGGCAAACACCAGCTGAGGGTTCACTGTTCTCTGATGTCCATCAGATGTTTCCTAGTAGCTGCTGTATTTAAACAGGAGCTCTGGGAACAGGAGATCTGCACAGAGGACTCGTGCTCAGTCTTGGCCTGTGGGCAAAGGGCTCCAGGGTGCATGAAAATTGGAGCAGCATGTGGGTTCTGCAGAGAGCAAGGTTAGCACAGACAGCTTTGATGAGGACTTCCTTAGAAGCATGATCCTAGAGTTGGGCTTTTGGTGAATTTCTTACTGTTTACAGGAAAACAAATGTAACCTTATCCCCTTTACTTTCTTAACATTCAGAAGAAATGTATTGCAGAGTATCTTTAGAAGTGGAATGTTCATGTGTCCTTTCTGTGTTCTTGACCCCAAACTTCAGAGATGTTTGGAAGCACAATGTGCAGTGGAGCAACATTGCATCGTTCCATCTCAATGTTGTAAGACCCAATAAAATTCGTCCTTTGTCTTTTGAAGTATCTGGGGGAGATCAGTGAAGGCAGAAAGCTTGCAGACCATTTGGGAGGAAGGATGGCCTGTGGCCAACAGCCAGCACTCTGTGATGACTTTCAGAAGCCTGCACTTATTACTCAGACCATAAAGAGGAGTTTGTGCCAATTGCAAGAAGAGAATGTGACTTTAAACATGGTTTACAGTGGCATTTAAAGTGATTGACACGTTTAGTTATTGCTCTGTAGTAAGAATATTTTCTTTATAATATGATCATAGAATCCTTGGAATTGGAAGGGACCTTGAAAGGTCATCTAGTCCAACTCCCTGCGGTGAACAGGGACATCCACAGCTCCATCCGTTGCTCAGAACCCTGTCCAGCATGGCCTTGAGTGTCTCCAGGAACAGGGCATCCACCACGTCTCTGGGCAACAAGCACCTGAGTCCCTCTTGTCTTTTTCTGTTTGTCCACAGGAAGACCGTCCGATCCCAGAACCGGGTCCCAATGGTAGGTCTGGAGATGGCTGGTTCTGCCTGCCTCCTTTGCTGCTCTGTTTTCTTTTCTCATTCTCTTCTGTCACTCCATGATACTATAAACAGCTGAGAAAGTATAAAATAATCTAAAAAAATAATCTGCAGCTGAAATTGATAATGCTGTGTTTCCCTTTGAAGAGAAGAGCTGGAGCAGTCACAGAAGTATCCGAGTATCTGGTGCTTTTTTGCATCCTGTTCCATGTATTTCATGTTACACCGCTCTTGGGACAGGCCAGAGGGTCTTATTGAAGGGCTGAAGTAACAGGCTAGGTGTATGGGCTCATGGGAATTTGATTCACTGCTCTCTCCAAGGCTGAAATTATACCTTAGGCAGAAGGAGAAATTAAATGCTCTTGTGTTTGCTTCAGGAGTCAGCATGCCCCTCTTAGTTTGTATTAGCTTTCATTGACAGGGATCTCACCTTCTTTTAAGCTTTCCTGAAATTAAAATCCTTGTGTAGTTTTATATTTCAGCATGTCTCATGAATGTGCTATCTGTCCTTAAAGTGTGTTCTGGCACATTTATTTAATTCTAGTAAATCTGGATATTTCAGAGCTGGTTTGACTGTGGTCATGGGACACAGAGACAATGATTGTGTCTCTCTTCCCATGATAGAGAGGGTAAGTTTTTCTACATGGAACCTTTCATCCCTTTCTGGCAGAGGTCCTCCTGCGGATGCATTCTGTTGGGATCTGTGGTTCTGACGTTCACTACTGGCAGCATGGTCGAATTGGAGACTTTGTGGTGAAGGACCCCATGGTGTTGGGGCACGAAGCTTCCGGGACTGTCATTAAAGTGGGAGCAGGAGTGACACATCTGAAACCAGGTGATTAAAATTGAGTCTGTCTTTTGAGTTTTTTGTTTTCCTGAGAGTGCATTGATAACAGGCTGGGCTTTTCCATTGCAGTAATGCATCTGCTTTTATGAACTGTGGGTCACCCTCTTCTAAAAGTGCCACAGTGCTGAGTATCACCCAACTTGACTGCAGTGGTTTATGTTTTCCTTAGGAATATCTCAGTACCTTGTGTTACCTTGATCTGCTCTGTTTGTGTTTTAGTGCAGGTCATAATGCATGCTGATAAAAGGTATCCTTTGAGGAAGCTGGAGATAGCTTCAGAAACTACATGCATTACTCTTGCCAACAACCTGCTGTTAATGTTTCTTCAGTGTGTGTGTACATGAAGGAGCAAGTGGCCTCCTGCAGTGGGGAGGGCCATTGGAGCAACAGTACGAGGTCTCATGTTGTGACCTCAGCAGTTTGCAGAAATGTCCTAGAAAATGGACTTAGCAGCAAACGTTGCCATTTGCTGATGACTGAGAGATAAGCAAAGTGGAGAGGACAAGAGGGAGGTAGCAGGGTGCCTGGGTGATGGGGTGCAGATGAAATTCAGTGCAGATGAAGGAGGAAGAGAAATTGCTACGGGTTGTGAAATGCAGAGAAACCACATGCAGTGTGGTTATCCCCAAAACTGAATGTAATGGGAGGCTGGGAGAACATTCAGCATGTCCTGCTCCTCTCTTCCCTGGGCATTCCCTGTGTGCCGTATCACAGACATCACAGTGAGCTAGAACAGATTTTTGCTGTAATCCTTCCTTTCCTTAGTCACTGTACCTGATTAAGAGCCTTTTGTTGGACAACTGAGAGAATTTAGCACTGACTGGCTTTCTCTGTCTAATAAAAGGAACTGTCTTCTGTCCCTTGTGGACTTGTAACATGGCAGAGCTCTCCTGCTTTGTCTTAATTATTTCTTACTCTGGTTGCTACAGATTTTGAATGAGATCTGATCAGTGTGGGACTGCTTAGGCTGAAAGCTGTCTTTTCATCTATTGAGGCTTAATGCAGCTAGAGAGAGGTTTATATGTGACTGAGCCAACATCTGCTCTGAGGCTGTGCCTCTGAAACACCAGCTCTTTTCATCTAACTGTGAAGGTCTTGGTGAGGAGGCCTCTGTAAAGGAAGTGTTGGGAACTTGCGTGCTGTGAGCAGTGTGATCTTTTTCAGCTAACAGATGTCCCTCGTGCTTCTCCTGTGCCAAAGTTTCATGCTGTTCTGAGCTACCCATGCTGTGTGCCCACCTTTCCCTCTGAGTAACACACTCTGCTTTCACCCTGGCAGGTGATCGTGTGGCCATCGAGCCTGGTGTCCCGAGAGAAACAGATGAGTTCTGCAAAGCTGGCCGCTACAACCTGTCTCCAACCATCTTCTTCTGTGCAACACCTCCTGATGATGGGAACCTGTGCCGCTACTACAAGCACAGTGCCAGCTACTGCTACAAGTCAGTCCTGCACTCTGCAGAGAATCTTACACTCCCTGCAGGGGGATTAGGTGAAGCAATCACCCTTGGCCATTTGAGTATCACAGTGAGCGCTCTTCACTTGAACACAACAGGTTTTGTTGCTTTCTGATCCACGAGTAGCATGTAAAGGCTGGGACAGCAGCCACTTTGCAAAGGCTTTATCAGGCAGGTGTAGCTGTCCCCTCTGGCGCCAGACATCAACAGACGTTTCCTGCATATTTCCTACAATATCACTGCTGTCGTACCCTATAATTATTTCCTTTTTCTGCTTGCTCCCTGCTCTTGGAGCCTTTTCTGTTGTCTTTTTATATCCTTGCCTTCTTACAACTGTGCCTGCAGGTCTTTGATTCCAGTATTATTGCTGCTTTTCAGGAAGCACCACATCAATTGCTGACACTTCGCTCTGGCATTTGAAACAAAGTCACCCCAGTTATAGCAGAACAGGAGGAGAAAATGGCATCCCTGCTAAGCTGCTTTTTTTTTTTATGTGGCACTGAGTGGCCCCACTGAGCTGCCAGTATTACACACGTTTTCATATCCACCTGATCAAACTTGACTGCGCTCTTAATTGTGGCAGGACTGACATGTTTGCTTAAAAGCAAACCTGTGCTTAAGTATTCCAGCAAATTACTATGCTAAAAATTGCGTAAACCTGTACAGTATTATACCCATGTACGTATGTTTACATGGGAAGGTAAAAATAGGGTAAGATTCTGGTTCCTTGAGACAGGTCTCTATCTGGAGCTTTTCTTTCTCAATCTGTGTGAAGCAAGGACTTCCCCGGAGTTGATCTGCAGAGGCAGCATTCAGGATAAATCGTTCTGAAGGAGACATCTGAATGCTTTTACTTCTCAGGCAGGAAGGTCCTTTCAAACTGGATCCCAAGCAGCTGCTAGCAGAATGAGATGCAACTCTGTATGGGCCTAACTTCTTGCTGTACAGACCTACTATCATTGATTTTTCCCTGTTTCATTAAAATATCATTTTCTGACGATATATTACAAGTTCTTGCTGGGGAGAAATTGGCTGGTTTTTTCTATCTATCTTACGTTAGGGAGAGGTCTGCTGTTTTCCCCAGTTTCAATATCTGGGGATATTGCTTTGGTTAATTAATTTTTTTTTGCTTAAACTATGAAACACAGCCTGGTTCTTCTGGGTTCAGATCAGCAGTGCCATGGCTGTGTGATGCAGAGGAGGTTCCCTGGCATGAAGTTGCTCTGTCAGCACAGATTTGCCAAGAAAAGCTGGTGGCAGAGCTCAGTGGGCATTTGTACATTTGGGCAAGTATTGTCTGTCTTTCTGCAGGACGTGATGCCAAACTCTCTGGCATCCAAACTCTTGGAGTCAGCCCTTTGATGCCTCCTGGAGATAAGAGACATAGAGACATCTTACAGCTGCCTTCCCACAACTGTCATTTCCGTTGCTTTGTCTTCGTGGTGGCCTGGCTGAGCTCTGACCTTGAGCTTCCCAATGCTGTCCCAGCACCCGCTGTGTGAGAGGCCACACTGGTGGCTTTCTGAAAGTCTGGGATTTATTTCTGTCAGCAGCACAGAAGGGATTCACCCTCCTGCTTTTTTTTTTCCCAACAGTTTTGCTATCTGCCTTATGCTTCTGTTTCTGTCCAAAAGGTGTTTGATACCCTCTGTACGTATTCTGTGCTGTCTTCAGGGACCAGTCCACTTCATGCATCATATCCAGGGCATGATAAGGAGACCTGCTTCTGACTGCCTTTGCTTTATGTGGAATCGCCATTGGCTTGTGCTAGGTAGCAAGGTGTTTCCTGAAGCATGGAGGAGCTGCACTAGATGATCTCTTTAAAGGTCCCTATCATCTCAAAAAATTCCATGATTCTATGGAGCTACATGACTTGACCTAGATGAGGGGTCTGGGACTTCACTGATGGGTCCCAGCTGTAGGGCAACCTACAGGTGGTGTGGAGAAGTTTGTGGGACTCTGTGTTGGGTACTTAGGCAGTACAGCCTCTTGAAATGCTTTTCAATCCTGCATTTCTCACTTGAGAATGTACTTTGCAGTGGTTAATTAGACCCATGTTTAATCTTCAAGTATCACTTGAAGTATTGCTTTCCTCATCACTCTCATAAACATCCTTGGTTACCGTTGTCCTGTGTCTGATTCTTGCAGGCTTCCAGATAACGTCACCTATGAAGAAGGGGCCCTTATTGAGCCACTTTCAGTGGGAATCCATGCCTGCAGAAGAGCAGGAGTCACTCTGGGAAGCAAAGTCTTTGTAAGTGGCTCAGGTATGGTAGAACATTCTCAGTCCCTGGGTTCTCTGCCAACAGTGGCACAGAAGGGAGTGGGTAGGGTGCAGGCTATGCTTCTAGACTCAGATGGAAGTGTGGGTCACGGGAGAGTTTTGGCAGTGTCAGGGGAGACCTTGAGGCTGTCCTTGCCCATGCTGCACTACAGAGCTGCGCTCTGAGAAGCCAGAATGCAGAGTACAAGGCACACTGTGCCAGGCAGCTCAAGGGAGCAGAGGGCTGGGTAATGTTTTCATTGCAGAGTCCCTTGTGTAGCAGTAGCTTCCCTCCACATCTGCTCTTGCTGCACTGAGATTGTGGTGATGCTGTGATCCGAGAACTGCCCACCTGGTAGCACAGACAGAGCCCAGCTCTGGGCACACTCGAATCCTGCAGCTGATGCTGTCTGACAGTTGTAAATGTACTTTTTCTGCCCTTTGTACCCAGGACCAATTGGCCTTGTTAATGTGATTATAGCCAAGGTGATGGGTGCAGCAGCAGTGGTAGTTACAGGTAAGTCTTTTCAATCTTTAGAAGCATGCTTTTTTCACGTGATACAACAGAATATCTAGTTCCTTGCTATAACTTCAAGGTCACTGCTTGGACACCTCGTGCCTGTCCCTGAATGCACTAGTAGTGTGCCTTTTTGGGGGGAATCCTAACAAACATCTTATTCTCCAGGACAGACAGGCTGGATTGCTGGGCTGAATCCAGTGGGGTGAGGTCCAACAGGACCAAGTGCCAGGTCCTGCAATTTGGCCACAGCAGCCCCAGTCAACACTGCAGGCTTGGGGCAGAGTGGCTGGAAGACCACTCTGTAGAGGAAGCAGACCTGGGTGTATTGGTCGATATTTGGCTGAACACAAGCCAGCAGTGTGCCCAGGTGGCCAAGAAGACCAGTGGCATCCTGGCTTGTGTCAGAAAGTGTTGCTAGCAGGAGCAGGAAAGTGATTGTCCCTCTGTACTCAGCTCTGGTGAGGCCGCACCTTGAGTGTTGTGTTCAGTGTTGGGCACCTTGCTGCAAGAAAGACATCGAGGCCCTGCAGTGTGTGCAGAGAAGGGCAACAGAGTTGTGAGGGGTTTGGAGCACAAGTGTTATGGGAAGTGGCTGATGGAGCTGGGATGGATCAGTGTGGAGAAGGATGCTGAGGGCAGAGCTTATCACTATAACTACCTGAAAAGAGGTTGTAGGGAGCTGGGGATCAGCCTCTTCTCTTGTGTAAGTAGTGATAAGACAAATGGGAGTGGCCTCAAGTTGTGCCAGGGGAGATTCAGGCTGGTCGTTAGGAAATACTACTGCTCCAAAAGAGTGGAAAAGGTGCTGGAATGGGCTGCCCAGGGAGGTGGTGGAGTCACCCACCCTGGAGGTGTTCAGGGAACATTTAGACATTGTGTTGAGGGACATGGTTTAGTGAGAACTATTGCTGATAGGTGGGCAGTTGGACTGAATGATTTTGTAGGTCTTTTCCACCTTGGTGATTCTGTGATTCTATGAATGTTCTCTGCCCTAATTAGAATCTGTAGAGCATACAGGTTGCAACTGGTGCTTCTCTGCGAGGTTATATGACCAGGCTAATTACACCTCTTCCTAGCAGAGATAGATTATGGCAGTGCTAGTTGCATTGCTTCAAGGGAATAAACCAGAGGCTAATGAGTGGTTATTGGATCAAGCCCTTGAAGCTTCCACTGGAATTTGAGCAGGTCTCTTGAGAGAAGAGGCAGTGCATCTGCATTGTAAGTGTTATAGTTGCAGATGTTCTTTTTGCTTCTCCTGCCTCTGTTCGCTGTTTGTTTTCTTTCTGTTTCTGTTTTGAGCTCTTCTGACCTCAGCTTTCAGGTTTTGGTTTATGTTGTGCCTTTGACTCACAGAACAAGGCGTCTTGATTACCAGATTTTCTCTTCCCTATAATGCTTATAAACATTGATTGTGTCTGCTTCTAATCTTTACCTTGATAACAGGCAAACTCAATGTATTTTATTCCCTCCTTGATGCTTTTCTTGGAGCTTTGCTCCAAGGAAGATCTCCTTCCTCTTGTAGTTCTAGATGGTGGCCTGAACAAGTTATTTTCATGGTCATTATGTGTCCAGCCACAATGTCCCTCTACATTCTGTCTTGCTGCTTTTCTGCTAGGGAGTGCATTTTCCACTAGTTAGTTAGTGACCAAAATGGCCTTTTCAGGAACCCTGCATTTCAGAAATCCTTGCCTAACTGCATCCTGGAGAAATAACAATCCAACATGTTTTTGTTTGGGTCTGGAAGACCTCTGAGCATGGAGATCCCACCAAGCAGCAAGCAGAGGTTGCTAAAGAGTTCTGGACCAAAGCCCCAACATGATTCTTTCAGAAAATTGTTGCTCCATCTCCCCACTTTGGACCAGTTTCTTTTGACTTCTTGGTTACTTTTTTTCAGTCTTCAAGTTGAGAGATAAAATTAAGGTTCCACCCTTTTGCTTGTCCGGAAGGATCCTTCAATACTAGCTTGCGTCAGAAGCAAAGACTGCTTATTGCCTTCCCCTCCCAAAATGCTCATACTGCCAAGTCAAGGGCCTTTTTTGCTATGCTGGCCCCACCCTGCAGGGTGTGCTCGGTGGATGTAATCAATTCAGGCCTTAGATTTTGCTAAGTGTTGTCATCCAAGGATGATGGTTACCGTAACAGGAAGATCAACTTGATCTCTTGTATCACACCCTTGCAGCAGAGCTGAGCTACTGCAGAGGTTGGTGGGTGACCCAGTCCACGGGTGGGGAAGAGACTGATGAGCTGGCAGGGATTGGTGAGGCTGAGGCTGATGGGTCACCCCTGTGCCCCAGCCCTGGTTCTGCTCCGATGTGGTCTTCCCTGTAGCTCAGGAAGCTGCTGTCTGTGAACTAGAGGTCTGTATAGCATGTGCTGCAGGTGACCATAGGGAATTCTTGGTACCCGTGTTGTAGGGTGAACAAGGTCTGGGTAATGATCCTGCCCTGTAGATATCTCCACATCCCCATCTGGGGCTGAGATACTCAGAGACACCCATGCAGGTGCCACTCTAGTCAGATGTTTGTGCATGACATGAGCTGAGAAAACGGTTCTGTTTGCCTTGTTGTCTCTGGGAATTTTGCTGTGCTTTTGGTGCCAGCTTTTGGAACCAATACCTGTGAGGTGACTGATCAACAAGGCCCTTTTGTCATCTGCCACCAAATTCTTTGAGTTCATCTCACACAGTTTTCATGATGTCTCTGAGGAACTTTGTCTGCACAGCACACTGAAAGCTCATAGCTTCAAATGTTTCTTTTGGAAAACTATGCACAAGTGTATAACTCTCTAACAGAGCTTTTCCCGAGTGTGGGAAGAACTCACCTCCTCTGGCTGCTGTCATAGCTGGAGCCAACGGATGTTGGCTTCTGGAGGAGCTCCAGCACTGTAGCTAGAGACTGACACTCAGCTCTGCCCTTCCCAAAAGCTCATGTGCACCAGAGCTTGGCTTTCCTACCAGCTATGACAGTTTACTTGATACAGAATATTGGTGCATTGGTAACCTTCTGTCCTCAAAGGCATGTAGAAGAGCAGCCTTATACCCCAAGCAAGTGAAGCAGTGATCAGATGTTTCTATAAGAGTGTCTTGCATTTTTCTGTCACTTAAAATACACTTGGTATTTCCTACCTAAGGGACATTATTTCCCTTGTGCTGTTAAAATCCTGAGTCCTGAGTGCTGGTGCCTCTGGAAACCCTGGAATTCAGTGTCAGGGAAGATGAATAACTAGACCAAGTTCAGCTCCTTTATGAAGGTTGATCAACACAGAACATGTGAGAGCTTCAAGAACATTTCCCAGTTAAACTGGCTCATAAGAAGCTTGTGTGATTTGGTAACTTCTGTGGGATTAGAAATGCAAGACCAGTTACTTAGAGAGGCAGTGAGAACACTGATTATCTCTGTCTGGGAAGTGAAAATTAATTTCTGCCTGAAGGCAAGAAAGATGTGGCCCTGTAGTTCTTTAAATGAGAATTTACTCCCAGGAGTTATGTGGGATTCAGCCACACTGAGGTTTAAAATCTAAACGACTTGGTCCTACAAACTCACAAGTGCTGGACAATACAGTAGCCTTCTGATTGAAGAACCTGTAAATCTGGCAGCTTTAGTAAATGTCTAACAGTGATTCACACAGGCCAAGTGCACCAAGATGTTACCAGAGGCCTGACTGATGGTATTGCTTCTCTTCCTGCGTTCCTCTCCTGTGCAAGGACTTCCTTTGATGAGCAGATCAGGAAGCTGACACCAGCTGCAGGAGAAGTGGGTGGTTTTCTCCATGGGTTTTGCTCCCGTGCACTGAGGTTTGAGAGACACCAGCCATGCCAGGCAGAAGTGCTGCTTAGCTCTTGAAGTGCCTGAAAGCTAGCAGCTTTTGTTGTTTGAGAAGTCCCTGAGTGCAGTTTGGTGCCAAGTGTGACTGTACACTCTGCCCAAGGTGCTCTGAGCTTGGGAAGAATAGAGGTGACTCATGTCTCCTACAGTATCACCTTGGAAACCCGAAAAGGTGAGACTGCACTGAGTTTCCAGCCTTGGCTTTTCCTCCTTCAGCAGCATTTTATAATCCTTTGTTCTTCCTTCTTGAAACTCCCCCCAAGTTTTCCTGGTGCTCATCTCTGGGTGTGCCTGCACCTGGCCATGAGCCTTTTTGCTGCCGGCAGGGACATGTCCATCACCTGCCCTGGCAGGGCAGGCCCTCTGGCCTCACATCTTTCCAGCACTGGGGCTGATTCACAGCAGCTCACATCAGAGCAGTGAACTCACCTGTCCTCTCTCCTGTTCTCTGCCTTTGATCCAGACTTCTTTCCCAATGTAAACACACAGGCCTCTGCAGGTCGTGGCTTTGGCAGGCAAAGAGATGATTTCTACCTGGAAATCATAGAATTGATGAGGTTGGACAAGACCTTCAAAATCATCAAGTCCAACCACACTGCCTTCTAGTTCATGTGCTTCTACCTCTTTCTTACAGCAATTAAGTGTCCAGCTCCTCCTCTCTGGAGATGTCCCTGTCCTCAGTGGGGCTTGGGGTCATGTGGAAGACAGAACACTCAGTGTCCACGATACAAATCATGGACCAGAAGCACCTCTAGGTGCTGTCCATAGCAGGGTGATTTGTGTGCCATCAGGTTGCAAATCAAAGCCTCAGTCTGCAAGTGCCTTTGAAAGATATCGTTGGGGGTGTCAGCAATAGCCAAATACCTTAACTAACCCTTAACTAACCCTTAACTAACCCTAACCCACAGAAGGAGAATACAGAAGAAGTATTGGGATTTTGTCTTACTGTAGGCTGCCTTTTGCCTTTTTCTTCACAGGTTCCTCTGCTTATTCTTCGTTGCCTCCCCTAAAAATGAGCATGTTTCCTCCCTTCCTCCTCTCTGAAGCCTGATGAATTTGAGGGAGGGGATGCAAACCCTTTCCTGGTTGTGTGCAGCTAGCCCATATTCAGGCCCCAACAACATGTGCTTCCATCACCTCCTTAATGGCAGTTATCTGCTTGCATCAAGGCTGGGCAATCCTTTGGCCTGGGTGGGCTGCGGAAATTCTTGGGACTCATCTTGAGGTAGTTGACAGCTGGGCACTGAACAAGGTGGCTCTGCTTGTCAGATAGAGGCAGGAAGCAGACTGCAAGCTCAAGGTCTTGCTCCCTCTCTAGTTTGTGTGTTGAGCTGTTGTTGACATGTTTTGTCCCTCCACAGATTTATCTGCCTCTCGCCTGCAGACTGCCAAGGAGGTGGGGGCAGATTTCACCATTCAGATCAAAAATGAGACCCCACAGGAGGTGGCTGCCAAAGTGGAAAGTCTGCTTGGCTGCATGCCTGAGATAACTGTGGAGTGCACCGGAGTCCAAGCCTGCATCCAGGCCAGCATTTATGTGAGTACTAGTTGTCCCTGAGATAGAGCAGTACTGATTTTTGCTTTCCCTTTCTGGGACCTGGTGATGGATGACAGTACCATTTCAGTACCATTCTCTCAGTTTCATTGGGCTTAGCGCAGGAGAGAGATGTCTGTAAAACCACGAACTAGGGACAAATTGTCCACTGAGGGATGATTAAAAAGTTAGTCTTTGCAGACAACACGGAAATAATTGTCTGATTTGATGCAAGGTGCACTTACCACACTGACTACAGGAGCACCGTGAAACCCAGGCGTGGCTACACAGCAGTGTCAGGGAGCTGGTAGAGCATAGAACAGCATCTTTCATTAAGTCCCAGTGAAGAGAATAATTAAGAAAATTCATTCCAGCAGGTGAAAAAAAGCAGCTATGGAGGGGATATTTTGCTCTTGTGAACTGTGTAATGGTAGGATGTGGAGAAGACACTTCCCTGAGGTTTGCGGTGAAATTCCAGGGGAGCATCTGTCTCGTAGATGTTTTAAATGTTTCCTACTGAGATCCAAAAGTAACTCTTGTACTCCTAAGCACCAGTCATTTTTCAGAATGAAATTTAGATAACAAAATCCCTCAGAGATTTTCTAAATATTCCTTTTCAATCCTTGTTTATCACGTGTTTCACACTTAGGGTTTCCTAGCAGCATCCTGCCTCTCCCAACTCTTCCACCGTGGCCCAGGCAATCCGTCACAGCCACAAAGAGCACCTTTATTTTTAGACAGATGGCAAAATACAATATATCTGTGTGTCTTTTCTCCAGGCCACTCGTTCTGGAGGGACCCTGGTGCTGGTGGGGCTGGGCCCTGAGATGGTGACTGTGCCCATTGTGAACGCTGCGGTGCGGGAGGTGGATATCCGGGGGATATTCCGCTACTGCAACACGTGAGTCTCACCACTGATGGTGTCTCCATGTCTTTCATTCCTGACGTCCTTGAGAAGACTTTTATTTGCTCTCGGCCCTTTGTGCTGGGAGATGCTAAGCAGCAGCTTTGCCCTCCACACTGCTGTGTGAAAAGCTGGCTGCATCTGCCTTCCTAACTGTTACATGGTCTGTTTTGAGACAGAGGATTTGGAGAATTTTAATGCACACCCAGCCTTGCTGATGGTGCCTTCTCTCATCATGAAAGGAAACCTCACCGTTGTTCTTGTTGTAGGCCTGTGCTTGCAAGGATTAGCAAGAGCTGTGCTTAGTTTTCATATTTTACTGGAGCTGAGGGTGTATCAGTAACCCATTTGAAGGCATATGTGCTTTTTATGGGGAACTGAACTGCACAGTTTGCAGAAAAGCAGGTCTTCAAGTGTTCTGAGAGCTGTCCTAGACCTGAGGGCAGGAGAATCTCAGCTATCCTCTTTGGTCTTGTTCTCTGGAAGACTGCAGGCAAAATTCCCTTGGTTGCCTGGGCTGAAGAAATTACTGTAATGAAGCCAGGTCCCTCTTTGCTCTTTCTTTGAGGCTCCAAGTTCTCACTTCCTGTGTTTCCCTTGCAGGTGGCCTATGGCCATTTCGTTGCTTGCATCCAAGCGGATCAACGTCAAGCCCTTGGTTACACACCGCTTCCCCCTGGAAAAGGCTCTTGAGGCATTTGAGACAACAAAGAGGGGTGAAGGGGTAAAAGTCATGCTGAAATGTGACCCCACTGACCAGAACCCCTGAGATGCTGTGGTGCCCGGCCCTCTCCCCATTGCACTGCCTGTCTGAGATGCAAAGCATGAAGCCATGAGAGGCCGATGTATGGCTGTTGCATGTTTACACAGTCACCTTATGCAGGCAGTGTTTAGTAATAGAGCTAAGAAATCAAATGATAATGAGGGTGAATGGCACTGAGGGATACATGATTTTGCACATCCCTTTGAGGATGCTCAGGGATTGTGACAGCCTGTGGAACAAAACCTGTCCAGGGAGCATTTGAACATTCAGATTGTTCACCCCATGCTCTTCACAAACAGCAAACTGCAGGTCCTGAAAGCCCAGGGATGTTTTGGTGAAGCTGGGCTTGGAGGCTAGCTGGGACCATGGCTTCTGTGTCATCCTGCCCCCAGTAGCTCCTGCAGAGCAGGCTGGAGCGTGTTTGAAGGAAGCTGCCCTGTCTCTTGCTGGGAAAGCAGATCCTGGTCTTTACGTGGCTCCTGAGGGTGGGCTGCTGGTGGGGAGCACAGCTTGCTTTTAGCATGGGGGGAAGCACAGCAGGGGAGCAGCATCACTAAGATAATACCACTGTGAATGAATTGTAACTTCTCTGGGATATCAGCCCTTCCTGCTGAATTAGTGAGCCATGAATGAGGTACTTGTCAAGGAGCAGGTTGCAGATAAAATCCTAATCTTAGATTACAGTTGTGTTAATTTTAATCTAGGAGATCACTCTGAGATCCCTTTCTTGGGCCGGTACTGGACTTCCCACAATAAATGCTACCTTCCTGGTGTCTCTGTGTCCTCTGAGGTGTGTGGTGGATGGTTTGAAGGGGTCTGTCACTATTGGGCTGTGCTGTCCTCTTGGCTTTTGTGCTGCTGGCCCTCACTAGGCTGTGGCAGAGCTTAGTGACCCAAATGAAACTTTTCCACCCCGGCTCAGCCTCTGTGGGCACCCCCTAGACAAGGTCTTTCAGGGAAGCATTGGCACTGCAGGTGCCCAGGCTCAGGTCCTTGTCCCTCCTGTCCTCAGCCTTTCTGTATGATGAGTGCAGGGAAAACTTACTCCTGTTGAATGTATTTCCAGGTTGGATGGTGCAAAAACTCTAATGGGAGCAACACCAGCATGATGCTACAAGTACTGCAAGTCTGCAGGTGACTAAGACTCAGCACAGAAGGCAATAAAATGATTTAAAAATTTAGTCAGCTTTATTTATGCAAAGATAAAATCCTATTGCTCATTCATAGCCCAGGAGAGCAGCAGCCCAGCGATGCATAGCCAGGCATTAGATAAACAGGCATAAATAATCCTTGATCAGAGGATGGTGATGCTGCTTAAAGAAGCTAGTGCAAACACAGACCTGGTGGAGGCTCAGATCACTAATGAGCAGGCACAAATGAGTGCATTAGAGAAGCTGAGCCCATTTGCAGGAGAAGAAAGCTCACTGCCTTCACATGACCTAGTTCCTGGGTCTGTAGGCAAAGTGCTGTAAATTTGAGTTCTGCCACATTCCAAAAGTTGTTCAGAGCCAACCTCTGAGGTGCAGGATTAAGGTGGCAGAGCCAGGTTTGAATCCAGCACTGGGCTTCCTGCACAGGGACACACAGGGTGTACGAGGAAGGTGGTGCTCTGAGTGTGCTGGGCTCACAGTCACAGATGCGTTTCTTCTAGGAATAGCAGTGGGTGGGAGCATGGGACCATGACCACCCAGGGCCTGGCTTGCATGGATGATGAGGTCAAACACACCTTTCCCACAAAGACTGCAGCACACAGAAGTAAAATGGCAGGGGAGCAGGGTCAGAAATTCTCATAGTGATGTGCAAAGTAGGCCTGGTCCTTCTTGTTCAGCTGCTGACAAGCCTTTTCCACACTCTTCGTCATCCCAGGCGGGCCACAGCTGAACACCCCGATCTTGTGCACCTGGGGAGGAGGGGCCAAAAGGGTCAGCATCAGTTTTCCCCTAGTCCACCTGCTCGTGGATATGGGCCTGAGGTTATCCTCCTGAGCAGCTGCAGCAGCGTAGGGGTTTATGCCCTTCCTGCCCTCCTTTTACACCACCAAGGTCTCCAGGGCCTTGGGGAAAGGCTGGGACTGGGAACACCATTGTCCCTCCCGCTTGCAGGTGGGTGCCCCCATCCTGTCCCCAAGCAGCTCGGTGGACTAACCTCAGGATGCACCTCCTGCAGCGAGTCGAAGAAGGGTACGAATGGGGGGCGGCCAAAATGGGTGATGGAGCGCAGCCCCGTGAACAGACTCTTGTTCAGCACCTTCTGGAAGTGCCGCTCACAGATGTACTGCAAGAGAGACCTGTGTGTATCAGATGGGCCACCAAAGCACAGCATCCACCCCACAGCTGCTCCCTTGGCACAGGACTCACCAGCATGGTGGTGCGCAGGTCGAACTTCTCAGCCAGCTGTGTGATGTAGATGTGCACGGACACCAGCTCGTTCCTGTCTGTCTCCTCCACCTCGCGGATGATGTCTGCCAGCCACTCGAACTGCCGCTGTGTGCGCGTCACCCAGATGAAATAGATCTGTGGGAGTCAGGGATGAGGCTCAGCTTGGGACTAGAACCTTTACACACATTCATGGGGCTCTTTCCTGTAAGGCTGTGGGGGATTTTACTGCCAAAGATGCCAACGCCAGATGAAGGTATCTCAGCAGGGATCTTGCCCTCTGGGTGTTTCATCTTACCTTCTTACACATCAGCTTGGAGTTGATGGATGACTTGAAGACCAGGTCTTTGAGGATGGATGCAAAAGGTGTCACCCCAATGCCTCCTCCCACCAGCACCGACACCTCAAACTTGTGCCACTCCTGATGGCCCTCCCCGAAGGGTCCATCCAGATAGAGCTAGAAAGGAGCCAGCAATCAGTACAGCACCTACATCCTCCACTTGCCCAGGGATTGGTCACTTTCAGGGCTCACAGAATCACAGAATATGCCCAGTTGGAAGGGATCCACAAGGATCATTAAGCCTTACTTCTGGCTCCGCACAGGACCACCCAAAACCCAAGGCTTATGTCATTGTCCAAATGCTTTCGGAGCTCCGGCAGCTCAGGGCCATGCCTCTGCCCTGGGCAGCCCATTCTATGCCCACCGCCCTTTGGTGCAGAACCTTTCCCTAACACCCAGCCTAACTCTCTCCTGCCAGCACTGCGATGCTCTCAGCTTGGTTAATCCCATCCCTGGAGGAACAGCTCACCTTGGGCAGCTTGCCAATGAGGGCCAGGCTCTCAGGGGAGTAGAGTTCCCGCAGGCGGGTGGTCCAGGGCCCCACGGCACGGATGTGCAGGCTCAGCGTGTCCTCGTGTGGGGCAGAGGTCAGTGTGAAGGGGTGGTACTCGGTGGTGCCCAGGGCCATGCAGGCAATGCGCACCCACTGCCCAGACTTGTAGTCAAAGTCCTGTGGCCGCTGGAACCGGAGGTGAGTGACACCTGGAGAGGGGGAGGGGACCCGGCTCTGAGCACCTGATGGAGCTGTAGTGTCTCTGCTCAGTGCAGTGAGTTGGACTGATGGCCTTCAAGGGACCCTTCCAACTCAAACAACTCTATCATTCTATGACTTCGTTTTTTCCTTTGTTAAAGCAGAGAAGTCAATTGGTAGAAAGGCTTAAGGAAAGAGCATTCGAGCTCTGCTAATGGTGGGTGGGACAGCTTGGGAACAAACTGGAGAGGCTGGGGTACGGGTGTGATGGCTTCAGCTCTCTGCCTCAGTTTCCCTAGTTGCAAGGGATGCGTCTTATCATGCAGTGTGCTGCAAAAGCAGCAGAGGATCATGTGCAATGGGACATGGCTCCCTGTTGGAGATGCTGGGGCCACCAGCAAGCCAATTTCTGGGGTTACAGGTACCTGCGTATCACCTGGGTTGGAAACTGCCACCATGGAATACCCGATAAAACCCAGCCCTGGCGTAGATGTTTTTCCTTCACCCCCACAGCCTCCATCCTCCTGTAAAGGGCCTGGGCTGACTTGGCACTGCACAACCAAAGGGATGCAGTACCTGATGGCAGTAGCTCAGCTTTCACCACGCTGATCTCCACCTTCTTTCTGCTCAGGCTGAGCAGCTTGTCTGCACCATAGATGAGAGCTGGGATAATGAAATAGATGTGGAAGCGGGGCTGCTGGATCAGAGCATAACTGCCATGGATGATAACCTGGACAAGGAAAGGGGACAGCCACCATCAGCACGGCACTCAACACAGCCATCACTGGCAGCTCAGCAGCAGCAGGGAGCTGGAACTGAGACCACCAGGTTTCCAGGGACCTCTCATGTGGTTGCAGTCCACAGGCATCATTCCCCTCTCCCATCCCATAACCTCTACCAGCACATAGAGCAGCACATAGAGATGATGGGTGATCCAGAAGGCTTGGAAGCTGACACGGCGGAAATGGTGGGTGGCGAAGACGTACATCACAGCCAGAATGATGAGCAGCAGCACTCCTGTCATGCCTGTGAAAGGAAGGATTGGGAAGGGATCAGGGCTGCCCCACTGCGGCTCCATCGGGGCTGGGCCCTGCTGTGTGTTCTCACCTGGAATGGTCTGGAAGAACCACCAGTAGTACTTCTGAGGGAGCTGTGACCTAGAGGGACAAGAAATTACCCCATGGCATTGCCAGCCCCAGGAGAAGCCAAAATCCTGGCTTGCATTTCCATTCCCTTCTATGTCCAGGATGCTCTGCCTGGACTGCACTTTAAATTTCACCTACCCATCATTCATAAAGACACTGGAAAAGAGGCAGGACAACACACTAAGAGGCGTGACTGAAAAGATGTAGACGTTCACTAAGTGACCTGCAGTGTGGAGCACTATAGGAGAGAAAAAGGGAGAGAAAAACATTACCGCTGCTGTGGATGGAGATGTGACAGACCTCACTTATGTGACCAAGGACATGGTGATTCCTCATCTTCTCTGGTGTCTTCAAGCTTCTCACCTTCTCCTGCCATGCCATGGCTGTCTGATTCTCTTGCCCCACACTCCAGCAGCCCACCTACCTGAGAAAATCAGGGCTGCCATGGCAATCCAGCGGTGGAAATCCACAGCAGCATCAAAGGGGATGTAGCAGTTGAGGAATGTCTCCCGCAGGACAGTGATGAGGTTGCGGCACATGGTGAGCAGGATGTAGGAGTACAGGAAGGAGATGCAGGCAGCTGATCCTCGCGAGATGATGATCCCCACAAAGGTGGTCTGTGCAATTCCAGTGCTGGGGGATGCGAAGGCATAGTCTGGTAGAGGAAGAAAGCAGAGTGGCTGTCACGATGGGCCTAGCAATGGAGACCACGTCCCTTTCTGCTCCACAGGAACAGCCACTTGTGTAACCAAGGAAATGTCATTCAGATGGGACTGCATGGGAGCAGAGGCATGATTTGCTGTGTCAGACCCTGGTATGCTGCTGCTGGGTGACAGGGTGTCCCTGGAGGTCCAGGGAGGCGTATGTTCTCTGTAGGGCATTTTGAATCTGCACCTTATGTCCAGAGTTGGACATCTCAGCATAAGAGACATCGACAAACTAGAGCAAGTCCAGCACAATCCACCAGGACAGGTGGGAGTTATGTAGGGGAGGGTGAGGGAAATGGTCAGGTTGGAGGATAGTATGAAGGGGGGACTTTGTTGCTATCTGAAACCCTTTGGTGGGTTTTATAGGTGAAACAAAGCCAAATTCTTTTTCAGAGCTGCATAGTGAAAGGATGAGATGCAACTGCATGAGTTTCACAAGCGGAAATTCAAGTTAGACAGAAAACAAGAACATAGGGAAGATGATCACAAACATTGGCCCACACAGTGAGGCGGTGACATCTTCAGAGCTCCTCAGGCCTTCTCTAGACAAAACCTTTAGCTTTGAAATTGCCCTTGCTCTGACTCTCCAGAGGTCTCATCTGACCTCAGTAATTCTATGGTTATTCCTCGCGAGGACCAGCACCATTGTGCAAAGACCTTTTGCAGCATGTCCCGTGCAATGGGCAGCTCCTCAAAAGGAGCACATGGGGCTGCAGGGCCACTCACAGTATGCTCTCTCCACAAACAGGCCAGCAGTGATGGCAGAGAAAAGGACCACGCAGACGATGTGACGCCGGTAATTTTCAATGAAACGCTTGAACTCCTGGATCTTCTGCTGAACTTTGTTCTGCTGGTACTTCTTCCGTTGTGCTTCAGTGTACAGATACAGCTGATACTGATTCGCCCTTGTGAAAAACAAAAGAACAGCAGATATAATCAACAGAGTCCTCCTGGTCTGTGTAGCGTGCTGCAGTGCCTAGATTTGGGTCTTCCTCCCTGCACAGCGCACAACCAGCTCTGCACACACATTACTGCAGTGACCCCTGGGACACGGTGTCAGTGGGTGACCTCAGGTCACCAGTTGGTCTACTTTAAAGACAACAGCAGCTCAGCAGGTTGTGTGACTCATAAATGAAACCACAGAAAGGGACTGTAAAAGATAATTTGCATTTTTATATTCAAACCTCCATAAACATCCCAGAATAGAGAAAGTCCTTGACATTGTTAAGGTAAACTGGGATATTATGAAAAATATATTACGGCCATAAAAAACAGCTATTTAACTGCTGCCTTGTGGAAGTATTTGCCAGTGACACAGCAGTGAGGACTGGAGCCTCTCTGGCAACGCCTGCAGGCAGCCCATGTGTGAATCAGCACAGTTCAAGGGACTGTAATGCTCCTCTCTGTGGCTGAGGCATACACCCCAAAAAATCCACTGTCATGGTCTCCAAAGTTGACCACTTTTTTTTTTTTTTTTTTTTTTTTCCAGAAAGACGTCCACACATCCCCAGCAGTAGAAAGAAAGCAGCCAGACCTACACTGTCCTCATTGTAGGTGCTCAGCATGGGCTTGGTTTGCTGGTTTGCCTGGTCTGCTGGGGCTGAGCATCTCCAGCAGATCTGCTCCTGCATTCCCTCCCGAAGCAGCATCACTTGACCTATGTACTACACAGAGATGTGAGAAACCCAACAAGGGTATGAGCTTGCTCACTTTCTGCCTGGTCTCTTCCTCAGCTCATGCCCTTCTCGATCCATGCAGTGGGCCACCATGCCCTGGTTTGGGTCCTCCCGGTCTGAGATGGTTCTGCCAGAAAGAAGGAGAGACATATCGACTAAAGCCGTCCTTGTGGGTCAGTCAGCAGCAAGTTTGGCCTTTCCAAAATTTTCCCCATTGCTGCCCCATGGATGTTTCCCATCTCAAACTCAGCTGAGAAGCCACCCCACTCCTCCCTTCTTGCATGAACTCTAGCTGCTTGGTACAGTGGATAGATTCACTCCAAAAGCATTTCAGGAGCATTTGCCAGAGAAGCTGAGGTGAAGCTGGACGTGCCCAGTGGCAGAAAGAGAAGAAGAAATGGCAGCAGGACCAGTGAAAGCACTTACCCTCTGGGCTCTTTCTTGATGAAGGAGACACGGTTGTGTACGCTTTGCTTGAACACCTCAGGGACGCCTTTCAGAAACCGAAAGAACAAAATGGTCATTTACAGTGTAAGAGATGCAGTGGTTGTTAGTTGGAGAAATTGATTTGGGATGGGACAAAATTTGGAAGCTATGCGTTAGATGCTACCCATCCCCTCCAGGCCAACAGAGGTGACCCAGAGCTCTCATCCACTCCCCCACTGACCCTTGATGCAGAGCTGGGTGAGACGAAGCTCGTTGTCATGGTCCCGTAGCATGTAGTGGAAATCCTCCCATGTCAGTTCATCCCTGTCCTGAAACCCCGAGGCCTGGAACATGGACTCTGTCACCTGCTCCGCCTGCTCTCTTGACAAGCAGTTGTTGGATATCTCAATGAAGGACCTGGAGCAAGGAGGAGAGATGAGACCATAGTTTGAGTCCTTGCAATAACATGGGGCAGAGCCCCAGTCAAATTTCACAGTAGAAATGGGCTCCTGGTTGCAAGTGTTGAGCCCATAGGCTCTCATGTAGCTTCCTTAGGGACTGAAGCTGTGGGAGCTGCTTGTGGGGACACCTGTAACTGCAGACATCGTGAAAATCATTACTCAGCTGAGGAGAAGTACCTGAGCATCCTCAAAAACTCCTCCTTGGAGAGGAACCCATTCTCATCAATGTCATACATCCTGAACATCAACTTGGACTTCTCCTCTGAGGAACCTGGTGGCACAGAAGAGAAAGTAAGAGCAAGATCCTACTTTCACCAGCACACTTGCTTTCAGACATTGTCTTCAAGAGTCTGGACACGCACCAGTGAGGTCTCACCCAGCCCTGAAGAGAGTAAAATCACACTGCTGCTCAGTCTGAATGGTAACTGAACTCATCTTCAGACTTGTGCTGCACTTCTGCTTGATTTTCTCAAGAGTGCAGTGAAGAAATGGGTATAATATGCATTCTTTGTTGTCCATTATTGTGCAAATCCAGACCGTGTTTTTGCAAGCCAAGATTTTTTTCTGGGAACTTCAGTGATTGAATCTGGTATTCACCACCTACATCTGCAAATCCTTTTTTCCCTTGGTCGTTTAGGGAGATGGAGCAGAGTTGTATATTGGAGGTGACAGTTCAGCAAATTGCTGCTCTAAGATAGCTCCCTTCATGAACAGTCTCACAGAAAATATCATTACACTGTCATTGCCTCACAACTCAAGCTGTGCTGTCAGAAGTGAAAAT
Organism: Phasianus colchicus; assembly: GCF_987193195.1. NCBI lineage: Eukaryota > Metazoa > Chordata > Aves > Galliformes > Phasianidae > Phasianus > Phasianus colchicus. The sequence continues at coordinate 1,354,462 of NC_143447.1, read as the reverse complement.
AATTTTAATTGTGTCTACAGGTTGACCTGTTGGATGAATCTTGTTTTTCACTCTGAGTCCAGATACAGGACTTCAGGCAACAAGTGAAGACACCAACCGCCACCAGCTCCCACCTTTCATGAAGACCACCAAGATATCCAGGAACTCCCTGAAGGAGATGTAGCCGTTGCCATCCTTGTCAGCCAGGGAGAACATGGAGTCCACAAACATGGAGTTGGCTTTGAGCCCAAGGGCCTCGGCAAACTCAGCCCTGCTCAGCTCACATGTCAGGGATTCCTTTGCTTTCTGTGAAGACTCAAAGTTGAGCTCTCCAGCATCAGTCTTGTTGATGTCCAGCATCTGCGGGTTGTGTTCCACAAAAGAAAACTCATGAGCACTGTTGGAACAGAAAGCTGGTGCTCACCTGCTTGACCTTTTGTGCAGAAATGTTGGCTCTTGGCACGGGACACCCCATGCTTCTCCACATGATGGAAACCACAGTTCCATCATCCAAACATCTCTTTGCAACTCAAAACATTCATATCACCACTACAAACTCCCTTTGTTTTCTACAAGGGAAAATGTCCCTTGGTCCTCAAATTATTGGCAGCTTCCTTGTGTGTGGCTTGCCATTTGCTACGGAGGCCAACAGCAGCATCATTCATTGCTCAGTCAACACACCTTCCCTAATGCATCAGAGCCTACCACACTTCTGCATACCTGAGCAAACAGGTGCCTGAAGAAAGTCTCCAGAATTTGTTTCCTCTTCTCCTGGGTGACTGCCCGTTTCAGAAGGCTTTGCTCCTTCATCTCAGACACATGCAGCTCAAGACAGCTCGTTTTCAAGTAATCTTGGAGCTTTCCAAGGAAGCTGCTCCTCTCTGCCTCCTCGCTGAACAACAGCACCTGCAGAAGATCCCATCAAATGGCTGTGGGTGGCAGAGACTCCAAATGGTGCAGTGTGTATGCAAGGATGGTGGAGGGCCCAGAGGAGGCTCTCTCCAGGCATCATGGTACTCACCAGGTCATACTCCTTGGGGCTCTTTAGCAGCAGAGCTTTGTTCCCTTTGTTGCTGGAGAGGATCACCTCCACTCTTTGCTGGGCTTTTAGGCTGACACTCCGGAGCACCAACCCTCTCCCATCCAGCACTTTGAGCACTTTGTCAGCTTGGAGTTGGATGTAGACAAGGGAGCTGTCTGTCTTGGGACCGTGCCACTCCATGGCTGATAGGAAATAGCACAGCATTCAGTTGGAAATGTGTACCTGTGCTTCTAATCAACTCAGCACCTCCTTCACCCTTGGGAGTGATTGCATTGGGTTTGCAACAAGGGATGGAAAGCCTTCATTACTTCTCTGCTGGGGCTGGGGGCATGGGTCTCCTGCATCGGGGGAGACAGCCAATGCTGCACATAGCAGATGGGGCACAGAAAATACACTACAGGTCACCTGGGTTGCTGAAGTTTTCTATTGCATAACCTGACTTTGCTGCAATAACTGTGCCATCACTGGTGCCATGGTACAAGCGTGCCTGAGTCTGAGCTGTGCCAGAGTTAAGCTCTCCCTCTCTCATCCAATTTCTGAAATTCATTCTAGTCTTGCATTTTATTTGGGCTTGATGATATTCTCTAACTGCTGGCAGCACATCTGCTGAGAGACCAAGCATACTAAGGGAAGAATAATCTCCCAGCCACAGAGCTCAAGATGTGCAAGAATACAGACCATGGAGGTAGGAGGCAGGACTTTTCCAGTGTCCAGAGCAAGGAGGTACAATCCCTGCCCTATCAGTGCAATTGCTCTACATAGGTCTTTTTCAGGTAAGGTATTATCTGGCTCAGAGGATGACTTCAGTTGGAAAGAACCTCATGTTGCCCAAAGTGGGACCATCAGTTATGGTCAGTCTGCTCAAGGCTTTATCCAGTCGGATCTCAGAGAGCATGGAGACTGCACCCTATCATCCTGGGGAAACATTTTCTTCTTATATTCAGTTTGGATATTAGCTTCAAGCATCACCAGGCACCATCAAAGGATCAGAAATGCTACTTCACCGTGTATTGCCTCGCCGGTCACCTCCTTCCGCACGCTGGCCTTCTTCTTCTTCTGCAGCTTCTTGAAATCTCTCTTACGGAGAATGGCAATGATCCAAGCAACAAAGAGACTCACTGGGGACACATGGGAGAGAGAGGCATGAGGTATCACAAAGTTCCCTTCCTGTGTTTTCTTTGGTAGAAGAGGAGATGGGTAAAGAATTGGAGAGGCAAACCTAAAGGCAAGCAGCACAGGACAATGATGATGATGCCAAAGCCTGCACCACTGCCTTCGAAGTAATCCAGCATGGTCATGGGTGTGCAGTTGGCCAGGAGTTGAGTTGTCAGCTGCTGGGGCTGGGGGCATGGGTCTCCTGCATTGGGGGAGACAGGCTATGAAAGTCACGGGGCTTTTACCCTTCCAACTTCCATCATCTCCATGAACCTCCAGCTGAGATGCTGCTTGGAGTTCATTGCCAAATAACCCAGGGAGCAATGCAAAACTGGAATGTTTGTGATGTTGAGGGACAAGCTTTGTTTTCAAGGCTGAACCTTGGCACATCACATCAAACCACGAGCAGAACTGGTCTCGTGCTCTGGGGAGCTCAACACTACCACCTCTCCCATGGGATGGGCTGAGAATGAACCCTTTTCAAGCTGAGGTTCGTAGCCTCTGCTTGTTTAGGCTGTAAACCCAGGGAGTAATTGCAAGAAATGCATGTCAGAGGAACCAAAACGCCTTGGAAGGGCTGGAATGTGTGCCAGATAAAATGCTTTCAGGTCCTTCACATTTATTCTACTGACCTGTGTACGCATGCATATAACAGCAGATAAAGAACATGCTAGTGAGGAGAGTGACACAATGGAGGGTAGGCAGAGGCCAAGCCTTAACCCCAGAACATTTCAGGGCATCAAGAGCATTTTTGGTGCCTGGGAATCCTTGCAGGAATCATACAGCATTCATGCTTGGGCTTCAACCCACTTTCAACATCAGTGCTGCCTGCCTTGTTTCACATGTTCTGCATCCCTGTCCTGCATCCCAGCTCAGTGCAGGACGGAGCACTTACCCTTGCTCCAGACAAACACATTGCTCTGCAGCTCTGCCTGCTGTGAGTAGGTGACTGCAGCCAGGACGTCACGGAACGTGGTGTTACGGATCTCCTCGGCCTCCTTCGCTGTGAACAGCCTGGTGAAATGATGTAGAGCCAAGTGGTGGTCCTGGGGTGCCACTGCTCAACCCCACAGACCTGGCCAGTAGCAGCTGGGGCTTGCTCCCCACACTGTTTTATGAGCTAAGGGAGATGGAGGATGGCTTCTCCATCTCTGCTGTGTGTTATGAGAGGGAAAGAGGCATTTACCCATTTTTGGTGTTCTCAAACCAGAACCTGTCACCATCACGCAGGCGCACAAACTGGTCCAGGATGATGGCACTGAAGAGGGGACTGTCACCTTCCAACATGCCTCCAGGGAGCAGCTCCAGCCGGGCCGTGTTGTTAGCATACAGAGCGGCAACCTCCAGGACCTGGGCAGAAAATCCTAGTGAGCCCCATGAGGACAAGGGATGTGGATTTCCCCGATGCCCCGTGCCCATGGGCTGGGAGAGTGCTCAGCGAGGTGCTATGACCCCCTCCCTACGTTGCTGGAGAAGTCGCCTACTGCTTGGACGGCCCTGAGGTGCTCCAACATACGTGGTTTCTGCACCCAAACCAGCTTCCCATTACCTTTTGCTGAGAGTGTGGGGCAAAGTTTGTCCAGTCCTGCAGAGGCTCCAACCCGAATCGCTCCCGAGCCTGGTTGTAGGTGGGCAGGCCGAGGTCCCGGCCGCGCTGCAGCCAGCTGGCCACGTAGTCGGTGCGGGAGTACTTCAGAGGTCCGTACCAGTAATCTGCAGGTGGAATCAAATCATCGTGATGCTATGGCAGAGCTAACATGGCAACCTCAGCAGGCCTGGGTGCCTGGCAGGCCTTGTCTCTCTGCCACAGGCCACGCTGAACATGGGGACCAGCGCCACGTTCTTGAGATGAAGGCCCCGGGGCTGTGATCAGTATGCCCTGCATGGGGCTGAATCCGCTCTGAGTGTCCTGGGATCAGCCTCCCCACCTCGGCCCACACACTGCCCCACAGTGTGCCAGTGTAGGGGAATGCCAACCTTGGAGATCTTCCACCACGATGCTGTCTTCCCGTTCTGCAATCTGCGAGCTCATCCCTAGCAGGAGATCATCCACATCTTCCTGCTGCATCCCAGTGCTCTGAAGGAAGATGAAGTGGTTCCTCACAGACCAAAGGATGTAGGGAAGCCCCAAGGCCCTGAACCCAGCACCCAAAGCACAAAGGGGACTTATGGATCTTCCAGGTTCATCTCCTCTGTGTCACCTCAACCTTGAGGTCTGAGCCTGCTGAGCCTTAAGAAGGCATCTGGGTATGTCTGGATGAGGAGGATCTCACTCTCCTTGCTTACTCTGTCATACTCTGTGCCCAATTATCCTTTCACCCCCTGTCCAGTCCTCCATAATATAAAGCACTGAATGAAGTCCAGGCAGGGTAAGTCACCACCAACCCAAGCAACCAGTGGATTTTTCTGTCATGGCACATGTGTCCTCCTGCAGAGCCTTGGGGCACAACCAGACCGGGAGCTGTTAGCATGAAAGCAGTCCTGCCACCCCCACCAGAGCTGAGCAGGACCCAATATGGATCAAGCAGAAAATAACCCCAAAGAAGGGCATAAGAGGCAGAGCAGCTGCAGTCCAACAGTCCCACAGCAGTAACTGCAGACTGCTTTGACTCTGTGTCCAGAACAGATTCTGTCCTCACATCCTGGTCTCATCAGCTGACGGGACAATGGGTCCCTTCCCTTTGTGGGAAATGACTCTTCCCAAGGAAAAGACAGTCCACGGGGAAACAGAATTTCTACCACATGCTTGGAATCCTTCTCCATACCTCTCTGCTCCAGTAGCTGTTGCAGAGCCGCACCACTGGAAATGGATCACCAGAGCTGGACACATTTCGTAAATGGCATCTGGGGTCCCTAAGACATCAGAGAAGGGCTGGGCACTTAGACCATGGCCAGGGATGTCCCCAGACTGGGGCCAAGTAGGGATTATCCCCAGCCATGTCTCAAGCTTGGATGTCCCCTTTCCAGGCACGTGCTCCTCCTACCTCTTGTAGACACCTGGTGGCACCATGGTGGCGAGGAACATCCTTGCTACTGCCACAAACTCTGGTGAGAGGCTGGGGTCCAGGTGCTGCTGGTAACCTGCAGGAAGGCAGTAATGGCTGGATCCAGCACCCAGGATGGAGGGAGAGGAGATGAAGCCCTGACCCCAAACTCCCTTGCCCCATTGCCCACTGTGACTCTCACCTGTGTATGTTTGAACAGGTGTCCCCAGCAGCACCGGCAGCCACTCATACAGCACAATGCTCTGCGGCACAGGGAGCGAGGTCAGGGACAAGATCAGGGAGAACATTGGGGACCACAAGGTTCTGTCCCTCACCTGGAAGGTGGCAATGACCCTCTTGCGAGCGTGCTGGAAGATATCCTCATCAGACCAGCTAGGGTGACCCTTGGCCAGCTCTGCAGCCAGGTAGTTGTGGTATCGAAACCAAGCGATGCTTATGGCCTGCAGGAAGCGGTTCTCATTCCCCCAGGCATTCCCCAGGTCTGCAAGAGCCACCAGAGACATCAGAGGGGGATGGAGGCACCCATGCCTTCACCTCCTGCTTACCACCCAGGGGGTTGGCATGTCCGTGGTCAAGTCCCCAGTGCCACTGGTTGAACCCCAGCCTCCCTTGCCCCCTGCTCTTTTCCCCTCACTGTTTCTCCCTGTGGATGTGAGCAAGTGGGCAGCACGGGCCCAAAGCACAGAGCAGGGGTCGGGCAAGTGTGGAATTCAAAGCAAGCTCAGCCGGTTTTTATTGTCTTTCCCAACAGGAGATTGCCTCGAATCTGAGGCATGAGCACCTGCCAGCCTCTGGGAAATGACCCAATGCCTTCTGGGGACACAGTAACTTCAGTTCACAGCACATCTTCCTCCCCCTCAGGCTAGGACGCTACCTTCTCTCCCACAGCTGGGGTGACCATGAGACAACCACTAAGGAAGCTGCAGATAGTCCCTTACCATAGATCCCACGAGGGCCGCCCTGTCCGGTGGATGGATCCAGAGCTTTCCACATGGGGACCTTCCCATCTGTCTCCCTGGGGACGTGCCCCCCGGGCCCTGCTGCCAGCTGTCCATTTGAGAAGTTCCGCAGGGCATCACTCCAGGAATGCGAAGGGCCATAGATGGAACTGCCATCCAGCCAGCCTGTCACCTCGTTGGTCTAGGGTGACACAATGGGTGTCAAAAGGTGCAAGACATCTGAAAAGTCACATCCTGACCTGTCTGATCTCACAAGCCATCCCATCCCCTGTTTTAGCAAGAATTATCAGGGTGCAAATACAATCACGGCCAATCCCCATGCGATCTGATGGACTAATTCCTGCAGGAATGCTTTATCTTTTGAAAGCATGCTGGAGTTTTCATTCTTCTGAGGCTTGAAACTGCTGAAAATGTGACCTGCTAATCTGGTCTCATCATGCTTTGTTATGTGAAAGGTTTAGGGCAGGGCGGTTTTGCTTCAGCAATTTTGGTTGGGAAACACTCCAGAATGAAAAAAAATAAACCCACAGCACATTGACTTTGGAATGCATCCAGCACTGCAGAACATGGAGACATTTGTGGAAATCCAGAAGCTTTACAGCCTTATGACAGTACCAGCTCATTTTTGTGATACATTATTAAAGAGTTGCCTAAATTACATGTCTTAATTACTGATCACCTAGAGTGGACTGAGTGGAGAAATCTGGTATTGAAATTCTTTACTCTCTCATTAAAAGGTTCTGGTTATCATTTGTTTCACCAGCCAGAGACTGCTCTTATCCAGTACCAGCAGACTTATCTATGCTTATTTTGATGCAATAAAAACTCCAACAACCAAGGAAGATTGAGAATTGCTCTTTTACACTTTCTCTTTTGCGCTCTTTAAAGCATACAAGACACTCAAATGCACATTAAAATTAGGCAGATCTGGAGTAATCAAGTTTTCCTCTGGCCAAAAAAAAAGCACTAATCTTGAGCAACCACAGTTATCGCTTCATGAAAACCAGTACTTTGCAGGTTGTGCTTTGGGTTCATTTGCACTTTGTTCCTGTAGGCACCTGAAAAAGTGCTGCCCTTTTCTTTGGAAATGACATAAACCCAAACTCCAGATGAAGATGAATTTAGCTGAAAGAGGAAGGGAAAAGAAAATGCAATCTCCTACCTGTTCTCGGGGGCTATTGGGGCTCTGCCCTGTCTCCAGTGCCCAGCGGATTCGCTGGAAGGGCAGGACAATATCTCCAGTGCCTGTAGGGTCAAACACGGGGTCCCCCTCTGGGATGTGGATGTTCAGGAACTCAGCAGGACAGCCAGGTTTCTCTGTCCCCAGGATGTCTGAGAGCACGTGGAAACCTGCCAGAGAGCCAAGCACGGGCAGTTGAAGGGATGACTGTCACCAGCACCTGGAATAGAGGATGCTCCAGGTACTCCTGGTTTGACCTCATGAGTAAGGAAAGGGTATTCAGGGACCAGGGTGGAGAAACTCAGCCAGCAGTTCAGAGACCATATGCAGGCCACATTTTACCAGGAGCAAGGCTCAGCCATTACTTCCCTGAACTCCCCCTTGCTTTTGGCCTTCAAGAGCAATAGTTGCTGCTGAGGTTGAGCTCAGTGACTCTTGGCCTGTTTGAGCTCTGGTGGAATAGGAAAATCTGCCTCCAGAGAGAAGCTAAATGGTACCACACCAACATCTACCCCTCCAATGGCTCATCTCAGCATTGAGCACCCTCATGAAGCCATCTGGGACCTATGAGAACTTTGAGCTGAATGAAACTAATTTGTCTCCATTTCTTTGACATGTTCAGCCTGCTTCCTCAGTGAGCCAGCAGCTCCCAGGGACTCCAGACCCCTCTGGAGCAACAGCAGAAACTGCTCTGACTTGTAGCACCTCTACTCAGCAATCACTCACCATGCAGCTCTTATCAGCTCTGTCAGTTGTTTTACAATCAGATAACTCTACTGCTAAAACAAACGAGGAAGTTTCTGAGTGACAAATATCAGTGTTTGTCAAAGGTCACCAAAAATTCATGCCTAACTCATATGACAGATGGACAGCATTTTGGTAGGGCAACAAGCAATCTTTAGGACGTGAGCTTGCTCTGAAGCAGCAGGTTTGAGGAGAGCTTTGATGTGCCATCTGGGGACATGAAAAACAAATGTCTTCCCCCCCTTGGCAGTTTCCAGCTCTTACCAAAGAAGACAGCCAGCACAGTCGTGTTCCTCTGGGAGGGCAGCCCAGAAGGTCCCCGTGCCACTGCGTTGCTGAGTTGGCGAGCATTGGGTACGTGGGGCTCCTGCAGGGCCTGGTAGACACCGTCTGCATAGTTGGCCGGCAGGAGACGCAGCAACCGGGAACCTGTGACACCAGAGCATGGGTCCAACGGCACCCAGCAGCAGAGTGCACCCACACGTGTGAAGGTACAAGAAGGAAGAGATAGGAAGACGCAGGCAGTTTTGGTACCAAGGCCAACTCCCAACATTTCTTGCAACACTGGGATCAGTCCTTATAAAATGAAGATGGATCCTGTGTGGGCATGTTCCCATCCTGCTGTCCTTCTCCTCTCCCTCTGCAATCCCTTTGCTTTATGTGGGAGCTCAGTGGTGTGCTGCATGTGGTAACTGGAGTGACATCAAGCTGCCTGCGTTGACTATGCAATCGTGTGTTGTAAGTATGGGGATTGCTTGCACTGCAGGAAGCAGGAGGGAACAGCCAGAGGGGCGCAGAGACAAAGGATAAGATGAGAAACACCTGACTTTGCACCCAAAGTTGGTTTCAAAAGGCCCTCCACCAGCACGGTGGTATTCATTTGCTGGAGAGTCCTAAACGTGAGAGAAATCCTGAATTTGCTGGTTTCATTTTGGGCTTATTTTCTACAGGTTTGTCTCCAAAGATGTCTTTTTCCTAACTCTGGGATCCCTGATCATCAGCAAAACACTGCTGGGAACAGCCGTGTCCCCCCAACCTCGGACATTTTGAATGGCCCCACATGGCACAGCTCTGCTCTGGCCTGATCCAGCCCCAGTGTGGCCGACAGATGGTGTCTGGGGCGGGAAGGAAGAGTGGCAGGGCCATGACTCAGAGAAAGCTGGGCTGCTTGGTTCCCTCACACTGCTCCAACAGGGCTGCCAGGTGCATCTCGTGATCTACCTGGGCTCAGGCTCAAGTGGGAAAGGCTTTCTCTCTCAGTCCCCTTGTCAAAGTGTCACCTGCCTTCACCCACCGCTGCCATCCCCAGCCCTGACACGCACCCACTGAGCCGCGGCTGTGATGCTGCAGGTTGTTGTACCAGCCATCGTAGCGCTGCACCTCCCAGCTGATGTTCTTCTGGGCTCCTGGAAGAGACGAACCCACGTGGTGAGCAGCAAAATAATGCATGGAAAGAGTGTTTCCACTATAAAATTATACTATGCTGTTATGTTGTCCCCACATTCTTTCTGAAACCTTCTGTACAAACAGGTATTTTGAGGAGTTCTGCCCTCTTCTGAGGAATAATCTATGTATGAAGTAGAAATTAATGCCTGGGATCCTGATGTTTCTAAATCAATGCATATGATTTCTGGCTCCCACCAGTCTGCTCTCAAATGATTTTCATTTTCTTCTCTCTGTGTCTTCTCACCGCCTGGGGTTATGCTCTCAACCTATACCAATAAGCATGCATCTTGTTTTACCTCTGTTCATCACACTAGGAAGAAACTCCATTTCCTGGTTACAGGCTGTGTACTCAGAGCAATAGAGGAGTCTCCAAGACTCCAAGACTCCACAGACTCAGGACCTTGCTCCATTTTCTTATCTCCTCACAAAATGAATCATCCTGCCTCTGATAAAGTATCCCATGAAACTCCGTTGGATCTAGGCTCTACCCTTGGACACCTTTTCCAGAAACTGTTCTTACCAGCCAAGGTCCATGACATCAGTAGAACCACTGTCAAACACAACGTCATCTCTGTGTGCTGCATTTGCCTCCGGGTCCTTGGAAGAAGCAATCTGCAAATAGAAAGGATGAGAAATGAGCTAGAGCCTGGAGCTTGGCTGCTCTAGGAGGCACCATCATTGGAAGTATTTAAAAGATGCGTACACATAGTGCTCAGGAACGGGGTTTAGTGGCAGACTTGGCAGTGCTGAATTAATAGATGGACTGGATCACCTTAGAGGTCTTCTCCAAACTAAATAATTCAGCAATCCTGTCATCTACAGACCATACTGTCAGCTCCCTCTTGTGGTGTCTACTGCTGCCATCCGTCAGCAGTACTACCTACTTCGGGCTGTAGGAAGGAAATAGGGTCCGTATGGGAGCCCATCACTCTGGGAGAGCTCTGTTGGGAGATACCTCCTGGCCTGAGATGGCCCTTCTGCTGAAGCAGGACCAGGTAGCCCCAACTATAGGTTCACAATTCATCATCCGCAGCACGAAGACCTTAAGCTCTGCCAACTCAGTTAATAGGAATAAGCTCGTCCTTACAGAAACAGACATTTAAACCAGTAGTTTCTCTGCACTCACATTGTATTATCCAAACAAAACCAAATGGTGGACACAATGGGAACATCCACAGCATGCAGTCAGATGCCCCCAAATGTGCAAAGTTTGCAGTTAAAGATCTCTGTGTCACTTTTCAACTCCTTGCAAATGCTTGATGAAATCCTTGGGACCAGTCTTTCTCGTGATGCCGTACCATGTTACTTTCTACGAAGACCCTGAATCAGAGCAAATGTCATCAATGGAACACGAACCTTCAAATCCTCAGCCAACACCCGACTGAACAGAGGGATTCCCAGCCATAAACAGCAAAGGTTATAATTTTTTAAAATCACAAACGATATAATGCTGCCACTGGCTTTCCATGCACAGGAATACCAAACTTGGATATAACTCCAAAATAGGGTTTTCCACTAAATATGGTCTTTGCCCACTTGGTCCAGCGTTATTGGTGACTAATAGCATTGTGGGTGAGTATCCAAAGGCTAACATCATTTTAGATGAGCTATGTTACCAAGAAAAATGGAGATGCAGATTTCCCAGATTTTCCTACATAGCACCATCACAATTCAACAAGCCCCTTTTTGCTTTTCTGGGGGGAGTAGGGAGGGGAGGGGGAGAGGGTTGGGGTTGTTGTGGTGTTTTTTTTTCCCCAGTTGTTTGAATCAAACCTTGAGAAACATTGGTTTCAGGAAAGCTGACACATTGCCAGCAGTTCTGTGGGTTTTATTTTTGACTTTCTGCTAATTGCAATGGGGGGTTTTCACTGATTATTATCAGTGACACAATTATAAGGCCTATGTCAGTAAGTATATTATCCATGTGCCTAATGAAGTGAGTTGAGATTTACCATTTGTAGTCACAGTTAGTTGCACTTGTGAAGATACCAGTTGGATACCTATTGCCAGGTGGTTGTGAACGCAGCACAGAAACCTGAATTAATGCACTTCCATCAGAGATTTCTGGAGTGCCAAGAGTGGCAGAGCCCATTCACCATCACCACATGATTTGTTTCCTGCTGAACTTCTCTCCTGCTCATCCACAATGTACAGTCACAACCCTCACCTACAGCTGAGGGTTTCACCTTCAGGTGAAAATTTACCGATGTCAGAAAGTGTGGCATGAAGCCACAACCCAAAGCACAACACCGTAGGCACAGCATAGCACCTGTTCTCCTTACCCTTTCTTGTTCTCACTGGGCGGCAGCAGAAAGTAATTTTGAGAATTCCTTCTGTCACTGAGCACATCTCCCATTTTACCAGCTAAGGGAATTACTCTAGATTCAGACAAGAGACAACAAGCTAGTTCTCATGCACTTCTCATCTCTTACTGCCCAGTCCATCCCAGACTCTAGGGAGGCCTTGGAGATCTTCCAGACCTGGGCAAATGGAGTCAAGGCCAGCATGATACAATCAATGAGGCTGACTTGCTCCAAGCAGTAGGTTGGTCGATAGGATCCTGGACCATGCACTCTTTTCCATCAGTGTGAAACTTCTCTTTCATGCCTTTCCATTACCTTTATGCTTCCCATGAATTATTATCATATCCGCAATGTCTCTCTCCCAACTGCTCCTCAAGCGCAATCTCTTTCCCAGGAACATTTCTTCATGGCAGAACTTGGACTGTGTGGGTGTGGGGGGCACTGACACATCTTCCATCCATCAGACTTTCTCCAGCCATTGCTGGGAATTCCTTCAAAGGCAAGGCTGAGAGACATCAATCCTTACAGGATATCCTCAAGAAGGGGAAGATGGCATCTAGGCTTGGGACCCCATGTCCAAAGAAGATGGATCTCCCAAGAGCAGTACTCAGCTGTCCCCATCAACTCCTTTCCCACGCTTTCCTGGTATGGTCTCCATGAGTTGAGGATCAGTTGCCTGGCTTCTCCAGAAAGAGCATCTTTTCATATGTGCCTCCAAGCCTCCCAAACTCCTCAGTGGTTTCCCTGACATAATGAAATTGAGATCAGCCTTGGAAGCCCATGGAGCAGCTTGTTGATTGAAAGATTTCCAGGTTTGGTTCCACAGATTTGTAAAATGTACCAGGAAGTTTTCAAGGTCTGATGAGCCCTCCAGGCTTTGCTGTTCCACAGATTCCCTGTGCCACCTTGGGAAAAACCACTTCCTCCATTTCTACCTAGTGGAAGCAAAGAGCAGCTTCCTCAGTCCTGTCTTCTCCCATCAGAGAGAAAACCTGTGGCCTAAAACTGAACTTTTACATCCCTCTGAGTATGTTGAAACCCTGATGTAGATAGCACAAGCATGTGGCTTCCCCCCACAGCTAGGAATCCAGCTCCACCTGATCTCAACAGATTTGGCTTCCCCAGAGTCAGATCTTCATCCCCAGAGCCCTTTCCAGAGTCGGGACTGTGAGCCCCGTCAGCATCTTGGAGAAGTGGCAGCCCTGTGGCAGGGCTAAGTGTTACCACGTAGGTAGGGAAGAGCAAACTCAAGGCACCTGTGAAGCATGGAGCCTGACCCGTACGGTCCCAGTTAGCCACAGATTCTTTTCTGGTTTTCCTCCTGTGCTGGTGGCACAGACTGAGGGACTGACACTTTCCCAGCTAGCCAGCCAGCACTGGGGTTTGTGATCAGGTTGCATCTCTCCAGCCTTGGATGTTATCCAGAAAACAACAAAGCTGGGAACACACAGTGGATGACATTCACGCAGAGACTGGTCCCACCTGGGAACACTCTTGGGACCAGGTGCCCCAGTGCCACCACAGTGCACATGAGACATTCTCTCCTCAGGTGGGACGTAAATCCCTTGTGGTTCCTACCTGCCCACATATTGCCCTGTGCTCACACGAGGTACGGACACATGTAACCCAAACTCCATGTCCTGTGCCTACCCTATTCTATGGCTGCAAACCCTCACATACGGGGATACGCGTGGCTCCACTGCACCACGCAGGAGGGAGACATGCCTGCCCCCATCCCACTCTGCCCTCACACAGATATGGACACCTGTGACCCTGACATCCCAAGTCCTCCGTGCAGGCAGGGACATGAGCAGTCCCAACCTCCGCAGTGCCCCATGCAGGTGAGTGCTCCAAGCAACCAGGGCACTAGCCCTAATCCCTTGGTTCCTTACGCAGAAAGGGCCATATAGCCCCACCTACCATTCCCCAAGCAGGAAAGGACACCTCCTGGAATTCAAGGAGGTGGGGGACCCATGGCCCCATCCCACCCTGTCCATCAAGTTGGCACAAAACGTGTGGCCCAACCCCTTCCATACACCATACAAGCGGGGACACGCATAGTCCCCATCACGCAGTGCAGTCAATGCAAGAAGAGACAGGAGTAGCACAACCCCCTGACCCTGCCACACCCCGCAGACAGCCACAAACCTTAGCTCCCCCCGTGCAGAGGGGACAGCTGTACCCCGGATCACGGATAAGCAGAGCTCCGATCCGTCGGACTCCACGCTGGACACGCGCGTCCCTCCCTGGCTCCGGCACCACCGCACCCCCTACGCAGGTGTGTCACGCGTAGAACCGATCCTCAGCCCTCCGCGCAGGCCACCAACACCCCCCGGCCCCCACGCAGGGGGGGGGGACACGACTCGCGGCACTCACCTGCCCGGCGGTGCGGAGGGCAGTGCGGCGGGGCGGGCCGTGCCGGCATTTACATAGGGCTCGGCGCCCGCCGCCGCCTATAAGAACGGTGCGCGGGACGGTGCCTCCCGAGAGCCGCCGCCACCACCGCCGCCAGCAGGTAGGTTGCTGGAGAGGGACCGCCGCGCCGCGCCCGAGCCCCGCTGCCCGCCACCGCCGCTCCCCGCTGGGGAGCCCTGATCCGGCACCAGCCCTTCTCGAGCTCCGAGGAGCTGGCGTTCCCCGCGCGGTTGTGTGGGGCCCGGCTAGGTGAGCGTGAGGAGGAAAGGATGAATCGCCATCCTAAATTCAGTTCTTCCTTATCTCACTTTGACTCTCTTCCAAGGGTGGGAAAATAAAGAATGTCTCCGCTCCTGAACCGCAGCACTAATTGCTCAGTTTCCATCCCTCACGGATGGCCCTTGGAAGTTTTAGTGGGAAATACCAATTTGCAGCCCTCAGCAACCCAATCTAGGATTGCTGTTGACTCTGCTGCAAGGTTTGGGCTGGACTTCCAGCCTGACACATTCTATGGCAGGAAAATGTGATTTCTGTCAGTGGAAACTATTAAGGTTTCAACATCCTGCCTCCCTAGTGAGTACAGGATATTTTAAACAAAAGATAAACGTGTTTTTTAAATGTCAATTTCTACTAAATGACTGAACCCTTCCTTGAGGACATCTTTTGACTTTTTGTCTCTGTACACTGACAGAGGAGATGACAGGGTTCTGGGGCTGCATGCGTGCTTCTGCGTTGGAGGATGCTTTCCAAAGTGCAGCAACTTCTGTTTCTTCTGCCCTGAGCTGCAGGTCCCAGTTTTCCACTTTCAAGCTGTGAAAATGTCAGGGAATTGGTCTTCTGTGCAGGGATTCAAGCAAGAATGGTTGGGCTGGCAGCAACAGAAAGCACTGTTTTCCTGGGAACTCCCCCAAAAACTACTCTTAGAAGTATAGAGGAAATGCAGGAATTCTTTGATACTGCTTGAAGGTTAAAAACAGATTAAAATGAAAACGTTTTCCATGTTACGTGCTGGGGTTTCAGTTCTTACTTGCTGCTTGTAGTCTGATTATTTTAATTTGCAAAGGGTTGCATTTTGGTGGATGCAGTCAGGGAAAGCATTCCTTTCCTCCAGACACCTTTTGAAGTCAGGTCAAAGGCGTAGTGGGGAGAGTGACATTCAAGCAATCAAGATTTGACTAGCTGTAGTCTAAATGAGTTGTTTATTCCTGCTCTTACAGCCTCTTGGACGTCTGTGGGCATGTTTGCTGGAACGCTGCGACTGGACTTCTACCTAATACTGCAACTCAGTTACAGCTCCTCCTTGTCAGGTAATCCTAATGGCGATGGTGCTGCAAGGCTGGCCATCTCTGTGCTTAGCTGTCCAGGGAAGTATGTTGGAATAGTTACAGTGAAACAACGCAAGCTGAGCTTTATAAGTATGCTTGATGGCTCTGTTCCGCTGGAACTGAGTGTCCAGGTGAGAGCTGGAGCAGTTGCCAGCCAGGCAATCTCCCTGCAAAACCAAGTGTCTGTTAAATTGTTTGCTGTAATGGTCTCTGTTTCTTGACAGAGAGATATTCTGAAACAAAATATTGCTTTTATGGATTAAGAAGTGAATTCAGCTGCCCCCAAGAAATTGATTTAAGATCCTTAGTGTAATTCCCTTCCACTTCTGGAGATTTGAGATGCACACTTCTGTGGCTGAATTGCTTTGAGTTGGATCTTACCTAAAAATATGATTATTATTGTTTTCAGAAAATAAGAAAAAGATCAACTCCCCCATGCAGGGACAGAATGAAATTATATTTGATCATGAGTCATATTATCTCTGGCATTCCTTGACTTCTGAAGACTTCCCAGGGTAGTTACATACAGAGATGATATTAAATAAGGGAAATGAAAGGACGAAGCATGTAATCGGTTTTGGTAGAAAAGATCTAATCCAGAAATGGGGGAAGTTCTGTAATTGCTAAGACTGAAGCGTTAGTGGGAGTTGAAAGTAATCAATGAGAATCGCACAGATCGTCTGCTCTTGGTCTCATGTAGTTCAGTTTGCTACACCCTGAGGTTTGTTCCTGATGCTTACATGCTCCAGTGCCTTGTGTTGTTGGACCCATATCCCAGGATTGTACTTTGCAGTTCCTGGGAAAAGCCTCTGAGGAGAGGGGTGGAAATGGAGGTGGTGGGTTTGCTCTGCTTGGTCTTGGTGCTGGGATAATTCTGCTTCTGTGTTCACATTCTCTGTGAATCCTCATCATTTTTGAGGAAGGCTGCACATGTCAGCTCAGAGGAGCAGTGCCTGCTGGCTTGCAGACTTCCTGGGAGGGCACAGCAAAGCTGAAGGCCCTGGCCACATCTGCTGGAGGGAAAGACCCAGCTCTGCCTGCGGAGGAGCTGCTCGGCAGCTTTCTGGGCTTGGGCTGCTCCCCACAGACAGCAGTTGTGGTTCCTCACACCGCCACAAACCCCTTGGGCTGGCTAAGCACTGAGCCAGGAACCTCCTCTCCACCGCTGCGGGCTTTGGGTACTCCTCTGCCGGGCAGTATTTCACTGGGCTTATTTCCTTGCAGTGTCACATTTCCTTCTCCCTCTGGAACAAGGAATTGAGGCCACCTTCTGCAGCTGGTTCTTCTGGAGCTGAGCTGGAACCGGTGACCACAGACTGGAGAAGCCAACGAGGCCGTCTGGGCCTGTGCTGTGACCACCTCTCCCACCATCTCCTGGAGGTGCAGAATGACTCTCTTTGATGGCATCTACCCCTTCTACCTGCAGCAGAGGAAGAGCTTTGTGTTTGATGTCAGCACCATCATTGTGGTTATTGTCTTCCTGACGCTGGCTTCCACCTTCCTGCTCATCATCCCGGGCATCCGTGGACGGGCGGTGCGTGATCCTTCTCCCAGGGATAACTCTCCATGTTTTGGATGCCAGGGTGACCCCGGTTGGCTCAGGGTGAGGCAGGAGGAAAGCCAGGGGCTGTTCTCTGTGCCTTACATCCCATATCTCTCCACACAGAGACTGTACTGGATGGTCCGTGTTCTCTTCAGCTTGATGGTGGGAGTAGTGATTGTTGGTAAGTGCTGCACACCCCTCCAAGGGCAGTTCTGAGAGTAAGATTTGGCCCTGGGTCAGGGTCTGGATCCAGAGTGGTGGCTTGGCAAGAGCTGGTTCCCCTACCCCTGCTACGCAGAACAGCAATGCAGCTTTCAGGTGGGCTCCCTTACCATTTGAACCATATTATTATAAAATCATTACAGTTGGAAAGGCTGATCTAGTCCAACCATCAACCCATCCCCACCATGCTCACTGACCGTGTCACATCTCTGTGGTTCCTGAACACTTCCAGGGCTGGTGACTCCACCACCTGCTTGGAGAGCATGTTCCAGTGCAGTACCGCTCTTTCAGAGAAGAAATTTTTCCTAGTATACAACCTGAACCTCCCCTGGTGCAATGTGAGGCCATCAGCTCTCATTCTACCACTGTTACCTGGGAGAAGAGGCTGACCCACACTTTACAACAACCTCCTTTCAGGGAGTTGTGGGGAGCGATATGGTCTCCCCTGACCCATCCCAGCTCCCTCAGCTGCTCCCCATAACACCTGTGCTCCAGACCCTTCACAGCTCTGCTGCCTTTCTCTGGAAACACTCCAGGGCCTCAGTGTCTTTCTGACAGTGAGGGTCCCATCACTGAGCACAGCACTGGAGGTGCAGCCTCACCAGTGCTGGCTACAGGGGGATGATCACCTTCCTGCTCTTTCTGTCTGCAATATTTCTGACACAAGCCAGAATGCTGTTGACCTTCTTGGCCAGCTGGGCACATTGCTGGCTCATGTTTAGCTAAGGGTCAAACAACAGCCCCAGATCTTTTCCTCTGCACAGCTTGCCAGTCACTTTGCCCCAAGCCTGTAGCAATGCCTGGCGTTGTTATGGCCAAACACAGGACCCAGCCCCTGGTCTTGTTGTAGGCCATCCTATTGGCCTCAGCCCATCGATGCAGACTGTCCAGATCTCTCTGTAGGGCCTTCCTCCACTTAGGCAGATCTACAATTTCTCCCAACTTGGTGTCGTGTGCAGACTTACTGAGGGTGCACTCAGTCCCCTCACCCAGATCACTAATAAAGATATTAAACAAGGCTGACCCCGACACTGACCCCAACACAGGGGCTGCGAGCACTTGGCTTGCCCATGTGTACTTCTGAGTCTTTGCCTGTTCTAATGGCACTGAGGAGCCAGCTGCACAGCCCAGTGCCAAGGGAGCATGGATAAGGAGCTTGGACTGCAGCCAGACAAATGTAGAGCCTTGCAGTGATGTAGAGAGAGTAAGACAAAACAAAATATAGTCAGGATGGAAGTAGGGGGTAGAGACTTTCCAAGGCGGGAGATGAAGGAGAGAATTTGATTGGCAAAGAGCAGAAAATCTTCTGTAATTAATGGGACTAATACTTGGAACCAGCAAGGTCCAGGCTGTGGGCATCTCAAATTTGGACAGAGCTGCAGGGTGTATGGGCAGCAGCTGCAGGGAGGGGAGGGAAAATGATGGGCAGGGAAAGCAACCAGTCCTGACACAAAATCAAGGAAAGTCCCCAGGAGCCCTCCAATGGAAGGTTTTAAAGGCCAGGGCAGATAACAAAAAGCCACTTGGAGCAAGATGATGAGGCGCAACCTAAATGACAAGCCGTAGGTCAACTTGAGGATAGAAGTACGTAGCCAGACTGTGACTGGCCACAGCACTCTGCTGCCTGACACATGGGTTGCAGGGCCTGGCCTGACTGCAGTGGTCACCCTCTGCTCAGAAGTATCCAGGCACTGGGAGATGTTACCAGAAGTGCCACGTTGCAGCTGACGGAGGGGTGGGGACAGCAGCTTGCTCCACAGCCTGAACCCGTTCAGCCCTTGCTCAGCCCTGGAGAGCCATCCAGTGCTGCTCTCTGGACAGGGATGCAGCCAGGTGCTGCTTGGGTACACAAGAGGAATTGATTGTTTTAAAGCCAGCATCAGGATTTCTGTCCAGAGGCAGCAGGGCACACTCAGTGCTGCAGCTGGGAAACGTCCCCATGAAGCTGCTACCGGATCAGTGCTCTCACAAGTTGACCCAGCTTACCTTCAGGCAGATTTGAAAGGTCTTGTTCAGCCTGAGGTCCAGTCCTCACCCTTAATTTCAGCTCACATAATTGCCAGAAAATTAAGTCCATCACAAAGTGGAAATGTTTCAGAAAAGAAACTTTTTTTTTTTTTTTCCATAAAAACATATAGCAGAAAGGATTCCAATTCTTCCTTCTCTCCCAGCTGCAAAGGTGGCACAGACCATCCTGCTCCACCATCTCTATTTGACAAAAAATCCAGTGAATTTTTATTATTCACTAGCAGTGTGATCAGCTGCTTAACAGGGAGCTTAACAATGGCAATGAAACTCACCCTGCTGCTGAAGCTGAGGAATGGGCTCATGTCTGAGCCTGGTCCCCCGGGGCCGCGGTGCTTGCCATGGTAGGGAGTGCGTGAGGAAGTGCCAAAGAGGATGGCCAAAATGGATTCGGGTTGTGGGGATCGGAGCTCCCCGCCTGCAGGACCGAGGGAGTGGATGCTGAGCAAGAGGAGGACGAGAGCTGTGCCAGGGCGTGGGGGCTGGTTGTGGCATGTCTTTGTGGCTGAGTCATCTCTCCTGCCCTTCTTACATTCCCTTGCAGTGTCGCAGTGGGAATGCAGCAGCTTGTGCTTGCCCCGGGTCCACCCTGAGCTCAGTAAAGCCCTGGAGCAACCCCTCTTTAACCCTAATCAAACTTTTTCTGGCAGTTGTCCAGTTCACGGGGAACTGGGAGAGCGGCTGGGTGACAGCCAACACCTCCTACAAATCCTTCAGCCGCGCCGTGGTGAATGCGGACATCGGGCTGCACGTTGGCCTGGCAGGGGTGAACATCACACTGGTGGGTGAGTGCCGTGTCCCTTTCTCTGCAGTCCCAGCTCTGCAGAGACCATAGGAGGTCTCCAAGAGCTTTTTCAATGGCCTTGGTTTTACTGGAGGCTTCTGGACAACCTCTTGTCAATCAAGATGCTCCTGGCTGTCTGTGCCCATTCTGCTGGGCTGCAGCAGGACCTCAGTCCTCTTCCTCTGGCAGGAAACCCAGTGCATCAGGTCAATGAGACCATCGACTACAACGAGCACTTTGCCTGGAGCTTCAATGCAGACTACGACCACAGCTATAGCGAAGGCCTGGAGAAGGGGCTGCCCAGCCCCATCCTCTACGTTGCGGAGAAGTTCACCACACAAAGCCCCTGCAACGTGCACAGGCAGTACCGCATCTCCAGCCACTACGCATCGGCCAGTCTCTGGTGAGGCCTTCTCTGCCAGGATGTGGCCTTGTCCCTACGCCTGTCAGGGTGGTGAGCGGTTGGTGGCGATTGCAAGTTGCTATAATGAGAGCCGTGTGTGTGGAGGCTGCTCATTGAGGTCTGCTTTCAGACTGCTGTGCAAGGAGCAAGAGCTCCTGGACCACAGCTGAAGGCTTCCCTTGTAACCTAGCCTGAGGCAAGTTCAGAGCTACTGCAAACAGCTTATACCTACTCCTACAGGTGTCTCGGTCCCATGTGCTGCTCTCTGTGGTCTGCCCTGCACCACACTTAGGTGGGCAGGGAGCTGAGATGGTGTAGATATACAATCTGTGCTTTTGCTTTCTGGATGTAGCAGTATGAGCATTGCACATCTCCCTGCTCAGCCTGCCCACCGAGCTTCCTGACCTCATGCAGTGCAACCAAGAGCCCAGATCTCTTTTCCCACCTGGAAATCCTCATGTAGAGCATCCTAGTCAGTGGCATTTGCACATCATGTCCATTGGTCTTCTCTTGTCTCTAGGGTGGCATTTTGCACTTGGCTCATCTCCAACATGCTCTTCTCCATGCCTGTCTATGGAGGGTACATGACCCTGATCACAGGAGCCTTCATGATCTTCTCACTGCTCTCCTTCTCCACTGTGAGGAACTCCCTGGTGTGCCCAATCCAATTTGGGACCACATCCCTGCAGATAGGCTATGGGGGATCTTTCTGGCTCACACTAGCAGTTGGTAAGTACATCAAGCTACTTTAGGTCCACCGCCATGTCCCCCCTGGGTGTGCAAGAGCCCCAGGTCTTTCTCTTCACCACTGGAGGTGAGGGAGCTTGGGACTGCAGCCCAGTTTAGACTTACCCTGTGTCTTTACACAGCAGCTCCCAGCAGAGGTACGGAGAGGGCTGACAGAACTGGGAGAAGCATCACTGTCTTGAGGGTGATGGAGTGATTTTTAGCTCCTGGGTTGCAGCAGCGCAAAGAATTGAGGATCAACTGGCTGAGTTTTAAGACTTGTTCTTGGATTTTATGGTGGTCGGCACAGCAGTTGAAACCACCTAATAGAGTAGAAGGCCATTGTCCGTAAGAGAAGGCGTCCTTTGGTTTGAGGCCATTGGAGTACGGATATGGGGTGGGAAATATGCTAACATTTACAGGATTGCTCATGGAGAGCATGTTGTTTTCCAGGCTTGCTCTGTTTTGTGGCTGGGATCACTGTTGTTGCACTGCACTACTTCAACTCTGACCTACTGAAAACTTTCTTTGATCTCCATGAGGACAAAGCAGAAGACTATCAAGAGATGACTGAAGTGTATGTCAACCTTCAGTTCATGAACAGTACTCTGTCTCCTCCTCAGTCCTCCAAACTTACCCCTAATGACATCTAGAAGAAAAGTTTTCCTACTCCTTACCTGAAGGTGGGCCAAAGAACACAGAGCACAGACCCGCCTTGCTGTCTCTTGAGACTCATCTATCCATGTAGTTGCCTTTGAAGAGTCCATGTTAGGATGAGGACTTGCTCAGAACTACCTTTGCAATCCCTGATTGTCCTCTCCAGGACAAGGGCAGCTTTGCAGTGAGCCAGCAGGCTGCAGGCAGTATAGCTCAGACCTCCAGCAACCTGAGCTGCACACTCACCTGCCTGAGAAGTAATTCCCATTCCTGCTCTATGCCCTGCCACAGCTTGGTGCAGGGGGTTTCTGATGGCCAGTTCCCATACCAGTGGGTGAGATTTCCCATACTGGTAAGATTTCTCTTTGAGGATGCTCACTACTCCAACAGCCAGCAATCAAACACGCTTGGTCTTTCTTTCCCAAGCACTGACGTCTAATGTAGACCTTCAGATGTTCCTAGGAAAGCCAGGCACAGACCCAAACTCCCTCAGGCTGTATGCTGCATGAGCCAGAGTATAAAAGATGGCTACAAAATTAAAGATTGAGTAAACATACTGAGGAGCGCGCCAGGGGGAATGTGGTGACGTGATTATTTTCACTTTCAGACTTGGGTTTTATTCGATAAGAATTGTAGCCTAACACAGGCCAAAAAGATGCCTTGGGAAAAACAGGAGAGAGAAGAGTGCAATTACACCCATTCTCTTGGATGGGCTCCATTCAAGTGGAGCACACTTGGGCTGGCTGGGCTTATCACAAAATGCAGCCTTGAGTCAGCCCCAGCCTGCCTGTAGCCAACGTGAAAAATTGAGTGCATCAAGTTGCATTATTACAAACAAAAGATGAACTCTGGCACAAACCTACTGGCTCTGTGAGACTTGCATTGGCACGTGCAAGGAGGTGGTCATATCTGGATGCTGAGGAAGGAGTCTTGCTGTTTCATTAGGTTACTTTCTCCTTTCACACGATGTTTGTGTTGCTTTGGTGTGATTTGTTGCTCACAAGAATTATTGGTATTAATAATTTTTTACTGAAGACTACTTCTTGAAAACATATGGGGCATTTTATGGGGCTGATTTCTTCAGTGGGAGCTGTGGGGCTTGTCTGCAGGCAAATGCCTTTGAGTACCCACCAGTGGCATCCTTCCATGGGGTGGCTGCCCTGACGAAGGCATCCCCAGAAAGGATGAGATTCAGCATGGATAACGATGCCTTTGAGAAACTTTGGGGTTGTGTGGCCCCTGGGCTGTACTGCTGCAGGTCCTGCCTCTTCCACCCATTGCAGATCCCGGTTTCCTGGCTGAGTCAAGATGCTGTTGGACAGTGAGACACAAAGTAATTGCCAGCAAAGCCTTGGCTCTCAGCCCAGGCTTTCTGATCCCATGCTATGCAGACCTGGCTTGTTGGACACAGGGAATCTAGCCAGACAGCCTGTGCCAGCAAACAGAGCAAACACCACAAAATGTCCCTGGGGCTCTGCGAGGATCGTGGTCCTCATGCCTGAAGGCACACAGTGCCCTGGGACATGCAGCCACCACACCACTTAGCAGGCACCAGAGCTGCCCGCTGACTGCTGCCGGGATGGGCTGCAAATGGGGACACACTGGGAAAGGCAGAGGTTTACGAGGGCTGAATTTCCATTCAATGGATAAAAGGCTTCTGTTTCACCTTGGATCTTTAGGCTGAAGCACCTCCTAGTAGATGCCATAGGGAATGTCCTAGCTGAAGTTTTGAAAACTCAAGGAGTTCCATTCTGACGTGTTTCTAAATGCCTTAAGGTCCTTGTTGAAGCGCTTTCCATCTGGAGAGGGATGGGACAAGTTACCATGCCTGAGCACACCTTCCCTGAGGGCCCTGCACAATGGTCTTCCCTATGCTGGTCTGGGGATTGCTCTCATCAAGACCTCCTCACGTCCAGGGTCACTCCAACCTTCCCATATCCTGGTTGATTATTTCCCTGATATTCTACTTACCAGTTGCCCCTATTGCCTTGAGCTAATCAGCCACTGTCAGATGTGGGGCCACAACAACGCTGTCACTTCTTCCCTTTCCTATGATCATCATGTCAAAGGATCAGCATATCCCTAGCCTATCAGCACTCAGGGATTCTTTTAATGACATACAAGAGAAAGATCAGGTCCAGCTTACTTTATTGAGACAGAAGGGACAGTAAGTGAGTACAAAACAGAAAAATGTTGTTGAAAAGCCTGCACAGAGTTAAAGGAATGCAAACCTGAAATACACACTCTGCATGACCAAGGTACCTGCTAGCCACCAGCAGCCAGGAGTAGTTGGCCACATCCACTGTGAGTCTGTAGGATTACATATTTGCACGCTCCATAACAAGTGGGCAACTAAGCAGCATGAAACCAGGTACTTCTAGGTACTCTCCTCCTGCAAACTGTTTACAGACAGGGACGGGGGAACTGGGGTATGCACTTCCACCCCCTCTTTGTCCTTTCCTTCCCACCCACCAAAACATTTTATCTTCCTTTCAGAAGGCCACAAGAGTCTTGGTAAATCACATTTCATGATCTTCAACTGATGTTTTTGCCTTTGACATCTGATATGTATCCTTGACATCCCGGGAGCCTCCAAGATTTAGTATTTTTGATATCTGGAAGGTCTCTAGGGTTTGGTATCTCTGACATGCAAGAATTCTGCAAGACTTGGTGCCTCCAACATTTAGGATGCCTCCAAGGTTTGGTACTTCCAACACTGAAGAAATCTCCAAGGTTTGGTGCAACCAACATCCTGCTAATTGGTGGGATTCCTTGCCAACCCATCCTTCACTCCAGACCAAGAGCAGGTGCTGAATACAGGGTACTTTAGTGCCCACAGCTCTGCTCTTTCTTCTCCACCTGTTAATGTGAAGAGCATTGTTGGGCAGAGTGGGCTTCTGGCAGACCTTTTGGGGTGAGTGTGCTATTGGGATATGTGTAGGGGTTGCTTCTCCTTTGGTTTATACTTGTATGTTTATTATATATATTTGATTTCTCTCTAGTTTCTTTTGGTTTAGCTTCCATGTCAAGGAGATCTCCAAGACTATGTTGTTTTTGCCTCACAGCTTGGTGGCTGTAACCTCACAGAGCTCACCCAGGGACACCATCAGTATGTCCTGCTCAGAGGAGCTGGACTCAGCTGGCAGGTGGGACTTGTCCCACCCATCTACTTCTTCTCTCTTTCCCTCGTCCAGGTTGAAAACAAGCTTCAGTTTCTGAGGGTGCACAGAGTTGAGAACAATCACACTCAGTCCCAGCAGCAGGCAGAGCAGCCCTGAAACACACAGCATGGAGAGATGCATTGTCCCCAAATGCACTCCAGGCCATACAGCCACAGCCTAGGGATGGGGACCAGAGGGGATAGAGGCCATTGGGATATGGCATCACATGGGAGGTCAAGGCAAGGGATTATTTCTGTTCCCAGTTTCCTACAACAGCTCCACAACTGGGCTCTCCAGTACAAAAAAGAAGTTAATAAGCTGCGGCAGAGGGCCCAGACAGTTAGGTCTGAAGCCCACCACGTATGGGGAATGGCTGGAGGAGGTAGGTTTGTTTAGCCAGGAAAGGAGAAGCCTTCAGGGGAACCTAATTGCCACCTTCTGCCAATGAATGGAAAAGCCATGGGACATCCCCAGGAGGTAGAAAGGACCATCCATGATTCTGAAAGGCAAAGGGTTGATGCATGGGTACATCAACTAGAAGCCTGAACAAGGCCCTGGACAACCTGAGAGGCTTTGACATTAATCCTGCTGCATGAGAGATCCCAGAAAGTCTTTCCAAACCAAGTCTCTCCCTGATTTTATGGCTCAAGACACAGATGATTTTGGTCTCTCATATGAGAGTAGATGAAGTACCGCTGAGGTATTGTCACTGCAGGAATGGAGACCAAAAGCCCCAGATAAGCACTCACCTGTTGTTAATGTCAGCCAAAAAGATCTGCCGTAATCTGTTTTCAGGGAGGCTGGCCCAAACAGGATGGGACACTTTGGGATGTTCCTCACCGTGACAAAGAAGAGCAGTGAAAAAAACATCAGCACAGCAGTGAGCAGGAGCATGTAGCCGCCGTAAAGGAGGATGGGCATGGAGAAGAGCAGGATAGAAATGAGCCAGGTGCATAAGGCCATCCTATGAAAGGATCACAAAAACTGAGCTGAAAGCACTGTATGTGGGCATGTCAGTTCCTGTAGTGGTGAAGAGGGTTCTTCATACCTGGGGACATTCAGCACTGAACTACTTGAGACTCTGATATGTTTACTCTGCACAGGAGGCTCAAGTGGAGACCTTCAAAGAGCCCCTTCCAAATTGTACCTTTGTCTGACCCTGTAGTCCTTCATAACTGGCCAGCCCCAGATGTTTCCTATCTATTCAAAGGGAAAAGGGCAGCAAGGAGACTTCTGTCAGAAGAATCACACCATGAGCCCTGCCTGGATCTGATTCAGCAGCTATAGTGAGCACAGCTCTCAGCCTTGCCCTGTGCACAGGGCTTGGGTTTAGCTTACCGGGGAGGTGAATCTAAGAAATTGTTCTGAATCCAGGAACAATAAGGCAGAATCATTTTAAATCGATGTCCTTGCCTTGAGATAACCAGCTTCTCAATGACAGGGAGGTTTGGGCATGGCCTGTTATTTTTCTTGATCATGAAGAAGGAGACATGGGCTGGGCCTGGCTGCTGACGCACCTATGAGGAATGCCAAACCACTCTTCTCTGCAGCATCTTTCCCACGACCTCTGAGACATATGGAGATGCTCTCAGACCTTTCTACCTACAGCTGAGCAGAAGCAGAACTTACCCCTTGTTCCACCTTACCACAGTGTGATGGATGCATAGCGGCTGGAGATGCGGTACTGCCTGTGCACGTTGCAGGGGCTTTGTGTGGTGAACTTCTCCGCCACGTAGAGGATGGGGCTGGGCAGCCCCTTCTCCAGGCCTTCACTATAGCTGTGGTCGTAGTCTGCATCGAAGCTCCAGGCAAAGTGCTCGTTGTAGTCGATGGTCTCATTGACCTGATGCACTGGGTTTCCTGCCAGAGGAAGAGGACTGAGGTCTTCTCCCAGCCTGGGAGGCAACTCCAAGATTTCCCAGTATGCATGCCCACTACCTGGGTAGACAGTGGCCAAACTTGTGTCCAATTTCTTTGGGTTGTGATACACACTCACCCACCAGTGTGATGTTCACCCCTGCCAGGCCGATGTGCAGCCCAATATCTGCATTCACCACGGCGCGGCTGAAGGATTTGTAGGAGGTGTTGGCTGTCACCCAGCCGCTCTCCCAGTCCCTGGTGAACTGTATGGCTGTAAAGATAATGGGTTAACTATGTCCTGGTGAGCAGACATCTTAGGGACAATGTATGCTGGAAGGACATACTGTGAGTGTCACCATGGCCCAAACAACATTCCAAAGGCAAGGCCTGGTTTATAAGCAAGATTTTGAGCAGAGAAGCATGGTCCATGCACGTACCTCCCCCAGCACCTACCCACTTCCACAGGAGCCCCATTTGGGATTGTTTCTCCCCATGCTCAGCTCAGTTCCCAGCCCCTCAGGCAACGGGGCTTGTGAACACCATCCAGGCACTGATCTTCTAACTACAGCCAGTTTGTCTGGATCTCCTGGCAGATAGGACACCAGTAGTGGTCCACCAACCTTTGGAGAGGAGGTGTCTGAGTGTCTGTGCTTTCTATCATTGCTAATCCAAGAAGCCTTTAGACATACAATTTGAATTTCATGTAATTCTGTGTGGAGCCAGGAGTTGGGCTAGATGACCCTTGTGGGTCCCTTCCAACTCAGGATATTCTGTGATTCTGATTGTCCTGCTGGGCCCAGATCCTGGGCACTGAACTGGGTTGATCTTCTTTGTGAGCTCATCTTGCAAGATGGATTCAGCTGTTCTGTTCACCCTCCCACCTTGCTCCTCGTTGCTCTCCTTGTCTGTCCTTGCACTCCTTGTTCCCACCTGTCTCTGAACACACTGAGACCCCCATACTCACTGAGGACCACTGCTCCAATGAAGAGGCTTGTCACCACCCGCAGGAGCCAGAAGAGCCGCTGCAAGTGGAAAGCAGAGTTGGGGACATACTCAGATTTTGTGACATGGAGCTCAGCTTTGATTAAGTTCCATCAGAAATAGACCCCTCTCTCACTTTGGGGCAACCCCATGGGCTCCACAGGTGAGTAGGACAGGGAAAGGACCCATGGCTTAGGCATCCCTTCCATGTCATGGGCAGCATGGAGGCTGAGGCAGAGCAAGAAGGTCAGATCATCCTATTTGAGAAAACTGTGCCCATCCCCTTTCCGGGAAGGATATAGACACTGCCTTTAATAGTCCTGAGTTGAAGTTTCCACACTTAACCAAGCCTTATGTGTTTCCATGTGTTGGAATCTGGCCACAGCTGGAGACAAAAGCAGTTTGGAGGTTTGCTGGGTGGGAAATGCCTTTCCAGCAGGCTCCTGGCAAGCAAGAGTGGTGGTGTAGGGCTAGGTGAGTTTGCCATGCATCCCCAGGGGGCTCAGTAAGTGGTGCTGAGGCATGCACACTGCACACTGTCTGTTTTTTGGGGATTGAGGAAGGTGGAGCAAGCCCTTTGTGCCTCACCCAGTGAAATCATTCACTAATCTAGCCGAGAGCTTGCCAAGCTCAGATCTGAGCCGACTATAAATTTGGGGTGGTGAAGTCTGGCCTCTCCAGCATGGGAGCTGGGCTGGAGCTCACCTCTGTGTCTGAGATCCCTCAGCCCCAGCCATCAGCAGGTCCCTGCCCCATAGGCACATTTGCTCCCTAGGCCTGCCGTAAATGCAGGGAAGGAGGTGGCACTCAGGCTCTATCCAACACAGGGCTGAGTTCCCCTAGCCCCTCCACTTACCCCTTTGCCACGGATGCCTGGCAGGATGATGATGGAAGTGACCAGTGCAGAGAGGAAGACGGAGGCAATGATGGCCCAGGTGGTGTCGAAGGGGAAGCAAGCATTGGTGCCAGGGTAGAAGGGGAAGGAGCCATCCCACAGAGTCATCCTGTTGCTTCAGGGGTTGAAATCAGCACTGAGAGCCTCCAGGAGCACATCACTGATGGATACGTCATCTGCCCATATGTACTCTGACCCAGTCTGCCCCACAGAGCCATCTCCTGCTTCTGTCCCAGGGTATTGGGCACCACCACCAGTGCACATCTCCAGGGAGGGTGGGGGTTCAATGGTTTTTGCCAGTCCTTCTGAATGGTCATCCCTCCCTCTTTGACTCTGTATAGGGTCAAGCACCTCAATCCCCCTCTCTGAGCATCACCATCATGAGCTGATGAAAGGCCCCTGGGAGCCCTCCCTTCTCCCTAGAGAACATTCAAACTGCAGGGATCTCTGTTGCAATGCCTGGGTATGCCCTCAGGTTTGATTTCACCAAGATGCTGCCCAACAACACCCCTATCCACGAGAGACCAGTCAAGCAGAAACCCCTGCACCCCATGCAGTGCCTACCTCTGCTGTGGCCAATGCCGGAGCACCCACTGATCCCCTGGGCCAGCAGCTGCTCTGAGCTGCTGCCTTCACCTTCCCACTCTGCCTCCAGGGCGGCAGGCAAGAAGCCAGCCTGGCATGTTTCTTCCCGAATTTGTATGCTGTGTCCCGCCTCCTCCAACTGCTGCCAAACCCCAGGACAGGCAGGATGCAAGAAGCGAAGGGATGGTGTGGCATCTTGTGGAGCTGCAGAAGTGAGCAGTCCTGGAGGGCTTTGCCTTCTTTTCCTCCATTTTTCCCATTAAAAATCCAGCTTTTTTTTTTTTTTTTTTTTTTTCTAAAGGCAGAAAGACACCAGGACCGCCAATCTCCTTTGGAAGGCAAATCTCCTTTCAAAGCCCCCATAAGTGCCATTGTCCCCATAAAATGCATTATCCAGCAGTGCATCCTGGCTGGGGATGGCTACCACCACTGACCATGCACCAGACTCCATCTCCAGGGGAATTTTTCCAGTAAGGTCCCATCCAAACCTTTGGTTACTAGGCAAGGTGACAGCGACACAAAAGTTGGACAGGGGATCAGCAGAGCCCAGAAGATCTCCAGTAGGGATTTATGCCCATACCCTTGGTGCCAAAGGTGTAGTTAATGTCCAGGAGTCTCTTTGCCCCATTGGTTGTCTCCATTGCCCCTCAGTCCTGTTCTTGAGCATAGATAACTTCATCTGGCATCAAGCTAGGGCTCTGTTAAGGTAGAAACAACCAACGTCCCCCCACCCAACATCCTGTCACTGGAAGAGGTCTGGGTGGCACAGGGAAAGACTTCCCATTGTCCAGCCCATGTGAAACCCTAATAAGATTTTTCCATCATGGGGTGCCCACCAGATGAGAAAAGATGCATCTGCCACAGGGCACTGAAGTTGGTGGGGATCCAGAGACGCTGCAGATCCAAAGATGGGGGAAAAGACCTGACATCTCAGCATGTAAGACCTGTAAAACAAGTTTGACTGAGAGACAGAGCACAGCATGACTTCTATCCCCTCCCTGTGACTGCTGCCTGGCTCAGGTCCTGACTGGCCTCCATCCTCAGCAGATTCATCCCAGCACTGTCCAGTAGCCTGGTTTGGGGAACAGAGTGATCATACCTCCAACTTGTGTCATCCTACAGGTCGTACCCCTGCCCACCCACTTCCTGGGGAGTAATCCTGAAGACATAGGGAGCAGCTTTGACCAAACATCCACCTCTTCCACCATTCCCAGCTCCTGCCAGGTGCACCTACTGCCTGGCCTTACTGGCTTGGGTACTGTCATTGACCAGGGAGAGGAGAAATGCCTCAAATATCAAATATCGCTCTTAAAGCTTCACTTTCTCTATCTCTATGATTACATTCCACATTCAGAAATCTGATAAACTAGGCTCGTTTCCTACTGGCCCATGAGCTGGGGATGCCCAGAATGTATACAGTAAAGCAAGCCAGCTTGGGTTGCTTCATTGTTCATCTTAGTGCAAAACTCTGGAAGCAAGAGCATGATCCTGTGCAGGGCCAGAAGCGGAGCAGGTACAAATGCTCGGACACATGTCCTTGTCCTGGGAAAAGTCAACCACTGCACCAGGATCTTCCTGAGCAATTATTTTGCTCCGAGGAGCACCAAGCATGAATTGAGAAAAGTGTCAAGGTTAGCAAGTTGGGTGAGGGATGGGGTCAGGAAAAAGCTGTCAGTGGAGTAGGATTACCATAGGGTGCCACCATCCTCCTAGTGAGAACTGACACAGGAGGGACTTTAACTACGCTGTCAGGAATACTTCATCCAGAAATTGTGTTGAGTATCCAGCATTCTGCTCCTTCCAAGAGCCACCAAAACACTGTAGGAGAGGAATGGGTCACCAATGGAACTTTCAGAGGCACATGTCAGAAAGTCCATCATGCTTGGGGCTGCCTGACCATCACAAGGTCCAGCTGCATTCATGCTCTCAGCATGTGCTCTTGGAGCTCCAGATCACAGAAACCTGGTTACTTTCCTTAATATCTCCATCCTTACTCAGAGAATCTATGTCTTACCCCACGGGAACTGCAAACAGTGCTCATATTAAGTAAGGGGTTGCCTTGAAGTAGATTTTACTGTCTCAGCTTGGAGAATCCCTTCCAGGGGTTCAGTTTGACGTCAGGAGAGGGAGTTGACCCTTCTCAAGCATTTCTAGGTCTTGTTAATGATGTACTGCATGATAATTAGCACTTTCATCCCAGGCTGCAATTTAGAGATAAGCTTTCTCTCTTAATCCCTGTTTTCAGAGGCCTGATTAAAGCAATACCCATTTTTCCTGTGTCTAACATCTCCACATCATCCTTGAAATTAACACACAGCACTGTGCTACCCAAACTTGGATGGAGGTCTCTAGTGGTCTCTCTTCTGAAAAAGGCCAATAGCATGCAGTATAACAGGAAAACATGCATCTCTCTCTCCAAAGCAGTGGAAAGTCCTGAGGGCTGCTCCACTGGGAGTTTTGTTTGTCCTTATTAAGAGAAAGGAGCGTCCTAAATTCACTTTCAGGAGGAATCTTACTCTACATGCCTCTGCCCACCACATTAGGAAGAAGCAATTCTGAACTATTGCTTTGATTGGCTTCCCGCACTGGGAAAACATCTCATTCTTGTAGAAATGATCTAAATACATTTCATAAAAAGCATCAATTATGCAGTAATTTGGCCAACTCTACAGCTCCCAGTAAGGTCTCAGTACTGGGTGGTGGATTCAGTACCAGATGAGTGAAGGCACTTGCGGAGCAGTTCCCAGTGCTGTACAAAGCAGTGATCATCTGCTATGTCACATTTATCCTACTCATGATGTTTTATAAACAAGCTTGAGGCACCAATTCATCCCTGAATATTTTATTTCCCTTCTTGGTTCTTACCACCATATGTAGGTTGTGTGGAATAAATACATAAAAACTGAAAGTGACATCGTGTCAGACCTCTCTTCTCTGTACATCATCACCCTGATGATTTTTGGGGGCTGATGTCAGCATTCAGTTGCAGGAAGGCACTTACCTGGCTCTCTGGGGCTGGTTTTGTCCCTGCAGTTCCAGATCCTTTTCCATCCACTGAAGCCTGAAAGCTCAAGAATGAATGCTGCAAGTGCAGTCCATAGAAAGGTTTTGTGGGTCTGTAAATGGGTGGTTTGTCTTTCTAGCCTAGAGCAGCAGCACCTCGTGCACATACAGCAGGGTCACAGATGGACCTTGCCACAGAGCTACCAGGCCATATCAGCATGAGAGGAGTTCTGGAGAAGCATGGGGGATGGCAAAGGTATTTAGGAGCCTAATTTTTTCTTCCTGACAGCAAGCTGATTTCCTTTTTGCCTCCTTCTCCCCCTACTTCACTGCCTTGTTTGTCTCCCACGCAAGAGAGGGCACAAAACAATGCAGAGGAAGGAGCACATCAACCTGAGGCCTGACACTTTTGCTGAGGGTGTAGGAGAGTCAGTCCTATGCAACTAACAGCATGGCTGAGAGCACTTCACTAACTCTGGAACACTAATGACACCAAGTGGTAGCAGTGGACCTTCAACCATATCAATCTGAGTCTGCTTCTCCTCACCAGGCCGTCCCACAACTGAAAGGAAACAAATGTCAGCAGAGAAGGTGGTTTATCTCCCTTCCTCTTATCTTGCTTCACTTCCTTTTCCCATCTCTGCACTCATGCCATGGCCACAGGGAAGTCCAGGAGACCTGCCATGATCACCATGAAGCCATCCATGTTCTGAACTGATGCAGCTGCTGAGGGTCTGTGAAGGTTGAGGGGCAGCCCAGCAATCTGTCAAGTCAATGACCACAATAGCAGATCTGCTCATGGCATGCAGCTGGCAGGTTCTGGAGAATGTTGAGGCATGAGAGCTCCAAACAGAAACATAGAGCAACAAGGGGACAAGTGCAAAGCTGAAAAAAACCTGAACAAATTACCAATTTATAATTTAAATTGAAGAAGGACTTGAGGCTTCAGCTTGAGTGACTGCTTGGCAGAATGGGAGAAAGAATGAAAACAGCCCAGTGATAAAGCTGCATGTGCAGCACCAGGCTGCACAGCCTTCAGCCCCAGAGGTTTTTTAAGACCCAAATGGACAAATCCCTGAGCTGACCCTGCTTTGAGCAGGTGGGTAGACTACAAACATGCTCAGATCCTGCAAAACCATGGTCACGGGAACATGGCAGAGGTCAATTTGAGCTCTAAGAGCACCAAAGTGCATGGTTTCTCCATGATGACCAGTCTTACACATAGCAGGGACACATCATCACAATCTTCATCTTTACTCTGAGCCTGCTCAGCACCTGAATCAGTACTCAATTTAATATAAATTGTATAATATAATATAAATTATTTAATATAAATGTTTAAGTTAAATTCTCCAAATTGAGTTTGTTTTGCCTGTGACAGTAATTGCTAAATGACCTACTCGTCTTTATCTCAGGGACTGGGGGAGATGGAGGCAGACAGGCACAAGATGGGCAGTTCTTGCTAGGTGGGTTAAAGAAGAAGGATCTCACTAAGGTGCTGCATGGCAGATTTCTGCTGTGACATCCAGAAATCTGTCTGCCTTCCCTTAAACCTCCCTGGGCAAGATGTAAGCTGGCAGTCCCGCAACATGGCACGTCACAAGACAACTGAGCATCAGGTCAGAAATCCCATACAGCTGCCATTCCGTCACACTGCCAGCTCTCAGGCATCTGGTCTGCTCCGGCATCAAATATGATAGGCTGTGTCATTATTTTTTTTGCTTGTTATTAGTTTATAAGCCAAGGCTTTGCTACAGCTAACAGAAGGCAGACTGGGGGCTGCTCATCTCTCAGCACGCAGCAACAAGTGTGTGGAGAAATTAGTTGAAAAGAGGCACCTTCCTGGAAAACTTCCCCTTGGCTTGGTCCCACTCCCTTGAAGGTTGAAGGATCCTAACGCTGATCCAGGCATGGATCATGCCTTGGTACAACATGGCCTGCATGCACTTGGGAGAAAGGCTCTTCCCCAGCAGGAGCTCAGAGCAGCCCCCTGCAGAGGTCAAGGCTAAATGCATTATCAGAAGGATGCAGGGGAGAGATTACAGCTTCACTTAAGGCACCTGGTGTCAGATTTAGCTCTGGTTGGGGACATGCCTAGGGTAGCTGGGGGACAGAATACGAACAGCACTTTGAGAAGGTACAGAACCTTATTCTGAAATTTCTCTGTTTGCTTTCCAGCCTTCTGCACCTCTGAAGACAATACACTCACTGTTCTAAACACATCATAAAAACAAGTTAATAAAAAGACAACCTGCCTTCAGCTGTCCCAGAGGACCCTGGGGCCACGCCTGTGCACACATGAAAGCTTAGCCATGGGCACACATTGCAAGCATACCACACGGTCATCCTAAAGCAAGTACACTCCAGCAGGAGAGCTTATGGAATCATAGAATCACTCAGGTGGAAAAAACCTTAATGATCATCAAGTCCAACTGCAACCTAACCATACTACCCTAACTCTAACAACCCTCCACTAAACCATATCCCTGAGCACCACATCCAAATGCTTTTTAAACACATTCAGGGATGGTGACTCAACCACCTCCCCGAGGAGCCCACTCCAGTGCTTCACAACCCTTTCTGTAAAGAAGCATTTCCTGATATCCAACCTAATCTTACCCTGGTACAACTTGAGGCCATTTCCCCTCCTGTCACCAGTGAGAAGAGACCACCCCCGCTCTCACTATAAGCACCTTTTAGCTACTGGAAGAGAGCAATAAGGTTTCCCCTCAGCCTCCTCTTCCCCAGACCTCCCCAGTTCCTTCAGTCTCTCCTCACAGGCCATATTCTCCAAGCCCTTCCCCAGCCCTGTTGCCCTTCTTTGGACCTGCTACACACCTCCATGTCCTTTCTGTACTGAGGTGCCCAAAACTGAACACAGTACTCGAGATGAGGCCTCACCAGTGCTGAGCACAGGGGCAGGACGACTTCTCTGGTCCTGCTCACCACCATTCCTGATACAAACCAGGATGCCATTGGCCTTCTTGGCCACCTGGGCACACTGCTGGCTCATATTCAGTCAACTGTCCATCAGTACACCAAGGTCCCTTTCCATCAGGCAGCTTTCCAGCCACTCCCCCCCAAGCCTGGGGAGGCCTGGGGTTGTTGTGACCAAAATGCAGGACCTTACACTTGGCCCTATTGAAACTCATACAGTTAACCCTGACCCATCCATCCAGTCTATCCAGGTCCCTCTGTAGTGCCTTTCTCCCCTCTAGGAAATCAACGCTCCCTCCCAACTTGGTGGTATCTGCAAATTTACTGAGGGTGCATTCAATCCTCTCATCAAGATCATTAATTAAGACATTGAATAGAAACAGCCCCAGGACTGAGTCCTGGGGAACACTGCTTGTGACTGGTTGCCAATTGGATTTAACTCCACTGACTTTTTGGGTCCAGCCATTCAGCCAGTGTTTCACCCAGCAGAGTGTACACCCATCCAAACTGTAGGCAGCCAGCTTCTCCATGAGGATGCTGTGGGGGACAATGTCAAAGGCTTTACTGAAGTCCAGGTTGACCACATCGACAGCCTGAAATGAAATCAGGTTTGTCAGACAGGATCTACCTTTTGTAAACCCATGCTGACTGGGCCTGATCCCCTGGTTGACCTTTAATTGGTCTATGATGGCTCCATAACCTTCCCCAGCAATGAGGTGAGACTGATAGGTCTGTAGCTACCAGGATCATCTTTCCAGTCCTTTTTGAAGATGGGCATCACATTTGCCAGTCTCCAGTCCACTGGGACATCCCTGGTAGCCAGGACTGTCAAAGAACGATGAAGCATTACGATGCTGCAGTAGCAAGTGCTGTAAGAACTTACTAAGTTTGTAATTTTGTGTTAGATCAATAAGCGGGGCTGCAGGGAACATAGCCTATCACCTCCTGGCTGATGATAAGCAGGAGCCTTTTTCCATTCTGCATTCTTCCTGCACAAACCATGGGGTCTGCCTTTCCATTCTCAAGAAAGAGTCTGAGCTAGCATCTGCAAAGAGCTGGTTTTATTCACAGGGGCACATCAGACATCAAGGAAGCAGAAAACATACAGGAAATATACAGGGAGGATCTGCTTTTCATACAAGCAATCACTATTAACAGTATTACAGAAAGAATAAATAAAGTGATGTTGCTACAGTAACCCACAAGGATGATGCTCTCCTCCATTTGCCATGCACAGCTTAGCCTGCTGACCTCATCCTTCACTGCTGCGCTTCTTCAGTTTGAAAGATACTTCTCCAGCACCTTTGTTAAAAGCCCAGTCTCCTGCAAGAAAAAGCACAATTGTGAGCCTCAACTCCCCTGTGCCACCTCAGCTGATATCGCACACATCGGCACGGCCCTGGGACGGCACTGTGAAACCCCAGCACACTGAGAGCCAAGCCCTGCCTACTGCATGTGGTTAAAAAGATTAAGAATCCCCATTTGCAGCCCTCTCCTGTTCTGCAAGACTTCTCCTATAACTTGCATGGAATGGTGTGTGGGAGCCTGCTTTGTGGAGAGACATTTTGAGACAAATCCCATTAGCAGCAGGCAGGACCAGCCCACATGAAGCAAAGGATTTGTTTAATGTTTATAGGAGCCCACAGAAAGGGAGAACCAGTTTATGAATGATCAGTGATACTTCCTCAATGTAAAAGGTCTGCTCAGTTTTTGAACAGTAGTTCCCTTGACAGTTATCCTGCAGCACAGCTCTTGTGCTGAAGCACCAGAACAGCACTTAACACATTAGTTCTTGCCCCGCTGACCAACAGGAAGGGAGAAGCATCTTTGCTTTTCTAAACTGCTTCAGGATGGAACTGACAGTCCCTGAGAAGAGGGTGTACAGAGTTTCACAGCACAAAGCTGTTAAGCAGCTTCTTAGGCAGGTGGCAAACACAGCACACACACACCAGCTCAAGCACAGGCTGGCTGTGACCCCAGGTGTCCAACAACAGCCACAGGGAAGGAGAAAGCAGGAACAGCAGGAGGAATTTATGCTGCTGTCATGTCACCCCAACAAGAGCAAAAGAAGGTCCCATAGAAAAGTATAACCACAACAGCGATCAAAGGCATCACGGAGAATTAATATCAACCAGCAGCTCAGAGGCATGGATGCCCCAGGGGATGAGTAGTGGGAAAAAAGGAGCAGCGAGGCAGAAGCTAGTCCAGAGATGCTCAGGGTACCTGAAGGACAGAAACAGATCTAAGACTCAGCTGGGAGCAAGGTGCCCATGTGCAGATTGAGGCAGGAGAGCTGTGAGGTTCTGGAAGGAACTGATGTGAGGTAGGAGCCAACTGCCTGCCAGGCACCCAGGAATGGGGTGCCACCTCACACCCAGGCACCGGGTGGGCACTGAGCAGCTCATGTACCAAAGGCTGATGTCCAGCACTGGGTTCTAGCTCTGTCTCCATCTCCAGCTGTATCTTCTGTCCCAAGGGGATTAATTTGCCAGGAGATCCTCAGTTTACCTAAATCTGATGAAATTCAATCAGGGAGGTCCTTGAGCAGTCAGTATCACTCAGGCTCACATCCCTGCAGCTCCTCTCCACCTGTGCCTATCCCAAAAAGCAAACAGGAGCAAGCACTGCGTAATCAGTGCTTCTAGATGACAGAAACAGCTTTACCTGTTCAGCTACTGAATGGCTCCTCAAGCATGGCAGCTCAGTGGGAACGCACACAGTACACACCTATGAGGATTTAATCTCTTCTAGACTCTCCATTACTTCCTGCCGTGAATAGAAAGTACACCACTGAAACATACAAGAGGCAGCAAATGGGCAGAAGCACACAGCCCAAGCAATTCCATCTCCTCCATGTGAGGAACTGTGCATGCTCTGCTCCCAGGGGCTAACTTCCCACTAGGAGCTGGGAAAGCCCTGAGGGAAAAACCACACCATGGAACTAAAAAGAAGAAGGTGAGGATCTGCTGACGTGGTACAGGAGCCCCTGCTGTAGACAGGGCACGTGACTGCTCCCAAACACCTGTTCTGCAGCAAAATAACACACACCTCACCTCTCTGCAGGCCAAACTAACAACATCACGCGCCCTCTCATGGCACCCTAACCACAGCAAAACAGCCCCAGAAAGGGGAATTAGAAGACTAAAACCTTTTTACAGGACAGACTCTTCTTCCTGCACATACAGAGCAGTGTCTCTCTTGACCTTTTTCTATGAAGAGAGAGGACGCAGGATTTGCACTCCTCGTCCTCACCACGGCTGGATAAAGGGACACACGTGGCAGCTGTAGCAGCCAGCTACCCTCGTCTGCAGAGGAGGATCCAGATGCTCCTTAACAACCCCTGGGCTGGAGATCACCTCATCCCCTACTCAGCCCTCCAAACATCAGGACAACAAGCCCCTGTTGTTCAGCTGGGCACAATCCTAGGAAGAGCAGGACCTCCAGCAGCAGCGCAGGTGCTTCCATCTCCACCACCTCCCCTCTCTGGGCATCTCCCTCCATACCAGCCAATATTCACCTGGTCAGTGAGATCGTATTTTCTTTGGTTCTCATCCAAAAGTCTTTCTTGCAAGAGGATTTTCAGGAGCTCCCGGGTAAGCAGTTCCACCACGTCCTCCAGCAAAGCTCTGAGCGAGGGGCCAAAAGCCACCGGCACCGCCGGCTGCCGCAGCTCGTCCAGGTGCGGGGTGCCGGGCGCGCTCTTCTTCCCCATGAAGTGACCTGCAACACAGCGCGTCCGTGTGCCTCACGCCCGGCGCCGGGACCTCCGAGAACCAGGCTGTCATCCGTACCGCACGCTGACGACCTGACAAGCAGCAGCAAGCAAACCGAACGCCTAGAAGAGCCCAGCAGCCCCGGGGGCTCGCCCAGGGAGCCCTCCTCCTGCCGACGGGATCTCTATGGCCAAAGGACCAGCGGCTCGGCGCCAGGAGCCGCCGAGAGAACCGTGCCCCTCACCTCCGCCCGCAGGAGTGCCGGGCACAGCCGGGGTGGCCCCGCTCCGAAGGAACTGCGACTCCTCAGACGGAGACCTCAGGAGACGGCGTGACCAGAGCCCGCCCCGACCGCCCCTCACGGGGCCGC
Organism: Phasianus colchicus; assembly: GCF_987193195.1. NCBI lineage: Eukaryota > Metazoa > Chordata > Aves > Galliformes > Phasianidae > Phasianus > Phasianus colchicus. The sequence continues at coordinate 1,315,044 of NC_143447.1, read as the reverse complement.
CGTGCCAGTCCCGGCCCCACAGCCTCAAGCACCGACCCTCGCCCCGGCCGCTCTGCCCCGCGGGCCCCCGGTACCTGTGGCCCAGAGGTTGCCGCGGGGGTTGACCTTGATCTTGGCCGCCTGACTGCGGTGCTCGGCGAAGTCGAGGTGCACGGCGGGCCCCAGCGCAGCGCCGCAGAGCAGCAGCAGGAGGCAGCGCAGCGCCGCCATGGCCGCCCCTGCGGGACACGCTCCCGCTTAGGGCCGCTGCCGCCGCCGCTTCGATTTATATTGAGCGGGGGGGCGGGGACTCTTCAAGCCACGCCTCCTCCTCGAGCCGCCCCTGCCCGCTGCTTTCCCGCCCTCCGCGTCCCCTCAGCGCGTCGCCCAGCAGGTCCGCCTCACCATCAGCCGCTGCGCTGAGGTTGTGTCTACACTGTCATCCCAAAAGAATCCCCAAAATGACCACGGTGCAGCCCCAAAAAGGCCCAAATGACGTCCAACCTGCCCACAGACAGTCTAGCTCCAACTGGCCCAAACGGCACCAAAATAACTCTGAAACAATCCCAAAATGATACTAAATGATCCCAAAATAACCTCAAAACAACCTGAAATGGCACCAAAATAACAGAATGCCTTCCAAACAGCCCACACAGCACCAAAATAACCCCCAAAACCACAAAATGGCTCTGCGTGGGGCCATGGATTGCCTGGCACCAGGAGCCCCCTCCTCCTCCCACCCTCCCTGCACCCTTCACTCAGTTTTGGGATGGCCTTGGAAGACCCCATCCTCAAACCTGCCAATCCTTCTGAGCTCCTTCACCCCCAGAGCTGCTTCCCACGGGATGCCACCGGCCCACTGCCCAAACACAACAACTTGCTCCTGTCAGGATCCTGACGACCGCCACTCCCTTATCACCACAGCCAAACCAGGCACAGAGTATCACATTTCCAATCAGTTTGTCTTCTATATGTCAGCATGAGGTCCGGTGAGGGTAACCAGCACCATAATCGAGCAATGACCCACTGGACCCATTGGTGCCTTCAGGACTCCTGCCCAACCCAGGGCTCTGCTTTACCAGGAGGTGCAGGTTATGGGGAGGAGAATTTCCCTGGGAATAGGCACAGGGAAGACTGTTAGCAATGCACTTCTCAGGGCTTATTGCTGCTGGAGAGAAAAGATCTTGATGCAATTCACTACTCCATCAGCCTGGGGTAGAGTCTGAACTGCAAACATAGCTTTAATGTTACAAGAGGAAAAAAAAAAAAAGTATAAAGCCTCATGTGCTCACAAGGTCCTCATGAATGCTGTGGGAAGATTTCATCCATGTCAGATGACGTGATGCCTGAGATCCCACCCTGATCTGATTTTCAGTAGCTGGAGGACTGGGTCTTGCACTCGACACCGTGCAACTGCACATGAGTAACAGTGAGGATGAGCGAGATGATGGGTTACCTGGAGGATTAGGAAGGATGAAGCGATACCAATTACAGAGAGAGCAGAAAAAACGAGTCCTGGGCAATTAACAGCACCTACTGAAGTGTGACAGGGTTAAGTCATGCTCCTGCCTAGCTCTACAATGCTCCTGGGAGATTAACAGAAAGAAGGCAGCCCCAGGGACCAGGACCGTCACCTTCCAAGCAGCAAGAATCAACACAGTATTTAAAGCAGGTTAAAGTCTTTTGTTCCCATCTGATTGTAACTGGAAACACAACCAACCCGATATAGATCTTTCTTCTTTTGCAGCTGGCAGCTGCAGCTGTTTTCTATCTTCCAAGTTGTGATGAGGGACTGCAAGCCAGGCTGGGAACAGGTAAGCAGGGAGCTTTTCTGTCACAGCCTTGTAACAAAAGCTCAGAAGCTAAGGGTACAGTGCTTTAATTACAGGACACAGAGGCTTAGCTGGACAAGGTGCAAGGAAATTTGATTAACAAAGGCTCACAACCCTGGTTTCAAGCTGGGGAAAAGCAACACAATAGCTGCTCAGGGAGTTGGTGCAGGGTGGAAGTGGACATGATGAAAGTGGGGTTTTATGGGAAACAGGGAAATAGACCCAAGCCCACTGCTTGCTGAGTTGGTGCCAAAGGAAGCTGTACAGGCAAGGTGAATACCAATTTTGTCCCCTGCAGTGGTCTTGTTAAAATTGAGTTCCCAACACCAAAACACAGATCCCAAGCCCAAAGCTTAGCACAGCTCACCCTCTTAAGGGGCATGATTACAATCAAGCACAATTTCTAGTTGTATAATCAATGAATGTACAGACATTATAATTATGAAATATACCAGAGAGTTTGGCAAAGCAGCTATTTTACCAAAAGAGAATAGATAGAAAGCTTACCTGTGACTGGGGTTCACTGTGAAACTCCAGAGGAGGGATCTCCAGAAGAGATCCTTCCCTACTGGTAGTCAGTTCATAAATGGGTCTAGGAGAGGTGCAGTCAGGCTCCACCCCTTCCGGCAGCACAGGTGAATTGCCTTCACCTGTGCTCCTGTGGCTGACTCATTGCTCGCCTCAGGTAATCAATCAGAGGTTCAGGCCTTGATTCATCAGTTCCCATACACTAGTGAATACAGGTGCTAAGTAGCCCCTGGACAGGATGCTCAACAGACTGGGTCCACCCAGAGAGTGTTTTACCACACCTGGGAATAACAACTGCAGTGGTGATCACACTGCAGCCAAACTATTCCCTTCCTGAGCAGGCAAGTCCACTGTCACCCTGAGAATGAACAAACATGGCTTGAAAGGTGGCTGCAGCAAAAGTAATCTTGCTTACAAACGGAGACCAAATTTCCACTAGATTTTTTAATCCATATCTTCATTGCAAAAACATGATATTTCTAATTCAGGAAAAAACAGCTGGCACCCACACTTGAAGTCTCCTGCTTGGGAGAGGTTCACTGACCCAAGTTCCAGCATCTGGGGCAGAAATTGTCACTGCAATGCTCCTCCACAACTTGCTCTCTGCAGCTCAGAAGTTCACCTTACCAACTGCTATTTGCCACCAAAGGAATCTTCCCAGTTAATATATTTTACAAAAGACATTACAAATTCCATTTTAGAAATTGATTTTTGCCAGCAAAGGTCACCACACTGGCTTCTGCAGGTGGTACGGGAGAGTCGCCTGTCAGCCACAGAGTGCCTTGCAATGGAGCTGGGGAAGGACGGAGGTGACTCAGCATAGGCTGGACTTCTGATAGATGGCTTTGCCCTCGAGGCAGTGTGCGTCTGCACGGAGCCCACAGTCCCCTTTCCTAGTGGGATTAACCCCTGGAGCTAGGCCAGAGCAGCCTGCAGCCGCCTCTCTGCAGCTGGATCCATTCCTTCCCAACTGCAGGAACCATTCCTTCTCACCCAAAGCAGCCTAAAGGACCTCAGGATCTTTCAGCTTGAACTGCTGGTTTCCCCTGATGCCTCCAGTTGGAGGAAACTGCCATGGTATATTCTACTCTCTATTTTTCCCTATTTATTCTCACTTGCAATTTATTTTCTCGATGACTACTGACCACTGAAATGACATTTTCATAGCACAGTCTGTTACAACCCCAGTGTTCCAGATGGTAACACTTAACTCGGAACCCACTGTTTTATAAATAGAGTTAAAATTGTTTTTTTCCCCTGTGCACAATTTTGTATGTATGTACATTTGAATTTCATCATTTTTATTGCCCACTCTCTTTGCACAGTTGGTCTTCATCCATACCAACCCTGAAAAACTTAATACCAACACCAAATTTCAGCATTTGCCTTCTTTTGCAGATCATTTTTGAATGTGCTGAACACAATCTCTGCACAGCACCCTGGTGTTTTCTGCTATAGAAACTGTTTCCTTCTACCTTTTAGCAAAAGATTTCTCCCAGTAAGGGCCTCCTCTTGTATTCCAGGTCTCCTTCCTCTCTTTAGGAGCCTTTTCTGAGGACCCTTGCCAACTACCTTTGAGAAATGCAGCTGGATGATCCCAGCAGGATCACTTTGCCCACACACCTCCTGAATACAGAATCACAGAATCATAGGGGTTGGAAGGGACCTCCAGAGATCATCGAGTTCAACCCCCTTGCCAAAGCAGGTTCCCTACACCAGGTAAACTGCAAGAGGAGAGAAAGGTTTCCCTCAGTGAGCTACAAGCTTACTTGTAGATTAGGTCCTACTCCTTTCCAGCCTGCTAATCTGGTTTATAGCCCACAGATCCTCACATTTCCAGCTCACCAGGAGTCCCTTTGTGCTTCTGGTGGGTGTTGTAGGGCAGACAAATAGCTCAGTGCTTTCAGGTCTGTGTCCCAGGCATCTCCATCCAGGCCCAGGGGTTTGTTGTTGTCCTCTGCAAGTTCTCATACTGAGGTTTCTGGGAGTCCATAGCACCACAGGACACCTGGGATGTCTCCTTCCTTATCAGTGAGCAACTCCAGCCTGTGCAGGGCTGATGAGAGTACTAACACACCTGTGAAACTATTAACAAATCCAAACGTACCTAAAAGTGAAGCAAAACAGATTTTCCTCTAGCTCTGCAAAATAAACATATCATGCTCTGCACAGAGGGCCTTGCTAATGCTGAGCTAAGAGCAGGCAAAGTTAACGGAGCAATCTGGAAATACTGTGGTTCATAGGGCTTAAAACAAGGTCCATTTTGTTTTCTCACTATTGAATTATGCTTTGATACCTTGGCATTGATGGATGCATCTCCCAGGCGGCCTGGGAGGGACTCTGAGCTGCAGAGCTCCAGAAACACCCGGTGCACATGCTTCCTAGTCCTGCAATATCCACTGGGCAGGAAAATGCTTGCTCAAAACCAATGGCTCTAATAAAAAACAAACACAAAGAGCAAAGGCCTCAAACCCCCTGTGCGTCTCTTTCACAGAGCTCCTGGTGCCAATAAAACTCTTAGCAGCAGAGAAGTTGCTTCAGCTTCTCCTTCACTGCTCCTCCAATGCCAGGTCAAACTTAAAGCCCTGTCATATGCTCCAGGGTCTGTTTTGATGCATTTGCCTCTTGTTTACAAAGATTGAATCCCTCTGTTACATTCATTCTTCCACAGGCAGCAATGGTTGTTTATAAAAGATAAAATTTGAAATCTTGTTTTTCAATTTTCATTTAAGCAATAAATGAGTTGTGGTTTTCCCTGAGGTTTCCCACTCAGTCCACACCCGGTGGACACAGGACAAATAGCTTTGTAGGAAGACTTAGAGAAGAAAATCATGTTTTCTTGCAGGCAAATCCATGCCTAGATCAGAGGAGTCCCAACCAGCATTATGTGGCAGAAGACTGATGTCCCTCTTTGAGTGAATTGAGACTTAGAGAAATTAAATTGAAGTTCATTTTCTCCACAATATTTTTACTTCTGCCTTTCTGGAAACTGAAACGCTGCAAGGCTGGTTCTATAGGAGAAAGAGAAATTGGAGAGCAAAGGCGATAGCAAGATACTCAGCAGAGAGTGCTCCAAGAAATGCTCTTAAATTATTAAAGAGAACTAGCAGAAAAGTCAAGAGATGTGGGGGTAGGCAGAGAGAGTGGGAGCAAGAGAGCATGTTTGCGCCATCTTGGATCACACAGGGTGCATTTCTAATCTGTCCCTAATTAGACAGATCTCTGTGCAGTTTTGATTTCCCCCAAGGCTTGGGGAACTTTGCTAGATCAAACATTCAAAAGACCTATTAGAATTGAACATGTGCATGAACAGCCCCGTGAGCAGAAAGGGATGGAAGCACTGCAAGGGAGAGCAGGAGGCAAAAGAGGCAGGAAATTGCCTTAAGACACAATATAGGTGCTGTTTCCCCAGAGCGGAGGTGGGTGGACCAGTCATCTTCAGGGCATCAAGCAGTGCCAGGAGCTGCTGACACAGATGGGAACTGAAGGTTGTGGCTGCCTGGCATCACCAGGGTGCCAGAGGACCAGAACCAGGACACCCCTCCTCTGATTCAGCCCCTGAGTCACCCACACTGCTGGCCTTCAGCCGGGGCGATGGACACGGCTGCTCTGTGTTTCTCCTGCTGCAGCAGAGGAGACATCTCTGCCCAAGCCACCTCTCCTCCCTTGGCGTCCTTCTTTAGCTCATCCCAGGAGCTGTACGCTGGGTTTGCCATCATGTGTTTCTCCAGCAAGAAGCGGTCTTCTATCCAAGGATAACGCTTTGCCTTACAGGCTTCTCCTTGGAAAACATAAGGTTGACATGTTCTGATTATAAAGGCAGTAAAACTACCATGAGATCATCCAGTTTTATTAAGGAAAGCATGAGCCAATTGTTTTACAGTCCCTAGAAACTCCCTGCTTAAGCAATATGCAGTGGCAGAAGAAAACAGGTAATGCTCACTGCTGTTTAACTGATGACTGTGCACTCAGGCATCATAAACACACAAACAAAGACAGCCTTCATTTCAAAGAGCTTCAATTTTCAGCACGTTACTCCTCACAGCTCACCGCCCATCCATTATACTTGTCTGTATGCCTTTGATGTGAAAAAAGAGTGAACCATCGGAATTGTAGCAACGATCAGAAAAACCCCAGCATTGCTTTGCTCTGAGGTGGCTCCTGCCCCTGCCGGAATCCGTGCATTGCAGAGCTGCACCCTGAACTGCAGATGTCATCGAACAGCAATTAGGCAATGACATTGTCTACCAGAAAATCTGCTGTGTTTGGCTGTAACCACAACGGAGCCTGTGGCAGTCTTAGCCCTGGCTGATTTTTTTCCCTTTTTTTTTTTCTTCTTTATAAACCCGACCTTTCAACACCCACATGCTTTACAAATAAATCCCATTCTTGTTGTGACACAAAGGTCTCCATGTTTCCTAAATCACCCTGAGATCCTTAAGCCTCAAAGGCTTTCCTGCAGCAGCTTCACCTTTAGAAAAAGAACAAAACTGAAATAAAACACAAAGCCTCAGCCCATCTAAACAGCAAAACCCCTGGCTCTGTGGGAGCATGGCAGCACTCGCCAGACTTTTCAGCATTAGCAACCAGCTGAACCAGAGATCCTGCACGCTCCATAGCTTTTCTGCTCCGCAAAGCAGAATAAGAGTTGGGGAATGGAGCCAGCAGCAGCTCTTTGTCATCCTGCCCCCACACTCCCAGTTTGCAGGCTCTGCAGCCTCACCCCCAGCATCTGCCCTTCCTGCAGCGGCAGGAAAGGTGTTGGAGGGATGCAGAAGGTGATGTGGGAGGTAGCACAGGAGCTGGTGGGCGTTGGAGCTGCAAGTGGATTTGCAGCATGAATCCTCACTCTTATTAGAGCCAACACCTCATTTTATGGCTGCACATAACACAGATCTATGTTCTCAGCTACACTGAGCTTTGAAGAAGCAGAAGATGGCCTGTGGATATCTTTCCCAAATCACACCATGGCCCCACTAAGCATTAAAGCTGGGCTGGAACTACCCCACAATTTACCCAAAACATCCTTCATTTTTCAAACTCTTCCTGCTCATTTGCGGGTCACCATGCAAGAGCAAAGCTGGGAAAGACCTTCCTGTACCCAAATCTGCAGTCCTCAGCCACACTGACTGCTGACACCTGCTGCCAGCAGCCGGCATCGCCAGCGGGGGGACCGTGCTGCAGGCAGGACGGGTACATGACCATTTCCAGACATCTAAAAGGACCGTTTCTCATCTCTTGGACCTGGGGTTCAGCAGATGCTTGTTGAGAGCTAATTCCTACATCCCTTACAATCAGAATCCTTTTGTGTTTTACCCCCCCCCCCCTTTTTTTTTGAATTTTAATTAACTCAGTGACAGTAACACAACTGCTACTGCGAAGTGTGAAAGTGAGAGAACCCAGAGAACAGCACCTGCAGCAATTCCAGCAAGTTTTCACTGAGAGGTGTTGATTAGCAGACTTCAGAAGAGCTTGACTCAGCCCCTTATATGATCCCAAGTTAAAATAAATTTAATGCACAGAACAATTCAAGACAAAGGCAAAGCAGGGAACGCAGATCCAGCATCTGTGCTACTTGCAAATACAGAAATGTTGCTCCAAGTCCTTGGGAAAGTGCTCCATGTTGGTAGTAGCCCTCAAAGAGATTTTCTGCTATCTCACTGCTGCTTGGGTTTGGTTTTGACAAAACTCCAATATTTTGACAAACTGTATCCAAATTCTCTTCTCAACTGCTCCAACAAAAGTGGCAAATGGCAGATACAAATTTTTATTACTGTTTTGTCTTACTAATTTAGGATTACTCAAAGAGCTGCAGGCCCAAGGCTCATTGTTAGCAGCTGGACCCGTTTGTAGACTGTTTGCAAATACTTTTTTTTTTGCTTCACCTCACAACATCCTTCTCTCCAAATTGGAAAGATATGGATTTGATGTGTGGACTGTTCAGTGGCTGCAGGATCAAGTCCAAATAGTGGTGGTCAATGGTTCAATGTCTGGATGGAGATTGGTGGTGAGTGGTGTCCCCCAGGGGTCAGAGCTGGTACTGATACTCTAATATCTTCATCAGTAACATTGACAGGGAGGTCCGAGTGCACCCTCAGCAAGTTTGCTGATGACACCAAGCTGTGGGGTGTGATGACACACCAGAGGGACAGGATGCCATCCAGAGGGATTTAGACAGGCTGAGCAGTGGGCTTGGGAGAACCTCATGAGATTCAACAAATCCAAGTGCAAGGTGTGCACCTGGGTTGAGGCAACCTTCACTAACAATACAAGCTGGGGGATGAAAGGATTGAGTGCAGCTCTGCCAATAAAGACCTGAGGGTCCTGATGGATGGCAGCTGGACATGAGCCAGCACTGAGCCCTAACAGCCCAGAAAGCCACCCATATCCTGGGCTGTATCAAAAGAAGCATGGCCAGCAGGGCAAGGGAGGTGATCTTGTGCCTCTGCTCTGCACTGTGAGGCCTCACCTGGAGCACTGCATCCAGATGGAGAGTCCTTAGTACTGGAGAAGAGGAGGCTGCAAAATGACTTGATAGCAGCCTGTCAGTATCTAAAGGGGAGCTATAGGAAAGAAGGGGAGACTCATTAGAAGGATCTGTGGTGATAGGACAAGGGAAAATGGCTTCAAGCTCAAAGAGGGAAGATTTAGGTTAGATATAAGGAAAAAATCTTTTACAGTGAGGGTGATGAGGCACTACAACAGGTTGCCCAGTGTTGTGGTTGACGCTCCATCCCTGGAGACTTTCAAGGTGAGGCCAGATCAGGCCCTAGGCAACCTAATCTAGCGGTGGATCCCTGTGCATTGCAGGGGAGTTGGATTAGATGGCCTTCAGAAGTCCCTTCTCAAAGGGAATAGATCTAAGGATTCTATGATTCTACTGAGGCAACAAACCATGCAGTTAAACCCACTGGATCTGTTCAGATAGAGATACTGCAGGTCAGCACAGCTGCTGAGTGTTAAACAAAATGGCTTCATGGACCTCTGTAGATTGCACAAGTCTAACAAGGTAAATATGCAAGAAGCGAAAAATAGAAAATAAATGAGGTTTTGTCTTTGCCATTCCGGACTGCTTTCCCCTACACAAGCTGAGTGTGTGACAGCAGTAATCATCTTGAATAATCCCTGTTGCTGGGCAATTTGGGAGCAGTCATGAATAGAGGATGCAGTGAAATGCAACTGAAGTAACACATGGTGGCCTTGAACTGCTGGTAGGTTTTGCAAGATCAAGAGAAAAGCTGTCAATCCTGGGACAGCACAGGCAGGGACAGCTTGGTTCCTGCTGCCAAGCAACACAACCAGAGACAACTGCACAAGAAGGGTCAGGCAGCCTCAGCTGGAAGCAGCAAAGGCACCATGATCCCAGTGCCTGTTCTTGTGAAGATTTGCCCTAATGAAGGGGAGGTAAAATCTTTCCACTAGTCAGCACAGACAGCATGGATGTAAGTTACAATGATCAACAATCAGTAGAAGTGTGTAGAGGCAGATACTTCAGAGCTTCTGCCTTGTGTCTTAAATTCTCCTCTGACACCACTTCTATGCAAACAAGATTGCTAACCAGACCAAGAAGCTCACAAAACAAGCTGCTGCATGTGGTGATGAGAGGCGGCTTCTTTAAAACCTCCAGGCAGTGGGGGTTTGGACAAAAAGTAGCTTCCACATGAGCTGTAAGATGTGGCCAGCTAGGGGCACACTGATCCTTTTTCCAAAATGCAAAAAAAAAAAAAAAAAAAAAAAAAAAAGCCAACCTAAAAAAACCTAATTGCATCCTACTAAAATCTAAAAATACTAAAAAATATTGCATCCTACTAAATCATCCATGCCAAACAGCTGTTGAGATGGGATGTTTCCCATCTCAAATCAAAGGGCAGCACTGAATGTTTGTGTTCAAAGTAATCCTTTGCCATCTTCTGCCCAAAACACCTTGCAGCCCTGAAGCAGATTATTTCAGTGTGATTTACAGGAACACAGAAATATTGAATGGATCTACAGCTCGGGACTGCTTACTCTTCAGAAAGAAAGGAGCAGGAGCAGCTGCTACTCTGTAAGGGGAGGACAAGTCAATTCACTGGGCTCTAGGAGTCCACTTGCAATGACAGAGCCTACCCCCTCCCCAGGGAAACTGGGCAACGAGGCTGGGCAATAATGAAGAATGTGGCAAGATGCTGGGCAAGATGTAAAATCTTTATTCCAGTTCTAAATTGGAAAAAAAACATTACCTCCACAGATCACCATTTGACAGTTCAGTCAGAACGGGGAGAGGTCACATTTGCCTAGTGGAGGCACAGACTTAAAGGACACAGTCCTATAGGCACTTGGAGAGGAAGCTCAGCTTCAAAGTACAAACACTGAACAGTTTGGCTTAAAGTTTTAATATAAAAAACCTCACTAAAAATGCTAAAATGTGACAAACCATTGGAAATACTGTGACAAACATTCGCCCTTAGGCAGTAAAAAACAAAATAAACCCAAACTGGCAAGAAGCTTTGAAATGTACGTTTTCTTCTTCCTCCCGGCACATCGGACCATCATCTTCTACTTAAAACATTAATCTACAAAATCCATGGAATCTTCACTATGTACTTCAGTGCAACAGGCTACTCTCGATGGACCAGCACAAATAAACCCAGTAGAAAGAGGACTGCATACTGTAAGACAAAGCAGAAGAGACAAAGAGTGCACACTCACCTCTAAAGATGCAGAAACAGAATCAGAAGTACTGGGCAAACAATTCTGCCTGAGCATGCAAAGTTCTCATAAAGTAATTTTAGCTGGTGGGGGAGAAAATGAAAGAACTCTTACCTTAAATTTTGGGTAATCATTCATTAAGATGGTCACTATTCCAATGTAGGGCACAAACCTACAAGAATAAAAATTCTATTATTAAAAAAAATAAATAAATAAAAGAAGAGTATTCAAGGATGCACACAACCTCTACTAGTGTAACTGGTGATTTTTTCCTATGTCAGCATCAACCTTATAGGTTCTTGGCGCTCAAGGCCCAATGGTGCCTTACAGCAATCTGACCTAATTCAGCAGTGCTAGGAAAAGATGATCTGCTTCAGCCAGTGCTTGCATCTTCAACCAGGCTGGCTTTCCTGAGGGCCACTGCAAAAGGAGTAGAGGCCTGTCCAAAAGTCACGTTCCTCTGCATCAAACAGGGAGAGTCAAATCACTCATTATGCATGGCATGCTGCAAGGGAACTGAACCAAATTAAACTGCCACCACCTGCAGATTGTTGTTTATCCTGCTTCCCCAGCTTCATTCAGCACAGTGAACCTCCAGCCAGGTGCCAACATGTTTCTAGCCATAACCACTGGGAATAAAACACTGGTGTAAAACCAGCTTATTCTCTTGAGAGGAAGGAAGTGGCAATCAGTACCCAGTTTGCAAAGAGTTAATTCAAAATAAGTGAATGGCTGTGGAGCTGCCTTGGGATAGACAAAATCAGCATGGAAACAGTATAGCTCATAGGGTCCTTAGAAACTGCTATAGAGAAGAGCAAAATCTAAACGAGCCAAGAGTCAGCTATCTATTTCCAATTACTCTAACACTCTTCATGGTTAATTAAAGTGACATTCTTATGCGTGATTTGGAATACAAAAAAATGCTTAATCGAGAGATTTTGTGTATGTGTGTGTGATTATCAGGAAGATGAAGCTTAAATTACATTTGGGTACTTGAGCTGTCCTGTCTAATCGAAAGAAGGTCCTCAGGAAGAAGGACAACTTCAACAAAAAGGAGTCAAGCAAGCTGTGGAGATTGGACACTGGTGGTTGTTTCCTCCCATAAGGAAGGAATTATTGAGCAAGTAGGCTCTCAGGCCTCTAATAGCTCTGATGATAACCTGCACCACTTAAGAGCCTTATTGTGAACACAGGGGTTCCACATTAGAAATTCAGATCTCTCTTGCCTGGAAGGACTGTGACTTGCAAAAATAATTTTGACACATATTCTCATCGTGCCTTAATGCCTGAGCAGGCACTGCCTTTGCACTGGTGTCTGTTCAGCATCAAAATCTCACAATGCAGCTCACAGCTTGATGCCTTCACTTGGGCCAAGCTCAGAACACAACTACATTTGTCTTTTAACTCTCCCTGGTACCATTTGAAATACTTCCATTCAGGTCACAAAAACCCAGTGGGGAGCTCATTGGGAGAGGGGGATTAACAGGCAGCATTGGGGAAGAGCAATACAAAAAGCTGCATCTTTCTCAACTCCACTTACCCTCTTGCTCGTCCTACTACGTCCTTTTTCTCCAGCCAGTGCTGCCCTCGTTTGTACAGCCCTCTGTCATCCACAGCATTATTGTCTCCCTTTGTCAAAAATTTGATGTCGCCGTTTTGCCTGGCAAAGATAAGTTAGAAAGATAAGTCAAAGAACTTCTTAAAAGCTGTCCTAGAATTAGCATGTTGAGACTAACACAAAGATACTAGAAGCAAATACATCCTAGATGTTCAAGCAGAATGAAAGAGGGAAACTGTTGAATGCAGAGGAAGGAACACTGTGTTTGGGGAAAATAATGCAAACAGAAGAATGAATTCTGGCCCCAGGCAAGCTTTCCTGAACAGTTTAAGAACAGAATAAGAACAGAACCAGTCGTTTCCAGTGAAAGTTCAGCTACTGTGACTATGCATTTGACCTCTCTTGCGTCAATGCCCATCTTGCATTATATTGTGTTCTGGGGTCTGTACTACCATCCAAAATGGAGTGGGGCAGAGGAGGGCACGGAGATGCTGTGAGGGCTGCAGCACCTCTGCTATGGAGACGGGCTGAGGAGCTGGGGGTGTTCAGCCTGGGGAAGAGAAGGCTACGGGGAGACCTCACTGCGGCCTGCCAGCACTGGAGGGGAGCTCACAAACAGGAGGAGAACTGACTTTATATGGTCTGTCAGTGATAGGGCAAGGAATGGCTTTAAACTAAAACAAAGGAGATTTAGGTGAGAAATCTTCACTCAGAGGGTACCAAGGCACTGGAACAGATTACCCAGAGAGGCTGTGGATGTCCCAACCCTGAAGGCATTTAAGGCCAGGTTGGATGGGATCCTGGGCAGCCTGATCTAGTGGCTGGCAGCCCTGTCCATGGCAGAGGGGTTGGAACTAGGTGATCTTTAAAGTCCCCTCCAACTTAAGCCATTCTGTGATTCTATGAAAATGAGGCTGTGGGGTTAAAGCAAACAGTTCTAGTCAGCAGTGGTCAGGGACAAGCTGAAACACAGAAATTATTAGGAAAGAGGGACAAAATAGAACAAACAATCCCCTTATGACACGACATAAACTCAGGATGTGCCTACATCTTGAATGCTTTGTACAGCTCTGAACACTCTACATCCTTTTTGGAGAGAAGACCTGGCCAAGGTTCAGAAATGGTTAATAACGTCCAGAACCACTTCTATACAAAGAAAAGAACAAAGCTCTTCAGCCTGGAAACAAGAGAACTGACAGGAGATAAGACAGCTGTTCCATGTAAGTGACAAGAGCTACAAACAGCTTTTTACTGCCTCTTCTCATACAACACCCAGATGCCACCAAGCAAAACCAGAGGTAACAGGTACAAGCTGAACTATGTCTCAATGACAAAGTATTTTGGATGGCAAAGCATGACATCAGTAAGTGACCAGATACCCACATCAAAATGAAAATGGGGCTATTAATACAGACTATCACTTCTTGCTCGAAACCATAATTTACAGAAAGCAGGGAAATTATCACTGTACATTCTCTTTAATCTTTAATTCTTTCATTCCCTTTACTCTTTAATTTCTTCTAATTTAATTCTTCCTTTAACTAATTCTTCCTTAGTTAGCTCATCAGAACCAGGATCCAGGAGTAGCTGAACCGTTGCTCTGACCTAGAAACAGTGCTGTCTTGCTCTGGCTTTACACATTATGTTTTGCTCTCTTCTCCCTTCTCCAGGCATTTCCACCTGGCTGGATGGACAACTAGCAATGCTTGTTTCAAAGTAGTGTGCCTCTGCCTGGGGAATGGCCATTCCCCCTGCCTCCCTGTGGTATCTGGAGGCAGATGCCAAGCAGGAGCATTCCTGTTGCTCAATTCTGTTGGCTTCCTCAGAGAAACAACAGGTCAAGTATTGTACGGGAAAGCATTCGGATCCTCAGAGCCCCTGCTGTTTTCATCACAGCCAAACAACAACCTGTGTTACATGATAGGAGAGCCTTGGAAGGGAAAAGGAGGGAAAAAAAATAGAACAGATCTCTCTTCAAAGCACATCTGGCTCACAGTATGGAAATGGCAAAAACCCAGCAGCTTACTTACAGAGTCTAGGAAAAGACAGAGATACCCAAAGGCACAGATAATGGAGTTTCATTTCTGAAGACTGATGGTGTAAGGAGCACACCATCATACTGAACTGTTTCCATGCTGTATCATAAACCTGTGTGAGAAGCCCACAGCAGAGTTGCTCTGCTGTTTGAAAGGTGAAATGAAAACCAGCCTGGGTCTCCTGCACAACCACTGCACCAATTAGGATGGCAGACTGTTTTGTAATAAGGAGCAAACCCCATTTCATTCTGAACAATGAAGAAAAAGCTAGCAAGTAGAAAAAGCTTTTCTCATTGAAATGATACAGATGTGAACTGGAGCCCCACTTGCCACAAAACTGTGGACAACAGGCTATTCTGCTTTTCATCATTTTGACATTCCTGTTAGCTTTCACAAAGTCTTTTCACTATTTTCATTCTCAGCCCGTAACTACAGAAGCAAACTGGACTCTGGCCATCCAGAGGAAATTCCTGAATTCAGAACCACCACCAGAAAAATATTCTTCAACCAACGAGAGAAGCAACTGATACCTCAAAGTATGAGCTGCTTCCAGTGCTCAGCTTCAGGTCACAGTACTCATTTTTTGGTTTCATCTTTACTAACGTAACGATCAAGTTTGGGTTTGTCTTCTTTTTTTTTTTAATGCAATCAAAAATACTGAAGAATGGCTTGACTTCACAAAATCTAGGATCGGTACAATGATTCCACTTAAAAAAAAAAAAAAAAAAGCACTGGATACCTAGTGTTGAGATAAAGCCAAGCAAAAGCAGGGTAAAGAATGTCTGGAGACAAATTGTTACACTGAGAGCATGTTTCTGCTCCTCCTTCCCAAAAACTGGCTGAAAGCAGACAGAGAACACCCTGACTTTTCTTACCTCTTCAATCACCAGTCCGAGCAGCAGCACTGGAGCCCAGATGAGACTTTTGCATGCAACAGGGGAGAAGGAAAGTAGTGTTTCACTTAAAAGAGTTCCCAAGACATCTCAAAAAGCGTGTGCACAGTGTTTGATAGCAGATTTACTGCCTATACCAACCTTCTTTTTAAAATTAAAACTATCAGGAACCAACACTTTGAAAAACAACTAACCCACGACAGATTCTGGGTGTAGAATCAATCTGTACAGCAAACAATCTGCTATGCCTACAACATTCTTGCAGTCAGGATTTCAGCTGAACTACTGATGAGCATGAAGCTGGTTGAGCTTGAATTGGGTCAGGAGGGCAGTCTACATATTCCAACAGCTGTGGCTGCCACAAATGCTTGAGAGAGAACCTCTATCCCTTCAACCTCATTGGTTTACAGCAACCCAGTGAATGCCTCATCCCTGGAGGTGTTCAAGGCCAGGTTGGAGGGGGCCCTGGGCAGCCTGGTCTACTATTAGATATGGAAGTTGACCACCCTGCCTGTGGCAGGGGGGTTGGAGCTTGCGATCTTGGAGGTCCTTTCCAACCCAAGCATTCTATTCTTTGATAACTCCTGAATGCCACCTTTACATACAATGCAAGTGATTCATTAAATCTAGAAATGGATCTCTGAGCCTTGGTACATCTCCAGTTCATTTCCTTATTTACTCAGCAAAAAGATGCTGAGACCCCATTCAAAGGTTGAATGAGGTTACCCATTCAGCTCTCTTCTCAGTATGCCAGCTCTTCTGGCATGAAGAGACAGGGATTCAGTTCAAGGTTTAGCTTTCACTCACATCTCTCACAGGGCTGGCTCTTATCCCCACTGACTGCTGGCCTTGAGCAGTCCCAATTGCTTCAGAACAAACAAATAAGAAGGCTCACAACTGAAGAGAAAGTCTTGCTTGGAAAATCAAACCCTGTTCAGCAATCAAACCAGAATGACTGTTTTTTTCAATTCTTCTTCAGATACACACACTGCTCAACATTTTGAATACAAATTGTACAAGGACAGTGCAGTCCATCTAGACACTCTGAATATAACGATGCTATAATGATTCCTACTGAGAAGAAAACTACAAAAAAACCCTTCCCCTGGTTAGCTCTCTCAAAATTTACAATAGTGCACGCTGTGCTGAAAATGCTCTTCACGCATAAAGTTCTACTTCAGTAGTCACTTAACACACCCACTGTAGCCATACTTAGAGGAGACAATGCAGCAAAGTTACGAGGCAATTTGGGATGGAAATGACAGGAGATGCTATGTGACACAGTGAGTTCAGGATACCGGGACAGACTTCCCAGCTTGGGAACTCTGATTCCCAAGCAGCTGATCTTCATAAGGAAACCAAAGGGGATAGATCTGGACTGTTGGAAATTTTGACGTTACTTCCTACAGCACTTGGATATCTCTTAAATGAAGTTCCAACCATTCACTTAACCAAGGAGATAAGGAAAAAGACAATTAATTCACCAATGCAATAGAAGCCCCCCAAATTCTTAACATACTTCTCGTGAATTTTCAGGACACGATGGACTATAGGAATTTCCCTTCCTTCTATCCGAAAGACCACAATTTCTCCCACTCTGATTGGATCTTCAATTCGGTTCGTTAGGAACAGGAGATCTCCTCTGTGAAATGCAGGCTCCATGCTTCCACTGAAAAAGAGAAGAGGAACAATTAAGCAATATTTAAACACTGAGAATCAGGCTTCACCGTTTATAGACTTTTAAGAGAAAGCTTGCAGTATCTTTAAAGAAGAATGCCTAAGATAATGGCAAGACTTGGAGAACTGGCATGTGTCTAACCCCTACTCCATTTCGATTTTCTATCACTATACTAGATCAGTGCCAGTGGGGAGGGTTAAAATCATACCAACAGGGAAGTCATGATGCTCTCTTCCTCATAACAAGGCTGGCAACGAGCAGCATCGTCTCTACAAGCACTGAATTCATTGTGCTATGCTGGCAGTACTGCAGTGGTGGGAAGGGAGCTTTTGCATTTTATTTTTTCACAGGTAGATAGATGGTCCTTGAGAACAAAGTGCTGAAAACACACAGGCTCTTATGTTCCCATCTGGAACAAACAGACGTGTGTGCTAAAAATTTGTTATTGTGATTCATCGCACTGCTTAACTATTAATTCATTTCAGGCACTGCTATTCAAGTTGTTTTTCTCCTGTCTTGTAAATGGCAACTGTTATCAAATACTTAACCTTCCTAATTTCAAATAAATAATGCAATACAACAGGAAACAATGAACTTTCACTGTTTTATCTCAAGACAGTAGATAAGCTGCTGTTCAGGAGATAAGAAGAGAGGATGTGACCTAAGGGCCCACGTCATACTCACTGGGAAGAGCAGAGCAAAACATCTCCCCTGAACTTCAAGAGATCCATCAAGAGTGCCACTTGCTTCTAAATCTTTTCTTTTTGAGCCTTGTTAAATGGCATGTAGTAATTAACACTGGTGTAAAAATGCACTGAAAGGCCAAAGCAGCCACAGAACAGGACGCGTGTGATACCCACACAGCACCCGGCCGTGCCTGCACCCAGTCACTGCCCAAGAACTCCACCAGGAGGAATCTGTCCCAGAAAGGAGGAGGACACAAGTAGGGCATACCATGAGTGTGGTCCTCATGGCATCATGCTTTTGTGAGGCTACACACATCTGAAACTTATCCAGTTATGGTGATATCCCTTATTTTCAGGGAACTGTTGGATCATGGCCTGAACCTCTGATCGACCACCTGAGGGGAGCACTGAGTCAGCTACAGGAGCACAGGTGAAGGCAATTCAGCTGTGTGATCAGAAAGGGTGGAGGCTGGTTCCACCTCTCCTGGACCCCATTTAAGGGCTGACTGCCACTAAGGAAGGATCTCTGAAAATTGCTTGTTGTGGGGTTTCTTGTAAGCCTACAACACTGGTGAGCACTTTCCATTTATTTCTGACTGTCTTTTTCAATGTCATAATCTTACTAGCCTAACTTCTCTGTATACTTATTGATCATCCAATACTTTACAACATCTGTATACTTATTCATCTTACACAACCACACGTGTATGAGGCTATGGCTGGAGCTCCCTTTCTCCTAGCTTGCTAGAAGACCAGGGGAAAAAAAAAAAAAAAGTAGCTGTGAAAAACACAGTTAATGGATATGTGAGGATGCAACATAACACGTAATAACGCTCATTAGTAGTGGCAAGCCAGGTCCTATTTAAAAAAAAAAATAAATTCTTCCCTGTAAGAATTTATTTGCTAGCATCTCAAAGACGTCAACCTCTTTGTTCATTAATTGAGATTCACTGCATTCTTCGACCACTCACACAGCAGCAACAAGAGAGGAAAACAGGAGGTAACTGTGCTGCAATGCTCTGCTGCTATGGCCTCTACAGTGGGCTGTGCTGCAATCTCAGTGACAAGGCGAGCCCTGCCACAAACACTGCTTTCATGCAGCAGTGATGCCCCAAGCAGTGTGTCCACCACTGGTGCCAGGCCTCCTGCTTCAAGGCCTTCCTTTCCCATGCTTCACCCACGCTGCCAAGTGTTTTTCCACGAGGTCTGACAGAACTCAAGAGCACTTGGATTGAGCTCTTTGATGTCCTTTAGTTCCTTCTCTGTCCCTCCTTCAGGACCACCCCTGTAACATACATATTTGACAGCTGACAGAAAGAGATGCTATTTTTACACAGGGTGGTAAGTTTTGCCTTCCTGCTTCACAGAGCCATCAAACAGATGAGGTTGGAGGGGAGCCCTGGGTCCATCTGGCTCAGCACAGACACCCAGAGAAAGTGCTCACATCTAGGTGGCTTCTGAACATCCCCACAGACAGAGGCTCCGCAGCCCCTCTGGGCAGCCTGTGCCAGCTCTCTGTCGCTCACACTGTGCTGGCTGCTGGTCAGACAGAACCTCCCGCTTTCCAGTTTGTGCCCGGCACCTTTTGTCCTGCCACCGGCACCACTCAGCAGTGCCCATCTCCTCCCTGCGGGCATTTCATCCTCTCCCCCATCTTCCACTGAGACTGGAGATCCTTAGAAAGGCTTTGCCCAACCAGGACCTGGCAGCTGGGTGGACGCAGGGGCCACGTCTCTAGAGAGCATCCTCCAGATCGCCGGACCCCCAGCCACCGCCATCGCCAAACCACGGCCGCGTCCGTGTCCCAGCCGCACCGCACCCACCGCCAGCGCTACGGCCGCGCCTTTACCTCAGCACCACCACGATGGGACTCTCGCTGCCCGTCACCACCATCAGCCCCTTCCAGATCATGAGGGCGGACGAGACGATCATGCCGAAGTTCAGCACCTGGTAGTAGAGCTGGGAGGGAGGAGAAGGGGGCGGCGGGGTCAGGCTCGGCCGGGATCCGCGTGTGCCCGGTTCCGCCCGCCCCGCCGCGCACCTGCCGCTTGTTCATGCGCCGCACATCGTCCAGAAAGTCCAGCGACAGCATCGCGGGCACCACGGCGGCGGCCCCGCGCCACTTCCGCTTCCGTCCGCGCGCTCGGCCGCTTCCGGCCCCGCCCCGCCCGGGGAAAGTGGGAGCGGCAGCGGAAGGGGGCGGCGGAGCGGGGACGGAACCGACGGGGGGTGATGGTGGGAGGGGGGACCGGAGAATCATGGGATCCCGGCCCTGCCGCGGGCTGCCCGGGGCCCGCCCGTGTCCTCGGCACCGCAGGGACGGGGCAGCACAGCTCTGGGCAGCGGTGCCGGCGCCTCGCCGCCTCCGTGTCACGGTGTTCTCCTCACACCGCACCTCAGCGTCCTCTCTGTTCGTTTAAAGCCGTTCCCGCTCGTCCCGTTATTGCTGTCTGCCTGCGTACAAAGCTGCTCTCCTCCTGTTTGTTTGTGAGCTCCCCTCCAGTCCTGGAAGGCCGCAACGAGGCTCCCCGCAGCCTTTTCTTCCCCGGGCTGAACGCCCCCAGCTCCTCAGCCCGTCTTCATAGCCCTCCTCCGGCCCTGCAGGCCCCTTCAACAGAACCAACGCAGCCCACTTGGAAGGGTCAGAAGATGACGGCAAGGAGATGGAGGGGACAGGAAGGAGATGCTGGCAGGAGGAGGGGACGGGTGGTGACAGGGAGGAGATGGCAGGCAGGAGCCCCTGTGCTGTGTCCCTACCCGTGCCAGCTCGGCTGTCCTTTCAGCTCCAGTCACCTCCCGTCCCTCGGCAAGCACGCAGCACCAGGAGCACTGTTGGATGCTTTTATTTGAAATACTTTGAAGTAAACATTATAGCAAGGCACAAATGCCACTGCAGATTAAATAGATATATGATGGCTTGGGAGTGTCCCCTGCTATTGTTACTCTACATAGGCTACCTTGTAAAACATTCCCTAGGCTAATGTACACAGTATCAAAAAATACAAAGAGTCCAAACTGTTTGTATCAAAACACATTGAGACAAGAAAGTGAGCAATTCATATGCAATAAGATAAATAGTTCTTAAATTATTTAAACATTGTCATAGTAAACAATAACTAGCGGGATTCTGGCTCAACATAAAAAAAAAGTATGGAAGATAATTATATTACATGAAAGGTGTGTTGGGGGAACGATGAGGAAACGGCACGGACAGAGTCAATATGACTACGTGGACATAAACGTCTCCAAAGGAATATGGAAAGCTGAGGCAGGAGGGCAGCAGCGCTGCCACTGGGACAGCAGCTTTCCAGCCCCACCAGCCTTGTGGGACCCCATCACCTCCCTGCCAGGACCCTACAGGCCTTGGTGAGAAGTTCTTGTTTTTGGACCGTGATGCCCTAATGCAGAGAGAAGTGCTGTACCCACCCACCTCCGTCATGGTGGTTGTGCTCTCCCAAAAGGGGCTACAAAATTCTGTTTCCGGGTGATTAAGAATCACGATGCTTCATTAAATTACCTTTCGGAAAACATGACTGTTACTAAAGTAGTAAATTAAATGCAAGCTTGAGTACAACTCAGGCCTGTCCCATTAAACACAGACAATCTTGGATCGGCCAGCACAACCCTAACACACACGCTTTGCTGAGACAGCATTATGAATTAACATGAATGAAACAAAGGCAGAATGGGAAAAGTAAGTCATAAATAGAAGGAGACAGAAAGGGAGATGGGGAAGGCAAGGCTGAGTCTGTGGGCAGAGGCTGAAGCAGTGCACTCAAGGGAGGAAAGCTCATCTTCAGGGAACTGCAGCTGCAGAAAGTGCTCCTTGACCCTCAGGAGCTGGACAAGCTCCAGGGAGGATTCTCGCCCTGCTTTCCCTTTTCAACTCTCTGAGCTGGCAGAGAGTTAGTGCTCAGGATGTAATGGCAGGGTATTTTTCTTTTCCAAATTTCCCTTACAAATGGAAGTTAACGGAAAGCAACGTCTATCCCAAGAAATCAACAGAACATTTCAATGATTTGCCCCATCCCCACCGAGTATTTTGAGTAAAAACCCCCAAAGAAAAAGCCCCAACAGAGCAAAAAGTTTTTGTTTTGCTTTTAAGTCTTAATAGACTTCGAATGATTGTTCTGAGAGGTGCTACGAGGACCCTCCACACAACACGTCTGCCTGTGCTCACAAAGAGCTGAGTCAGTTTTGCACTCTTTGCATTCCAGGCTTTCTTCTTCCACCATAGTGTTCATCTCACCATTATACCCTTCGTGTCCATTCTCATTCATCTCCGCTTGTAGCTTCTCCTCCTCTCCCTCCTCCTCCTCCTCTTCTTCCTCCTCTTCCTCCTCATCTTTTACTTTGTGAACAATGAAGAGGTGTCTGTTCAGAGAGATTTGAGATGTGTAACACAAGCCGCAGAACAAGCACTGATACGTGGAGCTGTCTGTCTTGTGCTGAGGTATGTGCTCCTGAAACTCAGTACTGATGTCTGTTGCAAATCCACATTTTGCACATTTCCAATGCGCTTTCAGTTTTTTGGCCGGCGGTGTGTCTGAACCTGCAGCGGTCTCTGCCTGACCCAGCTCGTTCGTCGCCATCCTCTTTGGAGATCTTGCCTTAAAAAATAAGATTAACAAGTTACTTCATTGTTTGAGCCCACAGAAGAATAAGCATCTTAGTTTGCTAAATCCCACACATACGTGTGAAGGCATCTGAGGGTGAATACACATAGGTATTTTGTTACAAATTAAACAATGGCATGCCTAGGGGCTCCCCTTGCATCGTCTTTCCTATCGATACCCAAACACTTCGGGGTTGCAGCAATGCCTACTCTGCTCTTTGTCACAATTTGCAGGATGTCAACTGCTGTCCTGCAAGGCGAGATGGGAGCTCTGGGAGGAGCTAGCAAGGCAGAAAAAATATGGGAAGGAGAAGCTGAACATTTTTCCCTCTACTCTTTTTCTTCATGCCACCTCTCATTGCCTCATGCCTTCTACTGCATCATCCTGCAGCGCAGTCTCCTCCTATGAGAATGGCTCGATCACGTGTCCCTGTGTGTCATTTTGTTATCTCCCCATCCAGCAGCATTGCACAGCCTTTGTTTTGCATACAGTTTGGCTTGTATCTGAAACACAGCTAGAGCGGTGTGCAGCCAGCTCTCAGGTGCAGAGCTCTGCGTGGGGGAGCAGCTACCGGCTCACAGAATTCCAGATTTCCCTTTCTCCATGCCTGGGATCACTACACAAATACAGGAAGGTCCTGGTTGCAATCCCTCAGTGCTACAGTACTGGTGACAGATAAATAGAAACAGATTTTCCTTATCACTTCTGTTTTTAAACTAACTGGAACAAGGAGCTCAACCTGCCAACCTTCCACTTCAAACCAACCCAAAATAACATCAGTTGAACGGTTACAGTTGTCAGAAAAAAATGGCACAGTCCCACTGAGGAGGAATGCAGTGCTTATATGTAACAGATCTAGTAGGAGTTAAACCAGAAACCTTTGTGTAAGTAGTAACAAAAACACAAGGGAGAAAGCAGAAAAAATGTACCAGACTCTCATATCTCAAGGAAAGTGTGCAGTGGTATGGGAAAATGAGGGTAAAAACAAAGCCAAATTAGTTCTGGTTGCAAAGTGGACTGAAAAAGGCCAGTAAACACAGGACCATATGTTCAAAACCATCTTGAAAAATGCAAGACGCATTGCCCCAGTGCTGCTGCTGCATTTTTCAGTTCAGATCATGACACTGCTAGAAAAACTAGATGGAATTTGGAGAATAGGAGGGAAATCTGCCATATTTCAAAGCGAGAGGGCTTTACTGCCACAAATACCACTCGTTTACTACCCTATGTGGACAGCTACTCGCCAGATACATCTACTTTTGAATGAAAATGTATGAGTTACTTCTGCTATCTCTCTCTCTGGAGCTGTTGCTTTGGCCATCTGGGACAAGTCTGGGTTTTTGATGCCGTGCATGAGACTGATGTGATTCTCCAACATGAACGGCTGAGGAAATGTCTGATTTTCATCTGTGCAGTACCTTGGAAATAAATACAAAACAAAGAAAATTTATTAGAGGAAATGCCCGACCGTTCTTTCATCCAAACAGCTCTTCATTATGCATCAAACCAATAGGTGTCATAGGAGACAGAAGTTGTAGAGTAATGTACTATTAGATTACCAAAAGAGGCAGGAAATCACCATTTTACTAATAAAATATTATCGCTGACAGAAATCCATAAAAGTTTACCGCAGAAAGGATGAACAAGAATGAAAGTAGGGCACGTATTATTTACAGTACAGCACTTAATAAATACAGGGATGACTGGAGATCAGGCCCACTGTGATACACACTGCAGAAGCACAAGGTAAGTAATCAAGATGAAAAAAGAACAAGAGAAAAGCAGCTTTTGGGAGAGTAATGCACAGAGAGACCTCATTTTGTGTGTAACAAGGAGGAGCCCTGCAGGTCCCACAGCCAGTGCAGTATCACATCCACAAGACCTTGTTTATCATGGCACACTTGAAATTCTTACAAAACCTCTGAACTTCCAGCCCATGTGGTCAAAAGCACTAACAAGTGCATCATTTATGTGGAAGTAAATACATTAAAACCCAGAAGGATTTAAAAGCTGCCAGAAATGACACTGAAGCTTCAAAATGAGATGTGAAATGGAAGAGCCAGCTATTAACTTGCCCTCTCAGATGACCAAGGTCTACTGGAAATAAGCACCAGGTCTCACAGGAACATAAACCAACCCTCTGTAGCATGGCCAGGTGCAAAGAGCACTCGGAAAGCAATCAGGGAAGCCAAGGTTGACTTTGTACTCTTCTGCTGACCGCCAGTGTGACGTGGGGAAGGTCCATGAGCTTGGCATCAACCTGAGTGATGAGGCAAGGAACATCATACCTCTCTGCAATGCACAAATTGCAGCTGAAACACAGGCAGCAGGGGATGAAAAGCAGCAACGAGGGTGAAGCATATCTGGGAGACAATGGCCTTTTTTAACAGGAGAGAAAAAGATTTCTACTGATCTTCCAGCTTCTCCACTAGATGGAAAAACAACGGTCAGTAATGATGTTAAAACACAGATGTACTCACTGAGTATTTCTGTTTTTTTTTTTTTTAAACAGGAATTGCTTAGATGATAAATCAATATTTAATAATGATGGGATTTTTCTCCTTCAAGGAGGCAAGATGAGAGGTTATTAAGTGGTATTTATCAAAAATAAACATGCTGAAAATCAAGTGTTCCAGACAGTTCGTACCTAAGACTGGGAAAATAAGAGCAAGGTCTGAGCACAATAACCAAGTGAATTATGAAGGAAAATGCATAAAACATGAGAATGCCTTGCAATTTGTTCTAATTTGGAATTCTTTTCGTGTGAATAGCTAAAAGATGCTTTCCTAATTACATCAGTGACAAACTTGGCAGGAGGGAGCTTAAGCAAGTCCTCCATCACTGGTTTCACCCTACAAAGTTAACGCAAGGATGAGATCTAAGCAAGGCAGGGCAAGAAGGGGAAATCACAGCTCAAAATGTTAGAAGCAAGAGAGTAACTACAAGACAGCACACCTGGAGTCACAGAAATACTGCACAATTGGGTCAGTGATAGATTTTACTCATGCTTCTGATCTTCAAGGGGAAATCCAGGAGTAGAGGGTGACACAAAGTTAAGGCACTGAGACTGATATTTGCAGGGTCTGTTAATAGGAAGGCTCAGTAATGAGACATGCTCAGGTACCTAGCTGAAGGGAAGACCAACCAGAAATCCTGAGATCCAAACAAAGAGCAGCTGTTGGAGATATTGCCACAAGTGTTTTAAGGAGAAGGCTTAATGTGAAGAGTATTGTAGTGAAAGACTTACTGAAATACAATGATTAAAGAGGGCACAACTACTGTCCAATTAAGACCTCATCAGCAGATTTTGAGAAGGAGCAACTACAAGCTCGAGAATTAAACATAACCACAATTCACTGGAATTTGTTGCTCAGTTTTCTCTGCTGCAAAGAATGCATGCCCATGAACACATAGGTGAATTATAGATCCACAGCTGCATGCTGTTCTGAAAAGTAACAGAAAAACTGGATCCTAGGCTTTGTACAAAATAATGCACACCCCAGGACATTATTCTGACACAAAATCCTCCTTCCCTGCTATTTTGATTCTGATACACCCCACTCTGAAACCAAGTGATCCAAAGAGAATACGTTTATACAAACCAGATGCACATAACTCCAACAACCCACAAAGTTAAAGCAAAATGAAACTGGGAACCAATGCTTCATATCCTGCAGAGGGTGCAAGTCACAGTGCAGTTACAAGAAAAGGGAAGCTGAGAAATTCTGGCTAAAATACACGTTGGGAATTTGCTTTTATCAGGCTCCAGTGGTGATGATGCCAATACTTCATCCATTTTCTCAAAGCTACCGTGGCTCACCACGTGGGCCACAGGAACAGAGCACACCAGGGATGTACACTTCAAAACAGACTTCTAGTAATTTAAGTGCAAAAATCCATAGCACATTCCAGCATATTCCTCAGAAACACTTGCATTCATACAGAATTTCAGCTGAACAAAAAAATCCCTAACCTACATCAGTGCAAACATCCCTTCAAACACAAACGTGCCTGAATTTTGTTTTAAGATGTCTCAGAATCTGAGACAGGAACTAAGCTTGCGTGACTGTTCAGCATATGACTTATTCTGCAACAGCAGATAAGAACATTTGGAGAGGTATTTTTGTAAGCACTGGGCTTTGTCCTGAACTGACACTGTATTCTCAGTTACAATATGTTCACCAGCCAAGATTTTCATTCACTGCTGATTCACGCAGCTCATCTGGAGTCTCCAAATCTACTCCCTACTCTGAGGAACATCCTTCCAAGCAAATCCAGATTTTCTCCACTGCAGTATGTGCAGACACTTCTACTCGTGTAAAAGGTAGCAGGCAGATCGGTCCAGTGTTTTCTTGGCTGTTCCACAAGGCTGTGCAACATAAATGTCATGCTGGACCTGCAGCTTTCAAATCAAACTTAGGGTAAAGTTTCCAAAAGGGCGTTGTGCAGTCCAACCCAAGGACTTATTTTAGCCACCAAGTTGCTTACATTTTAAATGTTTGTCTTCTCACTCTTCCTCAGTCATTTCTAGCCTGTTGTAGAGATGAACAGGCATGGATCTATTACAAAGGTCTTCCAAATATGAAAGATTAGCCCGTCATTGAGTACAAATTCAAAATGTGGTATTCAGTACATACCAGCAAGTGTAAACTTTCTTTGCTGTATCGTGATTGTTGCGGATGTGTCTACGCAGACTGTTGGAGGCGTTAAAAGAGCGTTCACACTGTCGACAGGGATATCTCTTCATAGCCTAGCAGAAGAACAGAATTATCTTTCAGTAACAGGGAGACAAAAAGGCTCTGACTTCCCTATTCTGAGTTTCCCCTGCTGCTCATCTGGACCTTGCCTCATGGGTGCAAAACCACCCTCCTCCATTGATAAAGGCAACTGAAATTTTGGCGTTCCACTTACATTCAGCCCAGCAGTTGGCTAATAACAGCACTGGTCTTATAAAATTAGTTAAGCCACATGCTTGTTTGTTTTTTCTTTTTTTTTTTTTTAAGATAGCAATTGCGTTAGACACTTCTGTTGTACGGTCATTTTGCTGCAGGACTCTGCAGAATTCACTCAGGGAAGGTCCATTCTCACCCAGGAGATGGCAAGACCCAGTGTTAAGTACAGCTTTCCTCTCCAAGCTCAGTGCAATAAAAGGGCAGTATGTTAGAGAGCACCACACAGTACCAGCTGTTACCCATTTACCTGATACCCACATCTCCCCACCAAACTCTGCCCTGTAGCTAGCTTTCTCCTTTTCCTGTTCTCCTTTGTACACCTGCATGCACTCCATTTAGAATCATCTTAAACAATGAATACATATTATGTATTGAACTGAAATATTTGGCAAATTTCCTCCTCTTACAGAACTCAGATGGGAAAATTCAGCACTCTCACCCTGCCCAAATCTCCTTGATATTTAAGCGCACAACCAGTATTCACCACACCAAGTTACCAGGCATCAAGGCCAATGAACCACATTTCCACAGTGTCTGCTCATGGGACTCAAGAAGGGTGACTCAGTACATCAAAGAAGTAGTCCTGATGCCTAGGTACTGAGAAATCTGGCACACACAACATCTTGGCCTATGTTCTGCCAGCAAGTAAGGATTAACTTGACAGAACTAGGTCAAGGCAAGGCCAGAGTTGAATAAAACCAAAAAAATTGAGGATTTATAGTTCCTATAATGATAGCTCTATGCACACCTTATACCTGTTGTATCTACCAAATAATGTCATCAAAAACTCTATGTCCTCTTGCAACTTTGTTTAGACCACCTGTTGGACCAGCAGCTGGTGAAGACAGGACTTTCCATCCACTTACAGAAATGAGCAGAGGAGAAAGCCTGCCATTAGATGCAGTGGGAGAAGGAACAACAAAACAGATAAGGTACATAAGGTTGTAAGCCATATGACCAAGGACAGAAAGTCTGCCTTCTGCTCCTACAGAAAGCATTCTGCTCTTACTCCTCAGTGAGCTGGCAAACAGACCCTTTTTGCTTGAGATATTAATGATCACCAGACTCTTCAGCTAAAAATATCTCGTTACCCAGCTGAAATGTTCTGTGCAAGTCCTTACCCTTCCATGACTTCTCTTCATGTGGGACACGTAGGTTTCCCGATCAGGGATCCACTGTGAACATTCCTTGCAAGTCCAACCAGTTCTTCTCAGCCTGGACTTGGATTCGGGATTGTGTCCTTCCACCCTCATGTCTTTCCTTGACAGAGGTGAGTGGGAAGTCCCATTGGCTACCAACAGCTCCTTTGGTGGGTTATGAACCTGGTTCTTTGACATCCTCTCAGACTTCTGTCGAAAGTTTAAGAGCTCCTCAGGATTTTGGGAGACTCCATGAACACCCTGGAAAACAAAAATAACGGAATCAAACATAATATTTATTTGTAATCTGTACTACGTGTCATAAATGACTATCACATTTAAATAGATAATATAAGTCCCTGCCAAACACTACATTAACATCTTGCCCCTTGTGCATCCTCCCATTTCTTCTTGAAGCTGACCACAGCACTTCCCCCAGTAAGAGATATTCCTAAGAAACATGAAGCTTCTATTTATGTTTCCTGTGTGACAACAGCAACTCCTCACTACTATCTGTTCAACATTTTGTATGAGCCCTGAGCGCTCAAGTTAAAAAGGGAAGATGTAATGAGAGAGAAATGCTAACTGTCATTATTTCAAGAACCTAAGCTTTAAAAACACGTTGCTTTGGAAAACGCTGAGTGAAACGTTTGCTGTTAGCTTGGAGGCTCCGAAGCTGCTTGATCTTTGCTGAAGATAAGAGAAGAGACAATCTCACAGTTTCTCCAACCCTACTTTCTTTAACTCCACAATGACTACTGCTATTCATATTTTCAGACTTTCAACTTTTCTCTTGACAAATAAAAGCAAGCACAAAGCCAGAAGTCAGCCTTATATGGAACGTGTCTTCAGGCTCTTTGCTTGTTCAACAGGCCAAAATCCCTGTCCCCCCAAAAAATTATTTTAACAAAGAAAATTGAACATAAAGAAAATAAGAAATGAAGAGCTGTGGGAAAGCAAAAGCAAATAAAACAGCAACATACCAAAGAAACCTCAAGAAATTCCCCTAGGAACAACAATAGTTCATCCACACAAAAGGATAATTTAGAGGTTTAACTGTGCATAGTAATTAATAACGGGTAAAGTTTCAACACACGAAGGCCCCGTGGGCATTTGGAAGCCTTTCCTTTTGTTAGGCACTAAACAAACTTCAAACACAAGGTCTGATCCGAAAAACCTGTGCTTTGCACCTGAGCCACCTGATGTCTGCAGAAGCTCTGATGCAATCACAGGGCACAGCATTGCTGCTATGCAGGGTAACACAAACACAAACTTCCCCTTCCTCCCCATCTGGAAACCTCAAGTCTTTTCTAAGTAAAGAGTACGTTATCACCCATTACTCCATTCCTTCTGTTATTACACCTCTGGAAGGAAAACAAAAAATGGAGCACAGAAAGTGAGGTGACTTTCAGACAGCACCTCCTATAAACTCCATATGGCATAAAGCAGTGCCATCTGATAGGAAAAGAGATGGGTTAATGCAATTACCACCTTGCCACGGACAAAAAGCCACCTTCTATTACAATCTCCAGACACATCGATAGCCAAATACAGCCCAGCAATCTAAATATAAAAGTTCTGTTGTGCCAACATCAGGCAGCCTGTGCACAAACTGCTGTGGACAAGTTATTGGGGCTGG
Organism: Phasianus colchicus; assembly: GCF_987193195.1. Lineage (NCBI taxonomy): Eukaryota > Metazoa > Chordata > Aves > Galliformes > Phasianidae > Phasianus > Phasianus colchicus. Next base: position 1,284,820 of record NC_143447.1, on the reverse strand, counting down.
CACCTGCAAATAAGCTGCAACAATTTGGGTACTTCTACTCAAGCCCAGCTATCAGCAATGGAGCTTTGAAGATCCCAGCCTTTACTCTCAACTCTCTTTTCCCAGCAATAATACAGGAAGATTACCAATCATCAGCTTTTCAGGAGGGTTTCATATTTTAAATCATTAACACGTGCAGAGCGTTTCCAGATTTGCAAGTTAAAGGTATGGAGGCTGATGTGCGGAAAATCAAACCCTACAGCCTGTAAGGATACAGAGAAGGTATGTTTTATTGGCAAAGTAGTAGTTTTGACTTTTTCTCTTTTAGGAGCAAGCTACTGAACCTTCTGGCCTTTTAAGTAAACACAAAACAAAGGCACTGATTAAAAAAATCATGCCACTGCTTTTTTCTAATCAAAGAGAAATACGGCTTGCATGTTCTTTCTTCGGAATGCAACCAGGAAATCTAAGAGATTTTTCACAGAAGTGTGGTTAGTGTGCACAGAAATATACTGACTGGAGCAACTGGAAAACACAGCGTTCACACATTATGAGACGATCAGATCTGCAAGCCCACAGACACATTCTGACAAGAGCCTCCACCAAATGGGCAACAACAGGCTTTTCATATGTATCACAGACCATAGAAAAGGTTGGGTTGGAAGGGACCCTCAAGCCCATCCATTTCCACCCCTGCCAGGTTGGCTGCCCCCAGATTGGGCTGCCCAGGGCCCACCTGTGTCCTTGTCACCAGCAGAGATGGGGCACCCACAGCTCTGGGCAGCAGTGCCAGCATCTCACTGTCCTCTGAGAAAAGAATTTTCATATAATATCTAACCTAGATCTCCCCTCTTTTAGCTTTAAGCCATTCCCCCTTTGCCTTGTCACTACACTCTCAGGGTCTCCCAATAACCCCAACTCTCTCAGCCCATCTTCATAGCAGAGGTGCTCCAGACCTCTGAGCATCCTCGTGGTCCTCCTCCAGATTTGCACCAACAGCTCCATTTCATTCTTGTGCTGGGTGTCCAAGAGTTGAGCACAGTGCTGCAATGGGGTCTCAGAAGAGCAGAGCGAAGCAGAGGAGGAGAATCACCTCCCTCAACTTGCCAGCTATACTTCTTCTGGGTGCAGTTGAAGATACAGTTAGTTGACTTTCTGGGCTATGAGTGAACACTGCTGGCTCATGTTGAGCTTCCTTTCCACCGGGATGGCCAAGTCCTTCTCAGTAGGGCTGCTCTGTATCAACTTACTGCTCAGCTTGCATTTCTACTTGGGACTGCCCTTACCCAGGTTCAGGACCTTGCACCTGGCCTTGCTGAATTTCGTAAGGTTCTTGCAAGCCCACCTCTCAAGCCTGTCGAGGTCCTCTGGATGGCATCCCGTCCTTCCAGGGTGCTGATCACATCATATTGCGTGGTGTTGTCAGCAAACTTGCTGAGGGTGCACTCCGACCCACTGTCCATGTCACTGACATGATGTTAAATACTGGTCCCACTGACGACCCAGGAGGATCACCAGTCATCACTGCTCTGCACTTACGCATCGAGCTGGTGACCTGAGTGCTCCATCTGTCAAATGCATGACTATTTTAGAGACTGGGATGTCACGTGAGACACTGTCAAATGCTTTGCACATCTCTACATGGATGACATGAATTGCCCTTCCCTTCTCTACCAATGCTGTAACCATATTATAGAAGGCCACATTTTCAGGCAGAATTTGCCCTTAGCGAAGCCATTCTGTTTTCCCTGTATGTCACCACACTCTGCAAGAGGATTTGCTCCATGATCTTGCTGGGCACAGTGTGAGAATGACTGCCCTATAGTCCCCTGGGTCATCTTTTTTTTTAATTTTTTAGAAACAGGGTTACATTTCCCCTTTTCCAGTCGCTCAGAACTTCACTGAACTGCCACAGCTTTTCAAGTAGTGGCTTAGAAACTTCACGTGACAGTACAACAGAGATATGTTCTGAAGACTGGCACCTCCAGGGCAAATCCTTTTGACTCAGTCACTCTCCTCTAGCGATCTTCTGTAGTTCTGCAGGTAACTTAGGGAAGCAGGTGTCAAACGCTGTGCTGCCTCTCTTGGAGGCAGCTGCAAAGGGGACAAGGAACCAAAGCCCTCCCTTTTTATGTCAGTACCCAGAAGAGGAAAGACCCAGCTTTCCTTACACAAATTCAGTAGTACTGTGGGCAGAGGATGCTTCTTCCTGCCTCCCAAGCAAAGATAAAGCTCCCCCCAAAGCTTAATCACTTCCTATGGTTTAATACAGAACAGTTAACCATCAGAAAGATTTATCTGTAGAAAGTAAGCCTTTGTCACAAGGTTGAATTAGACAAGGAGGAGTAACCACCTGCAATATTACCAACTAGTACAAAGTGCTCAACTGAAGTTTCCAGATAATACCATAAACTTTTGCAGTCTGTTTTTCTACTAATGTATTGCTCAAGAACATCCCATTTCTTCAACCAGTGTCCTTAAATAGTGCATGCAAACTCTCTGTGAACTCAGAAACTAGGACCTCATATCATTAAGTGGTGGGAGTTACCTACCTTAACGTGCTGCATTAACTGCTGTTTCTGCATATACACCAGCTGACACTGTGGACACTTAAACACGCCCACAAACAACTTGCTGGTATTCTGCTGGAAGTGCTCTTGGAGCAGCTTCTTCTTGTTAAAGACAGTCTCACAAGAACATTTGTAGATCACCCTGGAACAATTTAAAAAAGAAAACTCACTCTCTCTTCATTAGTTATCTTGAGGAGTCAGTGGAAGAGGTCATCTTAGCAACTTCGAAAAGAGATGGGCTTCTGATGAGGGCTGTGCTCTATCAATGTATTGGCAGCATACACCCACATGGACCACTCAACTACTATCTCAACTGGGAAAAACAAGAAAATGCCCCAAGTACATACCACAACTTGCTAAAAATAAGTTTACTTACATGCATATGCATAACTACCTAAGTGTGTGACAGTAAGTGCAGATGGATGGGAGCAGACTCAGAGCATACTTGCTATGCATTTCTTTCAGTTCCACCTTTCCATGGACCCTCCCTTACAGCACACATTTTTGGCACTAGCTCAGGGCTCAGCAGGGAATGCTACACAGCGGAAAAAACAAGAGTTTCTCTCTAGTGATTTTTTCCGGGGCAATGCGGCACAGCACAACTCTCCCCTTGCTTTGAGTGCCAGAATCAGCAGTTACCCTGGGGCTACCTATCAAGAGGTGACACTCCAGCTCGACCAAAAGGTGACAATTAAGAGCTGTTTGCAGATGTTCCACCCTTCCCTGCCCATAACTCCTCTCCTCCTAACCGAGGAGGCAGCATTTGTATCAAGGAGAGCATGCCACGGTTAGGAACGAACCTCTGCCAGCAGACAAGGGGGCAGCTCTTCCTGAAATTAGGACAGAAACAAACAACAATAAAAAAAGGAAAGAGGAATAAACAACTGAGATAGAAAGTGGAGGCAGTTGTAGAGCTACACAGCAAAGGAGAAGAGCAGATCATAACAAAATACTTACTGAGTAGTCTTGTGAGGCTCTGCTGGGTGCTGGCTGGTCACGTGAGCCATGGTGCTGTCTGCTGATTTGAAGGCCATTGGGCAAAAAGAACACTTGTGGAAGACTTCGCAGTGCTTCTCGTGAATGTGCGCTCTCAGTAATGCCAGGGTCATGAAGACAACCCCACAGTGGATGCACCTAGGGGATGCAGAAGGAAAGAGCTGAATCAGAGCTGCAGTACTGCTTCCAAGATGCATGTACCAATGGAAGGCAGCATGGCAGGACCATGCTACAGCAGGTCCTTGTTTAGTCTCTTCAGTAACAATGCAGAGGAATCAAGGAGGAATGTGATACAGGAATTCACCAGCTGGGCAGAACCCACAGATCAGCAAGGAAGCACATCTATAAAAGAAATCTAAAAGAGCCAAAACGACCCAGAAAGAAGAAGGCAAGACATACTACACAAAAATGCTGCCTTGTACCCTTGAAAGCCAATTCCATCACAGGTGCAAGTGAAGAACTGAAATAAATGTACCTGAAGAGGTGTCCAGGTAGTAACAAGCAGCAAAACAAATGTACTAATAAAAGAACATTCAGCCAGGAAATCTTTATAACTGTGCACCATACTATATCAAGCAACAGACAATAATGACAGCATCAGCAAAGAAAACATCAACAGAAAGCAATTAAGCTCAATAAAGCCAGTAAGACATAGGTGTTGCCTGTATAGTGTTCGTCTGGGGATGCTCTATGAGGAAAGACGAGAGGAAGAGGTTGCAGGTGTAGCTAAAGGATTCCTCCCTGCAGCTCCAAACAAAGCCAGGGTGACCCAGCTGCTCCCTCTCTTCCCAACAGGCCTCTCCCAAGATAGCAACATCTGACTGAGGCCGTCCTACATTTAACTTGAATACTTCTCCCAAGCACACATCCAACAGCTGAGCTCATGGGAAGCCACACACCAGTGTGGAGAGAGCAAATGAGGCTCCATTTCCTTACCAGCACTCCTCTGGCCTGGGATTGGAATAGCTGTGAATAGAGATGGTTTCCCTCAGTGAGGCTGGAGTTAAGCTTTATGACTGTTTTTCCCTTCGTTCTGATGTTTGCTAGATTATCCTTCCCTCCAAACGAGCCTCCCGACAGCGCTTAGGAAACAAGTCTGCACTTTGAAGTTGTACTTCAAAAGCTCATTAAGCAGAAGCCAGCCCAAAGGAGACAAGCCCTCTCCCCCAAAACACGCACAGAAACGCTCCTTTCTTCATTTTCAAGAGGTAAAAAGTGACAACAGCCAGTGTCATCCTTCAGAAAACATGAAAACATTCTGCTGTGCCTTGGAGCCCAATCCTCAGCCATGTCAGCTGGGGAGAGAGACTTTCATTAGGGTAGCACCAGGAACTCTGTTGGCAGGAAGAACAAATGGGAGAGAAAGTCCTAATCCTGGCAGGAAGGTACAGATGGTACAACCAGGAATACTCAACAGGCTTCCCCCAGAAACACTTCTCAAATCAACAAGAGACAGCTCTGCATTGCACTCCATTTTGGCACTAAAGACTTCATAAAGATTTAGGGGATAAAATAATTACTAACTCAGGGTCAAACAATCACAAGTTAATTTAATTTACAGTAAACGGAAGTTTAAACAAAGGCCACTTTGTAATCAAGAATCTCTGTGCCAGAAAGATGAACTTCAATAAAGTAAACTAATTAGCAGAGCAAAATGGATGGAGGATGTCAGAGGCTTGCCATGTAATTTCTGTAAATTGCAAATTCTGCTACAATCCAAGCATGAGGGGATAATTTGCAGGAGAAGACTCTAGGATAGCCTCAGGGCAAGGAAGGGTGCTGTGTAAGTCTCGGAAATAATCCTGTGAGAGAAGATAAGGCTACATGATGTTGTCTTAACCCTCTGCTATCTCTTATTCTGCCAGCATCCAGCTCCTGAACTCCCCAAACAGCAGCAAGCAGGAAGATGTGTGCCACGTGGTCAGTGGGGACCAGTGGGAAAGGTGGGGAGGTGACACTTAGAGCTGGCAGCACTTTGGGCAGGCTTGTTAATTTTCATGTTAAAATGCAGAAGACCCTTCTCATCTGCAATGCAATCACTAGCCATGACCCAAACCTGAATTCAAATAATCCTACTCCAAACTTAATTGGACACGCTGGGATATCAGCAGAAAAGGAGACAGAACAAGGGCTGATCAGAAAAACAGCAAAATGTATGCATCAGAAATTCAAGGAAAGCAGAGACATATTGCGGAGAAGCAAGAGTTGAGCTGACCCTGGGCAGGATTTCAAAGAAACCCTTGGCTTTTCATTTCTGCAAGTAATGAAAAGGAAAGGAAAGAACAAAAGTTGCTACGTGACCATAAGACAGATGCCATGGATTATCTAGATTTGGTTCTACAATTTGAATTTATTTCTTCTGTTTTCAAGACTGCAACAATGCCAGTCTGGCAGTGGAGACAGGAAGAATGACAGGGATGGCACAGCCAGTGCTTCCCTATCGGGTGGGTTCAGTTGCCAAAGATGAGCACCAGCATATGCAAATTAAAGAAGAGAAACGTAACTTTCAGAGAAGCTGGTAAAAGCTAGTAAACCCCCTATACATACCATTCCTGAACTCTGCCTTGTTTCAGACATTCATTAATGCTCCCAGCACAAAAAGCAAATATTTGTTAGACATCTGTGGATGGATGGAAGCTGGCATTGCTGATAAGGATTAAGGGGGCATCATAAAGATATTATAAATCTGGAATTAATCATGCTTTAAAAAAATGCGAGGGCACACACTTAAGAAGCAGGACCAACCTCTGCTGTAGACTGAGAGCCCATCAGCTACAAGCAGAAGAGTAAGGACCAATGCTGCAAAGCACAAGCAACTGCATCAAAGCCAGGGCTTGTTTTCTGACATCTTTTCCCATCCTTTTTTTCAACATTCCTCCTTCTCCAAAATTAATTCCTTTTTCAAACAGCCACAGTATCACAGCCATTTAATTTGAAATGGAATTAATCCTTTGTTGTGGGCTATACCTCCTCTAATCAGATCCACATAAAAAAAAAAAAAATCTATCTGTATATAATTAAATTCAGAATCAGTTGGATATGTCTCTTTTCTCTGTGATTGAAAGAAACTGCCCTTGAAAACTTCAGTGTGATTTCAGAAGTCACACAGTGCAGGCTTCCTCAATTGGCAGACATTTTAAAAGAACAGCTCCAAGCACAGAAATCGCCCTGTTTCCTGTACACGTTGTGGTACTTAATGGCAAACAGAGAAAAAGCTGAATTCTAAGGAATCCTAAAAGGTCACCTAGTCCATCACTCATCTCCCAGGTAAATCATCTGCATCTACACACAGAAAGCAGGAAAAGCTTGTGGGGAACGTAATGTCTTTTATTAAAGCAATCAATTTGGCTGCAGCAATGACAACGCAAGCGCACATACCGCCACATCCAGAGCCTCGGGAGCCTTCCCCCATTCCTCTCAGCTCATAATAAGAGCTTGGAGATAAAATAACCTACAAAGGCATCCCTCGGTCCGTGACAACTGACATACGCTCAGTCCTCAGAGAGATGTGGAGGATTAAGATCTGCTATCTTTTGGTTGTAAACAGCAATCTTGAGGGGACCACCTGCGACCCGGAGGTAATGCCAGCACCTTTCAGCTTAAAGCTGCCTCAAAATCATTTCTGCTCTCCGAAACCTCCCCTTAAATTCACTTAGTCATTTCCCATTTCAAACGCACTTCATCCCACAGAAAACCATGCCGGTTCTGTGTTACATCCTCCTCAGTTTCTGCTTTAAGGAAGATTTCCAAAACCTATATCCAGTTTCCCACTCCCTCCTGCCCCTTCAGCATTAAACTCAACAAACCTGAAGCCGACTTTGCGGGAGTAATGCAGGCAGTTCTCTTTGACGTGGGTTTGGAAATAGGCGGAGCGACACACAGCCCCGCACTCGGGGCAGCAGTACGGCGACTTGTGAGCGTGGATCCTCTGGTGGGCACAGTAGCTGCACTGGTTGGGCAGCATCATCTGGCACACCTGACACGTCTGATGGAAGAAAGGTTGCATTAATTAGTTACTCTCTATTTGACTCTTCCCAACCCAGGAATCTTTTGGGTTTAGAAGGGCACCCAGCTGCTTCTCTTACCCACCTGCTCTTTGCAGTCACCGCTTTCATTCCAGCAATGAGACATTTGAGATGGAAAGTACCCCCAGACTGCATCAAAATCACCACAAGTCAGAAGAACCTCCCTGTCTTATAACTCAAAACACACACTGCTGAACTCAGCACAGAGCTGACAGATGGCAGCCTTCTCCCCAAAACCACATTTCTGCCTTTCACAATATTTCTCCAAGCCAGATTGAATCTCAGCTTCTGAGGAACACGAGCCACATGTGCAGCGATGTGCAGTGAGACATTCTTGATAATCTGGCATTCCAAATGATGCAAAGATGTTTTTTCTCCATTTCAGTGTCCTTTTTTTTCTCCTCGTTGTTGGAAGGGCCACACTTAACAGGAGGACAGATTTGCAGAAGCTTCGTTTACTTGATATATAAAATTTAGCACCACATCAGTATGCACATGAATAGCTGTAGCAGATACCTCTAGGAGCTAAAACTCTCCTCTGTCATCATTAAATCCACGCAAGATCACTCCACTGCTCCTAACACGACCATAAGAACAAGCTGCAGCAGGCAGCTAACGATGGGTTATCAAAGCATGAAACTGAACTGCGCAATTTCTTCTGCACTGTGCAATATACTGCAAGTAACAGAAAACACCCTTTATAATAAAACACAAAGCTAGAACAAGTCCAAGATGGTTTACTGTGAGCAGAGGACAGATTAAGAAATTAGGCTCCAGAGAAGGAGGAAACTTCAGAACTTGCCAAGCAATCCAAAAGCCACAGTCTGAGGTGTTGCAGATTGAATCTGAAGCAGGAAAGGTCTCCGTAGGAGAGAAAAAATTATCAAGAAGGAACTGCTGCAGGACACCCATGCACACCTCGATGGCAGGACATCAGCCCTTCCCAAATGCTGGAGGAGCCCCTGGTTCCAAAAGGAACTGCAGCAACACCGAGCCATCACGTGAACCCATAAATAAGAAATTAAAGCGTCCCCAGGACCTCTAGGCAAGGAATATTTTGAGAATGCTTTGGTCAGCAGTTAAAGGGTGAGCTACAAGTAAGAATTAATGTTCAGGGCAGTCTGAGCTGTCATTGTCTTTTATGGCATTTTTTCCTAGCTGATTTGTGCTGGGAAATGAAGCTTTTTGGCATGGTTAGAAGAGGACTTCTCAACTTTGATCCCTCCCACTATTTAAAGCAGACTCAGCACAAACAGGAGGAGAAGGCACTTTTGCCCCTGTAGCAAAGCAAGAAATACTTTCTCACCAGAAAAAAACTGCCTCATCGAGACTGGTTACATTTTGATTTTAGCTAGCAAGGGACATCAACAGCAACTGTTAATTTCTTCAGGCTCTGCAAGAACCACACAATATGGGAATAAAAATCAAGATACAGGGAGGATAAGGTGCAATTAATGCACTACATCTGTGGGTGCAGCTGGCAAAACACCTGCCCCAACACAGCGCTCTACAGGGGCATAGAACACTGAGCCTCTGTATTACAAGTAGGGGCTGGCTACTAAGAACTGCATGAAGAAGTGGCCGAGCAGTATGACAGCAGGTTGTATTTACTTGTCTAAGGAATCCAAGTGATGCACACAGGAAAGAGCAGCCTTCATGGCACGCACCAAGCGACAGCCTGCTCACTGAGCACTGCCACCACAAGGAACAGATACCGTGCTTCTGCGAGCACAGTGCTCAGCAGCAATCACATCAAACAAATCTGATGTCAGAAATTAATAAAATTTAAAAAAACACCAAAACAACATCATCATCTTGGAGACTGAGCGGCTTTTTCTCCTTTTACAACACTCCTGCTTTGTAGAAGTTGTAACTTGGTTCCAGATGTCACATTTTTATCTCTGAGTTTTCTATGACTCTTCAAAGAAGTCTGGCAGCAATTTGAGACATTCATTAGTCAGTTATTTCTAAAGCATGTTACCAGGATATGATTTGAATTGTGTAACGTCTGTGTTTCTCACATGCTCCCATAACCTACGCTTTAATCAAGAGTTATTTGCTGCAAGTTTTATATAGCTCCAGTTTGCTTGCCACACAGCACTCAGGCTTTTCTTCTTCCAGAAGTCACATTCACACAGACAGGAAAACACTCAGAAGCTCTGCCACTTCAGAACACTTCATTTTATTCCCATTTCTATTTATTAGCATCTTCAGAAGGGAAAAAAAAAGCAAACAAAACCAACAGCAGCTGAAGCAAAGTGAAGCACAGAAAGCTGCGTCAGCCCAACCCTTCTGGCGTGGAAAGCACAACCCCAGAGCCACAGAGGTGTTTGTGAATCACAGTCTGGAGTTTAGGCCCAGTTTTGCTCAGGAAAATGCCTGCAAAGAGGCAACACCACTGACCTGCTGCTGCCCTAAAACAATTGCAGAAAGGACTCTGAGCCACAGCAGATCCACTTACGAGTGTGCTCCCTTCCAGCCCAGCTGTGCACAGCACGCTAGAGCAGAAAGTCAGAGCAATCTCCCTTCTCACATGCAGCCATCACTATGAAATGCCCAGAGCCAATTTTCTCGCTCAGCTGAAGCTTACACCCAGCTAGGGGCAGGGTCCCCATTAGCACCCACTGGAAGCTGAACCTGGGGCACAAAACCCTTTGCTTTCACTTGCTGCTGATGCAAACTGAAATGGAACCAGCTTCAGTGCAAGCAGAGATGATTTACACTAGTTCTAAATCCTCTGCACTGCTATAGAGAGTTAAGGGATGTTGACAAAATTCACATTGAAGAGATGTCCCCAGACCACAGAAGTCCTCCTTGACACAACCACCGCAGAGCTGCAGCAGAGAACATGGAGCTGTGCTGACAGTAAGGCATGGAAGCTGGACTACAGAAGGGGAAAATCTGCAGGAGGCTAACAAAAAAAAGTAAAAAAATTTAGAAAAAAAAAGAAAAAGAAAAAAGAGGACTCAGAGTGAAACAAGAGGGAAACAGAAGTGATATTTTTGGAATGCAAATGTTTTGAAGAGCCCTTGTTCTTTATATATTCAAATCAAAATCCCCCACCAGAGGAACCCGCCCCTCTCCCCAAGTTCCAGCCCTTCCTACACCCAGCCTTTTGCAAGCTTTTATTTTTCTCTTTAATACAGAAGAGGCACCCGAGGCATCCCAATTACAGCACTGCAATGGAGATTAACAGGATGCTTCTGCTCTAAAGAAAATCAGCAAGGAGTTACTACTTCAAAAGCTCACCTTGAACTCTGCACTAGCTTTCCCTTAGTGCCTCACTAAGGGATGAGGACCAGCAGCCTGCACCCTCCAGCACGTTTGGTGTGGAGCTGGGTGACACAGCTCTGGCAGCACAGCATTCAGCAACGTGCAGCCCCAGCACACCAGCTCTGCACCTCCTGCTCAACATCCACTGGCACAACTCTTTGTTGGCCCACCCTACAGCCAATCAAGCCAGATACCTGCATAGCTATTTTGGCTTGGATTATTTTGATAACCAAGTGAGCAGCAGGAGCCAGCAGAGAATTTCTTCTGTGGGCTTCATGATAGCTAAGCTATATATCCCTTCCCAAGGCTCTCTCTAAATAACTATGTATCATTTCACTAGCATGTTCAACTTACAGATGAAAAAGAAAAATATATATATATAATAGAAACTTAGTTAAAAGAAAGATCTAGACCCAAACTGACACCTAGAACGAGTCAAGTTTTAGTAACATGCATCAAGTCCAAGCCTAAGTATGTCATATATAACACAATGCTGCATCAAATAAACTCAATACTCAACTTTCTCAGTCTATCGTCTTCTCTCCTTACAACCTCAGCCATAATTCAGCAGCGATGCCCATCAGTCTCTAAGCTCCGCTTCTTTTTTCTCACCCTGCACTTCCTTACACCTCACATCCTATCAAAGATAGTATCACAGCTGTCCAAACGTCACTTCTGCTAGCATCTTTATCAATTACTTCGCTTTTTCACCAACTTTCTTCATATATGACCGGTTAAGTAGTTGCTAATACCAGCAGCAAGACTTCAGCCCTCCCTCCAGAAGCTAGATGCACTCTTCCCTATCAGGATGATGAAAGGCATGGAGCACTTCTGCTGTGAGGAGTGGCTGAGTGAGCTGCGACTTCAGCCTGGAAGAGGAGGCTCAGGGGAGTCTCATCCATAAATACCTATGGAAGGTACAGAGAAGAAAGAGCCAGGCTCTTTACCATGGTACCCAGTGCCAGGACAAGAGGCACTGGACACAAAGTGGAGCAGAGGAGGTGCCCTCTGACCATCAGGGAGCACTTCTCTGCCATGTGGGTGATGGAGCACTGGCACAGGCTGACTAGAGAGGTCGTGGAGTCTCTTCATTGGAGACTTTCAAAAGCCAGGACGTGGGCCTGGGCACCCAGCTCTGAGGCCCCTGCTGGGACAGGTATGGTGAGCCAGCGGTCTCTTTCAAACCAAATGATTTATGTCTCTTTCAAACAGATCCTTGAAGAGGTCTAAGTCTTCTCTCCTGAAGTCCAACAAGTTAGTCCTTCACCCCTCCCTCTGCCCTCAGGATCCTGAACTCCACCATCTCACAGATGCCACAGCCAAGGCTTCCTGAGCCTCCACATTCCCACATTATTTATGATTATGAAATCCAGAGCAGCTTTTCTCACCACCCCCCCTTTCTCTTGAGGCAGGGGATTGTCACTGATGCCACCCAGGGAATTGGGTGGGTGCAGTTCCCCTCAAGGCCTAGGCCCCGCAAACGCGAGGCTATTTCTAACACTTGGTATGGGGCCTGCTTGTTCTTCCAATCAACCTACAGCAAGCTGCCACTACTGTATCATCCTTAGCAGTCTTCCTCTTAATCCTAACCCACCACCAGGCAGAGCTTCATGTGTTCCAGCTGCTTTCACAAAAGAAGACAACACCTTCATTTTGTCTTGCCAGTCTGTCCTTCCAAAAGAGCCCATGTCCCTCCTTCACAGGACCCCAGTCACTACAGGCCTTCTTTCTGTTGCCAGAAGCCACCAGCTGACAGCCTTCCTATTCTTCCCTAGCCTCTCCTCCTCATCCCAATGCACTGCTTTGGCTTCAGGGCACAAAGTTTCACTCCTACCCTGCCATTTAATCTCTTTGTCTGCTTCCTTCCCTCAACATGCTTTCATCATAACATCCTTCAGCCCTTTGCTTCCATAAAAACCAGAGGGAAAACATCCATATAAAACAAAAATCAGTACCTATGGATTGCATTCATTGCCTTTGGTTTGGGAGGTGGAGAAAGCATTGCTTTACAGCACCAGAGGCATTTTTATTGACTTTCAATCCTCTTGCTTTCCAAATTAAAACACGAGCATGCAGAGAAAAAAATAGAAAAAGAAAAGAAGAAAAAAACCAACAAAAAATAGCAGAGATATGGCTGCTTTCTTACTTGCTCCTTTGCTGCTGGGAAATTACCATTGCAGCATGTGGTTTTACTAGCTTCTGGCAAGTTTTAGCCAATAAGTTATAAAACATTGATTTAAGGGGGGAAGGAAGGAGAAACAAAAAAGGCAGCAATAAAATTGCTTTTAAGTAACTCCAGTGTAGGTGGTGCATAAACAGGACACATCATTACTCAGTGAAAAATTCTTATTGGACAAATAAAAGGCAAAAAAAAGAAAAGGGGAAAGAACAAAAGCACAAAGGTGAAAGAAAATTCAGAGGTCCTTAGTTCATATTTTGTACTTCATTTTGTACTTATTTTGGCTACCTCAATGGATTCTTGGTGGTGAACTCACAAAAGAAAAACAATGCATATGAAACTTCTCTGGTTACCAGTTGACGATGCTCAAGAGAATCAGAATGTACCTTGAATTTTTGCACACACTGTGCACACTCACTGTGATGTGAGTCTATTCTCACATCAATGTAGCCTGTACGTTTAAGAAGCTCTACTATTTAAACATCACACTGAACACACAGAGCAAGTGTGTGTGAAGCTGCTGTAAGGAAAAGCAAATCTATACTGAGCACATCAGGAGCTGCATGATTTCTTTTTTTCTTCATCTGGAGTTTGAGCTCAGTTCTGAACAGGCTACAAGAGCTGTCTGATGCTGACAAGCCACTTCTGGTGATCCCCGCAAGTAGAGAAAACTCTTCATTTTTGAAGATATATTCCTGTAAGAAAATAACTGCCACAACCCTCACCTTAATATTATGCCTAATACAGTGCTGAAGGAGAGCCGATGTAATTTATATCTTTACCAGGCTGAACTTATAAAAGTCTTCTAATTTCCCCTCAAACATTGTAATTCCAATTCCTTGGTCATTTTTCATTGATTCCAGTTTATTGCTGATAAACACTGAACAGGGACCATGAATGAGGTCGCGACTGGTACTGCAGGTTAACACAAATCCCTTGCATGATCATACCATCTTGGTCATCCAGAGTCTTCTTGAGACCAAACATTCTGATTCTCAATTGCTTCATCCTGTTCCTACTCTGTCTTCATGATCATCTAGGTCCTCCCGTAAAACATTCTCAGCTTTCCATGATAGCTTCTTATCTTGTTGGTTCAGCAAATTTTATCTACACATACACCAAAAATAAATTATAGAACATATGTACGAATCAGCTTAATTTGGCATCATCTAGCATATATTTAATTACACTTGCCTCAACAACAACAACAAAAACTTACTCTCAAACATAACACTGCAGTAGTCAGACCAAACAGATCTGAAGTTACAAGAAACATCTGCCATAATCTTCTGAACATCTGGACCAACATAATATCTAAAGGCAGCATGGCATCTGGTGAACAAAATCCAACCTACCAAATACTCAAGATACCATTTCTTGTAATTCTGCAAAAGAACAGCAGAACAGTAAACAGATCTCATCAAAATTCCAAGTCTTACAAGTCTCCAAAAAAGGTAAAATGACACTGATCCACTGATATTATCCACTCAAAACACATGATGTAATTACCAAAGGTCTAAAATGTAACATTATGGTAAAGCTCTCCTCAATCATTTCTCTAAAGGTCTTTCCATTCTGCCTTCCCAAGCATGGTCTCCTCCTCTTCCTCATAGCTGCTCCTCATCTCTTCCTTCCTCTACTGTCCAGAACAAGTTTATCCCCCCTCCTTCTTCCAAAAGAACTGGGATACATTGAGGTCATCCCCATTTTGGCCCCACCTAGGAAACTCATTTACCTGTTATCAGTCCCATTAATATGGACTTTACCCGAGGCCATTCAGAGAGATAATACAAAGTTTGTTCCAAACCACTGGCAGAAATGAACAGTAAACTCAGTCATCTTATTTCCTCGTAAACAGATAGAGGAAACACAAATATGTCAAAGTAATTCATCAAGTCATGGTAAGAAATTCCAATTAAGGTGGGAAGTCTTAAGTATGGATAAATAGGATAAATTTCCATGTGGAACAAAGCCAGCTTAAGCCGTTCCCCCTGCCTCCAATCCATTCCTGCCTCTCACTGCAGCTTACTCACCCTTTGGTCATATCACTGCAACCTGGAACCAAGTAAATGAAAATACTGTCTTAAGAGAAAGTACAAGATTTATTTCTTCCAGTCAACCCCATTGGATAAGACACCTTCCAAACAAGGTGGCATTCCTGTTCTGCGCTCTCTGGAAAGTGATTAAAAAAATAAAATTATTTTTGTACAGTTTTTTTGGTTTGAGATAAAAGCACCATAACTGAGTACTTCAAAGCCTGCTCACTTTCTCAGTTTTTCCTCATACTAGATGCACACATATCACAGTTAATACTAGAGATTTAGTATCATTAACATAAAAAAATTAAGCTAGCTTATCTTTCACGGGTAACAGGCCTCCATCTTCTAGTACAGACCGGGGAGCTGCAAATACTCCACATTTATCCCTCACTGTCAGCCAACAACACTCTTTCCCTTCTGCTTCCACCAACCCTGCTCAAGAATCCATCTTCTTGCAATAATCCAGAAGCAGACATCAAAAAAGTCACTGATGATAACCTTCAGGCAGCAACCCAGTGGAGATCTGCTCTGCTACAACCAAAGTTACAGCAATTTGTTATTTTTCAAAATGCTTTAAAACATGCAAGCCAATACACAGCTTTACTTTGAATCTATCAAGATTCTCCATCTCAGAACTCAGACGCAAACTCTTCTAGAGTTATCTTCTCTAATCAGTCTGTTGAGATGTGGGGATGTGATTTGGATCTGAGGCTGTTCACAACTGTTAACACCACCTCTGTGTCCCAGTGGATTGCCCTGCAACAGAGATGTGCACGTGCTCGTTCTGGAGCACATGACTACGACTATACTGAATTTGCTTGAGTGAATGATATGAAATTTATGTTGGATTTATGCTTTTACATTACCCACAAGAGGGTTAAGAATTTCACATGAATATTTCCTGTTTGACTGCCTAAGGAAGTGTTTGTGAAACTAGCTGCTCAAACATTGCCAGCTCCTATCAACATTCCTCTTTTTTTCTAACCGAAATGAAAGTTGTGACCTCAGAAATTTGCTTGACAACTCGGAAAAGCTGAGCATGGCACCCACCTACTGCATGTACCCCCACCTCCCAACACCACCCAATTTCAGGAGGTATTTGGTAGGAGAGCAGATACATAGAAAAAGGGCTCAGCACAATGCTGTAGCAAGAACACACCTGTGAGTTTAAGATAAAATAGGAAGGAAATGGCTTCGCAAGCTTTAATATTCCCTTTTCCTTTTTTATTCCCCAATAGTTATATTCAGAAAAATCCTTCAAAAATCATCTCACATCTAACAAACCTAACATGAAGTAAAAGGCTTGAAGTCTTCACTTGGTTAAGTTACAGAATAAATTATTAGACTGGTCTAAAAATACAACCAGACATTTCTCTTCAAGGAGCTTTTGAATTGATAATCCCACAACAAAAATTGGTAATAAATTTTTTAATGCAACTGATTAACATTTTAGCTCACTTCGGAGCACTCAGTACCCCCTCACCTGGAAGTATTTAACTCCAGACTGCTGACATTTCCTAGAAATGCATCATAGTGCAAAAACAAGTTATGGTGTTGATAGAGCACAAAGCTCACTGGCCTGCCGCGGGTAAGAAATGTGATTACACCACACCAATCCCCCCCTCCAGCCTTCCCATTTTTCACCACAGAAACCATTCAGCCATAATCTATTTTTGCTGCTGCTGAATTTAAGTGAAAGATAAAGGATCACTGTACACCCACGCTAACAGCCTTGATACTGCTGGTAGACATTTAATGAGCAAAGGGAGGCTCTGAAGGTGCAGAACTACAGTGGCCATGGCAGAGACTGGTGGACTTGTTAAATAATGAAGAGCATCCCCTTCCTAATCATCAGCTGGATTTTCAGAGGGGACCCAGATCCATCTCCAGCTCCAAGGGAATGCCTGGGAAGACGATAGAGGCCACAACAGTGCAGTATTCACTGGAGCAAGGAAGCCACCAACGGTGCTCATGAGCCACTGAGGAGACGCTTCTTGCTGCAACACAGCACCAGCTCATCCCTCTACCATCCAAAGGGAGAGAAAAAACACCAAAAATAGCCTCCCACCATACGTACCATGCTGCCATCCTCTCAGCTAATCCTATATAT
The DNA here is from genome assembly GCF_987193195.1 of Phasianus colchicus. Classification (NCBI taxonomy): domain Eukaryota; kingdom Metazoa; phylum Chordata; class Aves; order Galliformes; family Phasianidae; genus Phasianus; species Phasianus colchicus. Next base: position 1,267,649 of record NC_143447.1, on the reverse strand, counting down.
GTTTTACCAGTCTTAAAACTAAACACTGGGTTCCGTTTTTAAGTGTTACATGAAGACTTTGGTGCAGGTTCTAGTGAAGGGAAAATTCTGTTGTGCCAGATTTCCTCCAGCCAATCTTAGAGCACAAAAAACCTGCTAAAAGCACCACTTGGTACTCTTATACAACTCATTCATGGGATCTCTGATCTCCAACAACACTTTCCCTTGATGTTCAAGGGTCTCCACTGTCTCCCCACTGTCCTTTTCCTGTCATTCCCATAATAAAAGACACCCTTTTTGCCAGCAAAGAGTACAAAGAAGGCAGGCAAGTGATGCTAGAACATCTCTTTAGATGCACACACCTGGGCCTGCACGTATCTCAAACGTTCCCTGCAAGCACTGCCTTTAGACAATGCAACTCACTCACCACTACCATGCCTATTTTTACCCTAGAGGACAGTATCTTTAAACTTGGAGATTTAACTAATAACATTAAAATGACGACTTACCAGTCTCTCATTATCTTCAGAGGTTCTCTGGTAATGAGCTGCTAAAGCAACATAATCCAGCGCCTGCTTGTTACATTCTAAACACTTAAGTCCATGACGGATTAGTCTCTGTGGGTCCGGGTAGAGAGGCAAGGCTGGCTGTGTGTTAGTAGAAATTCCTACCCCATTTCCTGAAGTAGCATTGGGTTTACGTGAAGGAGAGGATAAGTGCAAAGTCTGAGGAGTGGAAGATGCTGAAGAGCTCGCAGAAGGTGAAAACATTTGGTCTAAGGAAATTGGTTTCATCACCAGCTGAGAACACTGCATGATAAAGCCTTTGCTCTTGTGATCTCTTGCATGTTTAAGCAAGCTACATTTATTAAAAAAAAGGAGCATAGTTGAACACTGAGTGCACATAACTTCAATATGAACGCTTCGCCTACTATAGTGTTGAGTCAGGCTTTTCTCTAAGGCAAATGAATCCCCACATTCCAGGCAACAGTATCCAGAGGCTGGTAAATTAATACTGGTGTCAGGTGGAGGGCTAAGGTTTGGAGTATATATTGGCACGGGATTGGCACTGTGTAGCACTTTGTTGAATGCTTCCACGATGACAGGAGCAGCTTTCTTTACTTGATGCACCAGTGGCACAGACATCTGCGTCACCTGAGGCTGATTTCGCCTCTGCGCAGATGACTTCGCTGTAACAGAAGCAGCAACACTGTGGGGAACTAAATTGAGATTTGCCAAGTGCACAGCTTTGGGAAGGAGGCTGGAAGAGGTGGTCACGTTGGATGGCTGCACCATGATACCCTGCTGCTGGTGCTGCTTCTTGTTCAGCTGCTGCCCCGCAACACCAACTTTTATGGCACCACCACCGCAGTTTGGCAGCGGTGATAAAGACACAAGAGATGCAGTATTTGCAGCAAGATCTGCTTTCAAGCCATCTGCGTAAGGGTTCACTATGTTCGACAGCTGGATAGCTACGGCAGCCCCATTTTTGGTTGAATTTTTGCTAACCTCGCTTTCCGTAGCTGCACTAGTGTCAGGGGAAGGGAAAGATTTGATAAACTCTTCAGCAGATGAGGTTTCCAAAGGTGATTCTTCCAAAGACTTGCCCAACTCATCACTTTCTGGCAAAATTCTAGTTACAGTTCTTTTAATTTCACCCGAGGATGTCTTGATAGTCTTGATTCTAACTTTGGGAATAGCTGGTGGAGAGCTGGCTGCCATGGAAGGAGAGCCTTTCCCACTGCTGTCACTGCACACACTTCGAGGGCTCTCAGGCTGCTTGCTGGCCTTCCTCACTACCTCTAAGGGGCTCCGTGGACTCTTTGGTGACTTGGGCATTTTTGGACTTCCCTTTGTCCCATCTTTAAAAGAACCAGGTTCCTTTATAAGGTTTGACTGATCGCCTTTGGGAATACACGCAACCTTTTTGGCCTGAAGAGCTACCAACGCAGCCACGCAGGATGACAGCTTTGAGTGAGTTGGCTTTAACCTCTGGCGAGGTGGTACTGATGAAGACAAGTTCAGCTCAGGCACAGACCCTTTATCTTCTCCTAAATTACTGTGAGGGAGCTCTCCAAACACCAAGCCTTCCCCAAGGAAGCTACTGGTATCTACCAAGTCCTTTCCTGACTCCACAAACCTCTCAGTTGCTTTGTCTTGCTCTCTCCTGCTCATTTCCAGCCTGCTCTCTGGCTGGAAGTGGATCTCCATCTTTTGTTCCTTTTTACAATATTGATCAAACATGCTTAATTCAGGCTCTGGTACCTTCCTGAAGTGATCCAATACTGAAGCTCCTGTTGGCATATACACTGAAGGAGGTGGAAAATACAGAGTTTGAGCATGTTTGGGTTTATCACCAATACTATTCTCTTTGAATGTATCCTCTGGCTCAGGGCTGGAAATGGGGCTAAACTGACTAAAAGTTGGCAGAGGCTCTGACTTGGACTGGTCCAGTTTTTCAGAGTAACTTCTTGAGCTATCACCATTAATAAAAGTTGACTCAAACTTCCCATAATTATGCACCAAAGCATGAGCCTCTGATGGCAGATCAGACCCACGAAACCCATTGTGTAGCAGTCCAGTCCCAAGGTGATTCCCCTCCTTTTCCGCCTCAAAGGACTCCTGGCGACTCGTGTTCTTCACAATAACACTCACAACAGGAGCATCGGAGGGGGGCAAGGAGTGGGATAAGGACACGTTCTCATCTACGCAGATTCCTGATGACTTCAGGTGATTCTCGTTCTCCTCCCCAGCTGATGGAATGGTCTCCTTGGCATCAAGGCTAGTTGGATCAGGGATGTCAAAAGCAGCCAAGAGGTCATCAAAGTCTGGGGTTTTCATGTCCCCCATAGTGAAAGCTACAATTAAAAACAAAATACTTTGTCAGGTATATTTCTCTCAAGCACAAACCTCATAAGGTGTTGATGCAAGCAAGTCAAAAATAAAAACCAAAAGTACCCAAAACATTAACACATCTAAGGACATCTGCTGCAGACACTTCAGCCTCTATTTCAACTGCTCCAAGACTGACTGTTTATACAAAAGATACCAGCTCCGTGGGGCCTAGCTTCCTTAGCACAAAGGTATTCAGGCCAAGAAAGCTCCCTAGGGAAGGGGAAATGACATTCTGTCTTCTGCAGGCCCACCAACAGCTGGTATCAATTCAAGCTGCAGCCACCAGGCTATTTTCACACAATCAAGGGTCTCTTACTAGCTTTAGTTTTTAACTGCTGCCTTGTCCTCACCCTTGAGATGCAGAGACAGTTGACAAGTGACAGGAGCTATTCAAATCCTGTCTCACACAACTTGTCCCCTCCAGAGTTGTTCAAGGCATTGCAAGAAAAGCAGTGGGAGACAGCAGCACCTCACCAACCCTGGTCCATCAAGTCCATGTAGAGGACATTCTTTCACCCATACCTTACAGCTCCAAGAATAACTGTCATCATAAACCTCAACAGAAAAGATTCTGAAATGCATTACTGCATTTGTGGTTGTTTTAGGCTTTTTTTGGGGGGGAGGGGATGTTTGTGGGGGGAGGGGAATGTGTGTAGGGAGGGGTGGGGAAGGAAAGGAGAGCTAAAAAGCAACAGTGACTGCTGATTTCTCAAGAGATTGTTGCATGTGAAGAATTCCATCCTGCTTCGAGGAAGAAAGCAGGAAGTAAACGGGTGACCTGTAAGAAATAAACCTGAAAGGTGAGATGACTTCCTACCCAGGGCAATTTAAATAATACAAGTCTACAGTAAATATTTCAGTACAACAGCTCAAAGCACTGTAAACCAAGCAGGGGTTATCTGAATCAGGAAGCAATCCTTAATTAGGTAATGATGCCACCAGGCAAAACTGCCCACAGACAGAGTAAAGGATTGTATCCAAATCATAACAAGAAATGACATTCCCAGACAGCTCTCCTCACAAGCCTTCCAGAAAGGAGCGGGGCTTAAACACTGGCCACAGAGACCTGCAACAACAATAATCAAGCTCTGAGCAGATCCATGATGAAAACTGACAGCACAGAATCACTTGCACATTTCATTACTGTAAGGAATACTGGATTTGCCTGCACATCTAACCAAAACATTGGTGCAATATACAGACTTCCTGAACATTTAATAAGCTATTATTTTAAGACATTTCATTTTAAAACCGCATTTATATGAGCTGATATATACAGGGAGGAAAAAAGTCCAGGAGCACCAGTTCCTGCATGGCAAGGAGCACACACAGGCACAGCAACTCCTGCCACACTCACTTGATTTGGGCTGCATCAGCACTGCCAAAGCCAGCAGCAAGTGTGGGAGATGGAAGGGGTGGCAAGAGCCCAAAAGAAGGGGGCAGAGCTGGGAGTAGAGGTGCAGGCGGAGAACAGAGCCTGGACAAGGCAGAGGGAGAAAAGCAGCTGTTTGATACCTTCCTAAAAGTCTGGAAGTCACTGATTTCAGACTGCTTTTTTTTTTTTTTTTTTTTTTTTTTAAATAAACTCAGTCACAAATAACAAAGTTCGTCAAACATCACTCAGAAACCAAACAAAATGTTCCCAGCACCAGCAGTCTGCAGGTGGAGTTACAATTTCTAGAAGTGGGCCAGGAGAAATCACTACAGCACAGAACAGGAAGGCATGCTGGTCCTAGAGCATTAGCTCAGTCATGCCTATAGACAAGCCTTGGAGGTGTTGCTTAGGTTAACCTACTCCAAAACACTCTATGGAGATTTACTTGGCTTAAAAGTGGCTTGCTGTGGTTTAGCTTAACTTGTTCTCATTCTTAAATTAAACCACAAATATGAATGTCCATAAAGGGCTCTGCAGCAATTTACAAGTCACACTCCTCAGCAAGGTAAGGCAACTGTGCCTTGAGTTAAGTCCCCAAAACCCAGAAGATTATCCATCTGCTTCCAATCATCAGCAGCCGATAATGAGTTTAGAAACAGCATAGATTATTATAGTTGGCAAAGAGTGTGGATCTGAAGCTTCCCTTTTCTTTGGGTGGGAAAACACACGTGAGTTGGGCAAGAGCTAGGTATCGCTCAGCTGCTGAGATTTCTGGCACACGCATCCCTACGTGAGGCAGACATTTCATTCTGTAACAGGGAACACCCAAGTTTTATATGCTGAAAAAAAAATCAGTTTGCCAATCACTTTTGACCATTCCCTTCTGACCCCCGCATACCTAATCACATCTCTGGATGAATTAGAATGTTAAAACACAAGACAAAACAAAACTGAGGTATCTGCAGCATTACAAAATAAGGTTTTCTTGGAAAAAACTCTGCATTTTTAGGCTCTGCATGCATCTCTGAGTCCATCAAGAGACTACTTTCTCTAAGCTTCTCTTAGATAGAAAACAGAAAAAGTACACTGAAGAAATTCTGCCCAAACCTTCCACAAACTGGCTTGTGTGGAAAGCAGGAAGTAAGGACTTCCATCCTTACTCCATCCTTCCATTGCTAAAGATTTGCCTTAAAAAACAAAGCTCGGAAGCCAGCTTTCTCTCTCTATTCATCTATACAAGAGATGGACACGCTCCAAGACTTACAAAGCAATTGGACAGATCAGTAAAGCAAGCAGTGACATAGGACTCACAGAAGAAAGTACATATATTTCATTTCTTCAGGAGGCAGAGAACGTAGAGGCCTTCACACCATTCCAGAAATCTGTGAACTTGCTCTGGATGCCATAGCAGAGCCCAAGGCCTTCTGGTCCAGCCAAGTTTCACAGAATGGCTTAGGCTGGAGGAGACCTCAAAGATCACCTATTTCTAACCCTCATGCCATAGGGAGGACTGCAAATTGCTAAATCAAGTGTCAGATCAGGCTGCCCATCCAACCTGGCCTTGAGCACCTCCCAGGCTGAGGCATCTACAGCCTCTCAGAGCAGCCTACGCCAGGGCCTCACTGCCCTCTCAGGGAAAAACTTCCCCTGACATCCTACCTAAATCCTCCTTCTATTCCCCCCTGCCCTAACACTATCTATGTAAAAAATCTGATTTCTCTCCTGCTTATAGTCACCCTATAAACACTGGCAGGCCGCAGTGAGGTCTCCCCACAGCCTTCTCTTCCCCAGGCTGAACACCCCCAGCTCCTCAGCCCGTCTCCATAGCAGAGGTGCTGCAGCCCTCGCAGCATCTCCGTGCCCTCCTCTGCCCCGCTCCAGCAGCTCCGCACCCTTCCTGTGCTGGGGGCCCCAGGCCTGGACGCGGCACCGCAGGTGGGGCCTCACGAGGGCAGAGCAGAGGGGACAGTCCCCTCCCTGCCCGCCGCCACCCCTCTGTTGCTGCAGCCCAGGATGCCGTTGGCTTTCCGGGCCCCAGATGGACGCTGCTGCCTCGCGCGTGGCTTCTCATCCACCAGAGCCACCAAGTGCTTCTCCGCAGCGCTGCTCTCAAGGAGCTCTCCCAGTACACAATATACAAGCTCAGCCTCTCCACACACCCAGAGCCCCACGCTGTACAGACCTTCCTCTCGTAGTGCTATTCCTGGGGGCTTTGGGAGATCCGCAGCAGCTCCTCTACAGACTTCACACCAGCATGTAACATGCTGCTCGAGGAGGAAGTTCAAGATTGCCACCTAATAGGAGAGCATGAAACTGCAATTACACCGAGGTTGTGCGCCTTGAAAGAACGCAATAAATATTTATAAAGCCACAAGACAACGGTTAGGTGCAACGGAAGAGCTCTACCGAAGGCTCCGCGGGCCGAGGGAAGGCAGCGATCTCCCGGAGGGGCGCGGGGAGCGCTGGGGACGGAGGAGGCGGCGCGGGGATGGGATGGAGGAGGCCGGAGCAGAGCGCCAGCTGGCATTCGGGGAGCGCGGCCGGCCAGGGGCTGTCAGAAGGAGCGCGGCCGGCCGCGGGGCCGCCGGTCGGTTCCCACCCGCGCAGCGGAGCTCTCGCACAGGCGCCGAACTTTTCGCAGCCCTGCGGAAGACCGCGGCTCGGGGTCACGCGCGGCCCCGCGCCCGGCCCGCTCCGCCGCCCGCCCGCTGACAGCCGCCCCACGCGCGGGCCCGCCCGACACAAAGGCGCGGCCCCGGCCCGCCGCCCCCGCGCTGTCAGCCCGGCCCCGGCCCCGGCCCCGCGGCCGCACGTGGGCGGCCCCGCCGAAGTTTGTTCACCGCGGGCCTTCCGCCGCCGGGCCGCCCCGACCGACCGGTGGCGCGGCCCGGAACCGCCGGCGGCGGCGGCGGCGGGCGGAACGCGGGGCTCCGGCTGCCGGCGGCGGCGGAGCCGCCCGCCCTGCCTTGCCCTGCCCTGCCCGCGGGGCGGCAGCACGCGGCGGCGGCGCCCGCGGGGAAGGCGGAGGGCGAGCGGCGGGGGGCGGGCCGAGGCGCGGCCGGGCGGCACTCACCCACGCGGCGCTCCTCGACGGGCCCCGCCGCCGCCGCGGCCCCGCGCAGGCCTCACCCCGCACCGGGCACCAACGGCCGCAACATGGCGGCGGCGGCGGCGGGCGGGGACGGGGGCGGGGCCGGGGCGCGGCGGCACCGCCTCTCCCCACGCCGCGCCGGGAGCCGCCGCCGCCCCCCCCCCCCCGCGCGGCCCGGCCGGGAGAACGGGGCGGGCCGAGCGAGGGTCCGCGGGGGGAGCCGGGGGTTCCCGATAGCCGGAGCGGGCAGGGCGCGGAGGCCGGGCCCGAAGGAGGGCCTGACAGGGGGGCTGCCGTGCTGCCGTGCTGCCGGCCGGCGCTGCTCCATCGCTGCGGTATTCAGGCACCGTGGCGCGGCGGATCCCGGGGCGAATGCGACCTGCGGGGCAGTGGCTTGTTTGCTATCTGTACACTGGAGAAAGGTGAAGTCGAAAGGTGATAATAATTACTTACTCAGTGGATAAGATTTTTTCACCCAGAGGGTGGTGACACACCGGAACAGGTTGCCCAAGGAGGCTGTGGATGCCCCATCCCTGCAGGCATTCAAGGCCAGGCTGGATGTGGCTCTGGGCAGCCTGGGCTGCTGGTTGGCGACCTGCACACAGCAGGGGAGTGGAACTGGATCAGCATTGTGGGCCTTTGCAACCCAGGCCATTCTATGAGTCTGTGATATGAACAGGGGGATGGCCGCAACCGGAGGGCTGTGCTCAGCGGCTTTATGTCCAGGCAGAGGTTGGTGATGAGTGGTGTCCCCCAAGGGTCTGTCTCAGAACTGGTGCTGTTCACATCTTCATCAGTGACACAGATGATGGCACTGAGTGCACCCTCATCAGTTTGCTGATGGCACTGAGCTGAGTGCTGCGGTGGATACGACAGTAGGAAGGGATGCCATCCAGAGGGACCTGGGCGGGCTCACAGAGTGGGACCACGTGAACCCAAGGAGGTTCAACAAGGCCAAGGGAGGGTGCTGCACTTGGGGCGGGGCAATCCCAGCTATGAGCACAGGCGTGAGAAGATCTCACTGAGCAGCGCTGCGGAGAAGCACTTGGTGGCTCTGACAACACATCTGGCAGCACTACGCCATGACGCAGCTGTGGGCATCCCTATCTCCACATCTTGAGGTGCCTCGCATCTCTTTAACTTTTTCATGCAAAAAAACCTGTATGCTCAGAAGGCCCACTGCTAATTAGTTCGTCTTAATTCTCTTTCAACTACCGTATCCCACAGCACCATTTATATCATTTTATTTATGACTCTTAGATTAGAGGATATGGACTTCCCATCTTCATGCTTTCTTTTCACAAAAGTAAGTAAGGTGTTAGCTTTATTCTCCTGGGTCTCTGGAGCTTCTGTAGGATTCCTTGACTACTGATGTTAATTGCTCAGTGACTTTCTTAACTATAAAACACTTGGGTACACATTATTAATTCCTGCAAATAAAAATAAAAAAATAAAAAGAAGTTGATTATAATGGCTTGTGCTTGGTACTTTCTCTGATTGCTGATGTATTTATAAGCACTGGTGAGGCCATATCTGGACTGCTCCGCAGTGCAAGCCCAGCAAAAGGCAATGGGAATGATGCAGAAACTGGAGCCTGACTGCTGTGAGGAGGGGCTGTGCCTTCAACCTGGAATAGAGGAGATCTCATCTGTGTCCACAGACGCCTGCAGGGAGGTGCAGGGAAGACAGAGCCAGGCTCCTGTCAGCTGTACCAGCACCAGGATTAGAGGTGCTGAGCATGAACTGGAGAGCAGGAGATGATAGTCCAAGAGGAAGGAAAGGACAAGGGAAGTTGGACAGAGAAAACACTTTCAAAATCACAACCAGTACCTGTACTTGTAGTACACTTCGGTGAAAAGCTACTTGTGAGCTGCAGACTGTAACTGCTATGATAGACTTTTCTCCTGTGGTTATAAAGACCTGCCACAGTCCCAAACACGTTGTGGCTTGCAGGAAAGCCACTGTAATTTGAATGATTGTGCCAATTAAGAAATATAATGCCAATGGGAATTTAACTCCGTATCAAATGGTCAAGGAGAAACAGCAGCCTTTGAGTGCCTGGCTGGGAGGTAATTCCCCTCCACAAGTCAGTAGAAATGCAAAAAGGGTCAACAGATGCTGCAAGGAGCAGCGCCCCTGGGTGGGACCCTCTGGACATGGACAATCTCCTGCCCCAGGGAATGACCCTTCCCACTGCAGTGTGAGCTGGTTGGAGGGGGCAGGAAGAGGAGGAGGAATCGGGATGGGGTTTTTATAGCACTCGGAGGATGTGGACTCATGAATCAAGCATTCCTCCATTCCAGTTTTATTAAATACTTGCAAGCATTGTGCAGCCATGGCTGAGATCCTCGCTTTCAACTTTTCATCCTGTGTGGGGCTGTTCGAACTTGCTTTCTTAGCTGGGGGAAATGGGTTCTTCCCAGGTGCTGGCTGTGTCAGAGGGTGTGCGTATGCAGCAGGCAAGCTGGCAAACATGGTGAGACCAATTTTATTTATACATAACAAACGTAATAAACTCCTGAGTGCTCATGCCTAGGCAACTGTCAGTTCTCAAATCAGCGATTAATTTGTTTCTGTCAGAGCTTGGTGTTACAGAGAATTACCTTGAGCTCGTTGCAAAACTCACGTGTTACAAAACTGTAATTAATGTTTCAGAAACTTCAGGGAAGGTTTATTATTGGCAGGATGAGAATGAATCCCCAGACACAAACATTCTTCTAAGATAACAGCGTAGCCGTCGGCATTATCTACACACACACACAAAAAGGGTGTAACTTAAATCTGAGTAGTTAATTACACAGATATCATCTGTATACATTTAAAACCACTTACACCTTTCATTCTGGCTCTTTGGTCTCCCTGCCTCCAAGGCCATGCCCTCTGCATTGCTCCAAACAGATTCCCTCGCCCCCCCCTTGGCTTATTGGCACATAAGTCAACGAGCCAACATGACTCTTCAACAGAGATCCCCCCGTATGACCACTGATCCAACAACAACAGACATGGAAAATCTTGCTCTTGCAACATTTCTATCCTTGAATCCTTCTGCATGCCTATATCCATCTTTGCATCAGATTGAACAAAAGAAAGCTCTGTATCCCAGGGAATTTGGGAATTGCAGTGAGAACCCTAATTTGGTAAAATCCTTCAATTTTAGGATTGAATAGTAATTATTCTGTGCCGTGCTGTTCTTCTGATTCCTGTTTCCTGGGGAGTTGGAGATGTGATGAGATCTGCTGGAAGGCTACTGGAATGGCACTGCTGCAGCATTCCCCAACCAGCTTTCACTCGTGCAACAGCAAATCCATTTTACTACGCAATGGGAACTGGAGAAATAACTTCCAGAGAACCAGTTTTCTTCACCACAGTAGCTGCAGACTCTGGTGCAGTACAGACATGCTCCAAAGCCTGGGCAAGCAAGGTCCCTTGCACAATCCTCCATGCTGACAGCAGTGACCTGATTGTTGAAGCAGGTTCAGAATGACCCCTTTCTCCTTGACTTGGCTCCAGGTAGATTCACATCCACGCTCCAGGTTTGAGTATGGTTGGAAGCAGGCAGCTGGGGCAAGAGGAGCTTCTCAAGCTGTTCGTGCTGCTGAAGCGATGTTTCCTGTGCTTGCAGCCCTGGCTGGGGTGGCCAAGGGCCATCATGATTTCCCCATGTTTCCAGGGAGACACGAGGGGCATGGTATGCTCTTATCCCTTTGCACAAAGTTGCCCTATGCAACCACTCTGTGAACTGGAGAGATCTGATCCAGACATCATAAGCCTCTCTGGGGAAGAAATTAAACTTCAGTACTTCCCTCACTGGCTTTCACATTGTCCCACATACATCTATGTGGGCAAAAATGAGTGGAGTGGTTGGCATACAGGTGGGAACCATCTGTTGGGGCAGAAAGACCAGCAGGATCAAGCCATGGCCCACGTCGCCCCTGAAAGCTCTCCTGAGCTTTGCTGGAAATTTTAATCAAAGCTTGAAAAACTACCAGAAGGCTTACTGTCCTAAATAGGCTGTAGCACCCTCACAGCCATTTCATTGTGGTTGTACCTCAAAAAGCAACCTCAAAAAGCTTCAAGAAACTGCTTCACACGATCACAAAAAGAGATAGATGTAGATGCATGTGTTGCTGGCATACGTGTTGGGTAACGGGTGTATTTCAGGCTTGGGGGTGGCCTATGGGTAAGAACCATAGGTTGGGCAGCAGTAGGGTATTTAAGTGTCACTCACAGACTGGTTTTTCTATATAAAGACCCCCAGATCCTTTTTCTCTGCACAGCTTTGCCAGCCGCTCTGCCCCAAGCCTGTACCGATGCATGGGCTTGTGACCAAAGTGCAGGATCTGGTATGTGGTCTTGTTCAACTTCATCCCATTGGCCTCAGCCCCTTGATGCAGTTTGTCCATTTCTCTCTGTAGGGCCTTCCTGCCCTCACGCCCATCAGCACTTCCTCCCAACTTGGATTACCACACTTGCATTCAGTCCCAGCCATGCTGAGTGATCACGCTCAAGATGATCTGCTCCATGACCTTCCCCTTGCCAAGGTCAGACTGACAGGCCCGGAGTTCCCCAGGTCCTCCTTCCAACCCTTCTTGTAAATGGGTGTCTCATAGGCAGGCTCCTGGGACCACCCCCACTGACCAGGACTGCTGACATATGAAGAAGAGCGGCTTGGTGAGCACTTCCAACAGCTCCCTCAGCACCCTCGGGTGGGTCCCATCCGGCCCCATGGACTTGTGGCAGCCCAGGTGGAGCAGCAGGTTGCTGTTTCCTCCTGGATGGTGTGGGGGTTGTTCTGCTCCCTGTTGCTGCCTTCCAGCTCAGGGGGCTGGGTTCCTGAGGATAACTACTCTGACTGTTAAAGACAGAAGAGGGCATTGAGAACCTCTGCCATTTTCTCATCTTCAGTGATAGTATTTCCCACCGTGTCCAACAGAGGATGGAGATTTTCCTTAGCCCTCCTCTTGCTGTTAATATATTTGTAAAAAAATTTAATCAATTACGATGGTGGCCATATGAAGTCCTTGCAGAGCTTTTGCCTGTCTAATTTTCCCTCTGCGTACTCCAGCAACATCCTTATGCTCTTCCTAAATTACCTGCCCCTTCTCCCATAATGCTGAGGTGAACCTGCCACTTCTGGCATCATGTTTAAAATGCTGAAGCGGAAATCTCTTACAGAAGCAGGAGGCTGAGTATTTGTTGATTTTGTTTTCAAACTGTGCAGATGAAGAAAGATAAGAAACTACAAGAGTCCATGACAAACAGCCTTTTCAGAAAAGCAAACAAACAAACAAACAACTGTAGGATTCGCCATGAAGAATTATTATTATCATTTACATCTTAAAAGCATTAGGGACCATGATGATAAGACAGCACGGTGCTAGCATAGTCAAAAGTCATCTGAAGATGAAGTTGTCTCCAGCAGACCTCCTTTGACCCCATTACTGTGGACATCAGAGTATTTCATGTGCTTTTTTATCCTGTTAGTTACTCACCGGGCCATCAGGGCGCTCAGTGATGGGCTGCAGTGCTGTGACGTGTCACTGAAAGACATTTAAGGAGAGGACAAACAAATGCCTCTGGCCTTCAAGACATGATTTTCCAAAGGTTGAACTCACATTGACTCATAGCAGTGCAGCAGAGAGATGTGCTGCACACTCCTACTGCAGCCTACCAGAAGTGTTTCCTGCAAGAGAGAATTGTGGAGAGGAGCCAGGAATGAATAAGCAGCTTTATTTTATTGCTGGATTAAAGAAAGCCAATAACCCTCTTCCTATTAGATGGCTGAATAGAACTCATTAAAACTTTGATTAAGACAAAGAGCAAAGTTATGATGGAATAGACAGAGTAAAATTATAATCTACAGCTCCAGGGTAGGAATGAAGCGAGCAATAAAGGAATTTGTCTGTGTGGGAGGTGGCAGGTTTCTCAGGTCTTTTCCTGAAGTATCTTGCCCTGTCACTGTGCTACAGTTGACAAACTAAACTGGAGGGGATTCTGATGAATGCCCTTTCCATTGCCAATTCCATTTCCATTTTCCCTGTGACAACTCCTCCCAAGCTGCATGGGGTTCTTTCTGAGCATCAGTTGCTAACAATACTTCTACCATCACTGCTACCCACAAAACCCAAATTTACACTGCTCCCAGCAATACCTTATGGCCCAAAGACAAAGCACAGCAAGAAGGGTGTGGAGTGGACAGTGGTCTTTTTTTCTCATCTTTTTTTTTTCCTGCATTTCTCTGCAGTGGCCATCAAGGCGAGGAGCAGGAGAGATGCATTATCCTACAGTCAGGCTTAGAGCTTGCTTTTAGAGCCAGATCCTGCAGAGGCTGGGCTAGCAAAAAAGGATGCATTTCACACAAGTACTTCAAGGAGGGAACCAATTTTCTTCCATCTTTTCTCCCAGCCTGCACTTTCCAGCATGATTTTTGGTGTTCTCCATTACATCCTTAGTAGCACTGTCCCAAATCAGTGCCAAGAATGGATCCCCTAGGTTTTATAGAATCATAGAATGGTTTAGGTTGGAGGGCAACTTAAAGATCACCTAGTTCTAATCTTGCTGTCATGGGCAGGGTTGTCAGCTACTGGATCAGGCTGCCCAGAATCCCATCCAACCTGGCCTTGAATGACTCCAGGGATGGGGCATCCACAACCTCTCGGGGCAACATGTTCCAGTGCCTCAGCCCTCCTGAGTAAAGAATTTCCTCCAAACATTTAACCTAAATATCTGCTGTTTTAGTTCAAAGCCACTCCCCCCCATCCTATCTCTCCCTGCCCATGTAAAAAGTTGGTTCTCCTCCTGTTTGTGAGCTCCCCTCCAGTGCTGGTAGGCCGCAGTGAGGTCTCCCCGCAGCCTTCTCTTCCCCAGGCTGAACACCCCCAGCTCCTCAGCCCGTCTCCATAGCAGAGGTGCTGCAGCCCTCGCAGCATCTCCGTGCCCTCCTCTGCCCCGCTCCAGCAGCTCCGCACCCTTCCTGTGCTGGGGGCCCCAGGCCTGGACGCGGCACCGCAGGTGGGGCCTCACGAGGGCAGAGCAGAGGGGACAGTCCCCTCCCTGCCCGCCGCCACCCCTCTGTTGCTGCAGCCCAGGATGCCGTTGGCTTTCCGGGCCCCAGATGGACGCTGCTGCCTCGCGCGTGGCTTCTCATCCACCAGAGCCACCAAGTGCTTCTCCGCAGCGCTGCTCTCAAGGAATTCTTCTCCTGCCTGTGCTCATACCCAGGATTGCCCTGACCTAAGTGTATCACTCTCGCTTGGCCTTGTTTAACCTCATTAGATTCTCATATGCCCACTTTTTGAGCCTGTTCACTCTGGATGGCTTCCCTTCTTTTCATTGTGTCAGCTGCACCACCCAGATCAGTGTCATCAGCAAGCTGCTGAGGGTGCACACAATCCCACCATCTATATCACTGATAAAGATGAGGAAGAGCACTGGTCCCAAGAACCCCTCACCAAGTTCGACTTTATCCCACCTGATGTCCTCTTCCTGATGTCCCAGATGCGTCCACCCAGTAGGCAGCAGACATCTCTAGAGAGCTTATCTGGGTGGCAGATGGGCACCTCGGTGCCTCTCAGCACAGAGCCTCCAGTTACTAAGATCCTTCGCCTTTTTTTAGTGACACTGGTTTTGATTCTGGGTCTCGGTTGCCCCTTTCTGATTCCAAACCACTATCCTTACCTTCACCTTCCATCCCCAGAGTTCTTATCTATTGGCTGGGGGGACCTCGGGGGCAAGGGGGGTCTTCTCCTTCTGCTCCAATCAAAGACAAGGTTCCTATCTCTCTCACCCTGTGCATATTTGCCTCCATCAGGTTGGAAGCCTTCTTATCTTCCTCCCATGGCTAGGACTTAAGAGAGGACTGTCGGTCTGCCTGTGTCACCACACGATACCAGGTATCAATCTCGCTGACTGCTGAATACATCTCAGCCTGGCAACTACCTCTCATAGCCTGGTCAGCTGCTTACCTACTTACTACCATTTAACAAGCAAGAGACATTTCATTCAAGGTGTACAAAGGAGTTGATGGCACATGGGCATCCAAAATTCACTGCAGTTTGAACTTAGGGTGGGGTTGCTTCCTGGACCATAGAACTGAGTATATGGTTATAGCTGTCAACCGCCTTGCTTCTATTTGGGATTTTGCTCACCAGGTTGGGTCCACAGCATCTCTGTGGCTTAAGGTGAGGCCAGAGCCAAGGTAATCCCACCAGTGCTGGTGTGATGGGTGACTGCAGCTGGGAACCCCTGAGAACTCTGTGGGTCTCAGCAGACGTGGCAGGGAATCCAGAGGTTCTACTATGTCAGCAGCACAGGGAAATCATAGAATCATAAAATATCCTGAGATGGAAGGGACCAACAAGAATCACAGAGTCTAAAGATTATCGCAAAGAAGTTGTGTTAGAAATTAAATTTCAGGTTTTCTCTAATGAATGCAGGTGCCAATGAGACTCTTATGAAAGATGTATAGAAAGTGAAAAGATGAGAGTAACTCAGAAGCAGGGAGACTTGGGGGAACAATGTGGTGAATGATGTTATCAATTTAGCATGAATTTCAGTAGACAGGCTGATACTGCTGGGGGAAGTACAAACTCTTCTCTTGAGCTGTCTCTGCTTGTCCTGTGCCACCTTCAGCTGGGACCTTACCAGAAACACATTATGCAGATGCCACAGGTGTTGGAAAAAGAACTGTCCCCTGAAGCCTTCAAATGTCATCAAAGTGATCACCCAAACCAAAGGACAGCCTGTGAGCCCTGTTCATCCATCTCTGCAGCAATGGCCACGGTTGCCATATCATGCTGTGATCAGACTTCTCTGCGTGCATCCCACACTGTGACATTCTCCAGCATGGGAGGATTTGAATGGTCTCACTGAAATGAGGTGTGAAAACCAAAGCTACTGTGTGGATTTGCATTGCCAACATGCAGCAGAAATCCCCATCCACAGTCAGAGGTCTGTCCTCCCAAAGCAGCTGCTCTTGGTTGCCTTCGACTTCCCAGGCACAATCCTCCAGAGATATCAACAAAATAACTTTGACAGAGATAATTACAGCTTTTAGCAACAGGATTTACATCTCGTATCTCTGCTGAACCCCAGGGACGCACCCATTTCTCTGCCCAGACCCTTTGCTGAATGCCGTAGCATCCAACATGCACTGTCCAATTCTCTCCAACCTCTAACTCTGAAAGATACAGTCCTGGCTGTTCTGATGTGCCCCTCTGCTCTCCAGGAACCACCTCATATTCCTCTCAAAGTAGTCTGTTAACACACTTAAAACCATTGCTCGCAAAGTACCGTTCTCCCCCCCCACCAGTTGTATCATGGGAGCTATAGGATAATTTTTTAGGAAAAGATATGAATCCTCATCCAACTGCTCCCTAAAGCAGCCCTTAGGGTATCAGCACAATGTCCATCCCCTGCATCCAGTGGTGCAAAAAACACAGAATGACCTGAAGCATTTGCTGGTGTGGGCAGAGAAGGATATCTCTGCACTGGCCACATTTTTGCTTTTATCTTTTCCTCATCAAAAATGAACTTCCACAAGAGCATACAATGGCAGAAGACTGCAGCCAAACTGATTTCTGTGGCAATTTCTGTTGATTCCTCAAAGGATTTAGGATGGAGGACCCTCTGGAAGTCCCCATGCCAACCTCCTGCTCAAAGCACTGCAAGGTCTGTGACTCCAGCTGTCACAGGAGTACCAGTGCACAGAAACGCATCTATCAGCCCGTGCAGAAGTATGGGTTGGGGAAAACTCATCATTTCCTGATATTTCTGGGGCTAGAAATTATGGTCATTTATCTTGGTGCTCTGCTCTTCTCTGTTATCAGACCCTCAGGTCTCTGCTCCAGCAGAGACGCCTATGACAGCGCAGATCCATTTATCTTCCCCAGGAAGTTTCCCCCAAAAGGAACCCAAGGACCATGCAGGTGAGCACTTGGAAAGATGCAGACACCTCAGATTCCCAGAGATAAAAGCTGCCATTAAAAAGGCATAAACAAAGGGCATCATGAGCATTTTGCCACGTCTCCGAACTGGAGAGGAGGCAGAAATAACCTTTACACAATCCCATTAGCATTTTCAGTGAAAACAACAGCATTATAGGAGGGAGAACAATGTATTTTCTTATCATCCAGAAAGGCCAAAGGTATTTATCTGATTTAATATTTTATAATTGATTAAGCAACAGAAAGGATGCGACAGGCAGGCAGGAGACAGCTGCGGTGACGTGGCAGAAACTGCCCTCTGCTTTTCCAGCAGTGTGTTTCCCAGGTCAAAGCACAGCTGCTCTTCTCTGCAGAAATCCCCTCAGAAAAAAGGATTTCTCTCAAGCCCAGCTGCTGTAGGGACCCACTTCCAAAAGCAGGTTCCTCCGTGTTTACCATGCTGCTACTTAGTGCTGTTACAGTGCCACATCTCTGCAGGAGACAGTGCTCCAACCTCTGCAGTCCAAAGGGAGGAAACACCTTCAGCCTGCCTGTGGTCATCCATCCTCCCATTGGAGGGCAGGTGCTGATGGGCGCCAGCCTAACTTCCATGTCCTCTTCCGTGGTGGGAAGAGGTTTGACGAAATGGAATACTATGGAGAAGAGATGCTGCGGATAGGCATAGATGAGCAAGAAAAGAGGCAGGAAGCTCGAAATTAGGTGGTGACACCCAGTGGGAAACAGGGCAGCCAGCACACGTGTCAACATCCATTGGCACTCTGCTAGCATGGCATAGCACCCAGAGGAGCAGGAAGTCTGGACCAGAACACCTTCTCCTTGCCTATCAACACTCAGTCTCATGGTCGTGGTCAGGTTGGGATTGATGAGACTTGTAGCTGTGCCTGGCAGGACCCCCTTTGCTCCTCAGCTGAGCATTGGCCTTCCAGCAAAAGCACTGCAGGCATACTCATGTATGAGATCTACAACTACTTGCGTAAGTACCTCATGTTTTTTATCTCCATTAAAGAATAGAAATTAGGTCATTCTTTGCTGAAACATTCTGGAAAGTCATCACTGAAATCTCTCACTTGCTTCTTCCATCTGTTTATTTCTACCACTTAATAACACGTCTGTCTCATCAACCATTCCTGACACTGTGGCAAGAAAATCCAACTTGGCGAAGACAGCTTTATCAAAGAGACATTTGCTCATCGTGTGACAACGCATCAGTGCTTCTTGTGTATATGCAGTCTGGTCTGTAATTTCAAAGAGTGCCTTCCATTTCTTTCAGGAGGTGATATGACCAAGACATTTGAAGCTGTTGATTATTATGCAAAAGGTTATCCAAACTGTGAAGATAAGAAGCAACTTCAAGCATTTCAAGGAGGCTCATCTGTTTGGCGATGTGTTCTCTTCAATGTTACATGATGTCATGGGCCCAATTTCAAGTGATTAGTAACAACAGCAAAGCAGTCACTGAAATAATCTTTGATAGAAGAGAGAACTCTGCAACCATATGAAGAGGCTGTGCTATCAGCTTTTTTCTCAGCGTTAACAAAGTCTGAGCCTGCAGGCTTCACCACACCACCACACCTGCTCCTGTCTTTGCTTTCCAAAGAGCTACCCAGGCAGTCTGCAGAAGGGGAACTTGATGGAGTGTAGCTCAAGCCTTTTAATTTGAGCAATTTTATGTTTACTGCCTTCATAATGGATGACCTCACTTACTCTTTTTATTTAAATCCATTCTCCTGGCTTCATTACTGAACAATACGATTCTTGGGGAAGCGTGGAACAATTGAATCTGTACAAAAGAAGTTTAAAACCAGTTGAGTTGAAGCAGTGTCCTTGTTTTCTTTTTCTTTTATGTATTTTATGAGGGTTGCTCCAAAAGTAACGTCTCCTGTTTTGTGATGTTGGTCCATGATGTCAGAGGCGCACGTTGGTGCTACAGCAGTAGAGGCTGAACCTTTGCACCAGTATCCCGTAACACACTGTTGCTGCCGTGTGGCACAGGGCAGCAGAGGGGTGGGCCGTCAGATTGGTGTTTCAAACTGCTATGGTAGGAAAGGCCAGAAAGTAGCATGAGATTGGCAGGTGGCATGGAGAGTTTCAGCTTGTCGGCTTGACAGTTGTAAGTTAGTTAACAACTGAGACCAAATCTTGAAAAATCTACTGCCAATGAAAGTGTGCCAGGTTTAGATATATATGCCAGCCTACATATAGCACAATTCTTAGCTGCACACCGGGCCAGTGATTTTCCAGCCATTAATAAAACAGACACAGTGGCATTTCCCTTAACTTGCACTGCCAGTTTGGGTGAGTTTCCTTGCTTTGTCAGAAACTGCCCAGCAGCAGCCGAAGAGCAGAGCATTAGTCCCAGACACTGCAAAACAAGCTGAGCACATCGGGCTGCTGGGCATGGTCCTTCCTCTCAACGGTTTTCCATTAGCAGAGAGGAAATAAAAAAGTGAAGATTGAACCCCAAAATACCAAACATTTAAATATTACTGTTTTCATCAGATTAAT
The DNA here is from genome assembly GCF_987193195.1 of Phasianus colchicus. Classification (NCBI taxonomy): domain Eukaryota; kingdom Metazoa; phylum Chordata; class Aves; order Galliformes; family Phasianidae; genus Phasianus; species Phasianus colchicus. The sequence goes on along the minus strand of NC_143447.1, from coordinate 1,247,861 downwards.
GTTTAAAGTTTCAGTTAACTTGGTGCTTGTCAAAGACAGGGAATTTAACTGGAGCTGAGTTTTTGTAGCCCCACCTTGCCTGCAGCAGTGCAGCTAATGAAGAAGTCCCAGCCTTCAATGGGTTTTGTAGTCCTTCTGGAAGGACCAATCTATTGGGGTGGTTTTCTTAGTAGAAGTAGCAAAAAATAACACGAGCCTACCTGCACTGCCTAGCCATAGGATCTGTCCAGGCTTTGACTCCATGAAGAACTGCAGTGAGGTAACATCAAATTTCCAGGTTTCTAAGCTTGGAGACATCATCCACTACTCTGCCACAGCCACACCACGAGCAGTGTCTGAAATGTGGGTGCATTCATGGAGATGGGTGCTCCTTCCTTCCTCTCCCCTCCTGGGAGAGCCCAAGGACCATTGCTGAAGACCAGACACGCATAGTCATGTGAAGCATGGCTGTATTGGATAAGTTGTCCATTCTGTGCTGGGTGATAGAAACACCAATTCAAGGGGAAATTACCTGCACTTAACATTTATCCCACCACCTAAGTGAGGTAGGGCAATAAAGGCATAAACACCTTTATCCCTTCCTACAATGAATCCAGGCCCAAGCAGGAGTCACCATCAAGCTATCACCTTAGTATCTGGGCAAACAGATGCAGTACCTCTTTGAGGGCAAGTGCAAAGCGCTGCCAGACCTGAAGAAGAAGCCAACAAAATTCAGCTCCCACTGTAGACAAAAATAGGTAGACTGGAAGGATCTTCACATTGCAGAGGCTGACTTCTAGCAGAACTGGTGCCAGGGCAGCAGGCTTTTGCAATTCAGCTTTGCAAATGCTTGCCATCTCAGCAGAAACAGAAGGTCAACTGAGGTACATGGAAATGTGGTGGTAGGGCTGGGTTTGGGTCTCCGGGAAGATGCAGAAATGCTGCTGAGAGGACAGGTCCTATTTGGCGGTTGGGAACAGGAAGGAGACCTCCTAAGCCTGGCCCTGCCACCCCAGGGCCACCCTTTGCAAAGGAGACGGATAGTTCACAACGAATGCTGGCATTATTTTATCTATACATTTCATCAGACATTATTTCAGCCTAATTAACGTCATTTGATCCATCTTCTAAATCCACACTTCAGTATACGGTCTGTTAAAAGAAACAATCCTCAGACATAAAAGCCCAGAAGCTACAGTTCAAAGCATAAAGAGCATTAGAGCAATATTAAATCACACCCTGGCAATTAGGGGAAAAAACATAAACTATTAACTTAGAGCCACATGAAACTATGCATCCAAAAACACCAGTAGTGTTTTATTTAGAAAAAATACAGTCTTGCTATAAATTAGATTACTAATTACAGGAGATGACACTTACTGTAAGAGCCAGGGACATGTTTTGCCCCAGTAGTACAGAAGGATAGGTAAAATCCCTCCCAAATGCCTGCACAACAATTCCCACTGACCTGTCTTAAGTTTCTGCTGGTGTTGATTTAATCTTCGGTTCTCCCTTCAATTAGTTTATTATTTTCTGGTTTGGTTTCTCTATCAGTCCATCTAATTTAAACTACATCCTGTATTATTATTTTTTTGGAGCTTTACTTTTTTCTTTAGGAGACTTTCTCAGCTTCAGACAGATGGGGCCTCTCTTCTTTCTCCTGGCTCTACTCACTCTGAGAATAAAAGCCTCCTCTGTTCTCTTTGGACTGGCTTCCAGCATTTGTAGGATGGTTTATCTGGAAGGAGCATTTCATATTTTTCCATGCTGCAATAGACAGTCCCTGCTGTGGACAGACACACTGCTGAAGAAGAACCAAAACTTACAAAACATTCACTCCATCCCTCTTTTAGAACTCAGGAACTTTCCCCATCCCACCAACCTTGACTTCTCAAGGAGTCTTTGACCTTCAAGATGTAGGATAGAGATCCCACACCTCAATGGGGTCACTGGCCTCCTTTGCACTGTTGGACTGCCCTCCCCTGCAGAGCTCTGCCGAAACCACTACTCGGCAACAATCAGAGGGGCAGGCAGGGAGGGGACCGCAGCTGCTCAGGCTGGCCCTCCTCACCCACGGCTCTCCCAGGACGGCTGGTTCTCTACAGAAGGTAGTGCTTTGAGTTGCCTGCAGTGAATGCACATTGAGGCAGGCACTTTGGAAAAAACAGTTGCACTAATAATGATTTTTTTTTGATGTTTTTCCTCCTTCACCCTAGCCTTTTCCGTCCCCTACATATAGGGGATTCTATGTCAGAGGAACTCAAGACCACACAGGATCTAACTCCACCTTATGCCCTGTGTAACAGACTAGAAGGGGCATGCTTGCTTTTACGAGCAAGCAATTTTCTTACCCCAAGTATAAATACATTCAGTAGAAATACATAAACACATAATTTAAAACCTGCTTTGACACAGGCAGGACTTGCAAGGAGGGAAAACTCCCGTGCAACCCCAGGGGAAAGCTTACACACTGACCCAGTCTGATCTGGGTCCCTTGGTCACTCCTTACGTCCTTTGTACAAGTGGTAACAATCAGTAGTTGCACTGATTTTCAGACGGTGCCTGTGCTGTACTGCAGGACTGTAGTGTTTGTGGGTTTCTCAACACAGTTAATGCCGCAAATCCTGCTTTCAGGCACTTGCCTAGCAAACCCTGATTTACAGAAAGTATCAGCCTGTGCCCTTGATATAAGCACTGGTGGGTGCCACCTGCCAATATTATGACTTGTCGAGAGGCCAGGTCCTCTGCCAGACAACGCCTTGGTGATGTCTGCAGAAATTTCATTTGGACAGGGTGATCGCTAAGCCTGGAAAGCAGCTCAGTTCTGCTGCGTTAACATCTGAAGGCTGTGCATGCCAGCTCAAGGAGTCAGGGGTGCTCCTGCCCTGGGCCAGCCTGCAGCAGGGCTGAGCAGAGCTCGCTCATGCTGCGCTCATCATTCTCCTCCGGCTCACTGCTGGACTTGGAGGGGTTGCTGCTGGGCAAGCTGCGGCCAGTGCCTGTCCTCAGGGCCCCACCGGGGTCTGCCCAGGCTGGAGTGCTGTCATAGCTGGGCCGGGTGTAGTTCCTTTGGGTGAAAAACTGCCCCAGCAGCAATTTTGGGAGGATTTTCTGCAGGCTTTCACAAGTCCTCTGCTTTGTGCTCAGCTGGGTGTAATGCAAATCCAACTGCAGGACCACATCCATCTGGAAGGAAAGAATGAAGGACACAAAGTGAATTGGGCAGAAGAGCTGAAGCAGAGCTTTTTGCTCCATCAGAACACCCGACAGGCTCAGCTGCCATTCTGAAGGCTCACAGCCCCATGCTGTGGTATGCCAGGGCAGTGCTGCTGCCTCAGGAAGTGAGCTGCTATGTACATTTATGGCATCTACAGGCCTGAGCCACAGTTTCTGGATTTCAGGACTTGTCCTGATATCAGGCCACCTCACTGGAGACCTCACTGAATAGGTCACTGAGAGCACCGAGGCCTTGGGGCAGAGGGAATGCCATGACATCCACCCTGGTCATCACGTCCATCCTTGCCAAAGCACAGCACTGCACACACAAGAGGAAGGCATGCAAGGGCACGGATGCGAACCACTTAAAGCACATATGCCTCAGTACAAAAAAAATGACAGTTCCAAACAGCAGCACTCTGCAAGGATCCATTTGCAGTCTATCTTTATAATACATGGTGAAAGATTCGGAAAATAACAGGCTTGTGGTAGCCACCCCCCTGAATATGGAGCCTTAGCATGGGGCTGTGCCCAAGATGCCTGGCTGTACAAAGCAGGGAGATGGCTCATGCAACACAAAGGAGATTTTTCCTACATGCCTGGCAGGCAACAGGGTCCAGCTCTCATATCAGCATTTAAAAGCTTGGGAAGGGTTCAAGGAAAGAACTCCAGAAACAATCAAGTGCTGAAAGAGCTGTCATACGCTGAGGCATGTATCCTACCGGGCTAATGCTGCTTGCTGTAGGCAGATCCACACAGCAGCTTGAGAGCAATGTTCAGGGTGAGCCTGTGTGGAGCCCTGCAGATAAGCATCTGGCAAGACCCACTGTCTGGGTGCTAGAGGAGAAAAAACTAAGGGAGAAACAAGGTGCATGCTGCTATTTGCAGAGAAAGGACTTGCCGGAAGAACCAAGCCAGGGAACCAGTAATAATGCCTCTCACGTGGTCTTTAAATAGTCTTTTGAAAAGTGCCAAGGAGGCAGTCTGGCTCAAACTCAGTAGTACCACTCTGACAGCAGGAAATAATCCCTCCTGCCACTCAAGTTCAAGTCCATCTCTCAGGCAAGCAGAGTGCTTAGTGAGACATCCTTCATCCACAACATTTGGGCTACTCTGACCTCTCTGAGGCTGCCACAGGCAAGGAACAGTCTCTCTGGCCAGGCACTGGAAATGGAGAGCGAAACAAGAGAAAAGCAAGCTTTTGTGCCCACCAACAAGCTCTGCTAACATCAATCTGGGCATGACGCTGACACCCCAGATGCTGGGCATCTTCTGCATGGAGCCAAGAGTTATATGGTCAGAGGGGGACAGCCAGCAGCAGTGGGAAGTACTGCTTCTGTGAGGCTGCAGGAAACTGTACTGTATACTCTACCTGAATTTTCTGTAGTCCACAGAGTTGGAAGATGCAATCCAGTTCCTCCTGCTTGTAAACAGAGGTGAGCAGAGAATCCATTTGGTCTGGGTGGTTCTCTTCCAGATTGGCAACATCATCCACTTCCTAGATCAGGAAAACAAAGGAAATGTTAGGAAATCTCAGCATCTGCCTGGGCATGGAGACACAGCTGCCCATCAAACATGCTGCTTCTCTACACAGCAGTGCCTGGGGCTGGCCTGTGCTCTTGACACTTGGTCTGGTGGCAATGTGGTATACTCTAACTGAAATACTACAGAGCGCAAGCAGCAGGAATACAGATTTTACAAACTTATCTCAAGTAGATCAGTGGCAAAACCTAGCTGAACACCCTCTGAGGGCAGGAAATCTCTATTATGGGATTTCCAGTGATATAGATAGCAGCAAAAGCCAGTATCACAATGACCTGTAGTGTAAGAGGCCTGTGGAGGAGGGAGTAAAGAGCTTCCCAAGGGCACAGATGGAGGGAGATCTGAGTTGTGCTGGGTAATGAGTTAGCCCCTGCCATTTACAGAACTGTCATTTCCTGCCTAATTACTCAAATTTCTCCAGAACAGTTCCCTCTCTCTAAGATCCTCATCAGTAACATTTGTCTCCAGGAACATCCCCTGAACTGCTGCTTGCAGAAGGCCAAAGTAATCTGTTTCTGGCCAGAAGAATATTGGCAGTGGAAGCTAAAATGCTGGATCCTAAATGCTGGGATTTGCAGACATGAGAGTCACCTTTGCCTGCAAGGCTGGAAGAATGGGAGTAAAAGTCGGTTGTCCCACACTGCTGCTGATCCAGCAGGTCCATTGGTGGGAGGCAGGCTGAAGAAAAGCATTTATTACTGTATAAAGCAAAGTCAAATTCCATCTCCACAACTGGCAACTTGTTACTGGTAAGAAAAACTGGAAAGCATCTAGGATAGATCAGGGCAGAAAATGGACCTGGCAAAAAGGGAGGTGGATGTGCCAACAAAGGGCGGACACAGCTCATAGGGGGTGGAGCAGCTGTCCTGCAAAGGGAGCCTTTGGCCAGCCTGAACTGAAATGGGAGACAGACTGCAATGCAGAACACTTTCTGCAAACAAACACTGCCCTCTCCTGTCCTCTCCTTGCTTGACTCATTGCATCAGGTATCTGCTCCAAATCCCAAACGGACACTGCTATGCTGAGCCCAGCAGCTGGGTTAAACTAAACCTGCAGACAAAACAGAAGCACAAAGGATGTAATCCTGGATGCCACTGACGCAAAGCTTCAGCAGGAGGCCTGCAAAAGGGAGCAGAGTGCTCCTACAGCACCCAGCTAGCTCAATCTCACCCGATACTGCTGACCTTGCGCTGCAGTATGCACTTAGGTGAGGACAGGATAAGCATGCAGTCAGCCTCTGCAACAGGAAAATCACCAACTCTTTGAGTTAAAGGTGGTGCTTGTACTTTCAGTAGCATTAGGAAGGCCTGTTGAAGCTGGAGTGGGCTGTGTCCCCTTCTTTCTCCTTGCAGGCACTGATGTGCAGTTGACATTGATGTGTCAGGTGACTTCTAAGTGCCTCCTTTTGCAACTGCATTACCAGCCACTGTGAACCTTCAGAGATTAACATCACAGCTTGGTTCCAGCAGGGCAGGGATGCTCAGATCTGTTCTAGCACACTACACTCTTCTCCTGAGTGTCTGTTTATTGGTTTGCAATTGGACTGTGATGCCCTATTTTCATCCCAAGAAAAATTCAACATTATGGGTGTGACTAACATGAATATAGTAATACTCCATTACAACATAAAACATGGTGCATGGGAAGCCAGACAGCACCAGGAATCTGGATTGGGTTAACCACATAGTGTCCCTGAATGGTACCAATCCAGTCCCAAGAGCTGAATATCCCAAAGAGATGTGCTGCATCTCTCTGGCACAGACATGGGAAGGAAACAGTCCCAAACTCAGTGCTTCAGCCTCAGCAACACTGAGGAGAGCTCACACTCATCTGGGAGCTCTTGTTTGTAACCTCAGCAGAGTTTTCTGCCCTGCTTTGGTTGCACCAGTGGCTGTGGACTGACCACAATGACCCAGCTGTTTCCCCCATTATGCACAGCATAACTATTGCTTACTTCTGTCCATGTCCAGACATTGCATCTGTTAAGTAACAGCCTTGCCATTAGACTGCATCTTTCTAAAATCCAATCCTGTCTTTCAGCACCCTGTACTGCTGTGCCACTTTACAGGACCCTGCAGGCGTTTATGGACATAGATTAGATTCCCCTGAGCCTCCCCTTCTCCAGTCTGAAGTCAGCTCTCTCAGCCTCTCCTTGTAGAAGAGATGCTGCAAGCCCTTCGTTGGCCACTCTCAGGTCTCTCCTGCCCAAGTTCAGGTACCTGTCCTGGCTGCCATGACAGAAAGCAGTCTCACAGTGACATCTGCTGGCTTCTTCAGCACTTGAGGGTGCATCCTGTCAGGTCCCACAGACTTGTGTATGTCTGAGATCAATTAGAAGCTCCCAGAACACTCATGCAGGCCTCCCTCTGTCTTTGCCTGCTTTCCTGTTCACTGGGATATCTGAGCCAAGAGGGGGATCCTTGAAAACCCATCAGTTCTCCTGGACCTTTCATCTCTCCAGGGCTGACACTCACAAAAAAACAAACAAACAAACAAAAAAACAAAAAAAACCACCTCTTGAAATCAGTGACCTTCAAGACAGTTATCTGGGCAAGGACTGACCACATCTCGAGGAATCAATTAAAGTCTTGACACGTGTGATTCAAAGCTCCTTTGTTGACAGCAACTTGTTATCCACATGTATCTGCACAGGGATGTGGTGGAGTCACTGTCCCTAGAGGTGTTCAAGAACTGTGGATATGTGGCACTGAGGGACACAGTTTAGTGGCCATGGTGGGGATGGAGTTGATAGTTGGACTAGATGATCTTAGAGGTCTTTTCCAAACTCAGTGATTCTACAAAATGGAGGAATGTGACTGGGGAGGCCATTAGGTCAAACAGCTCCGGAGCAAGTGATTTGATTTCAGAATATGGAGATCCAACACAGAAAGTAGACATTCAGATAGTACAGATTAAAAAATGGGGATGCCTTAGATCTCCGCATAATTCATTTCAACTTATATAATAAAATAGTATTTCTCTCTGAGAACATTGTCTGTCAAATGAAAATTCAAGATGAGGGATGGGAGAGAACACCAGCACTACAAAATTAAAGAAAATGGACCAATGCTAGAAAACACCATTGTGATTATCTCTGACAAGCCTTACTGCAAGCCCAGGCTCTCCACTTTTGTAGGCAGAACATGGCAAATGCAAAAACTGCCATTTCCTCAACCAAATATTTCCCTGGGCTCATTCCATGGGGCTTAAAACATACAGGAGCCAGGTGCCCTCCTACAGACATCCTTGCATCTCTGGTTTGGTCCCGAAGATGGGTAAGGTAGCCTTGCTGTGGGTGTCTAATGGGGCAGACCAATTGCAACCCAGTCAGGATGTGCTGCCATGTCAGCACACACCACTGGAGGTCAGTGTGGGCTATCACTGCTGAGGAAAAGGAAAAGGACAAGGACGGGGGATCGATCCCACCTGCTCTCCCGGATCCCTTTCTGGTCTGCCCCGACTTTCTCCTGTGCCAGCCCTGGATGGAGAAGCGAGCATAGGGGTGTCCCCTTCCCACAAGCGCTGCTGTGAAGAAGATGTGCACACACATGCACACAATTTTCATGCATGTTAAGGGAGCTCACAAGGAGAAATGATGTTTTGGCTTGGTGGCAGGTAGGATCAGGCTCCAGACCTCTGCTGGACGCACAGTTCCACGCCAGTGACAGTAAGGTATCTGAGGGCAGCATCCCTCCACGAGCAACAAGGGCAAAAAGATCCAGTGACAGTCATGCTGTCCTTCAGCAAAGGGACTACAGAAAACAAGGAAGATTATTAGCAAAAAGGAGTAGCAAAGAGGATTAAATCCTTAGAGACAGTGCAGAGGCCACTAGAGCTCTTACAGGAAAGATTCACAGAAGTTGGTACGGCTCAACACAGAACAAATGCAAAGGATGTACTGTTGCATGGAGTTATTTTATAATAGTGGGTTAAAACAGCATCATTCAAAAAGCCAGATCTGCTTCCAAACACAGAAAACGGACAGGCTTTTCATCTCAATCAGATTAAATGCAATAATTCATCAGGCAGGTCAGAAAGCAGCCTGAGAAATAACTGGTTAAAGGCACTGAAACCAGTACTAAATCCTTTTCATAATGCATTAGAAGCAAGGCAGGCCACTGAGATGTGGAGGGAGCATTTATAAGGCACAGAGCACTTGCAGAAAGGCAGTGATAGCATTAAGAGTGAAGGGGATCCTTTTGCAAGTTCAGCCCTCAGGCTCACTATAATTCCCCTCCCTTTGCTGCTGCAGGGGGAATCGAGGGAACAGGCCCAGCATCCTCCCACAAAGGACTCACAGTGGGCTGGCGGAGCATGAGCTGTGCATCAGTGATGTGCACCGGGAGGTCCTGCAGCTTGGCGCAGACAGACAGCACGTTGGAGAAAAGCCGGTGGAAGCGAAGCTCTGCCTGCACCCCACAGGGGAACGTCACTGTTTCACTTGGGGGCTCTGCAAGGGAAAGCAGAGCAGGGTGAGAGGTCGGCTCCTGTGGGGGTCCCGCTGCCATCTCCCTGCAGGGTGGTGCCTGTGAGGGGCACGGGGTCCCCCTGCTCCCTCCTGCCTTGCCTGGCTGCTCCCCACACAGCTCACCGTGGCTGCATCCCCAGTGCTCTGCGGCTGCTCCCATGGGGCAGATGGGGTCCGTCAGGGAACGGGCTTCCTTCAGAGTGTGCTTGATCTCCATCACTTGCTTCCCAGTGACCACGGGATCCCGGCCAAGGTCTGGAGAAGACATTTCAGTGGCACAAGTGTCACCCCATGTTCCTTATTTACCACTTGCCTTTCAGACCCTACATCAACATACTGGTTCATGCTGCCAGGTCACTAAAACCTTGCATGGGGTACAGTCTGCAACTTCATTTCTGGGGAGGAAGAGTGGGGGTGCTGATCTTCCCTCTCTTCCTTGCTAGGATTTGGTTTCTGCTAATATTTTTTCTCATCCCTGCTAGGGAAATACATATCTAGCTCGGGTACAAACCACTCCTTTACCTTCTAATACATCCTCCAGCATGTGTGTGACTTTCTTCTCCTGCAAAATATGTTTCTTCAAATATTTCATGAAGATTCCAGAGCTGAACTCCCCATCCTGCAACTCATAGGCTTCTGCATCTTCGCTCCTGCAAGGGGAACAACTTGTCTTTACCTTTCTGAGATGGGAGGAAGTCCTGGGGGTGAGTCAGGGCTTGCTGACTTTATTCAGGCTGTGCCAGCTGAGCGTGAATTAGCCTCTTATGCAATGTTGCAAAGTGCTTGATATTAGCTCAGGAGAAGGTGGGAAGTGAATAGGATGGGAAAAAAGTAGAGAAAGGGGTCAGAGGAGGAGAGCATTGCCTCTTCTGCCAGCCTCAGTGGGTGACAGCAGCTGAACGGAATTAGAGTTGGAGCAGTAAGCTCATCCTCATCTCAGGAGGTTCCAGATGTCATGCTTGTGGCACACATACTTTGGGAATCAGGTTCAAGCCTGGGAAAGGAGATCACAGAAGCTGATGTCACCTTCACAAGTACCCTATAACTGATGAACAGCTGCCTCTGGCAATATTAGGAGGAAAAAAAGAAGTGTCTGAACAGGAAATACTAGAGATAAAAGGGTGAGAGATGGAGGAAAAATGGAGGAAACATGAGAAAGGCATTCTCAAGCCTTTAAAAGTCTCCAAGCATGAAGTTGTGCAAATAGCCAGTATTTTTTCCTGTGTCATAGTGTGGACACAGCAAAACACACTTACGTGGCATAGCCATAAACAGTATTTCCCCAAGGCTCCAGCGGCTGTACCTGGGAGAGGGCACACTCTGGGTTGTACCTGTAAAAGGAGATGAAGATACCAGTCAGTACTGAGAGCATTTATCAGAGCATGCCTGGAGTGCAGAGCCAGTGTGCTCCATGAAATTAACCTCCTGTGGATGGCAATAAGAACAGCCTTCATATAAAAAATAAATGCTGGTGTTAGTAGGGCAGCAACAGACTAAAGCTAGGAATCCCAAGAACACAAAACCAGGGAGAAATGAGCAGCTAGGGCCACCTCTGACCTATCTGCACCAGTGATCTGCTCTCTACGCAGCATACGAACCTAGAGCTGTGGGTGCAACCTTGCCTCCCCCTTCCTGAGGCTAATTTTTCACAAATTCAAGGGACTCGGAGGTGCGCACAGAAGCACAGCTTGTGGCTACAGCTTGACTGCCTGTCCCAAAGCTATGGGGTGCCCCACAGCTCTCTTTTAGCCCATGCATATACCTTGTGCTCCAGGAAATCAAAGCTGATACATGGCCACATGGATCACTATATGCAATCTCAGAGCTCAGTATTGGTTTTGACACCCTTGTCTAGATCTAGCTCAGTGAGCACCTAGATGATGACCTGTTATTTCCAAGGTTGGGTATATGAGAAGTGATAGTCCTGGTTTCCACAAAGCAGATATCATGGTAACACTCATGGCAAGCCTTGCCTAGAAGCAAATCTGACTCCAGACAGACTGGAGAACATGTTGGGACTGGTTGCCCCTGAGGTAGGAGACCTATACCAGTAATATGGATATGTTCCTGATCGCAAATAGAAAAGAGCACAGAGGTGGTCAGTGCTATTCAATGCCAGAATAGCTTGCTGGGGCTGATGTTGGCACACTAAGAAGAGCAGAAGGGATCACTGCATTGCCAGCACCCAGAAAGTTACCTACTACTGGTGCAACCATCTGGAGAAGATGTTTAACGGCAGCATTAATTTGGCTTGTGTAAATTTTCTAAAGATCATAAGAAGAGAAAATGTTGGAAAGGAAACATGCATCTAAATATAAATAGTGAACAGAGAGATTTATCTGCCCCTTAGATGTTCCTAAATGAATGTAGAAATCTGGAATTCCAGGTCCAAGAAGAAATAAGAGATCCAATCCCCAAATAAGCTGAGGTACTGTTGTCTGCATGCTGGAGACAGTGATCTGAGGCTGGACAGACAGAGGTTGGTGCAAACCTTTTGTGATGGCACCAGTAAAGCCATCTAGTGCGTGCAGTGGAAGTACTGTCCACAGTCCCCTGCCCTAGAAAAAGTTCAGCAGGGCGTTTCCAGACCATGACCAAAGGCAAGGAGATGTCTGATACCAGAGAGCATGGCAGAGCTCCAGTAAAGGTTCATTCAGACTGCATTCATGCAGTTCAGTTCTCATCTGCATCCCAGACAGAAGATGGTGTCCTTTTCCTGCCCTAAGCAGCACAACCAGAAGCCCTCATAAATCAGGGAATTCCTGGAAGAGGCAATCGCATCCTCCCAAAATCAGCACATGAATGCACTAGGTTATACATGATATAACCATGATATATACATGATACACCATGTCCCTGATTCCTCCTGTGCTGAAGCTGAACATCTGCTACCACTTGGCAAAGGAGCCAGGCCTTTCTCATCTCCTTGGTATTTCTGATGCTAACATATGGGGCGAAGAGATACTTGCTGTGAAATCCTCCTTAGCACACACACTGCTCCTCCTGGTCTATGCACGGCTGGGCAAGCCATGGAAAAGCAACAGCCATCTGCAATTCACAACAGCAATTTAACAAAATTGGCATTGGGAAAAGAGGCCCCAGGAGTCTTGTTTTACTGGGTGTTGTGTGAACACATATGACTATGAAATCCAAAGGCTTTGCTGAGTTGAAGCAGTGACTTCTTGAGAAAAACAAGCCCAAGCGGGGAGCCTCCACAGCTATCTGCTGTGTGCCTAATGATAACACCTACTGCACAAAGTGCTGTGCTTGCTGTGGGAAAGGGGATTGAAAAAGTGTGAGACTGGGGGAGGAAGAGAGAAAAACAGCCACATAACATCAGAGCAGTTCTCACATCACACCCTGCTCCCAAAGTGCAGTAAAATTCACCAAGCACATAAATGGCCAGCAACACCAAGGAAGGAGGATCAGCTCAGAACTATTTCGTAGATTGTCGCTGCTCATGTTAGAATTCCCAGGGCAGCCTCCACATAGCAAAGCTGCCTCTCCATCACATACTGCCCTGCTATTTTCAGGCGCAACATTTGACATCTGGACAAGTTCCTGGGCTAACCTCTGCCACCAGATCTGGTAGGAGCTGTGCTGATGATTCAGCAGCTCCGCTCAGCAAGGGCTCTCAGCAGCCTTGGGACAGGTAAGCAAAGCTCTCTCCTCCAGGCAGCAGCAGTGAGCTGCAGAGGGAGCACAGTGATGCTTCGCTATGAGGCATTTGGGGCAGGTATCAAAGGACAGCAAGCTCCGTCACTGTTTACAGTTCAGAGCTGCAGAAGGCAGGGTAACTCTCAGTGCAACTTAGAATAGCTTGTAAGCTATTCAAAGCTAGTGTTTCCACCTCTGCAGCTAAAAAATGCCAAAGAGTCTTTGATGGGCCTGGCAGCTCTTTCAAGGCAGTGGTATCAAAAGTTGTCCTTCCATTGCTCAGTGCAAAACCACAGAAAGAAGAGGGAGAATTTTCTTCCTTCAGCCTCCAGATTCTTCCTGTCCTGTAAGGAGAATAGGAAGCCCCTCTCAGGAGCCCCAAATAAATGAAACGATAACAACTTCTACTGGATAAGCCTAACTGCCTCTGTTGAAAATGGGCAACTAATAATTTTTTGCAGCTCACAAGCTTGCAGGATGGAAAACTGCAGGTCAAGGGATGATGATGGGCTTTCCACACTGAGAGAGGAAAAGCTGATCCCTACCCTCAACAGCAGCCTTGGTCCCACTTCACAGTGCAACTTCAGAAGCCTTTAGAAAAATAAAACCAAGTAGCATGGCTTGAAATATTTTTCCTGTCGTGTTGCACTCTTCTCACTGAGATGGTAACAAAAACACAGACAACACTCCAGGCGACCTGCTCAAATAGCTTGCATTTTGCAGGATTTTTCATCTCCCTTCTCCCTAGCACATCTCAGCCTGGATCTGATGCTTACAAAGCTGTATCTAACATGTGATCAACTGGGCTTCCCAGGAGATCCTACAAAACCTGACAGCCTTGCTGATTTCATGACACAGACGGATAACCTTTCACAGAGACCTTGCCAGTGCAACAGAGGACGTGCTCTTGAAAATCCATAAGAATGTCTCACATAGTTGTGCAGGAACCCATTGCTGAAGGGAGGATGAAGCTGGCAGCTGTTTCCCCAACCCCTTGAAATGCCATGCTCTGCCTGTCCCAGTGAGGAAGGGGGAAGAGCACCCTACCATTTCCTGCAGGTGTCCAGCAGGATCAGGTTCAAGGCTGTCTGCTGCTGCTGCATCTTCTGAAGTATCCTCTGCACGCTGATGCAGTTCTCAGGGGCGTACACTTGTGGAGCATCAACAGGGACCATGTAGTTCCTCCCCAGATGTTCATACCCATGCCCGGCATAGTAGAATATAGCTGGGAACATGGAGAGGAGAAGATGAGTCATAATGCAAGCCTGCAGGTCTGTAGCCAGCTCTCCACAACCATCTCCCACCTCCTGCCCTTTAGGGGTACTGGCTTGGGACAGTTACACTAGGAGCACTTCCAGGCAGACAACTTGAGCTACCCTGACCTCAAAGATATGGATTTTTTCAAATCCATGCCCTTTAGTGGAGCAGGCAGCAGCCCTGAGAGGCTCTCCTGTATTTGTGGTTTCCAGCAGCTCTTTAGGAGACATCAAAGTCACTGGGCTTATAGGTTTGCTAACCCATAATCATTTGTGCAACAACATCCAGGCTTGGCCAGGCTGAATACCACCTCTGAACAAATATTTGGCAAAAAAAAATGATCTCTTTGCAAGAATGTGACAATAGACAAAGCATTTCACCCTGACCAACAATACTTTAACAACCTTTTAAAGAAGAAGCTTCTCAGCTACCTAGTTCGGGACAGACTCACAGAGGCTCAGATGATGGGAAATATTCTTTGGTTTCCAAAGGTCTGCTAGTATTTATACATCTATGAGACAGTGAAAAATGAGACTGAAAAAAACAGAGAGATATGAGAGATGTGCAGAACATGTGGACTGTGTGCTCCAAAACCTCAAAACAGATACTAGCTCTGTAAGGTAGGAGAAGAGACAGACTCATCCAAATGTCGGTGGCAAGTCCAACATCCCATGTCAATTTTGTTTAGGAGCAGAAGAAACGTAACAGTGGTTTCTACCTTCACAAGAGACAGCAACATGGGAACATCCATGCTGGAAAGATCAGCAGAGATGAGCATGGCATGACCAAAGCTGGTGCTTCTCCAACTCCTACACATGCGTTCAGTGAAGGGCTTTCCTTCTGCACGAGAATCCCTAGGTGGCCAGTAGCTTCCCAAAAACAAGCTGTGTGTTGGTTTCCCAGCATTGATAGAACTGCTTGGGGGATGCTGCTGAAAGACAAGTCGGGGAACTGAAATCTGTTAAAAATAGTTCTGTGAGGTGATGCAAGCAGTTGCACTACCGCAATTGAGGTATAGAAAAGAATGAGAGGTCAGAAACGGGAACAAAAGGCTACAAGGCAGAAGTAGAAGAAATTCTTAAGCCAGATTCACTGCCAAAGCCCATGCTTCATTGAATAATCTCTCCTTTATTTTCTTCCACTCTCCCTGCCCCTGTAGTTTGCAAGAAACTCACTTTGATCTCTGCTGTGAATGGGACAGAAGCTGAAGGACTGAAAGCATGACCTCATCCCATGAAGTGAAACCATGACCTCATAGTAAATGAGGCCTAAAGTCATCTTGAGTTTCCGTTCTCAGGGGACAATGGAAAGTTACTCAAATGGCTGTTTTCACAGGCGCCCACGAGGTTTGGGCTCCTCTTCTTAGTGATCAACAGCCAGAAACAGAGGGCTCACATTTGCACAAGTTTTAAACTTTCATAACTAGCAAATCAAAGCCACAAACGCCTCCTCTGAGAATATAGAAGAGTATAAAATGGGAAGAACTATGGAAAAATCAGATACAGGTCTTTCAAGTTTGGACCTTAAAATAGTCAAGCGCATCTGGCTTTTGTCTCTCTGACCCCATTTCTGTACTTATAACAGAGGTGATGACATCCTATACCTAACAACATCACTGACACTTGGAAAGAACTGAAATATTACAGAAAAACCCACAAAGAATCATTAAATTATCAAATCTCTTAACTTTGGGGGCCTCGTTTTGTACCTCTGAATGCTCCCTGTGCTATTTAAGCCACAGTTCAAACAGAAAGACAGGAACTTCACATGAGCTGAACAACTCTGCTGCAAATCTCTTCTGGACTGAATTGCTCTTCCTGAACAGGATTGTCAACATTTTGCCCAGAGGGGAAAAGGCGTTTCGGTTTTTTTTCCCAAGTTACATTTCAACACTCTGCCCACATCTTGTGAGTCAAAAACTGCTGATCAGAGACAGGCTTCCAAGTACCAAATTAAAAAGGGGAAGCTCCAGGCACTGTTTATAATACAGGAAATGTCAACATGCAGCTTAATTAACGCATGACGGCATGTTCCTAGTATTTCCCTTGTAAGTTTTTGCTTTTGTTGCATTTCCGACATTTTTGACTCAGGACTTTTTAGGATGCCTGGAGTAACAGCTGGGGACATTTCTTGTTTGTCTGAGGACTGTATAATTAGATTATTCAGGGGATGTTTAGGTCCTTCAAAATGCACTGCACCTTTTGTAAGAGGAGAGCTGGAGAAAAAACAGCCAGATGAGCCACTGCAGTGAATCTCAGAAGGCCTTGGATCACCTCAAACATCCAGGCATGCAATACCATTCTGCCTGAAATTAATTCTTTTTTTTGCTCTGAGCTTGAGAAACCTGTGATGAGGTTGAATAACAAAAAGCGTAAAGTCCTGCACTCAGACGGGTTAACACCAGGCAACATTTTGGCTGGGAATGAGCACTGGCTGAACAGTAACGCTAGAGATAAGGAAAAGGAAACACAGCAGCCACCCTGCTAAAGATGAGCCAGCACCTGGGAACAGAGCTACCTTAGGAGACATGGGACTGGCAGAGCAAGGGAAGTTGCCAGCACCACCACTGACCCTAAAGAGACCCCACTTATGTCCTATGTCCAGTTTTAGGGACTGGACTCAGCTCAAGAAGACTCAGCTCAAGAAGCAAAAAAAAGTCCAGTAGAAACTATTCAGTTGTTGGGCTCCAGGGCCTGGAAAAAGGGGCTGGGCTGGTGATGTGGAGGTGAAAGGGGGATCTAATAACAGCCTACAGCTGCTGGAAGGGCAATTAGGCAATTAACGGGACAACAAAGCCCAATTCTCTTCATCAGTAAAGGCCATAAGACATGGAGCAACACGCTACTGTCTCACCACCATCTGTGTGAGCTATGTCAAAACTGACTCTCTCAGTCAGCTTTAGGTGTTTATCCTGGAGCTACTGCCTTGAAAAAAATGGACATACAGTGTTTAGAAGGAGTTGCTGGCTTCCTCTAAGCATGCATTTCTAATAAAAAGATAAGTTAATTTCAAGGATTTGTGCTTCACCTGGCTCTTTCAATCTCATGCAAAGAAAACAGGTGAAAAAATGCTAGAAGATGAATCAGTGAGAGGCAGCATCATTCAGAAGACCTGGGGCAATCAGCAAGCAGACAGACCCAACACTCCACCCTAAGTCTGGATGCCACCCAATTACAGCAAACATCTTCCACTTGATCACAGTGCTGGGACTGGCCCATGCCAAGGTTCACTGCCTCCAAATAACAGACTGCTCAGCTTAGAAAGCTGTAAAGAAAATCACTATTTAAGGCAGGCTATGCCAAGCAAACACTTGAGGCTTATCAGGGTTCAGTAGCTCAGCTGTTTATGTTTTCCTTGCCAGTGCACAAAATCAATTTTGCCAGGAAGGATCAATGGCCACAAAAGCAGAAAAGCACTGGAAGTTTAAATAAGGCATGACAGCATGAATGGTTTGCCATTTCCCAATCTTTTTTCTCTCCACTGCTTATGAAAACAGGGAAATTACCATGGGAAAAAAAACAACACCATTTGGTCTTCAGGCACTACACATACAAGGCAGGAACGGCAGCGCCTTACACAGACATGTAAAAAGCACAGCAGCTCCCCAGGGAATACTCTGGCTCAGGAGAGGAGACAAAACCTGAGATGCAAGGGGGTTTCAGAGAGCAACCAGAAAAGGAATCTGAAAGTGAAGTCACAGGAATATGCTGTTGTCAGATGACACAGGGCTGGAGCAGCAACCACTGCCTGCTGCCTTTCCCTGCCAACTCAGCCTCCCTGGGTGAGTCAGTGCCTCTGGGAATGAGGGAGCTTTGCAGTGTTTCACTCAGGGCCTCATCTCTATTCATTGCACAATTCCTAACCTCACAGCAAGCACTGAAATTGGCCCTGTGTTGACTTTTGCTGCCTCAATCCCTTGGTACACCACTCAGCTGAGAGGATGGTGAAGATAAGCACTGCTCAAAGCAGGCTGTGCCTCATGCTGATGTTTCAAAGCACAAAAAAAAACTACCAAAACTCAGCAAACATCTGCCAAGTGTTTTTGGAGTATCCATCATGCTGGAAGAATCTCAGAAATCTCAAGGAAGCTACTTTCACCACGAAAATCTGAACACCTGCTTTAAGACCCACAAGATCAGCTCTTTGGTTTTTTGTTTATGGAACACTTCCCCAAGAAGTTAAACCACAAAAGCCACCTGTCTGCAGCTGGGAATATGTGCTTCTGCAAAAAGCCTGTCAGAGGCTCAAATATCAGGAATGAGAAATAAGCAAATTCTGGCCAGCTGTAGCCAATCAGAGATCAAAAGGAGCTCCTGTCTGACAAAGGAGTGCATGGGGCAATCCACAACCAACCTCCTAAATTTTGTCATCTAAGGAAAAACGTAAACACCCTCTCCCATTCACTATCAGACGCACTGGCTTCCCAAAGCGCAAGCACAAAGCCATGCTAATCGAGTCAGGTTAGCCACATGATGGAGAAAAACCTATTTTGCCTGCATGTAACCTGGCCCAAATTGAATGGTGTTTACCTGGGATTTCTGCCAAGCCTGGCACCACTGCAGACTGTGCTGCAGGGATACCCTAACCCACATAAAGAAAAGTAGGTTAGCAGAGCTCCTAATTTATTTATTATATTTATTTTAATACAATAGCTGTTAGGGAAATTGCCAAATCTCCGCTCCTCCCTTTCTCTGACTGCTGCCACCTGTACATAAACTGCTGCCTTACCATAGACTCCTTTCTCCAGGAGCTGTAGGAACCGACTGACTGCTGCCACCATCTCAGCCTTGTTCAGGTCCAGGAGAGAGACAACTTGGAAGCCCAGCTGCTTCAGAAGAAGACTCAGCTCAAACACATCTGTGACGGGAGCCATCAGGTTTGGATGATGCTGGTAATGGTTGTTGCCCACTAAAAGTGCTAGCTTGCCTGTAGCTAACAAAAACAAGTGACAAAGTTGTAAATGCTCAGCAGGTAGCAAGGTCTAACTTCCTTTGGTTGGCATGAGGACAGGGGAATTCCTTTCTCACTTTTAGGAAGGAAGGTTAGACCTGTCACAAGCCTGCAGCACCCTCCAGAAAGCCCTCAGCTTTTTCAACACTTGAATAAAATACACAAAGCATCATTTTGAAAGAAAGATCTGAAAAGTTTCCACTTGGAAAGCAAAACTCCAGGAGCAGCGGACAATCAGCGCTACTGACAATTTCTGGCACAAGTCCTGTCATGTTTATCTCACGTACTGGTGGTGCCTGGTAGGGGAAAGCTCCGAGCTATCTTCAGAAGTACCTTTCCCCAAGGGAGAAAGGAAAGAAACTCCATCTCCTGCTTTCATTTTAACCGCCAGCTACCTGTGTGGGAAAATCAGATTTCATGGGTTTCAGCAGCTTTGGGGGCAAGGAGCTCTGCTCTGGTCCAAGAAGGTATTTCAAAGAAGGAAAAGGTGTTGTGCAAAGCAGACTTCATTGTCATTTGGCAGGCGTGGAGGCTGAGGCTGGGTTACTCATTAGGAATAATCTTACTCCACACGGTGAGACAGATGAGGTCTTGGCAGGGTACAAGACTCATCCTGTGCCTTACAGATCTGCTCCAGAAAGCAAAGAGCCTGTGGCAGCATTATCATAAAAGCTTGAAATGGCCTGGGCAGGAAAAACGCATCAATGCCCTCCCCTCCTATCTATTATGGAGCTTGACTTTTAATTAAGGGAATAATTTCTCAAGAAAAGACAGTACTCACCAAAAAACTTCTCAGAGCAACAGGTGCCTGGAAAAGAACGAGGGGAATGATAAGTCTGTGCCCAGCATGCAGCATCCCTGTGCCAGCTCCCATGGCAGGTCTGGAACCTGGTCCCATGGCCCCTGGCAATGCAAAGCTGGATCACACAGTGCATCTGCATCCCTTCTGCAACTGCAAAAGTAAAACAGGCTGTTCCTCAAGCATGTTTTTTGCCGCTTCCTTGTTAACCCTACAGTCTGCTCATTTGAGGAGCCTACCTGCGTGGGCCTTTGGGATTTATCTGAAATCCCATTTTGGCAGCTAAGGGGGACAGCAAGTGGTTGGGGATGAAGGCCAGGGCATGCTGGAGAGAAGAGTGACTATGTGCAAGAGGCTAAGAAACAGAGCTGGGAGAAAGGGCAGGCAGGGGAAACAGAATGATTCCACAAAGAAACTCAGTCAACATAAGCTTCAAAATAGAGAGCTACTCCCTATGAGCAGGAAGGAAACCTACTGTTTGTTCTTGGTGGTGATAATATTCCTAGCACCTTCAACACCCTAGTTTGCCTTCTCCTGAATTTCAGCTGTTCCAGCTCAGAAAGGCCACTCCAAACATGGAGTTCACATCTGTGAACTCCATTAGTTGCCCTGCTGAAGAGCAGCAGGGCATCCATGCAGGAATCCCACCTCTGAGCGTTCCCAGCATGAAGCCTCTGAAAATCATAATTACCATGATAGATACAGATTTTCCTATTATAAAAATAACTCCAGCTCAGTGAAAAGCCTGAAACTTATATAAAAAAAAAAAGTAAGGGCATATTTTAATTGTGTAAATCTTACAGGTCGGAAGACCTTTAGTATCTGAATACACAGTAATGACTGTACTGCTAATTGAAGAATCACAGAATCTTTAAGGTTGGAAAAGACCTCTGAGATCATCTAGTCTAACTGTGGAGCCATTTCCACCATGGCCACTAAACCAAGTCCCTCAGTGCCACATGTCCACAGTTCCTGAAAACCTCCAGGGATGGTGACTCCACCACTTCCCTGGGCAGCATGTTCAGAGAAGAAATTTTTCTTAATATCTAACATGAGCCTTCCCTGGTGTCATTTAAGGCTATTACCTCTCATCCTATCACTGTTACCCAGGAAAAGAGGCTGATCTCCACCTTGCCACAAGCTTCTCTCAGGGTGTTGTAGGGAGTGATAAGGTCTCCCCTGAGCTTCCTCCCCTCCAGACACCTCACTGCTCCATTGCCCTTCTCTGGACATGCTTCAGGACCTCAATGTCTTTCTGGCAGTGAAGTGCCCAAATACAAACACTGGAGATGCAGCCTCACCGGTGCCAAACAGAGGGACAATCACCTCCCTGTTCCTGCTGGCTGTGCTATTTCTGATACAAGCCAAGATGCCATTTGCCTTCTTGCCCAGCTGGGCACTCCACTTGCACATGTTCACATGGCTCTTGACTAACACCTCCAGATCCTTTTTCTCTGCACAGCTTGCCAGCCTGTACCGATGCATGGGCTTGTGACCAAAGTGCAGGATCTGGTATGTAGTTTTGTTCAAATTCATCCCATTGGCCTCAGCCCCTTGATGCAGTTTGTCCATTTCCCTCTGTAGGGCCTTCCTGCCCTCACACCCATCAACACTCTCCCAACTTGGATTACCACACTTGCATTCAGTCCCGCACATGCTGAGTGATCACATTCAATATGATCTGCTCCATGACCTTCCCCATACTGAGGTCAGACTGACAGATCTGCAATTTCCCAAATCTTCTTTCCAACCCATCTAGTAGATGGGAGTCACACTGGCAGTCTCCTGTGTCCTGGAAGCTCCCCCGTTGACCAGGATTGCTGATAGACATTCCAAAGCAGCTTTATGAGCACTTCCAATAGCTCCCTCAGCACCCTCAAGTGGATCCCATCTGGCCCCATGGGTTTGTGACAGTCTAGGTGCTGCAGTTCCAGGAATGCCTGGAAAGCCACCAGAACAAACCTGTTTGTCTTTTTTCTATCTCTGAAAGAGCTGCTTGTCTCATTTTAAAGCTATCCAATCATAACATCTGGAAACCAACCCAACCTGTTCATGCTGTCTGTTACTCCTGGGCACTGCTTTGCAAGTTGCAAAGAGGCAAGGAGAGTACATAGGGCTCTCAGATTATAGAGAACCAATTTGCACTCTGGAGAGATTTTAATGCCAGTGAAAAACATTAGATGAAAAGCTTATGACATAGAAAATTCTCTAGGTGGAGTAAAGAGCCCACAAAGCTACACTCGTCTCATAGCACCGCAAAGGCACACAGCCAAAGTAGCTGTCACATCGGAGGCAGAGCATGCCCAAGGCTCCCGGGATCCATCTTCTCCCCAGGATCCATCAGGTTGCACAGCACACGCAGTATCAGCCCTGGGCTGCCAGCCCAATGGACCTGAACTTTCCCAAAATAAACACCATCCTCTCCAGCACGATGCAACTGAGCACATCACTTCAACTCAGTGAGGCTGTAAATTCACCTTAATGAAGGACCCTGCTACACCTTGTTGGGGAATCTATTAAATCAGTAACTTGACATGGCAAGAAAAGCTGCAATGAGCATCTGAGAGCACAGCCTCTCAGCTGCACTGCAGTCTGGTGGACAGACTGCTGGGGTTTTTTTTCTTTTGCACATGCTGCTTCCCTCACTATTTCTGAACTCTGTTATCAAGGAATCACATTTATCATGGTGCTGACTGATGCCTGTGTCCCCAACTCAGGGGTACACGTGCAGCTCTGCTGAGATCATCCAGTATATCCAGGGTGTGAATTTGTGCTCTGAAAGCTGCTCCCATGACAGCTGCTGCAGGACTGCCAGGACACTCCTGCATCTCTGAGAGCCCCACTCCACTCTCACATTTGCCTCCCTGCAAAAGCGGTCTTTAAAACCAGTGGT
The DNA here is from genome assembly GCF_987193195.1 of Phasianus colchicus. Taxonomy (NCBI): domain Eukaryota; kingdom Metazoa; phylum Chordata; class Aves; order Galliformes; family Phasianidae; genus Phasianus; species Phasianus colchicus. The sequence goes on along the minus strand of NC_143447.1, from coordinate 1,225,100 downwards.
TTTCTTTTTTTCTTGTTACTAAGTCTGTTCAAGCTGGGGAGGGCAATGTGTTCTAGCTCTTCTAATCCCACAACCCTGAGCCCAGTTTCCCCTGCACAAACTGAGCCCTAGGATAACATCTCAGCACTTCATCTACCAGCTTGGTATCTCCATGCAAGTTCACTAAAATTGTCTAATTCTCTTTCACTCCAAAAGATGATTTGCTGCAAAGCAGACATGGTTTAGCTCTGCTCACCTATGCGAATGTCCACTGCGTTGGTCCAGTGCTCTCCATGGCTGTTGGAGGCACAGCAGAGATACGTGCCAGAGTCACTGACTTTGGTGTGGGTGATCTAGACAGATCAAAAGTTAAATTACATTATTTATGGTGACAGTTTTCTTCTAAAGAGCAAAAGTGCTCTGCCCAAATGCTCTCCTTTCTTTATCCACCAGCCCTGAAACTGTGTCACAGCCATATTCTGCCCCTGCAGACACAAGCAGGACAGCATGTGGCCAACACCAGAAGGTTCCCAATTTTCCTCCTGGGTGACATTTTCTAGATTTCTATCATGTAGTATGTTTCCCATCTGTATCCAACCCTCCTGAAGGAGCTCAAGAACCCCAGCAGTGCTGGCCTGCAAAGACTTCCGTGCTTCTCCAGCCCAGCCTTCTACTCAGAGAGGAACTAAAGCCACAGCTGTGTTAAGCGAGCTGCAGCTTTGTCAAGACAGGTCTTGAAAATCTCTGATGACAGAGATCTCACTGCCTTTCTGGGTACATACTCCACTGCTGCACCATCCACCCCCAAAGGAAGAATCTTTTCCTAGTCATCAGGCTGAGCTTCCCTGGGAAAAGTGCTGTTTGAGACCATGGTCCCTCATAACACCATCTGAGAAGAGCTTGGCTCTCTTGCCTTTATTGCCCTTCAAGTAACATCCCAGAAAGAAAACTGCCTTTCTTGCAACAAGAAGACAGTGCTGACTTGCACTCAGCCAATGAACCACCATAAAATCAGACCTTTTGCTAACTCCATGACTCTCTCCTGCTGTGAATAACTGTTTTTCCTTCTAGCTTTCCTGCAGGCGCACACCATTCGCAGCTTCATCACTTCACACCCACACCACCTTGCATATGCATACAATAGCTCTTGTGCTGCTACAAGAAGGTATGAGAGGCCTGCTGAGAGCCCTTAATGCTGGCACATCTGTGAATCTCTTATTTCCTAGAGAAACATCCACAGCTTTTAAAGCAGCCCATAAAATGTATTCCCTCTTCAACCCCAGTCCTTCAGTCAGGGCTATCAAAGCAACAGGGGGGATCTATGCAGTGCAGGGAAATGGCTGAGCACAAGGCTCTTTCTCCAGGGCTGAAGAGAGCAGGAAGACAGACAAGGAGAGACAGCTTTCTGCTGGCATTCACCTGATCACGCAGATCAAAGCATTCCTGAGCCTCTGCACACAGATAAGAGCTAGACTGAAGGACTGTGTCATCCTAATATTGAGGACAACAACAGCATAAAATTTTCAGCAGTCTCTCCAAGGCTTCTGAAGCTCTCTCATGCACACCATCCCATTGGGCTTCTCCCATCACCCACCTCAGTAGCCAAAGTTTCTGAACCATCCCGAGGTAATGTTACCCAGAGTTTTTTTTTCTTCTGGTGTTCCAGCAGGTTCCCGTTTCGGTACCACTGGTAGCTGGGGGCTGGGACCCCAACGGCAGCACACTGCAGCTGTAGTGGTTTTCCAGCTTCCACCTTCTGCTCAGTGGGGTTGAGAATGATGACTGGTTCTCCTTGCCAGAGCTGAGGGAGCAGTCCTGTGAAGCAGAGGCAAGGAATTAGCACTCCCTTCATGAGGACAGAAAACAATAATTCTTTTTTTCTGTGCAGGTTCATGTGCTTTGACTGAGAAGTAAACTTTTTCCACCCACACAGGAGATGCCATTCCAAAGGATGGCTGTGCTCACAGTGTAACCAATATACCTTTCTGCCTCAGGAGCAGGGAATCCTTGAGAGCAATATATGACAGTATATGACACAACAAAGCACTGCCTCTTGCTTCCCAGTCCTAAAGGTGCCTTGACTTTTGTCGATGCTAACTCTTTCTTGCTAAGGGTGCAGCCAACATGCCGAGGTCAGGCACACCCTAAGTTACTTTGCCCAGCTTTGAAATAGCCGGACTGCCTCATCCAGTCTCTCTGCCCTATGAAAACACCTAGCAGCAAACACCCAGTATAACTTCCCTCTGGTAAACCCACGGTGAGTGGTCAATAGGGCAAGAGGGTAAATACAAGCTGGGGTCACCAGGATCATGACAGGGACCTGAAATACCTGGAGCACAGACACAGTGGTTTTGCTTAGATCCACATCACTGGAGCAGTTCTCCCATATAATGACTTGAGCTTGGAGGACACAATGCCCCAGAAACCACAAAGGACCACTGGTGTGATATCCAGCAATGTCTGTGCAAAGCAGAGAACAGAGCAAAACTAGAAGACATGTTTGTACCTCTGGCAATGCATGGATGAACCTCCACCTTCACCCAGTCAGAGAAGATCACATTTCTGTAGAGGTCATTAATTCTGCAAGTGTAGAGTTGGGTCTGCTGTGCAGTGATGGGCAAGTCTTGCTTGGTGGCACCAGGAATCTGGTAGCGGACAGACTACAGGGAAAACACAGGTGGTAGGCAGCAAGTCCCCCCATCACTGCTGGTAGCAGAAGGCACCAGCAAGCTCCTTTAAAGGCAGGAAAAGCTGGTTGTGTCACATCCTCACAACGATATGGGGAGAAGGAACCAGTGGAAACCCTTGGCAAGCACATCTGTACTACCACATCTCCTCTATTCTCTTCCAGCCTCCCACTGCCCACCTGCACTGCTCACTGAGGGCCAGCTCATCTCACTGTAGGGCATAGAGCTGGCCCAATGCAATGAGGAAAGTCACCCCTGCTCACAACATTACCTGGCACTGACAAAACCACTGGTACTGCAGTGAGGTGTGGGCCTCAGCTCTGCAGTGCAGAGTGAAGGAGTATCCAACAGGAACGGAGACAGAGACCGGCTGCTCGGTGATCACAATGGCTGTTGGGAAACAGGTGTGGGTTTGCAACACAAGCAAGAGATGGACACCGCTCGGGTGGCACTGAACAGGTCACAAAATCATAGAATCATTAAGGTTTGGAAAGACCTCGAAGATCATCTGGTCCAACCATCCACCTACCATCAATATCTCCCACTAAACCACATCTCTAAGTACTACATCTCCACAGTTCCTGAACCTCCAGGGATGGTGACTCCACCACCTCCCTGGGCGGCCTGTTCCAACGCACCACTGCTCTTTCAGAGAATACATTTTTCCTAATATCCAACCTGAACTCCCCCTGGTGCAACCTATGGCCATCACCTCTCATCCTCTCACTTGGGAGCAGAGGCCAACCCCCATCTCTCCGAAACCTCCCTTCAGGGAGTTACAGAGAGCGATGAGGTCTCCCGTGAGCCTCCTCCACACTGACCCATCCCAGCTCCCCATAACACTTGTGCTCCAGACCCCTCACAGCTTCGTTGCTCTTCTCTGGACGCTCTGCAGGCCCTCGATGTCCTTCTGGCAGTGAGGTGAGCAACACTGATCACAGCACGGGAGATACGGCCTCACCAGCGCCGAGTACGCCGGGACGAGCACGTACGTCCCCAGTCGGGTCGGGTCGCTCTTGCTCCTTCCGCGCACCGCCGCTGCCGACACGCCAGGCTCGCCCTCCCGCACGGCTCACCGAGAGCCGCCGAGCAGCGAGAGCCGGACGAGCACCACGAGAACCAATAGCCCGCCCCGGCTCACCTGTCTGCATCGCTCTACCGGCGCTCCGGCCGCCGTGCCTCGCTCGCCCCGGCCGCCCTCAGCCGGCGGCTCCCGGCCCCGCCGAGCACCTGCGGAGGAGAAAGCGGCGGCCGGGAATCGTGAGGAGCCCCCGGCCCGCCCGGGCCCCGGGCAGCGTGGCGGAGCCCGAGCGGCCCGCTCTCCCCGCTCCCTCGGCGGCCGCCCCGGGCCGGGCCGCGCCGCGGGGCTCTCACCTGGCGGCGGCGGAGGCGGCTGCGGGCCGCCATGGTCGCCTGCGGGGAGCCGCCGTCCTCGGGGGGCAGCGCCGGGCTCCGGCTCCCCGGGAGCCCGCGGCCCCTGCGGAGAGGCGGAGGCGCTCACCGGGGCTCGCCCGGCCGCGGGCCCCGAGCTCTTCCGGCTCGTCCCCGGGGCCGCTCGGACGTCTCCCCCTCGGGCCCGGGGACGGCGCCCGGACTCACCTGCCGTCGGCCCTGCCGCCCGGGGAAGGCCCCGCGGGCGCTCAGCACCGCACTTCCGTGCCGCCGGGCCCGCCCCGTCGCCCCGCTCCGAAAGCGAAACGGCGCGGCGCCTCCGCCCGGGGCCGGGGCCGCCCGTGCGGCCGAGCAGGGCCTGCTCCGCGGAGCGCCGGCGTGCCCGCCCCTGCCGCTGCCCTGAGCGTCCTCGGCCCCGTGCCTGCGGGTGTCCGTAACGCGGCCCGATGGCAGCCTCGCCCCTGTAGCCCCGCGGCTGTTCCGGGCGCTGTCCCAATGCTGTCCCTACCTCATTCCCTCAAGGGTCATCGCTCCGTCCCCACAGCTGTCCTCACGGTCGCCTCTGTGGCTGTCCTCACCTCATCCCCACGGCCGTCCTCACCCCCATGCTCATAAGCATCCTCACCGCTATCCCTGTGGGTGTCCTCATTCTCATACCCACAGGAGTCCTGACCGGTGTCCCTGTGGGTGCCCCCACCCATCCCCATGACTACCTTTGCTCCCATGCCCATCCCCACAGCCACCTTCCTCCCCATCCCTTCCCTTCATCCCTCACCTTCAGCCTTATCGCTCACCTCTGTCCGTGGGGCTGAAGCTCCAAGGCTCATGGTGGAGCCCCAGCTGTGTTGTCCCCTTTCCCTTAGCTGGGAGAAGTGAGGTGAGCCCCAGGCCGAGGTGGTGACAACCTGTCAGGCTGCTTCCGCAGAGAAATCCCCTGCCAGCTGGGCTGGGCATCACGAGGGCTGCAGGGGAAGTGGCTCAGGGCCAGCCCGCCCCAAGGTTGCACAAGCCCCTTTGGGATGGCAGAAGGGTGACAGCTGGGGACAGCCTGCTCAGGCAGCCCAGCTGCTGGAGCAGCACCATAAGCTCTGGAGCAGGCCTTAACTGCATGCTCCGAGTCATTTGATTTTCTACTCAAAGCCCAAACTTAACCTTTGTGGTATGAAGGAGAAGTGTGAAATCACTCCCCTGGTTCCTGAAATCTCCCTCACCGGATGCGGAAATGGGTCTGAGGATTCATTAGTAAGGCAGCCAACTGATTTAGGAGTTAATTTCAGAGAGGTCTTCTGGGAGCAGAACACTTGTGCTGTCAGATTTCTATCACAAACAGTCCTTTATGCCAGGATGAGAGATCCTTTGAGCCCTTCTGGAGCTACAGCTTAATGAAATGAATTACGCTCACGCGCAGGGTGTGATTTTAGAAACAACACAGCAGCGAATGTAAGGATTCATTATCACTGCTCTGTGACTTCCATCTGCAGAGCACAAAAGGCAAAGTATCCTCTGCCACCAGCATCTCAAATGAGGCCGTAAGTGTGTCTGGAGCAATGAAATGATAAGAGTTCTCCAGCATTACATTTAATTTTGCTATGTGGCTCTATGGCACATCCACATCAGGGCTAGCTGCCCTTTCTTGTAGAAGGAAGGATGGTGTTGGAGTAGGTACGCAATGGACGAGGAAGATGATGTGAGATCTGCAGTGGCCTATATAAGAACAGACTCACTGAACCCATACTTATGACCTTTCAAAAGACCAGGCCAAGCGGAAAGGAGCCAGAGGTCACAGCTGGTGGTCCACATAGTTGGGAATGGAGAGAGCACAAGATGAAGAAGGAGTGTGGTTGGAGACCTGTAACCAGCGGTGTTCCCCAGGGGTCGGTGCTGGGACCGGTCCTGTTCAACATCTTCATCAATGACCTTGATGAGGGGGTAGTGGCCACCCTCAGCAAGTTTGCTGATGATACGAAGTTGAGAGGATTGGCTGACACGCCTGAAGGCTGTGCTGCCATTCAGCGAGACCTGGACAAGCTGGAGAGCTGGGCAGTAAGGAACCAGATGAGGTTTAACAAAAGCAAGTGTAGAGTCTTGCACCTAGGGAGGAATAATTGCATGCACCGGTACAGGTTGGGGGATGACCTGCTGGAGAGGAGCTCTGCGGAGAGGGACCTGGGTGTCCTGGTGGACGACAGGTTGGCCATGAGCCAGCAGTGTGCCCTTGTGGCCAAAAAGGCCAATGGCATTCTGGGGTGCATTAAAAGGAGCGTGGCCAGCAGGTTGAGGGAGGTGATCCTCCCCCTCTACTCTGCCCTGGTAAGGCCTCATCTGGAGTACTGTGTCCAGTTCTGGGCTCCCCAGTACAAAAAAGACAGGGATCTCTTGGAAAGAGTCCAGCGGAGAGCCACAAAGATGGTGAAGGGCCTGGAGCATCTCCCCTATGAAGAAAGGCTGAGTGAGCTGGGTCTGTTTAGCCTTGAGAAGACTGAGAGGGGACCTGATCCAGGTCTATAAATATCTAAGGTGTGGGGGGCAAAGTGGCGAGGCCAGACTCTTCTCAGCAGTGTGCGGAGACAGGACAAGGGGAAATGGCCAGAAGCTGGAGCATAGGAAGTTCCGCACCAATGTGTGCAAGAACTTCTTTACGGTGAGGGTGACGGAGCACTGGAACAGGCTGCCCAGGGAGGTTGTGGAGTCTCCTTCTCTGGAGATATTCAAGACCCGCCTGGACGCCTACCTGTGCGACCTGGTGTAGGGATCCTGCTTTGGCAGGGGGGTTGGACTCGATGATCTCTGGAGGTCCCTTCCAACCCCTACGATTCTGTGATTCTGTGATTCTGTGAGTGACCGAAATTCCCAAAGGACCTTACATTACTCTCTGATGTGAGCAGGCAGGGAATGTGACACAAAACTGATGGGGCTGAAGTAAGTCTGGGCTTAGGACCAGTGGGGACAAATTTCCACTACTGTCTCTCCCTCCACACATATGGCAATTACCTTCAGCATTGGCATGGAAGGATGTAGACACCTCCAGATGGCAGAGAGAAGCAGTTACAGCTGAGAGAAAAGGAATGGACAGGAGGTATGCAATGGTGCAAGGGGAACCACCTCCACATGCTTCCCCAGGCAAGGGACACTGCTGAGTCATGCCACAGGGCTGGCAGAACTCAGCAGTGCTTAGTCCCCCACTCCCCAGTGCTTTTCTCTTAAAAGTGATGAGGGTGCAGACTGTAGAAAAAGCAGAAACCAGCACAGTTGATGGAGGATGGAGGAAGGATCATTTGCTCTGTGCAGAATGGGATAGTCATGGTCTGCTCCTGCAAGGATGGCAATCTTTCACATGGCATTTGTGAGCAGAGGGGATTTGGGAAGAGGATGCTCAGCACAGTCACAGGTGCTTTGCTTCTGCTCACCTCCCCAGCTGTCTCTAACAACACACAGACCTAGCACAGAATTCAGAGAGGGTCCAGCCAAGCATTTTGAAATATACTCCTACATCCATAAATAAACATATTAATAGATTGCAAATGAAGGTTCTGTCTGAATGTTTTCCAGTAGTTCTGTCACATCTCTGATGTTGAGTAGATATAAATGCAGTGCGGGCAGCTAATAATAATGATCATTAAATTAACCCCAACACTTTCCAGCAGCTAAAGATGACACTTCCGCATGATGCAGCATCTTTTCAATCAGCTAGAGTCTGCTGCATTTCCATTATGTACCTTGTCAAAGTGCACCGTGTTTGTCCTTAAATCAATACAAGCCATTCTACATGAACGTGTGGCCAAGAGTATGTTTTGTTTTGTTTTCTCCAGTGGTGCCAGTGGTGTTTACTTGTTGACATTGCATTGGAGAGCAGGCAGAAGCTTGTTATTTAGAAAGGGAGGGACTTGCATGTATGTGTGCAGGATGGGAAAAGGAAGGGTTGTGTGAGAGGAGTGAGAAAACATCTGTCACTTGCTGTGAATCAGTGCTGGATTTGCAGGCAGAGGACGAAAGCTTTGCTAACAAGGATTGAAGCCTCATGGCTGACTGGCTTAGACTTCAAAAACGAAATGGTGAGAGAGCAAGTTTCCAAATGGAGACAGAAGCAGAAGTCACTGTCACTCTGCAAACAGACATGCTGTAAAAGAAAGCTCTGTCTCAGCAGGATAACTAGGCACAAGAACCAACTAAGAGCCTGAAAGGTCAGAAAAAAAGACATTCACCATGTGTCTGAGGGAAGGCTCAAACACTACATCAGGATTCACCCAATTACGCTCAAGCTGGTAGGTGCTACGCTTGCTCTTGCCATCCAGTTTTCCCTACAGTAGTGGGAAGAGGAGCAGAACCACAGTGTGAATGGGGTGCGAAAGGAACCTCTGGAAATCTCTAATCCAGACATCAGTCCAGGCAGGATCCAAACCACTTGATCAGCTGCTTGTCCCATCCACATGTAACCATCTCCACAGACAGAGATTGCCTACCTCCTGGTCCCTGTTGCGCTGTTTGATCCCCCTGACAGGACATTTTTTTCTCTTCTGACATCTGATCTGAATTTTCCTCACTGCAGCTTGTCTTTGTTGCCTGTTACTCTGTGTTTCTGGGACATGGCTGGCTCTGTCTTGCTTGCACCCAGTGAGGTATTGAACACAGCAAGAAGGTCTCTATTTAGTACTGTTATAAAGATTAAAGGTAGTTCTCCCAGTGTCTCCTTTTATGTCAGGTATGCCACAATGGGTCCTCCCAGCATCCTGCCTCTCACATAGGGCAATAGCACAAGGCGTGAGATTGGAGCATGCACACAGTGGGTATCCTTTTGTAGCTTGGAGGCTTCTTAAAGCAAAGCTAATATATTTGTCCTGAGGAAGCCTCGACAAATTTTTCTTCCACTGATTTCTCCTGTTTTTTTTTTTTTTTTTTTCCAACTTCTGCTGACATACAATGAGTGGAAGCAGCTTAATGCCAAGAGGCATGAGCAAGCACCTCTGTTTTACTGATTGTACCATCTTCTAACTTCACTCAAGGACCCTGGTATTATTTTGAAAGACACTCTTTCCCTGTCCCTCAAAACTGTGTATACCTCTGTTCCTTCCAGGCTGACGAGTCCCAGTTATTCTTCATGTGGCAGCTGTCCTGGCCTCTGATCATTCTTGCTGCTCTCCTGTGACTCTGCTGCTGTATATGGAAAAGGAGTGTTGTTGTTTCCCCTATTGTCATTTGGGATCTTCAGTCTCCGAGACGGTCCTCCCCATATTTCCTAGTAGCAAATCCAGAGGCTCTATGAGTTCCATCTCTGCATTTGCCAAGACCAAGTATCCTCTCTGATGTCACAGTTTCAATTATTTGTATGCTTGACAGTACAATCATCTGTGATAGTGATCTGCAAAAAGCAAATAAACTCCAATACCTACATGTGAAATGATGTAGGACCCCTTCCAAAACACTGTTCTGAGATCGGAGCTAAGATAAGCATTTCACTGGGACTTGAGTGGAAGAGCAGCAGGTCTGATCAGGACACTGTTAAGCAACTGGATACATCCAAAGCTGGATTGCTTTGGACTAGTATAACTTCTGCAGGCATGAAAACCTAAGTTGTCAATCTGTTATACACTGACTCTGACAGGCCAGCAGGATACAAGAAGCTTTATATGAAAGTAGAACATACTTGGGGTCCTGGCTTTCAATTTAGTGCTGTCTACAAAGCCCCACTCTGTTGGACTGCATTCTGGATTCCCCACAGCCACTGTGTCTCTTTGCAACCTTCTCCCCAGCCCCATGCTCCACAGATCTCACTGACTTCCCCTCTACATGGGCTTGGGAATTGCTCAGTTTGACAGCTTTCTTGGTGGCTATCAGGTTCTCCTCACAGAAATCTTCCCTTCCACTTGGTTTCCAAGGTTTGGTATACCAGTGACAACAAGTAGCTGAGGTCAGGGCCGAGTTGCATCAGTTTGTATCTGCACGTCTGTGTTGTGGCCTTGTGCCCTGGTGTCTCCCAGCACTTTTGTTGTTTTCTAGGTCCTTTCTGGGGCTCATGGCTGATTTAGGCCTGTTTACTTCTCTCTTTCACATGCCACGCATACCAGTATTGTGTTTCTATCACAGACCTCTGGAGCAGTAAGTCATCCACGGCATTCCAGCACAGGGCTACAGAGCAGGATCTTTTCAGCCCCAATCAACCAGTCAGGAGCCCCTGACCTGGGGCTGTCACAGGGCAGCCACCTATATCATGGACTGGAGGTGGCAGCAAGTAAGCAGAGAGGTAGGAGACTCCTTATGGGATGCAAGGGAGAAATATATGGGCTCTGTGCAAAACTTTGTATGGGATGCCTAAGTGAGGAACCAAAGGCTGGGGAAGGGAGATATCAGGATGGTCCGAAAAGGGACAAGTGTAGGAAAACACAGGGTAGTAAGAGGATTAAAGGGGGTGGCTGCACCTACACCAGTGTGGTCATGCCACAGCGGTGCAGTGTAGCCTAGGTTGTAGTTAAACACCATTTCTAACCATGTGGTTTGGTAAGAAGCCCTCTGTTCTGTGTGGATGTGTGCAGCCACACCTGCCTTGCTGCATGCTGTCACAGTCATTCTCTCTTCTCCTCAGGCAAGGATCAGCACAAAGCCCCGTTGTTTGCCCGCTTGGGAGCTCTCTAGCACAGTCTCATCTCTTTTGCAGTAACACCTGCTGTTGTTTTCTTCTTGCAGACTGCAGGCATACAGCCGTGGGCAGGCAACCAATCCAGTGAGGCTGCTCAATCCATCAGTCCTGCGCGGAGCAATGCGGTGTCTCTGGCAATGTGCCTGCAGCATGCGATACAACAGCTTGACAGCAAGATGAAGGTGGAACATGAGGAAATTCGATTCTATTATGGGTTATGTTTTCATCTGGTATTAAATCACTCTCAGTAATCTTTTGTGACGTGTGCCCACCTCTCACAGCCCTGTTCTGTGCTGTTCTCTTCAGGGAGAATGAGTAACTGCCAGCACAGGGCTTTTCCTTGGGAATCCCAGAGAAAAACAGCTGCCAAGGGGGGAAACTGTTTGGGCTGTTCAGCCTGGAGAAGGCTCTAAGGAAACCCGAGAGCAGCCTGTTGCTAAAGTATCTAAAGGGGCTGCAAGAAAGGAGGAGACAGACTGTTTATCAGGGTATACCGTGATAGAATGAGTGCCCAGAGAGGCGGTGGTGCCCCGTCCGTGCAGACACCCAGAGCAATGCTGGGGGCTCTGAGCTCCTGATGTGCTGCGGGTGCCCGTGCGCACTGCAGGGAGTTGGACCAGGTCCCTTCCAACTCAAACGATCCCGTGGTCCTGAGAAATGCTCCTGGGGCCGACACTGGGACGTGCCTGCTGCAATGGCACTGACAATGCTGCAGGCAAAGCACTGGACTCTGTGGCAGCAGCGAATGTTACAGCCCATCTCGAGAGAACTTCAAGGAGCCCCGAATCCCCGACGTGCCCCCGGAGGACATCACGAAGCAAACCTGCTTCGGCGTCGTTACGTTCTGACAGCCGCCGAGCGGGCAGGGCCGGGCCGGGCCGGGCCGGGCCGGGCCGACCCCACCTCCCCGCTGCCCCCGGGGCTCCGTGCCGTGGGGAGGAGGCCCCGAGGCCCGGGCCGCGTCACGGCCCCGCCGAGTGACAGCGGCATGTGCGGGGCGGCTATAAATGCCGGCGGTGATTGACAGGGCCGGCAGCGGCGCGGCGGGCAGGGGCAGCCGCAGCCCGGCCGCCGCCATGGGCTCGCCGCGCCGGGCCCTCAGCGACTCGTACGCGGGCAACGGGCGGACGTCGCCGCCCCAGCGGCGGGGCAGCGTGGAGGGGGCGGAGGAGGCGGAAAGCGCGGCCTGGGCCTCGCGGCCCGACCGGCGCAGCTATCTGCTCAGCATCCGGCCCCGGAACAGGTGAGGCGGGGCGGCGGGCCGGGGGGTGGCGGTACGAGCCGGCGGCGACGAGGACGGGGCGGGCGTCGGAGGGCGGTGGGGAATCCCGAGTGGGGCGCGGCGGCCGCCCAGCCGTCTGGCGGCGGGGCTCCGTCCTTGCCGAAGGCTAGGTAGCGGTGACGCGTCCGCTGGCCGTCAGGCGCCTTTCCGGGCCCTAAAGGCGAGCCGGATCGGGGGGACGTGCTCGGGCTCTCGAGGCAGCCCGGCGCTCGGCAGGAGGGCCGGCTCCTTCTTCCCTGAGGAAGGACGGTATTTCTGTGGCTGTTGCCGGGGCAGAGGCTGTCAGCGTCGTTCATCTTTTTATAAAAGGGCTAAGCTGACTGTCTTGCTGTGAAATCCTGACAGACACGAGCTTCTGTCTTTTTTTCTTTTTTTTTTTTTTTATCCTCGGTATCCTCGAGTTAAACTTGCCTGCAGGATACTGCCCTGCCCTTTCTGCCCTTTCCCTACAATGAAGCCGCCTGTGTTATCTACACCATACTCTGAGCAAGGGGCCCGCTGTGCGAGTGCCTTATCTTATTGCCAAAAAGGTATTTCTACAATGTAGATATGGGCTGAGCAGTGATGAGAACTACATTCCTGGGTTAGAAATGGCCTGAGGCAGGAGGTCTGGGGTAGGATTGAGGCTTTGTTCTCTGGGGAAGGTATGATAAACATGCTGTCAACTCAGAGTGGTTGAGGTTAGTGAACACAAGGCAACATGCCAGGGAAGGCAAAGGTGTTGGTTATAGCGTTAGTTGTTCAAAAGAAAGCTTTTAAATTACTTTGAATTCTCTAGGAGTGCTCTTCAACCTGTAAGCCCTTGAAAGGAGCGTGCCTCTTTCCTTATTGATGAGTTATAAATAATCCATTTCCAGCATGTCAAGGGTTGAGGCCTGAAAGAAGCTGAGATCTGTGAAAATAAGTACGGCACCAAAAAAGAGAGAAATGTGCTGCCTGGTGGTCAGATGTTAAAGCTGTGTAGTGCCAAAGTTAAGTTGCCTTGGTTCAGTTGCTTTGTGCTTCTATCGTAGTGTGTGATCTAACTGTAGTCTGGCCGCATACCATAGCATCATCAGTACCAAGAATGCAGATACAGCACTCACAGCCAATCTATGACCTCAGACTGTGCTTAGTGGTGCAAAGGAAAACTGTAATTGAGTCCAATACTTCTGTTCTAGAGATCACAGATAGAGAATCCTTAATAAATAAGATGCTGAGGCTTTTTGGTTGCCTAGAGCTTGACTTCCTATTTCCCCCACTCCCAAATACGTTCAGATCACAGCTGTAATCTGTTTAACCACGAAAGGGGCTCCATCAGTCCTCAAGTAGTGCTTCCAGTGTTCTCAGCTGACCTTCCCACGTTGCGGAAGTTTTACTCGAGGCCATTGCAAAAGATGCACAGTGATGTGATGCAGTGAGCCTGGCATTCTCTGGATAAGTGACTTCTGCATCTCAAGCACAGTGACTCCAGTCCACGTCTGCTAAGCTCCAAGCTCTATACACCTTGAACTTGCCACACTAGCACTGTGTGTTGTCTGCACTCCTGTTTCATATGTAGGAGTCTTACGCCTTTGCAGACAAAGTGATGCTGTACTGAAACGCTTAAATTGGCGGTGAATTCATTTTCCACAAATCCTACAACGCCCTTTTCAACCCATTCGAATGCTTAGTTATCAGCGTATGACAAGGTGATTTCATCCTGCTGTTTAACTTCAGTGGCTGACCCTTCTGTTGTAAGAGAGATTTGCTAAATAGCGAAACTCCCCTTTCCCTGTATTCAGGGCATCTTTCAGGTTCTCTAAGGAATAAGTGAGATAAAAATCCTGTTCCCTGCACTGCCTTGAGTGCAGATTTGAGAGAAGATATGTGGAAACGAACAGTTGCATTGCTGTCTGTGATGCAGGGCAATGGTTTGAATGAAGTGGGGCTTTTTGTTCTGTAATTAAATAATGTATCATAACACTTCTGGAAAGTGGATGAGTGGAATGGTGTAGCAAGGAGACTTTTAGAAAGCAATTAAGAGTTTAATTAAATCCAGAAACATCTGGAGAGCTTGCCTGGGAGAACTGGAAAAGCGAGATGAGTGATGTGTGTACAGGCAGATAACATTCAGCAGTTTTCTTTAATACAGAGGTACTTGAATTCAGTGGCTTTGAAGCTGGCAAGTATGGGGCAGGTGTTACAGACACAGAACTGCAGAGGGAGGCTGTTGTGGTGGTTGAAAAACAAAAATGGATCTTCTAATCCATAGAAAATGTGGTGGTTTTTTCTCAGGTTTATCTGTTGCAGTGTTTCTGTATGTATTTGTAGCGTGTTTAGCTGATTACTTGCCTGCTCTCTTCTCTTTCTCAAGGGAAAGGACTAGAAGGAGTAGTGACATGACAAATATCTTCATGAGGGGATATCCTCATGGAAAGAATCTGAGGTTAGGAACACTTCTGGTACAACTCATGGAGGAATTTCAACTGTATGCATGCATTAATGAACGGTGCAGAGAACATGGATGGTCTTTCTTGATTTTCCTGAGCCTACAGCAGGAAAGGGATGTTGTGCAAACTGAAGGATACTAATTTGGTAACTGGGATGTGCTTTTTCCATTTCTTACATTAGAGAAATTGTTGAGGGTAGTGCTACAAAGGCCAGAAGATCAGGAATATTGAAAATGGCTGTATATTCATAAAGTCATAGAATATCCTGAGTTGGAAAGGACCCGCAAGGAGCGTCAGCTCCACTTCCTGTCTCCACACAGCACCACCCAAACCCTATGGCTGAAAGCAGTGTTCCAAGGCTCCCTGAGCTCAGCAGTTTGGGGCAGAGCCTTTCTCTACCCCCACCTGATTGTCCTGCTACTCCTTGTGTGTTTTGCTCTCTAGAGCCTTCACCATCTTTGTAGCTTTGGATCCTCTCTAATAGCTTTATGTTGTTATACTGCAATGCCCAAAAGAGCACGCAGTTCTGGAGGTGAGGCCAAACCAGAGCAGAGCGGGCCAAAACCTTCTACTGACCTCATGCACAACAGGGTAAAGAACATCATCTCTTTATCAGACAGAGTATTTGGGATATTTACTTTCTATGAACTTGGGAACTGTTCTTTAGGAAGAGGCTTTCCCTTTCTGTAAGACCAAGCTGACTTTGGAGAATGTCTTATACCTTAGGATACAATTTTTTGTAAAAACAAATGGAAGGTGTTTCATCTGAGTTTGAGGCCTTCTCTTCTGTTGGAAGCGATCAGTACCTCTCATCTAATGTGGATGTCTGCATCTAGGTCTTGTTAATGCATTGCCTCCTTGCTTAAATATCTCTCCACTGTCATAGCTTCTTCATATGCAGATATTTATAGCGCATCTTTTCTTGGACGGCTTTTTCTGGTTGTGGTGGCAGCTGAGCTCAGGAGAGTGCCTTGCCATGATTTTTCTGTGCATCTGGCTTTTCTGGCTGGGAACAGTTCCCAGTCTTGTATCACTTGCTTTGCACTTTATATCAAATGAAGGTGAAAAGGTCTGTTGCTGTAGTAATGAGCTGTAAACTCAGGGATGCTTAGTTCCCGAAAAGCATAGCTAGTTTTCTTATTTCAGAGGAGTTCTCTCCTCAGCACTTGAGCAGCTGTAACTTCTTGTAGCACCTTGCTTTTGGCAGTAACCAGTGTAAATCCCCAGTGAGATACCAGCTGTGGCATCTGAGGGAATTCAGTGCATCTATCTTGTCTGACAGATTTTGAAAGGAGGCACATCCAGTGCTTACTTTAAAGACAAAAGCAAAGGCA
Source organism: Phasianus colchicus (assembly GCF_987193195.1). Lineage (NCBI taxonomy): Eukaryota > Metazoa > Chordata > Aves > Galliformes > Phasianidae > Phasianus > Phasianus colchicus. The sequence continues at coordinate 1,209,384 of NC_143447.1, read as the reverse complement.
TTGATGGGCTGATCTCTGGTCTGTAGGCTCTCTAGGGTAAAGGTGTTTTTTTTTTTTGGTTTGTTTTTCCTGTAGGTATACCTATATGAGCAACAGTGCCCTGTTTGAGTAGGTCTCCTAGTCAGTAGTACACTATGAATAATAATCTCAAGCTGCATTTTTTTCAACCCTTTCTACAGTGTCCAGTTGATATCTGCTAAAGCAACCAATGGCCCAGGAGTGGAAGATCAGGACAAACAGTGCCCTTCAAGAGCAATGTTAAATATCATGTTTCATTGTGTAATGGGGAATAGTGTGGTTTCCTTGAGAACAGAGGCAGTTTCCAGGAGTTAGAATTAAGATGTGCTCCATCCTCCTCCTGCCTCAGCTAGGCAAGGAGGCTCTTGAATGAATAAGCTGTTCTCTCCCACTGACTATGCCTCACATCCAATAGCATCAGCTGGTCCCAAAGAGGGAAGTTAGAAGAGCAGTTACAAAAAACCTCTACTTTCATGTTGCTTCTTTTCCAACCCACAGTCACAGAAATCTACAGACAGTGAGTTATCAGAGAGATGTCTGCTTAGCTTGGTGTCTCGTTGTCCAATACTCGTTGTCCAATACTCGTTCTACTCTTTGTCCTTCCACATTCCTCATTGTCTTTCAACTAGTGACTAGTTAATGTGGACGATAGAGGGAATTATATTTGGGAGTTAAAGTGCAAGATCTGAATCATTCTCTGAGTGTTACTGTGGTTGATGGAGGAGCACGCAACATAGTTTGTTTTTCACTTTCTGTTGTGTTGGCATCTAGCTCTGAATTGTGGCATGCAAGTTCTTCTTCATTTAAGCTCGGCATGAATTACCTTCAGAAAAATACCATACTTCTTTAGCCTAGCAGCAATTTACTCTGTGACCTTGACAAGTAGAAACTCAATAGATCTATTTTCCAGTCAGTAAAATAACAATGTGTCTTGTGCAGCTCCATAGCACTCACAGCTACTTTATCGCCAGGTTGCTGATAATTACTGCTGCAGTACATGAAACACAAACTGTTTCCGTTTGTGCACGAAATGTTTGATAAGAAGCGGGACATGTGGCAGGAAAGAGACTTTAAGCATAACCACATGGACATGAAGGCTTCATTGCTGGCTTTGAAAAATGTGAAATGAGTGGCTACCAACAGCTAAGGAAGTGCTCTGAGTGGCTTGTGTTTTTCTCAGGCAGTATTAACCTTAGAGGCAGAGAAGTTCAGATGGAATGTAACACTTAGAAGCCTGCATGTGCAAAACAAGCCCGATAATAGCATGGGGCAGAGTGGCAGCAGAAGGGAGTGTCTGCACGGGACTGTTGGAGCAGTCCTTCTGTCCTGGGGATGTTGTGCTCTCTCTTCTTGGGTTCTTCTGGGGAGTTTTTCTGTGCTGCTATTTCCATCACGGCATAACTTGGAGGTCTCAGACTTGGTGTCATTAATGCATTTCTCTGTTTACTTGCTGCACTGGACAGCTAGTGCAGCTCAATTTTCGTGCTGTGGAAAAGCACTGAAATATATTAATGACTGTTGCAGCTCAAGTTGATCAAGTCCATGCACTCAGACATGTGAGGAAGAAGCCAATGCAAAGCATATTTCATCTTCTAAGCTCCTGTCAACTTCCATGTGGAGCCCTGAGCTGGAAGGAGAATGATTTCTCTATCTGGGAGTGAAGGAATAAAGGAGAATTTCGAGCAGAGACTGCATGAAAGCGATTAGAAATGCAGGACTTAAAATCTATGTTTTTAAAGCAATTAACTTCTCAGTCCCGGTGGGGTGATGTACCAGCCTAGGCCATCAGCTTGAGTGATATTTTTAGTGATTAAGAAGTGAATGGTGTTGACAGTTCTGCTCCTGCCCTTGCAGCAATACTGAAATTTAGCAAGTGCATGAAAAATGGGGAAGACCGTCTTCATTTCCAATGGAAATTACAAGTAGTTGAAGGGCTAAAACCTTTAAGAGGATGAAAAATGTTGAAAGCATCTGATGAAATGGAATTTAAAGAAGAGCTGAGGCAGGTAGAAGCCACATGGAAGAACAATAGAGGGGTGTAATTCTCATGGGCCAGTGCAACAGTGGTTAATAACCAGACCTGTATTTTCAGGGCTAGCTTTCAACAAGCTGTCCCTCACTTTGTAGATGAGCTGCCTGTGGAGGATTTCCTCCCACTGGGGTTGGATGCGTGTGGAGCAGACCTCTCCAACCTAAGCATGCAGAATCCCCTTTCTCCTGTACATTTAGCCCTTGATTTGCCTGCTTTAGATGTGCAAGGATAAAGTAAGCTGCTGCCTACATCCATCAGCCCCTGAGCTTGCTCAGAGGATACACATCCGCTGTAGATGCTGCATTTAATTAGCAGAATCCCATACTGTGTACACTAACAAGTCTCTGGAGAGCTGAGGATATGGACGGTCCAATCCCAAGGCGTATCAGACTAGGCGTGCTGGGGCATCTGTCGTGCCTTGTGCAGGAGTTCCACATTTCCAAGCTAATAGGTTTGGTTTAGAGACTGATGTAGTTATGCTGGTGCAGCTCTGTGTGGGTATGCTGTAAACTTAATTAAAATGAAGTGAAATGCCAGCTGCCTGCAGGCAGGGCTGTTGTAGCTGCGGCTTTCAGAATTTGATCTTACTCTCTCTGGGCTTAAATCTCTAGTTTGTTTAAAAAAAAAAAAACTTCCTTAGCATATTGAGGTTAAACTTTAGTTAATACATGCTTTTTTTCTTTTGATATTACAAAGGCTCCTCAAGAGATCAGCAGTCCAATGTTCAGCGAAATGTTTTGAGACATGCAGTGAATAAAGCCTGGGCTGCATGCTCAGCACTGGGAATTAAAAGTGCTAACTGTGTTCACCACTTGATCATATATATGAGCACAGGGGGTTGGGGCGCAGATACCCTTCATTCTGGCTCTAGTCTTTTGTGTGATTAAGAGACAAGACATGTCTCCATTTGTCTCAGGCAAATAAAGCATGTTTAAAACATTGTTCTGCCTATGCTCACACTCTCCAGTGGGCATTTTAGGATCTTCCCTTCTGGCTCCTCAAGTGATGCCTGTGTCCTTTATATTCGTGGAGGTCACAAGGAGACGGTTTCCCTTGTAATGAGATGAAACACTCTCTTTTATTGTTGAAGAAGATGGGAAGTGAGCCTATGTATGCCCATGAATTGGAGACAGTGTGGGGTTGTGGTGTGAGGTGACCTGGGACTGGTAGGATGGCTGTGGGTGGTAGGATGCTTGATCCCTCTGGCAGCAAGCAGCTCAAGTGGAATTGCAGCTCCCCTAAGCTGTCGGGATGTCTGGGGGCAATGAGGGTGTGCTGGTCAGTAAAGCAGGTAATATAAGGGCAGGTCTGGCTTGGGGCTTAAAGGAATATCTCAGATGCTGGGGTTCAACTGGAAAGCCAAAAGTGCTGTTCCTTGGACTTCCCCCATGGACCAGCTCGGTGCTTGCAAAATGGATTGGGTAGCTGACCGTCAGCCTTTTTTGGTTGCTATGTGATCCTTTTCCGGCTGGGTAGCTCCCGATCCGCTGCGCGAGCAGCAGTGTTGGCACTGGGGAGAGATCAAAATCATGCGGCTGGGGGTGGAGAGAGTGAAGCTGCTGCCAAAAGAGTAAGTGCCACCCCATGTTTTTGGGCAGCTGTCTCAGACTGCTACCTAATCTGCCTTTGCCAAACTACTTCTTCAGTTCTTATCTCTGTGGGTGCGGAGGAGAAGTGCTACAGGGCTGGCAGCAGCAGTTTTCAGAGACCCTCTATAGTCACTTGTAGGATGAGATTCTGTGTCATGCTGACGTCTGTGTGACTGGGACTTGCACAGAGCCAGGAGGAGGTCATTTGGGTAGAAGACCTGAAGACTTATGCCTTTCTCTCCTCCTGCAGCAGCATCATAAAGCACTGAAATTTGATTGTTCAGTAGTGGTCCTCAGGCTGAGAAGGTTTGATCCATCTGCACTTACCAGTATTGAAGTGTGACTTCTTACATCCCAAAGGACGACTTGCCTGTGCTGCAGTCACCTCTGAGGCTGTATGGTGAGGTTGCAGTGTACATAACAATCCTATTGGGTCACACTGAGCTTGTGTGCTGCTGGCTAGCTGGTAGCTACTTAGTTGGACTTCTGATTCCCATGTTGATGAGTTCAGGGCAGGCTGATGAACCCCTCCTGACTGCTAAGGGTCCTACAGCCCCCAGGAGCTGCTGTCACAAAATGGCAGTGTGGGTCCCTGAAGATGCTTCTCTGGGGCTCCTGCTGGTAAGTAGCTCATCCAGGTTTCTCATGTGGGATTTGTATTTGATTTTTATTCCCTGAAATGGTTAATGCTACATCAGAGCATTTCTGCAGAGAAAATAAACTGTAGATGCCTGCAAGTTCCAGGGTTTTTGTTTGTTTGTTTGTTTTTTTTTTGCCTAATCCCAGTGATTTGGCTGGCAAACTGTAAAGCAGCATATAATAGCATATACCATAGCATTTTCAGTTTCTCAAAAAAGCTGGTATCTTTGTCCTGAGGAAAAAAAGAGGTGACAAACTGGGGCCGCCTCCTTGCCAGCGGAGACGTGGGCATGCAGCGAGCTGTACTCTCAAGTACCATTTAACCGAGTAGCTTCCCAGTGGAGTTGTCTGCTTTTAGCACAACGCTGTGGACGGTGCATGGAAGGCTCAAGTGCTGCTTCTTGGAAACCTACTTGTATAAATGTCCTTACACTTATTCTCTGTAGTTAACGACTGTTTCATTTTTACAGCCTTTGACTTCAATTTACAATGTAACTTGCTCATCCTGGCAGTCAGCCTGAGTAAGGCAGCTGTACCTTCTTTTAATAGGACCTATGACCTGCGCAAAACAACTCACATTAATATCTCTCTATAACAATTTATTTCAGCTCCTTTTCATGCTTCTTTATCTAATGTCTTTTATGCTGTTTTTTGCTTAGCTTATCAAGCAGCAGATTCTCTCTCTCCAGTTTAGGAAGGTAAAACTACATTGCATTAAACTTCTCTGACCAAACACTTTGCTGAATCTGACTGCATCTGATTAATCTGTAATGCTTAGGTACTAATTAAAGAGAGCCCTGGGGTGATCTAACAAACTTATTCTGCATGGTTGCATTCCTAACACTTGCCTGCACTGTAGGCAGTAAAGTGAATGTTCATTGTAATTCCTGTGTTAAGGTGCAAGAAATATTCACCTTTTGTGGCCAAAGGACGGGTGTACAGTTTGTTCAGCTACTAAGTGATATTAAAGTGAGACTTCCATACAGAGACATTAAAAATTAGATGTGCCTGCCCTGACACTTTCAAAGAAGGAATTTTCTCCTTTCCCATCCTTTGCTTTACCATAAGGATCCTCCTTCATTTGGACTCTGCCACAAAGTGCACTTGTATGGTTGGACCTTGCCTTCAGCAAAAGAGCACATCCTGAAGTCAGTGGGCATTAGTGGTTTGCTGCAGAAGCATGTAGAGAATTGGTGGTGGAAGGAGAAGCCTCTCCTGAACACTTCGGTTGCTGTGGGATTGTTAACCAAAATGTCAGGAAAAGCAAATCACGATGAAGAAAAAGCAAATCACTTCTCAAATCTCCTTTTCCTGCACACTGCTTTTGTATGGAAATCCCTCTTTAATTTTAAAAGGCTACTGAATTGCTGGTGTCCTCTTCCTGGTCTGTAGGGCTTTTTGTGCAACAAAGATGCACCTTCAGGAAGGCCCAGAGGAAGAGCGGCTGCTGCCTTGCATCAGATTTCTTGAATGCTCTGAATTACTGGTTTAGAAACCAATTTGAATTGGACAAGTCTCATTGCAGCTGGAATGAGTCAGCTGGGAGCCCCACAGTGCTGCAGTCTCTAAAACCTGCCTGTGACTAATACAATGGTTTCTTTGAAAGATTAAAGAGACTTTCCAGGGCTTACTGCCAAGTGTGCATTGAGCAAGTCCCGTCATATTCATCTGCCGTGCCTGTGGAGTCCTCAGCTTCTGGTGCCGCTGCTTTCCTGGAGCATTCAGTAGCCTTTGTGGTATTTCTCCTGGCTCTGGGATTTGCACTGAAAGGACCAGGCTTACTCCCAGCACTGCAGTGACGTGGTGCTGGGAGTCACATTAAACTTGGTCCTGAGTGTCACTGTGTGTGTGCACATCACTTTTTATTTTTGAAGATGCTGAACTTGTTGCTGTCTTGCTGGGTTATGAATGGTCATTGATGCTTGGAGAGTTGTGATTTCACTGTGTGGATCTGTAAGGCATTTACTGGTCTAGGACGGGGAAACCTTAACGAAAGGTCCATCAGAACCTCACCAGCAACTGCCTCAGCACTGGATTTTCTGCCTTGCTCTTTGGAAATGGGAGTTTTTTTTGTCTCCTGGGTTTGGCGTATGGAAAGGTTTCTCTGCTTTGGCAGCTATTGGTATCCACAGCCGTGTGGCTGGGGGGAGGAGTGCTTTGCCAGGACCAGTCTCCTGGGAACAGAAAGGAGCCCAAGCCATGCCATCTACTTTTTACCTTCTGTCCCTCAGCTGCTTGGCTATAGCTCATAACCCTTGTTCAATAGATAAGTCGAGTTTGCAACAGCCCCATCTTCCATCCTCTTCCCTTCTCTGATGCCAAGTGCCCAGGAGCTGGGTGAGGCTCACGCTGTCCCCCAGCTCTTTGTCACTCAGGGATCCATCTCCCTGCATCTCTCATAAGCTGAGGCTGATGGGAAGCTGGAGTGAAAACTGTAGCACTGCAACCCCCAGGTAAGTTTTTTTTGGATGGATGAAACAAGCAGTTGCTGTGGCTGGAGCTCTTCTGGTGCCTTCAGCCATGTGTGCAGTTCAGTCCTTGCTGCAGTGCCTAACTTTGCTGGGTTCATGCTGAGTGCGTGGATTTTGGTATTTCCTGAACTGGAGTGCTTCCTCAGCAGGTAGAGCATGAGTAGCAGCAGTGCCAGCATCCTGCCTGTGAGCCGGGGGCTGCTTGTGAGGCTGGCGTCGTCCTCACAGCCATCACCACACGCTGAGAGCCCTTCTGCTCGTAGTTGCACTATCTCAGGAGTGGTCTGGGGATTTGCTCCACCTCTTGCATGTCTAAGGAATGTGTCTTCCACTGTTGAAAGTGTTTTAAGCAGAGCTGCTAGCTACCAGTTCCAATGCAATACCTGCTGTTTCTCCTAAAGTACTAAGGCACTTGAGACCTTGGGATCCTCTCTCCCATTGTAAACATGTAGTGTTTTAATTGCAGAGGAGAAAATGAAAGAAGAAATTCTTCCCTTTCAAGAGCGCCAGAGCACTATCCAAATGAAGACTGAAGTTGGAATTAAAGACTTTCCCTTTTTCTTTTTTCTTAAAAAAAAAAACAAAAACAAAAACAAAAACAAAACAAAACAAAACCTGATCTACCTGATCTTCTGGGGCCTGTTTTGGTGATATTCCAACAGGGTTGGCAGTACTGTGCTGATTTAGTGCTATCCTCAAATAGTATCTACCTGGAGACTCTAAGATCAGTTTTTGAGATTCATAAGTGGCACTGGCTATTTGGATGGTCCTGGCTGTTTGGATCTTGCAGCCTGAACTTGGGGGTCAGTGCATGGACACATGGAGTGTGTACTGTGAGTGCCTACTCGCAGCAGTGAGAGGTAAAGCAGTCATCATGTAATTCCTGAGCACAGAAAGGACCAAGTCAGGCTCAAGGGCCAAATGCTTACGAGCCGTATCCGATTCACACTTGGCCTGGAACTGCAATGTGAAATATTCACAAATAAAATAAAATCTCAGCGAAGAGAATAACTGATGGTACAGCACCAGGAGAGTGAAGCTACTTTGTTAGTGTCATGGTTTGAGCCTGCTGGCTGATCAAAGACATGTTCGGATGTGATACAGAACTAAAATTATTCTTGACATTCGTTACCCTAATAGCTTCATAGACAAAGGAGATGTGTCCCAAATGACACTTCAAATTGACAGAATCATCTCAGGAATGAAAAAATAGTCAAATACCATGACTCTTGACTTGTGAAAAACCTGTTGTAGGGATGATGGGTGGTAAGGAGGGCATGTCTAACAAGAACACAGCACGGACAGGCATCTGAGATGAGATAGGAAGGGAACCCTTTGATTTCTTTCTAGTGCTTTGATCTCTAAGAAATGCTTCTTGAATCTTCCAGGAGCACCTTCTGCGCAATCATTTCCCAGCTGACGGAGGAAACCCAGCCACTATTTGAAACCACTATCAAATCTCGTTCTGTGTCCGAAGACTCTGATGCTAAATTCACGTGCATAGTGACAGGTAACAGTGTCTTCAGTGAATAACCTGGTCCGGTCTCACTTGCTAGACTTGTGCTAGTTAGAGTCTAGAGTAAGCAATAACAAGGCATCACGTAAGTCCAGTGTTGTCATACTGACAAGTAAAGATTCAGCAATTGCATGACAATTTCAGCTTTAATTTGATGGGAGAATCAGGGGAAAACATTTGACGCTGTAAAGAAGCAAAGGCTTACCCAAACATCTCAAGCAGAGCAGATTAAAGACCAAGAAATGGACTATGCTGATTACTGCTTGGGCAAGTGATACTTTATTGTCCTAGTCTGTGCTTTGCTAATCCTGGATTCCACACTTCAGGAATGTGTAGTTTTGAAGACTGTTACACTGGAACCAATTTTAGCTCTCATTGCTGGCTATACATTTGCATTAGTGATAAACATGTGTATCTGTCAGTATCTGAAATAAAGACCAGTTTTTACCCAGTGAGCTAAAATCTAACCCTGAGCAGGAAGGCTTTAGGTCAAGGGATTTAGAGGGAGATGGAGGAGGCTGAAAGATAGAGTTAGTGCTGAGGTGTTGTGGTGAAGGGGAATGGCAAAGCATTGATATAAAGGCAAGCAGCTGATGAGCTTTTGCTTCTTAAATGTCAGGGTGCTAAGACTTTGCTCTCTTCTTTTTCTTTCTTTTTTTTTTTTTTCATAGTAGTCATCTGTTTACAGATAACTGCTGATCCTTCTTGGTATTGTGTACGTTTCTTATACTGACAAGTTACTCAGTGAGACTAACTGAAAAACCTTGTTACCTCTCTAATGAGGAGAGTACCTCCAATAAGCCTCATAATCTCAAGTACCAAGACTTTCCTAAGATTGAGGGAATCCAGTTTGCTGTTATAAAGATGCTGTAAATAAGCTGTATGCAAAGAAGAACATACTGAACCTCTTTTCTGAAATCCTCCTACTTTGAATTCATGGCTCTTCTCATATGATTCACTTGTTTTACAGATCTGGTTTTCTGAACTTGCAAGGCTACAGGTGTACATTGGCTTCATTGATGCTTAACTTTAGCAGGTGACTTCCTGCTCCTGTGGTAAAACTGGTCTGCTAGAGTTGCCTCCAAGCCATGCCCTTCATTAGGGCCTTCCTGATTGAATTTATTAAAAAGGAAAAGCTTTACATATTGTGCAGTGGCATGTAACTCATCATTTTGCAAGCCAAGAGTGTCAGAGGTCAAAAAATGAGTGATGTTTGAATATGTTATGAGATCTTGAGTTACAGCAGATGCCCTTCTCTCCTCCTCACCTGAAAGTGTCATGGTGGTGAGAGCCCAGAGCGTGAATACTTTGTGTGGAGGCATACAAAAGCACTGCTTTCTTTCAAAATTTCTTTTACAGTGCCTAGTTCTGGCTTAAGTCTTCCCCAGATGCACCTTGGGGTGATAATTCCTTTGAAAAGACCTCTTCTCTTCCAAAGTCCAGATGATACCATCAGCTCTACATAAGAGGGCCAAGATACTTCAGTCAGCCTTATAAAGGCCACATCCATGTCCTTTCCAGCATCTCTCCTGGAAAAAAATGAGAAACTATTCACTGTCCAGGAGACATGCTGCCAAGGAATGCCTCTGCTACATATCAAAGTATATCTAAAGACAGATATGGATAGATGTTCTCTATCCAGTTTGTAGCCATTCCTGGCTGTAGGCAGAAGGCTGCCTTCCAGCTTTGGATGACTTGTTGGTGCTGGGTAGCACGACGTGATATCTCATACCAAGTTGGAAAACTGATGCTGGTGTCATTTCTGATAAAGTGAAAGAAAACATCAAATGATCATCTTCAGCAAGCAGCCATTTTCACACTTAATGAGCTAGACTGGAGGATATCTCTATGCACTTAAATCAATAGACTTGTCCCAAAATTAGGAATCTTCATAGAAAAGACCTTAAACAACCCAGACCTCCTGTGCCACGTAGTCAGTCTGAATGCCTTGTATGTGATCCTGTGGCCTGCTCTAGCAGCTGAGGATTTCTTTGGGACACGGGTCACGAAGTGCAGAGAAAAGTCCACTTGTAAAGTCTAATCTGGTGTTCAGATATCTTCCCCCTTGTTATGATGTTCATATTCAAGAGGGAGATAGTGCAGGGAGAAGGGAAGTGACAGTTGCATCCCTGGCCAGTGGCTGGTGTGGTACCAGCTTTGTCCTGCTGCTGTGATTGGAGTCCAGGGACACTTTGGATCATAGCCTTACAGGAGGCAAAGGGCTGACTGTCAGTTACTTCTGCTGTTGCTCTCAAGCCCCATATGCGTTTACATGACCTACAATGACATTTTCTTGCTGCTTCTTAACTGATAATGAATTCCAGTGCAGACCCTTATCTGTGAATACCAGAGACTTACTGGTCTTGTCCTAGAAAGGCAGCAGAATGCAAATATTTAAAGAGCCAGCCTCTGAAATGTTCTGGGAGCAGCAGGAAAGAAAGTAAGTCTAAGTCAGGCTTCCTGATGCTCTTGAGTGGCTGCACAATCCCTGCTTTTCTCCTGTTTTCTGGTTCTCCGGCTGCCTAGCACATCTTATTTGATTGTTTTGGGTCAAATTGTGCATCAGTGATGACATGTTTTCATTTTTAGGCAAAACTAGTTCAGCCTTTATTCTCTGAGAATGAAGAAAACAGTGAGATGTGATTTTGTTGTGTGATTTCTCAGAGGAGAGGAGCACACTCAGCTTCTTTGCACCAAGTTGTTTCCTTGGTGGGTCTGACTGGATTTCAAGACCTCAGGGGTCTCATCCTTCAGAGCCTCTCCTGTGAGGAGTTATAGGGATCTTTATAGAGAGTATCCCTTATTGAAGGTGCTATAAGGATTTCACAACTTTTCAGCGGTCTCTGTATAGTGTTGGCTGGGGAGGGAAGATGCAGGCCGATGAATCACAGGGGCTTGGATGAGGGGGCATGGGTCTATGATTGCTTGCTATGATTTTCAAGGAGTGAGGCCTGTTCTGGTGACTTTATCTAGCTGGGACTACTACATCAGTACCAGGTATTACCAGTTTACAGGCAGTTTTGTTCAGCACTATTTTCACCCTCTTTAGGAAGGGACCAACAAGGATCACTGAGTGACTCCTGACTCCACACAGGACCACCAGCAATTCAAACAATATCTCTGAGAATACTTGAATCGAGAGAGTGAGTTGCTTGGATGGAGAATGTATGGGGAGACACAGAGGCTGTGGTTTTGGGGATGGGGCAGGTGATGAGCAGGGACGTAGAAGATGGCAAGGTTTGGGGCAGCCAGGGAGAGACGAATGAGGAGTGAGTGCCACTTTCAGGCTGGTGGCATGGAGAGATGCTGCCTTGGTGAGTGTCTGGCCCTTCTGTCAGCATTACTGAGTCCATGGGCAGATGGGATCAGATGTTGCTGTGACTTTTCCTCCCAAAATTGCCTAAAGCCCCAAGACAGCTTGTGTAAAGGAGAAATAGAAAATCAAAGAGATTATATAAAGATGTTTCCAAACTCTTCTCACCTTACCAAGCTTCAGAAGCTCAACTTCCCCATTTTCTGCCCCAAATTAGCTGAAATTGCTATAATTTGCTATATGTTGGGTGATTTTGAGCACCTAATGCAAATGTTTTTGAATGAGTTCACAAAAGCTTCTTAGGCTTTAATAGCTTCAGGAACAACAACAACAAAAAGAGTATTTGATCTAAACTCAGCAATTTTTCTATGAAAAACCTGGGCTTAGAAAGTCTCCTGCACCGTACAGTGCTTGGCTGTCATGGTAGAACAATGCTGCTGGAAGATGTACTTCCCAAAAGCTTTTGCTGATCCTGCAGATGCTTGGCAGGAGCCTCTCCTCCTCCACAGGAATGTGTGTCTGTAAAAGTGAGGTGCTCGCTGGTTAAATACAGGAGACCAGCTGCCAGCAAATCCCTCTCTGCACCAGCTGCAAGGGGGCTGCAGGAGGAACAGGCTTAGGAAAGGTGAGTGCTTGGTTTTATGAACGGCTGCTCTGTTCTGAAATGCGCTATTTGCAGCCACCACCACTTGTCTGATGGGGAGCAGGTATATAAATGCAACAAGCCAGAGAGATTTCAGGCTTAATAAGAAAAAAAGCCTTTTGTCAAGGCACTGAGCAGCTGTAGGAATTACAGCTCTTTCCAGCAGATGTCAGCTGGGCATTGGCATCAGATGCAGAGGCCACGGGGGGACATTGCAGGGTTTCTTGGAAATGGTATGCATGCATTTCCCAGAATGAAGTACTATGATGGCTCACAGAATGTTCACAGAATATTAGGAAAATCTACCTGCCAGCTAGCTGTACTAATAGCTGTGGGCGCTTTGAAGATCTCGTGTACAGACAGCCCTGAGGAAGGGTAGGACTGCTCTGAATGAAGTGTGAGCTGTACTTGAAAACTATTTTGTTCCTTGTCCCTGGAGCAGTAGAAAATCATTGCGTGCTCATTTGGTTCAGGGTCCTGCTGCCAAGTGTAGTAAGTAGCTGATATGTATGGAAAATACAAGCAGCAGGGTCACTCTGTGGTGATCCCCTTGCTGGAGTGCTCTTTTATCTCCCTTTTGTTAGGGAGGAGGTTCAGCATGTGCTGCTTTAGCTCTTTCTGGTCAAAGGCATTACATATCAGCCAACACCAGGGATGATTCCTATTGATGAGTCTTTACTCCTGCTGTTTTACTCCTACTGTGGGATCTTCTTTACAGAGACAGATGTATGCTGCCTTGGGCATTACTGTAGGCTCCTGGCACTTCAGACTGATGCAAGCAGGTGGCTCCTGGAGATTTTTGATTAAAAATGTTGATTGCCAGCCCTGGAATCAGTGGGCTAGCAACTGGGAAGTATCTTGGGTAGGCTGTTGGTGTCCTGTCCCTGCCCACACCATACATCGTAGCCATTGGGGCTGGGCATTTTGGGTGCTCCTGCATAGCCTGGGTCCTGGCCAGTGCTGTTTGTGGGAAGAGATTGATGTGCAGACCACATTTGGAGATGCTGGTGGAGATGAGCGTACTGGCCTCTTTTGCAACAGTAGCGCAGGGCTGTTGGCAGGGGATAAGCTTTAGATACCCATCCTGAGGCTTGGAGCAACTGCTGAATGCACTTACTTAAGCTGGGGCATGACATGATCATCAAAACTTTTATCCCATGCCCTTAGGGTCAGCTGGGCTGTGCCAAGAGGCCATGTGTAAAGCAGAGAGATGAATGGTGACCACTTTCTTAGGCAGTTTTCCCCTGAAAAATGGGCTGCTCTTATTCTGAGCTGGAACTGCTGTGGGTGAGAGATGAGGGCTCTGATCCCTGTATGCCCCTCCTGCTGATCCACCACCAAGTGTGGTGGGCAGCATGTGGCCACGTGCCCAGCTCGCTGGCCAGCCAGTCACACGTATCATGATGTCATTCTGCTGAAAAGGCAGGTGACATCTGTTGTCAAGTGACATTTGTAGGACATCAAGCTGGCTGTGATGCAATCCAGACCGCTTCTGTTCACTGGAAACTTTGGGATCAGTTTACAGGCTGTGACACTTAGCAAAATGTTGTGAACTCCATGGAGGGACGAATGCCTGTTTTCTAACCTAAGCCTTAATCTCAGCAAAACATGACTCTTCACGTAGAAGTGACAGTGTGCTCACCTTCCTCTCCCAGCCAGCGTTACAGGAGATGGCCATGTGATTTACTCTCCTCTGTTCAGGAATGAAGTGCTGGGATTTTTTTCTCAAGAATAGCTTTCTTCCTAGGAGCAATAAAAACTTTGGATAAGTCCCTCTGGTTTCCACTCACAGTACTTTCTCTGCTGTATGATGTAAAGAATGTGATGAGCCCAGAATAACATGTATTCTGCCAGAGTGTTTTGTTTTGCTGCTGATTCCTTGTCCCTTGCTGTTCTCCTTGGTCTAGCATTCCTCATGCTGCTGTCTGTCCTTCTCCCCAGGTTACCCGCAGCCGGAGGTGACGTGGTATAAGGATAATGAGGAGATGGACCGCTACTGTGGCTTACCCAAGTACCAGATTTTCCATCATGGAAATCGTCACACCCTGCAGCTGTACAAGTGAGTAGGGAAGCTGGAGAGTAGTTGGATTTGTTGTTGGGAGTGCATTTTATTACTTGGAGAAACTGACTGTCAGTAGTGATCCCCCCAGTGCCAGTGTTTCCTGGTGCAGTGTTCCTGACTGTCTCTTCCTGCTAGCTTTTCTCTCCAGATCACATAAGGATGAGACTTGCACACAGGGATAGCAGTCATGCTGGAGGCAAGAGGAAGGTCAGGAGAAATTCCTCTCCCTGGAGTCTTCCAGTGCTGTAACAGTGTGTGCTATCACAGTGAAAGTCTCGAGCAGAGCGATAAGACTGACTGAAAGTGAGCAAAGGGAAAGCACTGGCTGCATTCAGGATGATGGTTCAGGAATCAGGCAGGATAAGGACAGAAGCAGTCTATAGGAATGTCCTGAGCGAGGACAAAAGAGGGGAAAAGACCGCAGCCTTTCCTCTTTCATAGCTTCCACTGTGAGGTTAGGGAAGGGAAGGGATGCCCAGTCTGCCAGTTTCCTTTTTCTTTAAATGAGGGTTGTGTTTCTGGAGAGTCAGGCACACCTTGTCCCCAGTGAGCAGAGACCTGCTGCATCTTGTGTCTTGGATTTGGGATGTCAGACAGACACCAGTGTTGCTTGCAGTCCTGTGATCCTTGTGATTCCAGTGAGGACTTTTCTGCTGCTCCAGGTTTTCATGGGGGATTGACAGCTCTTGCAGGGAGCTCTGTGGGCTGGGAGTCCAGGGGTGAAAGCAGAAATGGGGTCCATGTGTTTTGTGCCTTTGAAGCGAGATGGAGAGGCTTTGGTAAGGCAGTAGGGTGGAGGTAGAATAGGAATGTAAGAAGCAAAGTTAGGCTATGACAAACTGAGAGGAGAAGATCCCATGAAGGAATGTGGTTGAGAACAGTCAGAAAGCCTAGTGCTGTCTGTAACTCATTCATCATAATGCTACAGTCCAGAGGGAACCAGGCACTGATTTACATGTGAATTGCTTATCTGGTAGTGCAGAGAGCAGGCAGAGCCCAGGGATGGAGGCCAGCATCTTTGTCTTCTGGCCCGTCAGAGCAAGAAGTGGGAAAGGGCATGTGTATGTAGAGAGCTACAGGGGCTGGGGAGGATGTGCAGGTCTCATGCAGAGCTTTTGGTTTCCAGGTGCCGGGAAGAAGATGCAGGCATTTACCAGGCGTCTGCTAGAAATACCAAAGGCATCGTGTCCTGCTCTGGCGTGCTGGAAGTAGGAACCATGACAGAGTTCAAAATTCATCAGAAATGGTTTGCCAAAATTAAGAGAAAGGCTGAAGAAAAACTGCGAGAGATAGAACAGAGCAAGAAGCGAGGGAAAGAGAACGTGGAGGTGGAGAGTTTGCAGAGAATGAGCCCAGATCGGCTCCAGAGAAAGCGGAGGCTGGCCAGGGATCTGAATCTCCGGCCAGGAGCCTCTCTGTGGGAGAAAGAGGATGCAGCGAAAGTCCATGTCACTGATTCTAAATCCAGATTACGAGAGGATGTGGCTGACTCAAGGGAACAGTCAGTAAACACGATGACAGGCTTACCAAGCAAACTGATAACACCTTTGAAAGCAGAGGTGACCACCAATGGAGATGCCTCTTTGGAGAGCGTAGAAGAGAATGGGAATGGCTTTCTTGCCTACATCTATGAGACAGTAGAGGATCTAGTGTCTAAGCCATTGGCCAAAGACTCTGCAGCTAAAAAGAAAAAGAAAGTGGTGGATGCTCCAGCAGCAAAGCAGGAAGTTTTGAAGCGAGAAGAAAGTGGACGAGACAGGGTGAAGCCCTCAACAAATCCAAGGTTTGCCCCCCCTGTCCCCTTACGCAGGAGCGCGCATCTGAGGCTGGCAAGCGATCAAGAAGAGGAAAATATTCCAAAGACGAAAGAGCCTGTGAAAGCTGTGAATCAGGACACTAAAGTTAATGGTGACATGCACTTCTCTTTGAAAGAATTGTATTTTGATAATCAAGTGAAAGAGACGGCGGGGAAAGGTGAGGTGGGAACCAAGGAAGAGGCTGTGAGTGAGGCTGCCCCACGGCCTGTGGGTGTCAGCAGGCAGGCAGAGGATGCTTCATCATCCTCAAATGCAGCACCTGCACCGTCCAAAGGACAGAAAGACCAGCGCACAGCAAAGAAGTCTGAGGGGCACAACGTCATTGGTGCAGAGGTAATTAGAACAGATCACAGCATTGCATCACTGTGTGTACCGCAAGGAAGCTGCTGCTGTGGCTTCTCAGGTCTCCTCCAGCAAAAGCACCTGGAAAACAGCCTGCCTGGGCTTGGTCTGCCCAAAGAGCTGAGCTTCCATCTCTGAATAAATGTCAGATGAGGTGGTGAGGAGAGATGTACGTCAGGCCGTGCAGCCGGACAGCTGGGCCGTGAGTGGCCCGAGGTGTGCTATGAGCCCTCTGGTTTAATCGGCAGGCTGACCTCATACAGAATGTTTCCAAATCAGTTCAGCAGGGAGCAGTGAATGGTTATTTGTAGCTGGGGGTGGATGCCTTGTGTGTACACGAGACTGATGACATCTGTCCAGTTTAGCAATTGAGCCTGGGCTTCAGCTGGCATTTAATGAGCCCTCCCCATGTAAATGAGCGCAGCGTGCCAGGTACTCCACGTGAGCCGCACTGGGCAGGGCACTGAATTTTGTTTACAGTGCAACGTGTATACAGTAGACCTGGGCTATTTTTTGGCTCTCCCCTCTTGGAAAAACTCTTACAAGTCTCTGCAGTGGCAGCGCAAAGCCAAAGTGCTGCACCTGCTCCTGACCCTCACTGCATCTTTTAGTCAACTTCTATTTTTGTCACTTAACCTGAGGCATTTTTCCATGAAAATATTAGACTGGAAGCTACCAGTATTTTTTTTTTTCTTCCCTTTAATGACACCTTCTCAGACAAAAGGTTCTCTGAGTTCAATTTGCTGTTGCCATCAGGATCTATTGTTTGAGCAAGGGTAGTTGTCATACTGTCAGTATGAGAGGAGGCACCTGTGCATTTGGCAATAGCCACGATACGGAAAGTGGGACTGCTGGCTGCTCCAGGGGAGGAATATCTTTTCTTCCTCTTCTAGGTTGCATTAGCCATAGCTAGGAACACCCTTCACTGGTAAGAAACCTGCTGTGTTACACAGTCTGAGACATGGGCTCAAAGCAGTGCAGCCCACCGAACCCATCTTTAACACATCACATCAACAGCACATACAGGAGCGTAAATTATCACTGTGATGCACACCCATGGAAAAGCCATTCTTTTTGTCTCTCTCCTGTGTTATTCTGCCCCTTGCTCTGAACGAGGGTGGAATTTGTTGGTGTGTGGCATCCCTGAGCTTTTCACATATATCAAGATATTTTCCTTTTCAAAAATCTGCTCACAGAGAAAAACCTGTAGCTTGTCAGCTAGTGTGCTTTTTGAGTAGTCAAAAGGGAATGCTTCTGATTTGAATTTGAATGCTTCAGTTGGTGGTGCTGGGGAAGTAGTCAGACTTTTGTATGACCAAATAAGCCATATAAAAACTCTTTGAAGCTGACTCCAAGTGTGTTATTTATACTCCCCAGGACAACGATTATTTTTTTCCTCTAATCTTTCTTGTAAACCAGACAGGGTCTTAGCATGTTTTTTTCCTCTTCTTGGGACGTGGCTGGGCCTTGTGGTTAGGACTTCTGCTTGAGTTCTGTAGCAGGACTTTTCAAGATGCCAGCCAGTAACATGCTTTGAAACTGCACATGCACAAGGGTAGCAGTGAAAGTGGATTTGAATGAAGATTACCCTTGGAGTAGTTCTTGCATAATGTTGAAAATGGTGTTTTTATCACATTTCTTTTACATACCTTCAGTTTGGGTGTGTTTTTGTTTTTTCCCCTAAGTCCAAAATGTGGCATCGTAACAGCCTTTGTGAACAAAATTAACTGCATCCCAGCTGAAACCAGGGCAGGCTGCTTCACTGTTGCTTTAGGAAAGGTGTTTTTCCAAAAAGCTCTGCTAAATAAGCTTTAGTTCTTGCACCCCAAAACCCCAACTCCTCTTCAGCCAAACAGATGTCCCTGCTGGCCAGCAGCATGGCATAGAGCTCACTCCTTGTGTCCATCTGTGATCCAGTAGAGACCTCTGGGGAAAAAAAAAACTTGAGCAGCAGGTCCTCTTGAGATCTCCTACCTATAGAACCTCTTGCTTAAGGCAAGTGGAGACTGTGCATGACCTTTTCCTATATGCATGTCCTGATGGTGAGCTGAGCATTGGTCAGGCAGAGCATGCATCAGTGTTATCACCAGCTCCTGTGAGCCTTATCCTACAAAAATAGACAGTGCCCCTTGTCTGGAAGATTTCACCAGTTTTCCTCAGGATAAAGCTCAGCTGTTGCAGCGGGCAGCTTGCTGAAATGTCTGCTGATGTGCAGCTGCAGTCGGAAACATTTGAGCTTCCTGAATGTCAAAGAAACAGGATGGTCAAATAGCACAGATAACGTTAGGGTATACAATTTCGCTGCAAATCATTTGGGCAGCCTCATCCAGATACTGTGTGACATGCCAGTCACCCCATCTCAGAGTAGATATAGTGGCGGGAGGGTACTGACTCTTGAAAAGGAGCATGATGAGTTTCACATAAGACTTCAGCCATGGCTGGTGAAAATAATAAGGTCCTCGGAAAGTCACCATGTCAGAGGAGGTTGTATTTAAAGCCACTGAATGTCCTGCCTCTTAGCTGTGCACAAGCAAGGCACTGAAAGACATTAGATTTAGAGGGTGAAATGGAATGGAAAACCATTTTGTGCGGTGTGACAGGGTGCTGTGGGATGATGGCAAAGCCACGAAGCCCTGGATGAATCATAGAATCACAGAATGGCCAGGGTTGGAAGGGACCTCAAGGATCATGAATCTCCAACCCCCCTGCCACACGCAGGGCCGCCAGCCTTCTCATTTAATGCTAGACCAGGCTGCCCAGGGCCCCATCCAATCTGGCCTTGAACACTTCCAGGGATGGGGCATCCACAGCCTCTCTGGGCAGCTGTTCCAGCACCTCACCACTCTCTCTGTAAAGAACTTCCCCCTGACATCCAACCTAAATCTTCCCTCCCTCAACTTCAAACCATTTCCCCTCATCCTGCATCCTTTCAAAGAGTTGATTCCCCTCCTGTTTGTAGGCTCCCTTCAGGTACTGAAAGGCTGCAATGAGGTCACCCTACAGCCTTCTTTTCTCCAGGCTGAACAAGCCCAGCTCCTTCAGCCTGTTCTCATAGGGGAGGTGCTCCAGTCCCCTGATCATCTTCGTGGCCCTCCTCCGGACACTCTCCAACAGCTCCCTGTCTTTTTTGTACTGGGGGCTCCGCACTTGGATGGGGCCTCACAAGAGCAGAGGGGAACAATCACCTCCCTGTCCCGGCTGGCCAGCCCTCTTTTGATGGAGCCTGGGATACCATTTGCCTTCTGAGCCACAAGGGCACACTGCTGGCTCATATTAGGTTTTTCATCTATTAAGTGGTGAGTGAGTATCAGTGATATTGGATTTGAATAGCTAAGACTCGTAATTCCAGCAGAAGCTGGGCAGTGCTGCTAAACAGACACAGGTAGTAAAATGGTATTTCACTTCCTGTTTTCTTTTTTGACTAGGTTGTGACAACAGCAGAACCATCTGCAAATGACATAAAACATCCAGTGTCTGGCCCAGCGATAGACAGCAGTCAACAAGCCGACAAGCTAGAGGAGCTCAGGAAAGAGAAACCTGTCTCCCAGGAGACCAGGGGAACTGGGAAAAGAACAAACCCTAGGCTAAGGTTTCAGGAGACACCAAAACCACCAGTTCCATCTGCAGACCATGCTCAGACCGGCGGGGAGCAGCCTGTCTCCAGGGCACAGGCAGAAGGACATTCCCATACTCTTGAGGGCAGAGAGACACAGCAAGGACTGTCAAACCAAGAGGTCAAGAGCCAAGGTACTGAAGAGCCATTGCCAAAGAAATTGAGCCCTCCAGAGCCTGGAGAAGATACTCCTCATGAGAGAAGCACAAATCAGACAGCAGTAAATAATGAGAAGAGCAAAGAGAAAGGTGTAGAGCCATCTGGGAGCAAGCCCTGTACAGAGGCAGGAGGAAGCAGTGTAGCAGCGTTGTCTCCTGAGATGGTAGAGACACCTTTGGGACTTCAGGAGACTGAAACACCAGCTCCTCCTTCAGTTTGTCTGACTGAGGAAAAGCTGATTCCCACTACTGCAGCAGGGACGTTGGTGGTGCAGGAGACACCACCTGCAGCTTGCAGCAGCCAAGGGATGGAGACTTCAGCAGAGGAGGCTCCATCTGGGATCCAGCTGCTGCCTCCTGTGAGCAAAGTCACGGAAACCAAAAAGGCAGATGGAGCTGCCCTGCAGGAGATGTTTCCAACCAGCACTTCAGGGGAGGCAGATGCCACACCGGTGTCTGTGGTACCTCAGAGGGAGGAAGGAGGAATGCAGATGGCCACAACTCCAAGCCAGCAGCCAGCAGTGCCTTTGGGTATGTTTGAAAGCGGTGCTGAGGTTCAGCCACAAGTACCACTCGTCCTGCCTAGCCCTGAGAGACCTCAAGAGATGACTTTGGAGGAGAAAATGCAGCACAAAACCCTTGTTTCCTCGTTGAAGAACTATCTACTGCTGCTTTTACATTTGTCAGATAGCAGTAAGGATGCCACAAAAGAAGATGCTGAGCCCAAGAGTGAGGAACAGTCCGCTACAGAGGAAGCCCCGCTCCCAGCAATAGGCATCGCAGGCCTGAGCCCCCACACCTCAAGGAGGGTTTTGGAAAAGGTACAAAACAATCAGCTCTTCCAGACAGCTGAGAACTTGCCTCTGACCCCCAGGACATCCAGACGGATCACAGGCATGATTAACGAGGAATTCATTACCAGCAGGGAGATGCTGGCTTGCAGGCCTGTGCCACCAAAGAGACGCACCAAGATGGCTCCTGAGGCAGAGGGGCCACTTCAGCTCTCTGTGCCCTCCATCGTGGTGGGCAGTGTGCCAGCAGCAGCGGTGGGGCAGTCTTCTCATAGTGTACCCAATTTGCCTCCTGTGATCTCTGAGAAGGAAGGCCCTGCTGACTCTCTGGCAGTGCTCCCTTGTGCCACACCAGAGGAACTTGCTTCTGGGGCCCGGCGCAAAATATACTTGCCGAAAACCAAGCAAGTTGGGGAGGAAGAGGAAGTAAGCCCGGAGAGCCAGGGGCATGCAAGAAGCCCTTCTGTTTCACCACGGCAATCCAGAAAGAGCGCAGCCCTGTTGCAGACACCTGCCCTAGCTCCATCCCCTCCTACAGAGAAGCGCTCACCAACCCTCACAAAGAAGATGGCTACGCTGGAGGTTCCTAAGTTGTATGAGGAGCCCACAGGTGACAGCAGCAGAGACCACGAAGTCCCTGAAGATGCTAAGCCAGAAGAGCAACCAGCAGAGTCCAATAAAACAAGTAACCCATTCAAGGGTAAGGAAAGATGTAATCCCCTTGATGCTTACTAAAAGTCCCTGATCCATGGCCAATAAGAGCCAGTTGTGATGATATGAGTTTGTAAATTTGCAAGGTTTTCAGCATCACCCTTTAGCAACATGAAAATCAAAAGTCTATCCCAAGCATGTGCTGGGTAAGTTGAGCCAGATGCTCATCTGTCTGAGTGCAGGAGGTGCACAAACACATATCCTGTAACAAAACCAATAGGCCTCCCATTACTAATTTGAGCTGTGGTGACAGTGAGTTAGAAGGGACTTCATCCTGGTGTTGAGGTGCTTACTGGAGCCAGTCACACAGAAATTCAGCACTCACGCAAAAGTAAACATCATATTGCTAAATCTCTACTTTAGTAGATCTGTATTTTCTGCTACATTGCCTAGTGTTGTTCTGCGTTGCTTCTGGCTGAACCCCTCTAAGCAGTGCAGTGCTGTGCCATTGAGAAAGTTTGTACCACTTACATCCTATCATATTTAGAGTTTTGAGACCTTCCCTGGAAAGGTGATGTTGTACCAGGTGACATTGTGCTGATGTACTCATGATACTTAACACCAAAGTCCTAAGCAGCAGCACTGGGGAAGGTTGGCCTGTCCCCAGAGCTGCAGCCAGCATCATGTCTTTCACCATCTATCTCTTTGCACCCTGTTCTTAGCTCCACAGGTGATTCGTAAGATCAGGGCCGAACAATTTTCTGATGCATCAGGAAACCTGAAACTTTGGTGCCAGTTCTTCAATATTTTGAGTGATTCTAAGCTGATGTGGTACAAGGATGAGATCCCTGTAGCAGAAGCACAAAGGAGGTAATCTTCCAGCTCCGCTTAGTTGTAGTTCTTGTGCATAGCTCTGAGTTTGTGCTCTGGCTCTTGTGTTTACTGGGAAGATGCCTCTTATGGCTGCACGAGAAGCTCATTGCACAGCATGATCTGCTGTGAACCATATTTTCTTAGTGCTGGGAGTTGGGAGGGTTGCCCACATAGGCACCTGCTGCCCCACTGATACTTTGTATGGAGTCTGGCTCAAGAGCTGATGCTTTTTACTAGCAGAGACCTGGGGAGGGCAGGAGTTGTTCTGAACCTTGTGTAGGGCAGGGAAGGTGCTGTGCCCATTTTAGAGCTTGAGAGCTGGGAGCAAACTACAGAATTGGGACTCTAGTTGCTTCCTTGCAACCCAGATGGCAAAAAAAAAAAAAAAATCGGCTGATTCCACCCTGTCTGCCACCTTTACTATAGGAACTGCCAGCCCAGAGCTGCAGGCTGGAGAAGCCTGGCATTCTGCTGATGCAGACGTTGTGCTTTACTCGTTCCTTGGAGAGAGAGTTGTGTCTGTCCTCACTCCTGAATGCCTGGAAGCATGGCAGGAAGCAGGACACTCTGTGACTCTTTGGCCTCCAGCCATCCCACCCAAACAAGGGTTTATTAGTGCAGCAACAGCCCTGACTCAACTGCCCTTAGAGACAACTACCTTTATCAGCATGTAGCCCAACCCCAGCATGAGTTTGCAGGACTGGAGATCTTGCACTGCTAAGAATGTGAACAGTAGAGCTGCTGCAAGGTGCCAGGAGAGCAGCTGGTGTGCTCCTGCTTTCCTGCATGCCCATGGGCTGGTTTTGTTTTCATGCCCACACTCCAAAAGCTCCAGGACCCCAGGTGCCTCTGCACGCTGCACAGGGCTGACCCCCATACTCTGATTTCTTCCAGTGCTGGCGATGAGGGCCAGGCAGCCTTGGCCATTGTGCAGGCATCCCAGAAGGACTGTGGAGTCTACCGGTGTGTGATCAGCAATGAGTATGGCACGGACTCCACTGATTTCCTGCTCAGCCCAGAAGGTGAGGTGCCCTCAGCAGCCTGGTGGCTCTTACAGCTGTTTGATCGGCCCTGAGGCAGGGTGAGATCCTGGCAGAACTCTGACTCTTCTCCTGCTTTGTGTCTCCTCCAGTGTTGTCAGGATTTATCTTGCGGGAAGAGATTGAAGGTAAGGATGATGTGCTGATGAGTTGCTGCCCTGGCCACCCGGCCTTGCTGTGGGATGGGCAGGATGTGCCTGTGTTGTCCCTCCTCACCAGCTCTTCCCTCCACCAGTTGGAGAGGAGATCGAGATGACACCCATGGTGTTTGCAAAGGGCTTGGCTGATGCGGGCTACTGGGGAGATAAATTCTTCGGGCGTGTGATGAGCGAGGACATGGAATTGGGTGCTGGCTTCCTGCGCAAAGCCTGCCGTGCCAGAGCCATCTATGGCCTGGAGCCTGTCTTTGAGTCTGGCTGCACCTGCATCATCAAAGTGCACAATTTCATTGTCTTTGGGACCAAGAACGAGAACAGCCTCATCGAGAAGAACTATGATATCACCATCCAGGTGGGCACTGTGAGCTATAGCCCTTTTGGGTCTCCCCTGGTTTTGCCATCTGTCTGTATCGTAGTACCCAGCTTTCTTAATTTCTTTCCACTTCTGAATGCTCTGATTGAGTCAGGCCATGTCCCTGGCAATATCCATGTTCTTCAGCCCTTCTCTCTGTGCAATGCAGAGCTACTCAGATCTTTCACTTGTCCTTTGACTGCTGGGACAGGGGAACAACTGGCAGTGATCCCAAGGGTTGCATTCTCTAGTAGAGGGGTCTCACAGCTTTGGTGTGGGCTTGTTGACAGAAGGCAGGGAAGGGCCCTGACTCTCCTGCTTGAATCTCCAGGAATGTAAAATCCAAAACTCCAGTCGTGAGTACTGCAAGATCTTTGCTGCTGAGGCCCGTGCTGTCCCTGGTTTTGGAGCAGTGCCCGAGTAAGTACGGTGCTGCAACTCTGCTACCTTGACAGTGGAGCAAAGTATCTAGGGAGATGGTGGGAGGGTCCCCTGTTGGGCACTGGGGACATCCCAAAGGGCAGCACCCTCTTCTCCCACTCTCATGTGGGAAGGATATGGGGAGGAAGGCAAAAAATAGATGCAGATCTCTGCTGAGGTGGAAAAGTTCTGCAACTGGTGCTGACCCCTGCTGTGTGCTGCCACACAGGATAGTTCCTCTGTACCTGATTTACCGACCGGCCAACAACATCCCTTACGCCACGATGGAGGAGGACCTGGGTGGGCCCTGTGAGCAGTACTGTGTCACTGAGAGAGATGGCAGCTTGGTGGCTCGAGGCACCTCGGAGATTGTGCTCAAATGCTGCACCTTCCAGCACTGGGTCTACCAGTGGACAAATGGAAACATCCTTGTGACTGACATGGAAGGTAAAGGGATATTCCAGTGATTCTATAATTCCCACCTGATACCTGTGGCTCTTCACCACTCTTGCAAAAGGAGGAGAAATAGCTCCAGCCTTGCCCTCCTGCCTGTTTCCGTATGTGCCTTGGAGCCCTGCTCAAAGAGTGGTTGTGGTGCCCATCCTTGCCCGGGCAGGAACTGGTTGTTCCTTTCTTTGCAGGAGTGGGCTGGAAGATGACCAATGTGCGGATAGCTACCAATCTCAAAGGGTGAGTAACTCTTTAACTGCTAGTGTAGGTTGTCCCCATGTTGACCCCAGCTCTGCCGCTTGTGTGATGGTCCTCGCCAGCTGGTGGGACATCTCCTTGCATGAAGGGGAGCTGAGTGTTGCTGTGTTGCAGGTACCAGGGGCTGAAGGAAAGCTGCTTCCCCTCTCTGTTGGAGCAGTTTGCTGCGACTCACCAGTGCAACCATTACTGTGACATCCTGGGCCTGAAGACTTTGGAACCGGTCAAGCCCAAAGGCTCCAAGAGCCCCTCCATGGGCAGGAAATCTGCCCAGTCCAGCCCCCAGCTTCAGAAGAAGGGGACGGCAAGTCCCCAGGGCACCCGCAAGACTACCGTGAGCCCCAGGAGTGCCCGCAGAATGGCAGAAGCAGCGGAGGCCCAGACAGCCTCCAAACCTGGGCCTGCCGAGGCTGGCGGGCCTACATGCCCACAGTAGCCGTAGCTATATTGGTGGGGACCCTTGCTGTGCCAGAGCAGGCCGGAGGCACTCCTGCCTTTGGCTCTTGCCCCAGCTCGTGACATTTGTGTTGTGTGATGTGTGCTAGTGCGAGCCACCTGGCTGCCTTTGCAGCAGAGCCAGCACAGCCATGGGCATTGTGGTGCCTTCTTTCACAGGTTTCTCTACAGAAGCTGCTGCCAGCTGTGGAGACTGTGGGGCTGTGCACACCCCTGAACTGGGGCTTTTTTTCTTTTCCCACCTCTTCCCCTTTTTGCTTGAGCATTTGAAGCCATCAGACTGGCTCCCTGGGCTTTGACATTGCCATGCCCCTTTCCTAGCAGTGTCCCAGTACTTCCCTGAGCATGGGGCTCTCCTTCCTCACAGCTTTTTCTATGCTGTCCTGACACATGCTGCTACTCCTGTCCCTCTTCATGTCCTCTGTAAAGCCCAGCCAGTGCTTGGTCTCCAGGATGTGAACCAAAGCAGAGTCCCACAGGTCCCTTGCATGCTGATTGCAAACATTTCACTCCAGTGAGGCTCAACGGAGAGCTGCAGCACTTGTGCTTGCCTGCTGCTATTGCTTGGGCTTCTGGGGTGTGGGTCAGCCCCATGGCAGAGTGTTGGTGGCTGCATGGGGTGGGGGCTCGCACACCTCTCCTCCCAGCCTCCCCTGCCCGGGTGGATGCTGAGGGCTGCGGTGCTGCTATGGGTAAGGATGCTCTACCTCACACAGGGTGCACAGAAGTGGGGCACTGCTGTCACACGAGTGTAAACCCCCTACTTAACACGTACCCCAGTGGCAGCATCCCTGGTGCAGGATGGAGGCCGGTTCTGGAGTCAGCAATGGACAGGCAGTGGTGCTCACACTGCAAAGTAAAGCTCCCTGCATTGGGTCTAGCCTCTTTTGTCTCGCCGCAGAGCATGGCTAACACCATTGCCACACTAAATATGGCAGTGGTGGTGGAATCTGAAACTGGCTTGCTGCAGCCTGGCAAAGGAGGGAAGGGAGCGTGGTGTGCTCTGGGGCCCTGGTGCTTTGTTGTTGGGCCGCTGTAAAATGATGGGGTACATACGTGTCCACCTTGGTGACTGGGGGTGCTCAAGTGCAATAAAGCAAGAAGGACTGGCCTGTTCCCCCTGTGCTTCCTGCAGAAGAGATGCATCCAAGCAAGGCAGAATGGGACAGCTTGTGTTTGGGAAAGGAAATGGCTTCAAGTGACATCTCTACCCCATTCATACCTGCCACAGGGGGAAGAGGATAGCGTACCTTAAGGAGACACCTGATGAAGGCTTGGCTTGCAGGGTTGCTAGCAAACAGCAGCTCTGGGGAGCTCCGCAGTGGGGTGCAGCCCCAGCAAGACATCCCACACCCTGTGTCTATAGAACAGCTGAAGTCAGGACCAGAGAGGAAGCAGAGCACAAGCATGGGGATTTCTGTAGTTTATTTGGGATCAGTTTCCCTCTGTCCATGGGGCCAGCATCTAGCTGGTTGCAAGGTGCATGGTGCTTTCTGTCAATCTGTTGGGGATTTTTCTGCCTCTGAGGCCAGACCACAGACCGCAGTGCTCCTTGGGGCCGGTATCTCTGGGTTCATGCCATGCAGGATGTGTGGTTGTAGTGCCCGCAGCACTGTGTCAGGCATGGCAGGCTCTCTGCCACGCTGGCCCAGGCTCCAGTAAAGGAGAGCGTCCCATTCTCGAGCACCGTGCTGCAAAGAGAGAGGCACAGTCAGGGTAAGAGCTGTCCTGCCAACCCCACACCAAAAGTGATGGTTCAGATGCTCATGCACCTCAGTCCCCAGGCAGGATGGCACAGCTCCAGACCCTTCCTGTCTCCCTGCTACACACCCACCTCGCAAACAGCTGCTTGCAGCACGTGTATATGGCATAGTTGGTAGAGGTGAAGTTGGCGGTGCTAAGGATGGTCACGCAGTTGCCCATCTCTGTTGGCACATAGAGGAGGCCTAGGAGACAAGGCCTCCTGGTTGGGGCTCTGAGGGACTGGGCACTTCAATCCCATACCCGGACAGTGCCGTCCCTGCACTGTGCTTGCAGGTCCCACATATCACATCCCTCCCACCAGTTGCAGCAGTGATGCCAGGGAGCTCCTCCCAAAGCTTTAACAGCCACCCTCAAAATGTCCCAGCTGCAGCCCAGATGAGGGTAAGGAGCCCCAGCAGAGCTATGGGATCTGGGGGACCCTAGTGGAGAGCAGAGCGTTTGAAGGCCCTAACAGAGCCATGGGGGCAGCCAGCCTTCCCCATCCCTGCAGCGGCACTTTCAGCTGTGTTCAGCTCTTTGCCCAGCCCTGTCTCCTCCCAGTGGCAATGGGCAGGGACCTACCTGCCAGGCAGGAGTTGAGCATGGAGACACAGATGCCTGTGAGCAAGGCTCGCAGCACAATGGAGGCCAGCTCGCTCTTGCGGTGAGGAACCATGGAGGCTGCAGGGGCAAAGCAGAGGCTGGGGCAAGACAGATCTTTGCTTTGGCTCTGCCTGGGATTTGGGACAGATTAGACAAGTCCCAAGTCCCCAGGTGGCCCTGCCATCTACTGCTCTGTCATTAGAGCCCTCTGGGGCCTCTATTCTATGCCCCATGGCTCAGTTGGTGAATGTGTGGGATGTACAGGTGACCTACACCATGGATGTGGAACAAAATCACCTTGTGCAAGCCCCGTTTCTTACCTGCATGCTAGTAAGAGACTGAACACCAAGGCCTGAAGGCAGCTCCCATTCCTTAGGTCCCACTGCCCCATACCCAGGTACCCAGAATGTGGGTCACACTCACTCAGGCCTCCCAGCATGATCCCAATGGAGCTTAGGTTGGCGAATCCACAGAGTGCAAAGGTGGTGATGCTCTCAGCACGCTCCTGGAGGGCACAGAGGCAGAGGATGGTCACCTTAGTCCCACAGCAGCCTCACAGCACGATGTTATAGTTCCCAACCCAGCCAGCTGAGATGGAGACAAGCCCCATCCCAATTCTTTCTCCTTTAGCTTTTATAGAAGCAAGGGACAGGTGAGGGGCAGCTTGCCAATGGGAGAAGATGGACTGGCAGCAGGCAGAGGTCCTAGAGCATCACAGTCTGGCCCTCTGGAGGGCAGGACCAGTGGGACATGGTTTCACTGTCATCTTCAGAATGACCCCACACCTAGCAGTGATGTCCAAATCTAAATGGCCACAGGTGCCCCCCCACATCCCCAGAATAATGATGCCCCTCCTTGCTGCTTAGCGCCCAATCTGGCCAGGTTCCGTGCTTCATTTCAGTTCCATCCCTGCCCTATACACAGCAAGGTGGTGGTTGCCCTCACAGATATCCACTGCTTCCTGCCCCCGCTCCACTCCTCCAGGCCTGACAGCCGGTTCTTCTTGTACGTGGCTAGCTGCTGGTACGCCACAAACTCATTCAGGAAGATCTTGATCCCCAGCAGCTCTGCCACCAGCGGTGAGTCTGCCCAGTCTGCCCCCATGAGAAAGGCCACAGGCATGAGGATGTAGGAGCAGATCATCTAGGAAGAACATCCCGGGAGGGAACAGCTGAACCTTTGTAGAGCCCCTGGCTTG
This sequence comes from Phasianus colchicus, assembly GCF_987193195.1. Classification (NCBI taxonomy): domain Eukaryota; kingdom Metazoa; phylum Chordata; class Aves; order Galliformes; family Phasianidae; genus Phasianus; species Phasianus colchicus. The sequence goes on along the minus strand of NC_143447.1, from coordinate 1,180,178 downwards.
GACACCTACTGCCAGGGATCTAATCAGGCATTGGGTAGAGGTGGAGATGGGTGGGAAACTTGAGGGTACCTGGAAGGAGAGGTCTTTGATTTCCACCATCTCCCCAAACCAGCGCAAAGCAGCGTTGATGAACTCCAGCACAGCCAAGAAAGCGATGAGGTTGGCTGCAATGTTGGCCACGAGTCCTATGGAGGCAGCAGCCCCATTGCTGGCAGCTTCCAGGATGTTCCGCTCTTCCCTGGAAGGAAAGAAATCCTGCCAGGATCACGTTGCCAGTCTCACTCTGCAGACCTCACTACAGGGTCTCCAAAATTTGTGCCACCTGCAGTGCCCAAACTGCACCCACAGCTGCCCCATGCCATCCCTCTGCTCCCACTTACCCACTGGTGATGCGAACGCTTTCTTTGCCCTTGAACTTGGACTCTTCCACTTCAGGGTAGACCAGTTTGGACATGGCAAGGGCACAGGGTGCAGCCATCACAGACGCTGCAATCAGCGATGCTGCATCTATCTGCAACAGGCAGACTGTGGGCTCAGACCCTGTATGAGGCTGCCCAAGCACGTGGCCAGCAATGCTTGGAGCAACCCAGGGCGCTCTGCTCAGTCAGAGTGGGAAGGTGTGCCTGTTTTTCCCATCTTAGCCACTGAGGATGCAGAGGGTAGCTCATCTGGATGGAGACATTGCTAGAGCCACAGTAGTCGTAACATTCAGAGATGTTAATCTCTCTCTTGTTTGACTTCACCTTGATGATCCTTGCCCCCTCCTTACCCCTTTTATCAGTATCAGAGCAAGAACATTGCTGACTTCTACCTAGTGACGAGCAGCTGAGCTCCCAGTGGGAGCAGTGTATCACAGCCACAGCCTTGTTACCCCGCCCCTGCCCTCTGCACTGCAGTTTCTCATTTTTCTGTCCTTTCACCCTTGGCTCCCTGTTTAAGGAGACTAATTAATGTTTAAATAGCAGGAGCTCAGCCAGCAGGTTGAGGCCACATCCGGATATCACAGTTCTGAGACAGTGAGGAAACTGGTGAGAGCATCACTGGGGACTCAGGCAAGGAGGTGGACCAGAGACCCCACCCAAAAGGGCCCTTCCAGGGTACATTATTCCATGGTGCAGTGACATTTGCCCTGATTGCTGCGGAAGGATTCTGGGGTTTTGACAAGGCCAGCATGAGGGCATCTCATTTATGGAGGGAGACCCACAGTGGGGTTTCTTACCCCACATGCCCAGGGCAGTTCTGGCACGCCATGACCCTTGAGCAGGGAAAATGAGGCATATAGCTGCTTGTGTTCTCACCCCAAAGGATATGTAGGCTCCCATCACACTGCCTGCAATGGTGGAGAAGCCACCAGCCATCACGGCGTGGATCTCAGAATGGGTCATGTCTGCAAGGTATGGGCGGATGAGCAGCGGGGCTTCAGTCTGTGAGAAAGAAAAGCCTCTGCTGACACCACACAGGGCTGTGGGTCTCCTAGGAAGGGAGGAGAATACCCTTTTTCTGCCATCAGGAGCTGTTTAGGAGTTGGATCGCCTGCCACAAGCCTTACCTGTCCCACAAAGATGTTCCCTGCCACGCTCAGCGTCTCAGTAGGCGTGGTGCCCAGTGAGACCTGGAGGAGCCAGGAGATCTGGGGGAACACAAAGCCACTGTGTTCACAAAGACACCCACCCCATGAGGCCAGCAACTCCAGCCTGCCCTTGCCAAGCTGCACAGGGATGATGTCCAGGAGTGCCCACAAACCAGGGAGTATCATCAGCCTCAGGTTTGGGTAAGAAAGAGGAGGTTGTTTCTATCACTTCAGCAAGACAGATCAGCCCAAATTAGTACCACCCCAATTTTCTTGGGACATCCTTTAGCTTTTCACAAGAACTGCAGTAACCGGCAGGTCCTTCTCCTTTCCACCACCATCAAAAAGCTAGGCCCTACCTTGAGGATGAGCCACTGCATGACACCCAGGTAATAGAGGATGGACATCACGCAGCTGAAGAAAACGATGATGGGCAGACTCTGTAGACAAGGCACCGGGGTGTGAGATTAAACAGGTGTTGAGCAGCGCATTTCAAGTACATCTGGGCATGGTGTGATGTTGCACAGCCACCCCACATAACACTGTAGAGGAACAGGGACCAGTGCGAATACCCCATGGCATGCAAGAGGCCCATGGGTGCACACAAAGCATTCTTGAGCTGGTCGAACTCTGGCTAAGGCCAGAAGAAAAACCAGACTCTCTCTCTCCTTCCCTGTACCCCATTCCACAAACTGACCTGAAATGCAAAGACATCTTCAATGAGTGTATTCCCAAAAACGAAGCCAGAGCCAGCTTTGGTATAGCCCAGGAAGATCTGCAAATGGTGATGTTACATGGTAGGAGTGAGATGTCCATGAGCTCTTCTCCCAGTATCTCTTTTACCTAGCAGTGGACTGCCCCTTCACCCCACAGCTCCCTCGCCCCAGCAGACAAACCTAAGCTGGGAATACTTAGTATGGTGTCTTTGAGTAATGGGGCACTGCTGCAGCTCCTGCAAGGGATACCACACCAAGGGGCCTGGGCTGTGCTAGAAAACCAGAAAAGAGGTGGCTTTTCTCTAGTGTCATACAAGGGGACGGCTGCTCCTCCAGCCTGTACTGCCCTCAGCTCTTCTTACTGGTCTCAGGACCTACATGGAGGACTGAAGCATGGGATGGGGTGAGCCGGAACAGTACCTGGATCTGGTCACCCAGCCACTGGAAAGCTTGGATGCCAGGGGTTGTTCGAAGGATGAAGAGTCCAATTAAAAACTCCAAGCCAAGACCCCAGAAAACAACTCTCCAGGACACCTGGGGACCAATAGCAGAATGGTGACTGAGGTGTTAGCAAAGCCTTCAGACTTACCTCTCTGGATTCCTGCCCATTCAGTGACTCTTGGGTGATGGTCATGCTAATAAAGTGTCACAGAAACCCACAAACTTGGGTTGGCAATAGGGGAGGAAGACAAGTTGGTGAGAATCAGGAAATGGTTGGTGCAATGGAGGAGAAGAGCACAAAGACCTTCAGGTCGTTTGACTGGTAGTACAGATCCCTTACTGTGCGCTCACCAACGCTTTGGAGGAAAGGGCTGGAGAGGTTGTCCAAAACATTGGAAAAGGTTGGACTGAAAGCCATTGGGACTTCAGTCACTTCTGCCCAACCCACCAGGATGTTCCTTGGCCCACAGGCACCTGAAGCACAGATTTGGGTATGGGTATGAGAGCTGTGGTAGAAAATAGGACAGAGGTAACATGGGGAGCCCCAGGTTGAGCAGTGGGAAGGAGAGCAGCAGGGTGGCGTTGGGGCTGCAGCACCCAGCTCTGCTCCCCAAGCTGTGTCCAGATCTGCCCTGGGAGCTTCTACTTCCTGCAGAGAGCCCATGAATTTCTCCTGTGCCACCTCTTGTGAGGGGAGCAATGGTCAAGCCACACCTGAAAAACGTACTGCGCTGTGGTGCTTGGAGAAGGCAAACAGGAAGAGCACCAAAATGCAGAAGCCAGCTAAGGAGATGAGCTGCTCTGGATTCTTGGCCGTGTCCAAAGCCAGCCACGTCACCAGGCCTCCCAGGAGGAGCACATACAGCAGCCTGCAAAGAAACTCCCAAACTGTCACAGAGAGGCAGTCCCCACGGGGAGCAGCTCAGAGAGAGCAGGAGTTGACTGTGTGGGAGATGTCCTGCCTCCTCCCTGCTCACCACTTCAGCCATGGCCAGGACTTCTGCAAGCATTTCCAAAGGGGGCTGAGGAATGTCAACACCTTCTTCCCACAGTACTTCTTGAAGAGGCTCCAGCACACGAAGAAGATGACCACAGCAGTGATAACAACCAAGGTGAGGGCTCGCTGGAAGTTGAGCCAACATGCCACAATGAAGTAGCACAGGTAGACTGGGGAAGGCATGCAGGGGTCAGAAACATCAGGATCATGAGATCACGGATTCACAACACTAACTGGGGACAACAATGAGGTATGCTTCCTCCAAACATCCTTCCCTGGCCACCCTAGAGGCTCTCCTTTGTGTATGGGATGAGGAGGAAGCCGACTGTGGGGCTGATGATATGCAGCCTCCACGTGGGCGGCAGTGCCTAGATGCTTGCATGGGCAGCCAAAGGGGTGTGAAGGTGGTGGGAAGTCCTCACCTGCTCCAAGGAGCCCCCAGAAGACCCTTCGCAATGCCTTGGCATGAGCCTTGCAGAAGCTCTTTGCCTTGGAGGCTGGCTGCAGGGCCTTCCTGAGAGAGTGGACAGAAGAGGTGGAGGTAGATCTTGCAGATCAGCCCAATTTTGAGCTTGCTGTGACCACTGGAGATATTTCTGTGCACGCATCTCCAGGGATTACCCTACCTGCAGTATGAAGCAACTCTCCCATTCTCTTCTCCTCTCTTCTTCTCATTCCCACAATGTGGACTTTCACGTTCCTCACAGAGCTCCTCCACACTCTGGAAAACATTGTTAGCCAGAGCGCCCCAAGCAGCTCCTGTGCCCCAACAGGGAGTGAATGGGGAGGTTTACCAGGGAGCTGAAAGCAGGGTTGTCTGTGCCCTTCTCAAGGTTGTCCAGGCTTATCTGGCTTCCTTCCATCTCTAGACATTCCATCTCTAGACGTTCCATTGCTTCACTGTGCTAGAGACACAGCATGGTGAGTGACTCACTGGCTGGGGAGACAAAGCCTTGGTCAGTGCCAGAGGGACAAATGTCTGCCCCCAGTTTTTGGTCTGGGGTCTCTGGGGAGAACAGCCTTTGCAGGAAGGATTAAGAGCAGCTCCTGTGCCAGCAAATTGAGTGGCCATCCTGTAGGGCCCTCCAGCTGCAGGGCTGGGTGTGCTGGCCCACTGTTTCCCTGCCATCTGGGAGGGTCTTTGCTCTCCCCTGCTTCCCAAGGACTACAGGAAAGTGTTAGACCTCAGAGATGCAGTGAGGAAGGCCAGCACCCCTCCTCCAGGGCAGAGCCCTTTACAAAAATGGGAGATTTTGTACAAACTAAAATTGGCCGCCTCCCTCACCAAGAGCTCCCAGTGAAAGCAAGTGCCCTCCAGTCAAGAATAAGGAAGAAAGTCTCTTCACGCTGGTGACAGGAACAGGGCAGGAGGAACATGTAGGAATAAATAGAGAGTTGCACGGGGACAGTTTTAAAGGAGGATTGTGCTGGGAGAACTGGTTCAGCAAAGCAAGAAAAAACAGTGTTAGCGAAGCACAGAACTCCTGGAGCATCCCGTTGGGACGTCTGTGCCTGGAGAAGGATGGGAGAAAATCAGAGCAGCCACAGGGAAAGCAATGGGTGACCGCGGGAGGACAGGGGGAGCATGAAGGGTCCTCACGTGGGGACAGCGAACGAGGGAGAGAGGGCAGGGCCACCCTCGCTTTGTTGCAGTGAGGGTGCACTGTGGGCAGCAGAGCCCCTCGAGCACTCCCAGGGCTCGGGACCCCAGAGCAACATCCACTACCCAGAAGCCCCCTAGGCAGCCCCAGCGCCCCACCACCAACCTGGTGACGCTCCCGCAGCCCCCGAGCGCGGCCACTCGCTGCCCCCTCGGCTCTCACGTCTCGTCCCCGCGCTCGCACTCCGTCCCGCAGCGCCCGGTCCCGGCCCCGGCCCCGCAGTTATCCATTAACCGCTCGGTCCAAAGAGCTGCGCCCGGCGCCCGGCCCTGGAGCGCCCGCAGCAGCACCGCAGGGATCCTCCCGCCCCGCTAAAATAAAAAACAGCAAAACAAAACAAAAAACACTGCAAGAAGAAATAAAGCTGGGGAAACGCCGCAGCCGTGCAAAACCGTACAATGCAAAGGGACGTGGTGGTGCAAAGCTGCACCGCGCAGATGGATGCGGGACGGACGCGTGCGAAGTCGGGCACCATTTGTTCAGCCGGAGCGCAACGAGCAGCGCTGTGCCGGTGCCCGCGGGTCTCGCACCACGCTGCCGCAGCACGGCGGGGTTCGGCCACGCGCTTCCAGGCGCGCGGAGCCGTGAGGGCCGTTCACCCGCAGAGCAGGCCGGGGGCACCGCGCAGTCCGCCCGTCCTGAGCGCCGCGCCCGCCCGCATCCCTTAAGAGCGCCGCCGGCGCCGAGTGTGCCCAGAGCCCCGGTAGCGCGCCGTGATCGTATAGTGGTTAGTACTCTGCGTTGTGGCCGCAGCAACCTCGGTTCGAATCCGAGTCACGGCATCGCCTCCGCACGGCGGTACCACGGCACACGGGCTTACGTTTTCTTTTTCGCCGTATATCTCGCGCTCGCTATCTCTCTTTTTTAAGTCATTTTCTCCTTTCTCGCAGCGGGTCCTGCATTCCCACCCGCTGCGGCTCTCAGCATTCGCCATTCGGAGGAAATAGATAAGAAACAGAAGAAAAAAAAATTAGGAACTAGATAAGGAAAAGAGAAAAAAAGAGGAGAAAATAAGAGGAAAAAGACGCGAGCCCGTGTGCCGTGGTACCGCCGTGCGGAGGCGATGCCGTGACTCGGATTCGAACCGAGGTTGCTGCGGCCACAACGCAGAGTACTAACCACTATACGATCACGGCGCGCTACCGGGGCTCTCTACCTCGCTGTCGTCTGCACAGCTCTTACGGCTGAGCCAGGCTGATCTCACCGTGACGTCATTGCCCCGCCCCGCCGTGCTTTGACAGGGGAGGGTCGTGCGCTGTCTCCATGACGATGCAGGGTGAATGGCAGCTCCATCCGCCAATCGGCTGCGGGCCCCTGCGCGGGCTCTGCCGCGGGACCCGGCCTGACCCTGCCCGGCCGTCAGCTCTTTGTATCCTGCTGCCGCTTCTGCTCCGCGCCTCGCCTGCGCCCAGCCCCAAGAGTTCGGAGGTGCGGAGGTGCGGAGGAAGGTGCGGTGGGCATTTCCTGATCTCCCTTCGCCTGCATCCATCTCTTCCTTCCCTCGGCTCCTTGGTGTCTGTGCTCCGGGAGATGCTCTGGAGGACGCCGACCCGGCAGCGCTGGGTCTGACGGATGAAGCGCCCTTTGGGGTATCCCAGAATAGGGCCCCCAGCACAGGAAGGGTGCAGAGCTGCTGGAGCGGGGCAGAGGAGGGCACGGAGATGCTGCGAGGGCTGCAGCATCTCTGCTATGGAGACGGGCTGAGGAGCTGGGGGTGTTCAGCCCAGGGAAGAGAAGGCTGCGGGGAGACCTCACTGCGGCCTGCCAGCACTGGAGGGGAGCTCACAAACAGGAGAACCAACTTTTTACATGGGCAGAGAGAGATAGGACAGGGGGGAGTGGCTTTAGGCTAAAAGGGGGAAATTTAGGTGAGATGTTAAGAAGAAATTTTTTACTCAGATGGTGGGGAGGCATCATAACAGGTTGCCTGAAGAGCTGTGGTTGGCCCATGGAGCCCTGGGCAGCCTGATCTGAAGAGTGGCAATCCCGTTCAGGGCAGATGGGGTTGGAACTGGGTGAATTTAAGGTCCCTTCTAACCTAAGCTGTTTTACGCTTCTGTGATTCTCAGGCTGAGCTCAGTGCCTGCCATAGCCTTGATCCCGGTTCTTAGCCCAGCATGGTATTCACCTGACTGTGTGCCAGGCGCTGCGCTCTGAGTGCACGTGGAGCTGGTTTCTCTTTAGGTAGGCCTGATGGGGCTCATGCTTTGCATGCTTAGCCATCAGAATAGCGGTGACCTCAGCTGCTGGAATAGGAACCGTGGAGATAAACATTGTGGTGATAGAGGAGGAACTGGCCTAACATGGAAGAGAGCAGAGAGGTGGCAAGTGGATGCAGAGATAAAAGTTCTGAGGGCCTGGCTGGTGTGTAAAGAGGAGGCTTGGAGCTGCTGTCATCCGTCACCGGCATTGCTGGCCCTGTCCCACCAGTGCTTCCTACCAATGGACTGCTTTTCCCCAAAGGAATTTGGATGTGATTTTTACGAATTGAAATCACACCCGGTTTTCAGGACCCCAGCAGCTTTTTCCTGCATGCTTTGCCCACAAAGGTGGGCAAAAGGTGTTTCTGATAGTTTAGACCTGCAATGATGTGTGGGGGAGAAGGGATGCATATTATCAGTATCTGTCCATCTTCTGGGTGGTCTGATCCCTTTGGGCTCTGCTCAGCACCTGGGCAGGATGCTGAGCTCCTCTGCTCTTCCCACTCTCTGTTTCCCCTGGTGGCTTTCCTCCTAGCCTGTGGGTTGTTCAGTGGGGTTGTTGAAGTGCCTGCTGTGGCAGCAAGGCAGAGAGTGCAGCCACTTCATGGCACATACATAAATCTTGCGGCTGGCACAGGGACAGGAGCAATTCATCACTGTGCTGCTGTCTTAGCTGTTCAGCCCCTTGATCAGCCTCTCCAGCTGTTCCCTCAATGGGGCACCCCCAGCCTCACTTCTCCACTTCAGGGAGGCAGAGCCAGCCCCACTGCTGCCTCTTTTGGTCCTGGTGCTGTCTTGGGTTCCTAAAACATCCCTGGGAAAGGTGCTGGTATCTACGAGGGCAGGATGGATGCTCACAGCTGCAAGCAAGCACTCTGGATTTTACTGGTGATACAAAACTGCACTCATACAGGGCAGCACTGTCATACTTGGAGGCCATAAATACAGCTTGAAATTTGCTCTGCTGCTGCCAGCCCACCTTCTTTCCTGAGGAAATCAGAGTATCTCCACTGACTTCTAGCACGCCTAGCCCTATATCCCATGTACCTATGGGCACTGCTGGGCAGGATGCAGGAGCAAGGAGAAAGCTCTGGCTTGATTTAAAAAAAAAACGTTAAGGTGGGAACTGGGGCAAAGGAAAGCACATCTGAGCTGTGTGGGATGGTACAAACAACCTGACTGGGCTCTGGCCCTTCCATCCTTCTCCCCATCCTCTTCTACCTCATGATGTCGAGGCTTTTGTTCCTAGAGTTGATAATATCTGCACGTTAGATCTGATTGCTCTCAGAAATCCTTGTTTATATCATTTAGATTTGTTTCAGGCAAAGGTTACATGTTTGACATAATCAGGACTCTTTTTCTGGCTATTAAAATCCATCTGGGCATGGACCTGAGCAGTGCTCTAGGAGTCCTGCTTGTGCAGGGGGTTGGACCTGGTGGAACCCAGAGGTCTCTTCCAACCTCAACTGTTCTGTGATGTATGCCAACGACTGAAGGATAAGCACTCAAGGTTTTCTTGACATGAATTTTCAGCTGTGACGCTCTCAAGAGGCTTTATGAACCCACAGCAGGGCATAAGATGTTCTCCTGCTTCTTTTCCCCATCTGCCAGCACTGCTTTGGGCAAACATACAGGTTATAACAGGTGGATTTTGTGCTTTTTTTTGTGTTCTGGGATCTCCTTGCCTGGCTCCGACTTCCAGAGATAAAGGAAAATGGTGCCCAAAACACATTGAGCAGAGATTCTCTAAAGCTGTCGCTTCTGACCTGCAGGGAACACAAAGCACACTGAGCCCTTTCCTGGTAGGTCCAACAACCAGCTGCAGATGGGATGCGATGCAAGCACCCCAGGGGAGAGTGAGCTGTGCCCCAGCATTACATAGATGCTGCCACATGTCTGTCTGCTTGGCTCCCACTGCCAGCCCGAGCTCTCACTCTGCCTTTATCTGCATTGCAAGTGGGAGCCTCCTCCTGCAGCAGAGATGTAGAGCCTGCACACAGCTACCTCTTCAGTCCTCTTTGTGGTGCTGAGAGGGCAAAAAACAGGCAGGCACCTGCTGCCTGGCAGCCTGCCCTGCACTCACCTCCCTGCCACTTGCATTCCCCTCAGAGTTCACCTTCATTTTCTGCCTTTTGGAAACACGGGACTGGACTGGCGGCAAAATCACCTGCATGGGGGGAATGGTCCCTGTTTTGCCCTTGTGCACCATGCCCATCCCTAATGGCTGATGACAGCTCTTCGAAGAGATACAAGGAGGATGCCAGAGGTAGTTCACAGCCCCTATGCAATATAAACCCAGGGAGCATCTGTGTGTGGATGGACTCAGCTCTATGAGTGTGGCCATGCAGCTGGATTAATCAACCCCCCATTAATACTTTCTGGGGTGCTCGGGTCCCCTGGCAGCTCCCGAGCACTGTCCTCTATCCAGCATATCATGCTGATTGAGCTGCAAATGCTCTGCCTCCTTAGTTTGCCCTGCCTCCGATCAATGAGTGCGGGCAGCTCCAATCAATTCCACTTTACCGCTTGCTATCAGTTCAGATCCACTCTCTCCCAGCTGGTCCCAGCTTTCTTTGTTCGTTCAGGACAGGAATTTGGGCAGCCCATTCCACTTGAGGACTGCTGTGTCTTTGCAGAGCTAGTTCTGCAGATGCAGCTGTTCCTCCTTGCCCTCCCTGCAAGGACCACCCTCAGGACCCAGTGCTGAAGAGCCCAAATTTGTGCCAGGACTCAGAGCACTGAAGTGTCAGACTGGCTGGCAGTGTGAGAGTAGGTGGCTGTGAGATCTGCATGGTGGTTGTTGCCACTGGGGCTGCCAAGAGGTTTTCCTGTCACAAGCCTGGTTTTGCTGGGGAAATACCAAAGACAGCTGCAAATGCTCCCATGGCTTGGCTTCCCAACCCCACTGGCATTAAATTCAGCGGCAGCTTTCAGGGGCTTCAGCCCCTACATGATGATTTTACAGGAAAACAATAATGTCAAAGAGTTTATATAGACGATGTTCAGAAATTTCCCTCAGACCCACACATGGCAACGAGAGAAGTGTTTTGCACACTGTCCATTGCTCCTGATGCCATCTTTCTCTTGCCTTTCTTTCTCACTTAGCTCTCTTGCTGGCCAGTTTCCAGGGTGCAGCAGCCGGATTTGCAGAAATGAAATTTCCCCATGGCTCTCCATACCTCGTCCAGTGTTAATGAAATAACGGGGCACACCAGTGCACAGCTGTGGAGCTCAGAGCCGTGGATGTGCTGGGGGCTGTTGACACTGCGAGCGGAGGCGGTGAAGGTGCGTGGTGGGGTGAGAGCAATGTGCCTCTCTGGCAGATGTCTGTCAATGAGTTGTCAACACTTCTTTTGGTCAATTAGCATATTTTCAATGATATTATCAACTGCTTAATTATTTATTTTGACAGGAAGGTTGGGGAGCTTCAAGAAACGTCTGCACAGATTTGCTCCACTTTCTAAACGTGCGTGCTTTGGGCATATCCTGCGTGCCTGGACAGACAGCATCTGAGTGGCCTGAATACACTTAGAAAACCCAAGTCTTCATTGCTTGTGTGAGCATAGGTGCAGAGATGTCTGCTTTGGAGGAGCATCTGATCAGATATGGGATGTGGTGTGGGCCCATGTTGTCTGCTGCCCTCCCCCAGCAAATATCTTGGTCTAAATACAAAGACTTGCAGGATTGAAAGCTTTCTTTCAGTAGATTTTTCTTATTTTGTTCCTAAACCGTGCAGGATCTGCAGCAGCCCATGGAAGGAGGGCAGCTGAGCACAGACTTATCTCCTCATGCTTACCTCTCATCTTCCACTCTCTCCCCACTCCCCTGAGCTGTGCAGGTCTCTGCCCGGTGTCCCCATTTTTCTCTTTTCTATGCCAAAGAGCCTCAATCCATCACACACCCCACGTGCAGAACCTTGGATCATCCTGTTGCCCTTCTCTGCACATTTTCCTGTTATGCTGTACTCTTGGAAGGGGAGGACCAGGACCACAGACCAGGAGCTGGGTCTGACCCAGAGAACAGTGATGTCTCTGATGCATTCTCTACCTTTTCCTAACCCTTCCCAAATCAGTTTTGGCTGAGAAGTTTTGCAGTTTTGGCCTCCACTGATTGCTGAGGGGACATTTTCATGGCTGTCAGAGCTCCTGGCCTCAGAGCCCATCACTTTAGACACTGAGGTCAGGCTTTGTTTCCCCACGTGTGTCACTTCACTGACACTGGCTTTCATCTTGCTTTATTGCCAAGCTGCTCAAGCTCTCAGAAGTCCTCCTGCCATTCTTAGCACTCATCTGCAGTACCCAGAATAATTCAGTATTATTAGCAGATTGCGTCACTTCTCCACTGATCTATCTCAGAGGATCAGCTTGTGGAAATGCAGGTGACCTCTCAGTTGGATCTCTCTCAGGCACCTGCTGCTTTTTCCTTGAAAGCCACTAGCTTTGGAAGAAAGAAACCTCCTTTAAAAGAGCTGTGCTGACTCTTCCCCAGTATGTCATATTTACCCATCTGTCCCCTAACGATGCCAGTTTTCTGCTCCTTATGCCAGTTTTTGTTCATTTGCAGAGAACAGATGTGTCATTTATCAGTCTGTGGCTCCCTGGCTGCCTCCTTGGAAGCAGTTCTGGTGTTGCAGCTTCCCCCTCCCAGTCCCTCTGTCCCCTGCTGTACCCAGAGCTCAGGGGAAGCTCTGCATGGTCAGCAAATATATGGTCATCTCTGCTTGTGTAGGTGGCTCCAAGAACAGAAGGAGCTGGAGGTACTACAGACATTCATGGGCTTTTATTCAAAACTGTGGAAGAAGCACCTGAAGGTTCACAGGATCACATGCTCCCTGCAATCCAGGGAGGTGCTGGTCTCAGTGCCTGACTCAAGTGATGATGGTGGCAAGTGTCAAATGCTAAATCCAGGCCCCACATCACCTGTGGGTGAATCCTCTTTTTGTGCCTCCTCCAGAGCATGCAGGGGCAGAGATGTTCCCCTTTGAGCCACCAAAATCCCACAGCCATAAATTGGGCACCAAACCCAGGCCTCTGCTGCCTGTGGAACCTTCAGAATGCTGGGCTGCAGCCACTTAAACTGGGCACCAAGGGCACCAAGGGCACCAAGGGAGCCACGGGGACCATGCAACCTGGGCCCTTCCAGACCCAGACAAGGTCCCATGTCCTGTTTTTGGCCTAGGAAGCAGAACAGGGCTCCCATCCCCAGCTGCAGATGAGCCTAAGGAGCGCTCAGACCTGCTGAAGCAGCTCCTCCCATCAGCCAGGAGGGCAGATAAGGGCTGAGGGCATGCACAGGGCTGGCGGGGGCCCAGAAGGCTTTACCTGGCTTTCTCTTCCTGGTGCATGCTTCAACCTGCTTGGGAAGCATTTACACAGGAAATGGTGAGAGAAAGGACCGTGCTGCCAGCCCTGGCCCAAAGGCAACAGGGAAGAGCTCCTGGATCCTCTTGAGATGGAGGCAGATGGCAGGAGATGGGAGCAGAGCTCCTACCAAGGCCTCACTAAGATGACCTTCCATCTCACCTCTTTTAGAACCCTGTGAGCCAAACATCCCTTCTGCGCGGCCATGAAGTGCTCACCTCCCAGTCAAAGGCTGCAAATGGTGGCTCCACTGCCATCTTCCCTGGGGCCCAAGGCAGCATCCTGCCAGGAGCTCCTTGCCGTGGCTGCGTGAGGGAGCAGACAAAATGTTGAGTCTGGCACACACGCATGCTCCTGGTCCTCTCCCATCTGTCAGCTCTGTGCCCCTTGCCAAGTCCTGCACGAGCAACGCTTCATGACAGCCATCTGTCACAGGGCCTGGCCATGTGGCCTTGCAGATGGAGTGGCATCGAGGCCACGGATGTGGCACCAGGGCTGATCGCTGTGGTGCAGGCATCAACCCTCTGTCCCAATGTGCATCAGAGATGATGGATATAAACACTTTGGGCACTGGAGCAAAATCAGCCACAGCGAGACGCAGATGGAGTTCAGCTTTGGCAGTGTGAATGCAGAAATCTGTAGCTGCTTCTTAGAGCCTGAAACACGCCACCAAGAATGGAGAGATGTCGCCTGTGTCCTGTCACGACTGCAGAAAAAAAAAGCAGCCTGTGCCTGTGCTGAGCCATGTGGGGTGCAGAGCTCAGAGCACCCTTCAGATCTCTCCCAGCACAAAGGCGTCTCCTGAGGGGCTCCCACCCGGCTCTGCCCTCCTCACCGCACACACCGTGCTGCTGTCGACCTGCTCTGGGCTCCTCCCTTAAAAAGGAAAAGCCAACACTGCTCGAAACTGAAGGCTCAGGTGGGTCCCGAGATGCTCCTTTGCGATGCCCCTGCAGCTGCCTCACCAAGGGGAGATGCAATGGGGTGGGATGGAAAGGAACAGGCACTACCATTCCTCCAGCATGGCAGTATTTTTAAAAAAGCTGCCGCCACAAGCTGGTCCCTCCTTGGCCACCTCCCAGAGGATGCAGAGTGCGTGCTTTGCCAGCCTGAGGACTGAACCAGAGCCACTGGTAGCAGATGTGGCTGAACATCCTCCTTGGCTGCTACAGGCACTGGAAGTGCTGTCATTCATGTGCCATCAGCCCTGCATCCTGCTTCCTTCCCACCGCTGGACAGACAGATTGAGAACCTGTCGTTTCTGTATTTTAATAACTATTTCATCATCTCCATCTGCCAGGATTTAGCGTGTGCCCGACCTCAAATGCTGCCTTGCGCTCAACCTGTGCGTGGCAGGCAGCTTTTCTCCTGAAGTCTTTTGTATCCCATATTCTCTGAATACAGATACACTCTGAATTTCCTAATCTTGACTGCTGGGTGCTGCCTGGTTGGGAATCTGGAAGGGTTTCGCGGGTAGAAGCAAGCAGTGTGAGCTACAGCTTTCCAAACAGCCTCCCCAGAGAACGGGCACCACTCAGCGCAGCCTTCCCATACATTCAAGTTGCCCCCACCTCTCCCTCGCCGCCACCCCGGCGGCTCTTCCACCCGTGCCGAGGAGAGCGGGGGCAAATGGGGGAAGCAGCCAGCCCCGGGAGCAGCCCGCGGCGCCAAGGCAGGCCGGGTGGCGGCGGGGCGGGCCCCGCGGAGGGCGGGCCAGGCGGCGGGGGTGCGGGGCGGACCCGGGGGAAGCGGGCGGGGCGCGGTGGGAGCCGGGCTCGGGGAGCGGAGGGGGGGGAGCCGGGAGCGGAGCTCGGAGCCCCGCTCGGAGCAGTGAGCGCCGCGGCTCCGGCAGGTGGCACTGGCCGCCTCCCTCGTCCGCCTCCCCCGTTTCCCCCCCCCCGGCCCGGTCTCCGCCGCCGCGCTCAGTCCGCCGGCGCCGATGCTGCTGAGCGGAGCGGCGGCAGGCTCGGAGCGCGGCGGCGGGGCCGGGGCCGGGGCCGGGGCCGGGGCCGGGGCGGGCGGCGGAGCCCCGCAGTGCGTGGGCACCATGGCCCGCTGGCTCCGCGAGCACCTCGGCTTCCGCAGCGCCAAGCCCGCGCCGCCCGCGCCGCCCAAACCCGACTACCGCGCCGGGCCGCCGCAGCCGCCCCCGCCGCCGGGAGGCGCCGCCGAGCCGCTGGCCTCGGCCCAGCCCGACATCGTGGCCGCGTACCGCCTGCAGAAGGAGCGCGACTTCGAGGACCCGTACAGCGGGGTGCCGCCTCCCGCCGCCCCCGACGGGCCCCGCTACGTCTCGCCCAAGCACCGGCTCATCAAGGTGGAGGCGGCCGAGAAGCCGCCCGCCGGCCCCGCGCCGTCCCCCGCCGCCCCCGGCTCGCCCCCCGCCGGCCCCGAGCCGCCCGACGAGCCGCCGCAGGAGGTGAGTGCCGCGGCGGGACCCGCGGGCTGCCGGCGCGTCTCCGACGGCTTCCCCGCGTCTCCCGGCGCTGGGGTCTCCGCGGAGGCGACCCGCGGAGCTCGGGACGTCTCCCCGGGGCCGGGCCGCCCTCCGCGGGCCTCCTTCCCCGCAGCGCGGTGAGCCTGCCGGGGCCTGCCCGCCCCGTGCCAGCTGCTTTGTCGGGAAGCGGCCGTGCCTCTTTGTCTGCCGCCTCCGAGCTGGGGATGGAGAGGAGGCGAGAGCGGTCCCCGGGCCGGTGGCACACAGACGGTGCCAGGGACAAACCCGCGGCACGGGTGAGAGTCCGACGGGGGACCGTGCGAATTAAGGCAGGAGGGCTCGCGGCGCCCGGCGGTGCTGCAAGATGGGGCCTGCCGGGCGAACTCCTCGCGGATCGGCCTGCTGAAGGAAAGGAGGGAGTTGTTGATACAACAGTCGCAGGCTCGGGCTTGGCGTCGCCTGACACGCCGGGGAAAAGCGCGCTGAGCGAAACCTGGTGGGGGAATGCTGGATGCAGGCAAACAAGTTGCCGCCGGTGGATCCCGGCAAATTGCTCTTAGTGCATAATTGCTGTTGGAACGTTTGCGGCGGGGCCCGTTCAGCTGTGATCCCACGAGCTGCCCACAGCAGAGCAGGAGTTCGGTTTGTTGGGGCCTCCGCAGGGTTCTTGCTCCTGATGGCAGAGGAACGTGTGGTGCTGCAGCCCAGGGACTGGGCTGTATCCATTGGAGTGCAGCGAGAAGCTGGAAAGTGCAACGAAGAGCCAAGGAGGCGGCTGGGGAAGCCCAGGTAGCAGCGTGGGTCCAAAGGAGGCCCTTCATCATCACCCAGGCAGGCAGTGGTGAGGCTATCTCCAGATCCTTCCCCTTGATGAGGAGGAGGTTTATCATTTTTTAGGGTTCTTGTGATGGACGGAGGCAGTGCTCGAAGGGCTAGGTGAGCTGGAGATAAGCTTGTTAAAGCTAAAGCCATTTCTCTGGAGGAGCAGTGGAGCATCCACCACAGGGAAACCACCTGCTGGGCTCAGGCACCTTTTCCAGCTCCCGTCTGCTGCACTGGGTAGTGGGAGGGTTCCCTGCCCGCAGCATGGCTGGGTTGCTCGCTGTATCCTTTGTGGAAGTGGCCCAGGAGGACAGAGGGTGGTCGCTGGAAGCTTGCTCATGCTTGTGATGGCTGTGTGAGGGTGTCCTGAAGCACATGGCACCAGATGGATCGTCATAGCTTTGTGCAGTCCGTGGGATGGGCAGCATCCTGTGATGATGTGCTTAGGGCACATTCTGCAGAAGCTCATGTTGCGTTATCAAATGTTCTGGGGGTGGTGGGGAGCGGCACAGGTCCTCCCCCCTCTGCTTGGTCCCTGTGCTCCATGCCCCACAGCTTGAGCAGGGGACAGACTCTTGAGATGTGTGTTCTGCCACGCGAGGAACAGCAATTGCCAGGATTTCCATCGATGCAAGTGAGACAGATACAGCCTGTCCTTAGTGAGGGACCCGCTCATGGCACCACTGTGCCTGAGCCCAGGTGACACCTTTTTTGTCTGCTGTGGGATCTCCTCTTTGGGCCGTCCCAATGGGGGCAAGAGACCACCACAAGGGCATGTGTGGCTACAGATTTGCCAACGTGCTTAGGATCAGCCCTGAGATGTGATGCTCCTGATGCAAAGCTTTTGCTGGGAGCACAGGGTCAGCACCGCAGTGTGTGGGAATGGTTGGCCAGGAAACTCCTGGGCGTGTGTCTTTCCTGCCAGAGCCTCTCAACTGAGTCATCCTGTGAGATGCTGTGCTGTCCGCCCCGGGCTCCCCTCACCTCCTGTGCCCTGGGTGCAACCGTGTCCGGCTCCCAGGGCAGGGAACCAGGCCCTTCTCCTATGGCCAATATTTGTTTTGCTTTTGGGTTTGGCTTTGCTGCCTGCCAAAACCTGAGCTGTGGGGTGATCCCCCTGGGGAAAAGGTCCCAGAGGTAAAATTAGGGAAATGTTGTACCCAAAGGAGAGGATGAAGTGGGTGAAGTTATAACTCAGAGTGGCTCCAGTGTAAGGTGCTTGCATGTGGAAGAGCATCTGAGCTGCTGTGCTGGTGTCCTGTCTTGTCTGAGTCTGCACTGCATTGATGGGGTGCGAAGAGAGGCTCCGGGAGCAGTGCCAGCAGCAAGCCAGGTGTCAGGCTATCTAGTAAAACACATCTAGGAAATGGGGCTTGTGGCAAGCTATAATGCAGGCGGGTTTGGCAGAGGAACAAGCAGGCAACCCCTTCCTGACCCTGCTGCCGCTGCGGAGACAGAGACCTCATTGCAGGGGGTGAGGGAGTGCTGGGCATAATGCCTCTGATGGCACAGAACCTCCCAGGGACTGCGGGCAGCCGAGCAGCTGCACGTTCCCTGATGACTGCTGGGGTTTGCTCTGGGGGTGATGCTGTGCTGGTTGTGGGAGAGCTGCCCCTGGGTGAGCAGGAGCTGCCCTTGGAGTCCTGGAGAGAGATGGGTGATGGACAGGGTGCTGAGGAGCTGTGGGGTGTTTACAACTCCAGTTCCTGTCCCCTTTTCCTGCTGCGTTTTGTTGCTCCAGGCTATTGTCACTTTTCACAGGAAGAAGGAAAGAGGTGTTTTGTTTTAAACCCATTAATCGGAGAGCAGCCTGGCTCTGCCACTGGCTGTGGTGGGGTGGCAGATTGCACCTGTGAGGACAAACCTTGAGCTTGTGGTGTTTTCCTTGTGAAATCATACCCAAGGCTCCTGGTCCTATTTCCTGCTGACTCTTGGTTGCTTGAGGGTCCCCTCCTGCGTCACTTGGGATACATGGGGACGCTGTAGGGGCCTGAGATGGAAGAAAGGAAGCTATAGGCTGCTCATAGTCCTTTTGCTAAGAGATGCCTAGATGCCTACAGATGTGCCTGCAGGAGCCCTGACAAATAACCAGTGAGCTTCCAGTTTCACCAGTGCCTGCCAGTTTCCCTGAACTGGGTCTCAGGCTGCCTCAGAAAACATGGCCAAGCTGAGAGCCCCGCTTTTGGAAACAACCTTGCTGGCGCATCTGTGTGGGCGCTAGTGGCCTTGCTGGTGCCAGGCCAATGCTAACGGAGGAGGCCGGGCTGCATTCTGCTCTGCTTGGCTCCGACCCAACTTCTGGGACAAAGGCTGGAGTGTTACCACTGCTAAGAGCCTCGTGCGGGTGCCTGGAAAGCCGTGGGCTGCCAGCATCTGCTCTGCAGGATTGCAGATCCCGCTTGGAGCCTTCCTCCGAAAGGATATACAAAAGGGACAGGTGGAGTGGCAGTAGCCCAGGGCTCCTGCTGCCAGAACTTGGAGACTCATCTGTCCCCATGGAGCCTGAGGTCCGGGCTGCTGCTCTGCGTGCTCCTCATGGTGAGGTGGTGATATTTGAAGGTGTTTCAGCTGGTCCCTTGGAAAGGCAGGGAATGGCCTAACCTTTCTCCTGTTCTTCCCTTTTCCAGCTGGCTGTCCTGGAGGACTATGCAGACCCCTTTGATGCTGCGCAGGTGGCTGGTAGCCAGGCAGGGGTGGAGAAGGTGACAGAGAACGATGGGTATATGGAACCGTACGAAGCCCAGAAAATGATGGCTGGTAAGGTGGAAAGCTCTGTGTAAGGACCACTGTACACTCTTCCATTTCCTGCTGCTCTGTGAATTTGGTGGCCACTGCTCTGTTCTTGCAGCCTGTGCTGGCACAAGTCTCCTAGGAGTGGCTAACAAGCCCGGGTGAATGGCTGCACAGGAGCCATCCTGGCTGCTTTGCAGCCAGATTTTCACAGATTTACATGTGTGAAAGACATGTGAATGCCACATGCCACAGACAGAGCACTTGCAAAGGCTGCATGAGTATTAAAGGCCCCTCAATACTTCTGCTTGCAGTGCTGCTCGTGAGGCTGAGCCAGGAGAGACATGACATTCAATGGGTCTGGCATAGAGCAAGATGGATGTGGAAGCTATTTAATTTGGTTATGGCTGGTGCAGAGCATGCTGCTGTCTGCTGCAGCAGCAGGGTCCCCCATGGTTTTGTTTATGGCTTGAAAGCAGGCGAGGTGAGAGCACGTGCTCCCAGAGGCACTGCTCTGACTGCTGCAGTGCACGCAGGGCTGCATGCTCCAGGCTGTGGCTCTGCTTTCATGTCCTGTGGTTTTTCTGGAGCAAATGGTTTCTGTAAAGCTCATGTAGCTTTTGGAGGACATTGCTGCTTTCTTGGAAAAATCGGCATCAACAAGGAGTCTTCTTGTGTCTGTGGAGAGATTTTTGTTCTGCTCAAGAGTTGAGCATTTAGTTAAACACTGCACTGTGGGGAGAGCAGGTATCCTGATGCTGGGAATTGTTCAAGGCCCTGCTGTCCGGCAGCTGAACTTCTTGTGACGGGCACTTGCTGGAGGTTTGGGGCCTTCTCCATCACTCATGCTTCCCACCCTACATCACCCTCAGGTGAAACCAAGCTCTTTGTTCTGGTTTTGGAGACTGTGGCCAAGTGAGAAGCTCACATTTTGTTCCATTTTCTGCTAGAGATCCGCCAGAAGGGCTTACGGGAGACTCCAACCCGGCCACTTCACCTCTATGACACTCCCTATGAGCCCATCTCTGGAGGGCTGGATGTGGACACTGACCGCCATGCTTGCCCCAGGCCTAGGGAATCTCGGTTGCCTGAGGATGATGAGCGGCCGCCAGAGGAGTATGACCAGCCCTGGGAGTGGAAGAAGGAGAGGATCTCCAAAGCCTTTGCAGGTGAGCTGGGATGGAGGCAGCTGGAGTTTTGAAAAGTGCCTACTGATGCTGTGTAGTATTTTGCAGTGGGGAAGCTGGGATGGTAATATCAGCTTCTGCATTTCTGTGTCTCAGGGAGTGATGTTTCACTTGCACAGTGGCTGTTTCTCTTCAGCAAGGCTTGTGGCAGACAGGCTGTGTGGGCTGGCGATGGAGCTGCCTTGGCAGCCTGTCAGTGCCATCTCCGACTGCCTGACTGATCAGCATCTCTGGTGCCAGCTGACTCCTGTCTCCCACCCCAAGTTACAGGGCTAGAGCTCCATCTCCAGCCCAGGAAGAACTCTCCTTCCCTGAGACCACCTTTTGCAGGAACGAGGGCTGAGCTGTCCCTGGCAGGCTTTGGCCAGAAGAATGTCCATCCCCCTGGCCTGTTTATCCATGCTGCGGGATCGATTGTGTTTGTGTTTGTTAATGAGGAAATCCATGCTGTGCATTAGCACTGGCTCCACTGCCAGCACTGGCTAATTGCCATGCTCTTATCCAGGATGCATTTGAATTGCAGCAGTGTGTGTCTGTGCTGCTGCTGGTGCGCACAAAGCATGAACTGTTGATGGTGTGGAGAAGCATGGAGACTGGGGCTTGGGAGTGATTCACCTTTTGGGTGAATGTGACATTGGTGTCTGATTGTCCATGTGGGTGACTGGGATTTGGGTCCTGGTACAGCTGGTGTCTACAGACAAGTGTCTACAGCATCCTGAGCCGAGGATTGATTCAATTGGGCTGGGTTTGTGCTGAGGTGTCTGTATAGAGGATTTGCCTGTTGCCCCTGGGTGGAGGAGGTGCATTCATACATCTGGCTCATGCATGGATGCTGCCCAGGATGCTCCAGGTTGGCTCTGAGTCTGGAGGGAATTCATGCATGGCAAAGCCAGTTGTCGTGCCTTGGCATGTGTATAGGATCTCAGGACCATCCTGTGATGCTGGAATCTCCCTGCTGGTCCCCCCGTTGAGACGCAGTGGTACCAGCACTGGGCTAATCCACTGTGAACTGCATCTGCACTCCCTTCCCTGCTGCTGCAGACTGCCTGCAGCCACCTCGTCATAGACTGCTTGTCCTATGGGAACCTGGCTGTCAGCTGGAGCTTTGCTGGTTCTGGATGCCTGTCTGGGGAGCCAGCACCCTTTCCCCTTCCACCCCTCTTCCTCCTGTCATCTCCCTTAGTCCCATCTCTGCTGGTGGTGGCTGTGGGTCCCCTTGGCCAGCACAGGGCTCCTGGGAATTCAGTCTTTACCCTTACAGCTGCTGTTCTTCTCACGAGGTCTGGTGTTGCTGATGTTTTTTTCTAAGCCTTCTCTTTCTCTCTTTCTCTTTCTCTCTCTTCCTACCCCTCCCTCACCCCCTCCTCGTATCCAGTTGAAATCAAGGTCATTAAAGACCTGCCGTGGCCGCCACCGGTGGGACAGCTCGACAGCGGTGAAACCCCCCTGGACAGTGAGGCCAGTGCCTCTGTCCCCCCGCAGCACGGCCTGCAGAGCTACGAAGATGCCAACGGTGGGTGTCGCATGACAGCTGGGGTCCGTGGGGGCTGCAGCCAATGCCTGCTGGGACTCTACCAGCACTGTGCCATGCACTGCAGGTCCCTTCCCTCCCCACACTCCTCCTCCTCTTCCTCCTCTTCCCCCTTGGCTTGCCTGTCCCAGGCAGGACGCAGATGTTTGTCCTTGCCTCTTCCACATCTCTGGTTACACATTACCTTTGTGTCTGCAGTGGTTGAGTTGCACCAGGGGATTTTTCAGTGGCAGAGTTATTATTGGCTATTTTGTTCCCTCCTCTTTACCTCCAAATTCCCAGCATTTGATGGCTGCTTTTTACCTTTTCTTTTTGAGCATTTAGTTGATGTTTTCCTGTGGCTCTTAATATGCAGTTCCCTTATGGGCACGGTACCAGCTAATTCAGATCCCACCACTGAAATTTGGGGTTATTTTTTCCCCAGGTGCATCACTTTGTCATTTCGCAGCACTTTGTTTCATCTGCTGTTTCCCTGCCTTGCTGTTCAGTGGCAGGAGATCCCTCTGGATTCCCAGCTCTTGCTTTCACTATCCTGAAGAGCTCCATCTCCCAGGCAGGTTTTGTCATCTCAGGATTGCCTTGCTGCAGAGCCCTTTTTGTGCTTGCTGGGAGGCAGAGCCCCTGCTAAATTCTCCTTGAGCTCTGCTGACCATTTCCCTTACGGCAGCCAATGACTGCGGCTTCACTTTTGACCCATTATTAATTTTTTAAGGACCTTGCTCTGTAGTACGGTTTTTTACAAGAGCATCGTCTAAAGGGCTTCTGTCAGAACCCACCCAGGCTGTCCAAACTGGGCTGGCCTTGCTCACATGAAACTGATCTGTGAGACGTGACTGTGCAGCGTGCTGTGCCCACCCGTGCATCACTAAGGCTGTTCTTGATGGATGCTGCGATATGCCAGCTGCGGACATCTGATTTTCTTATCTGCAATTACCCAGATCCCTGCAGAGCTTCGTACAGACCCCGGTGGCTCCCCACGAGGTTATGTGTGACGGCCGATGTTGCTTCGCAGGGACACCCTGCAGCAGTGCGGCTGCCCCACGTGCCCTCCTGGTGAGGCCACAAGGTGAGCTCATCCCAGAAAGAGAAGGGCCTAATGGAAAACTTCCTGCTTCTCTTTGTACGACAAATGCAGATGTCACACAGAACTAATTTGTTTGCTGCACAGCCGCCTCCTTCCTCTGTCATTTGTTATCCCTGCGGTCGCTTTGAAGACATCAGTTTGTCATTTTTCCTGGCTTAAGCAACACAAGCGCTCATTTTCATTTTGACTCACTTTGTTGTGTTAAGTTTATCTTGACGGAGTTCTGTATTATTTTCTACTGTCCCTGTCTGGGGGTGACTTGAACTTCTTGAAGGATGTCTTCTTCCATCCTGGGGACTTGTTTTTAATATCCTGTTTAATCATGTGCATGCCTCTGCTGCTCTCTGACAGATGCTATGTATTTCTTCTGAGCCTCTAATATGATGACTTTGTGCTGCTAGCAAATGCTTCAGCCTTCTGATTGTCTGACTTTTTAATGATTGTCCCAATTTTTTAAAGTGATGAGTTGAAATTGAAGCCTCTATAACTGGCTGCTACAGGCAAGGGCAAGCCCATGTAAAAGCTGAACTTCTGCAGAGGCATGGCTTGAGCACCTCGTCCCCCAGCTCCTCCTGGGGAAATTTGAGCTGTGATGTTTGCAGAGGACTGAAAAAGCTGTCTTGGTGAACAGAGAAGCTTATCCTGAGGGCCAGGTCTGGCACACCCACCCTTGGGGCAGTTGTGCTCTGCAGCAGCAGCCGCCAGCAGCTCTGCAGATCAATAAGTAATTTGTGCAAGGGGGCTCGCTTGGCAGGGGAGCAATAATGAACTCTCTGGAGGAGGGAGAAACAATATTATTAATACTGAAATCATCTTGCACGGAAATAACATTCAGTGGGAGGCTGGGTCCCCAGGGCACATCTTGGTTAATCCCTCTCCTGCTTCTCCCTTCAGCTCCATCTTCCTCACTCCTCTTTTCTTCTTTTCAAGAGTGGAGAGCCTCTCAGTACTAATTCTCTTGATGGAGATGCCTAATTGTATGCTGCAACCACCGAATCTCGTTACATTAGCAACACACGTAAGCTCTCTGAGCTTAGGAAATCTGCCTGGAAAATATTCCCAGAGACTGGGACACAGTGAGAACCCCAGTCTGCACTGAGTCCTGGGGTAAATGCTGCATGGAGCTGCCCTGTGCTGTCCTCGCTTAGAGCGTGGGGATGGGGCAGTGAGAGGGGACCCAGTGCGATTTGGCATGGCTCTGGCTGTTTCTGCAGCCTTCCTCTGAATGGGGGAGAGCTGGGTTTGTTTGTAGTCTGTCAGCCTGTCCCTGCCACCGCTGTGATATCCATCTGTCTTGCAGGGCCATCAGAGGGGTTGGGCTATGGCCGCACCTCACCCTGCAGGGAGGAGAAGGCCAGGGCTGCCCTCAGACATGGTACCAGCAGCCTCAAGAGCACCAAGACATTGATCACAGAGCCTGGTCCCTTCCTTGGGGAGAGGATTGACCCTGCACTGCCCCTGGAGAGCCAGTGGTGAGTTCCATCTGCTCCAGGTGGCTCTTTTGTATCCCCATCGCTATCTTCCCCTCACTTTCTTCCCCAGCACTGTGTTTCTGCCACCTGCTACTTGTCCCTGCTGCCCTCCTTAGGCTACCCCTGTCCCCTGGCACCGTCTGCCACCCACATCCCTTACCCCTAGCATGGGGACTGGCATTGCTGCTGCCGCGAGGCTCTGTGCTGCTTAAAGCATGCGTGTAGCCAAGTCCCTCTCCCCCCTGCAGCTGGTATCACGGGGCCATCAGCCGGACGGACGCAGAGACGCTGCTGAGGCTCTGCAAGGAGGCCAGCTACTTGGTGCGCAACAGCGAGACCAGCAAGAACGACTTCTCCCTCTCCTTGAAGTGAGTGAGCCTGTGCAACCTGGGGGGCTGCAGCTGAGGCCATGCTGCGCTGTCTTTGCAGCGGAGGTGAATCTGTGCATGTATCCCCAGTGCTTTGGGGGCTTGGAACAGCACACTCCAGAGGGCTGCTCAGGGACAACAGCAGGGCTTTGGAATATAAGATCTGCCTTTCTTTGTGGGGTGGCACAGGCTTTTGACGTTTGGTTTGGTGTCTGGCAGAAGTGTCTCTTGGGAAGACTTCCAGAGCTAGAGGCATGCTGCTTTCCCCTTGGCAGTGCTCATAATTCCTCAGACGGATAAAATGATGTGCCCTATTACTCATTTGAATGTGTGTGATTACAGCTTCCAGCTCTGGCTTATTGCTGCCCCTTTTTGTAGCTGAATTTCATGAGAAAATAAAGTCTGTACAATCCCATTATTTATAGAAATGCACCCATACCTTCTTCCCCAGCCCTCTTAAACATTGAAGCTGTTCCTCAGCTGCATGGTAGAGAGGGCACTGCGCTGCTTTGATTTCTCAGCAGGGAAGCCTTGCTCCCACAGCATGGCTGGGTTTCTGCTTGGGTCTGGAGGGGAATCTTTGCACCTTCCCCAAATTTTCCACCTTCTCTGAGGGCCAAAGCTGCATGAAGCATTGAGGTACACGCGCAGAGCTCCATGCCTAGCTCCTTGGGGAGTCTCGGGGCAGTCTGAGCCCGCAAAAACAAAGCTGCTTCTGTCCTGAAGATGATGATAGATTAACAAATACTTCCTTGTCCTTCTGCAGGACTAGTACATTAGCTCTCTTCCTGGCACACAGGAAAAAAATATTGAGCACTTCAGTCATCCCTGCCTGACAACAGCCCAGGTGTCCCTACCCTTTTCTCAATACACCCAATATTTTCCCAGTGGTCTCTGTACCTGCATTTCTCCCTGGCAGATTCAGCCTTCCCCGTTTATTTCCCAGTGCCACAGTTGTGAATTAGATTCCTCCATCTCTCCTTTTTTTTTTTTTTTTTCTTTTTATTGCTGCCTTCAGCACCAAAGTGGGGCAGATTTTTAGCTGGAAAAAAAAAAATCTCTGCTTCCTTCTGTGCTTTTAGATCAGACAGCAAACCTCTTGCAAAAGCTCATTGCTTTCATTTCTTTGTCAGAATTTTTACTGATGCTTGATGCTTTTCTCAGTAATATTTCCTTGCCTTGTGGTGAGCTCTTCTGAAGCAACAGCTTCTGCTGATCAGTGAGTCATGTTGGAGGCCATGAGATGTCCTCTCAGCCACCAGTGAGCCATTACATGCTCTGAGAGTGGCATCGGGGTTGGTGGGACGCCCTCCCTCTCCAGCATGGCTACCCCCCAGGTCAGCTGAAAAGCTCTGATACTGCATATTTCCCCGTTTTCATTGCTTCCCTACAATTCAGTTATCTGTTTGGATATTTTTTCCCTGAGCCTCGTGGCAAGAATGGCCTTCTCAAATAGCACACGTGGGTGGGACGTAGCCTTGCAGCTTTGTGCTTCTGCCCACAGGAGGCTGCATCCCATCCAAGAGCTGCTCAGGCAGTGTCCAAAGTCTTCATTTGCAGAGACCACACGGTCTCAGGAATGTGATTTTTACTCTGTTGCCTTTCTCTATAGAGCCTTTTCAAGGAAGATCCCTTGGGATGCTTTTTATATAGCTCTAAGCTGCTCGCATGCATCTATCTCTCTTTCTCTTTTTTTTTTTTTTTTTTTTTGAACTCTTTTTCTGGAGGAAGGAGGAGTGACTGAAGAGATGGTCTGAAAATGGAGCTCTGGTGCTGATCCCCAGTCATTCTGTGCTGCCTTAAAAGAAAATGTGCACAAAAGAGAGCAGCAGGAGCCTGCCAGGTAGCTGGGAGGTTTAACTGTGCTGTGACCACTCTGGCTGTGCTGCCCCCCAGAGTGCTGTGGGCAGGATTATGCTGAATTAACTGCTCAGAGGATGAGTCGCCGGTGGCTCATTCCTTCCTGGGGGCAGCTGAGGCTGTGGTGTGGAGGCTGGAGGTTCTAGGTGCCCATTGCATGGTGCAGAGGTTGCAGCAGCTGCTGGCTGTGAGTCTGCTGGCTTTTCAGTGTGCTCCCTTGAACATTTCTAGTCTCAGTCACATCCCTGAGCTTGCAACATAAACCCAGGGAGCAATTGGGGCAAAACCCACCTCGCTATGGACCTTGTGTGGCAGCTCTCCTCCAGCACTAATCCTACACTGAGCCCTGTGTGTGCTCCCAGACAGCCCTTTCCCAGTGGGGTTGGCTCCCTGCTTCTCAGCTCCTAAATGGATTGCAAGCCCATTCTGCTAATGCAGCTGCTCTGTCCATTATGGGCACCGTCTCCAGCCAGGGGGATGGGACTGGCCTGCACAGCACTGGATACGGCTCAGCATTGCTGATGAGGTCCTGTCTGCTTTTAAGCCATCAATATTTTGCTGTAATGTGCATTCCAGACGCTGCAGACAGGCTGTGGCTCTCCTCAGAGACACAAATTAATAGCAACAGGGCCATTAGCCCGTCACTTGGAATCAGTGCTTGTGGCAGTATCTGCCTGCGCAGCCGCTTGTGGCTCAGTGCCTGTGCTGTGCTGGGAAATGGCCTCGCTATGCTGAGCGGGTTTAATGGGACCTGCAGTAGTGGTGCAAGGAGGGGGGCACGAGCCCCCGTGTGGCTGGTCCCAGCCTGAAGGAGGAAATCCTGCTTTGCTGCAGCAAGGCTGGGGATGCACCAGCCTGACTCCTTCTGTTGTGGCTGCTGCGTGAGCTGGGGTGGCTGTAAGAAGGGCTTCATCCCCACTGGGCTGAGAGCTGCAGGACTGGAGGGAGATATGAGAAGGGCCATGGCTGCAAGGGTGGGGATCTGGGGACTGCCGTCTCCTCTAACCCTGCCTCTGTCTTTCCTCACAGGAGCAGCCAGGGCTTCATGCACATGAAACTATCCCGGACCCAGGAGAACAAGTACGTGCTGGGTCAGCACAGCCCGCCCTTTGACAGCGTGCCAGAGATCATTCATCACTACGCCAGCCGCAAGCTGCCCATCAAGGGGGCTGAGCACATGTCCTTGCTTTACCCGGTGGCTATCCGCACCCTATAGCTGTCACCACGCACGAGCTGAGCTCGAAGCTGTGTGGACCTGAAGGTGGCCTGTCTGCAGGGCCAAACGCTGGTGTAGTGGACGGGCACCAGATCAGCGAGACGGTGTTATTGGGGACTTTGGCAGCTAGACCCCTCATCATGCTCTCACCTGGGGTTCCTGTGTGCCAGTGTGCCTGCTGGGATGGCGACAGGGAGAAGGAGCTTAGTGGGAGCATCCATTTGCTGCCCTCACCCCCTTGGGAAGCAAGGACTGGAACTGGGGCCCTGGAGAGGACATGAGGGGAGCAAGGTGCAGGAAAGGGGGGAGGAAGTATCCTGAGATGTCTGCTGAGGGCACATGGCTCTGCTCACGTCCTGCACGACAGAGAGGACACCCCTGTGCCTGCTGGCAAGGAGGCTGTCACAGTGAGGCACAGAGGGGTAGGCTACTGGGGCTCCCACCCATGTGCGTGCTTGGTGCTCCTTGCCTTCATTTGCCAAATGTACATAGTAACTGGTCAGAGCCGCGCATGCAGCACCACTGCCTAATAAAGCGATGGATGCACGGTCACCTGCTCTGCAGGGACTCTGTACCCTCAACCCAAAAGCTGGGTGGGGAGCTGGCACGACAAAACTCTGCTCAACAGCAGGGAGGGGATTTTATTAAGGAAAATTACTTCATTTTTCACTCTCACGTACAGAGACCCGAGTAGTTCAGCACAGTCATCAGTGACACAGGATAAAAGACAGCTTTCATGTCCTGAGTGTCTTGAGATCCTTTGTAGACAGCAGTAAGCTGGGTTTGTTGGTTATGCCAGGCTGAGGGGGATGCTCTTGAGGCTCTTTGGCTTGTTTTGCTTCACCTCTTGTAAACTTTAGGCAAAATCCCTGAATTTCACAGGTTTGTCCTCTTCCCCTAGATATGTAGTGGCTCTAGTCCTGTTTGTCTTCTGGACCTCTTGTCTTTGGGGCAGGTTGTTTCTCCTCTTCCTATGTCTGAAGTTACACACTCCCAGGACAAAGCTAGGATGGTGGAGATGGTCCATGGGGCCATGAGGACTTTGTACGGGCTCTGAGATTTTCTACACTTAGTCCATAGCTGAGGAATTGCTGCCTCAGTGGCCTATCATGGCTTTGGGCTGCTGTGGGGGCACAGGCTGCATGAAGCCTGCAGAAGCCATAGTACTTTGTTCCCCGATGTTCAGCCTCCACCACTCCTTAAAAGGCTGTGATTTGAACTTGTCTCAGGCATTTAGTGTCTCCTTACAGCAGTGTTTGGCTGCTGGCAGCCCTGGCTGCCTTTCCGCAGCCCAAGAAGGCACCTTGTCTAGTGGGGATGAGCGACTCTGGCTGGAGCATTTTTCTCCTGGTACTGCTTCTGTGAGTACCACAGCATGCAAAGAGGGTTGGAGGTGCTGGAATGCATCTGCAGAGATGCTGCTCTTACATGCTCTTGCTGCATTAAAAAGGCTTTAACAGGCTCTTGCTTTATCTTGCTACTGCCTTTCTAGTGACTGGCAAGAAAAGCAGAGGCCACTTGAATCCATGCAGCCAGGGAAGAAAAGCACAGGAGAGCCTCACCATGTGTTCTGGGTTGTTTTTCTCCCTTGAGAAATGGTGGCAAAGTGGCTGGCAATTGCCTGCACCAGCGAGCTTGTATCCTTACAGTGAAATTCCACCTATGCAGCCTGGCTGCATATTAGGTGTCCCTGCCAAACAGAGAGCAGCTGGATCTGGTTTAAAAATCGGGACAAGGTGTGACTAGGCTGGTGTTCAATGGACAGTCGCGGGCACATAGCTTCTGGCCCTCCCCTCCTCTCATTTGCTCTGGGGATTTTTGGCTCTTGCTTCAAAAGCCTGATTGTGGTAGGGGATTTTGCCTGCATTGTTCAGCCTCATGGGCTGCAGGAAGATGCTCAGGATGGAGTAATGGTCAGCTTTCCCAAGCCAGCCTGGTCAGGGGTTGAACCTGAGCTTCTCAAATCAAGCAGATCCATGCAGGTCCTGCACATCTGGCGTCTCGTTTAGGGATTCCCACAGAAAGTATATTGCTCTGAGCATGGCTCTGGGTCTGGAATACTGTTGCATCCTCTCTTTGTGAAGCCCCATCCTCAGGGGCTTCCCAGAAAATTTAGATGGATTGAATCTCTCTTCAAACTGTTCTTACCCCTGTGTTTGCTCTCCTTTGAGTGAAATGAGTGTTGATGGGAAATAATAGAAGGGCAGATGTGTAACAGGGCGAGTGTAGTGACAGGGGATCCCCATTCATGAGTGAGCTCAACTCCAGAATGGACAAAGACCTGAGCAGCCCGATATGGCTTTGAGATTAACCCCACTGAGGGCATGAAGGTGGTCAAGAAACCTTTCTTTGTAGCAGTTCCCAACCCACTTGTTGTCACAATAATTCCCCATACCCTTCAGCTGCCTCTGTTCTCCATCCCTCCTCCCTGTCACTGAAACAGCTCTGCCATTCATTGCCTGATCTCTAGTTCCTTGCTAAGCCCTCCATAATTGCCAAACTGCTTTAGCATGCTGTAGGCCATGATAATGAAGGAAAGAAGTTTGTTTTGTAATTGGATTAGTGCTGCTGGGAGCATGCTCTTGCACAGAGGTCAGATTGGAGCTGCATGGCCCTGGAGCCCCACGCTGCTCTGCCTGGTTGTGGGCCAGCTTGGGTTTGTGCTTGCTCCTGCACAGGACTTTGCTGGCCAAAAGACACAGCATTGCAGGAGGAAGGCATCCCAGAAGGCTGAAGGGTTGATTCAGGGCTGAATTTGAGCCTGCCTTCCTTGGAAATGGGAATGTTTGCTGAAACTCCGTTAGCATCTGCAATGACCCTTGCCTGCTAGGAATGAAGCGCTTTGGTTGGGGTCAGGCTTGATGTGGGCTTCTTCACCTTTCCCAGCATGAGCCCTCAGGGCTCCTGAACACCAATAGCTGATCCTTGTGGGTTTGGGTAAAACCCATGTATGCAGTTGTCCATCATCGATACCCCCTCCCTGTCCCTCTGGCCCACAGAAGTCCTGTTAAACCTAAGCCTGGCAATTAGATTAAATCCCAGCCCTACCAGTGATGCCTGTGTTGCTTGGATGTTTCTGAGAACAATGCCCTGTGTCCTGTCTCCAGCCACAGCAATCTCCAGTGCTGCAGGGGAAGGATCAAACAAAACCTCAGCTGCCGAAGTTTATAGCAAAGTGGAGAAATTTGTTCCTGACCCCTGCAGGCTACCAGCAAAATGTGCAGTGTAGCACATATGTGCGTGCCATGTGTTTACAATACGGTGCAGCTGAATACCTCCTTTCAAATCTCTTGGAGACCAACGTGTTTGATGCAAGGGGCAGCTTCAGCTCCTGACTCAGAGACCACCCTTGCTCAGTTCCTTTGGTGTACTTCCCCAGCATCATCTTGAACCAGTTTCTTGCTCCTGGTGCCCTCTTTGAAAACTGTCCCAAAACATCTGTGCTCGTATGCTTCCACCTAATTTTCAGTCTATGCTTGTGATGAGTTCTCTCCTTTGCACAGTTTTGGAGGGCTGTTTTTTTAAAGCAGCATGCTTGGGTAGATCTTTTGGGTGAGATCTTCCCAGTGCCTTGCTACTGATGCAGCTCTGTCCCTCTTGAAAACTCAGCCTCGCTTTCATCCCTGAACTGTTTGCTGTTGGTATTCATGGGGTCACTCCAATACTAGGGGTGGAGAGAAAGTCCTAGAAATACCTCTTTGCTCAGAGACACCCTTGTTAATACAAAACATCATTTACTTGATTAGCTGGTTCCTCCACTGTAACCATACCCACCACTCCCATCATTGGAAACTGGTTCCTGTTTCTTCAACCAGCCTAAACGTGCTGCATAATCCTGTCTAAGAAGTTACTTATGAGAGAAGATCATTGAATTAAACTGACAGAATGTATCTGTGATAAATCGTTTCCATTTGCCTTTCTATCTTGAAGCTGGATTTCCTTCAAAACCTGCTCAGAGCCTCAGAAGCCTGTATGTTTGAATCTCTTTTCCCATTTCTGGGGGGCGTGTCAGCTGAATTTGCTTGCTGTTTAAGCTCTTTTCATATTATCCTAAATCTGGTCCTTTTTTTTCACAGTGTTCCTTTCCTCCTTTATCTCAAGCAGTACCTCCCCGTTGACCCTCATCTCGTGCATTGGTACGTGTCCTCACCTGGTGCCTGGGGCGCTGTCCCTCATGCCCCGCTCAGCCTGGTGACCTGCACAGCTACAAGCCTTTCATTTCCAGGATAAAAGTATGCATGCTGAATTTTTCTCCATTAAATGGCAGTGCACAGCAAGCCTTGCTATGTGCCGGCATGGGACCAGCGGCTCTCTGCACATGCACGTCCTCTCGCTGTTTGTGTTCGGAGTAGGCTTGCTGTGCAGATATGGTGCAGTGATTTACTGCCCATATGCAGCATTACAGCCTCTCTGCGCATGCACAGCATGTCATGATTTACTGCAGGCATTAATGGTTACCTCTCGGCACATTCGCAGCTCATCTGGTTTTATGCCCGTGCTCACTGCAGTCTCTCTGGTGCTGCACAGCCTGGCCCTATTTACACGCTAGGCTCATCCACCTCTTTGCCCCACTTGCTGCTCACACGTGCCTCTGTCTGTCTCCAAGGGGCACAGTCTGCCCAACTGGCCACTTGCACACAAGGCGGTGTCCAATTTACTGCACATGCAAGGGGTGGGCACTCCATGTGGTGCAGCATGGCCTCTGTGTGCTCACGACATCCTGATCTATTGCATGTGTGTTAGTGGCAAGTCCTGGCTTCTCATGAAATGCCATGCAGCCCCCGCACAGGCGCAGTGCAGTGCTGTTATCTGCATGTGTGCAAGCACTGTCATTGTGTTCTGACATCTGAGCACCCCCTCCTTCCTAATTTATGGTGCAGACTGCAGGCTCTGTGCTGCGTGGAATTCCCTTTACTTTCTACACATGGGGGCTGTCTGACTCTCCTCTGCCCGTGGCCATCTGCTCTGCCCCTTGTAACTGCCTCACAAGGGCTGAGATGCAGCCTTACATCACCACCGTGGGCTGCCCTGGCTGATGGCCTGCTCTGGAAACTGTGGGCTGTGAAGGTGTTACAGTCCGGTCTCTGGAGGACAGCAAGACCCAGTGTCCTGTGAATGTCATTTAACCAGAGCTCCAGGTGCCATCTGGATTGCAGCATCTCTGGTGGTCTTTCCAAAGGATATTAATGGGCTGCCAATGACTACCCCCTACCCTTGGCTTGGGAGAGCAAAAGGGGAAAAGTGTCCTGTCAGAGCACCCAGAAAAGCTTCAGTGGGCAGAATGGACCATGCACGTGCTCACATGCTCAACAATGTTGACTGCTGTCACTTGAAGACTTTGCAGAATGTACCCATAAGGCTCACACCAGGGAAAGTGAGGAAGGTGTGACTCCCAGCTATGGCATACAACTGCCTGTGAAGGAAGCATGGGAGAGTCAGGGTCTCCTATCACTTGCCCTGGAAAGGTTTGTAGTCCTGGTTGTGACACTGGAGGACAGCATGTGCAGAGAGCTGTCAGCTGGAGGGGAACTGGTGGGTGAGTGAGAAGGGGAGGAGCTGTGTCTCCTGCAGTTTGTTGCAGGGAATGTGGATTCTGGTTCTACTCCAGAAAACAGCAAATCATACACCAGAGCAGGCAAGAGACTAAGCACAGTCCTCAGTGCAGTCCTCCAAAGGGCCCACTTAGTTGAAGGTCTCTCCGAAATCCATCTTCAGGCTTTGTGGCTGTGGCCCTGTCTGCCCGCAGATTGCATGGTAATTCTGGCAGTTAGTTCTCACTGGCAGTTGCTGCTCCTGCTATCAGTGCTGTGATAATTGTCCCCGCTGGGCTGGTCCTGCTCAGAGCCATTAGCAGCAAGATCCTTTCATCAAAATATGTCTCATTCCTGTCTTGGCAACTACAGTAAATGTCTGTCTGTTACTGAGGCTGAACGTATATAATGGCACCAGGTGGGGTCACTCTGTAGCGGGGGCTGATTTTGATATGCTTGCAGGGTTCTTGGCACGTGGAATGTCCTCCCCCCAGCTCTGCCATCCATTCGGCAGTGCAGCTGCTGTGCCTGTAGTCTTTGCCATGAGGAGAGTGGAGCAGGTGATCCCTCCCTGATGGCAGAAGCGATGCTGATTTCCATTTAGATAGAGGAATTTCAATCTCAGCTTGATGTCTCCTTGCAACTCAAGACCCAAATTTCCAATTTGCTTCATTGTGTGAAGCCAGATGCTCTCTGCTGGCTTGGGAACTGAGACATGTTTAAGGTGCTGCACCCTAGCACAAGAGGACAGTCAGTGACTGTTTATCCATTTTTAGCTCCCCGGGGCAGCTTGCACATGTGGCTGCATGGCTCCTGCCACACACTGACATCCACTGCCCTGCCTAGGGCCCAAAGCACCTTCCCCACCTGTCAGCCCCCTGATCTCACCCTTGCCCAGAGTCAGGGTGGAGTGTCACAGCCTCATGGGGAATGACTGCAGGTACTGCATTGAAGTCTTGGGGCAGGTGCTTACCAGCAATGAAGGATGCCTTCAGGAAGGCTTTTGGTGACCAGTGGCTCAATGTCCAGGTGGAGATTGGTGACAAATGGTGTCCCTCAGCAGTCAGTCCTGGGACTGATGCTGTTTAGTATCTTCCTCAGTGACATTGACAGCGGGATCAAGTGCACCCTCATCAGTTTGTGGATAACACCAAGATATGTGGCGTGGTGACAGGCCCAAGGGGTGGGATGCCAATCAAAGAGACCCAGAAAGGTTGAGCAGTGAGCCCAGGAGGACCTCATGGGGTTCAACAAAGCCAAGTGCAAGGTCTGCACCACTACCAGACAAACTGGGGGATGAAAGGATTGACAGCAGCCCTGCCAAAAAGGCTGCTGGACATGAGCCAGCACTGCCCTCACAGCCCAGAAGGCCAACACATCCTGGGCTGCATCAAAAGAAATGTGGTCAGCAGAGTGAGGGGGGGATCTGTCCCTCTGCTCTGCGCTGTGCGACCTCACCTGGAGTGCTGCATCCAGATGGGGAGTCCTCAGCACAGGAGTGACATGGAGCTGTTGGAGTGCATCCAGAGAAGGGTGACAGAAATGATTCCAGGGATGGAACACCTCCATACAAGGACAGGCTGAGAACTGGGGCTGTGCAGCCCAGACAGGAGAAAGTTCCAGGGAGTCCTGAGAATGGCCTGTTGCTAAAGTGTCTAACGGGGCTGTAAGAAAGGAAGAGACAGACTGTTTATCAGGGTCTATTGTGATAGGATGAGTGGAAATGGTTCCAAAATAGGAGAGGGCAGATTGAGGTTGGATATAAGAAATTTTTGACACTAAGGGCAGTGAAGCAGTGGGACAGGGTGCCCAGAGAGGCGGTGGTGCCCCGTCCGAGCAGACACCCAGCGCCAGGCTAGGGGCTCTGAGCTCCTGATGTGCTGCGGGCGCCCGTGTGCACTGCAGGGAGTTGGACCAGATGACGTTTAAAGGTCCCTTCCAACTCAAACGATCCTGTGATTCTACGGTTTTATTAAAGGTGCTGCTCAGGAGCAAGGCAGTACTGCCCCCCAGGAGAGGCAAAGTCCAGGAGAAGACGGCATGCCAGCTCAGAGCTCGCTGCAAGGGAGACCAAAGGGAATTCCAGAGAAACCTTCCAGTTCTCCATGAACAGGGAACGAAGGAAACGGCGCGCAAACCGCCTCCGGCCGCCGGCAGGTAACCGCGGGCTGAGGCGCGGCTGCCGCCTGCCGGCTGCGGGAGGGGCGGGCAGGGCCGGGGCCAGGCGGCGAGGGGCGAGGCTTTGCCGTGAGGGGCGGGGCCAGGCGCGGAGGGGCGGGGCATCGGGATCCGGCGCGCGGGTCGGGCGGCAGCGCGGGGCGGCCATGTCGGGCGCGGCGCCGGGGAAGGCGTCGGTGTCGGCGGCGATGTCGGCGTCGGCTCGGCCGCGGCGGAAGGTGCTGAGCGCGGAGGAGGCGGAGCTGTTCGAGCTGGCTCAGGCGGCGGGCAGCGGGCTGGACCCGGAGGTGTTCAAGTGAGCGGCGGTGCGGGGCCGGGACGGGCGGGGAGCGAACGAGCCTCCCGGCCCCGCGCTGATCCCGCCCCGCCCGCAGGGTGCTGCTGGACCTGCTGCGCATGAACGTGGCGCCGCTCGCGGTCTTCCAGGTGCTGAAGTCCATGTGCGCGGGGCAGCGGCTGCCGGCGGGCCCCGACAGCGCTCCCCCCGCCGCGCCGCCCGCCGACAGCCGAGGTAGGGGCCGCGCGGCGAGCCCTCCCCTCTCCGTGTCTCCCGCGGAGCCCCCCGAGGACGCGCCCGCCTTCTCCTTCGCGCTGCGGCCTCCGCGCTTCGCCCACCCGTCGCCCCGCTGCCTCTCGGCGCCGCCCGCCGCCCGCCCCGCCCCGGGGCCGCCCCTGGGCGCTCCGGCGGCCGCTCCGCAGGGCCGGGGGTTCGGGGCCGCGCGGCGGGGGCTGCGGCTGCCGGCCCGGGGGGCGGCCCCGAGGGAGGCGGCCCCGAGGGGGGCGCGGGGCGCCCGCTCCGTGTGAGGCGGCGGTGCTGCGGCTCCTCGGGCTGTGCCCGGACCCGCCGCGCCGGAGCCCTCGCTTCCCTTGTGCTTAGAGGCGTAGCACGGAGGGGCGCGGGCGCTGCGCTGCGCTGCTCGGCGCTGCGGGGCCGGGCTCGGGCGCTCGGCTGCGCAGACGGAGGAGGCCGAGCCGGATGCTGCCCTCGCGCCCCCCTCTCCATCGCTCTCGGTGTTTCTGAGCGAGGACTGCCAGGTGCGGCCTGCGCCCCGCGGATGGGCTCCTCCCTGCTGGAGGAGATGCTCTCGGTTGCAGGCTGCCCGGTGAGAGGACGCTGGCAGTAAAGAGCCTCGCGCGTACCTCACGTGACTTTAATATACGCAGGGACGAAAGAAAACGACTTCTTGAGCAAAGTGAGGAAGGCACGGCACTTGGATGTTCTTCTAGCGCCGGGCCACTGCTGCGAGCTGCTTCAGGATAGCGCTAGGCCGGCTCAGGTCTGCAGTGGCTAAAGGGTCCCTTTTTGTGAACAGCATTACTTCCTCAAGAGGAAAAGCCAAAAACCCTATGGACAAACTTGGTCTGCCCTTGTCACTTGCTTCCTATCAGCCTGAGGTGCTGAAATGCATTAAAGAGATGGTAAACTTCCAGGAATTAGTGTCGGTGTTGGGGCCTTCAGTTGGTTCCCTCTCCATCGATGCAGGAGCATTTCCTGTCCAGGTGCTGTCCGGCTTTGCCTGCAGTCTCTGTGTCCCTGTGCAACCTGCCTTTCAGGCCTGTGTTTCTCCTTAAAACCAACACATAAGTATCTTTGAGTATGTTGTACTGAGCTGGTGAAGCGCAGGGGAAGCTCAGGGAAAGATAGCACTAGCTCTGTGTCACTTGTGGGAAATACAGTGTTAAATTGGTCTTCTGTGTGTCTCACTGCTGCTTTATGTGAAAATGTGAAAACATTTCTTCATTATTTCATGAGACTGGAACGTGCCTGCAGGGCTAGTTGGTGCACTATGTCACTGGATCACACACAGCTTACTAAGATAGGAGGATTGAGCCCATCAAGCCATGTTTTAGTGTTTTGTCCTGTATCTGTAGAGAAAGCTGGTCTGAAACTGGCACTGAGTCGGTGCTCAGTGCTCCTGGCAGAGGGATACTTTGGTCTCCTGTCTCACCACAAATGCTGGTGGGTGATGTTTGTGCAGCTTTGCTGGAAGGCTTGGTCCTCCCAGTTGCATCTGGTTTTTAGGTGTGGATCTTTTTTTTTTTTTTTAAATTTTCTGAGCGCTTTTGCTGCATCAGAACTCAGAGCAGTAGCTAACCTTGAATGAGAATTCTTTGGTGTCTATCAGCTCAAGTGAGTTTGCCAGACTTGATGATGATGAACAGCAGCTAATTCCTTTGTGATTAGAATCACTACTGGCTAGCCATCAGAAAATTCTTTGGGCAAAACTTGTCATGGCAGTGTCTTGTCACAAGCATCCTTACTTCTGTGACTATAAAATCTTCTTAACATCGAGAAAAGTGGACGTATTTGGTTTTTTGTTTTTATTTCCCTCCCCCTCAAGACTTCCTTTTGAGGATGTATTTCTGCAGCCTCTCAGGTGGGAGATGTCTGTCCTTGCTTTGACTCAGCTGCAGAGGGGCTGCCTTAGCTCAGTGCTTGGCCTGTCCTCAGATGGACATCAAACACATTTGCACTTCTGTACAACTTGTGTGTCAGACACCACAGGTGATGTCCACACTTGGAGCGATGTGCCTGTAGTGTCAGAGGAAGATGTTTAGTACTTTTGGTTGAAGGTCATGAAAACAGACTTCCAGAGAGGGGTCTTGGTTTGTGAGAACTGATGATGGTGTAACGCAGAACCAGGCCACCGGTGCCAGCCTTGTGTGTCTTTTACTGCACCTTAGACTGAAGGAACCCTGCCTGTCGAGCAGGAGCTTTACTGGAGCCCTGAGGAAAAGTGGTGTTGACATAAAGATCCCATTAAAATGATCAAATTTTCAGCAAACTAATTATCTCTCCTTTAACTGGGGAAGCAACTAGTTAGCTCAAACTGAAGAGGAAGAGGAATCGGGCTTTCTCGTTTCATGAGCTTTCTGGTTCTGGGCACAGTCCATCTTCATTGGCCCAGTTCGGGAGTTTGGGGTAAGTGCTAACAGGGTGATTGGGGGTATCCTCTGTGCCGGGTCTGTTCTGCAGGAGTGTTTGGTTTGCCTTGCCTCCTTTCCCTTTAGGAACTGCTGCAGGGAAAGGGAACCAAAGCTGTATCTGCTGCGTGCCCTGCCAGCTCCTGTTGGAAGATGCTCCTTCTGTTTAAGAAGAGGATGGTGTGGCTTCTGCACAGGACAAGGCATTGGGAAATGGGAGATGCCCACTGCTTAGCTGGGACTTGTCTGCTGACCAATCCAGAGCTCCTTGTGCTGATACAGAGTGCAGTGATTGTCCTCTATAAGCTTGCCAAGCTGCTTCGCACGATGTTCTTCGGTGCTGCATGTGTGCCCTTTCTTCTGTGCTTCTTCCTTTGTCAGAAGACAGACACGTGGCTGCAGTAATCCAGATCTTGCTACGCATCAGCTGAGACTGCTCTGTTCAAGTTTTATCAGTAGCAGCGATGTACTGGCGTAGGCTTCTCAGATCATCATGATGCAGGGAGGTTTGTTAAAGCAGGTCAAGATTGTTTTTCTGATCATTGTGACTGGGGTAGAGGTGAGAAAGTGCATCGCTTCCTTCCTCTTGCCCTTGTAGTAGTTATTTCAGCTTTCTTGCAGCTGAGGCTCTTAAGCAGCAGGGAATCTAATACAAATGACTTTGTATTGTGTTTTCCCATAGAGTATAACACTTTAAACCGTGATGTTCTGCTTGGAGTTGTTCACTGGTAACAATTCATAGCTGTCTCAAAGTGACTGTGAGAATTGGTGCATCTGTCTGGTGTGTTTAGGTAGGTACAGTCTCGTGCAAGCTGCATTCAGAGCTTTGTCACAGTAATGATTTGGTGCTTATTTTAAAGGGGAAGGATGTGCTTTGGGCAATTTCTTCCTATTCGTGCAGGGGAGATATGTGCATACCACTGATTGGTATGACCACTGTTGTTGCGAGGACCCCCAGTGATAGTTACCACTCCTGGATGCTGCTGGCTGGCTCAGCTGTCTTCTTTGGAGCCCTTTTATACCCACCTTTTGCTTACTCGGCCTTGTGTAGTCCCAGGGTTCATCTAGATGCTAGATTTGTAATGCATGCTTCTTTGTTAAGGAGATAAAGTTGTCATCAATGCTATGTGGAACTTGAATACGGTGGAGGGAATCCCTTCAGAGATATTAAGGATTTGTCTTAATCTTGATGGTGCTGTCAACGTGAACAAGTTGCAGAGAGAATTGGTTTTTTCTGGCTGGTGTAGGCATCTCTTCTATTCCACGTACAGGATGTTTGCAGTCTCATCTGAAGCTGTAAGGCTTTCTCTGAGCTAGATGTTTGAGCCAACTCTTTGCTGTTCTGGCAGCTGTTTTGAACACTGTATGGGCATCACTTTCAGTATATCTTTTTGAGAGTTATTAAGCTTTTATATATATATATATATATATTTTTTTTTCTTTTTCTGTGAGGTAAGAATTGACAGTGAAATGGGATTTAGATGAATACTCCAAATGCCAGACTTGTAATTTGTGGCTTTGGCAAAATAATGAGGTGGAGGTTCATTATGAACAGCAACTAATTCATTCACTTTCTCTCCCCTCGACCAACCTAAAAACACCCAGAAAGTCTTGCTGGTAGACTGAATAGAGCTCTGAAAAGTATGGAACATCTTCATCTCTTCTGTGATTTGCACACAAGAGAAGTGGAGGAAATGAGATTCACGTGTGTGATAATGAAAGCCAGCAAAGCAACCTTCTTAGAGAAGCAAAAGGTAATGGTTTTGAACAGGCTACTGTTCAGTAGGAAATGCTGTAAAATCCTATTCTTTGAAAGTTATTGAATAGGATTTGGCACTTGGTATGTTAATTTAAGCTTGCAGTTGTAGTGCTGCCTAATCCAGCTGAATACCTGGCTTGAGGTTGTAAGTTTTGTTCAGGTCTTTTGTGGCCTATGTAGGTTTCAGCTTTGTATTTCCTCTCCAAATTCAGATGTATGTGTGTGCAAGAGAAGGCAGGTGTTTAAATAATGACCCACTGCTCCATTTAGCTAAATGCATGCTTTCTTAGCAAACTACTTTAGCAGGTGCATTTGAAAACTCATTTTTCTTTTTCCTTGGTTTCAAGACTGTTCCAGTGGATTATTTGAAACATACTCTGCCAATCTTGCCTGGCCTCCTGACTGTGTCTTTGCAGGGAGGCTACTTTAACAGGGATGTTGTCTTGGCTCTGGGGAAAGCCCTGCGTGCCACATTTGTATGAGCTGTTAGGAATAGTTCAGCAGCTTTGGAGACCTGGAAACCCAACAGATTGAGAATGAAGAGCCATAGCTATATACTGGGATTGGTTTGAAGAATGAGGACTAGCTGTATAAGTCTCACTGCTGTTCTCATCTCCAATGGGTGGGCAAAAGTTGAGTCCTGGTAACCCTGTTGTGATTGCAAGAAAGAGGGTCTTCCATTCTTATCAGCTGTTTTTTCATCCATACTTAATTTTCTAGGAAGGCCAGCTTGCTTGCTGGGTCCCATGTAAGCCCTACTGCAAGACAGGAACAGGAGCAGAATTTTGGGGAGTTCAAAGCCCAAGCACAGTTTGCTCTGGCCTTTTTGAATGGGAAAGAGCTAGCACTGAGCTAAATGGGGCACACACATCTGCTCTTCTCATACTGTGTCAGGTTCTTGAGAAGGTGCAAATACAGCTGCTTTTTTTTGGGATCGTATTTGGGCAGACATGTGCCAAATGAGAGACAAGTCAAGCATGACTTGCATTCGTTGTTTGGGCTACAGTTGTTGCAGGACAGTGAGACACATCCGGGTTAAGGGCATCTTGTGTCAGCAAGCTAACTATCAGTGGAATCCTTTTGCTATCTGTCGTACTTAAGTTTCAGAGCTGCTGGTAGTAAACTCTTCTGTGTTTTGCAATAAAGAGCCCTGATATCACCGATAGTGTTTTAACTGGAAGGTTCACCAACCATGTCTGTTGTTGCACACTTTATGGGCTGCTTTGGTTCGGTGCACAGTTCTAGAGATGATGCTTCAAAAAATACAGTTGGCTCTTATGCTGTTGAAGTAACTGGTTTGTTTTGTTGTGATGTGAAGGCTAAGAGGATGGAAGGCAGCGTATGTTTTGTCTGAGAATAGCTTTCTTTTACAAAGAGGTTCTTTCTCCCCAGGTTTTTTCAGCTAGGTCAGAAGATCAAGGGCCTGGCTTCTGGTAGCACTTAATGGTACAATTGCTTGTACATGGATGTAGTTAGTCCATATGTGCAGGCTGAGAACGTGCACTCTTTCTGCACATAGGCATGTGAAGAAGGGGAGAGCCCTCACTTACGTAGAGATGTACTGGTCTGCTAAAAGCATCATGGTGGACTCCAATCCTTTGTGCCAGTTTTTCTCTTAGATACCATGAGGTTGTGTATTGCCTTTGTGCAATATGTTTATTTCCGTTGATGGTACTCACATTACTCAAACTGCTGACGTGCTTACAAGCTTGAGCTATACGAAGAAAAAATGCAAGGCTGGTTGGCTGGCTTGGGCTGATAACTGCTGGTAGATCATTAATGTGACTTACAATAAGAGACATTGTAGAACACCTGATTTGGCTGGGATAAGTGAATGTATTTCTTTTGCTACTCTAATCCATCAAATTTTACAGATAAGAAGGGGTCATACCCTTTGTTTGGAAGTTCTCAGTTGTCTTTCCTGTACTGCGAGGTGTTAGCTTGTGGTATTGATGTGACTGCTGTTCTCAGTTACGCCAAGGAGATGGGGCAGTTGGGTAAGTAAAGCAGGTATTCCTCTAGTCTGTGCCCTTTGGTAGCACAGATGTTCCAGGATGATCCAGATAGCCATGGAGACTCCTGTGTGTGCAGAAGCTAGTGGCATTCTGGAAGTTGCTCTGATACAGTTACTTAAATGTTGCTCTCCTTTTTCATTACATGCATGTAACTGCATGTTCAGAGGAAAACAGCTGACTGGTTTCCTGTGTTTGTTTCCTCCTTACTATGTTCATGTTTAGTGTTGCTTTTGGGAACATACTGTCCTTACTAAAAGCTGTGAAGCTCTTGTAGTCCCTCTGCATTATGTTTCTTTGTTCTTTTGTTTTTATCTTTCCTGATACTTCTCATCTGAAGTAATTCTACCTGATGTCAGCAAACATCAGTGTTCGTCACTTACCCCCTTGTGCTATTGGTTTGCAGCACACCTTTGTCTGTCAGTCTTTCCCCTTTTGCTGGATCTGGCAGGGTGGGCTGTGTGACCCTTGCTTTCTTCAACTTTGATCATTCTAGCCATTTGCTTCTCTCTTCTGTCACATTACACTGCAGACAGAGATGGTCACT
Organism: Phasianus colchicus; assembly: GCF_987193195.1. Taxonomy (NCBI): domain Eukaryota; kingdom Metazoa; phylum Chordata; class Aves; order Galliformes; family Phasianidae; genus Phasianus; species Phasianus colchicus. The sequence continues at coordinate 1,137,573 of NC_143447.1, read as the reverse complement.
TGTGCCTACAGAATCGCAACTTCTGAACACAGTAAGAAAAGTTGAGAGTAGCTCATCTTAGAGGCATCTGGGCTCCTGGAAGTTGCAGACAATGATAGGAAACCCAAACTTGCTCATCAAGACACAAGTGACGTGAGCAGAAGGGTTTCTTGTTTCCAGATTTTGTGACTACAGGCTTCAGAAAGAGGTGGGCAGTGGCACATCAGTTCACTTATCCCAGACTTGAGGTGTTTGATGCTCTTCATGTCCTTGAATTGCTGTTTGCAGTGCTGGTCTTCCTGTGCCAAATGAAAGCAAGTATTCAAAGTGCAGGTTACTTTGTAGATTAAAACTTGAATTTCTAATGCTTCTACTGCAACTCATTTTGTTGTTGTGGCCCTGATTTCACAATTTTGCTTTCTATGTTGGATGCTGGATACATCTGCAACATCTAATACATCTAATCTAATTAGCCTTTTGCATGATTACTTAAGGAATGCTTGCAGCTTAGATGCTGTATGGGTGATGCACAGGGCTGATGCTAATGTATGAATTTGTTCTTTCAGGGAGAAATAAAAGCAGTTCTGCTGTCAGTGGGACCCAGGTACTCATTGAAAGGAGCGGCCGGGAAGGATCTGCCCAGAGGATGCCTCGGCAGCCAAGTGCAAGCCGGCTGCAGAAAGCAGGAGCTTCTGGAAAGAACAGCGGAGGCAGCAGTAGCTAAGATCTTGGCAATGATGAATTTTGATGCTTGAAGATGTATATAAGCCACACCTGTAAAATTGTTTATGTTGTATCTATTAAACTGGCAAACGTTATTTGTAACTCATGGATTATAGCTGTTTTCTTTTTTTATTTATTTTTATTTCCAAAAATTCTGTTGGCAATGCAGACTACTTGGTGTTCTGTGAAGGTTCCTGGTATGAGGAAAGGTGTGGGATGCCTGAATATACTTGAAATAGGGCTGAAGTTGCTGCAGAGTCGTTGTAACTCATTTACAAACCACTGCTTATCACTGCTTCCTTCCCTAAGACTCAGTTAAATATATTCCTTCTAGTTTTATGAATTGAAAAATCTGTTGGTCTGCATTGAGAATGGGGTAGTGTCACGGTAGGTCATATATTGTTAAAGAAAGCTTTGCAACGATGATAGCTTGCACTGGAAACCTGACTGTCTGATGGGGCTATTTTCTTGTTCTTTAGTTGATGATTGCCTTGTCACTTCATGTATATGCTCAGGTGGGTTTTAGCATCTTACCCTGAAGATCGCTTTAGCCTCTTGTGTGAGCATGATGGTATGACAGTCCTAATGATGCTGATGTGATTACTCATTTATTGTTACAGAACTGTTGCCTAATGAGCCAGGTTAAAGAAAGGTTACGCCAGATAAAGGAAGAGAAAAGCTTCATCACTTAGTGTAAGGTACATGCATGTAGTTAAAACAGCTAAGAGGATTTATTAGTGTTCAGTGTTGTCATTCGTTACTTCAGAGCATATCCAGGCAGTTGGTGTACTTGCTATGGCCTTGGTAACTCAGAAGCTGTTAGTGAAATCCATTTCCCTATTCAGATAGAGTGCCTCTGTTCTTGGTGAGGGATAGATAATGTTTCCAAGGGTCACAGAGGTTTCACAGACATTTTGGTCTGTCTGTCAGCCCTGCATAATTAAGGGATTTTGCTAGTGTTGGTATGAGTGTGGAATACTCTGTTGAAGAGCTGTGGGGATGAAGAGGCTGCAGCCTGTCTATGGAGATCAGGACTTTTCAAGGGAGTTAGAAATGGGAGTAAAGTAGTTAATAGCTGGCAGTAGTATACTTTGAAGGGCATCCAAGTGAGGTAGCTTATGAGCTTTTTCATCATTATCAAGGTCTGGGATGTCCTGCTCTGATCTGTGTGCAAGGAAGTGCACCTATTTCCACCCCTACGCCCCCAGGAAAAGCTGAAACAATCATGCTGCTTAGGATAGGCAAATGTAATGGTTGTCCTAGTTGAATTTGCTGGTGGGAGAAGAGCAACTTTAGAGCTGTTTTTTCCTTTGAAAGAACCTTGACTAATGCTTTTTGTCCCTAGAAGGTTGAGCAGACTGGAGATGTGACTCAAAAGAGTGCCTTCCAGCTCAAACAATTCTATGATCCTGAGAATAAATAGTACCTAACAACAGAGTTGGTTCTTGCTTGCATGTTCACTACCTCCTCTCTCCAGCTGGTTTAGTGTCTGCATTTGTTCTGTTTACACCTCTGCATCTCAAGATATATCCTATGTTATACCTACCTACTGCTTTCAAGCTTTTGCAGCATCTTCCACAGTCTGTGGATCGGTGCTCATCTTTTCCTGATAGCCTGTTTTCCTGAGAAGATTGTCCTGCTCTCTTTTCCCTATTACCTTGCTGAATAATAGTGCTTGATGTGTACTCTAATATCCTGTCCCTTCCAAACATTTGCAGCAAGTGAGGCACCACCATTCCCTGCTGCGGGGGAGGGATGGCTTGCTCTGTTGTCTAGAGGACAGTGCTGCTTGGTGGGGGCACGGATCTGGGATGTTGTGTTGAGATTGTTAAAGGTTGTCCAACTCTCTTAAGTATTATTCCCTGTTATTTTTCCGTACAAGTTCTGATGATGCTAGGAAGGTCAACCTGGAACCTATCACACCTGAATATGGATTGGTAGTCCAGGCCATGGGAGTGGTAGACGGGGCTGAGAAGCTAAGAAGTGGATGAAACCTTCTTATCAGACAGATAGGAGCAGCTTCATATTCACAGGTCTCAGTCTTCATGGGGGCCTTTAGCCACCCTCGATCTCTGCTGGAAGGACAGCTGTATGGGAACTGTTGATCATGGCCTGAACCTCTGATTGACCACCTGAGGCAAGCAATGAGTCAGGCCTGGGAGTGCAGGTGAAGGCAATTCTCCTGCCCTACTGGAAGGGGTGGAGCCTGGCTGCACCTCTCCTAGACCCCATTCAAGGGCTGACTGCCTCTGAGGAAGGATCTCATTTGGAGATTGCTCCTCGTGGAGTTTATTGTGAGCCTACAACATCAGTGAGCATTTTTCATTTATTATCTTTCCACTGTGATAATCCTACTTAGCCTAACTTCTGTATGCTTATTGATTGTACAGCAGCACTGCAAGACCTAAGCAGTCCTGGTGAGTGACAAATTCCTGACCCAAGTGATACAGAAGAGCCTGTGAGGTGCTCTGCTGGACTTCTTCCAACTAGTTGGCAGGGAAGGGCTCACTGGGAATAGGTGGCTTTGGCTGCAGTGGTCATAAGGTGCTGGAGTTCAAAGAGTCAGTAGGGCAAAAAGCAAGATCGCAATGGTAGGCTTTAGGAGAGCAAGCCTTGCAAATGAATCTCTGAAGAAACCAAAGAGCCTCATGGAATAAGATCAAGAAGGGAAGAGGGACTCACAAGAGGAGGTTAGCATTTGAGGTCACCTCTTCCAAGCTTGAGTGATCCTTTCCAATAACCCAGAGCAGCATCCCTCACCATTGCCTTACAGCTCTTCCTCTCCCTCAAGCTGCGTCTTGAGCCACAGTCCCATGTCCAACCTTTATTGCAACTGCATTCAATTTTTCTCCCGGCTCTGCAGAACTTTAAGGGTGTACAGGAGAGTGTCTATTTTAAGGGTATTTGGTCATGGACATTTTTTAAAGGTGAAAGGGAGGCACTGTTGAGAACTAACTGATCAGTTACACTGATTTATGAGACCAGGCAAGGATGTAGAAATGCTTATTCCTGACGGGTAATCTAATGGAGGACTTTTGAGGTGGGAAAGAATCACAAGAAGCAGAGCTCCCAGTCACACTGGTGAGCTAAGCTACAGGTACCACTTCCAGGGAGAATAAACACTGCAACAGATGAGACTGAACCAAAGGGGCACTGCAGGGTAAAGAAGCTGCAGAGTTCTGCAGAGCCATGGAGGTGTGCAGGGGAAAGGTGGAGAAGAAGAAACAGAGGAGATTAGTAGAAAAGGATCAGTCCAAAGTATAACGTGTTTAGTTAGTATGCTTAATCCTGAAGCTGGTGCATGGGGTATGCTAGGAGGGCCAGGACAATGTGAGTGATGAAAAGTGTCTAGGACTAGTGCAAGGAGTAGCAAGGAGAGGGGCAAGGAAGGCTGGGGGTGGTAGTGACAGGAGCTAAGGCTGGTCTTTCTTGCCTGTTTCTCTCCCAGAACCATGGCACTGAGGGAAGAAGGAGGACCAGGGCTGTCCTTGTTGCAGAAATAAGGGGTGTTCTGGGGAAGCACAATCCCGAGGCTGCAAGGAGGCATGTTAGCGGATGTCTGTGGTATAGGCTTTGCAGATCCTCCCCCTCCCCCCCCATGGGTGCATTCCTTGGAACTGTGTGTGTGTAGGAAGGCAAGGATCCCCTTGGAAGCATTCTCCTTAAGTGAGTTGCAAGCAGGTTCCCCTGCACAGAGCAATGTTTGGTGACATGATTAGAGGCTCATCTCCATGGCTGAAGAGAAGTGGAGGAACAAGGATAAGCAAGTGGACACCAGGAATCATCACCAGCAAACTGCCTAGTTGGCTGCACTCATGCCTGTCCCAGAGGCACCCATCATGATGGTCAATGGAAGTGGCTCTTCAGATCATCTCTTGGACTGAGGAAGATCACTGCTAAGGGATGGTGTCTGTGTGCCGTTGGTGGTGAGCATCGAGCTTGGCCAGCTGTTGAGTGGGATAGGGGCTTGTGGGCTGGGTATTGAACACACCCTAAGTCAGTCAATACCCATACCCTGTCCCAGTCTGGGTGCTAGGAGGACCAGAGGGGCCTGTTCTGGGGACAAGGCAGTCTTGGGGCCAGTTGTAACGCCTGCTGCATGTGCAGATGTGTGTGCTTGTGATGAAGCAGCTGGTGGAATAGGATAACCTAAAAAACAACAGACAGCAAGAACATGAATAGAAAGAAGCAAGAGCAGGGCGTAGTAGTGCCTAGATATAAGGCTTTCTCCAAGCGCTGAGCGGAGAGCAGAGTGGCGCAGCGGAAGCGTGCTGGGCCCATAACCCAGAGGTCGATGGATCGAAACCATCCTCTGCTAGTCTTGTGTTTTTTTTTTTTCCTCCCCCCCCCGCAGTTTTAGTTTAAAGAACTACCTCACCGTGCTCTTCCTCCCTGCACGCCCTTGATTGCGTGGTGCCGGTGTGGGGCCGTGTGGATCGCGTCCGTCGAGCAGCGACGGAAAAACGGGGGGTGGGGGTAAAACAAAAAACCACGAAAATTACTCCCCAGTGTGGCCCGTACGGGGATCGAACCCGCGACCTTGGCGTTATTAGCACCACGCTCTAACCAACTGAGCTAACCGGCCCTCGCGAGAGTACGTCCCTAATAGCCATCCTTGTAGAAACAAAAGCTGCATCCCAGCAGAAGACGGTTTACATTCTGCGTGCCTCCGCTGTATCGCTCTGCTGTTCTAATGGGAGCCGCTCCGTGCTCACCCTCTTACCTATGGCCCAGCCTCACAGCCCTACCCAGCCCGGTGGATGTCCTCATGAGATGGGAGATGCTGCAGCAAAGTACTCCTATGCCGTATGTTATATGACTGTCCCATCTGCTGCGTGTGCGGGCTTTGAACTTCTCTTGGGGACTAGAACAGAAGTTATCTGCCATATTGCCGAAAGCTGAACAGCAGAAAAACTCATCTGAGATATTCTCCTGTGTTTTTGGCCATCCTGGTGTTAGCTGCCATGCTGCTATTGAATTCATTTGCCTTTGTGTGGGAGCTCAGGAAAATAGATAATTGTGCAGAATGTTAAAGAATGGGGACATGCATTTTTACACAAGTTTCTCAAAAATTTGGGGGCTTGATTTTGGCCTCATGCTGGGTTTCTGGCAATGACTGCCCATCTTGCTTCCCCCTTGCTTTCACATCTCATTTCAAATGGATGCAGGGAAGTGGAGGGGACCTCTTAGGGGTTGGTGTTACATCAGTGATAGAATCATAGAATTGCAAGGTTGGAAATGACCTGCAAGATCATCTAATCCAACTGTCCTCCCATTACCATTGCTACCACAATCACTAAACCAGATCTCGCAGCTCCTCATCCAGATGCCTCTTGAACACTGCAGGGACGGCGACTCCACCACCTCCCTGTGCAGCCATTCCAGTTCCTGACCACTGTCTGAGAGAAAAAGTTCTTCCTTATGTCCAACCTAAACCTCCTCTGGTACAACTTGCGGCCATTTCCTCGGATCCTGTTTGTTGCCTGGGAGAAGAGGCCAAACACCTCCTCATCACAACCTCCCACAACAAAGTCTCCTCTTCTCCAGACTAAACAATCCCAGCTTCCTCAGCCTCCCCCAGACCCCTCACCAGTTTCGTTGCCCTTCTCTGGACACGCTCCAGGGCCTCAGTGTCTTTCCTGTAGTGAGGGGCCCAAAACTGAACACAGCACTCGATGTGCGGCCTCAGCAAGGGTGTGTACAGGGGGTGATTACCTCCCTGCTCCTGCTCACTAAACTGTTTCTAATGCAGGCCAGGATGCCGTTGGCCCTCTTGGCCACCTGGGCACACCGTCAGCTCACATTCAGCCAAGCATCAACCAACACCCCCAGGTCCCTTTCCTCTTCACAATCATCCAGCCACTCGTCCCCAAGCCTATAACGCTGCATGGTGTTGTTGTGGCCAAAGTGCAGGACCCTGCATTTGGCCTTGTTGAACCTCATCCCATTCACCTCAGCCCAGCTCTCCGGTTTATCTAGATCCCTCTGAAGGGCCTTCCCTACCCTCACGCAGATTGACACTGCCTCCCAACTTGGTGTCTTCTGCAAACTTACTGAGGGTGATACAAACATGTTCTGGCTAACCTATCTCCTCTTCTTGCCTCTCAAAGGTAATGGCTGTTCAGCACAGAGAAAAATATGTGAAATCATATAATGGTTTGGTCTTTGAGGGGCCTTTAAAGATAATCTAGTTCCAACCCTGGGCAGGATCACCTCCCAGTAGGTAAAGTTACCTAAAGCTCCACCCAACCAGGCCTTGAACACTTCTAGGGATGGGGTACCCACAGCTTCTCCAGCCAGACTGTTCAAGCACCTCACCACTCACCACAGCAAAGAATTTCTTCCTAGTATCTAATCTTAATCTACACTCTTTTAGCTTAAAAATGTGTTCTCTCTTATCCTATCACTACACGCTCTTGTAAAAAGACTCTCCATCTTTCTTATAACCTCTTTAGGTATTAAAAGGCCACAATGAAGTCCTCTCAGAGCCTTCTTCATGATGAACTTGCTCAATACCCTTAGTCTTTTCTTGCAGGAGAGATGCTCCAGCCATCTGATCATCCTTCATGCCCTGTACTGAACCTACACAAACAAGCCTGTGTCTTTCCTGTGCCTATGCTGAGGGCTCAGCAGTACTGCAGAGGTGGATTTCATGGGAGCACTGTAGAGAGGGGCAATCATTTCCCTTGCCCTGCTGGCCATGCTTGTTTTTATGCTGCTCAGGGTATAGTTGGCCTTCTGGGCTGCAGGTGTTTACTGCCAACTCATGTACAAGTTTTCATCCACGAGAACCCACAGGTCCTTCTCTCTGCTCTCAATGTGTTCATTCTTCAGTCTGTGCAGATGTGTTCACCTCACACTTGGCTCTGTTAAGCTCTATGGGATTTATGTGGGTCCACTTCTCCAGAGCGCACAAACCCTTTGGATGCATCCCTTTCTTTTATTATATCAGCTGTATCACTCAGCTTGAAGCTGTATGCAAACATGCTGAGAGTGCACTTGATTCCCCTGTATGCTTCATTATCAATGATATTAAATATTACCAGTCTCAGTATGGACTCTAAGACCTGGACATGGGGCTGTTGACCACAGCTCTCTGGATGCAAGTGTCCAGCCAATTTCTTATCCACCAAACAATCCACTCTTCAAATTCTTCTGTCTCCAATTTAGTGGCAACAGTGTTCTGTGAAATACTTCCTGATGCATGCTTACCTATGCAGACACCTCAAAAGAGGATTTCTGTTCTCCTAAGCTTGCTTTCTTTGTTCAATCTCAAGCATTTCCTAGTACTTGCTCTAGTCCTTGATTCTCACACTGTTGAGGCCAGACAACATGGAGGCAGGGACGCACAAAAGAGGTATGAATTACTATTTCCAAATCAAGTGTCTGTTGACAGCAATCCTTCACCCCTCTGGTAGTGCTTGATGTCAGGCAGAGCTGTAGGACTCCTATGAGATATGATCCTCTACAGGTCCTTGGGAAGCCACAGTTCTTGCCTCAAGTGCAGAATCGAAGCCATAGCAAGGCTCTGCCCACTGTATATTTCACCAATCACTTTGCCAGGGTGCTCTTCCAATATTTTGTCACACAGGCAAGTCGTATGCTAACATCCTCATGTCTATGCCATGTCATAGAATCATAGACTGGCCTGGGTTGAGAAGGACCTCAAAGATCATCTAGTTTAAGCCCCTCTGCCATTGGCAGTTGCCAGCCAGCAGACCAGGTTGCCCAGAGCCACATCCAGCCTGGCCTTGAATGCCTCCAGGGATGAGGCATCCACAGTCTCCTTGGATGACCTGTTCCAATGCATTATTACCCTCTGTGTGAAAAACTTCCTCCTAATATCCAACCTAAACCACCCTCGTCTCAATTTAAAACCATTCCCCCTTGTCCTATCACTATCCACCCTTATAAACAGCCGTTCCCTCTCTTCTTTATATGCTCCCTTCAAGTAGGCCACAATGAGGTCTCTTTGGAGCCTTCTCCAAGCTAAACAAGCCCAGTTCCATCAACCTTTCTTCATAAGAGAGGTGCTCCAGCCCTCTGATCATCATGTCCCTCCCACTGCACAGCCTGAGAGCCCAGAGAAGTCCTTCTTCTCAAGAAGTCCTTTTTAAGACAGATCTTCCTGGTGATGCCTTGTGCTTTATCACTCCACTGCTACACTCCAAAACACTGTTTTCCTTCATTTCCATATTCCCATACTACACAGATGTGCCTAGAGTTGCATTTCATCTCTGACACAGCTGTGAACTGGTCTTGAGTAATTGTTCCTGGTGTTGGTTTGTAATTCTGTCGTATAGCAATACTCACTTTGACAGCCTGTGGGATCACCTTGATTTAAAAGCCATCTGCACGTCTGGTTGTGGGAAAGCAGGTACAGGTGGCCCAGCACGAGTAGGTGAGTTGAACCAAATGACCTCCAGAGATCCCTTCCAACTTCAGCCATTCTGGGCTTTATGACCTCTTACCTCATTTGGGTTGCCATATACCACATAGGCTCATGGGAAACTCACATCTTTTTACATTGGAACCAAAATAGGACGAAGTAGGACTTTTACAGAAATGCTAGATCTATCTTCAAGCCACCAAATCAAGCTCCTCTCAACTGTTCAACTAAATGAACTGAAATGTTGATAATCAAATTGACTAGATTGTCGTTGACTGTGATGAAGATAGAGGTGCTGACTTACCTATAGATACCTACAGTCAGATGTCATAATCTTGAACTGAATTCCATGCAGCTACCTACTCAACTGAATTTATCTGGTTCGTGTTTACTATCTAGTGGAAGGAAATAATTTCTCTGTAATTAGTCACATTGCTATGCAAGCCATATGTTGGCATTTTCTTCCTGAAACTGCACAATTTTGTTTTCTGACTAAGCTGGAATTTTGCTACATCTTAGGTTTCTGTATGTTGGAGTCAAGCATTCTTATGACAGTGATTTATTCTGTACTAGCTTGAAAGCAAACCAGTGTGTAGAAAAAGGACAAAGGCTTTAGCATATCATAATTAATACACTGACTTTGTGGCTCATTTCTGTAGTTTCTGTAATATTTAGGATAGTTTCATGAAACATATTTATTTAATACATAGATGATGTACATTTCTCAGTAATTTCCAGTAAGAGGTAAAATGTCCAAACTTTGAGAGATGTCCAGACTTTTAGGAAAGCATTAATTCTCCTGTTTTAACCTCTAAAGTGTGAGCAACTTTTTGAAAATAAGTGAAACCCTCTGGGCAGAGGCATCTTGCTGAATTGTCTCCTTCCAAATATCTTCCTTAGAGCATGCTTTACTTCTTTGTTTCGTAAGCTGTAGATGATTGGGTTCAGCATGGGAGTTACTACTGTATAAGAAAGAGCCACTGGTTTCCTGCTCTTTACCAAGAATCTGGACCTTGGCTTTAAATGTATCAAGCCAGTTGTGCAGTAGAACAGCATCACCACCACCAGGTGAGCAAAGCAGGTGAAGAAAGCTTTGTGTCTTCCTTCAGAAGATGGCATTTGGAGGATGGTATGGATTATTTGGATGTAAGAGGCTGCTATCAAGATAAATGGGATCAGAACAATTGTAACAGTAGCGACGAACACAAGAAGCTCAAATAAGTATGTGTCTGAACAGACCAAATCTAGAACAGGAGCAATATCACAAAAGAAGTGCTCAATCTCCCTAGAGCCACAAAAGGAATAGCTAAATAGCCAGCCAGTGAGTCCGGCAGAAAATGGAATACCAGCAACCCAACATGCAATGACCATATGAAAACATTCTCGCCTGTTCATTCTGGTGGTATAGTGCAAGGGATGGCATATAGCCACGTATCTGTCATACGCCATGGCACTCAAGAGGAAGCACTCGGAAGTGACAAAGAATATGACAAAATAAAGTTGCAGGGCACAGGCAGAAAAGGAGATGACCTTTTTCTCCAACAACAAATCCATAAGCATCTTGGGCACTATGTTTAACGTAAAGCAAATTTCAATCAAGGCCAGGTTTTTGAGAAAATAGTACATTGGGGTGTGTGAGGCATGGTCAGCAGTTGTGACTAAAATTATGAGAAAGTTCCCTGTCATTGTGATTAGGAACATGAGGAGGATTCCCTCAAAGAGAAGAACCTGAAGAGAGGCGAGGTAGGAGAACCCCTGCAAGGTGAAGTATGTCTGGTTTTTGAGCCCTTGTTCTTCATCAGCTTCCATGTGAAAGAGGAACCCAGCCTGTATCAGCCAATGAGAAAAATATGAAGAAGAAAACTCTTTACGAGGATGAATATAAAGCAGTGAGCTTCTCTGAAATCAATTCCAGTGTTAAATGGGAGAAACAACTATAAATGAGCATATAACATTTTGAGAGGTACGCTAGAAAAGCAACTTGTCATGAAAACAAAAGTAAAAAGAAAAATAGTGAGCTGAAGTGCAGAAGAGCTAGGATTTCCCTTATTGTTTGCCTGCTTTCCTTTTAAATTAAGATAAAATATTGCCACACCCACTTTACATTTCAGTTCTACTGGTATTTTCTCAAATGTAATTTTGTCAGCAATTAGAACATTTTATTTTCAGTGTTTGAAATAAGAGTTTATTTCTTACTGACCTGCAATCTAATTAAATTATCTGCTTTAAATTTTTTGGTTTTTGAAAAACTATTTTTCCCTGTTCTCACACATAAGCATGTATATATGCATACATAGATTTCAAATAAACAAGGGCAAATAAAATTGTTGAGTGTACAGACAAAGTTTTGATAGCTTAAAGAATGGATAGAATGCATATGTTATTATTTGCCCTCATCGTTGCTAACACAAAACAATGACCTGCTTATTTATTTATTTATTTATTTTAAATCTAGCATTGCACTTTATTCAGCTCCACTGGACATTTTATTATGTATTCAGTATTGTAAGAAATGTTCCTCTTTTAGATCATCTGCAACCTACCAGCCTGTATTTAGCTATCTGAAATGTAGAGGGCCACATTCAAGATAGAAATTTGAAGCATCTTCTCATTTGCACCAGCTGGAAAAGTAAGTCAGAAACCTATATTGTATTTCTCACTGAATCTAATTATTTTCATTGGAATCTGTTTGGGAATTCCTGTTAATCTCTATTCACTAGCACAGAAAGGTACAGCTCTCTGAATTGCTGACACACACACAGCTCTCTGAATTGCAGAAAGCAATACTAGCTGAGGAAGGTTATACCTGACAATTTGCAACATCAGCTTTGATTATCAGTGCTGACTGACCTTCTTAAGTATCTTCACAGTCAAATGAAATCTGCTTTTTTATACAACACAACCCCTTTCAGGATACTACCGTCTTGAGTGATATTAATGGAGTGAATGCTTCTCACAGCCAGATAGCATCTAGACCAGATTGTTGAATCTACCTGTGAAAGCTTGATGGTCCAGGCAGTTTTTTCACTCACCTGTTAGTTTTCTCATCCAGCTTCTATCTTCCCATTTTGGCCATGTGGCTATTGTGTCAAGAATTGTTAAATGCCATGCATTGCTCTCCCCTGTGGCCACTCATCACCACCGCACTCACTATCTGAATGACTGGGAAAAGCTTTTGTATTATTTCTGCAAACATCCATATGACTAATCAGCAGCTGAGATACCCATTTGAATTTCCTTTACAATCTATGAATAGGAACAAGAACACTCAGATGTTATTTTGTTTATTCTTCAGAAGTAATTTAAAATATGCTAATTGCTAGGTGTACTTGATTTGCTTTCATCTCAAAGTAAAATCTTACTAATAGATAATATATATATTAGTAATATATAGAAATGAATAGATATAGTAATATAAATAAAATAATAAATATTGCTCAGTCATTAGTGTATGCATTGCAGATATTTGTATATAGTGTTCAGATGCGTAGTATTCTGTCCTTTAAAATGTAAACTGTTCTTTCTTGAGTCATCTACACTAGTAAAAAATTTCTTTTGTTTTGTAACAGTTTTTGTTACCCAAAAGACTAGGAAATACCAGTATACCTCAATTTTTTTGAGAAGTCATCTGGAGCTTATGAGATAATGCCTCCGTTCATGATTTCAGATGCTGGGATACCTTCTTCAGCCTTTTGGGCAACATCAGATCTGTGAATAGTTTTGTGTTGGATCCTCTAGAGAAGGAGAGATCTGGCTGTTCTGAATGGCATCTTACATTGCCTTCTGAGATCTGAACTCCTCTCTGGATTCATTATCGAGTATACTCAAAAGACAAAACATCTCCCCTGGTATGGAAGTAGACTATGAACCACATAACTTAGTGAAAGTTGTGTGTGGGTTTTTTTTTTTTTTTTAATGAATAGAAATAACGAAGTTTGTTCAGGGAGATAAAGAGGGATGCAAGTGTGGCTGCCTCAGTTCTGGCCCAGAACTGCTCCTGTCTGGCAGATAAGACCTGGCTGGGGAATGGGACTGCCACTTCCCCCTCTGAATGTTCAACTGAGAGCAAAGTTGAGCATGTGTCATACAGGCTGACAGAGGCACGGAGAAGACACTGACACGACTAGCCAGAAAGGCTGCCCTGGACAAGGGCTGCCTTCAACAACACTCACAGGACTTATGTAAATGTAGTCATTTCCTCCTCACAGCAGTAGAAGTTCACTAGTGAAGACACGCATACAGCACTCTCTAGGTTCACAACCACACACATTCACATATCCTTCAAGGTGCATGGCCCCTCTGTCCATCCAGCACTCCCTGCCTAGATCCTTCAGTACCTCCATGGCCCTTCTCTCTGCTCAGTACCCCAAGTGGATCCCAGGCCCTCTGAAGTGGGTACACTGCATGGGTCACCTACTCACTGACCAGATAAGCTTGAATTTCACTTCTCCTCAGAACCAAGGCCCCAGCTATTTGCTGGCTGGTCTAGCTTCATCTTTTGCAGGGAGAAAATTAGAAAAGCCAAAGCCCAGCTAGAACTGAACTTAGCCAGTAAGGTGAAGGACAACAATAAATATTTCCATAAATACATCAGCAGTAAGAGGAGGGCTACGGAGAATCTCCATCCCTTGTTGGATTCTGAGGGCAACATGGTGACCATGGATCAGGATAAGGCTGAGGAATGTAATGCCTTCTTTGCTTCATTATTTAATAGTTAGTTCCTGGGCGCAAAGCCCCTTGTGCTGGTAGATAGGGATGGGGAAAAGAATAGGTCCCGCATAATCCATGAAGAAATGGTTTTGGACCTACTCTGAAAGCCGGACACTCACAAGTCCATGGGGCCAGATGGATTGCTCCTTGGGGTGCTGAGGGAGTTGGTGGATGTGGCTGCCAAGCCACTCTCCATCATCCTACAACAGTCCTGGCTATCGGGGATGTCCTTGTGGACTGGAGACTGGCAAATTTGACGCCCATCTTCAAAAAGGGCTGGAAAGATGATCCTGATAGCTACAGACCTATTAGTCTCACCTCGGTGCCGGGGAAGGTTATGGAACGGATAATCTCGGGAGCCATCATGGACCAATTAAAGGTCAACCAGGGGATCAGGCCCAGTCAGCATGGATTTACAAATGGTAGATCCTGTCTGAGAAACCTGATTTCATTCTATGACAAGATAACCCACTTAATGGATGAAGGTAAAGCTGTCGATGTGGTCAACCTGGACTTCAGTAAAGCCTTTGACACTGTCCCCCACAGCATCCTCATGGAGAAGCTGGCTGCCTACAGTTTGGATGGGTGTACACTCCGCTGGGTGAAACACTGGCTGGATGGTTGGACCCAAAGAGTTGTGGTCAGTGGAGTTAAATCCATTTGTTGGCCAGTCACGAGCGGTGTACCCCAGGACTCAGTACTGGGGCTGCTTCTATTCAGCATTTTTATTAACGATCTTGATGAAGGGACTGAGTGCAACCTCAGTAAGTTTGCAGACAACAGCAAGTTGGGAGCTGTGAAAATCCTTCTTTGTTTTTTGGCTCAAAGCTTGTTCCTGAGGTATTTCTTGTGATAAGACTCTGAGGAGGTTCTTTAATATCTGTATACCTGGCATGACATTAAGAAGCAACGATTCAAATGTTGGTCCAACCAGTTTATTACAAACCTTAATCAGGGAGATGGGGAAGGGAAGGATGGACTATTATGAATTAGGGTAATGGGGAAGGGGAGGAGAGCAATAGAAAAGATAGGAAAGAAGAAGCAAGGAGTCTTTATAGGAAGCAAGAGGGAGATAGTCACCACCATGGATCCAGCGTGGTTCATAGTTCAGTCACTGATCTTCAGTAGTGGTGGGTCATCAGGCATTGTTGTTCTGTTGACAAGGAGGATGATGACCATGGTGATGATGGCCCCTTTTCAATGCTTTCAAAGTGGTTGAGAGTGAGCTGTCTTTGAAGTGACAGCTCAAATCCAATTGGTTGAGTCAGTTCTCCTTGGAGTGGGAGGTTCTGGCTCTGGGATCTCAGCAGAAACTCCTTTGTTCCTATCTTCCTGGCCTTGCCAGCAGATAACAGGGAGCAGAGAGGTGCCAACTTATATCTTGCCTTCACAGGATACAATGGCATCATCCCTCAGTCTCCCATAGCAAGCTGGAGTTCTTTGGTCACAGGCTAGATCTTCTGCCAGTAAACAGTCCTGAGCATTATCTTCTCAAGATAAACAGCTCCAAAGAAATGCTTTCAAATGTAAAATTGTCCACACAGTGATGTTGATTGCCACACAGCAACACCCATCTCTCATCTCCTAGAGTCATATCACAAGAAACACCTCAGAAACAAAGCTTTAAGCCAGAAAGCAAAGAAGGATTCATACACCACCCTTTGCATATCAACAGGAGAAGATACAGACACTTGCCCTCCAGCAGCTGGCACCATGCACAAGGGGTGCGACCCACAGCCCATCTTCAGCCACTGGTTTGAGCCCCACATTTGCCTCATTTGTGCTGGTCCCCCCCAGCAGCTGGTTTGAAAGCACACACCTTTCCTGCCCTTGTGCCCAGGAGTAGGGAACTCCACTTGAGTAGTGGACATCATAGGCCAGAGCTTCCTACACCCTGATCTGACTCCAGTAGCTGGCACCCAGTCCACTCATACCAATCCTCTCAGGAGCTGGAAGTAGGCCTGGCTGATCTGACCTATTGTAAATAGATAGTGTGTGACAAATAAATGTGACAGAGTTCTTGAGTTACAAACCCTGATGTTTTATATAATCCAAAACCAGACATACAAAATGGATCAATGAACCCACACTCAAACAAATTTTCTCACTTTTTTTATTTGTAGCTGGGAGAGTCTAGAAGTCTAGATGACTATCTAGGTTGTAAACATCTACAAGATAGATGAAAAAGCTAAAAGTAATCTAGAATATAACATTAGTAAAGAATTGGTCTATCTGATTTGCGGAATCAAACTCTCTAACCCACGTAAGGTTATAAGAGCAGGTACGTCTTTATTTCAGCGCTGCGCCACACGCCGGGTGCAAGGGGGATCGCTCCTCCTAGCTTGCACACCGGAAAGTGAGATCCCATTACATTTATAAGTCAATCCATACATATTCAGGAGTGTTACCCAAGACTCACTAACATATTCATCACCTTTCTGGGAGTTCATTTACATACTGTCCCCCTCCCCAGTGCATGCGCAGCAGTATCCATTGGATGAAGGCCCGACGTCTTCCTCCCCCTCTGGTGGTCGTTCCGGGATGAAGTCAGACGTCTTCCTCGCCATGTCCTTCCGACCTTTGTCCCAGTTTTGGGCTCTTCTCCCGTCCTGCATACCTCAGCAATCTCTAATTCTGCCTATCCTTGCCTCCCCCTCACGTTCTCAGGGGCCTTTTCTGCTGACTAGAGACGGCTGTCTGTTGGGAGCGTATTTTGGGCTAGCAAAGGTTAAGCGATAAGTTCCCCTTGAGATAACAAGAGGTTAAACTAAGAAACGAATTCCCTAAGCTGAGCAATAAATTCCTCCTGAGTTAGCAAGAAGGGTTAAATTACGTGATGCTAATTTCTTTGAGTTAGTAAAGCCAAGCGATGTTACAGACCCCCCTTTCATCTTTCCCACTTTACTGTCTCATATCCACTATAAGCCGAGTTTCAATTTATTCTGAATTTCAGCTGTAAAGAGATGAAAAAAAGGTAGGCAAGAAGATAGTATGTGCAATAACACATTAATTCGTGGCTTTATTTTGCTTACTTTACAGAGTTCACTACATATTCTTTCTCGATGCTACCTGTCACCCCAAATTGATAGCAAGACTGTCCACACATTTTGTATTTCTCCTTATTTATTCTTTAGATGTACAATGTCGTATTCTCAAGTTGTACTAAAAATTAACTTTATCCATATGCCATGAAGTTTTATCTGGACCTTTAAATCATCAAGGACTATTTCATTTTATATTTGAAGTACAAATCAACTATCTGAAACCCAGTAATGTACTTGTCTTTTTTTGCAGAGTTTTCTTTACTTCTTCGTTTCTCAGGCTATAAATAAGAGGATTGACCAGGGGAGTGAGAATAGTATAAAAAATAGAGAAGTATTTGTTCAGAGATATTTGAACACCATGAAGAGGAAGGACATAGACAGTTAATATTGACCAGTAAAAAAGTAACACCACAATAAGATGTGACGAACAGGTGGAAAAGGCCTTTTTCCTTCCAGTGGAAGAAGGAATTCTCATGACTGTGATAATGATGTAGAGATAGGATGAGAAAGTCAAGAGAAATGGAGGCAGGGAGCATATACCTGCCACAAAAGAAGTTACAAGTCCCACCATGTGAGTGTAACTGCAGGATAGTTTCATCATTGGAAAGGAGTCACAGAAGAAATGTTCAATTTCATTAGGGCCACAGAAATCTAAGTTTGAGATCAGGAATGTTAATATAGAATTAGACAGAAAACCGCTTATCCAAGATGCAGCACCTAGCTGGAGACAGAGCTTGTGGTTCATAAGGAATAAATAGTGCAAGGGTTTGCACACTGCTAGGTACCTATCATAAGACATCACTGCTAGAAGATAACATTCTGCAGCTGCCAAGCAACCAAAGAAATAGTACTGTGTAAAACATCCAACAACTGATATTCTTCTGTCTCCACTCAGATAACTGAGCAACATTCTTGGCAAGATGTTTGAGCTGTAGCAGATATCCAAGCAAGCTAAATTGCCCAGGAAGAAGTACACTGGGATGTGAAGAGACTGATTAGCCACCACCAGCGCAATGATGAAGGTGTCCCCTGCTATGGTCATAATATAGGTTGTCAGGAACATTAGGAAGAGAAGATAATTCAGCTCAGGGCCATTTCCAAATCCAAGGAGAATAAACTCTGTAACAACTGTTTTGTTTCTCCATTCTAGTTTTGACATAACTTTTTTTTAGTGATGACAAAGGAAATTCTGCATGCTGTGTTGCTGCTGTTGAAACACTCCACTCACTGCCTCATTGTGCTCACATCCACTGTTTGGTCTCCATAAATGTTCAGCAAGCATTGATGAATGTCAGTGGATAAATTTTTTTCTGTATGGAGGAATTCAGTGACACACATTTGCTTTGTATGCACTTCCATGTGCTGTGGTTTAACCAGGCGGGTGGCTCAGCAGCACACTCATTCACTCACTCCCCCACTTCCCAGTGGGATGGGGAAGAGATTCGAGAAAGAAAAAAGTAGAACTCATGGGTTGATATAAAACTATTTTCTAAGATAAAGAAAAGGAAAAAGATAATAGTTATGATTATATATATTTATATATATATAAATGTGTATAACAATTGATGCACAAGCAAGCAATTGCTCACTACCCCACAATCACTGCCCAGCTAAGCCCCTGAGCAGCACAAGAGCCAGATGAACTTCCACTATTTTCAAAACTCTTTCCACATGATGTCATATGGTATAGAATATCCCTTTGGCCAGTTTAAGTCAGCTGTCCTAATTCTGTTCCTTAGTCCCTTCACTGAGAATGGCCTTGGCTCTCTACAACACTGCTTAACACTGGGGTGTAATCAACACACTTTATTCATGCCATTAGTTTTTGTCTCCATTTCTAGTCTACAGAGAGAAAAGAGTGCTTTGGACTGCAATCTATTCAGCATGTTTTGTAAATCTACTTTGTATGAGCTACATCATTTACTGACATTTTCTGTTTTCTTTCCACTGGTAAGAACAATTGTTTAGATATTAGCTCAGAAGTCAGTCATGTAGAGGTGTTAAAGTCTAGAACTCACCATGACCTGCATTCAATGCCAGAGAGCCACTTGAATGCCTGCCTTTTTAGTCTGTGAACATACTATTCTTTTTTTTTCTCTCTCTTTTTTTTTTTTTTCCCTATAGTTTGACTGTTTTCCTAACTGATATCATATGGAAGTGAGATTGTTCCAGGTCCTGGCTTTTAATCTCAACTTTCTACCTTGCATTTAATACTCTACTTTGTTAGACAAGGCTAATGAATAAATGCCTCTTGGCATTGTCATTTTTTATGTTCATACATGTATTCTCTGGGAGACAAACAGTGGGCAAATGAGATTTATTTAATATTCATTTAATCATGACCAACAGTTCATTGAATTTCTTATGGTGAATGCTATCTCAAAGCAGAAACAACATTTTAAGCTCAAGGAAGAAAGGTTTAGGCTGGACGTGAGGGGAAAGTTCTTTACAGAGAGAGTGGTGAGGTGCTGGAAACGGCTGCCCAGCGAGGCTGTGGATGCTCCATCCACAGGTAGGTGTTCAAGGCCAGATTGGATGGGGCCCTGGACAACCTGTTCTAGTACCGGATCTGGAGGTTGGTGGCCCTGCCCGTGGCAGTGGGGTTGGAACTTGGTGATCCTTGGGGTCCCTTGCAACTCAAATGGTTCTATGATTCTGTGAAAATTCGTGTTTTGCCAGAAAAGAAATGCAGTAAGGGAAATGGAGTAGGTAGGCAGCTAAAAACAAGGACTAGTCTATGCTTTCTTTCCAGATGGAAAAAGGACCATAGCGGTCAGGCTAGGAATCTTTAAAAGGCGATGTCTACCTGCATATCCTGTAACCTCTCTGACAGTTTTTCAGTTATCTTTGTGGAGATGCCTGAAAGATGGTTGCAATAATGGGGAGGCAAGCACAGCCATGCATCTACCAGTTAAGCTGTGAAAAGAAAAAAAAGATAAGAATATGTGGAAACACAGAACCTACAACAAAAAAGAGAAGTCCTCAAAACGTAGAAATTGTACCACGCAAACACCACTAGATGGAAGTGTAATCAAAGCAATCCAGAATATGAACATGAAATATATTGTAAATATTATATGTAGCCCAAGACAGTTCCTCTTTACTCGGTGCAGCCCACGCAAACGAAAAGACCGAACAGCCATGACCAACCCCCCTACTTCAGAAGGTTCTTGAGAGAAGTTTGCAGGTGGGTTATGAATATCACCAGAGGAGGAGACTGCTCAGCCTATCTGGGCAGCGTGTTCCAGTCCTCTGTGACCCTCCAAAGAAAGAAGTTTTTCCTAATGTTCAGATGGAACTTCCTGTGTTGCAGTTTGAGCCTGTTCCCCCTACCCTGTCACTGGGCACCATCTTGTGCTCTTGACACTTACCCTTTAGGTATCTGCCTCTCCATCTCAGTCTTCTCCAGTCCAAACATGGTCTCTCAGCCTTTCCTCGTTAGGGAGATGCTACAGGCCCCTAATAATCTTTGTAGCCCTCTGCTGAACGCTCTCGAGTAGTTCCCTGTCTCTCTTGCACTGAGGAGCCCAGAAGCAGACACATTACTCCATATGTGGTCTCACCAGGACATGCAGAGGGGGAGGATCACCTCCCTCAGGCCTCTAACTAGACTCTGTACCAGTGATCACGGCCCTCTGAGCTCTGCCAGTCATCCAATTCTCAATTCACCTCACTGTCCACTCCTTTGTCCCACACTTTCTAAGCTCAGCTCTCAAGATGTCATGGGGGACAGTGTCAAAAGTTTTGCTGATATCAAGGTAGACAGCCTCCACTGCTCGAACATCAGCTATCCAGCTGGTCATGAGAATCTTAGAATCATATAATTATTTGAGTTGGAAAAATCCCTTAAAGATTATGTAATCCAACTCCCCTGCAATGGACTGAAACATCTACAGCCATATCAGGTTGCTCAGTCTTGTCTATCCTGATCTTGAATACCTCCAGGGACGGGTCTTCCAGCCCATCTCTGGGCAACTTGTTCCAGTCCTTCACTACCCTTACTGTGAAGAACTTTTTCCTCACGCCCAATCTAAATGTTTCTTGTTCTAGCTGGAAACCATTTCTCCTTGTCCTCTCACAACAGACCTTGCTAAAGAGTCTGTCCCCTTCTTTCTTATAGCTCCCCTTTAGATACTGAAGGGCTGCCATCAGGCTTCCTTGGAGCCTCCTCCAGGCCGAAGAGCCCCAGGTCTCTCAGCCTGTCCTCGTAGGGGAGATGTTCTGTCCCTTGGAATGTTTTTGTGGCCCTCCTCTGGATGTACTCCAACAAATAGGAGACCACCAGACTGGTCAAGCATTATGTCCTCTTGGTGAGTCCAGATTAACTATTCCTGATAACCTTTTCTTCCAGGAGCTTGGAGATAAGCATCCAGAATCAACAAACTTCTTTACCTTCCAGAGACAAAGGTGACTCTGATCGGTCTGTAGTTACCTGGGCCCAACTTCTTGCCATTTTTGAAGACTGGAGTAACATTGGCTTTCTTCAAGTCTTCAGGTAACTCTCTTGTTAACCTGAAGACTTGTTACCCGAAGACTCTCCATGACCTTTCCAAAAAATGATTTCCATCATTTGGTGGTTTGGCAATCACTTCTGCCAGCTCCCTCAGCACTTGTGGGTGTATCCCATTGAAATTCATGGGTTTGTGTGCATCTGGTTTGCCTAGATGATCTCTGACCAGAACCTCCTTAAGTACGGCGAAGTCTTCTTTTCTCCGGATTCTCTCTTTAAGTCCAGTATCTGGGATTGCTGAGGGGCAGTGTTAGCAGTACAGACTGGGGAAAAGAAGGCATTCAGTAATTCTGTCTTCTGAGAATCCTCTGTCATCAGGACACTCAACTCAATCAACATCAGTCCCTGGTCATCTTTTTGCAGTTCATACACTTAAAGAAGTTCTTCTTGTTTTCCTTGACCTCTCCTGACAGATTTAATTCCAAGCGGGCATAGCCTTCCTCGCCGCATCCTTGCATGCCCTGACAGCATTCCTGTATTCCTTTCATGTGACCAGACCATTTTACACATTCTGTACCACAAACTTACAGTTGCAAAGCTTTTAAAAAGTTACTCTCTATTTTCTTCACTGGGGTAACTCTAATGGTGAATCCACTTATCTACACCTTAAGGAATAAAGAAGTTAGAGAAGCCCTGGTGGGAGCAACCCAGACTTGTGCGGGTGAATACAGATGTCATAGCAAGAGTTATGGTTTCTGTGACTTTCTGAGGCTGGGCTAGAGAGATATGAACTATTGGAGGTCATTCCTACAGCAAGCACGTGGTACTGATCTGGTGATTTACCTAGTCACAAGGAGAGACGAGTAGTTATTTGGAAAAAAATAAATACACACCTAGATGTTTCTGATTAAGCTCAAATTGGCCTATTAAAAACACACGCACACACGCACACACAAAACAGACCAACATCCTGGGAAACCAAGATGAAAACTATCTAAAAAATAATGTTGAATGAACTGAAAGCATATTTGTCACCCTTCCTCCTTATTTAGGTGACTTGGAAGTCAAAAGCCACAAGAAGAGAAAATGTCCTGTGTTGAATTAAGCCTCTTACAGGAATTCAGGAGTCAGTGCGGTGCCTCAGACGTGTCTCCCACACGCCATCCCAGCCTTTTCCTCATGTCCACCCCGACCCTCCCTGACGCAAGCTCCATGCTGCTGCTGTGCATCCTGTCATGGTCAGCACAGAGCAGAGATCAGTGCTGCCCCTATGAGGAGCTGCAGCTGCCATGAGGGAGTTGCAGGTCACCGTAAAGAGCTGCAGGCCACCACAGGGAGCTGCTAGCTGCCGTACGGAGTAGCGCCAGCTACTGGAGTCAGTTCAGTGAAGGCAGTGGGTGAACTGTGCACTGCTGAGGTGGGTGGACTTTGGGGGGTGGTATTTCAGGGAACTGGTTGAGGTTTTGGGATGGGGAAGAGGGTATGATGCTGAGAATGGGAGATCGTATATCCACTGAGTGGAGCTGAAGGGCAGGGCTGGGACTACAGATGGAGAAATATCACATCACCTAGGAGAAGATGCTCTTCAGCCATCCACTCCCAGAAAGCCAGGGGAAGAGTTTGTGGCAAGTGGAAGTTCAGGAGCTGCAAGAGCAGTCTGTGAAGCAGCACTAAAATAATGGCATCTGGTGGGGATCTAGTCGAGGGCAGGAGATTCCACATGGAAAAGTTGGGTACTGCCTCTGTGAGGCTGGGCTGCTGGCGGCCTACGGGCTAAGGTAGAGGTTTTATCATGAAAACTGAGGTTAAGGGCTGTGTTTCAGGACTGAGCGGCAGTGTATGAGGCTTATGAGCACAGGGGATGAGAGTAGCCCCAAGGCTGGGACAGCAGTGATGTGTAGGCCAGGCTGATACCAACGATGTACACGGCAGTTATGGGACAGTAGTCACAGAGGTTGTTCTCAAAGGGAAGATACTGTAGAGTTGTACTGTGACAGGGAGGTCTGTCCCTTTAACAGAGTCTTGGCTAGTTTTGGCTGCAGCAGCAAGGAGAGCAGGAGGGGACCTTTGCTCAGGCAGCTTGGCTGTCCTCCTCTGCCTCCTCCCAGAGATGTACATGTGCAGAGAGTGTGTGTTCTGTATGCTCTATGCTGACCATAAAGAAACTTCATTCAGGCGAGGGCTGCAAAGGTAATGCTGGGCATCAGCACCTTACCCCTTTTTTTTGTTTCTTCTTTTCTTTGCCTCTAAACATGCTCTCATTTTCTACTTCTAATCAGCTCCTCTCCAGAGGACCACTTAGATCTCCTGCAACAGCTCCATGTCTAATAGTCTCAGAAGGCCCCATTAAAACACCAGGAAACTTCAACTCTGAGTTTGCCCTTTGCACTATAATTTCAACCTTGTTAGGCTCGTTAGACCAAGCAATGTATAACAAGATTTTTCTAATTTTTTTTTCTTTTTTAATTTTTATTTGTTGTTGCTAATTTTCTGCACAGTCATGAGGGAGTTGACAGGTGAAATCTTCTCTCAGGAAAAGTGTTGCTAGACTTAAGGCTTTTAATAAGCACATGTTGCAGCACAGTACTTCTTGTTTTGTATTTAAATTGAATGAGTTCCAAGTGACCTTATTAACTGTCCGTTTCTGGTGGAGGCTGATGCTAGCAACATAAACTGAATATTACCTTTGAGGTGAAGTATCTTGTGGACTGCATGTTTTCAGCGGTTTCTCCGGAGCATGAAGCTCTCAGTAATGCCCCTGCTGACATCTCCTTCCATAGGAGAGACAATGCTACCAAAACTCATGCTTAAGTATAAGATTACTCAGAAACTGAATAGTGCTTTGGAACGCTGACTGCAAGAGACACCAACACAATGAACCCAGGCTGCATTGCTAGAGACGGGCATGCGATCAGAAGACACATGAACCAATACGTAGATACGAGCGCCACCATATGACAGAGAGATCAGAGATGGGAATTACAGATGATCCTTGTCCCAGAATTAAACAGACAAATATGAGATAGTACAAATATCAAGCTGATAGAAAAAATGTTTGGTAGGTCGTCAGACAGGAAGTAAGCATTTGTATGAATGGAGAAAAAGGTAGAAGAAAATTTAATGGATATTTATGCAGAGAAATTATTAAGAATACAAATGCGTACCATGCATGCATGGTCTTTTTTTTAACAAAGAAATAGAGAAGCATGGGGAATATTTGCAAGATTCTGGCCAATTTTAGAAAATCATTCTGGACAGCAAAATTAAAACTTAAAGTTCAGGAAATATATTGATGTTTATCGCTTTTGTATATTTTACATTTCCAAGCCAATTTTCTTTTAGAAGCGAGTCAATAACTATATTTTAAATAAGAGGTTAATTTGAAAGAAGTTAAATGGATGTGAACCATTTAGGAAGCCAAAATGTTTGTTGCATCCGATCATAGCCCCCAAACGTGGAATCGTTTGGATTGACAAGAGAGACAAGTAGAAGCAGTTGGATAGAGGACGTAACCCTGTATGGTATTGCCAAGCTGCTTTCTCTAGCATGGCTGCAGTTGTAACCCATATGAGGGAACTTCTGGGAGCTTGTAGTGTAGCTAGTTGAAAGTGGAGGTTTTCTCGATATTTCCAAAGGTCAGAAGTATTTTCTTCTTCTTGCTTTCTTCATCTGGCCTAAGGGTTAATATAAGGCTAAAATGACTTGCTTGAGCTGAGAGGAGAATCCGGTGGGGTGACTTCAAGTATGTTTGTTCACATTTATTTTGAAGGAGAGGCTACATCAACAAGTAGTTAATCTGGAGTTTGCTGCTCTAAAATTCCCAGCAAGTTATTTCAGAGGTTCTCCGTGCTTCAGAAGGAAAGTCTTCCTGCTCTTCTAAGGAATAATTTGCACTAAGATTGGCTGTAGAGACCCGATGGCAAGCTCAGGCAACAAGTATCATATCATAGAATCACAGAACATCCCATGTTGGAAGGGAGCCACAAGGATCACTGAGTCCAACTCTTGGCTCCACACCGAATCCCCCTGACACATTATATGTATTCAATATATATAAGCCCATGTCACAGGTACCATGACTGAACATCAGCACTGAGGACTGCGGTATCTGAAGTTACAGATATTTTTCTTGGATATAACTAGATTGGAGAAGAATTCTCTGATGTAATTGAGATATTTACTATCTAGAAGCTTGGTCTAAGCTCAGCACTCCTGTTCCACCTGTAGCTGGGAGAGCAGTTTACTTCTTTTTCTCTGAGACATGCCAAGTACAAGCAGGGTGAATTTCCCTCAAAGACAATATAAAAAAACTCACAGGTCTTCATGTAGCATGTGTAGGGAGTATCAAAGTGAGATATTTTTGCATTGAAATCAGTCACCAGGACTCTACAGAACAATAAACAGAAATGGGAACTTCTGGTATGCAACTCACAGAATGAATTACAGAATCACAGAATGGCCAGGGTTGGAAGGGACCTCAAGGATAACGAATCTCCAACCCCCTGCCACATGTAGTGCCACGAACCTCCCCATTTAATATTAGACCAGGCTGCCCAGGGTCCCTTCCAATCTGGCCTTGAGCACCTCCCTGGACAGGGCATCCAGAACCTCTCTGGGCAGCTGTTCCTGCACTTCACCATTCTCATAGTAAAGAACTTCCCCCTGATGTCCAACCTAAATCTCCCCTCCCTCAACTTAAAACCGTTTCCCCTTGTCCTGCAGTTATCTACCCTTTTAAAGAGTTGGTTCCCCTCCTGTTTGTAGGCTCTCTTTAGGTACTGAAAGGCTGCAATGAGGTCACCCTGCAGCCTTCTTTTCTCCAGGCTGAACAAGCCCAGCTCCTTCAGCCTGTCTTCGTAGGGGAGGTGCTCAAGGCCCCTGATCATCTTTGTGGCTCTCCTCTGGACTCTCTCCAACATCTCCAAGTCTTTCTTGTACTGGAGACTTCAGACCTGGGCGCAGTACTCCAGATGGGGCCTCACAAGAGCAAAGTAGAGGGGGACAATCACCTCCCTGTCCCTTTTGGCCACCCCTCTTCTGATGGAGCCCAGGATACCGTTTGCTTTCCGAAACTCATTTGAACTCTCTGTGGCATCTGTGCAAGGATGAAATTTGACTAGAAATGACAGCTTTCCTCCATACAGAGGATTATATCAGGTGCTTTGATGACTAAATCTGAAACAGAAATGAACAGATTTTTATCTGTTTATGGTTCATTCAGCTGTCTGTTGGAAGGGGCTGAGAGCAGGTGTCAGGAAGCAGAGAAGAGATGAAGTTGTGAGTTCTGGAAGACTACTTTAGTGATAGGATCTGGACCTGGCTTTTACTCAAAATCTAAGCTTGTTATTTAGATCTCTTATAGACAACACGTCTGGAAAGTCCTCCTTTGGACAGTGATTTCTTTTAGTTTGTCTGGGCCACCCGCAAGAACAAAGTAAATGCTATATCCACTGGGACAACAGGTGTCATTGCTAGAGACTTTTCCTATCTTGGTACATAAGTTACCAGTTATGTACACCACTTATGATGGGGGATGAATCAAATATTACAACAAAGATGCTGACTTTTCAAATATTCCCCTACTTTTTCAGATTTACTTAGTTGCTTGCAAGGCCAGAGGTAAAATCACAATAATTTATTCTTATACGCTCAGTAAAAAGGGCCTGATATTGTATGGACGTAACAGCAAAGGATTGCTAAAATAACACATCTTTTTGAAAGGCACTTAACTTCTTTCAGAAATACCTCTTAAAATTATTCAGTAGGGTAACACTTATTTCCTGTGCAGCTATGAGGAACTCATGAGCTGGACAGAGAAAAGATCATCTGCTTCCCAAGCAGCCTCTTGTTGATGCATTTCCTCAGGCTTTGCTTGACCTTCTGATTCCTCAAGCTGTAGATGAAGGGGTTGATCATAGGCGTAACAACTGTGTAAGAGAGGGAAACCATTTTCTTCATATTGCTTGAGAGGCTGGACCTAGGACGCAAGTGAATGATGCCTGCTGTGCTGTAGAAAAGAGTTACTACCACCAGGTGAGCTGTACATGTGGAAAAGGCCTGCCTCTGGCCCATGGCTGAGGGTATCTGAAGAACAGCATGAATAATGAGAAGGTAAGAAATAATGATCAGTGAAAAGGGGATCATCACTATTATGACTGTAGAAATAAAAATCAGTAGTTCAAACAAAGCTGTGTCTGCACACACCAGCTTCAACACGGGAGAAACATCACAAAAGAAATGATCCACCTTGTTTCTCCCACAGAAGGGCAGAGTAAACAGCCATGTGGGGAAGACCAGAGCAACTGGTATCCCAGAGAGCCAAGACCCAACAGCCATCTTGAAGCAGAGGTCCCTGTTCATCATGGTGCCATAATGCAGTGGGTGGCATATTGCCACTTGTCGGTCATAAGCCATTACACCTAAGAGAAAGCACTCACACATGACAAAAAGTATAGCACAACTGAGTTGCAAGGCACAAGCTGGGAAGGAAATAATTTTTCTCTCCCCCAGCAGAATCAAGAGCATCCTGGGGACAATACTCAAGCTGTAGCAGATCTCTGTCAAGGCGAGATTCTTTAGGAAGTAGTACATGGGAGTATGCGGGGCAGAGTCAATGACTGTGATCACCACAATTAGAGAGTTACCTATCATGGTGACCAGGAATGTGACAGAAATCACTATGGAAAATAGGAGGTGCATCTTGCCACGTAGGCCAAACCCCCAAAGTAAGAAGTGAGTAACGGTGGTTTGGTTTCCAGGCTTTGTTTCTTCAAGAATTCTCATCCTAAAAGAGAAAAAAAAAAACAACAAAAAAACCACACACTACAAACGGATTAGTAGCTTGGGACAGACCTCAGAAGGTCTCAGAAGTACTTACAGCTGCAAGTAATACCGGGCATAAAACATGAGATGAGGCTTAAGATTGGATATGACTGTGACCTTTGAATAAAAGATCTCTGCTGGGGAACCTGCACAAGAACATCCTTACGGTCACAGGCTGAGAATCACCTGTAACTTAGGTGCAAAAAAGATAAACCTACAAACTTCCAATAACCGTTCTGTGCTTACGTTCTACAGAAAGAAGTAGATACCTCCAAAGTTCAGCTTATGTTATCAAATGAGTGAGATTTGTGGTCAGCCAGAAGAATTTCAGTTTCAGTTGGCTGGATGTCTCTCAGTTAACTTCAGTGTCTAAATATTTATAGTCACCTGGATGCGAGCTAGGTGACCTAGAAACAATTTGTATTTAACAAGGAGAAATACGGCACAATGCAGAAACACAATTCCTAAGATGAATGTCCAAAGATGCTTGGATTGATGGTATCACTTATCATGAAATTCAAGACATAGTGAACAAACAGTTGGATATCTGGAATTAAGTGAAATTCACTTCATGCTTGGTTCTCAAAGCTAGGTGATACGTCTATCTTTGTGAGTTTCCACCTACTAACTTGACTCAAGCAACGATGACCTGACTATTATTTTCATTGTCAACTCTACCTGCAAAAGTACAGAACAAATCTAACCAAGCTTAAATCCATACAAATATTCACATGCTTACACTTTTTCATCAAACGATATAAAATCCATATCCTGAATTTTAACTTGAAGTAAGCTCAGAAGTAAGAAGATGCAGACAGCAGTCTACATAATGTGGTCACCTGAATCTGCTCCTTGCTGCCATTTTCTTGGGACTAAATCATCTCGTCAGATCTGTCAGTGAGTTTATTTGTCTGGGAAACATCCTGGTGTTTCAGCCAAAGTCTGCTTGGCTGATATTTGAGAGAGACAGACGCAATAACAGAATATGTATATGTATTTCTCTTCTGTACTTATACCATTTGGAGTGAGATAATCTGGCAGGGAGGATCTGAACATCAGCTTCGCTGTAACAAAACTAAGAATTAGCTATTATTCTACAGGACAATGCGCAAGTGTGTCAAGAATTCCAAATGTCTAATGAAAAACAAAGGGCTTAGTGTATTATGAAGATATATGTATGTACAGTGGGAATTTGGCTTCAACCTGCAGGTGAAGAAAAGCTCTTATTACCTAAACAGCAATGAAACTGTGTCACTAAAAGTCATAAAATAGCTTACAGTTTTGGAGTCTTTGGGTTCTCAGAGTTTCTGAGCTCATTTTTCACTTTTATTTCACAGTGGTGAAAGAGAAAATACGTAGATGAGTTAGAGAGACACTGTGATTCATTA
The DNA here is from genome assembly GCF_987193195.1 of Phasianus colchicus. Taxonomy (NCBI): domain Eukaryota; kingdom Metazoa; phylum Chordata; class Aves; order Galliformes; family Phasianidae; genus Phasianus; species Phasianus colchicus. Next base: position 1,108,068 of record NC_143447.1, on the reverse strand, counting down.
TATTCATTCAGTATATTAATCTGTAAAATAGGCTGCTCCAGTTATGACCATTTTTTTTTTTTTTTTTGTAAACAACAGAAAGAAGAAATAAGCATTTAGTCAGTGTGATTAATCTTCCTCTACCATAGACATTTAAAATAAGACAAGCTACTCAAGTGAGAGAGAATTTATTTCTCTTAGTCGACCAGGTGATTCAGATATAAAAATCTGTACTGCTAGTGCATAAGGGTAGGTTGGATAGATTCCTTTTGGATATCTTATCAGCAACTCCGGGCTCCAATTAGAGAAATAAACCTTATAAACCACTTATGTTTTGTTTTCCTTAGAAGCCAACCAGCAATGAAGAACAGAAATTGAAATATTACCTTAGGATTCCAAAATGGGTTGAATTCTCTCTCTCTCTCCAGTTGGGATAATAATTCCAAAGACACAATGGAAGAAAAATTATCAATACAGAGGAAAAATGAAATTAGTTTTCCTCTGCAAGACACAGTATCTTCTCCCTGATTTTAAGGGCTGCTACGGATAAAGGGAAGAGGTATTTGAATTTTCCTGTGCTCCCTGAAGGCTCAGGTCTCCAGACAGAGGTATGCTATTAGGATGAAAACATGTATTAAGTGTTCTCTTTTAAATCCCTGGTTTATATAAACATGTCTTGTGGTTTAACCCTGGCAGACATTTATGTACCACACAGCCACTTGCGCACTCTCCCCAGGTGAGATGGGGAAAAGAAGGCGAAAGGTGAAAATGCGAGATCTCATGGGTTGAGATAAAGACAGTTTACTAGGTAAAGCAGAAGTTGTGCAAGAGCAAAACAAAGTGCTTTGTGTGGTAGTTAGACTTTGGACTGCTACTGGAGTCCTATGCAGCCAATCTCTCACTGCCCCTTCCCAACAGGTCAGGGGGAGTAAATAAGCTGAGAAAGCTCATGGGTCAAGGTAAGGACAGGGAGATCACCTACCAATTGCTGTAATGGGTAAAGCTTACTTCACTTGGGTAAAATTAGTTTAATTTATTGCCAATTAAAATAGGCTGGATGGTGAGAAACAAAGCCAAAATACCTTTCTCCCACCCTTTCCTTTTTCCTGGGCCCAACTTCACTCCTTCATTCACAGCTTCACTTGCTCCAGGTGACACAGGATGGGGAATGGCGACTGTGGTCAGTTCATAACGGCTCCTCTCTGTCGCTCCTCTCAGTGCTTCAGCGTGGGTCCTTTAGCATAAACCTGCTGCAGGGTGGGCTCTTCACGTGCCCCAGTTCCTTGAAGGAGCAATCTGCTTAAGGGGTTGAGGTCAGGCAGAAGTTGTTTATTTCTCTAGGAATAGGAGAGAGTGCAGAGCAGCAGGGATTGAGTCCTCTCTCACTAAGGATATTGGCATAAAAGAGAAGTACTGGGCCATTCATACGCTTACGGCAGATGTAAACTGCTTTGTGAAGGTGCCTGATATTGTCAGAGCAGCATCTATCTAGAATGATCCTCAGCAGAAGTTCTTAGTGTTCCTGATGTACCAGAGACTGCAGCTCTGTGGCTGGACATAACTCATGCAGTTCATCCAGCTCTTAAGGTACTTGACCTAATTCTGGGGTGAGAGAGACTATCTTCCATCCTAACAAACAAGCTTAGTTTCTTTCTCAGTAAGATATACCTGAAGTTAATTTTGTCCTGCTCTAGGTCTGCACTTCTTTAAGCCAGTGACAGACAGTTAGGCAACTGATAGTAGCTGTTACCTGAGAAGGCAGCTTGTCTACAGCAAATGAGCCCTCTGGTTTCTTTTGAGATAATTCAGCTTCCTTTGCAGAGGTTGTGAAGAACCACTCCTTCATTGTCCCCTTGTGGGGGGAAGATGTAACTGTGAGCAAGTCAGCAAAGAGTTTATCAGACTCCTTGATAGACCCTATCACTGTGAAACCTTGGGAGTCCGGAGTGTAAGACAGAGAGCAAATAGTATCTGTTTGTGTCTAAGGGTAAACAGGAGGTTCTGTTTGTATGCATTGTTAACACTATCACACTTAAGAAACCTTTCATCCTTTATTATTGTGTTTTGGGAGAAGCTAGGCCAATTAACTGATTAGAGGGACAGGAATTTCTAGCTTGTAAGTGAATGGAATATAAGATGTATGTTGAACACAATAAAGCAGAACTATTTGGAGAACTATTCTGATGCTACAAGAAACTGTGAGAGCTCTCTAACTCGAATGAGCGCCAACATCCCTTGAGCCCCAAGTGTTCTTAGTCTCTGCCTGCCTCTTCAGAGCATCCCCCCAGTTTGTGGTATGTGTGTGCACGTGGTATGCAGTTGTTGTGGTTTTGTGATTTTTCTGTTGTCAGTATTCCACATCAGAACATCATGTGGACCAGTGGGAGTTAACGAGTTCTGGTTCCGTTTACTGTTGTGGACTCTTTGAGCATCCCGATGGGAGGAGAGGGGGCGGCATCCCCGGAGGAGCAGTGGGGTGGAGCTGCGGACGGGACCCGGAGCGGCTGCTTCTCCCCGTCTGGCCCGGCTCAGCCGTCTCAGCCCGCCGCGGAGAAAGCGCGTGCTTTCCCTCGCACTATCGTGGTTTGACTCTCATTTTTTGATACTCTTGTCTCTCTCGTTCTGTTTGATTTAGTTAGATTCAGTAAATTACCCTTCCTCCTCAGATCGTTGCTGTTCTGTTTTCTTTTTGTTAAAACTATCTGCTAGCTCTCTGCTCTTTATTTAGTTAGATTCAGTAAATTACCCTTCCTCCTCAGATCGTTGCCGTTCTGTTTTCTTTTTGTTAAAACTATCTGCTAGCTCTCTGCCCTTCCCCCTCTCCCGGAGCGCATGTGGCCCGGGGTCGGCCGGGTTGCATGTGGCCCGGGGCCGGCCGGGTTGCGGCAAACCGTCCATACCTTTTTTTTCCTCTCTTCTTCCCAGTGCCTGTGCCCCCTATCACGGACTTATATCTAAGGATAACCTGTGACAGCATTCCATGATTGTGCATCTCGCTGTCAGTTTACATGATGAAGGTGCGTGGGATAATTAGAAATGATTGTCTTTCAAATACTTGTGCTCTGTCTGAACATGCAGAAATGCGGTCCAGAAAGCCAAAATCCAACCGGAATTGGGAAAATGTGGATCCACTGCTGAATCGTTCTGGGTGACACAGGACATGGAAAATGTTGAGATAGCCAAAGTCTTCTTTGACTTGATCTTTGCTAACAAGACCAGTCTCTGGGAATCCCAGGCTCCAAGGAGCAGGGGTAGATACTGGAGGAAAGAAGAGAAATGTTTGGTGGAAGAGGATCAGGCCAGGTAGCACTTAAACTGACTGAGTGTATATAAGTCCATGAACCCTGCCAGAATGAGCCCATTAATGCTAAGGGTGCTGGCAGATGTACTTATATGGCCACTTTTCCTGGATTGCTAGAATAGATTGGGTTGGAAAGGACTTTAAGGATGATCTAGTTCTAAGTCCCCTGCCATGGGCAGGGATGCCTTCCACGAGATCAGCTTACACAGGGCCTCTATTTAACATGGCCTTGAATGATTCCGAGGATGTGGAATGTGCTTCTCTGGATAGTTTGTTCCAGTGCCTCACAACCCTTCATAGTATGGTGTTTCTTTCTTATGTTTGTTCCAAATCTATCCTGTTTATTTTAAATCCATTCCCCTTTGTCCTATCACTACACTCCCTGATAGAGACTGTGTCTCCATCGTTTCTGTAAATTCTCTGTGAGTACTGAAAAGTCATTCTTAGGGCTTTCTGGTGCCTTTTTTTCTCTAGGCTAAACTACCCCAAATTTCTTGGCATTTCTTCATAGCAGTAGCACTCCAGTCCTATGATGATCTGTGTGGTCCTACTTTAACAGATATTTCCTATGCTACAGTTTATGGGAACGTAAGAAAAAACTGCTCAGAGCAGCAGCTGTAGAGCAGGGGGAGCTGCTCGGAGCAGCTGCGGAGCAAGAAAAGAACCAAGGCTATCTTCAGAAGAAGAAAGAACATCTCATGGCTCCGATTGGCTAAGCGTCTGTGTGAACAGTTAAAGAGTGTTTTGCAGAATGCTCTGTTAACATGTATAAATAGAGTAGTGCTTAACAATAAAGCAGACTAATAGCTTTTAACCACACTGGTGTGCTGTTATGTCTCTAGCGCGTCCTGAGAATCCAGAGACTTCCCTACAACAGTTCTCTGTCCAGGATGAAGTACTCCAGGTGGGGTCTCATAAAAACAGAGTGGAGGGGCAAAATCTTCTCCTCAGATTGCTAACTACACTTCTTTCAATGCAGCCCAGGATATAGTTGACTTTTTGTGCATGTTGCCAGTTCATGTCAAGCTTTTCACCCTCCAGGAATGCTGATTTCTCTCCTCAGGGCTATTCTCAATCCAGTCTTTGCCAGGTTACATTCAAGTTTGGAATTGCCCTGTCCCATGTGTAGAACCTTCCACTTGGCCTCGTTGAACTTCATCAGATTGCGTGGGCAACTTGCTGGGGGTGTACTCAAATCCAATGTCCATATTGCTGACAAGGATGTTGAATAGTTTCAATGTCAGTACTGACCATCTAAGGAGCACCAGTCATCAGCTGTCCTCCCATGGACATTGAGTTGTTGACAACAACACTTTGAGTGCAGCCATCTGTAAGAGATTATTCTTTTACATCATTATCTCAAAGCTTGCTGGGGACAGATGAACAAGTCCAAGCAAGTCCTGGGGAAGGGTTGAGAAATCCTTTGTCTGGGGAACACTAATGGACAAGTCCTGGGCAAGGGTTGCAAAATCCTTTGTCTGAGGGACACAGATGGACAAGGCGAGGGGCAACGAGAGAGAGAGAGAAGCCGCATCTTAATGGCCGTGAAACGGTTTTTGTGTGACTTATCTTGAGGAAGATGGCCGTCTCAGGAGGTGCTGCACCCAGGAATGCCACGCTGGCAGAAGAAGGATTAAAAAGGGGACCTAAACCATGAGGTTTAGGTTTTCTGGCAACAGATTCCTCATGAAGAAGAAGGGGTTTCTGGCATGAAAAGCCTCATGACCTGCCTCTCTCCCTCCTGGACTTGCTCTGCACTCTACCACGATGCTGAAGAAGAACAAATGTGTCTGCCATCAGATCACTACGGAATTTCTGCATGCTGACGGACTCTCCTGGGCCTGCTACCTGAGTCCTGCTGTTTCCTCCCAGATTGGCTCTGCGACTTCTTCTTGCTACCTGCTTGCTGCCCAAGGCCGGCCACGCTGCTGCTGCTCTTCCCCCCTGCTACTTTTGCCTCAGACCTTCAAAATAGCATGCAATTGGATTGCTGCCGGATCCTGGTGGTGACTATCCCCGCTTTACACGATTCTTGCTTCTTTCCTATCTTTTCTATCACCCTCCTTCCCTTCCTGTCTCCCCGATTAGGATTTATAATAAACTGGTTGGACCAGCATTTGAACTGTTGTTTCTTAATCTCACGCCGGGTATACAAATATTAAAAGAACCTCCTCTCCCTCCTATAAATTGGTGCGAGACACCATCCAATCAATTCCTGGTCCACTGAGTGAGTAGTCCATTTGTCACATCCATGTGTCTCTTTTAGAGTCAAGGATGTCACATGGAACAGTATCAAATGGTTTGCACAAGTTTAGGTAGATGACATCAGTTGCTCTGGAAAATCCTTGATCTGTTTGTGGTGGTTGGAAAAAATGCTTAGACTGTGGAGGAGGATCATGTAACTCCTAGATTCAAAAAGGGTAAGAAGGAGGACACACTGAAGTACAGGTCAGTCAGCATGATCTCAATCTCTGTGAAGGTGATGAAGCAGCTGGACTTGAAATCCCATTTCCAGATATACGAAGTGCAAAAAGCCTACAGGAGTGCTGAACTTCAGTAAGGAGAGCAGCAGGCGAAGAACAACCCCAGCAACAGGACATGCTGGGGGCTGCTCTGATGGGAAACAACCTGTCAGAAAAGGCCCTGGTTGTCCTGATGGACCCTGAGTAGACCAAGTCTCAGCTATGTTCCTTTTGGGGCAAAGATCAGCTGCTGACTTGAGACGATCCTCTGTCTCTCCAGTATCTGATCCTACAATTACAGCTTGAAGCTTATCAGTGAGTCTCACAAACACACATAGTCTGAATAGAGAGTACCTTAAATGGAAATTGTTTGGAAACTGAGTTGAATAAGATGAAAGGACAGAGGGCACTGATCATAGAATCATCGATTTACCAAGGTTGGAAAAAACCTCCAAGATGATCCAGTACAAACATCCACCTAGGAATAATTGCATGCACCGGTACATGTTGGGGGATGAGCTGCTGGAGAGGAGCTCTGCAGAGAGGGACCTGGGTGTCCTGGTGGATGACAGGTCGACCATGAACCAGCAGCGTGCCCTGGTGGCCAAGAGGGCCAATGGCATTCTGGGGTACATTAAAAAGAGCGTGGCCAGCAGGTCGAGGGAGGTGATCCTCTACCTCTTCTCTGCCCTGGTAAGGCCTCATCTGGAGTACTATGTCCAGTTCTGGGCTCCCCAGTACAAAAAAGACAGGGATCTCTTAGAAAGAGTCCAGCGGAGGGCCACAAAAATGGTGAAGGGCCTGGAGCATCTCCCCTATGAAGAAAGGCTGAGTGAGCTGGGTCTGTTTAGCCTTGAGAAGAGAAGACTGAGAGGAGACCTGATCCAGGTCTATAAATATCTAAGGTGTGGGGGGCAGAGTGGTGAGGCCAGATTGTTTTCAGCGGTATGTGGAGACAGGATAAGGGGAAATGGCCGAAAACTGGAGCATAGGAAGTTCCGCTCCAATGTGCGCAAGAACTTCTTTACGGTGAGGTGACGGAGCACTGGAACAGGCAGCCCAGGGAGGTTGTGGAGTCTCCTTCTCTGGAGATATTCAAGACCCGCCTGGATGCCTACTTGTGCAACCTGGTGTAGGGAACCTGCTTTGGCAGGGGGGGTTGGACTCGATGATCTCTGGAGGTCGCTTCCAACCCCTACAATTCTGTGATTCTGTGATTCTACCACCTTCTCCACTAAACCATGTCCCTCAGTACAACATCTGAATGTTTCTTGAACACCTCCAGGGACTCCACCAACTGTATCCTGGGCTGCATCAAGAGAAATTTGACCAGGAGGTTGAGGGAGGTGATTCTGCCCCTTTACTCTGCTCTTATGAGACCCCAGATGGAGTGGAGTGCAGCATTGATTTCTGGGGCTCACAACACAAGAAGGACGTTGAGCTGTTGGAGTGGGTCCAGAGGAGGGCCACAAAGATGATCAGAGGGCTGGAGCACCTCCCTAATGAGGACAAGCTGAGAGAGCTTGTCCTTGTTTCTTCAGCCCAGAGAAGAGAAGACTCCAGGGGGATCTTACAGTGGCTTTCCAGGGCCTGAAGGGGATCAACAGGAAAGCTGGGGAGGGACTTTTTATAAGGGCATGTAGCAACAGACAAGGGGAAATGGCTAGAAAGCAGAAGAGAGTAGATTTAGACTAGATCTTAGAAAGAAATTCTTTACTGTGAGGGTGCTGGGACACTGGAACAGGTTGCCCGGAGAGGTTGTGAATGCCCTCTCTCTGAAGGCATTCAAGGCCAGGCTGCATGGGGGTGGGGCAACTTGGTCTAGTGGGTGGTATCCCTGCCTATAGCAGGGGGGTTGGAACTAGATGGTCTTAAGGGTCCCTTCCAATCCAAACCATTCAGCGATTCTATGATTCTAGCACTATGCGACTGTGTAACAAGTCAGTGTCCATTTTTTTTGTAAGCTCTCTTTAAGTGCCAAAAGGCCACAGTGAGGTCTTCCTTGTCCTCCAGTCTCTGGGTACAGTCTCGCAATGAGTTCCTCATCTGTCAGACAGTCCACCTGTCAAATTCTTATCTTTCCACTTTGGAGAGAAGGATGTTATGGGACACCATGTCGAAGGCTTTACTGAAGGCTAGACAGATGACATCAGTGGCGCTTCACCTTTCCACAGACAGTTATGCTAAAAAAAAGGGACAAGGATGGTCAGGCAGGACCTGCCTTTGTTGAAGCCATCCTGATTATGCCATATCACCTTCCCCTCTTTCATGGGCCCTAGCATAGCTTCCAGAAGGATCTGCTCCATGAGTCAAGGTGATGAAGTTAGGAGTGCCAATGAAGCTTCAACCTGTTTAAAAATAGTAGCGATAACTACATGCAGAATGGTGAGTTTCTCAGAAAGAGAAACTCTATTTTGTGTAATTTTTTTTTTTTTTTAAATATCATTGAGATGTAAGATGTAAGATGTAACTATATCAAAAAGGCAATAGATGCTGTTACTTTCCATCTTTCTCCTGAGACATCCACTGTGTGTCGATGTCTCTTACTTTTTTTTTCATTTTCTTTAAACAAAATTTTCTTTCTTGCAGATTTTTTTACCTTCTCAGATATGAAGATATTCCTCTTTTTCATGTTTTGACCTTACTGATGGTAGTTTGGACTACCCAGTACTGGAAGGACATTGCTTAGTGGAGTGGATGCAGTGGAAGAATACAGTGAAAGCATGGTGAAGAGTGATCTATCTGACACACGTGAGGGAAAAAGTCTGGGAGACTGGGTTTGTTCATCCTTTGGAAGGGAAACTTTCAGGAGATCCTGTTGCTTACTGAGACTACTTTGTGCATCATGAGTGTAGGCAGAGTGGAGGTAAATGCTTCTCTGGGGAGCATGGTGATACAATGAGAGGTGATGTGTAAAAGTCAAAGCATGAGAAATTTGGATTGAGTACTAGGAAATGGCAGGGCAGGGAGGGGATTGTCCTCTTAGACTCTACCTTTGTCAGGCCTCATCTGGAGTACTGCACCCAGATGTGGGGATCCCAGCACAAGTAAGACATGGAGGTGTTAGAATGGCTCTAGTGGAGACCATGATCAGAGAGCTCGATCACCTCTCCTAGGAAGGAAGCTTCCTCTTCTCCCCCCCAAATAGGAAATAATTTAGGTGTAAGTCTTTTTCTTTGACTGGATATGTTAATCAGTTCACTAGATAAAAGATTAGTCAGCATCTGTGAAATAGATGGAGTACGTTAGATAGAAATTAGATACAGAAGACAAAAAATGTGGTTAGGAGGAATAGAAATAAGTGATTAGATCAGCTGTGGTCAACTGAGAAAACTAGGCAGAACCAGCAGACGTTGTGTGGCACACCTTGATGTCATAATGCCTTTTCCCAGATGGATTTCAGTGCTTAAAAGCAGCAAGTAACATTTAAGAAACGAAGCATTGATTCTTGATAGAGGATAACATCTCTGACTCCTCCAGTGTAGGTGGCTGACTAACATTTTGGTGAGTCAAGAATATTGTTAGATCTAATGTTTCAAATGCCTTTTATTCAGTAGGTTATGCTAAAAGCATATTCAGCCATATACAATGAATTTTTTTTAGAGTGGATATGTATCTATATAAACTGCCTTATGCTACGTTTGCATTCTTTACATAACCATTTTAAAGAACATTTTGTTTGTTTATTGTTTTCATGCTAGAAGAATAAGCTAAAGAAGTCTGAGAAAGAGAGTGACTGGGATGGATGTATATCATAATGACTTTTAAAACCACGTACTCTCAATAAAAATATTTGGTTGAATGTCCAAGAAAGACTATGAAATGTGTCTATCTTTGTTTTAGCATCTTTGAAAAATTTTGGAAGCAATCTTTTTTTTCATTAGTTTTATTCATCAGCAATAATGGTCTCTTTCCTGAAAGCACAAAGAAAAACAGTCATCTTGCAAAATTTGCAGTCTGTACTGGAAGCCACAGATACCTGTGCACTAGTAAAATAATCTCAGGCCTTTTTTTTATCCTTTTCTTGTTTTCTCGTGTACGGTCAGGAATTATGCATAGTGCTAAGCAAACTTACCCAAAACAGAAAAGAAGTGAGAGCATTTTAGAAGACCAGAGATACTTTTCCTACAGCCTTAGATTTACCATTGTGGTGTTGTCAGGGACTGTACACTGACTCCTGTCTCATTCATGTGCTGTCACTCAACAAAAAGACACTGTTTAGCTCAAGTACATAGTTTAATAACAGAAACAGTCTGTGATCACATGCTAACACATCATCATCTTATACTCTCAGCAGTGTGCCAAAGAAATGATGATGTTTGTATGGAACCTTGTAGCACCTTTTGTTAGTTGTTTTTGAAAAAATCTTGAAAATTCTGCAATTTTTTAAGAGCAAAAGAACTATCTGGAAGTGATGGTGTACCTTAGAAAGGTGAAAGTTAAAATTGGCTGAAAGAAATGTAGGCACAGTAGTAGAAAGAAAGCATCAAGAGTGACTCACCTTATGAATCTTCATGAATTGTGAGTTAATGAAGCTTTGTTGACGAAATCAAAGGCTGTAGCGGGGAGCTACAGATAGGCAGAACTGAAAAAGAAGTGTGGCTGAAAATGAAGCAGCAGCAGCGTTTCATATCCTATTCTTCTGCTATGCACAGATGGAAGGTTTTAATATTTACTTCCTGCAACATTTTCATTCTTTGTTCTTCTTCTAGACAGAAAGAACACAATATAGTGACTTTTGTTCTTGTTAATTTCTCATGTTTCTACTTGATTTTATATTGGATTACATGTGTTATGTTTTCCTCTTTTCTGCATTTTTTGTATTAAAATAGAAGAGAAAAAAAGGAGTATTGTAATACCGGTATTCCTCACACTGTAAAACCTTGGCATTTTGCCTTTGATCTTTCTTGTTTAAGCAATGCTGAATCACACAGAGGTGAGCGAGTTCATCCTATTGGGCCTCACTGACATCCAAGGGCTACAGTACTTTTTCTTCATCTTCTTCCTGTTGCTCTACCTGACTAGCGTTCTGGGAAATGGTGTCATTGTGACCATGATCATATCTCAGCCCCGGCTCCACACACCGATGTACTTCTTCCTGGGGAACCTTTCCTGCCTGGATATTTTCTACTCTACAGTTACTGTTCCCAAGATGCTGACTGGTTTTCTTTTTGGGCGTCAGCCCATTTCTTTTGGTGGATGCTTGGCCCAGCTCTAGTTCTTCCACTTCCTGGGCAGTACTGAAGCTGTGCTCCTGGCCACCATGGCCTATGATCGCTACGTGGCCATTTGCAACCCTCTCTGCTACACCCTTGTCATGAACCCAAGGACTTGTCTGCTGCTGGCCATGACCAGCTGGTTCCTTGGTTTTGCACATGCCATGATGCATTCAATCATGACCTCTCAACTGAGTTTCTGTGGCCACAAGCACATTCATCACTTTTTCTGCGACGTCAAGCCACTGTTGAACTTGGCCTGTAGTAGTACCAGCCTCAACATGGCTCTTCTCAATGTTGTCACCACATCAATTGCTCTAGGCCCATTCATTCTCATCATCCTCTCCTACCTCTACATCATCATCTTCCTCTTCCAGAAGGTCAGGTCCCAGGAAGGTAGATGGAAACCCTTCTCCACCTGTGCCTCTCATCTCACTGTTGTGGCACTATTGTACATACCGCTGTTCTTCAATTATACACCACCGTCTTCATCCAGATCCTCTAAAAGGGACATGCAAGTGTCTATCATGTACAGTGCCATCACGCCAGCTCTAAACCCCTTGATCTACACTCTTAGGAATAAGGAGGTGAGATCTACTTTGAACAAAACGCTAGGCAGAAGACTTTTTCCAGGTGGAAAGTGACAAGGACAAGACTCATAACATGATTACTCCACTTCTCATATTTACAAGAGAAGAAGTCAAAAAAGATTCTGTCTTACAAGAGACTGAAGAATATTCACTATGTCACGTGGAAGTTAATTAGGAGTTGACCACTGAGATCTAAATTGAGAGATAGTCAAGACCTTGATGTTTATTCTGTCATTTTAGATGTCCTATAGTAACCAGTCTGATCTCTAACCTCCAGAAAAGATGTATGTGTGTCTCTTGCAGAAACTGAGCTACAGCAGAAACCCCCGTGGGGTTTTATTCTGGATAATAAAAGGAATTAAACTATTACCTAATAGCTTTGTTTAGAAAGCTGAATGAATCTCCTGTCATCCAAACACAGGGTGTTCCAAGTAAGCAAGCTTGCATTACATTTTTGATGTTGCTTAGACTGAGAAAGATATTGTCTACATTTGACTTGAGTCAACTCTTGTGAGACATCTGTATCTTTTCACTGAGAGTAAGGGGAGCCTTACTAATAAAGCCATATCAAAATGTAAATGTAAAAACAGTGGTGAACATGTGCAGCACATATTTAGACAACTATGAAGGCAGTTCCAAAAGTAACGCCAGGCTATATATGATTTCTTTGTGGTCCAAGCGCGACAGTCATCTCTCTTTCCAACTTGGTGTGCAGAATGGCTTTTGCCCACTGAAAGGCATGTGGGTTGCTCTGAAAGTAAAGCCTCCTGTTTCTTTCTGTGGCAAGTGCAACAAATAGAATGAGTATGATAACACTGTTTGATAAACTCTCAGCTACCAAACATTATTTTTCATTGTTGGCACCAGCATTAGCTATATATTCTCGACAGTGACGATTGAGAGTCTGTATGGTGTCCTCCTTGTAAAAGTCTGCATCAGTGGAGGTGACCCTGCTCCACCCACCATCCCACTGTGGTGAAAGAGCAATTGCATTGTGTATAACTTCTTTTGTATATTCCTTTATTATTATTATCATTTACCCTTCATTTTCAGTGCTATTAAAATGTCTTAATCTCAACCCATGCGTTGCTCTTTTTTCAAGTTCTCTACCCAGTGCAGAGTGTGGGCAGAGTGAGTGAATGACTGCGTGATACACAAGTGCCTGCTGGATTAAACAGCCACTGCTTATATTGGACTTCTCTAGGGTGCCATCTTGTATACAAACATTGTATACAACCAAAAAAAGTATGAATGCTCTTTCTAAAAGTCTCATTTCAATACAAAGGGGGAAGGTGATTTTCAATTTTCTACTATATGTCATCCAGCGTCTGTGTCCTGTGTCTCTGAGTGTAACATGAAGAAGTGAAGAGTGTTTGAGAATTCATTAAAAAAAAAAAAAAAGAAAATGAGTGAGATTCTTATTGAGCATGCAAGAATTTGGAGGGCAGTGATGGGAATGGAGTGGATAAGGGTAGAGGTAGGAAAAGGAAGTTTGGAATGATCTACATTTGTTTGTGGAACAGTTTCCACCTATCTGAAATTCACAGTCAATTTTCTTTTTGCTGATGCTTTGTCATGAGCACACTAAAATGTTTGGAAAAAGTATCTTTTGGCTCCTACTTAGAGCCAAATGATCTGAGCTTATGTCACAGAGCTTGTGGTTACTGCTTTTTTAATGGCAATATTGCTGCCCTGTAGTCAAAGGCTGTTGGTTTATCTGTTTATTTGACATAGCATCCAGCAAAGGAAATGCTCCTGTCTTCTGCAATGAAATTTGCCAGGAGTTTGGGGACAGTGACGGAGATGTACCAGACCTCAATGAAAGACAGCTGACTGAGAAAGAAATACATGGGTTTGCAGAGTTCATGGTTTGCTTTGATCAGGGAAATGATGAGCACATTCTCCACAACCGTTACAATGTACGTCAGCAGCAGTACTGTGAAGAGTAAAACCTTCAAGTCCATAAGGCCTGGGAATCCTTGCAAGAGAAACATGTTGATTTGAGTGGAATTCTTCTCCTCCATTCAGTGAAGTGTAGAACTGAGCATTGTATTTTAAATATAGACCAGGAAAAAAGAAAATGAATAAAGCAGAAGGGGGAATATTCCCACTGATATGCATTGCTTTTTGTCCTCTCACAGGGGCACCAGTGAGAAGAGGCTGTCTCTCTTGTGCTCTTTATTCCACCTTTCTACCCTCCCTCTGCAGGTATTAAACACATGGACGGGATGCCCCTGAGTCTTCTGTCTTCCACACAAACCATTCACTGCTCTTCCAGCCTCTCCTCGTACGCTACATCATGGAATCAGAGTGTGATTGAGCTTGGGAGGGACCACTGTCTTTCTCTTGCCTGGGGATACTCTCCTTGCTGTGGAATGGGCAGGTTCTCCCTCCTGTCTTTCCAGTGCTAAGAGATATGCTGAGGGCAGTGGACACTGCTTTTCTTATCAAAGAGGCTGACAATAGCAGCAAGAGAAAGCAAATCAAAGTCCCTAGTTGTGCTTCAAAAGTTTTTAATGAGAAGTAAAGAATGTAGTGGCACAGTATAGATTGGAATTTAAACATTTTCAGGACCTTGTGAGACTGAGAGAATGACCAATCCCTTTCAGTTATCAGAGACATTTGGGTAATGATGGCTTAGGTTTGTGAATAGTTTCATTGGTGTGCAGTCCCTAAGGATAGGGACAACCCATGTCTCCTTGAGTGGTTCCAAGCTGAACAGTAATGACAGATTGATATGAGCTAGGGGAAAGTCTTTGTGGGCAGGAGTCAGAGCCACAAGGTCATTTCCTACGCAGACCACAATCGTGGTTTTTTTTTTTTTTTTTTTTTTTTTTTTTTTTTAACCAATGTTAAGGCAATACAGAGACATTAATTACAGGGAGAAGTAGAATGGAGAGTCAGACTTTTCTCTCTCACGTTGGCCCTGAGAGGGATGTCTATAGCCATGTTCCATGGTGACTTGTCCATGCAGTCAATTGTCTTCCAACCAGGGGAGAGGGAAGAGAGTTCAGGTGAGGTAGCACCACAGAATGTAGGACTGCAATTACAGAGATGCCAAGCTCCTCTCCTTTGGGTGATCCACACTGAAACTGATCTGTTCTGCAGCTTCAGCCTCTACTACTATGCCACCAGCTTCCACGTCTGACATCATGGGCCAATGTAATAAAAGTGCAAGCATTACTTTCGGAGCAGCCCTCGTAGCTTTAATCTTGGGGAATAAAGTGTCAGTAAGTACATGGCATGCTGCAGTCCTGGTTCCAGCTGCAACAGAGTTTATTTTCTTCCTGGTAGCTGACATAGTGCTGTGTTTTGGACTTACAATGAGAAAAATGTTGAAAACATATCAATATTTATTTGTTGCAGAACAGTGCTTACACAAAGTCAAGGACTATTCAACATCTCATAGTGCTTTGCTGTGAGGAGGCTGGGAGTGCAGAAGAACCTGTGAGGGAATAGTATCAGGACAGCTAACAGAAAGTGACCATGAGATACTCCAAACTGTGTGGTCTTGCTGAACAATAAAACTGGGGGGGAGTACGCTGGGGAGGATGAGGGCACTCAGTAGGTGATGAGCAATTGCACTGCATCATTTAAATTTTTTTTTTTTTAATTATTATTATTATTTAGCTTTGATTTTCCATGCTGTTGAACTGTCTTTATCTCAACCCAGAGTTACTCTGCTTTTCATTCCACTCCCAGATCACCCTGTAGGCAGAATAAGTGAATGACTGTGTGATACTCAGGTGCACACTGCTAATAACGGATTTCTTTCAGGTTCCATCTTGTATACAACAATTGAATGCAATCAAAAAATGTAAATGCTCTTTCTAACAGACTCATTTCAATACAAAGGGGGAAGGTGATTTTCAATTTTCTACTATATGTCATCCAGCATCTGTGTCCTGTGTCCCTGAGTGTAACATGAAGAAATGAAGAGTGTTTGAGAATTCATTAAAAAAAATAAAATATAATAATTAGTGAGTGAGATTCTTACCGAGTATCCAAGAATTTGGAGGGCAGTGGTAGGAATGGAGTGGATAAGAGTAGAGAGAGAAAAAGTAAGTTTGGAATGATCTAGGTTTTTTTTTTTTTTTTTTGAAACAGCTTCCACCTGTCTGAAATTCATATTCAATTTTCTTTTTGCTGATGCTATGTCATGTGTACACTAAAATGTTTGGAAAAAGTCTTTCAGGTCCTACTTAGAGCCAAACAATCTCACCTTATGTCACCTAACAGACATTGTGACTATTGCAATGAAGATGAGAGTAGAAATAGAGTTTTTACAATTATAGCCTGGAATGGGGAAATATGGAATGACAAAAGAAAGGCCCCTGTTGAAATTAAAAAAAAAAAGTCACATAGAACACATGTGGAAGCATGTGCTAGAATCACTGAAAAATAGATTAGTACTTGAAATAAAGACAACCTTGTAGCATTGTAGACAGTATATTTTCCTTTATCTGTTGTATTTGACAAAGACAACTTTAACGTTGTTGAATTTCTAGTGATTCTGAGAACTGTGGTCCAGCGTGTGTTAAAAGTAGCTCATTTCAGTGCACTAAAAGAGCTAGGCAATTCCTGCAGTCCTGTGCAGGTGAGTGGAATGATTGCTGTTTATCCCCATCTCCCTTCCTTGCTAGTGGTGAGTACGATCATGAATTCCCAATGGGTGCCTGAATACATACACACACACACACACACAGAGCCACAAACAGATCAGCATAGATAGAAGGACACTCTATTTACAAGTCCCCTCATAACACAGACAGCGTGAATGCCTACCTTTACTAAGAGAAAATACCCTTTGTGAGCTTATCAGTCTATCTCCTGGGTCTCTACAGTTATGGTCTTCCGGGCTGCTGATCTTTTCAACATCTGTCTGGCAGAGTCCGTTCTGTGTACTTGGTAGCTGGACATTGGAGTCACGGGGTCTCCAGTGACTTGTTTTCCCACTCTGGTTGCTCCAGTTTTTGTCCCCAGCACGTCTGTAACTCCAGAATCTGGCTTTCAGGCCTCTTGTCATAATCAATGGCCTTATGTTCACTACCACACCACTTACACATATGCATATGCACAGATCAAAGGGAAAAACTTATGCTGGGAAATAGACAACCTATCTCAAGGCAGGACATTGTGCAAAGAAGTTGCAACCAGGCTTTTTCTAGCAATGCCCAAAGACAGGAAAGTAAACAACAGGCATCAACTGAAAAAAAGAAGAGTCTGTCAGGAAACACCTTAATTACTGTGTGGGTGACAGAGCAACGGTGGATTGCTGAAGAGACACCCAGAGAGTCTCCCTCTGCAGCGTTATTCAGAAGTCATCTGGTCATGGTCCTGGATAACTAGATACTAGATACTGGATGGTCCTTCCTGAGAAAGCAGAAGTTGGTCCAGTCCAAACTCCAGAGACCCCTTATGACCTCAAGGATTCTGTGATTCTCTGGAAGGAAAATAATTAAACAGAAAGGTAGGACAGGATGTGGTAATCAGGTGCAGTGGTTGACCAGACTTGCCACTTTGGACACTTTAGAGATAGTGATTTTTACGGAGAGAATTTTTTTAAATGCTTTCTTCAGTTCCTGATTCCTCAGGCAGTAAATGAAGGGGTTTAACGTGGGTGTGACAATAGTATATACAGCTGACACAAGTTTATTCATGTCATAAGAAGAGATTTTCTTGGGCCGTGCATACATGAAGAGAGTGGCTGAGAAGAAAATAATGACCACAGTTAGGTGGGAAGCACATGTGGAGAAGGCTTTCTTCTTACTTTGTGTGGTGGGGATGTGCAGGATTGTCGTGATAATTAATAGGTAGGAGACAACAGTGATAGAGAGGGGAACAAGCAGGATGAACAAGGCCAACACAAAGTCCACCATCTCTGCCATTGACATATCAGTGCAGGCAAGGTTTAGCAGTGGGCTGATGTCACAAAAGAAATGGTTAATAACATGGGAACCACAGAACTCCAACTGAGAGATGAAGGAGATCTTGATCAAGGACACAGTGAACCCGGTGAACCAGGAGAGAGCTATCAGACATACACACATTTGGTACGTCATGATGAGGAGATAGCGCAGTGGTTGACAGATGGCCACATAGCGATCGTACGCCATGGCAGAGAGAAGGACACATTCAGTGCACAAGAAAGAACTGAAGAAAAAGAGTTGGGTCATGCATCCAGCAAAGGAAATGCTCCTGTCTTCTGCAATGAAATTTGCCAGGAGTTTGGGGACAGTGACGGAGATGTACCAGACCTCAATGAAAGACAGCTGACCGAGAAAGAAATACATGGGTTTGCAGAGTTCATGGTTTGCTTTGATCAGGGAAATGATGAGCACATTCTCCACAACCGTTACAATGTACGTCAGCAGCAGTACTGTGAAGAGTAAAACCTTCAAGTCCATAAGGCCTGGGAATCCTTGCAAGAGAAACATGTTGATTTGAGTGGAGTTCTCCTCCATTCAGAGAAGTGTGTAGCCGAACACTGTAGATTAAACAGAGAGCTGGTAAATCAAGAAAACAGAAAAAAGAGGAATATAGGTTAGAGGTATGAACTTTAAAGGCTTATTTTTTCCGGTGAGAATTGAATAAAAGTTCAAAAGGTGGGTTAGAATTTTTGTGATTGAGCTTTATATGCCTGCCTTGTTGTTTTTCTCTCCTAGTGGAAACAACAAGACCTACTAAATTTCAGATGAGATGTAAAGCATCCAAAGTGAAGGTTCAAAAATAATAAGAATGCAGATGACTAGCATAACTGTAAGCATCCACGTAGAAGACATCTGAAGTACATTCTGATTAATCCCACCCCTGATTCCCTTGTACATCTTCATTTTAATTGTTTGCTAAATTGTTTTCTGCCTAAAACAGTTTTTTGCTCCTAAAAAAAAAAAAAGCAACCACATGAATATGACTAAAATAACAGAAATTAATATCACTCTCCAGATTACAGATGTGGGTCACAAAGATCTGCTGGACACTATGCTGCAAAACCAGTGCTGGAATCTGTATACATCCAAGGTTTGGGTAACTCTGTAGATTAGGATACACTTCCACATACCTTTGGTTCATTAAATTAATATTTACGTATTGTTTTTCTCTCCATTAACCAGATAGTACAATTCCTTGACTTTCAGTTAAAATGTAGACAATTTCCCTTTTCAAATCAAGTGAATTGCTTTTGAAAAGACCCAATAAAAATTAGGCCATTAGCAGCTCCACTGATTGCATTGCCATCATTCTGTTTTCAGAAAGGTAAGCGCAGCCTCAGCACAATGCAAAGTCCAGCATTTCTAGAGGAACATTTCTGACACTAAAATTCACTTTACAGTGATTTCTCTTAATCTATAAAGTCCCCTTGAAAGCATTGCCTCATTAATGTTAACATCAAAACGTGGATAATATTCCTGTTTTCACTTCACAGTTTTGCTTGAATATCAATGCAGTATAAGCTTCTATATTAAAATATAACTCAGACGTGAAACTGTTAAGCATGGAAATTTCAAAGGAGAATTTAGCATCTTTCTGTAATTGCATTCAGCAAACCAACCCGTCTTCTCATTTATGCCTGGTAGGAGTATGTGTAGACAATTTCTCCAAAATGAAACGGTGGTAACTGCGTGCAATAACTTACGACACTTAGTCTTTGTGAAGTTCACAAGCAGGGTGGAAGGAAACCAAAGCTTGAGACTTGTCATCTGAGAATCAGTCAGCTGCTTATTGGACCCATCTTCTGATTCATCTCCAAGCCTTTGTGTTCTTTTGTTACTGTTGAAATCATACATGGAAGAAAAATTGGAAATGTCTTATTGTAGTCATGGTTCTACAATTTTTGTTGAATCTCTGACAGTCTAGACCAGGCTGTGAATGATTTTGAATACAGGAGCGTAGTTCTACACGGAGGCTTTTGAGACCCTGTCAGCAAGCTTTCAGACCGTTTCCTGGGGGGTTTGGTCTCTGGAGAAATGGCAGCAAGAGTGACTCTTTTTTTCCCTCCCCTGCCATGTTAATCACCGCATTTGTGTTTGTAGGCAGTTCTCAGATAGCAGTGGCCCAGTAGCTGTTTCATGAGCTGGAAAACAAAATCCTTGAATCAATGACAGCTCTTTGTTGAATATACGCCGGCATTGGCTGAGTTGCAGATACTGTCTGTCCAAAGCTGTCCGTTCGGTATCTCTCTCCTACTCTCCCACACTGTTCCAGTCCTGCACCAAGGATTTGCATGGCAAATGCAGACTTTTATCAAAAGTTAATACCACCTTACATTCCAGAGAGCCTGGAGGTGATAGCTGGATATCACTGTCTCCCTGTCAAGAGAGTCCCCACCCCACCTCTTACAGCAGATTATGAATCTCTTCATATATATAAGGGAAAGCATTTGGAGACTAACAATGTCTCTGCTGAGCATTACCAACACAAAACTGCCTTTGATTCTTCCCTGGAAGCAATACAGAGGGGTGATGACTGAAATCCTCACTTGTGGCCAAATATGCCAGGTGGCATAAGATATACAATTTGCATGGTTCTAGCTGCCAATTACCACCATCAGTGTTTGTCTTCACAGAACTGCCCTTGCCTTTGTTTCCTTGGAAGCAGCAGAGAGGCCATCTTTGGAGTGAAACCAGCCTCTCCGGAAGGATAAGCCAGATGGCAGTGTGAGGCCAAGATGCTGAGAGTGCTGCACCAAATGTGCAGCCTTTGGTGTTCCATCTTTCAGGGCCTCTCTGAGGCTGCCATCGGCTGTCTCAATTGGTCAGTGGCAGTCCCATCTGTTGCCTATCGTAGGCGTGGCGACCTGGTTCGGGAACGGCACGGCGACCAATCCCAGGTCGCTCGGTCCATCGGCTCACTGACACCAATGTGGTGGACGGCAAATGGCGTTTATTGGCGGGAAAAACAGCCTTATATAACCTGGGCACTGAACGCTATTGGCTATCGGGAGGGGGACCCTGTCTTCCCGTACAACGCGATATCTTCTGGGCGCCAGACCCTCACTACCACACCCATCCACTGGGCTTTAAGTGCCACCTGTCCCTGAGAGTCCCAGGGAGCTGGTCAGCCTTTGCCCAGGGCATGTGATGATCCCAGCATAACTGGCTGAAGCATGTATTGGTGGCTGAGTGGTGAAGGCACTGAGATAGAAATCCTTTAGGATTTCCATACAAGGGTTCAAATATTATCACAAATCATAGAGAAGTTTGTGTTGGAAGGTACCATAAAGATCACCCAGTTCTAACTGTGCTCCTATGGGCAGGATTGCCTCCCACCAGATCAGACTGCCCAGGCCCCCATCCTACATGATCCTGGAGCCAGGAGCCATCCCTTCCCAGGCCTCGTTGATGGGTTGGCAGTTAAGGCAAAGGTATCCCTTCGCACCTGATGTCTTTTGAAGATAAGCGGTGTCTTTCCGTTATTTCTGTGCCCATGGCTGTTGCCTTTGAGTGAGTCCTCAACTCTCTGCAGCTTGGGGTCTTGCTGCTCTGCTGTCATTGTGGTGCTTTCCACTGTATTAGACCAGCAGCAGTATTTAGCTGTTCCAAGGGTTGTGGGGTAAGCAGTTGTGAAAGACATTGTTCTAAACTCACCTCCCCTTTTTTTTCCTTGTTTCAAAGATTGCTTCGTGAGGCCTTTTTGGTGATAAGGCCCTAACAGACAACTGCAAATTATCTAAAGAAGTGAGTGGTGGGTGTCACTGTGCCACAGTGCACAGTTCTAACTGTGCTCCCGTGGGCAGGATTGCCTCCCATCAGATCAGACTTCCCAGGGCCCCATCCTACTTGGCCTGGA
The DNA here is from genome assembly GCF_987193195.1 of Phasianus colchicus. NCBI lineage: Eukaryota > Metazoa > Chordata > Aves > Galliformes > Phasianidae > Phasianus > Phasianus colchicus. Next base: position 1,086,734 of record NC_143447.1, on the reverse strand, counting down.
TAACCTGCAGAGATGGGGCACTCACTATTTGTCTGTGTGGTAACACAGCATTACTTGGTTTATAGATGTGTCAGTCCCCAATGGTTGCATAAGAAATCTCAGGGATGGGACAGAATGTGCTTTCCTGAGGTGGCTGTTCAGAGCAATGTCTGGGGATATGTTGCTTATTCCAGTGAGACAGACTCCTTAGCATCCCTGGAAAGATCATTCCCATCCTTGTCCATCTTCATGGAACATGAGGAATACTGTGTGTGGCATTCTGTGCATTCCCACTGATGTGCATGGCTTTTTGTCCTCTTACAGGGTTGCCACTGAGTAGAGGCTGCCTCTCTCGAGCTTCCTCTTCCTGCCAACCCTCCCTCTGCAGGTATTAAACACATGGACGGGATGCCCCCTGAGCCTTCTATCCTCCACACAAAGCATTCCCTGCTCTTCCTGCCTCTCCTGTTAGAACACATCACAGAAGCACAGAGTGGTTGAGACTTGGAGTGGCCACAGCAGGACATGTTGTCTTTCCCTTACCTGGGGATGGACTCGCTGCCAGGGGAGAGGGCAGGTTCTCCCTCCTCTGTTTCCAGTGACAAGAGGTAAGCTGAGGGCAGTGGGCACTGCTTTTCTTATCAGAGCAGGTGACCAACGACGTTAGGAGGAAACGAGGTCACAAGTCCCAAGCTATGTGGCAAAAGACTTTAATGAGAAGGAAAAAATAAAGTGTCTCAGTACAGAGAGGAAGAAACGTGTTTTCAGTTTCCTGGGAGGTTGAGAGAACGATCCATCCATATCTGGGATGGGTTCTCCAAATGGGATGATCCATTGGCTTCAGCAGATGAAAGTGGTGGGCGGGCGAGGCAGACACAGCCCGGAGCCCCCCAGACCAAGGGAGCCCCCAGAAGAGATGGGAACGCCCGCGGAGCTGAGGGAGCTGCTTGTAGACACATGCTGGGTAGTTAAGACCATTCTTCTTTCTTCTGAAATGTTTAGCTCCTGAATCACACTGTCTGACATCAGATTAATTCATCTGTCCCCAGGTGTCCAAAAGCCAAGTGGGAAGACCCAGTGTCTTCCAGTAGGCAGGATTTAGAGCCGTGAGGGTATTTTCCACATTCAGCATTTTATGTGGACAGATTATATGCAAGTATTAGTAGGGTTAAGAGTCAGGCCCAAGTGGAGAGTGTGATTGAAGGAATGGCTGCATCATTCCCTGACGGTGACCCACAGGTGGATTGCCCTGTTTTGCTTGGCGGAGATTCTATTAGAAGCCTTCAAATCTTGGTCTCCTCTAGTAGGCAGCAGTTCGAGCCATGAACAGATTTCCTATGCACATCACACTCACGGTTATGTATACAGATTCTATACATAGAGTAGTAAAGTGTAAGGCACGGGCGGAGAAGTGTGTGATCTATCAGATGTCCGCATCATTCCCTCAGTTTGACCCACACTCAGATTGATCTGTTTTCCTCTGCACGTTCATCCCACAAGCCAGAGGCCTAGGATGCCTTCTTTTGAGCAGGAGCACAGGGCAGTGTTGTCGCATACCCTGGAGGCTCTTTGCTCTTCTTCTCTCTCATGAGTTTCCTGAGATGGATGTCTACAGCCATGTTCCTTGGTGTAACTGACCACGTTTGTTATGCTTCATTCAGCCTGGGAAGGGAGCTCTTAGGTTGCGCAGTGCAGAAGCTGTTGGAAGCCATCAAATCTTGGTACAGAAGTGAGATCAAAGGGATACCTTTTGCGTCCTTCCACAAAATCGACCCCCACTCAAACTGACCTGTTTTGCTCAGCACATTGATCCCACTGTCCAGAGGCCTTAATGGCCTACTTTTGAGGAGGGGAAGAGGGCAGGGAGCCAAACCTTGAAGGCTCTTTGTTGTGGGCCACAGATCCTATTCCGTGCATTTCAAAGTACAAAGGCACAGGGGATTAGCCTCCCAGAGCACCTCTCAGTCATTGTGTTGTGGAAGAGTTGGGGAAAACCCTGAAGTGCAGGCACGCACAAGTCACGTAGCTGTGGAGTGCAGAGCTTCTGGACTCATTTCTGCCACATTCAGCACTGCTTTCCTCACCAAGGTCATTTCTAAAGTTCTGTGCGCCATTCACAAAATAATGTGCGCTTTTACTCATTCTGGTCCTTCTGCCATTCAAAGCATTGCCTTTTCATGGATGGTCCAGAACCTTGAGTCACTCATGTTGTATTGGAAAGGGCCTTTGGAGATGATCTAGTCTAACCCACTGTGTGTTATAGGCACGCCTAGACAAGGTTTCTCGGTGGGACACATCATCCTTTGTAGATCTCACCCACTACATGGAGTTTTCGTGTAAGTCGTGGCCCTAACTGCACCCCACTCCTTCAGTGCTGACTGGTTTACTTATTGGCTGCTTTTGTGAGGTAAGAGGCACGTGGCCACCAAATTGGAACTCCTCCACCTGAGAAGGGGCTGATGTGTCGGACACCACAAGTAACCTGGGGCTCTCTCTGATGACCTTCCCACACCTGCAAGAAATGTCGCCAGCAGTGTTGCTGAGAAGCTTCTAGGGCTGTGGAATAAGCACTGTAAATGGAGGGGAAGGAGACAGCAGAATTGGAAATGAAGCCTTCTTCCTTTCTACATCCAGGACTGTAAGGGAAAGATGTGCTGGGACAGATTTCTCCTCCTCCTTCCAGTAAGTCCGTCAAGGAGAGCTTTCTGAGGACTGTCATGGGTTATCCTTAGATATAAGTCCGTGATAGGGGGCACAGGCACCGGGAAGAAGAGAGGAAAAAAAAAGGTATAGACGGTTTGCCGCGACCCAGCCAGCCCCGGGCCACATGCGCTCCAGGAGAGGGGGAAGGGCAGAGAGCTAGCAGATAGTTTTAACGAAAAGAAAAATGAATGGCAACGATCTGAGGAGGAAAGGTAATCTAACTAAATCAAACAAAACGAGAGAGACAAGAGTATCAAAAAATGGGAGTCAAACCATGATAGTGCGAGGGAAAGCACGTGTTTTCTCCATGGTGAGCTGAGACGGCTGAGCCGGGCCAGACAGGGAGAGGCAGCTGCTCCGGGTCCTGTCTGCAGGTCCACCCCACTTCCTCTTCCTGCCAGCTCCTCCGGGGATGCCGCCCCCTCCCCTCCCATCAGGATGCTCAAAGAGTTCAAAACAGTAAACGGAACCAGAACATTAACTCGTTAACTCCCACTGGTCCACATGATGTTCTGATGTGGAATACTGATAACAAAAAAATCACGAAACCACAACAGGAACACACATGCAAGTGATACACAGAGTAGGTGGCATTGCCTTGTATGCGCTCTGATAAATGGAGCACACACTCAGACACTTGGGCTTGTGGGGATCTGTGGGGAAGTCTCTGGACTCTCAGGACGCGCTAGAGACATAACAGCACACCAATGTGGTTAAAGGCTATTAGTCTGCTTTATTGTTAAGCACTACTCTATTTATACATGTTAACAGAGCATTCTGCAAAACACTCTTTAACCGTTCACACAGGTGCTTAGCCAATCAGAGCCCTGAGATGTTCTTTCTTCTTCTGAAGGTGTCCTTGGTTCTCATGCCGCTTATCTTGCTCCGCAGCTGCTGCTCCGTGCAGTTTTTTCTTACGTTCCCACAGGGATCAAACCTAGAAACAGGTGTGTGTTTTCACACCCAGATGGAGCAACAGAGCTCAGAACGAGAGATAGAATGGGTTGTCTTGGAAGTGTCATCATACGGACAATGGGGAGAAGTGAGTTAGGAAAGGCATTTCTGATAAAGCCCTGCACTGAATTCACCAAAACAGGATGGATAGTAGCAGCCACTACCTTCTGTAGAATACACAGTGGAAGTCCTCCAGACCCCTTGCCTTCTTTCACCCAGCCTGAAGAAGTTCTGCTGTTTGGTGGGAGGCCTTTGAACTAATGACAATTGGGGCTCATTTTTGGCAGGACCTTACCTGGAATCCAGAGGGCTGTGCAACATCTGCAGAATGTTAAAGAAGGTCAACCACATGGTTTTTGTAGTTGTCGTGTTGTTGCGGGCTGAGTCATTGCATGTCCTCAGCACTGCCCTGTTTCCCTGGAATTGGGAAAGGATGTTTTCTGTGGTGTGAGCCCTCCCACAGGGTGGGACATGGGAAGTGTACAGGATGGAGTGCAGAGCCCGCAGTGAATTATGAACAAGAGGAGGGGCTTGGCCTGAAGGTTTGCCCCTGTATTCTGGCAGAGGGCAAGAGAGAGGAGGATGTCAGGAATGGGAATTGAGGCCGTGACTCCCAGGGATGCAGCCTCTTAGGCTTGGCCTGCAGGACTGCCCTATGTCTGCTTCCTGGTTGGACAAGCGTTCTCCCTTTTGCTCTGCGTGGGGTTGAGCAGGCTGGCTGGGGACGGCTCTGCTCCACAACCCCCTTGGGCCAGGTGCTAGTCCAAGCATCTGCTCCACGGAGGGCTCCACACAAAGGGAGGGCAGACTGCTCAGTCCCTGACCCTGTTGAAACTGGAATTTGATAGCCAAGCTTGGCGTGTCCCATATTTCCCTTGGGTAGAGGCTGAGTGCTTCGGCTCTTGTTGGGAAATTCTTAATGGCCAACAACTGCCCGTTACGTCTTTGTTTTCCAGGACTGGCCTTGTTACAGTCAGGCCTCTGTCTGCAGGTCTGGGAGGTGTCCCATGGGGCCAGGTGGGGCAGCAATGCTGAGCAGAGGTGAGGGTAGTGTCTCAAATGCCCAGGTCAGCTGGTCTTCTGGGGGGAAGCTGGGCTGGTTTGGAGCAGGACACTCAGCCTGCAGGAGGTGCAAGGCACCCCACAGCCTGGCAGAATGAAAGTTTGTCTTGGTTAGGAACCAAACCGTCGTTAGTTGCTTGGAAGGCAGCTGTGCTCACCACCATACCGCCAACACACCGGCCTTCTGCCCTTTGGTGGGGCTTGTTGTGGAATATCTGGCAAGGATGGGAAAGTGCTGACATCTAATGACTGTTGCACAGTAACAGAAGTAGTAGCTGAGGCTGGGAACTGCTAACCTTTGGAACTTGGCCTGGGAACCTAAGCTGGGAATCAGGGCAACCTTGAGAAATGCAGCTGGCATCCTTGAAAAACGCACCTGAGAGCCAGAGCTATCCTGAAGATACCATTGATAAAGGTAACTGAAGAACTTGAGGAATAACTTACCATCTGAAAGGGTGACAGTCTGAAAATTGAGCATGCATGCTAACAAGATGGGATTTGGCAACAGGAATTGTCTGCTCAAGTGGAAGGAATAGAAATTTGCTTGCGATAATACATTTCCTTTCTGAAACAATGAGAGATGTCATGATCTTTTGAATTTCTTGCAGGCAAAATAGGATTTGAAAGCACCTAATACTTACTTGGAAGCAGTGGGATCATCCTGCACTCCCTGGGGTCAGGGTTTTGAGTGCTGCTTCTCTTCTAGAATCTTTTGGAGCTGGTTGTTATTGCCCAGGGCATGGAATGATCCAGGTAGAGATGGCTGGAGCAGGTTGTTGTGGCCAGGTGGCAAAGGTGCTGGACTAGAAATCTGTTGGGATTCTCCATGCAGGTTTGAATCCTGCCAACTATGTGGGATGCAGTTCTCTTTTCTCTACAGGCAGTGTTCACACCGTGTGGGAATGTAAGAAAAAAATGTTCAGAGCAGCAGCGGTGGAGCAGGGGGAGCTGCACGGAGCAGCAGCTGCGGAGCAAGATAAGCGGCATGAGAACCAAGGACACCTTCAGAAGAAGAAAGAACATCTCACAGCTCTGATTGGCCAAGCGCCTGTGTGAACAGTTAAAGAGCGTTTTGCAGAATGCTCTGTTAACATGTGTAAATAGAGTAGTGCTTAACAATAAAGCAGACTAATAGCTTTTAACCACATTGGTGTGCTGTTATGTCTCTAGCGTGTCCTGAGAGTCCAGAGACTTCCCCACATTTGACACCGTAATGACACTGGCACACTGAAGAGCTCAGAGGGCTGGGATCAGGGACACAGAGGCTAGTTGGACGCTGGTAGCTAGCCTTGTTACCCACTGGTTGTTACTTGGTCCAGTTCCTGTTTCACATATTCATCAACGGCCTGGAGGAAGGATAGATTGCATCCTCATCAAGTTTGCTGATGACACAAAGCTGGGAGGAATGGCTGACACACCAGAATGCTACGCTGGCTTTTAGCAAAGTTTGGGCATGCTGACGAGAGGGCACATTAAAGGGGGGATGGTGAGCAGGTCGAAGGAAGTTGTCTTCCCCATCTGCTCTGCTCTGGTGAGGCCACATCTGGCATGCAGTTCTGTGCGTCCCACTTAAGAAAGATGGGGGACTACCAGAGAGAATCCACAGAGTTCTACAGAAATGACTGGGGGCGGTGGAAGACCGGAATTTCCAATTGAACATGGGAAAGAACTTCATTACTCTGACAATGACAGAGCACCTGGAACACGCTGCTGGGAGAGGCTGTGCCGTCTGCTTCTCTGGAGATTTTTAAAACCCATCTGGATGCTTTCCTGCACAGCCTACTCTAGGGAAGTTGCTGTAATTGGGTGCTTAGACGTGGAGATCTCCAGAGATGCCTTGCAGCCCCACTGATTCTGTGATTCTGTGAGAAAGGGCCATTGAGGAGTAAAGGTCCTAGAGAAATCCTGTGAACAGATTGCCCCCATTGTTGAGAGGGAAGGGAAAGCACTTCCCTGTTTGCTCCATGTCATACTTGTGTTGTGCTTCTTTGGTGCTGTAGCTTCCCAGTAGGGTGGAATTTGTACAATACCTGTTGGAAAGGCAGAATGAGAGAGAAGTTGCAGCAGACGGAGGAAGTGCACATGCAGAGGGCTGGAAGGAGGAGGATGTGGAGTCTGTGAGCTGGAGGAGCATGAGGAAGGTTGCAGGCAGCTGCGTTGGTGGTATAGTGGTGAGCATAGCTGCCTTCCAAGCAGTTGACCCGGGTTCGATTCCCGGCCAACGCACACCAGCTTTTCTTCTGCTGGCATCTAAATTGTGCCCTGCTGCACCTGCGCAGCTCCTCCTGCTCCCCAGGAGGCCATCTTTCTCGCCCTGCAGTTGAGTACCAGCTGCCCTGGGACATCAAAACATCCATTCCCCTCCTCAGAGCCCCAGTGCTGCGGGGTTTCTTTCCCAGGACACCCACGTGAGGGTGATGCTGAGGACAGTTGGGGGAGGTCTGTCCTCTGGGTCAAAGGCCCAGAGACCTGTCTGTCTGATCTGAATTCACCCTGCCTCGAGTGAATAGAACGTTCTCTCCATCCTCCTCCACACTTTCCATCTCTCCATGCTGGCTGGTCAAAGCAACTGTTTCTTCTTCTTTGGAAGGGATGCTGATACTTGTATCACGCTCTATCTGCAGAGCACAGTATTATTTCCTCAGTAGAACTTGTGCTTGGCAACAGATCCTGCAACACAGTGTAACTGGGTTTGACATACTCTTTTGCACAACCATTATCACATTATCAGGATTGCAAGTCTCAGCATCCCTGTGTGAACATAGCCAGTGCCATACTGTGCCAAGGCCTTAGCATTCTGGAAACATTCTGAATATTTCTGGCCACGTATGTAGCAGTGTTCATGCAAAGAAGGATGTGAGGCACCCTCATTTGCTGCAATCAGCAGCATTTAGTCAGAGTGGTTGAGAAAGAGGGGATTGGGAGGCAAATTGGAAGCATTTCTCCGGTTGTGAAAGAAGATCAGGTTTGTGTCCTGAGGTCCAGGAGAACCTCATGACGTCCAACAAAGCCACATGCAAGGACTTGCACCTGGATCGAGGAAACCCCTCCTACTAACACAAGCTGAAGGATGAAAGGATTGAAAGCAGCCCTAACCAAAAGGACTTGGGCATACTGGTGTGTGGCTGCAGCTGGACATGAGCCAGCAATGTACCCTTGCAGACCAGGAAGCCAATATCCTGGTCCAAGCAGTGTGGCCAGCAGGGAAACGGAGAAGATCCTGCCCCTCTGCTGGGTGCTGTGCTGTCAGACCTCACTTGGAGTGCTGTGTCCAGATGGGGAGTCCTCAGCACAGGAGAGATGTGGAGCTGTTGGAGCTCTTCCAGAGGAGGGTCACAGAAGTGATTAAAGGGATGGAGCACCTCCGTATGAGGAGAGGCTGAGAGAGCTGGGGCTGTACAGCCCAGAGAGGAGAAGGCTCCAGGGAGACCTGATAGTGGCCAGGCAGCATGTAAAGGGAAGCTACATGAAGGAATGAACACATGGATAAGATTCGCCTTGAGCTTTTTCTTCTCTGTGCAAATGAATCCCTGCTCTCCCAACGTCTCCTTTTATAAGAGTCTCTGAATCGCAGAACGATTGCTCTTGGCAGTGTTCTCTGCGGGACCTCTTCTTATTTTGCCTGGGGATGGCCTTGTGGCCACAGGACAAGGAATGTTCTCCCTCCTCTGTTTCCAAAGAGAAGAGAGAAGCTCAGGATGGCTTCTGTTGCAGAGCAGTTGCCAAAATGTTGCAAGAGGAAAACAAATCACGAGTCCCAAGATATGCAGCATAAAGTCTTTAATGAGAACGAAAACATAAAGTGGCGCCGTACAGAGAGGAAGAAACGTGTTTTCAGTCTAAGCGGAGATAAAGAGAATGACACATCCATATCTGGGATGCGTTCTCCAAATGGGATGATCCATTGGCTTCAGCAGATGAAAGTGGTGGGCGGGCGAGGCAGACACAGCCCGGAGCCCCCCAGGCCAAGAGAGCCCCCAGAAGAGATGGGAACGCCCGCGGAGCTGAGGGAGCTGCCAACAGCAGCTGACAGAGAGGATCCCACGGCTGTGCTCTGAGGGAAGGAGGTGAGGATGGGGCCCGGCAGGGTCACCACCACAGGAGAGGCCTCGATAACTACAGTCGAGTCAGCGCAGCGGGCGACACATGGCTCACTGCAGCTGCTTGCCAGTGGGGTTGGGCCAGAGGCACCGCAGGGGGACGGGACGCAGGGTCTGCAGCACGACATCTCTCGCTGAGGGAGGCAAAGCTGAAACACAGAGCAGGGAGGGAACACGGCCCCAAAAATCAGTCAGTCTTTGTTTTCTGCTGCTCTCTCACCCACAGCCCTTGCTTCACTCCGGCTCTCTTTTCAGTTCCATGCTCTGAAAGAGAGCGCAGCAGATTGTGCTAACACAGATAATAGCTGTGCCATTTCATGTGCGGGCTCCATTGGAAAGACTGGCAGCAAATCTGTGATTTACTTGGGGTGCTTGTTGCACCAGGACAAGCTGCTGTGTTTCGTGGTGCAGTAGCCTAGAAAATATTGCTGTGATTGTTACAGTACAATAAGGCTGAGATGAAAAGATGTCACAGCGATCTCCAGTTAAAAAAAAAAAGCACAATATCCCTCACTCCTCCTGCCATCCTCACTGTGTCCTCTAAGTTACACCACACATGATGTCTCACCCAGTTTTTGGAAAGGATAGTCAAGAGAGGAAAGACTGATCATACCCCCTCTGAAAAAAATGAAAATCAAGGCAATGAAGATAGCCCAGGATGCACTTGGCTATTTGCTCAGTGCCACCTGCTGCAGGCAATGACTCTGGAATACTCATACATCCTTGCAGCTGGCCCCCTTAATGTGACCTTCATTGAAAGATCCCACTTCTTCCCACCTCTACACATCCGCCACTCTTCCTCAGGAAAAGAGTCCACAGTCCTGAAACATTTGGATTGCCATGCCATACTGAGGCAGCCTATACCAGTACCAAACTGAGGAGCTAGCATGACAGCAGTCAAGCCCACAGGGAGAGTCTGAGTGAAGGGAGGCTTACCTCGTTCTGGAGGAAAAAGGAGGGAAGCAAAGACGATGCTGAGCCTGCTGCAGCATGGGCTTTTATGCTGTGTTCCTGAGGCGCGTGAGGACAGAAACATTCCATGGTCACGAAGCATCAAAACAGCTAGCGGTTGGTGACTGCAAAGACCTTGCTAGTAATTAATACCTCGCTTCTTTCATCTAAAATGTTTTGCTGCAGATTCATACTGCACAAACCATCAGAATAGTTCATCTGTATTCCTGTGTCCGAAGGCCAATTACTTGAGTTGGAATTCTCCATTTAGGTTTCCAGGGTTTCAATTGGATTTCCATCATAGAAATGTCATTTGCAGCATTACTCCGTTCCTGGTGAGCATGGCCACCAGTCACAGTGAACGTCAGCCATGAGGACACCAGTGGTTAGCTCTCAAGTGCTTCCAGTGCCAGCTCTCAGGCTAAATCTGTGAGACATTTCTCCCTGTGCGTCATCAGAGATGTGCTGTAGACGGTGGTGTAAGTTCCATCAAAACATCAGGATGGCATGATTGCAGATGGGAAAAGAGGCCCAGATGAACAGGGATGCGGCAGAGGCAGTGAAGACCACAAAGATACTGCTTAAACTCAACATGCGCTTACGGAAACTACACTGTCTGTTACTTTGCTATATGCCAAAGTAATGGCAATGAAGGCAGATTCATAATAAGGGAGAGTAGAACTGGGAGCGAGACACTCTTCTCTGTAGAGGTTGCTGGCTGGGATGTCTATACCACTGCCACATGTTTCCTGTCAACTCTTTAGCATCATTCCTTGGGAGCTTGATGATGTCCTCATGCTTTTTCCAAGCAGATGTGCTCCGCCACCGGCCGCAGTGGAATTCAGTGATGACGTATGCGAGAATTCACCTCTGAAATGGTCTGCGTGCAGGCAATCTGAAAGTAAGGCTATGAGACATTTCTCCTTGTGGGCAATCAGAGACATGCAGGAGGTGGTGTGATATGTTCAGACAGAACATGGAGATCGTACAGTCCCAAAGGAGAAATAAGACCCACGTGCCCATGGATGTTTTCAAGCTCAACGGCATGGAAATAATGTTTGGAGGTAGAGGAAATGCCCCTGTAAGCTGCACTGAGGACTACCAGTACGTTTCCTACACTCATCATGCAAATGCTCGTGCTCTTTGACAACTCGATCAGCAACGTAGACAGTAGAATTGAGCGTGCCCTGAGTAAGTATGCCGATGACACTCAGCTGAGTCTGATAGTGAAAATGGAAGGGCGAATAACTTTAAACCAAAAGCGGGGAGATTTAAGTTTGATGTTAGAAACAAGTGTTTTACTCTGAGGGTGGTGAGGCGCTGGGCTGGGTTGCGAAAAGAGGGTGTGGAGGTAGTGAAAACAAAGAAGGGTAACTTGAAGGGTGAGGTTCTTCTCTTTCGAGTGGGTTGCAACTAGGATGTCTGTAGCCATCCATGTTCCGTGGTGTTCCAAAGGTTTCTTGCCTCTTGAAGGCAGAGGACAGGCAGAGTTTGTACACTCATCATTCTTGTATCTCTTTGTAACGACGGTGGGCCATGTGGTCATATTCAGTGTGATGGCGAGTAGAGGGGAGAGTCATGCTCTTCTCTTTCATGGGGCTCTTGAGAGGAAGAATGTCCACAGCCATCTTCCTTGGTGACTTGCCCATGTTGTCCCACTTACTCCAAGCAGGAACTGATCTCAGTCTGGGTAGTGGAAAAGCTGTTGGCACTCACCAAATCTGGCTGTGGGAGTGAGATCAAAGTAATGCTGGCGTCCTTCCCTAAAACTGACCCATACTCAAATTAACCTGCCTTTGCTCTGCGACGCATTACTCTCATTGACCACAGTCCTGCATGGCCTCCTTTTGAAGAGAGGCTCAGGGCTGGGAGTCCACTCCATGCATTTCCAAGTTCAAAGTGACATAGCATCAGCCTCCCAGAGCACCTGCCTGTCATCATGATGGGGAAGAGTTGGGAAAAACCCTGAACCGCAGGCACACATGAGTCACGCGGCTGTGGAAAGCAGTGGAAAAGGTGTCCTGGCCTCAGGCATGCCAGGAATAGCAGGCCTCCCAAGTGCCCCTTTCCTCATCATGGACATTACTGAAGGGCTTTGAAGCATTCCTGAAACAAGTGGAATGTCTATTGCCGCTTCCTTCGAAAGCACTGCCTTGTTGTGACTGGTGCAGATCCTATGTCACTTGGCTTGGCTTGGAGAGGAGGACTTTTGGGTATGATGCACTCCAACCCAGTGTATGATGAAAGCTCACCCAGGTGAGGTTTCTCTGCTGGATCACCGGGAACAGCTGCTTGGCACTGCCCGGTCCAGGCCTGTGTGCGTCCCCTCTTCCTGACAGCACTACTTGATGACTGCGGAGAAGTAAATGCGAGCCGGTGTCAGAAATGGGGAAGAAAGCCAAACTGGAGAAGCAAGGAAAGGTGAAGATCATGTGGAGCGTGTTTAGTGTGCGTTCCCTGGGATGATGAGAGGCCTGGTGCTCTGGCCCTTTGCGCATAGTGTGACATCGTGATGCAGAGTCTGAGAGACCGGGGTTTTCTTAGCTGCAAGGCAAAACTTTCTATCAGTGGGGATGAAAGAGCAGTCTTCCAGTGCCTAAAAAAGAGGACGGAGTTGGCAGGAGGAGGTCATCTTGCCTCGCTTGCATCCTGAAGAGCTGGACAGGCCACGGCAGCTACTCCAGGTACATCAGACCAGACAGAGGAAGTGTTTACAGCCCAAAGGTAGAGCTCTTGTGATGCATCTTGGACGTTCATGACAATCCTTCATGGGAGCAACCAAAGGAGCTCTCAGCAAGTAAGGGCTCTGCACATGTCAGCATCTTGTGGGATGTGGGACTCAAGGTACACATGTAATCTACCCCAGAATCCCTTCCATTGACTCCGGAGCCCGGGGGAAATGAAAAGACAAAACTTGGCCTGCATGGGTGTCAGGTGGCCTGTTCACGGGGAACCAGAAAGCTTCCTTCTGTGCCGCTTTGGGCCAGCAGGCTGGCAAGTGAGGGGTTTGCATCACAAAAGGCTGTTGGAAAGCTGTGCGTGTCTTGAAGAGTCTGGAGAGTGAAGGGAGAATGGCTAGAGATGTATCCGAGTGCTGTGGAGTGACTGAGCTCCAGTGGCAGTGGGAAGAGGCGTGTGTGCAGCCCACGCTGCAGAGGCGGGTCACAAACGGTACTGTTTGTGAGAACTGCAGCTTCATGGAGGGAGCCTGAGTGCAAGGCACCTCAGGAGGTCCATTGCTAGTTTAAGAAAGAGTTACACGCATGGCTAGTCCAAAGTGAGGGCACACTGCTCAGTGTGTGGCCTTGTTGAAACTGCAGTTTGATAATGCAGGCATGCAGATTCCTAAACTTCTTTGGAAACTTGCTTTGTGCTGTCTTTGCGAAATTCTCGTGGTCCTCAAGCAGCCCATTAAGTCTTTGTTTAGCGCTGTAATGGCCAGGGAGGAGATGACGGTGGAGCAGATGGATCTGGACTGAAGGAGGCTGCAGGCCGTGCAGAGTCCGGACGGGAGCAGACTCTGGGCCAGAACTGCAGCCCTTGGAGAGAGAAGCTCGTGGATGAGCACTGGACCCTGCAGGAGCTGCCACCCACGGGACACACTTTCTGCTGCATTCATTTCCTAAAGGAGAACACCCTGTTGTATGGACACATCCTGGAGCAGATCTTGAACAATTGCCGACTGAGGATTGCATTACAGACAGATGTGACCTCCACATACCCCGTTCCTCTGCAGCGCATTGTGGGATGATGAAGAAGAGGACAGGTGGGAGAAGAAGGATGTTGTTTTTTGTTTCCTTTCATTTCTGGATACGTTAGCCTGCCTTTAATAATAGGCAACAGATTACATTAATCTAGGTCTGTTCTTCTCATAACAGTCGTCAGTGATGGATGTTCTTCTCTCAACCCTCGAGTCTGTTTTAAGCATAACTTCAGCGAGGGCTGCAGAAAGTACCAACTTGTGAACAGATGGTCTTCACTGTTAACGCTTAAAGGAGGACATCTGACAGCACTGGGTTCCCATGGATCTTCCCTGAGGCGCTGGGGCTTTGCTGGCTGACCTGTTCCCATCCTTGCACACAGAATGATGGAGGTTGTGCCCATCCTCTATTCTCCTCCTCTGGGACAGAAGTGCAAAATGACATGTGGTGATGATGGAATCTGACGACTATTTTATTCTGTCCAGTGTACGTACCAGTATGCTGTAAAGAAGGAGGGGGCTCCTCGGTGCCTTCTTTCAGTCCCGTGTCTACCAGCCAGAGCAATAAAGTTCCTGTGGAGAATGTGGGTACCTGACTGTATTGGGTGAAGCTTGTAAAGGAGAAGGAATACCTGAGTGACCCTCTTGAGATAGTGAGGAGAGAGAGGCTATGTGGTGACCCGTGCTGGTACATGGTTCATTCCCTGCAGTTGTGCCACTGAAGAGAGCAGAGCAGTAAAAGGAGATGCACATATGCTTTCCCCCTCCTGCAAATCCTACCCAGCTTGTCCTAGTTTTCATTTGTCTCATGTGCCTGGCTCATGTATGGAGCCAGGGTGTGTGGATGGCCCAGGGAAGCTGCTGGCAGGTCTCAGCAGAGCCAGCTCTTGTCTTGTCCTCCCAACAGGCTCTACCAGCTCAGCTTAGCCCACACCTTCCTGGGCCTGCTGCCAGGACCTGAGGCTGGTCTCCACCCACGGCAGGTAAACCGGTGCTGCCCTGGGAGCCTTGGAGGCCCCACCTCCTACAGAGCTGGGCAGGGCTGCAGGATCAGGTCAGAGAGTTTTCTCTGGCTCCCTGCCTCTGCCTGCCCGTGCTGCTCCCTGAGAGCTGGAGCGTAGTGGCAATCATCCATTGTGGCTGGGGCTGTCCACTTCCGCCTGCTCCGTCCCGCTCACGTTTGTCCCTCCCTTGCCCAGCAGTACTCCAAAAATGCTGCGGAGCAGCACTTGCAGCACAGCACTCAGCTCTGCCTGGGAAGACCAGCTGTTCAGGGGGAAAGGGGCTTGTGCTAGCTACGCTGACACCACAACGGGTGCACACAAACTCCCACACAAGCATGGGCATGTGCAGGCAGCACCAGTTGCAGCATTCAGGGAAGCAGTAACAGGCCTCGCATAGCAAAACGAGAGCCCCCACCTGTAAGGCATACAGAGGTGAGCTTACCCAAAAAGCTTTAGAAGTGAATCCTGACCATAACAGACGTCAGAGAACTGTGATCACCTGGATACAGGCTTATGCTCCTTTGGTGTGAGACCTTGCTTTCTTTTTGCTGTCTGCTGGTATATTATGTTGCTGTGGAACGAGGTTACGCATCTGCATGCAGTCGTGTCAGTAGCCAAGGCATAGGAAAGAACTCTGAGGCATGAGAGTGGTGGGCTTTGCTGATTGGCTTCCAGGATTAAGAGTGAACCTCAGGAGAGTGTTCTCTTGAGTGCCATCAGAGGCAGCCATTGCATGTTGCGGGACCGATGAGAAGGTGTGTTGTTTCTTCCTGCCAGCTCAGTGTTCTGCTGAAGCCTCTTGTCTGTCCATTCTGTTGCTGAGAGGGCATAGAGCAGGTGTGCAGCTGGTCCCATGGTGTAAAGGTGAGCACTCTGGACTCTGAATCCAGCGATCTGAGTTCAAATCTCAGTGGGACCTCTACTTTTGGGCTCCCAAACCATTGCCCACAGCTGACTTTCACCTAAGCCTGAAACCGAACTAATTAATGCATTCCCGACATCCTTCTTGCCGTCCTTCCTTCTCTGTGCTTTTACGCATGCAATGGCCTTCCCCTGACATGGTCCCTCCGCAGCTGCCTAGCTTAGTGAGCTCAGGCCCTGACGCTTCTTTGTTGCCTTCTGATTGATGGCCGCTCCCTTGCGAGGGAAACCAGCAGGTCACTGTATCCCACAGCAGCTGAGGTGCAGACCCTGCAGTCCAAAGCCTGCTCATGGCATGGTCGAGAAGAGGAGGCTGTTCAGAGCCATGCCTGGGAGTATATTGCTTATTCCAGTGAGACAGACTCCTTAGCATCCCTGGAAAGCTCATTCCCATCCTTGTCCATCTTCACGGAACATGAGGATTCCCACTGATGTGCATGGCTTTTTGTTCTCTCACAGGGGTGCCACTGAGTAGAGGCTGCCTTTTCCTGCCACCCTTCCTCTGCAGGTGTTAAACACATGGACGGGATGCCCCCTGAGCCTTCTGTCCTCCACACAAAGCATTCCCTGCTCTTCCTGCCTCTCCTGTTAGAACACATCACAGAAGCACAGAGTGGTTGAGACTTGGAGTGGCCACAGCAGGACATGTTGTCTTTCCCTTACCTGGGGATGGACTCGCTGCCAGGGGAGAGGGCAGGTTCTCCCTCCTCTGTTTCCAGTGACAAGAGGTAAGCTGAGGGCAGTGGGCACTGCTTTTCTTATCAGAGCAGGTGACCAACGACGTTAGGAGGAAACGAGGTCACAAGTCCCAAGCTATGTGGCAAAAGACTTTAATGAGAAGGAAAAAATAAAGTGTCTCAGTACAGAGAGGAAGAAACGTGTTTTCAGTTTCCTGGGAGGTTGAGAGAACGATCCATCCATATCTGGGATGGGTTCTCCAAATGGGATGATCCATTGGCTTCAGCAGATGAAAGTGGTGGGCGGGCGAGGCAGACACAGCCCGGAGCCCCCCCGAACCAAGGGAGCCCCCAGAAGAGATGGGAACGCCCGCGGAGCTGAGGGAGCTGCTTGTAGACACATGCTGGGTAGTTAAGACCATTCTTCTTTCTTCTGAAATGTTTAGCTCCTGAATCACACTGTCTGACATCAGATTAATTCATCTGTCCCCAGGTGTCCAAAAGCCAAGTGGGAAGACCCAGTGTCTTCCAGTAGGCAGGATTTAGAGCCGTGAGGGTATTTTCCACATTCAGCATTTTATGTGGACAGATTATATGCAAGTATTAGTAGGGTTAAGAGTCAGGCCCAAGTGGAGAGTGTGATTGAAGGAATGGCTGCATCATTCCCTGACGGTGACCCACAGGTGGATTGCCCTGTTTTGCTTGGCGGAGATTCTATTAGAAGCCTTCAAATCTTGGTCTCCTCTAGTAGGCAGCAGTTCGAGCCATGAACAGATTTCCTATGCACATCACACTCACGGTTATGTATACAGATTCTATACATAGAGTAGTAAAGTGTAAGGCATGGGCGGAGAAGTGTGTGATCTATCAGATGTCCGCATCATTCCCTCAGTTTGACCCACACTCAGATTGATCTGTTTTCCTCTGCACGTTCATCCCACAAGCCAGAGGCCTAGGATGCCTTCTTTTGAGCAGGAGCACAGGGCAGTGTTGTCGCATACCCTGGAGGCTCTTTGCTCTTCTTCTCTCTCATGAGTTTCCTGAGATGGATGTCTACAGCCATGTTCCTTGGTGTAACTGACCACGTTTGTTATGCTTCATTCAGCCTGGGAAGGGAGCTCTTAGGTTGCGCAGTGCAGAAGCTGTTGGAAGCCATCAAATCTTGGTACAGAAGTGAGATCAAAGGGATACCTTTTGCGTCCTTCCACAAAATCGACCCCCACTCAAACTGACCTGTTTTGCTCAGCACATTGATCCCACTGTCCAGAGGCCTTAATGGCCTACTTTTGAGGAGGGGAAGAGGGCAGGGAGCCAAACCTTGAAGGCTCTTTGTTGTGGGCCACAGATCCTATTCCGTGCATTTCAAAGTACAAAGGCACAGGGGATTAGCCTCCCAGAGCACCTCTCAGTCATTGTGTTGTGGAAGAGTTGGGGAAAACCCTGAAGTGCAGGCACGCACAAGTCACGTAGCTGTGGAGTGCAGAGCTTCTGGACTCATTTCTGCCACATTCAGCACTGCTTTCCTCACCAAGGTCATTTCTAAAGTTCTGTGCGCCATTCACAAAATAATGTGCGCTTTTACTCATTCTGGTCCTTCTGCCATTCAAAGCATTGCCTTTTCATGGATGGTCCAGAACCTTGAGTCACTCATGTTGTATTGGAAAGGGCCTTTGGAGATGATCTAGTCTAACCCACTGTGTGTTATAGGCACGCCTAGACAAGGTTTCTCGGTGGGACACATCATCCTTTGTAGATCTCACCCACTACATGGAGTTTTCGTGTAAGTCGTGGCCCTAACTGCACCCCACTCCTTCAGTGCTGACTGGTTTACTTATTGGCTGCTTTTGTGAGGTAAGAGGCACGTGGCCACCAAATTGGAACTCCTCCACCTGAGAAGGGGCTGATGTGTCGGACACCACAAGTAACCTGGGGCTCTCTCTGATGACCTTCCCACACCTGCAAGAAATGTCGCCAGCAGTGTTGCTGAGAAGCTTCTAGGGCTGTGGAATAAGCACTGTAAATGGAGGGGAAGGAGACAGCAGAATTGGAAATGAAGCCTTCTTCCTTTCTACATCCAGGACTGTAAGGGAAAGATGTGCTGGGACAGATTTCTCCTCCTCCTTCCAGTAAGTCCGTCAAGGAGAGCTTTCTGAGGACTGTCATGGGTTATCCTTAGATATAAGTCCGTGATAGGGGGCACAGGCACCGGGAAGAAGAGAGGAAAAAAAAGGTATAGACGGTTTGCCGCGACCCAGCCAGCCCCGGGCCACATGCGCTCCAGGAGAGGGGGAAGGGCAGAGAGCTAGCAGATAGTTTTAACAAAAAGAAAACAGAATGGCAACGATCTGAGGAGGAAAGGTAATCTAACTAAATCAAACAAAACGAGAGAGACAAGAGTATCAAAAAATGGGAGTCAAACCATGATAGTGCGAGGGAAAGCACGTGTTTTCTCCATGGTGAGCTGAGACGGCTGAGCCGGGCCAGACAGGGAGAGGCAGCTGCTCCGGGTCCTGTCTGCAGGTCCACCCCACTTCCTCTTCCTGCCAGCTCCTCCGGGGATGCCGCTCCCTCCCCTCCCATCAGGATGCTCAAAGAGTTCAAAACAGTAAACGGAACCAGAACATTAACTCGTTAACTCCCACTGGTCCACATGATGTTCTGATGTGGAATACTGATAACAAAAAAATCACGAAACCACAACAGGAACACACATGCAAGTGATACACAGAGTAGGTGGCATTGCCTTGTATGCGCTCTGATAAATGGAGCACACACTCAGACACTTGGGCTTGTGGGGATCTGTGGGGAAGTCTCTGGACTCTCAGGACGCGCTAGAGACATAACAGCACACCAATGTGGTTAAAGGCTATTAGTCTGCTTTATTGTTAAGCACTACTCTATTTATACATGTTAACAGAGCATTCTGCAAAACACTCTTTAACCGTTCACACAGGTGCTTAGCCAATCAGAGCCCTGAGATGTTCTTTCTTCTTCTGAAGGTGTCCTTGGTTCTCATGCCGCTTATCTTGCTCCGCAGCTGCTGCTCCGTGCAGTTTTTTCTTACGTTCCCACAGGGATCAAACCTAGAAACAGGTGTGTGTTTTCACACCCAGATGGAGCAACAGAGCTCAGAACGAGAGATAGAATGGGTTGTCTTGGAAGTGTCATCATACGGACAATGGGGAGAAGTGAGTTAGGAAAGGCATTTCTGATAAAGCCCTGCACTGAATTCACCAAAACAGGATGGATAGTAGCAGCCACTACCTTCTGTAGAATACACAGTGGAAGTCCTCCAGACCCCTTGCCTTCTTTCACCCAGCCTGAAGAAGTTCTGCTGTTTGGTGGGAGGCCTTTGAACTAATGACAATTGGGGCTCATTTTTGGCAGGACCTTACCTGGAATCCAGAGGGCTGTGCAACATCTGCAGAATGTTAAAGAAGGTCAACCACATGGTTTTTGTAGTTGTCGTGTTGTTGCGGGCTGAGTCATTGCATGTCCTCAGCACTGCCCTGTTTCCCTGGAATTGGGAAAGGATGTTTTCTGTGGTGTGAGCCCTCCCACAGGGTGGGACATGGGAAGTGTACAGGATGGAGTGCAGAGCCCGCAGTGAATTATGAACAAGAGGAGGGGCTTGGCCTGAAGGTTTGCCCCTGTATTCTGGCAGAGGGCAAGAGAGAGGAGGATGTCAGGAATGGGAATTGAGGCCGTGACTCCCAGGGATGCAGCCTCTTAGGCTTGGCCTGCAGGACTGCCCTATGTCTGCTTCCTGGTTGGACAAGCGTTCTCCCTTTTGCTCTGCGTGGGGTTGAGCAGGCTGGCTGGGGACGGCTCTGCTCCACAACCCCCTTGGGCCAGGTGCTAGTCCAAGCATCTGCTCCACGGAGGGCTCCACACAAAGGGAGGGCAGACTGCTCAGTCCCTGACCCTGTTGAAACTGGAATTTGATAGCCAAGCTTGGCGTGTCCCATATTTCCCTTGGGTAGAGGCTGAGTGCTTCGGCTCTTGTTGGGAAATTCTTAATGGCCAACAACTGCCCGTTACGTCTTTGTTTTCCAGGACTGGCCTTGTTACAGTCAGGCCTCTGTCTGCAGGTCTGGGAGGTGTCCCATGGGGCCAGGTGGGGCAGCAATGCTGAGCAGAGGTGAGGGTAGTGTCTCAAATGCCCAGGTCAGCTGGTCTTCTGGGGGGAAGCTGGGCTGGTTTGGAGCAGGACACTCAGCCTGCAGGAGGTGCAAGGCACCCCACAGCCTGGCAGAATGAAAGTTTGTCTTGGTTAGGAACCAAACCGTCGTTAGTTGCTTGGAAGGCAGCTGTGCTCACCACCATACCGCCAACACACCGGCCTTCTGCCCTTTGGTGGGGCTTGTTGTGGAATATCTGGCAAGGATGGGAAAGTGCTGACATCTAATGACTGTTGCACAGTAACAGAAGTAGTAGCTGAGGCTGGGAACTGCTAACCTTTGGAACTTGGCCTGGGAACCTAAGCTGGGAATCAGGGCAACCTTGAGAAATGCAGCTGGCATCCTTGAAAAACGCACCTGAGAGCCAGAGCTATCCTGAAGATACCATTGATAAAGGTAACTGAAGAACTTGAGGAATAACTTACCATCTGAAAGGGTGACAGTCTGAAAATTGAGCATGCATGCTAACAAGATGGGATTTGGCAACAGGAATTGTCTGCTCAAGTGGAAGGAATAGAAATTTGCTTGCGATAATACATTTCCTTTCTGAAACAATGAGAGATGTCATGATCTTTTGAATTTCTTGCAGGCAAAATAGGATTTGAAAGCACCTAATACTTACTTGGAAGCAGTGGGATCATCCTGCACTCCCTGGGGTCAGGGTTTTGAGTGCTGCTTCTCTTCTAGAATCTTTTGGAGCTGGTTGTTATTGCCCAGGGCATGGAATGATCCAGGTAGAGATGGCTGGAGCAGGTTGTTGTGGCCAGGTGGCAAAGGTGCTGGACTAGAAATCTGTTGGGATTCTCCATGCAGGTTTGAATCCTGCCAACTATGTGGGATGCAGTTCTCTTTTCTCTACAGGCAGTGTTCACACCGTGTGGGAATGTAAGAAAAAAATGTTCAGAGCAGCAGCGGTGGAGCAGGGGGAGCTGCACGGAGCAGCAGCTGCGGAGCAAGATAAGCGGCATGAGAACCAAGGACACCTTCAGAAGAAGAAAGAACATCTCACAGCTCTGATTGGCCAAGCGCCTGTGTGAACAGTTAAAGAGCGTTTTGCAGAATGCTCTGTTAACATGTGTAAATAGAGTAGTGCTTAACAATAAAGCAGACTAATAGCTTTTAACCACATTGGTGTGCTGTTATGTCTCTAGCGTGTCCTGAGAGTCCAGAGACTTCCCCACATTTGACACCGTAATGACACTGGCACACTGAAGAGCTCAGAGGGCTGGGATCAGGGACACAGAGGCTAGTTGGACGCTGGTAGCTAGCCTTGTTACCCACTGGTTGTTACTTGGTCCAGTTCCTGTTTCACATATTCATCAACGGCCTGGAGGAAGGATAGATTGCATCCTCATCAAGTTTGCTGATGACACAAAGCTGGGAGGAATGGCTGACACACCAGAATGCTACGCTGGCTTTTAGCAAAGTTTGGGCATGCTGACGAGAGGGCACATTAAAGGGGGGATGGTGAGCAGGTCGAAGGAAGTTGTCTTCCCCATCTGCTCTGCTCTGGTGAGGCCACATCTGGCATGCAGTTCTGTGCGTCCCACTTAAGAAAGATGGGGGACTACCAGAGAGAATCCACAGAGTTCTACAGAAATGACTGGGGGCGGTGGAAGACCGGAATTTCCAATTGAACATGGGAAAGAACTTCATTACTCTGACAATGACAGAGCACCTGGAACACGCTGCTGGGAGAGGCTGTGCCGTCTGCTTCTCTGGAGATTTTTAAAACCCATCTGGATGCTTTCCTGCACAGCCTACTCTAGGGAAGTTGCTGTAATTGGGTGCTTAGACGTGGAGATCTCCAGAGATGCCTTGCAGCCCCACTGATTCTGTGATTCTGTGAGAAAGGGCCATTGAGGAGTAAAGGTCCTAGAGAAATCCTGTGAACAGATTGCCCCCATTGTTGAGAGGGAAGGGAAAGCACTTCCCTGTTTGCTCCATGTCATACTTGTGTTGTGCTTCTTTGGTGCTGTAGCTTCCCAGTAGGGTGGAATTTGTACAATACCTGTTGGAAAGGCAGAATGAGAGAGAAGTTGCAGCAGACGGAGGAAGTGCACATGCAGAGGGCTGGAAGGAGGAGGATGTGGAGTCTGTGAGCTGGAGGAGCATGAGGAAGGTTGCAGGCAGCTGCGTTGGTGGTATAGTGGTGAGCATAGCTGCCTTCCAAGCAGTTGACCCGGGTTCGATTCCCGGCCAACGCACACCAGCTTTTCTTCTGCTGGCATCTAAATTGTGCCCTGCTGCACCTGCGCAGCTCCTCCTGCTCCCCAGGAGGCCATCTTTCTCGCCCTGCAGTTGAGTACCAGCTGCCCTGGGACATCAAAACATCCATTCCCCTCCTCAGAGCCCCAGTGCTGCGGGGTTTCTTTCCCAGGACACCCACGTGAGGGTGATGCTGAGGACAGTTGGGGGAGGTCTGTCCTCTGGGTCAAAGGCCCAGAGACCTGTCT
The DNA here is from genome assembly GCF_987193195.1 of Phasianus colchicus. NCBI lineage: Eukaryota > Metazoa > Chordata > Aves > Galliformes > Phasianidae > Phasianus > Phasianus colchicus. Next base: position 1,064,046 of record NC_143447.1, on the reverse strand, counting down.
GTCTGATCTGAATTCACCCTGCCTCGAGTGAATAGAACGTTCTCTCCATCCTCCTCCACACTTTCCATCTCTCCATGCTGGCTGGTCAAAGCAACTGTTTCTTCTTCTTTGGAAGGGATGCTGATACTTGTATCACGCTCTATCTGCAGAGCACAGTATTATTTCCTCAGTAGAACTTGTGCTTGGCAACAGATCCTGCAACACAGTGTAACTGGGTTTGACATACTCTTTTGCACAACCATTATCACATTATCAGGATTGCAAGTCTCAGCATCCCTGTGTGAACATAGCCAGTGCCATACTGTGCCAAGGCCTTAGCATTCTGGAAACATTCTGAATATTTCTGGCCACGTATGTAGCAGTGTTCATGCAAAGAAGGATGTGAGGCACCCTCATTTGCTGCAATCAGCAGCATTTAGTCAGAGTGGTTGAGAAAGAGGGGATTGGGAGGCAAATTGGAAGCATTTCTCCGGTTGTGAAAGAAGATCAGGTTTGTGTCCTGAGGTCCAGGAGAACCTCATGATGTCCAACAAAGCCACATGCAAGGACTTGCACCTGGATCGAGGAAACCCCTCCTACTAACACAAGCTGAAGGATGAAAGGATTGAAAGCAGCCCTAACCAAAAGGACTTGGGCATACTGGTGTGTGGCTGCAGCTGGACATGAGCCAGCAATGTACCCTTGCAGACCAGGAAGCCAATATCCTGGTCCAAGCAGTGTGGCCAGCAGGGAAACGGAGAAGATCCTGCCCCTCTGCTGGGTGCTGTGCTGTCAGACCTCACTTGGAGTGCTGCGTCCAGATGGGGAGTCCTCAGCACAGGAGAGATGTGGAGCTGTTGGAGCTCTTCCAGAGGAGGGTCACAGAAGTGATTAAAGGGATGGAGCACCTCCGTATGAGGAGAGGCTGAGAGAGCTGGGGCTGTACAGCCCAGAGAGGAGAAGGCTCCAGGGAGACCTGATAGTGGCCAGGCAGCATGTAAAGGGAAGCTACATGAAGGAATGAACACATGGATAAGATTCGCCTTGAGCTTTTTCTTCTCTGTGCAAATGAATCCCTGCTCTCCCAACGTCTCCTTTTATAAGAGTCTCTGAATCGCAGAACGATTGCTCTTGGCAGTGTTCTCTGCGGGACCTCTTCTTATTTTGCCTGGGGATGGCCTTGTGGCCACAGGACAAGGAATGTTCTCCCTCCTCTGTTTCCAAAGAGAAGAGAGAAGCTCAGGATGGCTTCTGTTGCAGAGCAGTTGCCAAAATGTTGCAAGAGGAAAACAAATCACGAGTCCCAAGATATGCAGCATAAAGTCTTTAATGAGAACGAAAACATAAAGTGGCGCCGTACAGAGAGGAAGAAACGTGTTTTCAGTCTAAGCGGAGATAAAGAGAATGACACATCCATATCTGGGATGCGTTCTCCAAATGGGATGATCCATTGGCTTCAGCAGATGAAAGTGGTGGGCGGGCGAGGCAGACACAGCCCGGAGCCCCCCAGGCCAAGAGAGCCCCCAGAAGAGATGGGAACGCCCGCGGAGCTGAGGGAGCTGCCAACAGCAGCTGACAGAGAGGATCCCACGGCTGTGCTCTGAGGGAAGGAGGTGAGGATGGGGCCCGGCAGGGTCACCACCACGGGGGAGGCCTCGATAACTACAGTCGAGTCAGCGCAGCGGGCGACACATGGCTCACTGCAGCTGCTTGCCAGTGGGGTTGGGCCAGAGGCACCGCAGGGGGACGGGACGCAGGGTCTGCAGCACGACATCTCTCGCTGAGGGAGGCAAAGCTGAAACACAGAGCAGGGAGGGAACACGGCCCCAAAAATCAGTCAGTCTTTGTTTTCTGCTGCTCTCTCACCCACAGCCCTTGCTTCACTCCGGCTCTCTTTTCAGTTCCATGCTCTGAAAGAGAGCGCAGCAGATTGTGCTAACACAGATAATAGCTGTGCCATTTCACGTGCGGGCTCCATTGGAAAGACTGGCAGCAAATCTGTGATTTACTTGGGGTGCTTGTTGCACCAGGACAAGCTGCTGTGTTTCGTGGTGCAGTAGCCTAGAAAATATTGCTGTGATTGTTACAGTACAAGGAGGCTGAGATGAAAAGATGTCACAGCGATCTCCAGTTAAAAAAAAAAGCACAATATCCCTCACTCCTCCTGCCATCCTCACTGTGTCCTCTAAGTTACACCACACATGATGTCTCACCCAGTTTTTGGAAAGGATAGTCAAGAGAGGAAAGACTGATCATACCCCCTCTGAAAAAAATGAAAATCAAGGCAATGAAGATAGCCCAGGATGCACTTGGCTATTTGCTCAGTGCCACCTGCTGCAGGCAATGACTCTGGAATACTCATACATCCTTGCAGCTGGCCCCCTTAATGTGACCTTCATTGAAAGATCCCACTTCTTCCCACCTCTACACATCCGCCACTCTTCCTCAGGAAAAGAGTCCACAGTCCTGAAACATTTGGATTGCCATGCCATACTGAGGCAGCCTATACCAGTACCAAACTGAGGAGCTAGCATGACAGCAGTCAAGCCCACAGGGAGAGTCTGAGTGAAGGGAGGCTTACCTCGTTCTGGAGGAAAAAGGAGGGAAGCAAAGACGATGCTGAGCCTGCTGCAGCATGGGCTTTTATGCTGTGTTCCTGAGGCGCGTGAGGACAGAAACATTCCATGGTCACGAAGCATCAAAACAGCTAGCGGTTGGTGACTGCAAAGACCTTGCTAGTAATTAATACCTCGCTTCTTTCATCTAAAATGTTTTGCTGCAGATTCATACTGCACAAACCATCAGAATAGTTCATCTGTATTCCTGTGTCCGAAGGCCAATTACTTGAGTTGGAATTCTCCATTTAGGTTTCCAGGGTTTCAATTGGATTTCCATCATAGAAATGTCATTTGCAGCATTACTCCGTTCCTGGTGAGCATGGCCACCAGTCACAGTGAACGTCAGCCATGAGGACACCAGTGGTTAGCTCTCAAGTGCTTCCAGTGCCAGCTCTCAGGCTAAATCTGTGAGACATTTCTCCCTGTGCGTCATCAGAGATGTGCTGTAGACGGTGGTGTAAGTTCCATCAAAACATCAGGATGGCATGATTGCAGATGGGAAAAGAGGCCCAGATGAACAGGGATGCGGCAGAGGCAGTGAAGACCACAAAGATACTGCTTAAACTCAACATGCGCTTACGGAAACTACACTGTCTGTTACTTTGCTATATGCCAAAGTAATGGCAATGAAGGCAGATTCATAATAAGGGAGAGTAGAACTGGGAGCGAGACACTCTTCTCTGTAGAGGTTGCTGGCTGGGATGTCTATACCACTGCCACATGTTTCCTGTCAACTCTTTAGCATCATTCCTTGGGAGCTTGATGATGTCCTCATGCTTTTTCCAAGCAGATGTGCTCCGCCACCGGCCGCAGTGGGATTCAGTGATGACGTATGCGAGAATTCACCTCTGAAATGGTCTGCGTGCAGGCAATCTGAAAGTAAGGCTATGAGACATTTCTCCTTGTGGGCAATCAGAGACATGCAGGAGGTGGTGCGATATGTTCAGACAGAACATGGAGATCGTACAGTCCCAAAGGAGAAATAAGACCCACGTGCCCATGGATGTTTTCAAGCTCAACGGCATGGAAATAATGTTTGGAGGTAGAGGAAATGCCCCTGTAAGCTGCACTGAGGACTACCAGTACGTTTCCTACACTCATCATGCAAATGCTCGTGCTCTTTGACAACTCGATCAGCAACGTAGACAGTAGAATTGAGCGTGCCCTGAGTAAGTATGCCGATGACACTCAGCTGAGTCTGATAGTGAAAATGGAAGGGCGAATAACTTTAAACCAAAAGCGGGGAGATTTAAGTTTGATGTTAGAAACAAGTGTTTTATTCTGAGGGTGGTGAGGCGCTGGGCCGGGTTGCGAAAAGAGGGTGTGGAGGTAGTGAAAACAAAGAAGGGTAACTTGAAGGGTGAGGTTCTTCTCTTTCGAGTGGGTTGCAACTAGGATGTCTGTAGCCATCCATGTTCCGTGGTGTTCCAAAGGTTTCTTGCCTCTTGCAGGCAGAGGACAGGCAGAGTTTGTACACTCATCATTCTTGTATCTCTTTGTAACGACGGTGGGCCATGTGGTCATATTCAGTGTGATGGCGAGTAGAGGGGAGAGTCATGCTCTTCTCTTTCATGGGGCTCTTGAGAGGAAGAATGTCCACAGCCATCTTCCTTGGTGACTTGCCCATGTTGTCCCACTTACTCCAAGCAGGAACTGATCTCAGTCTGGGTAGTGGAAAAGCTGTTGGCACTCACCAAATCTGGCTGTGGGAGTGAGATCAAAGTAATGCTGGCGTCCTTCCCTAAAACTGACCCATACTCAAATTAACCTGCCTTTGCTCTGCGACGCATTACTCTCATTGACCACAGTCCTGCATGGCCTCCTTTTGAAGAGAGGCTCAGGGCTGGGAGTCCACTCCATGCATTTCCAAGTTCAAAGTGACATAGCATCAGCCTCCCAGAGCACCTGCCTGTCATCATGATGGGGAAGAGTTGGGAAAAACCCTGAACCGCAGGCACACATGAGTCACGCGGCTGTGGAAAGCAGTGGAAAAGGTGTCCTGGCCTCAGGCATGCCAGGAATAGCAGGCCTCCCAAGTGCCCCTTTCCTCATCATGGACATTACTGAAGGGCTTTGAAGCATTCCTGAAACAAGTGGAATGTCTATTGCCGCTTCCTTCGAAAGCACTGCCTTGTTGTGACTGGTGCAGATCCTATGTCACTTGGCTTGGCTTGGAGAGGAGGACTTTTGGGTATGATGCACTCCAACCCAGTGTATGATGAAAGCTCACCCAGGTGAGGTTTCTCTGCTGGATCACCGGGAACAGCTGCTTGGCACTGCCCGGTCCAGGCCTGTGTGCGTCCCCTCTTCCTGACAGCACTACTTGATGACTGCGGAGAAGTAAATGTGAGCCGGTGTCAGAAATGGGGAAGAAAGCCAAACTGGAGAAGCAAGGAAAGGTGAAGATCATGTGGAGCGTGTTTAGTGTGCGTTCCCTGGGATGATGAGAGGCCTGGTGCTCTGGCCCTTTGCGCATAGTGTGACATCGTGATGCAGAGTCTGAGAGACCGGGGTTTTCTTAGCTGCAAGGCAAAACTTTCTATCAGTGGGGATGAAAGAGCAGTCTTCCAGTGCCTAAAAAAGAGGACGGAGTTGGCAGGAGGAGGTCATCTTGCCTCGCTTGCATCCTGAAGAGCTGGACAGGCCACGGCAGCTACTCCAGGTACATCAGACCAGACAGAGGAAGTGTTTACAGCCCAAAGGTAGAGCTCTTGTGATGCATCTTGGACGTTCATGACAATCCTTCATGGGAGCAACCAAAGGAGCTCTCAGCAAGTAAGGGCTCTGCACATGTCAGCATCTTGTGGGATGTGGGACTCAAGGTACACATGTAATCTACCCCAGAATCCCTTCCATTGACTCCGGAGCCCGGGGGAAATGAAAAGACAAAACTTGGCCTGCATGGGTGTCAGGTGGCCTGTTCACGGGGAACCAGAAAGCTTCCTTCTGTGCCGCTTTGGGCCAGCAGGCTGGCAAGTGAGGGGTTTGCATCACAAAAGGCTGTTGGAAAGCTGTGCGTGTCTTGAAGAGTCTGGAGAGTGAAGGGAGAATGGCTAGAGATGTATCCGAGTGCTGTGGAGTGACTGAGCTCCAGTGGCAGTGGGAAGAGGCGTGTGTGCAGCCCACGCTGCAGAGGCGGGTCACAAACGGTACTGTTTGTGAGAACTGCAGCTTCATGGAGGGAGCCTGAGTGCAAGGCACCTCAGGAGGTCCATTGCTAGTTTAAGAAAGAGTTACACGCATGGCTAGTCCAAAGTGAGGGCACACTGCTCAGTGTGTGGCCTTGTTGAAACTGCAGTTTGATAATGCAGGCATGCAGATTCCTAAACTTCTTTGGAAACTTGCTTTGTGCTGTCTTTGCGAAATTCTCGTGGTCCTCAAGCAGCCCATTAAGTCTTTGTTTAGCGCTGTAATGGCCAGGGAGGAGATGACGGTGGAGCAGATGGATCTGGACTGAAGGAGGCTGCAGGCCGTGCAGAGTCCGGACGGGAGCAGACTCTGGGCCAGAACTGCAGCCCTTGGAGAGAGAAGCTCGTGGATGAGCACTGGACCCTGCAGGAGCTGCCACCCACGGGACACACTTTCTGCTGCATTCATTTCCTAAAGGAGAACACCCTGTTGTATGGACACATCCTGGAGCAGATCTTGAACAATTGCCGACTGAGGATTGCATTACAGACAGATGTGACCTCCACATACCCCGTTCCTCTGCAGCGCATTGTGGGATGATGAAGAAGAGGACAGGTGGGAGAAGAAGGATGTTGTTTTTTGTTTCCTTTCATTTCTGGATACGTTAGCCTGCCTTTAATAATAGGCAACAGATTACATTAATCTAGGTCTGTTCTTCTCATAACAGTCGTCAGTGATGGATGTTCTTCTCTCAACCCTCGAGTCTGTTTTAAGCATAACTTCAGCGAGGGCTGCAGAAAGTACCAACTTGTGAACAGATGGTCTTCACTGTTAACGCTTAAAGGAGGACATCTGACAGCACTGGGTTCCCATGGATCTTCCCTGAGGCGCTGGGGCTTTGCTGGCTGACCTGTTCCCATCCTTGCACACAGAATGATGGAGGTTGTGCCCATCCTCTATTCTCCTCCTCTGGGACAGAAGTGCAAAATGACATGTGGTGATGATGGAATCTGACGACTATTTTATTCTGTCCAGTGTACGTACCAGTATGCTGTAAAGAAGGAGGGGGCTCCTCGGTGCCTTCTTTCAGTCCCGTGTCTACCAGCCAGAGCAATAAAGTTCCTGTGGAGAATGTGGGTACCTGACTGTATTGGGTGAAGCTTGTAAAGGAGAAGGAATACCTGAGTGACCCTCTTGAGATAGTGAGGAGAGAGAGGCTATGTGGTGACCCGTGCTGGTACATGGTTCATTCCCTGCAGTTGTGCCACTGAAGAGAGCAGAGCAGTAAAAGGAGATGCACATATGCTTTCCCCCTCCTGCAAATCCTACCCAGCTTGTCCTAGTTTTCATTTGTCTCATGTGCCTGGCTCATGTATGGAGCCAGGGTGTGTGGATGGCCCAGGGAAGCTGCTGGCAGGTCTCAGCAGAGCCAGCTCTTGTCTTGTCCTCCCAACAGGCTCTACCAGCTCAGCTTAGCCCACACCTTCCTGGGCCTGCTGCCAGGACCTGAGGCTGGTCTCCACCCACGGCAGGTAAACCGGTGCTGCCCTGGGAGCCTTGGAGGCCCCACCTCCTACAGAGCTGGGCAGGGCTGCAGGATCAGGTCAGAGAGTTTTCTCTGGCTCCCTGCCTCTGCCTGCCCGTGCTGCTCCCTGAGAGCTGGAGCGTAGTGGCAATCATCCATTGTGGCTGGGGCTGTCCACTTCCGCCTGCTCCGTCCCGCTCACGTTTGTCCCTCCCTTGCCCAGCAGTACTCCAAAAATGCTGCGGAGCAGCACTTGCAGCACAGCACTCAGCTCTGCCTGGGAAGACCAGCTGTTCAGGGGGAAAGGGGCTTGTGCTAGCTACGCTGACACCACAACGGGTGCACACAAACTCCCACACAAGCATGGGCATGTGCAGGCAGCACCAGTTGCAGCATTCAGGGAAGCAGTAACAGGCCTCGCATAGCAAAACGAGAGCCCCCACCTGTAAGGCATACAGAGGTGAGCTTACCCAAAAAGCTTTAGAAGTGAATCCTGACCATAACAGACGTCAGAGAACTGTGATCACCTGGATACAGGCTTATGCTCCTTTGGTGTGAGACCTTGCTTTCTTTTTGCTGTCTGCTGGTATATTATGTTGCTGTGGAACGAGGTTACGCATCTGCATGCAGTCGTGTCAGTAGCCAAGGCATAGGAAAGAACTCTGAGGCATGAGAGTGGTGGGCTTTGCTGATTGGCTTCCAGGATTAAGAGTGAACCTCAGGAGAGTGTTCTCTTGAGTGCCATCAGAGGCAGCCATTGCATGTTGCGGGACCGATGAGAAGGTGTGTTGTTTCTTCCTGCCAGCTCAGTGTTCTGCTGAAGCCTCTTGTCTGTCCATTCTGTTGCTGAGAGGGCATAGAGCAGGTGTGCAGCTGGTCCCATGGTGTAAAGGTGAGCACTCTGGACTCTGAATCCAGCGATCTGAGTTCAAATCTCAGTGGGACCTCTACTTTTGGGCTCCCAAACCATTGCCCACAGCTGACTTTCACCTAAGCCTGAAACCGAACTAATTAATGCATTCCCGACATCCTTCTTGCCGTCCTTCCTTCTCTGTGCTTTTACGCATGCAATGGCCTTCCCCTGACATGGTCCCTCCGCAGCTGCCTAGCTTAGTGAGCTCAGGCCCTGACGCTTCTTTGTTGCCTTCTGATTGATGGCTGCTCCCTTGCGAGGGAAACCAGCAGGTCACTGTATCCCACAGCAGCTGAGGTGCAGACCCTGCAGTCCAAAGCCTGCTCATGGCATGGTCGAGAAGAGGAGGCTGTTCAGAGCCATGCCTGGGAGTATATTGCTTATTCCAGTGAGACAGACTCCTTAGCATCCCTGGAAAGCTCATTCCCATCCTTGTCCATCTTCACGGAACATGAGGATTCCCACTGATGTGCATGGCTTTTTGTTCTCTCACAGGGGTGCCACTGAGTAGAGGCTGCCTTTTCCTGCCACCCTTCCTCTGCAGGTGTTAAACACATGGACGGGATGCCCCCTGAGCCTTCTGTCCTCCACACAAAGCATTCCCTGCTCTTCCTGCCTCTCCTGTTAGAACACATCACAGAAGCACAGAGTGGTTGAGACTTGGAGTGGCCACAGCAGGACATGTTGTCTTTCCCTTACCTGGGGATGGACTCGCTGCCAGGGGAGAGGGCAGGTTCTCCCTCCTGTTTCCAGTGACAAGAGGTAAGCTGAGGGCAGTGGGCACTGCTTTTCTTATCAGAGCAGGTGACCAACGACGTTAGGAGGAAACGAGGTCACAAGTCCCAAGCTATGTGGCAAAAGACTTTAATGAGAAGGAAAAAATAAAGTGTCTCAGTACAGAGAGGAAGAAACGTGTTTTCAGTTTCCTGGGAGGTTGAGAGAACGATCCATCCATATCTGGGATGGGTTCTCCAAATGGGATGATCCATTGGCTTCAGCAGATGAAAGTGGTGGGCGGGCGAGGCAGACACAGCCCGGAGCCCCCCCGAACCAAGGGAGCCCCCAGAAGAGATGGGAACGCCCGCGGAGCTGAGGGAGCTGCTTGTAGACACATGCTGGGTAGTTAAGACCATTCTTCTTTCTTCTGAAATGTTTAGCTCCTGAATCACACTGTCTGACATCAGATTAATTCATCTGTCCCCAGGTGTCCAAAAGCCAAGTGGGAAGACCCAGTGTCTTCCAGTAGGCAGGATTTAGAGCCGTGAGGGTATTTTCCACATTCAGCATTTTATGTGGACAGATTATATGCAAGTATTAGTAGGGTTAAGAGTCAGGCCCAAGTGGAGAGTGTGATTGAAGGAATGGCTGCATCATTCCCTGACGGTGACCCACAGGTGGATTGCCCTGTTTTGCTTGGCGGAGATTCTATTAGAAGCCTTCAAATCTTGGTCTCCTCTAGTAGGCAGCAGTTCGAGCCATGAACAGATTTCCTATGCACATCACACTCACGGTTATGTATACAGATTCTATACATAGAGTAGTAAAGTGTAAGGCATGGGCGGAGAAGTGTGTGATCTATCAGATGTCCGCATCATTCCCTCAGTTTGACCCACACTCAGATTGATCTGTTTTCCTCTGCACGTTCATCCCACAAGCCAGAGGCCTAGGATGCCTTCTTTTGAGCAGGAGCACAGGGCAGTGTTGTCGCATACCCTGGAGGCTCTTTGCTCTTCTTCTCTCTCATGAGTTTCCTGAGATGGATGTCTACAGCCATGTTCCTTGGTGTAACTGACCACGTTTGTTATGCTTCATTCAGCCTGGGAAGGGAGCTCTTAGGTTGCGCAGTGCAGAAGCTGTTGGAAGCCATCAAATCTTGGTACAGAAGTGAGATCAAAGGGATACCTTTTGCGTCCTTCCACAAAATCGACCCCCACTCAAACTGACCTGTTTTGCTCAGCACATTGATCCCACTGTCCAGAGGCCTTAATGGCCTACTTTTGAGGAGGGGAAGAGGGCAGGGAGCCAAACCTTGAAGGCTCTTTGTTGTGGGCCACAGATCCTATTCCGTGCATTTCAAAGTACAAAGGCACAGGGGATTAGCCTCCCAGAGCACCTCTCAGTCATTGTGTTGTGGAAGAGTTGGGGAAAACCCTGAAGTGCAGGCACGCACAAGTCACGTAGCTGTGGAGTGCAGAGCTTCTGGACTCATTTCTGCCACATTCAGCACTGCTTTCCTCACCAAGGTCATTTCTAAAGTTCTGTGCGCCATTCACAAAATAATGTGCGCTTTTACTCATTCTGGTCCTTCTGCCATTCAAAGCATTGCCTTTTCATGGATGGTCCAGAACCTTGAGTCACTCATGTTGTATTGGAAAGGGCCTTTGGAGATGATCTAGTCTAACCCACTGTGTGTTATAGGCACGCCTAGACAAGGTTTCTCGGTGGGACACATCATCCTTTGTAGATCTCACCCACTACATGGAGTTTTCGTGTAAGTCGTGGCCCTAACTGCACCCCACTCCTTCAGTGCTGACTGGTTTACTTATTGGCTGCTTTTGTGAGGTAAGAGGCACGTGGCCACCAAATTGGAACTCCTCCACCTGAGAAGGGGCTGATGTGTCGGACACCACAAGTAACCTGGGGCTCTCTCTGATGACCTTCCCACACCTGCAAGAAATGTCGCCAGCAGTGTTGCTGAGAAGCTTCTAGGGCTGTGGAATAAGCACTGTAAATGGAGGGGAAGGAGACAGCAGAATTGGAAATGAAGCCTTCTTCCTTTCTACATCCAGGACTGTAAGGGAAAGATGTGCTGGGACAGATTTCTCCTCCTCCTTCCAGTAAGTCCGTCAAGGAGAGCTTTCTGAGGACTGTCATGGGTTATCCTTAGATATAAGTCCGTGATAGGGGGCACAGGCACCGGGAAGAAGAGAGGAAAAAAAAGGTATAGACGGTTTGCCGCGACCCAGCCAGCCCCGGGCCACATGCGCTCCAGGAGAGGGGGAAGGGCAGAGAGCTAGCAGATAGTTTTAACAAAAAGAAAACAGAATGGCAACGATCTGAGGAGGAAAGGTAATCTAACTAAATCAAACAAAACGAGAGAGACAAGAGTATCAAAAAATGGGAGTCAAACCATGATAGTGCGAGGGAAAGCACGTGTTTTCTCCATGGTGAGCTGAGACGGCTGAGCCGGGCCAGACAGGGAGAGGCAGCTGCTCCGGGTCCTGTCTGCAGGTCCACCCCACTTCCTCTTCCTGCCAGCTCCTCCGGGGATGCCGCTCCCTCCCCTCCCATCAGGATGCTCAAAGAGTTCAAAACAGTAAACGGAACCAGAACATTAACTCGTTAACTCCCACTGGTCCACATGATGTTCTGATGTGGAATACTGATAACAAAAAAATCACGAAACCACAACAGGAACACACATGCAAGTGATACACAGAGTAGGTGGCATTGCCTTGTATGCGCTCTGATAAATGGAGCACACACTCAGACACTTGGGCTTGTGGGGATCTGTGGGGAAGTCTCTGGACTCTCAGGACGCGCTAGAGACATAACAGCACACCAATGTGGTTAAAGGCTATTAGTCTGCTTTATTGTTAAGCACTACTCTATTTATACATGTTAACAGAGCATTCTGCAAAACACTCTTTAACCGTTCACACAGGTGCTTAGCCAATCAGAGCCCTGAGATGTTCTTTCTTCTTCTGAAGGTGTCCTTGGTTCTCATGCCGCTTATCTTGCTCCGCAGCTGCTGCTCCGTGCAGTTTTTTCTTACGTTCCCACAGGGATCAAACCTAGAAACAGGTGTGTGTTTTCACACCCAGATGGAGCAACAGAGCTCAGAACGAGAGATAGAATGGGTTGTCTTGGAAGTGTCATCATACGGACAATGGGGAGAAGTGAGTTAGGAAAGGCATTTCTGATAAAGCCCTGCACTGAATTCACCAAAACAGGATGGATAGTAGCAGCCACTACCTTCTGTAGAATACACAGTGGAAGTCCTCCAGACCCCTTGCCTTCTTTCACCCAGCCTGAAGAAGTTCTGCTGTTTGGTGGGAGGCCTTTGAACTAATGACAATTGGGGCTCATTTTTGGCAGGACCTTACCTGGAATCCAGAGGGCTGTGCAACATCTGCAGAATGTTAAAGAAGGTCAACCACATGGTTTTTGTAGTTGTCGTGTTGTTGCGGGCTGAGTCATTGCATGTCCTCAGCACTGCCCTGTTTCCCTGGAATTGGGAAAGGATGTTTTCTGTGGTGTGAGCCCTCCCACAGGGTGGGACATGGGAAGTGTACAGGATGGAGTGCAGAGCCCGCAGTGAATTATGAACAAGAGGAGGGGCTTGGCCTGAAGGTTTGCCCCTGTATTCTGGCAGAGGGCAAGAGAGAGGAGGATGTCAGGAATGGGAATTGAGGCCGTGACTCCCAGGGATGCAGCCTCTTAGGCTTGGCCTGCAGGACTGCCCTATGTCTGCTTCCTGGTTGGACAAGCGTTCTCCCTTTTGCTCTGCGTGGGGTTGAGCAGGCTGGCTGGGGACGGCTCTGCTCCACAACCCCCTTGGGCCAGGTGCTAGTCCAAGCATCTGCTCCACGGAGGGCTCCACACAAAGGGAGGGCAGACTGCTCAGTCCCTGACCCTGTTGAAACTGGAATTTGATAGCCAAGCTTGGCGTGTCCCATATTTCCCTTGGGTAGAGGCTGAGTGCTTCGGCTCTTGTTGGGAAATTCTTAATGGCCAACAACTGCCCGTTACGTCTTTGTTTTCCAGGACTGGCCTTGTTACAGTCAGGCCTCTGTCTGCAGGTCTGGGAGGTGTCCCATGGGGCCAGGTGGGGCAGCAATGCTGAGCAGAGGTGAGGGTAGTGTCTCAAATGCCCAGGTCAGCTGGTCTTCTGGGGGGAAGCTGGGCTGGTTTGGAGCAGGACACTCAGCCTGCAGGAGGTGCAAGGCACCCCACAGCCTGGCAGAATGAAAGTTTGTCTTGGTTAGGAACCAAACCGTCGTTAGTTGCTTGGAAGGCAGCTGTGCTCACCACCATACCGCCAACACACCGGCCTTCTGCCCTTTGGTGGGGCTTGTTGTGGAATATCTGGCAAGGATGGGAAAGTGCTGACATCTAATGACTGTTGCACAGTAACAGAAGTAGTAGCTGAGGCTGGGAACTGCTAACCTTTGGAACTTGGCCTGGGAACCTAAGCTGGGAATCAGGGCAACCTTGAGAAATGCAGCTGGCATCCTTGAAAAACGCACCTGAGAGCCAGAGCTATCCTGAAGATACCATTGATAAAGGTAACTGAAGAACTTGAGGAATAACTTACCATCTGAAAGGGTGACAGTCTGAAAATTGAGCATGCATGCTAACAAGATGGGATTTGGCAACAGGAATTGTCTGCTCAAGTGGAAGGAATAGAAATTTGCTTGCGATAATACATTTCCTTTCTGAAACAATGAGAGATGTCATGATCTTTTGAATTTCTTGCAGGCAAAATAGGATTTGAAAGCACCTAATACTTACTTGGAAGCAGTGGGATCATCCTGCACTCCCTGGGGTCAGGGTTTTGAGTGCTGCTTCTCTTCTAGAATCTTTTGGAGCTGGTTGTTATTGCCCAGGGCATGGAATGATCCAGGTAGAGATGGCTGGAGCAGGTTGTTGTGGCCAGGTGGCAAAGGTGCTGGACTAGAAATCTGTTGGGATTCTCCATGCAGGTTTGAATCCTGCCAACTATGTGGGATGCAGTTCTCTTTTCTCTACAGGCAGTGTTCACACCGTGTGGGAATGTAAGAAAAAAATGTTCAGAGCAGCAGCGGTGGAGCAGGGGGAGCTGCACGGAGCAGCAGCTGCGGAGCAAGATAAGCGGCATGAGAACCAAGGACACCTTCAGAAGAAGAAAGAACATCTCACAGCTCTGATTGGCCAAGCGCCTGTGTGAACAGTTAAAGAGCGTTTTGCAGAATGCTCTGTTAACATGTGTAAATAGAGTAGTGCTTAACAATAAAGCAGACTAATAGCTTTTAACCACATTGGTGTGCTGTTATGTCTCTAGCGTGTCCTGAGAGTCCAGAGACTTCCCCACATTTGACACCGTAATGACACTGGCACACTGAAGAGCTCAGAGGGCTGGGATCAGGGACACAGAGGCTAGTTGGACGCTGGTAGCTAGCCTTGTTACCCACTGGTTGTTACTTGGTCCAGTTCCTGTTTCACATATTCATCAACGGCCTGGAGGAAGGATAGATTGCATCCTCATCAAGTTTGCTGATGACACAAAGCTGGGAGGAATGGCTGACACACCAGAATGCTACGCTGGCTTTTAGCAAAGTTTGGGCATGCTGACGAGAGGGCACATTAAAGGGGGGATGGTGAGCAGGTCGAAGGAAGTTGTCTTCCCCATCTGCTCTGCTCTGGTGAGGCCACATCTGGCATGCAGTTCTGTGCGTCCCACTTAAGAAAGATGGGGGACTACCAGAGAGAATCCACAGAGTTCTACAGAAATGACTGGGGGCGGTGGAAGACCGGAATTTCCAATTGAACATGGGAAAGAACTTCATTACTCTGACAATGACAGAGCACCTGGAACACGCTGCTGGGAGAGGCTGTGCCGTCTGCTTCTCTGGAGATTTTTAAAACCCATCTGGATGCTTTCCTGCACAGCCTACTCTAGGGAAGTTGCTGTAATTGGGTGCTTAGACGTGGAGATCTCCAGAGATGCCTTGCAGCCCCACTGATTCTGTGATTCTGTGAGAAAGGGCCATTGAGGAGTAAAGGTCCTAGAGAAATCCTGTGAACAGATTGCCCCCATTGTTGAGAGGGAAGGGAAAGCACTTCCCTGTTTGCTCCATGTCATACTTGTGTTGTGCTTCTTTGGTGCTGTAGCTTCCCAGTAGGGTGGAATTTGTACAATACCTGTTGGAAAGGCAGAATGAGAGAGAAGTTGCAGCAGACGGAGGAAGTGCACATGCAGAGGGCTGGAAGGAGGAGGATGTGGAGTCTGTGAGCTGGAGGAGCATGAGGAAGGTTGCAGGCAGCTGCGTTGGTGGTATAGTGGTGAGCATAGCTGCCTTCCAAGCAGTTGACCCGGGTTCGATTCCCGGCCAACGCACACCAGCTTTTCTTCTGCTGGCATCTAAATTGTGCCCTGCTGCACCTGCGCAGCTCCTCCTGCTCCCCAGGAGGCCATCTTTCTCGCCCTGCAGTTGAGTACCAGCTGCCCTGGGACATCAAAACATCCATTCCCCTCCTCAGAGCCCCAGTGCTGCGGGGTTTCTTTCCCAGGACACCCACGTGAGGGTGATGCTGAGGACAGTTGGGGGAGGTCTGTCCTCTGGGTCAAAGGCCCAGAGACCTGTCTGTCTGATCTGAATTCACCCTGCCTCGAGTGAATAGAACGTTCTCTCCATCCTCCTCCACACTTTCCATCTCTCCATGCTGGCTGGTCAAAGCAACTGTTTCTTCTTCTTTGGAAGGGATGCTGATACTTGTATCACGCTCTATCTGCAGAGCACAGTATTATTTCCTCAGTAGAACTTGTGCTTGGCAACAGATCCTGCAACACAGTGTAACTGGGTTTGACATACTCTTTTGCACAACCATTATCACATTATCAGGATTGCAAGTCTCAGCATCCCTGTGTGAACATAGCCAGTGCCATACTGTGCCAAGGCCTTAGCATTCTGGAAACATTCTGAATATTTCTGGCCACGTATGTAGCAGTGTTCATGCAAAGAAGGATGTGAGGCACCCTCATTTGCTGCAATCAGCAGCATTTAGTCAGAGTGGTTGAGAAAGAGGGGATTGGGAGGCAAATTGGAAGCATTTCTCCGGTTGTGAAAGAAGATCAGGTTTGTGTCCTGAGGTCCAGGAGAACCTCATGACGTCCAACAAAGCCACATGCAAGGACTTGCACCTGGATCGAGGAAACCCCTCCTACTAACACAAGCTGAAGGATGAAAGGATTGAAAGCAGCCCTAACCAAAAGGACTTGGGCATACTGGTGTGTGGCTGCAGCTGGACATGAGCCAGCAATGTACCCTTGCAGACCAGGAAGCCAATATCCTGGTCCAAGCAGTGTGGCCAGCAGGGAAACGGAGAAGATCCTGCCCCTCTGCTGGGTGCTGTGCTGTCAGACCTCACTTGGAGTGCTGTGTCCAGATGGGGAGTCCTCAGCACAGGAGAGATGTGGAGCTGTTGGAGCTCTTCCAGAGGAGGGTCACAGAAGTGATTAAAGGGATGGAGCACCTCCGTATGAGGAGAGGCTGAGAGAGCTGGGGCTGTACAGCCCAGAGAGGAGAAGGCTCCAGGGAGACCTGATAGTGGCCAGGCAGCATGTAAAGGGAAGCTACATGAAGGAATGAACACATGGATAAGATTCGCCTTGAGCTTTTTCTTCTCTGTGCAAATGAATCCCTGCTCTCCCAACGTCTCCTTTTATAAGAGTCTCTGAATCGCAGAACGATTGCTCTTGGCAGTGTTCTCTGCGGGACCTCTTCTTATTTTGCCTGGGGATGGCCTTGTGGCCACAGGACAAGGAATGTTCTCCCTCCTCTGTTTCCAAAGAGAAGAGAGAAGCTCAGGATGGCTTCTGTTGCAGAGCAGTTGCCAAAATGTTGCAAGAGGAAAACAAATCACGAGTCCCAAGATATGCAGCATAAAGTCTTTAATGAGAACGAAAACATAAAGAGGCGCCGTACAGAGAGGAAGAAACGTGTTTTCAGTCTAAGCGGAGATAAAGAGAATGACACATCCATATCTGGGATGCGTTCTCCAAATGGGATGATCCATTGGCTTCAGCAGATGAAAGTGGTGGGCGGGCGAGGCAGACACAGCCCGGAGCCCCCCAGGCCAAGAGAGCCCCCAGAAGAGATGGGAACGCCCGCGGAGCTGAGGGAGCTGCCAACAGCAGCTGACAGAGAGGATCCCACGGCTGTGCTCTGAGGGAAGGAGGTGAGGATGGGGCCCGGCAGGGTCACCACCACAGGAGAGGCCTCGATAACTACAGTCGAGTCAGCGCAGCGGGCGACACATGGCTCACTGCAGCTGCTTGCCAGTGGGGTTGGGCCAGAGGCACCGCAGGGGGACGGGACGCAGGGTCTGCAGCACGACATCTCTCGCTGAGGGAGGCAAAGCTGAAACACAGAGCAGGGAGGGAACACGGCCCCAAAAATCAGTCAGTCTTTGTTTTCTGCTGCTCTCTCACCCACAGCCCTTGCTTCACTCCGGCTCTCTTTTCAGTTCCATGCTCTGAAAGAGAGCGCAGCAGATTGTGCTAACACAGATAATAGCTGTGCCATTTCATGTGCGGGCTCCATTGGAAAGACTGGCAGCAAATCTGTGATTTACTTGGGGTGCTTGTTGCACCAGGACAAGCTGCTGTGTTTCGTGGTGCAGTAGCCTAGAAAATATTGCTGTGATTGTTACAGTACAATAAGGCTGAGATGAAAAGATGTCACAGCGATCTCCAGTTAAAAAAAAAAAGCACAATATCCCTCACTCCTCCTGCCATCCTCACTGTGTCCTCTAAGTTACACCACACATGATGTCTCACCCAGTTTTTGGAAAGGATAGTCAAGAGAGGAAAGACTGATCATACCCCCTCTGAAAAAAATGAAAATCAAGGCAATGAAGATAGCCCAGGATGCACTTGGCTATTTGCTCAGTGCCACCTGCTGCAGGCAATGACTCTGGAATACTCATACATCCTTGCAGCTGGCCCCCTTAATGTGACCTTCATTGAAAGATCCCACTTCTTCCCACCTCTACACATCCGCCACTCTTCCTCAGGAAAAGAGTCCACAGTCCTGAAACATTTGGATTGCCATGCCATACTGAGGCAGCCTATACCAGTACCAAACTGAGGAGCTAGCATGACAGCAGTCAAGCCCACAGGGAGAGTCTGAGTGAAGGGAGGCTTACCTCGTTCTGGAGGAAAAAGGAGGGAAGCAAAGACGATGCTGAGCCTGCTGCAGCATGGGCTTTTATGCTGTGTTCCTGAGGCGCGTGAGGACAGAAACATTCCATGGTCACGAAGCATCAAAACAGCTAGCGGTTGGTGACTGCAAAGACCTTGCTAGTAATTAATACCTCGCTTCTTTCATCTAAAATGTTTTGCTGCAGATTCATACTGCACAAACCATCAGAATAGTTCATCTGTATTCCTGTGTCCGAAGGCCAATTACTTGAGTTGGAATTCTCCATTTAGGTTTCCAGGGTTTCAATTGGATTTCCGTCATAGAAATGTCATTTGCAGCATTACTCCGTTCCTGGTGAGCATGGCCACCAGTCACAGTGAACGTCAGCCATGAGGACACCAGTGGTTAGCTCTCAAGTGCTTCCAGTGCCAGCTCTCAGGCTAAATCTGTGAGACATTTCTCCCTGTGCATCATCAGAGATGTGCTGTAGACGGTGGTGTAAGTTCCATCAAAACATCAGGATGGCATGATTGCAGATGGGAAAAGAGGCCCAGATGAACAGGGATGTGGCAGAGGCAGTGAAGACCACAAAGATACTGCTTAAACTCAACATGCGCTTACGGAAACTACACTGTCTGTTACTTTGCTATATGCCAAAGTAATGGCAATGAAAGCAGATTCATAATAAGGGAGAGTAGAACTGGGAGCGAGACACTCTTCTCTGTAGAGGTTGCTGGCTGGGATGTCTATACCACTGCCACATGTTTCCTGTCAACTCTTTAGCATCATTCCTTGGGAGCTTGATGATGTCCTCATGCTTTTTCCAAGCAGATGTGCTCCGCCACCGGCCGCAGTGGAATTCAGTGATGACGTATGCGAGAATTCACCTCTGAAACGGTCTGCGTGCAGGCAATCTGAAAGTAAGGCTATGAGACATTTCTCCTTGTGGGCAATCAGAGACATGCAGGAGGTGGTGCGATATGTTCAGACAGAACGTGGAGATCGTACAGTCCCAAAGGAGAAATAAGACCCACGTGCCCATGGATGTTTTCAAGCTCAACGGCATGGAAATAATGTTTGGAGCTAGAGGAAATGCCCCTGTAAGCTGCACTGAGGACTACCAGTACGTTTCCTACACTCATCATGCAAATGCTCGTGCTCTTTGACAACTCGATCAGCAACGTAGACAGTAGAATTGAGCGTGCCCTGAGTAAGTATGCCGATGACACTCAGCTGAGTCTGATAGTGAAAATGGAAGGGCGAATAACTTTAAACCAAAAGCGGGGAGATTTAAGTTTGATGTTAGAAACAAGTGTTTTATTCTGAGGGTGGTGAGGCGCTGGGCCGGGTTGCGAAAAGAGGGTGTGGAGGTAGTGAAAACAAAGAAGGGTAACTTGAAGGGTGAGGTTCTTCTCTTTCGAGTGGGTTGCAACTAGGATGTCTGTAGCCATCCATGTTCCGTGGTGTTCCAAAGGTTTCTTGCCTCTTGCAGGCAGAGGACAGGCAGAGTTTGTACACTCATCATTCTTGTATCTCTTTGTAACGACGGTGGGCCATGTGGTCATATTCAGTGTGATGGCGAGTAGAGGGGAGAGTCATGCTCTTCTCTTTCATGGGGCTCTTGAGAGGAAGAATGTCCACAGCCATCTTCCTTGGTGACTTGCCCATGTTGTCCCACTTACTCCAAGCAGGAACTGATCTCAGTCTGGGTAGTGGAAAAGCTGTTGGCACTCACCAAATCTGGCTGTGGGAGTGAGATCAAAGTAATGCCGACGTCCTTCCCTAAAACTGACCCATACTCAAATTAACCTGCCTTTGCTCTGCGACGCATTACTCTCATTGACCACAGTCCTGCATGGCCTCCTTTTGAAGAGAGGCTCAGGGCTGGGAGTCCACTCCATGCATTTCCAAGTTCAAAGTGACATAGCATCAGCCTCCCAGAGCACCTGCCTGTCATCATGATGGGGAAGAGTTGGGAAAAACCCTGAAAAGCAGGCACACATGAGTCACGCGGCTGTGGAAAGCAGTGGAAAAGGTGTCCTGGCCTCAGGCATGCCCGGAATAGCAGGCCTCCCAAGTGCCCCTTTCCTCATCATGGACATTACTGAAGGGCTTTGAAGCATTCCTGAAACAAGTGGAATGTCTATTGCCGCTTCCTTCGAAAGCACTGCCTTGTTGTGACTGGTGCAGATCCTATGTCACTTGGCTTGGCTTGGAGAGGAGGACTTTTGGGTATGATGCACTCCAACCCAGTGTATGATGAAAGCTCACCCAGGTGAGGTTTCTCTGCTGGATCACCGGGAACAGCTGCTTGGCACTGCCCGGTCCAGGCCTGTGTGCGTCCCCTCTTCCTGACAGCACTACTTGATGACTGCGGAGAAGTAAATGCGAGCCGGTGTCAGAAATGGGGAAGAAAGCCAAACTGGAGAAGCAAGGAAAGGTGAAGATCATGTGGAGCGTGTTTAGTGTGCGTTCCCTGGGATGATGAGAGGCCTGGTGCTCTGGCCCTTTGCGCATAGTGTGACATCGTGATGCAGAGTCTGAGAGACCGGGGTTTTCTTAGCTGCAAGGCAAAACTTTCTATCAGTGGGGATGAAAGAGCAGTCTTCCAGTGCCTAAAAAAGAGGACGGAGTTGGCAGGAGGAGGTCATCTTGCCTCGCTTGCATCCTGAAGAGCTGGACAGGCCACGGCAGCTACTCCAGGTACATCAGACCAGACAGAGGAAGTGTTTACAGCCCAAAGGTAGAGCTCTTGTGATGCATCTTGGACGTTCATGACAATCCTTCATGGGAGCAACCAAAGGAGCTCTCAGCAAGTAAGGGCTCTGCACATGTCAGCATCTTGTGGGATGTGGGACTCAAGGTACACATGTAATCTACCCCAGAATCCCTTCCATTGACTCCGGAGCCCGGGGGAAATGAAAAGACAAAACTTGGCCTGCATGGGTGTCAGGTGGCCTGTTCACGGGGAACCAGAAAGCTTCCTTCTGTGCCGCTTTGGGCCCAGCAGGCTGGCAAGTGAGGGGTTTGCATCACAAAAGGCTGTTGGAAGGCTGTGCGTGTCTTGAAGAGTCTGGAGAGTGAAGGGGGAATGGCTAGAGATGTATCCGAGTGCTGTGGAGTGACTGAGCTCCAGTGGCAGTGGGCAAGAGGCATGTGTGCAGCCCACGCTGCAGAGGCGGGTCACAAACGGTACTGTTTGTGAGAACTGCAGCTTCATGGAGGGAGCCTGAGTGCAAGGCACCTCAGGAGGTCCATTGCTAGTTTAAGAAAGAGTTACACGCATGGCTAGTCCAAAGTGAGGGCACACTGCTCAGTGTGTGGCCTTGTTGAAACTGCAGTTTGATAATGCAGGCATGCAGATTCCTAAACTTCTTTGGAAACTTGCTTTGTGCTGTCTTTGTGAAATTCTCGTGGTCCTCAAGCAGCCCATTAAGTCTTTGTTTAGCGCTGTAATGGCCAGGGAGGAGATGACGGTGGAGCAGATGGATCTGGACTGAAGGAGGCTGCAGGCCGTGCAGAGCCCGGACGGGAGCAGACTCTGGGCCAGAACTGCAGCCCTTGGAGAGAGAAGCTCGTGGATGAGCACTGGACCCTGCAGGAGCTGCCACCCACGGGACACACTTTCTGCTGCATTCATTTCCTAAAGGAGAACACCCTGTTGTATGGACACATCCTGGAGCAGATCTTGAACAATTGCCAACTGAGGATTGCATTACAGACAGATGTGACCTCCACATACCCCGTTCCTCTGCAGCGCATTGTGGGATGATGAAGAAGAGGACAGGTGGGAGAAGAAGGATGTTGTTTTTTGTTTCCTTTCATTTCTGGATACGTTAGCCTGCCTTTAATAATAGGCAACAGATTACATTAATCTAGGACTGTTCTTCTCATAACAGTCGTCAGTGATGGATGTTCTTCTCTCAACCCTCGAGTCTGTTTTAAGCATAACTTCAGCGAGGGCTGCAGAAAGTACCAACTTGTGAACAGATGGTCTTCACTGTTAACGCTTAAAGGAGGACATCTGACAGCACTGGGTTCCCATGGATCTTCCCTGAGGCGCTGGGGCTTTGCTGGCTGACCTGTTCCCATCCTTGCACACAGAATGATGGAGGTTGTGCCCATCCTCTATTCTCCTCCTCTGGGACAGAAGTGCAAAATGACATGTGGTGATGATGGAATCTGACGACTATTTTATTCTGTCCAGTGTACGTACCAGTATGCTGTAAAGAAGGAGGGGGCTCCTCGGTGCCTTCTTTCAGTCCCGTGTCTACCAGCCTGAGCAATAAAGTTCCTGTGGAGAATGTGGGTACCTGACTGTATTGGGTGAAGCTTGTAAAGGAGAAGGAATACCTGAGTGACCCTCTTGAGATAGTGAGGAGAGAGAGGCTATGTGGTGACCCGTGCTGGTACATGGTTCATTCCCTGCAGTTGTGCCACTGAAGAGAGCAGAGCAGTAAAAGGAGATGCACATATGCTTTCCCCCTCCTGCAAATCCTACCCAGCTTGTCCTAGTTTTCATTTGTCTCATGTGCCTGGCTCATGTATGGAGCCAGGGTGTGTGGATGGCCCAGGGAAGCTGCTGGCAGGTCTCAGCAGAGCCAGCTCTTGTCTTGTCCTCCCAACAGGCTCTACCAGCTCAGCTTAGCCCACACCTTCCTGGGCCTGCTGCCAGGACCTGAGGCTGGTCTCCACCCACGGCAGGTAAACCGGTGCTGCCCTGGGAGCCTTGGAGGCCCCACCTCCTACAGAGCTGGGCAGGGCTGCAGGATCAGGTCAGAGAGTTTTCTCTGGCTCCCTGCCTCTGCCTGCCCGTGCTGCTCCCTGAGAGCTGGAGCGTAGTGGCAATCATCCATTGTGGCTGGGGCTGTCCACTTCCGCCTGCTCCGTCCCGCTCACGTTTGTCCCTCCCTTGCCCAGCAGTACTCCAAAAATGCTGCGGAGCAGCACTTGCAGCACAGCACTCAGCTCTGCCTGGGAAGACCAGCTGTTCAGGGGGAAAGGGGCTTGTGCTAGCTACGCTGACACCACAACGGGTGCACACAAACTCCCACACAAGCATGGGCATGTGCAGGCAGCACCAGTTGCAGCATTCAGGGAAGCAGTAACAGGCCTCGCATAGCAAAACGAGAGCCCCCACCTGTAAGGCATACAGAGGTGAGCTTACCCAAAAAGCTTTAGAAGTGAATCCTGACCATAACAGACGTCAGAGAACTGTGATCACCTGGATACAGGCTTATGCTCCTTTGGTGTGAGACCTTGCTTTCTTTTTGCTGTCTGCTGGTATATTATGTTGCTGTGGAACGAGGTTACGCATCTGCATGCAGTCGTGTCAGTAGCCAAGGCATAGGAAAGAACTCTGAGGCATGAGAGTGGTGGGCTTTGCTGATTGGCTTCCAGGATTAAGAGTGAACCTCAGGAGAGTGTTCTCTTGAGTGCCATCAGAGGCAGCCATTGCATGTTGCGGGACCGATGAGAAGGTGTGTTGTTTCTTCCTGCCAGCTCAGTGTTCTGCTGAAGCCTCTTGTCTGTCCGTTCTGTTGCTGAGAGGGCATAGAGCAGGTGTGCAGCTGGTCCCATGGTGTAAAGGTGAGCACTCTGGACTCTGAATCCAGCGATCTGAGTTCAAATCTCAGTGGGACCTCTACTTTTGGGCTCCCAAACCATTGCCCACAGCTGACTTTCACCTAAGCCTGAAACCGAACTAATTAATGCATTCCCGACATCCTTCTTGCCGTCCTTCCTTCTCTGTGCTTTTACGCATGCAATGGCCTTCCCCTGACATGGTCCCTCCGCAGCTGCCTAGCTTAGTGAGCTCAGGCCCTGACGCTTCTTTGTTGCCTTCTGACTGATGGCCGCTCCCTTGCGAGGGAAACCAGCAGGTCACTGTATCCCACAGCAGCTGAGGTGCAGACCCTGCAGTCCAAAGCCTGCTCACGGCATGGTCGAGAAGAGGAGGCTGTTCAGAGCCATGCCTGGGAGTATATTGCTTATTCCAGTGAGACAGACTCCTTAGCATCCCTGGAAAGCTCATTCCCATCCTTGTCCATCTTCACGGAACATGAGGATTCCCACTGATGTGCATGGCTTTTTGTTCTCTCACAGGGGTGCCACTGAGTAGAGGCTGCCTTTTCCTGCCACCCTTCCTCTGCAGGTGTTAAACACATGGACGGGATGCCCCCTGAGCCTTCTATCCTCCACACAAAGCATTCCCTGCTCTTCCTGCCTCTCCTGTTAGAACACATCACAGAAGCACAGAGTGGTTGAGACTTGGAGTGGCCACAGCAGGACATGTTGTCTTTCCCTTACCTGGGGATGAACTCGCTGCCAGGGGAGAGGGCAGGTTCTCCCTCCTCTGTTTCCAGTGACAAGAGGTAAGCTGAGGGCAGTGGGCACTGCTTTTCTTATCAGAGCAGGTGACCAACGACGTTAGGAGGAAACGAGGTCACAAGTCCCAAGCTATGTGGCAAAAGACTTTAATGAGAAGGAAAAAATAAAGTGTCTCAGTACAGAGAGGAAGAAACGTGTTTTCAGTTTCCTGGGAGGTTGAGAGAACGATCCATCCGTATCTGGGATGGGTTCTCCAAATGGGATGATCCATTGGCTTCAGCAGATGAAAGTGGTGGGCGGGCGAGGCAGACACAGCCCGGAGCCCCCCAGACCAAGGGAGCCCCCAGAAGAGATGGGAACGCCCGCGGAGCTGAGGGAGCTGCTTGTAGACACATGCTGGGTAGTTAAGACCATTCTTCTTTCTTCTGAAATGTTTAGCTCCTGAATCACACTGTCTGACATCAGATTAATTCATCTGTCCCCAGGTGTCCAAAAGCCAAGTGGGAAGACCCAGTGTCTTCCAGTAGGCAGGATTTAGAGCCGTGAGGGTATTTTCCACATTCAGCATTTTATGTGGACAGATTATATGCAAGTATTAGTAGGGTTAAGAGTCAGGCCCAAGTGGAGAGTGTGATTGAAGGAATGGCTGCATCATTCCCTGATGGTGACCCACAGGTGGATTGCCCTGTTTTGCTTGGCAGAGATTCTATTAGAAGCCTTCAAATCTTGGTCTCCTCTAGTAGGCAGCAGTTCGAGCCATGAACAGATTTCCTATGCACATCACACTCACGGTTATGTATACAGATTCTATACATAGAGTAGTAAAGTGTAAGGCACGGGCGGAGAAGTGTGTGATCTATCAGATGTCCGCATCATTCCCTCAGTTTGACCCACACTCAGATTGATCTGTTTTCCTCTGCACGTTCATCCCACAAGCCAGAGGCCTAGGATGCCTTCTTTTGAGCAGGAGCACAGGGCAGTGTTGTCGCATACCCTGGAGGCTCTTTGCTCTTCTTCTCTCTCATGAGTTTCCTGAGATGGATGTCTACAGCCATGTTCCTTGGTGTAACTGACCACGTTTGTTATGCTTCATTCAGCCTGGGAAGGGAGCTCTTAGGTTGCGCAGTGCAGAAGCTGTTGGAAGCCATCAAATCTTGGTACAGAAGTGAGATCAAAGGGATACCTTTTGCGTCCTTCCACAAAATCGACCCCCACTCAAACTGACCTGTTTTGCTCAGCACATTGATCCCACTGTCCAGAGGCCTTAATGGCCTACTTTTGAGGAGGGGAAGAGGGCAGGGAGCCAAACCTTGAAGGCTCTTTGTTGTGGGCCACAGATCCCATTCCATGCATTTCAAAGTACAAAGGCACAGGGGATTAGCCTCCCAGAGCACCTCTCAGTCATTGTGTTGTGGAAGAGTTGGGGAAAACCCTGAAGTGCAGGCACGCACAAGTCACGTAGCTGTGGAGTGCAGAGCTTCTGGACTCATTTCTGCCACATTCAGCACTGCTTTCCTCACCAAGGTCATTTCTAAAGTTCTGTGCGCCATTCACAAAATAATGTGCGCTTTTACTCATTCTGGTCCTTCTGCCATTCAAAGCATTGCCTTTTCATGGATGGTCCAGAACCTTGAGTCACTCATGTTGTATTGGAAAGGGCCTTTGGAGATGATCTAGTCTAACCCACTGTGTGTTATAGGCACGCCTAGACAAGGTTTCTCGGTGGGACACATCATCCTTTGTAGATCTCACCCACTACATGGAGTTTTCGTGTAAGTCGTGGCCCTAACTGCACCCCACTCCTTCAGTGCTGACTGGTTTACTTATTGGCTGCTTTTGTGAGGTAAGAGGCACGTGGCCACCAAATTGGAACTCCTCCACCTGAGAAGGGGCTGATGTGTCGGACACCACAAGTAACCTGGGGCTCTCTCTGATGACCTTCCCACACCTGCAAGAAATGTCGCCAGCAGTGTTGCTGAGAAGCTTCTAGGGCTGTGGAATAAGCACTGTAAATGGAGGGGAAGGAGACAGCAGAATTGGAAATGAAGCCTTCTTCCTTTCTACATCCAGGACTGTAAGGGAAAGATGTGCTGGGACAGATTTCTCCTCCTCCTTCCAGTAAGTCCGTCAAGGAGAGCTTTCTGAGGACTGTCATGGGTTATCCTTAGATATAAGTCCGTGATAGGGGGCACAGGCACCGGGAAGAAGAGAGGAAAAAAAAGGTATAGACGGTTTGCCGCGACCCAGCCAGCCCCGGGCCACATGCGCTCCAGGAGAGGGGGAAGGGCAGAGAGCTAGCAGATAGTTTTAACAAAAAGAAAACAGAATGGCAACGATCTGAGGAGGAAAGGTAATCTAACTAAATCAAACAAAACGAGAGAGACAAGAGTATCAAAAAATGGGAGTCAAACCATGATAGTGCGAGGGAAAGCACGTGTTTTCTCCATGGTGAGCTGAGACGGCTGAGCCGGGCCAGACAGGGAGAGGCAGCTGCTCCGGGTCCTGTCTGCAGGTCCACCCCACTTCCTCTTCCTGCCAGCTCCTCCGGGGATGCCGCTCCCTCCCCTCCCATCAGGATGCTCAAAGAGTTCAAAACAGTAAACGGAACCAGAACATTAACTCGTTAACTCCCACTGGTCCACATGATGTTCTGATGTGGAATACTGATAACAAAAAAATCACGAAACCACAACAGGAACACACATGCAAGTGATACACAGAGTAGGTGGCATTGCCTTGTATGCGCTCTGATAAATGGAGCACACACTCAGACACTTGGGCTTGTGGGGATCTGTGGGGAAGTCTCTGGACTCTCAGGACGCGCTAGAGACATAACAGCACACCAATGTGGTTAAAGGCTATTAGTCTGCTTTATTGTTAAGCACTACTCTATTTATACATGTTAACAGAGCATTCTGCAAAACACTCTTTAACCGTTCACACAGGTGCTTAGCCAATCAGAGCCCTGAGATGTTCTTTCTTCTTCTGAAGGTGTCCTTGGTTCTCATGCCGCTTATCTTGCTCCGCAGCTGCTGCTCCGTGCAGTTTTTTCTTACGTTCCCACAGGGATCAAACCTAGAAACAGGTGTGTGTTTTCACACCCAGATGGAGCAACAGAGCTCAGAACGAGAGATAGAATGGGTTGTCTTGGAAGTGTCATCATACGGACAATGGGGAGAAGTGAGTTAGGAAAGGCATTTCTGATAAAGCCCTGCACTGAATTCACCAAAACAGGATGGATAGTAGCAGCCACTACCTTCTGTAGAATACACAGTGGAAGTCCTCCAGACCCCTTGCCTTCTTTCACCCAGCCTGAAGAAGTTCTGCTGTTTGGTGGGAGGCCTTTGAACTAATGACAATTGGGGCTCATTTTTGGCAGGACCTTACCTGGAATCCAGAGGGCTGTGCAACATCTGCAGAATGTTAAAGAAGGTCAACCACATGGTTTTTGTAGTTGTCGTGTTGTTGCGGGCTGAGTCATTGCATGTCCTCAGCACTGCCCTGTTTCCCTGGAATTGGGAAAGGATGTTTTCTGTGGTGTGAGCCCTCCCACAGGGTGGGACATGGGAAGTGTACAGGATGGAGTGCAGAGCCCGCAGTGAATTATGAACAAGAGGAGGGGCTTGGCCTGAAGGTTTGCCCCTGTATTCTGGCAGAGGGCAAGAGAGAGGAGGATGTCAGGAATGGGAATTGAGGCCGTGACTCCCAGGGATGCAGCCTCTTAGGCTTGGCCTGCAGGACTGCCCTATGTCTGCTTCCTGGTTGGACAAGTAGCTGAGGCTGGGAACTGCTAACCTTTGGAACTTGGCCTGGGAACCTAAGCTGGGAATCAGGGCAACCTTGAGAAATGCAGCTGGCATCCTTGAAAAACGCACCTGAGAGCCAGAGCTATCCTGAAGATACCATTGATAAAGGTAACTGAAGAACTTGAGGAATAACTTACCATCTGAAAGGGTGACAGTCTGAAAATTGAGCATGCATGCTAACAAGATGGGATTTGGCAACAGGAATTGTCTGCTCAAGTGGAAGGATGTAGTAGGCGTGGCGAGGAGACGGTGTGTGACGGGGTCAGGTTCCCTATGCTCAGGGCTTGCCAGGTGCTGTCCCACGATAGGACAGCGTGTATGCAAGGGGTGTAGACAAAGCGGGACGAGAATATTTAAGTGCCTGCTACATCTTAATAAACGCCATTTTGCTTCACCTATACTTGGGGTCTGTGTGAGCATTTGGCCCCGACCTGGTATGGGGTCGGTTTCGCTGGCAAAGCAGCACCTTATGGGGTGGAAAACGAGTGTTGCAGAGAGAACGGCAACAAATGGTGACCCCGACGTGATTCACCCTGTGAGTAGTAGCTGCCCGGCGTGCCCGTAAGGCGGTGGAACCTGTGAGGTGGCGGCAGGTCGCCTACGGAAGACACACTGCGGTGGAACCTGTGAGGTGGCGGCAGGTCGCGTGTGTAACTAAAATTAAGGTATTTTTACATTTCTGTAAAAGTTATTGCGGTAGGACCGTTCCTTCTAAGAAGTAGATCGCGGCCGTGTTATCGCGGCTAGAAAAGGAGGGTGAGCTGGACTCCCCTCAACAGGTGCTCGATTCAAATCGGTGGGACTCACTTACTTCGGCGCTGTGCCAGCGCGCCATGTCCGACCAAAAAGCCTCAGAGCTTAAAACGTGGGGCTTGATACTTGAGGCTCTTAAAGCGGCAAAGGCAGAAGGAGGGTTCGGGGAGGACCGGAGCGTGACGGGGGCTGCCGGGAGCGGGTCTTTGCTTTCTCATAGATCCGACGAGGCAAAGATGGCGGCGACGGTGGAGAGCAGAGGCGGAGAGACGGAGAAGAAGGAGTCGCCGAGTCAGTCATGTGAGCCGACAGCTCCGCCCCCACCTTACCCTGTCCCGTCTTTATGCCCTTCTTTGGACAAAACGTCTCAGCCAGAACCGCCCCTTGAAGAACGCGATAGGGCGGTAGGCGGAGCGGGGCGGGGGAGCCCGCGCCCGGGAGGGAGCCCGCGCCAGCGGGGGGGCCCGGTTACTGACTGGGCTAAAATTAAAGAGGCAGCAGAAGAAAAGGGCTTAGCGAATCCAGCTGCGTTTCCGGTTGTAGCCTCAGAAGACGGCCCAATTCGGGTTCCTCTAGACCTGAAAGGGATCACGAGGGTGCTTGAGGCAGTTGAGAAAAAGGGTTTGAAATCCCCCTTGACAATGAATGCCCTCGAGAACCTTACCGCACAGGGGCCTCTCTTGCCCTATGATATAGAGAATTTGATGCGTATGGTTTTGAAGCCGGTGCAATATACATTGTGGAAGGAGGAGTGGCAGGCCCGGCTCAGACAATTATTGGTTATAGCGCAAAACGATCCAGCGAACGTATTACATAACTCCGACCTTCAGAGATTGATGGGCAGCGCACCAGGTCTGTTAACTGCCCAGGCACAAGTTACCCACCTGAGACCTGGGGAATTAATTGCTACATCTGACGCCGCTTTAGAGGCGTTTAGAAGGCTCGCAAGGAATGCAGAGCCCTCTACTCCGTGGACAGAAATTACACAGGGCCCCACGGAGTCATTTCAGGATTTTGCAAATAGGCTGATAAAGGCCGTAGAGGGGTCAGACCTTCCTAGGGCGGTCCATAGCCCTGTTATTCTGGACTGCCTTTATCAAAAGTCGAACGGGGACGTACGCGCTTTGCTAAGAGCGGCGCCGGAAAAGTTTCACACCCCCGGTGAGGCCATCAAGTATATCGTAGAGAAACAAAAGTCAAATCCGTCTGTGGCAGGCGAGGTTGCTGCCGCAGTGACTGGGGTGATGATGGCGCACGGGGGCTTTGGCCATCATCATCCCGGCTATCCGGCAGTGGATCAAGAGGCTCAAGGACCATGTTTTAGGTGCGGCCGGTGGGGCCATATCAGGGCCCAGTGTAGGGCCAGAATAGGCAGCAACGAAAGTCCAGTATGCCAGTTGTGTGGGAAAAGGGGCCACAAGGCGCCGCAGTGTAGAGCTCGAAGTAGACCGCAGCAGCCTAATAGATCGAGAGGGAGACCGCGTTCAACCGGGGACCTCCCTGTCCGCTTGCAGTTGGGAGACCTGAGCCAGCCTATGGTTGCTTTGTCTTTGGGTTGTGAGGAGCGCCCTCTAGTGAAGGCCACTATTACGATCACTGATCTCCCACCTGATTCAGCGGGGCCACGGTCCATCTTTGTCACTGCCTTGATAGACTCTGGCGCAGATGTGACGGTTATTGCGGAATCCGATTGGCCCTCTACATGGCCTACAGGGGCGGCACAGATGATAGCGGGAGTGGGAGGAACAACGCCCACCCGGAGGTCCGCCCAGAAGATTGAGATTATCGTAATCAACAGGGATGGCTCCCTGGAAAGGCCTGTTCTGCTTACCCCGTTAGTGGCGCAGGTGCCAGGAACCCTCTTAGGGAGGGACTTTCTGCGGGGTGTGGCAGCACGCATAACAAATTTATAGTGGGGGCCACAATCTGCCAATTGTCGGCGCAGTATGCGATCCCACTGCGCTGGAGACAGGAAGTGCGACCTGTCTGGGTGGATCAGTGGCCCTTACCGACAGAAAAGCTTGTAGCGCTTCACGCATTAGTACAGCAAGAGCTTCGCTTAGGTCATATAGAACCCTCTCTTAGTCAATAGAACACTCCTGTATTTGTGATAAAGAAGCGGTCAGGATCCTATCGCTTGCTGCATGACTTGCGCGCAGTTAACGCTCAGTTAGTGCCTTTTGGTGCAGTTCAGCAGGGTGCGCCCGTACTATCCGCCGTGCCTGCAGGCTGGGGGGTTGTTGTTATCGATTTGAAGGATTGCTTTTTCTCCATACCCCTGGCTGAGCAAGACAGGGAGGCTTTTGCCTTTACGGTTCCTGTCCGTAATAACCAAGGCCCGGCTCGTCGGTATCACTGGCGAGTGCTCCCACAAGGGATGGCATGCTCTCCCACGATCTGTCAGATAGTGATTGACAGAGTCCTGAGTCCGGTCCGACAGTCCCCTAGGCAGTTCCTCCTGCTGCACTATATGGATGATCTGCTGCTATCATCCCCGACCCCATCGGGGCTCCAGTCATTAGAAGCCCAAGTGGTGACGCTCCTGACATCAGCCGGCTTCACTATTTCTGCTGAAAAGATCCAGAGAGGATCGGGGGTCCAGTTTTTAGGATATCGGCTGGGAGACAAAACTGTCCACCCAGTCGGGGTTGACATCAAACCCCGGATACGCACGCTATGGGATGTGCAGAAGCTAGTAGGAGCCCTACAATGGATTCGAGGGGCACTGGGGATCCCTCCTCGCCTCATGCAGCCATTTTATGAGCAGCTTAAGGGCTCAGATCCGAACGAGGCGCGTTCCATCACGCCTGAAATGGCAGAGGCATGGAAGGAAATAACAGAATCCTGTTGTCAATCGGCTCTGTCTCGATATGATCCTGGAAAGGAGCTGGAAGTGGCTGCCTGTAAATGCGAGAGTGGGGCGGCTGCTGTTATAGGCCATGACTTGGGAGCCAAACCACAACCATTGTGGTGGCATTTTTCCGTTCAGCCCACGCGTGCGTACTCCTCCTGGCTGGAAATATTGGCTAGGCTTCTTCGTAAGTGCCGTCATACAGCTGTCAGAACCTTTGGACAAGAACCTTCTATTATCTATCTCCCTACATCATTTCGTGATTCTTTACCGCTCCCAGAGCCCATCTTGCTTGCTGTGGAAGGGACGTCAGCTTCCCTCACATTTGCGGACTCGCCCCCTATTTTCGAACTGGCGAGACCATTGCAGCTGTCGTTACGGTGCAGGGTGCAAGACTCGCCCGTGGAAGGGCCTACCCTGTTTACCGATGCATCATCATCAACGGGGCAGGGGGCAGTAGTGTGGGAAACAAATGGTCGCTGGGATTCCATAATCTTCACAGATCCGGGCGCCAGCGTTCAGATGCTCGAGGTCAGGGCTGTTGCGATGGCGATTGTTTATTGGCCCTCCCTTCCCTGTAACATAGTCACAGATTCTGCTTTTGCAGCTAAGCTCGCTTTGAAAATGGGCCAAGAAGGCATCCCTAGTACGGAAGCAGCGCTTATCTTAGAAGATGCTTTGTGCACCCGAGTAGAGCCTATAGCAATTTTACATGTAAGAAGTCATTCGGATGTACCAGGATTCTTTTCAGAGGGCAACGCAGCCGCAGATGCGGCTGCAGGGTCCCGTGTCCTGACGATCCGAAAGGCCAGAGACCTCCACTCCACGCTTCACATAGGCGCCCGGGCACTCGCTCGAGCCTGTGGTATTTCCATTACAGCTGCAAGGGATGTGGTGCAGGCCTGCCCTCACTGTAATTCAGCTCCTGCTATTGGGGCGGGGGTCAACCCCCGCGGCTTAGGGCCGCTGCAAATATGGCAGACGGACTTTACGTGGGAGCCGCGAATGTCACCTCGGTCGTGGTTGGCAGTTACTGTTGACACAGCCTCCACGATGATCGTGGCTACCCAACACGGAAAAGCTAATTCTACCTCGGCCCAGGCCCACTGGGCTGTAGCTATTGCGGTCCTTGGCTTGCCAGTGCAGATTAAAACGGACAACGGCTCATGTTTTACATCACGGTCTACCAAGGATTGGTTAGAGGCCTGGGGAATTCAGCATACTACGGGTATTCCGGGAAACTCACAAGGACAGGCCATCGTTGAAAGGGCTAACCGCCTCCTCAAAGAAAAGATCTATGTTCTTGGGGAGGGGGAGGGTTATAACGACAGAATCCCAATAGCAAGACAAGGAGAGATACTGGCCAAAGCTCAGTTTGCCTTAAATCACTATGAAAGAGGGGATGCCAGCAGGGCACCAGTAGAAAAGCACTGGCGACCCAGAATTCTAGAGGAAGGCCCTCTAGTCAAAATAAGAACGGAGGCAGGAATATGGGAGCCAGGATGGAGGATTCTAGTATGGGGTAGAGGGTATGCTGCTGTAAAACATGTCAATACGGGAAGTGTCATGTGGATCCCGGCGAGAAAGGTCAAACCAGATCTGATGAAAGAGAACAGTAACGAGGGACTCTGAGTTTTGCAGGTATGGCTCCTGTGAACGCCGAAGAAGGAGACAGCCCAGGAACCCCGAAAGAAGGCCGGGAGAAGCGTGGAGGAAACTCAACCGTTGCTGCCAACGAGAAAACGCGTTTCTATCAGGCGAATGCTATGTTTAGTGTGTGTGGTGGTTATTGCTTTATCACAGGGAGCGAGGGAATTCACCTTTTGTCACTGTCAGGGAATTTACGGGTTACTTAGGTAAATAAGACGAGCCAAAACAACTTTTGCTTTAGTTTGCAATCGGCTACCTCACTCTTTTGCACTTGCCTAATGGGCATTTCTCAATACACGTTAGAAGCCTTTGTTAGGTACACTACAAACCATTCCAGCTGCCGTAACAACACCGATCTAGCTAGCCAAACGGCATGTTTGATAAAATCTCTGAACGACCCTGGGGTTGCTGCAGCACAGAGCTTGGCTCAGATAGAATGCCTAGCATGTTGGTCAGTTAAGCAGGTGAATTTAACAACATTAGTATTGAATGCGATGCTAGAGGACACAAACAGCATTCGGCATGCGGTGCTGCAAAACAAAGCAGCCATCTACTTCTTGCTCCTGGCACAGGGGCATGAATGTGAAGACCTAGAAGGAATGTGTTGCTTCAATCTTAGCGACCACAGCGTATCCATCCATAAAGCGCTGAAAGCCCTGCGAGACCATACGGAGAGGATCCAGGTGGACGACGACCCCATCGGAGACTGGTTCAAGAAGACGTTTGGCAACTTCGGGAGTTGGATTGCGAAGATCGTTAAGGGCATAGTATTAGCACTCTTAGTAATTGTGTGTATTGCCACTATTCTGCCGTGTATGATTATGTGCTTTCAGAATTGCTTGCTAAGGATTATGTAGTAGCTTATGGACCAATGCATAGAGTATAGAGTATCACGGGTATCGGGAACAATTGTAGCGTTTGCGTTCGCGCTGTTACGGGATATTACTGAGCATAGGGAGGGGGAGATGTAGTAGGCGTGGCGAGGAGACGGTGTGTGACGGGGTCAGGTTCCCTATGCTCAGGGCTTGCCAGGTGCTGTCCCACGATAGGACAGCGTGTATGCAAGGGGTGTAGACAAAGCGGGACGAGAATATTTAAGTGCCTGCTACATCTTAATAAACGCCATTTTGCTTCACCTATACTTGGGGTCTGTGTGAGCATTTGGCCCCGACCTGGTATGGGGTCGGTTTCGCTGGCAAAGCAGCACCTTATGGGGTGGAAAACGAGTGTTGCAGAGAGAACGGCAACAGAAGGAATAGAAATTTGCTTGCGATAATACATTTCCTTTCTGAAACAATGAGAGATGTCATGATCTTTTGAATTTCTTGCAGGCAAAATAGGATTTGAAAGCACCTAATACTTACTTGGAAGCAGTGGGATCATCCTGCACTCCCTGGGGTCAGGGTTTTGAGTGCTGCTTCTCTTCTAGAATCTTTTGGAGCTGGTTGTTATTGCCCAGGGCATGGAATGATCCAGGTAGAGATGGCTGGAGCAGGTTGTTGTGGCCAGGTGGCAAAGGTGCTGGACTAGAAATCTGTTGGGATTCTCCATGCAGGTTTGAATCCTGCCAACTATGTGGGATGCAGTTCTCTTTTCTCTACAGGCAGTGTTCACACCGTGTGGGAATGTAAGAAAAAAATGTTCAGAGCAGCAGCGGTGGAGCAGGGGGAGCTGCACGGAGCAGCAGCTGCGGAGCAAGATAAGCGGCATGAGAACCAAGGACACCTTCAGAAGAAGAAAGAACATCTCACAGCTCTGATTGGCCAAGCGCCTGTGTGAACAGTTAAAGAGCGTTTTGCAGAATGCTCTGTTAACATGTGTAAATAGAGTAGTGCTTAACAATAAAGCAGACTAATAGCTTTTAACCACATTGGTGTGCTGTTATGTCTCTAGCGTGTCCTGAGAGTCCAGAGACTTCCCCACATTTGACACCGTAATGACACTGGCACACTGAAGAGCTCAGAGGGCTGGGATCAGGGACACAGAGGCTAGTTGGACGCTGGTAGCTAGCCTTGTTACCCACTGGTTGTTACTTGGTCCAGTTCCTGTTTCACATATTCATCAACGGCCTGGAGGAAGGATAGATTGCATCCTCATCAAGTTTGCTGATGACACAAAGCTGGGAGGAATGGCTGACACACCAGAATGCTACGCTGGCTTTTAGCAAAGTTTGGGCATGCTGACGAGAGGGCACATTAAAGGGGGGATGGTGAGCAGGTCGAAGGAAGTTGTCTTCCCCATCTGCTCTGCTCTGGTGAGGCCACATCTGGCATGCAGTTCTGTGCGTCCCACTTAAGAAAGATGGGGGACTACCAGAGAGAATCCACAGAGTTCTACAGAAATGACTGGGGGCGGTGGAAGACCGGAATTTCCAATTGAACATGGGAAAGAACTTCATTACTCTGACAATGACAGAGCACCTGGAACACGCTGCTGGGAGAGGCTGTGCCGTCTGCTTCTCTGGAGATTTTTAAAACCCATCTGGATGCTTTCCTGCACAGCCTACTCTAGGGAAGTTGCTGTAATTGGGTGCTTAGACGTGGAGATCTCCAGAGATGCCTTGCAGCCCCACTGATTCTGTGATTCTGTGAGAAAGGGCCATTGAGGAGTAAAGGTCCTAGAGAAATCCTGTGAACAGATTGCCCCCATTGTTGAGAGGGAAGGGAAAGCACTTCCCTGTTTGCTCCATGTCATACTTGTGTTGTGCTTCTTTGGTGCTGTAGCTTCCCAGTAGGGTGGAATTTGTACAATACCTGTTGGAAAGGCAGAATGAGAGAGAAGTTGCAGCAGACGGAGGAAGTGCACATGCAGAGGGCTGGAAGGAGGAGGATGTGGAGTCTGTGAGCTGGAGGAGCATGAGGAAGGTTGCAGGCAGCTGCGTTGGTGGTATAGTGGTGAGCATAGCTGCCTTCCAAGCAGTTGACCCGGGTTCGATTCCCGGCCAACGCACACCAGCTTTTCTTCTGCTGGCATCTAAATTGTGCCCTGCTGCACCTGCGCAGCTCCTCCTGCTCCCCAGGAGGCCATCTTTCTCGCCCTGCAGTTGAGTACCAGCTGCCCTGGGACATCAAAACATCCATTCCCCTCCTCAGAGCCCCAGTGCTGCGGGGTTTCTTTCCCAGGACACCCACGTGAGGGTGATGCTGAGGACAGTTGGGGGAGGTCTGTCCTCTGGGTCAAAGGCCCAGAGACCTGTCTGTCTGATCTGAATTCACCCTGCCTCGAGTGAATAGAACGTTCTCTCCATCCTCCTCCACACTTTCCATCTCTCCATGCTGGCTGGTCAAAGCAACTGTTTCTTCTTCTTTGGAAGGGATGCTGATACTTGTATCACGCTCTATCTGCAGAGCACAGTATTATTTCCTCAGTAGAACTCGTGCTTGGCAACAGATCCTGCAACACAGTGTAACTGGGTTTGACATACTCTTTTGCACAACCATTATCACATTATCAGGATTGCAAGTCTCAGCATCCCTGTGTGAACATAGCCAGTGCCATACTGTGCCAAGGCCTTAGCATTCTGGAAACATTCTGAATATTTCTGGCCACGTATGTAGCAGTGTTCATGCAAAGTAGGATGTGAGGCACCCTCATTTGCTGCAATCAGCAGCATTTAGTCAGAGTGGTTGAGAAAGAGGGGATTGGGAGGCAAATTGGAAGCATTTCTCCGGTTGTGAAAGAAGATCAGGTTTGTGTCCTGAGGTCCAGGAGAACCTCATGACGTCCAACAAAGCCACATGCAAGGACTTGCACCTGGATCGAGGAAACCCCTCCTACTAACACAAGCTGAAGGATGAAAGGATTGAAAGCAGCCCTAACCAAAAGGACTTGGGCATACTGGTGTGTGGCTGCAGCTGGACATGAGCCAGCAATGTACCCTTGCAGACCAGGAAGCCAATATCCTGGTCCAAGCAGTGTGGCCAGCAGGGAAACGGAGAAGATCCTGCCGCTCTGCTGGGTGCTGTGCTGTCAGACCTCACTTGGAGTGCTGCGTCCAGATGGGGAGTCCTCAGCACAGGAGAGATGTGGAGCTGTTGGAGCTCTTCCAGAGGAGGGTCACAGAAGTGATTAAAGGGATGGAGCACCTCCGTATGAGGAGAGGCTGAGAGAGCTGGGGCTGTACAGCCCAGAGAGGAGAAGGCTCCAGGGAGACCTGATAGTGGCCAGGCAGCATGTAAAGGGAAGCTACATGAAGGAATGAACACATGGATAAGATTCGCCTTGAGCTTTTTCTTCTCTGTGCAAATGAATCCCTGCTCTCCCAACGTCTCCTTTTATAAGAGTCTCTGAATCGCAGAACGATTGCTCTTGGCAGTGTTCTCTGCGGGACCTC
Organism: Phasianus colchicus; assembly: GCF_987193195.1. Classification (NCBI taxonomy): domain Eukaryota; kingdom Metazoa; phylum Chordata; class Aves; order Galliformes; family Phasianidae; genus Phasianus; species Phasianus colchicus. The sequence continues at coordinate 1,026,254 of NC_143447.1, read as the reverse complement.
TTCTTATTTTGCCTGGGGATGGCCTTGTGGCCACAGGACAAGGAATGTTCTCCCTCCTCTGTTTCCAAAGAAAAGAGAGAAGCTCAGGATGGCTTCTGTTGCAGAGCAGTTGCCAAAATGTTGCAAGAGGAAAACAAATCACGAGTCCCAAGATATGCAGCATAAAGTCTTTAATGAGAACGAAAACATAAAGTGGCGCCGTACAGAGAGGAAGAAAATATTTTCAGTCTAAGCGGAGATAAAGAGAATGACACATCCATATCTGGGATGCGTTCTCCAAATGGGATGATCCATTGGCTTCAGCAGATGAAAGTGGTGGGCGGGCGAGGCAGACACAGCCCGGAGCCCCCCAGGCCAAGAGAGCCCCCAGAAGAGATGGGAACGCCCGCGGAGCTGAGGGAGCTGCCAACAGCAGCTGACAGAGAGGATCCCACGGCTGTGCTCTGAGGGAAGGAGGTGAGGATGGGGCCCGGCAGGGTCACCACCACGGGGGAGGCCTGGATGGCCACAGTCGAGTCAGCGCAGCGGGCGACACATGGCTCACTGCAGCTGCTTGCCAGTGGGGTTGGGCCAGAGGCACCGCAGGGGGACGGGACGCAGGGTCTGCAGCACGACATCTCTCGCTGAGGGAGGCAAAGCTGAAACACAGAGCAGGGAGGGAACACGGCCCCAAAAATCAGTCAGTCTTTGTTTTCTGCTGCTCTCTCACCCACAGCCCTTGCTTCACTCCGGCTCTCTTTTCAGTTCCATGCTCTGAAAGAGAGCGCAGCAGATTGTGCTAACACAGATAATAGCTGTGCCATTTCACGTGCGGGCTCCATTGGAAAGACTGGCAGCAAATCTGTGATTTACTTGGGGTGCTTGTTGCACCAGGACAAGCTGCTGTGTTTCGTGGTGCAGTAGCCTAGAAAATATTGCTGTGATTGTTACAGTACAAGGAGGCTGAGATGAAAAGATGTCACAGCGATCTCCAGTTAAAAAAAAAAAGCACAATATCCCTCACTCCTCCTGCCATCCTCACTGTGTCCTCTAAGTTACACCACACATGATGTCTCACCCAGTTTTTGGAAAGGATAGTCAAGAGAGGAAAGACTGATCATACCCCCTCTGAAAAAAATGAAAATCAAGGCAACGAAGATAGCCCAGGATGCACTTGGCTATTTGCTCAGTGCCACCTGCTGCAGGCAATGACTCTGGAATACTCATACATCCTTGCAGCTGGCCCCCTTAATGTGACCTTCATTGAAAGATCCCACTTCTTCCCACCTCTACACATCCGCCACTCTTCCTCAGGAAAAGAGTCCACAGTCCTGAAACATTTGGATTGCCATGCCATACTGAGGCAGCCTATACCAGTACCAAACTGAGGAGCTAGCATGACAGCAGTCAAGCCCACAGGGAGAGTCTGAGTGAAGGGAGGCTTACCTCGTTCTGGAGGAAAAAGGAGGGAAGCAAAGATGATGCTGAGCCTGCTGCAGCATGGGCTTTTATGCTGTGTTCCTGAGGCGCGTGAGGACAGAAACATTCCATGGTCACGAAGCATCAAAACAGCTAGCGGTTGGTGACTGCAAAGACCTTGCTAGTAATTAATACCTCGCTTCTTTCATCTAAAATGTTTTGCTGCAGATTCATACTGCACAAACCATCAGAATAGTTCATCTGTATTCCTGTGTCCGAAGGCCAATTACTTGAGTTGGAATTCTCCATTTAGGTTTCCAGGGTTTCAATTGGATTTCCGTCATAGAAATGTCATTTGTAGCATTACTCCGTTCCTGGTGAGCATGGCCACCAGTCACAGTGAACGTCAGCCATGAGGACACCAGTGGTTAGCTCTCAAGTGCTTCCAGTGCCAGCTCTCAGGCTAAATCTGTGAGACATTTCTCCCTGTGCGTCATCAGAGATGTGCTGTAGACGGTGGTGTAAGTTCCATCAAAACATCAGGATGGCATGATTGCAGATGGGAAAAGAGGCCCAGATGAACAGGGATGCGGCAGAGGCAGTGAAGACCACAAAGATACTGCTTAAACTCAACATGCGCTTACGGAAACTACACTGCCTGTTACTTTGCTATATGCCAAAGTAATGGCAATGAAGGCAGATTCATAATAAGGGAGAGTAGAACTGGGAGCGAGACACTCTTCTCTGTAGAGGTTGCTGGCTGGGATGTCTATACCACTGCCACATGTTTCCTGTCAACTCTTTAGCATCATTCCTTGGGAGCTTGATGATGTCCTCATGCTTTTTCCAAGCAGATGTGCTCCGCCACCGGCCGCAGTGGAATTCAGTGATGAAGTGTGTGAGAATTCACCTCTGAAACGGTCTGCGTGCAGGCAATCTGAAAGTAAGGCTATGAGACATTTCTCCTTGTGGGCAATCAGAGACATGCAGGAGGTGGTGCGATATGTTCAGACAGAACATGGAGATCGTACAGTCCCAAAGGAGAAATAAGACCCACGTGCCCATGGATGTTTTCAAGCTCAACGGCATGGAAATAATGTTTGGAGGTAGAGGAAATGCCCCTGTAAGCTGCACTGAGGACTACCAGTACGTTTCCTACACTCATCATGCAAATGCTCGTGCTCTTTGACAACTCGATCAGCAACGTAGACAGTAGAATTGAGCGTGCCCTGAGTAAGTATGCCGATGACACTCAGCTGAGTCTGATAGTGAAAATGGAAGGGCGAATAACTTTAAACCAAAAGCGGGGAGATTTAAGTTTGATGTTAGAAACAAGTGTTTTACTCTGAGGGTGGTGAGGCGCTGGGCCGGGTTGCGAAAAGAGGGTGTGGAGGTAGTGAAAACAAAGAAGGGTAACTTGAAGGGTGAGGTTCTTCTCTTTCGAGTGGGTTGCAACTAGGATGTCTGTAGCCATCCATGTTCCGTGGTGTTCCAAAGGTTTCTTGCCTCTTGCAGGCAGAGGACAGGCAGAGTTTGTACACTCATCATTCTTGTATCTCTTTGTAACGACGGTGGGCCATGTGGTCATATTCAGTGTGATGGCGAGTAGAGGGGAGAGTCATGCTCTTCTCTTTCATGGGGCTCTTGAGAGGAAGAATGTCCACAGCCATCTTCCTTGGTGACTTGCCCATGTTGTCCCACTTACTCCAAGCAGGAACTGATCTCAGTCTGGGTAGTGGAAAAGCTGTTGGCACTCACCAAATCTGGCTGTGGGAGTGAGATCAAAGTAATGCCGACGTCCTTCCCTAAAACTGACCCATACTCAAATTAACCTGCCTTTGCTCTGCGACGCATTACTCTCATTGACCACAGTCCTGCATGGCCTCCTTTTGAAGAGAGGCTCAGGGCTGGGAGTCCACTCCATGCATTTCCAAGTTCAAAGTGACATAGCATCAGCCTCCCAGAGCACCTGCCTGTCATCATGATGGGGAAGAGTTGGGAAAAACCCTGAACCGCAGGCACACATGAGTCACGCGGCTGTGGAAAGCAGTGGAAGAGGTGTCCTGGCCTCAGGCATGCCCGGAATAGCAGGCCTCCCAAGTGCCCCTTTCCTCATCATGGACATTACTGAAGGGCTTTGAAGCATTCCTGAAACAAGTGGAATGTCTATTGCCGCTTCCTTCGAAAGCACTGCCTTGTTGTGACTGGTGCAGATCCTATGTCACTTGGCTTGGCTTGGAGAGGAGGACTTTTGGGTATGATGCACTCCAACCCAGTGTATGATGAAAGCTCACCTTGGTGAGGTTTCTCTGCTGGATCACCGGGAACAGCTGCTTGGCACTGCCCGGTCCAGGCCTGTGTGCGTCCCCTCTTCCTGACAGCACTACTTGATGACTGCGGAGAAGTAAATGCGAGCCAGTGTCAGAAATGGGGAAGAAAGCCAAACTGGAGAAGCAAGGAAAGGTGAAGATCATGTGGAGCGTGTTTAGTGTGCGTTCCCTGGGATGATGAGAGGCCTGGTGCTCTGGCCCTTTGCGCATAGTGTGACATCGTGATGCAGAGTCTGAGAGACCGGGGTTTTCTTAGCTGCAAGGCAAAACTTTCTATCAGTGGGGATGAAAGAGCAGTCTTCCAGTGCCTAAAAAAGAGGACGGAGTTGGCAGGAGGAGGTCATCTTGCCTCGCTTGCATCCTGAAGAGCTGGACAGGCCACGGCAGCTACTCCAGGTACATCAGACCAGACAGAGGAAGTGTTTACAGCCCAAAGGTAGAGCTCTTGTGATGCATCTTGGACGTTCATGACAATCCTTCATGGGAGCAACCAAAGGAGCTCTCAGCAAGTAAGGGCTCTGCACATGTCAGCATCTTGTGGGATGTGGGACTCAAGGTACACATGTAATCTACCCCAGAATCCCTTCCATTGACTCCAGAGCCCGGGGGAAATGAAAAGACAAAACTTGGCCTGCATGGGTGTCAGGTGGCCTGTTCACGGGGAACCAGAATGCTTCCTTCTGTGCCGCTTTGGGCCCAGCAGGCTGGCAAGTGAGGGGTTTGCATCACAAAAGGCTGTTGGAAGGCTGTGCGTGTCTTGAAGAGTCTGGAGAGTGAAGGGGGAATGGCTAGAGATGTATCCGAGTGCTGTGGAGTGACTGAGCTCCAGTGGCAGTGGGCAAGAGGCGTGTGTGCAGCCCACGCTGCAGAGGCGGGTCACAAACGGTACTGTTTGTGAGAACTGCAGCTTCATGGAGGGAGCCTGAGTGCAAGGCACCTCAGGAGGTCCATTGCTAGTTTAAGAAAGAGTTACACGCATGGCTAGTCCAAAGTGAGGGCACACTGCTCAGTGTGTGGCCTTGTTGAAACCGCAGTTTGATAATGCAGGCATGCAGATTCCTAAACTTCTTTGGAAACTTGCTTTGTGCTGTCTTTGTGAAATTCTTGTGGTCCTCAAGCAGCCCATTAAGTCTTTGTTTAGCGCTGTAATGGCCAGGGAGGAGATGACGGTGGAGCAGATGGATCTGGACTGAAGGAGGCTGCAGGCCGTGCAGAGCCCGGACGGGAGCAGACTCTGGGCCAGAACTGCAGCCCTTGGAGAGAGAAGCTCGTGGATGAGCACTGGACCCTGCAGGAGCTGCCACCCACGGGACACACTTTCTGCTGCATTCATTTCCTAAAGGAGAACACCCTGTTGTATGGACACATCCTGGAGCAGATCTTGAACAGTTGCCAACTGAGGATTGCATTACAGACAGATCTGACCTCCACATACCCCGTTCCTCTGCAGCGCATTGTGGGATGATGAAGAAGAGGACAGGTGGGAGAAGAAGGATGTTGTTTTTTGTTTCCTTTCATTTCTGGATACGTTAGCCTGCCTTTAATAATAGGCAACAGATTACATTAATCTAGGTCTGTTCTTCTCATAACAGTCGTCAGTGATGGATGTTCTTCTCTCAACCCTCGAGTCTGTTTTAAGCATAACTTCAGTGAGGGCTGCAGAAAGCACCAACTTGTGAACAGATGGTCTTCACTGTTAACGCTTAAAGGAGGACATCTGACAGCACTGGGTCCCCATGGATCTTCCCTGAGGCGCTGGGGCTTTGCTGGCTGACCTGTTCCCATCCTTGCACACAGAATGATGGAGGTTGTGCCCATCCTCTATTCTCCTCCTCTGGGACAGAAGTGCAAAATGACATGTGGTGATGATGGAATCTGACGACTATTTTATTCTGTCCAGTGTACGTACCAGTATGCTGTAAAGAAGGAGGGGGCTCCTCGGTGCCTTCTTTCAGTCCCGTGTCTACCAGCCTGAGCAATAAAGTTCCTGTGGAGAATGTGGGTACTTGACTGTATTGGGTGAAGCTTGTAAAGGAGAAGGAATACCTGAGTGACCCTCTTGAGATAGTGAGGAGAGAGAGGCTATGTGGTGACCCGTGCTGGTACATGGTTCATTCCCTGCAGTTGTGCCACTGAAGAGAGCAGAGCAGTAAAAGGAGATGCACATATGCTTTCCCCCTCCTGCAAATCCTACCCAGCTTGTCCTAGTTTTCATTTGTCTCATGTGCCTGGCTCATGTATGGAGCCAGGGTGTGTGGATGGCCCAGGGAAGCTGCTGGCAGGTCTCAGCAGAGCCAGCTCTTGTCTTGTCCTCCCAACAGGCTCTACCAGCTCAGCTTAGCCCACACCTTCCTGGGCCTGCTGCCAGGACCTGAGGCTGGTCTCCACCCACGGCAGGTAAACCGGTGCTGCCCTGGGAGCCTTGGAGGCCCCACCTCCTACAGAGCTGGGCAGGGCTGCAGGATCAGGTCAGAGAGTTTTCTCTGGCTCCCTGCCTCTGCCTGCCCTTGCTGCTCCCTGAGAGCTGGAGCGTAGTGGCAATCATTCATTGTGGCTGGGGCTGTCCACTTCCACCTGCTCCGTCCCGCTCACGTTTGTCCCTCCCTTGCCCAGCAGTACTCCAAAAATGCTGCGGAGCAGCACTTGCAGCACAGCACTCAGCTCTGCCTGGGAAGACCAGCTGTTCAGGGGGAAAGGGGCTTGTGCTAGCTACGCTGACACCACAACGGGTGCACAAAAACTCCCACACAAGCATGGGCATGTGCAGGCAGCACCAGTTGCAGCATTCAGGGAAGCAGTAACAGGCCTCGCATAGCAAAACGAGAGCCCCCACCTGTAAGGCATACAGAGGTGAGCTTACCCAAAAAGCTTTAGAAGTGAATCCTGACCATAACAGACATCAGAGAACTGTGATCACCTGGATACAGGCTTATGCTCCTTTGGTGTGAGACCTTGCTTTCTTTTTGCTGTCTGCTGGTATATTATGTTGCTGTGGAACGAGGTTACGCATCTGCATGCAGTCGTGTCAGTAGCCAAGGCATAGGAAAGAACTCTGAGGCATGAGAGTGGTGGGCTTTGCTGATTGGCTTCCAGGATTAAGAGTGAACCTCAGGAGAGTGTTCTCTTGAGTGCCATCAGAGGCAGCCATTGCATGTTGCGGGACCGATGAGAAGGTGTGTTGTTTCTTCCTGCCAGCTCAGTGTTCTGCTGAAGCCTCTTGTCTGTCCGTTCTGTTGCTGAGAGGGCATAGAGCAGGTGTGCAGCTGGTCCCATGGTGTAAAGGTGAGCACTCTGGACTCTGAATCCAGCGATCTGAGTTCAAATCTCAGTGGGACCTCTACTTTTGGGCTCCCAAACCATTGCCCACAGCTGACTTTCACCTAAGCCTGAAACCGAACTAATTAATGCATTCCCGACATCCTTCTTGCCGTCCTTCCTTCTCTGTGCTTTTACGCATGCAATGGCCTTCCCCTGACATGGTCCCTCCACAGCTGCCTAGCTTAGTGAGCTCAGGCCCTGACGCTTCTTTGTTGCCTTCTGACTGATGGCCGCTCCCTTGCGAGGGAAACCAGCAGGTCACTGTATCCCACAGCAGCTGAGGTGCAGACCCTGCAGTCCAAAGCCTGCTCACGGCATGGTCGAGAAGAGGAGGCTGTTCAGAGCCATGCCTGGGAGTATATTGCTTATTCCAGTGAGACAGACTCCTTAGCATCCCTGGAAAGCTCATTCCCATCCTTGTCCATCTTCACAGAACATGAGGATTCCCACTGATGTGCATGGCTTTTTGTTCTCTCACAGGGGTGCCACTGAGTAGAGGCTGCCTTTTCCTGCCACCCTTCCTCTGCAGGTGTTAAACACATGGATGGGATGCCCCCTGAGCCTTCTGTCCTCCACACAAAGCATTCCCTGCTCTTCCTGCCTCTCCTGTTAGAACACATCACAGAAGCACAGAGTGGTTGAGACTTGGAGTGGCCACAGCAGGACATGTTGTCTTTCCCTTACCTGGGGATGAACTCGCTGCCAGGGGAGAGGGCAGGTTCTCCCTCCTCTGTTTCCAGTGACAAGAGGTAAGCTGAGGGCAGTGGGCACTGCTTTTCTTATCAGAGCAGGTGACCAACGACGTTAGGAGGAAACGAGGTCACAAGTCCCAAGCTATGTGGCAAAAGACTTTAATGAGAAGGAAAAAATAAAGTGTCTCAGTACAGAGAGGAAGAAACGTGTTTTCAGTTTCCTGGGAGGTTGAGAGAACGATCCAACCGTATCTGGGATGGGTTCTCCAAATGGGATGATCCATTGGCTTCAGCAGATGAAAGTGGTGGGCGGGCGAGGCAGACACAGCCCGGAGCCCCCCAGGCCAAGAGAGCCCCCAGAAGAGATGGGAACGCCCGCGGAGCTGAGGGAGCTGCCAACAGCAGCTGACAGAGAGGATCCCACGGCTGTGCTCTGAGGGAAGGAGGTGAGGATGGGGCCCGGCAGGGTCACCACCACGGGGGAGGCCTGGATGGCCACAGTCGAGTCAGCGCAGCGGGCGACACATGGCTCACTGCAGCTGCTTGCCAGTGGGGTTGGGCCAGAGGCACCGCAGGGGGACGGGACGCAGGGTCTGCAGCACGACATCTCTCGCTGAGGGAGGCAAAGCTGAAACACAGAGCAGGGAGGGAACACGGCCCCAAAAATCAGTCAGTCTTTGTTTTCTGCTGCTCTCTCACCCACAGCCCTTGCTTCACTCCGGCTCTCTTTTCAGTTCCATGCTCTGAAAGAGAGCGCAGCAGATTGTGCTAACACAGATAATAGCTGTGCCATTTCACGTGCGGGCTCCATTGGAAAGACTGGCAGCAAATCTGTGATTTACTTGGGGTGCTTGTTGCACCAGGACAAGCTGCTGTGTTTCGTGGTGCAGTAGCCTAGAAAATATTGCTGTGATTGTTACAGTACAAGGAGGCTGAGATGAAAAGATGTCACAGCGATCTCCAGTTAAAAAAAAAATGCACAATATCCCTCACTCCTCCTGCCATCCTCACTGTGTCCTCTAAGTTACACCACACATGATGTCTCACCCAGTTTTTGGAAAGGATAGTCAAGAGAGGAAAGACTGATCATACCCCCTCTGAAAAAAATGAAAATCAAGGCAACGAAGATAGCCCAGGATGCACTTGGCTATTTGCTCAGTGCCACCTGCTGCAGGCAATGACTCTGGAATACTCATACATCCTTGCAGCTGGCCCCCTTAATGTGACCTTCATTGAAAGATCCCACTTCTTCCCACCTCTACACATCCGCCACTCTTCCTCAGGAAAAGAGTCCACAGTCCTGAAACATTTGGATTGCCATGCCATACTGAGGCAGCCTATACCAGTACCAAACTGAGGAGCTAGCATGACAGCAGTCAAGCCCACAGGGAGAGTCTGAGTGAAGGGAGGCTTACCTCGTTCTGGAGGAAAAAGGAGGGAAGCAAAGACGATGCTGAGCCTGCTGCAGCATGGGCTTTTATGCTGTGTTCCTGAGGCGCGTGAGGACAGAAACATTCCATGGTCACGAAGCATCAAAACAGCTAGCGGTTGGTGACTGCAAAGACCTTGCTAGTAATTAATACCTCGCTTCTTTCATCTAAAGTGTTTTGCTGCAGATTCAGACTGCACAAACCATCATAATAGTTCATCTGTATTCCTGTGTCCGAAGGCCAATTACTTGAGTTGGAATTCTCCATTTAGGTTTCCAGGGTTTCAATTGGATTTCCATCATAGAAATGACATTTGCAGCATTACTCCGTTCCTGGTGAGCATGGCCACCAGTCACAGTGAACGTCAGCCATGAGGACACCAGTGGTTAGCTCTCAAGTGCTTCCAGTGCCAGCTCTCAGGCTAAATCTGTGAGACATTTCTCCCTGTGCGTCATCAGAGATGTGCTGTAGACGGTGGTGTAAGTTCCATCAAAACATCAGGATGGCATGATTGCAGATGGGAAAAGAGGCCCAGATGAACAGGGATGCGGCAGAGGCAGTGAAGACCACAAAGATACTGCTTAAACTCAACATGCGCTTACGGAAACTACACTGCCTGTTACTTTGCTATATGCCAAAGTAATGGCAATGAAGGCAGATTCATAATAAGGGAGAGTAGAACTGGGAGCGAGACACTCTTCTCTGTAGAGGTTGCTGGCTGGGATGTCTATACCACTGCCACATGTTTCCTGTCAACTCTTTAGCATCATTCCTTGGGAGCTTGATGATGTCCTCATGCTTTTTCCAAGCAGATGTGCTCCGCCACCGGCCGCAGTGGAATTCAGTGATGAAGTGTGTGAGAATTCACCTCTGAAACGGTCTGCGTGCAGGCAATCTGAAAGTAAGGCTATGAGACATTTCTCCTTGTGGGCAATCAGAGACATGCAGGAGGTGGTGCGATATGTTCAGACAGAACGTGGAGATCGTACAGTCCCAAAGGAGAAATAAGACCCACGTGCCCATGGATGTTTTCAAGCTCAACGGCATGGAAATAATGCTTGGAGGTAGAGGAAATGCCCCTGTAAGCTGCACTGAGGACTACCAGTACGTTTCCTACACTCATCATGCAGATGCTCGTGCTCTTTGACAACTCGATCAGCAACGTAGACAGTAGAATTGAGCGTGCCCTGAGTAAGTATGCCGATGACACTCAGCTGAGTCTGATAGTGAAAATGGAAGGGCGAATAACTTTAAACCAAAAGCGGGGAGATTTAAGTTTGATGTTAGAAACAAGTGTTTTATTCTGAGGGTGGTGAGGCGCTGGGCCGGGTTGCGAAAAGAGGGTGTGGAGGTAGTGAAAACAAAGAAGGGTAACTTGAAGGGTGAGGTTCTTCTCTTTCGAGTGGGTTGCAACTAGGATGTCTGTAGCCATCCATGTTCCGTGGTGTTCCAAAGGTTTCTTGCCTCTTGCAGGCAGAGGACAGGCAGAGTTTGTACACTTATCATTCTTGTATCTCTTTGTAACGACGGTGGGCCATGTGGTCATATTCAGTGTGATGGCGAGTAGAGGGGAGAGTCATGCTCTTCTCTTTCATGGGGCTCTTGAGAGGAAGAATGTCCACAGCCATCTTCCTTGGTGACTTGCCCATGTTGTCCCACTTACTCCAAGCAGGAACTGATCTCAGTCTGCGTAGTGGAAAAGCTGTTGGCACTCACCAAATCTGGCTGTGGGAGTGAGATCAAAGTAATGCCGGCATCCTTCCCTAAAACTGACCCATACTCAAATTAACCTGCCTTTGCTCTGCGACGCATTGCTCTCATTGACCACAGTCCTGCATGGCCTCCTTTTGAAGAGAGGCTCAGGGCTGGGAGTCCACTCCATGCATTTCCAAGTTCAAAGTGACATAGCATCAGCCTCCCAGAGCACCTGCCTGTCATCATGATGGGGAAGAGTTGGGAAAAACCCTGAACCGCAGGCACACATGAGTCACGCGGCTGTGGAAAGCAGTGGAAGAGGTGTCCTGGCCTCAGGCATGCCAGGAATAGCAGGCCTCCCAAGTGCCCCTTTCCTCAACATGGACATTACTGAAGGGCTTTGAAGCATTCCTGAAACAAGTGGAATGTCTATTGCCGCTTCCTTCGAAAGCACTGCCTTGTTGTGACTGGTGCAGATCCTATGTCACTTGGCTTGGCTTGGAGAGGAGGACTTTTGGGTATGATGCACTCCAACCCAGTGTATGATGAAAGCTCACCCAGGTGAGGTTTCTCTGCTGGATCACCGGGAACATCTGCTTGGCACTGCCCGGTCCAGGCCTGTGTGCGTCCCCTCTTCCTGACAGCACTACTTGATGACTGCGGAGAAGTAAATGCGAGCCGGTGTCAGAAATGGGGAAGAAAGCCAAACTGGAGAAGCAAGGAAAGGTGAAGATCATGTGGAGCGTGTTTAGTGTGCGTTCCCTGGGATGATCAGAGGCCTGGTGATCTGGCCTTGTGCGCATAGTGTGACATCGTGATGCAGAGTCTGAGAGACCGGGGTTTTCTTAGCTGCAAGGCAAAACTTTCTATCAGTGGGGATGAAAGAGCAGTCTTCCAGTGCCTAAAAAAGAGGACGGAGTTGGCAGGAGGAGGTCATCTTGCCTCGCTTGCATCCTGAAGAGCTGGACAGGCCATGGCAGCTACTCCAGGTACATCAGACCAGACAGAGGAAGTGTTTACAGCCCAAAGGTAGAGCTCTTGTGATGCATCTTGGACGTTCATGACAATCCTTCATGGGAGCAACCAAAGGAGCTCTCAGCAAGTAAGGGCTCTGCACATGTCAGCATCTTGTGGGATGTGGGACTCAAGGTACACATGTAATCTACCCCAGAATCCCTTCCATTGACTCCGGAGCCCGGGGGAAATGAAAAGACAAAACTTGGCCTGCATGGGTGTCAGGTGGCCTGTTCACGGGGAACCAGAATGCTTCCTTCTGTGCCGCTTTGGGCCCAGCAGGCTGGCAAGTGAGGGGTTTGCATCACAAAAGGCTGTTGGAAGGCTGTGCGTGTCTTGAAGAGTCTGGAGAGTGAAGGGGGAATGGCTAGAGATGTATCCGAGTGCTGTGGAGTGACTGAGCTCCAGTGGCAGTGGGCAAGAGGCGTGTGTGCAGCCCACGCTGCAGAGGCGGGTCACAAACGGTACTGTTTGTGAGAACTGCAGCTTCATGGAGGGAGGCTGAGTGCAAGGCACCTCAGGAGGTCCATTGCTAGTTTAAGAAAGAGTTACACGCATGGCTAGTCCAAAGTGAGGGCACACTGCTCAGTGTGTGGCCTTGTTGAAACCGCAGTTTGATAATGCAGGCATGCAGATTCCTAAACTTCTTTGGAAACTTGCTTTGTGCTGTCTTTGTGAAATTCTCGTGGTCCTCAAGCAGCCCATTAAGTCTTTGTTTAGCGCTGTAATGGCCAGGGAGGAGATGACGGTGGAGCAGATGGATCTGGACTGAAGGAGGCTGCAGGCCGTGCAGAGCCTGCACGGGAGCAGACCCTGGGCCAGAACTGCAGCCCTTGGAGAGAGAAGCTCGTGGATGAGCACTGGACCCTGCAGGAGCTGCCACCCACGGGACACACTTTCTGCTGCATTCATTTCCTAAAGGAGAGCACCCTGTTGTATGGACACATCCTGGAGCAGTTCTTGAACAATCGCAGACTGAAGATTGCATTATAGACAGATGTGACCTCCACATACCCCGTTCCTCTGCAGCGCACTGTGGGATGATGAAGAAGAGGACAGGTGGGAGAAGAAGGATGTTGTTTTTATGTTTCCTTTCATTTCTGGATACGTTAGTCTGCTTTTAATAATAGGCAACAGATTACATTAATCTGAGTCTGTTCTCCTCATAACAGTCGTCAGTGATGGACCTCCATGTTTTTGTCTCAACCCTGGGGTGTATTTTTAGCGTAGCTTCAGCGAGGGCTGCAGAAAGCACCAACTTGTGAACAGATGGTCCTCACCGTTAACGCTTAAAGGAGGACATCTGACAGCACTGGGTTCCTACGGATCTTCCCTGAGGCGCTGGGGCTTTGCTGGCTGAGCTGTTCCCAGCCCTTGCACACAGAGAGATGGTCTATCCGAAAGTTGCCCTCAGTGTGAGACAACGAGGGTTGTGTATGCTGTATTCTCCACTTCTGGAGAAGAAGAGGAAGGCGAAAATTTCATGTGGTGGAGATGATGGATTCTGGCAACTCTTTTATTCTGCCCAATGTACTTACCGGTGTGCAGTAAAGAAGGAGGAGGCTCCTCAGTGCCTTCTTTCAGTTCCGTGTCTTTTCCTTACCTGGGGATGGACTCGCTGCCATGGGAGAGGGCAGGGACTCCCTCCTCAGTTTCCAAAGATAAGAGGTAAGCTGATGGCATTGGGCACTGCTTGTCTTTGCTGCATGAATGGGTAATGGAGGCCGGAAGAAAATAAAGCAGACAAGTCTCCAGCTATGCCACACAAAGCTTTTAATGAGAAGGAAGCAGAGTGTCACAATACAGATGGGAAGAAAATTGTTTGCAGTCTACAGAGAGGTAGAGGCAACGATCCATCCGTATCTGGGATGCGTTCTCCAAATGGGATGATCCATTGGCTTCAGCAGATGAAAGTGGTGGGCGGGCGAGGCAGACACAGCCCGGAGCCCCCCAGGCCAAGAGAGCCCCCAGAAGAGATGGGAACGCCCGCGGAGCTGAGGGAGCTGCCAACAGCAGCTGACAGAGAGGATCCCACGGCTGTGCTCTGAGGGAAGGAGGTGAGGATGGGGCCCGGCAGGGTCACCACCACGGGGGAGGCCTGGATGGCCACAGTCGAGTCAGCGCAGCGGGCGACACATGGCTCACTGCAGCTGCTTGCCAGTGGGGTTGGGCCAGAGGCACCGCAGGGGGACGGGACGCAGGGTCTGCAGCACGACATCTCTCGCTGAGGGAGGCAAAGCTGAAACACAGAGCAGGGAGGGAACACGGCCCCAAAAATCAGTCAGTCTTTGTTTTCTGCTGCTCTCTCACCCACAGCCCTTGCTTCACTCCGGCTCTCTTTTCAGTTCCATGCTCTGAAAGAGAGCGCAGCAGATTGTGCTAACACAGATAATAGCTGTGCCATTTCACGTGCGGGCTCCATTGGAAAGACTGGCAGCAAATCTGTGATTTACTTGGGGTGCTTGTTGCACCAGGACAAGCTGCTGTGTTTCGTGGTGCAGTAGCCTAGAAAATATTGCTGTGATTGTTACAGTACAAGGAGGCTGAGATGAAAAGATGTCACAGCGATCTCCAGTTAAAAAAAAAATGCACAATATCCCTCACTCCTCCTGCCATCCTCACTGTGTCCTCTAAGTTACACCACACATGATGTCTCACCCAGTTTTTGGAAAGGATAGTCAAGAGAGGAAAGACTGATCATACCCCCTCTGAAAAAAAGATGAAAATCAAGGCAACGAAGATAGCCCAGGATGCACTTGGCTATTTGCTCAGTGCCACCTGCTGCAGGCAATGACTCTGGAATACTCATACATCCTTGCAGCTGGCCCCCTTAATGTGACCTTCATTGAAAGATCCCACTTCTTCCCACCTCTACACATCCGCCACTCTTCCTCAGGAAAAGAGTCCACAGTCCTGAAACATTTGGATTGCCATGCCATACTGAGGCAGCCTATACCAGTACCAAACTGAGGAGCTATGACAGCAGTCAAGCCCACAGGGAGAGTCTGAGTGAAGGGAGGCTTACCTCGTTCTGGAGGAAAAAGGAGGGAAGCAAAGACGATGCTGAGCCTGCTGCAGCATGGGCTTTTATGCTGTGTTCCTGAGGCGCGTGAGGACAGAAACATTCCATGGTCACGAAGCATCAAAACAGCTAGCGGTTGGTGACTGCAAAGACCTTGCTAGTAATTAATACCTCGCTTCTTTCATCTAAAGTGTTTTGCTGCAGATTCATACTGCACAAACCATCAGAATAGTTCATCTGTATTCCTGTGTCCGAAGGCCAATTACTTGAGTTGGAATTCTCCATTTAGGTTTCCAGGGTTTCAATTGGATTTCCATCATAGAAATGTCATTTGCAGCATTACTCCGTTCCTGGTGAGCATGGCCACCAGTCACAGTGAACGTCAGCCATGAGGACACCAGTGGTTAGCTCTCAAGTGCTTCCAGTGCCAGCTCTCAGGCTAAATCTGTGAGACATTTCTCCCTGTGCGTCATCAGAGATGTGCTGTAGACGGTGGTGTAAGTTCCATCAAAACATCAGGATGGCATGATTGCAGATGGGAAAAGAGGCCCAGATGAACAGGGATGCGGCAGAGGCAGTGAAGACCACAAAGATACTGCTTAAACTCAACATGCGCTTACGGAAACTACACTGCCTGTTACTTTGCTATATGCCAAAGTAATGGCAATGAAGGCAGATTCATAATAAGGGAGAGTAGAACTGGGAGCGAGACACTCTTCTCTGTAGAGGTTGCTGGCTGGGATGTCTATACCACTGCCACATGTTTCCTGTCAACTCTTTAGCATCATTCCTTGGGAGCTTGATGATGTCCTCATGCTTTTTCCAAGCAGATGTGCTCCGCCACCGGCCGCAGTGGAATTCAGTGATGAAGTGTGTGAGAATTCACCTCTGAAACGGTCTGCGTGCAGGCAATCTGAAAGTAAGGCTATGAGACATTTCTCCTTGTGGGCAATCAGAGACATGCAGGAGGTGGTGCGATATGTTCAGACAGAACGTGGAGATCGTACAGTCCCAAAGGAGAAATAAGACCCACGTGCCCATGGATGTTTTCAAGCTCAACGGCATGGAAATAATGTTTGGAGGTAGAGGAAATGCCCCTGTAAGCTGCACTGAGGACTACCAGTACGTTTCCTACACTCATCATGCAGATGCTCGTGCTCTTTGACAACTCGATCAGCAACGTAGACAGTAGAATTGAGCGTGCCCTGAGTAAGTATGCCGATGACACTCAGCTGAGTCTGATAGTGAAAATGGAAGGGTGAATAACTTTAAACCAAAAGCGGGGAGATTTAAGTTTGATGTTAGAAACAAGTGTTTTACTCTGAGGGTGGTGAGGCGCTGGGCCGGGTTGCGAAAAGAGGGTGTGGAGGTAGTGAAAACAAAGAAGGGTAACTTGAAGGGTGAGGTTCTTCTCTTTCGAGTGGGTTGCAACTAGGATGTCTGTAGCCATCCATGTTCCGTGGTGTTCCAAAGGTTTCTTGCCTCTTGCAGGCAGAGGACAGGCAGAGTTTGTACACTTATCATTCTTGTATCTCTTTGTAACGACGGTGGGCCATGTGGTCATATTCAGTGTGATGGCGAGTAGAGGGGAGAGTCATGCTCTTCTCTTTCATGGGGCTCTTGAGAGGAAGAATGTCCACAGCCATCTTCCTTGGTGACTTGCCCATGTTGTCCCACTTACTCCAAGCAGGAACTGATCTCAGTCTGGGTAGTGGAAAAGCTGTTGGCACTCACCAAATCTGGCTGTGGGAGTGAGATCAAAGTAATGCCGGCATCCTTCCCTAAAACTGACCCATACTCAAATTAACCTGCCTTTGCTCTGCGACGCATTGCTCTCATTGACCACAGTCCTGCATGGCCTCCTTTTGAAGAGAGGCTCAGGGCTGGGAGTCCACTCCATGCTTTTCGAAGTTCAAAGTGACATAGCATCAGCCTCCCAGAGCACCTGCCTGTCATCATGATGGGGAAGAGTTGGGAAAAACCCTGAACCGCAGGCACACATGAGTCACGCGGCTGTGGAAAGCAGTGGAAGAGGTGTCCTGGCCTCAGGCATGCCAGGAATAGCAGGCCTCCCAAGTGCCCCTTTCCTCAACATGGACATTACTGAAGGGCTTTGAAGCATTCCTGAAACAAGTGGAATGTCTATTGCCGCTTCCTTCGAAAGCACTGCCTTGTTGTGACTGGTGCAGATCCTATGTCACTTGGCTTGGCTTGGAGAGGAGGACTTTTGGGTATAATGCACTCCAACCCAGTGTATGATGAAAGCTCACCCGGGTGAGGTTTCTCTCCTGGATCACCGGGAACAGCTGCTTGGCACTGCCCGGTCCAGGCCTGTGTGCGTCCCCTCTTCCTGACAGCACTACTTGATGACTGCGGAGAAGTAAATGCGAGCCGGTGTCAGAAATGGGGAAGAAAGCCAAACTGGAGAAGCAAGGAAAGGTGAAGATCATGTGGAGCGTGTTTAGTGTGCGTTCCCTGGGATGATCAGAGGCCTGGTGATCTGGCCTTGTGCGCATAGTGTGACATCGTGATGCAGAGTCTGAGAGACCGGGGTTTTCTTAGCTGCAAGGCAAAACTTTCTATCAGTGGGGATGAAAGAGCAGTCTTCCAGTGCCTAAAAAAGAGGACGGAGTTGGCAGGAGGAGGTCATCTTGCCTCGCTTGCATCCTGAAGAGCTGGACAGGCCACGGCAGCTACTCCAGGTACATCAGACCAGACAGAGGAAGTGTTTACAGCCCAAAGGTAGAGCTCTTGTGATGCATCTTGGACGTTCATGACAATCCTTCATGGGAGCAACCAAAGGAGCTCTCAGCAAGTAAGGGCTCTGCACATGTCAGCATCTTGTGGGATGTGGGACTCAAGGTACACATGTAATCTACCCCAGAATCCCTTCCATTGACTCCGGAGCCCGGGGGAAATGAAAAGACAAAACTTGGCCTGCATGGGTGTCAGGTGGCCTGTTCACGGGGAACCAGAATGCTTCCTTCTGTGCCGCTTTGGGCCCAGCAGGCTGGCAAGTGAGGGGTTTGCATCACAAAAGGCTGTTGGAAGGCTGTGCGTGTCTTGAAGAGTCTGGAGAGTGAAGGGGGAATGGCTAGAGATGTATCCGAGTGCTGTGGAGTGACTGAGCTCCAGTGGCAGTGGGCAAGAGGCGTGTGTGCAGCCCACGCTGCAGAGGCGGGTCACAAACGGTACTGTTTGTGAGAACTGCAGCTTCATGGAGGGAGGCTGAGTGCAAGGCACCTCAGGAGGTCCATTGCTAGTTTAAGAAAGAGTTACACGCATGGCTAGTCCAAAGTGAGGGCACACTGCTCAGTGTGTGGCCTTGTTGAAACCGCAGTTTGATAATGCAGGCATGCAGATTCCTAAACTTCTTTGGAAACTTGCTTTGTGCTGTCTTTGTGAAATTCTCGTGGTCCTCAAGCAGCCCATTAAGTCTTTGTTTAGCGCTGTAATGGCCAGGGAGGAGATGACGGTGGAGCAGATGGATCTGGACTGAAGGAGGCTGCAGGCCGTGCAGAGCCTGCACGGGAGCAGACTCTGGGCCAGAACTGCAGCCCTTGGAGAGAGAAGCTCGTGGATGAGCACTGGACCCTGCAGGAGCTGCCACCCACGGGACACACTTTCTGCTGCATTCATTTCCTAAAGGAGAACACCCTGTTGTATGGACACATCCTGGAGCAGTTCTTGAACAATTGCCGACTGAGGGTTGCATTATAGACAGATGTGACCTCCACATACCCCGTTCCTCTGCAGCGCATTGTGGGATGATGAAGAAGAGGACAGGTGGGAGAAGAGGGATGTTGTTTTTTGTTTCCTTTCATTTCTGGATACGTTAGTCTGCTTTTAATAATAGGCAACAGATTACATTAATCTGAGTCTGTTCTCCTCATAACAGTCGTCAGTGATGGACCTCCATGTTTCTGTCTCAACCCTGGGGTGTATTTTTAGCGTAGCTTCAGCGAGGGCTGCAGAAAGCACCAACTTGTGAACAGATGGTCCTCACCGTTAACGCTTAAAGGAGGGCATCTGACAGCACTGGGTTCCCACGGATCTTCCCTGAGGCGCTGGGGCTTTGCTGGCTGAGCTGTTCCCAGCCCTTGCACACAGAGAGATGGTCTATCCGAAAGTTGCCCTCAGTGTGAGACAACGAGGGTTGTGTATGCTGTATTCTCCGCTTCTGGAGAAGAAGAGGAAGGCGAAAATTTCATGTGGTGGAGATGATGGATTCTGGCAACTCTTTTATTCTGCCCAATGTACTTACCGGTGTGCTGTAAAGAAGGAGGAGGCTCCTCAGTGCCTTCTTTCAGTTCCGTGTCTTTTCCTTACCTGGGGATGGACTCGCTGCCATGGGAGAGGGCAGGGACTCCCTCCTCAGTTTCCAAAGATAAGAGGTAAGCTGATGGCATTGGGCACTGCTTGTCTTTGCTGCATGAATGGGTAATGGAGGCCGGAAGAAAATAAAGCAGACAAGTCTCCAGCTATGCCACACAAAGCTTTTAATGAGAAGGAAGCAGAGTGTCACAATACAGATGGGAAGAAAATTGTTTGCAGTCTACAGAGAGGTAGAGGCAACGATCCATCCGTATCTGGGATGCGTTCTCCAAATGGGATGATCCATTGGCTTCAGCAGATGAAAGTGGTGGGCGGGCGAGGCAGACACAGCCCGGAGCCCCCCAGGCCAAGAGAGCCCCCAGAAGAGATGGGAACGCCCGCGGAGCTGAGGGAGCTGCCAACAGCAGCTGACAGAGAGGATCCCACGGCTGTGCTCTGAGGGAAGGAGGTGAGGATGGGGCCCGGCAGGGTCACCACCACGGGGGAGGCCTGGATGGCCACAGTCGAGTCAGCGCAGCGGGCGACACATGGCTCACTGCAGCTGCTTGCCAGTGGGGTTGGGCCAGAGGCACCGCAGGGGGACGGGACGCAGGGTCTGCAGCACGACATCTCTCGCTGAGGGAGGCAAAGCTGAAACACAGAGCAGGGAGGGAACACGGCCCCAAAAATCAGTCAGTCTTTGTTTTCTGCTGCTCTCTCACCCACAGCCCTTGCTTCACTCCGGCTCTCTTTTCAGTTCCATGCTCTGAAAGAGAGCGCAGCAGATTGTGCTAACACAGATAATAGCTGTGCCATTTCACGTGCGGGCTCCATTGGAAAGACTGGCAGCAAATCTGTGATTTACTTGGGGTGCTTGTTGCACCAGGACAAGCTGCTGTGTTTCGTGGTGCAGTAGCCTAGAAAATATTGCTGTGATTGTTACAGTACAAGGAGGCTGAGATGAAAAGATGTCACAGCGATCTCCAGTTAAAAAAAAAAAGCACAATATCCCTCACTCCTCCTGCCATCCTCACTGTGTCCTCTAAGTTACACCACACATGATGTCTCACCCAGTTTTTGGAAAGGATAGTCAAGAGAGGAAAGACTGATCATACCCCCTCTGAAAAAAATGAAAATCAAGGCAACGAAGATAGCCCAGGATGCACTTGGCTATTTGCTCAGTGCCACCTGCTGCAGGCATCGACTCTGGAATACTCATACATCCTTGCAGCTGGCCCCCTTAATGTGACCTTCATTGAAAGATCCCACTTCTTCCCACCTCTACACATCCGCCACTCTTCCTCAGGAAAAGAGTCCACAGTCCTGAAACATTTGGATTGCCATGCCATACTGAGGCAGCCTATACCAGTACCAAACTGAGGAGCTAGCATGACAGCAGTCAAGCCCACAGGGAGAGTCTGAGTGAAGGGAGGCTTACCTCGTTCTGGAGGAAAAAGGAGGGAAGCAAAGATGATGCTGAGCCTGCTGCAGCATGGGCTTTTATGCTGTGTTCCTGAGGCGCGTGAGGACAGAAACATTCCATGGTCACGAAGCATCAAAACAGCTAGCGGTTGGTGACTGCAAAGACCTTGCTAGTAATTAATACCTCGCTTCTTTCATCTGAAGTGTTTTGCTGCAGATTCATACTGCACATACCATCAGAATAGTTCATCTGTATTCCTGTGTCCGAAGGCCAATTACTTGAGTTGGAATTCTCCATTTAGGTTTCCAGGGTTTCAATTGGATTTCCGTCATAGAAATGTCATTTGCAGCATTACTCCGTTCCTGGTGAGCATGGCCACCAGTCACAGTGAACGTCAGCCATGAAGGACACCAGTGGTTAGCTCTCAAGTGCTTCCAGTGCCAGCTCTCAGGCTAAATCTGTGAGACATTTCTCCCTGTGCGTCATCAGAGATGTGCTGTAGACGGTGGTGTAAGTTCCATCAAAACATCAGGATGGCATGATTGCAGATGGGAAAAGAGGCCCAGATGAACAGGGATGCGGCAGAGGCAGTGAAGACCACAAAGATACTGCTTAAACTCAACATGCGCTTACGGAAACTACACTGCCTGTTACTTTGCTATATGCCAAAGTAATGGCAATGAAGGCAGATTCATAATAAGGGAGAGTAGAACTGGGAGCGAGACACTCTTCTCTGTAGAGGTTGCTGGCTGGGATGTCTATACCACTGCCACATGTTTCCTGTCAACTCTTTAGCATCATTCCTTGGGAGCTTGATGATGTCCTCATGCTTTTTCCAAGCAGATGTGCTCCGCCACCGGCCGCAGTGGGATTCAGTGATGACGTATGCGAGAATTCACCTCTGAAATGGTCTGCGTGCAGGCAATCTGAAAGTAAGGCTATGAGACATTTCTCCTTGTGGGCAATCAGAGACATGCAGGAGGTGGTGCGATATGTTCAGACAGAACATGGAGATCGTACAGTCCCAAAGGAGAAATAAGACCCACGTGCCCATGGATGTTTTCAAGCTCAACGGCATGGAAATAATGTTTGGAGGTAGAGGAAATGCCCCTGTAAGCTGCACTGAGGACTACCAGTACGTTTCCTACACTCATCATGCAGATGCTCGTGCTCTTTGACAACTCGATCAGCAACGTAGACAGTAGAATTGAGCGTGCCCTGAGTAAGTATGCCGATGACACTCAGCTGAGTCTGATAGTGAAAATGGAAAGGCGAATAACTTTAAACCAAAAGCGGGGAGATTTAAGTTTGATGTTAGAAACAAGTGTTTTACTCTGAGGGTGGTGAGGCGCTGGGCCGGGTTGCGAAAAGAGGGTGTGGAGGTAGTGAAAACAAAGAAGGGTAACTTGAAGGGTGAGGTTCTTCTCTTTCGAGTGGGTTGCAACTAGGATGTCTGTAGCCATCCATGTTCCGTGGTGTTCCAAAGGTTTCTTGCCTCTTGCAGGCAGAGGACAGGCAGAGTTTGTACACTCATCATTCTTGTATCTCTTTGTAACGACGGTGGGCCATGTGGTCATATTCAGTGTGATGGCGAGTAGAGGAGAGAGTCATGCTCTTCTCTTTCATGGGGCTCTTGAGAGGAAGAATGTCCACAGCCATCTTCCTTGGTGACTTGCCCATGTTGTCCCACTTACTCCAAGCAGGAACTGATCTCAGTCTGGGTAGTGGAAAAGCTGTTGGCACTCACCAAATCTGGCTGTGGGAGTGAGATCAAAGTAATGCCGACGTCCTTCCCTAAAACTGACCCATACTCAAATTAACCTGCCTTTGCTCTGCGACGCATTAATCTCATTGACCACAGTCCTGCATGGCCTCCTTTTGAAGAGAGGCTCAGGGCTGGGAGTCCACTCCATGCATTTCCAAGTTCAAAGTGACATAGCATCAGCCTCCCAGAGCACCTGCCTGTCATCATGATGGGGAAGAGTTGGGAAAAACCCTGAACCGCAGGCACACATGAGTCACGCGGCTGTGGAAAGCAGTGGAAGAGGTGTCCTGGCCTCAGGCATGCCAGGAATAGCAGGCCTCCCAAGTGCCCCTTTCCTCAACATGGACATTACTGAAGGGCTTTGAAGCATTCCTGAAACAAGTGGAATGTCTATTGCCGCTTCCTTCGAAAGCACTGCCTTGTTGTGACTGGTGCAGATCCTATGTCACTTGGCTTGGCTTGGAGAGGAGGACTTTTGGGTATAATGCACTCCAACCCAGTGTATGATGAAAGCTCACCCGGGTGAGGTTTCTCTCCTGGATCACCGGGAACAGCTGCTTGGCACTGCCCGGTCCAGGCCTGTGTGCGTCCCCTCTTCCTGACAGCACTACTTGATGACTGCGGAGAAGTAAATGCGAGCCGGTGTCAGAAATGGGGAAGAAAGCCAAACTGGAGAAGCAAGGAAAGGTGAAGATCATGTGGAGCGTGTTTAGTGTGCGTTCCCTGGGATGATCAGAGGCCTGGTGATCTGGCCTTGTGCGCATAGTGTGACATCGTGATGCAGAGTCTGAGAGACCGGGGTTTTCTTAGCTGCAAGGCAAAACTTTCTATCAGTGGGGATGAAAGAGCAGTCTTCCAGTGCCTAAAAAAGAGGACGGAGTTGGCAGGAGGAGGTCATCTTGCCTCGCTTGCATCCTGAAGAGCTGGACAGGCCACGGCAGCTACTCCAGGTACATCAGACCAGACAGAGGAAGTGTTTACAGCCCAAAGGTAGAGCTCTTGTGATGCATCTTGGACGTTCATGACAATCCTTCATGGGAGCAACCAAAGGAGCTCTCAGCAAGTAAGGGCTCTGCACATGTCAGCATCTTGTGGGATGTGGGACTCAAGGTACACATGTAATCTACCCCAGAATCCCTTCCATTGACTCCGGAGCCCGGGGGAAATGAAAAGACAAAACTTGGCCTGCATGGGTGTCAGGTGGCCTGTTCACGGGGAACCAGAATGCTTCCTTCTGTGCCGCTTTGGGCCCAGCAGGCTGGCAAGTGAGGGGTTTGCATCACAAAAGGCTGTTGGAAGGCTGTGCGTGTCTTGAAGAGTCTGGAGAGTGAAGGGGGAATGGCTAGAGATGTATCCGAGTGCTGTGGAGTGACTGAGCTCCAGTGGCAGTGGGCAAGAGGCGTGTGTGCAGCCCACGCTGCAGAGGCGGGTCACAAACGGTACTGTTTGTGAGAACTGCAGCTTCATGGAGGGAGGCTGAGTGCAAGGCACCTCAGGAGGTCCATTGCTAGTTTAAGAAAGAGTTACACGCACGGCTAGTCCAAAGTGAGGGCACACTGCTCAGTGTGTGGCCTTGTTGAAACCGCAGTTTGATAATGCAGGCATGCAGATTCCTAAACTTCTTTGGAAACTTGCTTTGTGCTGTCTTTGTGAAATTCTCGTGGTCCTCAAGCAGCCCATTAAGTCTTTGTTTAGCGCTGTAATGGCCAGGGAGGAGATGACGGTGGAGCAGATGGATCTGGACTGAAGGAGGCTGCAGGCCGTGCAGAGCCTGCACGGGAGCAGACCCTGGGCCAGAACTGCAGCCCTTGGAGAGAGAAGCTCGTGGATGAGCACTGGACCCTGCAGGAGCTGCCACCCACGGGACACACATTCTGCTGCATTCATTTCCTAAAGGAGAGCACCCTGTTGTATGGACACATCCTGGAGCAGTTCTTGAACAATCGCAGACTGAAGATTGCATTATAGACAGATGTGACCTCCACATACCCCGTTCCTCTGCAGCGCACTGTGGGATGATGAAGAAGAGGACAGGTGGGAGAAGAGGGATGTTGTTTTTTGTTTCCTTTCATTTCTGGATACGTTAGTCTGCTTTTAATAATAGGCAACAGATTACATTAATCTGAGTCTGTTCTCCTCATAACAGTCGTCAGTGATGGACCTCCATGTTTTTGTCTCAACCCTGGGGTGTATTTTTAGCGTAGCTTCAGCGAGGGCTGCAGAAAGCACCAACTTGTGAACAGATGGTCCTCACCGTTAACGCTTAAAGGAGGACATCTGACAGCACTGGGTTCCTACGGATCTTCCCTGAGGCGCTGGGGCTTTGCTGGCTGAGCTGTTCCCAGCCCTTGCACACAGAGAGATGGTCTATCCGAAAGTTGCCCTCAGTGTGAGACAACGAGGGTTGTGTATGCTGTATTCTCCACTTCTGGAGAAGAAGAGGAAGGCGAAAATTTCATGTGGTGGAGATGATGGATTCTAGCAACTCTTTTATTCTGCCCAATGTACTTACCGGTGTGCTGTAAAGAAGGAGGAGGCTCCTCAGTGCCTTCTTTCTGTTCTGTGTCTTTTCCTTACCTGGGGATGGACTCGCTGCCATGGGAGAGGGCAGGGACTCCCTCCGCAGTTTCCAAAGATAAGAGGTAAGCTGATGGCATTGGGCACTGCTTGTCTTTGCTGCATGAATGGGTAATGGAGGCCGGAAGAAAATAAAGCAGACAAGTCTCCAGCTATGCCACACAAAGCTTTTAATGAGAAGGAAGCAGAGTGTCACAATACAGATGGGAAGAAAATTGTTTGCAGTCTACAGAGAGGTAGAGGCAACGATCCATCCGTATCTGGGATGCGTTCTCCAAATGGGATGATCCATTGGCTTCAGCAGATGAAAGTGGTGGGCGGGCGAGGCAGACACAGCCCGGAGCCCCCCAGGCCAAGAGAGCCCCCAGAAGAGATGGGAACGCCCGCGGAGCTGAGGGAGCTGCCAACAGCAGCTGACAGAGAGGATCCCACGGCTGTGCTCTGAGGGAAGGAGGTGAGGATGGGGCCCGGCAGGGTCACCACCACGGGGGAGGCCTGGATGGCCACAGACGAGTCAGCGCAGCGGGCGACACATGGCTCACTGCAGCTGCTTGCCAGTGGGGTTGGGCCAGAGGCACCGCAGGGGGACGGGACGCAGGGTCTGCAGCACGACATCTCTCGCTGAGGGAGGCAAAGCTGAAACACAGAGCAGGGAGGGAACACGGCCCCAAAAATCAGTCAGTCTTTGTTTTCTGCTGCTCTCTCACCCACAGCCCTTGCTTCACTCCGGCTCTCTTTTCAGTTCCATGCTCTGAAAGAGAGCGCAGCAGATTGTGCTAACACAGATAATAGCTGTGCCATTTCACGTGCGGGCTCCGTTGGAAAGACTGGCAGCAAATCTGTGATTTACTTGGGGTGCTTGTTGCACCAGGACAAGCTGCTGTGTTTCGTGGTGCAGTAGCCTAGAAAATATTGCTGTGATTGTTACAGTACAAGGAGGCTGAGATGAAAAGATGTCACAGCGATCTCCAGTTAAAAAAAAAATGCACAATATCCCTCACTCCTCCTGCCATCCTCACTGTGTCCTCTAAGTTACACCACACATGATGTCTCACCCAGTTTTTGGAAAGGATAGTCAAGAGAGGAAAGACTGATCATACCCCCTCTGAAAAAAATGAAAATCAAGGCAACGAAGATAGCCCAGGATGCACTTGGCTATTTGCTCAGTGCCACCTGCTGCAGGCATCGACTCTGGAATACTCATACATCCTTGCAGCTGGCCCCCTTAATGTGACCTTCATTGAAAGATCCCACTTCTTCCCACCTCTACACATCCGCCACTCTTCCTCAGGAAAAGAGTCCACAGTCCTGAAACATTTGGATTGCCATGCCATACTGAGGCAGCCTATACCAGTACCAAACTGAGGAGCTAGCATGACAGCAGTCAAGCCCACAGGGAGAGTCTGAGTGAAGGGAGGCTTACCTTGTTCTGGAGGAAAAAGGAGGGAAGCAAAGACGATGCTGAGCCTGCTGCAGCATGGGCTTTTATGCTGTGTTCCTGAGGCGCGTGAGGACAGAAACATTCCATGGTCACGAAGCATCAAAACAGCTAGCGGTTGGTGACTGCAAAGACCTTGCTAGTAATTAATACCTCGCTTCTTTCATCTAAAGTGTTTTGCTGCAGATTCATACTGCACAAACCATCAGAATAGTTCATCTGTATTCCTGTGTCCGAAGGCCAATTACTTGAGTTGGAATTCTCCATTTAGGTTTCCAGGGTTTCAATTGGATTTCCATCATAGAAATGTCATTTGCAGCGTTACTCCGTTCCTGGTGAGCATGGCCACCAGTCACAGTGAACGTCAGCCATGAAGGACACCAGTGGTTAGCTCTCAAGTGCTTCCAGTGCCAGCTCTCAGGCTAAATCTGTGAGACATTTCTCCCTGTGCGTCATCAGAGATGTGCTGTAGACGGTGGTGTAAGTTCCATCAAAACATCAGGATGGCATGATTGCAGATGGGAAAAGAGGCCCAGATGAACAGGGATGCGGCAGAGGCAGTGAAGACCACAAAGATACTGCTTAAACTCAACATGCGCTTACGGAAACTACACTGCCTGTTACTTTGCTATATGCCAAAGTAATGGCAATGAAGGCAGATTCATAATAAGGGAGAGTAGAACTGGGAGCGAGACACTCTTCTCTGTAGAGGTTGCTGGCTGGGATGTCTATACCACTGCCACATGTTTCCTGTCAACTCTTTAGCATCATTCCTTGGGAGCTTGATGATGTCCTCATGCTTTTTCCAAGCAGATGTGCTCCGCCACCGGCCGCAGTGGGATTCAGTGATGACGTATGCGAGAATTCACCTCTGAAATGGTCTGCGTGCAGGCAATCTGAAAGTAAGGCTATGAGACATTTCTCCTTGTGGGCAATCAGAGACATGCAGGAGGTGGTGCGATATGTTCAGACAGAACGTGGAGATCGTACAGTCCCAAAGGAGAAATAAGACCCACGTGCCCATGGATGTTTTCAAGCTCAACGGCATGGAAATAATGTTTGGAGGTAGAGGAAATGCCCCTGTAAGCTGCACTGAGGACTACCAGTACGTTTCCTACACTCATCATGCAAATGCTCGTGCTCTTTGACAACTCGATCAGCAACGTAGACAGTAGAATTGAGCGTGCCCTGAGTAAGTATGCCGATGACACTCAGCTGAGTCTGATAGTGAAAATGGAAAGGCGAATAACTTTAAACCAAAAGCGGGGAGATTTAAGTTTGATGTTAGAAACAAGTGTTTTACTCTGAGGGTGGTGAGGCGCTGGGCCGCGTTGCGAAAAGAGGGTGTGGAGGTAGTGAAAACAAAGAAGGGTAACTTGAAGGGTGAGGTTCTTCTCTTTCGAGTGGGTTGCAACTAGGATGTCTGTAGCCATCCATGTTCCGTGGTGTTCCAAAGGTTTCTTGCCTCTTGCAGGCAGAGGACAGGCAGAGTTTGTACACTCACCATTCTTGTATCTCTTTGTAACGACGGTGGGCCATGTGGTCATATTCAGTGTGATGGCGAGTAGAAGGGAGAGTCATGCTCTTCTCTTTCATGGGGCTCTTGAGAGGAAGAATGTCCACAGCCATCTTCCTTGGTGACTTGCCCATGTTGTCCCACTTACTCCAAGCAGGAACTGATCTCAGTCTGCGTAGTGGAAAAGCTGTTGGCACTCACCAAATCTGGCTGTGGGAGTGAGATCAAAGTAATGCCGACGTCCTTCCCTAAAACTGACCCATACTCAAATTAACCTGCCTTTGCTCTGCGACGCATTACTCTCATTGACCACAGTCCTGCATGGCCTCCTTTTGAAGAGAGGCTCAGGGCTGGGAGTCCACTCCATGCATTTCCAAGTTCAAAGTGACATAGCATCAGCCTCCCAGAGCACCTGCCTGTCATCATGATGGGGAAGAGTTGGGAAAAACCCTGAACCGCAGGCACACATGAGTCGCGCGGCTGTGGAAAGCAGTGGAAGAGGTGTCCTGGCCTCAGGCATGCCCGGAATAGCAGGCCTCCCAAGTGCCCCTTTCCTCATCATGGACATTACTGAAGGGCTTTGAAGCATTCCTGAAACAAGTGGAATGTCTATTGCCGCTTCCTTCGAAAGCACTGCCTTGTTGTGACTGGTGCAGATCCTATGTCACTTGGCTTGGCTTGGAGAGGAGGACTTTTGGGTATGATGCACTCCAACCCAGTGTATGATGAAAGCTCAGCCGGGTGAGGTTTCTCTGCTGGATCACCGGGAACAGCTGCTTGGCACTGCCCGGTTCAGGCCTGTGTGTGTCCCCTCTTCCTAACAGCACTACTTGATGACTGCGGAGAAGTAAATGCGAGCCGGTGTCAGAAATGGGGAAGAAAGCCAAACTGGAGAAGCAAGGAAAGGTGAAGATCATGTGGAGCGTGTTTAGTGTGCGTTCCCTGGGATGATCAGAGGCCTGGTGCTCTGGCCCTTTGCGCATAGTGTGACATCGTGATGCAGAGCCTGAGAGACCGGGGTTTTCTTAGCTGCAAGGCAAAACTTTCTATCAGTGGGGATGAAAGAGCAGTCTTCCAGTGCCTAAAAAAGAGGACGGAGTTGGCAGGAGGAGGTCATCTTGCCTCGCTTGCATCCTGAAGAGCTGGACAGGCCACGGCAGCTACTCCAGGTACATCAGACCAGACAGAGGAAGTGTTTACAGCCCAAAGGTAGAGCTCTTGTGATGCATCTTGGACGTTCATGACAATCCTTCATGGGAGCAACCAAAGGAGCTCTCAGCAAGTAAGGGCTCTGCACATGTCAGCATCTTGTGGGATGTGGGACTCAAGGTACACATGTAATCTACCCCAGAATCCCTTCCATTGACTCCGGAGCCCGGGGGAAATGAAAAGACAAAACTTGGCCTGCATGGGTGTCAGGTGGCCTGTTCACGGGGAACCAGAATGCTTCCTTCTGTGCCGCTTTGGGCCCAGCAGGCTGGCAAGTGAGGGGTTTGCATCACAAAAGGCTGTTGGAAGGCTGTGCGTGTCTTGAAGAGTCTGGAGAGTGAAGGGGGAATGGCTAGAGATGTATCCGAGTGCTGTGGAGTGACTGAGCTCCAGTGGCAGTGGGCAAGAGGCGTGTGTGCAGCCCACGCTGCAGAGGCGGGTCACAAACGGTACTGTTTGTGAGAACTGCAGCTTCATGGAGGGAGGCTGAGTGCAAGGCACCTCAGGAGGTCCATTGCTAGTTTAAGAAAGAGTTACACGCATGGCTAGTCCAAAGTGAGGGCACACTGCTCAGTGTGTGGCCTTGTTGAAACCGCAGTTTGATAATGCAGGCATGCAGATTCCTAAACTTCTTTGGAAACTTGCTTTGTGCTGTCTTTGTGAAATTCTCGTGGTCCTCAAGCAGCCCATTAAGTCTTTGTTTAGCGCTGTAATGGCCAGGGAGGAGATGACGGTGGAGCAGATGGATCTGGACTGAAGGAGGCTGCAGGCCGTGCAGAGCCTGCACGGGAGCAGACCCTGGGCCAGAACTGCAGCCCTTGGAGAGAGAAGCTCGTGGATGAGCACTGGACCCTGCAGGAGCTGCCACCCACGGGACACACTTTCTGCTGCATTCATTTCCTAAAGGAGAGCACCCTGTTGTATGGACACATCCTGGAGCAGTTCTTGAACAATCGCAGACTGAAGATTGCATTATAGACAGATGTGACCTCCACATACCCCGTTCCTCTGCAGCGCACTGTGGGATGATGAAGAAGAGGACAGGTGGGAGAAGAAGGATGTTGTTTTTATGTTTCCTTTCATTTCTGGATACGTTAGTCTGCTTTTAATAATAGGCAACAGATTACATTAATCTGAGTCTGTTCTCCTCATAACAGTCGTCAGTGATGGACCTCCATGTTTTTGTCTCAACCCTGGGGTGTATTTTTAGCGTAGCTTCAGCGAGGGCTGCAGAAAGCACCAACTTGTGAACAGATGGTCCTCACCGTTAACGCTTAAAGGAGGACATCTGACAGCACTGGGTTCCTACGGATCTTCCCTGAGGCGCTGGGGCTTTGCTGGCTGAGCTGTTCCCAGCCCTTGCACACAGAGAGATGGTCTATCCGAAAGTTGCCCTCAGTGTGAGACAACGAGGGTTGTGTATGCTGTATTCTCCGCTTCTGGAGAAGAAGAGGAAGGCGAAAATTTCATGTGGTGGAGATGATGGATTCTAGCAACTCTTTTATTCTGCCCAATGTACTTACCGGTGTGCTGTAAAGAAGGAGGAGGCTCCTCAGTGCCTTCTTTCAGTTCTGTGTCTTTTCCTTACCTGGGGATGGACTCGCTGCCATGGGAGAGGGCAGGGACTCCCTCCGCAGTTTCCAAAGATAAGTGGTAAGCTGATGGCATTGGGCACTGCTTTTCTTTGCTGCATGAACGGGTAATGGAGGCCGGAAGAAAATAAAGCAGACAAGTCTCCAGCTATGCCACACAAAGCTTTTAATGAGAAGGAAACAGAGTGTCACAATACAGATGGGAAGAAAATTGTTTGCAGTCTACAGAGAGGTAGAGGGAACGATCCATCCGTATCTGGGATGCGTTCTCCAAATGGGATGATCCATTGGCTTCAGCAGATGAAAGTGCTGGGCGGGCGACGCAGACACAGCCCGGAGCCCCCCAGGCCAAGAGAGCCCCCAGAAGAGATGGGAACGCCCGCGGAGCTGAGGGAGCTGCCAACAGCAGCTGACAGAGAGGATCCCACGGCTGTGCTCTGAGGGAAGGAGGTGAGGATGGGGCCCGGCAGGGTCACCACCACGGGGGAGGCCTGGATGGCCACAGTCGAGTCAGCGCAGCGGGCGACACATGGCTCACTGCAGCTGCTTGCCAGTGGGGTTGGGCCAGAGGCACCGCAGGGGGACGGGACACAGGGTCTGCAGCACGACATCTCTCGCTGAGGGAGGCAAAGCTGAAACACAGAGCAGGGAGGGAACACGGCCCCAAAAATCAGTCAGTCTTTGTTTTCTGCTGCTCTCTCACCCACAGCCCTTGCTTCACTCCGGCTCTCTTTTCAGTTCCATGCTCTGAAAGAGAGCGCAGCAGATTGTGCTAACACAGATAATAGCTGTGCCATTTCACGTGCGGGCTCCATTGGAAAGACTGGCAGCAAATCTGTGATTTACTTGGGGTGCTTGTTGCACCAGGACAAGCTGCTGTGTTTCGTGGTGCAGTAGCCTAGAAAATATTGCTGTGATTGTTACAGTACAAGGAGGCTGAGATGAAAAGATGTCACAGCGATCTCCAGTTAAAAAAAAAAAGCACAATATCCCTCACTCCTCCTGCCATCCTCACTGTGTCCTCTAAGTTACACCACACATGATGTCTCACCCAGTTTTTGGAAAGGATAGTCAAGAGAGGAAAGACTGATCATACCCCCTCTGAAAAAAATGAAAATCAAGGCAACGAAGATAGCCCAGGATGCACTTGGCTATTTGCTCAGTGCCACCTGCTGCAGGCAATGACTCTGGAATACTCATACATCCTTGCAGCTGGCCCCCTTAATGTGACCTTCATTGAAAGATCCCACTTCTTCCCACCTCTACACATCCGCCACTCTTCCTCAGGAAAAGAGTCCACAGTCCTGAAACATTTGGATTGCCATGCCATACTGAGGCAGCCTATACCAGTACCAAACTGAGGAGCTAGCATGACAGCAGTCAAGCCCACAGGGAGAGTCTGAGTGAAGGGAGGCTTACCTCGTTCTGGAGGAAAAAGGAGGGAAGCAAAGACGATGCTGAGCCTGCTGCAGCATGGGCTTTTATGCTGTGTTCCTGAGGCGCGTGAGGACAGAAACATTCCATGGTCACGAAGCATCAAAACAGCTAGCGGTTGGTGACTGCAAAGACCTTGCTAGTAATTAATACCTCGCTTCTTTCATCTAAAGTGTTTTGCTGCAGATTCATACTGCACAAACCATCAGAATAGTTCATCTGTATTCCTGTGTCCGAAGGCCAATTACTTGAGTTGGAATTCTCCATTTAGGTTTCCAGGGTTTCAATTGGATTTCCATCATAGAAATGTCATTTGCAGCATTACTCCGTTCCTGGTGAGCATGGCCACCAGTCACAGTGAACGTCAGCCATGAAGGACACCAGTGGTTAGCTCTCAAGTGCTTCCAGTGCCAGCTCTCAGGCTAAATCTGTGAGACATTTCTCCCTGTGCGTCATCAGAGATGTGCTGTAGACGGTGGTGTAAGTTCCATCAAAACATCAGGATGGCATGATTGCAGATGGGAAAAGAGGCCCAGATGAACAGGGATGCGGCAGAGGCAGTGAAGACCACAAAGATACTGCTTAAACTCAACATGCGCTTACGGAAACTACACTGCCTGTTACTTTGCTATATGCCAAAGTAATGGCAATGAAGGCAGATTCATAATAAGGGAGAGTAGAACTGGGAGCGAGACACTCTTCTCTGTAGAGGTTGCTGGCTGGGATGTCTATACCACTGCCACATGTTTCCTGTCAACTCTTTAGCATCATTCCTTGGGAGCTTGATGATGTCCTCATGCTTTTTCCAAGCAGATGTGCTCCGCCACCGGCCGCAGTGGGATTCAGTGATGACGTATGCGAGAATTCACCTCTGAAATGGTCTGCGTGCAGGCAATCTGAAAGTAAGGCTATGAGACATTTCTCCTTGTGGGCAATCAGAGACATGCAGGAGGTGGTGCGATATGTTCAGACAGAACGTGGAGATCGTACAGTCCCAAAGGAGAAATAAGACCCACGTGCCCATGGATGTTTTCAAGCTCAACGGCATGGAAATAATGTTTGGAGGTAGAGGAAATGCCCCTGTAAGCTGCACTGAGGACTACCAGTACGTTTCCTACACTCATCATGCAAATGCTCGTGCTCTTTGACAACTCGATCAGCAACGTAGACAGTAGAATTGAGCGTGCCCTGAGTAAGTATGCCGATGACACTCAGCTGAGTCTGATAGTGAAAATGGAAAGGCGAATAACTTTAAACCAAAAGCGGGGAGATTTAAGTTTGATGTTAGAAACAAGTGTTTTACTCTGAGGGTGGTGAGGCGCTGGGCCGCGTTGCGAAAAGAGGGTGTGGAGGTAGTGAAAACAAAGAAGGGTAACTTGAAGGGTGAGGTTCTTCTCTTTCGAGTGGGTTGCAACTAGGATGTCTGTAGCCATCCATGTTCCGTGGTGTTCCAAAGGTTTCTTGCCTCTTGCAGGCAGAGGACAGGCAGAGTTTGTACACTCACCATTCTTGTATCTCTTTGTAACGACGGTGGGCCATGTGGTCATATTCAGTGTGATGGCGAGTAGAAGGGAGAGTCATGCTCTTCTCTTTCATGGGGCTCTTGAGAGGAAGAATGTCCACAGCCATCTTCCTTGGTGACTTGCCCATGTTGTCCCACTTACTCCAAGCAGGAACTGATCTCAGTCTGCGTAGTGGAAAAGCTGTTGGCACTCACCAAATCTGGCTGTGGGAGTGAGATCAAAGTAATGCCGACGTCCTTCCCTAAAACTGACCCATACTCAAATTAACCTGCCTTTGCTCTGCGACGCATTACTCTCATTGACCACAGTCCTGCATGGCCTCCTTTTGAAGAGAGGCTCAGGGCTGGGAGTCCACTCCATGCATTTCCAAGTTCAAAGTGACATAGCATCAGCCTCCCAGAGCACCTGCCTGTCATCATGATGGGGAAGAGTTGGGAAAAACCCTGAACCGCAGGCACACATGAGTCGCGCGGCTGTGGAAAGCAGTGGAAGAGGTGTCCTGGCCTCAGGCATGCCCGGAATAGCAGGCCTCCCAAGTGCCCCTTTCCTCATCATGGACATTACTGAAGGGCTTTGAAGCATTCCTGAAACAAGTGGAATGTCTATTGCCGCTTCCTTCGAAAGCACTGCCTTGTTGTGACTGGTGCAGATCCTATGTCACTTGGCTTGGCTTGGAGAGGAGGACTTTTGGGTATGATGCACTCCAACCCAGTGTATGATGAAAGCTCAGCCGGGTGAGGTTTCTCTGCTGGATCACCGGGAACAGCTGCTTGGCACTGCCCGGTTCAGGCCTGTGTGCGTCCCCTCTTCCTAACAGCACTACTTGATGACTGCGGAGAAGTAAATGCGAGCCGGTGTCAGAAATGGGGAAGAAAGCCAAACTGGAGAAGCAAGGAAAGGTGAAGATCATGTGGAGCGTGTTTAGTGTGCGTTCCCTGGGATGATCAGAGGCCTGGTGCTCTGGCCCTGTGCGCATAGTGTGACATCGTGATGCAGAGCCTGAGAGACCGGGGTTTTCTTAGCTGCAAGGCAAAACTTTCTATCAGTGGGGATGAAAGAGCAGTCTTCCAGTGCCTAAAAAAGAGGACGGAGTTGGCAGGAGGAGGTCATCTTGCCTCGCTTGCATCCTGAAGAGCTGGACAGGCCACGGCAGCTACTCCAGGTACATCAGACCAGACAGAGGAAGTGTTTACAGCCCAAAGGTAGAGCTCTTGTGATGCATCTTGGACGTTCATGACAATCCTTCATGGGAGCAACCAAAGGAGCTCTCAGCAAGTAAGGGCTCTGCACATGTCAGCATCTTGTGGGATGTGGGACTCAAGGTACACATGTAATCTACCCCAGAATCCCTTCCATTGACTCCGGAGCCCGGGGGAAATGAAAAGACAAAACTTGGCCTGCATGGGTGTCAGGTGGCCTGTTCACGGGGAACCAGAATGCTTCCTTCTGTGCCGCTTTGGGCCCAGCAGGCTGGCAAGTGAGGGGTTTGCATCACAAAAGGCTGTTGGAAGGCTGTGCGTGTCTTGAAGAGTCTGGAGAGTGAAGGGGGAATGGCTAGAGATGTATCCGAGTGCTGTGGAGTGACTGAGCTCCAGTGGCAGTGGGCAAGAGGCGTGTGTGCAGCCCACGCTGCAGAGGCGGGTCACAAACGGTACTGTTTGTGAGAACTGCAGCTTCATGGAGGGAGGCTGAGTGCAAGGCACCTCAGGAGGTCCATTGCTAGTTTAAGAAAGAGTTACACGCATGGCTAGTCCAAAGTGAGGGCACACTGCTCAGTGTGTGGCCTTGTTGAAACCGCAGTTTGATAATGCAGGCATGCAGATTCCTAAACTTCTTTGGAAACTTGCTTTGTGCTGTCTTTGTGAAATTCTCGTGGTCCTCAAGCAGCCCATTAAGTCTTTGTTTAGCGCTGTAATGGCCAGGGAGGAGATGACGGTGGAGCAGATGGATCTGGACTGAAGGAGGCTGCAGGCCGTGCAGAGCCTGCACGGGAGCAGACCCTGGGCCAGAACTGCAGCCCTTGGAGAGAGAAGCTCGTGGATGAGCACTGGACCCTGCAGGAGCTGCCACCCACGGGACACACTTTCTGCTGCATTCATTTCCTAAAGGAGAGCACCCTGTTGTATGGACACATCCTGGAGCAGTTCTTGAACAATCGCAGACTGAAGATTGCATTATAGACAGATGTGACCTCCACATACCCCGTTCCTCTGCAGCGCACTGTGGGATGATGAAGAAGAGGACAGGTGGGAGAAGAAGGATGTTGTTTTTATGTTTCCTTTCATTTCTGGATACGTTAGTCTGCTTTTAATAATAGGCAACAGATTACATTAATCTGAGTCTGTTCTCCTCATAACAGTCGTCAGTGATGGACCTCCATGTTTTTGTCTCAACCCTGGGGTGTATTTTTAGCGTAGCTTCAGCGAGGGCTGCAGAAAGCACCAACTTGTGAACAGATGGTCCTCACCGTTAACGCTTAAAGGAGGACATCTGACAGCACTGGGTTCCTACGGATCTTCCCTGAGGCGCTGGGGCTTTGCTGGCTGAGCTGTTCCCAGCCCTTGCACACAGAGAGATGGTCTATCCGAAAGTTGCCCTCAGTGTGAGACAACGAGGGTTGTGTATGCTGTATTCTCCGCTTCTGGAGAAGAAGAGGAAGGCGAAAATTTCATGTGGTGGAGATGATGGATTCTAGCAACTCTTTTATTCTGCCCAATGTACTTACCGGTGTGCTGTAAAGAAGGAGGAGGCTCCTCAGTGCCTTCTTTCAGTTCTGTGTCTTTTCCTTACCTGGGGATGGACTCGCTGCCATGGGAGAGGGCAGGGACTCCCTCCGCAGTTTCCAAAGATAAGTGGTAAGCTGATGGCATTGGGCACTGCTTTTCTTTGCTGCATGAACGGGTAATGGAGGCCGGAAGAAAATAAAGCAGACAAGTCTCCAGCTATGCCACACAAAGCTTTTAATGAGAAGGAAACAGAGTGTCACAATACAGATGGGAAGAAAATTGTTTGCAGTCTACAGAGAGGTAGAGGGAACGATCCATCCGTATCTGGGATGCGTTCTCCAAATGGGATGATCCATTGGCTTCAGCAGATGAAAGTGCTGGGCGGGCGACGCAGACACAGCCCGGAGCCCCCCAGGCCAAGAGAGCCCCCAGAAGAGATGGGAACGCCCGCGGAGCTGAGGGAGCTGCCAACAGCAGCTGACAGAGAGGATCCCACGGCTGTGCTCTGAGGGAAGGAGGTGAGGATGGGGCCCGGCAGGGTCACCACCACGGGGGAGGCCTGGATGGCCACAGTCGAGTCAGCGCAGCGGGCAACACATGGCTCACTGCAGCTGCTTGCCAGTGGGGTTGGGCCAGAGGCACCGCAGGGGGACGGGACGCAGGGTCTGCAGCACGACATCTCTCGCTGAGGGAGGCAAAGCTGAAACACAGAGCAGGGAGGGAACACGGCCCCAAAAATCAGTCAGTCTTTGTTTTCTGCTGCTCTCTCACCCACAGCCCTTGCTTCACTCCGGCTCTCTTTTCAGTTCCATGCTCTGAAAGAGAGCGCAGCAGATTGTGCTAACACAGATAATAGCTGTGCCATTTCACGTGCGGGCTCCATTGGAAAGACTGGCAGCAAATCTGTGATTTACTTGGGGTGCTTGTTGCACCAGGACAAGCTGCTGTGTTTCGTGGTGCAGTAGCCTAGAAAATATTGCTGTGATTGTTACAGTACAAGGAGGCTGAGATGAAAAGATGTCACAGCGATCTCCAGTTAAAAAAAAAAAGCACAATATCCCTCACTCCTCCTGCCATCCTCACTGTGTCCTCTAAGTTACACCACACATGATGTCTCACCCAGTTTTTGGAAAGGATAGTCAAGAGAGGAAAGACTGATCATACCCCCTCTGAAAAAAATGAAAATCAAGGCAACGAAGATAGCCCAGGATGCACTTGGCTATTTGCTCAGTGCCACCTGCTGCAGGCAATGACTCTGGAATACTCATACATCCTTGCAGCTGGCCCCCTTAATGTGACCTTCATTGAAAGATCCCACTTCTTCCCACCTCTACACATCCGCCACTCTTCCTCAGGAAAAGAATCCACAGTCCTGAAACATTTGGATTGCCATGCCATACTGAGGCAGCCTATACCAGTACCAAACTGAGGAGCTAGCATGACAGCAGTCAAGCCCACAGGGAGAGTCTGAGTGAAGGGAGGCTTACCTCGTTCTGGAGGAAAAAGGAGGGAAGCAAAGACGATGCTGAGCCTGCTGCAGCATGGGCTTTTATGCTGTGTTCCTGAGGCGCGTGAGGACAGAAACATTCCATGGTCACGAAGCATCAAAACAGCTAGCGGTTGGTGACTGCAAAGACCTTGCTAGTAATTAATACCTCGCTTCTTTCATCTAAAGTGTTTTGCTGCAGATTCATACTGCACAAACCATCAGAATAGTTCATCTGTATTCCTGTGTCCGAAGGCCAATTACTTGAGTTGGAATTCTCCATTTAGGTTTCCAGGGTTTCAATTGGATTTCCATCATAGAAATGTCATTTGCAGCATTACTCCGTTCCTGGTGAGCATGGCCACCAGTCACAGTGAACGTCAGCCATGAAGGACACCAGTGGTTAGCTCTCAAGTGCTTCCAGTGCCAGCTCTCAGGCTAAATCTGTGAGACATTTCTCCCTGTGCGTCATCAGAGATGTGCTGTAGACGGTGGTGTAAGTTCCATCAAAACATCAGGATGGCATGATTGCAGATGGGAAAAGAGGCCCAGATGAACAGGGATGCGGCAGAGGCAGTGAAGACCACAAAGATACTGCTTAAACTCAACATGCGCTTACGGAAACTACACTGCCTGTTACTTTGCTATATGCCAAAGTAATGGCAATGAAGGCAGATTCATAATAAGGGAGAGTAGAACTGGGAGCGAGACACTCTTCTCTGTAGAGGTTGCTGGCTGGGATGTCTATACCACTGCCACATGTTTCCTGTCAACTCTTTAGCATCATTCCTTGGGAGCTTGATGATGTCCTCATGCTTTTTCCAAGCAGATGTGCTCCGCCACCGGCCGCAGTGGGATTCAGTGATGACGTATGCGAGAATTCACCTCTGAAATGGTCTGCGTGCAGGCAATCTGAAAGTAAGGCTATGAGACATTTCTCCTTGTGGGCAATCAGAGACATGCAGGAGGTGGTGCGATATGTTCAGACAGAACGTGGAGATCGTACAGTCCCAAAGGAGAAATAAGACCCACGTGCCCATGGATGTTTTCAAGCTCAACGGCATGGAAATAATGTTTGGAGGTAGAGGAAATGCCCCTGTAAGCTGCACTGAGGACTATCAGTACGTTTCCTACACTCATCATGCAAATGCTCGTGCTCTTTGACAACTCGATCAGCAACGTAGACAGTAGAATTGAGCGTGCCCTGAGTAAGTATGCCGATGACACTCAGCTGAGTCTGATAGTGAAAATGGAAAGGCGAATAACTTTAAACCAAAAGCGGGGAGATTTAAGTTTGATGTTAGAAACAAGTGTTTTACTCTGAGGGTGGTGAGGCGCTGGGCCGGGTTGCGAAAAGAGGGTGTGGAGGTAGTGAAAACAAAGAAGGGTAACTTGAAGGGTGAGGTTCTTCTCTTTCGAGTGGGTTGCAACTAGGATGTCTGTAGCCATCCATGTTCCGTGGTGTTCCAAAGGTTTCTTGCCTCTTGCAGGCAGAGGACAGGCAGAGTTTGTACACTCACCATTCTTGTATCTCTTTGTAACGACGGTGGGCCATGTGGTCATATTCAGTGTGATGGCGAGTAGAAGGGAGAGTCATGCTCTTCTCTTTCATGGGGCTCTTGAGAGGAAGAATGTCCACAGCCATCTTCCTTGGTGACTTGCCCATGTTGTCCCACTTACTCCAAGCAGGAACTGATCTCAGTCTGCGTAGTGGAAAAGCTGTTGGCACTCACCAAATCTGGCTGTGGGAGTGAGATCAAAGTAATGCCGACGTCCTTCCCTAAAACTGACCCATACTCAAATTAACCTGCCTTTGCTCTGCGACGCATTACTCTCATTGACCACAGTCCTGCATGGCCTCCTTTTGAAGAGAGGCTCAGGGCTGGGAGTCCACTCCATGCATTTCCAAGTTCAAAGTGACATAGCATCAGCCTCCCAGAGCACCTGCCTGTCATCATGATGGGGAAGAGTTGGGAAAAACCCTGAACCGCAGGCACACATGAGTCGCGCGGCTGTGGAAAGCAGTGGAAGAGGTGTCCTGGCCTCAGGCATGCCCGGAATAGCAGGCCTCCCAAGTGCCCCTTTCCTCATCATGGACATTACTGAAGGGCTTTGAAGCATTCCTGAAACAAGTGGAATGTCTATTGCCGCTTCCTTCGAAAGCACTGCCTTGTTGTGACTGGTGCAGATCCTATGTCACTTGGCTTGGCTTGGAGAGGAGGACTTTTGGGTATGATGCACTCCAACCCAGTGTATGATGAAAGCTCAGCCGGGTGAGGTTTCTCTGCTGGATCACCGGGAACAGCTGCTTGGCACTGCCCGGTTCAGGCCTGTGTGCGTCCCCTCTTCCTAACAGCACTACTTGATGACTGCGGAGAAGTAAATGCGAGCCGGTGTCAGAAATGGGGAAGAAAGCCAAACTGGAGAAGCAAGGAAAGGTGAAGATCATGTGGAGCGTGTTTAGTGTGCGTTCCCTGGGATGATCAGAGGCCTGGTGCTCTGGCCCTGTGCGCATAGTGTGACATCGTGATGCAGAGCCTGAGAGACCGGGGTTTTCTTAGCTGCAAGGCAAAACTTTCTATCAGTGGGGATGAAAGAGCAGTCTTCCAGTGCCTAAAAAAGAGGACGGAGTTGGCAGGAGGAGGTCATCTTGCCTCGCTTGCATCCTGAAGAGCTGGACAGGCCACGGCAGCTACTCCAGGTACATCAGACCAGACAGAGGAAGTGTTTACAGCCCAAAGGTAGAGCTCTTGTGATGCATCTTGGACGTTCATGACAATCCTTCATGGGAGCAACCAAAGGAGCTCTCAGCAAGTAAGGGCTCTGCACATGTCAGCATCTTGTGGGATGTGGGACTCAAGGTACACATGTAATCTACCCCAGAATCCCTTCCATTGACTCCGGAGCCCGGGGGAAATGAAAAGACAAAACTTGGCCTGCATGGGTGTCAGGTGGCCTGTTCACGGGGAACCAGAATGCTTCCTTCTGTGCCGCTTTGGGCCCAGCAGGCTGGCAAGTGAGGGGTTTGCATCACAAAAGGCTGTTGGAAGGCTGTGCGTGTCTTGAAGAGTCTGGAGAGTGAAGGGGGAATGGCTAGAGATGTATCCGAGTGCTGTGGAGTGACTGAGCTCCAGTGGCAGTGGGCAAGAGGCGTGTGTGCAGCCCACGCTGCAGAGGCGGGTCACAAACGGTACTGTTTGTGAGAACTGCAGCTTCATGGAGGGAGGCTGAGTGCAAGGCACCTCAGGAGGTCCATTGCTAGTTTAAGAAAGAGTTACACGCATGGCTAGTCCAAAGTGAGGGCACACTGCTCAGTGTGTGGCCTTGTTGAAACCGCAGTTTGATAATGCAGGCATGCAGATTCCTAAACTTCTTTGGAAACTTGCTTTGTGCTGTCTTTGTGAAATTCTCGTGGTCCTCAAGCAGCCCATTAAGTCTTTGTTTAGCGCTGTAATGGCCAGGGAGGAGATGACGGTGGAGCAGATGGATCTGGACTGAAGGAGGCTGCAGGCCGTGCAGAGCCTGCACGGGAGCAGACCCTGGGCCAGAACTGCAGCCCTTGGAGAGAGAAGCTCGTGGATGAGCACTGGACCCTGCAGGAGCTGCCACCCACGGGACACACTTTCTGCTGCATTCATTTCCTAAAGGAGAGCACCCTGTTGTATGGACACATCCTGGAGCAGTTCTTGAACAATCGCAGACTGAAGATTGCATTATAGACAGATGTGACCTCCACATACCCCGTTCCTCTGCAGCGCACTGTGGGATGATGAAGAAGAGGACAGGTGGGAGAAGAAGGATGTTGTTTTTATGTTTCCTTTCATTTCTGGATACGTTAGTCTGCTTTTAATAATAGGCAACAGATTACATTAATCTGAGTCTGTTCTCCTCATAACAGTCGTCAGTGATGGACCTCCATGTTTTTGTCTCAACCCTGGGGTGTATTTTTAGCGTAGCTTCAGCGAGGGCTGCAGAAAGCACCAACTTGTGAACAGATGGTCCTCACCGTTAACGCTTAAAGGAGGACATCTGACAGCACTGGGTTCCTACGGATCTTCCCTGAGGCGCTGGGGCTTTGCTGGCTGAGCTGTTCCCAGCCCTTGCACACAGAGAGATGGTCTATCCGAAAGTTGCCCTCAGTGTGAGACAACGAGGGTTGTGTATGCTGTATTCTCCGCTTCTGGAGAAGAAGAGGAAGGCGAAAATTTCATGTGGTGGAGATGATGGATTCTAGCAACTCTTTTATTCTGCCCAATGTACTTACCGGTGTGCTGTAAAGAAGGAGGAGGCTCCTCAGTGCCTTCTTTCAGTTCTGTGTCTTTTCCTTACCTGGGGATGGACTCGCTGCCATGGGAGAGGGCAGGGACTCCCTCCGCAGTTTCCAAAGATAAGTGGTAAGCTGATGGCATTGGGCACTGCTTTTCTTTGCTGCATGAACGGGTAATGGAGGCCGGAAGAAAATAAAGCAGACAAGTCTCCAGCTATGCCACACAAAGCTTTTAATGAGAAGGAAACAGAGTGTCACAATACAGATGGGAAGAAAATTGTTTGCAGTCTACAGAGAGGTAGAGGGAACGATCCATCCGTATCTGGGATGCGTTCTCCAAATGGGATGATCCATTGGCTTCAGCAGATGAAAGTGCTGGGCGGGCGACGCAGACACAGCCCGGAGCCCCCCAGGCCAAGAGAGCCCCCAGAAGAGATGGGAACGCCCGCGGAGCTGAGGGAGCTGCCAACAGCAGCTGACAGAGAGGATCCCACGGCTGTGCTCTGAGGGAAGGAGGTGAGGATGGGGCCCGGCAGGGTCACCACCACGGGGGAGGCCTGGATGGCCACAGTCGAGTCAGCGCAGCGGGCGACACATGGCTCACTGCAGCTGCTTGCCAGTGGGGTTGGGCCAGAGGCACCGCAGGGGGACGGGACACAGGGTCT
This sequence comes from Phasianus colchicus, assembly GCF_987193195.1. NCBI lineage: Eukaryota > Metazoa > Chordata > Aves > Galliformes > Phasianidae > Phasianus > Phasianus colchicus. Next base: position 983,420 of record NC_143447.1, on the reverse strand, counting down.
GCAGCACGACATCTCTCGCTGAGGGAGGCAAAGCTGAAACACAGAGCAGGGAGGGAACACGGCCCCAAAAATCAGTCAGTCTTTGTTTTCTGCTGCTCTCTCACCCACAGCCCTTGCTTCACTCCGGCTCTCTTTTCAGTTCCATGCTCTGAAAGAGAGCGCAGCAGATTGTGCTAACACAGATAATAGCTGTGCCATTTCACGTGCGGGCTCCATTGGAAAGACTGGCAGCAAATCTGTGATTTACTTGGGGTGCTTGTTGCACCAGGACAAGCTGCTGTGTTTCGTGGTGCAGTAGCCTAGAAAATATTGCTGTGATTGTTACAGTACAAGGAGGCTGAGATGAAAAGATGTCACAGCGATCTCCAGTTAAAAAAAAAAAGCACAATATCCCTCACTCCTCCTGCCATCCTCACTGTGTCCTCTAAGTTACACCACACATGATGTCTCACCCAGTTTTTGGAAAGGATAGTCAAGAGAGGAAAGACTGATCATACCCCCTCTGAAAAAAATGAAAATCAAGGCAACGAAGATAGCCCAGGATGCACTTGGCTATTTGCTCAGTGCCACCTGCTGCAGGCAATGACTCTGGAATACTCATACATCCTTGCAGCTGGCCCCCTTAATGTGACCTTCATTGAAAGATCCCACTTCTTCCCACCTCTACACATCCGCCACTCTTCCTCAGGAAAAGAGTCCACAGTCCTGAAACATTTGGATTGCCATGCCATACTGAGGCAGCCTATACCAGTACCAAACTGAGGAGCTAGCATGACAGCAGTCAAGCCCACAGGGAGAGTCTGAGTGAAGGGAGGCTTACCTCGTTCTGGAGGAAAAAGGAGGGAAGCAAAGACGATGCTGAGCCTGCTGCAGCATGGGCTTTTATGCTGTGTTCCTGAGGCGCGTGAGGACAGAAACATTCCATGGTCACGAAGCATCAAAACAGCTAGCGGTTGGTGACTGCAAAGACCTTGCTAGTAATTAATACCTCGCTTCTTTCATCTAAAGTGTTTTGCTGCAGATTCATACTGCACAAACCATCAGAATAGTTCATCTGTATTCCTGTGTCCGAAGGCCAATTACTTGAGTTGGAATTCTCCATTTAGGTTTCCAGGGTTTCAATTGGATTTCCATCATAGAAATGTCATTTGCAGCATTACTCCGTTCCTGGTGAGCATGGCCACCAGTCACAGTGAACGTCAGCCATGAAGGACACCAGTGGTTAGCTCTCAAGTGCTTCCAGTGCCAGCTCTCAGGCTAAATCTGTGAGACATTTCTCCCTGTGCGTCATCAGAGATGTGCTGTAGACGGTGGTGTAAGTTCCATCAAAACATCAGGATGGCATGATTGCAGATGGGAAAAGAGGCCCAGATGAACAGGGATGCGGCAGAGGCAGTGAAGACCACAAAGATACTGCTTAAACTCAACATGCGCTTACGGAAACTACACTGCCTGTTACTTTGCTATATGCCAAAGTAATGGCAATGAAGGCAGATTCATAATAAGGGAGAGTAGAACTGGGAGCGAGACACTCTTCTCTGTAGAGGTTGCTGGCTGGGATGTCTATACCACTGCCACATGTTTCCTGTCAACTCTTTAGCATCATTCCTTGGGAGCTTGATGATGTCCTCATGCTTTTTCCAAGCAGATGTGCTCCGCCACCGGCCGCAGTGGGATTCAGTGATGACGTATGCGAGAATTCACCTCTGAAATGGTCTGCGTGCAGGCAATCTGAAAGTAAGGCTATGAGACATTTCTCCTTGTGGGCAATCAGAGACATGCAGGAGGTGGTGCGATATGTTCAGACAGAACGTGGAGATCGTACAGTCCCAAAGGAGAAATAAGACCCACGTGCCCATGGATGTTTTCAAGCTCAACGGCATGGAAATAATGTTTGGAGGTAGAGGAAATGCCCCTGTAAGCTGCACTGAGGACTACCAGTACGTTTCCTACACTCATCATGCAAATGCTCGTGCTCTTTGACAACTCGATCAGCAACGTAGACAGTAGAATTGAGCGTGCCCTGAGTAAGTATGCCGATGACACTCAGCTGAGTCTGATAGTGAAAATGGAAAGGCGAATAACTTTAAACCAAAAGCGGGGAGATTTAAGTTTGATGTTAGAAACAAGTGTTTTACTCTGAGGGTGGTGAGGCGCTGGGCCGGGTTGCGAAAAGAGGGTGTGGAGGTAGTGAAAACAAAGAAGGGTAACTTGAAGGGTGAGGTTCTTCTCTTTCGAGTGGGTTGCAACTAGGATGTCTGTAGCCATCCATGTTCCGTGGTGTTCCAAAGGTTTCTTGCCTCTTGCAGGCAGAGGACAGGCAGAGTTTGTACACTCACCATTCTTGTATCTCTTTGTAACGACGGTGGGCCATGTGGTCATATTCAGTGTGATGGCGAGTAGAAGGGAGAGTCATGCTCTTCTCTTTCATGGGGCTCTTGAGAGGAAGAATGTCCACAGCCATCTTCCTTGGTGACTTGCCCATGTTGTCCCACTTACTCCAAGCAGGAACTGATCTCAGTCTGCGTAGTGGAAAAGCTGTTGGCACTCACCAAATCTGGCTGTGGGAGTGAGATCAAAGTAATGCCGACGTCCTTCCCTAAAACTGACCCATACTCAAATTAACCTGCCTTTGCTCTGCGACGCATTACTCTCATTGACCACAGTCCTGCATGGCCTCCTTTTGAAGAGAGGCTCAGGGCTGGGAGTCCACTCCATGCATTTCCAAGTTCAAAGTGACATAGCATCAGCCTCCCAGAGCACCTGCCTGTCATCATGATGGGGAAGAGTTGGGAAAAACCCTGAACCGCAGGCACACATGAGTCGCGCGGCTGTGGAAAGCAGTGGAAGAGGTGTCCTGGCCTCAGGCATGCCCGGAATAGCAGGCCTCCCAAGTGCCCCTTTCCTCATCATGGACATTACTGAAGGGCTTTGAAGCATTCCTGAAACAAGTGGAATGTCTATTGCCGCTTCCTTCGAAAGCACTGCCTTGTTGTGACTGGTGCAGATCCTATGTCACTTGGCTTGGCTTGGAGAGGAGGACTTTTGGGTATGATGCACTCCAACCCAGTGTATGATGAAAGCTCAGCCGGGTGAGGTTTCTCTGCTGGATCACCGGGAACAGCTGCTTGGCACTGCCCGGTTCAGGCCTGTGTGCGTCCCCTCTTCCTAACAGCACTACTTGATGACTGCGGAGAAGTAAATGCGAGCCGGTGTCAGAAATGGGGAAGAAAGCCAAACTGGAGAAGCAAGGAAAGGTGAAGATCATGTGGAGCGTGTTTAGTGTGCGTTCCCTGGGATGATCAGAGGCCTGGTGCTCTGGCCCTGTGCGCATAGTGTGACATCGTGATGCAGAGCCTGAGAGACCGGGGTTTTCTTAGCTGCAAGGCAAAACTTTCTATCAGTGGGGATGAAAGAGCAGTCTTCCAGTGCCTAAAAAAGAGGACGGAGTTGGCAGGAGGAGGTCATCTTGCCTCGCTTGCATCCTGAAGAGCTGGACAGGCCACGGCAGCTACTCCAGGTACATCAGACCAGACAGAGGAAGTGTTTACAGCCCAAAGGTAGAGCTCTTGTGATGCATCTTGGACGTTCATGACAATCCTTCATGGGAGCAACCAAAGGAGCTCTCAGCAAGTAAGGGCTCTGCACATGTCAGCATCTTGTGGGATGTGGGACTCAAGGTACACATGTAATCTACCCCAGAATCCCTTCCATTGACTCCGGAGCCCGGGGGAAATGAAAAGACAAAACTTGGCCTGCATGGGTGTCAGGTGGCCTGTTCACGGGGAACCAGAATGCTTCCTTCTGTGCCGCTTTGGGCCCAGCAGGCTGGCAAGTGAGGGGTTTGCATCACAAAAGGCTGTTGGAAGGCTGTGCGTGTCTTGAAGAGTCTGGAGAGTGAAGGGGGAATGGCTAGAGATGTATCCGAGTGCTGTGGAGTGACTGAGCTCCAGTGGCAGTGGGCAAGAGGCGTGTGTGCAGCCCACGCTGCAGAGGCGGGTCACAAACGGTACTGTTTGTGAGAACTGCAGCTTCATGGAGGGAGGCTGAGTGCAAGGCACCTCAGGAGGTCCATTGCTAGTTTAAGAAAGAGTTACACGCATGGCTAGTCCAAAGTGAGGGCACACTGCTCAGTGTGTGGCCTTGTTGAAACCGCAGTTTGATAATGCAGGCATGCAGATTCCTAAACTTCTTTGGAAACTTGCTTTGTGCTGTCTTTGTGAAATTCTCGTGGTCCTCAAGCAGCCCATTAAGTCTTTGTTTAGCGCTGTAATGGCCAGGGAGGAGATGACGGTGGAGCAGATGGATCTGGACTGAAGGAGGCTGCAGGCCGTGCAGAGCCTGCACGGGAGCAGACCCTGGGCCAGAACTGCAGCCCTTGGAGAGAGAAGCTCGTGGATGAGCACTGGACCCTGCAGGAGCTGCCACCCACGGGACACACTTTCTGCTGCATTCATTTCCTAAAGGAGAGCACCCTGTTGTATGGACACATCCTGGAGCAGTTCTTGAACAATCGCAGACTGAAGATTGCATTATAGACAGATGTGACCTCCACATACCCCGTTCCTCTGCAGCGCACTGTGGGATGATGAAGAAGAGGACAGGTGGGAGAAGAAGGATGTTGTTTTTATGTTTCCTTTCATTTCTGGATACGTTAGTCTGCTTTTAATAATAGGCAACAGATTACATTAATCTGAGTCTGTTCTCCTCATAACAGTCGTCAGTGATGGACCTCCATGTTTTTGTCTCAACCCTGGGGTGTATTTTTAGCGTAGCTTCAGCGAGGGCTGCAGAAAGCACCAACTTGTGAACAGATGGTCCTCACCGTTAACGCTTAAAGGAGGACATCTGACAGCACTGGGTTCCTACGGATCTTCCCTGAGGCGCTGGGGCTTTGCTGGCTGAGCTGTTCCCAGCCCTTGCACACAGAGAGATGGTCTATCCGAAAGTTGCCCTCAGTGTGAGACAACGAGGGTTGTGTATGCTGTATTCTCCGCTTCTGGAGAAGAAGAGGAAGGCGAAAATTTCATGTGGTGGAGATGATGGATTCTAGCAACTCTTTTATTCTGCCCAATGTACTTACCGGTGTGCTGTAAAGAAGGAGGAGGCTCCTCAGTGCCTTCTTTCAGTTCTGTGTCTTTTCCTTACCTGGGGATGGACTCGCTGCCATGGGAGAGGGCAGGGACTCCCTCCGCAGTTTCCAAAGATAAGTGGTAAGCTGATGGCATTGGGCACTGCTTTTCTTTGCTGCATGAACGGGTAATGGAGGCCGGAAGAAAATAAAGCAGACAAGTCTCCAGCTATGCCACACAAAGCTTTTAATGAGAAGGAAACAGAGTGTCACAATACAGATGGGAAGAAAATTGTTTGCAGTCTACAGAGAGGTAGAGGGAACGATCCATCCGTATCTGGGATGCGTTCTCCAAATGGGATGATCCATTGGCTTCAGCAGATGAAAGTGCTGGGCCGGCGACGCAGACACAGCCCGGAGCCCCCCAGGCCAAGAGAGCCCCCAGAAGAGATGGGAACGCCCGCGGAGCTGAGGGAGCTGCCAACAGCAGCTGACAGAGAGGATCCCACGGCTGTGCTCTGAGGGAAGGAGGTGAGGATGGGGCCCGGCAGGGTCACCACCACGGGGGAGGCCTGGATGGCCACAGTCGAGTCAGCGCAGCGGGCGACACATGGCTCACTGCAGCTGCTTGCCAGTGGGGTTGGGCCAGAGGCACCGCAGGGGGACGGGACGCAGGGTCTGCAGCACGACATCTCTCGCTGAGGGAGGCAAAGCTGAAACACAGAGCAGGGAGGGAACACGGCCCCAAAAATCAGTCAGTCTTTGTTTTCTGCTGCTCTCTCACCCACAGCCCTTGCTTCACTCCGGCTCTCTTTTCAGTTCCATGCTCTGAAAGAGAGCGCAGCAGATTGTGCTAACACAGATAATAGCTGTGCCATTTCACGTGCGGGCTCCATTGGAAAGACTGGCAGCAAATCTGTGATTTACTTGGGGTGCTTGTTGCACCAGGACAAGCTGCTGTGTTTCGTGGTGCAGTAGCCTAGAAAATATTGCTGTGATTGTTACAGTACAAGGAGGCTGAGATGAAAAGATGTCACAGCGATCTCCAGTTAAAAAAAAAATGCACAATATCCCTCACTCCTCCTGCCATCCTCACTGTGTCCTCTAAGTTACACCACACATGATGTCTCACCCAGTTTTTGGAAAGGATAGTCAAGAGAGGAAAGACTGATCATACCCCCTCTGAAAAAAATGAAAATCAAGGCAACGAAGATAGCCCAGGATGCACTTGGCTATTTGCTCAGTGCCACCTGCTGCAGGCAATGACTCTGGAATACTCATACATCCTTGCAGCTGGCCCCCTTAATGTGACCTTCATTGAAAGATCCCACTTCTTCCCACCTCTACACATCCGCCACTCTTCCTCAGGAAAAGAGTCCACAGTCCTGAAACATTTGGATTGCCATGCCATACTGAGGCAGCCTATACCAGTACCAAACTGAGGAGCTAGCATGACAGCAGTCAAGCCCACAGGGAGAGTCTGAGTGAAGGGAGGCTTACCTCGTTCTGGAGGAAAAAGGAGGGAAGCAAAGACGATGCTGAGCCTGCTGCAGCATGGGCTTTTATGCTGTGTTCCTGAGGCGCGTGAGGACAGAAACATTCCATGGTCACGAAGCATCAAAACAGCTAGCGGTTGGTGACTGCAAAGACCTTGCTAGTAATTAATACCTCGCTTCTTTCATCTAAAGTGTTTTGCTGCAGATTCATACTGCACAAACCATCAGAATAGTTCATCTGTATTCCTGTGTCCGAAGGCCAATTACTTGAGTTGGAATTCTCCATTTAGGTTTCCAGGGTTTCAATTGGATTTCCATCATAGAAATGTCATTTGCAGCATTACTCCGTTCCTGGTGAGCATGGCCACCAGTCACAGTGAACGTCAGCCATGAAGGACACCAGTGGTTAGCTCTCAAGTGCTTCCAGTGCCAGCTCTCAGGCTAAATCTGTGAGACATTTCTCCCTGTGCGTCATCAGAGATGTGCTGTAGACGGTGGTGTAAGTTCCATCAAAACATCAGGATGGCATGATTGCAGATGGGAAAAGAGGCCCAGATGAACAGGGATGCGGCAGAGGCAGTGAAGACCACAAAGATACTGCTTAAACTCAACATGCGCTTACGGAAACTACACTGCCTGTTACTTTGCTATATGCCAAAGTAATGGCAATGAAGGCAGATTCATAATAAGGGAGAGTAGAACTGGGAGCGAGACATTCTTCTCTGTAGAGGTTGCTGGCTGGGATGTCTATACCACTGCCACATGTTTCCTGTCAACTCTTTAGCATCATTCCTTGGGAGCTTGATGATGTCCTCATGCTTTTTCCAAGCAGATGTGCTCCGCCACCGGCCGCAGTGGGATTCAGTGATGACGTATGCGAGAATTCACCTCTGAAATGGTCTGCGTGCAGGCAATCTGAAAGTAAGGCTATGAGACATTTCTCCTTGTGGGCAATCAGAGACATGCAGGAGGTGGTGCGATATGTTCAGACAGAACGTGGAGATCGTACAGTCCCAAAGGAGAAATAAGACCCACGTGCCCATGGATGTTTTCAAGCTCAACGGCATGGAAATAATGTTTGGAGGTAGAGGAAATGCCCCTGTAAGCTGCACTGAGGACTACCAGTACGTTTCCTACACTCATCATGCAAATGCTCGTGCTCTTTGACAACTCGATCAGCAACGTAGACAGTAGAATTGAGCGTGCCCTGAGTAAGTATGCCGATGACACTCAGCTGAGTCTGATAGTGAAAATGGAAAGGCGAATAACTTTAAACCAAAAGCGGGGAGATTTAAGTTTGATGTTAGAAACAAGTGTTTTACTCTGAGGGTGGTGAGGCGCTGGGCCGCGTTGCGAAAAGAGGGTGTGGAGGTAGTGAAAACAAAGAAGGGTAACTTGAAGGGTGAGGTTCTTCTCTTTCGAGTGGGTTGCAACTAGGATGTCTGTAGCCATCCATGTTCCGTGGTGTTCCAAAGGTTTCTTGCCTCTTGCAGGCAGAGGACAGGCAGAGTTTGTACACTCATCATTCTTGTATCTCTTTGTAACGACGGTGGGCCATGTGGTCATATTCAGTGTGATGGCGAGTAGAAGGGAGAGTCATGCTCTTCTCTTTCATGGGGCTCTTGAGAGGAAGAATGTCCACAGCCATCTTCCTTGGTGACTTGCCCATGTTGTCCCACTTACTCCAAGCAGGAACTGATCTCAGTCTGGGTAGTGGAAAAGCTGTTGGCACTCACCAAATCTGGCTGTGGGAGTGAGATCAAAGTAATGCCGACGTCCTTCCCTAAAACTGACCCATACTCAAATTAACCTGCCTTTGCTCTGCGACGCATTACTCTCATTGACCACAGTCCTGCATGGCCTCCTTTTGAAGAGAGGCTCAGGGCTGGGAGTCCACTCCATGCATTTCCAAGTTCAAAGTGACATAGCATCAGCCTCCCAGAGCACCTGCCTGTCATCATGATGGGGAAGAGTTGGGAAAAACCCTGAACCGCAGGCACACATGAGTCGCGCGGCTGTGGAAAGCAGTGGAAGAGGTGTCCTGGCCTCAGGCATGCCCGGAATAGCAGGCCTCCCAAGTGCCCCTTTCCTCATCATGGACATTACTGAAGGGCTTTGAAGCATTCCTGAAACAAGTGGAATGTCTATTGCCGCTTCCTTCGAAAGCACTGCCTTGTTGTGACTGGTGCAGATCCTATGTCACTTGGCTTGGCTTGGAGAGGAGGACTTTTGGGTATGATGCACTCCAACCCAGTGTATGATGAAAGCTCAGCCGGGTGAGGTTTCTCTGCTGGATCACCGGGAACAGCTGCTTGGCACTGCCCGGTTCAGGCCTGTGTGCGTCCCCTCTTCCTAACAGCACTACTTGATGACTGCGGAGAAGTAAATGCGAGCCGGTGTCAGAAATGGGGAAGAAAGCCAAACTGGAGAAGCAAGGAAAGGTGAAGATCATGTGGAGCGTGTTTAGTGTGCGTTCCCTGGGATGATCAGAGGCCTGGTGCTCTGGCCCTGTGCGCATAGTGTGACATCGTGATGCAGAGCCTGAGAGACCGGGGTTTTCTTAGCTGCAAGGCAAAACTTTCTATCAGTGGGGATGAAAGAGCAGTCTTCCAGTGCCTAAAAAAGAGGACGGAGTTGGCAGGAGGAGGTCATCTTGCCTCGCTTGCATCCTGAAGAGCTGGACAGGCCACGGCAGCTACTCCAGGTACATCAGACCAGACAGAGGAAGTGTTTACAGCCCAAAGGTAGAGCTCTTGTGATGCATCTTGGACGTTCATGACAATCCTTCATGGGAGCAACCAAAGGAGCTCTCAGCAAGTAAGGGCTCTGCACATGTTAGCATCTTGTGGGATGTGGGACTCAAGGTACACATGTAATCTACCCCAGAATCCCTTCCATTGACTCCGGAGCCCGGGGGAAATGAAAAGACAAAACTTGGCCTGCATGGGTGTCAGGTGGCCTGTTCACGGGGAACCAGAATGCTTCCTTCTGTGCCGCTTTGGGCCCAGCAGGCTGGCAAGTGAGGGGTTTGCATCACAAAAGGCTGTTGGAAGGCTGTGCGTGTCTTGAAGAGTCTGGAGAGTGAAGGGGGAATGGCTAGAGATGTATCCGAGTGCTGTGGAGTGACTGAGCTCCAGTGGCAGTGGGCAAGAGGCGTGTGTGCAGCCCACGCTGCAGAGGCGGGTCACAAACGGTACTGTTTGTGAGAACTGCAGCTTCATGGAGGGAGGCTGAGTGCAAGGCACCTCAGGAGGTCCATTGCTAGTTTAAGAAAGAGTTACACGCATGGCTAGTCCAAAGTGAGGGCACACTGCTCAGTGTGTGGCCTTGTTGAAACCGCAGTTTGATAATGCAGGCATGCAGATTCCTAAACTTCTTTGGAAACTTGCTTTGTGCTGTCTTTGTGAAATTCTCGTGGTCCTCAAGCAGCCCATTAAGTCTTTGTTTAGCGCTGTAATGGCCAGGGAGGAGATGACGGTGGAGCAGATGGATCTGGACTGAAGGAGGCTGCAGGCCGTGCAGAGCCTGCACGGGAGCAGACCCTGGGCCAGAACTGCAGCCCTTGGAGAGAGAAGCTCGTGGATGAGCACTGGACCCTGCAGGAGCTGCCACCCACGGGACACACTTTCTGCTGCATTCATTTCCTAAAGGAGAGCACCCTGTTGTATGGACACATCCTGGAGCAGTTCTTGAACAATCGCAGACTGAAGATTGCATTATAGACAGATGTGACCTCCACATACCCCGTTCCTCTGCAGCGCACTGTGGGATGATGAAGAAGAGGACAGGTGGGAGAAGAAGGATGTTGTTTTTATGTTTCCTTTCATTTCTGGATACGTTAGTCTGCTTTTAATAATAGGCAACAGATTACATTAATCTGAGTCTGTTCTCCTCATAACAGTCGTCAGTGATGGACCTCCATGTTTTTGTCTCAACCCTGGGGTGTATTTTTAGCGTAGCTTCAGCGAGGGCTGCAGAAAGCACCAACTTGTGAACAGATGGTCCTCACCGTTAACGCTTAAAGGAGGACATCTGACAGCACTGGGTTCCTACGGATCTTCCCTGAGGCGCTGGGGCTTTGCTGGCTGAGCTGTTCCCAGCCCTTGCACACAGAGAGATGGTCTATCCGAAAGTTGCCCTCAGTGTGAGACAACGAGGGTTGTGTATGCTGTATTCTCCGCTTCTGGAGAAGAAGAGGAAGGCGAAAATTTCATGTGGTGGAGATGATGGATTCTAGCAACTCTTTTATTCTGCCCAATGTACTTACCGGTGTGCTGTAAAGAAGGAGGAGGCTCCTCAGTGCCTTCTTTCAGTTCTGTGTCTTTTCCTTACCTGGGGATGGACTCGCTGCCATGGGAGAGGGCAGGGACTCCCTCCGCAGTTTCCAAAGATAAGTGGTAAGCTGATGGCATTGGGCACTGCTTTTCTTTGCTGCATGAACGGGTAATGGAGGCCGGAAGAAAATAAAGCAGACAAGTCTCCAGCTATGCCACACAAAGCTTTTAATGAGAAGGAAACAGAGTGTCACAATACAGATGGGAAGAAAATTGTTTGCAGTCTACAGAGAGGTAGAGGGAACGATCCATCCGTATCTGGGATGCGTTCTCCAAATGGGATGATCCATTGGCTTCAGCAGATGAAAGTGCTGGGCGGGCGACGCAGACACAGCCCGGAGCCCCCCAGGCCAAGAGAGCCCCCAGAAGAGATGGGAACGCCCGCGGAGCTGAGGGAGCTGCCAACAGCAGCTGACAGAGAGGATCCCACGGCTGTGCTCTGAGGGAAGGAGGTGAGGATGGGGCCCGGCAGGGTCACCACCACGGGGGAGGCCTGGATGGCCACAGTCGAGTCAGCGCAGCGGGCAACACATGGCTCACTGCAGCTGCTTGCCAGTGGGGTTGGGCCAGAGGCACCGCAGGGGGACGGGACGCAGGGTCTGCAGCACGACATCTCTCGCTGAGGGAGGCAAAGCTGAAACACAGAGCAGGGAGGGAACACGGCCCCAAAAATCAGTCAGTCTTTGTTTTCTGCTGCTCTCTCACCCACAGCCCTTGCTTCACTCCGGCTCTCTTTTCAGTTCCATGCTCTGAAAGAGAGCGCAGCAGATTGTGCTAACACAGATAATAGCTGTGCCATTTCACGTGCGGGCTCCATTGGAAAGACTGGCAGCAAATCTGTGATTTACTTGGGGTGCTTGTTGCACCAGGACAAGCTGCTGTGTTTCGTGGTGCAGTAGCCTAGAAAATATTGCTGTGATTGTTACAGTACAAGGAGGCTGAGATGAAAAGATGTCACAGCGATCTCCAGTTAAAAAAAAAATGCACAATATCCCTCACTCCTCCTGCCATCCTCACTGTGTCCTCTAAGTTACACCACACATGATGTCTCACCCAGTTTTTGGAAAGGATAGTCAAGAGAGGAAAGACTGATCATACCCCCTCTGAAAAAAATGAAAATCAAGGCAACGAAGATAGCCCAGGATGCACTTGGCTATTTGCTCAGTGCCACCTGCTGCAGGCAATGACTCTGGAATACTCATACATCCTTGCAGCTGGCCCCCTTAATGTGACCTTCATTGAAAGATCCCACTTCTTCCCACCTCTACACATCCGCCACTCTTCCTCAGGAAAAGAGTCCACAGTCCTGAAACATTTGGATTGCCATGCCATACTGAGGCAGCCTATACCAGTACCAAACTGAGGAGCTAGCATGACAGCAGTCAAGCCCACAGGGAGAGTCTGAGTGAAGGGAGGCTTACCTCGTTCTGGAGGAAAAAGGAGGGAAGCAAAGACGATGCTGAGCCTGCTGCAGCATGGGCTTTTATGCTGTGTTCCTGAGGCGCGTGAGGACAGAAACATTCCATGGTCACGAAGCATCAAAACAGCTAGCGGTTGGTGACTGCAAAGACCTTGCTAGTAATTAATACCTCGCTTCTTTCATCTAAAGTGTTTTGCTGCAGATTCATACTGCACAAACCATCAGAATAGTTCATCTGTATTCCTGTGTCCGAAGGCCAATTACTTGAGTTGGAATTCTCCATTTAGGTTTCCAGGGTTTCAATTGGATTTCCATCATAGAAATGTCATTTGCAGCATTACTCCGTTCCTGGTGAGCATGGCCACCAGTCACAGTGAACGTCAGCCATGAAGGACACCAGTGGTTAGCTCTCAAGTGCTTCCAGTGCCAGCTCTCAGGCTAAATCTGTGAGACATTTCTCCCTGTGCGTCATCAGAGATGTGCTGTAGACGGTGGTGTAAGTTCCATCAAAACATCAGGATGGCATGATTGCAGATGGGAAAAGAGGCCCAGATGAACAGGGATGCGGCAGAGGCAGTGAAGACCACAAAGATACTGCTTAAACTCAACATGCGCTTACGGAAACTACACTGCCTGTTACTTTGCTATATGCCAAAGTAATGGCAATGAAGGCAGATTCATAATAAGGGAGAGTAGAACTGGGAGCGAGACACTCTTCTCTGTAGAGGTTGCTGGCTGGGATGTCTATACCACTGCCACATGTTTCCTGTCAACTCTTTAGCATCATTCCTTGGGAGCTTGATGATGTCCTCATGCTTTTTCCAAGCAGATGTGCTCCGCCACCGGCCGCAGTGGGATTCAGTGATGACGTATGCGAGAATTCACCTCTGAAATGGTCTGCGTGCAGGCAATCTGAAAGTAAGGCTATGAGACATTTCTCCTTGTGGGCAATCAGAGACATGCAGGAGGTGGTGCGATATGTTCAGACAGAACATGGAGATCGTACAGTCCCAAAGGAGAAATAAGACCCACGTGCCCATGGATGTTTTCAAGCTCAACGGCATGGAAATAACGTTTGGAGGTAGAGGAAATGCCCCTGTAAGCTGCACTGAGGACTACCAGTACGTTTCCTACACTCATCATGCAAATGCTCGTGCTCTTTGACAACTCGATCAGCAACGTAGACAGTAGAATTGAGCGTGCCCTGAGTAAGTATGCCGATGACACTCAGCTGAGTCTGATAGTGAAAATGGAAAGGCGAATAACTTTAAACCAAAAGCGGGGAGATTTAAGTTTGATGTTAGAAACAAGTGTTTTACTCTGAGGGTGGTGAGGCGCTGGGCCGCGTTGCGAAAAGAGGGTGTGGAGGTAGTGAAAACAAAGAAGGGTAACTTGAAGGGTGAGGTTCTTCTCTTTCGAGTGGGTTGCAACTAGGATGTCTGTAGCCATCCATGTTCCGTGGTGTTCCAAAGGTTTCTTGCCTCTTGCAGGCAGAGGACAGGCAGAGTTTGTACACTCATCATTCTTGTATCTCTTTGTAACGACGGTGGGCCATGTGGTCATATTCAGTGTGATGGCGAGTAGAGGGGAGAGTCATGCTCTTCTCTTTCATGGGGCTCTTGAGAGGAAGAATGTCCACAGCCATCTTCCTTGGTGACTTGCCCATGTTGTCCCACTTACTCCAAGCAGGAACTGATCTCAGTCTGGGTAGTGGAAAAGCTGTTGGCACTCACCAAATCTGGCTGTGGGAGTGAGATCAAAGTAATGCCGACGTCCTTCCCTAAAACTGACCCATACTCAAATTAACCTGCCTTTGCTCTGCGACGCATTACTCTCATTGACCACAGTCCTGCATGGCCTCCTTTTGAAGAGAGGCTCAGGGCTGGGAGTCCACTCCATGCATTTCCAAGTTCAAAGTGACATAGCATCAGCCTCCCAGAGCACCTGCCTGTCATCATGATGGGGAAGAGTTGGGAAAAACCCTGAACCGCAGGCACACATGAGTCGCGCGGCTGTGGAAAGCAGTGGAAGAGGTGTCCTGGCCTCAGGCATGCCCGGAATAGCAGGCCTCCCAAGTGCCCCTTTCCTCATCATGGACATTACTGAAGGGCTTTGAAGCATTCCTGAAACAAGTGGAATGTCTATTGCCGCTTCCTTCGAAAGCACTGCCTTGTTGTGACTGGTGCAGATCCTATGTCACTTGGCTTGGCTTGGAGAGGAGGACTTTTGGGTATGATGCACTCCAAGCCAGTGTATGATGAAAGCTCACCCAGGTGAGGTTTCTCTGCTGGATCACCGGGAGCAGCTGCTTGGCACTGCCCGGTCCAGGCCTGTGTGCGTCCCCTCTTCCTGACAGCACTACTTGATGACTGCAGAGATGTAAATGCGAGCCGGTGTCAGAAATGGGGAAGAAAGCCAAACTGGAGAAGCAAGGAAAGGTGAAGATCATGTGGAGCGTGTTTAGTGTGCGTTCCCTGGGATGATCAGAGGCCTGGTGCTCTGGCCCTGTGCGCATAGTGTGACATCGTGATGCAGAGCCTGAGAGACCGGGGTTTTCTTAGCTGCAAGGCAAAACTTTCTATCAGTGGGGATGAAAGAGCAGTCTTCCAGTGCCTAAAAAAGAGGACGGAGTTGGCAGGAGGAGGTCATCTTGCCTCGCTTGCATCCTGAAGAGCTGGACAGGCCACGGCAGCTACTCCAGGTACATCAGACCAGACAGAGGAAGTGTTTACAGCCCAAAGGTAGAGCTCTTGTGATGCATCTTGGACGTTCATGACAATCCTTCATGGGAGCAACCAAAGGAGCTCTCAGCAAGTAAGGGCTCTGCACATGTCAGCATCTTGTGGGATGTGGGACTCAAGGTACACATGTAATCTACCCCAGAATCCCTTCCATTGACTCCGGAGCCCGGGGGAAATGAAAAGACAAAACTTGGCCTGCATGGGTGTCAGGTGGCCTGTTCACGGGGAACCAGAATGCTTCCTTCTGTGCCGCTTTGGGCCCAGCAGGCTGGCAAGTGAGGGGTTTGCATCACAAAAGGCTGTTGGAAGGCTGTGCGTGTCTTGAAGAGTCTGGAGAGTGAAGGGGGAATGGCTAGAGATGTATCCGAGTGCTGTGGAGTGACTGAGCTCCAGTGGCAGTGGGCAAGAGGCGTGTGTGCAGCCCACGCTGCAGAGGCGGGTCACAAACGGTACTGTTTGTGAGAACTGCAGCTTCATGGAGGGAGGCTGAGTGCAAGGCACCTCAGGAGGTCCATTGCTAGTTTAAGAAAGAGTTACACGCATGGCTAGTCCAAAGTGAGGGCACACTGCTCAGTGTGTGGCCTTGTTGAAACCGCAGTTTGATAATGCAGGCATGCAGATTCCTAAACTTCTTTGGAAACTTGCTTTGTGCTGTCTTTGTGAAATTCTCGTGGTCCTCAAGCAGCCCATTAAGTCTTTGTTTAGCGCTGTAATGGCCAGGGAGGAGATGACGGTGGAGCAGATGGATCTGGACTGAAGGAGGCTGCAGGCCGTGCAGAGCCTGCACGGGAGCAGACCCTGGGCCAGAACTGCAGCCCTTGGAGAGAGAAGCTCGTGGATGAGCACTGGACCCTGCAGGAGCTGCCACCCACGGGACACACATTCTGCTGCATTCATTTCCTAAAGGAGAGCACCCTGTTGTATGGACACATCCTGGAGCAGTTCTTGAACAATCGCAGACTGAAGATTGCATTATAGACAGATGTGACCTCCACATACCCCGTTCCTCTGCAGCGCACTGTGGGATGATGAAGAAGAGGACAGGTGGGAGAAGAGGGATGTTGTTTTTTGTTTCCTTTCATTTCTGGATACGTTAGTCTGCTTTTAATAATAGGCAACAGATTACATTAATCTGAGTCTGTTCTCCTCATAACAGTCGTCAGTGATGGACCTCCATGTTTTTGTCTCAACCCTGGGGTGTATTTTTAGCGTAGCTTCAGCGAGGGCTGCAGAAAGCACCAACTTGTGAACAGATGGTCCTCACCATTAACGCTTAAAGGAGGACATCTGACAGCACTGGGTTCCTACGGATCTTCCCTGAGGCGCTGGGGCTTTGCTGGCTGAGCTGTTCCCAGCCCTTGCACACAGAGAGATGGTCTATCCGAAAGTTGCCCTCAGTGTGAGACAACGAGGGTTGTGTATGCTGTATTCTCCGCTTCTGGAGAAGAAGAGGAAGGCGAAAATTTCATGTGGTGGAGATGATGGATTCTAGCAACTCTTTTATTCTGCCCAATGTACTTACCGGTGTGCTGTAAAGAAGGAGGAGGCTCCTCAGTGCCTTCTTTCAGTTCTGTGTCTTTTCCTTACCTGGGGATGGACTCGCTGCCATGGGAGAGGGCAGGGACTCCCTCCGCAGTTTCCAAAGATAAGTGGTAAGCTGATGGCATTGGGCACTGCTTGTCTTTGCTGCATGAATGGGTAATGGAGGCCGGAAGAAAATAAAGCAGACAAGTCTCCAGCTATGCCACACAAAGCTTTTAATGAGAAGGAAACAGAGTGTCACAATACAGATGGGAAGAAAATTGTTTGCAGTCTACAGAGAGGTAGAGGCAACGATCCATCCGTATCTGGGATGCGTTCTCCAAATGGGATGATCCATTGGCTTCAGCAGATGAAAGTGCTGGGCGGGCGACGCAGACACAGCCCGGAGCCCCCCAGGCCAAGAGAGCCCCCAGAAGAGATGGGAACGCCCGCGGAGCTGAGGGAGCTGCCAACAGCAGCTGACAGAGAGGATCCCACGGCTGTGCTCTGAGGGAAGGAGGTGAGGATGGGGCCCGGCAGGGTCACCACCACGGGGGAGGCCTGGATGGCCACAGTCGAGTCAGCGCAGCGGGCGACACATGGCTCACTGCAGCTGCTTGCCAGTGGGGTTGGGCCAGAGGCACCGCAGGGGGACGGGACGCAGGGTCTGCAGCACGACATCTCTCGCTGAGGGAGGCAAAGCTGAAACACAGAGCAGGGAGGGAACACGGCCCCAAAAATCAGTCAGTCTTTGTTTTCTGCTGCTCTCTCACCCACAGCCCTTGCTTCACTCCGGCTCTCTTTTCAGTTCCATGCTCTGAAAGAGAGCGCAGCAGATTGTGCTAACACAGATAATAGCTGTGCCATTTCACGTGCGGGCTCCATTGGAAAGACTGGCAGCAAATCTGTGATTTACTTGGGGTGCTTGTTGCACCAGGACAAGCTGCTGTGTTTCGTGGTGCAGTAGCCTAGAAAATATTGCTGTGATTGTTACAGTACAAGGAGGCTGAGATGAAAAGATGTCACAGCGATCTCCAGTTAAAAAAAAAATGCACAATATCCCTCACTCCTCCTGCCATCCTCACTGTGTCCTCTAAGTTACACCACACATGATGTCTCACCCAGTTTTTGGAAAGGATAGTCAAGAGAGGAAAGACTGATCATACCCCCTCTGAAAAAAATGAAAATCAAGGCAACGAAGATAGCCCAGGATGCACTTGGCTATTTGCTCAGTGCCACCTGCTGCAGGCAATGACTCTGGAATACTCATACATCCTTGCAGCTGGCCCCCTTAATGTGACCTTCATTGAAAGATCCCACTTCTTCCCACCTCTACACATCCGCCACTCTTCCTCAGGAAAAGAGTCCACAGTCCTGAAACATTTGGATTGCCATGCCATACTGAGGCAGCCTATACCAGTACCAAACTGAGGAGCTAGCATGACAGCAGTCAAGCCCACAGGGAGAGTCTGAGTGAAGGGAGGCTTACCTCGTTCTGGAGGAAAAAGGAGGGAAGCAAAGACGATGCTGAGCCTGCTGCAGCATGGGCTTTTATGCTGTGTTCCTGAGGCGCGTGAGGACAGAAACATTCCATGGTCACGAAGCATCAAAACAGCTAGCGGTTGGTGACTGCAAAGACCTTGCTAGTAATTAATACCTCGCTTCTTTCATCTAAAGTGTTTTGCTGCAGATTCATACTGCACAAACCATCAGAATAGTTCATCTGTATTCCTGTGTCCGAAGGCCAATTACTTGAGTTGGAAATCTCCATTTAGGTTTCCAGGGTTTCAATTGGATTTCCATCATAGAAATGTCATTTGCAGCATTACTCCGTTCCTGGTGAGCATGGCCACCAGTCACAGTGAACGTCAGCCATGAAGGACACCAGTGGTTAGCTCTCAAGTGCTTCCAGTGCCAGCTCTCAGGCTAAATCTGTGAGACATTTCTCCCTGTGCGTCATTAGAGATGTGCTGTAGACGGTGGTGTAAGTTCCATCAAAACATCAGGATGGCATGATTGCAGATGGGAAAAGAGGCCCAGATGAACAGGGATGCGGCAGAGGCAGTGAAGACCACAAAGATACTGCTTAAACTCAACATGTGCTTACGGAAACTACACTGCCTGTTACTTTGCTATATGCCAAAGTAATGGCAATGAAGGCAGATTCATAATAAGGGAGAGTAGAACTGGGAGCGAGACACTCTTCTCTGTAGAGGTTGCTGGCTGGGATGTCTATACCACTGCCACATGTTTCCTGTCAACTCTTTAGTATCTTTCCTTGGGAGCTTGATGATGTCCTCATGCTTTTTCCAAGCAGATGTGCTCCGCCACCGGCCGCAGTGGGATTCAGTGATGACGTATGCGAGAATTCACCTCTGAAATGGTCTGCGTGCAGGCAATCTGAAAGTAAGGCTATGAGACATTTCTCCTTGTGGGCAATCAGAGACATGCAGGAGGTGGTGCGATATGTTCAGACAGAACGTGGAGATCGTACAGTCCCAAAGGAGAAATAAGACCCACGTGCCCATGGATGTTTTCAAGCTCAACGGCATGGAAATAATGTTTGGAGGTAGAGGAAATGCCCCTGTAAGCTGCACTGAGGACTACCAGTACGTTTCCTACACTCATCATGCAAATGCTCGTGCTCTTTGACAGCTCGATCAGCAACGTAGACAGTAGAATTGAGCGTGCCCTGAGTAAGTATGCCGATGACACTCAGCTGAGTCTGATAGTGAAAATGGAAAGGCGAATAACTTTAAACCAAAAGCGGGGAGATTTAAGTTTGATGTTAGAAACAAGTGTTTTACTCTGAGGGTGGTGAGGCGCTGGGCCGCGTTGCGAAAAGAGGGTGTGGAGGTAGTGAAAACAAAGAAGGGTAACTTGAAGGGTGAGGTTCTTCTCTTTCGAGTGGGTTGCAACTAGGATGTCTGTAGCCATCCATGTTCCGTGGTGTTCCAAAGGTTTCTTGCCTCTTGCAGGCAGAGGACAGGCAGAGTTTGTACACTCATCATTCTTGTATCTCTTTGTAACGACGGTGGGCCATGTGGTCATATTCAGTGTGATGGCGAGTAGAGGGGAGAGTCATGCTCTTCTCTTTCATGGGGCTCTTGAGAGGAAGAATGTCCACAGCCATCTTCCTTGGTGACTTGCCCATGTTGTCCCACTTACTCCAAGCAGGAACTGATCTCAGTCTGCGTAGTGGAAAAGCTGTTGGCACTCACCAAATCTGGCTGTGGGAGTGAGATCAAAGTAATGCCGACGTCCTTCCCTAAAACTGACCCATACTCAAATTAACCTGCCTTTGCTCTGCGACGCATTACTCTCATTGACCACAGTCCTGCATGGCCTCCTTTTGAAGAGAGGCTCAGGGCTGGGAGTCCACTCCATGCATTTCCAAGTTCAAAGTGACATAGCATCAGCCTCCCAGAGCACCTGCCTGTCATCATGATGGGGAAGAGTTGGGAAAAACCCTGAACCGCAGGCACAGATGAGTCGCGCGGCTGTGGAAAGCAGTGGAAGAGGTGTCCTGGCCTCAGGCATGCCCGGAATAGCAGGCCTCCCAAGTGCCCCTTTCCTCATCATGGACATTACTGAAGGGCTTTGAAGCATTCCTGAAACAAGTGGAATGTCTATTGCCGCTTCCTTCGAAAGCACTGCCTTGTTGTGACTGGTGCAGATCCTATGTCACTTGGCTTGGCTTGGAGAGGAGGACTTTTGGGTATGATGCACTCCAACCCAGTGTATGATGAAAGCTCAGCCGGGTGAGGTTTCTCTGCTGGATCACCGGGAACAGCTGCTTGGCACTGCCCGGTTCAGGCCTGTGTGCGTCCCCTCTTCCTAACAGCACTACTTGATGACTGCGGAGAAGTAAATGCGAGCCGGTGTCAGAAATGGGGAAGAAAGCCAAACTGGAGAAGCAAGGAAAGGTGAAGATCATGTGGAGCGTGTTTAGTGTGCGTTCCCTGGGATGATCAGAGGCCTGGTGCTCTGGCCCTGTGCGCATAGTGTGACATCGTGATGCAGAGCCTGAGAGACCGGGGTTTTCTTAGCTGCAAGGCAAAACTTTCTATCAGTGGGGATGAAAGAGCAGTCTTCCAGTGCCTAAAAAAGAGGACGGAGTTGGCAGGAGGAGGTCATCTTGCCTCGCTTGCATCCTGAAGAGCTGGACAGGCCACGGCAGCTACTCCAGGTACATCAGACCAGACAGAGGAAGTGTTTACAGCCCAAAGGTAGAGCTCTTGTGATGCATCTTGGACGTTCATGACAATCCTTCATGGGAGCAACCAAAGGAGCTCTCAGCAAGTAAGGGCTCTGCACATGTCAGCATCTTGTGGGATGTGGGACTCAAGGTACACATGTAATCTACCCCAGAATCCCTTCCATTGACTCCGGAGCCCGGGGGAAATGAAAAGACAAAACTTGGCCTGCATGGGTGTCAGGTGGCCTGTTCACGGGGAACCAGAATGCTTCCTTCTGTGCCGCTTTGGGCCCAGCAGGCTGGCAAGTGAGGGGTTTGCATCACAAAAGGCTGTTGGAAGGCTGTGCGTGTCTTGAAGAGTCTGGAGAGTGAAGGGGGAATGGCTAGAGATGTATCCGAGTGCTGTGGAGTGACTGAGCTCCAGTGGCAGTGGGCAAGAGGCGTGTGTGCAGCCCACGCTGCAGAGGCGGGTCACAAACGGTACTGTTTGTGAGAACTGCAGCTTCATGGAGGGAGGCTGAGTGCAAGGCACCTCAGGAGGTCCATTGCTAGTTTAAGAAAGAGTTACACGCATGGCTAGTCCAAAGTGAGGGCACACTGCTCAGTGTGTGGCCTTGTTGAAACCGCAGTTTGATAATGCAGGCATGCAGATTCCTAAACTTCTTTGGAAACTTGCTTTGTGCTGTCTTTGTGAAATTCTCGTGGTCCTCAAGCAGCCCATTAAGTCTTTGTTTAGCGCTGTAATGGCCAGGGAGGAGATGACGGTGGAGCAGATGGATCTGGACTGAAGGAGGCTGCAGGCCGTGCAGAGCCTGCACGGGAGCAGACTCTGGGCCAGAACTGCAGCCCTTGGAGAGAGAAGCTCGTGGATGAGCACTGGACCCTGCAGGAGCTGCCACCCACGGGACACACTTTCTGCTGCATTCATTTCCTAAAGGAGAACACCCTGTTGTATGGACACATCCTGGAGCAGTTCTTGAACAATTGCCGACTGAGGGTTGCATTATAGACAGATGTGACCTCCACATACCCCGTTCCTCTGCAGCGCATTGTGGGATGATGAAGAAGAGGACAGGTGGGAGAAGAGGGATGTTGTTTTTTGTTTCCTTTCATTTCTGGATACGTTAGTCTGCTTTTAATAATAGGCAACAGATTACATTAATCTGAGTCTGTTCTCCTCATAACAGTCGTCAGTGATGGACCTCCATGTTTTTGTCTAAACCCTGGGGTGTATTTTTAGCGTAGCTTCAGCGAGGGCTGCAGAAAGCACCAACTTGTGAACAGATGGTCCTCACCGTTAACGCTTAAAGGAGGACATCTGACAGCACTGGGTTCCCACGGATCTTCCCTGAGGCGCTGGGGTTTTGCTGGCTGAGCTGTTCCCAGCCCTTGCACACAGAGAGATGGTCTATCCGAAAGTTGCCCTCAGTGTGAGACAACGAGGGTTGTGTATGCTGTATTCTCCGCTTCTGGAGAAGAAGAGGAAGGCGAAAATTTCATGTGGTGGAGATGATGGATTCTGGCAACTCTTTTATTCTGCCCAATGTACTTACCGGTGTGCTGTAAAGAAGGAGGAGGCTCCTCAGTGCCTTCTTTCAGTTCCGTGTCTTTTCCTTACCTGGGGATGGACTCGCTGCCATGGGAGAGGGCAGGGACTCCCTCCGCAGTTTCCAAAGATAAGAGGTAAGCTGATGGCATTGGGCACTGCTTGTCTTTGCTGCATGAATGGGTAATGGAGGCCGGAAGAAAATAAAGCAGACAAGTCTCCAGCTATGCCACACAAAGCTTTTAATGAGAAGGAAGCAGAGTGTCACAATACAGATGGGAAGAAAATTGTTTGCAGTCTACAGAGAGGTAGAGGCAATGATCCATCCGTATCTGGGATGCGTTCTCCAAATGGGATGATCCATTGGCTTCAGCAGATGAAAGTGCTGGGCGGGCGAGGCAGACACAGCCCGGAGCCCCCCAGGCCAAGAGAGCCCCCAGAAGAGATGGGAACGCCCGCGGAGCTGAGGGAGCTGCCAACAGCAGCTGACAGAGAGGATCCCACGGCTGTGCTCTGAGGGAAGGAGGTGAGGATGGGGCCCGGCAGGGTCACCACCACGGGGGAGGCCTCGATAACTACAGTCGAGTCAGCGCAGCGGGCGACACATGGCTCACTGCAGCTGCTTGCCAGTGGGGTTGGGCCAGAGGCACCGCAGGGGGACGGGACGCAGGGTCTGCAGCACGACATCTCTCGCTGAGGGAGGCAAAGCTGAAACACAGAGCAGGGAGGGAACACGGCCCCAAAAATCAGTCAGTCTTTGTTTTCTGCTGCTCTCTCACCCACAGCCCTTGCTTCACTCCGGCTCTCTTTTCAGTTCCATGCTCTGAAAGAGAGCGCAGCAGATTGTGCTAACACAGATAATAGCTGTGCCATTTCACGTGCGGGCTCCATTGGAAAGACTGGCAGCAAATCTGTGATTTACTTGGGGTGCTTGTTGCACCAGGACAAGCTGCTGTGTTTCGTGGTGCAGTAGCCTAGAAAATATTGCTGTGATTGTTACAGTACAAGGAGGCTGAGATGAAAAGATGTCACAGCGATCTCCAGTTAAAAAAAAAATGCACAATATCCCTCACTCCTCCTGCCATCCTCACTGTGTCCTCTAAGTTACACCACACATGATGTCTCACCCAGTTTTTGGAAAGGATAGTCAAGAGAGGAAAGACTGATCATACCCCCTCTGAAAAAAATGAAAATCAAGGCAATGAAGATAGCCCAGGATGCACTTGGCTATTTGCTCAGTGCCACCTGCTGCAGGCAATGACTCTGGAATACTCATACATCCTTGCAGCTGGCCCCCTTAATGTGACCTTCATTGAAAGATCCCACTTCTTCCCACCTCTACACATCCGCCACTCTTCCTCAGGAAAAGAGTCCACAGTCCTGAAACATTTGGATTGCCATGCCATACTGAGGCAGCCTATACCAGTACCAAACTGAGGAGCTAGCATGACAGCAGTCAAGCCCACAGGGAGAGTCTGAGTGAAGGGAGGCTTACCTCGTTCTGGAGGAAAAAGGAGGGAAGCAAAGACGATGCTGAGCCTGCTGCAGCATGGGCTTTTATGCTGTGTTCCTGAGGCGCGTGAGGACAGAAACATTCCATGGTCACGAAGCATCAAAACAGCTAGCGGTTGGTGACTGCAAAGACCTTGCTAGTAATTAATACCTCGCTTCTTTCATCTAAAGTGTTTTGCTGCAGATTCGTACTGCACAAACCATCAGAATAGTTCATCTGTATTCCTGTGTCCGAAGGCCAATTACTTGAGTTGGAATTCTCCATTTAGGTTTCCAGGGTTTCAATTGGATTTCCATCATAGAAATGTCATTTGCAGCATTACTCCGTTCCTGGTGAGCATGGCCACCAGTCACAGTGAACGTCAGCCATGAAGGACACCAGTGGTTAGCTCTCAAGTGCTTCCAGTGCCAGCTCTCAGGCTAAATCTGTGAGACATTTCTCCCTGTGCGTCATCAGAGATGTGCTGTAGACGGTGGTGTAAGTTCCATCAAAACATCAGGATGGCATGATTGCAGATGGGAAAAGAGGCCCAGATGAACAGGGATGCGGCAGAGGCAGTGAAGACCACAAAGATACTGCTTAAACTCAACATGCGCTTACGGAAACTACACTGCCTGTTACTTTGCTATATGCCAAAGTAATGGCAATGAAGGCAGATTCATAATAAGGGAGAGTAGAACTGGGAGCGAGACACTCTTCTCTGTAGAGGTTGCTGGCTGGGATGTCTATACCACTGCCACATGTTTCCTGTCAACTCTTTAGCATCATTCCTTGGGAGCTTGATGATGTCCTCATGCTTTTTCCAAGCAGATGTGCTCCGCCACCGGCCGCAGTGGGATTCAGTGATGACGTATGCGAGAATTCACCTCTGAAATGGTCTGCGTGCAGGCAATCTGAAAGTAAGGCTATGAGACATTTCTCCTTGTGGGCAATCAGAGACATGCAGGAGGTGGTGCGATATGTTCAGACAGAACGTGGAGATCGTACAGTCCCAAAGGAGAAATAAGACCCACGTGCCCATGGATGTTTTCAAGCTCAACGGCATGGAAATAATGTTTGGAGGTAGAGGAAATGCCCCTGTAAGCTGCACTGAGGACTACCAGTACGTTTCCTACACTCATCATGCAAATGCTCGTGCTCTTTGACAACTCGATCAGCAACGTAGACAGTAGAATTGAGCGTGCCCTGAGTAAGTATGCCGATGACACTCAGCTGAGTCTGATAGTGAAAATGGAAAGGCGAATAACTTTAAACCAAAAGCGGGGAGATTTAAGTTTGATGTTAGAAACAAGTGTTTTACTCTGAGGGTGGTGAGGCGCTGGGCCGCGTTGCGAAAAGAGGGTGTGGAGGTAGTGAAAACAAAGAAGGGTAACTTGAAGGGTGAGGTTCTTCTCTTTCGAGTGGGTTGCAACTAGGATGTCTGTAGCCATCCATGTTCCGTGGTGTTCCAAAGGTTTCTTGCCTCTTGCAGGCAGAGGACAGGCAGAGTTTGTACACTCATCATTCTTGTATCTCTTTGTAACGACGGTGGGCCATGTGGTCATATTCAGTGTGATGGCGAGTAGAGGGGAGAGTCATGCTCTTCTCTTTCATGGGGCTCTTGAGAGGAAGAATGTCCACAGCCATCTTCCTTGGTGACTTGCCCATGTTGTCCCACTTACTCCAAGCAGGAACTGATCTCAGTCTGGGTAGTGGAAAAGCTGTTGGCACTCACCAAATCTGGCTGTGGGAGTGAGATCAAAGTAATGCCGACGTCCTTCCCTAAAACTGACCCATACTCAAATTAACCTGCCTTTGCTCTGCGACGCATTACTCTCATTGACCACAGTCCTGCATGGCCTCCTTTTGAAGAGAGGCTCAGGGCTGGGAGTCCACTCCATGCATTTCCAAGTTCAAAGTGACATAGCATCAGCCTCCCAGAGCACCTGCCTGTCATCATGATGGGGAAGAGTTGGGAAAAACCCTGAACCGCAGGCACAGATGAGTCGCGCGGCTGTGGAAAGCAGTGGAAGAGGTGTCCTGGCCTCAGGCATGCCCGGAATAGCAGGCCTCCCAAGTGCCCCTTTCCTCATCATGGACATTACTGAAGGGCTTTGAAGCATTCCTGAAACAAGTGGAATGTCTATTGCCGCTTCCTTCGAAAGCACTGCCTTGTTGTGACTGGTGCAGATCCTATGTCACTTGGCTTGGCTTGGAGAGGAGGACTTTTGGGTATGATGCACTCCAACCCAGTGTATGATGAAAGCTCAGCCGGGTGAGGTTTCTCTGCTGGATCACCGGGAACAGCTGCTTGGCACTGCCCGGTCCAGGCCTGTGTGCGTCCCCTCTTCCTGACAGCACTACTTGATGACTGCAGAGAAGTAAATGCGAGCCGGTGTCAGAAATGGGGAAGAAAGCCAAACTGGAGAAGCAAGGAAAGGTGAAGATCATGTGGAGCGTGTTTAGTGTGCGTTCCCTGGGATGATCAGAGGCCTGGTGCTCTGGCCCTGTGCGCATAGTGTGACATCGTGATGCAGAGCCTGAGAGACTGGGGTTTTCTTAGCTGCAAGGCAAAACTTTCTATCAGTGGGGATGAAAGAGCAGTCTTCCAGTGCCTAAAAAAGAGGACGGAGTTGGCAGGAGGAGGTCATCTTGCCTCGCTTGCATCCTGAAGAGCTGGACAGGCCACGGCAGCTACTCCAGGTACATCAGACCAGACAGAGGAAGTGTTTACAGCCCAAAGGTAGAGCTCTTGTGATGCATCTTGGACGTTCATGACAATCCTTCATGGGAGCAACCAAAGGAGCTCTCAGCAAGTAAGGGCTCTGCACATGTCAGCATCTTGTGGGATGTGGGACTCAAGGTACACATGTAATCTACCCCAGAATCCCTTCCATTGACTCCGGAGCCCGGGGGAAATGAAAAGACAAAACTTGGCCTGCATGGGTGTCAGGTGGCCTGTTCACGGGGAACCAGAATGCTTCCTTCTGTGCCGCTTTGGGCCCAGCAGGCTGGCAAGTGAGGGGTTTGCATCACAAAAGGCTGTTGGAAGGCTGTGCGTGTCTTGAAGAGTCTGGAGAGTGAAGGGGGAATGGCTAGAGATGTATCCGAGTGCTGTGGAGTGACTGAGCTCCAGTGGCAGTGGGCAAGAGGCGTGTGTGCAGCCCACGCTGCAGAGGCGGGTCACAAACGGTACTGTTTGTGAGAACTGCAGCTTCATGGAGGGAGGCTGAGTGCAAGGCACCTCAGGAGGTCCATTGCTAGTTTAAGAAAGAGTTACACGCATGGCTAGTCCAAAGTGAGGGCACACTGCTCAGTGTGTGGCCTTGTTGAAACCGCAGTTTGATAATGCAGGCATGCAGATTCCTAAACTTCTTTGGAAACTTGCTTTGTGCTGTCTTTGTGAAATTCTCGTGGTCCTCAAGCAGCCCATTAAGTCTTTGTTTAGCGCTGTAATGGCCAGGGAGGAGATGACGGTGGAGCAGATGGATCTGGACTGAAGGAGGCTGCAGGCCGTGCAGAGCCTGCACGGGAGCAGACTCTGGGCCAGAACTGCAGCCCTTGGAGAGAGAAGCTCGTGGATGAGCACTGGACCCTGCAGGAGCTGCCACCCACGGGACACACTTTCTGCTGCATTCATTTCCTAAAGGAGAGCACCCTGTTGTATGGACACATCCTGGAGCAGTTCTTGAACAATCGCAGACTGAAGATTGCATTATAGACAGATGTGACCTCCACATACCCCGTTCCTCTGCAGCGCACTGTGGGATGATGAAGAAGAGGACAGGTGGGAGAAGAAGGATGTTGTTTTTATGTTTCCTTTCATTTCTGGATACGTTAGTCTGCTTTTAATAATAGGCAACAGATTACATTAATCTGAGTCTGTTCTCCTCATAACAGTCGTCAGTGATGGACCTCCATGTTTTTGTCTAAACCCGGGGGTGTATTTTTAGCGTAGCTTCAGCGAGGGCTGCAGAAAGCACCAACTTGTGAACAGATGGTCCTCACCGTTAACGCTTAAAGGAGGACATCTGACAGCACTGGGTTCCCACGGATCTTCCCTGAGGCGCTGGGGCTTTGCTGGCTGAGCTGTTCCCAGCCCTTGCACACAGAGAGATGGTCTATCCGAAAGTTGCCCTCAGTGTGAGACAACGAGGGTTGTGTATGCTGTATTCTCCGCTTCTGGAGAAGAAGAGGAAGGCGAAAATTTCATGTGGTGGAGATGATGCATTCTGGCAACTCTTTTATTCTGCCCAATGTACTTACCGGTGTGCTGTAAAGAAGGAGGAGGCTCCTCAGTGCCTTCTTTCAGTTCCGTGTCTTTTCCTTACCTGGGGATGGACTCGCTGCCATGGGAGAGGGCAGGGACTCCCTCCTCAGTTTCCAAAGATAAGAGGTAAGCTGATGGCATTGGGCACTGCTTGTCTTTGCTGCATGAATGGGTAATGGAGGCCGGAAGAAAATAAAGCAGACAAGTCTCCAGCTATGCCACACAAAGCTTTTAATGAGAAGGAAACAGAGTGTCACAATACAGATGGGAAGAAAATTGTTTGCAGTCTACAGAGAGGTAGAGGCAATGATCCATCCGTATCTGGGATGCGTTCTCCAAATGGGATGATCCATTGGCTTCAGCAGATGAAAGTGCTGGGCGGGCGAGGCAGACACAGCCCGAAGCCCCCCAGGCCAAGAGAGCCCCCAGAAGAGATGGGAACGCCCGCGGAGCTGAGGGAGCTGCCAACAGCAGCTGACAGAGAGGATCCCACGGCTGTGCTCTGAGGGAAGGAGGTGAGGATGGGGCCCGGCAGGGTCACCACCACGGGGGAGGCCTGGATGGCCACAGTCGAGTCAGCGCAGCGGGCGACACATGGCTCACTGCAGCTGCTTGCCAGTGGGGTTGGGCCAGAGGCACCGCAGGGGGACGGGACGCAGGGTCTGCAGCACGACATCTCTCGCTGAGGGAGGCAAAGCTGAAACACAGAGCAGGGAGGGAACACGGCCCCAAAAATCAGTCAGTCTTTGTTTTCTGCTGCTCTCTCACCCACAGCCCTTGCTTCACTCCGGCTCTCTTTTCAGTTCCATGCTCTGAAAGAGAGCGCAGCAGATTGTGCTAACACAGATAATAGCTGTGCCATTTCACGTGCGGGCTCCATTGGAAAGACTGGCAGCAAATCTGTGATTTACTTGGGGTGCTTGTTGCACCAGGACAAGCTGCTGTGTTTCGTGGTGCAGTAGCCTAGAAAATATTGCTGTGATTGTTACAGTACAAGGAGGCTGAGATGAAAAGATGTCACAGCGATCTCCAGTTAAAAAAAAAATGCACAATATCCCTCACTCCTCCTGCCATCCTCACTGTGTCCTCTAAGTTACACCACACATGATGTCTCACCCAGTTTTTGGAAAGGATAGTCAAGAGAGGAAAGACTGATCATACCCCCTCTGAAAAAAATGAAAATCAAGGCAACGAAGATAGCCCAGGATGCACTTGGCTATTTGCTCAGTGCCACCTGCTGCAGGCAATGACTCTGGAATACTCATACATCCTTGCAGCTGGCCCCCTTAATGTGACCTTCATTGAAAGATCCCACTTCTTCCCACCTCTACACATCCGCCACTCTTCCTCAGGAAAAGAGTCCACAGTCCTGAAACATTTGGATTGCCATGCCATACTGAGGCAGCCTATACCAGTACCAAACTGAGGAGCTAGCATGACAGCAGTCAAGCCCACAGGGAGAGTCTGAGTGAAGGGAGGCTTACCTCGTTCTGGAGGAAAAAGGAGGGAAGCAAAGACGATGCTGAGCCTGCTGCAGCATGGGCTTTTATGCTGTGTTCCTGAGGCGCGTGAGGACAGAAACATTCCATGGTCACGAAGCATCAAAACAGCTAGCGGTTGGTGACTGCAAAGACCTTGCTAGTAATTAATACCTCGCTTCTTTCATCTAAAGTGTTTTGCTGCAGATTCGTACTGCACAAACCATCAGAATAGTTCATCTGTATTCCTGTGTCCGAAGGCCAATTACTTGAGTTGGAATTCTCCATTTAGGTTTCCAGGGTTTCAATTGGATTTCCATCATAGAAATGTCATTTGCAGCATTACTCCGTTCCTGGTGAGCATGGCCACCAGTCACAGTGAACGTCAGCCATGAAGGACACCAGTGGTTAGCTCTCAAGTGCTTCCAGTGCCAGCTCTCAGGCTAAATCTGTGAGACATTTCTCCCTGTGCGTCATCAGAGATGTGCTGTAGACGGTGGTGTAAGTTCCATCAAAACATCAGGATGGCATGATTGCAGATGGGAAAAGAGGCCCAGATGAACAGGGATGCGGCAGAGGCAGTGAAGACCACAAAGATACTGCTTAAACTCAACATGCGCTTACGGAAACTACACTGCCTGTTACTTTGCTATATGCCAAAGTAATGGCAATGAAGGCAGATTCATAATAAGGGAGAGTAGAACTGGGAGCGAGACACTCTTCTCTGTAGAGGTTGCTGGCTGGGATGTCTATACCACTGCCACATGTTTCCTGTCAACTCTTTAGCATCATTCCTTGGGAGCTTGATGATGTCCTCATGCTTTTTCCAAGCAGATGTGCTCCGCCACCGGCCGCAGTGGGATTCAGTGATGACGTATGCGAGAATTCACCTCTGAAATGGTCTGCGTGCAGGCAATCTGAAAGTAAGGCTATGAGACATTTCTCCTTGTGGGCAATCAGAGACATGCAGGAGGTGGTGCGATATGTTCAGACAGAACGTGGAGATCGTACAGTCCCAAAGGAGAAATAAGACCCACGTGCCCATGGATGTTTTCAAGCTCAACGGCATGGAAATAATGTTTGGAGGTAGAGGAAATGCCCCTGTAAGCTGCACTGAGGACTACCAGTACGTTTCCTACACTCATCATGCAAATGCTCGTGCTCTTTGACAACTCGATCAGCAACGTAGACAGTAGAATTGAGCGTGCCCTGAGTAAGTATGCCGATGACACTCAGCTGAGTCTGATAGTGAAAATGGAAAGGCGAATAACTTTAAACCAAAAGCGGGGAGATTTAAGTTTGATGTTAGAAACAAGTGTTTTACTCTGAGGGTGGTGAGGCGCTGGGCCGCGTTGCGAAAAGAGGGTGTGGAGGTAGTGAAAACAAAGAAGGGTAACTTGAAGGGTGAGGTTCTTCTCTTTCGAGTGGGTTGCAACTAGGATGTCTGTAGCCATCCATGTTCCGTGGTGTTCCAAAGGTTTCTTGCCTCTTGCAGGCAGAGGACAGGCAGAGTTTGTACACTCATCATTCTTGTATCTCTTTGTAACGACGGTGGGCCATGTGGTCATATTCAGTGTGATGGCGAGTAGAGGGGAGAGTCATGCTCTTCTCTTTCATGGGGCTCTTGAGAGGAAGAATGTCCACAGCCATCTTCCTTGGTGACTTGCCCATGTTGTCCCACTTACTCCAAGCAGGAACTGATCTCAGTCTGGGTAGTGGAAAAGCTGTTGGCACTCACCAAATCTGGCTGTGGGAGTGAGATCAAAGTAATGCCGACGTCCTTCCCTAAAACTGACCCATACTCAAATTAACCTGCCTTTGCTCTGCGACGCATTACTCTCATTGACCACAGTCCTGCATGGCCTCCTTTTGAAGAGAGGCTCAGGGCTGGGAGTCCACTCCATGCATTTCCAAGTTCAAAGTGACATAGCATCAGCCTCCCAGAGCACCTGCCTGTCATCATGATGGGGAAGAGTTGGGAAAAACCCTGAACCGCAGGCACAGATGAGTCGCGCGGCTGTGGAAAGCAGTGGAAGAGGTGTCCTGGCCTCAGGCATGCCCGGAATAGCAGGCCTCCCAAGTGCCCCTTTCCTCATCATGGACATTACTGAAGGGCTTTGAAGCATTCCTGAAACAAGTGGAATGTCTATTGCCGCTTCCTTCGAAAGCACTGCCTTGTTGTGACTGGTGCAGATCCTATGTCACTTGGCTTGGCTTGGAGAGGAGGACTTTTGGGTATGATGCACTCCAACCCAGTGTATGATGAAAGCTCAGCCGGGTGAGGTTTCTCTGCTGGATCACCGGGAACAGCTGCTTGGCACTGCCCGGTCCAGGCCTGTGTGCGTCCCCTCTTCCTGACAGCACTACTTGATGACTGCAGAGAAGTAAATGCGAGCCGGTGTCAGAAATGGGGAAGAAAGCCAAACTGGAGAAGCAAGGAAAGGTGAAGATCATGTGGAGCGTGTTTAGTGTGCGTTCCCTGGGATGATCAGAGGCCTGGTGCTCTGGCCCTGTGCGCATAGTGTGACATCGTGACGCAGAGCCTGAGAGACTGGGGTTTTCTTAGCTGCAAGGCAAAACTTTCTATCAGTGGGGATGAAAGAGCAGTCTTCCAGTGCCTAAAAAAGAGGACGGAGTTGGCAGGAGGAGGTCATCTTGCCTCGCTTGCATCCTGAAGAGCTGGACAGGCCACGGCAGCTACTCCAGGTACATCAGACCAGACAGAGGAAGTGTTTACAGCCCAAAGGTAGAGCTCTTGTGATGCATCTTGGACGTTCATGACAATCCTTCATGGGAGCAACCAAAGGAGCTCTCAGCAAGTAAGGGCTCTGCACATGTCAGCATCTTGTGGGATGTGGGACTCAAGGTACACATGTAATCTACCCCAGAATCCCTTCCATTGACTCCGGAGCCCGGGGGAAATGAAAAGACAAAACTTGGCCTGCATGGGTGTCAGGTGGCCTGTTCACGGGGAACCAGAATGCTTCCTTCTGTGCCGCTTTGGGCCCAGCAGGCTGGCAAGTGAGGGGTTTGCATCACAAAAGGCTGTTGGAAGGCTGTGCGTGTCTTGAAGAGTCTGGAGAGTGAAGGGGGAATGGCTAGAGATGTATCCGAGTGCTGTGGAGTGACTGAGCTCCAGTGGCAGTGGGCAAGAGGCGTGTGTGCAGCCCACGCTGCAGAGGCGGGTCACAAACGGTACTGTTTGTGAGAACTGCAGCTTCATGGAGGGAGGCTGAGTGCAAGGCACCTCAGGAGGTCCATTGCTAGTTTAAGAAAGAGTTACACGCATGGCTAGTCCAAAGTGAGGGCACACTGCTCAGTGTGTGGCCTTGTTGAAACCGCAGTTTGATAATGCAGGCATGCAGATTCCTAAACTTCTTTGGAAACTTGCTTTGTGCTGTCTTTGTGAAATTCTCGTGGTCCTCAAGCAGCCCATTAAGTCTTTGTTTAGCGCTGTAATGGCCAGGGAGGAGATGACGGTGGAGCAGATGGATCTGGACTGAAGGAGGCTGCAGGCCGTGCAGAGCCTGCACGGGAGCAGACTCTGGGCCAGAACTGCAGCCCTTGGAGAGAGAAGCTCGTGGATGAGCACTGGACCCTGCAGGAGCTGCCACCCACGGGACACACTTTCTGCTGCATTCATTTCCTAAAGGAGAACACCCTGTTGTATGGACACATCCTGGAGCAGTTCTTGAACAATTGCCGACTGAGGGTTGCATTATAGACAGATGTGACCTCCACATACCCCGTTCCTCTGCAGCGCATTGTGGGATGATGAAGAAGAGGACAGGTGGGAGAAGAGGGATGTTGTTTTTTGTTTCCTTTCATTTCTGGATACGTTAGTCTGCTTTTAATAATAGGCAACAGATTACATTAATCTGAGTCTGTTCTCCTCATAACAGTCGTCAGTGATGGACCTCCATGTTTTTGTCTAAACCCGGGGGTGTATTTTTAGCGTAGCTTCAGCGAGGGCTGCAGAAAGCACCAACTTGTGAACAGATGGTCCTCACCGTTAACGCTTAAAGGAGGACATCTGACAGCACTGGGTTCCCACGGATCTTCCCTGAGGCGCTGGGGCTTTGCTGGCTGAGCTGTTCCCAGCCCTTGCACACAGAGAGATGGTCTATCCGAAAGTTGCCCTCAGTGTGAGACAACGAGGGTTGTGTATGCTGTATTCTCCGCTTCTGGAGAAGAAGAGGAAGGCGAAAATTTCATGTGGTGGAGATGATGGATTCTGGCAACTCTTTTATTCTGCCCAATGTACTTACCGGTGTGCTGTAAAGAAGGAGGAGGCTCCTCAGTGCCTTCTTTCAGTTCCGTGTCTTTTCCTTACCTGGGGATGGACTCGCTGCCATGGGAGAGGGCAGGGACTCCCTCCTCAGTTTCCAAAGATAAGAGGTAAGCTGATGGCATTGGGCACTGCTTGTCTTTGCTGCATGAATGGGTAATGGAGGCCGGAAGAAAATAAAGCAGACAAGTCTCCAGCTATGCCACACAAAGCTTTTAATGAGAAGGAAACAGAGTGTCACAATACAGATGGGAAGAAAATTGTTTGCAGTCTACAGAGAGGTAGAGGCAACAATCCATCCGTATCTGGGATGCGTTCTCCAAATGGGATGATCCATTGGCTTCAGCAGATGAAAGTGCTGGGCGGGCGAGGCAGACACAGCCCGGAGCCCCCCAGGCCAAGAGAGCCCCCAGAAGAGATGGGAACGCCCGCGGAGCTGAGGGAGCTGCCAACAGCAGCTGACAGAGAGGATCCCACGGCTGTGCTCTGAGGGAAGGAGGTGAGGATGGGGCCCGGCAGGGTCACCACCACGGGGGAGGCCTCGATAACTACAGTCGAGTCAGCGCAGCGGGCGACACATGGCTCACTGCAGCTGCTTGCCAGTGGGGTTGGGCCAGAGGCACCGCAGGGGGACGGGACGCAGGGTCTGCAGCACGACATCTCTCGCTGAGGGAGGCAAAGCTGAAACACAGAGCAGGGAGGGAACACGGCCCCAAAAATCAGTCAGTCTTTGTTTTCTGCTGCTCTCTCACCCACAGCCCTTGCTTCACTCCGGCTCTCTTTTCAGTTCCATGCTCTGAAAGAGAGCGCAGCAGATTGTGCTAACACAGATAATAGCTGTGCCATTTCACGTGCGGGCTCCATTGGAAAGACTGGCAGCAAATCTGTGATTTACTTGGGGTGCTTGTTGCACCAGGACAAGCTGCTGTGTTTCGTGGTGCAGTAGCCTAGAAAATATTGCTGTGATTGTTACAGTACAAGGAGGCTGAGATGAAAAGATGTCACAGCGATCTCCAGTTAAAAAAAAAATGCACAATATCCCTCACTCCTCCTGCCATCCTCACTGTGTCCTCTAAGTTACACCACACATGATGTCTCACCCAGTTTTTGGAAAGGATAGTCAAGAGAGGAAAGACTGATCATACCCCCTCTGAAAAAAATGAAAATCAAGGCAACGAAGATAGCCCAGGATGCACTTGGCTATTTGCTCAGTGCCACCTGCTTCAGGCAATGACTCTGGAATACTCATACATCCTTGCAGCTGGCCCCCTTAATGTGACCTTCATTGAAAGATCCCACTTCTTCCCACCTCTACACATCCGCCACTCTTCCTCAGGAAAAGAGTCCACAGTCCTGAAACATTTGGATTGCCATGCCATACTGAGGCAGCCTATACCAGTACCAAACTGAGGAGCTAGCATGACAGCAGTCAAGCCCACAGGGAGAGTCTGAGTGAAGGGAGGCTTACCTCGTTCTGGAGGAAAAAGGAGGGAAGCAAAGACGATGCTGAGCCTGCTGCAGCATGGGCTTTTATGCTGTGTTCCTGAGGCGCGTGAGGACAGAAACATTCCATGGTCACGAAGCATCAAAACAGCTAGCGGTTGGTGACTGCAAAGACCTTGCTAGTAATTAATACCTCGCTTCTTTCATCTAAAGTGTTTTGCTGCAGATTCATACTGCACAAACCATCAGAATAGTTCATCTGTATTCCTGTGTCCGAAGGCCAATTACTTGAGTTGGAATTCTCCATTTAGGTTTCCAGGGTTTCAATTGGATTTCCATCATAGAAATGTCGTTTGCAGCATTACTCCGTTCCTGGTGAGCATGGCCACCAGTCACAGTGAACGTCAGCCATGAGGACACCAGTGGTTAGCTCTCAAGTGCTTCCAGTGCCAGCTCTCAGGCTAAATCTGTGAGACATTTCTCCCTGTGCGTCATCAGAGATGTGCTGTAGACGGTGGTGTAAGTTCCATCAAAACATCAGGATGGCATGATTGCAGATGGGAAAAGAGGCCCAGATGAACAGGGATGCGGCAGAGGCAGTGAAGACCACAAAGATACTGCTTAAACTCAACATGCGCTTACGGAAACTACACTGCCTGTTACTTTGCTATATGCCAAAGTAATGGCAATGAAGGCAGATTCATAATAAGGGAGAGTAGAACTGGGAGCGAGACACTCTTCTCTGTAGAGGTTGCTGGCTGGGATGTCTATACCACTGCCACATGTTTCCTGTCAACTCTTTAGCATCATTCCTTGGGAGCTTGATGATGTCCTCATGCTTTTTCCAAGCAGATGTGCTCCGCCACCGGCCGCAGTGGGATTCAGTGATGACGTATGCGAGAATTCACCTCTGAAATGGTCTGCGTGCAGGCAATCTGAAAGTAAGGCTATGAGACATTTCTCCTTGTGGGCAATCAGAGACATGCAGGAGGTGGTGCGATATGTTCAGACAGAACGTGGAGATCGTACAGTCCCAAAGGAGAAATAAGACCCACGTGCCCATGGATGTTTTCAAGCTCAACGGCATGGAAATAATGTTTGGAGGTAGAGGAAATGCCCCTGTAAGCTGCACTGAGGACTATCAGTACGTTTCCTACACTCATCATGCAAATGCTCGTGCTCTTTGACAACTCGATCAGCAACGTAGACAGTAGAATTGAGCGTGCCCTGAGTAAGTATGCCGATGACACTCAGCTGAGTCTGATAGTGAAAAAGGAAGGGTGAACAACTTTAAACCAAAAGCGGGGAGATTTAAGTTTGATGTTAGAAACAAGTGTTTTACTCTGAGGGTGGTGAGGCGCTGGGCCGGGTTGCGAAAAGAGGGTGTGGAGGTAGTGAAAACAAAGAAGGGTAACTTGAAGGGTGAGGTTCTTCTCTTTCGAGTGGGTTGCAACTAGGATGTCTGTAGCCATCCATGTTCCGTGGTGTTCCAAAGGTTTCTTGCCTCTTGCAGGCAGAGGACAGGCAGAGTTTGTACACTCATCATTCTTGTATCTCTTTGTAACGACGGTGGGCCATGTGGTCATATTCAGTGTGATGGCGAGTAGAGGGGAGAGTCATGCTCTTCTCTTTCATGGGGCTCTTGAGAGGAAGAATGTCCACAGCCATCTTCCTTGGTGACTTGCCCATGTTGTCCCACTTACTCCAAGCAGGAACTGATCTCAGTCTGGGTAGTGGAAAAGCTGTTGGCACTCACCAAATCTGGCTGTGGGAGTGAGATCAAAGTAATGCCGACGTCCTTCCCTAAAACTGACCCATACTCAAATTAACCTGCCTTTGCTCTGCGACGCATTACTCTCATTGACCACAGTCCTGCATGGCCTCCTTTTGAAGAGAGGCTCAGGGCTGGGAGTCCACTCCATGCATTTCCAAGTTCAAAGTGACATAGCATCAGCCGCCCAGAGCACCTGCCTGTCATCATGATGGGGAAGAGTTGGGAAAAACCCTGAACCGCAGGCACACATGAGTCGCGCGGCTGTGGAAAGCAGTGGAAGAGGTGTCCTGGCCTCAGGCATGCCCGGAATAGCAGGCCTCCCAAGTGCCCCTTTCCTCATCATGGACATTACTGAAGGGCTTTGAAGCATTCCTGAAACAAGTGGAATGTCTATTGCCGCTTCCTTCGAAAGCACTGCCTTGTTGTGACTGGTGCAGATCCTATGTCACTTGGCTTGGCTTGGAGAGGAGGACTTTTGGGTATGATGCACTCCAAGCCAGTGTATGATGAAAGCTCACCCGGGTGAGGTTTCTCTGCTGGATCACCGGGAACAGCTGCTTGGCACTGCCCGGTCCAGGCCTGTGTGCGTCCCCTCTTCCTGACAGCACTACTTGATGACTGCGGAGAAGTAAATGCGAGCCGGTGTCAGAAATGGGGAAGAAAGCCAAACTGGAGAAGCAAGGAAAGGTGAAGATCATGTGGAGCGTGTTTAGTGTGCGTTCCCTGGGATGATCAGAGGCCTGGTGCTCTGGCCCTGTGCGCATAGTGTGACATCGTGACGCAGAGCCTGAGAGACTGGGGTTTTCTTAGCTGCAAGGCAAAACTTTCTATCAGTGGGGATGAAAGAGCAGTCTTCCAGTGCCTAAAAAAGAGGACGGAGTTGGCAGGAGGAGGTCATCTTGCCTCGCTTGCATCCTGAAGAGCTGGACAGGCCACGGCAGCTACTCCAGGTACATCAGACCAGACAGAGGAAGTGTTTACAGCCCAAAGGTAGAGCTCTTGTGATGCATCTTGGACGTTCATGACAATCCTTCATGGGAGCAACCAAAGGAGCTCTCAGCAAGTAAGGGCTCTGCACATGTCAGCATCTTGTGGGATGTGGGACTCAAGGTACACATGTAATCTACCCCAGAATCCCTTCCATTGACTCCGGAGCCCGGGGGAAATGAAAAGACAAAACTTGGCCTGCATGGGTGTCAGGTGGCCTGTTCACGGGGAACCAGAATGCTTCCTTCTGTGCCGCTTTGGGCCCAGCAGGCTGGCAAGTGAGGGGTTTGCATCACAAAAGGCTGTTGGAAGGCTGTGCGTGTCTTGAAGAGTCTGGAGAGTGAAGGGGGAATGGCTAGAGATGTATCCGAGTGCTGTGGAGTGACTGAGCTCCAGTGGCAGTGGGCAAGAGGCGTGTGTGCAGCCCACGCTGCAGAGGCGGGTCACAAACGGTACTGTTTGTGAGAACTGCAGCTTCATGGAGGGAGGCTGAGTGCAAGGCACCTCAGGAGGTCCATTGCTAGTTTAAGAAAGAGTTACACGCATGGCTAGTCCAAAGTGAGGGCACACTGCTCAGTGTGTGGCCTTGTTGAAACCGCAGTTTGATAATGCAGGCATGCAGATTCCTAAACTTCTTTGGAAACTTGCTTTGTGCTGTCTTTGTGAAATTCTCGTGGTCCTCAAGCAGCCCATTAAGTCTTTGTTTAGCGCTGTAATGGCCAGGGAGGAGATGACGGTGGAGCAGATGGATCTGGACTGAAGGAGGCTGCAGGCCGTGCAGAGCCTGCACGGGAGCAGACTCTGGGCCAGAACTGCAGCCCTTGGAGAGAGAAGCTCGTGGATGAGCACTGGACCCTGCAGGAGCTGCCACCCACGGGACACACTTTCTGCTGCATTCATTTCCTAAAGGAGAACACCCTGTTGTATGGACACATCCTGGAGCAGTTCTTGAACAATTGCCGACTGAGGGTTGCATTATAGACAGATGTGACCTCCACATACCCCGTTCCTCTGCAGCGCATTGTGGGATGATGAAGAAGAGGACAGGTGGGAGAAGAGGGATGTTGTTTTTTGTTTCCTTTCATTTCTGGATACGTTAGTCTGCTTTTAATAATAGGCAACAGATTACATTAATCTGAGTCTGTTCTCCTCATAACAGTCGTCAGTGATGGACCTCCATGTTTCTGTCTCAACCCTGGGGTGTATTTTTAGCGTAGCTTCAGCGAGGGCTGCAGAAAGCACCAACTTGTGAACAGATGGTCCTCACCGTTAACGCTTAAAGGAGGGCATCTGACAGCACTGGGTTCCCACGGATCTTCCCTGAGGCGCTGGGGCTTTGCTGGCTGAGCTGTTCCCAGCCCTTGCACACAGAGAGATGGTCTATCCGAAAGTTGCCCTCAGTGTGAGACAACGAGGGTTGTGTATGCTGTATTCTCCGCTTCTGGAGAAGAAGAGGAAGGCGAAAATTTCATGTGGTGGAGATGATGGATTCTGGCAACTCTTTTATTCTGCCCAATGTACTTACCGGTGTGCTGTAAAGAAGGAGGAGGCTCCTCAGTGCCTTCTTTCAGTTCCGTGTCTTTTCCTTACCTGGGGATGGACTCGCTGCCATGGGAGAGGGCAGGGACTCCCTCCTCAGTTTCCAAAGATAAGAGGTAAGCTGATGGCATTGGGCACTGCTTGTCTTTGCTGCATGAATGGGTAATGGAGGCCGGAAGAAAATAAAGCAGACAAGTCTCCAGCTATGCCACACAAAGCTTTTAATGAGAAGGAAACAGAGTGTCACAATACAGATGGGAAGAAAATTGTTTGCAGTCTACAGAGAGGTAGAGGCAACGATCCATCCGTATCTGGGATGCGTTCTCCAAATGGGATGATCCATTGGCTTCAGCAGATGAAAGTGCTGGGCGGGCGAGGCAGACACAGCCCGGAGCCCCCCAGGCCAAGAGAGCCCCCAGAAGAGATGGGAACGCCCGCGGAGCTGAGGGAGCTGCCAACAGCAGCTGACAGAGAGGATCCCACGGCTGTGCTCTGAGGGAAGGAGGTGAGGATGGGGCCCGGCAGGGTTACCACCACGGGGGAGGCCTCGATAACTACAGTCGAGTCAGCGCAGCGGGCGACACATGGCTCACTGCAGCTGCTTGCCAGTGGGGTTGGGCCAGAGGCACCGCAGGGGGACGGGACGCAGGGTCTGCAGCACGACATCTCTCGCTGAGGGAGGCAAAGCTGAAACACAGAGCAGGGAGGGAACACGGCCCCAAAAATCAGTCAGTCTTTGTTTTCTGCTGCTCTCTCACCCACAGCCCTTGCTTCACTCCGGCTCTCTTTTCAGTTCCATGCTCTGAAAGAGAGCGCAGCAGATTGTGCTAACACAGATAATAGCTGTGCCATTTCACGTGCGGGCTCCATTGGAAAGACTGGCAGCAAATCTGTGATTTACTTGGGGTGCTTGTTGCACCAGGACAAGCTGCTGTGTTTCGTGGTGCAGTAGCCTAGAAAATATTGCTGTGATTGTTACAGTACAAGGAGGCTGAGATGAAAAGATGTCACAGCGATCTCCAGTTAAAAAAAAAATGCACAATATCCCTCACTCCTCCTGCCATCCTCACTGTGTCCTCTAAGTTACACCACACATGATGTCTCACCCAGTTTTTGGAAAGGATAGTCAAGAGAGGAAAGATTGATCATACCCCCTCTGAAAAAAATGAAAATCAAGGCAACGAAGATAGCCCAGGATGCACTTGGCTATTTGCTCAGTGCCACCTGCTGCAGGCAATGACTCTGGAATACTCATACATCCTTGCAGCTGGCCCCCTTAATGTGACCTTCATTGAAAGATCCCACTTCTTCCCACCTCTACACATCCACCACTCTTCCTCAGGAAAAGAGTCCACAGTCCTGAAACATTTGGATTGCCATGCCATACTGAGGCAGCCTATACCAGTACCAAACTGAGGAGCTAGCATGACAGCAGTCAAGCCCACAGGGAGAGTCTGAGTGAAGGGAGGCTTACCTCGTTCTGGAGGAAAAAGGAGGGAAGCAAAGACGATGCTGAGCCTGCTGCAGCATGGGCTTTTATGCTGTGTTCCTGAGGCGCGTGAGGACAGAAACATTCCATGGTCACGAAGCATCAAAACAGCTAGCGGTTGGTGACTGCAAAGACCTTGCTAGTAATTAATACCTCGCTTCTTTCATCTAAAGTGTTTTGCTGCAGATTCATACTGCACAAACCATCAGAATAGTTCATCTGTATTCCTGTGTCCGAAGGCCAATTACTTGAGTTGGAATTCTCCATTTAGGTTTCCAGGGTTTCAATTGGATTTCCATCATAGAAATGTCATTTGCAGCATTACTCCGTTCCTGGTGAGCATGGCCACCAGTCACAGTGAACGTCAGCCATGAAGGACACCAGTGGTTAGCTCTCAAGTGCTTCCAGTGCCAGCTCTCAGGCTAAATCTGTGAGACATTTCTCCCTGTGCGTCATCAGAGATGTGCTGTAGACGGTGGTGTAAGTTCCATCAAAACATCAGGATGGCATGATTGCAGATGGGAAAAGAGGCCCAGATGAACAGGGATGCGGCAGAGGCAGTGAAGACCACAAAGATACTGCTTAAACTCAACATGCGCTTACGGAAACTACACTGCCTGTTACTTTGCTATATGCCAAAGTAATGGCAATGAAGGCAGATTCATAATAAGGGAGAGTAGAACTGGGAGCGAGACACTCTTCTCTGTAGAGGTTGCTGGCTGGGATGTCTATACCACTGCCACATGTTTCCTGTCAACTCTTTAGCATCATTCCTTGGGAGCTTGATGATGTCCTCATGCTTTTTCCAAGCAGATGTGCTCCGCCACCGGCCGCAGTGGGATTCAGTGATGACGTATGCGAGAATTCACCTCTGAAATGGTCTGCGTGCAGGCAATCTGAAAGTAAGGCTATGAGACATTTCTCCTTGTGGGCAATCAGAGACATGCAGGAGGTGGTGCGATATGTTCAGACAGAACGTGGAGATCGTACAGTCCCAAAGGAGAAATAAGACCCACGTGCCCATGGATGTTTTCAAGCTCAACGGCATGGAAATAATGTTTGGAGGTAGAGGAAATGCCCCTGTAAGCTGCACTGAGGACTATCAGTACGTTTCCTACACTCATCATGCAAATGCTCGTGCTCTTTGACAACTCGATCAGCAACGTAGACAGTAGAATTGAGCGTGCCCTGAGTAAGTATGCCGATGACACTCAGCTGAGTCTGATAGTGAAAATGGAAAGGAGAATAACTTTAAACCAAAAGCGGGGAGATTTAAGTTTGATGTTAGAAACAAGTGTTTTACTCTGAGGGTGGTGAGGCGCTGGGCCGGGTTGCGAAAAGAGGGTGTGGAGGTAGTGAAAACAAAGAAGGGTAACTTGAAGGGTGAGGTTCTTCTCTTTCGAGTGGGTTGCAACTAGGATGTCTGTAGCCATCCATGTTCCGTGGTGTTCCAAAGGTTTCTTGCCTCTTGCAGGCAGAGGACAGGCAGAGTTTGTACACTCATCATTCTTGTATCTCTTTGTAACGACGGTGGGCCATGTGGTCATATTCAGTGTGATGGCGAGTAGAGGGGAGAGTCATGCTCTTCTCTTTCATGGGGCTCTTGAGAGGAAGAATGTCCACAGCCATCTTCCTTGGTGACTTGCCCATGTTGTCCCACTTACTCCAAGCAGGAACTGATCTCAGTCTGGGTAGTGGAAAAGCTGTTGGCACTCACCAAATCTGGCTGTGGGAGTGAGATCCAAGTAATGCCGACGTCCTTCCCTAAAACTGACCCATACTCAAATTAACCTGCCTTTGCTCTGCGACGCATTACTCTCATTGACCACAGTCCTGCATGGCCTCCTTTTGAAGAGAGGCTCAGGGCTGGGAGTCCACTCCATGCATTTCCAAGTTCAAAGTGACATAGCATCAGCCGCCCAGAGCACCTGCCTGTCATCATGATGGGGAAGAGTTGGGAAAAACCCTGAACCGCAGGCACAGATGAGTCGCGCGGCTGTGGAAAGCAGTGGAAGAGGTGTCCTGGCCTCAGGCATGCCCGGAATAGCAGGCCTCCCAAGTGCCCCTTTCCTCATCATGGACATTACTGAAGGGCTTTGAAGCATTCCTGAAACAAGTGGAATGTCTATTGCCGCTTCCTTCGAAAGCACTGCCTTGTTGTGACTGGTGCAGATCCTATGTCACTTGGCTTGGCTTGGAGAGGAGGACTTTTGGGTATGATGCACTCTAAGCCAGTGTATGATGAAAGCTCACCCGGGTGAGGTTTCTCTGCTGGATCACCGGGAACAGCTGCTTGGCACTGCCCGGTCCAGGCCTGTGTGCGTCCCCTCTTCCTGACAGCACTACTTGATGACTGCGGAGAAGTAAATGCGAGCCGGTGTCAGAAATGGGGAAGAAAGCCAAACTGGAGAAGCAAGGAAAGGTGAAGATCATGTGGAGCGTGTTTAGTGTGCGTTCCCTGGGATGATCAGAGGCCTGGTGCTCTGGCCCTGTGCGCATAGTGTGACATCGTGACGCAGAGCCTGAGAGACTGGGGTTTTCTTAGCTGCAAGGCAAAACTTTCTATCAGTGGGGATGAAAGAGCAGTCTTCCAGTGCCTAAAAAAGAGGACGGAGTTGGCAGGAGGAGGTCATCTTGCCTCGCTTGCATCCTGAAGAGCTGGACAGGCCACGGCAGCTACTCCAGGTACATCAGACCAGACAGAGGAAGTGTTTACAGCCCAAAGGTAGAG
Organism: Phasianus colchicus; assembly: GCF_987193195.1. NCBI lineage: Eukaryota > Metazoa > Chordata > Aves > Galliformes > Phasianidae > Phasianus > Phasianus colchicus. The sequence goes on along the minus strand of NC_143447.1, from coordinate 939,602 downwards.
CTCTTGTGATGCATCTTGGACGTTCATGACAATCCTTCATGGGAGCAACCAAAGGAGCTCTCAGCAAGTAAGGGCTCTGCACATGTCAGCATCTTGTGGGATGTGGGACTCAAGGTACACATGTAATCTACCCCAGAATCCCTTCCATTGACTCCGGAGCCCGGGGGAAATGAAAAGACAAAACTTGGCCTGCATGGGTGTCAGGTGGCCTGTTCACGGGGAACCAGAATGCTTCCTTCTGTGCCGCTTTGGGCCCAGCAGGCTGGCAAGTGAGGGGTTTGCATCACAAAAGGCTGTTGGAAGGCTGTGCGTGTCTTGAAGAGTCTGGAGAGTGAAGGGGGAATGGCTAGAGATGTATCCGAGTGCTGTGGAGTGACTGAGCTCCAGTGGCAGTGGGCAAGAGGCGTGTGTGCAGCCCACGCTGCAGAGGCGGGTCACAAACGGTACTGTTTGTGAGAACTGCAGCTTCATGGAGGGAGGCTGAGTGCAAGGCACCTCAGGAGGTCCATTGCTAGTTTAAGAAAGAGTTACACGCATGGCTAGTCCAAAGTGAGGGCACACTGCTCAGTGTGTGGCCTTGTTGAAACCGCAGTTTGATAATGCAGGCATGCAGATTCCTAAACTTCTTTGGAAACTTGCTTTGTGCTGTCTTTGTGAAATTCTCGTGGTCCTCAAGCAGCCCATTAAGTCTTTGTTTAGCGCTGTAATGGCCAGGGAGGAGATGACGGTGGAGCAGATGGATCTGGACTGAAGGAGGCTGCAGGCCGTGCAGAGCCTGCACGGGAGCAGACTCTGGGCCAGAACTGCAGCCCTTGGAGAGAGAAGCTCGTGGATGAGCACTGGACCCTGCAGGAGCTGCCACCCACGGGACACACTTTCTGCTGCATTCATTTCCTAAAGGAGAACACCCTGTTGTATGGACACATCCTGGAGCAGTTCTTGAACAATTGCCGACTGAGGGTTGCATTATAGACAGATGTGACCTCCACATACCCCGTTCCTCTGCAGCGCATTGTGGGATGATGAAGAAGAGGACAGGTGGGAGAAGAGGGATGTTGTTTTTTGTTTCCTTTCATTTCTGGATACGTTAGTCTGCTTTTAATAATAGGCAACAGATTACATTAATCTGAGTCTGTTCTCCTCATAACAGTCGTCAGTGATGGACCTCCATGTTTTTGTCTCAACCCTGGGGTGTATTTTTAGCGTAGCTTCAGCGAGGGCTGCAGAAAGCACCAACTTGTGAACAGATGGTCCTCACCGTTAACGCTTAAAGGAGGGCATCTGACAGCACTGGGTTCCCACGGATCTTCCCTGAGGCGCTGGGGCTTTGCTGGCTGAGCTGTTCCCAGCCCTTGCACACAGAGAGATGGTCTATCCAAAAGTTGCCCTCAGTGTGAGACAACGAGGGTTGTGTATGCTGTATTCTCCGCTTCTGGAGAAGAAGAGGAAGGCGAAAATTTCATGTGGTGGAGATGATGGATTCTGGCAACTCTTTCATTCTGCCCAATGTACTTACCGGTGTGCTGTAAAGAAGGAGGAGGCTCCTCAGTGCCTTCTTTCAGTTCCGTGTCTTTTCCTTACCTGGGGATGGACTTGCTGCCATGGGAGAGGGCAGGGACTCCCTCCTCAGTTTCCAAAGATAAGAGGTAAGCTGATGGCATTGGGCACTGCTTTTCTTTGCTGCATGAATGGGTAATGGAGGCCGGAAGAAAATAAAGCAGACAAGTCTCCAGCTATGCCACACAAAGCTTTTAATGAGAAGGAAACAGAGTGTCACAATACAGATGGGAAGAAAATTGTTTGCAGTCTACAGAGAGGTAGAGGCAACGATCCATCCGTATCTGGGATGCGTTCTCCAAATGGGATGATCCATTGGCTTCAGCAGATGAAAGTGCTGGGCGGGCGAGGCAGACACAGCCCGGAGCCCCCCAGGCCAAGAGAGCCCCCAGAAGAGATGGGAACGCCCGCGGAGCTGAGGGAGCTGCCAACAGCAGCTGACAGAGAGGATCCCACGGCTGTGCTCTGAGGGAAGGAGGTGAGGATGGGGCCCGGCAGGGTCACCACCACGGGGGAGGCCTCGATAACTACAGTCGAGTCAGCGCAGCGGGCGACACATGGCTCACTGCAGCTGCTTGCCAGTGGGGTTGGGCCAGAGGCACCGCAGGGGGACGGGACGCAGGGTCTGCAGCACGACATCTCTCGCTGAGGGAGGCAAAGCTGAAACACAGAGCAGGGAGGGAACACGGCCCCAAAAATCAGTCAGTCTTTGTTTTCTGCTGCTCTCTCACCCACAGCCCTTGCTTCACTCCGGCTCTCTTTTCAGTTCCATGCTCTGAAAGAGAGCGCAGCAGATTGTGCTAACACAGATAATAGCTGTGCCATTTCACGTGCGGGCTCCATTGGAAAGACTGGCAGCAAATCTGTGATTTACTTGGGGTGCTTGTTGCACCAGGACAAGCTGCTGTGTTTCGTGGTGCAGTAGCCTAGAAAATATTGCTGTGATTGTTACAGTACAAGGAGGCTGAGATGAAAAGATGTCACAGCGATCTCCAGTTAAAAAAAAAATGCACAATATCCCTCACTCCTCCTGCCATCCTCACTGTGTCCTCTAAGTTACACCACACATGATGTCTCACCCAGTTTTTGGAAAGGATAGTCAAGAGAGGAAAGATTGATCATACCCCCTCTGAAAAAAATGAAAATCAAGGCAACGAAGATAGCCCAGGATGCACTTGGCTATTTGCTCAGTGCCACCTGCTGCAGGCAATGACTCTGGAATACTCATACATCCTTGCAGCTGGCCCCCTTAATGTGACCTTCATTGAAAGATCCCACTTCTTCCCACCTCTACACATCCGCCACTCTTCCTCAGGAAAAGAGTCCACAGTCCTGAAACATTTGGATTGCCATGCCATACTGAGGCAGCCTATACCAGTACCAAACTGAGGAGCTAGCATGACAGCAGTCAAGCCCACAGGGAGAGTCTGAGTGAAGGGAGGCTTACCTCGTTCTGGAGGAAAAAGGAGGGAAGCAAAGACGATGCTGAGCCTGCTGCAGCATGGGCTTTTATGCTGTGTTCCTGAGGCGCGTGAGGACAGAAACATTCCATGGTCACGAAGCATCAAAACAGCTAGCGGTTGGTGACTGCAAAGACCTTGCTAGTAATTAATACCTCGCTTCTTTCATCTAAAGTGTTTTGCTGCAGATTCATACTGCACAAACCATCAGAATAGTTCATCTGTATTCCTGTGTCCGAAGGCCAATTACTTGAGTTGGAATTCTCCATTTAGGTTTCCAGGGTTTCAATTGGATTTCCATCATAGAAATGTCATTTGCAGCATTACTCCGTTCCTGGTGAGCATGGCCACCAGTCACAGTGAACGTCAGCCATGAAGGACACCAGTGGTTAGCTCTCAAGTGCTTCCAGTGCCAGCTCTCAGGCTAAATCTGTGAGACATTTCTCCCTGTGCGTCATCAGAGATGTGCTGTAGACAGTGGTGTAAGTTCCATCAAAACATCAGGATGGCATGATTGCAGATGGGAAAAGAGGCCCAGATGAACAGGGATGCGGCAGAGGCAGTGAAGACCACAAAGATACTGCTTAAACTCAACATGCGCTTACGGAAACTACACTGCCTGTTACTTTGCTATATGCCAAAGTAATGGCAATGAAGGCAGATTCATAATAAGGGAGAGTAGAACTGGGAGCGAGACACTCTTCTCTGTAGAGGTTGCTGGCTGGGATGTCTATACCACTGCCACATGTTTCCTGTCAACTCTTTAGCATCATTCCTTGGGAGCTTGATGATGTCCTCATGCTTTTTCCAAGCAGATGTGCTCCGCCACCGGCCGCAGTGGGATTCAGTGATGACGTATGCGAGAATTCACCTCTGAAATGGTCTGCGTGCAGGCAATCTGAAAGTAAGGCTATGAGACATTTCTCCTTGTGGGCAATCAGAGACATGCAGGAGGTGGTGCGATATGTTCAGACAGAACGTGGAGATCGTACAGTCCCAAAGGAGAAATAAGACCCACGTGCCCATGGATGTTTTCAAGCTCAACGGCATGGAAATAATGTTTGGAGGTAGAGGAAATGCGCCTGTAAGCTGCACTGAGGACTATCAGTACGTTTCCTACACTCATCATGCAAATGCTCGTGCTCTTTGACAACTCGATCAGCAACGTAGACAGTAGAATTGAGCGTGCCCTGAGTAAGTATGCCGATGACACTCAGCTGAGTCTGATAGTGAAAAAGGAAGGGTGAACAACTTTAAACCAAAAGCGGGGAGATTTAAGTTTGATGTTAGAAACAAGTGTTTTACTCTGAGGGTGGTGAGGCGCTGGGCCGGGTTGCGAAAAGAGGGTGTGGAGGTAGTGAAAACAAAGAAGGGTAACTTGAAGGGTGAGGTTCTTCTCTTTCGAGTGGGTTGCAACTAGGATGTCTGTAGCCATCCATGTTCCGTGGTGTTCCAAAGGTTTCTTGCCTCTTGCAGGCAGAGGACAGGCAGAGTTTGTACACTCATCATTCTTGTATCTCTTTGTAACGACGGTGGGCCATGTGGTCATATTCAGTGTGATGGCGAGTAGAGGGGAGAGTCATGCTCTTCTCTTTCATGGGGCTCTTGAGAGGAAGAATGTCCACAGCCATCTTCCTTGGTGACTTGCCCATGTTGTCCCACTTACTCCAAGCAGGAACTGATCTCAGTCTGGGTAGTGGAAAAGCTGTTGGCACTCACCAAATCTGGCTGTGGGAGTGAGATCAAAGTAATGCCGACGTCCTTCCCTAAAACTGACCCATACTCAAATTAACCTGCCTTTGCTCTGCGACGCATTACTCTCATTGACCACAGTCCTGCATGGCCTCCTTTTGAAGAGAGGCTCAGGGCTGGGAGTCCACTCCATGCATTTCCAAGTTCAAAGTGACATAGCATCAGCCTCCCAGAGCACCTGCCTGTCATCATGATGGGGAAGAGTTGGGAAAAACCCTGAACCGCAGGCACACATGAGTCGCGCGGCTGTGGAAAGCAGTGGAAGAGGTGTCCTGGCCTCAGGCATGCCCGGAATAGCAGGCCTCCCAAGTGCCCCTTTCCTCATCATGGACATTACTGAAGGGCTTTGAAGCATTCCTGAAACAAGTGGAATGTCTATTGCCGCTTCCTTCGAAAGCACTGCCTTGTTGTGACTGGTGCAGATCCTATGTCACTTGGCTTGGCTTGGAGAGGAGGACTTTTGGGTATGATGCACTCCAAGCCAGTGTATGATGAAAGCTCACCCGGGTGAGGTTTCTCTGCTGGATCACCGGGAACAGCTGCTTGGCACTGCCCGGTCCAGGCCTGTGTGCGTCCCCTCTTCCTGACAGCACTACTTGATGACTGCGGAGAAGTAAATGCGAGCCGGTGTCAGAAATGGGGAAGAAAGCCAAACTGGAGAAGCAAGGAAAGGTGAAGATCATGTGGAGCGTGTTTAGTGTGCGTTCCCTGGGATGATCAGAGGCCTGGTGCTCTGGCCCTGTGCGCATAGTGTGACATCGTGACGCAGAGCCTGAGAGACTGGGGTTTTCTTAGCTGCAAGGCAAAACTTTCTATCAGTGGGGATGAAAGAGCAGTCTTCTAGTGCCTAAAAAAGAGGACGGAGTTGGCAGGAGGAGGTCATCTTGCCTCGCTTGCATCCTGAAGAGCTGGACAGGCCACGGCAGCTACTCCAGGTACATCAGACCAGACAGAGGAAGTGTTTACAGCCCAAAGGTAGAGCTCTTGTGATGCATCTTGGACGTTCATGACAATCCTTCATGGGAGCAACCAAAGGAGCTCTCAGCAAGTAAGGGCTCTGCACATGTCAGCATCTTGTGGGATGTGGGACTCAAGGTACACATGTAATCTACCCCAGAATCCCTTCCATTGACTCCGGAGCCCGGGGGAAATGAAAAGACAAAACTTGGCCTGCATGGGTGTCAGGTGGCCTGTTCACGGGGAACCAGAATGCTTCCTTCTGTGCCGCTTTGGGCCCAGCAGGCTGGCAAGTGAGGGGTTTGCATCACAAAAGGCTGTTGGAAGGCTGTGCGTGTCTTGAAGAGTCTGGAGAGTGAAGGGGGAATGGCTAGAGATGTATCCGAGTGCTGTGGAGTGACTGAGCTCCAGTGGCAGTGGGCAAGAGGCGTGTGTGCAGCCCACGCTGCAGAGGCGGGTCACAAACGGTACTGTTTGTGAGAACTGCAGCTTCATGGAGGGAGGCTGAGTGCAAGGCACCTCAGGAGGTCCATTGCTAGTTTAAGAAAGAGTTACACGCATGGCTAGTCCAAAGTGAGGGCACACTGCTCAGTGTGTGGCCTTGTTGAAACCGCAGTTTGATAATGCAGGCATGCAGATTCCTAAACTTCTTTGGAAACTTGCTTTGTGCTGTCTTTGTGAAATTCTCGTGGTCCTCAAGCAGCCCATTAAGTCTTTGTTTAGCGCTGTAATGGCCAGGGAGGAGATGACGGTGGAGCAGATGGATCTGGACTGAAGGAGGCTGCAGGCCGTGCAGAGCCTGCACGGGAGCAGACTCTGGGCCAGAACTGCAGCCCTTGGAGAGAGAAGCTCGTGGATGAGCACTGGACCCTGCAGGAGCTGCCACCCACGGGACACACTTTCTGCTGCATTCATTTCCTAAAGGAGAACACCCTGTTGTATGGACACATCCTGGAGCAGTTCTTGAACAATTGCCGACTGAGGGTTGCATTATAGACAGATGTGACCTCCACATACCCCGTTCCTCTGCAGCGCATTGTGGGATGATGAAGAAGAGGACAGGTGGGAGAAGAGGGATGTTGTTTTTTGTTTCCTTTCATTTCTGGATACGTTAGTCTGCTTTTAATAATAGGCAACAGATTACATTAATCTGAGTCTGTTCTCCTCATAACAGTCGTCAGTGATGGACCTCCATGTTTTTGTCTCAACCCTGGGGTGTATTTTTAGCGTAGCTTCAGCGAGGGCTGCAGAAAGCACCAACTTGTGAACAGGTGGTCCTCACCGTTAACGCTTAAAGGAGGGCATCTGACAGCACTGGGTTCCCACGGATCTTCCCTGAGGCGCTGGGGCTTTGCTGGCTGAGCTGTTCCCAGCCCTTGCACACAGAGAGATGGTCTATCCGAAAGTTGCCCTCAGTGTGAGACAACGAGGGTTGTGTATGCTGTATTCTCCGCTTCTGGAGAAGAAGAGGAAGGCGAAAATTTCATGTGGTGGAGATGATGGATTCTGGCAACTCTTTCATTCTGCCCAATGTACTTACCGGTGTGCTGTAAAGAAGGAGGAGGCTCCTCAGTGCCTTCTTTCAGTTCCGTGTCTTTTCCTTACCTGGGGATGGACTCGCTGCCATGGGAGAGGGCAGGGACTCCCTCCTCAGTTTCCAAAGATAAGAGGTAAGCTGATGGCATTGGGCACTGCTTTTCTTTGCTGCATGAATGGGTAATGGAGGCCGGAAGAAAATAAAGCAGACAAGTCTCCAGCTATGCCACACAAAGCTTTTAATGAGAAGGAAACAGAGTGTCACAATACAGATGGGAAGAAAATTGTTTGCAGTCTACAGAGAGGTAGAGGCAACGATCCATCCGTATCTGGGATGCGTTCTCCAAATGGGATGATCCATTGGCTTCAGCAGATGAAAGTGCTGGGCGGGCGAGGCAGACACAGCCCGGAGCCCCCCAGGCCAAGAGAGCCCCCAGAAGAGATGGGAACGCCCGCGGAGCTGAGGGAGCTGCCAACAGCAGCTGACAGAGAGGATCCCACGGCTGTGCTCTGAGGGAAGGAGGTGAGGATGGGGCCCGGCAGGGTCACCACCACGGGGGAGGCCTCGATAACTACAGTCGAGTCAGCGCAGCGGGCGACACATGGCTCACTGCAGCTGCTTGCCAGTGGGGTTGGGCCAGAGGCACCGCAGGGGGACGGGACGCAGGGTCTGCAGCACGACATCTCTCGCTGAGGGAGGCAAAGCTGAAACACAGAGCAGGGAGGGAACACGGCCCCAAAAATCAGTCAGTCTTTGTTTTCTGCTGCTCTCTCACCCACAGCCCTTGCTTCACTCCGGCTCTCTTTTCAGTTCCATGCTCTGAAAGAGAGCGCAGCAGATTGTGCTAACACAGATAATAGCTGTGCCATTTCACGTGCGGGCTCCATTGGAAAGACTGGCAGCAAATCTGTGATTTACTTGGGGTGCTTGTTGCACCAGGACAAGCTGCTGTGTTTCGTGGTGCAGTAGCCTAGAAAATATTGCTGTGATTGTTACAGTACAAGGAGGCTGAGATGAAAAGATGTCACAGCGATCTCCAGTTAAAAAAAAAATGCACAATATCCCTCACTCCTCCTGCCATCCTCACTGTGTCCTCTAAGTTACACCACACATGATGTCTCACCCAGTTTTTGGAAAGGATAGTCAAGAGAGGAAAGATTGATCATACCCCCTCTGAAAAAAATGAAAATCAAGGCAACGAAGATAGCCCAGGATGCACTTGGCTATTTGCTCAGTGCCACCTGCTTCAGGCAATGACTCTGGAATACTCATACATCCTTGCAGCTGGCCCCCTTAATGTGACCTTCATTGAAAGATCCCACTTCTTCCCACCTCTACACATCCACCACTCTTCCTCAGGAAAAGAGTCCACAGTCCTGAAACATTTGGATTGCCATGCCATACTGAGGCAGCCTATACCAGTACCAAACTGAGGAGCTAGCATGACAGCAGTCAAGCCCACAGGGAGAGTCTGAGTGAAGGGAGGCTTACCTCGTTCTGGAGGAAAAAGGAGGGAAGCAAAGACGATGCTGAGCCTGCTGCAGCATGGGCTTTTATGCTGTGTTCCTGAGGCGCGTGAGGACAGAAACATTCCATGGTCACGAAGCATCAAAACAGCTAGCGGTTGGTGACTGCAAAGACCTTGCTAGTAATTAATACCTCGCTTCTTTCATCTAAAGTGTTTTGCTGCAGATTCATACTGCACAAACCATCAGAATAGTTCATCTGTATTCCTGTGTCCGAAGGCCAATTACTTGAGTTGGAATTCTCCATTTAGGTTTCCAGGGTTTCAATTGGATTTCCATCATAGAAATGTCATTTGCAGCATTACTCCGTTCCTGGTGAGCATGGCCACCAGTCACAGTGAACGTCAGCCATGAAGGACACCAGTGGTTAGCTCTCAAGTGCTTCCAGTGCCAGCTCTCAGGCTAAATCTGTGAGACATTTCTCCCTGTGCGTCATCAGAGATGTGCTGTAGACGGTGGTGTAAGTTCCATCAAAACATCAGGATGGCATGATTGCAGATGGGAAAAGAGGCCCAGATGAACAGGGATGCGGCAGAGGCAGTGAAGACCACAAAGATACTGCTTAAACTCAACATGCGCTTACGGAAACTACACTGCCTGTTACTTTGCTATATGCCAAAGTAATGGCAATGAAGGCAGATTCATAATAAGGGAGAGTAGAACTGGGAGCGAGACACTCTTCTCTGTAGAGGTTGCTGGCTGGGATGTCTATACCACTGCCACATGTTTCCTGTCAACTCTTTAGCATCATTCCTTGGGAGCTTGATGATGTCCTCATGCTTTTTCCAAGCAGATGTGCTCCGCCACCGGCCGCAGTGGGATTCAGTGATGACGTATGCGAGAATTCACCTCTGAAATGGTCTGCGTGCAGGCAATCTGAAAGTAAGGCTATGAGACATTTCTCCTTGTGGGCAATCAGAGACATGCAGGAGGTGGTGCGATATGTTCAGACAGAACGTGGAGATCGTACAGTCCCAAAGGAGAAATAAGACCCACGTGCCCATGGATGTTTTCAAGCTCAACGGCATGGAAATAATGTTTGGAGGTAGAGGAAATGCCCCTGTAAGCTGCACTGAGGACTATCAGTACGTTTCCTACACTCATCATGCAAATGCTCGTGCTCTTTGACAACTCGATCAGCAACGTAGACAGTAGAATTGAGCGTGCCCTGAGTAAGTATGCCGATGACACTCAGCTGAGTCTGATAGTGAAAAAGGAAGGGTGAACAACTTTAAACCAAAAGCGGGGAGATTTAAGTTTGATGTTAGAAACAAGTGTTTTACTCTGAGGGTGGTGAGGCGCTGGGCCGGGTTGCGAAAAGAGGGTGTGGAGGTAGTGAAAACAAAGAAGGGTAACTTGAAGGGTGAGGTTCTTCTCTTTCGAGTGGGTTGCAACTAGGATGTCTGTAGCCATCCATGTTCCGTGGTGTTCCAAAGGTTTCTTGCCTCTTGCAGGCAGAGGACAGGCAGAGTTTGTACACTCATCATTCTTGTATCTCTTTGTAACGACGGTGGGCCATGTGGTCATATTCAGTGTGATGGCGAGTAGAGGGGAGAGTCATGCTCTTCTCTTTCATGGGGCTCTTGAGAGGAAGAATGTCCACAGCCATCTTCCTTGGTGACTTGCCCATGTTGTCCCACTTACTCCAAGCAGGAACTGATCTCAGTCTGGGTAGTGGAAAAGCTGTTGGCACTCACCAAATCTGGCTGTGGGAGTGAGATCAAAGTAATGCCGACGTCCTTCCCTAAAACTGACCCATACTCAAATTAACCTGCCTTTGCTCTGCGACGCATTACTCTCATTGACCACAGTCCTGCATGGCCTCCTTTTGAAGAGAGGCTCAGGGCTGGGAGTCCACTCCATGCATTTCCAAGTTCAAAGTGACATAGCATCAGCCGCCCAGAGCACCTGCCTGTCATCATGATGGGGAAGAGTTGGGAAAAACCCTGAACCGCAGGCACAGATGAGTCGCGCGGCTGTGGAAAGCAGTGGAAGAGGTGTCCTGGCCTCAGGCATGCCCGGAATAGCAGGCCTCCCAAGTGCCCCTTTCCTCATCATGGACATTACTGAAGGGCTTTGAAGCATTCCTGAAACAAGTGGAATGTCTATTGCCGCTTCCTTCGAAAGCACTGCCTTGTTGTGACTGGTGCAGATCCTATGTCACTTGGCTTGGCTTGGAGAGGAGGACTTTTGGGTATGATGCACTCCAACCCAGTGTATGATGAAAGCTCACCCGGGTGAGGTTTCTCTGCTGGATCACCGGGAACAGCTGCTTGGCACTGCCCGGTTCAGGCCTGTGTGCGTCCCCTCTTCCTAACAGCACTACTTGATGACTGCGGAGAAGTAAATGCGAGCCGGTGTCAGAAATGGGGAAGAAAGCCAAACTGGAGAAGCAAGGAAAGGTGAAGATCATGTGGAGCGTGTTTAGTGTGCGTTCCCTGGGATGATCAGAGGCCTGGTGCTCTGGCCCTGTGCGCATAGTGTGACATCGTGACGCAGAGCCTGAGAGACTGGGGTTTTCTTAGCTGCAAGGCAAAACTTTCTATCAGTGGGGATGAAAGAGCAGTCTTCTAGTGCCTAAAAAAGAGGACGGAGTTGGCAGGAGGAGGTCATCTTGCCTCGCTTGCATCCTGAAGAGCTGGACAGGCCACGGCAGCTACTCCAGGTACATCAGACCAGACAGAGGAAGTGTTTACAGCCCAAAGGTAGAGCTCTTGTGATGCATCTTGGACGTTCATGACAATCCTTCATGGGAGCAACCAAAGGAGCTCTCAGCAAGTAAGGGCTCTGCACATGTCAGCATCTTGTGGGATGTGGGACTCAAGGTACACATGTAATCTACCCCAGAATCCCTTCCATTGACTCCGGAGCCCGGGGGAAATGAAAAGACAAAACTTGGCCTGCATGGGTGTCAGGTGGCCTGTTCACGGGGAACCAGAATGCTTCCTTCTGTGCCGCTTTGGGCCCAGCAGGCTGGCAAGTGAGGGGTTTGCATCACAAAAGGCTGTTGGAAGGCTGTGCGTGTCTTGAAGAGTCTGGAGAGTGAAGGGGGAATGGCTAGAGATGTATCCGAGTGCTGTGGAGTGACTGAGCTCCAGTGGCAGTGGGCAAGAGGCGTGTGTGCAGCCCACGCTGCAGAGGCGGGTCACAAACGGTACTGTTTGTGAGAACTGCAGCTTCATGGAGGGAGGCTGAGTGCAAGGCACCTCAGGAGGTCCATTGCTAGTTTAAGAAAGAGTTACACGCATGGCTAGTCCAAAGTGAGGGCACACTGCTCAGTGTGTGGCCTTGTTGAAACCGCAGTTTGATAATGCAGGCATGCAGATTCCTAAACTTCTTTGGAAACTTGCTTTGTGCTGTCTTTGTGAAATTCTCGTGGTCCTCAAGCAGCCCATTAAGTCTTTGTTTAGCGCTGTAATGGCCAGGGAGGAGATGACGGTGGAGCAGATGGATCTGGACTGAAGGAGGCTGCAGGCCGTGCAGAGCCTGCACGGGAGCAGACTCTGGGCCAGAACTGCAGCCCTTGGAGAGAGAAGCTCGTGGATGAGCACTGGACCCTGCAGGAGCTGCCACCCACGGGACACACTTTCTGCTGCATTCATTTCCTAAAGGAGAACACCCTGTTGTATGGACACATCCTGGAGCAGTTCTTGAACAATTGCCGACTGAGGGTTGCATTATAGACAGATGTGACCTCCACATACCCCGTTCCTCTGCAGCGCATTGTGGGATGATGAAGAAGAGGACAGGTGGGAGAAGAGGGATGTTGTTTTTTGTTTCCTTTCATTTCTGGATACGTTAGTCTGCTTTTAATAATAGGCAACAGATTACATTAATCTGAGTCTGTTCTCCTCATAACAGTCGTCAGTGATGGACCTCCATGTTTTTGTCTCAACCCTGGGGTGTATTTTTAGCGTAGCTTCAGCGAGGGCTGCAGAAAGCACCAACTTGTGAACAGATGGTCCTCACCGTTAACGCTTAAAGGAGGGCATCTGACAGCACTGGGTTCCCACGGATCTTCCCTGAGGCGCTGGGGCTTTGCTGGCTGAGCTGTTCCCAGCCCTTGCACACAGAGAGATGGTCTATCCGAAAGTTGCCCTCAGTGTGAGACAACGAGGGTTGTGTATGCTGTATTCTCCGCTTCTGGAGAAGAAGAGGAAGGCGAAAATTTCATGTGGTGGAGATGATGGATTCTGGCAACTCTTTCATTCTGCCCAATGTACTTACCGGTGTGCTGTAAAGAAGGAGGAGGCTCCTCAGTGCCTTCTTTCAGTTCCGTGTCTTTTCCTTACCTGGGGATGGACTCGCTGCCATGGGAGAGGGCAGGGACTCCCTCCTCAGTTTCCAAAGATAAGAGGTAAGCTGATGGCATTGGGCACTGCTTTTCTTTGCTGCATGAATGGGTAATGGAGGCCGGAAGAAAATAAAGCAGACAAGTCTCCAGCTATGCCACACAAAGCTTTTAATGAGAAGGAAACAGAGTGTCACAATACAGATGGGAAGAAAATTGTTTGCAGTCTACAGAGAGGTAGAGGCAACGATCCATCCGTATCTGGGATGCGTTCTCCAAATGGGATGATCCATTGGCTTCAGCAGATGAAAGTGCTGGGCGGGCGAGGCAGACACAGCCCGGAGCCCCCCAGGCCAAGAGAGCCCCCAGAAGAGATGGGAACGCCCGCGGAGCTGAGGGAGCTGCCAACAGCAGCTGACAGAGAGGATCCCACGGCTGTGCTCTGAGGGAAGGAGGTGAGGATGGGGCCCGGCAGGGTCACCACCACGGGGGAGGCCTCGATAACTACAGTCGAGTCAGCGCAGCGGGCGACACATGGCTCACTGCAGCTGCTTGCCAGTGGGGTTGGGCCAGAGGCACCGCAGGGGGACGGGACGCAGGGTCTGCAGCACGACATCTCTCGCTGAGGGAGGCAAAGCTGAAACACAGAGCAGGGAGGGAACACGGCCCCAAAAATCAGTCAGTCTTTGTTTTCTGCTGCTCTCTCACCCACAGCCCTTGCTTCACTCCGGCTCTCTTTTCAGTTCCATGCTCTGAAAGAGAGCGCAGCAGATTGTGCTAACACAGATAATAGCTGTGCCATTTCACGTGCGGGCTCCATTGGAAAGACTGGCAGCAAATCTGTGATTTACTTGGGGTGCTTGTTGCACCAGGACAAGCTGCTGTGTTTCGTGGTGCAGTAGCCTAGAAAATATTGCTGTGATTGTTACAGTACAAGGAGGCTGAGATGAAAAGATGTCACAGCGATCTCCAGTTAAAAAAAAAATGCACAATATCCCTCACTCCTCCTGCCATCCTCACTGTGTCCTCTAAGTTACACCACACATGATGTCTCACCCAGTTTTTGGAAAGGATAGTCAAGAGAGGAAAGATTGATCATACCCCCTCTGAAAAAAATGAAAATCAAGGCAACGAAGATAGCCCAGGATGCACTTGGCTATTTGCTCAGTGCCACCTGCTGCAGGCAATGACTCTGGAATACTCATACATCCTTGCAGCTGGCCCCCTTAATGTGACCTTCATTGAAAGATCCCACTTCTTCCCACCTCTACACATCCACCACTCTTCCTCAGGAAAAGAGTCCACAGTCCTGAAACATTTGGATTGCCATGCCATACTGAGGCAGCCTATACCAGTACCAAACTGAGGAGCTAGCATGACAGCAGTCAAGCCCACAGGGAGAGTCTGAGTGAAGGGAGGCTTACCTCGTTCTGGAGGAAAAAGGAGGGAAGCAAAGACGATGCTGAGCCTGCTGCAGCATGGGCTTTTATGCTGTGTTCCTGAGGCGCGTGAGGACAGAAACATTCCATGGTCACGAAGCATCAAAACAGCTAGCGGTTGGTGACTGCAAAGACCTTGCTAGTAATTAATACCTCGCTTCTTTCATCTAAAGTGTTTTGCTGCAGATTCATACTGCACAAACCATCAGAATAGTTCATCTGTATTCCTGTGTCCGAAGGCCAATTACTTGAGTTGGAATTCTCCATTTAGGTTTCCAGGGTTTCAATTGGATTTCCATCATAGAAATGTCATTTGCAGCATTACTCCGTTCCTGGTGAGCATGGCCACCAGTCACAGTGAACGTCAGCCATGAAGGACACCAGTGGTTAGCTCTCAAGTGCTTCCAGTGCCAGCTCTCAGGCTAAATCTGTGAGACATTTCTCCCTGTGCGTCATCAGAGATGTGCTGTAGACAGTGGTGTAAGTTCCATCAAAACATCAGGATGGCATGATTGCAGATGGGAAAAGAGGCCCAGATGAACAGGGATGCGGCAGAGGCAGTGAAGACCACAAAGATACTGCTTAAACTCAACATGCGCTTACGGAAACTACACTGCCTGTTACTTTGCTATATGCCAAAGTAATGGCAATGAAGGCAGATTCATAATAAGGGAGAGTAGAACTGGGAGCGAGACACTCTTCTCTGTAGAGGTTGCTGGCTGGGATGTCTATACCACTGCCACATGTTTCCTGTCAACTCTTTAGCATCATTCCTTGGGAGCTTGATGATGTCCTCATGCTTTTTCCAAGCAGATGTGCTCCGCCACCGGCCGCAGTGGGATTCAGTGATGACGTATGCGAGAATTCACCTCTGAAATGGTCTGCGTGCAGGCAATCTGAAAGTAAGGCTATGAGACATTTCTCCTTGTGGGCAATCAGAGACATGCAGGAGGTGGTGCGATATGTTCAGACAGAACGTGGAGATCGTACAGTCCCAAAGGAGAAATAAGACCCACGTGCCCATGGATGTTTTCAAGCTCAACGGCATGGAAATAATGTTTGGAGGTAGAGGAAATGCCCCTGTAAGCTGCACTGAGGACTATCAGTACGTTTCCTACACTCATCATGCAAATGCTCGTGCTCTTTGACAACTCGATCAGCAACGTAGACAGTAGAATTGAGCGTGCCCTGAGTAAGTATGCCGATGACACTCAGCTGAGTCTGATAGTGAAAAAGGAAGGGTGAACAACTTTAAACCAAAAGCGGGGAGATTTAAGTTTGATGTTAGAAACAAGTGTTTTACTCTGAGGGTGGTGAGGCGCTGGGCCGCGTTGCGAAAAGAGGGTGTGGAGGTAGTGAAAACAAAGAAGGGTAACTTGAAGGGTGAGGTTCTTCTCTTTCGAGTGGGTTGCAACTAGGATGTCTGTAGCCATCCATGTTCCGTGGTGTTCCAAAGGTTTCTTGCCTCTTGCAGGCAGAGGACAGGCAGAGTTTGTACACTCATCATTCTTGTATCTCTTTGTAACGACGGTGGGCCATGTGGTCATATTCAGTGTGATGGCGAGTAGAGGGGAGAGTCATGCTCTTCTCTTTCATGGGGCTCTTGAGAGGAAGAATGTCCACAGCCATCTTCCTTGGTGACTTGCCCATGTTGTCCCACTTACTCCAAGCAGGAACTGATCTCAGTCTGGGTAGTGGAAAAGCTGTTGGCACTCACCAAATCTGGCTGTGGGAGTGAGATCAAAGTAATGCCGACGTCCTTCCCTAAAACTGACCCATACTCAAATTAACCTGCCTTTGCTCTGCGACGCATTACTCTCATTGACCACAGTCCTGCATGGCCTCCTTTTGAAGAGAGGCTCAGGGCTGGGAGTCCACTCCATGCATTTCCAAGTTCAAAGTGACATAGCATCAGCCTCCCAGAGCACCTGCCTGTCATCATGATGGGGAAGAGTTGGGAAAAACCCTGAACCGCAGGCACACATGAGTCGCGCGGCTGTGGAAAGCAGTGGAAGAGGTGTCCTGGCCTCAGGCATGCCCGGAATAGCAGGCCTCCCAAGTGCCCCTTTCCTCATCATGGACATTACTGAAGGGCTTTGAAGCATTCCTGAAACAAGTGGAATGTCTATTGCCGCTTCCTTCGAAAGCACTGCCTTGTTGTGACTGGTGCAGATCCTATGTCACTTGGCTTGGCTTGGAGAGGAGGACTTTTGGGTATGATGCACTCCAAGCCAGTGTATGATGAAAGCTCACCCGGGTGAGGTTTCTCTGCTGGATCACCGGGAACAGCTGCTTGGCACTGCCCGGTCCAGGCCTGTGTGCGTCCCCTCTTCCTGACAGCACTACTTGATGACTGCGGAGAAGTAAATGCGAGCCGGTGTCAGAAATGGGGAAGAAAGCCAAACTGGAGAAGCAAGGAAAGGTGAAGATCATGTGGAGCGTGTTTAGTGTGCGTTCCCTGGGATGATCAGAGGCCTGGTGCTCTGGCCCTGTGCGCATAGTGTGACATCGTGACGCAGAGCCTGAGAGACTGGGGTTTTCTTAGCTGCAAGGCAAAACTTTCTATCAGTGGGGATGAAAGAGCAGTCTTCCAGTGCCTAAAAAAGAGGACGGAGTTGGCAGGAGGAGGTCATCTTGCCTCGCTTGCATCCTGAAGAGCTGGACAGGCCACGGCAGCTACTCCAGGTACATCAGACCAGACAGAGGAAGTGTTTACAGCCCAAAGGTAGAGCTCTTGTGATGCATCTTGGACGTTCATGACAATCCTTCATGGGAGCAACCAAAGGAGCTCTCAGCAAGTAAGGGCTCTGCACATGTCAGCATCTTGTGGGATGTGGGACTCAAGGTACACATGTAATCTACCCCAGAATCCCTTCCATTGACTCCGGAGCCCGGGGGAAATGAAAAGACAAAACTTGGCCTGCATGGGTGTCAGGTGGCCTGTTCACGGGGAACCAGAATGCTTCCTTCTGTGCCGCTTTGGGCCCAGCAGGCTGGCAAGTGAGGGGTTTGCATCACAAAAGGCTGTTGGAAGGCTGTGCGTGTCTTGAAGAGTCTGGAGAGTGAAGGGGGAATGGCTAGAGATGTATCCGAGTGCTGTGGAGTGACTGAGCTCCAGTGGCAGTGGGCAAGAGGCGTGTGTGCAGCCCACGCTGCAGAGGCGGGTCACAAACGGTACTGTTTGTGAGAACTGCAGCTTCATGGAGGGAGGCTGAGTGCAAGGCACCTCAGGAGGTCCATTGCTAGTTTAAGAAAGAGTTACACGCATGGCTAGTCCAAAGTGAGGGCACACTGCTCAGTGTGTGGCCTTGTTGAAACCGCAGTTTGATAATGCAGGCATGCAGATTCCTAAACTTCTTTGGAAACTTGCTTTGTGCTGTCTTTGTGAAATTCTCGTGGTCCTCAAGCAGCCCATTAAGTCTTTGTTTAGCGCTGTAATGGCCAGGGAGGAGATGACGGTGGAGCAGATGGATCTGGACTGAAGGAGGCTGCAGGCCGTGCAGAGCCTGCACGGGAGCAGACTCTGGGCCAGAACTGCAGCCCTTGGAGAGAGAAGCTCGTGGATGAGCACTGGACCCTGCAGGAGCTGCCACCCACGGGACACACTTTCTGCTGCATTCATTTCCTAAAGGAGAACACCCTGTTGTATGGACACATCCTGGAGCAGTTCTTGAACAATTGCCGACTGAGGGTTGCATTATAGACAGATGTGACCTCCACATACCCCGTTCCTCTGCAGCGCATTGTGGGATGATGAAGAAGAGGACAGGTGGGAGAAGAGGGATGTTGTTTTTTGTTTCCTTTCATTTCTGGATACGTTAGTCTGCTTTTAATAATAGGCAACAGATTACATTAATCTGAGTCTGTTCTCCTCATAACAGTCGTCAGTGATGGACCTCCATGTTTTTGTCTCAACCCTGGGGTGTATTTTTAGCGTAGCTTCAGCGAGGGCTGCAGAAAGCACCAACTTGTGAACAGATGGTCCTCACCGTTAACGCTTAAAGGAGGACATCTGACAGCACTGGGTTCCCACGGATCTTCCCTGAGGCGCTGGGGCTTTGCTGGCTGAGCTGTTCCCAGCCCTTGCACACAGAGAGATGGTCTATCCGAAAGTTGCCCTCAGTGTGAGACAACGAGGGTTGTGTATGCTGTATTCTCCGCTTCTGGAGAAGAAGAGGAAGGCGAAAATTTCATGTGGTGGAGATGATGGATTCTGGCAACTCTTTTATTCTGCCCAATGTACTTACCGGTGTGCTGTAAAGAAGGAGGAGGCTCCTCAGTGCCTTCTTTCAGTTCCGTGTCTTTTCCTTACCTGGGGATGGACTCGCTGCCATGGGAGAGGGCAGGGACTCCCTCCTCAGTTTCCAAAGATAAGAGGTAAGCTGATGGCATTGGGCACTGCTTTTCTTTGCTGCATGAATGGGTAATGGAGGCCGGAAGAAAATAAAGCAGACAAGTCTCCAGCTATGCCACACAAAGCTTTTAATGAGAAGGAAACAGAGTGTCACAATACAGATGGGAAGAAAATTGTTTGCAGTCTACAGAGAGGTAGAGGCAACGATCCATCCGTATCTGGGATGCGTTCTCCAAATGGGATGATCCATTGGCTTCAGCAGATGAAAGTGCTGGGCGGGCGAGGCAGACACAGCCCGGAGCCCCCCAGGCCAAGAGAGCCCCCAGAAGAGATGGGAACGCCCGCGGAGCTGAGGGAGCTGCCAACAGCAGCTGACAGAGAGGATCCCACGGCTGTGCTCTGAGGGAAGGAGGTGAGGATGGGGCCCGGCAGGGTCACCACCACGGGGGAGGCCTCGATAACTACAGTCGAGTCAGCGCAGCGGGCGACACATGGCTCACTGCAGCTGCTTGCCAGTGGGGTTGGGCCAGAGGCACCGCAGGGGGACGGGACGCAGGGTCTGCAGCACGACATCTCTCGCTGAGGGAGGCAAAGCTGAAACACAGAGCAGGGAGGGAACACGGCCCCAAAAATCAGTCAGTCTTTGTTTTCTGCTGCTCTCTCACCCACAGCCCTTGCTTCACTCCGGCTCTCTTTTCAGTTCCATGCTCTGAAAGAGAGCGCAGCAGATTGTGCTAACACAGATAATAGCTGTGCCATTTCACGTGCGGGCTCCATTGGAAAGACTGGCAGCAAATCTGTGATTTACTTGGGGTGCTTGTTGCACCAGGACAAGCTGCTGTGTTTCGTGGTGCAGTAGCCTAGAAAATATTGCTGTGATTGTTACAGTACAAGGAGGCTGAGATGAAAAGATGTCACAGCGATCTCCAGTTAAAAAAAAAATGCACAATATCCCTCACTCCTCCTGCCATCCTCACTGTGTCCTCTAAGTTACACCACACATGATGTCTCACCCAGTTTTTGGAAAGGATAGTCAAGAGAGGAAAGATTGATCATACCCCCTCTGAAAAAAATGAAAATCAAGGCAACGAAGATAGCCCAGGATGCACTTGGCTATTTGCTCAGTGCCACCTGCTGCAGGCAATGACTCTGGAATACTCATACATCCTTGCAGCTGGCCCCCTTAATGTGACCTTCATTGAAAGATCCCACTTCTTCCCACCTCTACACATCCACCACTCTTCCTCAGGAAAAGAGTCCACAGTCCTGAAACATTTGGATTGCCATGCCATACTGAGGCAGCCTATACCAGTACCAAACTGAGGAGCTAGCATGACAGCAGTCAAGCCCACAGGGAGAGTCTGAGTGAAGGGAGGCTTACCTCGTTCTGGAGGAAAAAGGAGGGAAGCAAAGACGATGCTGAGCCTGCTGCAGCATGGGCTTTTATGCTGTGTTCCTGAGGCGCGTGAGGACAGAAACATTCCATGGTCACGAAGCATCAAAACAGCTAGCGGTTGGTGACTGCAAAGACCTTGCTAGTAATTAATACCTCGCTTCTTTCATCTAAAGTGTTTTGCTGCAGATTCATACTGCACAAACCATCAGAATAGTTCATCTGTATTCCTGTGTCCGAAGGCCAATTACTTGAGTTGGAATTCTCCATTTAGGTTTCCAGGGTTTCAATTGGATTTCCATCATAGAAATGTCATTTGCAGCATTACTCCGTTCCTGGTGAGCATGGCCACCAGTCACAGTGAACGTCAGCCATGAAGGACACCAGTGGTTAGCTCTCAAGTGCTTCCAGTGCCAGCTCTCAGGCTAAATCTGTGAGACATTTCTCCCTGTGCGTCATCAGAGATGTGCTGTAGACAGTGGTGTAAGTTCCATCAAAACATCAGGATGGCATGATTGCAGATGGGAAAAGAGGCCCAGATGAACAGGGATGCGGCAGAGGCAGTGAAGACCACAAAGATACTGCTTAAACTCAACATGCGCTTACGGAAACTACACTGCCTGTTACTTTGCTATATGCCAAAGTAATGGCAATGAAGGCAGATTCATAATAAGGGAGAGTAGAACTGGGAGCGAGACACTCTTCTCTGTAGAGGTTGCTGGCTGGGATGTCTATACCACTGCCACATGTTTCCTGTCAACTCTTTAGCATCATTCCTTGGGAGCTTGATGATGTCCTCATGCTTTTTCCAAGCAGATGTGCTCCGCCACCGGCCGCAGTGGGATTCAGTGATGACGTATGCGAGAATTCACCTCTGAAATGGTCTGCGTGCAGGCAATCTGAAAGTAAGGCTATGAGACATTTCTCCTTGTGGGCAATCAGAGACATGCAGGAGGTGGTGCGATATGTTCAGACAGAACGTGGAGATCGTACAGTCCCAAAGGAGAAATAAGACCCACGTGCCCATGGATGTTTTCAAGCTCAACGGCATGGAAATAATGTTTGGAGGTAGAGGAAATGCCCCTGTAAGCTGCACTGAGGACTATCAGTACGTTTCCTACACTCATCATGCAAATGCTCGTGCTCTTTGACAACTCGATCAGCAACGTAGACAGTAGAATTGAGCGTGCCCTGAGTAAGTATGCCGATGACACTCAGCTGAGTCTGATAGTGAAAAAGGAAGGGTGAACAACTTTAAACCAAAAGCGGGGAGATTTAAGTTTGATGTTAGAAACAAGTGTTTTACTCTGAGGGTGGTGAGGCGCTGGGCCGCGTTGCGAAAAGAGGGTGTGGAGGTAGTGAAAACAAAGAAGGGTAACTTGAAGGGTGAGGTTCTTCTCTTTCGAGTGGGTTGCAACTAGGATGTCTGTAGCCATCCATGTTCCGTGGTGTTCCAAAGGTTTCTTGCCTCTTGCAGGCAGAGGACAGGCAGAGTTTGTACACTCATCATTCTTGTATCTCTTTGTAACGACGGTGGGCCATGTGGTCATATTCAGTGTGATGGCGAGTAGAGGGGAGAGTCATGCTCTTCTCTTTCATGGGGCTCTTGAGAGGAAGAATGTCCACAGCCATCTTCCTTGGTGACTTGCCCATGTTGTCCCACTTACTCCAAGCAGGAACTGATCTCAGTCTGGGTAGTGGAAAAGCTGTTGGCACTCACCAAATCTGGCTGTGGGAGTGAGATCAAAGTAATGCCGACGTCCTTCCCTAAAACTGACCCATACTCAAATTAACCTGCCTTTGCTCTGCGACGCATTACTCTCATTGACCACAGTCCTGCATGGCCTCCTTTTGAAGAGAGGCTCAGGGCTGGGAGTCCACTCCATGCATTTCCAAGTTCAAAGTGACATAGCATCAGCCGCCCAGAGCACCTGCCTGTCATCATGATGGGGAAGAGTTGGGAAAAACCCTGAACCGCAGGCACACATGAGTCGCGCGGCTGTGGAAAGCAGTGGAAGAGGTGTCCTGGCCTCAGGCATGCCCGGAATAGCAGGCCTCCCAAGTGCCCCTTTCCTCATCATGGACATTACTGAAGGGCTTTGAAGCATTCCTGAAACAAGTGGAATGTCTATTGCCGCTTCCTTCGAAAGCACTGCCTTGTTGTGACTGGTGCAGATCCTATGTCACTTGGCTTGGCTTGGAGAGGAGGACTTTTGGGTATGATGCACTCCAAGCCAGTGTATGATGAAAGCTCACCCGGGTGAGGTTTCTCTGCTGGATCACCGGGAACAGCTGCTTGGCACTGCCCGGTCCAGGCCTGTGTGCGTCCCCTCTTCCTGACAGCACTACTTGATGACTGCGGAGAAGTAAATGCGAGCCGGTGTCAGAAATGGGGAAGAAAGCCAAACTGGAGAAGCAAGGAAAGGTGAAGATCATGTGGAGCGTGTTTAGTGTGCGTTCCCTGGGATGATCAGAGGCCTGGTGCTCTGGCCCTGTGCGCATAGTGTGACATCGTGACGCAGAGCCTGAGAGACCGGGGTTTTCTTAGCTGCAAGGCAAAACTTTCTATCAGTGGGGATGAAAGAGCAGTCTTCCAGTGCCTAAAAAAGAGGACGGAGTTGGCAGGAGGAGGTCATCTTGCCTCGCTTGCATCCTGAAGAGCTGGACAGGCCACGGCAGCTACTCCAGGTACATCAGACCAGACAGAGGAAGTGTTTACAGCCCAAAGGTAGAGCTCTTGTGATGCATCTTGGACGTTCATGACAATCCTTCATGGGAGCAACCAAAGGAGCTCTCAGCAAGTAAGGGCTCTGCACATGTCAGCATCTTGTGGGATGTGGGACTCAAGGTACACATGTAATCTACCCCAGAATCCCTTCCATTGACTCCGGAGCCCGGGGGAAATGAAAAGACAAAACTTGGCCTGCATGGGTGTCAGGTGGCCTGTTCACGGGGAACCAGAATGCTTCCTTCTGTGCCGCTTTGGGCCCAGCAGGCTGGCAAGTGAGGGGTTTGCATCACAAAAGGCTGTTGGAAGGCTGTGCGTGTCTTGAAGAGTCTGGAGAGTGAAGGGGGAATGGCTAGAGATGTATCCGAGTGCTGTGGAGTGACTGAGCTCCAGTGGCAGTGGGCAAGAGGCGTGTGTGCAGCCCACGCTGCAGAGGCGGGTCACAAACGGTACTGTTTGTGAGAACTGCAGCTTCATGGAGGGAGCCTGAGTGCAAGGCACCTCAGGAGGTCCATTGCTAGTTTAAGAAAGAGTTACACGCATGGCTAGTCCAAAGTGAGGGCACACTGCTCAGTGTGTGGCCTTGTTGAAACCGCAGTTTGATAATGCAGGCATGCAGATTCCTAAACTTCTTTGGAAACTTGCTTTGTGCTGTCTTTGTGAAATTCTCGTGGTCCTCAAGCAGCCCATTAAGTCTTTGTTTAGCGCTGTAATGGCCAGGGAGGAGATGACGGTGGAGCAGATGGATCTGGACTGAAGGAGGCTGCAGGCCGTGCAGAGCCTGCACGGGAGCAGACTCTGGGCCAGAACTGCAGCCCTTGGAGAGAGAAGCTCGTGGATGAGCACTGGACCCTGCAGGAGCTGCCACCCACGGGACACACTTTCTGCTGCATTCATTTCCTAAAGGAGAACACCCTGTTGTATGGACACATCCTGGAGCAGTTCTTGAACAATTGCCGACTGAGGGTTGCATTATAGACAGATGTGACCTCCACATACCCCGTTCCTCTGCAGCGCATTGTGGGATGATGAAGAAGAGGACAGGTGGGAGAAGAGGGATGTTGTTTTTTGTTTCCTTTCATTTCTGGATACGTTAGTCTGCTTTTAATAATAGGCAACAGATTACATTAATCTGAGTCTGTTCTCCTCATAACAGTCGTCAGTGATGGACCTCCATGTTTTTGTCTCAACCCTGGGGTGTATTTTTAGCGTAGCTTCAGCGAGGGCTGCAGAAAGCACCAACTTGTGAACAGGTGGTCCTCACCGTTAACGCTTAAAGGAGGACATCTGACAGCACTGGGTTCCCACGGATCTTCCCTGAGGCGCTGGGGCTTTGCTGGCTGAGCTGTTCACAGCCCTTGCACACAGAGAGATGGTCTATCCGAAAGTTGCCCTCAGTGTGAGACAACGAGGGTTGTGTATGCTGTATTCTCCGCTTCTGGAGAAGAAGAGGAAGGCGAAAATTTCATGTGGTGGAGATGATGGATTCTGGCAACTCTTTCATTCTGCCCAATGTACTTACCGGTGTGCTGTAAAGAAGGAGGAGGCTCCTCAGTGCCTTCTTTCAGTTCCGTGTCTTTTCCTTACCTGGGGATGGACTCGCTGCCATGGGAGAGGGCAGGGACTCCCTCCTCAGTTTCCAAAGATAAGAGGTAAGCTGATGGCATTGGGCACTGCTTTTCTTTGCTGCATGAATGGGTAATGGAGGCCGGAAGAAAATAAAGCAGACAAGTCTCCAGCTATGCCACACAAAACTTTTAATGAGAAGGAAACAGAGTGTCACAATACAGATGGGAAGAAAATTGTTTGCAGTCTACAGAGAGGTAGAGGCAACGATCCATCCGTATCTGGGATGCGTTCTCCAAATGGGATGATCCATTGGCTTCAGCAGATGAAAGTGCTGGGCGGGCGAGGCAGACACAGCCCGGAGCCCCCCAGGCCAAGAGAGCCCCCAGAAGAGATGGGAACGCCCGCGGAGCTGAGGGAGCTGCCAACAGCAGCTGACAGAGAGGATCCCACGGCTGTGCTCTGAGGGAAGGAGGTGAGGATGGGGCCCGGCAGGGTCACCACCACGGGGGAGGCCTCGATAACTACAGTCGAGTCAGCGCAGCGGGCGACACATGGCTCACTGCAGCTGCTTGCCAGTGGGGTTGGGCCAGAGGCACCGCAGGGGGACGGGACGCAGGGTCTGCAGCACGACATCTCTCGCTGAGGGAGGCAAAGCTGAAACACAGAGCAGGGAGGGAACACGGCCCCAAAAATCAGTCAGTCTTTGTTTTCTGCTGCTCTCTCACCCACAGCCCTTGCTTCACTCCGGCTCTCTTTTCAGTTCCATGCTCTGAAAGAGAGCGCAGCAGATTGTGCTAACACAGATAATAGCTGTGCCATTTCACGTGCGGGCTCCATTGGAAAGACTGGCAGCAAATCTGTGATTTACTTGGGGTGCTTGTTGCACCAGGACAAGCTGCTGTGTTTCGTGGTGCAGTAGCCTAGAAAATATTGCTGTGATTGTTACAGTACAAGGAGGCTGAGATGAAAAGATGTCACAGCGATCTCCAGTTAAAAAAAAAATGCACAATATCCCTCACTCCTCCTGCCATCCTCACTGTGTCCTCTAAGTTACACCACACATGATGTCTCACCCAGTTTTTGGAAAGGATAGTCAAGAGAGGAAAGATTGATCATACCCCCTCTGAAAAAAATGAAAATCAAGGCAACGAAGATAGCCCAGGATGCACTTGGCTATTTGCTCAGTGCCACCTGCTGCAGGCAATGACTCTGGAATACTCATACATCCTTGCAGCTGGCCCCCTTAATGTGACCTTCATTGAAAGATCCCACTTCTTCCCACCTCTACACATCCACCACTCTTCCTCAGGAAAAGAGTCCACAGTCCTGAAACATTTGGATTGCCATGCCATACTGAGGCAGCCTATACCAGTACCAAACTGAGGAGCTAGCATGACAGCAGTCAAGCCCACAGGGAGAGTCTGAGTGAAGGGAGGCTTACCTCGTTCTGGAGGAAAAAGGAGGGAAGCAAAGACGATGCTGAGCCTGCTGCAGCATGGGCTTTTATGCTGTGTTCCTGAGGCGCGTGAGGACAGAAACATTCCATGGTCACGAAGCATCAAAACAGCTAGCGGTTGGTGACTGCAAAGACCTTGCTAGTAATTAATACCTCGCTTCTTTCATCTAAAGTGTTTTGCTGCAGATTCATACTGCACAAACCATCAGAATAGTTCATCTGTATTCCTGTGTCCGAAGGCCAATTACTTGAGTTGGAATTCTCCATTTAGGTTTCCAGGGTTTCAATTGGATTTCCATCATAGAAATGTCATTTGCAGCATTACTCCGTTCCTGGTGAGCATGGCCACCAGTCACAGTGAACGTCAGCCATGAAGGACACCAGTGGTTAGCTCTCAAGTGCTTCCAGTGCCAGCTCTCAGGCTAAATCTGTGAGACATTTCTCCCTGTGCGTCATCAGAGATGTGCTGTAGACAGTGGTGTAAGTTCCATCAAAACATCAGGATGGCATGATTGCAGATGGGAAAAGAGGCCCAGATGAACAGGGATGCGGCAGAGGCAGTGAAGACCACAAAGATACTGCTTAAACTCAACATGCGCTTACGGAAACTACACTGCCTGTTACTTTGCTATATGCCAAAGTAATGGCAATGAAGGCAGATTCATAATAAGGGAGAGTAGAACTGGGAGCGAGACACTCTTCTCTGTAGAGGTTGCTGGCTGGGATGTCTATACCACTGCCACATGTTTCCTGTCAACTCTTTAGCATCATTCCTTGGGAGCTTGATGATGTCCTCATGCTTTTTCCAAGCAGATGTGCTCCGCCACCGGCCGCAGTGGGATTCAGTGATGACGTATGCGAGAATTCACCTCTGAAATGGTCTGCGTGCAGGCAATCTGAAAGTAAGGCTATGAGACATTTCTCCTTGTGGGCAATCAGAGACATGCAGGAGGTGGTGCGATATGTTCAGACAGAACGTGGAGATCGTACAGTCCCAAAGGAGAAATAAGACCCACGTGCCCATGGATGTTTTCAAGCTCAACGGCATGGAAATAATGTTTGGAGGTAGAGGAAATGCCCCTGTAAGCTGCACTGAGGACTATCAGTACGTTTCCTACACTCATCATGCAAATGCTCGTGCTCTTTGACAACTCGATCAGCAACGTAGACAGTAGAATTGAGCGTGCCCTGAGTAAGTATGCCGATGACACTCAGCTGAGTCTGATAGTGAAAATGGAAAGGAGAATAACTTTAAACCAAAAGCGGGGAGATTTAAGTTTGATGTTAGAAACAAGTGTTTTACTCTGAGGGTGGTGAGGCGCTGGGCCGGGTTGCGAAAAGAGGGTGTGGAGGTAGTGAAAACAAAGAAGGGTAACTTGAAGGGTGAGGTTCTTCTCTTTCGAGTGGGTTGCAACTAGGATGTCTGTAGCCATCCATGTTCCGTGGTGTTCCAAAGGTTTCTTGCCTCTTGCAGGCAGAGGACAGGCAGAGTTTGTACACTCATCATTCTTGTATCTCTTTGTAACGACGGTGGGCCATGTGGTCATATTCAGTGTGATGGCGAGTAGAGGGGAGAGTCATGCTCTTCTCTTTCATGGGGCTCTTGAGAGGAAGAATGTCCACAGCCATCTTCCTTGGTGACTTGCCCATGTTGTCCCACTTACTCCAAGCAGGAACTGATCTCAGTCTGGGTAGTGGAAAAGCTGTTGGCACTCACCAAATCTGGCTGTGGGAGTGAGATCAAAGTAATGCCGACGTCCTTCCCTAAAACTGACCCATACTCAAATTAACCTGCCTTTGCTCTGCGACGCATTACTCTCATTGACCACAGTCCTGCATGGCCTCCTTTTGAAGAGAGGCTCAGGGCTGGGAGTCCACTCCATGCATTTCCAAGTTCAAAGTGACATAGCATCAGCCTCCCAGAGCACCTGCCTGTCATCATGATGGGGAAGAGTTGGGAAAAACCCTGAACCGCAGGCACACATGAGTCGCGCGGCTGTGGAAAGCAGTGGAAGAGGTGTCCTGGCCTCAGGCATGCCCGGAATAGCAGGCCTCCCAAGTGCCCCTTTCCTCATCATGGACATTACTGAAGGGCTTTGAAGCATTCCTGAAACAAGTGGAATGTCTATTGCCGCTTCCTTCGAAAGCACTGCCTTGTTGTGACTGGTGCAGATCCTATGTCACTTGGCTTGGCTTGGAGAGGAGGACTTTTGGGTATGATGCACTCCAAGCCAGTGTATGATGAAAGCTCACCCGGGTGAGGTTTCTCTGCTGGATCACCGGGAACAGCTGCTTGGCACTGCCCGGTCCAGGCCTGTGTGCGTCCCCTCTTCCTGACAGCACTACTTGATGACTGCGGAGAAGTAAATGCGAGCCGGTGTCAGAAATGGGGAAGAAAGCCAAACTGGAGAAGCAAGGAAAGGTGAAGATCATGTGGAGCGTGTTTAGTGTGCGTTCCCTGGGATGATCAGAGGCCTGGTGCTCTGGCCCTGTGCGCATAGTGTGACATCGTGACGCAGAGCCTGAGAGACTGGGGTTTTCTTAGCTGCAAGGCAAAACTTTCTATCAGTGGGGATGAAAGAGCAGTCTTCCAGTGCCTAAAAAAGAGGACGGAGTTGGCAGGAGGAGGTCATCTTGCCTCGCTTGCATCCTGAAGAGCTGGACAGGCCACGGCAGCTACTCCAGGTACATCAGACCAGACAGAGGAAGTGTTTACAGCCCAAAGGTAGAGCTCTTGTGATGCATCTTGGACGTTCATGACAATCCTTCATGGGAGCAACCAAAGGAGCTCTCAGCAAGTAAGGGCTCTGCACATGTCAGCATCTTGTGGGATGTGGGACTCAAGGTACACATGTAATCTACCCCAGAATCCCTTCCATTGACTCCGGAGCCCGGGGGAAATGAAAAGACAAAACTTGGCCTGCATGGGTGTCAGGTGGCCTGTTCACGGGGAACCAGAATGCTTCCTTCTGTGCCGCTTTGGGCCCAGCAGGCTGGCAAGTGAGGGGTTTGCATCACAAAAGGCTGTTGGAAGGCTGTGCGTGTCTTGAAGAGTCTGGAGAGTGAAGGGGGAATGGCTAGAGATGTATCCGAGTGCTGTGGAGTGACTGAGCTCCAGTGGCAGTGGGCAAGAGGCGTGTGTGCAGCCCACGCTGCAGAGGCGGGTCACAAACGGTACTGTTTGTGAGAACTGCAGCTTCATGGAGGGAGGCTGAGTGCAAGGCACCTCAGGAGGTCCATTGCTAGTTTAAGAAAGAGTTACACGCATGGCTAGTCCAAAGTGAGGGCACACTGCTCAGTGTGTGGCCTTGTTGAAACCGCAGTTTGATAATGCAGGCATGCAGATTCCTAAACTTCTTTGGAAACTTGCTTTGTGCTGTCTTTGTGAAATTCTCGTGGTCCTCAAGCAGCCCATTAAGTCTTTGTTTAGCGCTGTAATGGCCAGGGAGGAGATGACGGTGGAGCAGATGGATCTGGACTGAAGGAGGCTGCAGGCCGTGCAGAGCCTGCACGGGAGCAGACTCTGGGCCAGAACTGCAGCCCTTGGAGAGAGAAGCTCGTGGATGAGCACTGGACCCTGCAGGAGCTGCCACCCACAGGACACACTTTCTGCTGCATTCATTTCCTAAAGGAGAACACCCTGTTGTATGGACACATCCTGGAGCAGTTCTTGAACAATTGCCGACTGAGGGTTGCATTATAGACAGATGTGACCTCCACATACCCCGTTCCTCTGCAGCGCACTGTGGGATGATGAAGAAGAGGACAGGTGGGAGAAGAGGGATGTTGTTTTTTGTTTCCTTTCATTTCTGGATACGTTAGTCTGCTTTTAATAATAGGCAACAGATTACATTAATCTGAGTCTGTTCTCCTCATAACAGTCGTCAGTGATGGACTTCCATGTTTTTGTCTCAACCCTGGGGTGTATTTTTAGCGTAGCTTCAGCGAGGGCTGCAGAAAGCACCAACTTGTGAACAGATGGTCCTCACCGTTAACGCTTAAAGGAGGACATCTGACAGCACTGGGTTCCCACGGATCTTCCCTGAGGCGCTGGGGCTTTGCTGGCTGAGCTGTTCACAGCCCTTGCACACAGAGAGATGGTCTATCCGAAAGTTGCCCTCAGTGTGAGACAACGAGGGTTGTGTATGCTGTATTCTCCGCTTCTGGAGAAGAAGAGGAAGGCGAAAATTTCATGTGGTGGAGATGATGGATTCTGGCAACTCTTTCATTCTGCCCAATGTACTTACCGGTGTGCTGTAAAGAAGGAGGAGGCTCCTCAGTGCCTTCTTTCAGTTCCGTGTCTTTT
Source organism: Phasianus colchicus (assembly GCF_987193195.1). Lineage (NCBI taxonomy): Eukaryota > Metazoa > Chordata > Aves > Galliformes > Phasianidae > Phasianus > Phasianus colchicus. Next base: position 909,277 of record NC_143447.1, on the reverse strand, counting down.
CCTTACCTGGGGATGGACTCGCTGCCATGGGAGAGGGCAGGGACTCCCTCCTCAGTTTCCAAAGATAAGAGGTAAGCTGATGGCATTGGGCACTGCTTTTCTTTGCTGCATGAATGGGTAATGGAGGCCGGAAGAAAATAAAGCAGACAAGTCTCCAGCTATGCCACACAAAACTTTTAATGAGAAGGAAACAGAGTGTCACAATACAGATGGGAAGAAAATTGTTTGCAGTCTACAGAGAGGTAGAGGCAACGATCCATCCGTATCTGGGATGCGTTCTCCAAATGGGATGATCCATTGGCTTCAGCAGATGAAAGTGCTGGGCGGGCGAGGCAGACACAGCCCGGAGCCCCCCAGGCCAAGAGAGCCCCCAGAAGAGATGGGAACGCCCGCGGAGCTGAGGGAGCTGCCAACAGCAGCTGACAGAGAGGATCCCACGGCTGTGCTCTGAGGGAAGGAGGTGAGGATGGGGCCCGGCAGGGTCACCACCACGGGGGAGGCCTCGATAACTACAGTCGAGTCAGCGCAGCGGGCGACACATGGCTCACTGCAGCTGCTTGCCAGTGGGGTTGGGCCAGAGGCACCACAGGGGGACGGGACGCAGGGTCTGCAGCACGACATCTCTCGCTGAGGGAGGCAAAGCTGAAACACAGAGCAGGGAGGGAACACGGCCCCAAAAATCAGTCAGTCTTTGTTTTCTGCTGCTCTCTCACCCACAGCCCTTGCTTCACTCCGGCTCTCTTTTCAGTTCCATGCTCTGAAAGAGAGCGCAGCAGATTGTGCTAACACAGATAATAGCTGTGCCATTTCACGTGCGGGCTCCATTGGAAAGACTGGCAGCAAATCTGTGATTTACTTGGGGTGCTTGTTGCACCAGGACAAGCTGATGTGTTTCGTGGTGCAGTAGCCTAGAAAATATTGCTGTGATTGTTACAGTACAAGGAGGCTGAGATGAAAAGATGTCACAGCGATCTCCAGTTAAAAAAAAAATGCACAATATCCCTCACTCCTCCTGCCATCCTCACTGTGTCCTCTAAGTTACACCACACATGATGTCTCACCCAGTTTTTGGAAAGGATAGTCAAGAGAGGAAAGATTGATCATACCCCCTCTGAAAAAAATGAAAATCAAGGCAACGAAGATAGCCCAGGATGCACTTGGCTATTTGCTCAGTGCCACCTGCTGCAGGCAATGACTCTGGAATACTCATACATCCTTGCAGCTGGCCCCCTTAATGTGACCTTCATTGAAAGATCCCACTTCTTCCCACCTCTACACATCCGCCACTCTTCCTCAGGAAAAGAGTCCACAGTCCTGAAACATTTGGATTGCCATGCCATACTGAGGCAGCCTATACCAGTACCAAACTGAGGAGCTAGCATGACAGCAGTCAAGCCCACAGGGAGAGTCTGAGTGAAGGGAGGCTTACCTCGTTCTGGAGGAAAAAGGAGGGAAGCAAAGACGATGCTGAGCCTGCTGCAGCATGGGCTTTTATGCTGTGTTCCTGAGGCGCGTGAGGACAGAAACATTCCATGGTCACGAAGCATCAAAACAGCTAGCGGTTGGTGACTGCAAAGACCTTGCTAGTAATTAATACCTCGCTTCTTTCATCTAAAGTGTTTTGCTGCAGATTCATACTGCACAAACCATCAGAATAGTTCATCTGTATTCCTGTGTCCGAAGGCCAATTACTTGAGTTGGAATTCTCCATTTAGGTTTCCAGGGTTTCAATTGGATTTCCATCATAGAAATGTCATTTGCAGCATTACTCCGTTCCTGGTGAGCATGGCCACCAGTCACAGTGAACGTCAGCCATGAGGACACCAGTGGTTAGCTCTCAAGTGCTTCCAGTGCCAGCTCTCAGGCTAAATCTGTGAGACATTTCTCCCTGTGCGTCATCAGAGATGTGCTGTAGACGGTGGTGTAAGTTCCATCAAAACATCAGGATGGCATGATTGCAGATGGGAAAAGAGGCCCAGATGAACAGGGATGCGGCAGAGGCAGTGAAGACCACAAAGATACTGCTTAAACTCAACATGCGCTTACGGAAACTACACTGCCTGTTACTTTGCTATATGCCAAAGTAATGGCAATGAAGGCAGATTCATAATAAGGGAGAGTAGAACTGGGAGCGAGACACTCTTCTCTGTAGAGGTTGCTGGCTGGGATGTCTATACCACTGCCACATGTTTCCTGTCAACTCTTTAGCATCATTCCTTGGGAGCTTGATGATGTCCTCATGCTTTTTCCAAGCAGATGTGCTCCGCCACCGGCCGCAGTGGGATTCAGTGATGACGTATGCGAGAATTCACCTCTGAAATGGTCTGCGTGCAGGCAATCTGAAAGTAAGGCTATGAGACATTTCTCCTTGTGGGCAATCAGAGACATGCAGGAGGTGGTGCGATATGTTCAGACAGAACGTGGAGATCGTACAGTCCCAAAGGAGAAATAAGACCCACGTGCCCATGGATGTTTTCAAGCTCAACGGCATGGAAATAATGTTTGGAGGTAGAGGAAATGCCCCTGTAAGCTGCACTGAGGACTATCAGTACGTTTCCTACACTCATCATGCAAATGCTCGTGCTCTTTGACAACTCGATCAGCAACGTAGACAGTAGAATTGAGCGTGCCCTGAGTAAGTATGCCGATGACACTCAGCTGAGTCTGATAGTGAAAAAGGAAGGGTGAACAACTTTAAACCAAAAGCGGGGAGATTTAAGTTTGATGTTAGAAACAAGTGTTTTACTCTGAGGGTGGTGAGGCGCTGGGCCGGGTTGCGAAAAGAGGGTGTGGAGGTAGTGAAAACAAAGAAGGGTAACTTGAAGGGTGAGGTTCTTCTCTTTCGAGTGGGTTGCAACTAGGATGTCTGTAGCCATCCATGTTCCGTGGTGTTCCAAAGGTTTCTTGCCTCTTGCAGGCAGAGGACAGGCAGAGTTTGTACACTCATCATTCTTGTATCTCTTTGTAACGACGGTGGGCCATGTGGTCATATTCAGTGTGATGGCGAGTAGAGGGGAGAGTCATGCTCTTCTCTTTCATGGGGCTCTTGAGAGGAAGAATGTCCACAGCCATCTTCCTTGGTGACTTGCCCATGTTGTCCCACTTACTCCAAGCAGGAACTGATCTCAGTCTGGGTAGTGGAAAAGCTGTTGGCACTCACCAAATCTGGCTGTGGGAGTGAGATCAAAGTAATGCCGACGTCCTTCCCTAAAACTGACCCATACTCAAATTAACCTGCCTTTGCTCTGCGACGCATTACTCTCATTGACCACAGTCCTGCATGGCCTCCTTTTGAAGAGAGGCTCAGGGCTGGGAGTCCACTCCATGCATTTCCAAGTTCAAAGTGACATAGCATCAGCCTCCCAGAGCACCTGCCTGTCATCATGATGGGGAAGAGTTGGGAAAAACCCTGAACCGCAGGCACACATGAGTCGCGCGGCTGTGGAAAGCAGTGGAAGAGGTGTCCTGGCCTCAGGCATGCCCGGAATAGCAGGCCTCCCAAGTGCCCCTTTCCTCATCATGGACATTACTGAAGGGCTTTGAAGCATTCCTGAAACAAGTGGAATGTCTATTGCCGCTTCCTTCGAAAGCACTGCCTTGTTGTGACTGGTGCAGATCCTATGTCACTTGGCTTGGCTTGGAGAGGAGGACTTTTGGGTATGATGCACTCCAACCCAGTGTATGATGAAAGCTCACCCGGGTGAGGTTTCTCTGCTGGATCACCGGGAACAGCTGCTTGGCACTGCCCGGTCCAGGCCTGTGTGCGTCCCCTCTTCCTGACAGCACTACTTGATGACTGCGGAGAAGTAAATGCGAGCCGGTGTCAGAAATGGGGAAGAAAGCCAAACTGGAGAAGCAAGGAAAGGTGAAGATCATGTGGAGCGTGTTTAGTGTGCGTTCCCTGGGATGATCAGAGGCCTGGTGCTCTGGCCCTGTGCGCATAGTGTGACATCGTGACGCAGAGCCTGAGAGACTGGGGTTTTCTTAGCTGCAAGGCAAAACTTTCTATCAGTGGGGATGAAAGAGCAGTCTTCCAGTGCCTAAAAAAGAGGACGGAGTTGGCAGGAGGAGGTCATCTTGCCTCGCTTGCATCCTGAAGAGCTGGACAGGCCACGGCAGCTACTCCAGGTACATCAGACCAGACAGAGGAAGTGTTTACAGCCCAAAGGTAGAGCTCTTGTGATGCATCTTGGACGTTCATGACAATCCTTCATGGGAGCAACCAAAGGAGCTCTCAGCAAGTAAGGGCTCTGCACATGTCAGCATCTTGTGGGATGTGGGACTCAAGGTACACATGTAATCTACCCCAGAATCCCTTCCATTGACTCCGGAGCCCGGGGGAAATGAAAAGACAAAACTTGGCCTGCATGGGTGTCAGGTGGCCTGTTCACGGGGAACCAGAATGCTTCCTTCTGTGCCGCTTTGGGCCCAGCAGGCTGGCAATTGAGGGGTTTGCATCACAAAAGGCTGTTGGAAGGCTGTGCGTGTCTTGAAGAGTCTGGAGAGTGAAGGGGGAATGGCTAGAGATGTATCCGAGTGCTGTGGAGTGACTGAGCTCCAGTGGCAGTGGGCAAGAGGCGTGTGTGCAGCCCACGCTGCAGAGGCGGGTCACAAACGGTACTGTTTGTGAGAACTGCAGCTTCATGGAGGGAGGCTGAGTGCAAGGCACCTCAGGAGGTCCATTGCTAGTCCAAGAAAGAGTTACACGCATGGCTAGTCCAAAGTGAGGGCACACTGCTCAGTGTGTGGCCTTGTTGAAACCGCAGTTTGATAATGCAGGCATGCAGATTCCTAAACTTCTTTGGAAACTTGCTTTGTGCTGTCTTTGTGAAATTCTAGTGGTCCTCAAGCAGCCCATTAAGTCTTTGTTTAGCGCTGTAATGGCCAGGGAGGAGATGACGGTGGAGCAGATGGATCTGGACTGAAGGAGGCTGCAGGCCGTGCAGAGCCTGCACGGGAGCAGACTCTGGGCCAGAACTGCAGCCCTTGGAGAGAGAAGCTCGTGGATGAGCACTGGACCCTGCAGGAGCTGCCACCCACGGGACACACTTTCTGCTGCATTCATTTCCTAAAGGAGAACACCCTGTTGAATGGACACATCCTGGAACAGTTCTTGAACAATTGCCGACTGAGGGTTGCATTATAGACAGATGTGACCTCCACATACCCCGTTCCTCTGCAGCGCATTGTGGGATGATGAAGAAGAGGACAGGTGGGAGAAGAGGGATGTTGTTTTTTGTTTCCTTTCATTTCTGGATACGTTAGTCTGCTTTTAATAATAGGCAACAGATTACATTAATCTGAGTCTGTTCTCCTCATAACAGTCGTCAGTGATGGACCTCCATGTTTTTGTCTCAACCCTGGGGTGTATTTTTAGCGTAGCTTCAGCGAGGGCTGCAGAAAGCACCAACTTGTGAACAGATGGTCCTCACCGTTAACGCTTAAAGGAGGACATCTGACAGCACTGGGTTCCCACGGATCTTCCCTGAGGCGCTGGGGCTTTGCTGGCTGAGCTGTTCCCAGCCCTTGCACACAGAGAGATGGTCTATCCGAAAGTTGCCCTCAGTGTGAGACAACGAGGGTTGTGTATGCTGTATTCTCCGCTTCTGGAGAAGAAGAGGAAGGCGAAAATTTCATGTGGTGGAGATGATGGATTCTGGCAACTCTTTTATTCTGCCCAATGTACTTACCGGTGTGCTGTAAAGAAGGAGGAGGCTCCTCAGTGCCTTCTTTCAGTTCCGTGTCTTTTCCTTACCTGGGGATGGACTCGCTGCCATGGGAGAGGGCAGGGACTCCCTCCTCAGTTTCCAAAGATAAGAGGTAAGCTGATGGCATTGGGCACTGCTTTTCTTTGCTGCATGAATGGGTAATGGAGGCCGGAAGAAAATAAAGCAGACAAGTCTCCAGCTATGCCACACAAAACTTTTAATGAGAAGGAAACAGAGTGTCACAATACAGATGGGAAGAAAATTGTTTGCAGTCTACAGAGAGGTAGAGGCAACGATCCATCCGTATCTGGGATGCGTTCTCCAAATGGGATGATCCATTGGCTTCAGCAGATGAAAGTGCTGGGCGGGCGAGGCAGACACAGCCCGGAGCCCCCCAGGCCAAGAGAGCCCCCAGAAGAGATGGGAACGCCCGCGGAGCTGAGGGAGCTGCCAACAGCAGCTGACAGAGAGGATCCCACGGCTGTGCTCTGAGGGAAGGAGGTGAGGATGGGGCCCGGCAGGGTCACCACCACGGGGGAGGCCTGGATGGCCACAGTCGAGTCAGCGCAGCGGGCGACACATGGCTCACTGCAGCTGCTTGCCAGTGGGGTTGGGCCAGAGGCACCGCAGGGGGACGGGACGCAGGGTCTGCAGCACGACATCTCTCGCTGAGGGAGGCAAAGCTGAAACACAGAGCAGGGAGGGAACACGGCCCCAAAAATCAGTCAGTCTTTGTTTTCTGCTGCTCTCTCACCCACAGCCCTTGCTTCACTCCGGCTCTCTTTTCAGTTCCATGCTCTGAAAGAGAGCGCAGCAGATTGTGCTAACACAGATAATAGCTGTGCCATTTCACGTGCGGGCTCCATTGGAAAGACTGGCAGCAAATCTGTGATTTACTTGGGGTGCTTGTTGCACCAGGACAAGCTGCTGTGTTTCGTGGTGCAGTAGCCTAGAAAATATTGCTGTGATTGTTACAGTACAAGGAGGCTGAGATGAAAAGATGTCACAGCGATCTCCAGTTAAAAAAAAAATGCACAATATCCCTCACTCCTCCTGCCATCCTCACTGTGTCCTCTAAGTTACACCACACATGATGTCTCACCCAGTTTTTGGAAAGGATAGTCAAGAGAGGAAAGATTGATCATACCCCCTCTGAAAAAAATGAAAATCAAGGCAACGAAGATAGCCCAGGATGCACTTGGCTATTTGCTCAGTGCCACCTGCTGCAGGCAATGACTCTGGAATACTCATACATCCTTGCAGCTGGCCCCCTTAATGTGACCTTCATTGAAAGATCCCACTTCTTCCCACCTCTACACATCCGCCACTCTTCCTCAGGAAAAGAGTCCACAGTCCTGAAACATTTGGATTGCCATGCCATACTGAGGCAGCCTATACCAGTACCAAACTGAGGAGCTATCATGACAGCAGTCAAGCCCACAGGGAGAGTCTGAGTGAAGGGAGGCTTACCTCGTTCTGGAGGAAAAAGGAGGGAAGCAAAGACGATGCTGAGCCTGCTGCAGCATGGGCTTTTATGCTGTGTTCCTGAGGCGCGTGAGGACAGAAACATTCCATGGTCACGAAGCATCAAAACAGCTAGCGGTTGGTGACTGCAAAGACCTTGCTAGTAATTAATACCTCGCTTCTTTCATCTAAAGTGTTTTGCTGCAGATTCATACTGCACATACCACCAGAATAGTTCATCTGTATTCCTGTGTCCGAAGGCCAATTACTTGAGTTGGAATTGTCCATTTAGGTTTCCAGGGTTTCAATTGGATTTCCATCATAGAAATGTCATTTGTAGTAGTTGTTTTTTGTTTCCTTTCATTTCTGGATACTTTAGCCTGCCTTTAATATAGGGAACAGATTACATTAATCTAGGTCTGTTCTTCTCATAACAGGCGTCAGTGATGGATGTTCTTCTCTCAACCCTCGAGTCTGTTTTAAGCATAACTTCAGCGAGGGCTGCAGAAAGCACCAACTTGTGAACAGATGGTCTTCACTGTTAACGCTTAAAGGAGGACATCTGACAGCACTGGGTCCCCATGGATCTTCCCTGAGGCGCTGGGGCTTTGCTGGCTGACCTGTTCCCATCCTTGCACACAGAATGATGGAGGTTGTGTCCATCCTCTATTCTCCTCCTCTGGGACAGAAGTGCAAAATGACATGTGGTGATGATGGAATCTGACGACTATTTTATTCTGTCCAGTGTACGTACCAGTATGCTGTAAAGGAGGGGGCTCCTCGGTGCCTTCTTTCAGTCCCGTGTCTACCAGCCTGAGCAATAAAGTTCCTGTGGAGAATGTGGGTACTTGACTGTATTGGGTGAAGCTTGTAAAGGAGAAGGAATACCTGAGTGACCCTGTGGAGATAGTGAGGAGAGAGAGGCTATGTGGTGACCCGTGCTGGTACATGGTTCATTCCCTGCAGTTGTGCCACTGAAGAGAGCAGAGCAGTAAAAGGAGATGCACATATGCTTTCCCCCTCCTGCAAATCCTACCCAGCTTGTCCTAGTTTTCATTTGTCTCATGTGCCTGGCTCATGTATGGAGCCAGGGTGTGTGGATGGCCCAGGGAAGCTGCTGGCAGGTCTCAGCAGAGCCAGCTCTTGTCTTGTCCTCCCAACAGGCTCTACCAGCTCAGCTTAGCCCACACCTTCCTGGGCCTGCTGCCAGGACCTGAGGCTGGTCTCCACCCACGGCAGGTAAACCGGTGCTGCCCTGGGAGCCTTGGAGGCCCCACCTCCTACAGAGCTGGGCAGGGCTGCAGGATCAGGTCAGAGAGTTTTCTCTGGCTCCCTGCCTCTGCCTGCCCTTGCTGCTCCCTGAGAGCTGGAGCGTAGTGGCAATCATTCATTGTGGCTGGGGCTGTCCACTTCCACCTGCTCCGTCCCGCTCACGTTTGTCCCTCCCTTGCCCAGCAGTACTCCAAAAATGCTGCGGAGCAGCACTTGCAGCACAGCACTCAGCTCTGCCTGGGAAGACCAGCTGTTCAGGGGGAAAGGGGCTTGTGCTAGCTACGCTGACACCACAACGGGTGCACACAAACTCCCACACAAGCATGGGCATGTGCAGGCAGCACCAGTTGCAGCATTCAGGGAAGCAGTAACAGGCCTCGCATAGCAAAACGAGAGCCCCCACCTGTAAGGCATACAGAGGTGAGCTTACCCAAAAAGCTTTAGAAGTGAATCCTGACCATAACAGACATCAGAGAACTGTGATCACCTGGATACAGGCTTATGCTCCTTTGGTGTGAGACCTTGCTTTCTTTTTGCTGTCTGCTGGTATATTATGTTGCTGTGGAACGAGGTTACGCATCTGCATGCAGTCGTGTCAGTAGCCAAGGCATAGGAAAGAACTCTGAGGCATGAGAGTGGTGGGCTTTGCTGATTGGCTTCCAGGATTAAGAGTGAACCTCAGGAGAGTGTTCTCTTGAGTGCCATCAGAGGCAGCCATTGCATGTTGCGGGACCGATGAGAAGGTGTGTTGTTTCTTCCTGCCAGCTCAGTGTTCTGCTGAAGCCTCTTGTCTGTCCGTTCTGTTGCTGAGAGGGCATAGAGCAGGTGTGCAGCTGGTCCCATGGTGTAAAGGTGAGCACTCTGGACTCTGAATCCAGCGATCTGAGTTCAAATCTCAGTGGGACCTCTACTTTTGGGCTCCCAAACCATTGCCCACAGCTGACTTTCACCTAAGCCTGAAACCGAACTAATTAATGCATTCCCGACATCCTTCTTGCCGTCCTTCCTTCTCTGTGCTTTTACGCATGCAATGGCCTTCCCCTGACATGGTCCCTCCGCAGCTGCCTAGCTTAGTGAGCTCAGGCCCTGACGCTTCTTTGTTGCCTTCTGACTGATGGCCGCTCCCTTGCGAGGGAAACCAGCAGGTCACTGTATCCCACAGCAGCTGAGGTGCAGACCCTGCAGTCCAAAGCCTGCTCACGGCATGGTCGAGAAGAGGAGGCTGTTCAGAGCCATGCCTGGGAGTATATTGCTTATTCCAATGAGACAGACTCCTTAGCATCCCTGGAAAGCTCATTCCCATCCTTGTCCATCTTCACGGAACATGAGGATTCCCACTGATGTGCATGGCTTTTTGTTCTCTCACAGGGGTGCCACTGAGTAGAGGCTGCCTTTTCCTGCCACCCTTCCTCTGCAGGTGTTAAACACATGGACGGGATGCCCCCTGAGCCTTCTGTCCTCCACACAAAGCATTCCCTGCTCTTCCTGCCTCTCCTGTTAGAACACATCACAGAAGCACAGAGTGGTTGAGACTTGGAGTGGCCACAGCAGGACATGTTGTCTTTCCCTTACCTGGGGATGAACTCGCTGCCAGGGGAGAGGGCAGGTTCTCCCTCCTCTGTTTCCAGTGACAAGAGGTAAGCTGAGGGCAGTGGGCACTGCTTTTCTTATCAGAGCAGGTGACCAACGACGTTAGGAGGAAACGAGGTCACAAGTCCCAAGCTATGTGGCAAAAGACTTTAATGAGAAGGAAAAAATAAAGTGTCTCAGTACAGAGAGGAAGAAACGTGTTTTCAGTTTCCTGGGAGGTTGAGAGAACGATCCATCCATATCTGGGATGGGTTCTCCAAATGGGATGATCCATTGGCTTCAGCAGATGAAAGTGGTGGGCGGGCGAGGCAGACACAGCCCGGAGCCCCCCAGACCAAGGCAGCCCCCAGAAGAGATGGGAACGCCCGCGGAGCTGAGGGAGCTGCTTGTAGACACATGCTGGGTAGTTAAGACCATTCTTCTTTCTTCTGAAATGTTTAGCTCCTGAATCACACTGTCTGACATCAGATTAATTCATCTGTCCCCAGGTGTCCAAAAGCCAAGTGGGAAGACCCAGTGTCTTCCAGTAGGCAGGATTTAGAGCCGTGAGGGTATTTTCCACATTCAGCATTTTATGTGGACAGATTATATGCAAGTATTAGTAGGGTTAAGAGTCAGGCCCAAGTGGAGAGTGTGATTGAAGGAATGGCTGCATCATTCCCTGACGGTGACCCACAGGTGGATTGCCCTGTTTTGCTTGGCGGAGATTCTATTAGAAGCCTTCAAATCTTGGTCTCCTCTAGTAGGCAGCAGTTCGAGCCATGAACAGATTTCCTATGCACATCACACTCACGGTTATGTATACAGATTCTATACATAGAGTAGTAAAGTGTAAGGCATGGGCGGAGAAGTGTGTGATCTATCAGATGTCCGCATCATTCCCTCAGTTTGACCCACACTCAGATTGATCTGTTTTCCTCTGCACGTTCATCCCACAAGCCAGAGGCCTAGGATGCCTTCTTTTGAGCAGGAGCACAGGGCAGTGTTGTCGCATACCCTGGAGGCTCTTTGCTCTTCTTCTCTCTCATGAGTTTCCTGAGATGGATGTCTACAGCCATGTTCCTTGGTGTAACTGACCATGTTTGTTATGCTTCATTCAGCCTGGGAAGGGAGCTCTTAGGTTGCGCAGTGCAGAAGCTGTTGGAAGCCATCAAATCTTGGTACAGAAGTGAGATCAAAGGGATACCTTTTGCGTCCTTCCACAAAATCGACCCCCACTCAAACTGACCTGTTTTGCTCAGCACATTGATCCCACTGTCCAGAGGCCTTAATGGCCTACTTTTGAGGAGGGGAAGAGGGCAGGGAGCCAAACCTTGAAGGCTCTTTGTTGTGGGCCACAGATCCCATTCCGTGCATTTCAAAGTACAAAGGCACAGGGGATTAGCCTCCCAGAGCACCTCTCAGTCATTGTGTTGTGGAAGAGTTGGGGAAAACCCTGAAGTGCAGGCACGCACAAGTCACGTAGCTGTGGAGTGCAGAGCTTCTGGACTCATTTCTGCCACATTCAGCACTGCTTTCCTCACCAAGGTCATTTCTAAAGTTCTGTGCGCCATTCACAAAATAATGTGCGCTTTTACTCATTCTGGTCCTTCTGCCATTCAAAGCATTGCCTTTTCATGGATGGTCCAGAACCTTGAGTCACTCATGTTGTATTGGAAAGGGCCTTTGGAGATGATCTAGTCTAACCCACTGTGTGTTATAGGCACGCCTAGACAAGGTTTCTCGGTGGGACACATCATCCTTTGTAGATCTCACCCACTACATGGAGTTTTCGTGTAAGTCGTGGCCCTAACTGCACCCCACTCCTTCAGTGCTGACTGGTTTACTTATTGGCTGCTTTTGTGAGGTAAGAGGCACGTGGCCACCAAATTGGAACTCCTCCACCTGAGAAGGGGCTGATGTGTCGGACACCACAAGTAACCTGGGGCTCTCTCTGATGACCTTCCCACACCTGCAAGAAATGTCACCAGCAGTGTTGCTGAGAAGCTTCTAGGGCTGTGGAATAAGCACTGTAAATGGAGGGGAAGGAGACAGCAGAATTGGAAATGAAGCCTTCTTCCTTTCTACATCCAGGACTGTAAGGGAAAGATGTGCTGGGACAGATTTCTCCTCCTCCTTCCAGTAAGTCCGTCAAGGAGAGCTTTCTGAGGACTGTCATGGGTTATCCTTAGATATAAGTCCGTGATAGGGGGCACAGGCACCGGGAAGAAGAGAGGAAAAAAAAGGTATAGACGGTTTGCCGCGACCCAGCCAGCCCCGGGCCACATGCGCTCCAGGAGAGGGGGAAGGGCAGAGAGCTAGCAGATAGTTTTAACAAAAAGAAAACAGAATGGCAACGATCTGAGGAGGAAAGGTAATCTAACTAAATCAAACAAAACGAGAGAGACAAGAGTATCAAAAAATGGGAGTCAAACCATGATAGTGCGAGGGAAAGCACGTGTTTTCTCCATGGTGAGCTGAGACGGCTGAGCCGGGCCAGACAGGGAGAGGCAGCTGCTCCGGGTCCTGTCCGCAGGTCCACCCCACTTCCTCTTCCTGCCAGCTCCTCCGGGGATGCCGCCCCCTCCCCTCCCATCAGGATGCTCAAAGAGTTCAAAACAGTAAACGGAACCAGAACATTAACTCGTTAACTCCCACTGGTCCACATGATGTTCTGATGTGGAATACTGATAACAAAAAAATCACGAAACCACAACAGGAACACACATGCAAGTGATACACAGAGTAGGTGGCATTGCCTTGTATGCGCTCTGATAAATGGAGCACACACTCAGACACTTGGGCTTGTGGGGATCTGTGGGGAAGTCTCTGGACTCTCAGGACGCGCTAGAGACATAACAGCACACCAATGTGGTTAAAGGCTATTAGTCTGCTTTATTGTTAAGCACTACTCCATTTATACATGTTAACAGAGCATTCTGCAAAACACTCTTTAACCGTTCACACAGGTGCTTAGCCAATCAGAGCCGTGAGATGTTCTTTCTTCTTCTGAAGGTGTCCTTGGTTCTCATGCCGCTTATCTTGCTCCGCAGCTGCTGCTCCGTGCAGTTTTTTCTTACGTTCCCACAGGGATCAAACCTAGAAACAGGTGTGTGTTTTCACACCCAGATGGAGCAACAGAGCTCAGAACGAGAGATAGAATGGGTTGTCTTGGAAGTGTCATCATACGGACAATGGGGAGAAGTGAGTTAGGAAAGGCATTTCTGATAAAGCCCTGCACTGAATTCACCAAAACAGGATGGATAGTAGCAGCCACTACCTTCTGTAGAATACACAGTGGAAGTCCTCCAGACCCCTTGCCTTCTTTCACCCAGCCTGAAGAAGTTCTGCTGTTTGGTGGGAGGCCTTTGAACTAATGACAATTGGGGCTCATTTTTGGCAGGACCTTACCTGGAATCCAGAGGGCTGTGCAACATCTGCAGAATGTTAAAGAAGGTCAACCACATGGTTTTTGTAGTTGTCGTGTTGTTGCGGGCTGAGTCATTGCATGTCCTCAGCACTGCCCTGTTTCCCTGGAATTGGGAAAGGATGTTTTCTGTGGTGTGAGCCCTCCCACAGGGTGGGACATGGGAAGTGTACAGGATGGAGTGCAGAGCCCGCAGTGAATTATGAACAAGAGGAGGGGCTTGGCCTGAAGGTTTGCCCCTGTATTCTGGCAGAGGGCAAGAGAGAGGAGGATGTCAGGAATGGGAATTGAGGCCGTGACTCCCAGGGATGCAGCCTCTTAGGCTTGGCCTGCAGGACTGCCCTATGTCTGCTTCCTGGTTGGACAAGCGTTCTCCCTTTTGCTCTGCGTGGGGTTGAGCAGGCTGGCTGGGGACGGCTCTGCTCCACAACCCCCTTGGGCCAGGTGCTAGTCCAAGCATCTGCTCCACGGAGGGCTCCACACAAAGGGAGGGCAGACTGCTCAGTCCCTGACCCTGTTGAAACTGGAATTTGATAGCCAAGCTTGGCGTGTCCCATATTTCCCTTGGGTAGAGGCTGAGTGCTTCGGCTCTTGTTGGGAAATTCTTAATGGCCAACAACTGCCCGTTACGTCTTTGTTTTCCAGGACTGGCCTTGTTACAGTCAGGCCTCTGTCTGCAGGTCTGGGAGGTGTCCCATGGGGCCAGGTGGGGCAGCAATGCTGAGCAGAGGTGAGGGTAGTGTCTCAAATGCCCAGGTCAGCTGGTCTTCTGGGGGGAAGCTGGGCTGGTTTGGAGCAGGACACTCAGCCTGCAGGAGGTGCAAGGCACCCCACAGCCTGGCAGAATGAAAGTTTGTCTTGGTTAGGAACCAAACCGTCGTTAGTTGCTTGGAAGGCAGCTGTGCTCACCACCATACCGCCAACACACCGGCCTTCTGCCCTTTGGTGGGGCTTGTTGTGGAATATCTGGCAAGGATGGGAAAGTGCTGACATCTAATGACTGTTGCACAGTAACAGAAGTAGTAGCTGAGGCTGGGAACTGCTAACCTTTGGAACTTGGCCTGGGAACCTAAGCTGGGAATCAGGGCAACCTTGAGAAATGCAGCTGGCATCCTTGAAAAACGCACCTGAGAGCCAGAGCTATCCTGAAGATACCATTGATAAAGGTAACTGAAGAACTTGAGGAATAACTTACCATCTGAAAGGGTGACAGTCTGAAAATTGAGCATGCATGCTAACAAGATGGGATTTGGCAACAGGAATTGTCTGCTCAAGTGGAAGGAATAGAAATTTGCTTGCGATAATACATTTCCTTTCTGAAACAATGAGAGATGTCATGATCTTTTGAATTTCTTGCAGGCAAAATAGGATTTGAAAGCACCTAATACTTACTTGGAAGCAGTGGGATCATCCTGCACTCCCTGGGGTCAGGGTTTTGAGTGCTGCTTCTCTTCTAGAATCTTTTGGAGCTGGTTGTTATTGCCCAGGGCATGGAATGATCCAGGTAGAGATGGCTGGAGCAGGTTGTTGTGGCCAGGTGGCAAAGGTGCTGGACTAGAAATCTGTTGGGATTCTCCATGCAGGTTTGAATCCTGCCAACTATGTGGGATGCAGTTCTCTTTTCTCCACAGGCAGTGTTCACACCGTGTGGGAATGTAAGAAAAAAATGTTCAGAGCAGCAGCGGTGGAGCAGGGGGAGCTGCACGGAGCAGCAGCTGCGGAGCAAGATAAGCGGCATGAGAACCAAGGACACCTTCAGAAGAAGAAAGAACATCTCACAGCTCTGATTGGCCAAGCGCCTGTGTGAACAGTTAAAGAGCGTTTTGCAGAATGCTCTGTTAACATGTGTAAATAGAGTAGTGCTTAACAATAAAGCAGACTAATAGCTTTTAACCACATTGGTGTGCTGTTATGTCTCTAGCGTGTCCTGAGAGTCCAGAGACTTCCCCACATTTGACACCGTAATGACACTGGCACACTGAAGAGCTCAGAGGGCTGGGATCAGGGACACAGAGGCTAGTTGGACGCTGGTAGCTAGCCTTGTTACCCACTGGTTGTTACTTGGTCCAGTTCCTGTTTCACATATTCATCAACGGCCTGGAGGAAGGATAGATTGCATCCTCATCAAGTTTGCTGATGACACAAAGCTGGGAGGAATGGCTGACACACCAGAATGCTACGCTGGCTTTTAGCAAAGTTTGGGCATGCTGACGAGAGGGCACATTAAAGGGGGGATGGTGAGCAGGTCGAAGGAAGTTGTCTTCCCCATCTGCTCTGCTCTGGTGAGGCCACATCTGGCATGCAGTTCTGTGCGTCCCACTTAAGAAAGATGGGGGACTACCAGAGAGAATCCACAGAGTTCTACAGAAATGACTGGGGGCGGTGGAAGACCGGAATTTCCAATTGAACATGGGAAAGAACTTCATTACTCTGACAATGACAGAGCACCTGGAACACGCTGCTGGGAGAGGCTGTGCCGTCTGCTTCTCTGGAGATTTTTAAAACCCATCTGGATGCTTTCCTGCACAGCCTACTCTAGGGAAGTTGCTGTAATTGGGTGCTTAGACGTGGAGATCTCCAGAGATGCCTTGCAGCCCCACTGATTCTGTGATTCTGTGAGAAAGGGCCATTGAGGAGTAAAGGTCCTAGAGAAATCCTGTGAACAGATTGCCCCCATTGTTGAGAGGGAAGGGAAAGCACTTCCCTGTTTGCTCCATGTCATACTTGTGTTGTGCTTCTTTGGTGCTGTAGCTTCCCAGTAGGGTGGAATTTGTACAATACCTGTTGGAAAGGCAGAATGAGAGAGAAGTTGCAGCAGACGGAGGAAGTGCACATGCAGAGGGCTGGAAGGAGGAGGATGTGGAGTCTGTGAGCTGGAGGAGCATGAGGAAGGTTGCAGGCAGCTGCGTTGGTGGTATAGTGGTGAGCATAGCTGCCTTCCAAGCAGTTGACCCGGGTTCGATTCCCGGCCAACGCACACCAGCTTTTCTTCTGCTGGCATCTAAATTGTGCCCTGCTGCACCTGCGCAGCTCCTCCTGCTCCCCAGGAGGCCATCTTTCTCGCCCTGCAGTTGAGTACCAGCTGCCCTGGGACATCAAAACATCCATTCCCCTCCTCAGAGCCCCAGTGCTGCGGGGTTTCTTTCCCAGGACACCCACGTGAGGGTGATGCTGAGGACAGTTGGGGGAGGTCTGTCCTCTGGGTCAAAGGCCCAGAGACCTGTCTGTCTGATCTGAATTCACCCTGCCTCGAGTGAATAGAACGTTCTCTCCATCCTCCTCCACACTTTCCATCTCTCCATGCTGGCTGGCCAAAGCAACAGTTTCTTCTTCTTTGGAAGGGATGCTGATACTTGTATCACGCTCTATCTGCAGAGCACAGTATTATTTCCTCAGTAGAACTCGTGCTTGGCAACAGATCCTGCAACACAGTGTAACTGGGTTTGACATACTCTTTTGCACAACCATTATCAGGATTGCAAGTCTCAGCATCCCTGTGTGAACATAGCCAGTACCATACTGTGCCAAGGCCTTAGCATTCTGGAAACATTCTGAATATTTCTGGCCACGTATGTAGCAGTGTTCATGCAAAGAAGGATGTGAGGCACCCTCATTTGCTGCAATCAGCAGCATTTAGTCAGAGTGGTTGAGAAAGAGGGGATTGGGAGGCAAACCGGAAGCATTTCTCCGGTTGTGAAAGAAGATCAGGTTTGTGTCCTGAGGTCCAGGAGAACCTCATGACGTCCAACAAAGCCACATGCAAGGACTTGCACCTGGATCGAGGAAACCCCTCCTACTAACACAAGCTGAGGGATGAAAGGATTGAAAGCAGCCCTAACCAAAAGGACTTGGGCATACTGGTGTGTGGCTGCAGCTGGACATGAGCCAGCAATGTATCCTTGCAGACCAGGAAGCCAATATCCTGGTCCAAGCAGTGTGGCCAGCAGGGAAACGGAGAAGATCCTGCCCCTCTGCTGGGTACTGTGCTGTCAGACCTCACTTGGAGTGCTGCGTCCAGATGGGGAGTCCTCAGCACAGGAGAGATGTGGAGCTGTTGGAGCTCTTCCAGAGGAGGGTCACAGAAGTGATTAAAGGGATGGAGCACCTCCGTATGAGGAGAGGCTGAGAGAGCTGGGGCTGTACAGCCCAGAGAGGAGAAGGCTCCAGGGAGACCTGATAGTGGCCAGGCAGCATGTAAAGGGAAGCTACATGAAGGAATGAACACATGGATAAGATTCGCCTTGAGCTTTTTCTTCTCTGTGCAAATGAATCCCTGCTCTCCCAACGTCTCCTTTTATAAGAGTCTCTGAATCGCAGAACGATTGCTCTTGGCAGTGTTCTCTGCGGGACCTCTTCTTATTTTGCCTGGGGATGGCCTTGTGGCCACAGGACAAGGAATGTTCTCCCTCCTCTGTTTCCAAAGAGAAGAGAGAAGCTCAGGATGGCTTCTGTTGCAGAGCAGTTGCCAAAATGTTGCAAGAGGAAAACAAATCACGAGTCCCAAGATATGCAGCATAAAGTCTTTAATGAGAACGAAAACATAAAGTGGCGCCGTACAGAGAGGAAGAAACGTGTTTTCAGTCTAAGCGGAGATAAAGAGAATGACACATCCATATCTGGGATGCGTTCTCCAAATGGGATGATCCATTGGCTTCAGCAGATGAAAGTGCTGGGCGGGCGAGGCAGACACAGCCCGGAGCCCCCCAGGCCAAGAGAGCCCCCAGAAGAGATGGGAACGCCCGCGGAGCTGAGGGAGCTGCCAACAGCAGCTGACAGAGAGGATCCCACGGCTGTGCTCTGAGGGAAGGAGGTGAGGATGGGGCCCGGCAGGGTCACCACCACGGGGGAGGCCTGGATGGCCACAGTCGAGTCAGCGCAGCGGGCGACACATGGCTCACTGCAGCTGCTTGCCAGTGGGGTTGGGCCAGAGGCACCGCAGGGGGACGGGACGCAGGGTCTGCAGCACGACATCTCTCGATGAGGGAGGCAAAGCTGAAACACAGAGCAGGGAGGGAACACGGCCCCAAAAATCAGTCAGTCTTTGTTTTCTGCTGCTCTCTCACCCACAGCCCTTGCTTCACTCCGGCTCTCTTTTCAGTTCCATGCTCTGAAAGAGAGCGCAGCAGATTGTGCTAACACAGATAATAGCTGTGCCATTTCATGTGCGGGCTCCATTGGAAAGACTGGCAGCAAATCTGTGATTTACTTGGGGTGCTTGTTGCACCAGGACAAGCTGCTGTGTTTCGTGGTGCAGTAGCCTAGAAAATATTGCTGTGATTGTTACAGTACAAGGAGGCTGAGATGAAAAGATGTCACAGCGATCTCCAGTTAAAAAAAAAATGCACAATATCCCTCACTCCTCCTGCCATCCTCACTGTGTCCTCTAAGTTACACCACACATGATGTCTCACCCAGTTTTTGGAAAGGATAGTCAAGAGAGGAAAGACTGATCATACCCCCTCTGAAAAAAATGAAAATCAAGGCAACGAAGATAGCCCAGGATGCACTTGGCTATTTGCTCAGTGCCACCTGCTGCAGGCAATGACTCTGGAATACTCATACATCCTTGCACTGGCCCCCTTAATGTGACCTTCATTGAAAGATCCCACTTCTTCCCACCTCTACACATCCGCCACTCTTCCTCAGGAAAAGAGTCCACAGTCCTGAAACATTTGGATTGCCATGCCATATACCAGTACCAAACTGAGGAGCTAGCATGACAGCAGTCAAGCCCACAGGGAGAGTCTGAGTGAAGGGAGGCTTACCTCGTTCTGGAGGAAAAAGGAGGGAAGCAAAGACGATGCTGAGCCTGCTGCAGCATGGGCTTTTATGCTGTGTTCCTGAGGTACGTGAGGACAGAAACATTCCATGGTCACGAAGCATCAAAACAGCTAGCGGTTGGTGACTGCAAAGACCTTGCTAGTAATTAATACCTCGCTTCTTTCATCTAAAGTGTTTTGCTGCAGATTCATACTGCACAAACCATCAGAATAGTTCATCTGTATTCCTGTGTCCGAAGGCCAATTACTTGAGTTGGAATTCTCCATTTAGGTTTCCAGGGTTTCAATTGGATTTCCATCATAGAAATGTCATTTGTAGCATTACTCCGTTCCTGGTGAGCATGGCCACCAGTCACAGTGAACGTCAGCCATGAAGGACACCAGTGGTTAGCTCTCAAGTGCTTCCAGTGCCAGCTCTCAGGCTAAATCTGTGAGACATTTCTCCCTGTGCGTCATCAGAGATGTGCTGTAGACGGTGGTGTAAGTTCCATCAAAACATCAGGATGGCATGATTGCAGATGGGAAAAGAGGCCCAGATGAACAGGGATGAGGCAGGGATGCAGGCTGCAGTGAAGACTAGGATGGCATTGCCTGTACTCAGAATGCACTTACACAAAATGCATTGTCTTTTCACTTGTTTTTTTACAAAAGAGAAGGCAATAAAGGCAGATATATTACAAGGAAGAGCAGAGCTGAGAGTGAAATGCTTCTCTCACAAGATTGCTGACTGGGAATGTCTATAGCCATGTCACATGTTCCCTGTCATTTCTGAAGCATTCCTTGGAGAATGTCCTCATGCTTTTACCAACAAGAAGTGCATGGCCAACTGTTTCAGTAAAATTCTGTGATGATGTGTTCACCTCTGAAATGCCCTGCGTGCAGGCAATATGGAAGTAGCGCTATGAGACTTTTCTCCTTATGGGCAATCAGAGACATGCAGGAGCTTGTGGGATAAGTTCAGGCAGAACACCAAGACTGTACACTCCCCAAATGACACAGTAGACCCATATCTCCATGTTTGTTTTCAAACTCAGTGGCATGGAATGAGTGCTTTTAACTCAAGGGAAGTGTCCTGTAAGCAGCACTGAAGGCTTCGAGTGTTTCCAACACATGCTAATGACTTTTATGCCCAAAGAGATGGTAATGAAAACAAGGAAGAGTATTTTCTACAGTTAGGCACTTCTCTCTCAATTGGTTCCTGACTGGAATGTTCGCAGCCATCCTCCTCAGTGTCTTGAATGTGTTGTCCTGCTTCTTCTAACCAGGTAACAGAGCTCAGATTGTGAAGTGGAGAAGCTCCTGGCAATCACCAAATCTTGCTGTGGAAATGTGATCAAAGTAATGCTGGCATCCTACTCTGAACCTGAACCACACTAACACTGACCTGCTTTGCTCAGCACATTCACCTCATTGACCAAAGTCCTGCATGGCCTCCTTTTGAGGAGAGGCTCAGAGCAGGAGACAGTGCCGGAAGGCTCTTCTTAGAGGGCTTAGCATAGACCAGCCCACTCCATGCATTTCCAAGTTCAAAGTGACATAGCATCAGCCTCCCAGAGCACCTGTCTGTCATCACAGTGTGGAAGAGTTGGGAAAAACCCTGAACTGCAGGCACACATGAGTCACACAGCTGTGGAAACTGTGGAAACCACTGAGCAGTGTGCCCTCACTTTGGACTATCCATGCTTGTAACTCTTTCTTAAACTAGCAATGGACCTCCTGAGGTGCCTTGCACTCAGCCTCCCTCCATGAAGCTGCAGTTCTCACAAACAGTACCTTTTGAGACCCGCCTCTGCAGCATGGGCTGCACACACGGCTCTTGCCCACTGCCACTGGAGCTCAGTCACTCCACAGCACTCGGATGCATCTCTAGCCATTCCCCCTTCAACTCTCCAGACTCTTCAGGACAGGCACAGCCTTCCAACAGAGGACATTTCTCCCTGTGCATCATCAGAGATGTGCTGTAGACGGTGGTGTAAGTTCCTTCAAAACATCAGGATGGCATGATTGCAGATGGGAAAAGAGGCCCAGATGAACAGGGATGCGGCAGAGGCAGTGAAGACCACAAAGATACTGCTTAAACTCAACATGCGCTTACGGAAACTGTCTGTTACTTTGCAATATGCTAAAGTAATGGCAGTGAAGGCAGATTCATAATAAGGGAGAGTAGAACTGGGAGCGAGACACTCTTCTCTGTAGAGGTTGCTGGCTGGGATGTCTATACCACTGCCACATGTTTCCTGTCAACTCTTTAGCATCATTCCTTGGGAGCTTGATGATGTCCTCATGCTTTTTCCAAGCAGATGTGCTCCGCCACCGGCCGCAGTGGGATTCAGTGATGACGTATGCGAGAATTCACCTCTGAAATGGTCTGCGTGCAGGCAATCTGAAAGTAAGGCTATGAGACTTTTCTCCTTGTGGGCAATCAGAGACATGCAGGAGGTGGTGCAATATGTTCAGACAGAACGTGGAGATCGTACAGTCCCAAAGGAGAAATAAGACCCACGTGCCCATGGATGTTTTCAAGCTCAACGGCATGGAAAAAATGTTTGGAGCTAGAGGAAATGCTAGCTAGAGTGGGTTGCAACTAGGATGTCTGTAGCCATCCATGTTCCGTGGTGTTCCAAAGGTTTCTTGCCTCTTGCAGGCAGAGGATAGGCAGAGTTTGTACACTCCTCATTCTTGTATCTCTTTGTAACGACGGTGGGCCATGTGGTCATATTCAGTGTGATGGCGAGTAGAGGGGAGAGTCATGCTCTTCTCTTTCATGGGGCTCTTGACAGGAAGAATGTCCACAGCCATCTTCCTTGGTGACTTGCCCATGTTGTCCCACTTACTCCAAGCAGGAACTGATCTCAGTCTGGGTAGTGGAAAAGCTGTTGGCACTCACCAAATCTGGCTGTGGGAGTGAGATCAATGTAATGCCGGCGTCCTTCCCTAAAACTGACCCATACTCAAATTAACCTGCCTTTGCTCTGCGACACATTACTCTCATTGACCACAGTCCTGCATGGCCTCCTTTTGAAGAGAGGCTCAGGGCTGGGAGTCCACTCCATGCATTTCCAAGTTCAAAGTGACATAGCATCAGCATCCCAGAGCACCTGCCTGTCATCATGATGGGGAAGAGTTGGGAAAAACCCTGAACCGCAGGCACACATGAGTCACGCGGCTGTGGAAAGCAGTGGAAGAGGTGTCCTGGCCTCAGGCATGCCAGGAATAGCAGGCCTCCCAAGTGCCACTTTCCTCATCATGGACATTACTGAAGGGCTTTGAAGCATTCCTGAAACAAGTGGAATGTCTGTTGCCGCTTCCTTCGAAAGCACTGCCTTGTTGTGACTGGTGCAGATCCTATGTCACTTGGCTTGGCTTGGAGAGGAGGACTTTTGGGTATGATGCACTCCAACCCAGTGTATGATGAAAGCTCAGCCGGGTGAGGTTTCTCTGCTGGATCACCGGGAACAGCTGCTTGGCACTGCCCGGTCCAGGCCTGTGTGCGTCCCCTCTTCCTGACAGCACTACTTGATGACTGTGGAGAAGTAAATGTGAGCCGGTGTCAGAAATGGGGAAGAAAGCCAAACTGGAGAAGCAAGGAAAGGTGAAGATCATGTGGAGTGTGTTTAGTGTGCGTTCCCTGGGATGATCAGAGGCCTGGTACTCTGGCCCTGTGCGCATAGTGTGACATCGTGACGCAGAGCCTGAGAGACTGGGGTTTTCTTAGCTGCAAGGCAAAACTTTCTATCAGTGGGGATGAAAGAGCAGTCTTCCAGTGCCTAAAAAAGAGGACGGAGTTGGCAGGAGGAGGTCATCTTGCCTCGCTTGCATCCTGAAGAGCTGGACAGGCCACGGCAGCTACTCCAGGTACATCAGACCAGACAGAGGAAGTGTTTACAGCCCAAAGGTAGAGCTCTTGTGATGCATCTTGGACGTTCATGACAATCCTTCATGGGAGCAACCAAAGGAGCTCTCAGCAAGTAAGGGCTCTGCACATGTCAGCATCTTGTGGGATGTGGGACTCAAGGTACATGTGTAATCTACCCCAGAATCCCTTCCATTGACTCCGGAGCCCGGGGGAAATGAAAAGACAAAACTTGGCCTGCAAGGGTGTCAGGTGGCCTGTTCACGGGGAACCAGAATGCTTCCTTCTGTGCCGCTTTGGGCCCAGCAGGCTGGCAAGTGAGGGGTTTGCATCACAAAAGGCTGTTGGAAGGCTGTGCGTGTCTTGAAGAGTCTGGAGAGTGAAGGGGGAATGGCTAGAGATGTATCCGAGTGCTGTGGAGTGACTGAGCTCCAGTGGCAGTGGGCAAGAGGCATGTTTCAGCATGAACAGGCTACTGAAGTTGCCAATTCCCACTTCCTGAGCATGCATCTACTCTTTTAGATTCTAAGTTTGTCCTCAGTTTCCTCTGTTGTCCTTTTCTTCAGAATAGCTTTTTTTCTCAGGTATCTTCTTCAAAGACACCAGCATTAGTCACAGTTTCTCCCAATTCTCAAGACAGATTAACTGGCCAAATTCCAAGGCTAGCAGTTTCCAGGCTGGGAACTGCTACTAGTGTTACTGTTCAGCAGCCATTTGATATCAGTTTGTTGGCATAGTCTGATAATATGCATAACCACTCCCATCACAGAAAAGGACGCTGATATATTGGTGGAATGGTGAGCACAGCTGCTGTCAAAGCAGTTAACATGGATTTGGTTCCTGACCAACACAGAAAATCTCTTCTGCCAGGGTCCCTTGCATCTCCTGCAAGTCATCTGTCCTTGCCTCCCTTCAACCTTGCTGCATGGCCAGGCTCCTGGCTTTAGCAAGGCTAGCCATGTTAAATGAAGACTTACAAGGATGCTCAGAGACTTTCTTAAAGAAAGCTGAAACACTGAGTAGGTGCCCAAAGAAGTCTGGGTAACTGGTTCTTGGACTAACAAGCCAACTTCCTGAGATTTCTTCTACTCAAGCTCCTTCCATGAAGCCACAAGTCTCAGAAGCAGCTGCGCTCTACTCTTTCCTCTGCAGCATGGTCTGCACATAAGCCTCTTCTCCACTGGCACTGGAGCTCAGTCATTCCTCAGCACTTGCCACGTCCTCTGTTATCTCTCCCTGGCTCCAGCCCTGTTCCCATGCACTGATTCCTTGAGAGGGGTACAGTCTCAAGGGTTCATGTGGCAGAGCTCTCACTGCCAGCATGCTGGACCACAGGGTGGAAAGAATCACTCTTGTTCCCTTAGAAATAAGCCACACAATAGCACTACAGGCCAAGTGTTTGTCTTTTCATTTCCTCTGTGCTGTGTAGAGAAAATAAGGGATTCAGAGGAACAGTAGGTTTATGCCTTTAACCCCTGCACACTGGCATGTGCAAAGCTATCACTTGCTGACAATTTGATTCCTTCCATGAAGTATACATGTTCCTTTGTGAGCTCTGCTCTGCAGCCTACACACCCCACTTAATTCCCGGGGAAAGAGTGGAAAAAGCTCAGCTCAGGAAATGCCCTCACTCAAGCCAAGAGGGACAAGGAAGGGCCAATGAAGTGATCCTGTGGCCAAACCACTGACACTTTTCATTCTTAAACTCACATTCTGCATTATTTGATATTGCTTTTGCAGCCAGCAAATGGCTTGCCTAAACTGATCCTCTTTTTTTAGACTCATCTGAATACTTCCCACAAAATCTCCTTCTCTTGGAGAAAAAGTACTGCAAATGGTGTTTTCAGGAAGAAGGGACAGACAGACATAGGCTGGGAAATGTTCAGATATCAGGGTGTCTTAAAAAGACTAGAGGAGAGATGACAAGGGGGCTCACGGGCTTCCAGTGTCTGATGCATGGTTTGGTGAGTGGTTACCAGTAGTTTCTGGTTGGAGACACTCAAAGGAAGATGAGACTGAAGGCATACAGTACCAGGAAACTAAAAATCTCAATGAGAGTATGCCCCGCTCCAATTTATAGGAGGGAGAGGAGGTTCTTTTAATATCTGTATACCCAGCGTGAGATTAAGAACTGTTCAAATTTTGGTCTGACCAATTTATTACAGATCTTAATTAGGGAGATGGGGAAGGGGAGGACAGGCGCTACTATGAATTAGTGTAAGGGGGAAGGGAAGGAGAGCAATAGAAAAGATAGGAAAGAAGAAGCAAGGAGTCTTTATAGGAAACAAGAGGGAGATAGTCACCACCATGGATTGGATCCAGCATGGATTGATCTTCAGTAGTGTTGGGTTGTCGGACATTGTTGTTCTGTTGAGGACGATGACGATGACAACGGTGACCATGGCAATGATGGCCCCTTTTCAATGGTTCCAAAGTGGTTGAGTCAGCTCTCTTTGGAGTGACAGCTCAAATCCAGAGTGGTTGAGTCAGCTCTCCTTGAAGTGGCAGCTTCTGGTTCTGGGATCTCAGCAAAAACTCCTTTGTTTCCAGGCCTTGCCAGCAAATATGAAGGAGCAGAGATGTCCACCTGCAGTCTGTTTTTCACAGGACACAATGGTATAATTCCCCAATTTTCCCATACCAAGCTGGAGCTATTTAGTCACAGGCCAGATCTTCCACTAGTAAACACTCCTGAGCACCCTCTTCTGGAGGCAAGCAGCTCTGGAGAAAGGGGCTTTCAAATGTCTACAAAGTGATGTCAGTTGTCACACAGTAGCACCCATCACTTGCCTCCTCAGCAAATCAATCAGAGTCTTATCACAAGAAAAACCTCAGGAAGCAAGCTTTGAGCCAAAAAATAAAGAAGGATTCTCACAGAGTGTTTTTTGTTTTGTTTTGGTTTGGTTTGGTTTGGTTTTTTTCCTCAGTGACACATGGATTCTCCATCTACAGCTTTGGTCATATGGGCAGAGCTCCAAGCAACCAACCCCTATCTTGGCAGTCAGCCCTGCTCTGTGCTGGAGGCTGAATTACATTCCTGCACTCTGCCTTCCAATCTCTGGTTTACTTTGTTGTGTTTTATGGTTTGGGTTTGTGAGATTTTTCTGTTTGCTTGTTTACTTGTTTGTGGGTTTTGTTTTGTTTTGCTTTGCAGTTATTACCGTTTTAAGTAAAAGCCTGTGATTTCCTGTGAAAATCAGAATTAGACTTTGAGATCAAATGTCCCTGTGTGTGTTTTTGGTTGGTGATGGTTATTCACTACAGACAAACCAGTTGTGTAAAGGTTTGCTGCTCATGAGACACTCCCACTCTGTTCCAGTGAAGACATGGAGTTCAGTATAGGATCATTTCAGAAATGCCTGTGCTCATGGCTTTTTTGTTAGACAGGATGGTTTGAATGCACACATCCCCATGGTCCATATGATGATACCCAAAGATATCCATTCTCCCATTCTGAGCTCTGTTGTTTCATCTAGGTGTGAAAACCCACACCTGGTTCTAAGTGTGATCTCCGTGAGCCAAAGGGTCTGACTGTGCTCCATGGCAACACAAAGAGCTGGATATGTGCACTGAACACCACTGGTTCTGCATTTCACTTGTGTGGCAGTGACTGGGAAGCTCTTCTGGGAAGAAATGATGGAATGAAGAGGAAAAGTCAGCTCCAACAGAACTTTCCCGGCCAGTCCTGGAGGGTGGCTTCATTCCGAATTCTGCTATTTAATTCCCTTCACACCCAAGACCTTACCCCATGCCCACAACCCTAGGAATTGCTCAACACTACTAGTTTCATCCTCACTGCCACTTCCTGGTGTCCAACTTGTGGCTCTAGGAAAGTCAGATGGGAGAGCCATTGCATGTTGCGGAGTCCAGCACAACATTCCATTCTCAAATTGAAGTGTTTCTATTTGGTGGATACATGCTTCTTACCTCACAAAAGAAGTCAATAGCTGAACTAGTCAGGTGGAAAAATAAAAGTAAAAAGTTAAGGGCAGGACTGATCTGAGAGCTCCTTGCGCTAGGCAAGATCTAGAATGGATGATGTGTGCCACACAGACACCTCATCTAAGTGAGCCTGCAACACACACACAGGGTTGAGTGGATCATCTGCAAAAGTCATTTCCAATCCAGCATGTGTAAGGTAGGCTTTGCACCAGCCACACAAAGACATTGCCTTGAAAGACAGCTGTTGTGATTTGGTGAATTTTGTTGTCAGTATTCCACATCAGAACATCGTGTAGACCATTGGGAGTTAACGAGTTAATGTTCTGGTTCCATTTACTGTCTTTTGTGGACTCTTTGAGTATCCTGATGGGAGGGGAGGGGGCGGCATCCCCGGAGGAGCTGGTGGGCAGAGGCAGTGGGGTGGAGCTCCAGACAGGACCGGTGCATCTGCCTCTCTCCCTCTGGCCCCGGCTCAGCTGTCTCAGCTCACCGCAGAGAAAAGCACGTGCTTTCCCTCGCATTATTGTGGTTTGACTGGCATTTTGGATCCTTTTGTCTCTCTCGTTTTCTTTAATTTACTTAAATTCAGTAAATTACTGTTCCTCCTCAGATCGTTGCCATTGTATTTTCTCTTGGTTAAAACTATCTATCTGCTAGCTCTCTGCCCTTCCCCCTCTCCAGGAGCGCATGCGGTCCGGGGCCGGCCGGCTCGCAGCAAACCATTCATTCCCCTTCCTTTTTTTCTTCTTCCCGGGGCCTGTGTCCCCTGTCAACCCCGTGACAACAGCAGAAAAAGAATGTGTAGAAGCACCAGGAAAGATGAAAAGCACTTTAGAAATGGCCTTGATGAGGAAAGGAGCACTTTGGGAGGAATGACACTAGGAGCCTGAGGCCAGGACACCTTTTCCACCGCTTTCCACAGCTGTGTGACTCATGTGTGCCTGCAGTTCAGGGTTTTTCCCAACTCTTCCACACTGTGATGACAGACAGGTGCTCTGGGAGGCTGATGCTATGTCACTTTGAACTTGGAAATGCATGGAGTGGGCTGGTCTATGCTAAGCCCTCTAAGAAGAGCCTTCCGGCACTGTCTCCTGCTCTGAGCCTCTCCTCAAAAGGAGGCCATGCAGGACTTTGGTCAATGAGGTGAATGTGCTGAGCAAAGCAGGTCAGTGTTAGTGTGGTTCAGGTTCAGAGTAGGATGCCAGCATTACTTTGATCACATTTCCACAGCAAGATTTGGTGATTGCCAGGAGCTTCTCCACTTCACAATCTGAGCTCTGTTACCTGGTTAGAAGAAGCAGGACAACACATTCAAGACACTGAGGAGGATGGCTGCGAACATTCCAGTCAGGAACCAATTGAGAGAGAAGTGCCTAACTGTAGAAAATACTCTTCCTTGTTTTCATTACCATCTCTTTGGGCATAAAAGTCATTAGCATGTGTTGGAAACACTCGAAGCCTTCAGTGCTGCTTACAGGACACTTCCCTTGAGTTAAAAGCACTCATTCCATGCCACTGAGTTTGAAAACAAACATGGAGATATGGGTCTACTGTGTCATTTGGGGAGTGTACAGTCTTGGTGTTCTGCCTGAACTTATCCCACAAGCTCCTGCATGTCTCTGATTGCCCATAAGGAGAAAAGTCTCATAGCGCTACTTCCATATTGCCTGCACGCAGGGCATTTCAGAGGTGAACACATCATCACAGAATTTTACTGAAACAGTTGGCCATGCACTTCTTGTTGGTAAAAGCATGAGGACATTCTCCAAGGAATGCTTCAGAAATGACAGGGAACATGTGACATGGCTATAGACATTCCCAGTCAGCAATCTTGTGAGAGAAGCATTTCACTCTCAGCTCTGCTCTTCCTTGTAATATATCTGCCTTTATTGCCTTCTCTTTTGTAAAAAAACAAGTGAAAAGACAATGCATTTTGTGTAAGTGCATTCTGAGTACAGGCAATGCCATCCTAGTCTTCACTGCAGCCTGCATCCCTGCCTCATCCCTGTTCATCTGGGCCTCTTTTCCCATCTGCAATCATGCCATCCTGATGTTTTGATGGAACTTACACCACCGTCTACAGCACATCTCTGATGACGCACAGGGAGAAATGTCTCACAGATTTAGCCTGAGAGCTGGCACTGGAAGCACTTGAGAGCTAACCACTGGTGTCCTTCATGGCTGACGTTCACTGTGACTGGTGGCCATGCTCACCAGGAACGGAGTAATGCTACAAATGACATTTCTATGATGGAAATCCAATTGAAACCCTGGAAACCTAAATGGAGAATTCCAACTCAAGTAATTGGCCTTCGGACACAGGAATACAGATGAACTATTCTGATGGTTTGTGCAGTATGAATCTGCAGCAAAACACTTTAGATGAAAGAAGCGAGGTATTAATTACTAGCAAGGTCTTTGCAGTCACCAACCGCTAGCTGTTTTGATGCTTCGTGACCATGGAATGTTTCTGTCCTCACGTACCTCAGGAACACAGCATAAAAGCCCATGCTGCAGCAGGCTCAGCATCGTCTTTGCTTCCCTCCTTTTTCCTCCAGAACGAGGTAAGCCTCCCTTCACTCAGACTCTCCCTGTGGGCTTGACTGCTGTCATGCTAGCTCCTCAGTTTGGTACTGGTATATGGCATGGCAATCCAAATGTTTCAGGACTGTGGACTCTTTTCCTGAGGAAGAGTGGCGGATGTGTAGAGGTGGGAAGAAGTGGGATCTTTCAATGAAGGTCACATTAAGGGGGCCAGTGCAAGGATGTATGAGTATTCCAGAGTCATTGCCTGCAGCAGGTGGCACTGAGCAAATAGCCAAGTGCATCCTGGGCTATCTTCGTTGCCTTGATTTTCATTTTTTTCAGAGGGGGTATGATCAGTCTTTCCTCTCTTGACTATCCTTTCCAAAAACTGGGTGAGACATCATGTGTGGTGTAACTTAGAGGACACAGTGAGGATGGCAGGAGGAGTGAGGGATATTGTGCATTTTTTTTTTAACTGGAGATCGCTGTGACATCTTTTCATCTCAGCCTCCTTGTACTGTAACAATCACAGCAATATTTTCTAGGCTACTGCACCACGAAACACAGCAGCTTGTCCTGGTGCAACAAGCACCCCAAGTAAATCACAGATTTGCTGCCAGTCTTTCCAATGGAGCCCGCACATGAAATGGCACAGCTATTATCTGTGTTAGCACAATCTGCTGCGCTCTCTTTCAGAGCATGGAACTGAAAAGAGAGCCGGAGTGAAGCAAGGGCTGTGGGTGAGAGAGCAGCAGAAAACAAAGACTGACTGATTTTTGGGGCCGTGTTCCCTCCCTGCTCTGTGTTTCAGCTTTGCCTCCCTCATCGAGAGATGTCGTGCTGCAGACCCTGCGTCCCGTCCCCCTGCGGTGCCTCTGGCCCAACCCCACTGGCAAGCAGCTGCAGTGAGCCATGTGTCGCCCGCTGCGCTGACTCGACTGTGGCCATCCAGGCCTCCCCCGTGGTGGTGACCCTGCCGGGCCCCATCCTCACCTCCTTCCCTCAGAGCACAGCCGTGGGATCCTCTCTGTCAGCTGCTGTTGGCAGCTCCCTCAGCTCCGCGGGCGTTCCCATCTCTTCTGGGGGCTCTCTTGGCCTGGGGGGCTCCGGGCTGTGTCTGCGTCGCCCGCCCAGCACTTTCATCTGCTGAAGCCAATGGATCATCCCATTTGGAGAACGCATCCCAGATACGGATGGATCGTTGCCTCTACCTCTCTGTAGACTGCAAACAATTTTCTTCCCATCTGTATTGTGACACTCTGTTTCCTTCTCATTAAAAGCTTTGTGTGGCATAGCTGGAGACTTGTCTGCTTTATTTTCTTCCGGCCTCCATTACCCATTCATGCAGCAAAGAAAAGCAGTGCCCATTGCCATCAGCTTACCTCTTATCTTTGGAAACTGAGGAGGGAGTCCCTGCCCTCTCCCATGGCAGCGAGTCCATCCCCAGGTAAGGAAAAGACACGGAACTGAAAGAAGGCACTGAGGAGCCTCCTCCTTCTTTACCGCACACCGGTAAGTACATTGGGCAGAATAAAAGAGTTGCCAGAATCCATCATCTCCACCACATGAAATTTTCGCCTTCCTCTTCTTCTCCAGAAGCGGAGAATACAGCATACACAACCCTCGTTGTCTCACACTGAGGGCAACTTTCGGATAGACCATCTCTCTGTGTGCAAGGGCTGGGAACAGCTCAGCCAGCAAAGCCCCAGCGCCTCAGGGAAGATCCGTGGGAACCCAGTGCTGTCAGATGCCCTCCTTTAAGCGTTAACGGTGAGGACCATCTGTTCACAAGTTGGTGCTTTCTGCAGCCCTCGCTGAAGCTACGCTAAAAATACACCCCAGGGTTGAGACAAAAACATGGAGGTCCATCACTGACGACTGTTATGAGGAGAACAGACTCAGATTAATGTAATCTGTTGCCTATTATTAAAAGCAGACTAACGTATCCAGAAATGAAAGGAAACAAAAAACAACATCCCTCTTCTCCCACCTGTCCTCTTCTTCATCATCCCACAATGCGCTGCAGAGGAACGGGGTATGTGGAGGTCACATCTGTCTATAATGCAATCTTCAGTCTGCAATTTTTCAAGAACTGCTCCAGGATGTGTCCATACAACAGGGTGCTCTCCTTTAGGAAATGAATGCAGCAGAAAGTGTGTCCCGTGGGTGGCAGCTCCTGCAGGGTCCAGTGCTCATCCACGAGCTTCTCTCTCCAAGGGCTGCAGTTCTGGCCCAGAGTCTGCTCCCGTGCAGGCTCTGCACGGCCTGCAGCCTCCTTCAGTCCAGATCCATCTGCTCCACCGTCATCTCCTCCCTGGCCATTACAGCGCTAAACAAAGACTTAATGGGCTGCTTGAGGACCACGAGAAATTCACAAAGACAGCACAAAGCAAGATTCCAAAGAAGTTTAGGAATCTGCATGCCTGCATTATCAAACTGCGGTTTCAACAAGGCCACACACTGAGCAGTGTGCCCTCACTTTGGACTAGCCATGCGTGTAACTCTTTCTTAAACTAGCAATGGACCTCCTGAGGTGCCTTGCACTCAGCCTCCCTCCATGAAGCTGCAGTTCTCACAAACAGTACCGTTTGTGACCCGCCTCTGCAGCGTGGGCTGCACACACGCCTCTTGCCCACTGCCACTGGAGCTCAGTCACTCCACAGCACTCGGATACATCTCTAGCCATTCCCCCTTCACTCTCCAGACTCTTCAAGACACGCACAGCCTTCCAACAGCCTTTTGTGATGCAAACCCCTCACTTGCCAGCCTGCTGGGCCCAAAGCGGCACAGAAGGAAGCATTCTGGTTCCCCGTGAACAGGCCACCTGACACCCATGCAGGCCAAGTTTTGTCTTTTCATTTCCCCCGGGCTCCGGAGTCAATGGAAGGGATTCCGGGGTAGATTACACGTGTACCTTGAGTCCCACATCCCACAAGATGCTGACATGTGCAGAGCCCTTACTTGCTGAGAGCTCCTTTGGTTGCTCCCATGAAGGATTGTCATGAACGTCCAAGATGCATCACAAGAGCTCTACCTTTTGGGCTGTAAACACTTCCTCTGTCTGGTCTGATGTTCCTGGAGTAGCTGCCGTGGCCTGTCCAGCTCTTCAGGATGCAAACGAGGCAAGATGACCTCCTCCTGCCAACTCCGTCCTCTTTTTTAGGCACTGGAAGACTGCTCTTTCATCCCCACAGATAGAAAGTTTTGCCTTGCAGCTAAGAAAACCCTGGTCTCTCAGGCTCTGCATCACGATGTCACACTATGCGCACAGGGCCAGAGTACCAGGCCTCTGATCATCCCAGGGAACGCACACTAAACACGCTCCACATGATCTTCACCTTTCCTTGCTTCTCCAGTTTGGCTTTCTTCCCCATTTCTGACACCGGCTCGCATTTACTTCTCCACAGTCATCAAGTAGTGCTGTCAGGAAGAGGGGACGCACACAGGCCTGGACCGGGCAGTGCCAAGCAGCTGTTCCCGGTGATCCAGCAGAGAAACCTCACCCGGGTGAGCTTTCATCATACACTGGGTTGGAGTGCATCATACCCAAAAGTCCTCCTCTCCAAGCCAAGCCAAGTGACATAGGATCTGCACTAGTCACAAAAAGGTAGTCTTTCAATGGAAGCAGTGCTGGACTTTCTAAAATACCTCTTGTTTCAGGAATGCTTCAAAGCCCTTCAGTAATGTCTTTAATGAGGAAAGCAACACTCTGGGAGGAATGACTTGTGGAGGTTCCTAGAAATTCCTGGCATGCTTGACACCAGGACATCATTTCCAATACCTTCTATAGCTGTGTGACTCATGTGTGCCTGCAGTTCAGGGGTGTTCCCATCTTTTCAACATCATGATGACAGACAGGTGCTCTGGGAGGCTGATGCTATGTTACTTTGTGCTTTGAAATGCAAGAGGTGGACTGTTCCATCCCTGCCTCTGCCCCTGATTTACCTTCCTGCCCTGAGACTCTTCTCAGAGAGAAGAGGGATGCAGGACTTTGGGGAGTGAGGTGGAAGTGCTGATCAAACCTGGTCAATTAGAGCACCTATCAATTTCATGGAAGGATGACAATTACACTGATCATTTTTGGCAGGCCCTTATCTGGGATCCAGAGGGTTGTTCAGTGATGTCTTGTAGTATCTAGAAGCACAGCTGGGGCATTTCTCACAGGTGTTTGCATTGGAGGACTGAGATGACTGCCAGAAGCTACATGGAGAGTGAAGGGAGGGCTGCTGCAGGCACTAGGAGGAGCAGGACACAGCTCTCTGTCTGTGAGCACAGCTTTGACACTGATGAGTAGAGTTGCTGGTCAAGCAGCTGCGTTATTCTTCCCTTCCTCCTAGAGAGCACAGCTCAAATCAGCAGTGCTTCCCCTTCAGTCTCTCCACTCCGATTTTACCAACTCTGTTGGGAGATGTCTCATGGGGTCTGGCCATAGATCAAGGCCATATATTAGGTGGAATGAGTGAGTGGCCTAATGCCCTAACGCAACTGGTGTTTGTGGGGGAAGCTGGGTGGATTTGGAGTAGGACATGCTGCGAAATGAAGATACAAGGCACTGCTTTGAGTTTGGTAGAAGAAATGTTAGGTTGTGATATTTGTAATCAAACCCCATCCAACTGCTTGGAAAGCAGCTATACTTACCACTATACTACCTATTGACCTGTGATTATAATCTCCTACTCATACAGGTTACCAACTCTGCAGCCTCCTCCTTATATTTCCTCAATACGTTTTTGCTGCTCAGCCTCTATCTGGCAATCACTTCCCACATTTGCTCCCATGTTGCATTAGGGGTACGAGTCTGATGGTGTGCCTAGTTGTGAAGAACACTCATTGAATAATAAAGTTCAGAAAGGATGCCTTTGCTTTCTAAACTCCTCAGAGAGGAGTCTTGTCTCTGTGTGTCGTTGAGGCCAATATTTAGTAGAGAGGTGAGGCTGCTTTTCCAGCTTTACTGAAGCATCCGGTTGTGAGGCATAGAAATTAGATATGAGGGGCATTTTTTACACCCACTCAGAAATTAAAATTCTGTTGTCAATGACAAGAAATTGCTCTGGACCAACAATTTCAACCAATACAAATTTTTTCCCTCCCTAGCAACCATATCTCCTTTTTTTTTTTTTTTTTTTTTTTTTTCTGCTTTTTTCATGGACAGTTAGCAATCTCAGGAAGAACAAGTTGAGATTTCTTTCTGTTCTGACAGGACAGTTGCATTTTTTTTTCTGCTGACCATCTAGAGGAACAGTTTCTCAGGGCATCCTCAGAGTCAACAGCCTAGGTAGAATAAACTGCAAGCTCCATGGATGCTCTCTTGCTGCCATCTTTTGGATAATTAGGGCATCCTCGTTTCAACCTCTGCCAACTGAGTGAGGAAACCCAAGTCAAATCAATTCTGCTGGCTTTTTGCTGTGGCACACCCTGAAAGGAAACATCCATCCATTTCATTGTTGAGTAAAAAGAAACACGGAAGAAAAGGGGAAAGAGTAGGCAAAATGGGCAGGGGATGGTTATTGTCCATCTGAAGGTTCATGCTTCCCATGTATGCCATTACTGGCATTCGATTACAGGGAAATCTTCTGTATCTGACTTCTGAGCTTGACTTGAATCTCTTAAGGGCCGTGAAAGGTTTCTACAAGTACATTGAGAGTGAAAGAAAAGAGATAACTAAAAAGAGTTATGACTAGCAATAAGAACAGAGATATCACAGACAAAACAGATTCAGTATAAGGGAGACTGAGATAAGTTATTACTAACTACTAACAGAATAGAAGAATGAAAAAATAAGGAAATTAAAAACACTGCCCACCATGCACTCCCTTCTAGCTCCTCCTCTCAAGTAGCATAGGTGAATGGTGGCTTGGGGTGGCAGTCAGTCAATAATGTTTTATCCGTGCTGTTTCTTCATTATCACTTTCTTTGTCTGTTCCATTGTGGGCCCACTCTCATAAAATATAGTCCTTTCCAAACTGATACACTGTAAGCTTCCTACAGACTGCAGTTCTTAAATATCTGCTCCAGTATGGGTCCACGCCACACCATTCTTCAGGAATGGACTATTCCAGCATGGGTTTCACACGAGTGGCAACTCCTAGCAGATCATCTACTCCACCAAGGTTTCCTCTTCATGGGTTGCAGTTCTGTCCCAGAATCTGCTTCTGCCTGCGATCTCCATGGGCTGCAGCCTCCTTGAATCCAGATGCATGTGCTCTACCATGGGGTCCTCCACGGCCTGCAGTACAGATATCTGTGATGGCACATCACGAACTGCAGGGACACAGTCTGCTCCACCAGGTCCTCTCCACAGGCTACAGGAACACCTCTTATCCAGCACTTGAAACACTTAGTCCTTTCTCCTTCTTCACTGACCTTGGTTTCTACAGCATTGTTTCACATTTTCTCACTCCTTTTTCCTAGCTGCTATTGCTATGCATTTTCTTCTATTTCTTAAGTATGGTATCATAGAAGACTAACTAGTATTTCTCATTAGCATAGATTTGGCCAGCAGCAGGTCCAGCAGGTCAATCCAGATGGAACTGGCTCTTACCTAACACAGGGCAGCTTCGGGACTCTTCTCATAGTGGGCACACATGCAATCCCCCTCCTACAGAAATCTTGCTAGGTATATTAGGTATAAACCTAATAAACTGCTGCAAGAGTGTTTACCAGTAGCAAAAAACAGTGTGTATTATCAGCATGGTTTTACTGCATTTGGCTGGGATCGGGCCAGTGATGGAGTTAATAATACACTGATGATTTGCCTGTTGCTGAATAGTGCCTGCACTGCATCACATCTTTTTCCAACAATGGCTTCCCCTCCCCACTAGCAGGTAGGTTGGGTGTGGGCAAGAAATTCAGAGGAATACAGCTGGGACAAATGACCAGTTTTGGCCAAGGGGATATTCAGTGCCAATGGAAGAGTATTAGAGATCATCCAAGACTGTCCCAATTGTGCAAGAAAGTTCAACTTGTGTTACCTCCAGCAAGCCACTTTGGGTCCTCCTGCTGGCTCTCACCTCTGCTGAACCTCATTCCTTGTCCTCTCTCCTGGTTTCTTCTTTTTGGAAGACTCTGGAGGAGTGATTCTCTCTCCTCTTTCACTCATGACACTACACTTTTCCTTCTGCAATATGGATTACATTTCCCACAGACATAAACACACATTACAGAGACCTATTCACCATTCTTCTTTTCTTCATCACCTTTGGCACAGGTCAACACAGCCCAAATCCTACATTTAAGAGCCACTTTTTGCCTGTTGCTCTACATCTTGCCTTGCCATTCTGCATGACTCAGAAGAGAATTCTCATAGGATTAAATTTTCCCAGCCACCAGTACATTTGTCATTCCCTAAGTTGTATCCCCATCCCGCAAAAGACCACATTATGCAGCAAGTTTGAACACTTCCTCACAGCCCTTGCTGGTGGAGGCTGAGATGTCCTCAGACACTATGCCGATCTTAGCCACACCTTTGGTTCTGAAGTGTTACCTTCCACATCTTCAGGTGTTCCAGGGAGAAAACTGTTGCACAGGAAAGCTGTAGCTCCACCCCCCTCTCTTCTTTATCTCTTCATTCCCAGAGACTAGGAGGGAAGCTGCTTTTTGCAGCTGTCCTCTTCCTCTTCAGCTGCATTTTCAACTACAGCCACAGGAAAGAAAGTGATGAAGCTAAGGAGGGCAGACAGCGTAGGCACAGCCTCCTGGTTCATTTCCAACAGGCAGTAAGCTGGTCTTCCTGTTATGTCCTTGTCCCAGATCTGCCTTGCTGCACCTAGAACACATCACCTTCTGTCCTACCCATTACCACTCTGGTACCTGCATTCTACTTCACCAAATATAAAAGAAGGGAGGCAGTGTCACAGAATGGTTGAGCTCAGAAGGGACCTCTGGAGATCGTCTTAGTCCAGCTGCTTTGCTCAATCAGGGTCCTCTAGAAGATATTACCCAGGATTGTGTCCAAATGGCTTTTTAAGATCTCCAGGCAAAGAAAGACATCAAATTCTTTGGATAACCTTTTTACAGTGTTCTGTTGCCCTCACAGTAATTTTTTTTTCTCATGGTCAGATGTAACTCCCTGAGTTACAGTTTGTTCCTGTTGCCTCTTGTCCTCTTGCCTGCCACCACTAAGGAGAGTTTGTCTATCCTCTAGGTATGCTCCCTTCAGATACTTATACTCATTAATCAGATCCCCCTAATCTTTCTCTTCTCCAAGCTGAACAGGCCCAACTCTTTCAGTCTTTCCTCATATGAGAGATGCTCCAGTGCAGCGTCTGATGCACGGACTCAGATGTGAACGATCAAAATCATTTATTACAAGTTCTCACATCACTTATATACCTTCACACGTTTTCTAGCTTTCCCACCCACCCCTACAACTTTCCCATCCACCTTTACATGCCAGCAGAGCATTCTACAAACACTCCTCAGCCATTCATGCAGGCGCTTCTCCAGTCAGAGCTGTCAGACGTCCTTTCTTTTTCTAGAGGTGTCCTTGCTTCTCATGCTGTTCATCTTTCTCTACATCTTAATGCTTCCTTGGCCACAAGCGCATAGTGCTGGTAGATGGCAAGTCATCCACCAGCACACCTGGATTGCTCTCCACGGAGCTACTTTCCAGCAGGTCTGCCCCAGAGCCTGTACCAACTTGTTGTGGTTTGGCAATTTTTTGTTGTCAGTATTCCACATCAGAACATCGTGTGGACCAGTGGGATTTAATGAGTTAATGTTCTGGTTCCATTTACTGCCTTTTGTGGACTCTTTGAGTATCCTGATGGGAGGGGAGTGGGCAGCATCCCTGGAGGGCAGAGGCAGTGGGGTGGAGCTCCGGAGGACCCCAGCCCTGGCTCAGCTGTCTTAGCTTGCCACAGTGAAAAGCATGTGCTTTCCCTCGTACTATCGTGATTTGACTTGCATTTTGGATACTTTTGTCTCTCCAGATGATTTAGGTAAATTACCGTTCCTCCTCAGATCATTGCCATTGTGTTTTCTCTTGGTTAAAACTATCTATCTGCTAGCTCTCTGCCCTTCCCCCTCTCCTGGAGCACTGCAAAACCTTTGTTTTGTTTTCTTTTCTTTTCTTTTTCCTGGGGCCTGTGTCCCCCTGTCATGGACTTATATCTAGGGATAAAGTACTCAGCACTGGTGAGGCCGCACCTTGAATACTGTGTTCAGTTTTGCGCCCCTCACTACAAGAAAGACATTGAGGCCCAGGAGCATGTCCAGAGAAGGGCAATGAAACTGGTGAGGGGTCTGGAGCACAAGTCTTATGAGGAGTGGCTGAAGGAGCTGGGATTGTTTAGTCTGGGGAAGAGAAGACCTTGTTGTACTCTACAACTTCCTAAAGGGAGGTTGTGATGATGAAGAAGGGTTTGGCCTCTTCTCCCATGCAACGAACAGGACCCGGGGAAATGGCCGCAAGTTGTACCAGAGGAGGTTTAGGTTAGACACAAGGAAGAACTTTTTATCTCAGAGAGTGGTCAGGCACTGGAATGGCTGCCCAGGGAGGTGGTGGAGTCCCTGGCAGTGTTCAAGAAGCATCTGGATGAGAAGATACAAGATATGGGTTAGTGCTTGTGGTAGCAATGGTAATGAGAAGACGGTTGGACCAGATGATCTTCCAGGTTGTTTCCAACCTTGTGATTCTATGATTCTATTGATAACCTTGTGACACAACTTACACTGGGAAGGGAATGTGGGAGAGGTGGGAGCAGAGCTCTTTCACCTTGGCAAGAGAGCTGCAGAGGATATCAGTGTAGTCTGAAGCTGTGACTGGAGAAGGGTGTTCCTAATATGCCCAGACCTTATAGGCCTGCAAAAGTCATGTCTGTGGTACCATGGCTATTGTGCTTCAAGCGTGGGATGGCATTGTTCCATTAGTTTGTTCCAAATGGAACACTGGAAAAGGCTGCCAAGAGAGATAGTGAAGATCTCTCTCCTTGGAGGTCTTCAAAAGATGCAGGGAAATGATCCAGGACAACCTGCTTTAGATATCCCTGTTTGAGCAGGTTACAGAACTACATCACTTCCAGAGATCCTTTCCAACTTTAACTATTCTGTGATTCTGTGATTCTGTGATTCTATGATTCTGTGAAATGTGGGCATTATCCAATGCCCTAACCCTTTTGCTGTGTTTTCCCTCCCTCCTGTTCTCACACTCAATTTTCCCTGGCACATTCTCCTTTTCCAGGCTGAACAGTCCCAGCTCTCTCAGCCTATCCTCGCAGGGAGCTGTTCCACCCCTGGAATCATTTTTGTGGCCTTCTTCTGGACGCTTTCCAACAGGTCTATGTCTCTCTTGTACTGAGGACTCCACATCTGGATGGAATAGTCCAGGTGAGGACTCACTAGTGGAGAGTAGAGGGGCAGGATCCCCTCCCCCACTCTTCTGATGCAGCCCAGGATATAGTTGGCTTCCTGTCCTGCAAAGGCACATTGCTGGCTCATATCCAGCTGCAGTCCACGAGGTTCTTTTAAGCAGGACTCTGTTCAATCCTTTTGTATTGATAGTGGAGGTTGCCACAACCAAAGTGTAGACCTTGTGCTTGGCTTTGCTGAACCTCATGGGGTTCACCTGGGCCCACTGTTCAGCCTGTCTAGGGCCCTCTGGTTGGCATCCCATCCTTCTGATGTGTCAAGTCTGCCACACAGGTTGGTGTCATCAGCAAACTTGCTAAGGGTGCAGTTGATCCCACTGTCAATGTCATTAATGAAGATATTAAAGATCAGTCCCAGTACAATGATATCTGTGTGTTTATAGCAAAAAGTTGGAAAGGTGACAGTAATTAATTGAGATGTATAGAAAAGTTTGAGACCTGAGCGTGATGCAAATGGTATGGACTGCTGTCTGACACTCTTAAAGGCAACTTTTCTGGGCAGGTGCTTCTAGCTGTATCATTCAGCCTGCAGCCTTATCAGTGAACAGGGTTGGGTGAGAATAGCCACAGAAGTAAAAAGGATCACTCCTCACAGGAATGTTGCAGGGCAGCTCACTGCTTCAGCAGGAGCTATGCCACATGGCTCATTCTGGTCCAGCAGCTATCCCACTAGTAGGTGGATGTTAAAGAACTGCTGAGGAAAGCACCTTGTCTGGGGAGAGAAGGAGACTGTGGTGCTGGGCTCTGCCTTAGTTGCTCACCAGCCAGAGAGGAAAGGAAGAAATGCAGTAGAAATTAAGTGCTGTAAAAGCAATCTAGTCTAATGCATGACTGAGTCACTAAGATTGCACAAGGGAGGCATGTCCTGCTTAAGTGGGCCAGGAGGGAGGTTGTTCTGAGGTACATTTGTGGTCTAGCTGGCTCCACGTGTCCTTCTGGTCCTTGAGATGCATAGGAAACAGAGTCATGACAACTGGTTCTCCACACTTCACTGCATGCTTCTGGGACCTAACCCATAGTTCTGCAGGACATGAAGACATTATAGAAAGGTCACATCCTGGGCAAGACTGAGAGTGTGAAGGACCACTCTTAGCAAGATTAATTACACAGATTTTGCCATCATTAATTTCTGGGGCTGTTTTGAAACCAGCAGTTTTGAAACCAGATACTCAGTTGTTATCTGAAAAACACTGCATATCCTTCCCCCTCAGGAAGTGGTTAAGATGTTTTTAAAAGAAAAAGGATTTTTTTTCTTGAATAGTGTGATTTAGTCATACATTTTAACCACAGTATCCTCCTTCAAGCAGGCAAAAACTTGAAGCTTGAAAGAAAAGTCAACAGAGGGATGTCTGTGTTGTGTTGTATTTTTACTTTTTTTTTGACTGTTAGTTTATCTGTCATACCAACCCACAGTATTTCCTATTGGCCCCTTCCCAGCATCGGTGAGTGGAAAATTGGTATCCTGTTTTTGTACATTCTGAAGTCTGTACTTTCATTGCTTATTGTCATATTGACTCCTGTCTTAACTATTTTCTCTTCAGATCCATTTCTCTTTTTTGTTACAATCCATAATTTTGAGCTGTGAAATTTGAAACAGGCATGAATAATTGAAATTAATTTAAACCCAGTAGAGTCAGATTTCTTACTCCTCCTGAAGTCTCTCAGATGTTGCAAGCAGTATCTATCTAACTGTGTGGGGAAACAAAAACAAAAACAAAAACAAAAACAAAAACAAAAACAAAGATGAATTTAATCTAAGGGAAGTGTATCTTATGATAGATGATTTTCTAATTCTCAGTGGTCGCAGGAAAAGACAGTTGAATATCAATTATATATCAATTAAATACTATCAACTAAATATCAATTTCCACCTGATTTAAAAAGTAAAAAAACTGTGGAAACACTTCAATGTAATAAAACTTTATTTTGAC
Source organism: Phasianus colchicus (assembly GCF_987193195.1). NCBI lineage: Eukaryota > Metazoa > Chordata > Aves > Galliformes > Phasianidae > Phasianus > Phasianus colchicus. The sequence goes on along the minus strand of NC_143447.1, from coordinate 867,438 downwards.
CTTTATTAAGGAAACCTAAAATGCAGGGTCTTCATATTTAACGAAGAGAAAAATGTTCTGAAGTAGAGAAAAAAATGAAAGTCCTACTATAAATCTGACTAGAGTGAGTTCTTTCACGTCCAGTAGAGATCAATAGAGTTTATGTACTCTAGAAAATTACCACTAGTTAAGTCTTTAAAAATTAGTCCATACAATATTTCCTCAATGCTTACGGATCCCTAAGCAGTATGGCATTGATTCTGTAGACAGTAATGCAATATGACTAGAGATATTATTTTTAAAGCATAGTAAGTAAGTAAGCTCAGTTTTAACACTTTCAAAACTAGGATATTTGGATACTTAAATGCAGTGGGCAAAGTAAGAGATGTGAGAAAATAAAGTATTCATGCTTAGCATAAGGATGAAGGAAAATTCATATGGGAATAAGAAATAACAAATTGTTGTTTTGACAATTAATGGAACCAAAAAAAAGCAAGAGTTCAGCAGTATTAACAGTCTAAGATAGCTTTCAGATGATGTTAACTGAAGAACACCTTGTTGAAGTGATGGGACTTAATCAAATCTACAGGAACTGGGAATGGGGGGTTGCTTCCTTGTTTCTTCAGATGGTTATTATCAGCAAAGTTGAACCATAGAGTTTAAGTTATACTTCAATCTATTATCTCCTTCTCTTCTTCAGCCCACTGCTGGCTCACTTATCGAGTACCTGAAAGAGAAATATTTGTGTAATGAGATTCGTTAATTTGGAATGGATGGGATAATCTTTTTGGTCATTTTGGATACCTGTTCTTCACAATTCTCCCTCCCTTGTTTTCCTTCCCATTTTTGTTGTGTTTGAGGATTACTCCCTTACAGTCCATGCTGATCTGGACTTTTCTCCAGAATTCGTGCTCTACCACTGATAGAATCTGAGATACTCGGGACTAGCTTGATCTATTAGCTGCTTGATAAGCAGCCAATTAATCAGTAACTGGAAACATCGAATAGTTCAGTGGAAGATGGAAAAGCAAATATAACTTGTTGTGGGTTTACAAAAGGATGCAAAGCCAACTGGTCTGCACTTTCTTTACCTGACTCCTATGCTCCCAAGGACAGAATGATCGTATTTCCTACCTCAGAATATGAACAGATACTCATGAGCATGTTGAAGGCGATGCATTTTGCCAGCAGGACCCTCAAACCCAAAACAACCATGAACAGCATGTTCATTTTCTCCATTTTGTCATCTTGAAAAAAAAAAAAAAAGAAAAAAAAAGAAAAAAAAAAAAAAAAGATGGAAGCAATTGCGGATTGAGGTCTTACATTACCCAAATAAATAAATAAATGAAAATTCACACATCATAGATGAAAGGGGGAAACATGAACACAGGGAAAGATGGCAAAGGAATGTATTCAGAGACAAGTGGAGGAGATGCCTGCCTGGTAAAGAGTTTAATCCCCATTGTTGATTTATCCCCATTGAAATTTGTCATCTATCAACCTGTTAACTTGAAATGGCATGTTATTCCTCAGTAAAGTAATCTGACATTTTTGCACCAGAAGAAGCATTTTTTTCATGTCTCTTTATGGAATCCACAACGAGTGAAACTTCTTGCTTAACCAGTATCTACAATTCAGACATTTCTGTACCATTTTCATATGTTACTACTGAATCCCCAGTAAAGTTGACACTCCCATTGACAATATTACTGTTTGAAGTAACTAACCTTTTTTAAAGGTGTCTGTAAAGTTGCAAGCATTCTCTGCTGCCAGTTCTTCATCTTTCCCTTCTGTTGAATGATTGAGAGACACTATAAACTGTTTCTAAACCAGATGAACAAGAATTACTCAAAGCACACCTATACCATTTCCCAGCAGTAGAATTAGAGTACCAGACGAAAGGCAGGTCATTAATTCTGAAATTAATATGAAGAGAAATACTAGCTGTTTACATGTGATTGCTAGAAAAATCTGCAAGATTGTTGAGAATTTTGTCTCCTTTTTGAAATGCACTTTACACACAAATGCACATAAGAAAAATAAAAAATAAAAATAAACTAAAGATTTAGAGCAAAAAATCAAACTTCTTACTTCTTTTTGTTTTCATAAGTTATTTCAGACTTTCTACTGTTATACATATACTCATGACTTGAACTATTTTGCCGTAGATAAAAGTAGACACCCAGATTTGGTTTTGGCTTCTGCTTGGTGTTTTTTGTTGTTGCTCTTGTTGTTTGGTTAGTTGTTTTTCCTCTGTGTTTTGAGACGAAAACTCTAGGTGCTTATAAAGCTGAATTAAGATAATTTACACTAGGTTCTTCTGAATATCTGATTTCCACCTAACTAAGCACCTAAACATCTTTCTGACTGTACTTAACTTGTTGCTGCTAAGTTCTCAAAGAACAAGAAAGTGTTTTGGAAGAGTCACCTAACAGAATCAGTTTGCGTTTGTACCTGTCAGGATTGTGCTCGCTACAGTCTTGTTCCCCTTGTGCACAGCTTTGCAGGTTCCTTCTGTGTCTGGTTTTATGCCAACTACTTTCAAGGTACTGTACATCCCCTCTGATGTGAGAATAGGTTCCTTCAGATCATAAGCAATGACACCCTTGGGCCCATCGAGATTGATGCTCTTGTACAACGTTCTTGCCAAACAAGCTACGTTCGATACATTGCCATATTGTTTGCATTCCTTTGATTTAAGTGCAATGACTTCTGGTGTAGAATCTTCTTGTCTTTCTGAAAAAGAAACATAATTCTGTGATAACTGTATCTTCTGCATATTCTCCTGAGAGCTAACTCATCTGCAGTTCAGACACAGTTCAGTTATGTTTGTCCCCTGACAGCTGAGTGTCTTCTGTGCTTATAGTTTTCTTCTATTTCCCAAGGAACAGATAAAAGACAGAAAAGGAGCTTAATTGTAGGATTTTGATTGATGGTTTTAATCACTTGAGCTGCAGAGAAATTACCAAGTTATGAGATCATTTCATGGCATAACGCGGAGCTATCCCAAAGAACAAAACTCCATCGCCTAATAGAGTAGTTTAGTGCCATTTCACGTAACCCATTTACTCTGTCTTCGCTCTGTCTGTTCCTTCAAAAGATACAAGTCTCCAGGAAATCCATAATGCATTCTTTCAGCTAAGCATATATGCTTTCAGTTAAGCCTATCTCAACCATTACTACGAAAATCTACCAGAAAAACAAGATTTCTCTGGAGTGCTTAAACCCACTCTGGAAAAGATTTCCTTACCTATTTACGTATATTGCCTATCCTGGAAGTTCAGCTGCTGTGACTTGGAGCTGATTCATGTCTCTTTCCTGCGTGAGCTGGTTTAAGCTGAGGTAATAAGTGCTTCGTTTGCACCTACGCTACAGCTCCTACAGTATCACAGCCTATATCTGGATATGGAATCTTTCGTAAGACCCCACCTAGAATATTGCATAAAACTCTGAGGCTCCCAACGTAAATAGGACCTATTGGAGCAAGTCCAGAGAAGGACCATAAGAATGATCGGGAGGCAGGAGCAATTCTCCTATGAAGAGAGGCTAAGACAGTTGAGGTTATTGTAGAAAAGAAGTCCCTGGGGAGATGTAATAGCAGCCTGCCAGCACCTAACGGAAAGCTGGAGAGGGACTCTAGGTCAGGTAGTGTAGCGATAGGTTAAGGAGTAATGGCTTAGAAGTAAAAAAAACTCTGCAGATTTAACTTAGATATTAGGAAGAATTTTTTCATGATAACAATGGTAAAGTACTGGAACAGGTTGCTCAGAGACATTGTGGATGCCCTATGCTGGAAGGTGTTCATGACCAGGTTGGATGGGGCCACTGAGCAACCTGATTCAGTGGGAGCTGACCATGCCCATGTCAGGGTTGTTGGAAATAGATAATCTTTAAAGTCTCTACCAACACAAGCAGTTCAGTGATTCTATGATCCTACATTTCTATGGACCCTGTTGATCTGGGCCTTGACTTAAGAACTGACCTGAATTCATATTCAGGTCACCCAAGCCTAACCTACTATTCAGTAGGGACAGTGGGACAAGTTCTGGCTGGAGGTCTTCTGGCTATACTATCATTCTTAGCTCTCATCTATTAGAGACCAGCTAACCCACGGTTCCCTGGCAGCTCAAATGTTTAAGCTCTGAGGGCTGCAGCATCTCTATGGAACCTGCTATGTAGATGGGCTGAGGAGCTGGGGGTATTAAGCTTGGGGAAGAGAAGGCTGCGAGGAGACCTCATTGTGGCCTTCCAGCACTTGAGGGGAGTTCACAAACAGGAGGAGGACCAACTTTTTACGCGGTCTGATAGTGATAGGATGAGGGGAAATGGCTTTAAACTAAAAGAGGGGAAATTTAGTTTAGATGTTAGAAATGTTTTACACAGAGGGTGGTGAAGCCCCGATCCTGGAGGTGCTAGAGACCAGACCTCCACAGGGTTATAAAATGCCATTGGGCAATTATTTCAGTATCTGGAAACCATGGGGAACATTGAAACAAGGTATGTGAATCAGGACAGGGCAGAGGGAAGTGGAGGGTGGTGGTACACAACTGAATGTTTTAGGACAATAGAAATTAACCCAATAAATTCATCTATTGTCCTAATTTTGACATTCCCACATAAAGGCTGGGGAAGAGGAATATCCTTACAAAGACTTCCTTTTGGAGAGTGGCATTCCAAATATGCAGTGTTTTCTCACATTTCAAGCAGCTATTGCTGTATGTCCTGCCTTTTCATAGGACCTTTTTTCTCCTGAGGGACTTTACATCTCCCTTATCCTTTCCATGCACCTTAGTTTTACACAAATGAAAGAAAACAACTTTTACCTCATACTAAATCTAGGACAGAATACCATCCCCGCTGGGTATAATTAATGCAGTGTTAAACTAAGTAGTGCAGCTACTGAAGGGCAAGGAGTGCTGGGGTCGGAGATCTGTGGAGCAATGCTGATGCACACAGGTAAGAAACCAATATTGTTGCTCCTAAAAAGATTTGTCAGATGAATTCAGGACCCAAATACCTTGGTTGGAAAGTACGTGTTCGAGAGATTCTGAGAAGCAGAAAACTCAAACCACAATATCTCATTATGTCTTTGTCCACCCCAAAATGAAGAATTAGTAGTAAAAACAAGCAGAACTTACTTGATTTAACTGAGAAAGTGATCCCATTTCCAAATACGAGCTTGTCTGTTGCCACGATGTTTCTTCAAAGTCAAAAAACCACCTTTCTCACCACATGTCTAAGGTGTATTAAATCAGAGAATGAAATTACAGCTACTCCAACGGATCTGTGAATGAAATGCCATGAAATCTCTACAAAACGGTGAGGGAAGAAAACAATGTTTTTGTAGTAGAGTGATTTCAAACAACTTGATGCATGCCAAATCTTTTAAAACCATTTTCTCTTCTCTTTTGCTTGCTCAAGAAGCTGTATACTTCCAAAATAAAAGCTCACAGGAACTGTGCAGTTTTCTCCTTCAGTACTTTCAATTCTTTCTTTCTTTGAGATGTTTGCTTCCTTTTCCAGCCTCAGGTTTTTGCATTAAGTCCTAGAGTGTTTGTACCACTGTGCTACACCAAGTTCTCCACACAGTGAAATAATTCATTACAAAAAGTGCCTCTTCCTTCCCTTTTACTTCACAGTAATTCAGATGAGACAGACAGTCATACACCATATCTGGTCCATGTATCACATATACCACACAAAGAAATAACAACCTGCAGCAGGGTCAAAAGGGGGGATTTGAACCTGATTGGGACCTGCAGGATGATGTGTCCCTGGGAACACTCACAGATTTCAGCCTAATGAAAAACCAAAAGGTGTGTAAGTATGATTCTACAATTAGCAAAACTATACGGGGTTTCAGAAGTGTTTGTTTGTATGCTCACCTTGGAGTATTTATTTATTTATTCACTTTATTTTTCACTTATTTCACTTTTATATTTGGTTTTGGCAACAAAGAAGAGGAATGTTCTCATTCTGGGCTTTTAGAATGGTTATCTTTCTCGATGGCCCAGGGCTAAGTGTGATTTAGTACCTTAGGAAGCCATGTATTTGCTAAGAGTTCTTTATTTGGCAGTTATATTGTGCTATGGGAGGAGATATTAAATAAGTATTTTGCTGTGGATGGTACGAAGCAAATTAATCAAATTGTGCATGATGGTCAGATTCTGCATCCTTCCAACCACCTGCCTCTGGAGAGTTGTGTGAAACATAATGTTCAGGGAAAAATAAACTTCATGTATATATATTCCTCAGTGTGTAGATGTGGTGAGATTCTCTCTTCCACAGGTACAGCTCAAAACAATAAAACAAAAGAATGCTAATGTAATAGGTAAACAAACTGTATTAAAAATAAATAAGTCTGTGATTTATTGTGTGGTGGCTTTTAAAGATATCAATGAACTGCTCACAAGTGGTCAACTGTGCTGACCCCCTCAGTTGCTTATGACTCTTACATTTGTGTGTGCTGCAAGGAAGGACTGGCATCCAGGCAGGGGTGCTGGGTGTACAGAGATGCCATAGTGTTCTTGAAGGATTTGTGCAGGAGTGCTGGTTGGACAGAGTTGGAAGGGACCTGCAAGGGTCATTAAGTCCAGCTCCAGGCTCTTTCTCTAATGGCTACAAATGGGGCACAATAACTAACTTAGATGGAAACCCTGCTGGCTGACTTGGAGCTAATAATTCAGTGTTCAAAATGAAATGAGCCCCAAATCCATATTTGAGTACAAAGAAAAAGAGACATGGCATGCAGTGATTGTCCCATAGCTTGAAACATTATCAGACTCAAATTTGTTCGTTGAGACTGTGAAGAAGTGAAATATGTTACACCGTCAGGCTCTCCAAGAAGTCAGTTTGTGTTTGGAGGTGCAGTTCCCTTCAATCACTATGATACCTAGACCACACAGTAATGAACAGTCATACAAAAACCTTTGTTTTCATTTCAGTACCAGCTGACATCCCTTCTTTGATGCCTTTTGAATGCTGCATTTTGTCTTTCTCTCTGTTCATTTGTTGCTGGATAGCCAAACAACAGAGGAATTGCCATAAATTAAAAATAACAATGTCAGTATCACTTTTATGGTAGATAAAATTATCACAGAATCACAGAATCACAGAATGGCCAGGGTTGGAAGGGACCTCAAGGATCATGAATCTCCAAACCCCCTGCCACATGCAGGGCCACCAACCTTCCCATTTAATGCTAGACCAGACTGCCCAGGGCCCCATCCAATCTGGCCTTGAACACTTCCAGAGACGGGGCATCCACAACCTCTCTGGGCAGCCTGTTCCAGCACCTCACCACTCTCTCTGTAAAGAATTTCCCCCTGACGTCCAACCTAAATCTCCGCTCCTTCATCTTAAAACCATTTCCCCTTGTCCTGCAGTTATCAACCCTTTCAAAGAGTTGATTCCCCTCCTGTTTGTAGGCTCCCTTTAGGTATTAAAAGGCTGCAATGAGGTCACCCCACAGCCTTCTTTCCTCCAGGCTGAACAAGCCCAGATCCCTCAGCCTGTCCTCACAGGGGAGGTGCTCCAGCCCCCTGATCATCTTCGTGGCCCTCCTCCGTCTCCAACAGCTCCCTGTCTTTTTTGTACTGGGGGCTCCACACTTGGACGCAGTATTCCAGATGGGGCCTCACAAGAGCAGAGTAGAGGGGAACAATCATCTCCCTGTCCCTGATGCCACCCCTCTTTTGATGGAGCCCAGGATACCATTTGCCTTCCGAGTCGCAAGGGCACACTGCTGGCTCATATTAAGTTTTTCATCTATCAAGACCCCCAGATTCTTCTCCACAGGGCTGCTCTCAAGGACCACTCCTTCCAGTCTGTAGGGATGCCTGGGATTCCTCCGGCCCAAGTGCAAAACTCTGCACTTTGCTGTGTTGAACCTCATCAGGTTTACCCGGACCCAACTTTCTAGTCTCTTTAGGACCCTCTGAATGGCATCCTTTCCTTCAACTGTGTCGACTGCACCACTCAGCTTGGTGTCGTCAGCAAACTTGCTGAGGGTGCACTTGATTCCGTCATCAATGACATTGATAAAGATGTTAAAGAGCACCGAAGACAGACCCCTGGGGGACGCCACTCGTTACCGGCCTCCACCTGGACATAGAGCCATTGATGACCACCCTCTGTCTGTGGCCTTTCAACCAGTTTCTTATCCATTGAGTGGTCCACCCATCTAATCCACATCCCTCCAATTTGGAGATAAGGATGTGGTGGGGGACTATGTCAAAGGCCTTGCTCAAGGTAAATGACATCGCTCGCCTTACCCTTGTCCACCAATGCCGTCACTCCATCATAAAAGGCCACCAGATTGGTAAAGCATGACCTTTGTCTGGTGAAGCTGTGCTGGCTGTCACGGATCACACGCCCATTCCTCATGTGATCAAGCATGTCATCCAGGAGCACCTGTTCCATGATCTTCCCAGGCACAGAGGTGAGACTCACCGGCCTGTATTTCCCGGGGTCCTCCTTGCTCCCTTTCTTATAAATGGCAGTGACGTGACCCTTCTCCAGTCATCCAGGACCTCACCTGACAGCCATGACTTTTCAAATATGATGGAGAGCGGCTTGGCAACCACCTCAGCCAGCTCCTTCAGAACCCTGGGATGCACGCCATCGGGTCCCATAGACTTGTACACATTCAGTCTCATGAGGCGCTCTCAGACCTGCTCTGTCCTCACAGCGGGGAGGATTTACCACACCAGTCCCCACCCAGAGGTTTAAGGATGCAGGGCTCATCGCTGTGAGAAGTACTGGAATCCTGGCCGCCAGTGAAGTTTGAGGCAAAGAACTCAGTACCTCAGCCTGCTCTTCGTCCGTTGAAGCCAGTTCTCCTTTTACATTTACCAAAGGAGGTAAACTCGCTTTGGCCTGTCTCTTCTGGCCAATGTACCTGTAGAAAGTCTTCCTGTTGTTTTTCACATCCCTCGCCAAGTTCAGTTCTGCTGGCGCCTTGGCTTTCCTGATCCCACATCTGCAAGTCCAGATGGCATCCCTGTATTCTTCCCAGGTGGTACGCCCTTGTTTCCAGAGCTTATATGCACCTTTCTTCACCCTCTGCATGCCCAGCAGGTCCTTATCGAGCCACGCCGGCTTCCTGCCTCCACTACCCTCTTTCTTGTTCAGAGGACGGAGAGTTCTTGCGCTCTCAGGAAGGCATCCTTGAAGAGTAACCAGCTCTCCTCAGCATTTTTGTTTTTAAAGACAGCATCCCAGGGGATCTCAGCCAACAGTCCATTGAACAGCTTAAAGTTCGCTCTTCCAAAGTTCAGGGTCCTGACGCCACTCTTCACCAGGCCCACATCCCTTGAGATCACATACTCAACCAGGGCACAGTCACTGCAGCCCAGGATGCCTCCAACCTTAACACCATTAATCATTTCCTCCACATTGGTGAGCAGCAGGTCCAGCAGTGCTTCACCTCTGGTCGGTCTGTCCAACACCTGGACCAGAAAATTATCATCTACACATTCCAGGAGCCTCCTAGACCTCTTGCAACTTGCCGTGTGGTCTTTCCAAGAGATATCCGGATGGTTGAAGTCCCCCATCAGGACAAGAGCTGCGAGCACGAAGCCTCCCATGTCTGAAGCAAGAAAGCCTCGTCAACAGTCTCCCCTTGATCAGGTGGCCTGTAGTATACTCCTATCACTAGCTGGCCTTTGTTAAACCCATCCCTAATTCTAACCCACAGACTCTCAACCTGATCATGACTGTTTCTCAGAGGAAGCTCCTTACAGTCTATCCACTCTTTGACATAGAGTTCAACTTCCCCACCCTTCCTACCTAGCCTATCTCTTCTAAAGAGCTGATAGCCCTCAATGGTGGTATTCCAGTTATGGGAATCATCCCACCACGTTTCCGTGATAGCAACAAGGTCATAACTTTCTAAGCACATCATGGTTTCCAACTCATCCTGCTTATTTCCCAGGCTGTGTGCATTGGTATAAAGGCACTTCAGCTGGGCTTTCCATCTCACCGCCTTTATAGAGGATCTAGGTTCCCCTAGAACAGCAGCATCCCCAACACCCCCCTGCCCCAGTCCATCCCTTTGTACTTCACTGTCATAGTCCATCAGGTTTGGTACGAGTCCTTGAATGACCTGCTCAACTCCAGCAGCCCTGATTTTGCCCCCTTCTCACTTCATACCTAGTTTAAATACCTGTCAGTGAGTCCTGCTAGTTCCTCAGCTAAGATCCTCTTCCCCCTCAGAGACAGGCCACTTCCGTTCAGCCAAGTAAGTTTCCCTGTGGTCAAAAAACCCAAAATTCCTGGATTTGCACCAACTTTTAAGCCATTTATTTTTGAGGTGGGTTTTTTGGTACCTCTCAGTATCCTGCCCTACCACTGAAGGTATAGAAGAAAACACCACCTGCATGCCCACTCCCTTGACTACCCGCCCCAGTCCCCTGAAGTCTTTCTCTGAGACTTTTCTCAGCAACTTTGTCATTGCCAGCCTGGACTATAACATTGTGGAATGGTTGGTGGCCCTGCGTGTGGCAGGGGGGTTGGAGATTCATGATCCTTGAGGTCCCTTCCAACCCTGGCAATTCTGTGTGATTCTGTGATTCTGTGACTATCAATAATGGGTAATAATCGGAAGGGTGAATCAGACCAGGAAGTCTCCTAGAAATGTCTCTGATCCGTGCCCCAGGGAGACAGCATGCCTCCCTATGGGTAGGGTCAGGCCGACATATAGGGCCTTTTGTTCCTCTCAGCTGGGAGTCTCCCACAGCAACCACCCTTCTGTCCTTCCAGGTGGAGGCAGTCTTGAGGCGCGGGGTTGACTGCTTTTCCTGAGGCAACCTCCCTCCACACCCCCACTCACCTCTCCTTCGAGTTCCAGGGCTTCAAACCTATTACGCAGAGGCACCTGGGGAGCCAAGGATGGTCAGGATAGGGGACGCCCACTTTGTCGAGCCAGTACGTGTTTCTACTCCTCCCCCTTTCTCGAATTTCACAAACAGGGAAGGTCTGGTGGGAGATGTGGAGATTGGAGGCTGTCTTGGACAGAGTGACCACAAAATGATAGATTTCTCGATTCATGGTGGAGCCTGGAGGGGGAATAGTAAAAATGCTACCTTGGACTTCAGGAAGGTGGACTTTGAATTGTTCAAGAGACTAATCGGGGGAGTCCCCTGGCATTCAGTCTTAGCGAGTAAAGGGGTCCAAGAGAGCTGGTTGCTCTTCAAGAAGGAAGTCTTAAGGGCGCAGGAGCAGGCAGTCCCCCTGAGCTGCAGAATGAGCCGGCGGGGAAGAAGACAAGCATGGATGAATAGGGAGCTATTCTTGAGGCTCCGGGAGAAAAAGAGAAATTACCACCTGTGGAAAGAGGGACAGTCAACTCAGAATGAATACAAGGAAGTCGTTAGGATGTGTAGAGGTGAAATCAGAAAGGCAAAAGCCCAGCTTGAATTTAACCTGGCTGCTGGGGTGAAAAGGAATAAGAAACTCTTTTATAAATACATTAACAGTAAGAAGGAGGACAAAGGAGAATATCCACTCTTTGCTGGATGAGGGTGGGAATGTGACCACTTAGGATAAGGAAAAAGCGGAGGTTCTGAATGTCTTCTTTACGTCTGTCTTTAAAAGTCAGACCAGATATCCTCAGGGCACTCCTCTCTCCGACCTGGTAGTCTCGGCTGGGGAGCACACTAACCCCCCTGTGATTCCAGAAGAAACAGTCAGAGACCTACTACTCCAACTGGACTGCCACAAGTCCATGGGGCCAGATGAGATCCACCCGAGAGTGCTGAGGGAACTGGCGGAGGTGAGAGCCAAGCCGGTTTCCATCATCTATCAGCACTCCTTGTTGACTGGTGAGGTCCCAGAAGACTGGAGGCTTGCCAGTGTGACTCCCATTTATGAGCAAGGTCGTAAGGAGGATCCAGGGAACTACAGGCCTGTTAGCCTGACCTCGGTGCCAGGGAAGGTTATGGAGCAGATTGTCTTGAGGGAGATCATGAGGCATGTGCGGGATGACCGGGGGACCAGGCCTAGCCAGCATGGATTCATGAAGGGCAGGTCCTGTTTGACCAACCTGATCTCCTTCTATGATCTAGTGACCCATCTGGTGGATGAGAGAAAGGCTGTTGATGTGGTCTACCTAGACGTCAGCAAAGCCTTTGACACTGTCTCCCACAGTATTCTCCTGCAGAAGCTGGCAGCCAAAGGCTTGGATGGGTACACTCTTGGCTGGGTAAGGAGCTGGCTGGAGGGCCGGGCTCAGAGAGTGGTAGTGAATGGAGTTAAATCCAGCTGGCGACTGGTCATGAGTGGTGTTCCCCAGGGGTCGGTGCTGGGGCCTGTCCTCTTCAATATCTTTATTGATGACCTGGATGAGGGCATCAAGTGCACCCTCAGTAAATTCACAGATGACACCAAGTTGGCTGGAAGTATGGATCTGCCTGGGAGTAGCAAGGCCATACAGAGGGATCTGGACAGGCTGGAGAGCTGGGCTGAAGCCAATGGGATGAGGTTTAACAAGACTAAATGCCGGGTCCTGCACTTCGGCTACAACAACCCCAGGCGGCGCTACAGGCTTGGGGTGGAGTGGCTGGAGGACTGGACCTGGGGGTATTGATTGATGCTCAGCTGAACATGAGTCAACAGTGTGCCCAGGTGGCCAAGAAGGCCAATGGCATCCTGGCTTGCATCAGAAACAGTGTCGCCAGCAGGAGCAGAGAGGTGATTTTTCCCCTGTACTCAGCACTAGTGAGGCCGCACCTCGAGTACTGTGTCCAGTTTTGAACCCCTCACTGCAAGAAAGACATTGAGGCCCTGGAACGTGTTCAGAGAAGGGCAACAAAGCTGGTGAGGGGTCTGGAACACAGGCCATATGAGGAAAGGCTGAAAGAATTGGGAATGTTCAGCCTGGAGAAGAGGAGGCTCAGGGGAGACCTCATTGCTCTCTATAACTTCCTGAAGGGAGGTTGTAGTGAGCTGGGGGTCAGCCTCTTCTCTCGTGTCATTAGTGATAGGACCAGAGAGAATGGTTTCAAGCTACGGCAGGGGAGATTCAAGCTGGACATTAGGAAGTATTACTTTTCAGAAAGACTGGTCAGGCACTGGAATGGACTGCCCAGGGACCCTGGGGGTGTTCAAGGAAAGACTGGATGTGGTGTTGAGGGACATGGTTTAGTGGGAACTATTGGTAATAGGTGAACAGTTGGACTGGATGATCTTTTAGGTCTTTTCCAAACTTGGTGATTCTATGATTCTATGATTCTATGAATTGTTCAAAAGAGAAGAAGAGGACAGGAGGCTCACTGCAACACTGTCAGCCCACCGGTTCCCCTCACCCATGTGCCGTTTCCCCTCTCCCACCTGTTTACGAGGCAGCGGGGGGTGACATGCTCCACATGGTGCTTCAGCTACGCGCCAAGATCTCAGGGCCGATACGGACTGGCACCACCAATCAATCTCCTTCTCACACTTGTGTATGGTCTTCAGCCTCTCTACCTCCTCTTTCAGGTCGACCACAAGGCTAAGTCATGTAGTTGGTCACATCTTATACAACTACCACTGCCATCGCACAGCACTGCAAAGGCCAGGCTCTGGCACTCGTGATAGCCAGTGACCTGAGTACTAGCATCTCGTGTTGGGGCCTCAGTCTGAGTCTCCACACTTGTCTTAGCATCAGCTATCCTTTCAAGCATGCACAGGACATCAGTCTGGGTCTCCATGCTCTATTTGGCTGCAGTCTTTTTTCTGCATGACCATGGGACTTCCGCCTGGGTCTCCACAATTTTTGTGGCGTTAGCCTTCCTCCAGGGTGCAGCCATTGCCAACCAGCAGGCACACCAACACTACTAGCCTTAATGAGGTGTACGTGATCAGGACCATCCTGCTGCTGGTAGTGCTGGCTCTGCCCCTCACCCTGTTGCCAGGTCATTAACAGGAGCCCCCGCACTTATCACTTACCCCAGCAATAACAACTGTCCTTGCTGGGGAGTCCCGTGTAGGAGTGGCTTACTTTTTCTCCTCGACAAATCAGCCTAGGTGTTTCTCACACACCTTCTCTGGTGGGCAGCTATTTCCTCTACTACCAGTGTCAGAACATTCATACACCCATATTTTATATCATTTCTGTTCTACAGCATCACATTAGTTACTTTGCAGGGTGGTTTATTATGCCTGCCCAAAGCTCATGGAAGCATGATACAAGAGCACTGAATGTCTAAATATCTACAGCTAACAAATTCTGTTAGGCTTACTTAACTGTGTTGCTTAAGTGTGTTTGCTTTGCATTTTCTTATGATCTCAAAATATCTGTGCTGTTTGGATTTCATCATTATCTAAAGTATTCAGTCTTTGAGTATGCTGGATAATGGAGGATTGTGTGAATACTTGTATTGATCAACAGCATACAAAATTTGATTGGGAAAAACATAGGCAGTATGTTCCCAGAAGCTGGTTGTCTCTGGGCTATGGCTATGACATGTCTTTGTAAAGAATGCTGATTGTTTTATTTTTATATGTATTTTAATATGTAAAATACGTGTCCATACTTATGACATATATGTAGATATATGACTATATGACATATATGTAATCAACATACATGCATCCAGGTAGTGCTATGCCTGTTACGCTCATGGAAGTGTGATTGTGCCAGTTTAATGTTTGAATTTTCAAGACTCAATCATAACTCTACATTTGTAATAGAGTGAGAATTTGTGAAAACAACGGTTCTTGAGAGAATTGTTTTTTATTTGAAAGTGGACTTGTGAAGTTTCAAGCTTTCCCCAACCCTTTCTCTTTAATTATTTAGCTGTAGGGAAAATTGAACCAGATAATAGACTGCTTGTATTTGTTCTCAGGATAGTTCACTGATATTTTTTATATTAGCTCTCTATAGAACTAACCTAACTTTTATACTACAGATAATGATTTTGTTCTTTAAATGAGAGTTGCTTATTGAGTAAGGTCAATAAAGTAGGAGTGAATGCAAGAGTCGTCACCTTTTGGATGTTTGGTTCTTGGTTCTTTAAAAAATAGCACATGGCTCTTCAAAATTCAGCAGTGTTTGAATACTACTGAATACAATGGATTTGTTTTTTTACATAAAAAGAAGTCTTAAGACTGTGAAGAGAAGATATTGTGCAACCTATACTTTGATAGGGATATGGGATGAGAGTTTGGATTTTGAGAGAATTTTTTTTAGGTCAGCTTTTGTAAGTGTTTTTAAAGGAAAAAAAAAAAATTATATATGCATATGTTCCATATGTACAATGTTATTACACTAATTCAGTATACCCTAAAGCTACTTATGATAGTGTTGTTACTAGGTTATTCAAGGCTGAGATTTCTAAAACAAAATCCTCTCAGTTTGGTGTTTGAAATTTCATGAGCTCTGGTTTCTGGCTACGCTACTAAGTTGGACTGCTTTAAAAAAGAATAATAATAATATAACCTTTTCAAACTGAGAAATTGTGTACTTGAGCTGGTGGTAAAGACTGGACAGTGGGATTTGAGAGTACTTGGACATGTATTTGTAGTGCTTCTGGAACAATATCTGCATACCAAGTTGTGCCCTGTAGTAACTGAGCATGATGGAATTAATTTCTGATAAATGTAATAACTGTAGCTTAGCTCTGAAATATAAGTAGTGTTGCCTATCGTAGGCGTGGCGACCTGGTTCGGGAACGGCACGGCGACCAATCCCAGGTCGCTCGGTCCATCGGCTCACTGACACCAATGTGGTGGACGGCAAATGGCGTTTATTGGCGGGAAAAACAGCCTTATATAACCTGGGCACTGAACGCTATTGGCTATCGGGAGGGGGACCCTGTCTTCCCGTACAATGCGATATCTTCCGGGTGCCAGACCCTCACTACCACATATCCCCCCTCCCTATGCACAATTTAATTAGATAAAATATAACAATATATAACAATCTTCAATAGAAAACTCAAATAGAACAATCTTCAATAGAAAACTCGAATAGAAAACATAAGGTGCTCTGAACAAGAACATTCTTATAACAGTTGTTGGTGCTCTACCAACATGATGTTAATCGGAAGAAAAAGGGGGATGGGCTGTGGCCTCAGGTGCACTCCCCATGGATGTGCCAGGTGAGCTGGATGTCCTCGGGCATGATGGTGCCTCGAAGAGCCCCACCAGGTAGGCCTCGCTCACCTACGGCTGGGCTCTGGAAGTGCAGGTCGATCTTGAAGTCCTGTGTGATCTCGCACACCAGGCGCTGGAAGGGCAGCTTGCGGATCAGCAGCTCCATGGATTTCCAGTAGCGGCGGATCTTGTGCAGCACCTCCGTGCCGGGCTGGTCACGCCGCCTGTGGCCGGCGCGCTCTTGTGGGCCGCCTTGGTGGCAACCGGGCCTTTCGCTTCCGCAGGCAGGGTCGAGGAGTCGACTGCTGCCTGGAGGCAATTTACAAATTGTGTAAAGCTCTCACTTTCATTTTGTCTTATGGTGGACCATGGCAATGGCTTAACAATAACTTTAGAGGCTGTGCAAATAGCATCCCTGGCCACACAAGTAGTTGTCATAACTTCATCGGCCTGGAGGCCCAGGGCCTGTGCTTGGGGGGTTGTTTTATGTCAAATGGGAGCATATCATCTCCCCCAAAAACACCATCTATAAGGGTGGAGACCATAGCTGAGTTAAGCCCTTTATCCGCAATTGCCTTAACAACTGCTTGTATATCCCTAGGGTTTATCGGCGAGTGGACCCTCTGTCCCTCATCCATCACCCGGACTGGGAACACTAGTGTGGCCGATGGGGCCCAGTCAGCACATGCAATCTTTATTTTTATCCAGTCTGTAAGAGGGATTTCTCCCCCTCACAGTTTCTCTTTAATTTGGATGGGACTATTTCGGCTCTTAACTCTGTTCGTATTCATTCCCTCCTCCTCTAAGTCAATTGCGAACCACTCGTCGCAGCTAGTGTCTGATCCGGAGTCAGAGCCTGACTGATCGGCCACTTCCGGTTTCTCATACCTTTTTGTTAGGCTCCGGCCCCGCCCGCCTCCCTTGCGGGCAGGCCGTTCCCTCCCTCTTGGTTCGTCCCGCCCTCTGCCCAGCGGGATGTTCGCCCCACAGTGGCTTTTCTTCAGACGGCCGCTCTGATTGGCTTTCCACCCTTCACTCACGCTCCCCTCACCTTCCCGGTCGCTCCCACCGCCTTTATCTAACACCTCCTCGATGTTCCCACCAAGGGCGTCCTCCCCCCGCCCTCCCTCTTCTGGCTCGGCACCATCTTGGGGCGCATAGGGGGGCGGTCGAGCCCAAATTTCCTCGGGCTCCGATTTCTCCGCGGCAGCCCTGGCCTCCTCGATTAACCCACCCCAGAAGGATTTAGCACGTTTCTGTCCCTCCGTGGGCGGGTCGGGGTTCGATTGAGAGGACACATCATCGTCAGAGGGGTGCAAAGTCCGCGTGGCCACCCCGACTCCCAGTCCCGGGGTGGCCGACAAACGGCTCTCTGCCGCCCTCCAGCTCTCCCGCTCCTGCATGGCCCTGCGCAGGGCCCGCGCGACTCTCCCCCACGACTCTAGGCTTCTCCCACAGCCCGAGGACATCGTCTCCTCAGTTAACGCTTTAGTGCGCTTATCCCACACTTCGGGGTGGAGAATATCCACCGGCTGGTCAATGACCCCAATTCGCAAAAGCCTCGCAATAGCGAGAGTAAAATCTTTGGGCTTACAATCGATACCCCACTGCTTATCTAACTGCGATACGACCTTCACAAGGACTTCCATCCTCCTTGTTGGTCCGGGAGCGTCCTCCCCGCTGGGCTGGTCCTGCCGCTCCGGCCGCCGTTCACCCGTCCAGGCAACAATCCCGGGTTTCGGCACCACTTGTTGCCTATCGTAGGCGTGGCGACCTGGTTTGGGAACGGCACGGCGACCAATCCCAGGTCGCTCGGTCCATCGGCTCGCTGACACCAATGTGGTGGACGGCAAATGGCGTTTATTGGCGGGAAAAACAGCCTTATATAACCTGGGCACTGAACGCTATTGGCTATCAGGAGGGGGACCCTGTCTTCCCGTACAACGCGATATCTTCCGGGCGCCAGACCCACACTACCACAAGTAGTAATGTACTGTCCTGTATAAGAAGTGCTGTGATTACCTTGCCCCCACAGTATGTGTCAGAGTGAAGCTATTTTTACAACATGAAGTATAAAATATCAGAGGAGAGAACCTGAAAAAGTTCAAGCACTTACGCACTTCATAGTGATTGTGACGAAAGTATATGAAAGAGAAAAAGAGATATGATAGATATGCTTCTCCCACTGAAACATTGTCCTGACTTTGTGAAATTGCATTAGATTGTCAAAACCCTTTTCACTCAAAGAAATAGATTATTGGTATGTTTTTAATAAACTTCTAGAGATTGACAGTAGGATATTTTCTTAACCCCAGAGACCAGCTGTATCCAAACACATTATCTGTCAGTTAAATTTTGTCTTACATATCAGGACTACTCTAGAAAGGAACAGGGAAATCCACCTGATCAGTACATGGCTAACAGGCTAGTGCCATCAGTGGAATTTTGTTTCTCTGTCATGGGGTGGTTTATATAGCACCAGGCCTACTGGCAACAGGTGGGGTTCACCTTTCTCAAACGGAAAAAGAATTGTAGGCCAGGGGTTGGTGGGGCTCATTGGCAAGGCTTTAAATGAGGAGGAGATAAAACCAGGCTCACTAGAGATGAGCCTAGGGGCAGCATTCCAGGGTCAGGGGTGGGACCAACAGCCCAGCTGAAGTGCATGTAAACCAGTGCATGCAACCTGGGCAACAAACAGGAGGAACTAGAACCTCTGTGCAGCAGGAAAACCATGACTTGATCACTGTCACTGGAACATGGTGGGATCATTCCCATGACTGGAGTGCTGCAATGGAGGGCCAAAAGCACTTTAGGAGGAATAGACAAGGGAGGAGTGGTGGGGTGCAGAAGCTCCACGCTAGGGAGTACTTTGATGTTGTTGAGTGGGAGTGATATAGTCAAGTCCTTATGGGTATGGATTGAGGGAAAGCCAAGACTGAAATCTTGGTGGGAGTCTGTTATAGACAGATATCCAAGCAGGATAAACAGACAGACAAAGAATTCCATAAGCAGCTGGCAGAAGTCACACAATTGCTAGCCCTTGTTCTCAAAGGGGACTTCAACTTGCCAGCTAGAAATGGAATATAACAGCGAGGAAAAAGTCTAGGAGGTTCCTGGAATATGCAGGAGATAACTTCCTGTCATATCTGGTAAGGTGCCCTACTAAACCTGCTGATTACAAACAGAGAATTGGTGGGAGTTATGGTTGCTGAAAGCCATCTTAGGCATAGCAACCACTAAGTGACAGAATTCTCTATTCTTGTTGAAGTTAGGAAGAGGGACAGCTACCTCCAACTTCAGGAGGGCAGACTTTGGACTTTTAAGGATACTGCTTGGGACAGTCTTTTGGGAGTCAGTCCTGAAAGGATCCAGGAAAGATGGGCATTCCTCAAGAAGGATATCTTAAAGGTGCAGGAGCAGACCATTTCTGTGTGCTGCAGGATGAGCCATTAGGAAAGAAGACTGGTCTGGCAGAAGAAGGAGCTTTCCCTGAGACTCCAGGAAGAAAAAAAAAGGTTCACCACCTTTGGAAGGAGGGGCAGACAGCTCAGGAAGAGTAGAAGGATATTACTAGGATATGCAGAAAGCAAATTAGATCTTAATCAGGCCACAATAGTAAATGTTAACAAAAGATGCATTAATGTAAGTCCATGCGACCAGATGGGATTCACCCAAGGGTACTGAAGGAGCAGGCAGAAGCGATTGCCAAGCCAGTTTCCATCATCCATTATCTATCAGCAGTCCTGGTTAACCTGGAAGATCCCAGATGAGTGGAGACTTGTGACTGTCATGCTCATCTACAAGAACAGTTGATTGGAGGGTCTTGGAAACTGCAAACATGTCAGCCTGACCTCAGTACTAAGGAAGGTCATGGACCAGATCACCTTGAGAGAGATCACAAAGCATGTGTGGGACAGAGGATCAGGTCTAGCCAGCATGAGTTCACAAAAGGCAGGTCTTTTTTAGTCTTTCTTCACCTCATCACCTTTTCTGGACGGCAGTTCACCTACTGGATGAGGAAAAGGCTGTGGATGTAATCTACCTAGACTTTAGCAAAGTTTTTGACTCTGTCTCCCACAGTATTCTCCTGGAGAAGATGGCAGCCCGTGACTTGGACAGCTGGACTCTTTACTGAGTTAAAAACTGGCTGGATGACCAGACCCAGAAAGCCATGGTGAATGGAGTTAAGTCCATTTGGCTATTGGTCACCAGTGATGTTCATCATATTGGGACTGGCCCTATTTCTTATGTTTAATGATGATCTGAACAAGGGGATTGAGTGCTCCCTCAGTAAGTTTGCAGATGACACCAAGATGAGAGAGGAAGCGTGGTGGCAGGAAGGCCCTACAGAGGGATCTAGATAGGCAGGATCAATGGGCTAAGGCCAATTGTATGAGCTTCAACAAGTTGAAGTTCTGAGTCCTTCATGTTAGTCACGATAACCCTATGCATTGCTACAGGCTTGGGGCAGAGTAGCTAGAAAGCTGACTGGCAGAAAAAGATCTGGGGGTGTGTATGGAAACTGCTGAATCATGGC
Source organism: Phasianus colchicus (assembly GCF_987193195.1). Lineage (NCBI taxonomy): Eukaryota > Metazoa > Chordata > Aves > Galliformes > Phasianidae > Phasianus > Phasianus colchicus. The sequence goes on along the minus strand of NC_143447.1, from coordinate 846,848 downwards.
CTGAACCTCTGATTGACCACTTGAGGCAAGCCATGAGTCAGCCCTGGGAGCACAGGTGAAGGCAATTTAGCTGTGCTGCTGGAAGGGGTGAAGCCTGGCTGCACCTTTTCTAGACCCATTAAAGAGCTGACTGCCAGTGGGGAAGGATTTCTTTCTGGAGATTGTTCCTTTGGAGTTTTCCAGGGAGCCCAGGACAAGGGTAACATTATGTTATAAAATTATAATATTATATAATATTAACACAGCATATTCATTGATTATACAGCTGGTAGTCAACAGCCAGCTAAACGTGAGCCATCAGTGTTCCTAGGTGACTGAGAAGGCCAATGGCACACTGACTTGTATTAAAATAGTGCAGCCAGCAGGACTTGGGAGGTGATCATCTGTCTGTATTTGGCACTGATGGAGCTGCACCTTGAGTTCAGTTTTGGAACCCTCACTACAAGGAAGACCTGGAGAGGCCCTAGAGAGTGTTCAAAGAAGGGTTATGAAGCTGGTGAGGGGTCTGGAGCACAAGTCTTACAAGGAGTGGCTGAGGGAGATGTGATTGTTTAGTTGCAAGAAGTGGCTCAGAAGAGACCTTGTTGCTCTCTGCAACCATGACAGGAGGTTGTAGTGAGGTGGATGTTGCCCTCTTCTCCTGGGTGACTAATGATGGCCTCAGGCTGTGCGAGGGGAGCTTCAGGTTGGATATTATGAAAAATCTATTCTCAAAAAGAGTGGCAAGGTATTGGAACAGGTCAAGGGAGGTGGTACTGTCCAAGAAATGTGTGATGTTGCACTGAGGGACATGGTTTAGCAGTCGTGGTGGTGATGAAGTGATGGTTATACTTGGTGATCTTCAAAGTCTTTTCCAACAAGTTTGAGATCACCTGATGTGACTGAATGTGTACAAGGCCATGGGGCCTGATGACACACATCTCAGTGTCCTGAAGGAACTGAATGATGTGGTTGCCAATCTACTCTCATTTAAAATGTCATGACTGCCAGGTGAAATTCTTTGCAACAGGAAAGAAAAGGAGACATTGCTCCTATTTATAAGAAGGGTAGAAAAGATGATCCATTAAATAACAAATTGATGAGTCTCACATCAGTGCCTGGGAAGATCATCTAACAGATCTCCCTGGATGCTCTCTTAAGGCACGTGCAAGATTATGAGGTGGTCTGAGATAGCCAGCATGGCTTCAGCAAGAACAAATTGTGCTTCACCAGTCTGGTGGCCTTCTATGATGGAGTGAAAGAATCAGAGGACAAAAGAAGAGCAACTGATGTCATCTACCTTGACTTGTGCGAGGCCTTTGATATGGACTCACACCACATTTGTATTTTTGAACTGGGGAAGATATGGATTTGAAATGTAAACTGTTCGGTGGATAAGGAATTGGTGGAATGGTTGCGGCCGGAGTGTTGTGGTCAGTGGCTCTAATAATATTCAAGGAGGCCTAGTGAGGCTCCATCTGAAGTATGGCACCCAGGTCTGGGGCTCCTAGCACAGAAAGGACATAGAACTATTGGAATGGGTCCTGAGGAGTGCCACAAAGATTATCAGAGGGTTTGAAAATCTCTCCTATGAAGAAAGGATGAGAGAGTTGGGCTTGTTCAGTAAGGAGAAGGCTCAAGGGAGACACCGTTGTAGCCTTCCAGTACCTCCCAGTTTTGTGTCATCAGGATACTTGCTGAGCTCTGCCTACACCCAGATCATTAACAGAGATCAACAGGACTGGACCCAGTATTTGTCCCTGTGATACACTGCCATTGACTGACATACAAATAGATTTTGTGCCATTGGTCACCACGCTCTGGACCTGGCTCTTCAGCCTGTTTTCATTCTCCTTTGTTGCCTGCTCATCCGTTCCTTACTTCAAGAACCAGACTCAGGAGAAATTCAGCGGGATTTAAAGACAATCACTGTCAGGTCTTGAAGTTAAAGGTGAGGAGTGCTGTGGGTCCCAGATCTGAGAACTCCTGAAACCCATAAGAGAGCCCAAGCTTGTGCTATGTAACAGGCAGTCTTGCTGTAGCAGGGTGTGAGATGGCCCATCCAGAGATTCTGCCCAGCACTGAGCAGGAGTTTATGTATAGTTTTGTCCATGCTGCAGAGGATGAGTTGTTCCACACAGCTAAAAGAGTGCAGAACTGAGGTATGGTGCTGACATTTGTCACTGCCCAGCTGAGCGTGAAGTAAGGCTTGATACCCAACTCACCTGAAGAGTTTCAACACAGCAAAGTGCAGAGTTTTGCACTTGGGCTGGAGGAATCCGAGGCATCTGTACAGACTGGAAGGAGCGGTCCTTGAGAGCAGCCCTGCAGAGAAGGACCTGGGGGTTCTGATGGATGAAAAGCTTATTTTGAGCCAGCTGTGTGCTCTTGCAGCTTGGAAAGCAAATGGTATCCTGGGCTCCATCAGAAGAGGGGTGGCCAGCAGGGACAGGGAGGTGATTGTTGAGGAAGGGAAGATTTATGTTGGCTATTAGGGTGAAGTTCTTTACAATGAGAGTGGTGAGGTGCTGGAACAGCTGCCCAGAGAGGCTGTGGATGCCCCATCCATCCCTGGAGGTGTTCAAGGCCAGGTTGGATGGCGCCCTGGTCAGCCTGGGCTGTTATTAAATGTGGAGGTTGGTGGCCCTGCATGGGAGGCAGGTAGGTTGGAGATTCATGATCCTTGTAGTCCCTTCCAACCCTGGCCATTCTTTTATTCCCTATATCTCTCATTTCTCCTTGCTGTGCAGGGCAGGGTGACTCTTTTTCTCTCACCATATTGCCTAACCTCTTGCTAGTTTTCTTTTCACTTTGCAAGAACCAGAATGAAAAAAAGCAAATCTCTCCTGTCCTTCCTCCTCTCCTCTATCACCTCCATGCTATCAGTGGCACCTCCCTCTCTCCTGATGGTCTCTTGCTCAAAGGCTCCTCTAACAACAAAAGCCTTGTGAGACCAACAGGCTTTCCCACTGTGCAAAGAGTGCATCTGTGTTTGTAAGGCCATGCATGCAGCTGCAGGGATTCCTTACTTTTGGCTTTGTAATGATGGTAACTGGCCTTGAAAGGACAGGTCATTGTATACGAAACCAGTTTTAGATCAGTTTCTGCTGTGTCTTGTAGATATTCCCAGACACCTGACAAAGTCTGCACCTCACAATGTCTTGGTGTCACAAAAAAAAAAAAATTCCTCTTCAGAGGTGTTGTAGGTAAGTAGGAGGTTTCCAGAAAACATATTTGAGCATTAGAAGGAAAATCTAGTCCTGCCATAGTGGTTTTCATGCAGAGGCACTGGGTGGGCCCTGGGCACTGTCCGGATGTCTGTCTCTCTGTAGAAAGGGAAAATTGACACAAATAGTTGTATTATGAGCACTCTGATGCCTGAAGGACATCTCACGCTCTTGCATTCCCCCATCTGTCAGAAGTCAATGGAGGAACAGACGCCATTCATGACTTCCCTGGAGTGAATGCCAACACAGATAAGAAATCTCTCGTGCCTGGCTGAGCTGTGCCCCAGAGCTGGCAGAGGCCATTGAAAGCAGACTGGCAGAGGACCCACCAAAGAAGACTAAGCAATGCTGGTGTGTATTACTGCTGGAGGTTTTTAACCTGCAGACTGACTCTGCTCAGGCCCAATTTTCAGTTTCTAGCATGTAACAAAGCAAACATCCACCCTTGCTATTCCGTGCTTAGAGATATGAGAGTGACCTACCTCCCTAGCAAGGGTGCAATCCCTCTTCAGAGGAAAAGGATAGTCAGGCATTGTGAGGCAATTTGTGCTGCACACAGGAAGAATCATGTGCTGCAGCCCCTATGGCAATCCCACAACATCCCCGCCTTGAGAGAGGCCCTGAGGTGGGGAGCTGATTGTGGCACACACTTTTTACTCTCTTGGGATTGAAGGAAAAGCAGGGTGAAGGTGAGGATGACAGTATTTTATGAATTAGGTGAAAAGTCTATGCTGTGTAAAAGTCTTGGATTGAGCTGCCCATGGAGTTACATATCTATGAAGTTTAATTTCGAACTTCTTTTACAATGTCAAACTTTACTTCAAATTCAGTCACACATGGATTGATTGGTAGTTCCAAGATCTTTTAGACCTTATCCTTATTTCAGAGTTTGTACAGGTAACTGCCTCCTTGAGAAGTCCTATCACCACAGCAGTCTTCTCACTTTTTGTGTTATCACTCCCTCCCCCAGCTTTATGGTGTGCTGTCTTGCACAGAAGTAGGTGGCTCTATCTGTGGCACTAAGGGTGTGCAGCTGCAGGGAAACCTTGTTTTTGGCTTTATCTGCAGAGATAGTGACACGATCTTGGAAGGATGGGGCATAGCCTGTGTTATTCCCAAAGGGATAGATCCAGCCTAGAAATTGCAACTCCCCTCCTGGAGACAGACGGACACAGTTCCAGTCATAGTAAGGGCTGTCCAGACGTGCTCCTTTTACAGTGCAGGTGAGAAGGAGTGATCCAGAAACTGTCCCTTCCTTGGGACCTGATGTCACCATTTCTATTTGGGGAAGGGTGCCTGAAAAGACATGGAGAAAGTATGGTTTGATTTTTTTTTTTTTTTTTTTTTTTTTTTTATAAATTCATGAAATAATACCGAAGTTGCAGAGTGCAAAAAAAGAGGTCTTTACCTCCAGGACTTCTCCCTGGGAGCAGTGGTTTGCTCAGACATTCCAGAACCTTTTTCTTTGCACCATCCAAAAACTGTTCAGGAAGGAGACCCGCTAGAGTCTGGGCAATGGCTGATAAACATGATCTATCTATAAACATTAATACAGAGACCTGGCAGAAGGAGTGTATAGAGTTCCCAACCCCTCCCAAACATTCAATCACCAGCAACATCTGGACTCACATCATAAGCATAGGGAACAGGACGGGGAGCAGGCACATGGGGAATTGGTTTGCCAGTTGCACACGAATCTCAAAGGATCAAGAAGCATGGGGCTCTTGCTGCATCCCCAGAAAATGGCTTTCCCCTAGAAAATCCCAAGGTTGCTCAGAGCGGGATCCTACATGGCTCGCTGGGGCAGTTATTGGCATTGTCTTCCCTTAATCCATGCTTAGAAAAATCTCAGAACCCCCCCCCTCTTCTGTGCTGCAGCAGCATTCCATCACCTGGAAAAGGGGGATTATATCCATGCAAGTATTCATCAAAAGTTGTGGAATTTAGACTTTGGCAGTGGCAGGTCAGGTGAGCAGAAAAAACCTGGGCCTGCTTGCTCCTGGGCTCCCATTTCTTTTACCTTCCATTTCTTTCACCTCCCGTCAGAGCTGAGCAGGACAAGCTAAGTAGCACCATTCTCTATGCAATTCATTCTCTATGCAATCATTTCACTGCTTTGAGGACAGAGAAAAGGGAAATTAACCCACAAGGGACGCAGAGAAGAAAAGAGCTCAGTTCTTGCCTACCATAAGGGAGTCTGTGGCCCCTCCGGCACCCCCCAGTGCCACTGAGAACACCAGCCCTGGATGCAATCCCTCTCCACCCTTCTCAAGCCCTGAGTGTTCATTCTTCAAAGACACATGAAAAGAGTAACAGGGGATAGGTGCAGTGGCCCCTTACAGAAATACAGAATCACAGAATTGCCAGAGTTGGAAGGGACCTCAAGGATCATGAATCTCCAAACCCCCTGCCACACGCAGGGCCACCAACCTTCCCACCTAATGCTAGACCAGACTGCCCAGGGCCCCATCCAATCTGGCCTTGAACACCTCCAGGGACGGGGCATCCACAACCTCCCTGGGCAGCCTGTTCCAGTACCTCACCACTCTCTCTGTAAAGAATTTCCCCCTGATGTCCAACCTACTTTCGTACGTCCTTACTACTTTTACATGTTGTGTTCCCCATTCAGGGTTGCTTGTCACAACTGATAGAATGTCCATCAGGCCAGGGCATGGGATCTAGTAGAGGAAAGGAAGGGGTGCTGAGTCGCCACAATCCCTTGAAAAGTAGTTCTGAAAGGATGCGTATCCTGGACAATGGATGTGCCCTCGTGAGCTGTACAGTTGGAAGAGAAGTGCAGCTAGGATACTTCACCCCTTCCTGTTGCACAGGTGAATTGCCTTTGGCTGTGCTCCCACAGCTCACCCAGTCCTTGCCTCAGGTGATCAATCAGTGGTTTAGGCCGTGACTAAACAGCTCCCATACATGAGGGAAGTGCACAAAACCCATTTCCCTGTTTTTATCCCAGGAAAATTGGGGCTCTCACCTTTGGGGGCTGCAGCAAAGACGATGACCAGCAGCCAGAGTAGCATTGCAGGCTTCTCCAGAGGAAATGTCATGGTGCAGGATGAGGCAGGGAAGCAGTGCTGCGAGGGACTCAGACCTTCCTCTCCTTGAAGCAGAAGAGAAACACCCAATGTCCTCCAATGCTGAAGGCTCAGATTTCCTTCTAATCCAAGACAGATTTGCAGCCTCTTCTGAACGGCCGCTTTGCAGTTGCAGTTACTTTATATACTGAAGAGTTTTTTATGCTTGTGACTGGTGTCTTGGGTGAAGAGAGGAAGCCACATTTCCTTTTGAACATTTTTTAGTCTGCACAGGAAACTCATGGACCTCTGTTAACTTCCGGGGGCCACTTCAAAGCATTTCTCCGAACTATCTTTGTAAGCAGTTATTGCCCTTTAAATAGGTAAGTGGGAACGGCCTGATAGTGTGGAGAGTGTTTTTTTTCCCTGGGAGTGAGATGTGATCAAATCCTTCCTCTCCCATCAAAGACAAAAAGCTGTTACCATACCTCAGGGCCACAAGCACCAATGCATGGTGAAAAGAAAAGGCTTTGTAAGGGGCAAGAAGATGGGACACAGCTGTTAGAACAGCCAGTACAGCTGTGTGGGGTGTGAGCAGGTAGAGAACCTGCTCTGCCTTGTGGCAAAGCTACAGAATGAAATACATATATTATAAAGTGCAATGGGGAGCAAACAGAAGGAGCAGGGAAATCACAATTCACCCATGCACAGACGGGTTATTTCAAAGGAAAAAAACACAAAGCACAAAACAGTCTGCATCCCATCAGAATGGGGAAAAATCTTGTCAGACTGGAGGCAAGAACATAAAGGAAATGAGTGGATGTAGGCAAATCTGTGCTCAAAGCTGCAAACAAAAACCCTCCTTGCTTGCTTCACCCCCCCAGTTGCCTCTGTACATCAGGTATGAGGTCCTGGATGGGGAAAGCTCAACTGTGGGTGATAAAAGCCCACTCAATCTAGATAAACTAACAAAACCAAACTAGGAAAATACTTAATTACTTCATTCATTACTGAAACATATCCAGCTCCACCTGGGGGAGGATGAAGAAAGTGTGGAGAGCTTATGGGTGAGATTTAAGGGGCGGGCAGGTATGGTGACATCTCTGTGGCGGTCACAGGTCAGCAGAGCGGGAGGATGAAGTCAATGAGGCTTTCTACAAGCAGCTGGATGTAGCCTCACAATCCTGATCTCTCATGGGGGACTTTAATCATCCAGATATCTGTTAGGTGAGCAACATAGCCAGGCACTCGTGGTCCAGACGGTTCCTGCAATGTGCTGAAGGTTATTTTCTGATGCAGGTTGTGGAGAAGCTGACAGGGTGATGGGTGCTTCTGGACTTTGTTCTTTCCAACATGGATGGACTTGTTAGGGACGTGAAGGTTGGGGGCAGCGTGGGATGCAGTGACCATAAGATGGTGAAATTCAAGACTTTGAGAGGAAGAAGTAAGGCAAAAAGTAGGATTGCTGTGCTGGACTTTCGGAGAGCCATCTTCAACCTTTTCCGGGACCTAATTGGAGGTATCTCGTGGGCTAGAGTGCTAGAAGGGGGCCCATGAGAGCTGAGCAACATTTAAACAGCACTTCTCCCAAGCTCAAGATCGATGCATCCTGAAGAGTAGGAAATGGGGGTAGGGAGGCAGGAGACCTGCATGGGTGAACAAGGAGTTCATGAATAAGATCAAAGGGAAGACGAAGGTCTATGAAATGTGGAAAAGGGCCTGTTTTCTTGGGAGGAGCCTAGGAGTGTTGTCAGGGCCTCAGCAATGCAACGAGGAAGGCTAAAACACACCTGGAGTTAAATCTGGCAAAGGAGACAAAGGATAATAAAAAGGATTTTTTAAGTATGTTAACAGTAAAAGGAAGAGTAGGTATAATGCAGGTCCCCTGCTGAACGAAGGGAGAGTTCTTGTAACAGGGATGCTGAGAAGGCGGAGATGATAAATGCCTTCTTTGCTTTGGTCTTCACTGCCAAGTCTGCCCCTTGGGACTCCTGGATCCTGGAGGGAAGAGAGAAAGAGCTTCCCTCTGGGTGAGGAGGGGATGGTCCAGGAGCGTGTGGGTGGGATCAATGTGCACAAGTCCATGGGCCCTGGTGGGATGCATCCACAGATGCTGAGGGAACTGGCAGAGGTGATTGCCAAACTGCTTTCTATCATCTTTGACAGGTCTTGGAGGAGAGGTGCCAGAAGACTGGAGGACAGGCAGATTCACTACAGTCTTCAGAAAGGGCAAGAATGAGGATCTGGGAAACAACAGGGCTCTGTCTCTGGAAATGTTTTGGAACAGCTTGTTCTGGATGCCATCTCCAAGCAATTGGAAGAGAAGAAAGTTATCAGGTATAGTCAGGTGGATTCCCCATGGATTCACCAAGGGGAAATAATGGTCGACCAACCTTGTAGCCTTCTATGATGGATCACCAGCTTTACAGATGAGGGAAGCAGTGGATGTCATCTACCTTGACTTCAGCAAGGCTTTTTATACCATCTCCCACAACATCATGATAACAAAGCTGAGAAAGTGGGGATAAATGAGTGGACAGCAAGCTGGGTTGAGAACTGGCTGACTAGCAGAGCTCAGAGTGTTGTGATCAGCAACACAGAGTCTGGCTGGAGACCTGTGAGTAGCGGTGTTCCCCAGGGGTTGCTGCTGGGTCTGGTCTTGTTCAGTATCTTCATTGACAACCTTGATGGGGATAGGTGTCACTAAGTACGAAGCTGGGAGGATTGTCTGACACACCTGAAAGCTGTGCTGCCATTCAGCAAGACCTGGACAGGCTGGAGAGCTGGGCAGCAATAAAGCAGATGAGGTTTAACAAAAGCAAGGACCTGCTGGAGAGGAGCTCTGTGGAGATGGACCTGGGGGTTCTGCTGGATGACAAGTTGTCCATGAGTCAGCAGTGTGCCCTGCTGGCCAAAAAGGCCAATGGGATCCTGGGGTGCATTAAAAGGAGTGTGGACAGCAGGTTGAGGGAGGTGATCCTCCCCTCTACTGTGCCCTGGTCAGGCCTCACCTGAAGTATTGTATCCAGTTCTGGGAGTCTGAAACAAAACAGGGATCTCCTGAAGAGAGTCCAGAAGATAAAGGGGCTGGAGCATCTCCTCTATGAGGAAAGGCTGAGTGACCTGGGTCTGTTCAGCCTTAAGAAAAAAAGAGTGAGAAGGGATCTTATTAATGTTTATAAATATCTTAAGTGTAGGAGACAAAGGGACTTGGCCAACCTCTTTTCAGCAGTGTGTGGGGACAGGACAAGGGGAAATGGCCTTAAACTGAAGCATAGGAACTTCATCAATATGAGAGTGTCCCAGAACACTGGGACAGGCTGCCCAAGGAGAAGTCTGCCTCTCTTGGAGATATTCAGGGCATGTTTGGATGCCTACTTGTGCAGCCTGCTCTAGGGAGCCTGCAGGGGGGTTGGACTTGATGATCTCTGGTGGTCCCTTCCAACCCCTACAATTCTGTGATTTCCCCCAGCATCAAGGCTACATCACTGAAGAAGAGGCAGATGTTGGTTGCAGGTAATTCCTCCCTACAGGGAACTGAATGCCCAATATGCTGAGCAGACCCTCAGTGGGATTGGACGAGGAGCAGGGGAGCAGAAAATCTTGGGTGGGCACTGCCAAACACAGTTGGTGCGTCTCTGTGTTGTTTTGCCTTTCTGGGTGGAACCCAGAGCATCCCGGTTTGTTTCTGCTCCTGTTACATTTCTACTGCAGCAAGAGCATAAGGCTCTGCAGCCCCGGACGTCTGATACAGGCACCTCTCACTTACTGCTTCCTGATGAAATGCGGTTGATGTGACCCTGGTCTGTTTGCACTCTCCACAAGGGATGCGCCGTGTTGAACACACCAGCTGCTTCCAGCCACATCTGGAGGCAGGATACTGATTTTCAATCAATTTTGAGTGAGTTTATGTGGGAGAGACTGAGAGGTGAGGACTCTGGCATTTTCTAGCAGGACATGGTGCAGACCAGCTGCCCTCTGCCAAGTCCTGCTTGCACCTGTGGCTCCAGGAGCAATTGACTTGAAGCAGCATAGTTCTTAAAGAATTTTATTGATGATCAGCATCTGTGTCTTAAACATGTCACTGTACTGACCAGAGCAGATTTAGAGGAAATTTTAGTTGTGTTCTGAATGTTTCAGCTACCAGGTAAATGGCTACAGGGACTGAGGATGTGATAGAAAGCATTTATCTGCTCGTGTACTTACATCTAGTCCAGAGAACGTGAGAGTTGGGTTGATGTGGCAAAGCACTGACCACTGGGGATGATGCACAGTTAAAGTCACAGAAGTTGCTGTCAGAGGAATGATGCTGTGCTGCCTTTGCTGCCCCCTGGAGAAATACCGTGACGAACACACCCCTTCATTTTGCACTGATTCCTGCCGTGTTGCACCCAAAGCATCACTCTGCTTTGTCAGAAGCAGCGGCAGTTGGGGTTGGTGAGCCTGCAGTGCCACCTTCTGACCACGGCTCTGCTTTGGGGTTGTTCTTCTTGTGAAACTTTGTCTTAGATGATTGTGACTATCTGATCACCACTACAACAGATAACAACAGATAACATTGAACAAATACACTTTTTTTTTTTAATGGACAGTCTTGGATAAAATGTAGTAAAACATAACAAGATGTTCTAATCCCCTAAGTCACAGCGAGAGAATGATATGTTGTGTCAGCATCCTTGTCCCCACACTCAGCAGGGGCTGCTTGTGTCTGTCCCTACCTGGCAGAGCCAGGGCGTGAGAGTGTGCAGAGCAAAGAAAGGACTCTTCTCTTGGAATGGAGGAACTGACTCAGAGCTCCTGGTGCTGCACAGTGTGTGTGACTGGCTGCCTGGTTTTAAGTTGTCCTTCACAATGCTCAGCTTCTCAGCGATGCCAGCACACTGATCCATGGTTTGCCACCGACATTGCTAATGCCTTCTTTCCCATTCCTTTGGCCTCAGAACGCAGGCCACAGCTTGCTTTCACCTGGAGGGGCTTTGTGTGCACCTGGAACCATTTGCCCAGGGATGGGAACACAGACCGACCATTTGCCATGGGTTGATCCAAGCTGCACTAGAAGAGGGCGGTGCTCCTGAGCACTTACACTGCACTGATGACATTGTGGTTTGGGCAACACAGCAAGGAAAGTTTTTGAGAAAGGAGAGCAAATAATTCAGATCCTTCTACGTGCTGGTTTTGCTGTTATGTGAAGCAAAGTGAAGGGAGCTGCCCAGGAGATTCAGTTCCTAGGAGTAAAATGGCAAGATGAGCGTTGTCACATCTCTATGGATGTGGTCAACAAAATCACTGCCGTGTCTCTGCCCACTGGTGAGAAAGAGACACAGTCTTTTCTGGACTTAGAGGGCTTTTGAGAATGCATGCTCCAAACTACAGCCTCATTGTAAGCCCCCTCTATCAGACGATGAAGAAGAATGAGGCTTTGAGCAGATCAAATAGGAGATGGCCTGTGCCGTGGCCCTGGGACTCATACGGATTGAACAAGGTGTAAAGAACATCCTCTGCACTGTGCTGGAGAGAAAGGCCCCACCTGGAGTCTGTGGCAAAAAGCCTCAGGAGAGACCCGAGGCTGACCCCTGGCATTCTGGGGTGGACTTCTTGTTACCCTTGTAGGCGTTGGTGCTGTGATCTCATTGAGGGCCTCCCTTGGACTCAGGGGTGCTTCCCCTGGATCTGGAGTCACTCCTCTGGACCTCTGTCCTGCTCTTCTCTTACAGGGACTGCTTCCTCTACTTCACCTCCTCCTCTTTCTTCTGTTCTGAGTGGAGATTCCTTTCATGTTCCATCCTCCTACAGGGGCAGCTGACATTGATTCTGCTGCCTCCTGTGTTGGTCAGGTCGGTCAGTTCCGATGCTCTCACCCTCCAGCTCGGCTCAGAGTCTGTCTCATTCGATTATGAGGATATTTAGTTCAGATTCAAGCATGGCTTGATGAAACTGAGTTCTGTTCAGTTCGGAGACTGAATTATGCATGTTGGAAGGCATCTGGCTCAGTTCAGAGTACGTCCTGTTCAGACTGCAGGACGTCCCTGTCACATTGCAGGGTGTCTGGTTCAGACCAGAGGGCTCTCTCTGGGCCTGGAGGCTGTCCTGTTGTAACTGAAGGTTGTCAGTTTGGACTGCAGGGAGTCTCTCTCTGTTTGGAGAGCATCTCAATCAGCCTGGAGGTTTTTTCTCTCAACCAGGAGACTCTCGCTCACCCGGAGATTCTCCCTCTCTGTTCAGAGTCTCTCCTGGAAACTTTCCTTCTCGGCTGTAGACACTCTCCCATTTCATGCCGTCTCCCTCAGACTCTCTTTCAGCTCTCAGACTCTTTCAGAACAGACTCTCTCAATGTCACGAATTCTCCCTCTCTGGGTCAGTACTGAATAATGTCCGATGAGCATTAGCCCCAAATCATTTGTGCCTCCTCAGACCTGCCTGAGCCGCCACATCCCTGCCTCAAACATCAGTTCAGGCTCTCAGGGTGTTTCAGGTGCTGAGAAGTGAGGTTCCATGGCACCGGAGATGTCCGTCTCTATAGGGTCTCTCCCCAGCCTCTGCACTCTCTCTGCCACTTAGTGTTCCCTGGTTCTGGGCAAGGCTTCCTCACAACATTGTAAATGCAGATGCTGAGTGAAATAAGTAAAATAGTGAGCAGTACATGCAGGGAGATTTACAACGTGGTCAGATGAGCATTCAGAAATGTGTAAAGAATCCAAAGGAGGGACTGGGAGCCTGCTAAAACCCCGAGTTCCATGATAACTGAACTGTAACTGTGTATGTACTGTGTATCACTGTTCCGTGATAACTTAACTGATAAACCTGGCCCTGAACACCTCCAGGGATGGGGCATCCACAACCTCTCTGGGCAGCCTGTTCCAGTACCTGTTTCTGGTTAATTGTTCTCCAGGGCATTTCTTCCCACTCCCAACACTTCAGCTTCAATACATGTCAGATCATGACACACAGAAGAGTTGGATATATGTATCTTATTGTAATTTTGCCTGGAAGTGATAGACAGACAATAAACAGGGAATGGCCAATGTGTGTATTTGTTCTGAAACTGACTAGGCTTAGAAGAAAACACTTAAGAGGATCACCTGATGCAGTTGTTGTGATCTGCAGTTCAATGACCTTGGCAGTCTCCTTCCCTCATGTGTTATTTCCAGGTCTCTGAAAACAACATTTTGATAGCTATCAACTGTCTTCTCTCTGAGTATGCTATTATATACTGCTGTTATTTTTGTTTGTTTTTTTCCCCTAAGCTTCAATAATACTAGTTTTGTGCCAAAAAGCCTTCACAAGCAGAAAACTGTCAACTGCACTCCTTGCTGAGCTCCAGAAATAATCTCTTCATACCTAACATTTTGCTTTTATTGGAGCATAGCTTATTTAGTGTAAGAAGTTCTCTGAAGTGAGCAGATCCAAGACTTCACAGCCTTTTATTAAACATAGTGTTCTCAAAAAACCTTATGTGTAAGTACATCTAATTATTTTTGCTCATCACCAGACCAGAGAAATAACTACAAGAAACTCATAATTTATTTTTCTTCTTTTTTTTTTTTATTTTTTTCTTATTTTTATCCTTGATAGTTCTATTTTGCAGTAATTCCTCCAGTGTAATTCACAGCCCTCCTTCACCACACAAAAAATGTGATCTTTGGATATTTAGGGAATAATCATAGTCTCAATATATGCATGAAGAATGTCATATTACTTGCGGCTAGGTCCTGGAGGCAACGACTCCCTTTGGCTGTCTTGTCTCAAAGATGCCTTGTCTTCTTTTGCATCCTGGAAAAAAAATATTCTTTACTGATTGTACCACTATATTGCTACTTACACACACACACACACACACACAAAAAAAAAAAAACAAAAAAAAAAAAACAACTAACCAACCAACCAACCAAACAAACAAACAAAAAAACAACAGATAAGGGAAGTGTTTAAACCTGATGGGTATCATTTTATTTGGCAGTCTTCTCATCCCAGCAGCTGAACAACCAGAAAATGAGATTTGCGACTGGACTGCAAGGCTGCCTACTACAGCCTGAAAGTTTTACTACTGATTTTTATAGGGCTTTGTAACATATATAAATCAGCCAGATAGAATGGCGTGCAGTCCTTAATCCATTCTCTGTATATTTGTAGACGTGTCTAATGTGTGAAGGATTATCTTTTATGTATTTAATGATCCTTCATAGTAAAAAGATTTAACTGCACATACCAGGTGTTGATTTCCCCATCTGTACTTGACCCTGGTCTGATTCGCCCTTCCGATTATTACCCGTTATTGATAATCCAGGCTGGCAGTGACGAAGTTGCAGAGAGGAGTCTCAGAGCTATCAAGAAAGACTTCAGGGGACTGGGGCAGGTAGTCGAGGGAGCGGGTGTGCAGGTGGTGTTTTCTTCCATACCTTCAGTAGCAGGGCAGGATACCGAGAGATACCAAAAAACACACCTCATAAATAAATGGCTCAAAAGTTGGTGCAAATCCAGGGATTTTGGGTTTTTCGACCATGGGGAAACTTACTCAGCACCTGGCATGATGGCAGCAAATGAAAGTAGTCTGTCTCTGAGGGGGAGGAGGATCTTAGCTGAGGAACTAGCAGGACTCATTGACAGGTCTTTAAACTAGGTATGAAGGGGGAAGGGAGCAAAATCAGGGATGTTGAGCTTGAGCGGGTCATTCCAGGGCTCGTACCGAACCTGCTGGGCAACGACAGTCAAGTACGAAGGGATGGACTGGGGCAGGGGGGTGTTGGGGATGCTGCTGTTCTAGGGGAACCTAGACCATCTATAAAGGCGGTGCGACGGAAAGCCGAGCTGAAGTGCCTTTATACTAATGCACGCAGCCTGGGAAACAAGCAGGATGAGTTGGAAACCGTGATGTGCTTAGAAAATTACGACCTTGTTGCTATCACGGAAACGTGGTGGGATGATTCCCATAACTGGAATACCACCATTGAGGGCTATCGGCTCTTTAGAAGAGATAGGCTAGGTAGGAAGGGTGGGGGAGTAGCCCTCTATGTCAAAGAGTGGATAGACTGTGAGGAGCTTCCTCTGAGAAACAGTCATGATCAGGTTGAGAGCCTGTGGGTTAGAATTAGGAATGGGTCTAACAAAGGCCAGCTGGTGATAGGAGTATACTACAGGCCACCTGATCAAGGGGAGACTGTTGACGAGGCTTTCTTGCTTCAGACATGGGAGGCTTCGTGCTCGCAGCTCTTGTCCTGATGGGGGACTTCAACCATCCGGATATCTCTTGGAAAGACCACACGGCAAGTTGCAAGAGGTCTAGGAGGCTCCTGGAATGTGTTGATGATAACTTTCTGGTCCAGGTGTTGGACAGACCGACCAGAGGTGAAGCGCTGCTGGACCTGCTGCTCACCAATGTGGAGGATATAATTAATGGTGTTAAGGTCGGAGGCAGCCTGGGTTGCAGTGACCACGCTCTGGTTGAGTTTGTGATCTCGAGAACTGTGGGCCTGGTGAAGAGTGGCATCAGGACCCTGAACTTTGGGAGAGCAAACTTTAAGCTGTTCAATGGACTGTTGGCCGAGATCCCCTGGGATGCTCTCTTTAAAAACAAAAATGCTGAAGAGAGCTGGTTACTCTTCAAGGATGCCTTCCTAAGAGCGCAAGAACTCTCTGTCCCACTGAACAAGAAAGTGGGCAGAGGAGGGAGGATGCCGGCGTGGCTCAGTAAGGACCTGCTGAGAGAGCTGAGGGCGAAGAAAGGTGTGTACAAACTCTGGAAACAAGGGCATGCCACCTGGGAAGAATACAGGGATGTTGTCCGGACTTGCAGATGTGGGATCAGGAAAGCCAAGGCGCAGGTAGAACTGAACTTGGCGAGGGACGTGAAAAACAACAGGAAGACTTTCTATAGGTACACTAGCCAGAAGAGACAGGCCAAAGCGAGTGTACCTCCTTTGGTAAACGTAAAAGGAGAACTGGTTTCAATGGACGAAGAGAAGGCCGAGGTACTGAATGAGTTCTTTGCCTCGGTCTTCACTGGCAGCCAGGACTCCAGTACTCCTTCCGTCCCTGAGCCCTGCATCCCTACACCTCTGGGTGGGGACTGGGGTGGTAAATCCCCCCCTGCTGTGAGGACAGAGCAGGTCCGAGACCGCCTCATGAGATTGAATGTGTACAAGTCTATGGGGCCGGATGGCATGCATCCCAGGGTTCTGAAGGAGCTGGCTGAGGTGGTTGCCGAACCGCTCTCCATCATATTTGAGAAGTCGTGGCTGTCTGGTGTGGTCCCAGATGACTGGAGGAAGGGTCACGTCACTCCCATTTACAAGAAAGGGAGCAAGGAGGACCCCGGGAACTACAGGCCGGTGAGTCTCACCTCTGTGCCTGGGAAGATCATGGAACAGATCATCCTGGATGACATGCTTGATCACGTGAGGAAAGGGCGTGTGATCCGTGACAGCCAGCACGGCTTCACCAGAGGAAGGTCATGCTTGACCAATCTGGTGGCCTTTTATGATGGAGTGACGGCATCGGTGGACAAGGGAAAGGCGACCGATGTCATTTACCTGGACTTGAGCAAGGCCTTTGACATGGTCCCCCACCACATCCTTCTCTCCAAACTGGAGGGATGTGGATTTGATGGGTGGACCACTCGATGGATAAGAAACTGGTTGAAAGGCCGCAGACAGAGGGTGGTCATCAATGGCTCTATGTCCAGGTGGAGGCTGGTAACGAGTGGCGTCCCCCAGGGATCTGTCTTGGGACCGGTGCTCTTTAACATCTTTATCAATGACATTGATGACGGAATCGAGTGCACCCTCAGCAAGTTTGCTGACGACACCAAGCTGAGTGGTGTGGTTGACACAGTTGAAGGACGGGATGCCATTCAGAGGGTCCTAAAGAGGCTAGAAAGGTGAGCCCGGGTGAACCTGATGAGGTTCAACACGGCAAAGTGCAGAGTTTTGCACTTGGGCCAGAGGAATCCCAAGCATCCCTACAGACTGGAAGGAGAGGTCCTTGAGAGCAGCCCTGTGGAGAAGGACTTGGGGGTCTTGGTAGACGAAAAACTTAACATGAGCCAGCAGTGTGCCCTTGCGGCTCGGAAGGCAAATGGGATCCTGGGCTCCATCAGAAGAGGGGTGGCCAGCAGGGACAGAGAGGTGATTGTTCCCCTCTACTCTGCTCTTGTGAGGCCCCATCTGGAATACTGCGTCCAAGTGTGGAGCCCCCAGTACAAGAAAGACAGGGAGCTGTTGGAGAGGGTCCAGAGGAGGGCCACGAAGATGATCAGGGGACTGGAGCACCTCCCCTATGAGGACAGGCTGAAGGAGCTGGGCTTGTTCAGCCTGGAGAAGAGAAGGCTGCAGGGTGACCTCATTGCAGCCTTTCAGTACCTAAAGGGAGCCTACAAAGAGGAGGGGAATCAACTCTTTGAAAGGGTGAGTGACAGCAGGACAAGGGGAAATGGTTTTAAGCTGAGGGAAGGGAGATATAGGTTGGATGTCGGGGGAAATTCTTTACGGAGAGAGTGGTGAGGTACTGGAACAGGCTGTCCAGGGAGGTTGTGGATGCCCCGTCCCTGGAGGTGTTCAAAGCCAGATTGGATGGGGCCCTGGGCAGTCTGGTCTAGCATTAGGTGGAATGGTTGGTGGCCCTGCACGTGGCAGGGGGGTTGGAGATTCATGATCCTTGAGGTCCCTTCCAACCCTGGCAATTCTGTGATTCTGTGATAGCATGGCCCAGAGCAGCGTGAGCGTGGTGCAGACAGTAGGCCATGCCTCCATCAGCTTCAGTCCAGTGGAGCTGCCTACAGAGCAAGGTAGCAAACTCAAGGCCCAGCACATTTTGAGCATTCAAAAAGAAAAGCTGATGGCATGCAGTCCCTTGGAAGGCAGCTTTAAAAAAGAAAGCATTTTGCATTCCACAAAAAAGGCAACTTAGCTGCACTCTGTAAAAATGCTTCAATCCAAGAACTGCACAGCTGCACAGCTTTGATATTACAAAGAAAAGTTATTCACCAAAGCAACTTGTCTGCATTCTCTAAACATTAGATGATTATAAAGAAAAAGCTACTTGCTTGCATTGATGGATTTCCCATTTATTATTCTCAACAATTTAAGAGGCAGCGTGCATAATATTTTCAAGAAGAGATTTGACACAAAGTGGAAAAATTAAGGCTGTGGAAGGGAGAATACATGCATTCTTTAAACGCTTTCAGATTTTTTTTCCCATGCAGGCCATTTGGTAGGCAGTATTAAGAACTATACACAAGTCTTATTACTAAACTTTATCTTTGCCTTTATCGTCTAAAACAATTACTGCAGCCTAGTTTTCCATTCAGCCTCAGCATTTATCAATTGTGACAATGAGATCACCAAAACACATGGTAGTGTATGTACGTGGAGGAGTTAACCTAAAAACACCTGTCATTGTCTTAAAGTTTTGTAGTTTCTAAATTATAAGGTAGACTAAAAAACGTATTTGTTTTCATGCAATCAATGTTTGAAGGGCTGCTGTTTCAAATAATTTAACCAGGACTGTAGAAACAAGTTACTAGTCTTTCAAGCCCCAGTATTATCTACTTGAGACGGTTCTGTAAGTCCTTCAGCAGATTTGTTCACAAGTCTCCTTAAAATTAACTGAATGCAACAGTAGCACTCACTCATGTTCTTTTGGCACCAGCTCCAACATATTTAGCAGTATCGCTACAATCATCACTTATCAGTCATGGAAACAAGAAATTACTTATAAGAGGAACGATGATATTGAATGCAAGCTGTTAAAATAGAAGTTATATATCCAAGAATTTACTATGAAAAAAATTGTAGTTAAAAACATGCATCGGAAAACGTTACATTCATTTTAAGACTGTACAGAGAATCCACAGCTTTGAAGTGGATGTCTGGCCCTAGAATACGCACCAGCTACTGATGTGGGTCTGCAGGGCATGGGTGGAGGTGGTCTAGAAGGGCTGGGAGGTCAAGAAGGTTTGCAGCTTCCATTTGTGGAGAATCACTGCCATTAACAGTCTTGTTTTCATTTGAAGCAGCATCTTCAGAGCTTTCAAGGACATTTGAGTTAGTGCTTTGTAGGAAAAGACAGAAAGGAGAACTATACTAATGGTGTGGATGACAACAAGTTCTATAAAAGAAAGGAGAATGTAATAATTATGGCTAGATAAGATTTTTACATTACTTTTCAAGCACTTAACTTGAAATAGCTGTCTTCATTCACTCTGTACTGTTCAGTCACATCTATTAATCTGATACATTTGTACCCCACTGAGCAGAGTTAAACGCATCTACACCCCTTAAGGCCAACAGCATTTAGCTCATCCAATGGATTGGCAGGTCAAATACAGAGGCCATAAGCAACAAAAACACAGGTTTCATTTCAGACCAATGCCTTTAAAATTACATTCTTATAAACACTCAGTAGGAAGTAGGTAGGCCTACTTAAACCACAAGGCATAAGAGATCAAGTACAATCACCTATGTCTGACCTCAATAGCAATGTCAAATGTACCTTTGCCCTATACTAGGTGTGCTACATGTGACAATTTATAACATACTACAACAACCCTCAAGTAAATGACCATAGCGTACAAATCATTGGGGATGTGAAGTCTGCAAGAACTATAGCCTCGCTTTCCGTTGGTCCTAGAAGGTACACTGCTTCTGTTCAAATTTTACTGCCAAAAGTAAAACCTTTCATTTTTTGTGTACTTAGATCAGGCATTTTAAGACAATAGTGCATATGAAATGTAATTATACACACAGCAGTAAGTGCTGCTAGGTATGTTCCACAGCACTTAGGTGATCCTTAAAATGGATCCTTCAGGAACACCAAAAGCCCTATTAGGTGGTACTAAAACCACACAAGCTCTTATTACTATTATTGGGCATTCCATACCCAAGCAGGGAAGCACTTTTCTGAGCAAAAAAAAGAAACTATATAAAACTTCTATAGGAAGACTCTAGACTACTCAACTAAGTGAGATACAAGTTCTGCTGCTTTCTTACAGATCAACTTAGCTATTCCAGATCTCATCTGAGAATGCTGCACATTGTACAAATACTTAAAATACTCATAGTACTGGAAACTAATTAAAGTGGCTTGGTGCTCACTGCAGGTTAAATGTGGTCACTTTTATCCCACTACATTGTATGGGACATAATCCCAAATCAATCTTAAAACGCTGTAGCTGTTATCTTTCGGTATCTTCTTAACAAAGCAAAATACAGTTCTGATACCACCGTGCTGTAAAACAGAAATGTAAAAAGCATGCACCGTGGTGTTTATGCACCAGTGGGACTTCTTTAAAGATTATATTTATTTTTATGCAATCTGATTTATCACTGGGAAATTAAATCTCAAATAAATCTTTTTATTTTGGGATTTTTATTTTTATCCTTGTCTCAAGAATGGAAACTGCACTCAGCACACATTAGGAGGAGAAATACTCTGTACTTTGGAGTGAGACAACTGGTTTTCAGACCAGCTCTAAACTGCAGCTTGCTAGCTTTCATTGAGAAAAATAACACCTACTGCTGCTATGCTCCCTGAAATAGTTCCTCACAGTAGGGACAGTCAAGTTAAGAGATTCAACCACGTGTCCTCAAAACAAAACAGAACAGAATTTGCCCATGATACTGAAAATCTGCACTCAGCTCAAGCATTTTCACAAGAGCTATAAATCCAAGAATAACGTATTGAAGAGACTCACAAGTTTTGAACTAGGAATGTAGATAGATGTATGAGAGCCACTGCAACATCATGCTTATTCCAGTCCTCTTTAAGGCAGAAATTTACAAAGCAAGCTGCTGTGGCAGCCAAAACTTACTGGTCTCATCAACATTAGCAGTCTTAACACAAGGTGCTGTCCTCATAACAGAGACAGTAGGATACATATGCACCTCACAACAACACACTTAATTGCTCAGTGAAGATTAATTGAATCTATATCTTTCTATGCAACCTTTCCAGCTATGGCTCAGTACCTGTGAGTAATTGTAAAACGTGCCAACCGTATGTGCTGATGGACTCAGCCAAACCAAAGCATCTGTTCTGATGCCCAAGACTGACAGCCCATGCAGTTTTACAACATTTTAAATGAAGCAGATCAAGAAAAATCTGAAAATAGTAAGTTTCTGAATGCAAAGCCAACGCTCTCACATTATATCGAGCTAGTACAAAGCAGTTTTGCTTAAATTCTGGAAAAAGGTTCCTATTGCTAGTTATGTTAAATAAAGTTGCAATTAACTTGCTTTTAAAGACAATTAAACATTTGAATGTACAATAGTATAATTTTTTTTAAGGATGTGCTCAGAACTTAACAAATTATTCAGTCATTGTGTTTGTAAACCATACAGTCCCTCATTCAGAAACGCAAACGTTAAGTGCAAAAAAAACAAGGGAAAAAAGTCTTACTGAGCATCATTTCTTGCTTTGGAGCTGTCACTCTGCGTAGGACCTTAAATACCAGAAATAAAAGGACAGCAGCAGTATGAGCAACATTTGGAATCACTTCCAAGCACAAAAAACAGAAGTCTTTAAAGCCCAGATTTCTCTCAAATGCGTAGGCTGTACACTTACATGCCACCGATCTACTGGCTTATTTCAAGACTGTACACATTTCACACCTATGTAAGTGTATGCATTTTCTTAAAGCACTGCTGCAACAAATTGCAAAAGCAATAATATTTTCACCTTATGGAAGATGTAACACTACTTTATCCAACTACACGAATACTGCCAAAGGCACACAGTTCAGTAACTCTCTTCTGTCTCTCTTAGCAGTATCAAGCAGTCATTTTTCCAGTGGAGCTCACTTTTCATATTCTCGACGCTGTTCTTAGGGCAGGCAGAGCAGGTAGGACAACAAGTTCCTCTGAAATCCTCTCTCTGGCTGGCTAGCAAATCCCTGCAGCTGTTTGCTTGAGAACTGGTCTCTCTGACCTGGACCATTCCCTTTCTCTATGCACAATGCAGCACAAAGGCATTGGAGCAGGTCCAAATTTGTCTACTCTCCAGAAAGTATTATAGCAATTCAACTTAGATTTGCAAACGTTTTTCAACTGCTTATTCAGCTACCTTGCAAATATTTGCCTTTTGTGCCAGCACTTGCAACATGCAACACTGAAACACTCACATCTATAATACAAATACTTCATTTCACTGAACTGAACAAATGCCATTAACAAGGAAATCAATTATTAGCTATGATGGGAACTAACTACAGCTGTAAGCCAAAAAGCGGGATGTAAACACTTACCATGACCTGCTGTTCAAGGAAGTTATTCTAATTCCAGAAACAGAAACTTAACTTCAAAGGCTAGTCAGGCAACTATGCATGGCCAGTCAGTGCCCTTACACTGTAGAACATGTTACACTGAATCTTTTCAAGATCTCTCTTTTCTCATCTGCTTCAGACACCTCATCGCCTTGGAACCCTCTGCTGAACTGCTTTCAAATGCTTGCCCTGTACTCTGGAGCACAAAACTGTATTCAGTTTGGAATAGTGGCTATCTGCATGACTTTTCCTACTTGCTAGCATTTTTTTTCTCAGTAGGATAATTTAAGGAAATGGTTTCCAATTGTTCTTTTACTTCTTTCAAGTACTGCACTTGAGGGAAATTTGTTACTTTCACCTCAGCCCTGCTCTACAAGCCTCACACTATTTGGGCTTTCTTTAGAAAAAGCAAAACAAACAACAAAATCACACTCCATCAGAGCACGCGATCAATCTTTTAAACACAATTACATGTTTTGGATGCAATCAGAAACTGACTTCGTTTAGTCCTTAAAAAAACAAAAACACCTTTTTGGCACAAGCCAACCAATTGTCCAGCTGGTTTCTACCACAGAAAGCCTGGAGAAATCACCTCCCATCCAGTTCTAGTCTGCACACTGCATCACCTTCGGAAACGCATCTTTATCTGTCTCAACCAAAGGAACTGGAATGCCTTACTTTTATTTTAATGTAATTACACATTTTACACTTACTGAAGATTTTCAATTAAAAATTAGCCTTGTTATCTGAGACTGAAGATACCAATTAAACAGAAAAAAAGAGTGGATCTCCCTCTCCAGCAAAAATCTGTGTAAGCATTTCATTTAGATATCTTACGAAAATTAAATATAAAGCTGTTTCCTAGCCAGAATGCTTATTATGAGACTACATTTATCCATTTTACATTGCTTTTTTTGCTTAGAGGCTTATGAAAATTGAGGGAAGCTAAAGGCTTTTGTTAAAGTAAGACACAATGGTAGGTCGTAATTGCTAGATAAAGTAAGCAAAGTTCAGAAAATGAAGGTGCTCATCTTATTTACATTATGGTAATGCTGAGAATCTTTGCTGATTATGACTCCACCTCAAATAAAAGCACATAAAAGCTCTGGTCTCTAGAAACACCAAGTTAAATAAACCACTCATTACCATTACTAAAACACTGTGTTCAAGCATTCAGTAAAAAAAAAAAAAACAAAAAATCTTTGTATACCAGATATTATATAGATTGTACATTTAAGTTGAAAGTCACTTATTTCTTGTACTTGAGGCATCACCATTAGTCAGGAGCTCAGGATCTACCTGCATCCCATCTACACAGACAGACAAATCTCCTACCACTTCTGCTGGCTCTCTGTCACCAGGAAGATGCAATGTTACCACTACCCAATCAACTGAAAAAGTGCAAGAAAAAAGTCAGGGTTTACCTTAATACATAATGAAAGAGATCACAGTAATCAAGAAAAAATACACCACTTCTGCTTGCACTCTGCATAATTTCTTACACCTTGCGTGGTACAGCTAATCACTCAGGTGTCAGCAAACTTGTTATTTCTACAAAGTAGAGAGAACTAGAGCACAACTTTTGGCTGCCTAAAGAAAGGTATATCTTTATAGGAGAAATGCAGTTTCTGGTTTCTGCCCACGCTTCTTAAGCAATTAATATACCTGTCCTTGACAAGCTACAGATAGAAGATGCAATTCTCTTCATTCTTCATTCAGAACAGCTATCAAGTCTATCTTGGGAGTAAAACATAGCACATTTATCTTGTGACATGTAGTTTTGCATTTTGAATGTGAAGATTCTGTATCACATCCCTAAGTCAGGGGTACTTTTTGGGTACATCCCAGTGTTTTGTTGAAATGCAATTGTAAACAGACATGTCTGAATCAATATCCAGTAACATACAACATGACACCAATTGTTATACAGAGCAGTGGAGTTATAATTTTCAGCTACAATCACAACAGGACAGTGACTGTCAGGAGAAAAGCGTATTACATTGCTACCAACATGCTGCACTTTGAGTGCTCACATCTGAAAGTCAGGAAGCAAAAGTCAGAACAAGTATGAGAGCACATCAGTGCAGTATGTTGTAGCAACACAAGTTTGATAATGGATGTGATGGTCCACTTGGAAGCTCCATAGGTGCACATACTGCCTGAAAGTTAACTGTTCTAAGACACATTAAATGGTACAACCTACACCTGTGTAACACTACTTAGAACATTAAACAAAATTCACTCATTTTCTCATCTAGCACCAGAAATTTATCAGTTTTTAGGCTATGTAAAAGGAACCACTCTTTCATTGCACTTTCACTCCTGCACATAAAAGCAAAGTGAAAAACATCAGGCTTCCAATGACACCATGACAGGGTGTGCATAAGGAAATAAAGATTATAACAAAAAATTGTGAGGATGCTCAGAAATACCATCTGTAGCAACAAAAGGAACACTTAATGTCCACGACAGAGTGACACACTGCACTCAAACTTGTACTTACGTTTCACACTGTTTCATTTCAAAGTCTCATGAATATCCAGGGCAGCACTTCCCAGGAGGACATCAGACTTCAACGCTTGATGGCTCAAAACTAGAAAGTTTAACTTACTTAGAGGAGTGACAATTCTGAAAAAAAGATGTTGAGCACTAGCGTAAAGGGTTTGGGGTGAACTGAGCAATGTACATCAACTGTCACTTGAAAATTATTTAAAAAAGCAGAGTACAAACTGTGGCTGATAAGGTCATAGAACCATGATGTAGAATCTCTGCCCAGCACACAGGCAGCTCTATTTGTCTGCTGGTAGCAGAGACCGTTAATGTCTGCTCCTAGAAAAGTCACCAGCAGGGCCACATTCTGAAGCTGACAGCACACTACCTGTGCTGTGAGACCCTCCACTACCAAACTGCCAGCAGTTACAGAATGGGAAAGCCCCTTACTCAAGTAGAAACATACGCCAACACAATTATCCTTTTTAGAGAGCAGTTACTTACTGTCTCCCTTCCATCTCCAAAACAAGCTTAATCAAACCATGCTAACTGCTCTATTTCTAAATTTGGCTTGGCATTTTGCAGGAAGATGACAGCTCAGATGGTGGATGTGAGCAGGAAAGCCCTGCAGAATATAGGAGCTCTCACAGTGAAAAGAAAAGTCTGAAAGCCTACAGAGACTTTTCTTTTTCCTTCCTAGAAGTATTCTGACAACAGCAGAAAGAAGAGCACCACGAAACTGCTGATGACATTATAGTTAAAATAAACTCACAACACTTTTTCCTTGAAGGTCACCTCTAGAGGTAAAACATTCACGTGCCTCTCACGTCCCCCTGAGTTTTCAGAAAGCCTTATGACAGAAATAAATTTATCTCAGTATGAGTAGCTGACACTGTACAAACACGTTTGTTTTTTTCTTTTTTTTCTTTTTGGTGTGTGTGCGAGAACTTCAGAATGACTTGTAATATTGATAATCTTCTGTAAGGAACATTCAAACACTTAGGTATTTTTAATTATTTCAATTGTGGGAAATGCATTGCAAATGACTCTTTGTTTTCTCAGTAGGTCAAACACATCTATTGTTTTTCAGTATAGACATTCATGGCCAAACAATCCCTGCAGGATAAGCAGCTCCACTTAATATACTGCTTCTGTGTTTATTCCAGCATTCCATGTGGCATTCTTAAAAGAAAACCAGGTGTTTTGAAAGCTGCAGATTTTTTTTTTTTTTTTTTTTATATCAGTGCTTTATATCTCCTATCATCTCACAACACAAACACTGGCAGAAGCAAACACCAACTCTGTTTCTTCTTGAAACTAATGCTAGCTTTGTATTTTGTAGGTATAAATGCAACAGCAATTTTGTACTCGTGACTGAAGTGGGAAGTGATTATACACAGCCAACTAACAGTGCTACAGCACACTGCCACACAAAGCTACACTTTTCAGCCATGAAAAACTAACCCTAATTGTGACAATCAAAACATGAATGGGACTGTCAGCTTCATCAGATTACCTTCACTTTCCTATGACTTACACAATTATAGCTGAGTTCTTACACTACATACCTTGATACATTTCCATTGTCCAAATGCTCCTTGAGCTCCGGCAGCTTGCTGCCATCACCACCGCCCTGCAGAGCCGCTCCACTGCCCTTTCTTCTTTCACAAGGCATCACCATTTGCTTCTAATGCAGCTCAAGGATGGGATCCTATTGGGAACATAAAAACACACCAAGGCCTTCCCAACTGCAAAAACTGCCAGCTACTGCCACACACACACTGTGAAATCCCTGATGCTGCTGATTCAGAAGACCAGGTGAGAGAAGCATTTGCGTGGGACGGATGGGCTGCGACTGGATTGAGTCCTGCCTTTGAATTGGGATGCTGGACACAGCCTCGCTGTGCACCAAAAGACTTAGAACAGCGCCAACAAAGCAGGCAGAAACACAATGTGCTCCTGACTGCTCGCTGTTTTAATATCTCCCTTGTCCTCCCTCCCTCCCACCAATCTATCAAAGCAGCTGTTCCCAAGCAACAAACAGAATCACACTAAACTTCAGCCCACACTCGTCCCGCTCACTGACATCCAGAGCAAGTGACAAACCTTCAGCCATGCCCACTCCTCCCCCACTCAAACAGAGCACCAAGGTGTGTGGATCCATTCCTTGCCTGAGCTTTGCTCGGCACAAATTCCAGAGGGGTTTTTCCTCCAGTCCTCATTCAGACTCCTGAAACACCAATGCACAAAAACACATCAGAAAAGGCAACGGATCCATACCAAAACACAAAATCCCCTGCTCGTATCCCACAAGTCACCCTTCCTTTGCTCACTGCGCTTCTGCTTCAGTCGGGAGCACGACCAATCCCAGCCATCAGACAGCACCCACAGCTCTCACAGAGGCTGCCACCAGCCACCTGGGCCGCTTTCACCACCTGCCTCTGCCACAAGCTCACACATGGCACAGAACACTGCCCCTGCCTTCCACACAAACACCACTCCTGCTCACATCACTGCAGCTCAACTAAATCAACAAGAAAGTCCCCAAAGACTCCAACAAGGCTCCCAAACCCGCTCACTTCTTAAGCCTCAGGCAAACCAGCCGGCTGCGCTTCAGCCTTGCAGGACCAAAGCACGCCGGGGAGCCGCAGAGCCGCACCGCAGAAGCCGTGGGGTGGGGGTGGGCTCAGGCTCAGCCTCCAGCCAGGCTTTTCCGGCTGGCTGACACCACAGCCAGACGAGGCCGTCGCCATCCTTGCCGCAGTATCAGGCCTCGCCATCCACAGCCTCCTGCTGGCGCACTCCGGGCCGTAAGCAAAACTCCACCGAGCGAGGCCAAAAGCCAAACTCGCCGTCCGGACGGAGCCCTGCGCTTCTCCGCCGCCATCTCCAAGGCCCGCCACCACGCAAACGACGCTCAGCGAGAGCAAGCGAGACTCCGGCTTCCCCGCCACGTCCAAAGGAAAAGCGACAGCACCGGATCGCAGCGCGACAGCTCCCATCGCACGACGGAGCACGGCGCTGCCACCACCCTTCCCAAAGCAGCAGCGGCGCCGCCCGGGAGCCTCTCCGCTCGCCCCGGGCTGCGCTCCGGCACCCGCAGCCCTCGCGAGGCCGCGCAGCCCGCAAAGCCGCGAGCCGGGACCCGCCTCTGGCTTTCGGCAGCGCCGCGAGCTCCTCCCCGACAGACCCTCGATTCCCCCACACCGAGGCCTGACCCCCTTTCCAGCACAGAGCCCCCTCCTCCCAACCCCGCTCACCGCCCTCGCGCGGCCATGCCGCGCTGCCCCGAAAGTGCTTTCCGCTGGCAGGAAGCACTTCCTGCCCCGGCCCTAGCAACCGCCTGCAGCGTCACGTTGCTAAGGGCGGCTCCGGGGCGGCCGGGGCCTGGCGGTGGGGTCGGCGGCTGCCGGATTCCTCTCGGATGGTGCCGGAGGCATGCGACTTTTCTGCTTCCCCTCCCCTCCCCTCTCCTTCCTCTTCACAGTTCCCTTTTCCTTTCCTTTCTTCCTTCCTTCCCCTCCATTCCCCTCTCCTTCTCTCCCCTCCCTTCCCTTTTCTTTCTCTCCACACTCTCTATCTAGAGTACTTTTTGGAAGATATGGGTACAGTGAAGGCAGTAAAAAAGAAAAGGAAAAAAAAAAAAGAGTTATTAAATAGCAACAAAACCTGAAAACATCCTTTCATTTGGCTAGAGATTGTTTTGGAAGCACACACCTGCCTGTCATTGCTAACCAAGCAACCACCTCCCAGCCTTTGCTTCACAAGGAATCACCTGCCTGCCTGCCATTGCTTTGCAAGAACACATCTGCCTGCCTTTGCTAAGCAAGCACGTCTCCTTGCCTTTGCTTCACAGGCATGCACCTGCCTGCCTTTTCTAAGCAAGCATGCATGCATCTACCTGCCTTTGCCTCACAAACGTACCCCTACCTGCCTTTGCTTCACAAGCACCTGCCCTCCTTTGCTTTGGAAGGGTGCTCATGCTTCCCTTTGCTTTGCACGCACACACCCGCCTTTGCTTTGCACGCACCTGCCTGCCTTTGCTTCTCAAGCACCTTCCATTCCAGGGCCTACAAAGACGTCTGTTCTCTTTTCATTACCAGTGCCTCTGTACACACTGAAAACCAGGAGGAAGAGTCCATGATAGAAAGTCAGAGAGATTTCTGGAACACAAGGGACCATTTCACAGGAACAAGCTCCCCGCCATCTATGTGAACACTGTTCTGTTCCTGTCAGCCAAGTCAGGGATGCCCCCCACACATAAGTCACTTTCACTGTTAACAATCTCTCATTGTAACTAACATTGTTAACTAGCAATAAGACTGGAGGGAATGGCCTCAATTTGTGCCAGGGGAGATTCAGGCTGGATGGTAGGAAATACTGCTTTTCCATAAGAGTGGTTGGGCGCTGCAAAGGGCTGCCCAGGGAGGTGGTGGAGTCACCCACCCTGGAGGTGTTCAAGGAACGTTTAGATGTGTTGAGGGACATGGATTAGTGAGAACTATTGCTGATAGGTGGATGGTTGGACTGATGATCTTGTAGGTATTTTCCAACCTTGGGGATTCTAGGATTCTGAGATCTTGCTAACTGGCCTACCATGCCTGTTACCACCTTCTTGACCTGCTATTTCACACTGGCAGATGAATTTCTTAGCTAATTTCCTCCCTGACCCAATGGCAGGAAAGTCATCACCTCCACTTGACAGGCTGAAGCAGTAGCAAGTTGTACTTGTGAATTTTTCAAGTCCCTTTTAATCCCCAGAGGGAATAAAACTGCCCAAATAAAAAGGCTGCAGCAGGGCTCTCTCTAGGACACCTTTTGTCTCAGCACAGTTCACAGTTACTTACAATGCACACAGCACCTACAAAAGCATCACGCTCCAACAAGGAAGGAAAACAAATCCAGGATGCTGCGAAGGGCTCCTAGCTCTCAGTAGGTGACGCCTGGTCTGAGTACACAGCATGCACAGAAATTGCACCTCATCTCTTCCCCATTTATCCCCCCACCATTTCTACAGGCATCTAGAGACACTAAATGTCTCTAAATGGAAGGCTCGTTTAGAAGACAGGATGTACAGGAGATTTCTTACTTCTTTGATGCAAGAGCACTGCTAGAGTGCTCATCTAGACAAGATGACAAATATTTTTCAAACAAGCACCAACCAACCATTGCAACTAACAACTGAAATGGCATTTCCCTGCAAACAAACAAACAAACAAACAAAAAACAACAAAAGAACAGCCTGTCCAAAGACATCTCCTCACGCACTTGCCAAAAAGTCCAGAACCATTATTCCAGGCTTACTCACAGAACAGCAGGCTTCTCTTCACCATGCATCACATGGACACAAACAGGCTGTTGGTGCAATTTCACCTGAGCTTCTCTCCACAGACGTTCCCTCCGCTCTGCTTTCCCGTAAAGATACAAGGAGAAAAGCCTCAGGTCATCCGAGCAACAACTGGAAACAACTCCAGAAAATTCTCCATTCCAAAGCAGTTCCTGGAGAGCTACAAAGGATCCTTCAAAGTTAACATAGGCTTACACTGTGGGCTTCGGAGAAACACGCTGCCTTTGTGCTCCTGGTTCCTCAGGTCTCTTTTTCATCACCTTCTGGGCACAGCACAATAGCTTTTCTTGTACAAATCTAGGCCCTACGTACCTTCCTCCACCCCAAAATAAAGTCCGACATAGAGCTGCGGTGCAGAGATTGGCTGCTGACAAGAGCACTAAAAGAGCAGAAGAGGGGAAGAGCACATACAGACAAGACAGAAATAAAGAAGAGCAGAAGAGAAGAAGAAGAAGAAAGGATGCAGGTAAGAAAGAAGTGCAGAAGATGAAAAGCGCAATAGAGAAAACGGTTGGATACAGGCAAGACAGCAAAGCAATGAGGAGATGAGCAGAAGAATAAAAGAGAGGATGAAGGTAAGAAAGACGTGCAGACAAGGAGAAGAGCAGAAAGGGAGATGAGCCAAGACAGCTAAGGCAGAAAAGCAGAAGTGGAGAGGAGCTGAAGAGAAGAAGAGAGAATACAGGTATGGCAGAAATACAGAAGATGGGAAGAGAGGACACAGGTCAGTGAGAATCGCAGAAACGAAAAAGAACAGAAGGGAGGAAGAGAGCACAGAAGAGCAGAGAAGGAAAGGAGCAGTAAAGTAGAAGAGCAGAGAGTGGTCAGAACAGAAGAAGAACAGCACAGCATAAGATGTGCAAAAAGGATACAGTTAAGTCAGAAGAGCAGATGAGGAGAACAGAAAAGAGGAGATAGGTAAGAAAGAAAAGCAGAAGAGGAGTACAGATGCAGGAGAGGAGTCAGGATACAAGGAAGAAAGAACAGCAGATGAGCAGAAAAAAAAGAGGATAACACTAAAAGAGAAGAGCTGAAGAGTAGATGAGGAAGAGAACAGAAAAGGGAAGCACAGAAGAGGGAAGAGCAGAAAAGACAATGCTGTCTGTTCTGTCCTCGCTAGCAGTGCCCCAAGATACATCCAAAGCAAGGAAAAAAAGTCCATGATTTAAAGTTACTGATGTTCTTCGAGGCACAAAGGACCAGTTCACAGTAACAAGCTCGGCATACGCTGCATGGGCGTTGACTCATTCCTGCACTGTTCTCAGCTAAATCAGGGCTGTCCCACAGAAATACTCCTTTTCATTGTTACCATAGGTCTAACTGGCCTACCACGGCTGCTACCACTTTCAAGAACTGGTAATTAATTCTGGCAGTTTAAGTTCTTAGCCATGGGCTGGATAAACACAATTTTGGGTGGTGACAACTGGAAATCACTTGGACGGGATATCCTTCTTGGGAAGGGAAACCATCCCTGGGGTGAGAACTCACTGCAGGGATGGCAAATCCCCACTGGGATGGGCAGACCCTTGGGAAGGAAGAGCATCAGGATGGTCACTGATCACTGGGATAGAAAACAACCAGGATGGGAAGGCTGTTTGGGCACGAAAAGTCAAACCATCGCAAGCCTGGGGGAAAGGGGCTGACCACTCAGAGCACAATTATGTTGCCTTCTTGACAGTGAATTCTCTTGCTCACCATGTCAAGAAATGCCTCATTCAAGAAAATAATTAAGTCAGCACTCTCAGCAGTGGAGGCTTAGTGTCTGGACTGTATTTTGTAATGTTTTTGATGCTACTCAGCAGTCAATTCAGTGAGCTTGTCTCAAGGGGCTATTCTTTTGTTAATAAACTTAGACTGGGCAGAAGAAGTGTTGGAATGAGTTGCAGCTATTAGAATAAACTTAGGGTGCACTGGAATGTATTTTCTAATGTCAAAAGTACCATCTTCTCTGTGCCCTGGCCCAAGCCTGCTCTGTCTCCATGGCGTGCCTCTGTGTCTGTTTCCTTTGGGGCTGAAAGCATGTTCTTTTATCCCTGATGCTGCGGTTGAGCCTTCTTACAGGGAGAACCATTTCAGCATTACCTGCGCTAAGCTCTTGCAAGTTCTCTCATCCTTTTAATTTCAGATTTGTGTAAAATTACAGATAGCTTTAAGGCAGTAACTGCCTTTCAGAGCATGTCAGCTGAAGAATTGAAGGTGAAAGATGAGAGCATTAGCACACACTGCTTTCTGTAAGTATCAAGGTGCTATTCGGTATTTCATTACTTGTGTACTTTGCTCACTCCACTGATACCAAAGAACTTCAGTGAGAACGGGGGAGTTTGAAGGGTTGTAAATCTGGTACAAAGCAGAACATGAAAAGCCATTTCATTTGTTAAAAGATCACAGCTCAGGGATCTGCATAAAGCTGTGATGTTTAGATAGCCAGAATTCATTCTTGTAATCCGTTTTCTACAAAGCCGTCCATTTTATATCATGATAAAGGATCCTGAGAAGGATTCCTCCCACACTTCTAAGCTTGCAAATGGGAAGAGTGCACTGAACCTCAGAGACAATTCTGGGGTTGGTCAGTCTGTCTTTTGGCAGAGAGTAGAAAGGATATAACTCTACAGAATGATCGTAGAACAGCTAGAGGGAAGATACTTTGGGAGCCCTCACAGATGATTTCTTCTCCTCCCCCCTTGGCTCATTCTTTCAGGATCTGTTTGTGGCATCGCATGGATTACTTCAGCTAGCTTTGCTAACTTAACAGACCTGATAGAAGTTTGTCTTTCTGCATGTCAAAAGACGTGCTGTACAAATTACTTTTAAAATTCAACTCACGTATACCTCAGTGATGTTGTACCTTCAGCCCCACTGGAAACAGGGCAGTTAAACAGTCCAGGAATGGTGGAGTAGGATGAAACCTTCCTTGGTTGTTGCCACAAATTCCACCCTTATCAGAAGGACTGGAAGAGGGAGAATTTCTAAGCTGGTGAAAGGGGCAGGCAAGACTTCAGTAGGAGGTTTATCTGTTAATGCTGCATCTTGCTGCAGGTTTGCAGATGTTTGAATTGGGATCCCAGTCTCCTTTATGTCTGCATATTCTACTGGGTGAAATGGATATGATATAAAATGAATATGAGAGAAAGAATATCCGAGGAAAGGAGCTTGCAAAGGTCTGTGTCCCGTTTTATTATACAACTTTGGCTTTTTGTGATAAACTTTTTAACTTGCATCACACTTAGAATAGTCTTTCTTGTCTTTTGTGCTCTCTGGGCTATCTCAGTAGACTTTATGACGATCGTTCTGAAGAAAAATAGGTTGAAATGACCAACGGTTTTCATGTTGAAGATCCTGACATGCATCAGTCTTGTCCGTCTTGCTCACAGCTGCCTTTGAGCCTGACTTACAATTTTGTCTGGTGCTGTTTCCAATGTTAAATGTGGCTTTTCTCCATTGAAAACTGATGCCTGGCAACTTGGAGGCTAATGTATATATGTATAGAGATTTTTTTTTCCCTTCAATTTTAATAGTAAACTGAGACTATAATTTGAATTCATGATGAAATGCTACAAATGTGTACTCTTATTTTCTGCCAGTACTTGGCTGACGGACTTTTTGGCTGTTCTGTGGCATGTAATGCAATCAGCATGGAAGCGTTGTTTGTCGTTGTGGATTTTGTGTAAGATTTCTCACCCTCTGCTCATGATGGGTAAGAGTTCAGCTGTCCAAAGAGAATACTTGAGCTCTGCTTTTCCAACATGTATTTTTGTGTGAGTAAAATTGAATCACTGACTCAGTTCTAAAGCTGACTAAGCTCTTTGGAAACGTGTGGCATTTCACTGCTATACAAAGGCTCTGCTTGGTGGTTCTCATTGGATATCAATCTCCACTTGTTCTAGAACACAGCTGGTGTGGTTAATGACTAATGTGAATGATTTTGACTGATCACTGTAGGAATAAGAAACCTGAAGTTAATCTGTTTTAGTCATCTCTAGTAGCAGACACGTGCACACCACACTGCCCTTCATGCTCTTTTCTCTTTTCTAATTGTTCTTACAATGCCTTATAGGGTGAGACAGATTTTCTTAAAATAACATCTAAGGATAGATAGAGGGCATTAACCAAATTTATAACTAACCTTATTTCTGTGACAGAATGGAGTACCAGCATTTCTTAGCTGTGTGAAGTTTGATAGTGAACTCGTGTGCTGTACTTTCAATGAGCAGTAACTCCTGAATTTGAATGCACAACTAGTACCTGCTGGGCACCGCAGCCCTGCTTCAATGATGGAATGGAGAACCTGTGCTCTGGAGGAGCTCAGGTACAAGGAGCAGCACATGACCAGGAGTGCAGCTTAGAAATGCATGATCTGAAAGCACTGATGAGGTTACTGTCCCTTTGTTTTTGAGCATAAGCCCTCTGTAGAGAGCGAAAACAACATTGTCTTTTCCTGCATACTGTAGTCACCTGACTTGAAAGAACTCCAGGTGAACATCTCTGGCATTTTTTTTTCCTTTTTTTTGTCTGTCAAGAGTTGATTCCATAGTTCCAGAGACGATATAAAAAAAAAAATTATGAACTATAGAAAAACTTTTTCTTCAGGTCACAGGTCCACTCCTTAAAATAGTTCAATTTAAAATGTGCTTATAAGAAACAGCAAGAAATTGGAAGGATTTATCTGAATGAGGGTTAAAACCGAGAGATGGCAGTATTTGGATTGGGTTGGGTTTTTTGTTTCTCTGTTTCTTCTCTACTCACCAACTTTAGGACATGCCTTTTCCTTTCCAGTGTACCATATCTGGAAGTTCTGATCAGAGACTTCTGAGGGTTAAAGTCTTGAGGAACAGCTGAGAGATACTTAACAAGCTGATGTGACTTAGAGTTAAGGGTCTTCTCAGTCTACTAAAAATTTCACCCTATTTTTGTCTGTCTTCTCAGTGACACTGGTATCACATTAAAGTTCTGTGATTTAAGATAGGAACCTGCCTTATTTGCATAGAAATGACATTTTGATGTATTGTGTGGGAAACCTGCAAGGTTCTGTTGGGAAAGCATTGCCATGCTTGGGATTACAAGAAATAAGTATATTTTTCTCCATGCTGGCATCTGTACAGCACTTGAAAATAGAAAGCAGAACTTAAGTGCTTCCATATCAAATAACTGAATTTGTTTGGCTCAATGAAGCAGTCAGCTCTGCTGAAGCCAGTGGCATCAGATGGGACACATATTCAGATGAGTTTCACAAAAATTATTGGCTCCACATTTTGCTGTACAGTGGGGAGCACAAAAGCACTTCAAGATTCAGCTTTCACACTGCTCTGTGTAGCTCTTCAGCCTGTTACCTGAAGTGCTTGCTGTACGTAGTGCTGCAATTGCTGCTAGGATTTAAGCACATCTCCTGATCTTGATCTGCTCTTTGTCACTTTCCCACCTTTTTAGCAAGTCTGGAGAAAGCTGAGAGTGCCAACCTTTTGTGTTTCTCGCTATAAATGTCATTCATCTTCAAGATTTTCCTTTCAGCTTGGTTAAATAGCATTCCACCAGGCTCACTCACTTGCTATATGTTCCAGATTTGCATCCTGAATGTGGAAATGATTTATGAATTTCTCAAATACTTTATTTTATTCTAGATTAATTGTAGATTAGGTCTCCTTCTGTTGTCTTTGTGTTCTCTGGCTCAGCTTTCAAAGATCTGAATGGCTATGTGATAAAGTGACAAGAGGCAAAAAAACTATGGGGCAAAACCCTACAGACTGGAATGCAGCCTTTGAAACTTTCTCGTCATCTACTCGTACTGGTTATAACTTTTGCACATGGAAGCATACAGAATTTGGGGGCCTTACCCAGAGTACCATGTTTACTGCCAGCTGCACTGCACTGATATCATTTGTTTGTTCTTTAAACCTTACCAGGACCTGCCCTGAAATTCTCTTGCAGACATGGCCCCAAAGTAAAACTGTACCTCCAAGCTTCTGGGAGGTGGAAGTCAAAGAATTATCCTGTAAATCCAGATCAAGACACACCTGGATAACCCATGGTGTGAAACAGATCCCTGCTGGGTTGCAGTTTGCAGCTGTAGGGAAGTATTGATGCTTACTAAACTGAAAGGCTGAGTATAAATTAAAATGAAAATCCCAGCAGCTTTAGGAGGAGGAAGACGTCCTTTAGATTCCTTTTGTTCATCTCTGACAGTGGGTTTTCCTCTCAGATGACCTAATGGCAGTTTCTTCTGAAGATACTGTTTAGTTCTCCAGGTTAAGAAAGAATTAAGCATGCATCAACATGAAGGAGGTTGCAACAAATGCTACTGCTGGTGTGCGGAGCAGCTTCTCTCTTGCAGGTACTCTAAGCTGGCAGGGCTGCAAGTGCGTGGTGCCAAACTTGTACAGTGTTAGATATCGGCTTTGTAAGAACCTGGAGAGCTCTCCTTTCTGGCTAGCTTCCCCTCATATCTCCGTGCTGTGTAAGACTTGCTGTGAGCTTTTATACAGACAGTATATTTACAGTAACACTGGATGTGAAGTGCAAAATGCTGTTTAAAGGTTCCTTAAAATCTCTCCCCTGTCAGTTTCCAAATTTGATAATGATGGAGTTTGTGAAAGGTGTACAAACTGCTATCTGGTGTGTATGTGCATGTGTAGTTATAAAGCACTCTTCAGAATCTGATCTCCAGTCTGTTAACATGCTGAACGTGCCTTTTTTACAGCGGTGATTTATAGTCCAGCACAACTATGCAGAATGCTTCATTATATTTGAATAATGATGTGACCCCAGGGATCTTGCTGAGGCAACACTTTAAACAAATGACTTTGTAGATAAATTTACTATGAAGTGTGATGAAAGCCATTTTTTCTTAGCAGTCATATTTTGTGAAATCTATGAGTTTTGTTGTGCTGTGATTTTTTTTGATCTCTTACATAAGTAAAGACTAAGTCCATATAAATGATGGTTGATGCTCTGCTATCACCATGGAAAGGGAATGTAATGTTTTAGTGTTTTAATTCTGGTCTGTTATGACTGCTAAATATCTGTGGGCTGAGCTTGACAGCTTTGTCTTGGTTGGAAATATATCAGTTGCTCTAAAAATTGTTTTTGCAGGCAGCTATGAATGTTCATTCAGATTTGTTAGGGTAAAATGTGTTTTTATAAAATTAGAACATTTGCCAAAGACCTTTTCTGTCAAAGGAGTATCCAGCTTTCCTGGTTGCAGTCTGTTCAGTTGTGCTAAGTTGGCCAAACTGCTCAGAATTCACCAACCTTGGGATTTGCATAGTATTACGAAAACATTTCTATTGCTTTGGCATGTGAGCATCTTTGACTCTCCCATTAAAAAAACTAACTTTTGATCATTAACAAGACAGACTGTTTTCTAAAATCCGTACTGACTTTCTGTAATTAAAGACACCGTGAAAACACGTATTTTGTCATCAGGACAATGATATTTTGAATGACGATATATTAAGCCATTTCTTCTGGAAACTGATTGAAGTTGAACCTGATGAAGATCAGCAAGAGCAAGTGTAGAGTCTTGCACCTGGGGAATAGGGACTGCATGCAAGAGTACAGTCAGGGGCTGGAGCCTTGTGGAGAAGTACCTGGGGGTCCTGGTGGACAACAGGTTGGCCATGAGTAAGCAGTGTGCCCTGGTGGCCAAGGAGGCCAGTGGGATCCTAGGGTGCAAAGAGCGTGGCTGGCAGGTTGAGGGAGGTGATCCTCCCCTCTGCTATGCCCTGGTGAGACTGCAGCTGGAGTGCTATGTCCAATTCTGGGCTCCTCAGTGCACAAAAGAGAGGGAACTGCTGGAGAGAGTCCAATGGAGGGCCACAAAGGTGATAAAGGGCTTGGAGCACCTCCCCTATGAGGAGAAATTGAGAGAGCTGGGGCTGTTCAGTCTGGAGAAGAGAAGACCGAGAGAGGTGATAAATATCTGAAGTGTGAGTGTCAAGTCAGTGTGGGCATCCTCTTTTTTTTGAGGGCAAGCAACAATAGAACAAGGGGCAGTGGCCAGAAAGTGTAATATGGGGAGTTCCATACTAATGCAGAGAAGAACTTCTTTACTGTTGGTATGACAGAATGCTGGCACAGGCTGCCCAGAGAGGTTGTGCAGTCTCCTTCTATGGTGATATTCAAACCCTCTGGACACCTACCTGTGTGACCTGTTCTAGGGTACTGCTTTAGCAGCAGGTTGCGTTCAGTGATCTCTTGAGGTCCCTTCCAACCCCTACCATTCTGTGGTTCTGACTGTGTGATTCTGTGATTTAAGGCTGTGTACTTTCTCTCTTCTGTTTTACAGAGTTATTTGAGAATGTTTTTGTCCTGAAGTGACCCCTCTTTGACTCTCTTTAAATGGAGTACCAATGTAAGGGTTAGATGTGCTTTAATAGAGGCAGCTTTTTTTCTTTTTCTTTTTTTTTTCTTTCTTTTCTTTTTTTTTTTTTTTTAAGAGATGGAAATCATAGATATGAATGGCTTGGGTTGGAAGGGACCATAAAGCCCTGCAGTTCCAACCCCTGCCGTGGGCTGGCTGCCCACCACTAGGTCATGCTGCCTGGGCCCCTCCAGCCTGGTCTTGGACACCTCCAGGGATGGGTACCCACCGTTTCTCTGGGCAGGCTTGGCTATCCTGCTCCCATCCATGCACATCCAGACAGAGTCTCTGTATTCTACCCCTTGGGTATTCCACCCAGCCCTGCTTCCACTGCCTGTACATTTCCTTCTTTCCCTCAGTCTGACCAGCATGCCAGTTTCCTGCCTCCTCTACTCGATTTCTTATTCTGGAGGATGGAGAGCTCTTGTATTCTCAGAAAGAGAGCGTCCTTAAAGAGCTGCCAGCTCTGCTCCATCCCTTGTCCCTAGGGACAACTTCCCAGGGGATCTCATATAACAACTCCCTAAGCAGCCTGAAATTTGCTCTTCTGAAGTTCAGGGTCCTGACTGCTCTTTGCCAGGCACATATTCCTTGTGATCACAAATATGACCAGGGCATGGTAGCTGCAGCCCAACTTGCCTCTAATCTTAATCTCTTTATTGATCTCTTCTGAATCTGTGAGCTCCTGGCCCAGTAACCCTTCTCCTCTGGTCAGTTTGTCTAATACCTGGACCAGGAAGTTATTGTCAGTGGGCTCTGGGAATCTTGTGTACTGCTTGCAGCTCACATGGGGAAATAAACAGGAGGAGTTAGAAACTGTGGTGCAATTGGGAAAGTATGACCTAATTGCTATCACAGAAACATGGTAGGATGAATCCCATGATTGGAATACCCTGATTGAGGTCTACAGGCTTTTCAGAAGGGATAGACAGGGTAGGAGGGGTGGCGGAGTTCCCTCTATGTTAGGAAGTAGATGGATTGCGAAGGGCTGTGTCTGAGGAACAGCCAGGATCAGGTCAAGAGCTTGTGGATAAAAAACAAGGATTGGTCCAGACGAGGGCATATAGAGGTTGGGGTCTGCTACAGACCACCTGATCAGGAGGAGCCTGTTGATGAGACCTTCTTGCTTCAGCTGCAGGAGGTGTTGTGCTTGTGGGCTCTTGTCCTGATGGAAGTTTTCAACCACCTGGATACCAGCTGGAATAGCAGAGTGGCAGGTGGCAGACAATCCAGGAGATTCCTGGAGAGTCTGTTGAGGACAACTTCCTGGTCCAGCTAGTAGATGGACCAACCTGAGGTGAAGCCTTACTGGACCTGGTGCTCACTAATGCAGAGGAGAGCATCAGAGAGGTTAAGATTGGAGGCAGCCTGGGCCTTGTAGTGACCATGCCTTGGTGGAATTTGTGATTCTGAGGAATGCGGGCCTGCCAAAAAGCAGAGTTTGGACCCTGTGCTTTAGGAGAGCAAAATTCTGGCTGCTCAAGGAGCTGCTGAGTGGGATTGCCTGGGAAACTGTTCTTAAGGGCATGGGCACAGAGCAGAGCTGGCAGCTTTTTAAGGACACCCTTCTGAGAGCGCAGCAGCTCTCCATCCCCAGCAGAAGAAGTCGAGCAGGGGAGGCAGGCGACCGTGGTGGCTGTGCAAGGACCTGCAGCTTAAACTGAGAGAAAAGAGGGAAATGTACAGAAAGTGGGAGCAGGGTTGTGTATTCTGGGAGGAATATAGGTCAGTTGTCCATGTGTGTAGAGATAGGATTAGGAAAGCCAAGGCACAGATGGAGCTGAACTTGATGAGGGATGTGAAAGATAACAAGAAGGGGCTCTACAGATACATAGGCAGGAGGAGACAGGCCAAGGAGAGTGTTCCCCCTGTGATGAAAGGTAATGGGGAGCTGGCTTCATCACACATAGAAAAAGCTGAGGTACTCAATGAGTGCTTTGCCTCAGTCTTCACAGGTAGTCAGGCTTCCCGTGTCTGCCAAGACCGTGAGCCTCCAGATGAGGGTGTGGGGAGTGGTTTCTGTCCCACTGTAACAGTGGAACAAGTCCAAGTCCTCCTCATGAAATTGAACGTGTTTAAGTCCATGGGGCCAGATGATATCTATCCCAGGGTTCTGAAAGAGAGGGCTGATGTGGTTGCCGGGCTGCTCTCCATCATATTTGAAAAATCATGGCTGTCTGGTGAAGTCCCCAGTGACTGGAAAAAGGGAAACGTTATCCCATTTTTAAGAAAGGGTGAAAGGAAGACCCAGGGAACTGCAGGCTGGTGAGCCTCACCTCTGTGCCTGGGAAGATCATGGAGCAGATCCTCTTAGAAGCTATGTTCAGGCACATACGAGACAAAGAGGTGATTGGAGACAGCCAGCATGGCTTCACCAAGGGCAGATCGTGCCTGACCAATCTGGTGATGGAGTGAGGGTACGTTCACCACTGTACTTCTTGGCTGTGGCAGGATGCAACAGGACAACTCCAGAACCACACTAGATGGTTTTGTGGCTGGGGTCTTAGTTGTCTTGGGTAGCTTGAGAAAGGGGAGGAGTACTGTTGGTGCACATGTAAGAAGTGAGAATGAATAACAGGTGGTGACACCTTAAAAATCCATCTTTTTGGTCTGGACCTCACCCCTGCTCTATGACACGGGGTCTAGGATCCGGTGCCTCTGCTTGTGACATCACTCGAAGTTCCGAGTGATGTAGGCGTGGGGAGAGGTGTTAGTGCAGTGGCGATCTGCACGCATCCTTCTTCCCGCTCACCTTTGGCTCTTGTCCGGCCGATAGGTGCTTGGAGAGTGACCCCCAGTAAAGAAGGACCTGTTATCCTCTGCTCAGTACCCGACTTTGGGAGAACAGAGTGAGCTGAAAGATGTTCGTCCCTTGGGCTGCCCCTGTCTGGATCTGGTACCCAGTGCACCTATTGGTGCTGTCAAGCGCTGATGTTTTTGGTTGGGGTTTTGGAGCACGGCAGGTGAAGTGGAGCGGGTGGTAGATGAAGTCTGCAGGAGTGTGGGCCCTTGGAAGTGTGCCTTCGGTGAGCTGCATTGGCTCAGAGACGGCAAAAGTCTGCTCTGATGTGGTTTGTCAGCAAGAACAAACTAGGGAGATCATAGATAAGCACTTCGTGTTTGGAGGGAGTTAGAACTATATTTTTTTTTTTTTTGGCAGCTTAAGCTTTGTTCCCCAAGTCCAACCCCTGTGGTTCCCCTTGGGGAAGCAGTGTGAGGGAGGTGAGCCCTAAGCAGGAAGGCGGTGGTGCCTGGAGCTCTCCGTTACATCTGTGCCCATCTCAGCAGCTTTGGTGCTGTCTCTGTGCACCTGGAGGATGTGGTGCAGAGCTCCAAGCCTGGTGTTGGTGGGACGCAGTGTGCAGTGGTGGTCCCCCTTGTCACAGAAAAGAAACCTTGCTGTTTCCAGCATGAACTAACAGGCTCCGTTGAGCCAGTCATGCCAGGACTTCCAGCCCTTTCCCTGAGATGGGCGAACTCCCATGCCCCTTCCTTTGGGTACCATGTTGTGTCGTTTCTAGCACAATCAATGCAGATCTCAGAGTTGGAAGGTGTCCTTTAGAAGGGTTTAGTTAGGAAAGCACTCTGTGCCTTGGTGTTTGGCATCCTGAGAAAATGACTTAGTAGGTGGAAAACAGCATTGCACTCTCCACTTCTCTCCTCCCATGCGCAGAAATCACACCTCTCAGCAACATGGCACTGCTGTATAACACGTTACTGACAATAAGGCGAGTCTCTTTCTTTGTGGCTGATCTGTGTTGCAGGACCCATCTGGTGCAGGCAATCCGGTGCTGCCCCAAGTGCCTGGTGTGCAGTGGAACAGTGTCCTGCATCCTTCCATCAACCAGTCAGGCTCTGTGCAAGACTCAGGTATGTGAGTTGGGTTTGGACCCCATGGTACAAATCTGTTTGTAAAGCTAGGTGCGTAACTAAGAAGTGCCTGGCCTGATGACATGCATTCTGTGCTGAGATAGCACCTGAAGGCTGTGCCAGCACTGTTTGCTGCAAGTGTTCCGGCGCCTGGCACCATGTTCGACTGTTGCCAGTCCTTCAGCCTTTGAGTGTTCGATGCAGGCCAGTAGTTGGGCTTGTAAGATGTTTCCTCTGGCTTTGGCAAGACTTTCCTATGACTGCTGGATTTCCAAGCTCTGCGATCTTAAGCTTCCCAACGAGGGGTGGTTGTGACACTATTGGGTGGCATTTCCCTGTGTGAGAGTAAGGGAAAATGAGCCCAGAGTTTCAGCTTTGGTGGCTGAAGGTATGTTCCTTGGGTGAAAGAGGAAATGGAATCTGTTATCTGAGTGGGTAATGCTGGCACCCTACTAGCAACAACTGCAAAATGTGCCTCAGATGGTGCTGGAAGGGTTCTGTTAGTGGGCCCTGTGGGCTGCTGTTACTAAAGACACGCGTATCCAGTGGCACCTTTGGGTCCTTTACTCACTGCCTGCTCCTCTCCCTGGGTGACCAGGTTACCTGCAGAGGAATGCTCAGATGCCCCAGCACTGCTCTTCCCAGCCCAGCTCAGCCTTATTTCTCCATCTGCCGTCT
Source organism: Phasianus colchicus (assembly GCF_987193195.1). NCBI lineage: Eukaryota > Metazoa > Chordata > Aves > Galliformes > Phasianidae > Phasianus > Phasianus colchicus. The sequence continues at coordinate 803,626 of NC_143447.1, read as the reverse complement.
GGAGGACAGATGCACACTGCAGTGGGGCCATATCAGCAGAACTGCACGGGAAGCCACAGACCCCAGGCTGGGCAGCACAGCCCTCAAGGTGAGGCATGGCCAGCTTCTCAAGGGGGGAACTGCGTGCAGCGAATGGGAAAGGCCTCTGTCGGAGGCAACGTCTTGTATTTGGAGAAAGTGTTTTGATTTGATTCTTCTTCACCTACAGGCAGTGCAAAACAGTCCACTCCTCGTGAGCTGGAACAACCTGTGCTCTGTGTATTATGCCGGGAGTCATGAATGATGTTGCTCTCAGGGCTAGCTGTACTTCTAACCGTTGCATCTCTCCTCCTCACTTAGAAAGATATAGGCAGCACCTCCAGTGTGTTAAAGAGCCATTTTGCTATGCAGGGAAAGGAAATGACACGTTATATGTTTTGGAAAGTGTTTCAAGACTTTTTTACATCCTGTGCTGTACTATATAGCTCAGTGTGGTTGGCTGAAGTCTGAGAGAGTGCCAGACAGCTTTAGAATCGGTGTTGTTACTTAGCTGTGTCAAAACACATATTATGTGGCTGCTATCCAAGTGCTTTGACTTTTAGCACAAGTACTAAGTCTCTCCCTCTTCTCCATGAGTGAACTTTAAATATCTGCTGATAGGAGGTCTGTATGGCGATTCATGAACGAACCAGTTGAACAATGCCGTCTTCCCCTTTTGCCACCCCTTTAGGAGCTTATCCCATGTAGCCCAACTACAGCGCTCTGCCCAGTGCCAACTTCTGCAGCGCAGGGCTGGGAGGAAGTATGAACCCGGCGGCAGCAGGGAGCCAGTTGCATGGCAGTGTTCCTCCTCAGCTGGGGGCAGGGATGTGCCCCCCAGCAGGTGGCATGGCTCACAGAGCACAAGGAGCAGCTGCCATGTATGATGCTGCCAACACCATCTAGAACTGGTGAGGCATGAACATTCCAAATGGTCTCAGTGTGTTCAGTCCATTCCCTCTGTCGTAGCTGGCTTTGAAAGCCATGGCTGCAGTAACCCAAAGCTGGGGTGATAGTCAACGTACACTTCCTTAGAGATTTGCCTTCTGGAAGGCTTTTTCCTCTCCCTTCACTGTGTAACAGAAGAGGCCCAAACATCAATCAAAGCATCATTATTTGGAGTGAACGCCTGTTTTTAACTTGCCTTCTCCAGGCCACCTGGTTACCCCAGTATAAACCAAGGGGGAACGCTGGGCACTGGACCACCTTACAGACAGGAAACTAACAGCATGGCTGGTATGATCAACCGCCAGGGCCCACCTTATCCCACGGGTGGGAATATGGCTAACAGCTCTGCAGGTAAGGCTGGGCTGAGTGCTTGGCTTTGGAGACTTCACGGGATGGACTGAAAAGCAATGTCACAGATTCCTGTGACTTCCTAGGGGTGACAAGTCCTGAAGTGATGGGTCTTGCAGATGTCAAATTAACTCCTGCAATGAAAAGAAGAAATAAGGAAGAAGAGACCCAAAAAGCAGAACTCCAGTCAAAGGTAAAACTGTTTGTTTGTAAATGACACAGTGTGTGTATCTAGTAGTGAGTGCAGCTCCGAGAGAAACCCAATTGTGATTTGCCTTCTACTGCGAGCAGAGCTGCCATTAGTGTGGCTGTTTGTGCTGTATGTGATCTTCCTGCTCCATTTGAGTACAGTGTTACATCAGCAGTGTGGTGAGTGAGTGGGATATCCTCTGTTGGGATGTTTTCTCTTTTGGAGAGTGGCATATGCTGGCATCTCCTGCCAGGTGTGAGCAGCTGGGATGCAGCACTGTCCTTCCCATCCCTCTGCAGAAATCGGTTTGTCCCCATGTCAATCCTGGACCGGCCTTGCCATTATTAAATGGAAGGAATGGACCGGATCAGATGCTTCTGGTGGGGTCGGTCTCTCCAAGTCTCCAAATGCAGTACATAGCTAATGAGACTGTTGCTCAAATCAGAAATTGTCTCAAAAAAGTAGAGACTGTGCCAAAATCTACATCGTGCTGCAGCCCTGGGGAACACCATTTGCAACTGGCTGAGGTGTTTTCTGACGTATCGAGCAAATGAGCCCACAGGAGGTCTCTCAAAGAGGTGGTTCTGCAACGTCTCCGTGAGGTTTGCTTGGTTTCTCTAGCATTCATGAAAGCTTTTCCTTTTTAGAAATGCATGTAGCAGCTGGTTCCTTGGTACCTTTGTTGAGTCATAGTTGTCTTGACCTGATCTGGAACAAGTGTGGGTCTAGCAGAAAGCTGATCTCAATATAACAAAAGAACCTTGAACTCTGACTGCTGTTTGAAGCCATCTGGGATGTGATCCAGGTGTTTTTGTGCTGCTCAGTCCTGATATGTTTCCTTCGATCAGTCCAGTTCCTCTACTACAGCCAGCAAGAAGGTCACTGAACCCTATGAGCTGGGTGGTGAGCCCGAGAGGATGATCTGGGTAGCTCAGCCATGCCCTCTGGCTCTGAGTGTTTCTCCCCACTGTGTCTGTGTTGCCCGTTTCTGGCTAGATAACCTCATGTTGCCAATGCCTTTACTTTCCATCTAGAATTCCAGGCGGCTGACAGACAGCAGCTGCATCCCACCTGCCAAGCGGCTCAAAGGGGGGATGCACAGCATCCCGTGCAGCGCCGGGCAGGGGCAGCCACAGCAGCAACCCAGAGCTCTGGAGAATCGCACCGCTCCCAGCAAATCTCCATCCCCGCAGCCAGGGAGGGGAATGAAGAAGGCAGGACCGCCAATCCCTGCCGCGCACATGGCACCAGCAGCGGAACGGCCTGCCAGGAAGTGAAGAACTGTCTCCTTCCCTCCAGGTTCGGCAGAAGCTGCCAAGCCAGTGTTACAGAAAAGGAGGCGGCTGATAGCAGAAGATGTTGGTAAGAGGAAACTCCTGCTTTTCTGCCTGGGCTCATCTAGAGGTGGGGTGGTGCCATCCCCCTTTGTTACCATGCTGCCAGTTGGAAGGGCTCTGACAGCTTTGCAAGAAGTCTCCTTTTGCAAGTTAGTTGGGACGTTCTGTCGTTCTGTGATAATGCAAGGGTGAAGGGACCCAGAAGGGTCAGGTATAACGTTTGTGTTGGGCACTGTCTGTGTGGAGACCGCTTTTGCATGGAGTCTGTGCAATGTCTTAAACAGGTCGTGTTCTTTGTGAGACAAAAAAGCAGTATCCAGTCCCTCCTTTTCGGTTTTGAAGTCCAGGATCTGGAAGTATGATGTGTTTATGTTCCAGGAACTCCTGAAGCCTGGAGGGTGATGATGTCTCTGAAGTCTGGGCTGCTCGCTGAAAGCACATGGGCCTTAGATACCATAACGGTCCTGCTCCACGATGACAGCAGCATTGCGTCCTTTGACCTCAGGCAGGTGGGTGCAGATGCTCAGCACCGAGTGCTTGCTGACCTGTGGATTTCCATGTGGTTGGTGTGCAAGTGTGTGGTCTCTCCTCTCTGGTGGGATGTATCGCCTCTAACACAGAAAGGGAACTGTGGTGGGGAGGCCAAGAGGGGCTTTGCAGTAGAGCGCTGTGAAGGGCTGAAGGCTGCTCACCAATCCTGGTGCAATAGCTCTGTCTTTTTGCACGAGTCAGCGTGCAGCGTGGCTTGGGTGCCTCTAGAAGGGGGCAGCCTGTCTCCATGATTTGCCTCGTGCCTGCAAGGCTGATATAAAAACTGTTCCACAATACTGTAGAGGCTGCTCTGCTTAGCATTGCCTCTCTCCTGAGCATTAATCGGAGAGGAGACAAACACCAAGAGCGTGCATGGTTACAGGTACGAGCTGGCTGGATCCTGCCATTCAGGGACCCTTGTTTCTGTTCTGAGAGGACAGAAGGCTCTCTTTTGCAAAGAGCTTATTGCCAGAATGAAAAGATTCCATTAATAAACAGCTCCTTAAGATCTCTGCCCTTTATGCAGAGGTTTTCCAATTGCTCATAGCGACCTCAGTTACTTTATGGACATTGATCCATCTTTCCTTCCTTCCCCTCCTTTTTTTCTCCTCCCCCATAGCTGCCAGGCCTGCTGGAAGTCCTGGTGGAGTATTTCCAGTGCTGCCTGATCGAGATCTTTGGAATCCTGGAGGAATATGAGGTGGGAGACCCAGGGCAAAGAGCACTCTGTGGATTGGAGAGTGGCCACCTGCTGTGGCTGATTGGTGGCGGAGATACCACTGAGCACATCCTGACCCACTTTGAGAGCAAAGAGGGAGTGCTCTGCAGCTGAGAGCAATGAAAATGCTCGGGAAGGGCAGGCACCTCCATCTGACTCAAGAATTCTCCTCAAGAATTCTGGAAGATGAACCTCACAGCAGAAATGAGACACCCCTTTGCCTCACCTGCGACTAGCAGGACTCTTTGGCAAAGCGCTGCATCTGTGTCTCCAACATCATCAGGAGTTTGTCATTTGTGCTGGGCAATGACGCTGAGATGTGCAAACACGCTGGGCTGCTGCTGATTCTGGGGAAACTGCTGCTCTTACACCATGAGCACCCAGAGCACAAGCAGGGAGCCCTGAGCTCTGAGAGAGAGGGGCTGAGCTGCAACCAGGAGGAGTGGTGGCAGGACTGCCTGCAGGCACTGCGTGAGAACACACTGGTGACTCTGGCCAACATTGCTGGCCATCTGGACCTGTCCCCTTTCCCAGAAAGCCTCTGCTTGCGCATCCTGGACGGACTCCTCCACTGGGCAGTATGTCCATCAGCAGAGGCCCAGGACCCTTTTCCAGTGCTGGGGTCGAATGCCATCCTCTCCCTCAGAGCCTGGTTTTGGAAACACTCAGCAAACTCAGCACCCGGGACACCAACGTTGATTTGATTCTCGCGGCTCCCCCCATCAGCCGCTTGGAGATGCAGTACGGCACCCTGCTGCGATTCCTCCGCAACAGAGAGAGCCCGGTGTGCCGAGAGATGGCTGTAGTCCTACTGGCTGGCTTGGCACAGGGGGACAGCCTGGCAGCGAGAGCGATTGCCTTGCAGCAGAGGAGCATTGGTGACTTGCTGGGCTTCTTGGAGGACAGCCTGGCCGCCACGCAGTGCCAGCAGAGTCAGGCTGGCCTGGTGCACAAGCAGAACGCACCCTGCGAGCTGACAAGCGTGGACATGATGCGCAGAGCTGCTCGGGCGCTGCTCGCCCTGGCTGAGGTGGATGAGAACCGCTCAGTTCACGCTGCACGAGTCGCGGCTGTTGGACATCTCTTGTCGTCCGCGGTGGATTCCTTGGTCTCCCAAGTTATTTGTGATGTGCTATTCTTAATTGCCCGGCCCTGACAGCTGTGGGGTGCAGCTCACCCTGTGTGAGTGTGCGTGAGCGGAGAACTGAGAAACCGACAGTTGCCTTTTATTTATGCACAACCACCTCAGGAATCCACTGCCTGCCCTGCGTCATCCCGCTTTTCCCTTGGAGGATGACGTCCCCATTCCTTTTCCCCATCTCCTGTTTTTCAAATTTGTCCCAAATCCCTAATTAAAAGAGACAAAGTTCTGTCTACACGGAGGACTTTTAAATTTTATTTTAGCCAGAGTTACTGTCTTCTACTGTGCGTGTGGGGAGAGCAACTTGTCCTCCTTTCCCCACCCCTTTCTAGCATGATGAGTTACCAAGCTGATGACATGCAGAGAGAGATACAGGTATTTAATCTCCTGCCAGGCGGCCCTCCCTGGGGGATGCTGTACAGGGCTCTGCTTTTTAAGTCATTGCTGCCCCAGCAGCCAATCAACTTGCAGTGTATTTTTCCCGCTTTTGTTTCCTTTCTAATCGAGGTGTGAGAAAGTCCTAGGACTTCCAGCTGAAGTTGCAGATGCAGTCACACAACTGTGATTTTTCAGCGATGACTTCTGCACTGGGAACCCAGAGCGACTGGGGAGGGAACAAAGGGGACACTGAGGGTGACACTGAGGCCCCAGAGCCACTTGGACAGGAACTGAGGGGACGTGGGAGCACAGAACCACCAGGGAGGGGACAATGGGGGAATGCTGGGTGCACCAAAACCCCCAAGGGACATCAGGAGAACACGGGAGGAATGTGGGGCCCCATTACAGTGGGATAATGGGGGCATCCCATTGGGGTTAGGGGCTCCTAGAGGTCCTGATTTTGGGGAGAGGTGGTGTTCTTGGTGTTGGGAGGGTTAGGAGGTCTCTCATTGGGACTGGGGACTCTGGGGCTCCTATATGATTTGTTGGAGGGGGACTTACTGGGCTTGGGAGGACTGGGGAGTCCCAGGGTGGTTGGGGGTCCCGTTGCATTGTGGGGCTCTCTGGGCTCCTGTTTTAATGGGGAGAGTCCTAACAAGGGTTGGGAGAGAGTGTGCGTTCCTATGGGTCCTGTCTTTTTTCCAGGGGCCTTACTGGGTTTGGGAGGTTATGGGGAGTCCCACTGAGGCTGGAGTTCTATCTGGCACTGGGGGATTTTGGGCGGGTTAAGAGGGTCCCATGGAGGTTGAGGGGTCCTGGGGGGATGTGAGGGGACTCCATAGGGGTTGGGGTCCCAGGGTTTGCAATAACCCCCAGAGACCTGCAGCCTGGAGCTCCAGCTCCAGCCCTTCCATCTTGCACCCCTGGCAGCCCCTCGAGACACCTCAGTGTCACCTCAGTGACTCCAGGAGTCCCTGGACTGCGGCAGGATGCAGCAGGACCGCTCCAGAACAACACTAGGTGGTTCTGTGGCTGGGGGTGAAACCTGTCACCTCCCTGCAGGGTCTGGGGGTCTCCAAGGGACACCTGAGGAGGTGATATGTAGGGACACAGACAGGAATGGGGGGACAGACGTGAGCGGGGGACATGGGAGGGGGTGCATGAGGATCCCGCTGACATGTTAAGGATAAAGTGATACGGAGCCAGAACCTCGTCATGTGATAACATCTTTTATAAAACAAAACCATTTTTATACAACAAAACTCTTTTCCCGTTTTCACTGGCCACCTCCGCCACCTCCTCCCCCAGACCCCAGGATGTCCTCAGCACGTCGCCAGCACACCCCCAGTGGTGACCTCCATTTTGTCCCTGACACATCTCCAGCCAATGTTTGGGAAATAGGATGAACTTCTGAACATCAGAACGAGCTATCGTGGAAATTATAGGGGCTCAAACAGACCTGAGTTCTTCTGTATGGTTCCCCATAAGAGATTGCTTTAAAAAAGAAGCAACTGTGAAACTGGCCACATCCATGAGCTGTGCAGGGTGGAGCAAAGGAGGTGCAGGAGCAGCCAGAGGGGTCAGCAGAGGGGTAGTTCTGGTGGTGCGACAGCAGGCAGCAGCAAAGGCCTGCCCTGCAACAGCTTGGAGAGCTGCCCAAGGGATGGTGGCAGTCCCCAGAATGGGTCGGTGGGGGTCCCGGTGGCAGCCCGTGCTTCCTCATTGAGCTCCCTGCTGTACTGTGGGAAGTCAGGGAGCTGGGCGATGAAGCAAGGAGGGGCAGGGTTGCTGGAGACATCAGGGCTTTGTGGCTCCATGGCATTGATCCATGCAATGAGTTGTTCTCTTTCCTGGCTGTCTAGTTCCCCCAACAGCTCATCCTGAAGCAGGTCACTCTTCAGATATTTCTCTCTGATTTTGGAACCATCTTGGTTCTCCTGGCGATCCTCAAGAGCACCTGCCATGTCTGAGAAAGCCAGAACATCCCCCCAAACGGTGACAGCTGCCTTCGTACACCCACTCTGTGCAGACACCCACCTGCCAGCTCTCAAACTCACTGTTGATCCAGGCGAGCAGATCCTCAATGTCCATGATACCATCCAACACATCTGAGCTGGTCACCACTGCTAGAAATGGGTCAGTGTTTCAATTTTACTTACGCAAAAATACATGTTGGAAAAGCAGAGCTCAAGTATTCTCTTTGGACAGCTGAACTCTTACCCATCATGAGCAGAGGGTGAGAAATCTTACTCAAAATCCACAACGACAAACAACGCTTCCATGCTGATTGCGTTACATGCCACAGAACGGCCAAAAAGTCCGTCAGCCAAGTACTGGCAGAAAATAAGAGTACACATTTGTAGCATTTCATCATGAATTCAAATTATAGTCTCAGTTTACTATTAAAATTGGAAGGGAAAAAAAAATCTCTATATATTAGCCTCCAAGTTGCCAGGCATCAGTTTTCAAAGGAGAAAAGCCACATTTGACATCTGCTTCCAAAGCAGAGTCCATCTGACTTTTAAAAATTATTTTGTTGAGGTTAAAAACATTCCACTGCTTTGTCTTTATGAAGCATTTCATGATATGCTTCGAATTTGGCAGCCTGCAGAAGAAAAGGCTCCAGGGAGACGTCCTAAGGGCGGCCTTCAGTATCTCAAGGGGGGCTGCAAAAAGCAAGCCCCCTTGCTTTTTGAGTCTATAGATTGGACATAAGGACAAAGTCTGATACAATATGAGTGGCATTGGAACAGGGACAGTGAGGGACCCTGGGGCTCTCTGGAGCCCTGAGCACTGGGTGTCAGGGCCTGGGATGGAGGGCACCATCCCTACCCCTTTCCAGGGGACCACTGCCACCCCCCGACCTTCCCTCGTGCTTTATGGGGCTGTGCAGAAGAGGAGGGTCTCGAGCTGTCCTACGGATGGCCCAGGGTCACTGTGGAGATGGGACAGGGACTATGGCTACTGTCCCCAGGGGACCCACATCCTGCCCTGGGCTGCTGCCAGCCCTTCTCCTGCCCAAAGTCCTGGGGCACAAACCCTGCAGGGACAAAGCTTCTCCATGGTCAGTGATACCTTCTGACATCCTCTGCTGACCAATGGGGTCCTCTGAAGAAGAATGAAGACCCTGATGATTACTGACATCTTCCAATGATCAATAAAGACCTCAGCAAAGCCACGCTCTGCGTGTCTGTATCCTTGTCCCCATGCTCAGCAGGAACCGCTCACATCTGTCCCTGCCTGGCAGAGGCCACCCCTAACTGCTGGGAGGGGTCCCCAGCTCCGTGCCCTGCACCCCACATCCTGCACCCGTGGACTTCTCCATCTCCCCTGTGCTTCCTCTTCCAAAATCCTAAAGGATGGAGTTCCCCATGCTGCCAAGCAGCCCCAATACCCTCCCTCTGCTCTCTCCCAATTTCTCTTTCCAGTTCCTGCCAAACCCTTCACCCTTTGTTCCACCTCCATGGCCACGATGTCTGCAGGTTACTCTCCTTTTACCCCCTCCCTTATCGCAGCCAGTTGCCCCTCACTTGGATCTGCTTCAGCCCTCCTCCTTCAGTCCCAGTTCCCCTCCACCATTACCCAACACGGAGTCCCCAGATCCCCTCCCTTAGGCACCTCAAATCTCCTCTCTGATGATCAGTGACACCCTCTGTTGATTAATGAAGCCTTCTGACAGTGAAGATCTCTGATCAGTGGAGCCCTCTGACAGCCAACAAAGCCTTCAGATGACCACTGACACTCTCTGATGGCAAACTGAGCCCCTGAAGGTCAGCGGGTTGCTGCTTCAAGTGCAGGAAAGGGAAGAGAAGGGTGAGAAAGAATATTTTGACATCATTTGGTTGATAGCGTGGTTTGCTCATCATGGCATAAAGATTTGTTCGGATTTAATCAAGCACAGAATTTAGAGAGAAGTGTGACTGCATCACACCTGTGTGTGCTCCCCGGTGCCTGGGACCGGCTGCTTGATTCTAAGTCCACCTCCAAGAGGCTCGGCTGCTCCTCAGCGATGCTGACCTGCTCCTCATGGAGGTGCTGCTGTCTGAGCATTCGGACTCTGCTTGGGGTGGGGTGCACTGGAAAGACACTGGGTCACAATCCAGGCTGGTGACTGCGATGTCTGGTGGACTCAGGTCAGAAAGGCACAGTTCATCACTCTCAAGGAGGTGCTGTATTTTTCAAAGATTTGCTTATCCTAACCTCCGAAAGATAATGTCAAACTAACCATTTTGCTTCTGTGGTGATGGATGGAGGAGTTTCGTGCCGGCACCCACATCGTATGGTCCCCAGGCTGCCAGTGGCACAGAAGGATACTCCCCTTCTTCCCATTGATTCTCAGCATTCGTGTCCTCCTATTATATGCCTGATAATTTTTTCTCCCTCAAGTATGTCATTTTCTCCCAGAGATACCACAGTTCAGTGGTAAATTTCACCTTCTCTTCCAAAAATAGGATATTTTCTCCCAGAAATACCCCTTCTCTTACCACACGTTTTCTCCCAAAAATACTAGATGACAATACCAGATGTGACACTTGCGACCAAGAAGAGGACATTTTCTCACAGAAATACGACTTTTCTCCCAAGTAGGGGAGATTTTCTCCAAATTGGATGACATTTTGGGTAAGAAATACTAGTTTTCTTCCCTAAATACAACATTTTCTCCAAAAAATACCAGTACTCTCAAAAATACCTCCCATTTCCTCCCTAATATACTACATTACACTCCTCATGATGACACTAATTCCCAGTCTTTTGGCATTTTATCACAGATAGACCATTTCTATCCCAAATAGAGGATATTTTCTCCCAGATAGACCAGTTTTCTCCTAACTACGTGGCCGATTATCCCGGAAATACCCATTTTTTCAAAAAAATTTCCATTTTCTCCCAGAAATACCGGCTTTCTCGCATATCTATGATCTTTTCCACCCCAAATAAGACATTTTCTCCCAGAAATACCAGTTCCCTTACAAATACCTCACATTTTTTACCAAAAATAATTCTTTACACTCCTCAATATCACACTTAGTCACATAAATATGGCATCTGACCTCAGAAATACCAGCTTCTGCCTCAGAAACATGACTTTTTCTCTCCAAAAAAAGACAATTTTGCCTAGAAACACCACTACTCTTAGAAATACATCACATTTCATCCCAAGAATACTACTTCACATTCTTCAAGATCACACTTACTCCCATCAAAATGGCATTTTCTCCCAGATACACCAGTTTTCTCCCAAAGATGTGACACATTCATCTGGAAATCCCAGCTTACTCTTAAAAATATGGCACTTTTTCCCAAAGGGCCAGTTTTCTAACAAGCAGTCATTTTCCAACCAAGTATGCTATTATCTCCTACAAATAGCAGTTTTCTGAGAAATACCTGACATTTTCTCTCAAAAATACTACTTTACACTCCTCAAGAGGACATTTTCTCCCACATATACCCTATTTTCCCCCAAAGGACCAGTTGTTACACCAAAAATATGACAGTTGCTCTCAAATAGAAGACATTCCTTCCCAGAATTTCCCACTTTTCTCCCTCATGTGTGTCACCAGGTTTCTCACAGATATGTGACCGTTTCCCATAGTATAAGTGGTTTTCTCCCAGGAGGAACAGTTTTCTTAGATAGGCCTCACATTTCCTCCCAAATTACATTACACTCCTAAATATGATATGATACTTTCTTCCTAAATATTGCTTTTAATCGCCGATATTCCTTTTTTTTTCTTACAGATGTGGTATTTTCTCTCAGAAATACCTCATTTCAATTGATAATACGATTTCTTTTTCAAGAATCTGATATTTGTACCCAGAAATAGCATAGACATACATCATGTTTTCTCTTGGTATATTGGTTTAGAATAGCATATGTGTGATATTCAACCAAAATTTTCCATTTTCTCACAGGTATAAGATTTGTATCTGAAATATATGGCATTTTCTCTCAGAAATAACTTCTAACCCCTAAATACGGCATTTTCTTTCAGAATTCCATTTTCACAAATATATGATCTTTTGCCTTTTAGATATTACTGATAAGTGTTATTTCTCGAAAAGAAATTCGTATATTTGTAAGAAAATTGGTATTTCTTGGGAAAATATCTTTTTTAGGGAGAATGCTTGTATTTCTGATGTTTAATGTCACTTTTTGTGGAGTGAACAGGTTTTTCTTGGTGAAAAGGTCTAATTTTTTGAATTAGACTGGTAATTCTGGATGATAATTTGATATTTCTGATTATTTTGATATTTTTAATTGTAAGATAGTATTCATCGGAAACGCACACTAAAACGAATTGTCAGTCTAAATAAATATATACGCACTTTGTACGCAGCACGGCACGGAGCATTCTGCCTATACACAAGAAGACTATGTACCAGTTTCCAGCAACTGATTAATCTGAGTAGCGGTTCAACCTGAATGCAGCTTTCGACCCATGAGAGCAAAGTAGTGCAATTCCGTTGCCGAGAAGGTCCGAATTTAGCCTACTGCATTTCCTCCGAGACAGGGGTTTTACCTCCGCAGGAAAGAAATGAAAGATGTTGACTTTCTGTAATGTTCTCCCTGAGAGCACAACATCTGTCTCCTCTCAAATTTCCAGTTGCTTTATTAGAAAGGTTTTTCCCTTTTTCTCTTTTTCGTCACAGAATGCAATACATGTGGTCGCTCGAAATATAGGCATAGACACAATATTCAGAGCCAGGCGTAGTGCCTTCTGCATGTACTCAAGGCGAAGTTCAAAACTTCTTTCCGATGTGTGGAGAAGAGCCTGCTCCTTGGAGAAAAGCGTCCGGCTGAAGTCGCCCGTTCTCGGCACCCGAGAAACACGACACTGCTGCTGAAGGCTGAAAGCGGCATTCAGGGAGAACCACCATTTACCAGCCAGCAACTGCAAACTCTCCGTAGTCGTTCACTGTGAATTGCGACATTCTGCCGAGGTGAGTGACATAGTGCAATTCTGTAGCCGGGAAAGTGAGATGTCACCCGCCTGCTTTCCTCCGAGGGAGGGAGCCTTTTTCACAGCCTGGTAAGGAGGGATATTGACTGCAAGTAATATTGTCCTTCATATTGGCGTGACTCGACATACTAATCACTGTAATTTGGGAGAGACTTCCTTTCTTCTCCACTTTGTCACAGAAAGTAAATGTGTAGAAATGGTGGAAGAAAGAAGGCCCAGTGTCCCTCTACCACACAGTACAACCCAGTGACTCCCTGTCTGTCTTGGTCCCCCTCAGACCCCTTCAGTGTCCCTGGTGCACCCCAGTGCCCCCAGTTCTCCTCAGAGCCCTGCAAAGCCATCCTGTGCCTCAGTGAGTATCAAATCCACCAGTACCCCCAATGCCCTCACAGCCCCCTCTGCGTATCACATTTTCCTCCAGGCTCACCCATTGCTCACATTTTTTCGGCAGTCCTTCAGTCCCAGAGCCAACCAGTGCACCACAAAGTAGTGAAAAAAGAAGAAAACAGGCATTTCTAAAAACACTGTCATGTGTCATGGAGAAAATAGCATGTATTTCAGAGAAAACTGGTAATTCTTGGAAAAAATGTCAGATTTTCAATGTCCAATTTTAGAAGGGGAAGCGGTAATTCTGGGAGAAAATGTCACATTTTTGGAAGAATTTAGGATTGGAAGATACTATTCTTGGGAGAAAATGTCAAAGTGATGGTAGAAAACTGGTATATACTTTAGAGAATGCTGGAATGTCTGCGAGAAAAAATATTTTTAGCAGAAACCGCAATATAAGGGATAGGAAACTGGTATTTTGGAGAGAAAATGTGGTATATGTGAATAAATACTGATAAATACTGAATAAATACTGAACATTTCGTACTGATGATAGCAAAGTAGTATCTTCATGAGGAATTGAAAGGAATTACGAAGAAATCCGATATAGCAGGGAGATTATATTGGTTTTGGAGAAAACGTCCTATTTCTAGGAGAAAATGTCATCTTTTAGGGGAGAAAGCTGGTTTTTCAGGGAGAAAATATTGTATTTCTGGATAAAATAGTAATGTTAAGGATTGAAAAGTGGTATTTCTGATAGAAAATGCCATACATTTTGGGAGAACGCTGGTATTTCTGGGAGAAAATATTATACGTTTGGGAAAATGGTGGCATTTCTGGGAGAAAATATCGTATTTTTGTTGGAAAAAGTTACCCTTGGTATTGTCATGTAGTATTTTGTGGATGAAACATGAAGTATATCTAAGAAAACCTGTATTTCTGGAAGAAAATGTCATCTATTAAGGAAAAAACCTGGTTTTTTAGAGAGAAAATGTCCTTCTTTGGGGAAAAAAAGGCCCATTTCGGATGGAAAAGTAGTACTTGTGCGAAGAAATGTCATGCATTTGGTAGAACGGTGATATTTCTGGGAGGAAACATCATAGATCTGGAAGAAAGTGTCCTACTTAGGATTGAAATGTGATACTTCTGGTGGAAAATGTCATCTATTTAGCAGAATAGTGGCATTTCTGGAGAAAATATCATATGCTTGGGAAAGAGCTGGTATTTCTGGGAGAAAATGTCCTCTTTTTGAGAAAATGTCATTTTGAGGATTGTAAAGTCATACTGTTTGGAGAAAGCATGAGGTATTTCTAAGAAAAGTGGTATTCCCAGGAGACAGTCTCATCTCTTGGGGGAGGGGGGATGTTACCTCCGGCAACCACCGTGTCCAAGGCCGCACCGCCAGGGGGCTAGTGATCTGCATTCGCTAGGGCCATAGCAACACTGACATCAATATGATGGAGAAGCAAATGGAAATTTATTAAGGCACAACAACTCCTTAAATACACATCCCATTTCGCCTAAGCCCCATAAGCATGCGTCACATGTTACTCACATGTTACTCACAGAGCGAGGGAGGTCCTATGGCATCACAACCCAATACCCCATTATCGCCTACTACAACACAGCAGGGGTCCTATACGTCACAACCCGATACCCCGTTAACGCCTACTACAACACAGCAGGGGTCCTATACGTCACAACCCGATACCCCGTTAACGCCTACTGCAACAGGGAGAGAGGTCATCTATTTGTGAGAAAGCTGGTATTTCTGGGAGAAAACATCCTATATTGAAGAGACAACTGGTATTTCTTGCAGAAAATGTCACACATTTGGGAGAAAAGTGGCATTTTCATGATAAAAAACCATACTGTTAGGAGTGTAAAGTAGTACAATTGGGAGGAAGTTAGAAGTATTTCTAAGAAAGCTGGTATTTCTGGGAGAAAAGATCATATTTCTGGGGGAAAATGTCATCTATTTTAGAGAATGCTGGTATGGCTGGAAGGAAATCTACTTTTGGAGGAAACTTGCATATGAGGAATAGAAAAGTGGTATTTCTGAAAACAATATATTGAGGAGATTAGAATGGTGTTTCTGGAAGAAAATGTCATGTATTTCTGAGAAAACTGGTATTTCTGTGAGATAATGTCATCTGTTAGGAAGACAAATGGTATTTCTGTGATACAATTCCTTATTCTAGATCGTAAGTATCATACTGAGCAGTGTGAAGTAGTATTTCAGGGGGAAAATGTAATCTTTTTTGGAGAATGTTGGTATTTTTTTGAGATAATGTTATATATTATATTATATATAATATAATATATTGTATTAATATATATTTGGGAGAAAGCTGGTATTTCTGTCAGAAAATGTGATACTTTTTGCTAAAATGACTTATTTGACATTGTGATGTTGTATTTTTTGGAGATAACGTGAATTATTTCTAAGGAAACTGATATTTCTGGGAGAAAATATCATGTATTTGGAAGAAAAGTTCTTATATCTTTGATATAACTGTCATTTCTGGGAGAAAATGTCATCTATTTTGGAGAGTGCTTGTATTTCTGGGAGAAAATATCATATTTTTGGAACAAATTGTCATATTTCTCATTGAGAAGTGATCTTTCTAGAAGAAAATATCATGCATTTAGGAGAGCACTGCTATTTCGGGGATATGACGTCATTTTTTCGGCACTAGTGACACGAGGGAAGAGGCCAAAGCCCAGCTCACTACAACCTCCCTTCAGGTAGTTAGAGAGAACAAGAAGGTGTTTCTGAGCCTCCTCTTCTCCAGACTGAACAATCCCAGCTCCTTCAGCCGCTCCTCGTAAGGTCTGTGCTCCAGACCCCTCACCAGTTTTGGCACCCTTCTTTGAACCCGCTCCAGGGTTCATACCGTTGATGTATTTGTAAAAGGGCTCCTTGTTCCTTTTAACCCCAGCAGCCAGGCTGAGTTCAAGCTGGGCCTTTCGGACTTTCCCTCTACACATCCCAGCAACTTCTCTTTCTGAGTCACCCGTCCCTTCTTCCACTGGAGGTAGATTCTCTTCTTCTCCCGGAGCCTCAAGAATCGCTCCCTGTTCATGCATCCCCGCCGGTCTTCTTCCCCGCCGGCTCATTTTGCTGCTCAGGGGGACAGCCAGCTCCTGCGCCTTTAAGACTTCCCTCCTGAAGAGCCACCAGCCGTCTTGGACCCCTTTACTCTTTAAGAGGGAAACCCAGGGGATTCCCCTACTAGCCTTCTGAATAATTCCAAGTCCCTTCAAGAACACTGACGTGTCCTGCCACAAGACCCACCTCCCACACCTACTGCTGCAGCCATGGGCAGTGTGGGCTGCGCTCACACTCTGACTTCCCTCCCTGTTATCGGTGGGCAGTAACACCCTTTTCTCACCTCTTCTCACCTCTTCTCACCAGGCACCTTAGCTGGGCTGCTTTGAGCCTCACAGAAAAGGGTCAAGGTTAATCTCACAGATAAGAGGGAGCAGTGCTGACTCCAACCACTTTTCTTAGAAATACCTCATGCTTTCTCCAAACAATACAACATTATAATCCTCAAGATGACATTTTCTGCAAAAAGAGGACATTCTCTCCAAGAAATACCTGCTTTTTCCCAAGCATACGATATTCTTGCCCAGAAATTCCAGCTTTCCCCCCATTGGATGACATTTTCTCCCAGAAATGCATGTTTCTCACCCAAAGGACGGCATTTTCTTCCAAAAAGAAGACATTAGCTCCCAGAAATACCAGCTTTCTCCAATCCAAGGACATTATCTCCCAGAAGGACTACTTTTCACCCAAACACATGACATTTTCCACCACAACTCTCACATTTGAATCTTAAAGAGGACCCTTGCTTCCAGACCTATGCCATTCTCTCCCAGAAATACCACAATTCTCCCAAATACATGGTATTTCTTCTTACAAGTACTACTTGGCCATCCAAAAGAGGACATTTCCTCCGCAAAGGAGGAGACTTGCTCCCTCAAAAACCAGCCTTCTCCTCAGACAGCTGAAGTTTTCTACCAGAAATACAGCTTTTCTTAGATATGTCCCAGGTTTGTGACATTTTCTGCCAGAAATACCAGTTCTTTCTTAAATGTGGGACGTTTCCTTCCCGAAGTATTAGCTTTGTCACAAATACATCACCTCTCCCTCCCTCAGTCGAAAGATGAGACTGTTTCTAGGGAATACCACATTTCTTAAAAATACCTCAGACATTCTCCAAGAAATTGGTTATTATATTCCTCAAGATGACACTTTCTCCCAAAACTAGGAGATTTTCTCTCAGAAATGCATGCTTCTCGCTCATAGAATGGCACCTTCTCACCAAATTAGGACATTATCTCCCAGAAATACTACATTTCTCCAATCAAACGACATAATCGCCCGGAAATACAGCCTTTCACCAAATCTAAGACGTTTTCCAGAAGAAGTATCCCAGTTCACCAAATACATGACATTTACTCCTGCAAGAAATGCTTTATCACACCAAATAGGACATGTCCTCCACACCAAAAGAGATTTCATTAATTCATGAAAAAGCATGATTCTCCCAAAGAGATGACATTTTCTAACAGAAATACAGGTTTTCTTAATTATACTTCTTAGTTTTGGGCGGTTCTCCGTTTCTACAATACTATAGCCTTTGACGAAAATGTATAGATGGGAAAAGCTTCTCTACTAAGACATTTCTTGCATTCTGTGATGAAAAAGAGAAAAAAGGAGAGCACTTTCTAAAAAGGCAACTGAATATTCGGGGACCTGCAGATGGGTGCTCTCATGGAGAACGTTACATAAAGTCGAGAGCGATCGATTCTTGACTGCGGACAAAAAAACCCTGGTCGGAGGCAATGCAGTATGCTGAATTCGCACATTCACAGCATCGCAATTCCGTTATTTCGCTCTCGTGGGTCGACAGTGCCACTCGCGATGAACCTCTATGGAGAGTTTGCAGTCGCTGGCCGGTAAATCGCGATTCTGCCCGAATGCCGCTTTCAGCCTTCAGCAGCGGTCTCGTATCTCACTGATGCAGAGAAAGAGCGACTTCAGCCAGATGCTTTTCTCCAATGAGTGGCTTCTTCTGCGCACATCGCAAAGGAGCGGTTCTGACTTCTCCATGTGTCCATGCATAATGCACTACGTTTCACTCTCATTCTTCTGTCTTTCCCTTTATTCCCATTTTTTGAGTGGTTTCTCGTTGCTACAACACTTCAGCACTCTGTGACGATAATGGTAGAAGTAAATATTATGTCTAATAAGGCAGCTAGAAGTTCGACGAGCGACACACGTTGTGCTTTCAGGGAGGACGTTGCAGAAAGTTGAGTGCGGTGGATTCCTGCCTGCGGGGAAAAACCCCCTGTTCGGAGGCAATGCAGAATGCTGAATTCACACGTTCTCGGCATCGGAATTCCACTTCTTCGCTCTCGTGGGTCGACAGTGCCACTCTCTGTTAACCGTTATGGAGAGTTTGCAGTTGCTGACCGAGAAATCGCGGTTCTCCCCGAATGCCGCTGTGTGCCTTCAGCAGCGGTCTTGCTTCTCTCGGATGCCCAGAACAGCCAACTTCGGCCGAATGCTTTCTCCGACGAGCGGCTTCTTCTGCGCACATCGCAAAGGAGAGGTTCTGACTTCTCCTTTTGTCCATGCAGAATGCAGTACGCTTCTTCTCTCTCATTCTTCTGTCTTTCCCTTTATTCCTATCTTTTGAGTGGTTTTTCCTTGCTACTACACGTCAGCATTCTGTGACGAATAGGTTAAAAGGGAAAACCCCCCTCTAATAAGGCAGCTAGAAGTTCGAGGAGCGACACAGTTGTGCTTTCAGGGAGATCGATACAGAAAGTCGAGTGCCATTGTTTCTGTACTGCAGAGAAAAATGCCCCTGCTTGCAGGCAATGCGGTAGCCTGATGTCGCACATTCTCGGCACCTGAGAAAAACGAGATTGCTGCTGAAGGCAGAAAGCGGCACTCGCGGTGAACCGCTGCGGAGAGTTGGAGTTGCTGGAAACTGCTATATGGTCGCCTTGTGTACAGGCAGAATCCTCCACACTGTGCTGCGTATGAAGTGCATATATCTTTGTTTCGACTGAGAGTTCGTTTAGTAAGGAATACGACCTTACAATCCAAAATACCAAATAAATCAGAATTATCACATTGTCATCAACAAATACCAGTCTTTTTCAATGAATTCCAGCTTTTCACCAAGAAAAACCTATTCACATAAGTGACATTTCACATCAGAAATACCAGCGTTGTCCAAAAAGATATTTTCCAAAAGAATATCACTTCTCTCCCTAACATATGAAATATTTCCCTGGAAATAACTATTTTCTGAATTCTTTTGAAAGGAAAGGATCATAAATTTGTGAAAATCGAGAAATTTCTGAAAGAAAATGCCATACTTTGGGGAAAAATACATTGTCTGTGAGAAAAATGACAAATCTTTCAGCTAAAAATGGTATACCTCAGGGAAAATATCACTTTTTTAAATCTTTTTTGGAAAAATAAAAAAGCATATCTAGGGAAAACCTGAGCATTTGAATGAAACATTTCTTTTTTTGGGAGAAAATATCATATTCCAGAAAAAGAAATTCATATTTCCAATTGCAATGTGGTATTTCTGAAAGAAAATGCCACATTTTTAGGGGAATATTTTTAATGGAAAAAGAAAGGTAGTTCGCAGAAAACGGCTGTCTCTGGAAGATAGTAGCATACTCGGTTGGAAAATGGCAGACTTTTCTGATAAAGCTGGTATTTTGGGAAAAAAAAGGCTGTTCTTTTAAGAATAAGCAGGTGTTTGTGGGGGAATGTATCCCATCTTTGGAAGAAAACTGGTCTATCTGGGAGAAAAGGCCATTTTGATGGGAGTAAGTGTGATCCTGAGGATCAAGTAGTATTCTTGGGATGAAATGGGAGGTATTTCTAAGAGAAGTGGTATTTCTGGGAGAAATACCTTAACAACCTGCTGTAAAAATTCCCCGCTGGCGCCCTGCCGTCACCTCAGGTTCCCGCGCCACTGCAAACTGCGCACTGCCGTCATCACCCCGGCCCCCGCCCTATTACAAGCTGAGCACCCCCGGCGTCCCCCTGGGTCTCCGCGCTCTTGAAAAGGGTAAAAGACACAGCATGCCTCACACAGGGCACCAAATATTGCCGTGGATGTTACGATCACGCTGTGTCACCCTTTGCTTAACTGATTAACCCCCCAAGTTAGCAAGAAGAACTACTAAGAACTACTAGCACACACCAATATGGTGAAGGAGAATGGCCTATTTATTACTGCGTGACATCTGCTTAAATATATCAATCTTCTACTTCGTCTAAACCCCTTAAGCATGCATTGTCCAGTCACTGAGCAGGGGAGGTCCTGTTGCGTCACATCCCAATAGCCCCGTGGGTGCCTAATACAACCCATACTTGGTTGGAAAATGACATGTGTTTGAGAGAAAGCTGGTATCTGGGGAAGAAAAGGCCATTTTTTGAAGAATAAGCTGGTATTTCTGGGGGAATGTATGCCATCTTTATGAGAAAGCTGGTCTATGTGGGAGAAAATGTCATGTATTTGGGAGAAACCTGGTCTATCTGGGAGAAAAGGCCATTTAGATGGGAGTAAGTGTGATCTTGAGAAGCGTCAAGTAGTATTCTGGGGATGAAATGGGAGGTATTTCTAAGACAGGTGGTATTTCTGGGAGAAAATGTCTTGTTTTGGGGAGAAAATATCCTATTTTGGGGGCAGAAGCTGGTATTTCTGTGACACTGCCATCTTGATGGGAGTAAGTGTGATCTTGAGGAGTGTAAAGCAGCATTTTTGGTAGAAAATGGGAGCTATTTCCAAGAGTACTGCCATTTCTGGGAGAAAATGAGCTCTATTGGGCATAAAATGGCGTATGTGTGATAAAATGCCACATTTCTGGGAGAAACTGTCCTCCTGAGGAATGTAATTTTGTATACTCGGGAGGAAATGGGAAATATTACAAAGAGTCGTGGTATTTCTGGGAGAAAATGTCTGATGTGGGGGGGAGAAGGTGATGTATCTGTGAGAAACCTGGTGTTTCTGGGGGAATATGTCCCGTCTGTGGGAGAAAACTGGTCTATATGGGAGAAACTGCTGGTTGTGGTGGTGTATGTGGGAGAAAAGGCCATTGTGATGGGAGTAAGTGTGATCTTGAGGAGTGTCAAGTAGTATTCTTGAGATGAAACGTGAGGTATTTCTAAGAGAAGTGGCATTTCTGGAATAAAATGTCTTGTTTTGGAGAGAAAATGTCTATTTTGGGGGCAGAAGCTGGTATTTCTGGGATCAAATGCCATATTGATGGGAGTAAGCGTGATCTTGAGGAGTGTAAAGTAGTATTTTTGGTAGAAATTGTGAGGTATTTGTAAGGAAACTGGTATTTCTGGGACATAATAGCATCTGTTTTGAAAAATGTCTATTTGTGAGGTGTCTGGTATTTTGTAAAAAATGCTGTATTTGTATAAGTAAGACCACACTGGGTAAGGGACCTAAACGAAAAAGGCCGACCAAAGTGCTCTTGTTAGGGGTTTTTTAAGCCAGGAAAAGCTCTATGCCTGTGCCGGGGCTGGCAGCAGCTGGCAGGTGGTGGGAGGACTGCTGAGGCAGCAGGTTGTAGTCAGCACTGCTCCCTCTTATCTGTGAGATTAACCTTGACCCTTTTCTGCGAGGCTCAAAGCAGCCCAGCTAAGGTGCCTGGTGAGAAGAGGTGAGAAGAGGTGAGAAAAGGGTGTTACTGCCCACCGATAACAGGGAGGGAAGTCAGAGTGTGAGCGCAGCCCACACTGCCCATGGCTGCAGCAGTAGGTGTGGGAGGTGGGTCTTGTGGCAGGACACGTCAGTGTTCTTGAAGGGACTTGGAATTATTCAGAAGGCTAGTAGGGGAATCCCCTGGGTTTCCCTCTTAAAGAGTAAAGGGGTCCAAGACGGCTGGTGGCTCTTCAGGAGGGAAGTCTTAAAGGCGCAGGAGCTGGCTGTCCCCCTGAGCAGCAAAATGAGCCGGCGGGGAAGAAGACCGGCGGGGATGCATGAACAGGGAGCGATTCTTGAGGCTCCGGGAGAAGAAGAGAATCTACCTCCAGTGGAAGAAGGGACGGGTGACTCAGAAAGAGAAGTTGCTGGGATGTGTAGAGGGAAAGTCCGAAAGGCCCAGCTTGAACTCAGCCTGGCTGCTGGGGTTAAAAGGAACAAGGAGCCCTTTTACAAATACATCAACGGTATGAACCCTGGAGCGGGTTCAAAGAAGGGTGCCAAAACTGGTGAGGGGTCTGGAGCACAGACCTTACGAGGAGCGGCTGAAGGAGCTGGGATTGTTCAGTCTGGAGAAGAGGAGGCTCAGAAACACCTTCTTGTTCTCTCTAACTACCTGAAGGGAGGTTGTAGTGAGCTGGGCTTTGGCCTCTTCCCTCGTGTCACTAGTGCCGAAAAAATGACGTCATATCCCCGAAATAGCAGTGCTCTCCTAAATGCATGATATTTTCTTCTAGAAAGATCACTTCTCAATGAGAAATATGACAATTTGTTCCAAAAATATGATATTTTCTCCCAGAAATACAAGCATTAAGAATACAAGCATTAAGAAAGCATTAACCTGACAGCTATTAATCAGAGTTTTATTGCCTTTAATATATGATCCATCCTGATATAGCAATTATTGTTGTTTTAGTAAATGCATTACCTCACTTTTACAGGTTTATTTTCAGCCAGTATATCTATCCTTTTGCTCAACACAACAGAGAACTTTCCAATAGCCAAAAAACATTCTGCCTTTAAATTAAATTAATCTTCTTGGAAATATTACTCTTCCAACTCTCCTGTTCTGTATGTCAGCTACTGCTCAAAGCTGTCTACTGTTCCTCCTGTTAACCATACAGTTATTAAAACTTGGTATATGAATACCTTTTCATCATATTTATCCACAATAAATGAATGAGACTTCTCCCCATAGAATCTTTCTATGAAACTTTCCATCCCTCTGTCTTTCTGCTAAATCTCAAATAATCTGAACTGCAGTTCATTTAGATATTAGACCTCAGGTTCAGATAACATCCTTGAGGTAATAAAATGTTATTGTCTGACAGATCTAAAGTGATATTTTTCCTGTAGAAAATTCCATGGGGCACTTACACTGAAACTGAGAAGTGTTTTTCCTTCTCTTGCTGAGTGAGGGTTTAAATAGGAAATGCATATACACAGAGCAAAATTTGGAAGGTAACATTTCCCATCAGGTCTTTTCAGTATTACAGAGCAAGAAAAAGATTTTTAAGACTTGCATGTGCTGATTAAGGTGATTGAATTTTTTCTACTATTATTTTCCTTTTAGTTTAGCAATAAAGAAATACATTAAAAAAATGCAGTAGGGGAAAGATCTGCCCATGGATTTGTTGTATTTGTGCATATCTAAATAGCAGTACAGGCATCTTGTCATCCCAAGGACACCATGGAGTATTCATATAATATAAAGAGAGATGATGGGGATTTTCTAATAACTAAATTGGAAATCAGAAATGTTACTTTTTTTTTTTTTTTTTTTTTTCCCCAATTTACCAGTTTGCAAGCAATGCCTCCTTTTCCATAAAGACAGCTCTTCAAGAAAGCCCATTTCTAACACTCACAGACCTGTGCAGAACACCGTTTTTCATAGATGACAGACAGTAACTTTACAATAACATCAGCCATTTCTTTTAACACTGTCACAAATACCATTCAACAACAAATAGCATTCAACTAGGCCTCAACTGCCTAATTTCATTGAAGCCTGTATACCTTTCATTCAGTGTTAACATTACTTGAAAAAAAGTGTTTGGACGTTACATTATATTATCCTCAGTTCATCGTGTTGTAGCAGATCTAATCTTTAATGAAAACGAGACATGTAGGAATCCTATTTGAACTTTTCTTTTATCTTCACTCTTATTTCAAAAAGAAAGTTGTTGATTAAACACACCTAGTGACAAACCAACATGTGATTATCATCTATAATAAATGATACTCCTGCTTGCTAGTATAATTGTATTTGCTTTTCTTGTTGCCTTTGCTTGCTTCATCCACACCAGTAGATGTGTTGAGAAAACTGACTGGGAGAAAAGAGGTCATTCCCTGGTCCTGGTTACAAAGACAGCACAGACACAGCCCATGGTGACTGAAAAACAAGGAATAAAGAGGTTCAAGACTGTACTGCAAAAGTGTATTGCAACTGCAGGTTGCTTAAAGAAGTAGAAGCAAAGGGAATGTCCACAGGTTTGAAAAAGTGGCCTGCAACTACACAATATTCATTGTTTCAGAAAGGAGATTTAACGATGCAAAATCTTTGGCAAGAAAACAGTTGTTTTTAGGGATCAAATAGAGAGAGAAATAGTGCTGGGGACCTAGACTCCATTTAGGACATAATACTTGTCTTGTCTCTACACATGAAAATATTTTAAATTACTAGCTGAGAGATCAGGGGTCCTGAACCATGGTATGTTCATTATTGTTGATTGCATGTACTGTGTCATATCACTTAAAAAATTAAAAACATTAATGGCACTGAAATTTCAAACTGGGTGCACGTACCACTGTGCATAACAACTGACAAGCTATTATCTACGTTCATTAAAACTCTTAGTGCTAGTGTTTTAGCTTCTCCAAAAGCAAGGAATAAACAATTTGAATGTAGGCTTTATCAGTATTTGTACTTGTAATAAAACCAGGAATATTCATAGAATCATAGAATCATAGAATTTTTTTTTGAGTTGGAAGGGACTCTTACAGACCATTGAGTCCAGTTCCCCAGTAATGAACAGGGACACCCACAGAGGTCAGAGACCTCAGAGGCCTGTCCAGCCTGACCATGAATATCTCCCCACTGCCATAATGTTGTCTTGCCCCAGACCTATACAAGACTACAAAGTGAGTCACCAGCTCTGGATTCCTACTTAGGAGGGGTTTGCCATCAAGATAGACAGCAAGTCTCCATGTAACCCTCTCCTCTAGGCATCAGCCCTGGGAAACATGCTGCCAAATATTCTTCAGAAAAGCATCTTAGAGAGGTTTCTGTGAGCAGATGGGGGACATTTGATGAAGCAAACGGATGCTGGGTAAGCAGTAATTCTCACTCAACAACCAGCCTGGGGGCTCCGTTCTTTCTTCATTTCCATTCTTTCTGATGGAAATGTCCTTGAAACTTAATTGAGTTTGCATGGAATTTTACACTTTTTGGATTTCTAATCTTTCTCATCATTAATCCTTAAATATGTGTTCCACAATACCACTAACCAATTATAGAAAAATAATTTAAAATAATCATGTATCAAACTTTTTTAAAATTCTATTTGGAAGGTAGGAGACCTAATTACAGGCATGGGACTTTAATGTATGTGCTGAAAACTGAAACTCAATATCTACTTTTTCATTGCTCTTCAGCAACCTGAGCAAATAGATTACCTCCTGTGATAGGTTTCTGACAGTCCCTCTTAGTTTGACAGTTATTTTGGAGAGAGTCACTTTTGTATATAATGAAAGGAAAAGTTGCCAAGCATACGTACATATTTTATGTTTCTTAAAACTTAAAAGCTAGAGGAAAGACTCCAATTTTAGTCATGCCATTTTAAATTCAGAGTATTTGTACCGTCCGCCAGGTTTACATCAATGACACAGAATGGCATCTAGCCCAAAGGCTGAGTTACATTTCTTGCACAGGAAGGGCAGCTTTTATAATTGAGTGTATCAGTTACTGCTTTGAACTTTTTTTGTGTTACTACATTCATGTGAAAATATGATGTGCATTTTCACATCTTCTATGTATGCCAAAAGAATTAAAAGCAATTTCTATCGAAGTGTTTCCTTGAAATTGCAACATAAAAAATATATAAATATTAAAAACAATAAAACAAAACAAGACATTTTCTCCCAGAAATACCAGGACTCTTAGAAATACCTCACGTTTCATCTCAAGAATACTGCTTTCCACTCCTCAAGATCACACTGACTCCCATCACAATGGCCTTTTCTCCCACATACACCAGCTTTCTCCCAAATACACGACATTTTCTCCCACATACACCCGTTTTCTCCCAAAGATGGGACATATTCTCCCAGAAATGCCAGCTTATTCTTTAAAAAACGGCCTTTTTTCCCCAAAATACCAGCTTTCTCACAAACACCTGTCATTTTCCAACCAAGTCTGCTACTATCTCCCAGAAACAGCCGGTTTCCGAGAAATACCTGACGTTTGCTCTCCCAAATACTACTTGACACTCCTCCAGAGGACATTGTCTCCCCTATTTACCACGTTGTCTCCCCAAGAGACCACTTGGCACACCAAAAAGACCACCGTTGCTCTCCAGTACAAGATCTTCTTTCCCACCGGTTCCCACTTTTCTCCCCCAGCTATGTCATTTCCTCCCAGAAATGCCACTTTTCCCTTGGAAATTTCACCTTCTCTTCCAAAAAGAGGAGATTTGCTCCCAGAAATACCCCTTCTCTTACAACTGCCACACGCTTTCTCCCCAAAAAGCCTCCATGACAATGCCAAATGGGACACTTGCAGCCAAGAAGAGGACACCTTCTCTCAGAAAGACCACTTTTCTCCCCAAGAGAGGAGATTTTCTCCCAATTGGATGACATTTGCTGTAAGAAAGACCTGTTTTCTTCCCTCAAGAGGACATTGTCTTTCCCACTGAGGACATTTTCTCCCAGAAGTGCCGCTACTCTGTGAAACACCTCCATTTCCTCCCAAATCTACTCCATGACACGCCTCAGGATGACACTTACTCCCCGATTTGGGGCATTTTCTCCCAGAAATACCACTTCTCTCCCAAAGGGATGGCCTTTTCCCTCTCTAGCATCTGTTTCCTCACCAATACCTGGCATTTTCTCCCAGAAACACCAGCTTTCTCACAGATACATCACCTTCCCCCCCCCACATCAGACCTCTTCTCCCAGAAATACCAGGACTCTGCTGAATATTTCCCATTTCCTCCGGAACATACAGCATTACACTCCGCAAGAGGACAGTTTCTTTCAGAAATGTGGCATTTTATCACAGATACACCATTTTTATGCCCAGTAGAGCTCCTTTTCTCCCAGAAATAGCACTGCTCTTAGGAAGAGCTCCCATTTTCTAACCAAAATGCTGCTTTACACTCCTCAAGATCACACTTACCCCCATCAAGATGGCAGTGTCAGAGAAATACCAGCTTCTGCCCCCAAAATGGGACTTTGGCTCTCCAAAACAAGACATTTTCTCCCAGAAATACCAGGACTCTTAGAAATACCTCACGTTTCATCTCAAGAATACTGCTTTCCACTCCTCAAGATCACACTGACTCCCATCACAATGGCCTTTTCTCCCACATACACCAGCTTTCTCCCAAATACACGACATTTTCTCCCACATACACCCGTTTTCTCCCAAAGATGGGACATATTCTCCCAGAAATGCCAGCTTATTCTTTAAAAAACGGCCTTTTTTCCCCAAAATACCAGCCTTTTCCCTCTCTAGCATCTGTTTCCTCACCAATACCTGGCATTTTCTCCCAGAAACACCAGCTTTCTCACAGATACATCACCTTCCCCCCCCACATCAGACCTCTTCTCCCAGAAATACCAGGACTCTGCTGAATATTTCCCATTTCCTCCGGAACATACAGCATTACACTCCGCAAGAGGACAGTTTCTTTCAGAAATGTGGCATTTTATCACAGATACACCATTTTTATGCCCAGTAGAGCTCCTTTTCTCCCAGAAATAGCACTGCTCTTAGGAAGAGCTCCCATTTTCTAACCAAAATGCTGCTTTACACTCCTCAAGATCACACTTACCCCCATCAAGATGGCAGTGTCACAGAAATACCAGCTTCTGCCCCCAAAATGGGACTTTGGCTCTCCAAAACAAGACATTTTCTCCCAGAAATACCAGGACTCTTAGAAATACCTCACGTTTCATCTCAAGAATACTGCTTTCCACTCCTCAAGATCACACTGACTCCCATCACAATGGCCTTTTCTCCCACATACACCAGCTTTCTCCCAAATACACGACATTTTCTCCCACATACACCCGTTTTCTCCCAAAGATGGGACATATTCTCCCAGAAATGCCAGCTTATTCTTTAAAAAACGGCCTTTTTTCCCCAAAATACCAGCCTTTTCCCTCTCTAGCATCTGTTTCCTCACCAATACCTGGCATTTTCTCCCAGAAACACCAGCTTTCTCACAGATACATCACCTTCCCCCCCCCACATCAGACCTCTTCTCCCAGAAATACCAGGACTCTGCTGAATATTTCCCATTTCCTCCGGAACATACAGCATTACACTCCGCAAGAGGACAGTTTCTTTCAGAAATGTGGCATTTTATCACAGATACACCATTTTTATGCCCAGTAGAGCTCCTTTTCTCCCAGAAATAGCACTGCTCTTAGGAAGAGCTCCCATTTTCTAACCAAAATGCTGCTTTACACTCCTCAAGATCACACTTACCCCCATCAAGATGGCAGTGTCAGAGAAATACCAGCTTCTGCCCCCAAAATGGGACTTTGGCTCTCCAAAACAAGACATTTTCTCCCAGAAATACCAGGACTCTTAGAAATACCTCACGTTTCATCTCAAGAATACTGCTTTCCACTCCTCAAGATCACACTGACTCCCATCACAATGGCCTTTTCTCCCACATACACCAGCTTTCTCCCAAATACACGACATTTTCTCCCACATACACCCGTTTTCTCCCAAAGATGGGACATATTCTCCCAGAAATGCCAGCTTATTCTTTAAAAAACGGCCTTTTTTCCCCAAAATACCAGCTTTCTCACAAACACCTGTCATTTTCCAACCAAGTCTGCTACTATCTCCCAGAAACAGCCGGTTTCCGAGAAATACCTGACGTTTGCTCTCCCAAATACTACTTGACACTCCTCCAGAGGACATTGTCTCCCCTATTTACCACGTTGTCTCCCCAAGAGACCACTTGGCACACCAAAAAGACCACCGTTGCTCTCCAGTACAAGATCTTCTTTCCCACCGGTTCCCACTTTTCTCCCCCAGCTATGTCATTTCCTCCCAGAAATGCCACTTTTCCCTTGGAAATTTCACCTTCTCTTCCAAAAAGAGGAGATTTGCTCCCAGAAATACCCCTTCTCTTACAACTGCCACACGCTTTCTCCCCAAAAAGCCTCCATGACAATGCCAAATGGGACACTTGCAGCCAAGAAGAGGACACCTTCTCTCAGAAAGACCACTTTTCTCCCCAAGAGAGGAGATTTTCTCCCAATTGGATGACATTTGCTGTAAGAAAGACCTGTTTTCTTCCCTCAAGAGGACATTGTCTTTCCCACTGAGGACATTTTCTCCCAGAAGTGCCGCTACTCTGTGAAACACCTCCATTTCCTCCCAAATCTACTCCATGACACGCCTCAGGATGACACTTACTCCCCGATTTGGGGCATTTTCTCCCAGAAATACCACTTCTCTCCCAAAGGGATGGCCTTTTCCCTCTCTAGCATCTGTTTCCTCACCAATACCTGGCATTTTCTCCCAGAAACACCAGCTTTCTCACAGATACATCACCTTCCCCCCCCCACATCAGACCTCTTCTCCCAGAAATACCAGGACTCTGCTGAATATTTCCCATTTCCTCCGGAACATACAGCATTACACTCCGCAAGAGGACAGTTTCTTTCAGAAATGTGGCATTTTATCACAGATACACCATTTTTATGCCCAGTAGAGCTCCTTTTCTCCCAGAAATAGCACTGCTCTTAGGAAGAGCTCCCATTTTCTAACCAAAATGCTGCTTTACACTCCTCAAGATCACACTTACCCCCATCAAGATGGCAGTGTCAGAGAAATACCAGCTTCTGCCCCCAAAATGGGACTTTGGCTCTCCAAAACAAGACATTTTCTCCCAGAAATACCAGGACTCTTAGAAATACCTCACGTTTCATCTCAAGAATACTGCTTTCCACTCCTCAAGATCACACTGACTCCCATCACAATGGCCTTTTCTCCCACATACACCAGCTTTCTCCCAAATACACGACATTTTCTCCCACATACACCCGTTTTCTCCCAAAGATGGGACATATTCTCCCAGAAATGCCAGCTTATTCTTTAAAAAACGGCCTTTTTTCCCCAAAATACCAGCCTTTTCCCTCTCTAGCATCTGTTTCCTCACCAATACCTGGCATTTTCTCCCAGAAACACCAGCTTTCTCACAGATACATCACCTTCCCCCCCCCACATCAGACCTCTTCTCCCAGAAATACCAGGACTCTGCTGAATATTTCCCATTTCCTCCGGAACATACAGCATTACACTCCGCAAGAGGACAGTTTCTTTCAGAAATGTGGCATTTTATCACAGATACACCATTTTTATGCCCAGTAGAGCTCCTTTTCTCCCAGAAATAGCACTGCTCTTAGGAAGAGCTCCCATTTTCTAACCAAAATGCTGCTTTACACTCCTCAAGATCACACTTACCCCCATCAAGATGGCAGTGTCACAGAAATACCAGCTTCTGCCCCCAAAATGGGACTTTGGCTCTCCAAAACAAGACATTTTCTCCCAGAAATACCAGGACTCTTAGAAATACCTCACGTTTCATCTCAAGAATACTGCTTTCCACTCCTCAAGATCACACTGACTCCCATCACAATGGCCTTTTCTCCCACATACACCAGCTTTCTCCCAAATACACGACATTTTCTCCCACATACACCCGTTTTCTCCCAAAGATGGGACATATTCTCCCAGAAATGCCAGCTTATTCTTTAAAAAACGGCCTTTTTTCCCCAAAATACCAGCCTTTTCCCTCTCTAGCATCTGTTTCCTCACCAATACCTGGCATTTTCTCCCAGAAACACCAGCTTTCTCACAGATACATCACCTTCCCCCCCCCACATCAGACCTCTTCTCCCAGAAATACCAGGACTCTGCTGAATATTTCCCATTTCCTCCGGAACATACAGCATTACACTCCGCAAGAGGACAGTTTCTTTCAGAAATGTGGCATTTTATCACAGATACACCATTTTTATGCCCAGTAGAGCTCCTTTTCTCCCAGAAATAGCACTGCTCTTAGGAAGAGCTCCCATTTTCTAACCAAAATGCTGCTTTACACTCCTCAAGATCACACTTACCCCCATCAAGATGGCAGTGTCAGAGAAATACCAGCTTCTGCCCCCAAAATGGGACTTTGGCTCTCCAAAACAAGACATTTTCTCCCAGAAATACCAGGACTCTTAGAAATACCTCACGTTTCATCTCAAGAATACTGCTTTCCACTCCTCAAGATCACACTGACTCCCATCACAATGGCCTTTTCTCCCACATACACCAGCTTTCTCCCAAATACACGACATTTTCTCCCACATACACCCGTTTTCTCCCAAAGATGGGACATATTCTCCCAGAAATGCCAGCTTATTCTTTAAAAAACGGCCTTTTTTCCCCAAAATACCAGCCTTTTCCCTCTCTAGCATCTGTTTCCTCACCAATACCTGGCATTTTCTCCCAGAAACACCAGCTTTCTCACAGATACATCACCTTCCCCCCCCCACATCAGACCTCTTCTCCCAGAAATACCAGGACTCTGCTGAATATTTCCCATTTCCTCCGGAACATACAGCATTACACTCCGCAAGAGGACAGTTTCTTTCAGAAATGTGGCATTTTATCACAGATACACCATTTTTATGCCCAGTAGAGCTCCTTTTCTCCCAGAAATAGCACTGCTCTTAGGAAGAGCTCCCATTTTCTAACCAAAATGCTGCTTTACACTCCTCAAGATCACACTTACCCCCATCAAGATGGCAGTGTCAGAGAAATACCAGCTTCTGCCCCCAAAATGGGACTTTGGCTCTCCAAAACAAGACATTTTCTCCCAGAAATACCAGGACTCTTAGAAATACCTCACGTTTCATCTCAAGAATACTGCTTTCCACTCCTCAAGATCACACTGACTCCCATCACAATGGCCTTTTCTCCCACATACACCAGCTTTCTCCCAAATACACGACATTTTCTCCCACATACACCCGTTTTCTCCCAAAGATGGGACATATTCTCCCAGAAATGCCAGCTTATTCTTTAAAAAACGGCCTTTTTTCCCCAAAATACCAGCCTTTTCCCTCTCTAGCATCTGTTTCCTCACCAATACCTGGCATTTTCTCCCAGAAACACCAGCTTTCTCACAGATACATCACCTTCCCCCCCCCACATCAGACCTCTTCTCCCAGAAATACCAGGACTCTGCTGAATATTTCCCATTTCCTCCGGAACATACAGCATTACACTCCGCAAGAGGACAGTTTCTTTCAGAAATGTGGCATTTTATCACAGATACACCATTTTTATGCCCAGTAGAGCTCCTTTTCTCCCAGAAATAGCACTGCTCTTAGGAAGAGCTCCCATTTTCTAACCAAAATGCTGCTTTACACTCCTCAAGATCACACTTACCCCCATCAAGATGGCAGTGTCAGAGAAATACCAGCTTCTGCCCCCAAAATGGGACTTTGGCTCTCCAAAACAAGACATTTTCTCCCAGAAATACCAGGACTCTTAGAAATACCTCACGTTTCATCTCAAGAATACTGCTTTCCACTCCTCAAGATCACACTGACTCCCATCACAATGGCCTTTTCTCCCACATACACCAGCTTTCTCCCAAATACACGACATTTTCTCCCACATACACCCGTTTTCTCCCAAAGATGGGACATATTCTCCCAGAAATGCCAGCTTATTCTTTAAAAAACGGCCTTTTTTCCCCAAAATACCAGCCTTTTCCCTCTCTAGCATCTGTTTCCTCACCAATACCTGGCATTTTCTCCCAGAAACACCAGCTTTCTCACAGATACATCACCTTCCCCCCCACATCAGACCTCTTCTCCCAGAAATACCAGGACTCTGCTGAATATTTCCCATTTCCTCCGGAACATACAGCATTACACTCCGCAAGAGGACAGTTTCTTTCAGAAATGTGGCATTTTATCACAGATACACCATTTTTATGCCCAGTAGAGCTCCTTTTCTCCCAGAAATAGCACTGCTCTTAGGAAGAGCTCCCATTTTCTAACCAAAATGCTGCTTTACACTCCTCAAGATCACACTTACCCCCATCAAGATGGCAGTGTCACAGAAATACCAGCTTCTGCCCCCAAAATGGGACTTTGGCTCTCCAAAACAAGACATTTTCTCCCAGAAATACCAGGACTCTTAGAAATACCTCACGTTTCATCTCAAGAATACTGCTTTCCACTCCTCAAGATCACACTGACTCCCATCACAATGGCCTTTTCTCCCACATACACCAGCTTTCTCCCAAATACACGACATTTTCTCCCACATACACCCGTTTTCTCCCAAAGATGGGACATATTCTCCCAGAAATGCCAGCTTATTCTTTAAAAAACGGCCTTTTTTCCCCAAAATACCAGCCTTTTCCCTCTCTAGCATCTGTTTCCTCACCAATACCTGGCATTTTCTCCCAGAAACACCAGCTTTCTCACAGATACATCACCTTCCCCCCCCCACATCAGACCTCTTCTCCCAGAAATACCAGGACTCTGCTGAATATTTCCCATTTCCTCCGGAACATACAGCATTACACTCCGCAAGAGGACAGTTTCTTTCAGAAATGTGGCATTTTATCACAGATACACCATTTTTATGCCCAGTAGAGCTCCTTTTCTCCCAGAAATAGCACTGCTCTTAGGAAGAGCTCCCATTTTCTAACCAAAATGCTGCTTTACACTCCTCAAGATCACACTTACCCCCATCAAGATGGCAGTGTCACAGAAATACCAGCTTCTGCCCCCAAAATGGGACTTTGGCTCTCCAAAACAAGACATTTTCTCCCAGAAATACCAGGACTCTTAGAAATACCTCACGTTTCATCTCAAGAATACTGCTTTCCACTCCTCAAGATCACACTGACTCCCATCACAATGGCCTTTTCTCCCACATACACCAGCTTTCTCCCAAATACACGACATTTTCTCCCACATACACCCGTTTTCTCCCAAAGATGGGACATATTCTCCCAGAAATGCCAGCTTATTCTTTAAAAAACGGCCTTTTTTCCCCAAAATACCAGCCTTTTCCCTCTCTAGCATCTGTTTCCTCACCAATACCTGGCATTTTCTCCCAGAAACACCAGCTTTCTCACAGATACATCACCTTCCCCCCCCCACATCAGACCTCTTCTCCCAGAAATACCAGGACTCTGCTGAATATTTCCCATTTCCTCCGGAACATACAGCATTACACTCCGCAAGAGGACAGTTTCTTTCAGAAATGTGGCATTTTATCACAGATACACCATTTTTATGCCCAGTAGAGCTCCTTTTCTCCCAGAAATAGCACTGCTCTTAGGAAGAGCTCCCATTTTCTAACCAAAATGCTGCTTTACACTCCTCAAGATCACACTTACCCCCATCAAGATGGCAGTGTCAGAGAAATACCAGCTTCTGCCCCCAAAATGGGACTTTGGCTCTCCAAAACAAGACATTTTCTCCCAGAAATACCAGGACTCTTAGAAATACCTCACGTTTCATCTCAAGAATACTGCTTTCCACTCCTCAAGATCACACTGACTCCCATCACAATGGCCTTTTCTCCCACATACACCAGCTTTCTCCCAAATACACGACATTTTCTCCCACATACACCCGTTTTCTCCCAAAGATGGGACATATTCTCCCAGAAATGCCAGCTTATTCTTTAAAAAACGGCCTTTTTTCCCCAAAATACCAGCCTTTTCCCTCTCTAGCATCTGTTTCCTCACCAATACCTGGCATTTTCTCCCAGAAACACCAGCTTTCTCACAGATACATCACCTTCCCCCCCCCACATCAGACCTCTTCTCCCAGAAATACCAGGACTCTGCTGAATATTTCCCATTTCCTCCGGAACATACAGCATTACACTCCGCAAGAGGACAGTTTCTTTCAGAAATGTGGCATTTTATCACAGATACACCATTTTTATGCCCAGTAGAGCTCCTTTTCTCCCAGAAATAGCACTGCTCTTAGGAAGAGCTCCCATTTTCTAACCAAAATGCTGCTTTACACTCCTCAAGATCACACTTACCCCCATCAAGATGGCAGTGTCAGAGAAATACCAGCTTCTGCCCCCAAAATGGGACTTTGGCTCTCCAAAACAAGACATTTTCTCCCAGAAATACCAGGACTCTTAGAAATACCTCACGTTTCATCTCAAGAATACTGCTTTCCACTCCTCAAGATCACACTGACTCCCATCACAATGGCCTTTTCTCCCACATACACCAGCTTTCTCCCAAATACACGACATTTTCTCCCACATACACCCGTTTTCTCCCAAAGATGGGACATATTCTCCCAGAAATGCCAGCTTATTCTTTAAAAAACGGCCTTTTTTCCCCAAAATACCAGCCTTTTCCCTCTCTAGCATCTGTTTCCTCACCAATACCTGGCATTTTCTCCCAGAAACACCAGCTTTCTCACAGATACATCACCTTCCCCCCCCCACATCAGACCTCTTCTCCCAGAAATACCAGGACTCTGCTGAATATTTCCCATTTCCTCCGGAACATACAGCATTACACTCCGCAAGAGGACAGTTTCTTTCAGAAATGTGGCATTTTATCACAGATACACCATTTTTATGCCCAGTAGAGCTCCTTTTCTCCCAGAAATAGCACTGCTCTTAGGAAGAGCTCCCATTTTCTAACCAAAATGCTGCTTTACACTCCTCAAGATCACACTTACCCCCATCAAGATGGCAGTGTCAGAGAAATACCAGCTTCTGCCCCCAAAATGGGACTTTGGCTCTCCAAAACAAGACATTTTCTCCCAGAAATACCAGGACTCTTAGAAATACCTCACGTTTCATCTCAAGAATACTGCTTTCCACTCCTCAAGATCACACTGACTCCCATCACAATGGCCTTTTCTCCCACATACACCAGCTTTCTCCCAAATACACGACATTTTCTCCCACATACACCCGTTTTCTCCCAAAGATGGGACATATTCTCCCAGAAATGCCAGCTTATTCTTTAAAAAACGGCCTTTTTTCCCCAAAATACCAGCCTTTTCCCTCTCTAGCATCTGTTTCCTCACCAATACCTGGCATTTTCTCCCAGAAACACCAGCTTTCTCACAGATACATCACCTTCCCCCCCCCACATCAGACCTCTTCTCCCAGAAATACCAGGACTCTGCTGAATATTTCCCATTTCCTCCGGAACATACAGCATTACACTTCGCAAGAGGACAGTTTCTTTCAGAAATGTGGCATTTTATCACAGATACACCATTTTTATGCCCAGTAGAGCTCCTTTTCTCCCAGAAATAGCACTGCTCTTAGGAAGAGCTCCCATTTTCTAACCAAAATGCTGCTTTACACTCCTCAAGATCACACTTACCCCCATCAAGATGGCAGTGTCACAGAAATACCAGCTTCTGCCCCCAAAATGGGACTTTGGCTCTCCAAAACAAGACATTTTCTCCCAGAAATACCAGGACTCTTAGAAATACCTCACGTTTCATCTCAAGAATACTGCTTTCCACTCCTCAAGATCACACTGACTCCCATCACAATGGCCTTTTCTCCCACATACACCAGCTTTCTCCCAAATACACGACATTTTCTCCCACATACACCCGTTTTCTCCCAAAGATGGGACATATTCTCCCAGAAATGCCAGCTTATTCTTTAAAAAACGGCCTTTTTTCCCCAAAATACCAGCCTTTTCCCTCTCTAGCATCTGTTTCCTCACCAATACCTGGCATTTTCTCCCAGAAACACCAGCTTTCTCACAGATACATCACCTTCCCCCCCACATCAGACCTCTTCTCCCAGAAATACCAGGACTCTGCTGAATATTTCCCATTTCCTCCGGAACATACAGCATTACACTCCGCAAGAGGACAGTTTCTTTCAGAAATGTGGCATTTTATCACAGATACACCATTTTTATGCCCAGTAGAGCTCCTTTTCTCCCAGAAATAGCACTGCTCTTAGGAAGAGCTCCCATTTTCTAACCAAAATGCTGCTTTACACTCCTCAAGATCACACTTACCCCCATCAAGATGGCAGTGTCAGAGAAATACCAGCTTCTGCCCCCAAAATGGGACTTTGGCTCTCCAAAACAAGACATTTTCTCCCAGAAATACCAGGACTCTTAGAAATACCTCACGTTTCATCTCAAGAATACTGCTTTCCACTCCTCAAGATCACACTGACTCCCATCACAATGGCCTTTTCTCCCACATACACCAGCTTTCTCCCAAATACACGACATTTTCTCCCACATACACCCGTTTTCTCCCAAAGATGGGACATATTCTCCCAGAAATGCCAGCTTATTCTTTAAAAAACGGCCTTTTTTCCCCAAAATACCAGCCTTTTCCCTCTCTAGCATCTGTTTCCTCACCAATACCTGGCATTTTCTCCCAGAAACACCAGCTTTCTCACAGATACATCACCTTCCCCCCCCCACATCAGACCTCTTCTCCCAGAAATACCAGGACTCTGCTGAATATTTCCCATTTCCTCCGGAACATACAGCATTACACTCCGCAAGAGGACAGTTTCTTTCAGAAATGTGGCATTTTATCACAGATACACCATTTTTATGCCCAGTAGAGCTCCTTTTCTCCCAGAAATAGCACTGCTCTTAGGAAGAGCTCCCATTTTCTAACCAAAATGCTGCTTTACACTCCTCAAGATCACACTTACCCCCATCAAGATGGCAGTGTCAGAGAAATACCAGCTTCTGCCCCCAAAATGGGACTTTGGCTCTCCAAAACAAGACATTTTCTCCCAGAAATACCAGGACTCTTAGAAATACCTCACGTTTCATCTCAAGAATACTGCTTTCCACTCCTCAAGATCACACTGACTCCCATCACAATGGCCTTTTCTCCCACATACACCAGCTTTCTCCCAAATACACGACATTTTCTCCCACATACACCCGTTTTCTCCCAAAGATGGGACATATTCTCCCAGAAATGCCAGCTTATTCTTTAAAAAACGGCCTTTTTTCCCCAAAATACCAGCCTTTTCCCTCTCTAGCATCTGTTTCCTCACCAATACCTGGCATTTTCTCCCAGAAACACCAGCTTTCTCACAGATACATCACCTTCCCCCCCACATCAGACCTCTTCTCCCAGAAATACCAGGACTCTGCTGAATATTTCCCATTTCCTCCGGAACATACAGCATTACACTCCGCAAGAGGACAGTTTCTTTCAGAAATGTGGCATTTTATCACAGATACACCATTTTTATGCCCAGTAGAGCTCCTTTTCTCCCAGAAATAGCACTGCTCTTAGGAAGAGCTCCCATTTTCTAACCAAAATGCTGCTTTACACTCCTCAAGATCACACTTACCCCCATCAAGATGGCAGTGTCAGAGAAATACCAGCTTCTGCCCCCAAAATGGGACTTTGGCTCTCCAAAACAAGACATTTTCTCCCAGAAATACCAGGACTCTTAGAAATACCTCACGTTTCATCTCAAGAATACTGCTTTCCACTCCTCAAGATCACACTGACTCCCATCACAATGGCCTTTTCTCCCACATACACCAGCTTTCTCCCAAATACACGACATTTTCTCCCACATACACCCGTTTTCTCCCAAAGATGGGACATATTCTCCCAGAAATGCCAGCTTATTCTTTAAAAAACGGCCTTTTTTCCCCAAAATACCAGCCTTTTCCCTCTCTAGCATCTGTTTCCTCACCAATACCTGGCATTTTCTCCCAGAAACACCAGCTTTCTCACAGATACATCACCTTCCCCCCCACATCAGACCTCTTCTCCCAGAAATACCAGGACTCTGCTGAATATTTCCCATTTCCTCCGGAACATACAGCATTACACTCCGCAAGAGGACAGTTTCTTTCAGAAATGTGGCATTTTATCACAGATACACCATTTTTATGCCCAGTAGAGCTCCTTTTCTCCCAGAAATAGCACTGCTCTTAGGAAGAGCTCCCATTTTCTAACCAAAATGCTGCTTTACACTCCTCAAGATCACACTTACCC
This sequence comes from Phasianus colchicus, assembly GCF_987193195.1. NCBI lineage: Eukaryota > Metazoa > Chordata > Aves > Galliformes > Phasianidae > Phasianus > Phasianus colchicus. The sequence goes on along the minus strand of NC_143447.1, from coordinate 764,698 downwards.
CCATCAAGATGGCAGTGTCACAGAAATACCAGCTTCTGCCCCCAAAATGGGACTTTGGCTCTCCAAAACAAGACATTTTCTCCCAGAAATACCAGGACTCTTAGAAATACCTCACGTTTCATCTCAAGAATACTGCTTTCCACTCCTCAAGATCACACTGACTCCCATCACAATGGCCTTTTCTCCCACATACACCAGCTTTCTCCCAAATACACGACATTTTCTCCCACATACACCCGTTTTCTCCCAAAGATGGGACATATTCTCCCAGAAATGCCAGCTTATTCTTTAAAAAACGGCCTTTTTTCCCCAAAATACCAGCCTTTTCCCTCTCTAGCATCTGTTTCCTCACCAATACCTGGCATTTTCTCCCAGAAACACCAGCTTTCTCACAGATACATCACCTTCCCCCCCCCACATCAGACCTCTTCTCCCAGAAATACCAGGACTCTGCTGAATATTTCCCATTTCCTCCGGAACATACAGCATTACACTCCGCAAGAGGACAGTTTCTTTCAGAAATGTGGCATTTTATCACAGATACACCATTTTTATGCCCAGTAGAGCTCCTTTTCTCCCAGAAATAGCACTGCTCTTAGGAAGAGCTCCCATTTTCTAACCAAAATGCTGCTTTACACTCCTCAAGATCACACTTACCCCCATCAAGATGGCAGTGTCACAGAAATACCAGCTTCTGCCCCCAAAATGGGACTTTGGCTCTCCAAAACAAGACATTTTCTCCCAGAAATACCAGGACTCTTAGAAATACCTCACGTTTCATCTCAAGAATACTGCTTTCCACTCCTCAAGATCACACTGACTCCCATCACAATGGCCTTTTCTCCCACATACACCAGCTTTCTCCCAAATACACGACATTTTCTCCCACATACACCCGTTTTCTCCCAAAGATGGGACATATTCTCCCAGAAATGCCAGCTTATTCTTTAAAAAACGGCCTTTTTTCCCCAAAATACCAGCCTTTTCCCTCTCTAGCATCTGTTTCCTCACCAATACCTGGCATTTTCTCCCAGAAACACCAGCTTTCTCACAGATACATCACCTTCCCCCCCACATCAGACCTCTTCTCCCAGAAATACCAGGACTCTGCTGAATATTTCCCATTTCCTCCGGAACATACAGCATTACACTCCGCAAGAGGACAGTTTCTTTCAGAAATGTGGCATTTTATCACAGATACACCATTTTTATGCCCAGTAGAGCTCCTTTTCTCCCAGAAATAGCACTGCTCTTAGGAAGAGCTCCCATTTTCTAACCAAAATGCTGCTTTACACTCCTCAAGATCACACTTACCCCCATCAAGATGGCAGTGTCAGAGAAATACCAGCTTCTGCCCCCAAAATGGGACTTTGGCTCTCCAAAACAAGACATTTTCTCCCAGAAATACCAGGACTCTTAGAAATACCTCACGTTTCATCTCAAGAATACTGCTTTCCACTCCTCAAGATCACACTGACTCCCATCACAATGGCCTTTTCTCCCACATACACCAGCTTTCTCCCAAATACACGACATTTTCTCCCACATACACCCGTTTTCTCCCAAAGATGGGACATATTCTCCCAGAAATGCCAGCTTATTCTTTAAAAAACGGCCTTTTTTCCCCAAAATACCAGCCTTTTCCCTCTCTAGCATCTGTTTCCTCACCAATACCTGGCATTTTCTCCCAGAAACACCAGCTTTCTCACAGATACATCACCTTCCCCCCCCCACATCAGACCTCTTCTCCCAGAAATACCAGGACTCTGCTGAATATTTCCCATTTCCTCCGGAACATACAGCATTACACTCCGCAAGAGGACAGTTTCTTTCAGAAATGTGGCATTTTATCACAGATACACCATTTTTATGCCCAGTAGAGCTCCTTTTCTCCCAGAAATAGCACTGCTCTTAGGAAGAGCTCCCATTTTCTAACCAAAATGCTGCTTTACACTCCTCAAGATCACACTTACCCCCATCAAGATGGCAGTGTCAGAGAAATACCAGCTTCTGCCCCCAAAATGGGACTTTGGCTCTCCAAAACAAGACATTTTCTCCCAGAAATACCAGGACTCTTAGAAATACCTCACGTTTCATCTCAAGAATACTGCTTTCCACTCCTCAAGATCACACTGACTCCCATCACAATGGCCTTTTCTCCCACATACACCAGCTTTCTCCCAAATACACGACATTTTCTCCCACATACACCCGTTTTCTCCCAAAGATGGGACATATTCTCCCAGAAATGCCAGCTTATTCTTTAAAAAACGGCCTTTTTTCCCCAAAATACCAGCCTTTTCCCTCTCTAGCATCTGTTTCCTCACCAATACCTGGCATTTTCTCCCAGAAACACCAGCTTTCTCACAGATACATCACCTTCCCCCCCCCACATCAGACCTCTTCTCCCAGAAATACCAGGACTCTGCTGAATATTTCCCATTTCCTCCGGAACATACAGCATTACACTCCGCAAGAGGACAGTTTCTTTCAGAAATGTGGCATTTTATCACAGATACACCATTTTTATGCCCAGTAGAGCTCCTTTTCTCCCAGAAATAGCACTGCTCTTAGGAAGAGCTCCCATTTTCTAACCAAAATGCTGCTTTACACTCCTCAAGATCACACTTACCCCCATCAAGATGGCAGTGTCACAGAAATACCAGCTTCTGCCCCCAAAATGGGACTTTGGCTCTCCAAAACAAGACATTTTCTCCCAGAAATACCAGGACTCTTAGAAATACCTCACGTTTCATCTCAAGAATACTGCTTTCCACTCCTCAAGATCACACTGACTCCCATCACAATGGCCTTTTCTCCCACATACACCAGCTTTCTCCCAAATACACGACATTTTCTCCCACATACACCCGTTTTCTCCCAAAGATGGGACATATTCTCCCAGAAATGCCAGCTTATTCTTTAAAAAACGGCCTTTTTTCCCCAAAATACCAGCCTTTTCCCTCTCTAGCATCTGTTTCCTCACCAATACCTGGCATTTTCTCCCAGAAACACCAGCTTTCTCACAGATACATCACCTTCCCCCCCCCACATCAGACCTCTTCTCCCAGAAATACCAGGACTCTGCTGAATATTTCCCATTTCCTCCGGAACATACAGCATTACACTTCGCAAGAGGACAGTTTCTTTCAGAAATGTGGCATTTTATCACAGATACACCATTTTTATGCCCAGTAGAGCTCCTTTTCTCCCAGAAATAGCACTGCTCTTAGGAAGAGCTCCCATTTTCTAACCAAAATGCTGCTTTACACTCCTCAAGATCACACTTACCCCCATCAAGATGGCAGTGTCAGAGAAATACCAGCTTCTGCCCCCAAAATGGGACTTTGGCTCTCCAAAACAAGACATTTTCTCCCAGAAATACCAGGACTCTTAGAAATACCTCACGTTTCATCTCAAGAATACTGCTTTCCACTCCTCAAGATCACACTGACTCCCATCACAATGGCCTTTTCTCCCACATACACCAGCTTTCTCCCAAATACACGACATTTTCTCCCACATACACCCGTTTTCTCCCAAAGATGGGACATATTCTCCCAGAAATGCCAGCTTATTCTTTAAAAAACGGCCTTTTTTCCCCAAAATACCAGCCTTTTCCCTCTCTAGCATCTGTTTCCTCACCAATACCTGGCATTTTCTCCCAGAAACACCAGCTTTCTCACAGATACATCACCTTCCCCCCCACATCAGACCTCTTCTCCCAGAAATACCAGGACTCTGCTGAATATTTCCCATTTCCTCCGGAACATACAGCATTACACTCCGCAAGAGGACAGTTTCTTTCAGAAATGTGGCATTTTATCACAGATACACCATTTTTATGCCCAGTAGAGCTCCTTTTCTCCCAGAAATAGCACTGCTCTTAGGAAGAGCTCCCATTTTCTAACCAAAATGCTGCTTTACACTCCTCAAGATCACACTTACCCCCATCAAGATGGCAGTGTCACAGAAATACCAGCTTCTGCCCCCAAAATGGGACTTTGGCTCTCCAAAACAAGACATTTTCTCCCAGAAATACCAGGACTCTTAGAAATACCTCACGTTTCATCTCAAGAATACTGCTTTCCACTCCTCAAGATCACACTGACTCCCATCACAATGGCCTTTTCTCCCACATACACCAGCTTTCTCCCAAATACACGACATTTTCTCCCACATACACCCGTTTTCTCCCAAAGATGGGACATATTCTCCCAGAAATGCCAGCTTATTCTTTAAAAAACGGCCTTTTTTCCCCAAAATACCAGCCTTTTCCCTCTCTAGCATCTGTTTCCTCACCAATACCTGGCATTTTCTCCCAGAAACACCAGCTTTCTCACAGATACATCACCTTCCCCCCCCCACATCAGACCTCTTCTCCCAGAAATACCAGGACTCTGCTGAATATTTCCCATTTCCTCCGGAACATACAGCATTACACTCCGCAAGAGGACAGTTTCTTTCAGAAATGTGGCATTTTATCACAGATACACCATTTTTATGCCCAGTAGAGCTCCTTTTCTCCCAGAAATAGCACTGCTCTTAGGAAGAGCTCCCATTTTCTAACCAAAATGCTGCTTTACACTCCTCAAGATCACACTTACCCCCATCAAGATGGCAGTGTCAGAGAAATACCAGCTTCTGCCCCCAAAATGGGACTTTGGCTCTCCAAAACAAGACATTTTCTCCCAGAAATACCAGGACTCTTAGAAATACCTCACGTTTCATCTCAAGAATACTGCTTTCCACTCCTCAAGATCACACTGACTCCCATCACAATGGCCTTTTCTCCCACATACACCAGCTTTCTCCCAAATACACGACATTTTCTCCCACATACACCCGTTTTCTCCCAAAGATGGGACATATTCTCCCAGAAATGCCAGCTTATTCTTTAAAAAACGGCCTTTTTTCCCCAAAATACCAGCCTTTTCCCTCTCTAGCATCTGTTTCCTCACCAATACCTGGCATTTTCTCCCAGAAACACCAGCTTTCTCACAGATACATCACCTTCCCCCCCCCACATCAGACCTCTTCTCCCAGAAATACCAGGACTCTGCTGAATATTTCCCATTTCCTCCGGAACATACAGCATTACACTCCGCAAGAGGACAGTTTCTTTCAGAAATGTGGCATTTTATCACAGATACACCATTTTTATGCCCAGTAGAGCTCCTTTTCTCCCAGAAATAGCACTGCTCTTAGGAAGAGCTCCCATTTTCTAACCAAAATGCTGCTTTACACTCCTCAAGATCACACTTACCCCCATCAAGATGGCAGTGTCACAGAAATACCAGCTTCTGCCCCCAAAATGGGACTTTGGCTCTCCAAAACAAGACATTTTCTCCCAGAAATACCAGGACTCTTAGAAATACCTCACGTTTCATCTCAAGAATACTGCTTTCCACTCCTCAAGATCACACTGACTCCCATCACAATGGCCTTTTCTCCCACATACACCAGCTTTCTCCCAAATACACGACATTTTCTCCCACATACACCCGTTTTCTCCCAAAGATGGGACATATTCTCCCAGAAATGCCAGCTTATTCTTTAAAAAACGGCCTTTTTTCCCCAAAATACCAGCCTTTTCCCTCTCTAGCATCTGTTTCCTCACCAATACCTGGCATTTTCTCCCAGAAACACCAGCTTTCTCACAGATACATCACCTTCCCCCCCCCACATCAGACCTCTTCTCCCAGAAATACCAGGACTCTGCTGAATATTTCCCATTTCCTCCGGAACATACAGCATTACACTCCGCAAGAGGACAGTTTCTTTCAGAAATGTGGCATTTTATCACAGATACACCATTTTTATGCCCAGTAGAGCTCCTTTTCTCCCAGAAATAGCACTGCTCTTAGGAAGAGCTCCCATTTTCTAACCAAAATGCTGCTTTACACTCCTCAAGATCACACTTACCCCCATCAAGATGGCAGTGTCACAGAAATACCAGCTTCTGCCCCCAAAATGGGACTTTGGCTCTCCAAAACAAGACATTTTCTCCCAGAAATACCAGGACTCTTAGAAATACCTCACGTTTCATCTCAAGAATACTGCTTTCCACTCCTCAAGATCACACTGACTCCCATCACAATGGCCTTTTCTCCCACATACACCAGCTTTCTCCCAAATACACGACATTTTCTCCCACATACACCCGTTTTCTCCCAAAGATGGGACATATTCTCCCAGAAATGCCAGCTTATTCTTTAAAAAACGGCCTTTTTTCCCCAAAATACCAGCCTTTTCCCTCTCTAGCATCTGTTTCCTCACCAATACCTGGCATTTTCTCCCAGAAACACCAGCTTTCTCACAGATACATCACCTTCCCCCCCCCCACATCAGACCTCTTCTCCCAGAAATACCAGGACTCTGCTGAATATTTCCCATTTCCTCCGGAACATACAGCATTACACTCCGCAAGAGGACAGTTTCTTTCAGAAATGTGGCATTTTATCACAGATACACCATTTTTATGCCCAGTAGAGCTCCTTTTCTCCCAGAAATAGCACTGCTCTTAGGAAGAGCTCCCATTTTCTAACCAAAATGCTGCTTTACACTCCTCAAGATCACACTTACCCCCATCAAGACGGCAGTGTCACAGAAATACCAGCTTCTGCCCCCAAAATGGGACTTTGGCTCTCCAAAACAAGACATTTTCTCCCAGAAATACCAGGACTCTTAGAAATACCTCACGTTTCATCTCAAGAATACTGCTTTCCACTCCTCAAGATCACACTGACTCCCATCACAATGGCCTTTTCTCCCACATACACCAGCTTTCTCCCAAATACACGACATTTTCTCCCACATACACCCGTTTTCTCCCAAAGATGGGACATATTCTCCCAGAAATGCCAGCTTATTCTTTAAAAAACGGCCTTTTTTCCCCAAAATACCAGCCTTTTCCCTCTCTAGCATCTGTTTCCTCACCAATACCTGGCATTTTCTCCCAGAAACACCAGCTTTCTCACAGATACATCACCTTCCCCCCCCCCACATCAGACCTCTTCTCCCAGAAATACCAGGACTCTGCTGAATATTTCCCATTTCCTCCGGAACATACAGCATTACACTCCGCAAGAGGACAGTTTCTTTCAGAAATGTGGCATTTTATCACAGATACACCATTTTTATGCCCAGTAGAGCTCCTTTTCTCCCAGAAATAGCACTGCTCTTAGGAAGAGCTCCCATTTTCTAACCAAAATGCTGCTTTACACTCCTCAAGATCACACTTACCCCCATCAAGATGGCAGTGTCACAGAAATACCAGCTTCTGCCCCCAAAATGGGACTTTGGCTCTCCAAAACAAGACATTTTCTCCCAGAAATACCAGGACTCTTAGAAATACCTCACGTTTCATCTCAAGAATACTGCTTTCCACTCCTCAAGATCACACTGACTCCCATCACAATGGCCTTTTCTCCCACATACACCAGCTTTCTCCCAAATACACGACATTTTCTCCCACATACACCCGTTTTCTCCCAAAGATGGGACATATTCTCCCAGAAATGCCAGCTTATTCTTTAAAAAACGGCCTTTTTTCCCCAAAATACCAGCCTTTTCCCTCTCTAGCATCTGTTTCCTCACCAATACCTGGCATTTTCTCCCAGAAACACCAGCTTTCTCACAGATACATCACCTTCCCCCCCCCACATCAGACCTCTTCTCCCAGAAATACCAGGACTCTGCTGAATATTTCCCATTTCCTCCGGAACATACAGCATTACACTCCGCAAGAGGACAGTTTCTTTCAGAAATGTGGCATTTTATCACAGATACACCATTTTTATGCCCAGTAGAGCTCCTTTTCTCCCAGAAATAGCACTGCTCTTAGGAAGAGCTCCCATTTTCTAACCAAAATGCTGCTTTACACTCCTCAAGATCACACTTACCCCCATCAAGACGGCAGTGTCAGAGAAATACCAGCTTCTGCCCCCAAAATGGGACTTTGGCTCTCCAAAACAAGACATTTTCTCCCAGAAATACCAGGACTCTTAGAAATACCTCACGTTTCATCTCAAGAATACTGCTTTCCACTCCTCAAGATCACACTGACTCCCATCACAATGGCCTTTTCTCCCACATACACCAGCTTTCTCCCAAATACACGACATTTTCTCCCACATACACCCGTTTTCTCCCAAAGATGGGACATATTCTCCCAGAAATGCCAGCTTATTCTTTAAAAAACGGCCTTTTTTCCCCAAAATACCAGCCTTTTCCCTCTCTAGCATCTGTTTCCTCACCAATACCTGGCATTTTCTCCCAGAAACACCAGCTTTCTCACAGATACATCACCTTCCCCCCCCCACATCAGACCTCTTCTCCCAGAAATACCAGGACTCTGCTGAATATTTCCCATTTCCTCCGGAACATACAGCATTACACTCCGCAAGAGGACAGTTTCTTTCAGAAATGTGGCATTTTATCACAGATACACCATTTTTATGCCCAGTAGAGCTCCTTTTCTCCCAGAAATAGCACTGCTCTTAGGAAGAGCTCCCATTTTCTAACCAAAATGCTGCTTTACACTCCTCAAGATCACACTTACCCCCATCAAGATGGCAGTGTCAGAGAAATACCAGCTTCTGCCCCCAAAATGGGACTTTGGCTCTCCAAAACAAGACATTTTCTCCCAGAAATACCAGGACTCTTAGAAATACCTCACGTTTCATCTCAAGAATACTGCTTTCCACTCCTCAAGATCACACTGACTCCCATCACAATGGCCTTTTCTCCCACATACACCAGCTTTCTCCCAAATACACGACATTTTCTCCCACATACACCCGTTTTCTCCCAAAGATGGGACATATTCTCCCAGAAATGCCAGCTTATTCTTTAAAAAACGGCCTTTTTTCCCCAAAATACCAGCCTTTTCCCTCTCTAGCATCTGTTTCCTCACCAATACCTGGCATTTTCTCCCAGAAACACCAGCTTTCTCACAGATACATCACCTTCCCCCCCCCCACATCAGACCTCTTCTCCCAGAAATACCAGGACTCTGCTGAATATTTCCCATTTCCTCCGGAACATACAGCATTACACTCCGCAAGAGGACAGTTTCTTTCAGAAATGTGGCATTTTATCACAGATACACCATTTTTATGCCCAGTAGAGCTCCTTTTCTCCCAGAAATAGCACTGCTCTTAGGAAGAGCTCCCATTTTCTAACCAAAATGCTGCTTTACACTCCTCAAGATCACACTTACCCCCATCAAGATGGCAGTGTCACAGAAATACCAGCTTCTGCCCCCAAAATGGGACTTTGGCTCTCCAAAACAAGACATTTTCTCCCAGAAATACCAGGACTCTTAGAAATACCTCACGTTTCATCTCAAGAATACTGCTTTCCACTCCTCAAGATCACACTGACTCCCATCACAATGGCCTTTTCTCCCACATACACCAGCTTTCTCCCAAATACACGACATTTTCTCCCACATACACCCGTTTTCTCCCAAAGATGGGACATATTCTCCCAGAAATGCCAGCTTATTCTTTAAAAAACGGCCTTTTTTCCCCAAAATACCAGCCTTTTCCCTCTCTAGCATCTGTTTCCTCACCAATACCTGGCATTTTCTCCCAGAAACACCAGCTTTCTCACAGATACATCACCTTCCCCCCCCCCACATCAGACCTCTTCTCCCAGAAATACCAGGACTCTGCTGAATATTTCCCATTTCCTCCGGAACATACAGCATTACACTCCGCAAGAGGACAGTTTCTTTCAGAAATGTGGCATTTTATCACAGATACACCATTTTTATGCCCAGTAGAGCTCCTTTTCTCCCAGAAATAGCACTGCTCTTAGGAAGAGCTCCCATTTTCTAACCAAAATGCTGCTTTACACTCCTCAAGATCACACTTACCCCCATCAAGATGGCAGTGTCACAGAAATACCAGCTTCTGCCCCCAAAATGGGACTTTGGCTCTCCAAAACAAGACATTTTCTCCCAGAAATACCAGGACTCTTAGAAATACCTCACGTTTCATCTCAAGAATACTGCTTTCCACTCCTCAAGATCACACTGACTCCCATCACAATGGCCTTTTCTCCCACATACACCAGCTTTCTCCCAAATACACGACATTTTCTCCCACATACACCCGTTTTCTCCCAAAGATGGGACATATTCTCCCAGAAATGCCAGCTTATTCTTTAAAAAACGGCCTTTTTTCCCCAAAATACCAGCCTTTTCCCTCTCTAGCATCTGTTTCCTCACCAATACCTGGCATTTTCTCCCAGAAACACCAGCTTTCTCACAGATACATCACCTTCCCCCCCCCCACATCAGACCTCTTCTCCCAGAAATACCAGGACTCTGCTGAATATTTCCCATTTCCTCCGGAACATACAGCATTACACTCCGCAAGAGGACAGTTTCTTTCAGAAATGTGGCATTTTATCACAGATACACCATTTTTATGCCCAGTAGAGCTCCTTTTCTCCCAGAAATAGCACTGCTCTTAGGAAGAGCTCCCATTTTCTAACCAAAATGCTGCTTTACACTCCTCAAGATCACACTTACCCCCATCAAGATGGCAGTGTCACAGAAATACCAGCTTCTGCCCCCAAAATGGGACTTTGGCTCTCCAAAACAAGACATTTTCTCCCAGAAATACCAGGACTCTTAGAAATACCTCACGTTTCATCTCAAGAATACTGCTTTCCACTCCTCAAGATCACACTGACTCCCATCACAATGGCCTTTTCTCCCACATACACCAGCTTTCTCCCAAATACACGACATTTTCTCCCACATACACCCGTTTTCTCCCAAAGATGGGACATATTCTCCCAGAAATGCCAGCTTATTCTTTAAAAAACGGCCTTTTTTCCCCAAAATACCAGCCTTTTCCCTCTCTAGCATCTGTTTCCTCACCAATACCTGGCATTTTCTCCCAGAAACACCAGCTTTCTCACAGATACATCACCTTCCCCCCCCCCACATCAGACCTCTTCTCCCAGAAATACCAGGACTCTGCTGAATATTTCCCATTTCCTCCGGAACATACAGCATTACACTCCGCAAGAGGACAGTTTCTTTCAGAAATGTGGCATTTTATCACAGATACACCATTTTTATGCCCAGTAGAGCTCCTTTTCTCCCAGAAATAGCACTGCTCTTAGGAAGAGCTCCCATTTTCTAACCAAAATGCTGCTTTACACTCCTCAAGATCACACTTACCCCCATCAAGATGGCAGTGTCACAGAAATACCAGCTTCTGCCCCCAAAATGGGACTTTGGCTCTCCAAAACAAGACATTTTCTCCCAGAAATACCAGGACTCTTAGAAATACCTCACGTTTCATCTCAAGAATACTGCTTTCCACTCCTCAAGATCACACTGACTCCCATCACAATGGCCTTTTCTCCCACATACACCAGCTTTCTCCCAAATACACGACATTTTCTCCCACATACACCCGTTTTCTCCCAAAGATGGGACATATTCTCCCAGAAATGCCAGCTTATTCTTTAAAAAACGGCCTTTTTTCCCCAAAATACCAGCCTTTTCCCTCTCTAGCATCTGTTTCCTCACCAATACCTGGCATTTTCTCCCAGAAACACCAGCTTTCTCACAGATACATCACCTTCCCCCCCCCCACATCAGACCTCTTCTCCCAGAAATACCAGGACTCTGCTGAATATTTCCCATTTCCTCCGGAACATACAGCATTACACTCCGCAAGAGGACAGTTTCTTTCAGAAATGTGGCATTTTATCACAGATACACCATTTTTATGCCCAGTAGAGCTCCTTTTCTCCCAGAAATAGCACTGCTCTTAGGAAGAGCTCCCATTTTCTAACCAAAATGCTGCTTTACACTCCTCAAGATCACACTTACCCCCATCAAGATGGCAGTGTCACAGAAATACCAGCTTCTGCCCCCAAAATGGGACTTTGGCTCTCCAAAACAAGACATTTTCTCCCAGAAATACCAGGACTCTTAGAAATACCTCACGTTTCATCTCAAGAATACTGCTTTCCACTCCTCAAGATCACACTGACTCCCATCACAATGGCCTTTTCTCCCACATACACCAGCTTTCTCCCAAATACACGACATTTTCTCCCACATACACCCGTTTTCTCCCAAAGATGGGACATATTCTCCCAGAAATGCCAGCTTATTCTTTAAAAAACGGCCTTTTTTCCCCAAAATACCAGCCTTTTCCCTCTCTAGCATCTGTTTCCTCACCAATACCTGGCATTTTCTCCCAGAAACACCAGCTTTCTCACAGATACATCACCTTCCCCCCCCCCACATCAGACCTCTTCTCCCAGAAATACCAGGACTCTGCTGAATATTTCCCATTTCCTCCGGAACATACAGCATTACACTCCGCAAGAGGACAGTTTCTTTCAGAAATGTGGCATTTTATCACAGATACATCATTTTTATGCCCAGTAGAGCTCCTTTTCTCCCAGAAATAGCACTGCTCTTAGGAAGAGCTCCCATTTTCTAACCAAAATGCTGCTTTACACTCCTCAAGATCACACTTACCCCCATCAAGATGGCAGTGTCACAGAAATACCAGCTTCTGCCCCCAAAATGGGACTTTGGCTCTCCAAAACAAGACATTTTCTCCCAGAAATACCAGGACTCTTAGAAATACCTCACGTTTCATCTCAAGAATACTGCTTTCCACTCCTCAAGATCACACTGACTCCCATCACAATGGCCTTTTCTCCCACATACACCAGCTTTCTCCCAAATACACGACATTTTCTCCCACATACACCCGTTTTCTCCCAAAGATGGGACATATTCTCCCAGAAATGCCAGCTTATTCTTTAAAAAACGGCCTTTTTTCCCCAAAATACCAGCCTTTTCCCTCTCTAGCATCTGTTTCCTCACCAATACCTGGCATTTTCTCCCAGAAACACCAGCTTTCTCACAGATACATCACCTTCCCCCCCCCCACATCAGACCTCTTCTCCCAGAAATACCAGGACTCTGCTGAATATTTCCCATTTCCTCCGGAACATACAGCATTACACTCCGCAAGAGGACAGTTTCTTTCAGAAATGTGGCATTTTATCACAGATACACCATTTTTATGCCCAGTAGAGCTCCTTTTCTCCCAGAAATAGCACTGCTCTTAGGAAGAGCTCCCATTTTCTAACCAAAATGCTGCTTTACACTCCTCAAGATCACACTTACCCCCATCAAGATGGCAGTGTCACAGAAATACCAGCTTCTGCCCCCAAAATGGGACTTTGGCTCTCCAAAACAAGACATTTTCTCCCAGAAATACCAGGACTCTTAGAAATACCTCACGTTTCATCTCAAGAATACTGCTTTCCACTCCTCAAGATCACACTGACTCCCATCACAATGGCCTTTTCTCCCACATACACCAGCTTTCTCCCAAATACACGACATTTTCTCCCACATACACCCGTTTTCTCCCAAAGATGGGACATATTCTCCCAGAAATGCCAGCTTATTCTTTAAAAAACGGCCTTTTTTCCCCAAAATACCAGCCTTTTCCCTCTCTAGCATCTGTTTCCTCACCAATACCTGGCATTTTCTCCCAGAAACACCAGCTTTCTCACAGATACATCACCTTCCCCCCCCCACATCAGACCTCTTCTCCCAGAAATACCAGGACTCTGCTGAATATTTCCCATTTCCTCCGGAACATACAGCATTACACTCCGCAAGAGGACAGTTTCTTTCAGAAATGTGGCATTTTATCACAGATACACCATTTTTATGCCCAGTAGAGCTCCTTTTCTCCCAGAAATAGCACTGCTCTTAGGAAGAGCTCCCATTTTCTAACCAAAATGCTGCTTTACACTCCTCAAGATCACACTTACCCCCATCAAGATGGCAGTGTCACAGAAATACCAGCTTCTGCCCCCAAAATGGGACTTTGGCTCTCCAAAACAAGACATTTTCTCCCAGAAATACCAGGACTCTTAGAAATACCTCACGTTTCATCTCAAGAATACTGCTTTCCACTCCTCAAGATCACACTGACTCCCATCACAATGGCCTTTTCTCCCACATACACCAGCTTTCTCCCAAATACACGACATTTTCTCCCACATACACCCGTTTTCTCCCAAAGATGGGACATATTCTCCCAGAAATGCCAGCTTATTCTTTAAAAAACGGCCTTTTTTCCCCAAAATACCAGCCTTTTCCCTCTCTAGCATCTGTTTCCTCACCAATACCTGGCATTTTCTCCCAGAAACACCAGCTTTCTCACAGATACATCACCTTCCCCCCCCACATCAGACCTCTTCTCCCAGAAATACCAGGACTCTGCTGAATATTTCCCATTTCCTCCGGAACATACAGCATTACACTCCGCAAGAGGACAGTTTCTTTCAGAAATGTGGCATTTTATCACAGATACACCATTTTTATGCCCAGTAGAGCTCCTTTTCTCCCAGAAATAGCACTGCTCTTAGGAAGAGCTCCCATTTTCTAACCAAAATGCTGCTTTACACTCCTCAAGATCACACTTACCCCCATCAAGATGGCAGTGTCACAGAAATACCAGCTTCTGCCCCCAAAATGGGACTTTGGCTCTCCAAAACAAGACATTTTCTCCCAGAAATACCAGGACTCTTAGAAATACCTCACGTTTCATCTCAAGAATACTGCTTTCCACTCCTCAAGATCACACTGACTCCCATCACAATGGCCTTTTCTCCCACATACACCAGCTTTCTCCCAAATACACGACATTTTCTCCCACATACACCCGTTTTCTCCCAAAGATGGGACATATTCTCCCAGAAATGCCAGCTTATTCTTTAAAAAACGGCCTTTTTTCCCCAAAATACCAGCCTTTTCCCTCTCTAGCATCTGTTTCCTCACCAATACCTGGCATTTTCTCCCAGAAACACCAGCTTTCTCACAGATACATCACCTTCCCCCCCCCACATCAGACCTCTTCTCCCAGAAATACCAGGACTCTGCTGAATATTTCCCATTTCCTCCGGAACATACAGCATTACACTCCACAAGAGGACAGTTTCTTTCAGAAATGTGGCATTTTATCACAGATACACCATTTTTATGCCCAGTAGAGCTCCTTTTCTCCCAGAAATAGCACTGCTCTTAGGAAGAGCTCCCATTTTCTAACCAAAATGCTGCTTTACACTCCTCAAGATCACACTTACCCCCATCAAGATGGCAGTGTCACAGAAATACCAGCTTCTGCCCCCAAAATGGGACTTTGGCTCTCCAAAACAAGACATTTTCTCCCAGAAATACCAGGACTCTTAGAAATACCTCACGTTTCATCTCAAGAATACTGCTTTCCACTCCTCAAGATCACACTGACTCCCATCACAATGGCCTTTTCTCCCACATACACCAGCTTTCTCCCAAATACACGACATTTTCTCCCACATACACCCGTTTTCTCCCAAAGATGGGACATATTCTCCCAGAAATGCCAGCTTATTCTTTAAAAAACGGCCTTTTTTCCCCAAAATACCAGCCTTTTCCCTCTCTAGCATCTGTTTCCTCACCAATACCTGGCATTTTCTCCCAGAAACACCAGCTTTCTCACAGATACATCACCTTCCCCCCCCCACATCAGACCTCTTCTCCCAGAAATACCAGGACTCTGCTGAATATTTCCCATTTCCTCCGGAACATACAGCATTACACTCCGCAAGAGGACAGTTTCTTTCAGAAATGTGGCATTTTATCACAGATACACCATTTTTATGCCCAGTAGAGCTCCTTTTCTCCCAGAAATAGCACTGCTCTTAGGAAGAGCTCCCATTTTCTAACCAAAATGCTGCTTTACACTCCTCAAGATCACACTTACCCCCATCAAGATGGCAGTGTCAGAGAAATACCAGCTTCTGCCCCCAAAATGGGACTTTGGCTCTCCAAAACAAGACATTTTCTCCCAGAAATACCAGGACTCTTAGAAATACCTCACGTTTCATCTCAAGAATACTGCTTTCCACTCCTCAAGATCACACTGACTCCCATCACAATGGCCTTTTCTCCCACATACACCAGCTTTCTCCCAAATACACGACATTTTCTCCCACATACACCCGTTTTCTCCCAAAGATGGGACATATTCTCCCAGAAATGCCAGCTTATTCTTTAAAAAACGGCCTTTTTTCCCCAAAATACCAGCCTTTTCCCTCTCTAGCATCTGTTTCCTCACCAATACCTGGCATTTTCTCCCAGAAACACCAGCTTTCTCACAGATACATCACCTTCCCCCCCCCACATCAGACCTCTTCTCCCAGAAATACCAGGACTCTGCTGAATATTTCCCATTTCCTCCGGAACATACAGCATTACACTCCGCAAGAGGACAGTTTCTTTCAGAAATGTGGCATTTTATCACAGATACACCATTTTTATGCCCAGTAGAGCTCCTTTTCTCCCAGAAATAGCACTGCTCTTAGGAAGAGCTCCCATTTTCTAACCAAAATGCTGCTTTACACTCCTCAAGATCACACTTACCCCCATCAAGATGGCAGTGTCACAGAAATACCAGCTTCTGCCCCCAAAATGGGACTTTGGCTCTCCAGAACAAGACATTTTCTCCCAGAAATACCAGGACTCTTAGAAATACCTCACGTTTCATCTCAAGAATACTGCTTTCCACTCCTCAAGATCACACTGACTCCCATCACAATGGCCTTTTCTCCCACATACACCAGCTTTCTCCCAAATACACGACATTTTCTCCCACATACACCCGTTTTCTCCCAAAGATGGGATATATTCTCCCAGAAATGCCAGCTTATTCTTTAACAAACGGCCTTTTTTCCCCAAAATACCAGCCTTTTCCCTCTCTAGCATCTGTTTCCTCACCAATACCTGGCATTTTCTCCCAGAAACAGCAGCTTTCTCACAGATACATCACCTTCCCCCCCCCACATCAGACCTCTTCTCCCAGAAATACCAGGACTCTGCTGAATATTTCCCATTTCCTCCGGAACATACAGCATTACACTCCGCAAGAGGACAGTTTCTTTCAGAAATGTGGCATTTTATCACAGATACACCATTTTTATGCCCAGTAGAGCTCCTTTTCTCCCAGAAATAGCACTGCTCTTAGGAAGAGCTCCCATTTTCTAACCAAAATGCTGCTTTACACTCCTCAAGATCACACTTACCCCCATCAAGATGGCAGTGTCAGAGAAATACCAGCTTCTGCCCCCAAAATGGGACTTTGGCTCTCCAAAACAAGACATTTTCTCCCAGAAATACCAGGACTCTTAGAAATACCTCACGTTTCATCTCAAGAATACTGCTTTCCACTCCTCAAGATCACACTGACTCCCATCACAATGGCCTTTTCTCCCACATACACCAGCTTTCTCCCAAATACACGACATTTTCTCCCACATACACCCGTTTTCTCCCAAAGATGGGACATATTCTCCCAGAAATGCCAGCTTATTCTTTAAAAAACGGCCTTTTTTCCCCAAAATACCAGCTTTCTCACAAACACCTGTCATTTTCCAACCAAGTCTGCTACTATCTCCCAGAAACAGCCGGTTTCCGAGAAATACCTGACGTTTGCTCTCCCAAATACTACTTGACACTCCTCCAGAGGACATTGTCTCCCCTATTTACCACGTTGTCTCCCCAAGAGACCACTTGGCACACCAAAAAGACCACCGTTGCTCTCCAGTACAAGATCTTCTTTCCCACCGGTTCCCACTTTTCTCCCCCAGCTATGTCATTTCCTCCCAGAAATGCCACTTTTCCCTTGGAAATTTCACCTTCTCTTCCAAAAAGCGATTTGCTCCCAGAAATACCCCTTCTCTTACAACTGCCACACGCTTTCTCCCCAAAAAGCCTCCATGACAATGCCAAATGGGACACTTGCAGCCAAGAAGAGGACACCTTCTCTCAGAAAGACCACTTTTCTCCCCAAGAGAGGAGATTTTCTCCCAATTGGATGACATTTGCTGTAAGAAAGACCTGTTTTCTTCCCTCAAGAGGACATTGTCTTTCCCACTGAGGACATTTTCTCCCAGAAGTGCTGCTACTCTGTGAAACACCTCCATTTCCTCCCAAATCTACTCCATGACACGCCTCAGGATGACACTTACTCCCCGATTTGGGGCATTTTCTCCCAGAAATACCACTTCTCTCCCAAAGGGATGGCCTTTTCCCTCTCTAGCATCTGTTTCCTCACCAATACCTGGCATTTTCTCCCAGAAACACCAGCTTTCTCACAGATACATCACCTTCCCCCCCACATCAGACCTCTTCTCCCAGAAATACCAGGACTCTGCTGAATATTTCCCATTTCATCCGGAACATACAGCATTACACTCCGCAAGAGGACAGTTTCTTTCAGAAATGTGGCATTTTATCACAGATACACCATTTTTATGCCCAGTAGAGCTCCTTTTCTCCCAGAAATAGCACTGCTCTTAGGAAGAGCTCCCATTTTCTAACCAAAATGCTGCTTTACACTCCTCAAGATCACATTTACCCCCATCAAGATGGCAGTGTCACAGAAATACCAGCTTCTGCCCCCAAAATGGGACTTTGGCTCTCCAAAACAAGACATTTTCTCCCAGAAATACCAGGACTCTTAGAAATACCTCACGTTTCATCTCAAGAATACTGCTTTCCACTCCTCAAGATCACACTGACTCCCATCACAATGGCCTTTTCTCCCACATACACCAGCTTTCTCCCAAATACACGACATTTTCTCCCACATACACCCGTTTTCTCCCAAAGATGGGACATATTCTCCCAGAAATGCCAGCTTATTCTTTAAAAAACGGCCTTTTTTCCCCAAAATACCAGCTTTCTCACAAACACCTGTCATTTTCCAACCAAGTCTGCTACTATCTCCCAGAAACAGCCGGTTTCCGAGAAATACCTGACGTTTGCTCTCCCAAATACTACTTGACACTCCTCCAGAGGACATTGTCTCCCCTATTTACCACGTTGTCTCCCCAAGAGACCACTTGGCACACCAAAAAGACCACCGTTGCTCTCCAGTACAAGATCTTCTTTCCCACCGGTTCCCACTTTTCTCCCCCAGCTATGTCATTTCCTCCCAGAAATGCCACTTTTCCCTTGGAAATTTCACCTTCTCTTCCAAAAAGAGGAGATTTGCTCCCAGAAATACCCCTTCTCTTACAACTGCCACACGCTTTCTCCCCAAAAAGCCTCCATGACAATGCCAAATGGGACACTTGCAGCCAAGAAGAGGACACCTTCTCTCAGAAAGACCACTTTTCTCCCCAAGAGAGGAGATTTTCTCCCAATTGGATGACATTTGCTGTAAGAAAGACCTGTTTTCTTCCCTCAAGAGGACATTGTCTTTCCCACTGAGGACATTTTCTCCCAGAAGTGCCGCTACTCTGTGAAACACCTCCATTTCCTCCCAAATCTACTCCATGACACGCCTCAGGATGACACTTACTCCCAGATTTGGGGCATTTTCTCCCAGAAATACCACTTCTCTCCCAAAGGGATGGCCTTTTCCCTCTCTAGCATCTGTTTCCTCACCAATACCTGGCATTTTCTCCCAGAAACAGCAGCTTTCTCACAGATACATCACCTTCCCCCCCACATCAGACCTCTTCTCCCAGAAATACCAGGACTCTGCTGAATATTTCCCATTTCCTCCGGAACATACAGCATTACACTCCGCAAGAGGACAGTTTCTTTCAGAAATGTGGCATTTTATCACAGATACACCATTTTTATGCCCAGTAGAGCTCCTTTTCTCCCAGAAATAGCACTGCTCTTAGGAAGAGCTCCCATTTTCTAACCAAAATGCTGCTTTACACTCCTCAAGATCACACTTACCCCCATCAAGATGGCAGTGTCACAGAAATACCAGCTTCTGCCCCCAAAATGGGACTTTGGCTCTCCAAAACAAGACATTTTCTCCCAGAAATACCAGGACTCTTAGAAATACCTCACGTTTCATCTCAAGAATACTGCTTTCCACTCCTCAAGATCACACTGACTCCCATCACAATGGCCTTTTCTCCCACATACACCAGCTTTCTCCCAAATACACGACATTTTCTCCCACATACACCCGTTTTCTCCCAAAGATGGGACATATTCTCCCAGAAATGCCAGCTTATTCTTTAAAAAACGGCCTTTTTTCCCCAAAATACCAGCCTTTTCCCTCTCTAGCATCTGTTTCCTCACCAATACCTGGCATTTTCTCCCAGAAACACCAGCTTTCTCACAGATACATCACCTTCCCCCCCCCACATCAGACCTCTTCTCCCAGAAATACCAGGACTCTGCTGAATATTTCCCATTTCCTCCGGAACATACAGCATTACACTCCGCAAGAGGACAGTTTCTTTCAGAAATGTGGCATTTTATCACAGATACACCATTTTTATGCCCAGTAGAGCTCCTTTTCTCCCAGAAATAGCACTGCTCTTAGGAAGAGCTCCCATTTTCTAACCAAAATGCTGCTTTACACTCCTCAAGATCACACTTACCCCCATCAAGATGGCAGTGTCAGAGAAATACCAGCTTCTGCCCCCAAAATGGGACTTTGGCTCTCCAAAACAAGACATTTTCTCCCAGAAATACCAGGACTCTTAGAAATACCTCACGTTTCATCTCAAGAATACTGCTTTCCACTCCTCAAGATCACACTGACTCCCATCACAATGGCCTTTTCTCCCACATACACCAGCTTTCTCCCAAATACACGACATTTTCTCCCACATACACCTGTTTTCTCCCAAAGATGGGACATATTCTCCCAGAAATGCCAGCTTATTCTTTAAAAAACGGCCTTTTTTCCCCAAAATACCAGCCTTTTCCCTCTCTAGCATCTGTTTCCTCACCAATACCTGGCATTTTCTCCCAGAAACACCAGCTTTCTCACAGATACATCACCTTCCCCCCCCCACATCAGACCTCTTCTCCCAGAAATACCAGGACTCTGCTGAATATTTCCCATTTCCTCCGGAACATACAGCATTACACTCCGCAAGAGGACAGTTTCTTTCAGAAATGTGGCATTTTATCACAGATACACCATTTTTATGCCCAGTAGAGCTCCTTTTCTCCCAGAAATAGCACTGCTCTTAGGAAGAGCTCCCATTTTCTAACCAAAATGCTGCTTTACACTCCTCAAGATCACACTTACCCCCATCAAGATGGCAGTGTCACAGAAATACCAGCTTCTGCCCCCAAAATGGGACTTTGGCTCTCCAAAACAAGACATTTTCTCCCAGAAATACCAGGACTCTTAGAAATACCTCACGTTTCATCTCAAGAATACTGCTTTCCACTCCTCAAGATCACACTGACTCCCATCACAATGGCCTTTTCTCCCACATACACCAGCTTTCTCCCAAATACACGACATTTTCTCCCACATACACCCGTTTTCTCCCAAAGATGGGACATATTCTCCCAGAAATGCCAGCTTATTCTTTAAAAAACGGCCTTTTTTCCCCAAAATACCAGCCTTTTCCCTCTCTAGCATCTGTTTCCTCACCAATACCTGGCATTTTCTCCCAGAAACACCAGCTTTCTCACAGATACATCACCTTCCCCCCCCCACATCAGACCTCTTCTCCCAGAAATACCAGGACTCTGCTGAATATTTCCCATTTCCTCCGGAACATACAGCATTACACTCCGCAAGAGGACAGTTTCTTTCAGAAATGTGGCATTTTATCACAGATACACCATTTTTATGCCCAGTAGAGCTCCTTTTCTCCCAGAAATAGCACTGCTCTTAGGAAGAGCTCCCATTTTCTAACCAAAATGCTGCTTTACACTCCTCAAGATCACACTTACCCCCATCAAGATGGCAGTGTCAGAGAAATACCAGCTTCTGCCCCCAAAATGGGACTTTGGCTCTCCAAAACAAGACATTTTCTCCCAGAAATACCAGGACTCTTAGAAATACCTCACGTTTCATCTCAAGAATACTGCTTTCCACTCCTCAAGATCACACTGACTCCCATCACAATGGCCTTTTCTCCCACATACACCAGCTTTCTCCCAAATACACGACATTTTCTCCCACATACACCCGTTTTCTCCCAAAGATGGCACATATTCTCCCAGAAATGCCAGCTTATTCTTTAAAAAACGGCCTTTTTTTCCCAAAATACCAGCTTTCTCACAAACACCTGTCATTTTCCAACCAAGTCTGCTACTATCTCCCAGAAACAGCCGGTTTCCGAGAAATACCTGACGTTTGCTCTCCCAAATACTACTTGACACTCCTCCAGAGGACATTGTCTCCCCTATTTACCACGTTGTCTCCCCAAGAGACCACTTGGCACACCAAAAAGACCACCGTTGCTCTCCAGTACAAGATCTTCTTTCCCACCGGTTCCCACTTTTCTCCCCCAGCTATGTCATTTCCTCCCAGAAATGCCACTTTTCCCTTGGAAATTTCACCTTCTCTTCCAAAAAGAGGAGATTTGCTCCCAGAAATACCCCTTCTCTTACAACTGCCACACGCTTTCTCCCCAAAAAGCCTCCATGACAATGCCAAATGGGACACTTGCAGCCAAGAAGAGGACACCTTCTCTCAGAAAGACCACTTTTCTCCCCAAGAGAGGAGATTTTCTCCCAATTGGATGACATTTGCTGTAAGAAAGACCTGTTTTCTTCCCTCAAGAGGACATTGTCTTTCCCACTGAGGACATTTTCTCCCAGAAGTGCCGCTACTCTGTGAAACACCTCCATTTCCTCCCAAATCTACATCATGACACGCCTCAGGATGACACTTACTCCCCGATTTGGGGCATTTTCTCCCAGAAATACCACTTCTCTCCCAAAGGGATGGCCTTTTCCCTCTCTAGCATCTGTTTCCTCACCAATACCTGGCATTTTCTCCCAGAAACACCAGCTTTCTCACACATACATCACCTTCTCCCCCCCACATCAGATGTTCCCTCCCAGAAATATGGCATTTGATCACTGACATACTCTTTCAAGGTAATACCAGGTTTCATAAAAATACCTCATAATTTCTCCATGAAGTTCGTTAGCAAGATGACACTTTCACCCTAAATAGGAGATTTTCTCTCAGAAATGCATGCTTCCCCCTCACAGAACGGCATCTTCTCCCCAAATTAGGACATTATCTCCCCGAAATACCACATTTCTCCAATCCAATGACATTATCTCTACGGAGAGTTTGCAGTTGCTGCCCGTTAAATCGCTTTTCTCCCCGAATACCACTTTCAGACTTCAACAGCGGTCTTGTCGGATGCCGAGAAAGGGCGACTTCAGCCGGATGCTTTTCTCGGACGAGCGGCTTCTTCTGCGCACATCCCAAAGGAGATGTTGCTCTTCAGGCAAGGTTTGAATTCTGCATACTGCCTGTCCACCCATGAGAGCGAAATAGCGAAATTGCTATGCCGAGAACGTGCGATTTCAGAATACTGCATTTCCTGAAAACAGGGGGTTTTTTCTCCGCAGGAAAGAATCCACATCTCTCGACTTTCTGTAACGTCCTCTCTGAAAGCACAACGTGTGTCGCTCCTGGAACTTCTAGCTGCTTTTCCCTTCCACTCTGTTCTTCACAGAATGCTGAAGTGTAGCATCGGAAAAACAGAGAAAAACGAAATGTCCCTAGGAATAAACGGAAAGGCATAAGAATGAGAGAGAAGCGTAGTGCAGAATGCATGGACACAAGGAGAAGACAAGAACCGCTCCTTTGCGATGTGCGCAGAAGAAGCCGCTCGTCCGAGAAAAGCAGCCGGCTGAAGTCGCTCTTTCTCGGCATGCGAGAGAGACGAGACCGCTGCTGAAGGCACACAGCGGCATTCGGGGAGAACCGCGATTTCTCGACCAGCAACTGCAAACTCTCCGAAGCGGTTCAACGCGAGAGCCGATTTAGACGTGCGTGAGCGAAATAACGGAACTGTGATGCCAAGAACGTGTGAATTCTGCATACTGCATTGCCTGAAAACAGGGGTTTTTTTCTCCGCAGGAAAGAATCCACATCTCTCGACTTTCTGTAACGTCCTCTCTGAAAGCACAACGTGTGTCGCTCCTGGAACTTCTAGCTGCCTTATTAGAGGGGCTTTTCCCTTCCACTCTGTTCTTCACAGAATGCTGAAGTGTAGCATCGGAAAAACAGAGAAAAACGAAATGTCCCTAGGAATAAACGGAAAGGCATAAGAATGAGAGAGAAGCGTAGTGCAGAATGCATGGACACAAGGAGAAGACAAGAACCGCTCCTTTGCGATGTGCGCAGAAGAAGCCGCTCGTCCGAGAAAAGCAGCCGGCTGAAGTCGCTCTTTCTCGGCATGCGAGAGAGACGAGACCGCTGCTGAAGGCACACAGCGGCATTCGGGGAGAACCGCGATTTCTCGACCAGCAACTGCAAACTCTCCGAAGCGGTTCAACGCGAGAGCCGATTTAGACGTGCGTGAGCGAAATAACGGAACTGTGATGCCAAGAACGTGTGAATTCTGCATACTGCATTGCCTGAAAACAGGGGTTTTTTTCTCCGCAGGAAAGAATCCACATCTCTCGACTTTCTGTAACGTCCTCTCTGAAAGCACAACGTGTGTCGCTCCTGGAACTTCTAGCTGCCTTATTAGAGGGGCTTTTCCCTTCCACTCTGTTCTTCACAGAATGCTGAAGTGTAGCATCGGAAAAACAGAGAAAAACGAAATGTCCCTAGGAATAAACGGAAAGGCATAAGAATGAGAGAGAAGCGTAGTGCAGAATGCATGGACACAAGGAGAAGACAGAACCGCTCCTTTGCGATGTGCGCAGAAGAAGCCGCTCGTCCGAGAAAAGCAGCCGGCTGAAGTCGCTCTTTCTCGGCATGCGAGAGAGACGAGACCGCTGCTGAAGGCACACAGCGGCATTCGGGGAGAACCGCGATTTCTCGGCCAGCAACTGCAAACTCTCCGAAGCGGTTAACAGAGAGTGGCGCCGTCCACCCACGAGAGCGAAATAGCGAAATTGCTATGCCGAGAACGTGCGATTTCAGAATACTGCATTTCCTGAAAACAGGGGGTTTTTTCTCCGCAGGAAAGAATCCACATCTCTCGACTTTCTGTAACGTCCTCTCTGAAAGCACAACGTGTGTCGCTCCTGGAACTTCTAGCTGCTTTTCCCTTCCACTCTGTTCTTCACAGAATGCTGAAGTGTAGCATCGGAAAAACAGAGAAAAACGAAATGTCCCTAGGAATAAACGGAAAGGCATAAGAATGAGAGAGAAGCGTAGTGCAGAATGCATGGACACAAGGAGAAGACAAGAACCGCTCCTTTGCGATGTGCGCAGAAGAAGCCGCTCGTCCGAGAAAAGCAGCCGGCTGAAGTCGCTCTTTCTCGGCATGCGAGAGAGACGAGACCGCTGCTGAAGGCACACAGCGGCATTCGGGGAGAACCGCGATTTCTCGACCAGCAACTGCAAACTCTCCGAAGCGGTTCAACGCGAGAGCCGATTTAGACGTGCGTGAGCGAAATAACGGAACTGTGATGCCAAGAACGTGTGAATTCTGCATACTGCATTGCCTGAAAACAGGGGGTTTTTTCTCCGCAGGAAAGAATCCACAGCTCTCGACTTTCTGTAACGTCCTCTCTGAAAGCACAACGTGTGTCGCTCCTGGAACTTCTAGCTGCCTTATTAGAGGGGCTTTTCCCTTCCACTCTGTTCTTCACAGAATGCTGAAGTGTAGCATCGGAAAAACAGAGAAAAACGAAATGTCCCTAGGAATAAACGGAAAGGCATAAGAATGAGAGAGAAGCGTAGTGCAGAATGCATGGACACAAGGAGAAGACAAGAACCGCTCCTTTGCGATGTGCGCAGAAGAAGCCGCTCGTCCGAGAAAAGCAGCCGGCTGAAGTCGCTCTTTCTCGGCATGCGAGAGAGACGAGACCGCTGCTGAAGGCACACAGCGGCATTCGGGGAGAACCGCGATTTCTCGACCAGCAACTGCAAACTCTCCGAAGCGGTTAACAGAGAGTGGCGCCGTCCACCCACGAGAGCGAAATAGCGAAATTGCTATGCCGAGAACGTGCGATTTCAGAATACTGCATTTCCTGAAAACAGGGGGTTTTTTCTCCGCAGGAAAGAATCCACATCTCTCGACTTTCTGTAACGTCCTCTCTGAAAGCACAACGTGTGTCTCTCCTGGAACTTCTAGCTGCCTTATTAGAGGGGCTTTTCCCTTCCACTCTGTTCTTCACAGAATGCTGAAGTGTAGCATCGGAAAAACAGAGAAAAACGAAATGTCCCTAGGAATAAACGGAAAGGCATAAGAATGAGAGAGAAGCGTAGTGCAGAATGCATGGACACAAGGAGAAGACAAGAACCGCTCCTTTGCGATGTGCGCAGAAGAAGCCGCTCGTCCGAGAAAAGCAGCCGGCTGAAGTCGCTCTTTCTCGGCATGCGAGAGAGACGAGACCGCTGCTGAAGGCACACAGCGGCATTCGGGGAGAACCGCGATTTCTCGGCCAGCAACTGCAAACTCTCCGAAGCGGTTAACAGAGAGTGGCGCCGTCCACCCACGAGAGCGAAATAGCGAAATTGCTATGCCGAGAACGTGCGATTTCAGAATACTGCATTTCCTGAAAACAGGGGGTTTTTTCTCCGCAGGAAAGAATCCACATCTCTCGACTTTCTGTAACGTCCTCTCTGAAAGCACAACGTGTGTCGCTCCTGGAACTTCTAGCTGCTTTTCCCTTCCACTCTGTTCGTCACAGAATGCTGAAGTGTAGCATCGGAAAAACAGAGAAAAACGAAATGTCCCTAGGAATAAACGGAAAGGCATAAGAATGAGAGAGAAGCGTAGTGCAGAATGCATGGACACAAGGAGAAGACAAGAACCGCTCCTTTGCGATGTGCGCAGAAGAAGCCGCTCGTCCGAGAAAAGCAGCCGGCTGAAGTCGCTCTTTCTCGGCATGCGAGAGAGACGAGACCGCTGCTGAAGGCACACAGCGGCATTCGGGGAGAACCGCGATTTCTCGACCAGCAACTGCAAACTCTCCGAAGCGGTTCAACGCGAGAGCCGATTTAGACGTGCGTGAGCGAAATAACGGAACTGTGATGCCAAGAACGTGTGAATTCTGCATACTGCATTGCCTGAAAACAGGGGGTTTTTTCTCCGCAGGAAAGAATCCACAGCTCTCGACTTTCTGTAACGTCCTCTCTGAAAGCACAACGTGTGTCGCTCCTGGAACTTCTAGCTGCCTTATTAGAGGGGCTTTTCCCTTCCACTCTGTTCTTCACAGAATGCTGAAGTGTAGCATCGGAAAAACAGAGAAAAACGAAATGTCCCTAGGAATAAACGGAAAGGCATAAGAATGAGAGAGAAGCGTAGTGCAGAATGCATGGACACAAGGAGAAGACAAGAACCGCTCCTTTGCGATGTGCGCAGAAGAAGCCGCTCGTCCGAGAAAAGCATCCGGCTGAAGTCGCTCTTTCTCGGCATGCGAGAGAGACGAGACCGCTGCTGAAGGCACACAGCGGCATTCGGGGAGAACCGCGATTTCTCGGCCAGCAACTGCAAACTCTCCGAAGCGGTTAACAGAGAGTGGCGCCGTCCACCCACGAGAGCGAAATAGCGAAATTGCTATGCCGAGAACGTGCGATTTCAGAATACTGCATTTCCTGAAAACAGGGGGTTTTTTCTCCGCAGGAAAGAATCCACATCTCTCGACTTTCTGTAACGTCCTCTCTGAAAGCACAACGTGTGTCGCTCCTGGAACTTCTAGCTGCCTTATTAGAGGGGCTTTTCCCTTCCACTCTGTTCTTCACAGAATGCTGAAGTGTAGCATCGGAAAAACAGAGAAAAACGAAATGTCCCTAGGAATAAACGGAAAGGCATAAGAATGAGAGAGAAGCGTAGTGCAGAATGCATGGACACAAGGAGAAGACAAGAACCGCTCCTTTGCGATGTGCGCAGAAGAAGCCGCTCGTCCGAGAAAAGCATCCGGCTGAAGTCGCTCATTCTCGGCATGCGAGAGAGACGAGACCGCTGCTGAAGGCACACAGCGGCATTCGGGGAGAACCGCGATTTCTCGGCCAGCAACTGCAAACTCTCCGAAGCGGTTAACAGAGTGGTGCCGTCCACCCACGAGAGCGAAATCGCGAAATTGCTATGCCGAGAACGTGCGATTTCAGAATACTGCATTTCCTGAAAACAGGGGGTTTTTTCTCCGCAGGAAAGAATCCACATCTCTCGACTTTCTGTAACGTCCTCTCTGAAAGCACAACGTGTGTCGCTCCTGGAACTTCTAGCTGCCTTATTAGAGGGGCTTTTCCCTTCCACTCTGTTCTTCACAGAATGCTGAAGTGTAGCATCGGAAAAACAGAGAAAAACGAAATGTCCCTAGGAATAAACGGAAAGGCATAAGAATGAGAGAGAAGCGTAGTGCAGAATGCATGGACACAAGGAGAAGACAAGAACCGCTCCTTTGCGATGTGCGCAGAAGAAGCCGCTCGTCCGAGAAAAGCAGCCGGCTGAAGTCGCTCTTTCTCGGCATGCGAGAGAGACGAGACCGCTGCTGAAGGCACACAGCGGCATTCGGGGAGAACCGCGATTTCTCGGCCAGCAACTGCAAACTCTCCGAAGCGGTTAACAGAGAGTGGCGCCGTCCACCCACGAGAGCGAAATAGCGAAATTGCTATGCCGAGAACGTGCGATTTCAGAATACTGCATTTCCTGAAAACAGGGGGTTTTTTCTCCGCAGGAAAGAATCCACATCTCTCGACTTTCTGTAACGTCCTCTCTGAAAGCACAACGTGTGTCGCTCCTGGAACTTCTAGCTGCTTTTCCCTTCCACTCTGTTCTTCACAGAATGCTGAAGTGTAGCATCGGAAAAACAGAGAAAAACGAAATGTCCCTAGGAATAAACGGAAAGGCATAAGAATGAGAGAGAAGCGTAGTGCAGAATGCATGGACACAAGGAGAAGACAAGAACCGCTCCTTTGCGATGTGCGCAGAAGAAGCCGCTCGTCCGAGAAAAGCAGCCGGCTGAAGTCGCTCTTTCTCGGCATGCGAGAGAGACGAGACCGCTGCTGAAGGCACACAGCGGCATTCGGGGAGAACCGCGATTTCTCGACCAGCAACTGCAAACTCTCCGAAGCGGTTCAACGCGAGAGCCGATTTAGACGTGCGTGAGCGAAATAACGGAACTGTGATGCCAAGAACGTGTGAATTCTGCATACTGCATTGCCTGAAAACAGGGGGTTTTTTCTCCGCAGGAAAGAATCCACAGCTCTCGACTTTCTGTAACGTCCTCTCTGAAAGCACAACGTGTGTCGCTCCTGGAACTTCTAGCTGCCTTATTAGAGGGGCTTTTCCCTTCCACTCTGTTCTTCACAGAATGCTGAAGTGTAGCATCGGAAAAACAGAGAAAAACGAAATGTCCCTAGGAATAAACGGAAAGGCATAAGAATGAGAGAGAAGCGTAGTGCAGAATGCATGGACACAAGGAGAAGACAAGAACCGCTCCTTTGCGATGTGCGCAGAAGAAGCCGCTCGTCCGAGAAAAGCATCCGGCTGAAGTCGCTCTTTCTCGGCATGCGAGAGAGACGAGACCGCTGCTGAAGGCACACAGCGGCATTCGGGGAGAACCGCGATTTCTCGGCCAGCAACTGCAAACTCTCCGAAGCGGTTAACAGAGAGTGGCGCCGTCCACCCACGAGAGCGTAATAGCGAAATTGCTATGCCGAGAACGTGCGATTTCAGAATACTGCATTTCCTGAAAACAGGGGGTTTTTTCTCCGCAGGAAAGAATCCACATCTCTCGACTTTCTGTAACGTCCTCTCTGAAAGCACAACGTGTGTCGCTCCTGGAACTTCTAGCTGCCTTATTAGAGGGGCTTTTCCCTTCCACTCTGTTCTTCACAGAATGCTGAAGTGTAGCATCGGAAAAACAGAGAAAAACGAAATGTCCCTAGGAATAAACGGAAAGGCATAAGAATGAGAGAGAAGCGTAGTGCAGAATGCATGGACACAAGGAGAAGACAAGAACCGCTCCTTTGCGATGTGCGCAGAAGAAGCCGCTCGTCCGAGAAAAGCATCCGGCTGAAGTCGCTCATTCTCGGCATGCGAGAGAGACGAGACCGCTGCTGAAGGCACACAGCGGCATTCGGGGAGAACCGCGATTTCTCGGCCAGCAACTGCAAACTCTCCGAAGCGGTTAACAGAGTGGTGCCGTCCACCCACGAGAGCGAAATCGCGAAATTGCTATGCCGAGAACGTGCGATTTCAGAATACTGCATTTCCTGAAAACAGGGGGTTTTTTCTCCGCAGGAAAGAATCCACATCTCTCGACTTTCTGTAACGTCCTCTCTGAAAGCACAACGTGTGTCGCTCCTGGAACTTCTAGCTGCCTTATTAGAGGGGCTTTTCCCTTCCACACTGTTCTTCACAGAATGCTGAAGTGTAGCATCGGAAAAACAGAGAAAAACGAAATGTCCCTAGGAATAAACGGAAAGGCATAAGAATGAGAGAGAAGCGTAGTGCAGAATGCATGGACACAAGGAGAAGACAAGAACCGCTCCTTTGCGATGTGCGCAGAAGAAGCCGCTCGTCCGAGAAAAGCAGCCGGCTGAAGTCGCTCTTTCTCGGCATGCGAGAGAGACGAGACCGCTGCTGAAGGCACACAGCGGCATTCGGGGAGAACCGCGATTTCTCGGCCAGCAACTGCAAACTCTCCGAAGCGGTTAACAGAGAGTGGCGCCGTCCACCCACGAGAGCGAAATAGCGAAATTGCTATGCCGAGAACGTGCGATTTCAGAATACTGCATTTCCTGAAAACAGGGGGTTTTTTCTCCGCAGGAAAGAATCCACATCTCTCGACTTTCTGTAACGTCCTCTCTGAAAGCACAACGTGTGTCGCTCCTGGAACTTCTAGCTGCTTTTCCCTTCCACTCTGTTCTTCACAGAATGCTGAAGTGTAGCATCGGAAAAACAGAGAAAAACGAAATGTCCCTAGGAATAAACGGAAAGGCATAAGAATGAGAGAGAAGCGTAGTGCAGAATGCATGGACACAAGGAGAAGACAAGAACCGCTCCTTTGCGATGTGCGCAGAAGAAGCCGCTCGTCCGAGAAAAGCATCCGGCTGAAGTCGCTCTTTCTCGGCATGCGAGAGAGACGAGACCGCTGCTGAAGGCACACAGCGGCATTCGGGCAGAACCGCGATTTCTCGACCAGCAACTGCAAACTCTCCGAAGCGGTTCAACGCGAGAGCCGATTTAGACGTGCGTGAGCGAAATAACGGAACTGTGATGCCAAGAACGTGTGAATTCTGCATACTGCATTGCCTGAAAACAGGGGGTTTTTTCTCCGCAGGAAAGAATCCACATCTCTCGACTTTCTGTAACGTCCTCTCTGAAAGCACAACGTGTGTCGCTCCTGGAACTTCTAGCTGCCTTATTAGAGGGGCTTTTCCCTTCCACTCTGTTCTTCACAGAACGCTGAAGTGTAGCATCGGAAAAACAGAGAAAAACGAAATGTCCCTAGGAATAAACGGAAAGGCATAAGAATGAGAGAGAAGCGTAGTGCAGAATGCATGGACACAAGGAGAAGACAAGAACCGCTCCTTTGCGATGTGCGCAGAAGAAGCCGCTCGTCCGAGAAAAGCATCCGGCTGAAGTCGCTCTTTCTCGGCATGCGAGAGAGACGAGACCGCTGCTGAAGGCACACAGCGGCATTCGGGGAGAACCGCGATTTCTCGGCCAGCAACTGCAAACTCTCCGAAGCGGTTAACAGAGTGGTGCCGTCCACCCACGAGAGCGAAATCGCGAAATTGCTATGCCGAGAACGTGCGATTTCAGAATACTGCATTTCCTGAAAACAGGGGGTTTTTTCTCCGCAGGAAAGAATCCACATCTCTCGACTTTCTGTAACGTCCTCTCTGAAAGCACAACGTGTGTCGCTCCTGGAACTTCTAGCTGCCTTATTAGAGGGGCTTTTCCCTTCCACTCTGTTCTTCACAGAATGCTGAAGTGTAGCATCGGAAAAACAGAGAAAAACGAAATGTCCCTAGGAATAAACGGAAAGGCATAAGAATGAGAGAGAAGCGTAGTGCAGAATGCATGGACACAAGGAGAAGACAAGAACCGCTCCTTTGCGATGTGCGCAGAAGAAGCCGCTCGTCCGAGAAAAGCATCCGGCTGAAGTCGCTCTTTCTCGGCATGCGAGAGAGACGAGACCGCTGCTGAAGGCACACAGCGGCATTCGGGGAGAACCGCGATTTCTCGGCCAGCAACTGCAAACTCTCCGAAGCGGTTAACAGAGAGTGGCGCCGTCCACCCACGAGAGCGAAATAGCGAAATTGCTATGCCGAGAACGTGCGATTTCAGAATACTGCATTTCCTGAAAACAGGGGGTTTTTTCTCCGCAGGAAAGAATCCACATCTCTCGACTTTCTGTAACGTCCTCTCTGAAAGCACAACGTGTGTCGCTCCTGGAACTTCTAGCTGCCTTATTAGAGGGGCTTTTCCCTTCCACTCTGTTCTTCACAGAATGCTGAAGTGTAGCATCGGAAAAACAGAGAAAAACGAAATGTCCCTAGGAATAAACGGAAAGGCATAAGAATGAGAGAGAAGCGTAGTGCAGAATGCATGGACACAAGGAGAAGACAAGAACCGCTCCTTTGCGATGTGCGCAGAAGAAGCCGCTCGTCCGAGAAAAGCATCCGGCTGAAGTCGCTCTTTCTCGGCATGCGAGAGAGACGAGACCGCTGCTGAAGGCACACAGCGGCATTCGGGCAGAACCGCGATTTCTCGACCAGCAACTGCAAACTCTCCGAAGCGGTTCAACGCGAGAGCCGATTTAGACGTGCGTGAGCGAAATAACGGAACTGTGATGCCAAGAACGTGTGAATTCTGCATACTGCATTGCCTGAAAACAGGGGGTTTTTTCTCCGCAGGAAAGAATCCACATCTCTCGACTTTCTGTAACGTCCTCTCTGAAAGCACAACGTGTGTCGCTCCTGGAACTTCTAGCTGCCTTATTAGAGGGGCTTTTCCCTTCCACTCTGTTCTTCACAGAACGCTGAAGTGTAGCATCGGAAAAACAGAGAAAAACGAAATGTCCCTAGGAATAAACGGAAAGGCATAAGAATGAGAGAGAAGCGTAGTGCAGAATGCATGGACACAAGGAGAAGACAAGAACCGCTCCTTTGCGATGTGCGCAGAAGAAGCCGCTCGTCCGAGAAAAGCATCCGGCTGAAGTCGCTCTTTCTCGGCATGCGAGAGAGACGAGACCGCTGCTGAAGGCACACAGCGGCATTCGGGGAGAACCGCGATTTCTCGGCCAGCAACTGCAAACTCTCCGAAGCGGTTAACAGAGTGGTGCCGTCCACCCACGAGAGCGAAATCGCGAAATTGCTATGCCGAGAACGTGCGATTTCAGAATACTGCATTTCCTGAAAACAGGGGGTTTTTTCTCCGCAGGAAAGAATCCACATCTCTCGACTTTCTGTAACGTCCTCTCTGAAAGCACAACGTGTGTCGCTCCTGGAACTTCTAGCTGCCTTATTAGAGGGGCTTTTCCCTTCCACTCTGTTCTTCACAGAATGCTGAAGTGTAGCATCGGAAAAACAGAGAAAAACGAAATGTCCCTAGGAATAAACGGAAAGGCATAAGAATGAGAGAGAAGCGTAGTGCAGAATGCATGGACACAAGGAGAAGACAAGAACCGCTCCTTTGCGATGTGCGCAGAAGAAGCCGCTCGTCCGAGAAAAGCATCCGGCTGAAGTCGCTCTTTCTCGGCATGCGAGAGAGACGAGACCGCTGCTGAAGGCACACAGCGGCATTCGGGGAGAACCGCGATTTCTCGGCCAGCAACTGCAAACTCTCCGAAGCGGTTAACAGAGAGTGGCGCCGTCCACCCACGAGAGCGAAATAGCGAAATTGCTATGCCGAGAACGTGCGATTTCAGAATACTGCATTTCCTGAAAACAGGGGGTTTTTTCTCCGCAGGAAAGAATCCACATCTCTCGACTTTCTGTAACGTCCTCTCTGAAAGCACAACGTGTGTCGCTCCTGGAACTTCTAGCTGCCTTATTAGAGGGGCTTTTCCCTTCCACTCTGTTCTTCACAGAATGCTGAAGTGTAGCATCGGAAAAACAGAGAAAAACGAAATGTCCCTAGGAATAAACGGAAAGGCATAAGAATGAGAGAGAAGCGTAGTGCAGAATGCATGGACACAAGGAGAAGACAAGAACCGCTCCTTTGCGATGTGCGCAGAAGAAGCCGCTCGTCCGAGAAAAGCATCCGGCTGAAGTCGCTCTTTCTCGGCATGCGAGAGAGACGAGACCGCTGCTGAAGGCACACAGCGGCATTCGGGCAGAACCGCGATTTCTCGACCAGCAACTGCAAACTCTCCGAAGCGGTTCAACGCGAGAGCCGATTTAGACGTGCGTGAGCGAAATAACGGAACTGTGATGCCAAGAACGTGTGAATTCTGCATACTGCATTGCCTGAAAACAGGGGGTTTTTTCTCCGCAGGAAAGAATCCACATCTCTCGACTTTCTGTAACGTCCTCTCTGAAAGCACAACGTGTGTCGCTCCTGGAACTTCTAGCTGCCTTATTAGAGGGGCTTTTCCCTTCCACACTGTTCTTCACAGAATGCTGAAGTGTAGCATCGGAAAAACAGAGAAAAACGAAATGTCCCTAGGAATAAACGGAAAGGCATAAGAATGAGAGAGAAGCGTAGTGCAGAATGCATGGACACAAGGAGAAGACAAGAACCGCTCCTTTGCGATGTGCGCAGAAGAAGCCGCTCGTCCGAGAAAAGCAGCCGGCTGAAGTCGCTCTTTCTCGGCATGCGAGAGAGACGAGACCGCTGCTGAAGGCACACAGCGGCATTCGGGGAGAACCGCGATTTCTCGACCAGCAACTGCAAACTCTCCGAAGCGGTTCAACGCGAGAGCCGATTTAGACGTGCGTGAGCGAAATAACGGAACTGTGATGCCAAGAACGTGTGAATTCTGCATACTGCATTGCCTGAAAACAGGGGGTTTTTTCTCCGCAGGAAAGAATCCACATCTCTCGACTTTCTGTAACGTCCTCTCTGAAAGCACAACGTGTGTCGCTCCTGGAACTTCTAGCTGCCTTATTAGAGGGGCTTTTCCCTTCCACTCTGTTCTTCACAGAACGCTGAAGTGTAGCATCGGAAAAACAGAGAAAAACGAAATGTCCCTAGGAATAAACGGAAAGGCATAAGAATGAGAGAGAAGCGTAGTGCAGAATGCATGGACACAAGGAGAAGACAAGAACCGCTCCTTTGCGATGTGCGCAGAAGAAGCCGCTCGTCCGAGAAAAGCATCCGGCTGAAGTCGCTCTTTCTCGGCATGCGAGAGAGACGAGACCGCTGCTGAAGGCACACAGCGGCATTCGGGGAGAACCGCGATTTCTCGGCCAGCAACTGCAAACTCTCCGAAGCGGTTAACAGAGTGGTGCCGTCCACCCACGAGAGCGAAATCGCGAAATTGCTATGCCGAGAACGTGCGATTTCAGAATACTGCATTTCCTGAAAACAGGGGGTTTTTTCTCCGCAGGAAAGAATCCACATCTCTCGACTTTCTGTAACGTCCTCTCTGAAAGCACAACGTGTGTCGCTCCTGGAACTTCTAGCTGCCTTATTAGAGGGGCTTTTCCCTTCCACTCTGTTCTTCACAGAATGCTGAAGTGTAGCATCGGAAAAACAGAGAAAAACGAAATGTCCCTAGGAATAAACGGAAAGGCATAAGAATGAGAGAGAAGCGTAGTGCAGAATGCATGGACACAAGGAGAAGACAAGAACCGCTCCTTTGCGATGTGCGCAGAAGAAGCCGCTCGTCCGAGAAAAGCATCCGGCTGAAGTCGCTCTTTCTCGGCATGCGAGAGAGACGAGACCGCTGCTGAAGGCACACAGCGGCATTCGGGGAGAACCGCGATTTCTCGGCCAGCAACTGCAAACTCTCCGAAGCGGTTAACAGAGAGTGGCGCCGTCCACCCACGAGAGCGAAATAGCGAAATTGCTATGCCGAGAACGTGCGATTTCAGAATACTGCATTTCCTGAAAACAGGGGGTTTTTTCTCCGCAGGAAAGAATCCACATCTCTCGACTTTCTGTAACGTCCTCTCTGAAAGCACAACGTGTGTCGCTCCTGGAACTTCTAGCTGCCTTATTAGAGGGGCTTTTCCCTTCCACTCTGTTCTTCACAGAATGCTGAAGTGTAGCATCGGAAAAACAGAGAAAAACGAAATGTCCCTAGGAATAAACGGAAAGGCATAAGAATGAGAGAGAAGCGTAGTGCAGAATGCATGGACACAAGGAGAAGACAAGAACCGCTCCTTTGCGATGTGCGCAGAAGAAGCCGCTCGTCCGAGAAAAGCATCCGGCTGAAGTCGCTCTTTCTCGGCATGCGAGAGAGACGAGACCGCTGCTGAAGGCACACAGCGGCATTCGGGCAGAACCGCGATTTCTCGACCAGCAACTGCAAACTCTCCGAAGCGGTTCAACGCGAGAGCCGATTTAGACGTGCGTGAGCGAAATAACGGAACTGTGATGCCAAGAACGTGTGAATTCTGCATACTGCATTGCCTGAAAACAGGGGGTTTTTTCTCCGCAGGAAAGAATCCACATCTCTCGACTTTCTGTAACGTCCTCTCTGAAAGCACAACGTGTGTCGCTCCTGGAACTTCTAGCTGCCTTATTAGAGGGGCTTTTCCCTTCCACTCTGTTCTTCACAGAACGCTGAAGTGTAGCATCGGAAAAACAGAGAAAAACGAAATGTCCCTAGGAATAAACGGAAAGGCATAAGAATGAGAGAGAAGCGTAGTGCAGAATGCATGGACACAAGGAGAAGACAAGAACCGCTCCTTTGCGATGTGCGCAGAAGAAGCCGCTCGTCCGAGAAAAGCATCCGGCTGAAGTCGCTCTTTCTCGGCATGCGAGAGAGACGAGACCGCTGCTGAAGGCACACAGCGGCATTCGGGGAGAACCGCGATTTCTCGGCCAGCAACTGCAAACTCTCCGAAGCGGTTAACAGAGTGGTGCCGTCCACCCACGAGAGCGAAATCGCGAAATTGCTATGCCGAGAACGTGCGATTTCAGAATACTGCATTTCCTGAAAACAGGGGGTTTTTTCTCCGCAGGAAAGAATCCACATCTCTCGACTTTCTGTAACGTCCTCTCTGAAAGCACAACGTGTGTCGCTCCTGGAACTTCTAGCTGCCTTATTAGAGGGGCTTTTCCCTTCCACTCTGTTCTTCACAGAATGCTGAAGTGTAGCATCGGAAAAACAGAGAAAAACGAAATGTCCCTAGGAATAAACGGAAAGGCATAAGAATGAGAGAGAAGCGTAGTGCAGAATGCATGGACACAAGGAGAAGACAAGAACCGCTCCTTTGCGATGTGCGCAGAAGAAGCCGCTCGTCCGAGAAAAGCATCCGGCTGAAGTCGCTCTTTCTCGGCATGCGAGAGAGACGAGACCGCTGCTGAAGGCACACAGCGGCATTCGGGGAGAACCGCGATTTCTCGGCCAGCAACTGCAAACTCTCCGAAGCGGTTAACAGAGAGTGGCGCCGTCCACCCACGAGAGCGAAATAGCGAAATTGCTATGCCGAGAACGTGCGATTTCAGAATACTGCATTTCCTGAAAACAGGGGGTTTTTTCTCCGCAGGAAAGAATCCACATCTCTCGACTTTCTGTAACGTCCTCTCTGAAAGCACAACGTGTGTCGCTCCTGGAACTTCTAGCTGCCTTATTAGAGGGGCTTTTCCCTTCCACTCTGTTCTTCACAGAATGCTGAAGTGTAGCATCGGAAAAACAGAGAAAAACGAAATGTCCCTAGGAATAAACGGAAAGGCATAAGAATGAGAGAGAAGCGTAGTGCAGAATGCATGGACACAAGGAGAAGACAAGAACCGCTCCTTTGCGATGTGCGCAGAAGAAGCCGCTCGTCCGAGAAAAGCATCCGGCTGAAGTCGCTCTTTCTCGGCATGCGAGAGAGACGAGACCGCTGCTGAAGGCACACAGCGGCATTCGGGCAGAACCGCGATTTCTCGACCAGCAACTGCAAACTCTCCGAAGCGGTTCAACGCGAGAGCCGATTTAGACGTGCGTGAGCGAAATAACGGAACTGTGATGCCAAGAACGTGTGAATTCTGCATACTGCATTGCCTGAAAACAGGGGGTTTTTTCTCCGCAGGAAAGAATCCACATCTCTCGACTTTCTGTAACGTCCTCTCTGAAAGCACAACGTGTGTCGCTCCTGGAACTTCTAGCTGCCTTATTAGAGGGGCTTTTCCCTTCCACACTGTTCTTCACAGAATGCTGAAGTGTAGCATCGGAAAAACAGAGAAAAACGAAATGTCCCTAGGAATAAACGGAAAGGCATAAGAATGAGAGAGAAGCGTAGTGCAGAATGCATGGACACAAGGAGAAGACAAGAACCGCTCCTTTGCGATGTGCGCAGAAGAAGCCGCTCGTCCGAGAAAAGCAGCCGGCTGAAGTCGCTCTTTCTCGGCATGCGAGAGAGACGAGACCGCTGCTGAAGGCACACAGCGGCATTCGGGGAGAACCGCGATTTCTCGACCAGCAACTGCAAACTCTCCGAAGCGGTTCAACGCGAGAGCCGATTTAGACGTGCGTGAGCGAAATAACGGAACTGTGATGCCAAGAACGTGTGAATTCTGCATACTGCATTGCCTGAAAACAGGGGGTTTTTTCTCCGCAGGAAAGAATCCACATCTCTCGACTTTCTGTAACGTCCTCTCTGAAAGCACAACGTGTGTCGCTCCTGGAACTTCTAGCTGCCTTATTAGAGGGGCTTTTCCCTTCCACTCTGTTCTTCACAGAATGCTGAAGTGTAGCATCGGAAAAACAGAGAAAAACGAAATGTCCCTAGGAATAAACGGAAAGGCATAAGAATGAGAGAGAAGCGTAGCGCAGAATGCATGGACACAAGGAGAAGACAAGAACCGCTCCTTTGCGATGTGCGCAGAAGAAGCCGCTCGTCCGAGAAAAGCATCCGGCTGAAGTCGCTCTTTCTCGGCATGCGAGAGAGACGAGACCGCTGCTGAAGGCACACAGCGGCATTCGGGGAGAACCGCGATTTCTCGGCCAGCAACTGCAAACTCTCCGAAGCGGTTAACAGAGAGTGGCGCCGTCCACCCACGAGAGCGAAATAGCGAAATTGCTATGCCGAGAACGTGCGATTTCAGAATACTGCATTTCCTGAAAACAGGGGGTTTTTTCTCCGCAGGAAAGAATCCACATCTCTCGACTTTCTGTAACGTCCTCTCTGAAAGCACAACGTGTGTCGCTCCTGGAACTTCTAGCTGCCTTATTAGAGGGGCTTTTCCCTTCCACTCTGTTCTTCACAGAATGCTGAAGTGTAGCATCGGAAAAACAGAGAAAAACGAAATGTCCCTAGGAATAAACGGAAAGGCATAAGAATGAGAGAGAAGCGTAGTGCAGAATGCATGGACACAAGGAGAAGACAAGAACCGCTCCTTTGCGATGTGCGCAGAAGAAGCCGCTCGTCCGAGAAAAGCATCCGGCTGAAGTCGCTCTTTCTCGGCATGCGAGAGAGACGAGACCGCTGCTGAAGGCACACAGCGGCATTCGGGGAGAACCGCGATTTCTCGACCAGCAACTGCAAACTCTCCGAAGCGGTTCAACGCGAGAGCCGATTTAGACGTGCGTGAGCGAAATAACGGAACTGTGATGCCAAGAACGTGTGAATTCTGCATACTGCATTGCCTGAAAACAGGGGGTTTTTTCTCCGCAGGAAAGAATCCACATCTCTCGACTTTCTGTAACGTCCTCTCTGAAAGCACAACGTGTGTCTCTCCTGGAACTTCTAGCTGCCTTATTAGAGGGGCTTTTCCCTTCCACTCTGTTCTTCACAGAATGCTGAAGTGTAGCATCGGAAAAACAGAGAAAAACGAAATGTCCCTAGGAATAAACGGAAAGGCATAAGAATGAGAGA
The DNA here is from genome assembly GCF_987193195.1 of Phasianus colchicus. Taxonomy (NCBI): domain Eukaryota; kingdom Metazoa; phylum Chordata; class Aves; order Galliformes; family Phasianidae; genus Phasianus; species Phasianus colchicus. The sequence goes on along the minus strand of NC_143447.1, from coordinate 724,787 downwards.
GAAGCGTAGCGCAGAATGCATGGACACAAGGAGAAGACAAGAACCGCTCCTTTGCGATGTGCGCAGAAGAAGCCGCTCGTCCGAGAAAAGCATCCGGCTGAAGTCGCTCTTTCTCGGCATGCGAGAGAGACGAGACCGCTGCTGAAGGCACACAGCGGCATTCGGGGAGAACCGCGATTTCTCGACCAGCAACTGCAAACTCTCCGAAGCGGTTCAACGCGAGAGCCGATTTAGACGTGCGTGAGCGAAATAACGGAACTGTGATGCCAAGAACGTGTGAATTCTGCATACTGCATTGCCTGAAAACAGGGGGTTTTTTCTCCGCAGGAAAGAATCCACATCTCTCGACTTTCTGTAACGTCCTCTCTGAAAGCACAACGTGTGTCGCTCCTGGAACTTCTAGCTGCCTTATTAGAGGGGCTTTTCCCTTCCACTCTGTTCTTCACAGAATGCTGAAGTGTAGCATCGGAAAAACAGAGAAAAACGAAATGTCCCTAGGAATAAACGGAAAGGCATAAGAATGAGAGAGAAGCGTAGTGCAGAATGCATGGACACAAGGAGAAGACAAGAACCGCTCCTTTGCGATGTGCGCAGAAGAAGCCGCTCGTCCGAGAAAAGCATCCGGCTGAAGTCGCTCTTTCTCGGCATGCGAGAGAGACGAGACCGCTGCTGAAGGCACACAGCGGCATTCGGGGAGAACCGCGATTTCTCGGCCAGCAACTGCAAACTCTCCGAAGCGGTTAACAGAGAGTGGCGCCGTCCACCCACGAGAGCGAAATAGCGAAATTGCTATGCCGAGAACGTGCGATTTCAGAATACTGCATTTCCTGAAAACAGGGGGTTTTTTCTCCGCAGGAAAGAATCCACATCTCTCGACTTTCTGTAACGTCCTCTCTGAAAGCACAACGTGTGTCGCTCCTGGAACTTCTAGCTGCCTTATTAGAGGGGCTTTTCCCTTCCACTCTGTTCTTCACAGAATGCTGAAGTGTAGCATCGGAAAAACAGAGAAAAACGAAATGTCCCTAGGAATAAACGGAAAGGCATAAGAATGAGAGAGAAGCGTAGTGCAGAATGCATGGACACAAGGAGAAGACAAGAACCGCTCCTTTGCGATGTGCGCAGAAGAAGCCGCTCGTCCGAGAAAAGCATCCGGCTGAAGTCGCTCTTTCTCGGCATGCGAGAGAGACGAGACCGCTGCTGAAGGCACACAGCGGCATTCGGGCAGAACCGCGATTTCTCGACCAGCAACTGCAAACTCTCCGAAGCGGTTCAACGCGAGAGCCGATTTAGACGTGCGTGAGCGAAATAACGGAACTGTGATGCCAAGAACGTGTGAATTCTGCATACTGCATTGCCTGAAAACAGGGGGTTTTTTCTCCGCAGGAAAGAATCCACATCTCTCGACTTTCTGTAACGTCCTCTCTGAAAGCACAACGTGTGTCGCTCCTGGAACTTCTAGCTGCCTTATTAGAGGGGCTTTTCCCTTCCACTCTGTTCTTCACAGAACGCTGAAGTGTAGCATCGGAAAAACAGAGAAAAACGAAATGTCCCTAGGAATAAACGGAAAGGCATAAGAATGAGAGAGAAGCGTAGTGCAGAATGCATGGACACAAGGAGAAGACAAGAACCGCTCCTTTGCGATGTGCGCAGAAGAAGCCGCTCGTCCGAGAAAAGCATCCGGCTGAAGTCGCTCTTTCTCGGCATGCGAGAGAGACGAGACCGCTGCTGAAGGCACACAGCGGCATTCGGGGAGAACCGCGATTTCTCGGCCAGCAACTGCAAACTCTCCGAAGCGGTTAACAGAGTGGTGCCGTCCACCCACGAGAGCGAAATCGCGAAATTGCTATGCCGAGAACGTGCGATTTCAGAATACTGCATTTCCTGAAAACAGGGGGTTTTTTCTCCGCAGGAAAGAATCCACATCTCTCGACTTTCTGTAACGTCCTCTCTGAAAGCACAACGTGTGTCGCTCCTGGAACTTCTAGCTGCCTTATTAGAGGGGCTTTTCCCTTCCACTCTGTTCTTCACAGAATGCTGAAGTGTAGCATCGGAAAAACAGAGAAAAACGAAATGTCCCTAGGAATAAACGGAAAGGCATAAGAATGAGAGAGAAGCGTAGTGCAGAATGCATGGACACAAGGAGAAGACAAGAACCGCTCCTTTGCGATGTGCGCAGAAGAAGCCGCTCGTCCGAGAAAAGCATCCGGCTGAAGTCGCTCTTTCTCGGCATGCGAGAGAGACGAGACCGCTGCTGAAGGCACACAGCGGCATTCGGGGAGAACCGCGATTTCTCGGCCAGCAACTGCAAACTCTCCGAAGCGGTTAACAGAGAGTGGCGCCGTCCACCCACGAGAGCGAAATAGCGAAATTGCTATGCCGAGAACGTGCGATTTCAGAATACTGCATTTCCTGAAAACAGGGGGTTTTTTCTCCGCAGGAAAGAATCCACATCTCTCGACTTTCTGTAACGTCCTCTCTGAAAGCACAACGTGTGTCGCTCCTGGAACTTCTAGCTGCCTTATTAGAGGGGCTTTTCCCTTCCACTCTGTTCTTCACAGAATGCTGAAGTGTAGCATCGGAAAAACAGAGAAAAACGAAATGTCCCTAGGAATAAACGGAAAGGCATAAGAATGAGAGAGAAGCGTAGTGCAGAATGCATGGACACAAGGAGAAGACAAGAACCGCTCCTTTGCGATGTGCGCAGAAGAAGCCGCTCGTCCGAGAAAAGCATCCGGCTGAAGTCGCTCTTTCTCGGCATGCGAGAGAGACGAGACCGCTGCTGAAGGCACACAGCGGCATTCGGGCAGAACCGCGATTTCTCGACCAGCAACTGCAAACTCTCCGAAGCGGTTCAACGCGAGAGCCGATTTAGACGTGCGTGAGCGAAATAACGGAACTGTGATGCCAAGAACGTGTGAATTCTGCATACTGCATTGCCTGAAAACAGGGGGTTTTTTCTCCGCAGGAAAGAATCCACATCTCTCGACTTTCTGTAACGTCCTCTCTGAAAGCACAACGTGTGTCGCTCCTGGAACTTCTAGCTGCCTTATTAGAGGGGCTTTTCCCTTCCACACTGTTCTTCACAGAATGCTGAAGTGTAGCATCGGAAAAACAGAGAAAAACGAAATGTCCCTAGGAATAAACGGAAAGGCATAAGAATGAGAGAGAAGCGTAGTGCAGAATGCATGGACACAAGGAGAAGACAAGAACCGCTCCTTTGCGATGTGCGCAGAAGAAGCCGCTCGTCCGAGAAAAGCAGCCGGCTGAAGTCGCTCTTTCTCGGCATGCGAGAGAGACGAGACCGCTGCTGAAGGCACACAGCGGCATTCGGGGAGAACCGCGATTTCTCGACCAGCAACTGCAAACTCTCCGAAGCGGTTCAACGCGAGAGCCGATTTAGACGTGCGTGAGCGAAATAACGGAACTGTGATGCCAAGAACGTGTGAATTCTGCATACTGCATTGCCTGAAAACAGGGGGTTTTTTCTCCGCAGGAAAGAATCCACATCTCTCGACTTTCTGTAACGTCCTCTCTGAAAGCACAACGTGTGTCGCTCCTGGAACTTCTAGCTGCCTTATTAGAGGGGCTTTTCCCTTCCACTCTGTTCTTCACAGAATGCTGAAGTGTAGCATCGGAAAAACAGAGAAAAACGAAATGTCCCTAGGAATAAACGGAAAGGCATAAGAATGAGAGAGAAGCGTAGCGCAGAATGCATGGACACAAGGAGAAGACAAGAACCGCTCCTTTGCGATGTGCGCAGAAGAAGCCGCTCGTCCGAGAAAAGCATCCGGCTGAAGTCGCTCTTTCTCGGCATGCGAGAGAGACGAGACCGCTGCTGAAGGCACACAGCGGCATTCGGGGAGAACCGCGATTTCTCGGCCAGCAACTGCAAACTCTCCGAAGCGGTTAACAGAGAGTGGCGCCGTCCACCCACGAGAGCGAAATAGCGAAATTGCTATGCCGAGAACGTGCGATTTCAGAATACTGCATTTCCTGAAAACAGGGGGTTTTTTCTCCGCAGGAAAGAATCCACATCTCTCGACTTTCTGTAACGTCCTCTCTGAAAGCACAACGTGTGTCGCTCCTGGAACTTCTAGCTGCCTTATTAGAGGGGCTTTTCCCTTCCACTCTGTTCTTCACAGAATGCTGAAGTGTAGCATCGGAAAAACAGAGAAAAACGAAATGTCCCTAGGAATAAACGGAAAGGCATAAGAATGAGAGAGAAGCGTAGTGCAGAATGCATGGACACAAGGAGAAGACAAGAACCGCTCCTTTGCGATGTGCGCAGAAGAAGCCGCTCGTCCGAGAAAAGCATCCGGCTGAAGTCGCTCTTTCTCGGCATGCGAGAGAGACGAGACCGCTGCTGAAGGCACACAGCGGCATTCGGGGAGAACCGCGATTTCTCGACCAGCAACTGCAAACTCTCCGAAGCGGTTCAACGCGAGAGCCGATTTAGACGTGCGTGAGCGAAATAACGGAACTGTGATGCCAAGAACGTGTGAATTCTGCATACTGCATTGCCTGAAAACAGGGGGTTTTTTCTCCGCAGGAAAGAATCCACATCTCTCGACTTTCTGTAACGTCCTCTCTGAAAGCACAACGTGTGTCTCTCCTGGAACTTCTAGCTGCCTTATTAGAGGGGCTTTTCCCTTCCACTCTGTTCTTCACAGAATGCTGAAGTGTAGCATCGGAAAAACAGAGAAAAACGAAATGTCCCTAGGAATAAACGGAAAGGCATAAGAATGAGAGAGAAGCGTAGCGCAGAATGCATGGACACAAGGAGAAGACAAGAACCGCTCCTTTGCGATGTGCGCAGAAGAAGCCGCTCGTCCGAGAAAAGCATCCGGCTGAAGTCGCTCTTTCTCGGCATGCGAGAGAGACGAGACCGCTGCTGAAGGCACACAGCGGCATTCGGGGAGAACCGCGATTTCTCGACCAGCAACTGCAAACTCTCCGAAGCGGTTCAACGCGAGAGCCGATTTAGACGTGCGTGAGCGAAATAACGGAACTGTGATGCCAAGAACGTGTGAATTCTGCATACTGCATTGCCTGAAAACAGGGGGTTTTTTCTCCGCAGGAAAGAATCCACATCTCTCGACTTTCTGTAACGTCCTCTCTGAAAGCACAACGTGTGTCTCTCCTGGAACTTCTAGCTGCCTTATTAGAGGGGCTTTTCCCTTCCACTCTGTTCTTCACAGAATGCTGAAGTGTAGCATCGGAAAAACAGAGAAAAACGAAATGTCCCTAGGAATAAACGGAAAGGCATAAGAATGAGAGAGAAGCGTAGCGCAGAATGCATGGACACAAGGAGAAGACAAGAACCGCTCCTTTGCGATGTGCGCAGAAGAAGCCGCTCGTCCGAGAAAAGCATCCGGCTGAAGTCGCTCTTTCTCGGCATGCGAGAGAGACGAGACCGCTGCTGAAGGCACACAGCGGCATTCGGGGAGAACCGCGATTTCTCGACCAGCAACTGCAAACTCTCCGAAGCGGTTCAACGCGAGAGCCGATTTAGACGTGCGTGAGCGAAATAACGGAACTGTGATGCCAAGAACGTGTGAATTCTGCATACTGCATTGCCTGAAAACAGGGGGTTTTTTCTCCGCAGGAAAGAATCCACATCTCTCGACTTTCTGTAACGTCCTCTCTGAAAGCACAACGTGTGTCTCTCCTGGAACTTCTAACTGCCTTATTAGAGGGGCTTTTCCCTTCCACTCTGTTCTTCACAGAATGCTGAAGTGTAGCATCGGAAAAACAGAGAAAAACGAAATGTCCCTAGGAATAAACGGAAAGGCATAAGAATGAGAGAGAAGCGTAGCGCAGAATGCATGGACACAAGGAGAAGACAAGAACCGCTCCTTTGCGATGTGCGCAGAAGAAGCCGCTCGTCCGAGAAAAGCATCCGGCTGAAGTCGCTCTTTCTCGGCATGCGAGAGAGACGAGACCGCTGCTGAAGGCACACAGCGGCATTCGGGGAGAACCGCGATTTCTCGGCCAGCAACTGCAAACTCTCCGAAGCGGTTAACAGAGAGTGGCGCCGTCCACCCACGAGAGCGAAATAGCGAAATTGCTATGCCGAGAACGTGCGATTTCAGAATACTGCATTTCCTGAAAACAGGGGGTTTTTTCTCCGCAGGAAAGAATCCACATCTCTCGACTTTCTGTAACGTCCTCTCTGAAAGCACAACGTGTGTCGCTCCTGGAACTTCTAGCTGCCTTATTAGAGGGGCTTTTCCCTTCCACACTGTTCTTCACAGAATGCTGAAGTGTAGCATCGGAAAAACAGAGAAAAACGAAATGTCCCTAGGAATAAACGGAAAGGCATAAGAATGAGAGAGAAGCGTAGTGCAGAATGCATGGACACAAGGAGAAGACAAGAACCGCTCCTTTGCGATGTGCGCAGAAGAAGCCGCTCGTCCGAGAAAAGCATCCGGCTGAAGTCGCTCTTTCTCGGCATGCGAGAGAGACGAGACCGCTGCTGAAGGCACACAGCGGCATTCGGGGAGAACCGCGATTTCTCGACCAGCAACTGCAAACTCTCCGAAGCGGTTCAACGCGAGAGCCGATTTAGACGTGCGTGAGCGAAATAACGGAACTGTGATGCCAAGAACGTGTGAATTCTGCATACTGCATTGCCTGAAAACAGGGGGTTTTTTCTCCGCAGGAAAGAATCCACATCTCTCGACTTTCTGTAACGTCCTCTCTGAAAGCACAACGTGTGTCTCTCCTGGAACTTCTAGCTGCCTTATTAGAGGGGCTTTTCCCTTCCACTCTGTTCTTCACAGAATGCTGAAGTGTAGCATCGGAAAAACAGAGAAAAACGAAATGTCCCTAGGAATAAACGGAAAGGCATAAGAATGAGAGAGAAGCGTAGCGCAGAATGCATGGACACAAGGAGAAGACAAGAACCGCTCCTTTGCGATGTGCGCAGAAGAAGCCGCTCGTCCGAGAAAAGCATCCGGCTGAAGTCGCTCTTTCTCGGCATGCGAGAGAGACGAGACCGCTGCTGAAGGCACACAGCGGCATTCGGGGAGAACCGCGATTTCTCGGCCAGCAACTGCAAACTCTCCGAAGCGGTTAACAGAGAGTGGCGCCGTCCACCCACGAGAGCGAAATAGCGAAATTGCTATGCCGAGAACGTGCGATTTCAGAATACTGCATTTCCTGAAAACAGGGGGTTTTTTCTCCGCAGGAAAGAATCCACATCTCTCGACTTTCTGTAACGTCCTCTCTGAAAGCACAACGTGTGTCGCTCCTGGAACTTCTAGCTGCCTTATTAGAGGGGCTTTTCCCTTCCACTCTGTTCTTCACAGAATGCTGAAGTGTAGCATCGGAAAAACAGAGAAAAACGAAATGTCCCTAGGAATAAACGGAAAGGCATAAGAATGAGAGAGAAGCGTAGTGCAGAATGCATGGACACAAGGAGAAGACAAAAACCGCTCCTTTGCGATGTGCGCAGAAGAAGCCGCTCGTCCGAGAAAAGCATCCGGCTGAAGTCGCTCTTTCTCGGCATGCGAGAGAGACGAGACCGCTGCTGAAGGCACACAGCGGCATTCGGGGAGAACCGCGATTTCTCGACCAGCAACTGCAAACTCTCCGAAGCGGTTCAACGCGAGAGCCGATTTAGACGTGCGTGAGCGAAATAACGGAACTGTGATGCCAAGAACGTGTGAATTCTGCATACTGCATTGCCTGAAAACAGGGGGTTTTTTCTCCGCAGGAAAGAATCCACATCTCTCGACTTTCTGTAACGTCCTCTCTGAAAGCACAACGTGTGTCTCTCCTGGAACTTCTAGCTGCCTTATTAGAGGGGCTTTTCCCTTCCACTCTGTTCTTCACAGAATGCTGAAGTGTAGCATCGGAAAAACAGAGAAAAACGAAATGTCCCTAGGAATAAACGGAAAGGCATAAGAATGAGAGAGAAGCGTAGCGCAGAATGCATGGACACAAGGAGAAGACAAGAACCGCTCCTTTGCGATGTGCGCAGAAGAAGCCGCTCGTCCGAGAAAAGCATCCGGCTGAAGTCGCTCTTTCTCGGCATGCGAGAGAGACGAGACCGCTGCTGAAGGCACACAGCGGCATTCGGGGAGAACCGCGATTTCTCGGCCAGCAACTGCAAACTCTCCGAAGCGGTTAACAGAGAGTGGCGCCGTCCACCCACGAGAGCGAAATAGCGAAATTGCTATGCCGAGAACGTGCGATTTCAGAATACTGCATTTCCTGAAAACAGGGGGTTTTTTCTCCGCAGGAAAGAATCCACATCTCTCGACTTTCTGTAACGTCCTCTCTGAAAGCACAACGTGTGTCGCTCCTGGAACTTCTAGCTGCCTTATTAGAGGGGCTTTTCCCTTCCACTCTGTTCTTCACAGAATGCTGAAGTGTAGCATCGGAAAAACAGAGAAAAACGAAATGTCCCTAGGAATAAACGGAAAGGCATAAGAATGAGAGAGAAGCGTAGTGCAGAATGCATGGACACAAGGAGAAGACAAAAACCGCTCCTTTGCGATGTGCGCAGAAGAAGCCGCTCGTCCGAGAAAAGCATCCGGCTGAAGTCGCTCTTTCTCGGCATGGGAGAGAGACGAGACCGCTGCTGAAGGCACACAGCGGCATTCGGGGAGAACCGCGATTTCTCGACCAGCAACTGCAAAGTCTCCGAAGCGGTTCAACGCGAGAGCCGATTTAGACGTGCGTGAGCGAAATAACGGAACTGTGATGCCAAGAACGTGTGAATTCTGCATACTGCATTGCCTGAAAACAGGGGGTTTTTTCTCCGCAGGAAAGAATCCACATCTCTCGACTTTCTGTAACGTCCTCTCTGAAAGCACAACGTGTGTCGCTCCTGGAACTTCTAGCTGCCTTATTAGAGGGGCTTTTCCCTTCCACACTGTTCTTCACAGAATGCTGAAGTGTAGCATCGGAAAAACAGAGAAAAACGAAATGTCCCTAGGAATAAACGGAAAGGCATAAGAATGAGAGAGAAGCGTAGCGCAGAATGCATGGACACAAGGAGAAGACAAGAACCGCTCCTTTGCGATGTGCGCAGAAGAAGCCGCTCGTCCGAGAAAAGCATCCGGCTGAAGTCGCTCTTTCTCGGCATGCGAGAGAGACGAGACCGCTGCTGAAGGCACACAGCGGCATTCGGGGAGAACCGCGATTTCTCGGCCAGCAACTGCAAACTCTCCGAAGCGGTTAACAGAGAGTGGCGCCGTCCACCCACGAGAGCGAAATAGCGAAATTGCTATGCCGAGAACGTGCGATTTCAGAATACTGCATTTCCTGAAAACAGGGGGTTTTTTCTCCGCAGGAAAGAATCCACATCTCTCGACTTTCTGTAACGTCCTCTCTGAAAGCACAACGTGTGTCGCTCCTGGAACTTCTAGCTGCCTTATTAGAGGGGCTTTTCCCTTCCACTCTGTTCTTCACAGAATGCTGAAGTGTAGCATCGGAAAAACAGAGAAAAACGAAATGTCCCTAGGAATAAACGGAAAGGCATAAGAATGAGAGAGAAGCGTAGTGCAGAATGCATGGACACAAGGAGAAGACAAAAACCGCTCCTTTGCGATGTGCGCAGAAGAAGCCGCTCGTCCGAGAAAAGCATCCGGCTGAAGTCGCTCTTTCTCGGCATGCGAGAGAGACGAGACCGCTGCTGAAGGCACACAGCGGCATTCGGGGAGAACCGCGATTTCTCGACCAGCAACTGCAAACTCTCCGAAGCGGTTCAACGCGAGAGCCGATTTAGACGTGCGTGAGCGAAATAACGGAACTGTGATGCCAAGAACGTGTGAATTCTGCATACTGCATTGCCTGAAAACAGGGGGTTTTTTCTCCGCAGGAAAGAATCCACATCTCTCGACTTTCTGTAACGTCCTCTCTGAAAGCACAACGTGTGTCTCTCCTGGAACTTCTAGCTGCCTTATTAGAGGGGCTTTTCCCTTCCACTCTGTTCTTCACAGAATGCTGAAGTGTAGCATCGGAAAAACAGAGAAAAACGAAATGTCCCTAGGAATAAACGGAAAGGCATAAGAATGAGAGAGAAGCGTAGCGCAGAATGCATGGACACAAGGAGAAGACAAGAACCGCTCCTTTGCGATGTGCGCAGAAGAAGCCGCTCGTCCGAGAAAAGCATCCGGCTGAAGTCGCTCTTTCTCGGCATGCGAGAGAGACGAGACCGCTGCTGAAGGCACACAGCGGCATTCGGGGAGAACCGCGATTTCTCGACCAGCAACTGCAAACTCTCCGAAGCGGTTCAACGCGAGAGCCGATTTAGACGTGCGTGAGCGAAATAACGGAACTGTGATGCCAAGAACGTGTGAATTCTGCATACTGCATTGCCTGAAAACAGGGGGTTTTTTCTCCGCAGGAAAGAATCCACATCTCTCGACTTTCTGTAACGTCCTCTCTGAAAGCACAACGTGTGTCTCTCCTGGAACTTCTAGCTGCCTTATTAGAGGGGCTTTTCCCTTCCACTCTGTTCTTCACAGAATGCTGAAGTGTAGCATCGGAAAAACAGAGAAAAACGAAATGTCCCTAGGAATAAACGGAAAGGCATAAGAATGAGAGAGAAGCGTAGCGCAGAATGCATGGACACAAGGAGAAGACAAGAACCGCTCCTTTGCGATGTGCGCAGAAGAAGCCGCTCGTCCGAGAAAAGCATCCGGCTGAAGTCGCTCTTTCTCGGCATGCGAGAGAGACGAGACCGCTGCTGAAGGCACACAGCGGCATTCGGGGAGAACCGCGATTTCTCGACCAGCAACTGCAAACTCTCCGAAGCGGTTCAACGCGAGAGCCGATTTAGACGTGCGTGAGCGAAATAACGGAACTGTGATGCCAAGAACGTGTGAATTCTGCATACTGCATTGCCTGAAAACAGGGGGTTTTTTCTCCGCAGAAAAGAATCCACATCTCTCGACTTTCTGTAACGTCCTCTCTGAAAGCACAACGTGTGTCTCTCCTGGAACTTCTAGCTGCCTTATTAGAGGGGCTTTTCCCTTCCACTCTGTTCTTCACAGAATGCTGAAGTGTAGCATCGGAAAAACAGAGAAAAACGAAATGTCCCTAGGAATAAACGGAAAGGCATAAGAATGAGAGAGAAGCGTAGCGCAGAATGCATGGACACAAGGAGAAGACAAGAACCGCTCCTTTGCGATGTGCGCAGAAGAAGCCGCTCGTCCGAGAAAAGCATCCGGCTGAAGTCGCTCTTTCTCGGCATGCGAGAGAGACGAGACCGCTGCTGAAGGCACACAGCGGCATTCGGGGAGAACCGCGATTTCTCGACCAGCAACTGCAAACTCTCCGAAGCGGTTCAACGCGAGAGCCGATTTAGACGTGCGTGAGCGAAATAACGGAACTGTGATGCCAAGAACGTGTGAATTCTGCATACTGCATTGCCTGAAAACAGGGGGTTTTTTCTCCGCAGGAAAGAATCCACATCTCTCGACTTTCTGTAACGTCCTCTCTGAAAGCACAACGTGTGTCTCTCCTGGAACTTCTAGCTGCCTTATTAGAGGGGCTTTTCCCTTCCACTCTGTTCTTCACAGAATGCTGAAGTGTAGCATCGGAAAAACAGAGAAAAACGAAATGTCCCTAGGAATAAACGGAAAGGCATAAGAATGAGAGAGAAGCGTAGCGCAGAATGCATGGACACAAGGAGAAGACAAGAACCGCTCCTTTGCGATGTGCGCAGAAGAAGCCGCTCGTCCGAGAAAAGCATCCGGCTGAAGTCGCTCTTTCTCGGCATGCGAGAGAGACGAGACCGCTGCTGAAGGCACACAGCGGCATTCGGGGAGAACCGCGATTTCTCGGCCAGCAACTGCAAACTCTCCGAAGCGGTTAACAGAGAGTGGCGCCGTCCACCCACGAGAGCGAAATAGCGAAATTGCTATGCCGAGAACGTGCGATTTCAGAATACTGCATTTCCTGAAAACAGGGGGTTTTTTCTCCGCAGGAAAGAATCCACATCTCTCGACTTTCTGTAACGTCCTCTCTGAAAGCACAACGTGTGTCGCTCCTGGAACTTCTAGCTGCCTTATTAGAGGGGCTTTTCCCTTCCACTCTGTTCTTCACAGAATGCTGAAGTGTAGCATCGGAAAAACAGAGAAAAACGAAATGTCCCTAGGAATAAACGGAAAGGCATAAGAATGAGAGAGAAGCGTAGTGCAGAATGCATGGACACAAGGAGAAGACAAAAACCGCTCCTTTGCGATGTGCGCAGAAGAAGCCGCTCGTCCGAGAAAAGCATCCGGCTGAAGTCGCTCTTTCTCGGCATGCGAGAGAGACGAGACCGCTGCTGAAGGCACACAGCGGCATTCGGGGAGAACCGCGATTTCTCGGCCAGCAACTGCAAACTCTCCGAAGCGGTTAACAGAGAGTGGCGCCGTCCACCCACGAGAGCGAAATAGCGAAATTGCTATGCCGAGAACGTGCGATTTCAGAATACTGCATTTCCTGAAAACAGGGGGTTTTTTCTCCGCAGGAAAGAATCCACATCTCTCGACTTTCTGTAACGTCCTCTCTGAAAGCACAACGTGTGTCGCTCCTGGAACTTCTAGCTGCCTTATTAGAGGGGCTTTTCCCTTCCACTCTGTTCTTCACAGAATGCTGAAGTGTAGCATCGGAAAAACAGAGAAAAACGAAATGTCCCTAGGAATAAACGGAAAGGCATAAGAATGAGAGAGAAGCGTAGCGCAGAATGCATGGACACAAGGAGAAGACAAAAACCGCTCCTTTGCGATGTGCGCAGAAGAAGCCGCTCGTCCGAGAAAAGCATCCGGCTGAAGTCGCTCTTTCTCGGCATGCGAGAGAGACGAGACCGCTGCTGAAGGCACACAGCGGCATTCGGGGAGAACCGCGATTTCTCGACCAGCAACTGCAAACTCTCCGAAGCGGTTCAACGCGAGAGCCGATTTAGACGTGCGTGAGCGAAATAACGGAACTGTGATGCCAAGAACGTGTGAATTCTGCATACTGCATTGCCTGAAAACAGGGGGTTTTTTCTCCGCAGGAAAGAATCCACATCTCTCGACTTTCTGTAACGTCCTCTCTGAAAGCACAACGTGTGTCTCTCCTGGAACTTCTAGCTGCCTTATTAGAGGGGCTTTTCCCTTCCACTCTGTTCTTCACAGAATGCTGAAGTGTAGCATCGGAAAAACAGAGAAAAACGAAATGTCCCTAGGAATAAACGGAAAGGCATAAGAATGAGAGAGAAGCGTAGCGCAGAATGCATGGACACAAGGAGAAGACAAAAACCGCTCCTTTGCGATGTGCGCAGAAGAAGCCGCTCGTCCGAGAAAAGCATCCGGCTGAAGTCGCTCTTTCTCGGCATGCGAGAGAGACGAGACCGCTGCTGAAGGCACACAGCGGCATTCGGGGAGAACCGCGATTTCTCGACCAGCAACTGCAAACTCTCCGAAGCGGTTCAACGCGAGAGCCGATTTAGACGTGCGTGAGCGAAATAACGGAACTGTGATGCCAAGAACGTGTGAATTCTGCATACTGCATTGCCTGAAAACAGGGGGTTTTTTCTCCGCAGGAAAGAATCCACATCTCTCGACTTTCTGTAACGTCCTCTCTGAAAGCACAACGTGTGTCTCTCCTAGAACTTCTAGCTGCCTTATTAGAGGGGCTTTTCCCTTCCACTCTGTTCTTCACAGAATGCTGAAGTGTAGCATCGGAAAAACAGAGAAAAACGAAATGTCCCTAGGAATAAACGGAAAGGCATAAGAATGAGAGAGAAGCGTAGCGCAGAATGCATGGACACAAGGAGAAGACAAGAACCGCTCCTTTGCGATGTGCGCAGAAGAAGCCGCTCGTCCGAGAAAAGCATCCGGCTGAAGTCGCTCTTTCTCGGCATGCGAGAGAGACGAGACCGCTGCTGAAGGCACACAGCGGCATTCGGGGAGAACCGCGATTTCTCGGCCAGCAACTGCAAACTCTCCGAAGCGGTTAACAGAGAGTGGCGCCGTCCACCCACGAGAGCGAAATAGCGAAATTGCTATGCCGAGAACGTGCGATTTCAGAATACTGCATTTCCTGAAAACAGGGGGTTTTTTCTCCGCAGGAAAGAATCCACATCTCTCGACTTTCTGTAACGTCCTCTCTGAAAGCACAACGTGTGTCGCTCCTGGAACTTCTAGCTGCCTTATTAGAGGGGCTTTTCCCTTCCACTCTGTTCTTCACAGAATGCTGAAGTGTAGCATCGGAAAAACAGAGAAAAACGAAATGTCCCTAGGAATAAACGGAAAGGCATAAGAATGAGAGAGAAGCGTAGTGCAGAATGCATGGACACAAGGAGAAGACAAAAACCGCTCCTTTGCGATGTGCGCAGAAGAAGCCGCTCGTCCGAGAAAAGCAGCCGGCTGAAGTCGCTCTTTCTCGGCATGCGAGAGAGACGAGACCGCTGCTGAAGGCACACAGCGGCATTCGGGGAGAACCGCGATTTCTCGACCAGCAACTGCAAACTCTCCGAAGCGGTTCAACGCGAGAGCCGATTTAGACGTGCGTGAGCGAAATAACGGAACTGTGATGCCAAGAACGTGTGAATTCTGCATACTGCATTGCCTGAAAACAGGGGGTTTTTTCTCCGCAGGAAAGAATCCACATCTCTCGACTTTCTGTAACGTCCTCTCTGAAAGCACAACGTGTGTCGCTCCTGGAACTTCTAGCTGCCTTATTAGAGGGGCTTTTCCCTTCCACTCTGTTCGTCACAGAATGCTGAAGTGTAGCATCGGAAAAACAGAGAAAAACGAAATGTCCCTAGGAATAAACGGAAAGGCATAAGAATGAGAGAGAAGCGTAGTGCAGAATGCATGGACACAAGGAGAAGACAAGAACCGCTCCTTTGCGATGTGCGCAGAAGAAGCCGCTCGTCCGAGAAAAGCATCCGGCTGAAGTCGCTCTTTCTCGGCATGCGAGAGAGACGAGACCGCTGCTGAAGGCACACAGCGGCATTCGGGGAGAACCGCGATTTCTCGGCCAGCAACTGCAAACTCTCCGAAGCGGTTAACAGAGAGTGGCGCCGTCCACCCACGAGAGCGAAATAGCGAAATTGCTATGCCGAGAACGTGCGATTTCAGAATACTGCATTTCCTGAAAACAGGGGGTTTTTTCTCCGCAGGAAAGAATCCACATCTCTCGACTTTCTGTAACGTCCTCTCTGAAAGCACAACGTGTGTCGCTCCTGGAACTTCTAGCTGCCTTATTAGAGGGGCTTTTCCCTTCCACTCTGTTCTTCACAGAATGCTGAAGTGTAGCATCGGAAAAACAGAGAAAAACGAAATGTCCCTAGGAATAAACGGAAAGGCATAAGAATGAGAGAGAAGCGTAGTGCAGAATGCATGGACACAAGGAGAAGACAAGAACCGCTCCTTTGCGATGTGCGCAGAAGAAGCCGCTCGTCCGAGAAAAGCAGCCGGCTGAAGTCGCTCTTTCTCGGCATGCGAGAGAGACGAGACCGCTGCTGAAGGCACACAGCGGCATTCGGGGAGAACCGCGATTTCTCGACCAGCAACTGCAAACTCTCCGAAGCGGTTCAACGCGAGAGCCGATTTAGACGTGCGTGAGCGAAATAACGGAACTGTGATGCCAAGAACGTGTGAATTCTGCATACTGCATTGCCTGAAAACAGGGGGTTTTTTCTCCGCAGGAAAGAATCCACATCTCTCGACTTTCTGTAACGTCCTCTCTGAAAGCACAACGTGTGTCTCTCCTGGAACTTCTAGCTGCCTTATTAGAGGGGCTTTTCCCTTCCACTCTGTTCTTCACAGAATGCTGAAGTGTAGCATCGGAAAAACAGAGAAAAACGAAATGTCCCTAGGAATAAACGGAAAGGCATAAGAATGAGAGAGAAGCGTAGCGCAGAATGCATGGACACAAGGAGAAGACAAGAACCGCTCCTTTGCGATGTGCGCAGAAGAAGCCGCTCGTCCGAGAAAAGCATCCGGCTGAAGTCGCTCTTTCTCGGCATGCGAGAGAGACGAGACCGCTGCTGAAGGCACACAGCGGCATTCGGGGAGAACCGCGATTTCTCGACCAGCAACTGCAAACTCTCCGAAGCGGTTCAACGCGAGAGCCGATTTAGACGTGCGTGAGCGAAATAACGGAACTGTGATGCCAAGAACGTGTGAATTCTGCATACTGCATTGCCTGAAAACAGGGGGTTTTTTCTCCGCAGGAAAGAATCCACATCTCTCGACTTTCTGTAACGTCCTCTCTGAAAGCACAACGTGTGTCTCTCCTGGAACTTCTAGCTGCCTTATTAGAGGGGCTTTTCCCTTCCACTCTGTTCTTCACAGAATGCTGAAGTGTAGCATCGGAAAAACAGAGAAAAACGAAATGTCCCTAGGAATAAACGGAAAGGCATAAGAATGAGAGAGAAGCGTAGCGCAGAATGCATGGACACAAGGAGAAGACAAGAACCGCTCCTTTGCGATGTGCGCAGAAGAAGCCGCTCGTCCGAGAAAAGCATCCGGCTGAAGTCGCTCTTTCTCGGCATGCGAGAGAGACGAGACCGCTGCTGAAGGCACACAGCGGCATTCGGGGAGAACCGCGATTTCTCGACCAGCAACTGCAAACTCTCCGAAGCGGTTCAACGCGAGAGCCGATTTAGACGTGCGTGAGCGAAATAACGGAACTGTGATGCCAAGAACGTGTGAATTCTGCATACTGCATTGCCTGAAAACAGGGGGTTTTTTCTCCGCAGGAAAGAATCCACATCTCTCGACTTTCTGTAACGTCCTCTCTGAAAGCACAACGTGTGTCTCTCCTGGAACTTCTAGCTGCCTTATTAGAGGGGCTTTTCCCTTCCACTCTGTTCTTCACAGAATGCTGAAGTGTAGCATCGGAAAAACAGAGAAAAACGAAATGTCCCTAGGAATAAACGGAAAGGCATAAGAATGAGAGAGAAGCGTAGCGCAGAATGCATGGACACAAGGAGAAGACAAGAACCGCTCCTTTGCGATGTGCGCAGAAGAAGCCGCTCGTCCGAGAAAAGCATCCGGCTGAAGTCGCTCTTTCTCGGCATGCGAGAGAGACGAGACCGCTGCTGAAGGCACACAGCGGCATTCGGGGAGAACCGCGATTTCTCGGCCAGCAACTGCAAACTCTCCGAAGCGGTTAACAGAGAGTGGCGCCGTCCACCCACGAGAGCGAAATAGCGAAATTGCTATGCCGAGAACGTGCGATTTCAGAATACTGCATTTCCTGAAAACAGGGGGTTTTTTCTCCGCAGGAAAGAATCCACATCTCTCGACTTTCTGTAACGTCCTCTCTGAAAGCACAACGTGTGTCGCTCCTGGAACTTCTAGCTGCCTTATTAGAGGGGCTTTTCCCTTCCACTCTGTTCTTCACAGAATGCTGAAGTGTAGCATCGGAAAAACAGAGAAAAACGAAATGTCCCTAGGAATAAACGGAAAGGCATAAGAATGAGAGAGAAGCGTAGCGCAGAATGCATGGACACAAGGAGAAGACAAGAACCGCTCCTTTGCGATGTGCGCAGAAGAAGCCGCTCGTCCGAGAAAAGCATCCGGCTGAAGTCGCTCTTTCTCGGCATGCGAGAGAGACGAGACCGCTGCTGAAGGCACACAGCGGCATTCGGGGAGAACCGCGATTTCTCGGCCAGCAACTGCAAACTCTCCGAAGCGGTTAACAGAGAGTGGCGCCGTCCACCCACGAGAGCGAAATAGCGAAATTGCTATGCCGAGAACGTGCGATTTCAGAATACTGCATTTCCTGAAAACAGGGGGTTTTTTCTCCGCAGGAAAGAATCCACATCTCTCGACTTTCTGTAACGTCCTCTCTGAAAGCACAACGTGTGTCGCTCCTGGAACTTCTAGCTGCCTTATTAGAGGGGCTTTTCCCTTCCACTCTGTTCGTCACAGAATGCTGAAGTGTAGCATCGGAAAAACAGAGAAAAACGAAATGTCCCTAGGAATAAACGGAAAGGCATAAGAATGAGAGAGAAGCGTAGTGCAGAATGCATGGACACAAGGAGAAGACAAGAACCGCTCCTTTGCGATGTGCGCAGAAGAAGCCGCTCGTCCGAGAAAAGCATCCGGCTGAAGTCGCTCTTTCTCGGCATGCGAGAGAGACGAGACCGCTGCTGAAGGCACACAGCGGCATTCGGGGAGAACCGCGATTTCTCGGCCAGCAACTGCAAACTCTCCGAAGCGGTTAACAGAGAGTGGCGCCGTCCACCCACGAGAGCGAAATAGCGAAATTGCTATGCCGAGAACGTGCGATTTCAGAATACTGCATTTCCTGAAAACAGGGGGTTTTTTCTCCGCAGGAAAGAATCCACATCTCTCGACTTTCTGTAACGTCCTCTCTGAAAGCACAACGTGTGTCGCTCCTGGAACTTCTAGCTGCCTTATTAGAGGGGCTTTTCCCTTCCACTCTGTTCTTCACAGAATGCTGAAGTGTAGCATCGGAAAAACAGAGAAAAACGAAATGTCCCTAGGAATAAACGGAAAGGCATAAGAATGAGAGAGAAGCGTAGTGCAGAATGCATGGACACAAGGAGAAGACAAAAACCGCTCCTTTGCGATGTGCGCAGAAGAAGCCGCTCGTCCGAGAAAAGCATCCGGCTGAAGTCGCTCTTTCTCGGCATGCGAGAGAGACGAGACCGCTGCTGAAGGCACACAGCGGCATTCGGGGAGAACCGCGATTTCTCGACCAGCAACTGCAAACTCTCCGAAGCGGTTCAACGCGAGAGCCGATTTAGACGTGCGTGAGCGAAATAACGGAACTGTGATGCCAAGAACGTGTGAATTCTGCATACTGCATTGCCTGAAAACAGGGGGTTTTTTCTCCGCAGGAAAGAATCCACATCTCTCGACTTTCTGTAACGTCCTCTCTGAAAGCACAACGTGTGTCTCTCCTGGAACTTCTAGCTGCCTTATTAGAGGGGCTTTTCCCTTCCACTCTGTTCTTCACAGAATGCTGAAGTGTAGCATCGGAAAAACAGAGAAAAACGAAATGTCCCTAGGAATAAACGGAAAGGCATAAGAATGAGAGAGAAGCGTAGCGCAGAATGCATGGACACAAGGAGAAGACAAGAACCGCTCCTTTGCGATGTGCGCAGAAGAAGCCGCTCGTCCGAGAAAAGCATCCGGCTGAAGTCGCTCTTTCTCGGCATGCGAGAGAGACGAGACCGCTGCTGAAGGCACACAGCGGCATTCGGGGAGAACCGCGATTTCTCGGCCAGCAACTGCAAACTCTCCGAAGCGGTTAACAGAGAGTGGCGCCGTCCACCCACGAGAGCGAAATAGCGAAATTGCTATGCCGAGAACGTGCGATTTCAGAATACTGCATTTCCTGAAAACAGGGGGTTTTTTCTCCGCAGGAAAGAATCCACATCTCTCGACTTTCTGTAACGTCCTCTCTGAAAGCACAACGTGTGTCGCTCCTGGAACTTCTAGCTGCCTTATTAGAGGGGCTTTTCCCTTCCACTCTGTTCTTCACAGAATGCTGAAGTGTAGCATCGGAAAAACAGAGAAAAACGAAATGTCCCTAGGAATAAACGGAAAGGCATAAGAATGAGAGAGAAGCGTAGTGCAGAATGCATGGACACAAGGAGAAGACAAAAACCGCTCCTTTGCGATGTGCGCAGAAGAAGCCGCTCGTCCGAGAAAAGCATCCGGCTGAAGTCGCTCTTTCTCGGCATGCGAGAGAGACGAGACCGCTGCTGAAGGCACACAGCGGCATTCGGGGAGAACCGCGATTTCTCGACCAGCAACTGCAAACTCTCCGAAGCGGTTCAACGCGAGAGCCGATTTAGACGTGCGTGAGCGAAATAACGGAACTGTGATGCCAAGAACGTGTGAATTCTGCATACTGCATTGCCTGAAAACAGGGGGTTTTTTCTCCGCAGGAAAGAATCCACATCTCTCGACTTTCTGTAACGTCCTCTCTGAAAGCACAACGTGTGTCTCTCCTGGAACTTCTAGCTGCCTTATTAGAGGGGCTTTTCCCTTCCACTCTGTTCTTCACAGAATGCTGAAGTGTAGCATCGGAAAAACAGAGAAAAACGAAATGTCCCTAGGAATAAACGGAAAGGCATAAGAATGAGAGAGAAGCGTAGCGCAGAATGCATGGACACAAGGAGAAGACAAGAACCGCTCCTTTGCGATGTGCGCAGAAGAAGCCGCTCGTCCGAGAAAAGCATCCGGCTGAAGTCGCTCTTTCTCGGCATGCGAGAGAGACGAGACCGCTGCTGAAGGCACACAGCGGCATTCGGGGAGAACCGCGATTTCTCGGCCAGCAACTGCAAACTCTCCGAAGCGGTTAACAGAGAGTGGCGCCGTCCACCCACGAGAGCGAAATAGCGAAATTGCTATGCCGAGAACGTGCGATTTCAGAATACTGCATTTCCTGAAAACAGGGGGTTTTTTCTCCGCAGGAAAGAATCCACATCTCTCGACTTTCTGTAACGTCCTCTCTGAAAGCACAACGTGTGTCGCTCCTGGAACTTCTAGCTGCCTTATTAGAGGGGCTTTTCCCTTCCACTCTGTTCTTCACAGAATGCTGAAGTGTAGCATCGGAAAAACAGAGAAAAACGAAATGTCCCTAGGAATAAACGGAAAGGCATAAGAATGAGAGAGAAGCGTAGTGCAGAATGCATGGACACAAGGAGAAGACAAAAACCGCTCCTTTGCGATGTGCGCAGAAGAAGCCGCTCGTCCGAGAAAAGCAGCCGGCTGAAGTCGCTCTTTCTCGGCATGCGAGAGAGACGAGACCGCTGCTGAAGGCACACAGCGGCATTCGGGGAGAACCGCGATTTCTCGACCAGCAACTGCAAACTCTCCGAAGCGGTTCAACGCGAGAGCCGATTTAGACGTGCGTGAGCGAAATAACGGAACTGTGATGCCAAGAACGTGTGAATTCTGCATACTGCATTGCCTGAAAACAGGGGGTTTTTTCTCCGCAGGAAAGAATCCACATCTCTCGACTTTCTGTAACGTCCTCTCTGAAAGCACAACGTGTGTCTCTCCTGGAACTTCTAGCTGCCTTATTAGAGGGGCTTTTCCCTTCTACTCTGTTCTTCACAGAATGCTGAAGTGTAGCATCGGAAAAACAGAGAAAAACGAAATGTCCCTAGGAATAAACGGAAAGGCATAAGAATGAGAGAGAAGCGTAGCGCAGAATGCATGGACACAAGGAGAAGACAAGAACCGCTCCTTTGCGATGTGCGCAGAAGAAGCCGCTCGTCCGAGAAAAGCATCCGGCTGAAGTCGCTCTTTCTCGGCATGCGAGAGAGACGAGACCGCTGCTGAAGGCACACAGCGGCATTCGGGGAGAACCGCGATTTCTCGGCCAGCAACTGCAAACTCTCCGAAGCGGTTAACAGAGAGTGGCGCCGTCCACCCACGAGAGCGAAATAGCGAAATTGCTATGCCGAGAACGTGCGATTTCAGAATACTGCATTTCCTGAAAACAGGGGGTTTTTTCTCCGCAGGAAAGAATCCACATCTCTCGACTTTCTGTAACGTCCTCTCTGAAAGCACAACGTGTGTCGCTCCTGGAACTTCTAGCTGCCTTATTAGAGGGGCTTTTCCCTTCCACTCTGTTCGTCACAGAATGCTGAAGTGTAGCATCGGAAAAACAGAGAAAAACGAAATGTCCCTAGGAATAAACGGAAAGGCATAAGAATGAGAGAGAAGCGTAGTGCAGAATGCATGGACACAAGGAGAAGACAAGAACCGCTCCTTTGCGATGTGCGCAGAAGAAGCCGCTCGTCCGAGAAAAGCATCCGGCTGAAGTCGCTCTTTCTCGGCATGCGAGAGAGACGAGACCGCTGCTGAAGGCACACAGCGGCATTCGGGGAGAACCGCGATTTCTCGGCCAGCAACTGCAAACTCTCCGAAGCGGTTAACAGAGAGTGGCGCCGTCCACCCACGAGAGCGAAATAGCGAAATTGCTATGCCGAGAACGTGCGATTTCAGAATACTGCATTTCCTGAAAACAGGGGGTTTTTTCTCCGCAGGAAAGAATCCACATCTCTCGACTTTCTGTAACGTCCTCTCTGAAAGCACAACGTGTGTCGCTCCTGGAACTTCTAGCTGCCTTATTAGAGGGGCTTTTCCCTTCCACTCTGTTCTTCACAGAATGCTGAAGTGTAGCATCGGAAAAACAGAGAAAAACGAAATGTCCCTAGGAATAAACGGAAAGGCATAAGAATGAGAGAGAAGCGTAGTGCAGAATGCATGGACACAAGGAGAAGACAAAAACCGCTCCTTTGCGATGTGCGCAGAAGAAGCCGCTCGTCCGAGAAAAGCATCCGGCTGAAGTCGCTCTTTCTCGGCATGCGAGAGAGACGAGACCGCTGCTGAAGGCACACAGCGGCATTCGGGGAGAACCGCGATTTCTCGACCAGCAACTGCAAACTCTCCGAAGCGGTTCAACGCGAGAGCCGATTTAGACGTGCGTGAGCGAAATAACGGAACTGTGATGCCAAGAACGTGTGAATTCTGCATACTGCATTGCCTGAAAACAGGGGGTTTTTTCTCCGCAGGAAAGAATCCACATCTCTCGACTTTCTGTAACGTCCTCTCTGAAAGCACAACGTGTGTCTCTCCTGGAACTTCTAGCTGCCTTATTAGAGGGGCTTTTCCCTTCCACTCTGTTCTTCACAGAATGCTGAAGTGTAGCATCGGAAAAACAGAGAAAAACGAAATGTCCCTAGGAATAAACGGAAAGGCATAAGAATGAGAGAGAAGCGTAGCGCAGAATGCATGGACACAAGGAGAAGACAAGAACCGCTCCTTTGCGATGTGCGCAGAAGAAGCCGCTCGTCCGAGAAAAGCATCCGGCTGAAGTCGCTCTTTCTCGGCATGCGAGAGAGACGAGACCGCTGCTGAAGGCACACAGCGGCATTCGGGGAGAACCGCGATTTCTCGGCCAGCAACTGCAAACTCTCCGAAGCGGTTAACAGAGAGTGGCGCCGTCCACCCACGAGAGCGAAATAGCGAAATTGCTATGCCGAGAACGTGCGATTTCAGAATACTGCATTTCCTGAAAACAGGGGGTTTTTTCTCCGCAGGAAAGAATCCACATCTCTCGACTTTCTGTAACGTCCTCTCTGAAAGCACAACGTGTGTCGCTCCTGGAACTTCTAGCTGCCTTATTAGAGGGGCTTTTCCCTTCCACTCTGTTCTTCACAGAATGCTGAAGTGTAGCATCGGAAAAACAGAGAAAAACGAAATGTCCCTAGGAATAAACGGAAAGGCATAAGAATGAGAGAGAAGCGTAGTGCAGAATGCATGGACACAAGGAGAAGACAAGAACCGCTCCTTTGCGATGTGCGCAGAAGAAGCCGCTCGTCCGAGAAAAGCATCCGGCTGAAGTCGCTCTTTCTCGGCATGCGAGAGAGACGAGACCGCTGCTGAAGGCACACAGCGGCATTCGGGGAGAACCGCGATTTCTCGACCAGCAACTGCAAACTCTCCGAAGCGGTTCAACGCGAGAGCCGATTTAGACGTGCGTGAGCGAAATAACGGAACTGTGATGCCAAGAACGTGTGAATTCTGCATACTGCATTGCCTGAAAACAGGGGGTTTTTTCTCCGCAGGAAAGAATCCACATCTCTCGACTTTCTGTAACGTCCTCTCTGAAAGCACAACGTGTGTCTCTCCTGGAACTTCTAGCTGCCTTATTAGAGGGGCTTTTCCCTTCCACTCTGTTCTTCACAGAATGCTGAAGTGTAGCATCGGAAAAACAGAGAAAAACGAAATGTCCCTAGGAATAAACGGAAAGGCATAAGAATGAGAGAGAAGCGTAGCGCAGAATGCATGGACACAAGGAGAAGACAAGAACCGCTCCTTTGCGATGTGCGCAGAAGAAGCCGCTCGTCCGAGAAAAGCATCCGGCTGAAGTCGCTCTTTCTCGGCATGCGAGAGAGACGAGACCGCTGCTGAAGGCACACAGCGGCATTCGGGGAGAACCGCGATTTCTCGGCCAGCAACTGCAAACTCTCCGAAGCGGTTAACAGAGAGTGGCGCCGTCCACCCACGAGAGCGAAATAGCGAAATTGCTATGCCGAGAACGTGCGATTTCAGAATACTGCATTTCCTGAAAACAGGGGGTTTTTTCTCCGCAGGAAAGAATCCACATCTCTCGACTTTCTGTAACGTCCTCTCTGAAAGCACAACGTGTGTCGCTCCTGGAACTTCTAGCTGCCTTATTAGAGGGGCTTTTCCCTTCCACTCTGTTCTTCACAGAATGCTGAAGTGTAGCATCGGAAAAACAGAGAAAAACGAAATGTCCCTAGGAATAAACGGAAAGGCATAAGAATGAGAGAGAAGCGTAGTGCAGAATGCATGGACACAAGGAGAAGACAAAAACCGCTCCTTTGCGATGTGCGCAGAAGAAGCCGCTCGTCCGAGAAAAGCATCCGGCTGAAGTCGCTCTTTCTCGGCATGCGAGAGAGACGAGACCGCTGCTGAAGGCACACAGCGGCATTCGGGGAGAACCGCGATTTCTCGACCAGCAACTGCAAACTCTCCGAAGCGGTTCAACGCGAGAGCCGATTTAGACGTGCGTGAGCGAAATAACGGAACTGTGATGCCAAGAACGTGTGAATTCTGCATACTGCATTGCCTGAAAACAGGGGGTTTTTTCTCCGCAGGAAAGAATCCACATCTCTCGACTTTCTGTAACGTCCTCTCTGAAAGCACAACGTGTGTCTCTCCTGGAACTTCTAGCTGCCTTATTAGAGGGGCTTTTCCCTTCCACTCTGTTCTTCACAGAATGCTGAAGTGTAGCATCGGAAAAACAGAGAAAAACGAAATGTCCCTAGGAATAAACGGAAAGGCATAAGAATGAGAGAGAAGCGTAGCGCAGAATGCATGGACACAAGGAGAAGACAAGAACCGCTCCTTTGCGATGTGCGCAGAAGAAGCCGCTCGTCCGAGAAAAGCATCCGGCTGAAGTCGCTCTTTCTCGGCATGCGAGAGAGACGAGACCGCTGCTGAAGGCACACAGCGGCATTCGGGGAGAACCGCGATTTCTCGGCCAGCAACTGCAAACTCTCCGAAGCGGTTAACAGAGAGTGGCGCCGTCCACCCACGAGAGCGAAATAGCGAAATTGCTATGCCGAGAACGTGCGATTTCAGAATACTGCATTTCCTGAAAACAGGGGGTTTTTTCTCCGCAGGAAAGAATCCACATCTCTCGACTTTCTGTAACGTCCTCTCTGAAAGCACAACGTGTGTCGCTCCTGGAACTTCTAGCTGCCTTATTAGAGGGGCTTTTCCCTTCCACTCTGTTCTTCACAGAATGCTGAAGTGTAGCATCGGAAAAACAGAGAAAAACGAAATGTCCCTAGGAATAAACGGAAAGGCATAAGAATGAGAGAGAAGCGTAGTGCAGAATGCATGGACACAAGGAGAAGACAAAAACCGCTCCTTTGCGATGTGCGCAGAAGAAGCCGCTCGTCCGAGAAAAGCATCCGGCTGAAGTCGCTCTTTCTCGGCATGCGAGAGAGACGAGACCGCTGCTGAAGGCACACAGCGGCATTCGGGGAGAACCGCGATTTCTCGACCAGCAACTGCAAACTCTCCGAAGCGGTTCAACGCGAGAGCCGATTTAGACGTGCGTGAGCGAAATAACGGAACTGTGATGCCAAGAACGTGTGAATTCTGCATACTGCATTGCCTGAAAACAGGGGGTTTTTTCTCCGCAGGAAAGAATCCACATCTCTCGACTTTCTGTAACGTCCTCTCTGAAAGCACAACGTGTGTCTCTCCTGGAACTTCTAGCTGCCTTATTAGAGGGGCTTTTCCCTTCCACTCTGTTCTTCACAGAATGCTGAAGTGTAGCATCGGAAAAACAGAGAAAAACGAAATGTCCCTAGGAATAAACGGAAAGGCATAAGAATGAGAGAGAAGCGTAGCGCAGAATGCATGGACACAAGGAGAAGACAAGAACCGCTCCTTTGCGATGTGCGCAGAAGAAGCCGCTCGTCCGAGAAAAGCATCCGGCTGAAGTCGCTCTTTCTCGGCATGCGAGAGAGACGAGACCGCTGCTGAAGGCACACAGCGGCATTCGGGGAGAACCGCGATTTCTCGGCCAGCAACTGCAAACTCTCCGAAGCGGTTAACAGAGAGTGGCGCCGTCCACCCACGAGAGCGAAATAGCGAAATTGCTATGCCGAGAACGTGCGATTTCAGAATACTGCATTTCCTGAAAACAGGGGGTTTTTTCTCCGCAGGAAAGAATCCACATCTCTCGACTTTCTGTAACGTCCTCTCTGAAAGCACAACGTGTGTCGCTCCTGGAACTTCTAGCTGCCTTATTAGAGGGGCTTTTCCCTTCCACTCTGTTCTTCACAGAATGCTGAAGTGTAGCATCGGAAAAACAGAGAAAAACGAAATGTCCCTAGGAATAAACGGAAAGGCATAAGAATGAGAGAGAAGCGTAGTGCAGAATGCATGGACACAAGGAGAAGACAAAAACCGCTCCTTTGCGATGTGCGCAGAAGAAGCCGCTCGTCCGAGAAAAGCAGCCGGCTGAAGTCGCTCTTTCTCGGCATGCGAGAGAGACGAGACCGCTGCTGAAGGCACACAGCGGCATTCGGGGAGAACCGCGATTTCTCGACCAGCAACTGCAAACTCTCCGAAGCGGTTCAACGCGAGAGCCGATTTAGACGTGCGTGAGCGAAATAACGGAACTGTGATGCCAAGAACGTGTGAATTCTGCATACTGCATTGCCTGAAAACAGGGGGTTTTTTCTCCGCAGGAAAGAATCCACATCTCTCGACTTTCTGTAACGTCCTCTCTGAAAGCACAACGTGTGTCTCTCCTGGAACTTCTAGCTGCCTTATTAGAGGGGCTTTTCCCTTCCACTCTGTTCTTCACAGAATGCTGAAGTGTAGCATCGGAAAAACAGAGAAAAACGAAATGTCCCTAGGAATAAACGGAAAGGCATAAGAATGAGAGAGAAGCGTAGCGCAGAATGCATGGACACAAGGAGAAGACAAGAACCGCTCCTTTGCGATGTGCGCAGAAGAAGCCGCTCGTCCGAGAAAAGCATCCGGCTGAAGTCGCTCTTTCTCGGCATGCGAGAGAGACGAGACCGCTGCTGAAGGCACACAGCGGCATTCGGGGAGAACCGCGATTTCTCGACCAGCAACTGCAAACTCTCCGAAGCGGTTCAACGCGAGAGCCGATTTAGACGTGCGTGAGCGAAATAACGGAACTGTGATGCCAAGAACGTGTGAATTCTGCATACTGCATTGCCTGAAAACAGGGGGTTTTTTCTCCGCAGGAAAGAATCCACATCTCTCGACTTTCTGTAACGTCCTCTCTGAAAGCACAACGTGTGTCTCTCCTGGAACTTCTAGCTGCCTTATTAGAGGGGCTTTTCCCTTCCACTCTGTTCTTCACAGAATGCTGAAGTGTAGCATCGGAAAAACAGAGAAAAACGAAATGTCCCTAGGAATAAACGGAAAGGCATAAGAATGAGAGAGAAGCGTAGCGCAGAATGCATGGACACAAGGAGAAGACAAGAACCGCTCCTTTGCGATGTGCGCAGAAGAAGCCGCTCGTCCGAGAAAAGCATCCGGCTGAAGTCGCTCTTTCTCGGCATGCGAGAGAGACGAGACCGCTGCTGAAGGCACACAGCGGCATTCGGGGAGAACCGCGATTTCTCGGCCAGCAACTGCAAACTCTCCGAAGCGGTTAACAGAGAGTGGCGCCGTCCACCCACGAGAGCGAAATAGCGAAATTGCTATGCCGAGAACGTGCGATTTCAGAATACTGCATTTCCTGAAAACAGGGGGTTTTTTCTCCGCAGGAAAGAATCCACATCTCTCGACTTTCTGTAACGTCCTCTCTGAAAGCACAACGTGTGTCGCTCCTGGAACTTCTAGCTGCTTTTCCCTTCCACTCTGTTCTTCACAGAATGCTGAAGTGTAGCATCGGAAAAACAGAGAAAAACGAAATGTCCCTAGGAATAAACGGAAAGGCATAAGAATGAGAGAGAAGCGTAGTGCAGAATGCATGGACACAAGGAGAAGACAAAAACCGCTCCTTTGCGATGTGCGCAGAAGAAGCCGCTCGTCCGAGAAAAGCATCCGGCTGAAGTCGCTCTTTCTCGGCATGCGAGAGAGACGAGACCGCTGCTGAAGGCACACAGCGGCATTCGGGGAGAACCGCGATTTCTCGACCAGCAACTGCAAACTCTCCGAAGCGGTTCAACGCGAGAGCCGATTTAGACGTGCGTGAGCGAAATAACGGAACTGTGATGCCAAGAACGTGTGAATTCTGCATACTGCATTGCCTGAAAACAGGGGGTTTTTTCTCCGCAGGAAAGAATCCACATCTCTCGACTTTCTGTAACGTCCTCTCTGAAAGCACAACGTGTGTCTCTCCTGGAACTTCTAGCTGCCTTATTAGAGGGGCTTTTCCCTTCCACTCTGTTCTTCACAGAATGCTGAAGTGTAGCATCGGAAAAACAGAGAAAAACGAAATGTCCCTAGGAATAAACGGAAAGGCATAAGAATGAGAGAGAAGCGTAGCGCAGAATGCATGGACACAAGGAGAAGACAAGAACCGCTCCTTTGCGATGTGCGCAGAAGAAGCCGCTCGTCCGAGAAAAGCATCCGGCTGAAGTCGCTCTTTCTCGGCATGCGAGAGAGACGAGACCGCTGCTGAAGGCACACAGCGGCATTCGGGGAGAACCGCGATTTCTCGGCCAGCAACTGCAAACTCTCCGAAGCGGTTAACAGAGAGTGGCGCCGTCCACCCACGAGAGCGAAATAGCGAAATTGCTATGCCGAGAACGTGCGATTTCAGAATACTGCATTTCCTGAAAACAGGGGGTTTTTTCTCCGCAGGAAAGAATCCACATCTCTCGACTTTCTGTAACGTCCTCTCTGAAAGCACAACGTGTGTCGCTCCTGGAACTTCTAGCTGCCTTATTAGAGGGGCTTTTCCCTTCCACTCTGTTCTTCACAGAATGCTGAAGTGTAGCATCGGAAAAACAGAGAAAAACGAAATGTCCCTAGGAATAAACGGAAAGGCATAAGAATGAGAGAGAAGCGTAGTGCAGAATGCATGGACACAAGGAGAAGACAAAAACCGCTCCTTTGCGATGTGCGCAGAAGAAGCCGCTCGTCCGAGAAAAGCAGCCGGCTGAAGTCGCTCTTTCTCGGCATGCGAGAGAGACGAGACCGCTGCTGAAGGCACACAGCGGCATTCGGGGAGAACCGCGATTTCTCGACCAGCAACTGCAAACTCTCCGAAGCGGTTCAACGCGAGAGCCGATTTAGACGTGCGTGAGCGAAATAACGGAACTGTGATGCCAAGAACGTGTGAATTCTGCATACTGCATTGCCTGAAAACAGGGGTTTTTTTCTCCGCAGGAAAGAATCCACATCTCTCGACTTTCTGTAACGTCCTCTCTGAAAGCACAACGTGTGTCTCTCCTGGAACTTCTAGCTGCCTTATTAGAGGGGCTTTTCCCTTCCACTCTGTTCTTCACAGAATGCTGAAGTGTAGCATCGGAAAAACAGAGAAAAACGAAATGTCCCTAGGAATAAACGGAAAGGCATAAGAATGAGAGAGAAGCGTAGCGCAGAATGCATGGACACAAGGAGAAGACAAGAACCGCTCCTTTGCGATGTGCGCAGAAGAAGCCGCTCGTCCGAGAAAAGCATCCGGCTGAAGTCGCTCTTTCTCGGCATGCGAGAGAGACGAGACCGCTGCTGAAGGCACACAGCGGCATTCGGGGAGAACCGCGATTTCTCGACCAGCAACTGCAAACTCTCCGAAGCGGTTCAACGCGAGAGCCGATTTAGACGTGCGTGAGCGAAATAACGGAACTGTGATGCCAAGAACGTGTGAATTCTGCATACTGCATTGCCTGAAAACAGGGGGTTTTTTCTCCGCAGGAAAGAATCCACATCTCTCGACTTTCTGTAACGTCCTCTCTGAAAGCACAACGTGTGTCTCTCCTGGAACTTCTAGCTGCCTTATTAGAGGGGCTTTTCCCTTCCACTCTGTTCTTCACAGAATGCTGAAGTGTAGCATCGGAAAAACAGAGAAAAACGAAATGTCCCTAGGAATAAACGGAAAGGCATAAGAATGAGAGAGAAGCGTAGCGCAGAATGCATGGACACAAGGAGAAGACAAGAACCGCTCCTTTGCGATGTGCGCAGAAGAAGCCGCTCGTCCGAGAAAAGCATCCGGCTGAAGTCGCTCTTTCTCGGCATGCGAGAGAGACGAGACCGCTGCTGAAGGCACACAGCGGCATTCGGGGAGAACCGCGATTTCTCGGCCAGCAACTGCAAACTCTCCGAAGCGGTTAACAGAGAGTGGCGCCGTCCACCCACGAGAGCGAAATAGCGAAATTGCTATGCCGAGAACGTGCGATTTCAGAATACTGCATTTCCTGAAAACAGGGGGTTTTTTCTCCGCAGGAAAGAATCCACATCTCTCGACTTTCTGTAACGTCCTCTCTGAAAGCACAACGTGTGTCGCTCCTGGAACTTCTAGCTGCCTTATTAGAGGGGCTTTTCCCTTCCACTCTGTTCTTCACAGAATGCTGAAGTGTAGCATCGGAAAAACAGAGAAAAACGAAATGTCCCTAGGAATAAACGGAAAGGCATAAGAATGAGAGAGAAGCGTAGTGCAGAATGCATGGACACAAGGAGAAGACAAAAACCGCTCCTTTGCGATGTGCGCAGAAGAAGCCGCTCGTCCGAGAAAAGCAGCCGGCTGAAGTCGCTCTTTCTCGGCATGCGAGAGAGACGAGACCGCTGCTGAAGGCACACAGCGGCATTCGGGGAGAACCGCGATTTCTCGACCAGCAACTGCAAACTCTCCGAAGCGGTTCAACGCGAGAGCCGATTTAGACGTGCGTGAGCGAAATAACGGAACTGTGATGCCAAGAACGTGTGAATTCTGCATACTGCATTGCCTGAAAACAGGGGGTTTTTTCTCCGCAGGAAAGAATCCACATCTCTCGACTTTCTGTAACGTCCTCTCTGAAAGCACAACGTGTGTCTCTCCTGGAACTTCTAGCTGCCTTATTAGAGGGGCTTTTCCCTTCCACTCTGTTCTTCACAGAATGCTGAAGTGTAGCATCGGAAAAACAGAGAAAAACGAAATGTCCCTAGGAATAAACGGAAAGGCATAAGAATGAGAGAGAAGCGTAGCGCAGAATGCATGGACACAAGGAGAAGACAAGAACCGCTCCTTTGCGATGTGCGCAGAAGAAGCCGCTCGTCCGAGAAAAGCATCCGGCTGAAGTCGCTCTTTCTCGGCATGCGAGAGAGACGAGACCGCTGCTGAAGGCACACAGCGGCATTCGGGGAGAACCGCGATTTCTCGACCAGCAACTGCAAACTCTCCGAAGCGGTTCAACGCGAGAGCCGATTTAGACGTGCGTGAGCGAAATAACGGAACTGTGATGCCAAGAACGTGTGAATTCTGCATACTGCATTGCCTGAAAACAGGGGGTTTTTTCTCCGCAGGAAAGAATCCACATCTCTCGACTTTCTGTAACGTCCTCTCTGAAAGCACAACGTGTGTCTCTCCTGGAACTTCTAGCTGCCTTATTAGAGGGGCTTTTCCCTTCCACTCTGTTCTTCACAGAATGCTGAAGTGTAGCATCGGAAAAACAGAGAAAAACGAAATGTCCCTAGGAATAAACGGAAAGGCATAAGAATGAGAGAGAAGCGTAGCGCAGAATGCATGGACACAAGGAGAAGACAAGAACCGCTCCTTTGCGATGTGCGCAGAAGAAGCCGCTCGTCCGAGAAAAGCATCCGGCTGAAGTCGCTCTTTCTCGGCATGCGAGAGAGACGAGACCGCTGCTGAAGGCACACAGCGGCATTCGGGGAGAACCGCGATTTCTCGGCCAGCAACTGCAAACTCTCCGAAGCGGTTAACAGAGAGTGGCGCCGTCCACCCACGAGAGCGAAATAGCGAAATTGCTATGCCGAGAACGTGCGATTTCAGAATACTGCATTTCCTGAAAACAGGGGGTTTTTTCTCCGCAGGAAAGAATCCACATCTCTCGACTTTCTGTAACGTCCTCTCTGAAAGCACAACGTGTGTCGCTCCTGGAACTTCTAGCTGCCTTATTAGAGGGGCTTTTCCCTTCCACTCTGTTCTTCACAGAATGCTGAAGTGTAGCATCGGAAAAACAGAGAAAAACGAAATGTCCCTAGGAATAAACGGAAAGGCATAAGAATGAGAGAGAAGCGTAGTGCAGAATGCATGGACACAAGGAGAAGACAAAAACCGCTCCTTTGCGATGTGCGCAGAAGAAGCCGCTCGTCCGAGAAAAGCAGCCGGCTGAAGTCGCTCTTTCTCGGCATGCGAGAGAGACGAGACCGCTGCTGAAGGCACACAGCGGCATTCGGGGAGAACCGCGATTTCTCGACCAGCAACTGCAAACTCTCCGAAGCGGTTCAACGCGAGAGCCGATTTAGACGTGCGTGAGCGAAATAACGGAACTGTGATGCCAAGAACGTGTGAATTCTGCATACTGCATTGCCTGAAAACAGGGGGTTTTTTCTCCGCAGGAAAGAATCCACATCTCTCGACTTTCTGTAACGTCCTCTCTGAAAGCACAACGTGTGTCTCTCCTGGAACTTCTAGCTGCCTTATTAGAGGGGCTTTTCCCTTCTACTCTGTTCTTCACAGAATGCTGAAGTGTAGCATCGGAAAAACAGAGAAAAACGAAATGTCCCTAGGAATAAACGGAAAGGCATAAGAATGAGAGAGAAGCGTAGCGCAGAATGCATGGACACAAGGAGAAGACAAGAACCGCTCCTTTGCGATGTGCGCAGAAGAAGCCGCTCGTCCGAGAAAAGCATCCGGCTGAAGTCGCTCTTTCTCGGCATGCGAGAGAGACGAGACCGCTGCTGAAGGCACACAGCGGCATTCGGGGAGAACCGCGATTTCTCGGCCAGCAACTGCAAACTCTCCGAAGCGGTTAACAGAGAGTGGCGCCGTCCACCCACGAGAGCGAAATAGCGAAATTGCTATGCCGAGAACGTGCGATTTCAGAATACTGCATTTCCTGAAAACAGGGGGTTTTTTCTCCGCAGGAAAGAATCCACATCTCTCGACTTTCTGTAACGTCCTCTCTGAAAGCACAACGTGTGTCGCTCCTGGAACTTCTAGCTGCCTTATTAGAGGGGCTTTTCCCTTCCACTCTGTTCGTCACAGAATGCTGAAGTGTAGCATCGGAAAAACAGAGAAAAACGAAATGTCCCTAGGAATAAACGGAAAGGCATAAGAATGAGAGAGAAGCGTAGTGCAGAATGCATGGACACAAGGAGAAGACAAGAACCGCTCCTTTGCGATGTGCGCAGAAGAAGCCGCTCGTCCGAGAAAAGCATCCGGCTGAAGTCGCTCTTTCTCGGCATGCGAGAGAGACGAGACCGCTGCTGAAGGCACACAGCGGCATTCGGGGAGAACCGCGATTTCTCGGCCAGCAACTGCAAACTCTCCGAAGCGGTTAACAGAGAGTGGCGCCGTCCACCCACGAGAGCGAAATAGCGAAATTGCTATGCCGAGAACGTGCGATTTCAGAATACTGCATTTCCTGAAAACAGGGGGTTTTTTCTCCGCAGGAAAGAATCCACATCTCTCGACTTTCTGTAACGTCCTCTCTGAAAGCACAACGTGTGTCGCTCCTGGAACTTCTAGCTGCCTTATTAGAGGGGCTTTTCCCTTCCACTCTGTTCTTCACAGAATGCTGAAGTGTAGCATCGGAAAAACAGAGAAAAACGAAATGTCCCTAGGAATAAACGGAAAGGCATAAGAATGAGAGAGAAGCGTAGTGCAGAATGCATGGACACAAGGAGAAGACAAAAACCGCTCCTTTGCGATGTGCGCAGAAGAAGCCGCTCGTCCGAGAAAAGCATCCGGCTGAAGTCGCTCTTTCTCGGCATGCGAGAGAGACGAGACCGCTGCTGAAGGCACACAGCGGCATTCGGGGAGAACCGCGATTTCTCGACCAGCAACTGCAAACTCTCCGAAGCGGTTCAACGCGAGAGCCGATTTAGACGTGCGTGAGCGAAATAACGGAACTGTGATGCCAAGAACGTGTGAATTCTGCATACTGCATTGCCTGAAAACAGGGGGTTTTTTCTCCGCAGGAAAGAATCCACATCTCTCGACTTTCTGTAACGTCCTCTCTGAAAGCACAACGTGTGTCGCTCCTGGAACTTCTAGCTGCCTTATTAGAGGGGCTTTTCCCTTCCACTCTGTTCTTCACAGAATGCTGAAGTGTAGCATCGGAAAAACAGAGAAAAACGAAATGTCCCTAGGAATAAACGGAAAGGCATAAGAATGAGAGAGAAGCGTAGTGCAGAATGCATGGACACAAGGAGAAGACAAAAACCGCTCCTTTGCGATGTGCGCAGAAGAAGCCGCTCGTCCGAGAAAAGCAGCCGGCTGAAGTCGCTCTTTCTCGGCATGCGAGAGAGACGAGACCGCTGCTGAAGGCACACAGCGGCATTCGGGGAGAACCGCGATTTCTCGACCAGCAACTGCAAACTCTCCGAAGCGGTTCAACGCGAGAGCCGATTTAGACGTGCGTGAGCGAAATAACGGAACTGTGATGCCAAGAACGTGTGAATTCTGCATACTGCATTGCCTGAAAACAGGGGGTTTTTTCTCCGCAGGAAAGAATCCACATCTCTCGACTTTCTGTAACGTCCTCTCTGAAAGCACAACGTGTGTCTCTCCTGGAACTTCTAGCTGCCTTATTAGAGGGGCTTTTCCCTTCTACTCTGTTCTTCACAGAATGCTGAAGTGTAGCATCGGAAAAACAGAGAAAAACGAAATGTCCCTAGGAATAAACGGAAAGGCATAAGAATGAGAGAGAAGCGTAGCGCAGAATGCATGGACACAAGGAGAAGACAAGAACCGCTCCTTTGCGATGTGCGCAGAAGAAGCCGCTCGTCCGAGAAAAGCATCCGGCTGAAGTCGCTCTTTCTCGGCATGCGAGAGAGACGAGACCGCTGCTGAAGGCACACAGCGGCATTCGGGGAGAACCGCGATTTCTCGGCCAGCAACTGCAAACTCTCCGAAGCGGTTAACAGAGAGTGGCGCCGTCCACCCACGAGAGCGAAATAGCGAAATTGCTATGCCGAGAACGTGCGATTTCAGAATACTGCATTTCCTGAAAACAGGGGGTTTTTTCTCCGCAGGAAAGAATCCACATCTCTCGACTTTCTGTAACGTCCTCTCTGAAAGCACAACGTGTGTCGCTCCTGGAACTTCTAGCTGCCTTATTAGAGGGGCTTTTCCCTTCCACTCTGTTCGTCACAGAATGCTGAAGTGTAGCATCGGAAAAACAGAGAAAAACGAAATGTCCCTAGGAATAAACGGAAAGGCATAAGAATGAGAGAGAAGCGTAGTGCAGAATGCATGGACACAAGGAGAAGACAAGAACCGCTCCTTTGCGATGTGCGCAGAAGAAGCCGCTCGTCCGAGAAAAGCATCCGGCTGAAGTCGCTCTTTCTCGGCATGCGAGAGAGACGAGACCGCTGCTGAAGGCACACAGCGGCATTCGGGGAGAACCGCGATTTCTCGGCCAGCAACTGCAAACTCTCCGAAGCGGTTAACAGAGAGTGGCGCCGTCCACCCACGAGAGCGAAATAGCGAAATTGCTATGCCGAGAACGTGCGATTTCAGAATACTGCATTTCCTGAAAACAGGGGGTTTTTTCTCCGCAGGAAAGAATCCACATCTCTCGACTTTCTGTAACGTCCTCTCTGAAAGCACAACGTGTGTCGCTCCTGGAACTTCTAGCTGCCTTATTAGAGGGGCTTTTCCCTTCCACTCTGTTCTTCACAGAATGCTGAAGTGTAGCATCGGAAAAACAGAGAAAAACGAAATGTCCCTAGGAATAAACGGAAAGGCATAAGAATGAGAGAGAAGCGTAGTGCAGAATGCATGGACACAAGGAGAAGACAAAAACCGCTCCTTTGCGATGTGCGCAGAAGAAGCCGCTCGTCCGAGAAAAGCATCCGGCTGAAGTCGCTCTTTCTCGGCATGCGAGAGAGACGAGACCGCTGCTGAAGGCACACAGCGGCATTCGGGGAGAACCGCGATTTCTCGACCAGCAACTGCAAACTCTCCGAAGCGGTTCAACGCGAGAGCCGATTTAGACGTGCGTGAGCGAAATAACGGAACTGTGATGCCAAGAACGTGTGAATTCTGCATACTGCATTGCCTGAAAACAGGGGGTTTTTTCTCCGCAGGAAAGAATCCACATCTCTCGACTTTCTGTAACGTCCTCTCTGAAAGCACAACGTGTGTCTCTCCTGGAACTTCTAGCTGCCTTATTAGAGGGGCTTTTCCCTTCCACTCTGTTCTTCACAGAATGCTGAAGTGTAGCATCGGAAAAACAGAGAAAAACGAAATGTCCCTAGGAATAAACGGAAAGGCATAAGAATGAGAGAGAAGCGTAGCGCAGAATGCATGGACACAAGGAGAAGACAAGAACCGCTCCTTTGCGATGTGCGCAGAAGAAGCCGCTCGTCCGAGAAAAGCATCCGGCTGAAGTCGCTCTTTCTCGGCATGCGAGAGAGACGAGACCGCTGCTGAAGGCACACAGCGGCATTCGGGGAGAACCGCGATTTCTCGGCCAGCAACTGCAAACTCTCCGAAGCGGTTAACAGAGAGTGGCGCCGTCCACCCACGAGAGCGAAATAGCGAAATTGCTATGCCGAGAACGTGCGATTTCAGAATACTGCATTTCCTGAAAACAGGGGGTTTTTTCTCCGCAGGAAAGAATCCACATCTCTCGACTTTCTGTAACGTCCTCTCTGAAAGCACAACGTGTGTCGCTCCTGGAACTTCTAGCTGCCTTATTAGAGGGGCTTTTCCCTTCCACTCTGTTCTTCACAGAATGCTGAAGTGTAGCATCGGAAAAACAGAGAAAAACGAAATGTCCCTAGGAATAAACGGAAAGGCATAAGAATGAGAGAGAAGCGTAGTGCAGAATGCATGGACACAAGGAGAAGACAAAAACCGCTCCTTTGCGATGTGCGCAGAAGAAGCCGCTCGTCCGAGAAAAGCATCCGGCTGAAGTCGCTCTTTCTCGGCATGCGAGAGAGACGAGACCGCTGCTGAAGGCACACAGCGGCATTCGGGGAGAACCGCGATTTCTCGACCAGCAACTGCAAACTCTCCGAAGCGGTTCAACGCGAGAGCCGATTTAGACGTGCGTGAGCGAAATAACGGAACTGTGATGCCAAGAACGTGTGAATTCTGCATACTGCATTGCCTGAAAACAGGGGGTTTTTTCTCCGCAGGAAAGAATCCACATCTCTCGACTTTCTGTAACGTCCTCTCTGAAAGCACAACGTGTGTCTCTCCTGGAACTTCTAGCTGCCTTATTAGAGGGGCTTTTCCCTTCCACTCTGTTCTTCACAGAATGCTGAAGTGTAGCATCGGAAAAACAGAGAAAAACGAAATGTCCCTAGGAATAAACGGAAAGGCATAAGAATGAGAGAGAAGCGTAGCGCAGAATGCATGGACACAAGGAGAAGACAAGAACCGCTCCTTTGCGATGTGCGCAGAAGAAGCCGCTCGTCCGAGAAAAGCATCCGGCTGAAGTCGCTCTTTCTCGGCATGCGAGAGAGACGAGACCGCTGCTGAAGGCACACAGCGGCATTCGGGGAGAACCGCGATTTCTCGGCCAGCAACTGCAAACTCTCCGAAGCGGTTAACAGAGAGTGGCGCCGTCCACCCACGAGAGCGAAATAGCGAAATTGCTATGCCGAGAACGTGCGATTTCAGAATACTGCATTTCCTGAAAACAGGGGGTTTTTTCTCCGCAGGAAAGAATCCACATCTCTCGACTTTCTGTAACGTCCTCTCTGAAAGCACAACGTGTGTCGCTCCTGGAACTTCTAGCTGCCTTATTAGAGGGGCTTTTCCCTTCCACTCTGTTCTTCACAGAATGCTGAAGTGTAGCATCGGAAAAACAGAGAAAAACGAAATGTCCCTAGGAATAAACGGAAAGGCATAAGAATGAGAGAGAAGCGTAGTGCAGAATGCATGGACACAAGGAGAAGACAAAAACCGCTCCTTTGCGATGTGCGCAGAAGAAGCCGCTCGTCCGAGAAAAGCAGCCGGCTGAAGTCGCTCTTTCTCGGCATGCGAGAGAGACGAGACCGCTGCTGAAGGCACACAGCGGCATTCGGGGAGAACCGCGATTTCTCGACCAGCAACTGCAAACTCTCCGAAGCGGTTCAACGCGAGAGCCGATTTAGACGTGCGTGAGCGAAATAACGGAACTGTGATGCCAAGAACGTGTGAATTCTGCATACTGCATTGCCTGAAAACAGGGGGTTTTTTCTCCGCAGGAAAGAATCCACATCTCTCGACTTTCTGTAACGTCCTCTCTGAAAGCACAACGTGTGTCTCTCCTGGAACTTCTAGCTGCCTTATTAGAGGGGCTTTTCCCTTCTACTCTGTTCTTCACAGAATGCTGAAGTGTAGCATCGGAAAAACAGAGAAAAACGAAATGTCCCTAGGAATAAACGGAAAGGCATAAGAATGAGAGAGAAGCGTAGCGCAGAATGCATGGACACAAGGAGAAGACAAGAACCGCTCCTTTGCGATGTGCGCAGAAGAAGCCGCTCGTCCGAGAAAAGCATCCGGCTGAAGTCGCTCTTTCTCGGCATGCGAGAGAGACGAGACCGCTGCTGAAGGCACACAGCGGCATTCGGGGAGAACCGCGATTTCTCGGCCAGCAACTGCAAACTCTCCGAAGCGGTTAACAGAGAGTGGCGCCGTCCACCCACGAGAGCGAAATAGCGAAATTGCTATGCCGAGAACGTGCGATTTCAGAATACTGCATTTCCTGAAAACAGGGGGTTTTTTCTCCGCAGGAAAGAATCCACATCTCTCGACTTTCTGTAACGTCCTCTCTGAAAGCACAACGTGTGTCGCTCCTGGAACTTCTAGCTGCCTTATTAGAGGGGCTTTTCCCTTCCACTCTGTTCGTCACAGAATGCTGAAGTGTAGCATCGGAAAAACAGAGAAAAACGAAATGTCCCTAGGAATAAACGGAAAGGCATAAGAATGAGAGAGAAGCGTAGTGCAGAATGCATGGACACAAGGAGAAGACAAGAACCGCTCCTTTGCGATGTGCGCAGAAGAAGCCGCTCGTCCGAGAAAAGCATCCGGCTGAAGTCGCTCTTTCTCGGCATGCGAGAGAGACGAGACCGCTGCTGAAGGCACACAGCGGCATTCGGGGAGAACCGCGATTTCTCGGCCAGCAACTGCAAACTCTCCGAAGCGGTTAACAGAGAGTGGCGCCGTCCACCCACGAGAGCGAAATAGCGAAATTGCTATGCCGAGAACGTGCGATTTCAGAATACTGCATTTCCTGAAAACAGGGGGTTTTTTCTCCGCAGGAAAGAATCCACATCTCTCGACTTTCTGTAACGTCCTCTCTGAAAGCACAACGTGTGTCGCTCCTGGAACTTCTAGCTGCCTTATTAGAGGGGCTTTTCCCTTCCACTCTGTTCTTCACAGAATGCTGAAGTGTAGCATCGGAAAAACAGAGAAAAACGAAATGTCCCTAGGAATAAACGGAAAGGCATAAGAATGAGAGAGAAGCGTAGTGCAGAATGCATGGACACAAGGAGAAGACAAAAACCGCTCCTTTGCGATGTGCGCAGAAGAAGCCGCTCGTCCGAGAAAAGCATCCGGCTGAAGTCGCTCTTTCTCGGCATGCGAGAGAGACGAGACCGCTGCTGAAGGCACACAGCGGCATTCGGGGAGAACCGCGATTTCTCGACCAGCAACTGCAAACTCTCCGAAGCGGTTCAACGCGAGAGCCGATTTAGACGTGCGTGAGCGAAATAACGGAACTGTGATGCCAAGAACGTGTGAATTCTGCATACTGCATTGCCTGAAAACAGGGGGTTTTTTCTCCGCAGGAAAGAATCCACATCTCTCGACTTTCTGTAACGTCCTCTCTGAAAGCACAACGTGTGTCTCTCCTGGAACTTCTAGCTGCCTTATTAGAGGGGCTTTTCCCTTCCACTCTGTTCTTCACAGAATGCTGAAGTGTAGCATCGGAAAAACAGAGAAAAACGAAATGTCCCTAGGAATAAACGGAAAGGCATAAGAATGAGAGAGAAGCGTAGCGCAGAATGCATGGACACAAGGAGAAGACAAGAACCGCTCCTTTGCGATGTGCGCAGAAGAAGCCGCTCGTCCGAGAAAAGCATCCGGCTGAAGTCGCTCTTTCTCGGCATGCGAGAGAGACGAGACCGCTGCTGAAGGCACACAGCGGCATTCGGGGAGAACCGCGATTTCTCGGCCAGCAACTGCAAACTCTCCGAAGCGGTTAACAGAGAGTGGCGCCGTCCACCCACGAGAGCGAAATAGCGAAATTGCTATGCCGAGAACGTGCGATTTCAGAATACTGCATTTCCTGAAAACAGGGGGTTTTTTCTCCGCAGGAAAGAATCCACATCTCTCGACTTTCTGTAACGTCCTCTCTGAAAGCACAACGTGTGTCGCTCCTGGAACTTCTAGCTGCCTTATTAGAGGGGCTTTTCCCTTCCACTCTGTTCTTCACAGAATGCTGAAGTGTAGCATCGGAAAAACAGAGAAAAACGAAATGTCCCTAGGAATAAACGGAAAGGCATAAGAATGAGAGAGAAGCGTAGTGCAGAATGCATGGACACAAGGAGAAGACAAGAACCGCTCCTTTGCGATGTGCGCAGAAGAAGCCGCTCGTCCGAGAAAAGCATCCGGCTGAAGTCGCTCTTTCTCGGCATGCGAGAGAGACGAGACCGCTGCTGAAGGCACACAGCGGCATTCGGGGAGAACCGCGATTTCTCGACCAGCAACTGCAAACTCTCCGAAGCGGTTCAACGCGAGAGCCGATTTAGACGTGCGTGAGCGAAATAACGGAACTGTGATGCCAAGAACGTGTGAATTCTGCATACTGCATTGCCTGAAAACAGGGGGTTTTTTCTCCGCAGGAAAGAATCCACATCTCTCGACTTTCTGTAACGTCCTCTCTGAAAGCACAACGTGTGTCTCTCCTGGAACTTCTAGCTGCCTTATTAGAGGGGCTTTTCCCTTCCACTCTGTTCTTCACAGAATGCTGAAGTGTAGCATCGGAAAAACAGAGAAAAACGAAATGTCCCTAGGAATAAACGGAAAGGCATAAGAATGAGAGAGAAGCGTAGCGCAGAATGCATGGACACAAGGAGAAGACAAGAACCGCTCCTTTGCGATGTGCGCAGAAGAAGCCGCTCGTCCGAGAAAAGCATCCGGCTGAAGTCGCTCTTTCTCGGCATGCGAGAGAGACGAGACCGCTGCTGAAGGCACACAGCGGCATTCGGGGAGAACCGCGATTTCTCGGCCAGCAACTGCAAACTCTCCGAAGCGGTTAACAGAGAGTGGCGCCGTCCACCCACGAGAGCGAAATAGCGAAATTGCTATGCCGAGAACGTGCGATTTCAGAATACTGCATTTCCTGAAAACAGGGGGTTTTTTCTCCGCAGGAAAGAATCCACATCTCTCGACTTTCTGTAACGTCCTCTCTGAAAGCACAACGTGTGTCGCTCCTGGAACTTCTAGCTGCCTTATTAGAGGGGCTTTTCCCTTCCACTCTGTTCTTCACAGAATGCTGAAGTGTAGCATCGGAAAAACAGAGAAAAACGAAATGTCCCTAGGAATAAACGGAAAGGCATAAGAATGAGAGAGAAGCGTAGTGCAGAATGCATGGACACAAGGAGAAGACAAAAACCGCTCCTTTGCGATGTGCGCAGAAGAAGCCGCTCGTCCGAGAAAAGCATCCGGCTGAAGTCGCTCTTTCTCGGCATGCGAGAGAGACGAGACCGCTGCTGAAGGCACACAGCGGCATTCGGGGAGAACCGCGATTTCTCGACCAGCAACTGCAAACTCTCCGAAGCGGTTCAACGCGAGAGCCGATTTAGACGTGCGTGAGCGAAATAACGGAACTGTGATGCCAAGAACGTGTGAATTCTGCATACTGCATTGCCTGAAAACAGGGGGTTTTTTCTCCGCAGGAAAGAATCCACATCTCTCGACTTTCTGTAACGTCCTCTCTGAAAGCACAACGTGTGTCTCTCCTGGAACTTCTAGCTGCCTTATTAGAGGGGCTTTTCCCTTCCACTCTGTTCTTCACAGAATGCTGAAGTGTAGCATCGGAAAAACAGAGAAAAACGAAATGTCCCTAGGAATAAACGGAAAGGCATAAGAA
Organism: Phasianus colchicus; assembly: GCF_987193195.1. NCBI lineage: Eukaryota > Metazoa > Chordata > Aves > Galliformes > Phasianidae > Phasianus > Phasianus colchicus. Next base: position 682,570 of record NC_143447.1, on the reverse strand, counting down.
TGAGAGAGAAGCGTAGCGCAGAATGCATGGACACAAGGAGAAGACAAGAACCGCTCCTTTGCGATGTGCGCAGAAGAAGCCGCTCGTCCGAGAAAAGCATCCGGCTGAAGTCGCTCTTTCTCGGCATGCGAGAGAGACGAGACCGCTGCTGAAGGCACACAGCGGCATTCGGGGAGAACCGCGATTTCTCGGCCAGCAACTGCAAACTCTCCGAAGCGGTTAACAGAGAGTGGCGCCGTCCACCCACGAGAGCGAAATAGCGAAATTGCTATGCCGAGAACGTGCGATTTCAGAATACTGCATTTCCTGAAAACAGGGGGTTTTTTCTCCGCAGGAAAGAATCCACATCTCTCGACTTTCTGTAACGTCCTCTCTGAAAGCACAACGTGTGTCGCTCCTGGAACTTCTAGCTGCCTTATTAGAGGGGCTTTTCCCTTCCACTCTGTTCTTCACAGAATGCTGAAGTGTAGCATCGGAAAAACAGAGAAAAACGAAATGTCCCTAGGAATAAACGGAAAGGCATAAGAATGAGAGAGAAGCGTAGTGCAGAATGCATGGACACAAGGAGAAGACAAAAACCGCTCCTTTGCGATGTGCGCAGAAGAAGCCGCTCGTCCGAGAAAAGCATCCGGCTGAAGTCGCTCTTTCTCGGCATGCGAGAGAGACGAGACCGCTGCTGAAGGCACACAGCGGCATTCGGGGAGAACCGCGATTTCTCGACCAGCAACTGCAAACTCTCCGAAGCGGTTCAACGCGAGAGCCGATTTAGACGTGCGTGAGCGAAATAACGGAACTGTGATGCCAAGAACGTGTGAATTCTGCATACTGCATTGCCTGAAAACAGGGGGTTTTTTCTCCGCAGGAAAGAATCCACATCTCTCGACTTTCTGTAACGTCCTCTCTGAAAGCACAACGTGTGTCTCTCCTGGAACTTCTAGCTGCCTTATTAGAGGGGCTTTTCCCTTCCACTCTGTTCTTCACAGAATGCTGAAGTGTAGCATCGGAAAAACAGAGAAAAACGAAATGTCCCTAGGAATAAACGGAAAGGCATAAGAATGAGAGAGAAGCGTAGCGCAGAATGCATGGACACAAGGAGAAGACAAGAACCGCTCCTTTGCGATGTGCGCAGAAGAAGCCGCTCGTCCGAGAAAAGCATCCGGCTGAAGTCGCTCTTTCTCGGCATGCGAGAGAGACGAGACCGCTGCTGAAGGCACACAGCGGCATTCGGGGAGAACCGCGATTTCTCGGCCAGCAACTGCAAACTCTCCGAAGCGGTTAACAGAGAGTGGCGCCGTCCACCCACGAGAGCGAAATAGCGAAATTGCTATGCCGAGAACGTGCGATTTCAGAATACTGCATTTCCTGAAAACAGGGGGTTTTTTCTCCGCAGGAAAGAATCCACATCTCTCGACTTTCTGTAACGTCCTCTCTGAAAGCACAACGTGTGTCGCTCCTGGAACTTCTAGCTGCCTTATTAGAGGGGCTTTTCCCTTCCACTCTGTTCTTCACAGAATGCTGAAGTGTAGCATCGGAAAAACAGAGAAAAACGAAATGTCCCTAGGAATAAACGGAAAGGCATAAGAATGAGAGAGAAGCGTAGTGCAGAATGCATGGACACAAGGAGAAGACAAAAACCGCTCCTTTGCGATGTGCGCAGAAGAAGCCGCTCGTCCGAGAAAAGCAGCCGGCTGAAGTCGCTCTTTCTCGGCATGCGAGAGAGACGAGACCGCTGCTGAAGGCACACAGCGGCATTCGGGGAGAACCGCGATTTCTCGACCAGCAACTGCAAACTCTCCGAAGCGGTTCAACGCGAGAGCCGATTTAGACGTGCGTGAGCGAAATAACGGAACTGTGATGCCAAGAACGTGTGAATTCTGCATACTGCATTGCCTGAAAACAGGGGGTTTTTTCTCCGCAGGAAAGAATCCACATCTCTCGACTTTCTGTAACGTCCTCTCTGAAAGCACAACGTGTGTCTCTCCTGGAACTTCTAGCTGCCTTATTAGAGGGGCTTTTCCCTTCCACTCTGTTCTTCACAGAATGCTGAAGTGTAGCATCGGAAAAACAGAGAAAAACGAAATGTCCCTAGGAATAAACGGAAAGGCATAAGAATGAGAGAGAAGCGTAGCGCAGAATGCATGGACACAAGGAGAAGACAAGAACCGCTCCTTTGCGATGTGCGCAGAAGAAGCCGCTCGTCCGAGAAAAGCATCCGGCTGAAGTCGCTCTTTCTCGGCATGCGAGAGAGACGAGACCGCTGCTGAAGGCACACAGCGGCATTCGGGGAGAACCGCGATTTCTCGACCAGCAACTGCAAACTCTCCGAAGCGGTTCAACGCGAGAGCCGATTTAGACGTGCGTGAGCGAAATAACGGAACTGTGATGCCAAGAACGTGTGAATTCTGCATACTGCATTGCCTGAAAACAGGGGGTTTTTTCTCCGCAGGAAAGAATCCACATCTCTCGACTTTCTGTAACGTCCTCTCTGAAAGCACAACGTGTGTCTCTCCTGGAACTTCTAGCTGCCTTATTAGAGGGGCTTTTCCCTTCCACTCTGTTCTTCACAGAATGCTGAAGTGTAGCATCGGAAAAACAGAGAAAAACGAAATGTCCCTAGGAATAAACGGAAAGGCATAAGAATGAGAGAGAAGCGTAGCGCAGAATGCATGGACACAAGGAGAAGACAAGAACCGCTCCTTTGCGATGTGCGCAGAAGAAGCCGCTCGTCCGAGAAAAGCATCCGGCTGAAGTCGCTCTTTCTCGGCATGCGAGAGAGACGAGACCGCTGCTGAAGGCACACAGCGGCATTCGGGGAGAACCGCGATTTCTCGGCCAGCAACTGCAAACTCTCCGAAGCGGTTAACAGAGAGTGGCGCCGTCCACCCACGAGAGCGAAATAGCGAAATTGCTATGCCGAGAACGTGCGATTTCAGAATACTGCATTTCCTGAAAACAGGGGGTTTTTTCTCCGCAGGAAAGAATCCACATCTCTCGACTTTCTGTAACGTCCTCTCTGAAAGCACAACGTGTGTCGCTCCTGGAACTTCTAGCTGCCTTATTAGAGGGGCTTTTCCCTTCCACTCTGTTCTTCACAGAATGCTGAAGTGTAGCATCGGAAAAACAGAGAAAAACGAAATGTCCCTAGGAATAAACGGAAAGGCATAAGAATGAGAGAGAAGCGTAGTGCAGAATGCATGGACACAAGGAGAAGACAAAAACCGCTCCTTTGCGATGTGCGCAGAAGAAGCCGCTCGTCCGAGAAAAGCATCCGGCTGAAGTCGCTCTTTCTCGGCATGCGAGAGAGACGAGACCGCTGCTGAAGGCACACAGCGGCATTCGGGGAGAACCGCGATTTCTCGACCAGCAACTGCAAACTCTCCGAAGCGGTTCAACGCGAGAGCCGATTTAGACGTGCGTGAGCGAAATAACGGAACTGTGATGCCAAGAACGTGTGAATTCTGCATACTGCATTGCCTGAAAACAGGGGGTTTTTTCTCCGCAGGAAAGAATCCACATCTCTCGACTTTCTGTAACGTCCTCTCTGAAAGCACAACGTGTGTCTCTCCTGGAACTTCTAGCTGCCTTATTAGAGGGGCTTTTCCCTTCCACTCTGTTCTTCACAGAATGCTGAAGTGTAGCATCGGAAAAACAGAGAAAAACGAAATGTCCCTAGGAATAAACGGAAAGGCATAAGAATGAGAGAGAAGCGTAGCGCAGAATGCATGGACACAAGGAGAAGACAAGAACCGCTCCTTTGCGATGTGCGCAGAAGAAGCCGCTCGTCCGAGAAAAGCATCCGGCTGAAGTCGCTCTTTCTCGGCATGCGAGAGAGACGAGACCGCTGCTGAAGGCACACAGCGGCATTCGGGGAGAACCGCGATTTCTCGGCCAGCAACTGCAAACTCTCCGAAGCGGTTAACAGAGAGTGGCGCCGTCCACCCACGAGAGCGAAATAGCGAAATTGCTATGCCGAGAACGTGCGATTTCAGAATACTGCATTTCCTGAAAACAGGGGGTTTTTTCTCCGCAGGAAAGAATCCACATCTCTCGACTTTCTGTAACGTCCTCTCTGAAAGCACAACGTGTGTCGCTCCTGGAACTTCTAGCTGCCTTATTAGAGGGGCTTTTCCCTTCCACTCTGTTCTTCACAGAATGCTGAAGTGTAGCATCGGAAAAACAGAGAAAAACGAAATGTCCCTAGGAATAAACGGAAAGGCATAAGAATGAGAGAGAAGCGTAGTGCAGAATGCATGGACACAAGGAGAAGACAAAAACCGCTCCTTTGCGATGTGCGCAGAAGAAGCCGCTCGTCCGAGAAAAGCAGCCGGCTGAAGTCGCTCTTTCTCGGCATGCGAGAGAGACGAGACCGCTGCTGAAGGCACACAGCGGCATTCGGGGAGAACCGCGATTTCTCGACCAGCAACTGCAAACTCTCCGAAGCGGTTCAACGCGAGAGCCGATTTAGACGTGCGTGAGCGAAATAACGGAACTGTGATGCCAAGAACGTGTGAATTCTGCATACTGCATTGCCTGAAAACAGGGGGTTTTTTCTCCGCAGGAAAGAATCCACATCTCTCGACTTTCTGTAACGTCCTCTCTGAAAGCACAACGTGTGTCTCTCCTGGAACTTCTAGCTGCCTTATTAGAGGGGCTTTTCCCTTCCACTCTGTTCTTCACAGAATGCTGAAGTGTAGCATCGGAAAAACAGAGAAAAACGAAATGTCCCTAGGAATAAACGGAAAGGCATAAGAATGAGAGAGAAGCGTAGCGCAGAATGCATGGACACAAGGAGAAGACAAGAACCGCTCCTTTGCGATGTGCGCAGAAGAAGCCGCTCGTCCGAGAAAAGCATCCGGCTGAAGTCGCTCTTTCTCGGCATGCGAGAGAGACGAGACCGCTGCTGAAGGCACACAGCGGCATTCGGGGAGAACCGCGATTTCTCGACCAGCAACTGCAAACTCTCCGAAGCGGTTCAACGCGAGAGCCGATTTAGACGTGCGTGAGCGAAATAACGGAACTGTGATGCCAAGAACGTGTGAATTCTGCATACTGCATTGCCTGAAAACAGGGGGTTTTTTCTCCGCAGGAAAGAATCCACATCTCTCGACTTTCTGTAACGTCCTCTCTGAAAGCACAACGTGTGTCTCTCCTGGAACTTCTAGCTGCCTTATTAGAGGGGCTTTTCCCTTCCACTCTGTTCTTCACAGAATGCTGAAGTGTAGCATCGGAAAAACAGAGAAAAACGAAATGTCCCTAGGAATAAACGGAAAGGCATAAGAATGAGAGAGAAGCGTAGCGCAGAATGCATGGACACAAGGAGAAGACAAGAACCGCTCCTTTGCGATGTGCGCAGAAGAAGCCGCTCGTCCGAGAAAAGCATCCGGCTGAAGTCGCTCTTTCTCGGCATGCGAGAGAGACGAGACCGCTGCTGAAGGCACACAGCGGCATTCGGGGAGAACCGCGATTTCTCGGCCAGCAACTGCAAACTCTCCGAAGCGGTTAACAGAGAGTGGCGCCGTCCACCCACGAGAGCGAAATAGCGAAATTGCTATGCCGAGAACGTGCGATTTCAGAATACTGCATTTCCTGAAAACAGGGGGTTTTTTCTCCGCAGGAAAGAATCCACATCTCTCGACTTTCTGTAACGTCCTCTCTGAAAGCACAACGTGTGTCGCTCCTGGAACTTCTAGCTGCCTTATTAGAGGGGCTTTTCCCTTCCACTCTGTTCTTCACAGAATGCTGAAGTGTAGCATCGGAAAAACAGAGAAAAACGAAATGTCCCTAGGAATAAACGGAAAGGCATAAGAATGAGAGAGAAGCGTAGTGCAGAATGCATGGACACAAGGAGAAGACAAAAACCGCTCCTTTGCGATGTGCGCAGAAGAAGCCGCTCGTCCGAGAAAAGCATCCGGCTGAAGTCGCTCTTTCTCGGCATGCGAGAGAGACGAGACCGCTGCTGAAGGCACACAGCGGCATTCGGGGAGAACCGCGATTTCTCGACCAGCAACTGCAAACTCTCCGAAGCGGTTCAACGCGAGAGCCGATTTAGACGTGCGTGAGCGAAATAACGGAACTGTGATGCCAAGAACGTGTGAATTCTGCATACTGCATTGCCTGAAAACAGGGGGTTTTTTCTCCGCAGGAAAGAATCCACATCTCTCGACTTTCTGTAACGTCCTCTCTGAAAGCACAACGTGTGTCTCTCCTGGAACTTCTAGCTGCCTTATTAGAGGGGCTTTTCCCTTCCACTCTGTTCTTCACAGAATGCTGAAGTGTAGCATCGGAAAAACAGAGAAAAACGAAATGTCCCTAGGAATAAACGGAAAGGCATAAGAATGAGAGAGAAGCGTAGCGCAGAATGCATGGACACAAGGAGAAGACAAGAACCGCTCCTTTGCGATGTGCGCAGAAGAAGCCGCTCGTCCGAGAAAAGCATCCGGCTGAAGTCGCTCTTTCTCGGCATGCGAGAGAGACGAGACCGCTGCTGAAGGCACACAGCGGCATTCGGGGAGAACCGCGATTTCTCGGCCAGCAACTGCAAACTCTCCGAAGCGGTTAACAGAGAGTGGCGCCGTCCACCCACGAGAGCGAAATAGCGAAATTGCTATGCCGAGAACGTGCGATTTCAGAATACTGCATTTCCTGAAAACAGGGGGTTTTTTCTCCGCAGGAAAGAATCCACATCTCTCGACTTTCTGTAACGTCCTCTCTGAAAGCACAACGTGTGTCGCTCCTGGAACTTCTAGCTGCCTTATTAGAGGGGCTTTTCCCTTCCACTCTGTTCTTCACAGAATGCTGAAGTGTAGCATCGGAAAAACAGAGAAAAACGAAATGTCCCTAGGAATAAACGGAAAGGCATAAGAATGAGAGAGAAGCGTAGTGCAGAATGCATGGACACAAGGAGAAGACAAAAACCGCTCCTTTGCGATGTGCGCAGAAGAAGCCGCTCGTCCGAGAAAAGCAGCCGGCTGAAGTCGCTCTTTCTCGGCATGCGAGAGAGACGAGACCGCTGCTGAAGGCACACAGCGGCATTCGGGGAGAACCGCGATTTCTCGACCAGCAACTGCAAACTCTCCGAAGCGGTTCAACGCGAGAGCCGATTTAGACGTGCGTGAGCGAAATAACGGAACTGTGATGCCAAGAACGTGTGAATTCTGCATACTGCATTGCCTGAAAACAGGGGTTTTTTTCTCCGCAGGAAAGAATCCACATCTCTCGACTTTCTGTAACGTCCTCTCTGAAAGCACAACGTGTGTCTCTCCTGGAACTTCTAGCTGCCTTATTAGAGGGGCTTTTCCCTTCCACTCTGTTCTTCACAGAATGCTGAAGTGTAGCATCGGAAAAACAGAGAAAAACGAAATGTCCCTAGGAATAAACGGAAAGGCATAAGAATGAGAGAGAAGCGTAGCGCAGAATGCATGGACACAAGGAGAAGACAAGAACCGCTCCTTTGCGATGTGCGCAGAAGAAGCCGCTCGTCCGAGAAAAGCATCCGGCTGAAGTCGCTCTTTCTCGGCATGCGAGAGAGACGAGACCGCTGCTGAAGGCACACAGCGGCATTCGGGGAGAACCGCGATTTCTCGACCAGCAACTGCAAACTCTCCGAAGCGGTTCAACGCGAGAGCCGATTTAGACGTGCGTGAGCGAAATAACGGAACTGTGATGCCAAGAACGTGTGAATTCTGCATACTGCATTGCCTGAAAACAGGGGGTTTTTTCTCCGCAGGAAAGAATCCACATCTCTCGACTTTCTGTAACGTCCTCTCTGAAAGCACAACGTGTGTCTCTCCTGGAACTTCTAGCTGCCTTATTAGAGGGGCTTTTCCCTTCCACTCTGTTCTTCACAGAATGCTGAAGTGTAGCATCGGAAAAACAGAGAAAAACGAAATGTCCCTAGGAATAAACGGAAAGGCATAAGAATGAGAGAGAAGCGTAGCGCAGAATGCATGGACACAAGGAGAAGACAAGAACCGCTCCTTTGCGATGTGCGCAGAAGAAGCCGCTCGTCCGAGAAAAGCATCCGGCTGAAGTCGCTCTTTCTCGGCATGCGAGAGAGACGAGACCGCTGCTGAAGGCACACAGCGGCATTCGGGGAGAACCGCGATTTCTCGGCCAGCAACTGCAAACTCTCCGAAGCGGTTAACAGAGAGTGGCGCCGTCCACCCACGAGAGCGAAATAGCGAAATTGCTATGCCGAGAACGTGCGATTTCAGAATACTGCATTTCCTGAAAACAGGGGGTTTTTTCTCCGCAGGAAAGAATCCACATCTCTCGACTTTCTGTAACGTCCTCTCTGAAAGCACAACGTGTGTCGCTCCTGGAACTTCTAGCTGCCTTATTAGAGGGGCTTTTCCCTTCCACTCTGTTCTTCACAGAATGCTGAAGTGTAGCATCGGAAAAACAGAGAAAAACGAAATGTCCCTAGGAATAAACGGAAAGGCATAAGAATGAGAGAGAAGCGTAGTGCAGAATGCATGGACACAAGGAGAAGACAAAAACCGCTCCTTTGCGATGTGCGCAGAAGAAGCCGCTCGTCCGAGAAAAGCAGCCGGCTGAAGTCGCTCTTTCTCGGCATGCGAGAGAGACGAGACCGCTGCTGAAGGCACACAGCGGCATTCGGGGAGAACCGCGATTTCTCGACCAGCAACTGCAAACTCTCCGAAGCGGTTCAACGCGAGAGCCGATTTAGACGTGCGTGAGCGAAATAACGGAACTGTGATGCCAAGAACGTGTGAATTCTGCATACTGCATTGCCTGAAAACAGGGGGTTTTTTCTCCGCAGGAAAGAATCCACATCTCTCGACTTTCTGTAACGTCCTCTCTGAAAGCACAACGTGTGTCTCTCCTGGAACTTCTAGCTGCCTTATTAGAGGGGCTTTTCCCTTCCACTCTGTTCTTCACAGAATGCTGAAGTGTAGCATCGGAAAAACAGAGAAAAACGAAATGTCCCTAGGAATAAACGGAAAGGCATAAGAATGAGAGAGAAGCGTAGCGCAGAATGCATGGACACAAGGAGAAGACAAGAACCGCTCCTTTGCGATGTGCGCAGAAGAAGCCGCTCGTCCGAGAAAAGCATCCGGCTGAAGTCGCTCTTTCTCGGCATGCGAGAGAGACGAGACCGCTGCTGAAGGCACACAGCGGCATTCGGGGAGAACCGCGATTTCTCGACCAGCAACTGCAAACTCTCCGAAGCGGTTCAACGCGAGAGCCGATTTAGACGTGCGTGAGCGAAATAACGGAACTGTGATGCCAAGAACGTGTGAATTCTGCATACTGCATTGCCTGAAAACAGGGGGTTTTTTCTCCGCAGGAAAGAATCCACATCTCTCGACTTTCTGTAACGTCCTCTCTGAAAGCACAACGTGTGTCTCTCCTGGAACTTCTAGCTGCCTTATTAGAGGGGCTTTTCCCTTCCACTCTGTTCTTCACAGAATGCTGAAGTGTAGCATCGGAAAAACAGAGAAAAACGAAATGTCCCTAGGAATAAACGGAAAGGCATAAGAATGAGAGAGAAGCGTAGCGCAGAATGCATGGACACAAGGAGAAGACAAGAACCGCTCCTTTGCGATGTGCGCAGAAGAAGCCGCTCGTCCGAGAAAAGCATCCGGCTGAAGTCGCTCTTTCTCGGCATGCGAGAGAGACGAGACCGCTGCTGAAGGCACACAGCGGCATTCGGGGAGAACCGCGATTTCTCGGCCAGCAACTGCAAACTCTCCGAAGCGGTTAACAGAGAGTGGCGCCGTCCACCCACGAGAGCGAAATAGCGAAATTGCTATGCCGAGAACGTGCGATTTCAGAATACTGCATTTCCTGAAAACAGGGGGTTTTTTCTCCGCAGGAAAGAATCCACATCTCTCGACTTTCTGTAACGTCCTCTCTGAAAGCACAACGTGTGTCGCTCCTGGAACTTCTAGCTGCCTTATTAGAGGGGCTTTTCCCTTCCACTCTGTTCTTCACAGAATGCTGAAGTGTAGCATCGGAAAAACAGAGAAAAACGAAATGTCCCTAGGAATAAACGGAAAGGCATAAGAATGAGAGAGAAGCGTAGTGCAGAATGCATGGACACAAGGAGAAGACAAAAACCGCTCCTTTGCGATGTGCGCAGAAGAAGCCGCTCGTCCGAGAAAAGCAGCCGGCTGAAGTCGCTCTTTCTCGGCATGCGAGAGAGACGAGACCGCTGCTGAAGGCACACAGCGGCATTCGGGGAGAACCGCGATTTCTCGACCAGCAACTGCAAACTCTCCGAAGCGGTTCAACGCGAGAGCCGATTTAGACGTGCGTGAGCGAAATAACGGAACTGTGATGCCAAGAACGTGTGAATTCTGCATACTGCATTTCCTGAAAACAGGGGGTTTTTTCTCCGCAGGAAAGAATCCACATCTCTCGACTTTCTGTAACGTCCTCTCTGAAAGCACAACGTGTGTCTCTCCTGGAACTTCTAGCTGCCTTATTAGAGGGGCTTTTCCCTTCCACTCTGTTCTTCACAGAATGCTGAAGTGTAGCATCGGAAAAACAGAGAAAAACGAAATGTCCCTAGGAATAAACGGAAAGGCATAAGAATGAGAGAGAAGCGTAGCGCAGAATGCATGGACACAAGGAGAAGACAAGAACCGCTCCTTTGCGATGTGCGCAGAAGAAGCCGCTCGTCCGAGAAAAGCATCCGGCTGAAGTCGCTCTTTCTCGGCATGCGAGAGAGACGAGACCGCTGCTGAAGGCACACAGCGGCATTCGGGGAGAACCGCGATTTCTCGGCCAGCAACTGCAAACTCTCCGAAGCGGTTAACAGAGAGTGGCGCCGTCCACCCACGAGAGCGAAATAGCGAAATTGCTATGCCGAGAACGTGCGATTTCAGAATACTGCATTTCCTGAAAACAGGGGGTTTTTTCTCCGCAGGAAAGAATCCACATCTCTCGACTTTCTGTAACGTCCTCTCTGAAAGCACAACGTGTGTCGCTCCTGGAACTTCTAGCTGCCTTATTAGAGGGGCTTTTCCCTTCCACTCTGTTCGTCACAGAATGCTGAAGTGTAGCATCGGAAAAACAGAGAAAAACGAAATGTCCCTAGGAATAAACGGAAAGGCATAAGAATGAGAGAGAAGCGTAGTGCAGAATGCATGGACACAAGGAGAAGACAAGAACCGCTCCTTTGCGATGTGCGCAGAAGAAGCCGCTCGTCCGAGAAAAGCATCCGGCTGAAGTCGCTCTTTCTCGGCATGCGAGAGAGACGAGACCGCTGCTGAAGGCACACAGCGGCATTCGGGGAGAACCGCGATTTCTCGGCCAGCAACTGCAAACTCTCCGAAGCGGTTAACAGAGAGTGGCGCCGTCCACCCACGAGAGCGAAATAGCGAAATTGCTATGCCGAGAACGTGCGATTTCAGAATACTGCATTTCCTGAAAACAGGGGGTTTTTTCTCCGCAGGAAAGAATCCACATCTCTCGACTTTCTGTAACGTCCTCTCTGAAAGCACAACGTGTGTCGCTCCTGGAACTTCTAGCTGCCTTATTAGAGGGGCTTTTCCCTTCCACTCTGTTCTTCACAGAATGCTGAAGTGTAGCATCGGAAAAACAGAGAAAAACGAAATGTCCCTAGGAATAAACGGAAAGGCATAAGAATGAGAGAGAAGCGTAGTGCAGAATGCATGGACACAAGGAGAAGACAAAAACCGCTCCTTTGCGATGTGCGCAGAAGAAGCCGCTCGTCCGAGAAAAGCATCCGGCTGAAGTCGCTCTTTCTCGGCATGCGAGAGAGACGAGACCGCTGCTGAAGGCACACAGCGGCATTCGGGGAGAACCGCGATTTCTCGACCAGCAACTGCAAACTCTCCGAAGCGGTTCAACGCGAGAGCCGATTTAGACGTGCGTGAGCGAAATAACGGAACTGTGATGCCAAGAACGTGTGAATTCTGCATACTGCATTGCCTGAAAACAGGGGGTTTTTTCTCCGCAGGAAAGAATCCACATCTCTCGACTTTCTGTAACGTCCTCTCTGAAAGCACAACGTGTGTCTCTCCTGGAACTTCTAGCTGCCTTATTAGAGGGGCTTTTCCCTTCCACTCTGTTCTTCACAGAATGCTGAAGTGTAGCATCGGAAAAACAGAGAAAAACGAAATGTCCCTAGGAATAAACGGAAAGGCATAAGAATGAGAGAGAAGCGTAGCGCAGAATGCATGGACACAAGGAGAAGACAAGAACCGCTCCTTTGCGATGTGCGCAGAAGAAGCCGCTCGTCCGAGAAAAGCATCCGGCTGAAGTCGCTCTTTCTCGGCATGCGAGAGAGACGAGACCGCTGCTGAAGGCACACAGCGGCATTCGGGGAGAACCGCGATTTCTCGGCCAGCAACTGCAAACTCTCCGAAGCGGTTAACAGAGAGTGGCGCCGTCCACCCACGAGAGCGAAATAGCGAAATTGCTATGCCGAGAACGTGCGATTTCAGAATACTGCATTTCCTGAAAACAGGGGGTTTTTTCTCCGCAGGAAAGAATCCACATCTCTCGACTTTCTGTAACGTCCTCTCTGAAAGCACAACGTGTGTCGCTCCTGGAACTTCTAGCTGCCTTATTAGAGGGGCTTTTCCCTTCCACTCTGTTCGTCACAGAATGCTGAAGTGTAGCATCGGAAAAACAGAGAAAAACGAAATGTCCCTAGGAATAAACGGAAAGGCATAAGAATGAGAGAGAAGCGTAGTGCAGAATGCATGGACACAAGGAGAAGACAAGAACCGCTCCTTTGCGATGTGCGCAGAAGAAGCCGCTCGTCCGAGAAAAGCATCCGGCTGAAGTCGCTCTTTCTCGGCATGCGAGAGAGACGAGACCGCTGCTGAAGGCACACAGCGGCATTCGGGGAGAACCGCGATTTCTCGGCCAGCAACTGCAAACTCTCCGAAGCGGTTAACAGAGAGTGGCGCCGTCCACCCACGAGAGCGAAATAGCGAAATTGCTATGCCGAGAACGTGCGATTTCAGAATACTGCATTTCCTGAAAACAGGGGGTTTTTTCTCCGCAGGAAAGAATCCACATCTCTCGACTTTCTGTAACGTCCTCTCTGAAAGCACAACGTGTGTCGCTCCTGGAACTTCTAGCTGCCTTATTAGAGGGGCTTTTCCCTTCCACTCTGTTCTTCACAGAATGCTGAAGTGTAGCATCGGAAAAACAGAGAAAAACGAAATGTCCCTAGGAATAAACGGAAAGGCATAAGAATGAGAGAGAAGCGTAGTGCAGAATGCATGGACACAAGGAGAAGACAAAAACCGCTCCTTTGCGATGTGCGCAGAAGAAGCCGCTCGTCCGAGAAAAGCATCCGGCTGAAGTCGCTCTTTCTCGGCATGCGAGAGAGACGAGACCGCTGCTGAAGGCACACAGCGGCATTCGGGGAGAACCGCGATTTCTCGACCAGCAACTGCAAACTCTCCGAAGCGGTTCAACGCGAGAGCCGATTTAGACGTGCGTGAGCGAAATAACGGAACTGTGATGCCAAGAACGTGTGAATTCTGCATACTGCATTGCCTGAAAACAGGGGGTTTTTTCTCCGCAGGAAAGAATCCACATCTCTCGACTTTCTGTAACGTCCTCTCTGAAAGCACAACGTGTGTCGCTCCTGGAACTTCTAGCTGCCTTATTAGAGGGGCTTTTCCCTTCCACTCTGTTCTTCACAGAATGCTGAAGTGTAGCATCGGAAAAACAGAGAAAAACGAAATGTCCCTAGGAATAAACGGAAAGGCATAAGAATGAGAGAGAAGCGTAGTGCAGAATGCATGGACACAAGGAGAAGACAAAAACCGCTCCTTTGCGATGTGCGCAGAAGAAGCCGCTCGTCCGAGAAAAGCAGCCGGCTGAAGTCGCTCTTTCTCGGCATGCGAGAGAGACGAGACCGCTGCTGAAGGCACACAGCGGCATTCGGGGAGAACCGCGATTTCTCGACCAGCAACTGCAAACTCTCCGAAGCGGTTCAACGCGAGAGCCGATTTAGACGTGCGTGAGCGAAATAACGGAACTGTGATGCCAAGAACGTGTGAATTCTGCATACTGCATTGCCTGAAAACAGGGGGTTTTTTCTCCGCAGGAAAGAATCCACATCTCTCGACTTTCTGTAACGTCCTCTCTGAAAGCACAACGTGTGTCTCTCCTGGAACTTCTAGCTGCCTTATTAGAGGGGCTTTTCCCTTCTACTCTGTTCTTCACAGAATGCTGAAGTGTAGCATCGGAAAAACAGAGAAAAACGAAATGTCCCTAGGAATAAACGGAAAGGCATAAGAATGAGAGAGAAGCGTAGCGCAGAATGCATGGACACAAGGAGAAGACAAGAACCGCTCCTTTGCGATGTGCGCAGAAGAAGCCGCTCGTCCGAGAAAAGCATCCGGCTGAAGTCGCTCTTTCTCGGCATGCGAGAGAGACGAGACCGCTGCTGAAGGCACACAGCGGCATTCGGGGAGAACCGCGATTTCTCGGCCAGCAACTGCAAACTCTCCGAAGCGGTTAACAGAGAGTGGCGCCGTCCACCCACGAGAGCGAAATAGCGAAATTGCTATGCCGAGAACGTGCGATTTCAGAATACTGCATTTCCTGAAAACAGGGGGTTTTTTCTCCGCAGGAAAGAATCCACATCTCTCGACTTTCTGTAACGTCCTCTCTGAAAGCACAACGTGTGTCGCTCCTGGAACTTCTAGCTGCCTTATTAGAGGGGCTTTTCCCTTCCACTCTGTTCGTCACAGAATGCTGAAGTGTAGCACCGGAAAAACAGAGAAAAACGAAATGTCCCTAGGAATAAACGGAAAGGCATAAGAATGAGAGAGAAGCGTAGTGCAGAATGCATGGACACAAGGAGAAGACAAGAACCGCTCCTTTGCGATGTGCGCAGAAGAAGCCGCTCGTCCGAGAAAAGCATCCGGCTGAAGTCGCTCTTTCTCGGCATGCGAGAGAGACGAGACCGCTGCTGAAGGCACACAGCGGCATTCGGGGAGAACCGCGATTTCTCGGCCAGCAACTGCAAACTCTCCGAAGCGGTTAACAGAGAGTGGCGCCGTCCACCCACGAGAGCGAAATAGCGAAATTGCTATGCCGAGAACGTGCGATTTCAGAATACTGCATTTCCTGAAAACAGGGGGTTTTTTCTCCGCAGGAAAGAATCCACATCTCTCGACTTTCTGTAACGTCCTCTCTGAAAGCACAACGTGTGTCGCTCCTGGAACTTCTAGCTGCCTTATTAGAGGGGCTTTTCCCTTCCACTCTGTTCTTCACAGAATGCTGAAGTGTAGCATCGGAAAAACAGAGAAAAACGAAATGTCCCTAGGAATAAACGGAAAGGCATAAGAATGAGAGAGAAGCGTAGTGCAGAATGCATGGACACAAGGAGAAGACAAAAACCGCTCCTTTGCGATGTGCGCAGAAGAAGCCGCTCGTCCGAGAAAAGCAGCCGGCTGAAGTCGCTCTTTCTCGGCATGCGAGAGAGACGAGACCGCTGCTGAAGGCACACAGCGGCATTCGGGGAGAACCGCGATTTCTCGACCAGCAACTGCAAACTCTCCGAAGCGGTTCAACGCGAGAGCCGATTTAGACGTGCGTGAGCGAAATAACGGAACTGTGATGCCAAGAACGTGTGAATTCTGCATACTGCATTGCCTGAAAACAGGGGGTTTTTTCTCCGCAGGAAAGAATCCACATCTCTCGACTTTCTGTAACGTCCTCTCTGAAAGCACAACGTGTGTCTCTCCTGGAACTTCTAGCTGCCTTATTAGAGGGGCTTTTCCCTTCCACTCTGTTCTTCACAGAATGCTGAAGTGTAGCATCGGAAAAACAGAGAAAAACGAAATGTCCCTAGGAATAAACGGAAAGGCATAAGAATGAGAGAGAAGCGTAGCGCAGAATGCATGGACACAAGGAGAAGACAAGAACCGCTCCTTTGCGATGTGCGCAGAAGAAGCCGCTCGTCCGAGAAAAGCATCCGGCTGAAGTCGCTCTTTCTCGGCATGCGAGAGAGACGAGACCGCTGCTGAAGGCACACAGCGGCATTCGGGGAGAACCGCGATTTCTCGGCCAGCAACTGCAAACTCTCCGAAGCGGTTAACAGAGAGTGGCGCCGTCCACCCACGAGAGCGAAATAGCGAAATTGCTATGCCGAGAACGTGCGATTTCAGAATACTGCATTTCCTGAAAACAGGGGGTTTTTTCTCCGCAGGAAAGAATCCACATCTCTCGACTTTCTGTAACGTCCTCTCTGAAAGCACAACGTGTGTCGCTCCTGGAACTTCTAGCTGCCTTATTAGAGGGGCTTTTCCCTTCCACTCTGTTCGTCACAGAATGCTGAAGTGTAGCATCGGAAAAACAGAGAAAAACGAAATGTCCCTAGGAATAAACGGAAAGGCATAAGAATGAGAGAGAAGCGTAGTGCAGAATGCATGGACACAAGGAGAAGACAAGAACCGCTCCTTTGCGATGTGCGCAGAAGAAGCCGCTCGTCCGAGAAAAGCATCCGGCTGAAGTCGCTCTTTCTCGGCATGCGAGAGAGACGAGACCGCTGCTGAAGGCACACAGCGGCATTCGGGGAGAACCGCGATTTCTCGGCCAGCAACTGCAAACTCTCCGAAGCGGTTAACAGAGAGTGGCGCCGTCCACCCACGAGAGCGAAATAGCGAAATTGCTATGCCGAGAACGTGCGATTTCAGAATACTGCATTTCCTGAAAACAGGGGGTTTTTTCTCCGCAGGAAAGAATCCACATCTCTCGACTTTCTGTAACGTCCTCTCTGAAAGCACAACGTGTGTCGCTCCTGGAACTTCTAGCTGCCTTATTAGAGGGGCTTTTCCCTTCCACTCTGTTCTTCACAGAATGCTGAAGTGTAGCATCGGAAAAACAGAGAAAAACGAAATGTCCCTAGGAATAAACGGAAAGGCATAAGAATGAGAGAGAAGCGTAGTGCAGAATGCATGGACACAAGGAGAAGACAAAAACCGCTCCTTTGCGATGTGCGCAGAAGAAGCCGCTCGTCCGAGAAAAGCATCCGGCTGAAGTCGCTCTTTCTCGGCATGCGAGAGAGACGAGACCGCTGCTGAAGGCACACAGCGGCATTCGGGGAGAACCGCGATTTCTCGACCAGCAACTGCAAACTCTCCGAAGCGGTTCAACGCGAGAGCCGATTTAGACGTGCGTGAGCGAAATAACGGAACTGTGATGCCAAGAACGTGTGAATTCTGCATACTGCATTGCCTGAAAACAGGGGGTTTTTTCTCCGCAGGAAAGAATCCACATCTCTCGACTTTCTGTAACGTCCTCTCTGAAAGCACAACGTGTGTCTCTCCTGGAACTTCTAGCTGCCTTATTAGAGGGGCTTTTCCCTTCCACTCTGTTCTTCACAGAATGCTGAAGTGTAGCATCGGAAAAACAGAGAAAAACGAAATGTCCCTAGGAATAAACGGAAAGGCATAAGAATGAGAGAGAAGCGTAGCGCAGAATGCATGGACACAAGGAGAAGACAAGAACCGCTCCTTTGCGATGTGCGCAGAAGAAGCCGCTCGTCCGAGAAAAGCATCCGGCTGAAGTCGCTCTTTCTCGGCATGCGAGAGAGACGAGACCGCTGCTGAAGGCACACAGCGGCATTCGGGGAGAACCGCGATTTCTCGGCCAGCAACTGCAAACTCTCCGAAGCGGTTAACAGAGAGTGGCGCCGTCCACCCACGAGAGCGAAATAGCGAAATTGCTATGCCGAGAACGTGCGATTTCAGAATACTGCATTTCCTGAAAACAGGGGGTTTTTTCTCCGCAGGAAAGAATCCACATCTCTCGACTTTCTGTAACGTCCTCTCTGAAAGCACAACGTGTGTCGCTCCTGGAACTTCTAGCTGCCTTATTAGAGGGGCTTTTCCCTTCCACTCTGTTCGTCACAGAATGCTGAAGTGTAGCATCGGAAAAACAGAGAAAAACGAAATGTCCCTAGGAATAAACGGAAAGGCATAAGAATGAGAGAGAAGCGTAGTGCAGAATGCATGGACACAAGGAGAAGACAAGAACCGCTCCTTTGCGATGTGCGCAGAAGAAGCCGCTCGTCCGAGAAAAGCATCCGGCTGAAGTCGCTCTTTCTCGGCATGCGAGAGAGACGAGACCGCTGCTGAAGGCACACAGCGGCATTCGGGGAGAACCGCGATTTCTCGGCCAGCAACTGCAAACTCTCCGAAGCGGTTAACAGAGAGTGGCGCCGTCCACCCACGAGAGCGAAATAGCGAAATTGCTATGCCGAGAACGTGCGATTTCAGAATACTGCATTTCCTGAAAACAGGGGGTTTTTTCTCCGCAGGAAAGAATCCACATCTCTCGACTTTCTGTAACGTCCTCTCTGAAAGCACAACGTGTGTCGCTCCTGGAACTTCTAGCTGCCTTATTAGAGGGGCTTTTCCCTTCCACTCTGTTCTTCACAGAATGCTGAAGTGTAGCATCGGAAAAACAGAGAAAAACGAAATGTCCCTAGGAATAAACGGAAAGGCATAAGAATGAGAGAGAAGCGTAGTGCAGAATGCATGGACACAAGGAGAAGACAAAAACCGCTCCTTTGCGATGTGCGCAGAAGAAGCCGCTCGTCCGAGAAAAGCATCCGGCTGAAGTCGCTCTTTCTCGGCATGCGAGAGAGACGAGACCGCTGCTGAAGGCACACAGCGGCATTCGGGGAGAACCGCGATTTCTCGACCAGCAACTGCAAACTCTCCGAAGCGGTTCAACGCGAGAGCCGATTTAGACGTGCGTGAGCGAAATAACGGAACTGTGATGCCAAGAACGTGTGAATTCTGCATACTGCATTGCCTGAAAACAGGGGGTTTTTTCTCCGCAGGAAAGAATCCACATCTCTCGACTTTCTGTAACGTCCTCTCTGAAAGCACAACGTGTGTCGCTCCTGGAACTTCTAGCTGCCTTATTAGAGGGGCTTTTCCCTTCCACTCTGTTCTTCACAGAATGCTGAAGTGTAGCATCGGAAAAACAGAGAAAAACGAAATGTCCCTAGGAATAAACGGAAAGGCATAAGAATGAGAGAGAAGCGTAGTGCAGAATGCATGGACACAAGGAGAAGACAAAAACCGCTCCTTTGCGATGTGCGCAGAAGAAGCCGCTCGTCCGAGAAAAGCAGCCGGCTGAAGTCGCTCTTTCTCGGCATGCGAGAGAGACGAGACCGCTGCTGAAGGCACACAGCGGCATTCGGGGAGAACCGCGATTTCTTGACCAGCAACTGCAAACTCTCCGAAGCGGTTCAACGCGAGAGCCGATTTAGACGTGCGTGAGCGAAATAACGGAACTGTGATGCCAAGAACGTGTGAATTCTGCATACTGCATTGCCTGAAAACAGGGGGTTTTTTCTCCGCAGGAAAGAATCCACATCTCTCGACTTTCTGTAACGTCCTCTCTGAAAGCACAACGTGTGTCTCTCCTGGAACTTCTAGCTGCCTTATTAGAGGGGCTTTTCCCTTCTACTCTGTTCTTCACAGAATGCTGAAGTGTAGCATCGGAAAAACAGAGAAAAACGAAATGTCCCTAGGAATAAACGGAAAGGCATAAGAATGAGAGAGAAGCGTAGCGCAGAATGCATGGACACAAGGAGAAGACAAGAACCGCTCCTTTGCGATGTGCGCAGAAGAAGCCGCTCGTCCGAGAAAAGCATCCGGCTGAAGTCGCTCTTTCTCGGCATGCGAGAGAGACGAGACCGCTGCTGAAGGCACACAGCGGCATTCGGGGAGAACCGCGATTTCTCGGCCAGCAACTGCAAACTCTCCGAAGCGGTTAACAGAGAGTGGCGCCGTCCACCCACGAGAGCGAAATAGCGAAATTGCTATGCCGAGAACGTGCGATTTCAGAATACTGCATTTCCTGAAAACAGGGGGTTTTTTCTCCGCAGGAAAGAATCCACATCTCTCGACTTTCTGTAACGTCCTCTCTGAAAGCACAACGTGTGTCGCTCCTGGAACTTCTAGCTGCCTTATTAGAGGGGCTTTTCCCTTCCACTCTGTTCGTCACAGAATGCTGAAGTGTAGCACCGGAAAAACAGAGAAAAACGAAATGTCCCTAGGAATAAACGGAAAGGCATAAGAATGAGAGAGAAGCGTAGTGCAGAATGCATGGACACAAGGAGAAGACAAGAACCGCTCCTTTGCGATGTGCGCAGAAGAAGCCGCTCGTCCGAGAAAAGCATCCGGCTGAAGTCGCTCTTTCTCGGCATGCGAGAGAGACGAGACCGCTGCTGAAGGCACACAGCGGCATTCGGGGAGAACCGCGATTTCTCGGCCAGCAACTGCAAACTCTCCGAAGCGGTTAACAGAGAGTGGCGCCGTCCACCCACGAGAGCGAAATAGCGAAATTGCTATGCCGAGAACGTGCGATTTCAGAATACTGCATTTCCTGAAAACAGGGGGTTTTTTCTCCGCAGGAAAGAATCCACATCTCTCGACTTTCTGTAACGTCCTCTCTGAAAGCACAACGTGTGTCGCTCCTGGAACTTCTAGCTGCCTTATTAGAGGGGCTTTTCCCTTCCACTCTGTTCTTCACAGAATGCTGAAGTGTAGCATCGGAAAAACAGAGAAAAACGAAATGTCCCTAGGAATAAACGGAAAGGCATAAGAATGAGAGAGAAGCGTAGTGCAGAATGCATGGACACAAGGAGAAGACAAAAACCGCTCCTTTGCGATGTGCGCAGAAGAAGCCGCTCGTCCGAGAAAAGCATCCGGCTGAAGTCGCTCTTTCTCGGCATGCGAGAGAGACGAGACCGCTGCTGAAGGCACACAGCGGCATTCGGGGAGAACCGCGATTTCTCGACCAGCAACTGCAAACTCTCCGAAGCGGTTCAACGCGAGAGCCGATTTAGACGTGCGTGAGCGAAATAACGGAACTGTGATGCCAAGAACGTGTGAATTCTGCATACTGCATTGCCTGAAAACAGGGGGTTTTTTCTCCGCAGGAAAGAATCCACATCTCTCGACTTTCTGTAACGTCCTCTCTGAAAGCACAACGTGTGTCTCTCCTGGAACTTCTAGCTGCCTTATTAGAGGGGCTTTTCCCTTCCACTCTGTTCTTCACAGAATGCTGAAGTGTAGCATCGGAAAAACAGAGAAAAACGAAATGTCCCTAGGAATAAACGGAAAGGCATAAGAATGAGAGAGAAGCGTAGCGCAGAATGCATGGACACAAGGAGAAGACAAGAACCGCTCCTTTGCGATGTGCGCAGAAGAAGCCGCTCGTCCGAGAAAAGCATCCGTCTGAAGTCGCTCTTTCTCGGCATGCGAGAGAGACGAGACCGCTGCTGAAGGCACACAGCGGCATTCGGGGAGAACCGCGATTTCTCGGCCAGCAACTGCAAACTCTCCGAAGCGGTTAACAGAGAGTGGCGCCGTCCACCCACGAGAGCGAAATAGCGAAATTGCTATGCCGAGAACGTGCGATTTCAGAATACTGCATTTCCTGAAAACAGGGGGTTTTTTCTCCGCAGGAAAGAATCCACATCTCTCGACTTTCTGTAACGTCCTCTCTGAAAGCACAACGTGTGTCGCTCCTGGAACTTCTAGCTGCCTTATTAGAGGGGCTTTTCCCTTCCACTCTGTTCTTCACAGAATGCTGAAGTGTAGCATCGGAAAAACAGAGAAAAACGAAATGTCCCTAGGAATAAACGGAAAGGCATAAGAATGAGAGAGAAGCGTAGTGCAGAATGCATGGACACAAGGAGAAGACAAAAACCGCTCCTTTGCGATGTGCGCAGAAGAAGCCGCTCGTCCGAGAAAAGCAGCCGGCTGAAGTCGCTCTTTCTCGGCATGCGAGAGAGACGAGACCGCTGCTGAAGGCACACAGCGGCATTCGGGGAGAACCGCGATTTCTCGACCAGCAACTGCAAACTCTCCGAAGCGGTTCAACGCGAGAGCCGATTTAGACGTGCGTGAGCGAAATAACGGAACTGTGATGCCAAGAACGTGTGAATTCTGCATACTGCATTGCCTGAAAACAGGGGGTTTTTTCTCCGCAGGAAAGAATCCACATCTCTCGACTTTCTGTAACGTCCTCTCTGAAAGCACAACGTGTGTCTCTCCTGGAACTTCTAGCTGCCTTATTAGAGGGGCTTTTCCCTTCTACTCTGTTCTTCACAGAATGCTGAAGTGTAGCATCGGAAAAACAGAGAAAAACGAAATGTCCCTAGGAATAAACGGAAAGGCATAAGAATGAGAGAGAAGCGTAGCGCAGAATGCATGGACACAAGGAGAAGACAAGAACCGCTCCTTTGCGATGTGCGCAGAAGAAGCCGCTCGTCCGAGAAAAGCATCCGGCTGAAGTCGCTCTTTCTCGGCATGCGAGAGAGACGAGACCGCTGCTGAAGGCACACAGCGGCATTCGGGGAGAACCGCGATTTCTCGGCCAGCAACTGCAAACTCTCCGAAGCGGTTAACAGAGAGTGGCGCCGTCCACCCACGAGAGCGAAATAGCGAAATTGCTATGCCGAGAACGTGCGATTTCAGAATACTGCATTTCCTGAAAACAGGGGGTTTTTTCTCCGCAGGAAAGAATCCACATCTCTCGACTTTCTGTAACGTCCTCTCTGAAAGCACAACGTGTGTCGCTCCTGGAACTTCTAGCTGCCTTATTAGAGGGGCTTTTCCCTTCCACTCTGTTCGTCACAGAATGCTGAAGTGTAGCATCGGAAAAACAGAGAAAAACGAAATGTCCCTAGGAATAAACGGAAAGGCATAAGAATGAGAGAGAAGCGTAGTGCAGAATGCATGGACACAAGGAGAAGACAAGAACCGCTCCTTTGCGATGTGCGCAGAAGAAGCCGCTCGTCCGAGAAAAGCATCCGGCTGAAGTCGCTCTTTCTCGGCATGCGAGAGAGACGAGACCGCTGCTGAAGGCACACAGCGGCATTCGGGGAGAACCGCGATTTCTCGGCCAGCAACTGCAAACTCTCCGAAGCGGTTAACAGAGAGTGGCGCCGTCCACCCACGAGAGCGAAATAGCGAAATTGCTATGCCGAGAACGTGCGATTTCAGAATACTGCATTTCCTGAAAACAGGGGGTTTTTTCTCCGCAGGAAAGAATCCACATCTCTCGACTTTCTGTAACGTCCTCTCTGAAAGCACAACGTGTGTCGCTCCTGGAACTTCTAGCTGCCTTATTAGAGGGGCTTTTCCCTTCCACTCTGTTCTTCACAGAATGCTGAAGTGTAGCATCGGAAAAACAGAGAAAAACGAAATGTCCCTAGGAATAAACGGAAAGGCATAAGAATGAGAGAGAAGCGTAGTGCAGAATGCATGGACACAAGGAGAAGACAAAAACCGCTCCTTTGCGATGTGCGCAGAAGAAGCCGCTCGTCCGAGAAAAGCATCCGGCTGAAGTCGCTCTTTCTCGGCATGCGAGAGAGACGAGACCGCTGCTGAAGGCACACAGCGGCATTCGGGGAGAACCGCGATTTCTCGACCAGCAACTGCAAACTCTCCGAAGCGGTTCAACGCGAGAGCCGATTTAGACGTGCGTGAGCGAAATAACGGAACTGTGATGCCAAGAACGTGTGAATTCTGCATACTGCATTGCCTGAAAACAGGGGGTTTTTTCTCCGCAGGAAAGAATCCACATCTCTCGACTTTCTGTAACGTCCTCTCTGAAAGCACAACGTGTGTCTCTCCTGGAACTTCTAGCTGCCTTATTAGAGGGGCTTTTCCCTTCCACTCTGTTCTTCACAGAATGCTGAAGTGTAGCATCGGAAAAACAGAGAAAAACGAAATGTCCCTAGGAATAAACGGAAAGGCATAAGAATGAGAGAGAAGCGTAGCGCAGAATGCATGGACACAAGGAGAAGACAAGAACCGCTCCTTTGCGATGTGCGCAGAAGAAGCCGCTCGTCCGAGAAAAGCATCCGGCTGAAGTCGCTCTTTCTCGGCATGCGAGAGAGACGAGACCGCTGCTGAAGGCACACAGCGGCATTCGGGGAGAACCGCGATTTCTCGGCCAGCAACTGCAAACTCTCCGAAGCGGTTAACAGAGAGTGGCGCCGTCCACCCACGAGAGCGAAATAGCGAAATTGCTATGCCGAGAACGTGCGATTTCAGAATACTGCATTTCCTGAAAACAGGGGGTTTTTTCTCCGCAGGAAAGAATCCACATCTCTCGACTTTCTGTAACGTCCTCTCTGAAAGCACAACGTGTGTCGCTCCTGGAACTTCTAGCTGCCTTATTAGAGGGGCTTTTCCCTTCCACTCTGTTCTTCACAGAATGCTGAAGTGTAGCATCGGAAAAACAGAGAAAAACGAAATGTCCCTAGGAATAAACGGAAAGGCATAAGAATGAGAGAGAAGCGTAGTGCAGAATGCATGGACACAAGGAGAAGACAAAAACCGCTCCTTTGCGATGTGCGCAGAAGAAGCCGCTCGTCCGAGAAAAGCATCCGGCTGAAGTCGCTCTTTCTCGGCATGCGAGAGAGACGAGACCGCTGCTGAAGGCACACAGCGGCATTCGGGGAGAACCGCGATTTCTCGACCAGCAACTGCAAACTCTCCGAAGCGGTTCAACGCGAGAGCCGATTTAGACGTGCGTGAGCGAAATAACGGAACTGTGATGCCAAGAACGTGTGAATTCTGCATACTGCATTGCCTGAAAACAGGGGGTTTTTTCTCCGCAGGAAAGAATCCACATCTCTCGACTTTCTGTAACGTCCTCTCTGAAAGCACAACGTGTGTCTCTCCTGGAACTTCTAGCTGCCTTATTAGAGGGGCTTTTCCCTTCCACTCTGTTCTTCACAGAATGCTGAAGTGTAGCATCGGAAAAACAGAGAAAAACGAAATGTCCCTAGGAATAAACGGAAAGGCATAAGAATGAGAGAGAAGCGTAGCGCAGAATGCATGGACACAAGGAGAAGACAAGAACCGCTCCTTTGCGATGTGCGCAGAAGAAGCCGCTCGTCCGAGAAAAGCATCCGGCTGAAGTCGCTCTTTCTCGGCATGCGAGAGAGACGAGACCGCTGCTGAAGGCACACAGCGGCATTCGGGGAGAACCGCGATTTCTCGGCCAGCAACTGCAAACTCTCCGAAGCGGTTAACAGAGAGTGGCGCCGTCCACCCACGAGAGCGAAATAGCGAAATTGCTATGCCGAGAACGTGCGATTTCAGAATACTGCATTTCCTGAAAACAGGGGGTTTTTTCTCCGCAGGAAAGAATCCACATCTCTCGACTTTCTGTAACGTCCTCTCTGAAAGCACAACGTGTGTCGCTCCTGGAACTTCTAGCTGCCTTATTAGAGGGGCTTTTCCCTTCCACTCTGTTCTTCACAGAATGCTGAAGTGTAGCATCGGAAAAACAGAGAAAAACGAAATGTCCCTAGGAATAAACGGAAAGGCATAAGAATGAGAGAGAAGCGTAGTGCAGAATGCATGGACACAAGGAGAAGACAAAAACCGCTCCTTTGCGATGTGCGCAGAAGAAGCCGCTCGTCCGAGAAAAGCATCCGGCTGAAGTCGCTCTTTCTCGGCATGCGAGAGAGACGAGACCGCTGCTGAAGGCACACAGCGGCATTCGGGGAGAACCGCGATTTCTCGACCAGCAACTGCAAACTCTCCGAAGCGGTTCAACGCGAGAGCCGATTTAGACGTGCGTGAGCGAAATAACGGAACTGTGATGCCAAGAACGTGTGAATTCTGCATACTGCATTGCCTGAAAACAGGGGGTTTTTTCTCCGCAGGAAAGAATCCACATCTCTCGACTTTCTGTAACGTCCTCTCTGAAAGCACAACGTGTGTCTCTCCTGGAACTTCTAGCTGCCTTATTAGAGGGGCTTTTCCCTTCCACTCTGTTCTTCACAGAATGCTGAAGTGTAGCATCGGAAAAACAGAGAAAAACGAAATGTCCCTAGGAATAAACGGAAAGGCATAAGAATGAGAGAGAAGCGTAGCGCAGAATGCATGGACACAAGGAGAAGACAAGAACCGCTCCTTTGCGATGTGCGCAGAAGAAGCCGCTCGTCCGAGAAAAGCATCCGGCTGAAGTCGCTCTTTCTCGGCATGCGAGAGAGACGAGACCGCTGCTGAAGGCACACAGCGGCATTCGGGGAGAACCGCGATTTCTCGACCAGCAACTGCAAACTCTCCGAAGCGGTTCAACGCGAGAGCCGATTTAGACGTGCGTGAGCGAAATAACGGAACTGTGATGCCAAGAACGTGTGAATTCTGCATACTGCATTGCCTGAAAACAGGGGGTTTTTTCTCCGCAGGAAAGAATCCACATCTCTCGACTTTCTGTAACGTCCTCTCTGAAAGCACAACGTGTGTCTCTCCTGGAACTTCTAGCTGCCTTATTAGAGGGGCTTTTCCCTTCCACTCTGTTCTTCACAGAATGCTGAAGTGTAGCATCGGAAAAACAGAGAAAAACGAAATGTCCCTAGGAATAAACGGAAAGGCATAAGAATGAGAGAGAAGCGTAGCGCAGAATGCATGGACACAAGGAGAAGACAAGAACCGCTCCTTTGCGATGTGCGCAGAAGAAGCCGCTCGTCCGAGAAAAGCATCCGGCTGAAGTCGCTCTTTCTCGGCATGCGAGAGAGACGAGACCGCTGCTGAAGGCACACAGCGGCATTCGGGGAGAACCGCGATTTCTCGACCAGCAACTGCAAACTCTCCGAAGCGGTTCAACGCGAGAGCCGATTTAGACGTGCGTGAGCGAAATAACGGAACTGTGATGCCAAGAACGTGTGAATTCTGCATACTGCATTGCCTGAAAACAGGGGGTTTTTTCTCCGCAGGAAAGAATCCACATCTCTCGACTTTCTGTAACGTCCTCTCTGAAAGCACAACGTGTGTCTCTCCTGGAACTTCTAGCTGCCTTATTAGAGGGGCTTTTCCCTTCCACTCTGTTCTTCACAGAATGCTGAAGTGTAGCATCGGAAAAACAGAGAAAAACGAAATGTCCCTAGGAATAAACGGAAAGGCATAAGAATGAGAGAGAAGCGTAGCGCAGAATGCATGGACACAAGGAGAAGACAAGAACCGCTCCTTTGCGATGTGCGCAGAAGAAGCCGCTCGTCCGAGAAAAGCATCCGGCTGAAGTCGCTCTTTCTCGGCATGCGAGAGAGACGAGACCGCTGCTGAAGGCACACAGCGGCATTCGGGGAGAACCGCGATTTCTCGGCCAGCAACTGCAAACTCTCCGAAGCGGTTAACAGAGAGTGGCGCCGTCCACCCACGAGAGCGAAATAGCGAAATTGCTATGCCGAGAACGTGCGATTTCAGAATACTGCATTTCCTGAAAACAGGGGTTTTTTTCTCCGCAGGAAAGAATCCACATCTCTCGACTTTCTGTAACGTCCTCTCTGAAAGCACAACGTGTGTCGCTCCTGGAACTTCTAGCTGCCTTATTAGAGGGGCTTTTCCCTTCCACTCTGTTCTTCACAGAATGCTGAAGTGTAGCATCGGAAAAACAGAGAAAAACGAAATGTCCCTAGGAATAAACGGAAAGGCATAAGAATGAGAGAGAAGCGTAGTGCAGAATGCATGGACACAAGGAGAAGACAAAAACCGCTCCTTTGCGATGTGCGCAGAAGAAGCCGCTCGTCCGAGAAAAGCAGCCGGCTGAAGTCGCTCTTTCTCGGCATGCGAGAGAGACGAGACCGCTGCTGAAGGCACACAGCGGCATTCGGGGAGAACCGCGATTTCTCGACCAGCAACTGCAAACTCTCCGAAGCGGTTCAACGCGAGAGCCGATTTAGACGTGCGTGAGCGAAATAACGGAACTGTGATGCCAAGAACGTGTGAATTCTGCATACTGCATTGCCTGAAAACAGGGGGTTTTTTCTCCGCAGGAAAGAATCCACATCTCTCGACTTTCTGTAACGTCCTCTCTGAAAGCACAACGTGTGTCTCTCCTGGAACTTCTAGCTGCCTTATTAGAGGGGCTTTTCCCTTCCACTCTGTTCTTCACAGAATGCTGAAGTGTAGCATCGGAAAAACAGAGAAAAACGAAATGTCCCTAGGAATAAACGGAAAGGCATAAGAATGAGAGAGAAGCGTAGCGCAGAATGCATGGACACAAGGAGAAGACAAGAACCGCTCCTTTGCGATGTGCGCAGAAGAAGCCGCTCGTCCGAGAAAAGCATCCGGCTGAAGTCGCTCTTTCTCGGCATGCGAGAGAGACGAGACCGCTGCTGAAGGCACACAGCGGCATTCGGGGAGAACCGCGATTTCTCGGCCAGCAACTGCAAACTCTCCGAAGCGGTTAACAGAGAGTGGCGCCGTCCACCCACGAGAGCGAAATAGCGAAATTGCTATGCCGAGAACGTGCGATTTCAGAATACTGCATTTCCTGAAAACAGGGGGTTTTTTCTCCGCAGGAAAGAATCCACATCTCTCGACTTTCTGTAACGTCCTCTCTGAAAGCACAACGTGTGTCGCTCCTGGAACTTCTAGCTGCCTTATTAGAGGGGCTTTTCCCTTCCACTCTGTTCTTCACAGAATGCTGAAGTGTAGCATCGGAAAAACAGAGAAAAACGAAATGTCCCTAGGAATAAACGGAAAGGCATAAGAATGAGAGAGAAGCGTAGTGCAGAATGCATGGACACAAGGAGAAGACAAAAACCGCTCCTTTGCGATGTGCGCAGAAGAAGCCGCTCGTCCGAGAAAAGCAGCCGGCTGAAGTCGCTCTTTCTCGGCATGCGAGAGAGACGAGACCGCTGCTGAAGGCACACAGCAGCATTCGGGGAGAACCGCGATTTCTCGACCAGCAACTGCAAACTCTCCGAAGCGGTTCAACGCGAGAGCCGATTTAGACGTGCGTGAGCGAAATAACGGAACTGTGATGCCAAGAACGTGTGAATTCTGCATACTGCATTGCCTGAAAACAGGGGGTTTTTTCTCCGCAGGAAAGAATCCACATCTCTCGACTTTCTGTAACGTCCTCTCTGAAAGCACAACGTGTGTCTCTCCTGGAACTTCTAGCTGCCTTATTAGAGGGGCTTTTCCCTTCCACTCTGTTCTTCACAGAATGCTGAAGTGTAGCATCGGAAAAACAGAGAAAAACGAAATGTCCCTAGGAATAAACGGAAAGGCATAAGAATGAGAGAGAAGCGTAGTGCAGAATGCATGGACACAAGGAGAAGACAAAAACCGCTCCTTTGCGATGTGCGCAGAAGAAGCCGCTCGTCCGAGAAAAGCAGCCGGCTGAAGTCGCTCTTTCTCGGCATGCGAGAGAGACGAGACCGCTGCTGAAGGCACACAGCGGCATTCGGGGAGAACCGCGATTTCTCGACCAGCAACTGCAAACTCTCCGAAGCGGTTCAACGCGAGAGCCGATTTAGACGTGCGTGAGCGAAATAACGGAACTGTGATGCCAAGAACGTGTGAATTCTGCATACTGCATTGCCTGAAAACAGGGGGTTTTTTCTCCGCAGGAAAGAATCCACATCTCTCGACTTTCTGTAACGTCCTCTCTGAAAGCACAACGTGTGTCTCTCCTGGAACTTCTAGCTGCCTTATTAGAGGGGCTTTTCCCTTCCACTCTGTTCTTCACAGAATGCTGAAGTGTAGCATCGGAAAAACAGAGAAAAACGAAATGTCCCTAGGAATAAACGGAAAGGCATAAGAATGAGAGAGAAGCGTAGCGCAGAATGCATGGACACAAGGAGAAGACAAGAACCGCTCCTTTGCGATGTGCGCAGAAGAAGCCGCTCGTCCGAGAAAAGCATCCGGCTGAAGTCGCTCTTTCTCGGCATGCGAGAGAGACGAGACCGCTGCTGAAGGCACACAGCGGCATTCGGGGAGAACCGCGATTTCTCGGCCAGCAACTGCAAACTCTCCGAAGCGGTTAACAGAGAGTGGCGCCGTCCACCCACGAGAGCGAAATAGCGAAATTGCTATGCCGAGAACGTGCGATTTCAGAATACTGCATTTCCTGAAAACAGGGGGTTTTTTCTCCGCAGGAAAGAATCCACATCTCTCGACTTTCTGTAACGTCCTCTCTGAAAGCACAACGTGTGTCGCTCCTGGAACTTCTAGCTGCCTTATTAGAGGGGCTTTTCCCTTCCACTCTGTTCTTCACAGAATGCTGAAGTGTAGCATCGGAAAAACAGAGAAAAACGAAATGTCCCTAGGAATAAACGGAAAGGCATAAGAATGAGAGAGAAGCGTAGTGCAGAATGCATGGACACAAGGAGAAGACAAAAACCGCTCCTTTGCGATGTGCGCAGAAGAAGCCGCTCGTCCGAGAAAAGCAGCCGGCTGAAGTCGCTCTTTCTCGGCATGCGAGAGAGACGAGACCGCTGCTGAAGGCACACAGCGGCATTCGGGGAGAACCGCGATTTCTCGACCAGCAACTGCAAACTCTCCGAAGCGGTTCAACGCGAGAGCCGATTTAGACGTGCGTGAGCGAAATAACGGAACTGTGATGCCAAGAACGTGTGAATTCTGCATACTGCATTGCCTGAAAACAGGGGGTTTTTTCTCCGCAGGAAAGAATCCACATCTCTCGACTTTCTGTAACGTCCTCTCTGAAAGCACAACGTGTGTCTCTCCTGGAACTTCTAGCTGCCTTATTAGAGGGGCTTTTCCCTTCCACTCTGTTCTTCACAGAATGCTGAAGTGTAGCATCGGAAAAACAGAGAAAAACGAAATGTCCCTAGGAATAAACGGAAAGGCATAAGAATGAGAGAGAAGCGTAGCGCAGAATGCATGGACACAAGGAGAAGACAAGAACCGCTCCTTTGCGATGTGCGCAGAAGAAGCCGCTCGTCCGAGAAAAGCAGCCGGCTGAAGTCGCTCTTTCTCGGCATGCGAGAGAGACGAGACCGCTGCTGAAGGCACACAGCGGCATTCGGGGAGAACCGCGATTTCTCGACCAGCAACTGCAAACTCTCCGAAGCGGTTCAACGCGAGAGCCGATTTAGACGTGCGTGAGCGAAATAACGGAACTGTGATGCCAAGAACGTGTGAATTCTGCATACTGCATTGCCTGAAAACAGGGGGTTTTTTCTCCGCAGGAAAGAATCCACATCTCTCGACTTTCTGTAACGTCCTCTCTGAAAGCACAACGTGTGTCTCTCCTGGAACTTCTAGCTGCCTTATTAGAGGGGCTTTTCCCTTCCACTCTGTTCTTCACAGAATGCTGAAGTGTAGCATCGGAAAAACAGAGAAAAACGAAATGTCCCTAGGAATAAACGGAAAGGCATAAGAATGAGAGAGAAGCGTAGCGCAGAATGCATGGACACAAGGAGAAGACAAGAACCGCTCCTTTGCGATGTGCGCAGAAGAAGCCGCTCGTCCGAGAAAAGCAGCCGGCTGAAGTCGCTCTTTCTCGGCATGCGAGAGAGACGAGACCGCTGCTGAAGGCACACAGCGGCATTCGGGGAGAACCGCGATTTCTCGGCCAGCAACTGCAAACTCTCCGAAGCGGTTAACAGAGAGTGGCGCCGTCCACCCACGAGAGCGAAATAGCGAAATTGCTATGCCGAGAACGTGCGATTTCAGAATACTGCATTTCCTGAAAACAGGGGGTTTTTTCTCCGCAGGAAAGAATCCACATCTCTCGACTTTCTGTAACGTCCTCTCTGAAAGCACAACGTGTGTCGCTCCTGGAACTTCTAGCTGCCTTATTAGAGGGGCTTTTCCCTTCCACTCTGTTCTTCACAGAATGCTGAAGTGTAGCATCGGAAAAACAGAGAAAAACGAAATGTCCCTAGGAATAAACGGAAAGGCATAAGAATGAGAGAGAAGCGTAGTGCAGAATGCATGGACACAAGGAGAAGACAAAAACCGCTCCTTTGCGATGTGCGCAGAAGAAGCCGCTCGTCCGAGAAAAGCATCCGGCTGAAGTCGCTCTTTCTCGGCATGCGAGAGAGACGAGACCGCTGCTGAAGGCACACAGCGGCATTCGGGGAGAACCGCGATTTCTCGACCAGCAACTGCAAACTCTCCGAAGCGGTTCAACGCGAGAGCCGATTTAGACGTGCGTGAGCGAAATAACGGAACTGTGATGCCAAGAACGTGTGAATTCTGCATACTGCATTGCCTGAAAACAGGGGGTTTTTTCTCCGCAGGAAAGAATCCACATCTCTCGACTTTCTGTAACGTCCTCTCTGAAAGCACAACGTGTGTCTCTCCTGGAACTTCTAGCTGCCTTATTAGAGGGGCTTTTCCCTTCCACTCTGTTCTTCACAGAATGCTGAAGTGTAGCATCGGAAAAACAGAGAAAAACGAAATGTCCCTAGGAATAAACGGAAAGGCATAAGAATGAGAGAGAAGCGTAGCGCAGAATGCATGGACACAAGGAGAAGACAAGAACCGCTCCTTTGCGATGTGCGCAGAAGAAGCCGCTCGTCCGAGAAAAGCATCCGGCTGAAGTCGCTCTTTCTCGGCATGCGAGAGAGACGAGACCGCTGCTGAAGGCACACAGCGGCATTCGGGGAGAACCGCGATTTCTCGGCCAGCAACTGCAAACTCTCCGAAGCGGTTCAACGCGAGAGCCGATTTAGACGTGCGTGAGCGAAATAACGGAACTGTGATGCCAAGAACGTGTGAATTCTGCATACTGCATTGCCTGAAAACAGGGGGTTTTTTCTCCGCAGGAAAGAATCCACATCTCTCGACTTTCTGTAACGTCCTCTCTGAAAGCACAACGTGTGTCTCTCCTGGAACTTCTAGCTGCCTTATTAGAGGGGCTTTTCCCTTCCACTCTGTTCTTCACAGAATGCTGAAGTGTAGCATCGGAAAAACAGAGAAAAACGAAATGTCCCTAGGAATAAACGGAAAGGCATAAGAATGAGAGAGAAGCGTAGCGCAGAATGCATGGACACAAGGAGAAGACAAGAACCGCTCCTTTGCGATGTGCGCAGAAGAAGCCGCTCGTCCGAGAAAAGCATCCGGCTGAAGTCGCTCTTTCTCGGCATGCGAGAGAGACGAGACCGCTGCTGAAGGCACACAGCGGCATTCGGGGAGAACCGCGATTTCTCGGCCAGCAACTGCAAACTCTCCGAAGCGGTTAACAGAGAGTGGCGCCGTCCACCCACGAGAGCGAAATAGCGAAATTGCTATGCCGAGAACGTGCGATTTCAGAATACTGCATTTCCTGAAAACAGGGGGTTTTTTCTCCGCAGGAAAGAATCCACATCTCTCGACTTTCTGTAACGTCCTCTCTGAAAGCACAACGTGTGTCGCTCCTGGAACTTCTAGCTGCCTTATTAGAGGGGCTTTTCCCTTCCACTCTGTTCTTCACAGAATGCTGAAGTGTAGCATCGGAAAAACAGAGAAAAACGAAATGTCCCTAGGAATAAACGGAAAGGCATAAGAATGAGAGAGAAGCGTAGCGCAGAATGCATGGACACAAGGAGAAGACAAGAACCGCTCCTTTGCGATGTGCGCAGAAGAAGCCGCTCGTCCGAGAAAAGCATCCGGCTGAAGTCGCTCTTTCTCGGCATGCGAGAGAGACGAGACCGCTGCTGAAGGCACACAGCGGCATTCGGGGAGAACCGCGATTTCTCGGCCAGCAACTGCAAACTCTCCGAAGCGGTTAACAGAGAGTGGCGCCGTCCACCCACGAGAGCGAAATAGCGAAATTGCTATGCCGAGAACGTGCGATTTCAGAATACTGCATTTCCTGAAAACAGGGGGTTTTTTCTCCGCAGGAAAGAATCCACATCTCTCGACTTTCTGTAACGTCCTCTCTGAAAGCACAACGTGTGTCGCTCCTGGAACTTCTAGCTGCCTTATTAGAGGGGCTTTTCCCTTCCACTCTGTTCTTCACAGAATGCTGAAGTGTAGCATCGGAAAAACAGAGAAAAACGAAATGTCCCTAGGAATAAACGGAAAGGCATAAGAATGAGAGAGAAGCGTAGTGCAGAATGCATGGACACAAGGAGAAGACAAGAACCGCTCCTTTGCGATGTGCGCAGAAGAAGCCGCTCGTCCGAGAAAAGCAGCCGGCTGAAGTCGCTCTTTCTCGGCATGCGAGAGAGACGAGACCGCTGCTGAAGGCACACAGCGGCATTCGGGGAGAACCGCGATTTCTCGACCAGCAACTGCAAACTCTCCGAAGCGGTTCAACGCGAGAGCCGATTTAGACGTGCGTGAGCGAAATAACGGAACTGTGATGCCAAGAACGTGTGAATTCTGCATACTGCATTGCCTGAAAACAGGGGGTTTTTTCTCCGCAGGAAAGAATCCACATCTCTCGACTTTCTGTAACGTCCTCTCTGAAAGCACAACGTGTGTCTCTCCTGGAACTTCTAGCTGCCTTATTAGAGGGGCTTTTCCCTTCTACTCTGTTCTTCACAGAATGCTGAAGTGTAGCATCGGAAAAACAGAGAAAAACGAAATGTCCCTAGGAATAAACGGAAAGGCATAAGAATGAGAGAGAAGCGTAGCGCAGAATGCATGGACACAAGGAGAAGACAAGAACCGCTCCTTTGCGATGTGCGCAGAAGAAGCCGCTCGTCCGAGAAAAGCATCCGGCTGAAGTCGCTCTTTCTCGGCATGCGAGAGAGACGAGACCGCTGCTGAAGGCACACAGCGGCATTCGGGGAGAACCGCGATTTCTCGGCCAGCAACTGCAAACTCTCCGAAGCGGTTAACAGAGAGTGGCGCCGTCCACCCACGAGAGCGAAATAGCGAAATTGCTATGCCGAGAACGTGCGATTTCAGAATACTGCATTTCCTGAAAACAGGGGGTTTTTTCTCCGCAGGAAAGAATCCACATCTCTCGACTTTCTGTAACGTCCTCTCTGAAAGCACAACGTGTGTCGCTCCTGGAACTTCTAGCTGCCTTATTAGAGGGGCTTTTCCCTTCCACTCTGTTCGTCACAGAATGCTGAAGTGTAGCATCGGAAAAACAGAGAAAAACGAAATGTCCCTAGGAATAAACGGAAAGGCATAAGAATGAGAGAGAAGCGTAGTGCAGAATGCATGGACACAAGGAGAAGACAAAAACCGCTCCTTTGCGATGTGCGCAGAAGAAGCCGCTCGTCCGAGAAAAGCATCCGGCTGAAGTCGCTCTTTCTCGGCATGCGAGAGAGACGAGACCGCTGCTGAAGGCACACAGCGGCATTCGGGGAGAACCGCGATTTCTCGACCAGCAACTGCAAACTCTCCGAAGCGGTTCAACGCGAGAGCCGATTTAGACGTGCGTGAGCGAAATAACGGAACTGTGATGCCAAGAACGTGTGAATTCTGCATACTGCATTGCCTGAAAACAGGGGGTTTTTTCTCCGCAGGAAAGAATCCACATCTCTCGACTTTCTGTAACGTCCTCTCTGAAAGCACAACGTGTGTCTCTCCTGGAACTTCTAGCTGCCTTATTAGAGGGGCTTTTCCCTTCCACTCTGTTCTTCACAGAATGCTGAAGTGTAGCATCGGAAAAACAGAGAAAAACGAAATGTCCCTAGGAATAAACGGAAAGGCATAAGAATGAGAGAGAAGCGTAGCGCAGAATGCATGGACACAAGGAGAAGACAAGAACCGCTCCTTTGCGATGTGCGCAGAAGAAGCCGCTCGTCCGAGAAAAGCATCCGGCTGAAGTCGCTCTTTCTCGGCATGCGAGAGAGACGAGACCGCTGCTGAAGGCACACAGCGGCATTCGGGGAGAACCGCGATTTCTCGGCCAGCAACTGCAAACTCTCCGAAGCGGTTAACAGAGAGTGGCGCCGTCCACCCACGAGAGCGAAATAGCGAAATTGCTATGCCGAGAACGTGCGATTTCAGAATACTGCATTTCCTGAAAACGGGGTTTTTTCTCCGCAGGAAAGAATCCACATCTCTCGACTTTCTGTAACGTCCTCTCTGAAAGCACAACGTGTGTCGCTCCTGGAACTTCTAGCTGCCTTATTAGAGGGGCTTTTCCCTTCCACTCTGTTCTTCACAGAATGCTGAAGTGTAGCATCGGAAAAACAGAGAAAAACGAAATGTCCCTAGGAATAAACGGAAAGGCATAAGAATGAGAGAGAAGCGTAGTGCAGAATGCATGGACACAAGGAGAAGACAAGAACCGCTCCTTTGCGATGTGCGCAGAAGAAGCCGCTCGTCCGAGAAAAGCATCCGGCTGAAGTCGCTCTTTCTCGGCATGCGAGAGAGACGAGACCGCTGCTGAAGGCACACAGCGGCATTCGGGGAGAACCGCGATTTCTCGACCAGCAACTGCAAACTCTCCGAAGCGGTTCAACGCGAGAGCCGATTTAGACGTGCGTGAGCGAAATAACGGAACTGTGATGCCAAGAACGTGTGAATTCTGCATACTGCATTGCCTGAAAACAGGGGGTTTTTTCTCCGCAGGAAAGAATCCACATCTCTCGACTTTCTGTAACGTCCTCTCTGAAAGCACAACGTGTGTCGCTCCTGGAACTTCTAGCTGCCTTATTAGAGGGGCTTTTCCCTTCCACTCTGTTCTTCACAGAATGCTGAAGTGTAGCATCGGAAAAACAGAGAAAAACGAAATGTCCCTAGAAATAAACGGAAAGGCATAAGAATGAGAGAGAAGCGTAGCGCAGAATGCATGGACACAAGGAGAAGACAAGAACCGCTCCTTTGCGATGTGCGCAGAAGAAGCCGCTCGTCCGAGAAAAGCATCCGGCTGAAGTCGCTCTTTCTCGGCATGCGAGAGAGACGAGACCGCTGCTGAAGGCACACAGCGGCATTCGGGGAGAACCGCGATTTCTCGGCCAGCAACTGCAAACTCTCCGAAGCGGTTAACAGAGAGTGGCGCCGTCCACCCACGAGAGCGAAATAGCGAAATTGCTATGCCGAGAACGTGCGATTTCAGAATACTGCATTTCCTGAAAACAGGGGGTTTTTTCTCCGCAGGAAAGAATCCACATCTCTCGACTTTCTGTAACGTCCTCTCTGAAAGCACAACGTGTGTCGCTCCTGGAACTTCTAGCTGCCTTATTAGAGGGGCTTTTCCCTTCCACTCTGTTCTTCACAGAATGCTGAAGTGTAGCATCGGAAAAACAGAGAAAAACGAAATGTCCCTAGGAATAAACGGAAAGGCATAAGAATGAGAGAGAAGCGTAGTGCAGAATGCATGGACACAAGGAGAAGACAAAAACCGCTCCTTTGCGATGTGCGCAGAAGAAGCCGCTCGTCCGAGAAAAGCAGCCGGCTGAAGTCGCTCTTTCTCGGCATGCGAGAGAGACGAGACCGCTGCTGAAGGCACACAGCGGCATTCGGGGAGAACCGCGATTTCTCGACCAGCAACTGCAAACTCTCCGAAGCGGTTCAACGCGAGAGCCGATTTAGACGTGCGTGAGCGAAATAACGGAACTGTGATGCCAAGAACGTGTGAATTCTGCATACTGCATTGCCTGAAAACAGGGGGTTTTTTCTCCGCAGGAAAGAATCCACATCTCTCGACTTTCTGTAACGTCCTCTCTGAAAGCACAACGTGTGTCTCTCCTGGAACTTCTAGCTGCCTTATTAGAGGGGCTTTTCCCTTCCACTCTGTTCTTCACAGAATGCTGAAGTGTAGCATCGGAAAAACAGAGAAAAACGAAATGTCCCTAGGAATAAACGGAAAGGCATAAGAATGAGAGAGAAGCGTAGCGCAGAATGCATGGACACAAGGAGAAGACAAGAACCGCTCCTTTGCGATGTGCGCAGAAGAAGCCGCTCGTCCGAGAAAAGCATCCGGCTGAAGTCGCTCTTTCTCGGCATGCGAGAGAGACGAGACCGCTGCTGAAGGCACACAGCGGCATTCGGGGAGAACCGCGATTTCTCGGCCAGCAACTGCAAACTCTCCGAAGCGGTTAACAGAGAGTGGCGCCGTCCACCCACGAGAGCGAAATAGCGAAATTGCTATGCCGAGAACGTGCGATTTCAGAATACTGCATTTCCTGAAAACAGGGGGTTTTTTCTCCGCAGGAAAGAATCCACATCTCTCGACTTTCTGTAACGTCCTCTCTGAAAGCACAACGTGTGTCGCTCCTGGAACTTCTAGCTGCCTTATTAGAGGGGCTTTTCCCTTCCACTCTGTTCGTCACAGAATGCTGAAGTGTAGCATCGGAAAAACAGAGAAAAACGAAATGTCCCTAGGAATAAACGGAAAGGCATAAGAATGAGAGAGAAGCGTAGTGCAGAATGCATGGACACAAGGAGAAGACAAGAACCGCTCCTTTGCGATGTGCGCAGAAGAAGCCGCTCGTCCGAGAAAAGCATCCGGCTGAAGTCGCTCTTTCTCGGCATGCGAGAGAGACGAGACCGCTGCTGAAGGCACACAGCGGCATTCGGGGAGAACCGCGATTTCTCGACCAGCAACTGCAAACTCTCCGAAGCGGTTCAACGCGAGAGCCGATTTAGACGTGCGTGAGCGAAATAACGGAACTGTGATGCCAAGAACGTGTGAATTCTGCATACTGCATTGCCTGAAAACAGGGGGTTTTTTCTCCGCAGGAAAGAATCCACATCTCTCGACTTTCTGTAACGTCCTCTCTGAAAGCACAACGTGTGTCGCTCCTGGAACTTCTAGCTGCCTTATTAGAGGGGCTTTTCCCTTCCACTCTGTTCTTCACAGAATGCTGAAGTGTAGCATCGGAAAAACAGAGAAAAACGAAATGTCCCTAGGAATAAACGGAAAGGCATAAGAATGAGAGAGAAGCGTAGCGCAGAATGCATGGACACAAGGAGAAGACAAGAACCGCTCCTTTGCGATGTGCGCAGAAGAAGCCGCTCGTCCGAGAAAAGCATCCGGCTGAAGTCGCTCTTTCTCGGCATGCGAGAGAGACGAGACCGCTGCTGAAGGCACACAGCGGCATTCGGGGAGAACCGCGATTTCTCGACCAGCAACTGCAAACTCTCCGAAGCGGTTCAACGCGAGAGCCGATTTAGACGTGCGTGAGCGAAATAACGGAACTGTGATGCCAAGAACGTGTGAATTCTGCATACTGCATTTCCTGAAAACAGGGGGTTTTTTCTCCGCAGGAAAGAATCCACATCTCTCGACTTTCTGTAACGTCCTCTCTGAAAGCACAACGTGTGTCTCTCCTGGAACTTCTAGCTGCCTTATTAGAGGGGCTTTTCCCTTCCACTCTGTTCTTCACAGAATGCTGAAGTGTAGCATCGGAAAAACAGAGAAAAACGAAATGTCCCTAGGAATAAACGGAAAGGCATAAGAATGAGAGAGAAGCGTAGCGCAGAATGCATGGACACAAGGAGAAGACAAGAACCGCTCCTTTGCGATGTGCGCAGAAGAAGCCGCTCGTCCGAGAAAAGCATCCGGCTGAAGTCGCTCTTTCTCGGCATGCGAGAGAGACGAGACCGCTGCTGAAGGCACACAGCGGCATTCGGGGAGAACCGCGATTTCTCGGCCAGCAACTGCAAACTCTCCGAAGCGGTTAACAGAGAGTGGCGCCGTCCACCCACGAGAGCGATATAGCGAAATTGCTATGCCGAGAACGTGCGATTTCAGAATACTGCATTTCCTGAAAACAGGGGGTTTTTTCTCCGCAGGAAAGAATCCACATCTCTCGACTTTCTGTAACGTCCTCTCTGAAAGCACAACGTGTGTCGCTCCTGGAACTTCTAGCTGCCTTATTAGAGGGGCTTTTCCCTTCCACTCTGTTCTTCACAGAATGCTGAAGTGTAGCATCGGAAAAACAGAGAAAAACGAAATGTCCCTAGGAATAAACGGAAAGGCATAAGAATGAGAGAGAAGCGTAGCGCAGAATGCATGGACACAAGGAGAAGACAAGAACCGCTCCTTTGCGATGTGCGCAGAAGAAGCCGCTCGTCCGAGAAAAGCATCCGGCTGAAGTCGCTCTTTCTCGGCATGCGAGAGAGACGAGACCGCTGCTGAAGGCACACAGCGGCATTCGGGGAGAACCGCGATTTCTCGGCCAGCAACTGCAAACTCTCCGAAGCGGTTAACAGAGAGTGGCGCCGTCCACCCACGAGAGCGAAATAGCGAAATTGCTATGCCGAGAACGTGCGATTTCAGAATACTGCATTTCCTGAAAACAGGGGTTTTTTTCTCCGCAGGAAAGAATCCACATCTCTCGACTTTCTGTAACGTCCTCTCTGAAAGCACAACGTGTGTCGCTCCTGGAACTTCTAGCTGCCTTATTAGAGGGGCTTTTCCCTTCCACTCTGTTCTTCACAGAATGCTGAAGTGTAGCATCGGAAAAACAGAGAAAAACGAAATGTCCCTAGGAATAAACGGAAAGGCATAAGAATGAGAGAGAAGCGTAGTGCAGAATGCATGGACACAAGGAGAAGACAAAAACCGCTCCTTTGCGATGTGCGCAGAAGAAGCCGCTCGTCCGAGAAAAGCAGCCGGCTGAAGTCGCTCTTTCTCGGCATGCGAGAGAGACGAGACCGCTGCTGAAGGCACACAGCGGCATTCGGGGAGAACCGCGATTTCTCGACCAGCAACTGCAAACTCTCCGAAGCGGTTCAACGCGAGAGCCGATTTAGACGTGCGTGAGCGAAATAACGGAACTGTGATGCCAAGAACGTGTGAATTCTGCATACTGCATTGCCTGAAAACAGGGGGTTTTTTCTCCGCAGGAAAGAATCCACATCTCTCGACTTTCTGTAACGTCCTCTCTGAAAGCACAACGTGTGTCTCTCCTGGAACTTCTAGCTGCCTTATTAGAGGGGCTTTTCCCTTCCACTCTGTTCTTCACAGAATGCTGAAGTGTAGCATCGGAAAAACAGAGAAAAACGAAATGTCCCTAGGAATAAACGGAAAGGCATAAGAATGAGAGAGAAGCGTAGCGCAGAATGCATGGACACAAGGAGAAGACAAGAACCGCTCCTTTGCGATGTGCGCAGAAGAAGCCGCTCGTCCGAGAAAAGCATCCGGCTGAAGTCGCTCTTTCTCGGCATGCGAGAGAGACGAGACCGCTGCTGAAGGCACACAGCGGCATTCGGGGAGAACCGCGATTTCTCGGCCAGCAACTGCAAACTCTCCGAAGCGGTTAACAGAGAGTGGCGCCGTCCACCCACGAGAGCGAAATAGCGAAATTGCTATGCCGAGAACGTGCGATTTCAGAATACTGCATTTCCTGAAAACAGGGGGTTTTTTCTCCGCAGGAAAGAATCCACATCTCTCGACTTTCTGTAACGTCCTCTCTGAAAGCACAACGTGTGTCGCTCCTGGAACTTCTAGCTGCCTTATTAGAGGGGCTTTTCCCTTCCACTCTGTTCGTCACAGAATGCTGAAGTGTAGCATCGGAAAAACAGAGAAAAACGAAATGTCCCTAGGAATAAACGGAAAGGCATAAGAATGAGAGAGAAGCGTAGTGCAGAATGCATGGACACAAGGAGAAGACAAAAACCGCTCCTTTGCGATGTGCGCAGAAGAAGCCGCTCGTCCGAGAAAAGCAGCCGGCTGAAGTCGCTCTTTCTCGGCATGCGAGAGAGACGAGACCGCTGCTGAAGGCACACAGCGGCATTCGGGGAGAACCGCGATTTCTCGACCAGCAACTGCAAACTCTCCGAAGCGGTTCAACGCGAGAGCCGATTTAGACGTGCGTGAGCGAAATAACGGAACTGTGATGCCAAGAACGTGTGAATTCTGCATACTGCATTGCCTGAAAACAGGGGGTTTTTTCTCCGCAGGAAAGAATCCACATCTCTCGACTTTCTGTAACGTCCTCTCTGAAAGCACAACGTGTGTCTCTCCTGGAACTTCTAGCTGCCTTATTAGAGGGGCTTTTC
Organism: Phasianus colchicus; assembly: GCF_987193195.1. Classification (NCBI taxonomy): domain Eukaryota; kingdom Metazoa; phylum Chordata; class Aves; order Galliformes; family Phasianidae; genus Phasianus; species Phasianus colchicus. The sequence goes on along the minus strand of NC_143447.1, from coordinate 640,955 downwards.
CCTTCCACTCTGTTCTTCACAGAATGCTGAAGTGTAGCATCGGAAAAACAGAGAAAAACGAAATGTCCCTAGGAATAAACGGAAAGGCATAAGAATGAGAGAGAAGCGTAGCGCAGAATGCATGGACACAAGGAGAAGACAAGAACCGCTCCTTTGCGATGTGCGCAGAAGAAGCCGCTCGTCCGAGAAAAGCATCCGGCTGAAGTCGCTCTTTCTCGGCATGCGAGAGAGACGAGACCGCTGCTGAAGGCACACAGCGGCATTCGGGGAGAACCGCGATTTCTCGGCCAGCAACTGCAAACTCTCCGAAGCGGTTAACAGAGAGTGGCGCCGTCCACCCACGAGAGCGATATAGCGAAATTGCTATGCCGAGAACGTGCGATTTCAGAATACTGCATTTCCTGAAAACAGGGGGTTTTTTCTCCGCAGGAAAGAATCCACATCTCTCGACTTTCTGTAACGTCCTCTCTGAAAGCACAACGTGTGTCGCTCCTGGAACTTCTAGCTGCCTTATTAGAGGGGCTTTTCCCTTCCACTCTGTTCTTCACAGAATGCTGAAGTGTAGCATCGGAAAAACAGAGAAAAACGAAATGTCCCTAGGAATAAACGGAAAGGCATAAGAATGAGAGAGAAGCGTAGCGCAGAATGCATGGACACAAGGAGAAGACAAGAACCGCTCCTTTGCGATGTGCGCAGAAGAAGCCGCTCGTCCGAGAAAAGCATCCGGCTGAAGTCGCTCTTTCTCGGCATGCGAGAGAGACGAGACCGCTGCTGAAGGCACACAGCGGCATTCGGGGAGAACCGCGATTTCTCGGCCAGCAACTGCAAACTCTCCGAAGCGGTTAACAGAGAGTGGCGCCGTCCACCCACGAGAGCGAAATAGCGAAATTGCTATGCCGAGAACGTGCGATTTCAGAATACTGCATTTCCTGAAAACAGGGGTTTTTTTCTCCGCAGGAAAGAATCCACATCTCTCGACTTTCTGTAACGTCCTCTCTGAAAGCACAACGTGTGTCGCTCCTGGAACTTCTAGCTGCCTTATTAGAGGGGCTTTTCCCTTCCACTCTGTTCTTCACAGAATGCTGAAGTGTAGCATCGGAAAAACAGAGAAAAACGAAATGTCCCTAGGAATAAACGGAAAGGCATAAGAATGAGAGAGAAGCGTAGTGCAGAATGCATGGACACAAGGAGAAGACAAAAACCGCTCCTTTGCGATGTGCGCAGAAGAAGCCGCTCGTCCGAGAAAAGCAGCCGGCTGAAGTCGCTCTTTCTCGGCATGCGAGAGAGACGAGACCGCTGCTGAAGGCACACAGCGGCATTCGGGGAGAACCGCGATTTCTCGACCAGCAACTGCAAACTCTCCGAAGCGGTTCAACGCGAGAGCCGATTTAGACGTGCGTGAGCGAAATAACGGAACTGTGATGCCAAGAACGTGTGAATTCTGCATACTGCATTGCCTGAAAACAGGGGGTTTTTTCTCCGCAGGAAAGAATCCACATCTCTCGACTTTCTGTAACGTCCTCTCTGAAAGCACAACGTGTGTCTCTCCTGGAACTTCTAGCTGCCTTATTAGAGGGGCTTTTCCCTTCTACTCTGTTCTTCACAGAATGCTGAAGTGTAGCATCGGAAAAACAGAGAAAAACGAAATGTCCCTAGGAATAAACGGAAAGGCATAAGAATGAGAGAGAAGCGTAGCGCAGAATGCATGGACACAAGGAGAAGACAAGAACCGCTCCTTTGCGATGTGCGCAGAAGAAGCCGCTCGTCCGAGAAAAGCATCCGGCTGAAGTCGCTCTTTCTCGGCATGCGAGAGAGACGAGACCGCTGCTGAAGGCACACAGCGGCATTCGGGGAGAACCGCGATTTCTCGGCCAGCAACTGCAAACTCTCCGAAGCGGTTAACAGAGAGTGGCGCCGTCCACCCACGAGAGCGAAATAGCGAAATTGCTATGCCGAGAACGTGCGATTTCAGAATACTGCATTTCCTGAAAACAGGGGGTTTTTTCTCCGCAGGAAAGAATCCACATCTCTCGACTTTCTGTAACGTCCTCTCTGAAAGCACAACGTGTGTCGCTCCTGGAACTTCTAGCTGCCTTATTAGAGGGGCTTTTCCCTTCCACTCTGTTCGTCACAGAATGCTGAAGTGTAGCATCGGAAAAACAGAGAAAAACGAAATGTCCCTAGGAATAAACGGAAAGGCATAAGAATGAGAGAGAAGCGTAGTGCAGAATGCATGGACACAAGGAGAAGACAAAAACCGCTCCTTTGCGATGTGCGCAGAAGAAGCCGCTCGTCCGAGAAAAGCAGCCGGCTGAAGTCGCTCTTTCTCGGCATGCGAGAGAGACGAGACCGCTGCTGAAGGCACACAGCGGCATTCGGGGAGAACCGCGATTTCTCGACCAGCAACTGCAAACTCTCCGAAGCGGTTCAACGCGAGAGCCGATTTAGACGTGCGTGAGCGAAATAACGGAACTGTGATGCCAAGAACGTGTGAATTCTGCATACTGCATTGCCTGAAAACAGGGGGTTTTTTCTCCGCAGGAAAGAATCCACATCTCTCGACTTTCTGTAACGTCCTCTCTGAAAGCACAACGTGTGTCTCTCCTGGAACTTCTAGCTGCCTTATTAGAGGGGCTTTTCCCTTCCACTCTGTTCTTCACAGAATGCTGAAGTGTAGCATCGGAAAAACAGAGAAAAACGAAATGTCCCTAGGAATAAACGGAAAGGCATAAGAATGAGAGAGAAGCGTAGCGCAGAATGCATGGACACAAGGAGAAGACAAGAACCGCTCCTTTGCGATGTGCGCAGAAGAAGCCGCTCGTCCGAGAAAAGCATCCGGCTGAAGTCGCTCTTTCTCGGCATGCGAGAGAGACGAGACCGCTGCTGAAGGCACACAGCGGCATTCGGGGAGAACCGCGATTTCTCGACCAGCAACTGCAAACTCTCCGAAGCGGTTCAACGCGAGAGCCGATTTAGACGTGCGTGAGCGAAATAACGGAACTGTGATGCCAAGAACGTGTGAATTCTGCATACTGCATTGCCTGAAAACAGGGGTTTTTTTCTCCGCAGGAAAGAATCCACATCTCTCGACTTTCTGTAACGTCCTCTCTGAAAGCACAACGTGTGTCTCTCCTGGAACTTCTAGCTGCCTTATTAGAGGGGCTTTTCCCTTCCACTCTGTTCTTCACAGAATGCTGAAGTGTAGCATCGGAAAAACAGAGAAAAACGAAATGTCCCTAGGAATAAACGGAAAGGCATAAGAATGAGAGAGAAGCGTAGCGCAGAATGCATGGACACAAGGAGAAGACAAGAACCGCTCCTTTGCGATGTGCGCAGAAGAAGCCGCTCGTCCGAGAAAAGCATCCGGCTGAAGTCGCTCTTTCTCGGCATGCGAGAGAGACGAGACCGCTGCTGAAGGCACACAGCGGCATTCGGGGAGAACCGCGATTTCTCGGCCAGCAACTGCAAACTCTCCGAAGCGGTTAACAGAGAGTGGCGCCGTCCACCCACGAGAGCGAAATAGCGAAATTGCTATGCCGAGAACGTGCGATTTCAGAATACTGCATTTCCTGAAAACAGGGGGTTTTTTCTCCGCAGGAAAGAATCCACATCTCTCGACTTTCTGTAACGTCCTCTCTGAAAGCACAACGTGTGTCGCTCCTGGAACTTCTAGCTGCCTTATTAGAGGGGCTTTTCCCTTCCACTCTGTTCTTCACAGAATGCTGAAGTGTAGCATCGGAAAAACAGAGAAAAACGAAATGTCCCTAGGAATAAACGGAAAGGCATAAGAATGAGAGAGAAGCGTAGTGCAGAATGCATGGACACAAGGAGAAGACAAAAACCGCTCCTTTGCGATGTGCGCAGAAGAAGCCGCTCGTCCGAGAAAAGCAGCCGGCTGAAGTCGCTCTTTCTCGGCATGCGAGAGAGACGAGACCGCTGCTGAAGGCACACAGCGGCATTCGGGGAGAACCGCGATTTCTCGACCAGCAACTGCAAACTCTCCGAAGCGGTTCAACGCGAGAGCCGATTTAGACGTGCGTGAGCGAAATAACGGAACTGTGATGCCAAGAACGTGTGAATTCTGCATACTGCATTGCCTGAAAACAGGGGGTTTTTTCTCCGCAGGAAAGAATCCACATCTCTCGACTTTCTGTAACGTCCTCTCTGAAAGCACAACGTGTGTCTCTCCTGGAACTTCTAGCTGCCTTATTAGAGGGGCTTTTCCCTTCCACTCTGTTCTTCACAGAATGCTGAAGTGTAGCATCGGAAAAACAGAGAAAAACGAAATGTCCCTAGGAATAAACGGAAAGGCATAAGAATGAGAGAGAAGCGTAGCGCAGAATGCATGGACACAAGGAGAAGACAAGAACCGCTCCTTTGCGATGTGCGCAGAAGAAGCCGCTCGTCCGAGAAAAGCATCCGGCTGAAGTCGCTCTTTCTCGGCATGCGAGAGAGACGAGACCGCTGCTGAAGGCACACAGCGGCATTCGGGGAGAACCGCGATTTCTCGACCAGCAACTGCAAACTCTCCGAAGCGGTTCAACGCGAGAGCCGATTTAGACGTGCGTGAGCGAAATAACGGAACTGTGATGCCAAGAACGTGTGAATTCTGCATACTGCATTGCCTGAAAACAGGGGTTTTTTTCTCCGCAGGAAAGAATCCACATCTCTCGACTTTCTGTAACGTCCTCTCTGAAAGCACAACGTGTGTCTCTCCTGGAACTTCTAGCTGCCTTATTAGAGGGGCTTTTCCCTTCCACTCTGTTCTTCACAGAATGCTGAAGTGTAGCATCGGAAAAACAGAGAAAAACGAAATGTCCCTAGGAATAAACGGAAAGGCATAAGAATGAGAGAGAAGCGTAGCGCAGAATGCATGGACACAAGGAGAAGACAAGAACCGCTCCTTTGCGATGTGCGCAGAAGAAACCGCTCGTCCGAGAAAAGCATCCGGCTGAAGTCGCTCTTTCTCGGCATGCGAGAGAGACGAGACCGCTGCTGAAGGCACACAGCGGCATTCGGGGAGAACCGCGATTTCTCGGCCAGCAACTGCAAACTCTCCGAAGCGGTTAACAGAGAGTGGCGCCGTCCACCCACGAGAGCGAAATAGCGAAATTGCTATGCCGAGAACGTGCGATTTCAGAATACTGCATTTCCTGAAAACAGGGGGTTTTTTCTCCGCAGGAAAGAATCCACATCTCTCGACTTTCTGTAACGTCCTCTCTGAAAGCACAACGTGTGTCGCTCCTGGAACTTCTAGCTGCCTTATTAGAGGGGCTTTTCCCTTCCACTCTGTTCTTCACAGAATGCTGAAGTGTAGCATCGGAAAAACAGAGAAAAACGAAATGTCCCTAGGAATAAACGGAAAGGCATAAGAATGAGAGAGAAGCGTAGTGCAGAATGCATGGACACAAGGAGAAGACAAAAACCGCTCCTTTGCGATGTGCGCAGAAGAAGCCGCTCGTCCGAGAAAAGCAGCCGGCTGAAGTCGCTCTTTCTCGGCATGCGAGAGAGACGAGACCGCTGCTGAAGGCACACAGCGGCATTCGGGGAGAACCGCGATTTCTCGACCAGCAACTGCAAACTCTCCGAAGCGGTTCAACGCGAGAGCCGATTTAGACGTGCGTGAGCGAAATAACGGAACTGTGATGCCAAGAACGTGTGAATTCTGCATACTGCATTGCCTGAAAACAGGGGGTTTTTTCTCCGCAGGAAAGAATCCACATCTCTCGACTTTCTGTAACGTCCTCTCTGAAAGCACAACGTGTGTCTCTCCTGGAACTTCTAGCTGCCTTATTAGAGGGGCTTTTCCCTTCTACTCTGTTCTTCACAGAATGCTGAAGTGTAGCATCGGAAAAACAGAGAAAAACGAAATGTCCCTAGGAATAAACGGAAAGGCATAAGAATGAGAGAGAAGCGTAGCGCAGAATGCATGGACACAAGGAGAAGACAAGAACCGCTCCTTTGCGATGTGCGCAGAAGAAGCCGCTCGTCCGAGAAAAGCATCCGGCTGAAGTCGCTCTTTCTCGGCATGCGAGAGAGACGAGACCGCTGCTGAAGGCACACAGCGGCATTCGGGGAGAACCGCGATTTCTCGGCCAGCAACTGCAAACTCTCCGAAGCGGTTAACAGAGAGTGGCGCCGTCCACCCACGAGAGCGAAATAGCGAAATTGCTATGCCGAGAACGTGCGATTTCAGAATACTGCATTTCCTGAAAACAGGGGGTTTTTTCTCCGCAGGAAAGAATCCACATCTCTCGACTTTCTGTAACGTCCTCTCTGAAAGCACAACGTGTGTCGCTCCTGGAACTTCTAGCTGCCTTATTAGAGGGGCTTTTCCCTTCCACTCTGTTCTTCACAGAATGCTGAAGTGTAGCATCGGAAAAACAGAGAAAAACGAAATGTCCCTAGGAATAAACGGAAAGGCATAAGAATGAGAGAGAAGCGTAGTGCAGAATGCATGGACACAAGGAGAAGACAAAAACCGCTCCTTTGCGATGTGCGCAGAAGAAGCCGCTCGTCCGAGAAAAGCAGCCGGCTGAAGTCGCTCTTTCTCGGCATGCGAGAGAGACGAGACCGCTGCTGAAGGCACACAGCGGCATTCGGGGAGAACCGCGATTTCTCGACCAGCAACTGCAAACTCTCCGAAGCGGTTCAACGCGAGAGCCGATTTAGACGTGCGTGAGCGAAATAACGGAACTGTGATGCCAAGAACGTGTGAATTCTGCATACTGCATTGCCTGAAAACAGGGGTTTTTTTCTCCGCAGGAAAGAATCCACATCTCTCGACTTTCTGTAACGTCCTCTCTGAAAGCACAACGTGTGTCTCTCCTGGAACTTCTAGCTGCCTTATTAGAGGGGCTTTTCCCTTCTACTCTGTTCTTCACAGAATGCTGAAGTGTAGCATCGGAAAAACAGAGAAAAACGAAATGTCCCTAGGAATAAACGGAAAGGCATAAGAATGAGAGAGAAGCGTAGCGCAGAATGCATGGACACAAGGAGAAGACAAGAACCGCTCCTTTGCGATGTGCGCAGAAGAAGCCGCTCGTCCGAGAAAAGCATCCGGCTGAAGTCGCTCTTTCTCGGCATGCGAGAGAGACGAGACCGCTGCTGAAGGCACACAGCGGCATTCGGGGAGAACCGCGATTTCTCGGCCAGCAACTGCAAACTCTCCGAAGCGGTTAACAGAGAGTGGCGCCGTCCACCCACGAGAGCGAAATAGCGAAATTGCTATGCCGAGAACGTGCGATTTCAGAATACTGCATTTCCTGAAAACAGGGGGTTTTTTCTCCGCAGGAAAGAATCCACATCTCTCGACTTTCTGTAACGTCCTCTCTGAAAGCACAACGTGTGTCGCTCCTGGAACTTCTAGCTGCCTTATTAGAGGGGCTTTTCCCTTCCACTCTGTTCTTCACAGAATGCTGAAGTGTAGCATCGGAAAAACAGAGAAAAACGAAATGTCCCTAGGAATAAACGGAAAGGCATAAGAATGAGAGAGAAGCGTAGTGCAGAATGCATGGACACAAGGAGAAGACAAGAACCGCTCCTTTGCGATGTGCGCAGAAGAAGCCGCTCGTCCGAGAAAAGCAGCCGGCTGAAGTCGCTCTTTCTCGGCATGCGAGAGAGACGAGACCGCTGCTGAAGGCACACAGCGGCATTCGGGGAGAACCGCGATTTCTCGACCAGCAACTGCAAACTCTCCGAAGCGGTTCAACGCGAGAGCCGATTTAGACGTGCGTGAGCGAAATAACGGAACTGTGATGCCAAGAACGTGTGAATTCTGCATACTGCATTGCCTGAAAACAGGGGGTTTTTTCTCCGCAGGAAAGAATCCACATCTCTCGACTTTCTGTAACGTCCTCTCTGAAAGCACAACGTGTGTCTCTCCTGGAACTTCTAGCTGCCTTATTAGAGGGGCTTTTCCCTTCTACTCTGTTCTTCACAGAATGCTGAAGTGTAGCATCGGAAAAACAGAGAAAAACGAAATGTCCCTAGGAATAAACGGAAAGGCATAAGAATGAGAGAGAAGCGTAGCGCAGAATGCATGGACACAAGGAGAAGACAAGAACCGCTCCTTTGCGATGTGCGCAGAAGAAGCCGCTCGTCCGAGAAAAGCATCCGGCTGAAGTCGCTCTTTCTCGGCATGCGAGAGAGACGAGACCGCTGCTGAAGGCACACAGCGGCATTCGGGGAGAACCGCGATTTCTCGGCCAGCAACTGCAAACTCTCCGAAGCGGTTAACAGAGAGTGGCGCCGTCCACCCACGAGAGCGAAATAGCGAAATTGCTATGCCGAGAACGTGCGATTTCAGAATACTGCATTTCCTGAAAACAGGGGGTTTTTTCTCCGCAGGAAAGAATCCACATCTCTCGACTTTCTGTAACGTCCTCTCTGAAAGCACAACGTGTGTCGCTCCTGGAACTTCTAGCTGCCTTATTAGAGGGGCTTTTCCCTTCCACTCTGTTCGTCACAGAATGCTGAAGTGTAGCATCGGAAAAACAGAGAAAAACGAAATGTCCCTAGGAATAAACGGAAAGGCATAAGAATGAGAGAGAAGCGTAGTGCAGAATGCATGGACACAAGGAGAAGACAAAAACCGCTCCTTTGCGATGTGCGCAGAAGAAGCCGCTCGTCCGAGAAAAGCAGCCGGCTGAAGTCGCTCTTTCTCGGCATGCGAGAGAGACGAGACCGCTGCTGAAGGCACACAGCGGCATTCGGGGAGAACCGCGATTTCTCGACCAGCAACTGCAAACTCTCCGAAGCGGTTCAACGCGAGAGCCGATTTAGACGTGCGTGAGCGAAATAACGGAACTGTGATGCCAAGAACGTGTGAATTCTGCATACTGCATTTCCTGAAAACAGGGGGTTTTTTCTCCGCAGGAAAGAATCCACATCTCTCGACTTTCTGTAACGTCCTCTCTGAAAGCACAACGTGTGTCTCTCCTGGAACTTCTAGCTGCCTTATTAGAGGGGCTTTTCCCTTCTACTCTGTTCTTCACAGAATGCTGAAGTGTAGCATCGGAAAAACAGAGAAAAACGAAATGTCCCTAGGAATAAACGGAAAGGCATAAGAATGAGAGAGAAGCGTAGCGCAGAATGCATGGACACAAGGAGAAGACAAGAACCGCTCCTTTGCGATGTGCGCAGAAGAAGCCGCTCGTCCGAGAAAAGCATCCGGCTGAAGTCGCTCTTTCTCGGCATGCGAGAGAGACGAGACCGCTGCTGAAGGCACACAGCGGCATTCGGGGAGAACCGCGATTTCTCGGCCAGCAACTGCAAACTCTCCGAAGCGGTTAACAGAGAGTGGCGCCGTCCACCCACGAGAGCGAAATAGCGAAATTGCTATGCCGAGAACGTGCGATTTCAGAATACTGCATTTCCTGAAAACAGGGGGTTTTTTCTCCGCAGGAAAGAATCCACATCTCTCGACTTTCTGTAACGTCCTCTCTGAAAGCACAACGTGTGTCGCTCCTGGAACTTCTAGCTGCCTTATTAGAGGGGCTTTTCCCTTCCACTCTGTTCTTCACAGAATGCTGAAGTGTAGCATCGGAAAAACAGAGAAAAACGAAATGTCCCTAGGAATAAACGGAAAGGCATAAGAATGAGAGAGAAGCGTAGTGCAGAATGCATGGACACAAGGAGAAGACAAAAACCGCTCCTTTGCGATGTGCGCAGAAGAAGCCGCTCGTCCGAGAAAAGCAGCCGGCTGAAGTCGCTCTTTCTCGGCATGCGAGAGAGACGAGACCGCTGCTGAAGGCACACAGCGGCATTCGGGGAGAACCGCGATTTCTCGACCAGCAACTGCAAACTCTCCGAAGCGGTTCAACGCGAGAGCCGATTTAGACGTGCGTGAGCGAAATAACGGAACTGTGATGCCAAGAACGTGTGAATTCTGCATACTGCATTGCCTGAAAACAGGGGTTTTTTTCTCCGCAGGAAAGAATCCACATCTCTCGACTTTCTGTAACGTCCTCTCTGAAAGCACAACGTGTGTCTCTCCTGGAACTTCTAGCTGCCTTATTAGAGGGGCTTTTCCCTTCTACTCTGTTCTTCACAGAATGCTGAAGTGTAGCATCGGAAAAACAGAGAAAAACGAAATGTCCCTAGGAATAAACGGAAAGGCATAAGAATGAGAGAGAAGCGTAGCGCAGAATGCATGGACACAAGGAGAAGACAAGAACCGCTCCTTTGCGATGTGCGCAGAAGAAGCCGCTCGTCCGAGAAAAGCATCCGGCTGAAGTCGCTCTTTCTCGGCATGCGAGAGAGACGAGACCGCTGCTGAAGGCACACAGCGGCATTCGGGGAGAACCGCGATTTCTCGGCCAGCAACTGCAAACTTTCCGAAGCGGTTAACAGAGAGTGGCGCCGTCCACCCACGAGAGCGAAATAGCGAAATTGCTATGCCGAGAACGTGCGATTTCAGAATACTGCATTTCCTGAAAACAGGGGGTTTTTTCTCCGCAGGAAAGAATCCACATCTCTCGACTTTCTGTAACGTCCTCTCTGAAAGCACAACGTGTGTCGCTCCTGGAACTTCTAGCTGCCTTATTAGAGGGGCTTTTCCCTTCCACTCTGTTCTTCACAGAATGCTGAAGTGTAGCATCGGAAAAACAGAGAAAAACGAAATGTCCCTAGGAATAAACGGAAAGGCATAAGAATGAGAGAGAAGCGTAGTGCAGAATGCATGGACACAAGGAGAAGACAAGAACCGCTCCTTTGCGATGTGCGCAGAAGAAGCCGCTCGTCCGAGAAAAGCAGCCGGCTGAAGTCGCTCTTTCTCGGCATGCGAGAGAGACGAGACCGCTGCTGAAGGCACACAGCGGCATTCGGGGAGAACCGCGATTTCTCGACCAGCAACTGCAAACTCTCCGAAGCGGTTCAACGCGAGAGCCGATTTAGACGTGCGTGAGCGAAATAACGGAACTGTGATGCCAAGAACGTGTGAATTCTGCATACTGCATTGCCTGAAAACAGGGGGTTTTTTCTCCGCAGGAAAGAATCCACATCTCTCGACTTTCTGTAACGTCCTCTCTGAAAGCACAACGTGTGTCTCTCCTGGAACTTCTAGCTGCCTTATTAGAGGGGCTTTTCCCTTCTACTCTGTTCTTCACAGAATGCTGAAGTGTAGCATCGGAAAAACAGAGAAAAACGAAATGTCCCTAGGAATAAACGGAAAGGCATAAGAATGAGAGAGAAGCGTAGCGCAGAATGCATGGACACAAGGAGAAGACAAGAACCGCTCCTTTGCGATGTGCGCAGAAGAAGCCGCTCGTCCGAGAAAAGCATCCGGCTGAAGTCGCTCTTTCTCGGCATGCGAGAGAGACGAGACCGCTGCTGAAGGCACACAGCGGCATTCGGGGAGAACCGCGATTTCTCGGCCAGCAACTGCAAACTCTCCGAAGCGGTTAACAGAGAGTGGCGCCGTCCACCCACGAGAGCGAAATAGCGAAATTGCTATGCCGAGAACGTGCGATTTCAGAATACTGCATTTCCTGAAAACAGGGGGTTTTTTCTCCGCAGGAAAGAATCCACATCTCTCGACTTTCTGTAACGTCCTCTCTGAAAGCACAACGTGTGTCGCTCCTGGAACTTCTAGCTGCCTTATTAGAGGGGCTTTTCCCTTCCACTCTGTTCGTCACAGAATGCTGAAGTGTAGCATCGGAAAAACAGAGAAAAACGAAATGTCCCTAGGAATAAACGGAAAGGCATAAGAATGAGAGAGAAGCGTAGCGCAGAATGCATGGACACAAGGAGAAGACAAGAACCGCTCCTTTGCGATGTGCGCAGAAGAAGCCGCTCGTCCGAGAAAAGCATCCGGCTGAAGTCGCTCTTTCTCGGCATGCGAGAGAGACGAGACCGCTGCTGAAGGCACACAGCGGCATTCGGGGAGAACCGCGATTTCTCGACCAGCAACTGCAAACTCTCCGAAGCGGTTCAACGCGAGAGCCGATTTAGACGTGCGTGAGCGAAATAACGGAACTGTGATGCCAAGAACGTGTGAATTCTGCATACTGCATTGCCTGAAAACAGGGGTTTTTTTCTCCGCAGGAAAGAATCCACATCTCTCGACTTTCTGTAACGTCCTCTCTGAAAGCACAACGTGTGTCTCTCCTGGAACTTCTAGCTGCCTTATTAGAGGGGCTTTTCCCTTCCACTCTGTTCTTCACAGAATGCTGAAGTGTAGCATCGGAAAAACAGAGAAAAACGAAATGTCCCTAGGAATAAACGGAAAGGCATAAGAATGAGAGAGAAGCGTAGCGCAGAATGCATGGACACAAGGAGAAGACAAGAACCGCTCCTTTGCGATGTGCGCAGAAGAAGCCGCTCGTCCGAGAAAAGCATCCGGCTGAAGTCGCTCTTTCTCGGCATGCGAGAGAGACGAGACCGCTGCTGAAGGCACACAGCGGCATTCGGGGAGAACCGCGATTTCTCGGCCAGCAACTGCAAACTCTCCGAAGCGGTTAACAGAGAGTGGCGCCGTCCACCCACGAGAGCGAAATAGCGAAATTGCTATGCCGAGAACGTGCGATTTCAGAATACTGCATTTCCTGAAAACAGGGGGTTTTTTCTCCGCAGGAAAGAATCCACATCTCTCGACTTTCTGTAACGTCCTCTCTGAAAGCACAACGTGTGTCGCTCCTGGAACTTCTAGCTGCCTTATTAGAGGGGCTTTTCCCTTCCACTCTGTTCTTCACAGAATGCTGAAGTGTAGCATCGGAAAAACAGAGAAAAACGAAATGTCCCTAGGAATAAACGGAAAGGCATAAGAATGAGAGAGAAGCGTAGTGCAGAATGCATGGACACAAGGAGAAGACAAAAACCGCTCCTTTGCGATGTGCGCAGAAGAAGCCGCTCGTCCGAGAAAAGCAGCCGGCTGAAGTCGCTCTTTCTCGGCATGCGAGAGAGACGAGACCGCTGCTGAAGGCACACAGCGGCATTCGGGGAGAACCGCGATTTCTCGGCCAGCAACTGCAAACTCTCCGAAGCGGTTCAACGCGAGAGCCGATTTAGACGTGCGTGAGCGAAATAACGGAACTGTGATGCCAAGAACGTGTGAATTCTGCATACTGCATTGCCTGAAAACAGGGGTTTTTTTCTCCGCAGGAAAGAATCCACATCTCTCGACTTTCTGTAACGTCCTCTCTGAAAGCACAACGTGTGTCTCTCCTGGAACTTCTAGCTGCCTTATTAGAGGGGCTTTTCCCTTCTACTCTGTTCTTCACAGAATGCTGAAGTGTAGCATCGGAAAAACAGAGAAAAACGAAATGTCCCTAGGAATAAACGGAAAGGCATAAGAATGAGAGAGAAGCGTAGCGCAGAATGCATGGACACAAGGAGAAGACAAGAACCGCTCCTTTGCGATGTGCGCAGAAGAAGCCGCTCGTCCGAGAAAAGCATCCGGCTGAAGTCGCTCTTTCTCGGCATGCGAGAGAGACGAGACCGCTGCTGAAGGCACACAGCGGCATTCGGGGAGAACCGCGATTTCTCGGCCAGCAACTGCAAACTCTCCGAAGCGGTTAACAGAGAGTGGCGCCGTCCACCCACGAGAGCGAAATAGCGAAATTGCTATGCCGAGAACGTGCGATTTCAGAATACTGCATTTCCTGAAAACAGGGGGTTTTTTCTCCGCAGGAAAGAATCCACATCTCTCGACTTTCTGTAACGTCCTCTCTGAAAGCACAACGTGTGTCGCTCCTGGAACTTCTAGCTGCCTTATTAGAGGGGCTTTTCCCTTCCACTCTGTTCTTCACAGAATGCTGAAGTGTAGCATCGGAAAAACAGAGAAAAACGAAATGTCCCTAGGAATAAACGGAAAGGCATAAGAATGAGAGAGAAGCGTAGTGCAGAATGCATGGACACAAGGAGAAGACAAGAACCGCTCCTTTGCGATGTGCGCAGAAGAAGCCGCTCGTCCGAGAAAAGCATCCGGCTGAAGTCGCTCTTTCTCGGCATGCGAGAGAGACGAGACCGCTGCTGAAGGCACACAGCGGCATTCGGGGAGAACCGCGATTTCTCGGCCAGCAACTGCAAACTCTCCGAAGCGGTTAACAGAGAGTGGCGCCGTCCACCCACGAGAGCGAAATAGCGAAATTGCTATGCCGAGAACGTGCGATTTCAGAATACTGCATTTCCTGAAAACAGGGGGTTTTTTCTCCGCAGGAAAGAATCCACATCTCTCGACTTTCTGTAACGTCCTCTCTGAAAGCACAACGTGTGTCGCTCCTGGAACTTCTAGCTGCCTTATTAGAGGGGCTTTTCCCTTCCACTCTGTTCTTCACAGAATGCTGAAGTGTAGCATCGGAAAAACAGAGAAAAACGAAATGTCCCTAGGAATAAACGGAAAGGCATAAGAATGAGAGAGAAGCGTAGTGCAGAATGCATGGACACAAGGAGAAGACAAGAACCGCTCCTTTGCGATGTGCGCAGAAGAAGCCGCTCGTCCGAGAAAAGCAGCCGGCTGAAGTCGCTCTTTCTCGGCATGCGAGAGAGACGAGACCGCTGCTGAAGGCACACAGCGGCATTCGGGGAGAACCGCGATTTCTCGACCAGCAACTGCAAACTCTCCGAAGCGGTTCAACGCGAGAGCCGATTTAGACGTGCGTGAGCGAAATAACGGAACTGTGATGCCAAGAACGTGTGAATTCTGCATACTGCATTGCCTGAAAACAGGGGGTTTTTTCTCCGCAGGAAAGAATCCACATCTCTCGACTTTCTGTAACGTCCTCTCTGAAAGCACAACGTGTGTCGCTCCTGGAACTTCTAGCTGCCTTATTAGAGGGGCTTTTCCCTTCCACTCTGTTCGTCACAGAATGCTGAAGTGTAGCATCGGAAAAACAGAGAAAAACGAAATGTCCCTAGGAATAAACGGAAAGGCATAAGAATGAGAGAGAAGCGTAGTGCAGAATGCATGGACACAAGGAGAAGACAAGAACCGCTCCTTTGCGATGTGCGCAGAAGAAGCCGCTCGTCCGAGAAAAGCATCCGGCTGAAGTCGCTCTTTCTCGGCATGCGAGAGAGACGAGACCGCTGCTGAAGGCACACAGCGGCATTCGGGGAGAACCGCGATTTCTCGGCCAGCAACTGCAAACTCTCCGAAGCGGTTAACAGAGAGTGGCGCCGTCCACCCACGAGAGCGAAATAGCGAAATTGCTATGCCGAGAACGTGCGATTTCAGAATACTGCATTTCCTGAAAACAGGGGGTTTTTTCTCCGCAGGAAAGAATCCACATCTCTCGACTTTCTGTAACGTCCTCTCTGAAAGCACAACGTGTGTCGCTCCTGGAACTTCTAGCTGCCTTATTAGAGGGGCTTTTCCCTTCCACTCTGTTCTTCACAGAATGCTGAAGTGTAGCATCGGAAAAACAGAGAAAAACGAAATGTCCCTAGGAATAAACGGAAAGGCATAAGAATGAGAGAGAAGCGTAGCGCAGAATGCATGGACACAAGGAGAAGACAAGAACCGCTCCTTTGCGATGTGCGCAGAAGAAGCCGCTCGTCCGAGAAAAGCATCCGGCTGAAGTCGCTCTTTCTCGGCATGCGAGAGAGACGAGACCGCTGCTGAAGGCACACAGCGGCATTCGGGGAGAACCGCGATTTCTCGACCAGCAACTGCAAACTCTCCGAAGCGGTTCAACGCGAGAGCCGATTTAGACGTGCGTGAGCGAAATAACGGAACTGTGATGCCAAGAACGTGTGAATTCTGCATACTGCATTGCCTGAAAACAGGGGGTTTTTTCTCCGCAGGAAAGAATCCACATCTCTCGACTTTCTGTAACGTCCTCTCTGAAAGCACAACGTGTGTCGCTCCTGGAACTTCTAGCTGCCTTATTAGAGGGGCTTTTCCCTTCCACTCTGTTCGTCACAGAATGCTGAAGTGTAGCATCGGAAAAACAGAGAAAAACGAAATGTCCCTAGGAATAAACGGAAAGGCATAAGAATGAGAGAGAAGCGTAGTGCAGAATGCATGGACACAAGGAGAAGACAAGAACCGCTCCTTTGCGATGTGCGCAGAAGAAGCCGCTCGTCCGAGAAAAGCATCCGGCTGAAGTCGCTCTTTCTCGGCATGCGAGAGAGACGAGACCGCTGCTGAAGGCACACAGCGGCATTCGGGGAGAACCGCGATTTCTCGGCCAGCAACTGCAAACTCTCCGAAGCGGTTAACAGAGAGTGGCGCCGTCCACCCACGAGAGCGAAATAGCGAAATTGCTATGCCGAGAACGTGCGATTTCAGAATACTGCATTTCCTGAAAACAGGGGGTTTTTTCTCCGCAGGAAAGAATCCACATCTCTCGACTTTCTGTAACGTCCTCTCTGAAAGCACAACGTGTGTCTCTCCTGGAACTTCTAGCTGCCTTATTAGAGGGGCTTTTCCCTTCCACTCTGTTCTTCACAGAATGCTGAAGTGTAGCATCGGAAAAACAGAGAAAAACGAAATGTCCCTAGGAATAAACGGAAAGGCATAAGAATGAGAGAGAAGCGTAGCGCAGAATGCTTGGACACAAGGAGAAGACAAGAACCGCTCCTTTGCGATGTGCGCAGAAGAAGCCGCTCGTCCGAGAAAAGCATCCGGCTGAAGTCGCTGTTTCTCGGCATGCGAGAGAGACGAGACCGCTGCTGAAGGCACACAGCGGCATTCGGGGAGAACCGCGATTTCTCGACCAGCAACTGCAAACTCTCCGAAGCGGTTCAACGCGAGAGCCGATTTAGACGTGCGTGAGCGAAATAACGGAACTGTGATGCCAAGAACGTGTGAATTCTGCATACTGCATTGCCTGAAAACAGGGGGTTTTTTCTCCGCAGGAAAGAATCCACATCTCTCGACTTTCTGTAACGTCCTCTCTGAAAGCACAACGTGTGTCTCTCCTGGAACTTCTAGCTGCCTTCTTAGAGGGGCTTTTCCCTTCCACTCTGTTCTTCACAGAATGCTGAAGTGTAGCATCGGAAAAACAGAGAAAAACGAAATGTCCCTAGGAATAAACGGAAAGGCATAAGAATGAGAGAGAAGCGTAGCGCAGAATGCATGGACACAAGGAGAAGACAAGAACCGCTCCTTTGCGATGTGCGCAGAAGAAGCCGCTCGTCCGAGAAAAGCATCCGGCTGAAGTCGCTCTTTCTCGGCATGCGAGAGAGACGAGACCGCTGCTGAAGGCACACAGCGGCATTCGGGGAGAAGTGCGATTTCTCGGCCAGCAACTGCAAACTCTCCGAAGCGGTTAACAGAGAGTGGCGCCGTCCACCCACGAGAGCGAAATAGCGAAATTGCTATGCCGAGAACCTGCGATTTCAGAATACTGCATTTCCTGAAAACAGGGGGTTTTTTCTCCGCAGGAAAGAATCCACATCTCTCGACTTTCTGTAACGTCCTCTCTGAAAGCACAACGTGTGTCTCTCCTGGAACTTCTAGCTGCCTTATTAGAGGGGCTTTTCCCTTCCACTCTGTTCTTCACAGAATGCTGAAGTGTAGCATCGGAAAAACAGAGAAAAACGAAATGTCCCTAGGAATAAACGGAAAGGCATAAGAATGAGAGAGAAGCGTAGTGCAGAATGCATGGACACAAGGAGAAGACAAAAACCGCTCCTTTGCGATGTGCGCAGAAGAAGCCGCTCGTCCGAGAAAAGCAGCCGGCTGAAGTCGCTCTTTCTCGGCATGCGAGAGAGACGAGACCGCTGCTGAAGGCACACAGCGGCATTCGGGGAGAACCGCGATTTCTCGACCAGCAACTGCAAACTCTCCGAAGCGGTTCAACGCGAGAGCCGATTTAGACGTGCGTGAGCGAAATAACGGAACTGTGATGCCAAGAACGTGTGAATTCTGCATACTGCATTGCCTGAAAACAGGGGGTTTTTTCTCCGCAGGAAAGAATCCACATCTCTCGACTTTCTGTAACGTCCTCTCTGAAAGCACAACGTGTGTCTCTCCTGGAACTTCTAGCTGCCTTATTAGAGGGGCTTTTCCCTTCCACTCTGTTCGTCACAGAATGCTGAAGTGTAGCATCGGAAAAACAGAGAAAAACGAAATGTCCCTAGGAATAAACGGAAAGGCATAAGAATGAGAGAGAAGCGTAGCGCAGAATGCATGGACACAAGGAGAAGACAAGAACCGCTCCTTTGCGATGTGCGCAGAAGAAGCCGCTCGTCCGAGAAAAGCATCCGGCTGAAGTCGCTCTTTCTCGGCATGCGAGAGAGACGAGACCGCTGCTGAAGGCACACAGCGGCATTCGGGGAGAACCGCGATTTCTCGACCAGCAACTGCAAACTCTCCGAAGCGGTTCAACGCGAGAGCCGATTTAGACGTGCGTGAGCGAAATAACGGAACTGTGATGCCAAGAACGTGTGAATTCTGCATACTGCATTGCCTGAAAACAGGGGGTTTTTTCTCCGCAGGAAAGAATCCACATCTCTCGACTTTCTGTAACGTCCTCTCTGAAAGCACAACGTGTGTCTCTCCTGGAACTTCTAGCTGCCTTATTAGAGGGGCTTTTCCCTTCTACTCTGTTCTTCACAGAATGCTGAAGTGTAGCATCGGAAAAACAGAGAAAAACGAAATGTCCCTAGGAATAAACGGAAAGGCATAAGAATGAGAGAGAAGCGTAGCGCAGAATGCATGGACACAAGGAGAAGACAAGAACCGCTCCTTTGCGATGTGCGCAGAAGAAGCCGCTCGTCCGAGAAAAGCATCCGGCTGAAGTCGCTCTTTCTCGGCATGCGAGAGAGACGAGACCGCTGCTGAAGGCACACAGCGGCATTCGGGGAGAACCGCGATTTCTCGGCCAGCAACTGCAAACTCTCCGAAGCGGTTAACAGAGAGTGGCGCCGTCCACCCACGAGAGCGAAATAGCGAAATTGCTATGCCGAGAACGTGCGATTTCAGAATACTGCATTTCCTGAAAACAGGGGGTTTTTTCTCCGCAGGAAAGAATCCACATCTCTCGACTTTCTGTAACGTCCTCTCTGAAAGCA
Organism: Phasianus colchicus; assembly: GCF_987193195.1. Taxonomy (NCBI): domain Eukaryota; kingdom Metazoa; phylum Chordata; class Aves; order Galliformes; family Phasianidae; genus Phasianus; species Phasianus colchicus. Next base: position 621,998 of record NC_143447.1, on the reverse strand, counting down.
CAACGTGTGTCGCTCCTGGAACTTCTAGCTGCCTTATTAGAGGGGCTTTTCCCTTCCACTCTGTTCTTCACAGAATGCTGAAGTGTAGCATCGGAAAAACAGAGAAAAACGAAATGTCCCTAGGAATAAACGGAAAGGCATAAGAATGAGAGAGAAGCGTAGTGCAGAATGCATGGACACAAGGAGAAGACAAGAACCGCTCCTTTGCGATGTGCGCAGAAGAAGCCGCTCGTCCGAGAAAAGCAGCCGGCTGAAGTCGCTCTTTCTCGGCATGCGAGAGAGACGAGACCGCTGCTGAAGGCACACAGCGGCATTCGGGGAGAACCGCGATTTCTCGACCAGCAACTGCAAACTCTCCGAAGCGGTTCAACGCGAGAGCCGATTTAGACGTGCGTGAGCGAAATAACGGAACTGTGATGCCAAGAACGTGTGAATTCTGCATACTGCATTGCCTGAAAACAGGGGGTTTTTTCTCCGCAGGAAAGAATCCACATCTCTCGACTTTCTGTAACGTCCTCTCTGAAAGCACAACGTGTGTCGCTCCTGGAACTTCTAGCTGCCTTATTAGAGGGGCTTTTCCCTTCCACTCTGTTCGTCACAGAATGCTGAAGTGTAGCATCGGAAAAACAGAGAAAAACGAAATGTCCCTAGGAATAAACGGAAAGGCATAAGAATGAGAGAGAAGCGTAGTGCAGAATGCATGGACACAAGGAGAAGACAAGAACCGCTCCTTTGCGATGTGCGCAGAAGAAGCCGCTCGTCCGAGAAAAGCATCCGGCTGAAGTCGCTCTTTCTCGGCATGCGAGAGAGACGAGACCGCTGCTGAAGGCACACAGCGGCATTCGGGGAGAACCGCGATTTCTCGGCCAGCAACTGCAAACTCTCCGAAGCGGTTAACAGAGAGTGGCGCCGTCCACCCACGAGAGCGAAATAGCGAAATTGCTATGCCGAGAACGTGCGATTTCAGAATACTGCATTTCCTGAAAACAGGGGGTTTTTTCTCCGCAGGAAAGAATCCACATCTCTCGACTTTCTGTAACGTCCTCTCTGAAAGCACAACGTGTGTCGCTCCTGGAACTTCTAGCTGCCTTATTAGAGGGGCTTTTCCCTTCCACTCTGTTCTTCACAGAATGCTGAAGTGTAGCATCGGAAAAACAGAGAAAAACGAAATGTCCCTAGGAATAAACGGAAAGGCATAAGAATGAGAGAGAAGCGTAGTGCAGAATGCATGGACACAAGGAGAAGACAAGAACCGCTCCTTTGCGATGTGCGCAGAAGAAGCCGCTCGTCCGAGAAAAGCAGCCGGCTGAAGTCGCTCTTTCTCGGCATGCGAGAGAGACGAGACCGCTGCTGAAGGCACACAGCGGCATTCGGGGAGAACCGCGATTTCTCGACCAGCAACTGCAAACTCTCCGAAGCGGTTCAACGCGAGAGCCGATTTAGACGTGCGTGAGCGAAATAACGGAACTGTGATGCCAAGAACGTGTGAATTCTGCATACTGCATTGCCTGAAAACAGGGGGTTTTTTCTCCGCAGGAAAGAATCCACATCTCTCGACTTTCTGTAACGTCCTCTCTGAAAGCACAACGTGTGTCGCTCCTGGAACTTCTAGCTGCCTTATTAGAGGGGCTTTTCCCTTCCACTCTGTTCGTCACAGAATGCTGAAGTGTAGCATCGGAAAAACAGAGAAAAACGAAATGTCCCTAGGAATAAACGGAAAGGCATAAGAATGAGAGAGAAGCGTAGTGCAGAATGCATGGACACAAGGAGAAGACAAGAACCGCTCCTTTGCGATGTGCGCAGAAGAAGCCGCTCGTCCGAGAAAAGCATCCGGCTGAAGTCGCTCTTTCTCGGCATGCGAGACGAGACCGCTGCTGAAGGCACACAGCGGCATTCGGGGAGAACCGCGATTTCTCGGCCAGCAACTGCAAACTCTCCGAAGCGGTTAACAGAGAGTGGCGCCGTCCACCCACGAGAGCGAAATAGCGAAATTGCTATGCCGAGAACCTGCGATTTGAGAATACTGCATTTCCTGAAAACAGGGGGTTTTTTCTCCGCAGGAAAGAATCCACATCTCTCGACTTTCTGTAACGTCCTCTCTGAAAGCACAACGTGTGTCGCTCCTGGAACTTCTAGCTGCCTTATTAGAGGGGCTTTTCCCTTCCACTCTGTTCTTCACAGAATGCTGAAGTGTAGCATCGGAAAAACAGAGAAAAACGAAATGTCCCTAGGAATAAACGGAAAGGCATAAGAATGAGAGAGAAGCGTAGCGCAGAATGCATGGACACAAGGAGAAGACAAGAACCGCTCCTTTGCGATGTGCGCAGAAGAAGCCGCTCGTCCGAGAAAAGCAGCCGGCTGAAGTCGCTCTTTCTCGGCATGCGAGAGAGACGAGACCGCTGCTGAAGGCACACAGCGGCATTCGGGGAGAACCGCGATTTCTCGACCAGCAACTGCAAACTCTCCGAAGCGGTTCAACGCGAGAGCCGATTTAGACGTGCGTGAGCGAAATAACGGAACTGTGATGCCAAGAACGTGTGAATTCTGCATACTGCATTGCCTGAAAACAGGGGGTTTTTTCTCCGCAGGAAAGAATCCACATCTCTCGACTTTCTGTAACGTCCTCTCTGAAAGCACAACGTGTGTCTCTCCTGGAACTTCTAGCTGCCTTCTTAGAGGGGCTTTTCCCTTCCACTCTGTTCTTCACAGAATGCTGAAGTGTAGCATCGGAAAAACAGAGAAAAACGAAATGTCCCTAGGAATAAACGGAAAGGCATAAGAATGAGAGAGAAGCGTAGCGCAGAATGCATGGACACAAGGAGAAGACAAGAACCGCTCCTTTGCGATGTGCGCAGAAGAAGCCGCTCGTCCGAGAAAAGCATCCGGCTGAAGTCGCTCTTTCTCGGCATGCGAGAGAGACGAGACCGCTGCTGAAGGCACACAGCGGCATTCGGGGAGAAGTGCGATTTCTCGGCCAGCAACTGCAAACTCTCCGAAGCGGTTAACAGAGAGTGGCGCCGTCCACCCACGAGAGCGAAATAGCGAAATTGCTATGCCGAGAACGTGCGATTTCAGAATACTGCATTTCCTGAAAACAGGGGGTTTTTTCTCCGCAGGAAAGAATCCACATCTCTCGACTTTCTGTAACGTCCTCTCTGAAAGCACAACGTGTGTCGCTCCTGGAACTTCTAGCTGCCTTATTAGAGGGGCTTTTCCCTTCCACTCTGTTCTTCACAGAATGCTGAAGTGTAGCATCGGAAAAACAGAGAAAAACGAAATGTCCCTAGGAATAAACGGAAAGGCATAAGAATGAGAGAGAAGCGTAGTGCAGAATGCATGGACACAAGGAGAAGACAAAAACCGCTCCTTTGCGATGTGCGCAGAAGAAGCCGCTCGTCCGAGAAAAGCATCCGGCTGAAGTCGCTCTTTCTCGGCATGCGAGAGAGACGAGACCGCTGCTGAAGGCACACAGCGGCATTCGGGGAGAACCGCGATTTCTCGGCCAGCAACTGCAAACTCTCCGAAGCGGTTAACAGAGAGTGGCGCCGTCCACCCACGAGAGCGAAATAGCGAAATTGCTATGCCGAGAACCTGCGATTTCAGAATACTGCATTTCCTGAAAACAGGGGGTTTTTTCTCCGCAGGAAAGAATCCACATCTCTCGACTTTCTGTAACGTCCTCTCTGAAAGCACAACGTGTGTCTCTCCTGGAACTTCTAGCTGCCTTATTAGAGGGGCTTTTCCCTTCCACTCTGTTCTTCACAGAATGCTGAAGTGTAGCATCGGAAAAACAGAGAAAAACGAAATGTCCCTAGGAATAAACGGAAAGGCATAAGAATGAGAGAGAAGCGTAGTGCAGAATGCATGGACACAAGGAGAAGACAAAAACCGCTCCTTTGCGATGTGCGCAGAAGAAGCCGCTCGTCCGAGAAAAGCAGCCGGCTGAAGTCGCTCTTTCTCGGCATGCGAGAGAGACGAGACCGCTGCTGAAGGCACACAGCGGCATTCGGGGAGAACCGCGATTTCTCGACCAGCAACTGCAAACTCTCCGAAGCGGTTCAACGCGAGAGCCGATTTAGACGTGCGTGAGCGAAATAACGGAACTGTGATGCCAAGAACGTGTGAATTCTGCATACTGCATTGCCTGAAAACAGGGGGTTTTTTCTCCGCAGGAAAGAATCCACATCTCTCGACTTTCTGTAACGTCCTCTCTGAAAGCACAACGTGTGTCTCTCCTGGAACTTCTAGCTGCCTTATTAGAGGGGCTTTTCCCTTCCACTCTGTTCTTCACAGAATGCTGAAGTGTAGCATCGGAAAAACAGAGAAAAACGAAATGTCCCTAGGAATAAACGGAAAGGCATAAGAATGAGAGAGAAGCGTAGCGCAGAATGCATGGACACAAGGAGAAGACAAGAACCGCTCCTTTGCGATGTGCGCAGAAGAAGCCGCTCGTCCGAGAAAAGCATCCGGCTGAAGTCGCTCTTTCTCGGCATGCGAGAGAGACGAGACCGCTGCTGAAGGCACACAGCGGCATTCGGGGAGAACCGCGATTTCTCGACCAGCAACTGCAAACTCTCCGAAGCGGTTCAACGCGAGAGCCGATTTAGACGTGCGTGAGCGAAATAACGGAACTGTGATGCCAAGAACGTGTGAATTCTGCATACTGCATTGCCTGAAAACAGGGGGTTTTTTCTCCGCAGGAAAGAATCCACATCTCTCGACTTTCTGTAACGTCCTCTCTGAAAGCACAACGTGTGTCTCTCCTGGAACTTCTAGCTGCCTTATTAGAGGGGCTTTTCCCTTCCACTCTGTTCTTCACAGAATGCTGAAGTGTAGCATCGGAAAAACAGAGAAAAACGAAATGTCCCTAGGAATAAACGGAAAGGCATAAGAATGAGAGAGAAGCGTAGCGCAGAATGCATGGACACAAGGAGAAGACAAAAACCGCTCCTTTGCGATGTGCGCAGAAGAAGCCGCTCGTCCGAGAAAAGCATCCGGCTGAAGTCGCTCTTTCTCGGCATGCGAGAGAGACGAGACCGCTGCTGAAGGCACACAGCGGCATTCGGGGAGAACCGCGATTTCTCGGCCAGCAACTGCAAACTCTCCGAAGCGGTTAACAGAGAGTGGCGCCGTCCACCCACGAGAGCGAAATAGCGAAATTGCTATGCCGAGAACGTGCGATTTGAGAATACTGCATTTCCTGAAAACAGGGGGTTTTTTCTCCGCAGGAAAGAATCCACATCTCTCGACTTTCTGTAACGTCCTCTCTGAAAGCACAACGTGTGTCGCTCCTGGAACTTCTAGCTGCCTTATTAGAGGGGCTTTTCCCTTCCACTCTGTTCTTCACAGAATGCTGAAGTGTAGCATCGGAAAAACAGAGAAAAACGAAATGTCCCTAGGAATAAACGGAAAGGCATAAGAATGAGAGAGAAGCGTAGCGCAGAATGCATGGACACAAGGAGAAGACAAGAACCGCTCCTTTGCGATGTGCGCAGAAGAAGCCGCTCGTCCGAGAAAAGCATCCGGCTGAAGTCGCTCTTTCTCGGCATGCGAGAGAGACGAGACCGCTGCTGAAGGCACACAGCGGCATTCGGGGAGAACCGCGATTTCTCGACCAGCAACTGCAAACTCTCCGAAGCGGTTCAACGCGAGAGCCGATTTAGACGTGCGTGAGCGAAATAACGGAACTGTGATGCCAAGAACGTGTGAATTCTGCATACTGCATTGCCTGAAAACAGGGGGTTTTTTCTCCGCAGGAAAGAATCCACATCTCTCGACTTTCTGTAACGTCCTCTCTGAAAGCACAACGTGTGTCTCTCCTGGAACTTCTAGCTGCCTTCTTAGAGGGGCTTTTCCCTTCCACTCTGTTCTTCACAGAATGCTGAAGTGTAGCATCGGAAAAACAGAGAAAAACGAAATGTCCCTAGGAATAAACGGAAAGGCATAAGAATGAGAGAGAAGCGTAGCGCAGAATGCATGGACACAAGGAGAAGACAAGAACCGCTCCTTTGCGATGTGCGCAGAAGAAGCCGCTCGTCCGAGAAAAGCATCCGGCTGAAGTCGCTCTTTCTCGGCATGCGAGAGAGACGAGACCGCTGCTGAAGGCACACAGCGGCATTCGGGGAGAAGTGCGATTTCTCGGCCAGCAACTGCAAACTCTCCGAAGCGGTTAACAGAGAGTGGCGCCGTCCACCCACGAGAGCGAAATAGCGAAATTGCTATGCCGAGAACGTGCGATTTCAGAATACTGCATTTCCTGAAAACAGGGGGTTTTTTCTCCGCAGGAAAGAATCCACATCTCTCGACTTTCTGTAACGTCCTCTCTGAAAGCACAACGTGTGTCGCTCCTGGAACTTCTAGCTGCCTTATTAGAGGGGCTTTTCCCTTCCACTCTGTTCTTCACAGAATGCTGAAGTGTAGCATCGGAAAAACAGAGAAAAACGAAATGTCCCTAGGAATAAACGGAAAGGCATAAGAATGAGAGAGAAGCGTAGTGCAGAATGCATGGACACAAGGAGAAGACAAAAACCGCTCCTTTGCGATGTGCGCAGAAGAAGCCGCTCGTCCGAGAAAAGCATCCGGCTGAAGTCGCTCTTTCTCGGCATGCGAGAGAGACGAGACCGCTGCTGAAGGCACACAGCGGCATTCGGGGAGAACCGCGATTTCTCGGCCAGCAACTGCAAACTCTCCGAAGCGGTTAACAGAGAGTGGCGCCGTCCACCCACGAGAGCGAAATAGCGAAATTGCTATGCCGAGAACCTGCGATTTCAGAATACTGCATTTCCTGAAAACAGGGGGTTTTTTCTCCGCAGGAAAGAATCCACATCTCTCGACTTTCTGTAACGTCCTCTCTGAAAGCACAACGTGTGTCTCTCCTGGAACTTCTAGCTGCCTTATTAGAGGGGCTTTTCCCTTCCACTCTGTTCTTCACAGAATGCTGAAGTGTAGCATCGGAAAAACAGAGAAAAACGAAATGTCCCTAGGAATAAACGGAAAGGCATAAGAATGAGAGAGAAGCGTAGTGCAGAATGCATGGACACAAGGAGAAGACAAAAACCGCTCCTTTGCGATGTGCGCAGAAGAAGCCGCTCGTCCGAGAAAAGCAGCCGGCTGAAGTCGCTCTTTCTCGGCATGCGAGAGAGACGAGACCGCTGCTGAAGGCACACAGCGGCATTCGGGGAGAACCGCGATTTCTCGACCAGCAACTGCAAACTCTCCGAAGCGGTTCAACGCGAGAGCCGATTTAGACGTGCGTGAGCGAAATAACGGAACTGTGATGCCAAGAACGTGTGAATTCTGCATACTGCATTGCCTGAAAACAGGGGGTTTTTTCTCCGCAGGAAAGAATCCACATCTCTCGACTTTCTGTAACGTCCTCTCTGAAAGCACAACGTGTGTCTCTCCTGGAACTTCTAGCTGCCTTATTAGAGGGGCTTTTCCCTTCCACTCTGTTCTTCACAGAATGCTGAAGTGTAGCATCGGAAAAACAGAGAAAAACGAAATGTCCCTAGGAATAAACGGAAAGGCATAAGAATGAGAGAGAAGCGTAGCGCAGAATGCATGGACACAAGGAGAAGACAAGAACCGCTCCTTTGCGATGTGCGCAGAAGAAGCCGCTCGTCCGAGAAAAGCATCCGGCTGAAGTCGCTCTTTCTCGGCATGCGAGAGAGACGAGACCGCTGCTGAAGGCACACAGCGGCATTCGGGGAGAACCGCGATTTCTCGACCAGCAACTGCAAACTCTCCGAAGCGGTTCAACGCGAGAGCCGATTTAGACGTGCGTGAGCGAAATAACGGAACTGTGATGCCAAGAACGTGTGAATTCTGCATACTGCATTGCCTGAAAACAGGGGGTTTTTTCTCCGCAGGAAAGAATCCACATCTCTCGACTTTCTGTAACGTCCTCTCTGAAAGCACAACGTGTGTCGCTCCTGGAACTTCTAGCTGCCTTATTAGAGGGGCTTTTCCCTTCCACTCTGTTCTTCACAGAATGCTGAAGTGTAGCATCGGAAAAACAGAGAAAAACGAAATGTCCCTAGGAATAAACGGAAAGGCATAAGAATGAGAGAGAAGCGTAGCGCAGAATGCATGGACACAAGGAGAAGACAAAAACCGCTCCTTTGCGATGTGCGCAGAAGAAGCCGCTCGTCCGAGAAAAGCATCCGGCTGAAGTCGCTCTTTCTCGGCATGCGAGAGAGACGAGACCGCTGCTGAAGGCACACAGCGGCATTCGGGGAGAACCGCGATTTCTCGGCCAGCAACTGCAAACTCTCCGAAGCGGTTAACAGAGAGTGGCGCCGTCCACCCACGAGAGCGAAATAGCGAAATTGCTATGCCGAGAACCTGCGATTTCAGAATACTGCATTTCCTGAAAACAGGGGGTTTTTTCTCCGCAGGAAAGAATCCACATCTCTCGACTTTCTGTAACGTCCTCTCTGAAAGCACAACGTGTGTCGCTCCTGGAACTTCTAGCTGCCTTATTAGAGGGGCTTTTCCCTTCCACTCTGTTCTTCACAGAATGCTGAAGTGTAGCATCGGAAAAACAGAGAAAAACGAAATGTCCCTAGGAATAAACGGAAAGGCATAAGAATGAGAGAGAAGCGTAGTGCAGAAAGCATGGACACAAGGAGAAGACAAGAACCGCTCCTTTGCGATGTGCGCAGAAGAAGCCGCTCGTCCGAGAAAAGCAGCCGGCTGAAGTCGCTCTTTCTCGGCATGCGAGAGAGACGAGACCGCTGCTGAAGGCACACAGCGGCATTCGGGGAGAACCGCGATTTCTCGACCAGCAACTGCAAACTCTCCGAAGCGGTTCAACGCGAGAGCCGATTTAGACGTGCGTGAGCGAAATAACGGAACTGTGATGCCAAGAACGTGTGAATTCTGCATACTGCATTTCCTGAAAACAGGGGGTTTTTTCTCCGCAGGAAAGAATCCACATCTCTCGACTTTCTGTAACGTCCTCTCTGAAAGCACAACGTGTGTCGCTCCTGGAACTTCTAGCTGCCTTATTAGAGGGGCTTTTCCCTTCCACTCTGTTCGTCACAGAATGCTGAAGTGTAGCATCGGAAAAACAGAGAAAAACGAAATGTCCCTAGGAATAAACGGAAAGGCATAAGAATGAGAGAGAAGCGTAGTGCAGAATGCATGGACACAAGGAGAAGACAAGAACCGCTCCTTTGCGATGTGCGCAGAAGAAGCCGCTCGTCCGAGAAAAGCATCCGGCTGAAGTCGCTCTTTCTCGGCATGCGAGAGAGACGAGACCGCTGCTGAAGGCACACAGCGGCATTCGGGGAGAACCGCGATTTCTCGGCCAGCAACTGCAAACTCTCCGAAGCGGTTAACAGAGAGTGGCGCCGTCCACCCACGAGAGCGAAATAGCGAAATTGCTATGCCGAGAACGTGCGATTTCAGAATACTGCATTTCCTGAAAACAGGGGGTTTTTTCTCCGCAGGAAAGAATCCACATCTCTCGACTTTCTGTAACGTCCTCTCTGAAAGCACAACGTGTGTCTCTCCTGGAACTTCTAGCTGCCTTATTAGAGGGGCTTTTCCCTTCCACTCTGTTCTTCACAGAATGCTGAAGTGTAGCATCGGAAAAACAGAGAAAAACGAAATGTCCCTAGGAATAAACGGAAAGGCATAAGAATGAGAGAGAAGCGTAGCGCAGAATGCATGGACACAAGGAGAAGACAAAAACCGCTCCTTTGCGATGTGCGCAGAAGAAGCCGCTCGTCCGAGAAAAGCATCCGGCTGAAGTCGCTCTTTCTCGGCATGCGAGAGAGACGAGACCGCTGCTGAAGGCACACAGCGGCATTCGGGGAGAACCGCGATTTCTCGGCCAGCAACTGCAAACTCTCCGAAGCGGTTAACAGAGAGTGGCGCCGTCCACCCACGAGAGCGAAATAGCGAAATTGCTATGCCGAGAACGTGCGATTTGAGAATACTGCATTTCCTGAAAACAGGGGGTTTTTTCTCCGCAGGAAAGAATCCACATCTCTCGACTTTCTGTAACGTCCTCTCTGAAAGCACAACGTGTGTCGCTCCTGGAACTTCTAGCTGCCTTATTAGAGGGGCTTTTCCCTTCCACTCTGTTCTTCACAGAATGCTGAAGTGTAGCATCGGAAAAACAGAGAAAAACGAAATGTCCCTAGGAATAAACGGAAAGGCATAAGAATGAGAGAGAAGCGTAGCGCAGAATGCATGGACACAAGGAGAAGACAAGAACCGCTCCTTTGCGATGTGCGCAGAAGAAGCCGCTCGTCCGAGAAAAGCATCCGGCTGAAGTCGCTCTTTCTCGGCATGCGAGAGAGACGAGACCGCTGCTGAAGGCACACAGCGGCATTCGGGGAGAACCGCGATTTCTCGACCAGCAACTGCAAACTCTCCGAAGCGGTTCAACGCGAGAGCCGATTTAGACGTGCGTGAGCGAAATAACGGAACTGTGATGCCAAGAACGTGTGAATTCTGCATACTGCATTGCCTGAAAACAGGGGGTTTTTTCTCCGCAGGAAAGAATCCACATCTCTCGACTTTCTGTAACGTCCTCTCTGAAAGCACAACGTGTGTCTCTCCTGGAACTTCTAGCTGCCTTCTTAGAGGGGCTTTTCCCTTCCACTCTGTTCTTCACAGAATGCTGAAGTGTAGCATCGGAAAAACAGAGAAAAACGAAATGTCCCTAGGAATAAACGGAAAGGCATAAGAATGAGAGAGAAGCGTAGTGCAGAAAGCATGGACACAAGGAGAAGACAAGAACCGCTCCTTTGCGATGTGCGCAGAAGAAGCCGCTCGTCCGAGAAAAGCAGCCGGCTGAAGTCGCTCTTTCTCGGCATGCGAGAGAGACGAGACCGCTGCTGAAGGCACACAGCGGCATTCGGGGAGAACTGCGATTTCTCGACCAGCAACTGCAAACTCTCCGAAGCGGTTCAACGCGAGAGCCAATTTAGACGTGCGTGAGCGAAATAACGGAACTGTGATGCCAAGAACGTGTGAATTCTGCATACTGCATTGCCTGAAAACAGGGGGTTTTTTCTCCGCAGGAAAGAATCCACATCTCTCGACTTTCTGTAACGTCCTCTCTGAAAGCACAACGTGTGTCGCTCCTGGAACTTCTAGCTGCCTTATTAGAGGGGCTTTTCCCTTCCACTCTGTTCTTCACAGAATGCTGAAGTGTAGCATCGGAAAAACAGAGAAAAACGAAATGTCCCTAGGAATAAACGGAAAGGCATAAGAATGAGAGAGAAGCGTAGTGCAGAATGCATGGACACAAGGAGAAGACAAGAACCGCTCCTTTGCGATGTGCGCAGAAGAAGCCGCTCGTCCGAGAAAAGCAGCCGGCTGAAGTCGCTCTTTCTCGGCATGCGAGAGAGACGAGACCGCTGCTGAAGGCACACAGCGGCATTCGGGGAGAACCGCGATTTCTCGGCCAGCAACTGCAAACTCTCCGAAGCGGTTAACAGAGAGTGGCGCCGTCCACCCACGAGAGCGAAATAGCGAAATTGCTATGCCGAGAACGTGCGATTTCAGAATACTGCATTTCCTGAAAACAGGGGTTTTTTTCTCCGCAGGAAAGAATCCACATCTCTCGACTTTCTGTAACGTCCTCTCTGAAAGCACAACGTGTGTCGCTCCTGGAACTTCTAGCTGCCTTATTAGAGGGGCTTTTCCCTTCCACTCTGTTCTTCACAGAATGCTGAAGTGTAGCATCGGAAAAACAGAGAAAAACGAAATGTCCCTAGGAATAAACGGAAAGGCATAAGAATGAGAGAGAAGCGTAGTGCAGAATGCATGGACACAAGGAGAAGACAAGAACCGCTCCTTTGCGATGTGCGCAGAAGAAGCCGCTCGTCCGAGAAAAGCATCCGGCTGAAGTCGCTCTTTCTCGGCATGCGAGAGAGACGAGACCGCTGCTGAAGGCACACAGCGGCATTCGGGGAGAAGTGCGATTTCTCGGCCAGCAACTGCAAACTCTCCGAAGCGGTTAACAGAGAGTGGCGCCGTCCACCCACGAGAGCGAAATAGCGAAATTGCTATGCCGAGAACGTGCGATTTCAGAATACTGCATTTCCTGAAAACAGGGGGTTTTTTCTCCGCAGGAAAGAATCCACATCTCTCGACTTTCTGTAACGTCCTCTCTGAAAGCACAACGTGTGTCGCTCCTGGAACTTCTAGCTGCCTTATTAGAGGGGCTTTTCCCTTCCACTCTGTTCTTCACAGAATGCTGAAGTGTAGCATCGGAAAAACAGAGAAAAACGAAATGTCCCTAGGAATAAACGGAAAGGCATAAGAATGAGAGAGAAGCGTAGTGCAGAATGCATGGACACAAGGAGAAGACAAGAACCGCTCCTTTGCGATGTGCGCAGAAGAAGCCGCTCGTCCGAGAAAAGCATCCGGCTGAAGTCGCTCTTCCTCGGCATGCGAGAGAGACGAGACCGCTGCTGAAGGCACACAGCGGCATTCGGGGAGAACCGCGATTTCTCGGCCAGCAACTGCAAACTCTCCGAAGCGGTTAACAGAGAGTGGCGCCGTCCACCCACGAGAGCGAAATAGCGAAATTGCTATGCCGAGAACGTGCGATTTCAGAATACTGCATTTCCTGAAAACAGGGGGTTTTTTCTCCGCAGGAAAGAATCCACATCTCTCGACTTTCTGTAACGTCCTCTCTGAAAGCACAACGTGTGTCGCTCCTGGAACTTCTAGCTGCCTTATTAGAGGGGCTTTTCCCTTCCACTCTGTTCTTCACAGAATGCTGAAGTGTAGCATCGGAAAAACAGAGAAAAACGAAATGTCCCTAGGAATAAACGGAAAGGCATAAGAATGAGAGAGAAGCGTAGTGCAGAATGCATGGACACAAGGAGAAGACAAGAACCGCTCCTTTGCGATGTGCGCAGAAGAAGCCGCTCGTCCGAGAAAAGCATCCGGCTGAAGTCGCTCTTTCTCGGCATGCGAGAGAGACGAGACCGCTGCTGAAGGCACACAGCGGCATTCGGGGAGAACCGCGATTTCTCGGCCAGCAACTGCAAACTCTCCGAAGCGGTTAACAGAGAGTGGCGCCGTCCACCCACGAGAGCGAAATAGCGAAATTGCTATGCCGAGAACGTGCGATTTCAGAATACTGCATTTCCTGAAAACAGGGGGTTTTTTCTCCGCAGGAAAGAATCCACATCTCTCGACTTTCTGTAACGTCCTCTCTGAAAGCACAACGTGTGTCGCTCCTGGAACTTCTAGCTGCTTTTCCCTTCCACTCTGTTCTTCACAGAATGCTGAAGTGTAGCATCGGAAAAACAGAGAAAAACGAAATGTCCCTAGGAATAAACGGAAAGGCATAAGAATGAGAGAGAAGCGTAGTGCAGAATGCATGGACACAAGGAGAAGACAAGAACCGCTCCTTTGCGATGTGCGCAGAAGAAGCCGCTCGTCCGAGAAAAGCAGCCGGCTGAAGTCGCTCTTTCTCGGCATGCGAGAGAGACGAGACCGCTGCTGAAGGCACACAGCGGCATTCGGGCAGAACCGCGATTTCTCGACCAGCAACTGCAAACTCTCCAAAGCGGTTCAACGCGAGAGCCGATTTAGACGCGCGTGAGCGAAATAACGGAACTGTGATGCCAAGAACGTGTGAATTCTGCATACTGCATTGCCTGAAAACAGGGGGTTTTTTCTCCGCAGGAAAGAATCCACATCTCTCGACTTTCTGTAACGTCCTCTCTGAAAGCACAACGTGTGTCGCTCCTGGAACTTCTAGCTGCCTTATTAGAGGGGCTTTTCCCTTCCACTCTGTTCTTCACAGAATGCTGAAGTGTAGCATCGGAAAAACAGAGAAAAACGAAATGTCCCTAGGAATAAACGGAAAGGCATAAGAATGAGAGAGAAGCGTAGTGCAGAATGCATGGACACAAGGAGAAGACAAGAACCGCTCCTTTGCGATGTGTGCAGAAGAAGCCGCTCGTCCGAGAAAAGCAGCCGGCTGAAGTCGCTCTTTCTCAGCATGCGAGAGAGACGAGACCGCTGCTGAAGGCACACAGCGGCATTCGGGGAGAACCGCGATTTCTCGGCCAGCAACTGCAAACTCTCCGAAGCGGTTAACAGAGAGTGGCGCCGTCCACCCACGAGAGCGAAATAGCGAAATTGCTATGCCGAGAACGTGCGATTTCAGAATACTGCATTTCCTGAAAACAGGGGGTTTTTTCTCCGCAGGAAAGAATCCACATCTCTCGACTTTCTGTAACGTCCTCTCTGAAAGCACAACGTGTGTCGCTCCTGGAACTTCTAGCTGCCTTATTAGAGGGGCTTTTCCCTTCCACTCTGTTCGTCACAGAATGCTGAAGTGTAGCATCGGAAAAACAGAGAAAAACGAAATGTCCCTAGGAATAAACGGAAAGGCATAAGAATGAGAGAGAAGCGTAGTGCAGAATGCATGGACACAAGGAGAAGACAAGAACCGCTCCTTTGCGATGTGCGCAGAAGAAGCCGCTCGTCCGAGAAAAGCATCCGGCTGAAGTCGCTCTTTCTCGGCATGCGAGAGAGACGAGACCGCTGCTGAAGGCACACAGCGGCATTCGGGCAGAACCGCGATTTCTCGGCCAGCAACTGCAAACTCTCCGAAGCGGTTAACAGAGAGTGGCGCCGTCCACCCACGAGAGCGAAATAGCGAAATTGCTATGCCGAGAACGTGCGATTTCAGAATACTGCATTTCCTGAAAACAGGGGGTTTTTTCTCCGCAGGAAAGAATCCACATCTCTCGACTTTCTGTAACGTCCTCTCTGAAAGCACAACGTGTGTCGCTCCTGGAACTTCTAGCTGCCTTATTAGAGGGGCTTTTCCCTTCCACTCTGTTCGTCACAGAATGCTGAAGTGTAGCATCGGAAAAACAGAGAAAAACGAAATGTCCCTAGGAATAAACGGAAAGGCATAAGAATGAGAGAGAAGCGTAGTGCAGAATGCATGGACACAAGGAGAAGACAAGAACCGCTCCTTTGCGATGTGCGCAGAAGAAGCCGCTCGTCCGAGAAAAGCATCCGGCTGAAGTCGCTCTTTCTCGGCATGCGAGAGAGACGAGACCGCTGCTGAAGGCACACAGCGGCATTCGGGCAGAACCGCGATTTCTCGACCAGCAACTGCAAACTCTCCGAAGCGGTTCAACGCGAGAGCCGATTTAGACGTGCGTGAGCGAAATAACGGAACTGTGATGCCAAGAACGTGTGAATTCTGCATACTGCATTGCCTGAAAACAGGGGGTTTTTTCTCCGCAGGAAAGAATCCACATCTCTCGACTTTCTGTAACGTCCTCTCTGAAAGCACAACGTGTGTCGCTCCTGGAACTTCTAGCTGCCTTATTAGAGGGGCTTTTCCCTTCCACTCTGTTCTTCACAGAATGCTGAAGTGTAGCATCGGAAAAACAGAGAAAAACGAAATGTCCCTAGGAATAAACGGAAAGGCATAAGAATGAGAGAGAAGCGTAGTGCAGAATGCATGGACACAAGGAGAAGACAAGAACCGCTCCTTTGCGATGTGCGCAGAAGAAGCCGCTCGTCCGAGAAAAGCATCCGGCTGAAGTCGCTCTTTCTCGGCATGCGAGAGAGACGAGACCGCTGCTGAAGGCACACAGCGGCATTCGGGGAGAACCGCGATTTCTCGGCCAGCAACTGCAAACTCTCCGAAGCGGTTAACAGAGAGTGGCGCCGTCCACCCACGAGAGCGAAATAGCGAAATTGCTATGCCGAGAACGTGCGATTTCAGAATACTGCATTTCCTGAAAACAGGGGGTTTTTTCTCCGCAGGAAAGAATCCACATCTCTCGACTTTCTGTAACGTCCTCTCTGAAAGCACAACGTGTGTCGCTCCTGGAACTTCTAGCTGCCTTATTAGAGGGGCTTTTCCCTTCCACTCTGTTCGTCACAGAATGCTGAAGTGTAGCATCGGAAAAACAGAGAAAAACGAAATGTCCCTAGGAATAAACGGAAAGGCATAAGAATGAGAGAGAAGCGTAGTGCAGAATGCATGGACACAAGGAGAAGACAAGAACCGCTCCTTTGCGATGTGCGCAGAAGAAGCCGCTCGTCCGAGAAAAGCAGCCGGCTGAAGTCGCTCTTTCTCGGCATGCGAGAGAGACGAGACCGCTGCTGAAGGCACACAGCGGCATTCGGGGAGAACCGCGATTTCTCGGCCAGCAACTGCAAACTCTCCGAAGCGGTTAACAGAGAGTGGCGCCGTCCACCCACGAGAGCGAAATAGCGAAATTGCTATGCCGAGAACGTGCGATTTCAGAATACTGCATTTCCTGAAAACAGGGGGTTTTTTCTCCGCAGGAAAGAATCCACATCTCTCGACTTTCTGTAACGTCCTCTCTGAAAGCACAACGTGTGTCGCTCCTGGAACTTCTAGCTGCTTTTCCCTTCCACTCTGTTCTTCACAGAATGCTGAAGTGTAGCATCGGAAAAACAGAGAAAAACGAAATGTCCCTAGGAATAAACGGAAAGGCATAAGAATGAGAGAGAAGCGTAGTGCAGAAAGCATGGACACAAGGAGAAGACAAGAACCGCTCCTTTGCGATGTGCGCAGAAGAAGCCGCTCGTCCGAGAAAAGCATCCGGCTGAAGTCGCTCTTTCTCGGCATGCGAGAGAGACGAGACCGCTGCTGAAGGCACACAGCGGCATTCGGGGAGAACCGCGATTTCTCGACCAGCAACTGCAAACTCTCCGAAGCGGTTCAACGCGAGAGCCGATTTAGACGTGCGTGAGCGAAATAACGGAACTGTGATGCCAAGAACGTGTGAATTCTGCATACTGCATTGCCTGAAAACAGGGGTTTTTTTCTCCGCAGGAAAGAATCCACATCTCTCGACTTTCTGTAACGTCCTCTCTGAAAGCACAACGTGTGTCGCTCCTGGAACTTCTAGCTGCCTTATTAGAGGGGCTTTTCCCTTCCACTCTGTTCTTCACAGAATGCTGAAGTGTAGCATCGGAAAAACAGAGAAAAACGAAATGTCCCTAGGAATAAACGGAAAGGCATAAGAATGAGAGAGAAGCCTAGTGCAGAATGCATGGACACAAGGAGAAGACAAGAACCGCTCCTTTGCGATGTGCGCAGAAGAAGCCGCTCGTCCGAGAAAAGCAGCCGGCTGAAGTCGCTCTTCCTCGGCATGCGAGAGAGACGAGACCGCTGCTGAAGGCACACAGCGGCATTCGGGGAGAAGTGCGATTTCTCGACCAGCAACTGCAAACTCTCCGAAGCGGTTAACAGAGAGTGGCGCCGTCCACCCACGAGAGCGAAATAGCGAAATTGCTATGCCGAGAACGTGCGATTTCAGAATACTGCATTTCCTGAAAACAGGGGGTTTTTTCTCCGCAGGAAAGAATCCACATCTCTCGACTTTCTGTAACGTCCTCTCTGAAAGCACAACGTGTGTCGCTCCTGGAACTTCTAGATGCCTTATTAGAGGGGCTTTTCCCTTCCACTCTGTTCTTCACAGAATGCTGAAGTGTAGCATCGGAAAAACAGAGAAAAACGAAATGTCCCTAGGAATAAACGGAAAGGCATAAGAATGAGAGAGAAGCGTAGTGCAGAATGCATGGACACAAGGAGAAGACAAGAACCGCTCCTTTGCGATGTGCGCAGAAGAAGCCGCTCGTCCGAGAAAAGCAGCCGGCTGAAGTCGCTCTTTCTCGGCATGCGAGAGAGACGAGACCGCTGCTGAAGGCACACAGCGGCATTCGGGGAGAACCGCGATTTCTCGACCAGCAACTGCAAACTCTCCGAAGCGGTTCAACGCGAGAGCCGATTTAGACGTGCGTGAGCGAAATAACGGAACTGTGATGCCAAGAACGTGTGAATTCTGCATACTGCATTGCCTGAAAACAGGGGGTTTTTTCTCCGCAGGAAAGAATCCACATCTCTCGACTTTCTGTAACGTCCTCTCTGAAAGCACAACGTGTGTCGCTCCTGGAACTTCTAGCTGCCTTATTAGAGGGGCTTTTCCCTTCCACTCTGTTCTTCACAGAATGCTGAAGTGTAGCATCGGAAAAACAGAGAAAAACGAAATGTCCCTAGGAATAAACGGAAAGGCATAAGAATGAGAGAGAAGCGTAGTGCAGAATGCATGGACACAAGGAGAAGACAAGAACCGCTCCTTTGCGATGTGCGCAGAAGAAGCCGCTCGTCCGAGAAAAGCATCCGGCTGAAGTCGCTCTTCCTCGGCATGCGAGAGAGACGAGACCGCTGCTGAAGGCACACAGCGGCATTCGGGGAGAACCGCGATTTCTCGGCCAGCAACTGCAAACTCTCCGAAGCGGTTAACAGAGAGTGGCGCCGTCCACCCACGAGAGCGAAATAGCGAAATTGCTATGCCGAGAACGTGCGATTTCAGAATACTGCATTTCCTGAAAACAGGGGGTTTTTTCTCCGCAGGAAAGAATCCACATCTCTCGACTTTCTGTAACGTCCTCTCTGAAAGCACAACGTGTGTCGCTCCTGGAACTTCTAGATGCCTTATTAGAGGGGCTTTTCCCTTCCACTCTGTTCTTCACAGAATGCTGAAGTGTAGCATCGGAAAAACAGAGAAAAACGAAATGTCCCTAGGAATAAACGGAAAGGCATAAGAATGAGAGAGAAGCGTAGTGCAGAATGCATGGACACAAGGAGAAGACAAGAACCGCTCCTTTGCGATGTGCGCAGAAGAAGCCGCTCGTCCGAGAAAAGCATCCGGCTGAAGTCGCTCTTTCTCGGCATGCGAGAGAGACGAGACCGCTGCTGAAGGCACACAGCGGCATTCGGGGAGAACCGCGATTTCTCGGCCAGCAACTGCAAACTCTCCGAAGCGGTTAACAGAGAGTGGCGCCGTCCACCCACGAGAGCGAAATAGCGAAATTGCTATGCCGAGAACGTGCGATTTCAGAATACTGCATTTCCTGAAAACAGGGGGTTTTTTCTCCGCAGGAAAGAATCCACATCTCTCGACTTTCTGTAACGTCCTCTCTGAAAGCACAACGTGTGTCGCTCCTGGAACTTCTAGCTGCTTTTCCCTTCCACTCTGTTCTTCACAGAATGCTGAAGTGTAGCATCGGAAAAACAGAGAAAAACGAAATGTCCCTAGGAATAAACGGAAAGGCATAAGAATGAGAGAGAAGCGTAGTGCAGAATGCATGGACACAAGGAGAAGACAAGAACCGCTCCTTTGCGATGTGCGCAGAAGAAGCCGCTCGTCCGAGAAAAGCATCCGGCTGAAGTCGCTCTTTCTCGGCATGCGAGAGAGACGAGACCGCTGCTGAAGGCACACAGCGGCATTCGGGGAGAACCGCGATTTCTCGACCAGCAACTGCAAACTCTCCGAAGCGGTTCAACGCGAGAGCCGATTTAGACGTGCGTGAGCGAAATAACGGAACTGTGATGCCAAGAACGTGTGAATTCTGCATACTGCATTGCCTGAAAACAGGGGGTTTTTTCTCCGCAGGAAAGAATCCACATCTCTCGACTTTCTGTAACGTCCTCTCTGAAAGCACAACGTGTGTCGCTCCTGGAACTTCTAGCTGCCTTATTAGAGGGGCTTTTCCCTTCCACTCTGTTCTTCACAGAATGCTGAAGTGTAGCATCGGAAAAACAGAGAAAAACGAAATGTCCCTAGGAATAAACGGAAAGGCATAAGAATGAGAGAGAAGCGTAGTGCAGAATGCATGGACACAAGGAGAAGACAAGAACCGCTCCTTTGCGATGTGCGCAGAAGAAGCCGCTCGTCCGAGAAAAGCAGCCGGCTGAAGTCGCTCTTTCTCGGCATGCGAGAGAGACGAGACCGCTGCTGAAGGCACACAGCGGCATTCGGGGAGAACCGCGATTTCTCGGCCAGCAACTGCAAACTCTCCGAAGCGGTTAACAGAGAGTGGCGCCGTCCACCCACGAGAGCGAAATAGCGAAATTGCTATGCCGAGAACGTGCGATTTCAGAATACTGCATTTCCTGAAAACAGGGGGTTTTTTCTCCGCAGGAAAGAATCCACATCTCTCGACTTTCTGTAACGTCCTCTCTGAAAGCACAACGTGTGTCGCTCCTGGAACTTCTAGCTGCTTTTCCCTTCCACTCTGTTCTTCACAGAATGCTGAAGTGTAGCATCGGAAAAACAGAGAAAAACGAAATGTCCCTAGGAATAAACGGAAAGGCATAAGAATGAGAGAGAAGCGTAGTGCAGAAAGCATGGACACAAGGAGAAGACAAGAACCGCTCCTTTGCGATGTGCGCAGAAGAAGCCGCTCATCCGAGAAAAGCATCCGGCTGAAGTCGCTCTTTCTCGGCATGCGAGAGAGACGAGACCGCTGCTGAAGGCACACAGCGGCATTCGGGGAGAACCGCGATTTCTCGACCAGCAACTGCAAACTCTCCGAAGCGGTTCAACGCGAGAGCCAATTTAGACGTGCGTGAGCGAAATAACGGAACTGTGATGCCAAGAACGTGTGAATTCTGCATACTGCATTGCCTGAAAACAGGGGGTTTTTTCTCCGCAGGAAAGAATCCACATCTCTCGACTTTCTGTAACGTCCTCTCTGAAAGCACAACGTGTGTCGCTCCTGGAACTTCTAGCTGCCTTATTAGAGGGGCTTTTCCCTTCCACTCTGTTCTTCACAGAATGCTGAAGTGTAGCATCGGAAAAACAGAGAAAAACGAAATGTCCCTAGGAATAAACGGAAAGGCATAAGAATGAGAGAGAAGCCTAGTGCAGAATGCATGGACACAAGGAGAAGACAAGAACCGCTCCTTTGCGATGTGCGCAGAAGAAGCCGCTCGTCCGAGAAAAGCAGCCGGCTGAAGTCGCTCTTTCTCGGCATGCGAGAGAGACGAGACCGCTGCTGAAGGCACACAGCGGCATTCGGGGAGAACCGCGATTTCTCGACCAGCAACTGCAAACTCTCCGAAGCGGTTAACAGAGAGTGGCGCCGTCCACCCACGAGAGCGAAATAGCGAAATTGCTATGCCGAGAACGTGCGATTTCAGAATACTGCATTTCCTGAAAACAGGGGGTTTTTTCTCCGCAGGAAAGAATCCACATCTCTCGACTTTCTGTAACGTCCTCTCTGAAAGCACAACGTGTGTCGCTCCTGGAACTTCTAGCTGCCTTATTAGAGGGGCTTTTCCCTTCCACTCTGTTCTTCACAGAATGCTGAAGTGTAGCATCGGAAAAACAGAGAAAAACGAAATGTCCCTAGGAATAAACGGAAAGGCATAAGAATGAGAGAGAAGCGTAGTGCAGAATGCATGGACACAAGGAGAAGACAAGAACCGCTCCTTTGCGATGTGCGCAGAAGAAGCCGCTCGTCCGAGAAAAGCAGCCGGCTGAAGTCGCTCTTTCTCGGCATGCGAGAGAGACGAGACCGCTGCTGAAGGCACACAGCGGCATTCGGGGAGAACCGCGATTTCTCGGCCAGCAACTGCAAACTCTCCGAAGCGGTTAACAGAGAGTGGCGCCGTCCACCCACGAGAGCGAAATAGCGAAATTGCTATGCCGAGAACGTGCGATTTCAGAATACTGCATTTCCTGAAAACAGGGGTTTTTTTCTCCGCAGGAAAGAATCCACATCTCTCGACTTTCTGTAACGTCCTCTCTGAAAGCACAACGTGTGTCGCTCCTGGAACTTCTAGATGCCTTATTAGAGGGGCTTTTCCCTTCCACTCTGTTCTTCACAGAATGCTGAAGTGTAGCATCGGAAAAACAGAGAAAAACGAAATGTCCCTAGGAATAAACGGAAAGGCATAAGAATGAGAGAGAAGCGTAGTGCAGAATGCATGGACACAAGGAGAAGACAAGAACCGCTCCTTTGCGATGTGCGCAGAAGAAGCCGCTCGTCCGAGAAAAGCATCCGGCTGAAGTCGCTCTTTCTCGGCATGCGAGAGAGACGAGACCGCTGCTGAAGGCACACAGCGGCATTCGGGGAGAACCGCGATTTCTCGGCCAGCAACTGCAAACTCTCCGAAGCGGTTAACAGAGAGTGGCGCCGTCCACCCACGAGAGCGAAATAGCGAAATTGCTATGCCGAGAACGTGCGATTTCAGAATACTGCATTTCCTGAAAACAGGGGGTTTTTTCTCCGCAGGAAAGAATCCACATCTCTCGACTTTCTGTAACGTCCTCTCTGAAAGCACAACGTGTGTCGCTCCTGGAACTTCTAGCTGCTTTTCCCTTCCACTCTGTTCTTCACAGAATGCTGAAGTGTAGCATCGGAAAAACAGAGAAAAACGAAATGTCCCTAGGAATAAACGGAAAGGCATAAGAATGAGAGAGAAGCGTAGTGCAGAATGCATGGACACAAGGAGAAGACAAGAACCGCTCCTTTGCGATGTGCGCAGAAGAAGCCGCTCGTCCGAGAAAAGCATCCGGCTGAAGTCGCTCTTTCTCGGCATGCGAGAGAGACGAGACCGCTGCTGAAGGCACACAGCGGCATTCGGGGAGAACCGCGATTTCTCGACCAGCAACTGCAAACTCTCCGAAGCGGTTCAACGCGAGAGCCGATTTAGACGTGCGTGAGCGAAATAACGGAACTGTGATGCCAAGAACGTGTGAATTCTGCATACTGCATTGCCTGAAAACAGGGGGTTTTTTCTCCGCAGGAAAGAATCCACATCTCTCGACTTTCTGTAACGTCCTCTCTGAAAGCACAACGTGTGTCGCTCCTGGAACTTCTAGCTGCCTTATTAGAGGGGCTTTTCCCTTCCACTCTGTTCTTCACAGAATGCTGAAGTGTAGCATCGGAAAAACAGAGAAAAACGAAATGTCCCTAGGAATAAACGGAAAGGCATAAGAATGAGAGAGAAGCGTAGTGCAGAATGCATGGACACAAGGAGAAGACAAGAACCGCTCCTTTGCGATGTGCGCAGAAGAAGCCGCTCGTCCGAGAAAAGCAGCCGGCTGAAGTCGCTCTTTCTCGGCATGCGAGAGAGACGAGACCGCTGCTGAAGGCACACAGCGGCATTCGGGGAGAACCGCGATTTCTCGGCCAGCAACTGCAAACTCTCCGAAGCGGTTAACAGAGAGTGGCGCCGTCCACCCACGAGAGCGAAATAGCGAAATTGCTATGCCGAGAACGTGCGATTTCAGAATACTGCATTTCCTGAAAACAGGGGGTTTTTTCTCCGCAGGAAAGAATCCACATCTCTCGACTTTCTGTAACGTCCTCTCTGAAAGCACAACGTGTGTCGCTCCTGGAACTTCTAGCTGCTTTTCCCTTCCACTCTGTTCTTCACAGAATGCTGAAGTGTAGCATCGGAAAAACAGAGAAAAACGAAATGTCCCTAGGAATAAACGGAAAGGCATAAGAATGAGAGAGAAGCGTAGTGCAGAATGCATGGACACAAGGAGAAGACAAGAACCGCTCCTTTGCGATGTGCGCAGAAGAAGCCGCTCGTCCGAGAAAAGCATCCGGCTGAAGTCGCTCTTTCTCGGCATGCGAGAGAGACGAGACCGCTGCTGAAGGCACACAGCGGCATTCGGGGAGAACCGCGATTTCTCGACCAGCAACTGCAAACTCTCCGAAGCGGTTCAACGCGAGAGCCAATTTAGACGTGCGTGAGCGAAATAACGGAACTGTGATGCCAAGAACGTGTGAATTCTGCATACTGCATTGCCTGAAAACAGGGGGTTTTTTCTCCGCAGGAAAGAATCCACATCTCTCGACTTTCTGTAACGTCCTCTCTGAAAGCACAACGTGTGTCGCTCCTGGAACTTCTAGCTGCCTTATTAGAGGGGCTTTTCCCTTCCACTCTGTTCTTCACAGAATGCTGAAGTGTAGCATCGGAAAAACAGAGAAAAACGAAATGTCCCTAGGAATAAACGGAAAGGCATAAGAATGAGAGAGAAGCCTAGTGCAGAATGCATGGACACAAGGAGAAGACAAGAACCGCTCCTTTGCGATGTGCGCAGAAGAAGCCGCTCGTCCGAGAAAAGCAGCCGGCTGAAGTCGCTCTTTCTCGGCATGCGAGAGAGACGAGACCGCTGCTGAAGGCACACAGCGGCATTCGGGGAGAACCGCGATTTCTCGACCAGCAACTGCAAACTCTCCGAAGCGGTTAACAGAGAGTGGCGCCGTCCACCCACGAGAGCGAAATAGCGAAATTGCTATGCCGAGAACGTGCGATTTCAGAATACTGCATTTCCTGAAAACAGGGGGTTTTTTCTCCGCAGGAAAGAATCCACATCTCTCGACTTTCTGTAACGTCCTCTCTGAAAGCACAACGTGTGTCGCTCCTGGAACTTCTAGCTGCCTTATTAGAGGGGCTTTTCCCTTCCACTCTGTTCTTCACAGAATGCTGAAGTGTAGCATCGGAAAAACAGAGAAAAACGAAATGTCCCTAGGAATAAACGGAAAGGCATAAGAATGAGAGAGAAGCGTAGTGCAGAATGCATGGACACAAGGAGAAGACAAGAACCGCTCCTTTGCGATGTGCGCAGAAGAAGCCGCTCGTCCGAGAAAAGCAGCCGGCTGAAGTCGCTCTTTCTCGGCATGCGAGAGAGACGAGACCGCTGCTGAAGGCACACAGCGGCATTCGGGGAGAACCGCGATTTCTCGGCCAGCAACTGCAAACTCTCCGAAGCGGTTAACAGAGAGTGGCGCCGTCCACCCACGAGAGCGAAATAGCGAAATTGCTATGCCGAGAACGTGCGATTTCAGAATACTGCATTTCCTGAAAACAGGGGGTTTTTTCTCCGCAGGAAAGAATCCACATCTCTCGACTTTCTGTAACGTCCTCTCTGAAAGCACAACGTGTGTCGCTCCTGGAACTTCTAGATGCCTTATTAGAGGGGCTTTTCCCTTCCACTCTGTTCTTCACAGAATGCTGAAGTGTAGCATCGGAAAAACAGAGAAAAACGAAATGTCCCTAGGAATAAACGGAAAGGCATAAGAATGAGAGAGAAGCGTAGTGCAGAATGCATGGACACAAGGAGAAGACAAGAACCGCTCCTTTGCGATGTGCGCAGAAGAAGCCGCTCGTCCGAGAAAAGCATCCGGCTGAAGTCGCTCTTTCTCGGCATGCGAGAGAGACGAGACCGCTGCTGAAGGCACACAGCGGCATTCGGGGAGAACCGCGATTTCTCGGCCAGCAACTGCAAACTCTCCGAAGCGGTTAACAGAGAGTGGCGCCGTCCACCCACGAGAGCGAAATAGCGAAATTGCTATGCCGAGAACGTGCGATTTCAGAATACTGCATTTCCTGAAAACAGGGGGTTTTTTCTCCGCAGGAAAGAATCCACATCTCTCGACTTTCTGTAACGTCCTCTCTGAAAGCACAACGTGTGTCGCTCCTGGAACTTCTAGCTGCCTTATTAGAGGGGCTTTTCCCTTCCACTCTGTTCTTCACAGAATGCTGAAGTGTAGCATCGGAAAAACAGAGAAAAACGAAATGTCCCTAGGAATAAACGGAAAGGCATAAGAATGAGAGAGAAGCGTAGTGCAGAATGCATGGACACAAGGAGAAGACAAGAACCGCTCCTTTGCGATGTGCGCAGAAGAAGCCGCTCGTCCGAGAAAAGCAGCCGGCTGAAGTCGCTCTTTCTCGGCATGCGAGAGAGACGAGACCGCTGCTGAAGGCACACAGCGGCATTCGGGGAGAACCGCGATTTCTCGACCAGCAACTGCAAACTCTCCGAAGCGGTTCAACGCGAGAGCCGATTTAGACGTGCGTGAGCGAAATAACGGAACTGTGATGCCAAGAACGTGTGAATTCTGCATACTGCATTGCCTGAAAACAGGGGTTTTTTTCTCCGCAGGAAAGAATCCACATCTCTCGACTTTCTGTAACGTCCTCTCTGAAAGCACAACGTGTGTCGCTCCTGGAACTTCTAGCTGCCTTATTAGAGGGGCTTTTCCCTTCCACTCTGTTCTTCACAGAATGCTGAAGTGTAGCATCGGAAAAACAGAGAAAAACGAAATGTCCCTAGGAATAAACGGAAAGGCATAAGAATGAGAGAGAAGCCTAGTGCAGAATGCATGGACACAAGGAGAAGACAAGAACCGCTCCTTTGCGATGTGCGCAGAAGAAGCCGCTCGTCCGAGAAAAGCAGCCGGCTGAAGTCGCTCTTCCTCGGCATGCGAGAGAGACGAGACCGCTGCTGAAGGCACACAGCGGCATTCGGGGAGAAGTGCGATTTCTCGGCCAGCAACTGCAAACTCTCCGAAGCGGTTAACAGAGAGTGGCGCCGTCCACCCACGAGAGCGAAATAGCGAAATTGCTATGCCGAGAACGTGCGATTTCAGAATACTGCATTTCCTGAAAACAGGGGGTTTTTTCTCCGCAGGAAAGAATCCACATCTCTCGACTTTCTGTAACGTCCTCTCTGAAAGCACAACGTGTGTCGCTCCTGGAACTTCTAGATGCCTTATTAGAGGGGCTTTTCCCTTCCACTCTGTTCTTCACAGAATGCTGAAGTGTAGCATCGGAAAAACAGAGAAAAACGAAATGTCCCTAGGAATAAACGGAAAGGCATAAGAATGAGAGAGAAGCGTAGTGCAGAATGCATGGACACAAGGAGAAGACAAGAACCGCTCCTTTGCGATGTGCGCAGAAGAAGCCGCTCGTCCGAGAAAAGCAGCCGGCTGAAGTCGCTCTTTCTCGGCATGCGAGAGAGACGAGACCGCTGCTGAAGGCACACAGCGGCATTCGGGGAGAACCGCGATTTCTCGACCAGCAACTGCAAACTCTCCGAAGCGGTTCAACGCGAGAGCCGATTTAGACGTGCGTGAGCGAAATAACGGAACTGTGATGCCAAGAACGTGTGAATTCTGCATACTGCATTGCCTGAAAACAGGGGGTTTTTTCTCCGCAGGAAAGAATCCACATCTCTCGACTTTCTGTAACGTCCTCTCTGAAAGCACAACGTGTGTCGCTCCTGGAACTTCTAGCTGCCTTATTAGAGGGGCTTTTCCCTTCCACTCTGTTCTTCACAGAATGCTGAAGTGTAGCATCGGAAAAACAGAGAAAAACGAAATGTCCCTAGGAATAAACGGAAAGGCATAAGAATGAGAGAGAAGCGTAGTGCAGAATGCATGGACACAAGGAGAAGACAAGAACCGCTCCTTTGCGATGTGCGCAGAAGAAGCCGCTCGTCCGAGAAAAGCATCCGGCTGAAGTCGCTCTTCCTCGGCATGCGAGAGAGACGAGACCGCTGCTGAAGGCACACAGCGGCATTCGGGGAGAACCGCGATTTCTCGGCCAGCAACTGCAAACTCTCCGAAGCGGTTAACAGAGAGTGGCGCCGTCCACCCACGAGAGCGAAATAGCGAAATTGCTATGCCGAGAACGTGCGATTTCAGAATACTGCATTTCCTGAAAACAGGGGGTTTTTTCTCCGCAGGAAAGAATCCACATCTCTCGACTTTCTGTAACGTCCTCTCTGAAAGCACAACGTGTGTCGCTCCTGGAACTTCTAGATGCCTTATTAGAGGGGCTTTTCCCTTCCACTCTGTTCTTCACAGAATGCTGAAGTGTAGCATCGGAAAAACAGAGAAAAACGAAATGTCCCTAGGAATAAACGGAAAGGCATAAGAATGAGAGAGAAGCGTAGTGCAGAATGCATGGACACAAGGAGAAGACAAGAACCGCTCCTTTGCGATGTGCGCAGAAGAAGCCGCTCGTCCGAGAAAAGCATCCGGCTGAAGTCGCTCTTTCTCGGCATGCGAGAGAGACGAGACCGCTGCTGAAGGCACACAGCGGCATTCGGGGAGAACCGCGATTTCTCGACCAGCAACTGCAAACTCTCCGAAGCGGTTAACAGAGAGTGGCGCCGTCCACCCACGAGAGCGAAATAGCGAAATTGCTATGCCGAGAACGTGCGATTTCAGAATACTGCATTTCCTGAAAACAGGGGGTTTTTTCTCCGCAGGAAAGAATCCACATCTCTCGACTTTCTGTAACGTCCTCTCTGAAAGCACAACGTGTGTCGCTCCTGGAACTTCTAGCTGCCTTATTAGAGGGGCTTTTCCCTTCCACTCTGTTCTTCACAGAATGCTGAAGTGTAGCATCGGAAAAACAGAGAAAAACGAAATGTCCCTAGGAATAAACGGAAAGGCATAAGAATGAGAGAGAAGCGTAGTGCAGAATGCATGGACACAAGGAGAAGACAAGAACCGCTCCTTTGCGATGTGCGCAGAAGAAGCCGCTCGTCCGAGAAAAGCATACGGCTGAAGTCGCTCTTTCTCGGCATGCGAGAGAGACGAGACCGCTGCTGAAGGCACACAGCGGCATTCGGGGAGAACCGCGATTTCTCGACCAGCAACTGCAAACTCTCCGAAGCGGTTCAACGCGAGAGCCGATTTAGACGTGCGTGAGCGAAATAACGGAACTGTGATGCCAAGAACGTGTGAATTCTGCATACTGCATTGCCTGAAAACAGGGGGTTTTTTCTCCGCAGGAAAGAATCCACATCTCTCGACTTTCTGTAACGTCCTCTCTGAAAGCACAACGTGTGTCGCTCCTGGAACTTCTAGCTGCCTTATTAGAGGGGCTTTTCCCTTCCACACTGTTCTTCACAGAATGCTGAAGTGTAGCATCGGAAAAACAGAGAAAAACGAAATGTCCCTAGGAATAAACGGAAAGGCATAAGAATGAGAGAGAAGCGTAGTGCAGAATGCATGGACACAAGGAGAAGACAAGAACCGCTCCTTTGCGATGTGCGCAGAAGAAGCCGCTCGTCCGAGAAAAGCATCCGGCTGAAGTCGCTCTTTCTCGGCATGCGAGAGAGACGAGACCGCTGCTGAAGGCACACAGCGGCATTCGGGGAGAACCGCGATTTCTCGACCAGCAACTGCAAACTCTCCGAAGCGGTTAACAGAGAGTGGCGCCGTCCACCCACGAGAGCGAAATAGCGAAATTGCTATGCCGAGAACGTGCGATTTCAGAATACTGCATTTCCTGAAAACAGGGGGTTTTTTCTCCGCAGGAAAGAATCCACATCTCTCGACTTTCTGTAACGTCCTCTCTGAAAGCACAACGTGTGTCGCTCCTGGAACTTCTAGCTGCTTTTCCCTTCCACTCTGTTCTTCACAGAATGCTGAAGTGTAGCATCGGAAAAACAGAGAAAAACGAAATGTCCCTAGGAATAAACGGAAAGGCATAAGAATGAGAGAGAAGCGTAGTGCAGAATGCATGGACACAAGGAGAAGACAAGAACCGCTCCTTTGCGATGTGCGCAGAAGAAGCCGCTCGTCCGAGAAAAGCATCCGGCTGAAGTCGCTCTTTCTCGGCATGCGAGAGAGACGAGACCGCTGCTGAAGGCACACAGCGGCATTCGGGGAGAACCGCGATTTCTCGACCAGCAACTGCAAACTCTCCGAAGCGGTTCAACGCGAGAGCCAATTTAGACGTGCGTGAGCGAAATAACGGAACTGTGATGCCAAGAACGTGTGAATTCTGCATACTGCATTGCCTGAAAACAGGGTGTTTTTTATCCGCAGGAAAGAATCCACATCTCTCGACTTTCTGTAACGTCCTCTCTGAAAGCACAACGTGTGTCGCTCCTGGAACTTCTAGCTGCCTTATTAGAGGGGCTTTTCCCTTCCACTCTGTTCTTCACAGAATGCTGAAGTGTAGCATCGGAAAAACAGAGAAAAACGAAATGTCCCTAGGAATAAACGGAAAGGCATAAGAATGAGAGAGAAGCGTAGTGCAGAATGCATGGACACAAGGAGAAGACAAGAACCGCTCCTTTGCGATGTGTGCAGAAGAAGCCGCTCGTCCGAGAAAAGCAGCCGGCTGAAGTCGCTCTTTCTCGGCATGCGAGAGAGACGAGACCGCTGCTGAAGGCACA
The DNA here is from genome assembly GCF_987193195.1 of Phasianus colchicus. Taxonomy (NCBI): domain Eukaryota; kingdom Metazoa; phylum Chordata; class Aves; order Galliformes; family Phasianidae; genus Phasianus; species Phasianus colchicus. The sequence goes on along the minus strand of NC_143447.1, from coordinate 592,227 downwards.
CAGCGGCATTCGGGGAGAACCGCGATTTCTCGACCAGCAACTGCAAACTCTCCGAAGCGGTTAACAGAGAGTGGCGCCGTCCACCCACGAGAGCGAAATAGCGAAATTGCTATGCCGAGAACGTGCGATTTCAGAATACTGCATTTCCTGAAAACAGGGGTTTTTTTCTCCGCAGGAAAGAATCCACATCTCTCGACTTTCTGTAACGTCCTCTCTGAAAGCACAACGTGTGTCGCTCCTGGAACTTCTAGCTGCCTTATTAGAGGGGCTTTTCCCTTCCACTCTGTTCTTCACAGAATGCTGAAGTGTAGCATCGGAAAAACAGAGAAAAACGAAATGTCCCTAGGAATAAACGGAAAGGCATAAGAATGAGAGAGAAGCGTAGTGCAGAATGCATGGACACAAGGAGAAGACAAGAACCGCTCCTTTGCGATGTGCGCAGAAGAAGCCGCTCGTCCGAGAAAAGCATCCGGCTGAAGTCGCTCTTTCTCGGCATGCGAGAGAGACGAGACCGCTGCTGAAGGCACACAGCGGCATTCGGGGAGAACCGCGATTTCTCGACCAGCAACTGCAAACTCTCCGAAGCGGTTCAACGCGAGAGCCGATTTAGACGTGCGTGAGCGAAATAACGGAACTGTGATGCCAAGAACGTGTGAATTCTGCATACTGCATTGCCTGAAAACAGGGGGTTTTTTCTCCGCAGGAAAGAATCCACATCTCTCGACTTTCTGTAACGTCCTCTCTGAAAGCACAACGTGTGTCGCTCCTGGAACTTCTAGCTGCCTTATTAGAGGGGCTTTTCCCTTCCACTCTGTTCTTCACAGAATGCTGAAGTGTAGCATCGGAAAAACAGAGAAAAACGAAATGTCCCTAGGAATAAACGGAAAGGCATAAGAATGAGAGAGAAGCGTAGTGCAGAATGCATGGACACAAGGAGAAGACAAGAACCGCTCCTTTGCGATGTGCGCAGAAGAAGCCGCTCGTCCGAGAAAAGCATCCGGCTGAAGTCGCTCTTTCTCGGCATGCGAGAGAGACGAGACCGCTGCTGAAGGCACACAGCGGCATTCGGGGAGAAGTGCGATTTCTCGGCCAGCAACTGCAAACTCTCCGAAGCGGTTAACAGAGAGTGGCGCCGTCCACCCACGAGAGCGAAATAGCGAAATTGCTATGCCGAGAACGTGCGATTTCAGAATACTGCATTTCCTGAAAACAGGGGGTTTTTTCTCCGCAGGAAAGAATCCACATCTCTCGACTTTCTGTAACGTCCTCTCTGAAAGCACAACGTGTGTCGCTCCTGGAACTTCTAGCTGCTTTTCCCTTCCACTCTGTTCTTCACAGAATGCTGAAGTGTAGCATCGGAAAAACAGAGAAAAACGAAATGTCCCTAGGAATAAACGGAAAGGCATAAGAATGAGAGAGAAGCGTAGTGCAGAATGCATGGACACAAGGAGAAGACAAGAACCGCTCCTTTGCGATGTGCGCAGAAGAAGCCGCTCGTCCGAGAAAAGCATCCGGCTGAAGTCGCTCTTTCTCGGCATGCGAGAGAGACGAGACCGCTGCTGAAGGCACACAGCGGCATTCGGGGAGAACCGCGATTTCTCGACCAGCAACTGCAAACTCTCCGAAGCGGTTCAACGCGAGAGCCGATTTAGACGTGCGTGAGCGAAATAACGGAACTGTGATGCCAAGAACGTGTGAATTCTGCATACTGCATTGCCTGAAAACAGGGGGTTTTTTCTCCGCAGGAAAGAATCCACATCTCTCGACTTTCTGTAACGTCCTCTCTGAAAGCACAACGTGTGTCGCTCCTGGAACTTCTAGCTGCCTTATTAGAGGGGCTTTTCCCTTCCACTCTGTTCTTCACAGAATGCTGAAGTGTAGCATCGGAAAAACAGAGAAAAACGAAATGTCCCTAGGAATAAACGGAAAGGCATAAGAATGAGAGAGAAGCGTAGTGCAGAATGCATGGACACAAGGAGAAGACAAGAACCGCTCCTTTGCGATGTGTGCAGAAGAAGCCGCTCGTCCGAGAAAAGCAGCCGGCTGAAGTCGCTCTTTCTCGGCATGCGAGAGAGACGAGACCGCTGCTGAAGGCACACAGCGGCATTCGGGGAGAACCGCGATTTCTCGACCAGCAACTGCAAACTCTCCGAAGCGGTTAACAGAGAGTGGCGCCGTCCACCCACGAGAGCGAAATAGCGAAATTGCTATGCCGAGAACGTGCGATTTCAGAATACTGCATTTCCTGAAAACAGGGGTTTTTTTCTCCGCAGGAAAGAATCCACATCTCTCGACTTTCTGTAACGTCCTCTCTGAAAGCACAACGTGTGTCGCTCCTGGAACTTCTAGCTGCCTTATTAGAGGGGCTTTTCCCTTCCACTCTGTTCTTCACAGAATGCTGAAGTGTAGCATCGGAAAAACAGAGAAAAACGAAATGTCCCTAGGAATAAACGGAAAGGCATAAGAATGAGAGAGAAGCGTAGTGCAGAATGCATGGACACAAGGAGAAGACAAGAACCGCTCCTTTGCGATGTGCGCAGAAGAAGCCGCTCGTCCGAGAAAAGCAGCCGGCTGAAGTCGCTCTTTCTCGGCATGCGAGAGAGACGAGACCGCTGCTGAAGGCACACAGCGGCATTCGGGGAGAACCGCGATTTCTCGACCAGCAACTGCAAACTCTCCGAAGCGGTTCAACGCGAGAGCCAATTTAGACGTGCGTGAGCGAAATAACGGAACTGTGATGCCAAGAACGTGTGAATTCTGCATACTGCATTGCCTGAAAACAGGGGGTTTTTTCTCCGCAGGAAAGAATCCACATCTCTCGACTTTCTGTAACGTCCTCTCTGAAAGCACAACGTGTGTCTCTCCTGGAACTTCTAGCTGCCTTATTAGAGGGGCTTTTCCCTTCCACACTGTTCTTCACAGAATGCTGAAGTGTAGCATCGGAAAAACAGAGAAAAACGAAATGTCCCTAGGAATAAACGGAAAGGCATAAGAATGAGAGAGAAGCGTAGTGCAGAATGCATGGACACAAGGAGAAGACAAGAACCGCTCCTTTGCGATGTGCGCAGAAGAAGCCGCTCGTCCGAGAAAAGCATCCGGCTGAAGTCGCTCTTTCTCGGCATGCGAGAGAGACGAGACCGCTGCTGAAGGCACACAGCGGCATTCGGGGGAACCGCGATTTCTCGGCCAGCAACTGCAAACTCTCCGAAGCGGTTCAACGCGAGAGCCGATTTAGACGTGCGTGAGCGAAATAACGGAACTGTGATGCCAAGAACGTGTGAATTCTGCATACTGCATTGCCTGAAAACAGGGGGTTTTTTCTCCGCAGGAAAGAATCCACATCTCTCGACTTTCTGTAACGTCCTCTCTGAAAGCACAACGTGTGTCGCTCCTGGAACTTCTAGCTGCCTTATTAGAGGGGCTTTTCCCTTCCACTCTGTTCTTCACAGAATGCTGAAGTGTAGCATCGGAAAAACAGAGAAAAACGAAATGTCCCTAGGAATAAACGGAAAGGCATAAGAATGAGAGAGAAGCGTAGTGCAGAATGCATGGACACAAGGAGAAGACAAGAACCGCTCCTTTGCGATGTGCGCAGAAGAAGCCGCTCGTCCGAGAAAAGCATCCGGCTGAAGTCGCTCTTTCTCGGCATGCGAGAGAGACGAGACCGCTGCTGAAGGCACACAGCGGCATTCGGGGAGAACCGCGATTTCTCGACCAGCAACTGCAAACTCTCCGAAGCGGTTAACAGAGAGTGGCGCCGTCCACCCACGAGAGCGAAATAGCGAAATTGCTATGCCGAGAACGTGCGATTTCAGAATACTGCATTTCCTGAAAACAGGGGGTTTTTTCTCCGCAGGAAAGAATCCACATCTCTCGACTTTCTGTAACGTCCTCTCTGAAAGCACAACGTGTGTCGCTCCTGGAACTTCTAGCTGCTTTTCCCTTCCACTCTGTTCTTCACAGAATGCTGAAGTGTAGCATCGGAAAAACAGAGAAAAACGAAATGTCCCTAGGAATAAACGGAAAGGCATAAGAATGAGAGAGAAGCGTAGTGCAGAATGCATGGACACAAGGAGAAGACAAGAACCGCTCCTTTGCGATGTGCGCAGAAGAAGCCGCTCGTCCGAGAAAAGCATCCGGCTGAAGTCGCTCTTTCTCGGCATGCGAGAGAGACGAGACCGCTGCTGAAGGCACACAGCGGCATTCGGGGAGAACCGCGATTTCTCGACCAGCAACTGCAAACTCTCCGAAGCGGTTCAACGCGAGAGCCGATTTAGACGCGCGTGAGCGAAATAACGGAACTGTGATGCCAAGAACGTGTGAATTCTGCATACTGCATTGCCTGAAAACAGGGGGTTTTTTCTCCGCAGGAAAGAATCCACATCTCTCGACTTTCTGTAACGTCCTCTCTGAAAGCACAACGTGTGTCGCTCCTGGAACTTCTAGCTGCCTTATTAGAGGGGCTTTTCCCTTCCACTCTGTTCTTCACAGAATGCTGAAGTGTAGCATCGGAAAAACAGAGAAAAACGAAATGTCCCTAGGAATAAACGGAAAGGCATAAGAATGAGAGAGAAGCGTAGTGCAGAATGCATGGACACAAGGAGAAGACAAGAACCGCTCCTTTGCGATGTGCGCAGAAGAAGCCGCTCGTCCGAGAAAAGCATCCGGCTGAAGTCGCTCTTTCTCGGCATGCGAGAGAGACGAGACCGCTGCTGAAGGCACACAGCGGCATTCGGGGAGAAAAGCGATTTAACGGCCAGCAACTGCAAACTCTCCGAAGCGGTTCAACGCGAGAGCCGATTTAGACGTGCGTGAGCGAAATAACGGAACTGTGATGCCAAGAACGTGTGAATTCTGCATACTGCATTTCCTGAAAACAGGGGGTTTTTTCTCCGCAGGAAAGAATCCACATCTCTCGACTTTCTGTAACGTCCTCTCTGAAAGCACAACGTGTGTCGCTCCTGGAACTTCTAGCTGCTTTTCCCTTCCACTCTGTTCTTCACAGAATGCTGAAGTGTAGCATCGGAAAAACAGAGAAAAACGAAATGTCCCTAGGAATAAACGGAAAGGCATAAGAATGAGAGAGAAGCGTAGTGCAGAATGCATGGACACAAGGAGAAGACAAGAACCGCTCCTTTGCGATGTGCGCAGAAGAAGCCGCTCGTCCGAGAAAAGCATCCGGCTGAAGTCGCTCTTTCTCGGCATGCGAGAGAGACGAGACCGCTGCTGAAGGCACACAGCGGCATTCGGGGAGAACCGCGATTTCTCGACCAGCAACTGCAAACTCTCCGAAGCGGTTCAACGCGAGAGCCGATTTAGACGCGCGTGAGCGAAATAACGGAACTGTGATGCCAAGAACGTGTGAATTCTGCATACTGCATTGCCTGAAAACAGGGGGTTTTTTCTCCGCAGGAAAGAATCCACATCTCTCGACTTTCTGTAACGTCCTCTCTGAAAGCACAACGTGTGTCGCTCCTGGAACTTCTAGCTGCCTTATTAGAGGGGCTTTTCCCTTCCACTCTGTTCTTCACAGAATGCTGAAGTGTAGCATCGGAAAAACAGAGAAAAACGAAATGTCCCTAGGAATAAACGGAAAGGCATAAGAATGAGAGAGAAGCGTAGTGCAGAATGCATGGACACAAGGAGAAGACAAGAACCGCTCCTTTGCGATGTGCGCAGAAGAAGCCACTCGTCCGAGAAAAGCATCCGGCTGAAGTCGCTCTTTCTCGGCATGCGAGAGAGACGAGACCGCTGCTGAAGGCACACAGCGGCATTCGGGGAGAACCGCGATTTCTCGACCAGCAACTGCAAACTCTCCGAAGCGGTTCAACGCGAGAGCCGATTTAGACGTGCGTGAGCGAAATAACGGAACTGTGATGCCAAGAACGTGTGAATTCTGCATACTGCATTGCCTGAAAACAGGGGGTTTTTTCTCCGCAGGAAAGAATCCACATCTCTCGACTTTCTGTAACGTCCTCTCTGAAAGCACAACGTGTGTCTCTCCTGGAACTTCTAGCTGCCTTATTAGAGGGGCTTTTCCCTTCCACACTGTTCTTCACAGAATGCTGAAGTGTAGCATCGGAAAAACAGAGAAAAACGAAATGTCCCTAGGAATAAACGGAAAGGCATAAGAATGAGAGAGAAGCGTAGTGCAGAATGCATGGACACAAGGAGAAGACAAGAACCGCTCCTTTGCGATGTGCGCAGAAGAAGCCGCTCGTCCGAGAAAAGCAGCCGGCTGAAGTCGCTCTTTCTCGGCATGCGAGAGAGACGAGACCGCTGCTGAAGGCACACAGCGGCATTCGGGGAGAACCGCGATTTCTCGGCCAGCAACTGCAAACTCTCCGAAGCGGTTCAACGCGAGAGCCGATTTAGACGTGCGTGAGCGAAATAACGGAACTATGATGCCAAGAACGTGTGAATTCTGCATACTGCATTGCCTGAAAACAGGGGGTTTTTTCTCCGCAGGAAAGAATCCACATCTCTCGACTTTCTGTAACGTCCTCTCTGAAAGCACAACGTGTGTCGCTCCTGGAACTTCTAGCTGCTTTTCCCTTCCACTCTGTTCTTCACAGAATGCTGAAGTGTAGCATCGGAAAAACAGAGAAAAACGAAATGTCCCTAGGAATAAACGGAAAGGCATAAGAATGAGAGAGAAGCGTAGTGCAGAATGCATGGACACAAGGAGAAGACAAGAACCGCTCCTTTGCGATGTGCGCAGAAGAAGCCGCTCGTCCGAGAAAAGCATCCGGCTGAAGTCGCTCTTTCTCGGCATGCGAGAGAGACGAGACCGCTGCTGAAGGCACACAGCGGCATTCGGGGAGAACCGCGATTTCTCGACCAGCAACTGCAAACTCTCCGAAGCGGTTCAACGCGAGAGCCGATTTAGACGTGCGTGAGCGAAATAACGGAACTGTGATGCCAAGAACGTGTGAATTCTGCATACTGCATTGCCTGAAAACAGGGGGTTTTTTCTCCGCAGGAAAGAATCCACATCTCTCGACTTTCTGTAACGTCCTCTCTGAAAGCACAACGTGTGTCTCTCCTGGAACTTCTAGCTGCCTTATTAGAGGGGCTTTTCCCTTCCACACTGTTCTTCACAGAATGCTGAAGTGTAGCATCGGAAAAACAGAGAAAAACGAAATGTCCCTAGGAATAAACGGAAAGGCATAAGAATGAGAGAGAAGCGTAGTGCAGAATGCATGGACACAAGGAGAAGACAAGAACCGCTCCTTTGCGATGTGCGCAGAAGAAGCCGCTCGTCCGAGAAAAGCATCCGGCTGAAGTCGCTCTTTCTCGGCATGCGAGAGAGACGAGACCGCTGCTGAAGGCACACAGCGGCATTCGGGGAGAACCGCGATTTCTCGGCCAGCAACTGCAAACTCTCCGAAGCGGTTCAACGCGAGAGCCGATTTAGACGTGCGTGAGCGAAATAACGGAACTGTGATGCCAAGAACGTGTGAATTCTGCATACTGCATTGCCTGAAAACAGGGGGTTTTTTCTCCGCAGGAAAGAATCCACATCTCTCGACTTTCTGTAACGTCCTCTCTGAAAGCACAACGTGTGTCGCTCCTGGAACTTCTAGCTGCCTTATTAGAGGGGCTTTTCCCTTCCACTCTGTTCTTCACAGAATGCTGAAGTGTAGCATCGGAAAAACAGAGAAAAACGAAATGTCCCTAGGAATAAACGGAAAGGCATAAGAATGAGAGAGAAGCGTAGTGCAGAATGCATGGACACAAGGAGAAGACAAGAACCGCTCCTTTGCGATGTGCGCAGAAGAAGCCGCTCGTCCGAGAAAAGCATCCGGCTGAAGTCGCTCTTTCTCGGCATGCGAGAGAGACGAGACCGCTGCTGAAGGCACACAGCGGCATTCGGGGAGAACCGCGATTTCTCGACCAGCAACTGCAAACTCTCCGAAGCGGTTAACAGAGAGTGGCGCCGTCCACCCACGAGAGCGAAATAGCGAAATTGCTATGCCGAGAACGTGCGATTTCAGAATACTGCATTTCCTGAAAACAGGGGGTTTTTTCTCCGCAGGAAAGAATCCACATCTCTCGACTTTCTGTAACGTCCTCTCTGAAAGCACAACGTGTGTCGCTCCTGGAACTTCTAGCTGCTTTTCCCTTCCACTCTGTTCTTCACAGAATGCTGAAGTGTAGCATCGGAAAAACAGAGAAAAACGAAATGTCCCTAGGAATAAACGGAAAGGCATAAGAATGAGAGAGAAGCGTAGTGCAGAATGCATGGACACAAGGAGAAGACAAGAACCGCTCCTTTGCGATGTGCGCAGAAGAAGCCGCTCGTCCGAGAAAAGCATCCGGCTGAAGTCGCTCTTTCTCGGCATGCGAGAGAGACGAGACCGCTGCTGAAGGCACACAGCGGCATTCGGGGAGAACCGCGATTTCTCGACCAGCAACTGCAAACTCTCCGAAGCGGTTCAACGCGAGAGCCGATTTAGACGTGCGTGAGCGAAATAACGGAACTGTGATGCCAAGAACGTGTGAATTCTGCATACTGCATTGCCTGAAAACAGGGGGTTTTTTCTCCGCAGGAAAGAATCCACATCTCTCGACTTTCTGTAACGTCCTCTCTGAAAGCACAACGTGTGTCGCTCCTGGAACTTCTAGCTGCCTTATTAGAGGGGCTTTTCCCTTCCACTCTGTTCTTCACAGAATGCTGAAGTGTAGCATCGGAAAAACAGAGAAAAACGAAATGTCCCTAGGAATAAACGGAAAGGCATAAGAATGAGAGAGAAGCGTAGTGCAGAATGCATGGACACAAGGAGAAGACAAGAACCGCTCCTTTGCGATGTGCGCAGAAGAAGCCACTCGTCCGAGAAAAGCATCCGGCTGAAGTCGCTCTTTCTCGGCATGCGAGAGAGACGAGACCGCTGCTGAAGGCACACAGCGGCATTCGGGGAGAACCGCGATTTCTCGACCAGCAACTGCAAACTCTCCGAAGCGGTTCAACGCGAGAGCCGATTTAGACGTGCGTGAGCGAAATAACGGAACTGTGATGCCAAGAACGTGTGAATTCTGCATACTGCATTGCCTGAAAACAGGGGGTTTTTTCTCCGCAGGAAAGAATCCACATCTCTCGACTTTCTGTAACGTCCTCTCTGAAAGCACAACGTGTGTCTCTCCTGGAACTTCTAGCTGCCTTATTAGAGGGGCTTTTCCCTTCCACACTGTTCTTCACAGAATGCTGAAGTGTAGCATCGGAAAAACAGAGAAAAACGAAATGTCCCTAGGAATAAACGGAAAGGCATAAGAATGAGAGAGAAGCGTAGTGCAGAATGCATGGACACAAGGAGAAGACAAGAACCGCTCCTTTGCGATGTGCGCAGAAGAAGCCGCTCGTCCGAGAAAAGCAGCCGGCTGAAGTCGCTCTTTCTCGGCATGCGAGAGAGACGAGACCGCTGCTGAAGGCACACAGCGGCATTCGGGGAGAACCGCGATTTCTCGGCCAGCAACTGCAAACTCTCCGAAGCGGTTCAACGCGAGAGCCGATTTAGACGTGCGTGAGCGAAATAACGGAACTGTGATGCCAAGAACGTGTGAATTCTGCATACTGCATTGCCTGAAAACAGGGGGTTTTTTCTCCGCAGGAAAGAATCCACATCTCTCGACTTTCTGTAACGTCCTCTCTGAAAGCACAACGTGTGTCGCTCCTGGAACTTCTAGCTGCCTTATTAGAGGGGCTTTTCCCTTCCACTCTGTTCTTCACAGAATGCTGAAGTGTAGCATCGGAAAAACAGAGAAAAACGAAATGTCCCTAGGAATAAACGGAAAGGCATAAGAATGAGAGAGAAGCGTAGTGCAGAATGCATGGACACAAGGAGAAGACAAGAACCGCTCCTTTGCGATGTGCGCAGAAGAAGCCGCTCGTCCGAGAAAAGCATCCGGCTGAAGTCGCTCTTTCTCGGCATGCGAGAGAGACGAGACCGCTGCTGAAGGCACACAGCGGCATTCGGGGAGAACCGCGATTTCTCGACCAGCAACTGCAAACTCTCCGAAGCGGTTCAACGCGAGAGCCGATTTAGACGCGCGTGAGCGAAATAACGGAACTGTGATGCCAAGAACGTGTGAATTCTGCATACTGCATTGCCTGAAAACAGGGGGTTTTTTCTCCGCAGGAAAGAATCCACATCTCTCGACTTTCTGTAACGTCCTCTCTGAAAGCACAACGTGTGTCGCTCCTGGAACTTCTAGCTGCTTTTCCCTTCCACTCTGTTCGTCACAGAATGCTGAAGTGTAGCATCGGAAAAACAGAGAAAAACGAAATGTCCCTAGGAATAAACGGAAAGGCATAAGAATGAGAGAGAAGCGTAGTGCAGAATGCATGGACACAAGGAGAAGACAAGAACCGCTCCTTTGCGATGTGCGCAGAAGAAGCCGCTCGTCCGAGAAAAGCATCCGGCTGAAGTCGCTCTTTCTCGGCATGCGAGAGAGACGAGACCGCTGCTGAAGGCACACAGCGGCATTCGGGGAGAACCGCGATTTCTCAACCAGCAACTGCAAACTCTCCGAAGCGGTTCAACGCGAGAGCCAATTTAGACGTGCGTGAGCGAAATAACGGAACTGTGATGCCAAGAACGTGTGAATTCTGCATACTGCATTGCCTGAAAACAGGGGGTTTTTTCTCCGCAGGAAAGAATCCACATCTCTCGACTTTCTGTAACGTCCTCTCTGAAAGCACAACGTGTGTCGCTCCTGGAACTTCTAGCTGCCTTATTAGAGGGGCTTTTCCCTTCCACTCTGTTCTTCACAGAATGCTGAAGTGTAGCATCGGAAAAACAGAGAAAAACGAAATGTCCCTAGGAATAAACGGAAAGGCATAAGAATGAGAGAGAAGCGTAGTGCAGAATGCATGGACACAAGGAGAAGACAAGAACCGCTCCTTTGCGATGTGCGCAGAAGAAGCCGCTCGTCCGAGAAAAGCAGCCGGCTGAAGTCGCTCTTTCTCGGCATGCGAGAGAGACGAGACCGCTGCTGAAGGCACACAGCGGCATTCGGGGAGAACCGCGATTTCTCGGCCAGCAACTGCAAACTCTCCGAAGCGGTTCAACGCGAGAGCCGATTTAGACGTGCGTGAGCGAAATAACGGAACTGTGATGCCAAGAACGTGTGAATTCTGCATACTGCATTGCCTGAAAACAGGGGGTTTTTTCTCCGCAGGAAAGAATCCACATCTCTCGACTTTCTGTAACGTCCTCTCTGAAAGCACAACGTGTGTCGCTCCTGGAACTTCTAGCTGCCTTATTAGAGGGGCTTTTCCCTTCCACTCTGTTCTTCACAGAATGCTGAAGTGTAGCATCGGAAAAACAGAGAAAAACGAAATGTCCCTAGGAATAAACGGAAAGGCATAAGAATGAGAGAGAAGCGTAGTGCAGAATGCATGGACACAAGGAGAAGACAAGAACCGCTCCTTTGCGATGTGCGCAGAAGAAGCCGCTCGTCCGAGAAAAGCATCCGGCTGAAGTCGCTCTTTCTCGGCATGCGAGAGAGACGAGACCGCTGCTGAAGGCACACAGCGGCATTCGGGGAGAACCGCGATTTCTCGACCAGCAACTGCAAACTCTCCGAAGCGGTTCAACGCGAGAGCCGATTTAGACGCGCGTGAGCGAAATAACGGAACTGTGATGCCAAGAACGTGTGAATTCTGCATACTGCATTGCCTGAAAACAGGGGGTTTTTTCTCCGCAGGAAAGAATCCACATCTCTCGACTTTCTGTAACGTCCTCTCTGAAAGCACAACGTGTGTCGCTCCTGGAACTTCTAGCTGCTTTTCCCTTCCACTCTGTTCGTCACAGAATGCTGAAGTGTAGCATCGGAAAAACAGAGAAAAACGAAATGTCCCTAGGAATAAACGGAAAGGCATAAGAATGAGAGAGAAGCGTAGTGCAGAATGCATGGACACAAGGAGAAGACAAGAACCGCTCCTTTGCGATGTGCGCAGAAGAAGCCGCTCGTCCGAGAAAAGCATCCGGCTGAAGTCGCTCTTTCTCGGCATGCGAGAGAGACGAGACCGCTGCTGAAGGCACACAGCGGCATTCGGGGAGAACCGCGATTTCTCAACCAGCAACTGCAAACTCTCCGAAGCGGTTCAACGCGAGAGCCAATTTAGACGTGCGTGAGCGAAATAACGGAACTGTGATGCCAAGAACGTGTGAATTCTGCATACTGCATTGCCTGAAAACAGGGGGTTTTTTCTCCGCAGGAAAGAATCCACATCTCTCGACTTTCTGTAACGTCCTCTCTGAAAGCACAACGTGTGTCGCTCCTGGAACTTCTAGCTGCCTTATTAGAGGGGCTTTTCCCTTCCACTCTGTTCTTCACAGAATGCTGAAGTGTAGCATCGGAAAAACAGAGAAAAACGAAATGTCCCTAGGAATAAACGGAAAGGCATAAGAATGAGAGAGAAGCGTAGTGCAGAATGCATGGACACAAGGAGAAGACAAGAACCGCTCCTTTGCAATGTGCGCAGAAGAAGCCGCTCGTCCGAGAAAAGCAGCCGGCTGAAGTCGCTCTTTCTCGGCATGCGAGAGAGACGAGACCGCTGCTGAAGGCACACAGCGGCATTCGGGGAGAACCGCGATTTCTCGACCAGCAACTGCAAACTCTCCGAAGCGGTTAACAGAGAGTGGCGCCGTCCACCCACGAGAGCGAAATAGCAAAATTGCTATGCCGAGAACGTGCGATTTCAGAATACTGCATTTCCTGAAAACAGGGGTTTTTTTCTCCGCAGGAAAGAATCCACATCTCTCGACTTTCTGTAACGTCCTCTCTGAAAGCACAACGTGTGTCGCTCCTGGAACTTCTAGCTGCCTTATTAGAGGGGCTTTTCCCTTCCACTCTGTTCTTCACAGAATGCTGAAGTGTAGCATCGGAAAAACAGAGAAAAACGAAATGTCCCTAGGAATAAACGGAAAGGCATAAGAATGAGAGAGAAGCGTAGTGCAGAATGCATGGACACAAGGAGAAGACAAGAACCGCTCCTTTGCGATGTGCGCAGAAGAAGCCGCTCGTCCGAGAAAAGCATCCGGCTGAAGTCGCTCTTTCTCGGCATGCGAGAGAGACGAGACCGCTGCTGAAGGCACACAGCGGCATTCGGGGAGAACCGCGATTTCTCGACCAGCAACTGCAAACTCTCCGAAGCGGTTCAACGCGAGAGCCGATTTAGACGTGCGTGAGCGAAATAACGGAACTGTGATGCCAAGAACGTGTGAATTCTGCATACTGCATTGCCTGAAAACAGGGGGTTTTTTCTCCGCAGGAAAGAATCCACATCTCTCGACTTTCTGTAACGTCCTCTCTGAAAGCACAACGTGTGTCGCTCCTGGAACTTCTAGCTGCCTTATTAGAGGGGCTTTTCCCTTCCACACTGTTCTTCACAGAATGCTGAAGTGTAGCATCGGAAAAACAGAGAAAAACGAAATGTCCCTAGGAATAAACGGAAAGGCATAAGAATGAGAGAGAAGCGTAGTGCAGAATGCATGGACACAAGGAGAAGACAAGAACCGCTCCTTTGCGATGTGCGCAGAAGAAGCCGCTCGTCCGAGAAAAGCATCCGGCTGAAGTCGCTCTTTCTCGGCATGCGAGAGAGACGAGACCGCTGCTGAAGGCACACAGCGGCATTCGGGGAGAACCGCGATTTCTCGGCCAGCAACTGCAAACTCTCCGAAGCGGTTCAACGCGAGAGCCGATTTAGACGTGCGTGAGCGAAATAACGGAACTGTGATGCCAAGAACGTGTGAATTCTGCATACTGCATTGCCTGAAAACAGGGGTTTTTTTCTCCGCAGGAAAGAATCCACATCTCTCGACTTTCTGTAACGTCCTCTCTGAAAGCACAACGTGTGTCGCTCCTGGAACTTCTAGCTGCCTTATTAGAGGGGCTTTTCCCTTCCACTCTGTTCTTCACAGAATGCTGAAGTGTAGCATCGGAAAAACAGAGAAAAACGAAATGTCCCTAGGAATAAACGGAAAGGCATAAGAATGAGAGAGAAGCGTAGTGCAGAATGCATGGACACAAGGAGAAGACAAGAACCGCTCCTTTGCGATGTGCGCAGAAGAAGCCGCTCGTCCGAGAAAAGCATCCGGCTGAAGTCGCTCTTTCTCGGCATGCGAGAGAGACGAGACCGCTGCTGAAGGCACACAGCGGCATTCGGGGAGAACCGCGATTTCTCGACCAGCAACTGCAAACTCTCCGAAGCGGTTAACAGAGAGTGGCGCCGTCCACCCACGAGAGCGAAATAGCGAAATTGCTATGCCGAGAACGTGCGATTTCAGAATACTGCATTTCCTGAAAACAGGGGGTTTTTTCTCCGCAGGAAAGAATCCACATCTCTCGACTTTCTGTAACGTCCTCTCTGAAAGCACAACGTGTGTCGCTCCTGGAACTTCTAGCTGCTTTTCCCTTCCACTCTGTTCTTCACAGAATGCTGAAGTGTAGCATCGGAAAAACAGAGAAAAACGAAATGTCCCTAGGAATAAACGGAAAGGCATAAGAATGAGAGAGAAGCGTAGTGCAGAATGCATGGACACAAGGAGAAGACAAGAACCGCTCCTTTGCGATGTGCGCAGAAGAAGCCGCTCGTCCGAGAAAAGCATCCGGCTGAAGTCGCTCTTTCTCGGCATGCGAGAGAGACGAGACCGCTGCTGAAGGCACACAGCGGCATTCGGGGAGAACCGCGATTTCTCGACCAGCAACTGCAAACTCTCCGAAGCGGTTCAACGCGAGAGCCGATTTAGACGTGCGTGAGCGAAATAACGGAACTGTGATGCCAAGAACGTGTGAATTCTGCATACTGCATTGCCTGAAAACAGGGGGTTTTTTCTCCGCAGGAAAGAATCCACATCTCTCGACTTTCTGTAACGTCCTCTCTGAAAGCACAACGTGTGTCGCTCCTGGAACTTCTAGCTGCCTTATTAGAGGGGCTTTTCCCTTCCACTCTGTTCTTCACAGAATGCTGAAGTGTAGCATCGGAAAAACAGAGAAAAACGAAATGTCCCTAGGAATAAACGGAAAGGCATAAGAATGAGAGAGAAGCGTAGTGCAGAATGCATGGACACAAGGAGAAGACAAGAACCGCTCCTTTGCGATGTGCGCAGAAGAAGCCACTCGTCCGAGAAAAGCATCCGGCTGAAGTCGCTCTTTCTCGGCATGCGAGAGAGACGAGACCGCTGCTGAAGGCACACAGCGGCATTCGGGGAGAACCGCGATTTCTCGACCAGCAACTGCAAACTCTCCGAAGCGGTTCAACGCGAGAGCCGATTTAGACGTGCGTGAGCGAAATAACGGAACTGTGATGCCAAGAACGTGTGAATTCTGCATACTGCATTGCCTGAAAACAGGGGGTTTTTTCTCCGCAGGAAAGAATCCACATCTCTCGACTTTCTGTAACGTCCTCTCTGAAAGCACAACGTGTGTCTCTCCTGGAACTTCTAGCTGCCTTATTAGAGGGGCTTTTCCCTTCCACACTGTTCTTCACAGAATGCTGAAGTGTAGCATCGGAAAAACAGAGAAAAACGAAATGTCCCTAGGAATAAACGGAAAGGCATAAGAATGAGAGAGAAGCGTAGTGCAGAATGCATGGACACAAGGAGAAGACAAGAACCGCTCCTTTGCGATGTGCGCAGAAGAAGCCGCTCGTCCGAGAAAAGCAGCCGGCTGAAGTCGCTCTTTCTCGGCATGCGAGAGAGACGAGACCGCTGCTGAAGGCACACAGCGGCATTCGGGGAGAACCGCGATTTCTCGGCCAGCAACTGCAAACTCTCCGAAGCGGTTCAACGCGAGAGCCGATTTAGACGTGCGTGAGCGAAATAACGGAACTGTGATGCCAAGAACGTGTGAATTCTGCATACTGCATTGCCTGAAAACAGGGGGTTTTTTCTCCGCAGGAAAGAATCCACATCTCTCGACTTTCTGTAACGTCCTCTCTGAAAGCACAACGTGTGTCGCTCCTGGAACTTCTAGCTGCCTTATTAGAGGGGCTTTTCCCTTCCACTCTGTTCTTCACAGAATGCTGAAGTGTAGCATCGGAAAAACAGAGAAAAACGAAATGTCCCTAGGAATAAACGGAAAGGCATAAGAATGAGAGAGAAGCGTAGTGCAGAATGCATGGACACAAGGAGAAGACAAGAACCGCTCCTTTGCGATGTGCGCAGAAGAAGCCGCTCGTCCGAGAAAAGCATCCGGCTGAAGTCGCTCTTTCTCGGCATGCGAGAGAGACGAGACCGCTGCTGAAGGCACACAGCGGCATTCGGGGAGAACCGCGATTTCTCGACCAGCAACTGCAAACTCTCCGAAGCGGTTCAACGCGAGAGCCGATTTAGACGCGCGTGAGCGAAATAACGGAACTGTGATGCCAAGAACGTGTGAATTCTGCATACTGCATTGCCTGAAAACAGGGGGTTTTTTCTCCGCAGGAAAGAATCCACATCTCTCGACTTTCTGTAACGTCCTCTCTGAAAGCACAACGTGTGTCGCTCCTGGAACTTCTAGCTGCTTTTCCCTTCCACTCTGTTCGTCACAGAATGCTGAAGTGTAGCATCGGAAAAACAGAGAAAAACGAAATGTCCCTAGGAATAAACGGAAAGGCATAAGAATGAGAGAGAAGCGTAGTGCAGAATGCATGGACACAAGGAGAAGACAAGAACCGCTCCTTTGCGATGTGCGCAGAAGAAGCCGCTCGTCCGAGAAAAGCATCCGGCTGAAGTCGCTCTTTCTCGGCATGCGAGAGAGACGAGACCGCTGCTGAAGGCACACAGCGGCATTCGGGGAGAACCGCGATTTCTCAACCAGCAACTGCAAACTCTCCGAAGCGGTTCAACGCGAGAGCCAATTTAGACGTGCGTGAGCGAAATAACGGAACTGTGATGCCAAGAACGTGTGAATTCTGCATACTGCATTGCCTGAAAACAGGGGGTTTTTTCTCCGCAGGAAAGAATCCACATCTCTCGACTTTCTGTAACGTCCTCTCTGAAAGCACAACGTGTGTCGCTCCTGGAACTTCTAGCTGCCTTATTAGAGGGGCTTTTCCCTTCCACTCTGTTCTTCACAGAATGCTGAAGTGTAGCATCGGAAAAACAGAGAAAAACGAAATGTCCCTAGGAATAAACGGAAAGGCATAAGAATGAGAGAGAAGCGTAGTGCAGAATGCATGGACACAAGGAGAAGACAAGAACCGCTCCTTTGCAATGTGCGCAGAAGAAGCCGCTCGTCCGAGAAAAGCAGCCGGCTGAAGTCGCTCTTTCTCGGCATGCGAGAGAGACGAGACCGCTGCTGAAGGCACACAGCGGCATTCGGGGAGAACCGCGATTTCTCGACCAGCAACTGCAAACTCTCCGAAGCGGTTAACAGAGAGTGGCGCCGTCCACCCACGAGAGCGAAATAGCAAAATTGCTATGCCGAGAACGTGCGATTTCAGAATACTGCATTTCCTGAAAACAGGGGTTTTTTTCTCCGCAGGAAAGAATCCACATCTCTCGACTTTCTGTAACGTCCTCTCTGAAAGCACAACGTGTGTCGCTCCTGGAACTTCTAGCTGCCTTATTAGAGGGGCTTTTCCCTTCCACTCTGTTCTTCACAGAATGCTGAAGTGTAGCATCGGAAAAACAGAGAAAAACGAAATGTCCCTAGGAATAAACGGAAAGGCATAAGAATGAGAGAGAAGCGTAGTGCAGAATGCATGGACACAAGGAGAAGACAAGAACCGCTCCTTTGCGATGTGCGCAGAAGAAGCCGCTCGTCCGAGAAAAGCATCCGGCTGAAGTCGCTCTTTCTCGGCATGCGAGAGAGACGAGACCGCTGCTGAAGGCACACAGCGGCATTCGGGGAGAACCGCGATTTCTCGACCAGCAACTGCAAACTCTCCGAAGCGGTTCAACGCGAGAGCCGATTTAGACGTGCGTGAGCGAAATAACGGAACTGTGATGCCAAGAACGTGTGAATTCTGCATACTGCATTGCCTGAAAACAGGGGGTTTTTTCTCCGCAGGAAAGAATCCACATCTCTCGACTTTCTGTAACGTCCTCTCTGAAAGCACAACGTGTGTCGCTCCTGGAACTTCTAGCTGCCTTATTAGAGGGGCTTTTCCCTTCCACACTGTTCTTCACAGAATGCTGAAGTGTAGCATCGGAAAAACAGAGAAAAACGAAATGTCCCTAGGAATAAACGGAAAGGCATAAGAATGAGAGAGAAGCGTAGTGCAGAATGCATGGACACAAGGAGAAGACAAGAACCGCTCCTTTGCGATGTGCGCAGAAGAAGCCGCTCGTCCGAGAAAAGCATCCGGCTGAAGTCGCTCTTTCTCGGCATGCGAGAGAGACGAGACCGCTGCTGAAGGCACACAGCGGCATTCGGGGAGAACCGCGATTTCTCGACCAGCAACTGCAAACTCTCCGAAGCGGTTAACAGAGAGTGGCGCCGTCCACCCACGAGAGCGAAATAGCGAAATTGCTATGCCGAGAACGTGCGATTTCAGAATACTGCATTGCCTGAAAACAGGGGGTTTTTTCTCCGCAGGAAAGAATCCACATCTCTCGACTTTCTGTAACGTCCTCTCTGAAAGCACAACGTGTGTCGCTCCTGGAACTTCTAGCTGCTTTTCCCTTCCACTCTGTTCTTCACAGAATGCTGAAGTGTAGCATCGGAAAAACAGAGAAAAACGAAATGTCCCTAGGAATAAACGGAAAGGCATAAGAATGAGAGAGAAGCGTAGTGCAGAATGCATGGACACAAGGAGAAGACAAGAACCGCTCCTTTGCGATGTGCGCAGAAGAAGCCGCTCGTCCGAGAAAAGCATCCGGCTGAAGTCGCTCTTTCTCGGCATGCGAGAGAGACGAGACCGCTGCTGAAGGCACACAGCGGCATTCGGGGAGAACCGCGATTTCTCGACCAGCAACTGCAAACTCTCTGAAGCGGTTCAACGCGAGAGCCGATTTAGACGTGCGTGAGCGAAATAACGGAACTGTGATGCCAAGAACGTGTGAATTCTGCATTCTGCATAGCCTGAAAACAGGGGGTTTTTTCTCCGCAGGAAAGAATCCACATCTCTCGACTTTCTGTAACGTCCTCTCTGAAAGCACAACGTGTGTCGCTCCTGGAACTTCTAGCTGCCTTATTAGAGGGGCTTTTCCCTTCCACTCTGTTCTTCACAGAATGCTGAAGTGTAGCATCGGAAAAACAGAGAAAAACGAAATGTCCCTAGGAATAAACGGAAAGGCATAAGAATGAGAGAGAAGCGTAGTGCAGAATGCATGGACACAAGGAGAAGACAAGAACCGCTCCTTTGCGATGTGCGCAGAAGAAGCCGCTCGTCCGAGAAAAGCATCCGGCTGAAGTCGCTCTTTCTCGGCATGCGAGAGAGACGAGACCGCTGCTGAAGGCACACAGCGGCATTCGGGCAGAACCGCGATTTCTCGGCCAGCAACTGCAAACTCTCCGAAGCGGTTAACAGAGAGTGGCGCCGTCCACCCACGAGAGCGAAATAGCGAAATTGCTATGCCGAGAACGTGCGATTTCAGAATACTGCATTTCCTGAAAACAGGGGGTTTTTTCTCCGCAGGAAAGAATCCACATCTCTCGACTTTCTGTAACGTCCTCTCTGAAAGCACAACGTGTGTCGCTCCTGGAACTTCTAGCTGCCTTATTAGAGGGGCTTTTCCCTTCCACTCTGTTCTTCACAGAATGCTGAAGTGTAGCATCGGAAAAACAGAGAAAAACGAAATGTCCCTAGGAATAAACGGAAAGGCATAAGAATGAGAGAGAAGCGTAGTGCAGAATGCATGGACACAAGGAGAAGACAAGAACCGCTCCTTTGCGATGTGCGCAGAAGAAGCCGCTCGTCCGAGAAAAGCATCCGGCTGAAGTCGCTCTTTCTCGGCATGCGAGAGAGACGAGACCGCTGCTGAAGGCACACAGCGGCATTCGGGGAGAACCGCGATTTCTCGACCAGCAACTGCAAACTCTCCGAAGCGGTTCAACGCGAGAGCCGATTTAGACGTGCGTGAGCGAAATAACGGAACTGTGATGCCAAGAACGTGTGAATTCTGCATACTGCATTGCCTGAAAACAGGGGGTTTTTTCTCCGCAGGAAAGAATCCACATCTCTCGACTTTCTGTAACGTCCTCTCTGAAAGCACAACGTGTGTCGCTCCTGGAACTTCTAGCTGCCTTATTAGAGGGGCTTTTCCCTTCCACACTGTTCTTCACAGAATGCTGAAGTGTAGCATCGGAAAAACAGAGAAAAACGAAATGTCCCTAGGAATCAACGGAAAGGCATAAGAATGAGAGAGAAGCGTAGTGCAGAATGCATGGACACAAGGAGAAGACAAGAACCGCTCCTTTGCGATGTGCGCAGAAGAAGCCGCTCGTCCGAGAAAAGCATCCGGCTGAAGTCGCTCTTTCTCGGCATGCGAGAGAGACGAGACCGCTGCTGAAGGCACACAGCGGCATTCGGGGAGAACCGCGATTTCTCGACCAGCAACTGCAAACTCTCCGAAGCGGTTAACAGAGAGTGGCGCCGTCCACCCACGAGAGCGAAATAGCGAAATTGCTATGCCGAGAACGTGCGATTTCAGAATACTGCATTTCCTGAAAACAGGGGGTTTTTTCTCCGCAGGAAAGAATCCACATCTCTCGACTTTCTGTAACGTCCTCTCTGAAAGCACAACGTGTGTCGCTCCTGGAACTTCTAGCTGCTTTTCCCTTCCACTCTGTTCTTCACAGAATGCTGAAGTGTAGCATCGGAAAAACAGAGAAAAACGAAATGTCCCTAGGAATAAACGGAAAGGCATAAGAATGAGAGAGAAGCGTAGTGCAGAATGCATGGACACAAGGAGAAGACAAGAACCGCTCCTTTGCGATGTGCGCAGAAGAAGCCGCTCGTCCGAGAAAAGCATCCGGCTGAAGTCGCTCTTTCTCGGCATGCGAGAGAGACGAGACCGCTGCTGAAGGCACACAGCGGCATTCGGGGAGAACCGCGATTTCTCGACCAGCAACTGCAAACTCTCCGAAGCGGTTCAACGCGAGAGCCAATTTAGACGTGCGTGAGCGAAATAACGGAACTGTGATGCCAAGAACGTGTGAATTCTGCATACTGCATTGCCTGAAAACAGGGGTTTTTTTATCCGCAGGAAAGAATCCACATCTCTCGACTTTCTGTAACGTCCTCTCTGAAAGCACAACGTGTGTCGCTCCTGGAACTTCTAGCTGCCTTATTAGAGGGGCTTTTCCCTTCCACTCTGTTCTTCACAGAATGCTGAAGTGTAGCATCGGAAAAACAGAGAAAAACGAAATGTCCCTAGGAATAAACGGAAAGGCATAAGAATGAGAGAGAAGCGTAGTGCAGAATGCATGGACACAAGGAGAAGACAAGAACCGCTCCTTTGCGATGTGTGCAGAAGAAGCCGCTCGTCCGAGAAAAGCAGCCGGCTGAAGTCGCTCTTTCTCGGCATGCGAGAGAGACGAGACCGCTGCTGAAGGCACACAGCGGCATTCGGGGAGAACCGCGATTTCTCGACCAGCAACTGCAAACTCTCCGAAGCGGTTAACAGAGAGTGGCGCCGTCCACCCACGAGAGCGAAATAGCGAAATTGCTATGCCGAGAACGTGCGATTTCAGAATACTGCATTTCCTGAAAACAGGGGTTTTTTTCTCCGCAGGAAAGAATCCACATCTCTCGACTTTCTGTAACGTCCTCTCTGAAAGCACAACGTGTGTCGCTCCTGGAACTTCTAGCTGCCTTATTAGAGGGGCTTTTCCCTTCCACACTGTTCTTCACAGAATGCTGAAGTGTAGCATCGGAAAAACAGAGAAAAACGAAATGTCCCTAGGAATAAACGGAAAGGCATAAGAATGAGAGAGAAGCGTAGTGCAGAATGCATGGACACAAGGAGAAGACAAGAACCGCTCCTTTGCGATGTGCGCAGAAGAAGCCGCTCGTCCGAGAAAAGCATCCGGCTGAAGTCGCTCTTTCTCGGCATGCGAGAGAGACGAGACCGCTGCTGAAGGCACACAGCGGCATTCGGGGAGAACCGCGATTTCTCGGCCAGCAACTGCAAACTCTCCGAAGCGGTTCAACGCGAGAGCCGATTTAGACGTGCGTGAGCGAAATAACGGAACTGTGATGCCAAGAACGTGTGAATTCTGCATACTGCATTGCCTGAAAACAGGGGGTTTTTTCTCCGCAGGAAAGAATCCACATCTCTCGACTTTCTGTAACGTCCTCTCTGAAAGCACAACGTGTGTCGCTCCTGGAACTTCTAGCTGCCTTATTAGAGGGGCTTTTCCCTTCCACTCTGTTCTTCACAGAATGCTGAAGTGTAGCATCGGAAAAACAGAGAAAAACGAAATGTCCCTAGGAATAAACGGAAAGGCATAAGAATGAGAGAGAAGCGTAGTGCAGAATGCATGGACACAAGGAGAAGACAAGAACCGCTCCTTTGCGATGTGCGCAGAAGAAGCCGCTCGTCCGAGAAAAGCATCCGGCTGAAGTCGCTCTTTCTCGGCATGCGAGAGAGACGAGACCGCTGCTGAAGGCACACAGCGGCATTCGGGGAGAACCGCGATTTCTCGACCAGCAACTGCAAACTCTCCGAAGCGGTTAACAGAGAGTGGCGCCGTCCACCCACGAGAGCGAAATAGCGAAATTGCTATGCCGAGAACGTGCGATTTCAGAATACTGCATTTCCTGAAAACAGGGGGTTTTTTCTCCGCAGGAAAGAATCCACATCTCTCGACTTTCTGTAACGTCCTCTCTGAAAGCACAACGTGTGTCGCTCCTGGAACTTCTAGCTGCTTTTCCCTTCCACTCTGTTCTTCACAGAATGCTGAAGTGTAGCATCGGAAAAACAGAGAAAAACGAAATGTCCCTAGGAATAAACGGAAAGGCATAAGAATGAGAGAGAAGCGTAGTGCAGAATGCATGGACACAAGGAGAAGACAAGAACCGCTCCTTTGCGATGTGCGCAGAAGAAGCCGCTCGTCCGAGAAAAGCATCCGGCTGAAGTCGCTCTTTCTCGGCATGCGAGAGAGACGAGACCGCTGCTGAAGGCACACAGCGGCATTCGGGGAGAACCGCGATTTCTCGACCAGCAACTGCAAACTCTCCGAAGCGGTTCAACGCGAGAGCCGATTTAGACGCGCGTGAGCGAAATAACGGAACTGTGATGCCAAGAACGTGTGAATTCTGCATACTGCATTGCCTGAAAACAGGGGGTTTTTTCTCCGCAGGAAAGAATCCACATCTCTCGACTTTCTGTAACGTCCTCTCTGAAAGCACAACGTGTGTCGCTCCTGGAACTTCTAGCTGCCTTATTAGAGGGGCTTTTCCCTTCCACTCTGTTCTTCACAGAATGCTGAAGTGTAGCATCGGAAAAACAGAGAAAAACGAAATGTCCCTAGGAATAAACGGAAAGGCATAAGAATGAGAGAGAAGCGTAGTGCAGAATGCATGGACACAAGGAGAAGACAAGAACCGCTCCTTTGCGATGTGCGCAGAAGAAGCCACTCGTCCGAGAAAAGCATCCGGCTGAAGTCGCTCTTTCTCGGCATGCGAGAGAGACGAGACCGCTGCTGAAGGCACACAGCGGCATTCGGGGAGAACCGCGATTTCTCGACCAGCAACTGCAAACTCTCCGAAGCGGTTCAACGCGAGAGCCGATTTAGACGTGCGTGAGCGAAATAACGGAACTGTGATGCCAAGAACGTGTGAATTCTGCATACTGCATTGCCTGAAAACAGGGGGTTTTTTCTCCGCAGGAAAGAATCCACATCTCTCGACTTTCTGTAACGTCCTCTCTGAAAGCACAACGTGTGTCGCTCCTGGAACTTCTAGCTGCCTTATTAGAGGGGCTTTTCCCTTCCACTCTGTTCTTCACAGAATGCTGAAGTGTAGCATCGGAAAAACAGAGAAAAACGAAATGTCCCTAGGAATAAACGGAAAGGCATAAGAATGAGAGAGAAGCGTAGTGCAGAATGCATGGACACAAGGAGAAGACAAGAACCGCTCCTTTGCGATGTGCGCAGAAGAAGCCGCTCGTCCGAGAAAAGCATCCGGCTGAAGTCGCTCTTTCTCGGCATGCGAGAGAGACGAGACCGCTGCTGAAGGCACACAGCGGCATTCGGGGAGAACCGCGATTTCTCGACCAGCAACTGCAAACTCTCCGAAGCGGTTCAACGCGAGAGCCGATTTAGACGTGCGTGAGCGAAATAACGGAACTGTGATGCCAAGAACGTGTGAATTCTGCATACTGCATTGCCTGAAAACAGGGGGTTTTTTCTCCGCAGGAAAGAATCCACATCTCTCGACTTTCTGTAACGTCCTCTCTGAAAGCACAACGTGTGTCGCTCCTGGAACTTCTAGCTGCCTTATTAGAGGGGCTTTTCCCTTCCACACTGTTCTTCACAGAATGCTGAAGTGTAGCATCGGAAAAACAGAGAAAAACGAAATGTCCCTAGGAATCAACGGAAAGGCATAAGAATGAGAGAGAAGCGTAGTGCAGAATGCATGGACACAAGGAGAAGACAAGAACCGCTCCTTTGCGATGTGCGCAGAAGAAGCCGCTCGTCCGAGAAAAGCATCCGGCTGAAGTCGCTCTTTCTCGGCATGCGAGAGAGACGAGACCGCTGCTGAAGGCACACAGCGGCATTCGGGGAGAACCGCGATTTCTCGACCAGCAACTGCAAACTCTCCGAAGCGGTTAACAGAGAGTGGCGCCGTCCACCCACGAGAGCGAAATAGCGAAATTGCTATGCCGAGAACGTGCGATTTCAGAATACTGCATTTCCTGAAAACAGGGGGTTTTTTCTCCGCAGGAAAGAATCCACATCTCTCGACTTTCTGTAACGTCCTCTCTGAAAGCACAACGTGTGTCGCTCCTGGAACTTCTAGCTGCTTTTCCCTTCCACTCTGTTCTTCACAGAATGCTGAAGTGTAGCATCGGAAAAACAGAGAAAAACGAAATGTCCCTAGGAATAAACGGAAAGGCATAAGAATGAGAGAGAAGCGTAGTGCAGAATGCATGGACACAAGGAGAAGACAAGAACCGCTCCTTTGCGATGTGCGCAGAAGAAGCCGCTCGTCCGAGAAAAGCATCCGGCTGAAGTCGCTCTTTCTCGGCATGCGAGAGAGACGAGACCGCTGCTGAAGGCACACAGCGGCATTCGGGGAGAACCGCGATTTCTCGACCAGCAACTGCAAACTCTCCGAAGCGGTTCAACGCGAGAGCCAATTTAGACGTGCGTGAGCGAAATAACGGAACTGTGATGCCAAGAACGTGTGAATTCTGCATACTGCATTGCCTGAAAACAGGGGGTTTTTTATCCGCAGGAAAGAATCCACATCTCTCGACTTTCTGTAACGTCCTCTCTGAAAGCACAACGTGTGTCGCTCCTGGAACTTCTAGCTGCCTTATTAGAGGGGCTTTTCCCTTCCACTCTGTTCTTCACAGAATGCTGAAGTGTAGCATCGGAAAAACAGAGAAAAACGAAATGTCCCTAGGAATAAACGGAAAGGCATAAGAATGAGAGAGAAGCGTAGTGCAGAATGCATGGACACAAGGAGAAGACAAGAACCGCTCCTTTGCGATGTGTGCAGAAGAAGCCGCTCGTCCGAGAAAAGCAGCCGGCTGAAGTCGCTCTTTCTCGGCATGCGAGAGAGACGAGACCGCTGCTGAAGGCACACAGCGGCATTCGGGGAGAACCGCGATTTCTCGACCAGCAACTGCAAACTCTCCGAAGCGGTTAACAGAGAGTGGCGCCGTCCACCCACGAGAGCGAAATAGCGAAATTGCTATGCCGAGAACGTGCGATTTCAGAATACTGCATTTCCTGAAAACAGGGGGTTTTTTCTCCGCAGGAAAGAATCCACATCTCTCGACTTTCTGTAACGTCCTCTCTGAAAGCACAACGTGTGTCGCTCCTGGAACTTCTAGCTGCCTTATTAGAGGGGCTTTTCCCTTCCACTCTGTTCTTCACAGAATGCTGAAGTGTAGCATCGGAAAAACAGAGAAAAACGAAATGTCCCTAGGAATAAACGGAAAGGCATAAGAATGAGAGAGAAGCGTAGTGCAGAATGCATGGACACAAGGAGAAGACAAGAACCGCTCCTTTGCGATGTGCGCAGAAGAAGCCGCTCGTCCGAGAAAAGCATCCGGCTGAAGTCGCTCTTTCTCGGCATGCGAGAGAGACGAGACCGCTGCTGAAGGCACACAGCGGCATTCGGGGAGAACCGCGATTTCTCGGCCAGCAACTGCAAACTCTCCGAAGCGGTTCAACGCGAGAGCCGATTTAGACGTGCGTGAGCGAAATAACGGAACTGTGATGCCAAGAACGTGTGAATTCTGCATACTGCATTGCCTGAAAACAGGGGGTTTTTTCTCCGCAGGAAAGAATCCACATCTCTCGACTTTCTGTAACGTCCTCTCTGAAAGCACAACGTGTGTCGCTCCTGGAACTTCTAGCTGCCTTATTAGAGGGGCTTTTCCCTTCCACTCTGTTCTTCACAGAATGCTGAAGTGTAGCATCGGAAAAACAGAGAAAAACGAAATGTCCCTAGGAATAAACGGAAAGGCATAAGAATGAGAGAGAAGCGTAGTGCAGAATGCATGGACACAAGGAGAAGACAAGAACCGCTCCTTTGCGATGTGCGCAGAAGAAGCCGCTCGTCCGAGAAAAGCATCCGGCTGAAGTCGCTCTTTCTCGGCATGCGAGAGAGACGAGACCGCTGCTGAAGGCACACAGCGGCATTCGGGGAGAACCGCGATTTCTCGACCAGCAACTGCAAACTCTCCGAAGCGGTTAACAGAGAGTGGCGCCGTCCACCCACGAGAGCGAAATAGCGAAATTGCTATGCCGAGAACGTGCGATTTCAGAATACTGCATTTCCTGAAAACAGGGGGTTTTTTCTCCGCAGGAAAGAATCCACATCTCTCGACTTTCTGTAACGTCCTCTCTGAAAGCACAACGTGTGTCGCTCCTGGAACTTCTAGCTGCTTTTCCCTTCCACTCTGTTCTTCACAGAATGCTGAAGTGTAGCATCGGAAAAACAGAGAAAAACGAAATGTCCCTAGGAATAAACGGAAAGGCATAAGAATGAGAGAGAAGCGTAGTGCAGAATGCATGGACACAAGGAGAAGACAAGAACCGCTCCTTTGCGATGTGCGCAGAAGAAGCCGCTCGTCCGAGAAAAGCATCCGGCTGAAGTCGCTCTTTCTCGGCATGCGAGAGAGACGAGACCGCTGCTGAAGGCACACAGCGGCATTCGGGGAGAACCGCGATTTCTCGACCAGCAACTGCAAACTCTCCGAAGCGGTTCAACGCGAGAGCCGATTTAGACGCGCGTGAGCGAAATAACGGAACTGTGATGCCAAGAACGTGTGAATTCTGCATACTGCATTGCCTGAAAACAGGGGGTTTTTTCTCCGCAGGAAAGAATCCACATCTCTCGACTTTCTGTAACGTCCTCTCTGAAAGCACAACGTGTGTCGCTCCTGGAACTTCTAGCTGCCTTATTAGAGGGGCTTTTCCCTTCCACTCTGTTCTTCACAGAATGCTGAAGTGTAGCATCGGAAAAACAGAGAAAAACGAAATGTCCCTAGGAATAAACGGAAAGGCATAAGAATGAGAGAGAAGCGTAGTGCAGAATGCATGGACACAAGGAGAAGACAAGAACCGCTCCTTTGCGATGTGCGCAGAAGAAGCCACTCGTCCGAGAAAAGCATCCGGCTGAAGTCGCTCTTTCTCGGCATGCGAGAGAGACGAGACCGCTGCTGAAGGCACACAGCGGCATTCGGGGAGAACCGCGATTTCTCGACCAGCAACTGCAAACTCTCCGAAGCGGTTCAACGCGAGAGCCGATTTAGACGTGCGTGAGCGAAATAACGGAACTGTGATGCCAAGAACGTGTGAATTCTGCATACTGCATTGCCTGAAAACAGGGGGTTTTTTCTCCGCAGGAAAGAATCCACATCTCTCGACTTTCTGTAACGTCCTCTCTGAAAGCACAACGTGTGTCTCTCCTGGAACTTCTAGCTGCCTTATTAGAGGGGCTTTTCCCTTCCACACTGTTCTTCACAGAATGCTGAAGTGTAGCATCGGAAAAACAGAGAAAAACGAAATGTCCCTAGGAATAAACGGAAAGGCATAAGAATGAGAGAGAAGCGTAGTGCAGAATGCATGGACACAAGGAGAAGACAAGAACCGCTCCTTTGCGATGTGCGCAGAAGAAGCCGCTCGTCCGAGAAAAGCATCCGGCTGAAGTCGCTCTTTCTCGGCATGCGAGAGAGACGAGACCGCTGCTGAAGGCACACAGCGGCATTCGGGGAGAACCGCGATTTCTCGACCAGCAACTGCAAACTCTCCGAAGCGGTTAACAGAGAGTGGCGCCGTCCACCCACGAGAGCGAAATAGCGAAATTGCTATGCCGAGAACGTGCGATTTCAGAATACTGCATTTCCTGAAAACAGGGGGTTTTTTCTCCGCAGGAAAGAATCCACATCTCTCGACTTTCTGTAACGTCCTCTCTGAAAGCACAACGTGTGTCGCTCCTGGAACTTCTAGCTGCTTTTCCCTTCCACTCTGTTCTTCACAGAATGCTGAAGTGTAGCATCGGAAAAACAGAGAAAAACGAAATGTCCCTAGGAATAAACGGAAAGGCATAAGAATGAGAGAGAAGCGTAGTGCAGAATGCATGGACACAAGGAGAAGACAAGAACCGCTCCTTTGCGATGTGCGCAGAAGAAGCCGCTCGTCCGAGAAAAGCATCCGGCTGAAGTCGCTCTTTCTCGGCATGCGAGAGAGACGAGACCGCTGCTGAAGGCACACAGCGGCATTCGGGGAGAACCGCGATTTCTCGACCAGCAACTGCAAACTCTCCGAAGCGGTTCAACGCGAGAGCCGATTTAGACGCGCGTGAGCGAAATAACGGAACTGTGATGCCAAGAACGTGTGAATTCTGCATACTGCATTGCCTGAAAACAGGGGGTTTTTTCTCCGCAGGAAAGAATCCACATCTCTCGACTTTCTGTAACGTCCTCTCTGAAAGCACAACGTGTGTCGCTCCTGGAACTTCTAGCTGCCTTATTAGAGGGGCTTTTCCCTTCCACTCTGTTCTTCACAGAATGCTGAAGTGTAGCATCGGAAAAACAGAGAAAAACGAAATGTCCCTAGGAATAAACGGAAAGGCATAAGAATGAGAGAGAAGCGTAGTGCAGAATGCATGGACACAAGGAGAAGACAAGAACCGCTCCTTTGCGATGTGTGCAGAAGAAGCCGCTCGTCCGAGAAAAGCAGCCGGCTGAAGTCGCTCTTTCTCGGCATGCGAGAGAGACGAGACCGCTGCTGAAGGCACACAGCGGCATTCGGGGAGAACCGCGATTTCTCGACCAGCAACTGCAAACTCTCCGAAGCGGTTAACAGAGAGTGGCGCCGTCCACCCACGAGAGCGAAATAGCGAAATTGCTATGCCGAGAACGTGCGATTTCAGAATACTGCATTTCCTGAAAACAGGGGGTTTTTTCTCCGCAGGAAAGAATCCACATCTCTCGACTTTCTGTAACGTCCTCTCTGAAAGCACAACGTGTGTCGCTCCTGGAACTTCTAGCTGCCTTATTAGAGGGGCTTTTCCCTTCCACTCTGTTCTTCACAGAATGCTGAAGTGTAGCATCGGAAAAACAGAGAAAAACGAAATGTCCCTAGGAATCAACGGAAAGGCATAAGAATGAGAGAGAAGCGTAGTGCAGAATGCATGGACACAAGGAGAAGACAAGAACCGCTCCTTTGCGATGTGCGCAGAAGAAGCCGCTCGTCCGAGAAAAGCATCCGGCTGAAGTCGCTCTTTCTCGGCATGCGAGAGAGACGAGACCGCTGCTGAAGGCACACAGCGGCATTCGGGGAGAACCGCGATTTCTCGGCCAGCAACTGCAAACTCTCCGAAGCGGTTAACAGAGAGTGGCGCTGTCCACCCACGAGAGCGAAATAGCGAAATTGCTATGCCGAGAACGTGCGATTTCAGAATACTGCATTTCCTGAAAACAGGGGGTTTTTTCTCCGCAGGAAAGAATCCACATCTCTCGACTTTCTGTAACGTCCTCTCTGAAAGCACAACGTGTGTCTCTCCTGGAACTTCTAGCTGCCTTATTAGACGGGCTTTTCCCTTCCACACTGTTCTTCACAGAATGCTGAAGTGTAGCATCGGAAAAACAGAGAAAAACGAAATGTCCCTAGGAATAAACGGAAAGGCATAAGAATGAGAGAGAAGCGTAGTGCAGAATGCATGGACACAAGGAGAAGACAAGAATCGCTCCTTTGCGATGTGCGCAGAAGAAGCCGCTCGTCCGAGAAAAGCAGCCGGCTGAAGTCGCTCTTTCTCGGCATGCGAGAGAGACGAGACCGCTGCTGAAGGCACACAGCGGCATTCGGGGAGAACCGCGATTTCTCGACCAGCAACTGCAAACTCTCCGAAGCGGTTCAACGCGAGAGCCGATTTAGACGTGCGTGAGCGAAATAACGGAACTGTGATGCCAAGAACGTGTGAATTCTGCATTCTGCATTGCCTGAAAACAGGGGGTTTTTTCTCCGCAGGAAAGAATCCACATCTCTCGACTTTCTGTAACGTCCTCTCTGAAAGCACAACGTGTGTCGCTCCTGGAACTTCTAGCTGCCTTATTAGAGGGGCTTTTCCCTTCCACTCTGTTCTTCACAGAATGCTGAAGTGTAGCATCGGAAAAACAGAGAAAAACGAAATGTCCCTAGGAATAAACGGAAAGGCATAAGAATGAGAGAGAAGCGTAGCGCAGAATGCATGGACACAAGGAGAAGACAAGAACCGCTCCTTTGCGATGTGCGCAGAAGAAGCCGCTCGTCCGAGAAAAGCATCCGGCTGAAGTCGCTCTTTCTCGGCATGCGAGAGAGACGAGACCGCTGCTGAAGGCACACAGCGGCATTCGGGGAGAACCGCGATTTCTCGGCCAGCAACTGCAAACTCTCCGAAGCGGTTAACAGAGAGTGGCGCCGTCCACCCACGAGAGCGAAATAGCGAAATTGCTATGCCGAGAACGTGCGATTTCAGAATACTGCATTTCCTGAAAACAGGGGTTTTTTTCTCCGCAGGAAAGAATCCACATCTCTCGACTTTCTGTAACGTCCTCTCTGAAAGCACAACGTGTGTCGCTCCTGGAACTTCTAGCTGCCTTATTAGAGGGGCTTTTCCCTTCCACTCTGTTCTTCACAGAATGCTGAAGTGTAGCATCGGAAAAACAGAGAAAAACGAAATGTCCCTAGGAATAAACGGAAAGGCATAAGAATGAGAGAGAAGCGTAGTGCAGAATGCATGGACACAAGGAGAAGACAAGAACCGCTCCTTTGCGATGTGCGCAGAAGAAGCCGCTCGTCCGAGAAAAGCAGCCGGCTGAAGTCGCTCTTTCTCGGCATGCGAGAGAGACGAGACCGCTGCTGAAGGCACACAGCGGCATTCGGGCAGAACCGCGATTTCTCGACCAGCAACTGCAAACTCTCCGAAGCGGTTCAACGCGAGAGCCGATTTAGACGCGCGTGAGCGAAATAACGGAACTGTGATGCCAAGAACGTGTGAATTCTGCATACTGCATTGCCTGAAAACAGGGGGTTTTTTCTCCGCAGGAAAGAATCCACATCTCTCGACTTTCTGTAACGTCCTCTCTGAAAGCACAACGTGTGTCGCTCCTGGAACTTCTAGCTGCCTTATTAGAGGGGCTTTTCCCTTCCACTCTGTTCTTCACAGAATGCTGAAGTGTAGCATCGGAAAAACAGAGAAAAACGAAATGTCCCTAGGAATAAACGGAAAGGCATAAGAATGAGAGAGAAGCGTAGTGCAGAATGCATGGACACAAGGAGAAGACAAGAACCGCTCCTTTGCGATGTGTGCAGAAGAAGCCGCTCGTCCGAGAAAAGCAGCCGGCTGAAGTCGCTCTTTCTCGGCATGCGAGAGAGACGAGACCGCTGCTGAAGGCACACAGCGGCATTCGGGGAGAACCGCGATTTCTCGACCAGCAACTGCAAACTCTCCGAAGCGGTTAACAGAGAGTGGCGCCGTCCACCCACGAGAGCGAAATAGCGAAATTGCTATGCCGAGAACGTGCGATTTCAGAATACTGCATTTCCTGAAAACAGGGGTTTTTTTCTCCGCAGGAAAGAATCCACATCTCTCGACTTTCTGTAACGTCCTCTCTGAAAGCACAACGTGTGTCGCTCCTGGAACTTCTAGCTGCCTTATTAGAGGGGCTTTTCCCTTCCACTCTGTTCTTCACAGAATGCTGAAGTGTAGCATCGGAAAAACAGAGAAAAACGAAATGTCCCTAGGAATAAACGGAAAGGCATAAGAATGAGAGAGAAGCGTAGTGCAGAATGCATGGACACAAGGAGAAGACAAGAACCGCTCCTTTGCGATGTGCGCAGAAGAAGCCGCTCGTCCGAGAAAAGCAGCCGGCTGAAGTCGCTCTTTCTCGGCATGCGAGAGAGACGAGACCGCTGCTGAAGGCACACAGCGGCATTCGGGGAGAACCGCGATTTCTCGGCCAGCAACTGCAAACTCTCCGAAGCGGTTCAACGCGAGAGCCGATTTAGACGTGCGTGAGCGAAATAACGGAACTGTGATGCCAAGAACGTGTGAATTCTGCATACTGCATTGCCTGAAAACAGGGGTTTTTTTCTCCGCAGGAAAGAATCCACATCTCTCGACTTTCTGTAACGTCCTCTCTGAAAGCACAACGTGTGTCGCTCCTGGAACTTCTAGCTGCCTTATTAGAGGGGCTTTTCCCTTCCACTCTGTTCTTCACAGAATGCTGAAGTGTAGCATCGGAAAAACAGAGAAAAACGAAATGTCCCTAGGAATAAACGGAAAGGCATAAGAATGAGAGAGAAGCGTAGTGCAGAATGCATGGACACAAGGAGAAGACAAGAACCGCTCCTTTGCGATGTGCGCAGAAGAAGCCGCTCGTCCGAGAAAAGCATCCGGCTGAAGTCGCTCTTTCTCGGCATGCGAGAGAGACGAGACCGCTGCTGAAGGCACACAGCGGCATTCGGGGAGAACCGCGATTTCTCGACCAGCAACTGCAAACTCTCCGAAGCGGTTAACAGAGAGTGGCGCCGTCCACCCACGAGAGCGAAATAGCGAAATTGCTATGCCGAGAACGTGCGATTTCAGAATACTGCATTTCCTGAAAACAGGGGGTTTTTTCTCCGCAGGAAAGAATCCACATCTCTCGACTTTCTGTAACGTCCTCTCTGAAAGCACAACGTGTGTCGCTCCTGGAACTTCTAGCTGCTTTTCCCTTCCACTCTGTTCGTCACAGAATGCTGAAGTGTAGCATCGGAAAAACAGAGAAAAACGAAATGTCCCTAGGAATAAACGGAAAGGCATAAGAATGAGAGAGAAGCGTAGTGCAGAATGCATGGACACAAGGAGAAGACAAGAACCGCTCCTTTGCGATGTGCGCAGAAGAAGCCGCTCGTCCGAGAAAAGCATCCGGCTGAAGTCGCTCTTTCTCGGCATGCGAGAGAGACGAGACCGCTGCTGAAGGCACACAGCGGCATTCGGGGAGAACCGCGATTTCTCGACCAGCAACTGCAAACTCTCCGAAGCGGTTCAACGCGAGAGCCGATTTAGACGCGCGTGAGCGAAATAACGGAACTGTGATGCCAAGAACGTGTGAATTCTGCATACTGCATTGCCTGAAAACAGGGGGTTTTTTCTCCGCAGGAAAGAATCCACATCTCTCGACTTTCTGTAACGTCCTCTCTGAAAGCACAACGTGTGTCGCTCCTGGAACTTCTAGCTGCCTTATTAGAGGGGCTTTTCCCTTCCACTCTGTTCTTCACAGAATGCTGAAGTGTAGCATCGGAAAAACAGAGAAAAACGAAATGTCCCTAGGAATAAACGGAAAGGCATAAGAATGAGAGAGAAGCGTAGTGCAGAATGCATGGACACAAGGAGAAGACAAGAACCGCTCCTTTGCGATGTGTGCAGAAGAAGCCGCTCGTCCGAGAAAAGCAGCCGGCTGAAGTCGCTCTTTCTCGGCATGCGAGAGAGACGAGACCGCTGCTGAAGGCACACAGCGGCATTCGGGGAGAACCGCGATTTCTCGACCAGCAACTGCAAACTCTCCGAAGCGGTTAACAGAGAGTGGCGCCGTCCACCCACGAGAGCGAAATAGCGAAATTGCTATGCCGAGAACGTGCGATTTCAGAATACTGCATTTCCTGAAAACAGGGGTTTTTTTCTCCGCAGGAAAGAATCCACATCTCTCGACTTTCTGTAACGTCCTCTCTGAAAGCACAACGTGTGTCGCTCCTGGAACTTCTAGCTGCCTTATTAGAGGGGCTTTTCCCTTCCACTCTGTTCTTCACAGAATGCTGAAGTGTAGCATCGGAAAAACAGAGAAAAACGAAATGTCCCTAGGAATCAACGGAAAGGCATAAGAATGAGAGAGAAGCGTAGTGCAGAATGCATGGACACAAGGAGAAGACAAGAACCGCTCCTTTGCGATGTGCGCAGAAGAAGCCGCTCGTCCGAGAAAAGCATCCGGCTGAAGTCGCTCTTTCTCGGCATGCGAGAGAGACGAGACCGCTGCTGAAGGCACACAGCGGCATTCGGGGAGAACCGCGATTTCTCGGCCAGCAACTGCAAACTCTCCGAAGCGGTTAACAGAGAGTGGCGCCGTCCACCCACGAGAGCGAAATAGCGAAATTGCTATGCCGAGAACGTGCGATTTCAGAATACTGCATTTCCTGAAAACAGGGGGTTTTTTCTCCGCAGGAAAGAATCCACATCTCTCGACTTTCTGTAACGTCCTCTCTGAAAGCACAACGTGTGTCTCTCCTGGAACTTCTAGCTGCCTTATTAGACGGGCTTTTCCCTTCCACACTGTTCTTCACAGAATGCTGAAGTGTAGCATCGGAAAAACAGAGAAAAACGAAATGTCCCTAGGAATAAACGGAAAGGCATAAGAATGAGAGAGAAGCCTAGTGCAGAATGCATGGACACAAGGAGAAGACAAGAACCGCTCCTTTGCGATGTGCGCAGAAGAAGCCGCTCGTCCGAGAAAAGCAGCCGGCTGAAGTCGCTCTTTCTCGGCATGCGAGAGAGACGAGACCGCTGCTGAAGGCACACAGCGGCATTCGGGGAGAACCGCGATTTCTCGACCAGCAACTGCAAACTCTCCGAAGCGGTTCAACGCGAGAGCCGATTTAGACGTGCGTGAGCGAAATAACGGAACTGTGATGCCAAGAACGTGTGAATTCTGCATTCTGCATTGCCTGAAAACAGGGGGTTTTTTCTCCGCAGGAAAGAATCCACATCTCTCGACTTTCTGTAACGTCCTCTCTGAAAGCACAACGTGTGTCGCTCCTGGAACTTCTAGCTGCCTTATTAGAGGGGCTTTTCCCTTCCACTCTGTTCTTCACAGAATGCTGAAGTGTAGCATCGGAAAAACAGAGAAAAACGAAATGTCCCTAGGAATAAACGGAAAGGCATAAGAATGAGAGAGAAGCGTAGCGCAGAATGCATGGACACAAGGAGAAGACAAGAACCGCTCCTTTGCGATGTGCGCAGAAGAAGCCGCTCGTCCGAGAAAAGCATCCGGCTGAAGTCGCTCTTTCTCGGCATGCGAGAGAGACGAGACCGCTGCTGAAGGCACACAGCGGCATTCGGGGAGAACCGCGATTTCTCGGCCAGCAACTGCAAACTCTCCGAAGCGGTTAACAGAGAGTGGCGCCGTCCACCCACGAGAGCGAAATAGCGAAATTGCTATGCCGAGAACGTGCGATTTCAGAATACTGCATTTCCTGAAAACAGGGGTTTTTTTCTCCGCAGGAAAGAATCCACATCTCTCGACTTTCTGTAACGTCCTCTCTGAAAGCACAACGTGTGTCGCTCCTGGAACTTCTAGCTGCCTTATTAGAGGGGCTTTTCCCTTCCACTCTGTTCTTCACAGAATGCTGAAGTGTAGCATCGGAAAAACAGAGAAAAACGAAATGTCCCTAGGAATAAACGGAAAGGCATAAGAATGAGAGAGAAGCGTAGTGCAGAATGCATGGACACAAGGAGAAGACAAGAACCGCTCCTTTGCGATGTGCGCAGAAGAAGCCGCTCGTCCGAGAAAAGCAGCCGGCTGAAGTCGCTCTTTCTCGGCATGCGAGAGAGACGAGACCGCTGCTGAAGGCACACAGCGGCATTCGGGCAGAACCGCGATTTCTCGACCAGCAACTGCAAACTCTCCAAAGCGGTTCAACGCGAGAGCCGATTTAGACGCGCGTGAGCGAAATAACGGAACTGTGATGCCAAGAACGTGTGAATTCTGCATACTGCATTGCCTGAAAACAGGGGGTTTTTTCTCCGCAGGAAAGAATCCACATCTCTCGACTTTCTGTAACGTCCTCTCTGAAAGCACAACGTGTGTCGCTCCTGGAACTTCTAGCTGCCTTATTAGAGGGGCTTTTCCCTTCCACTCTGTTCTTCACAGAATGCTGAAGTGTAGCATCGGAAAAACAGAGAAAAACGAAATGTCCCTAGGAATAAACGGAAAGGCATAAGAATGAGAGAGAAGCGTAGTGCAGAATGCATGGACACAAGGAGAAGACAAGAACCGCTCCTTTGCGATGTGTGCAGAAGAAGCCGCTCGTCCGAGAAAAGCAGCCGGCTGAAGTCGCTCTTTCTCGGCATGCGAGAGAGACGAGACCGCTGCTGAAGGCACACAGCGGCATTCGGGGAGAACCGCGATTTCTCGACCAGCAACTGCAAACTCTCCGAAGCGGTTAACAGAGAGTGGCGCCGTCCACCCACGAGAGCGAAATAGCGAAATTGCTATGCCGAGAACGTGCGATTTCAGAATACTGCATTTCCTGAAAACAGGGGTTTTTTTCTCCGCAGGAAAGAATCCACATCTCTCGACTTTCTGTAACGTCCTCTCTGAAAGCACAACGTGTGTCGCTCCTGGAACTTCTAGCTGCCTTATTAGAGGGGCTTTTCCCTTCCACTCTGTTCTTCACAGAATGCTGAAGTGTAGCATCGGAAAAACAGAGAAAAACGAAATGTCCCTAGGAATAAACGGAAAGGCATAAGAATGAGAGAGAAGCGTAGTGCAGAATGCATGGACACAAGGAGAAGACAAGAACCGCTCCTTTGCGATGTGCGCAGAAGAAGCCGCTCGTCCGAGAAAAGCAGCCGGCTGAAGTCGCTCTTTCTCGGCATGCGAGAGAGACGAGACCGCTGCTGAAGGCACACAGCGGCATTCGGGGAGAACCGCGATTTCTCGACCAGCAACTGCAAACTCTCCAAAGCGGTTCAACGCGAGAGCCGATTTAGACGTGCGTGAGCGAAATAACGGAACTGTGATGCCAAGAACGTGTGAATTCTGCATACTGCATTGCCTGAAAACAGGGGGTTTTTTCTCCGCAGGAAAGAATCCACATCTCTCGACTTTCTGTAACGTCCTCTCTGAAAGCACAACGTGTGTCGCTCCTGGAACTTCTAGCTGCCTTATTAGAGGGGCTTTTCCCTTCCACTCTGTTCTTCACAGAATGCTGAAGTGTAGCATCGGAAAAACAGAGAAAAACGAAATGTCCCTAGGAATAAACGGAAAGGCATAAGAATGAGAGAGAAGCGTAGTGCAGAATGCATGGACACAAGGAGAAGACAAGAACCGCTCCTTTGCGATGTGCGCAGAAGAAGCCGCTCGTCCGAGAAAAGCAGCCGGCTGAAGTCGCTCTTTCTCGGCATGCGAGAGAGACGAGACCGCTGCTGAAGGCACACAGCGGCATTCGGGGAGAACCGCGATTTCTCGACCAGCAACTGCAAACTCTCCGAAGCGGTTAACAGAGAGTGGCGCCGTCCACCCACGAGAGCGAAATAGCGAAATTGCTATGCCGAGAACGTGCGATTTCAGAATACTGCATTTCCTGAAAACAGGGGTTTTTTTCTCCGCAGGAAAGAATCCACATCTCTCGACTTTCTGTAACGTCCTCTCTGAAAGCACAACGTGTGTCGCTCCTGGAACTTCTAGCTGCCTTATTAGAGGGGCTTTTCCCTTCCACTCTGTTCTTCACAGAATGCTGAAGTGTAGCATCGGAAAAACAGAGAAAAACGAAATGTCCCTAGGAATAAACGGAAAGGCATAAGAATGAGAGAGAAGCGTAGTGCAGAATGCATGGACACAAGGAGAAGACAAGAACCGCTCCTTTGCGATGTGCGCAGAAGAAGCCGCTCGTCCGAGAAAAGCATCCGGCTGAAGTCGCTCTTTCTCGGCATGCGAGAGAGACGAGACCGCTGCTGAAGGCACACAGCGGCATTCGGGGAGAACCGCGATTTCTCGACCAGCAACTGCAAACTCTCCGAAGCGGTTCAACGCGAGAGCCGATTTAGACGTGCGTGAGCGAAATAACGGAACTGTGATGCCAAGAACGTGTGAATTCTGCATACTGCATTGCCTGAAAACAGGGGGTTTTTTCTCCGCAGGAAAGAATCCACATCTCTCGACTTTCTGTAACGTCCTCTCTGAAAGCACAACGTGTGTCGCTCCTGGAACTTCTAGCTGCCTTATTAGAGGGGCTTTTCCCTTCCACTCTGTTCTTCACAGAATGCTGAAGTGTAGCATCGGAAAAACAGAGAAAAACGAAATGTCCCTAGGAATAAACGGAAAGGCATAAGAATGAGAGAGAAGCGTAGTGCAGAATGCATGGACACAAGGAGAAGACAAGAACCGCTCCTTTGCGATGTGCGCAGAAGAAGCCGCTCGTCCGAGAAAAGCATCCGGCTGAAGTCGCTCTTTCTCGGCATGCGAGAGAGACGAGACCGCTGCTGAAGGCACACAGCGGCATTCGGGGAGAACCGCGATTTCTCGGCCAGCAACTGCAAACTCTCCGAAGCGGTTAACAGAGAGTGGCGCCGTCCACCCACGAGAGCGAAATAGCGAAATTGCTATGCCGAGAACGTGCGATTTCAGAATACTGCATTTCCTGAAA
Organism: Phasianus colchicus; assembly: GCF_987193195.1. Classification (NCBI taxonomy): domain Eukaryota; kingdom Metazoa; phylum Chordata; class Aves; order Galliformes; family Phasianidae; genus Phasianus; species Phasianus colchicus. The sequence continues at coordinate 553,227 of NC_143447.1, read as the reverse complement.
ACAGGGGGTTTTTTCTCCGCAGGAAAGAATCCACATCTCTCGACTTTCTGTAACGTCCTCTCTGAAAGCACCACGTGTGTCGCTCCTGGAACTTCTAGCTGCCTTATTAGAGGGGCTTTTCCCTTCCACTCTGTTCGTCACAGAATGCTGAAGTGTAGCATCGGAAAAACAGAGAAAAACGAAATGTCCCTAGGAATAAACGGAAAGGCATAAGAATGAGAGAGAAGCGTAGTGCAGAATGCATGGACACAAGGAGAAGACAAGAACCGCTCCTTTGCGATGTGCGCAGAAGAAGCCGCTCGTCCGAGAAAAGCATCCGGCTGAAGTCGCTCTTTCTCGGCATGCGAGAGAGACGAGACCGCTGCTGAAGGCACACAGCGGCATTCGGGGAGAACCGCGATTTCTCGGCCAGCAACTGCAAACTCTCCGAAGCGGTTAACAGAGAGTGGCGCCGTCCACCCACGAGAGCGAAATAGCGAAATTGCTATGCCGAGAACGTGCGATTTCAGAATACTGCATTTCCTGAAAACAGGGGGTTTTTTCTCCGCAGGAAAGAATCCACATCTCTCGACTTTCTGTAACGTCCTCTCTGAAAGCACAACGTGTGTCGCTCCTGGAACTTCTAGCTGCCTTATTAGACGGGCTTTTCCCTTCCACACTGTTCTTCACAGAATGCTGAAGTGTAGCATCGGAAAAACAGAGAAAAACGAAATGTCCCTAGGAATAAACGGAAAGGCATAAGAATGAGAGAGAAGCGTAGTGCAGAATGCATGGACACAAGGAGAAGACAAGAACCGCTCCTTTGCGATGTGCGCAGAAGAAGCCGCTCGTCCGAGAAAAGCAGCCGGCTGAAGTCGCTCTTTCTCGGCATGCGAGAGAGACGAGACCGCTGCTGAAGGCACACAGCGGCATTCGGGGAGAACCGCGATTTCTCGACCAGCAACTGCAAACTCTCCGAAGCGGTTCAACGCGAGAGCCGATTTAGACGTGCGTGAGCGAAATAACGGAACTGTGATGCCAAGAACGTGTGAATTCTGCATACTGCATTGCCTGAAAACAGGGGGTTTTTTATCCGCAGGAAAGAATCCACATCTCTCGACTTTCTGTAACGTCCTCTCTGAAAGCACAACGTGTGTCGCTCCTGGAACTTCTAGCTGCCTTATTAGAGGGGCTTTTCCCTTCCACACTGTTCTTCACAGAATGCTGAAGTGTAGCATCGGAAAAACAGAGAAAAACGAAATGTCCCTAGGAATAAACGGAAAGGCATAAGAATGAGAGAGAAGCGTAGTGCAGAATGCATGGACACAAGGAGAAGACAAGAACCGCTCCTTTGCGATGTGCGCAGAAGAAGCCGCTCGTCCGAGAAAAGCAGCCGGCTGAAGTCGCTCTTTCTCGGCATGCGAGAGAGACGAGACCGCTGCTGAAGGCACACAGCGGCATTCGGGGAGAACCGCGATTTCTCGGCCAGCAACTGCAAACTCTCCGAAGCGGTTAACAGAGAGTGGCGCCGTCCACCCACGAGAGCGAAATAGCGAAATTGCTATGCCGAGAACGTGCGATTTCAGAATACTGCATTTCCTGAAAACAGGGGGTTTTTTCTCCGCAGGAAAGAATCCACATCTCTCGACTTTCTGTAACGTCCTCTCTGAAAGCACAACGTGTGTCGCTCCTGGAACTTCTAGCTGCCTTATTAGAGGGGCTTTTCCCTTCCACTCTGTTCTTCACAGAATGCTGAAGTGTAGCATCGGAAAAACAGAGAAAAACGAAATGTCCCTAGGAATAAACGGAAAGGCATAAGAATGAGAGAGAAGCGTAGTGCAGAATGCATGGACACAAGGAGAAGACAAGAACCGCTCCTTTGCGATGTGCGCAGAAGAAGCCGCTCGTCCGAGAAAAGCATCCGGCTGAAGTCGCTCTTTCTCGGCATGCGAGAGAGACGAGACCGCTGCTGAAGGCACACAGCGGCATTCGGGGAGAACCGCGATTTCTCGACCAGCAACTGCAAACTCTCCGAAGCGGTTCAACGCGAGAGCCGATTTAGACGTGCGTGAGCGAAATAACGGAACTGTGATGCCAAGAACGTGTGAATTCTGCATACTGCATTGCCTGAAAACAGGGGGTTTTTTCTCCGCAGGAAAGAATCCACATCTCTCGACTTTCTGTAACGTCCTCTCTGAAAGCACAACGTGTGTCGCTCCTGGAACTTCTAGCTGCCTTATTAGAGGGGCTTTTCCCTTCCACTCTGTTCTTCACAGAATGCTGAAGTGTAGCATCGGAAAAACAGAGAAAAACGAAATGTCCCTAGGAATAAACGGAAAGGCATAAGAATGAGAGAGAAGCGTAGTGCAGAATGCATGGACACAAGGAGAAGACAAGAACCGCTCCTTTGCGATGTGCGCAGAAGAAGCCGCTCGTCCGAGAAAAGCATCCGGCTGAAGTCGCTCTTTCTCGGCATGCGAGAGAGACGAGACCGCTGCTGAAGGCACACAGCGGCATTCGGGGAGAACCGCGATTTCTCGGCCAGCAACTGCAAACTCTCCGAAGCGGTTAACAGAGAGTGGCGCCGTCCACCCACGAGAGCGAAATAGCGAAATTGCTATGCCGAGAACGTGCGATTTCAGAATACTGCATTTCCTGAAAACAGGGGGTTTTTTCTCCGCAGGAAAGAATCCACATCTCTCGACTTTCTGTAACGTCCTCTCTGAAAGCACCACGTGTGTCGCTCCTGGAACTTCTAGCTGCCTTATTAGAGGGGCTTTTCCCTTCCACTCTGTTCGTCACAGAATGCTGAAGTGTAGCATCGGAAAAACAGAGAAAAACGAAATGTCCCTAGGAATAAACGGAAAGGCATAAGAATGAGAGAGAAGCGTAGTGCAGAATGCATGGACACAAGGAGAAGACAAGAACCGCTCCTTTGCGATGTGCGCAGAAGAAGCCGCTCGTCCGAGAAAAGCAGCCGGCTGAAGTCGCTCTTTCTCGGCATGCGAGAGAGACGAGACCGCTGCTGAAGGCACACAGCGGCATTCGGGGAGAACCGCGATTTCTCGACCAGCAACTGCAAACTCTCCGAAGCGGTTCAACGCGAGAGCCGATTTAGACGTGCGTGAGCGAAATAACGGAACTGTGATGCCAAGAACGTGTGAATTCTGCATTCTGCATTGCCTGAAAACAGGGGGTTTTTTCTCCGCAGGAAAGAATCCACATCTCTCGACTTTCTGTAACGTCCTCTCTGAAAGCACAACGTGTGTCGCTCCTGGAACTTCTAGCTGCCTTATTAGAGGGGCTTTTCCCTTCCACTCTGTTCTTCACAGAATGCTGAAGTGTAGCATCGGAAAAACAGAGAAAAACGAAATGTCCCTAGGAATAAACGGAAAGGCATAAGAATGAGAGAGAAGCGTAGTGCAGAATGCATGGACACAAGGAGAAGACAAGAACCGCTCCTTTGCGATGTGCGCAGAAGAAGCCGCTCGTCCGAGAAAAGCATCCGGCTGAAGTCGCTCTTCCTCGGCATGCGAGAGAGACGAGACCGCTGCTGAAGGCACACAGCGGCATTCGGGGAGAACCGCGATTTCTCGGCCAGCAACTGCAAACTCTCCGAAGCGGTTAACAGAGAGTGGCGCCGTCCACCCACGAGAGCGAAATAGCGAAATTGCTATGCCGAGAACGTGCGATTTCAGAATACTGCATTTCCTGAAAACAGGGGGTTTTTTCTCCGCAGGAAAGAATCCACATCTCTCGACTTTCTGTAACGTCCTCTCTGAAAGCACCACGTGTGTCGCTCCTGGAACTTCTAGCTGCCTTATTAGAGGGGCTTTTCCCTTCCACTCTGTTCTTCACAGAATGCTGAAGTGTAGCATCGGAAAAACAGAGAAAAACGAAATGTCCCTAGGAATAAACGGAAAGGCATAAGAATGAGAGAGAAGCGTAGTGCAGAATGCATGGACACAAGGAGAAGACAAGAACCGCTCCTTTGCGATGTGCGCAGAAGAAGCCGCTCGTCCGAGAAAAGCATCCGGCTGAAGTCGCTCTTTCTCGGCATGCGAGAGAGACGAGACCGCTGCTGAAGGCACACAGCGGCATTCGGGGAGAACCGCGATTTCTCGACCAGCAACTGCAAACTCTCCGAAGCGGTTCAACGCGAGAGCCGATTTAGACGTGCGTGAGCGAAATAACGGAACTGTGATGCCAAGAACGTGTGAATTCTGCATACTGCATTGCCTGAAAACAGGGGGTTTTTTCTCCGCAGGAAAGAATCCACATCTCTCGACTTTCTGTAACGTCCTCTCTGAAAGCACAACGTGTGTCGCTCCTGGAACTTCTAGCTGCCTTATTAGAGGGGCTTTTCCCTTCCACTCTGTTCTTCACAGAATGCTGAAGTGTAGCATCGGAAAAACAGAGAAAAACGAAATGTCCCTAGGAATAAACGGAAAGGCATAAGAATGAGAGAGAAGCGTAGTGCAGAATGCATGGACACAAGGAGAAGACAAGAACCGCTCCTTTGCGATGTGCGCAGAAGAAGCCGCTCGTCCGAGAAAAGCATCCGGCTGAAGTCGCTCTTTCTCGGCATGCGAGAGAGACGAGACCGCTGCTGAAGGCACACAGCGGCATTCGGGGAGAACCGCGATTTCTCGGCCAGCAACTGCAAACTCTCCGAAGCGGTTAACAGAGAGTGGCGCCGTCCACCCACGAGAGCGAAATAGCGAAATTGCTATGCCGAGAACGTGCTATTTCAGAATACTGCATTTCCTGAAAACAGGGGGTTTTTTCTCCGCAGGAAAGAATCCACATCTCTCGACTTTCTGTAACGTCCTCTCTGAAAGCACCACGTGTGTCGCTCCTGGAACTTCTAGCTGCCTTATTAGAGGGGCTTTTCCCTTCCACTCTGTTCGTCACAGAATGCTGAAGTGTAGCATCGGAAAAACAGAGAAAAACGAAATGTCCCTAGGAATAAACGGAAAGGCATAAGAATGAGAGAGAAGCGTAGTGCAGAATGCATGGACACAAGGAGAAGACAAGAACCGCTCCTTTGCGATGTGCGCAGAAGAAGCCGCTCGTCCGAGAAAAGCATCCGGCTGAAGTCGCTCTTTCTCGGCATGCGAGAGAGACGAGACCGCTGCTGAAGGCACACAGCGGCATTCGGGGAGAACCGCGATTTCTCGACCAGCAACTGCAAACTCTCCGAAGCGGTTCAACGCGAGAGCCGATTTAGACGTGCGTGAGCGAAATAACGGAACTGTGATGCCAAGAACGTGTGAATTCTGCATACTGCATTGCCTGAAAACAGGGGGTTTTTTCTCCGCAGGAAAGAATCCACATCTCTCGACTTTCTGTAACGTCCTCTCTGAAAGCACAACGTGTGTCGCTCCTGGAACTTCTAGCTGCCTTATTAGAGGGGCTTTTCCCTTCCACACTGTTCTTCACAGAATGCTGAAGTGTAGCATCGGAAAAACAGAGAAAAACGAAATGTCCCTAGGAATAAACGGAAAGGCATAAGAATGAGAGAGAAGCGTAGCGCAGAATGCATGGACACAAGGAGAAGACAAGAACCGCTCCTTTGCGATGTGCGCAGAAGAAGCCGCTCGTCCGAGAAAAGCATCCGGCTGAAGTCGCTCTTTCTCGGCATGCGAGAGAGACGAGACCGCTGCTGAAGGCACACAGCGGCATTCGGGGAGAACCGCGATTTCTCGGCCAGCAACTGCAAACTCTCCGAAGCGGTTAACAGAGAGTGGCGCCGTCCACCCACGAGAGCGAAATAGCGAAATTGCTATGCCGAGAACGTGCGATTTCAGAATACTGCATTTCCTGAAAACAGGGGGTTTTTTCTCCGCAGGAAAGAATCCACATCTCTCGACTTTCTGTAACGTCCTCTCTGAAAGCACAACGTGTGTCGCTCCTGGAACTTCTAGCTGCCTTATTAGAGGGGCTTTTCCCTTCCACTCTGTTCTTCACAGAATGCTGAAGTGTAGCATCGGAAAAACAGAGAAAAACGAAATGTCCCTAGGAATAAACGGAAAGGCATAAGAATGAGAGAGAAGCGTAGTGCAGAATGCATGGACACAAGGAGAAGACAAGAACCGCTCCTTTGCGATGTGCGCAGAAGCAGCCGCTCGTCCGAGAAAAGCATCCGGCTGAAGTCGCTCTTTCTCGGCATGCGAGAGAGACGAGACCGCTGCTGAAGGCACACAGCGGCATTCGGGGAGAACCGCGATTTCTCGACCAGCAACTGCAAACTCTCCGAAGCGGTTCAACGCAAGAGCCGATTTAGACGTGCGTGAGCGAAATAACGGAACTGTGATGCCAAGAACGTGTGAATTCTGCATACTGCATTGCCTGAAAACAGGGGGTTTTTTCTCCGCAGGAAAGAATCCACATCTCTCGACTTTCTGTAACGTCCTCTCTGAAAGCACCACGTGTGTCGCTCCTGGAACTTCTAGCTGCCTTATTAGAGGGGCTTTTCCCTTCCACACTGTTCTTCACAGAATGCTGAAGTGTAGCATCGGAAAAACAGAGAAAAACGAAATGTCCCTAGGAATAAACGGAAAGGCATAAGAATGAGAGAGAAGCGTAGTGCAGAATGCATGGACACAAGGAGAAGACAAGAACCGCTCCTTTGCGATGTGCGCAGAAGAAGCCGCTCGTCCGAGAAAAGCATCCGGCTGAAGTCGCTCTTTCTCGGCATGCGAGAGAGACGAGACCGCTGCTGAAGGCACACAGCGGCATTCGGGGAGAACCGCGATTTCTCGACCAGCAACTGCAAACTCTCCAAAGCGGTTCAACGCGAGAGCCGATTTAGACGTGCGTGAGCGAAATAACGGAACTGTGATGCCAAGAACGTGTGAATTCTGCATACTGCATTGCCTGAAAACAGGGGGTTTGTTCTCCGCAGGAAAGAATCCACATCTCTCGACTTTCTGTAACGTCCTCTCTGAAAGCACAACGTGTGTCTCTCCTGGAACTTCTAGCTGCCTTATTAGAGGGGCTTTTCCCTTCCACTCTGTTCTTCACAGAATGCTGAAGTGTAGCATCGGAAAAACAGAGAAAAACGAAATGTCCCTAGGAATAAACGGAAAGGCATAAGAATGAGAGAGAAGCGTAGTGCAGAATGCATGGACACAAGGAGAAGACAAGAACCGCTCCTTTGCGATGTGCGCAGAAGAAGCCGCTCGTCCGAGAAAAGCATCCGGCTGAAGTCGCTCTTCCTCGGCATGCGAGAGAGACGAGACCGCTGCTGAAGGCACACAGCGGCATTCGGGGAGAAGTGCGATTTCTCGGCCAGCAACTGCAAACTCTCCGAAGCGGTTAACAGAGAGTGGCGCCGTCCACCCACGAGAGCGAAATAGCGAAATTGCTATGCCGAGAACGTGCGATTTCAGAATACTGCATTTCCTGAAAACAGGGGGTTTTTTCTCCGCAGGAAAGAATCCACATCTCTCGACTTTCTGTAACGTCCTCTCTGAAAGCACAACGTGTGTCGCTCCTGGAACTTCTAGCTGCCTTATTAGAGGGGCTTTTCCCTTCCACTCTGTTCTTCACAGAATGCTGAAGTGTAGCATCGGAAAAACAGAGAAAAACGAAATGTCCCTAGGAATAAACGGAAAGGCATAAGAATGAGAGAGAAGCGTAGTGCAGAATGCATGGACACAAGGAGAAGACAAGAACCGCTCCTTTGCGATGTGCGCAGAAGAAGCCGCTCGTCCGAGAAAAGCATCCGGCTGAAGTCGCTCTTTCTCGGCATGCGAGAGAGACGAGACCGCTGCTGAAGGCACACAGCGGCATTCGGGGAGAAAAGCGATTTAACGGCCAGCAACTGCAAACTCTCCGAAGCGGTTCAACGCGAGAGCCGATTTAGACGTGCGTGAGCGAAATAACGGAACTGTGATGCCAAGAACGTGTGAATTCTGCATACTGCATTGCCTGAAAACAGGGGGTTTTTTCTCCGCAGGAAAGAATCCACATCTCTCGACTTTCTGTAACGTCCTCTCTGAAAGCACAACGTGTGTCGCTCCTGGAACTTCTAGCTGCCTTATTAGAGGGGCTTTTCCCTTCCACTCTGTTCTTCACAGAATGCTGAAGTGTAGCATCGGAAAAACAGAGAAAAATGAAATGTCCCTAGGAATAAACGGAAAGGCATAAGAATGAGAGAGAAGCGTAGTGCAGAATGCATGGACACAAGGAGAAGACAAGAACCGCTCCTTTGCGATGTGCGCAGAAGAAGCCGCTCGTCCGAGAAAAGCATCCGGCTGAAGTCGCTCTTTCTCGGCATGCGAGAGAGACGAGACCGCTGCTGAAGGCACACAGCGGCATTCGGGGAGAACCGCGATTTCTCGACCAGCAACTGCAAACTCTCCGAAGCGGTTCAACGCGAGAGCCGATTTAGACGTGCGTGAGCGAAATAACGGAACTGTGATGCCAAGAACGTGTGAATTCTGCATACTGCATTGCCTGAAAACAGGGGGTTTTTTCTCCGCAGGAAAGAATCCACATCTCTCGACTTTCTGTAACGTCCTCTCTGAAAGCACAACGTGTGTCGCTCCTGGAACTTCTAGCTGCCTTATTAGAGGGGCTTTTCCCTTCCACTCTGTTCTTCACAGAATGCTGAAGTGTAGCATCGGAAAAACAGAGAAAAACGAAATGTCCCTAGGAATAAACGGAAAGGCATAAGAATGAGAGAGAAGCGTAGTGCAGAATGCATGGACACAAGGAGAAGACAAGAACCGCTCCTTTGCGATGTGCGCAGAAGAAGCCGCTCGTCCGAGAAAAGCAGCCGGCTGAAGTCGCTCTTCCTCGGCATGCGAGAGAGACGAGACCGCTGCTGAAGGCACACAGCGGCATTCGGGGAGAACCGCGATTTCTCGACCAGCAACTGCAAACTCTCCGAAGCGGTTAACAGAGAGTGGCGCCGTCCACCCACGAGAGCGAAATAGCGAAATTGCTATGCCGAGAACGTGCGATTTCAGAATACTGCATTTCCTGAAAACAGGGGGTTTTTTCTCCGCAGGAAAGAATCCACATCTCTCGACTTTCTGTAACGTCCTCTCTGAAAGCACAACGTGTGTCGCTCCTGGAACTTCTAGCTGCCTTATTAGAGGGGCTTTTCCCTTCCACTCTGTTCTTCACAGAATGCTGAAGTGTAGCATCGGAAAAACAGAGAAAAACGAAATGTCCCTAGGAATAAACGGAAAGGCATAAGAATGAGAGAGAAGCGTAGTGCAGAATGCATGGACACAAGGAGAAGACAAGAACCGCTCCTTTGCGATGTGCGCAGAAGAAGCCGCTCGTCCGAGAAAAGCAGCCGGCTGAAGTCGCTCTTCCTCGGCATGCGAGAGAGACGAGACCGCTGCTGAAGGCACACAGCGGCATTCGGGGAGAAGTGCGATTTCTCGGCCAGCAACTGCAAACTCTCCGAAGCGGTTAACAGAGAGTGGCGCCGTCCACCCACGAGAGCGAAATAGCGAAATTGCTATGCCGAGAACGTGCGATTTCAGAATACTGCATTTCCTGAAAACAGGGGGTTTTTTCTCCGCAGGAAAGAATCCACATCTCTCGACTTTCTGTAACGTCCTCTCTGAAAGCACAACGTGTGTCGCTCCTGGAACTTCTAGCTGCCTTATTAGAGGGGCTTTTCCCTTCCACTCTGTTCTTCACAGAATGCTGAAGTGTAGCATCGGAAAAACAGAGAAAAACGAAATGTCCCTAGGAATAAACGGAAAGGCATAAGAATGAGAGAGAAGCGTAGTGCAGAATGCATGGACACAAGGAGAAGACAAGAACCGCTCCTTTGCGATGTGCGCAGAAGCAGCCGCTCGTCCGAGAAAAGCATCCGGCTGAAGTCGCTCTTTCTCGGCATGCGAGAGAGACGAGACCGCTGCTGAAGGCACACAGCGGCATTCGGGGAGAACCGCGATTTCTCGGCCAGCAACTGCAAACTCTCCGAAGCGGTTAACAGAGAGTGGCGCCGTCCACCCACGAGAGCGAAATAGCGAAATTGCTATGCCGAGAACGTGCGATTTCAGAATACTGCATTTCCTGAAAACAGGGGGTTTTTTCTCCGCAGGAAAGAATCCACATCTCTCGACTTTCTGTAACGTCCTCTCTGAAAGCACAACGTGTGTCGCTCCTGGAACTTCTAGCTGCCTTATTAGAGGGGCTTTTCCCTTCCACTCTGTTCTTCACAGAATGCTGAAGTGTAGCATCGGAAAAACAGAGAAAAACGAAATGTCCCTAGGAATAAACGGAAAGGCATAAGAATGAGAGAGAAGCGTAGTGCAGAATGCATGGACACAAGGAGAAGACAAGAACCGCTCCTTTGCGATGTGCGCAGAAGAAGCCGCTCGTCCGAGAAAAGCATCCGGCTGAAGTCGCTCTTTCTCGGCATGCGAGAGAGACGAGACCGCTGCTGAAGGCACACAGCGGCATTCGGGGAGAATTGCGATTTCTCCGCCAGCAACTGCAAACTCTCCGAAGCGGTTAACAGAGAGTGGCGCCGTCCACCCACGAGAGCGAAATAGCGAAATTGCTATGCCGAGAACGTGCGATTTCAGAATACTGCATTTCCTGAAAACAGGGGGTTTTTTCTCCGCAGGAAAGAATCCACATCTCTCGACTTTCTGTAACGTCCTCTCTGAAAGCACAACGTGTGTCGCTCCTGGAACTTCTAGCTGCCTTATTAGAGGGGCTTTTCCCTTCCACTCTGTTCTTCACAGAATGCTGAAGTGTAGCATCGGAAAAACAGAGAAAAACGAAATGTCCCTAGGAATAAACGGAAAGGCATAAGAATGAGAGAGAAGCGTAGTGCAGAATGCATGGACACAAGGAGAAGACAAGAACCGCTCCTTTGCGATGTGCGCAGAAGAAGCCGCTCGTCCGAGAAAAGCAGCCGGCTGAAGTCGCTCTTTCTCGGCATGCGAGAGAGACGAGACCGCTGCTGAAGGCACACAGCGGCATTCGGGGAGAACCGCGATTTCTCGACCAGCAACTGCAAACTCTCCGAAGCGGTTCAACGCGAGAGCCGATTTAGACGTGCGTGAGCGAAATAACGGAACTGTGATGCCAAGAACGTGTGAATTCTGCATACTGCATTGCCTGAAAACAGGGGGTTTTTTCTCCGCAGGAAAGAATCCACATCTCTCGACTTTCTGTAACGTCCTCTCTGAAAGCACAACGTGTGTCGCTCCTGGAACTTCTAGCTGCCTTATTAGAGGGGCTTTTCCCTTCCACTCTGTTCTTCACAGAATGCTGAAGTGTAGCATCGGAAAAACAGAGAAAAACGAAATGTCCCTAGGAATAAACGGAAAGGCATAAGAATGAGAGAGAAGCGTAGTGCAGAATGCATGGACACAAGGAGAAGACAAGAACCGCTCCTTTGCGATGTGCGCAGAAGAAGCCGCTCGTCCGAGAAAAGCATCCGGCTGAAGTCGCTCTTCCTCGGCATGCGAGAGAGACGAGACCGCTGCTGAAGGCACACAGCGGCATTCGGGGAGAACCGCGATTTCTCGACCAGCAACTGCAAACTCTCCGAAGCGGTTAACAGAGAGTGGCGCCGTCCACCCACGAGAGCGAAATAGCGAAATTGCTATGCCGAGAACGTGCGATTTCAGAATACTGCATTTCCTGAAAACAGGGGGTTTTTTCTCCGCAGGAAAGAATCCACATCTCTCGACTTTCTGTAACGTCCTCTCTGAAAGCACAACGTGTGTCGCTCCTGGAACTTCTAGCTGCCTTATTAGAGGGGCTTTTCCCTTCCACTCTGTTCTTCACAGAATGCTGAAGTGTAGCATCGGAAAAACAGAGAAAAACGAAATGTCCCTAGGAATAAACGGAAAGGCATAAGAATGAGAGAGAAGCGTAGTGCAGAATGCATGGACACAAGGAGAAGACAAGAACCGCTCCTTTGCGATGTGCGCAGAAGAAGCCGCTCGTCCGAGAAAAGCATCCGGCTGAAGTCGCTCTTTCTCGGCATGCGAGAGAGACGAGACCGCTGCTGAAGGCACACAGCGGCATTCGGGGAGAAGTGCGATTTCTCGGCCAGCAACTGCAAACTCTCCGAAGCGGTTAACAGAGAGTGGCGCCGTCCACCCACGAGAGCGAAATAGCGAAATTGCTATGCCGAGAACGTGCGATTTCAGAATACTGCATTTCCTGAAAACAGGGGGTTTTTTCTCCGCAGGAAAGAATCCACATCTCTCGACTTTCTGTAACGTCCTCTCTGAAAGCACAACGTGTGTCGCTCCTGGAACTTCTAGCTGCCTTATTAGAGGGGCTTTTCCCTTCCACTCTGTTCTTCACAGAATGCTGAAGTGTAGCATCGGAAAAACAGAGAAAAACGAAATGTCCCTAGGAATAAACGGAAAGGCATAAGAATGAGAGAGAAGCGTAGTGCAGAATGCATGGACACAAGGAGAAGACAAGAACCGCTCCTTTGCGATGTGCGCAGAAGAAGCCGCTCGTCCGAGAAAAGCATCCGGCTGAAGTCGCTCTTTCTCGGCATGCGAGAGAGACGAGACCGCTGCTGAAGGCACACAGCGGCATTCGGGGAGAACCGCGATTTCTCGACCAGCAACTGCAAACTCTCCGAAGCGGTTCAACGCGAGAGCCGATTTAGACATGCGTGAGCGAAATAACGGAACTGTGATGCCAAGAACGTGTGAATTCTGCATACTGCATTGCCTGAAAACAGGGGGTTTTTTCTCCGCAGGAAAGAATCCACATCTCTCGACTTTCTGTAACGTCCTCTCTGAAAGCACAACGTGTGTCGCTCCTGGAACTTCTAGCTGCCTTATTAGAGGGGCTTTTCCCTTCCACTCTGTTCTTCACAGAATGCTGAAGTGTAGCATCGGAAAAACAGAGAAAAACGAAATGTCCCTAGGAATAAACGGAAAGGCATAAGAATGAGAGAGAAGCGTAGTGCAGAATGCATGGACACAAGGAGAAGACAAGAACCGCTCCTTTGCGATGTGCGCAGAAGAAGCCGCTCGTCCGAGAAAAGCATCCGGCTGAAGTCGCTCTTTCTCGGCATGCGAGAGAGACGAGACCGCTGCTGAAGGCACACAGCGGCATTCGGGGAGAACCGCGATTTCTCGACCAGCAACTGCAAACTCTCCGAAGCGGTTCAACGCGAGAGCCGATTTAGACGTGCGTGAGCGAAATAACGGAACTGTGATGCCAAGAACGTGTGAATTCTGCATACTGCATTGCCTGAAAACAGGGGGTTTTTTCTCCGCAGGAAAGAATCCACATCTCTCGACTTTCTGTAACGTCCTCTCTGAAAGCACAACGTGTGTCGCTCCTGGAACTTCTAGCTGCCTTATTAGAGGGGCTTTTCCCTTCCACTCTGTTCTTCACAGAATGCTGAAGTGTAGCATCGGAAAAACAGAGAAAAACGAAATGTCCCTAGGAATAAACGGAAAGGCATAAGAATGAGAGAGAAGCGTAGTGCAGAATGCATGGACACAAGGAGAAGACAAGAACCGCTCCTTTGCGATGTGCGCAGAAGAAGCCGCTCGTCCGAGAAAAGCAGCCGGCTGAAGTCGCTCTTCCTCGGCATGCGAGAGAGACGAGACCGCTGCTGAAGGCACACAGCGGCATTCGGGGAGAACCGCGATTTCTCGACCAGCAACTGCAAACTCTCCGAAGCGGTTAACAGAGAGTGGCGCCGTCCACCCACGAGAGCGAAATAGCGAAATTGCTATGCCGAGAACGTGCGATTTCAGAATACTGCATTTCCTGAAAACAGGGGGTTTTTTCTCCGCAGGAAAGAATCCACATCTCTCGACTTTCTGTAACGTCCTCTCTGAAAGCACAACGTGTGTCGCTCCTGGAACTTCTAGCTGCCTTATTAGAGGGGCTTTTCCCTTCCACTCTGTTCTTCACAGAATGCTGAAGTGTAGCATCGGAAAAACAGAGAAAAACGAAATGTCCCTAGGAATAAACGGAAAGGCATAAGAATGAGAGAGAAGCGTAGTGCAGAATGCATGGACACAAGGAGAAGACAAGAACCGCTCCTTTGCGATGTGCGCAGAAGAAGCCGCTCGTCCGAGAAAAGCAGCCGGCTGAAGTCGCTCTTTCTCGGCATGCGAGAGAGACGAGACCGCTGCTGAAGGCACACAGCGGCATTCGGGGAGAAGTGCGATTTCTCGGCCAGCAACTGCAAACTCTCCGAAGCGGTTAACAGAGAGTGGCGCCGTCCACCCACGAGAGCGAAATAGCGAAATTGCTATGCCGAGAACGTGCGATTTCAGAATACTGCATTTCCTGAAAACAGGGGGTTTTTTCTCCGCAGGAAAGAATCCACATCTCTCGACTTTCTGTAACGTCCTCTCTGAAAGCACAACGTGTGTCGCTCCTGGAACTTCTAGCTGCCTTATTAGAGGGGCTTTTCCCTTCCACTCTGTTCTTCACAGAATGCTGAAGTGTAGCATCGGAAAAACAGAGAAAAACGAAATGTCCCTAGGAATAAACGGAAAGGCATAAGAATGAGAGAGAAGCGTAGTGCAGAATGCATGGACACAAGGAGAAGACAAGAACCGCTCCTTTGCGATGTGCGCAGAAGAAGCCGCTCGTCCGAGAAAAGCATCCGGCTGAAGTCGCTCTTTCTCGGCATGCGAGAGAGACGAGACCGCTGCTGAAGGCACACAGCGGCATTCGGGGAGAACCGCGATTTCTCGACCAGCAACTGCAAACTCTCCGAAGCGGTTCAACGCGAGAGCCGATTTAGACGTGCGTGAGCGAAATAACGGAACTGTGATGCCAAGAACGTGTGAATTCTGCATACTGCATTGCCTGAAAACAGGGGGTTTTTTCTCCGCAGGAAAGAATCCACATCTCTCGACTTTCTGTAACGTCCTCTCTGAAAGCACAACGTGTGTCGCTCCTGGAACTTCTAGCTGCCTTATTAGAGGGGCTTTTCCCTTCCACTCTGTTCTTCACAGAATGCTGAAGTGTAGCATCGGAAAAACAGAGAAAAACGAAATGTCCCTAGGAATAAACGGAAAGGCATAAGAATGAGAGAGAAGCGTAGTGCAGAATGCATGGACACAAGGAGAAGACAAGAACCGCTCCTTTGCGATGTGCGCAGAAGAAGCCGCTCGTCCGAGAAAAGCAGCCGGCTGAAGTCGCTCTTCCTCGGCATGCGAGAGAGACGAGACCGCTGCTGAAGGCACACAGCGGCATTCGGGGAGAAGTGCGATTTCTCGGCCAGCAACTGCAAACTCTCCGAAGCGGTTAACAGAGAGTGGCGCCGTCCACCCACGAGAGCGAAATAGCGAAATTGCTATGCCGAGAACGTGCGATTTCAGAATACTGCATTTCCTGAAAACAGGGGGTTTTTTCTCCGCAGGAAAGAATCCACATCTCTCGACTTTCTGTAACGTCCTCTCTGAAAGCACAACGTGTGTCGCTCCTGGAACTTCTAGCTGCCTTATTAGAGGGGCTTTTCCCTTCCACTCTGTTCTTCACAGAATGCTGAAGTGTAGCATCGGAAAAACAGAGAAAAACGAAATGTCCCTAGGAATAAACGGAAAGGCATAAGAATGAGAGAGAAGCGTAGTGCAGAATGCATGGACACAAGGAGAAGACAAGAACCGCTCCTTTGCGATGTGCGCAGAAGCAGCCGCTCGTCCGAGAAAAGCATCCGGCTGAAGTCGCTCTTTCTCGGCATGCGAGAGAGACGAGACCGCTGCTGAAGGCACACAGCGGCATTCGGGGAGAACCGCGATTTCTCGGCCAGCAACTGCAAACTCTCCGAAGCGGTTAACAGAGAGTGGCGCCGTCCACCCACGAGAGCGAAATAGCGAAATTGCTATGCCGAGAACGTGCGATTTCAGAATACTGCATTTCCTGAAAACAGGGGGTTTTTTCTCCGCAGGAAAGAATCCACATCTCTCGACTTTCTGTAACGTCCTCTCTGAAAGCACAACGTGTGTCGCTCCTGGAACTTCTAGCTGCCTTATTAGAGGGGCTTTTCCCTTCCACTCTGTTCTTCACAGAATGCTGAAGTGTAGCATCGGAAAAACAGAGAAAAACGAAATGTCCCTAGGAATAAACGGAAAGGCATAAGAATGAGAGAGAAGCGTAGTGCAGAATGCATGGACACAAGGAGAAGACAAGAACCGCTCCTTTGCGATGTGCGCAGAAGCAGCCGCTCGTCCGAGAAAAGCATCCGGCTGAAGTCGCTCTTTCTCGGCATGCGAGAGAGACGAGACCGCTGCTGAAGGCACACAGCGGCATTCGGGGAGAACCGCGATTTCTCGGCCAGCAACTGCAAACTCTCCGAAGCGGTTAACAGAGAGTGGCGCCGTCCACCCACGAGAGCGAAATAGCGAAATTGCTATGCCGAGAACGTGCGATTTCAGAATACTGCATTTCCTGAAAACAGGGGGTTTTTTCTCCGCAGGAAAGAATCCACATCTCTCGACTTTCTGTAACGTCCTCTCTGAAAGCACAACGTGTGTCGCTCCTGGAACTTCTAGCTGCCTTATTAGAGGGGCTTTTCCCTTCCACTCTGTTCTTCACAGAATGCTGAAGTGTAGCATCGGAAAAACAGAGAAAAACGAAATGTCCCTAGGAATAAACGGAAAGGCATAAGAATGAGAGAGAAGCGTAGTGCAGAATGCATGGACACAAGGAGAAGACAAGAACCGCTCCTTTGCGATGTGCGCAGAAGAAGCCGCTCGTCCGAGAAAAGCATCCGGCTGAAGTCGCTCTTTCTCGGCATGCGAGAGAGACGAGACCGCTGCTGAAGGCACACAGCGGCATTCGGGGAGAATTGCGATTTCTCCGCCAGCAACTGCAAACTCTCCGAAGCGGTTAACAGAGAGTGGCGCCGTCCACCCACGAGAGCGAAATAGCGAAATTGCTATGCCGAGAACGTGCGATTTCAGAATACTGCATTTCCTGAAAACAGGGGGTTTTTTCTCCGCAGGAAAGAATCCACATCTCTCGACTTTCTGTAACGTCCTCTCTGAAAGCACAACGTGTGTCGCTCCTGGAACTTCTAGCTGCCTTATTAGAGGGGCTTTTCCCTTCCACTCTGTTCTTCACAGAATGCTGAAGTGTAGCATCGGAAAAACAGAGAAAAACGAAATGTCCCTAGGAATAAACGGAAAGGCATAAGAATGAGAGAGAAGCGTAGTGCAGAATGCATGGACACAAGGAGAAGACAAGAACCGCTCCTTTGCGATGTGCGCAGAAGAAGCCGCTCGTCCGAGAAAAGCATCCGGCTGAAGTCGCTCTTTCTCGGCATGCGAGAGAGACGAGACCGCTGCTGAAGGCACACAGCGGCATTCGGGGAGAACCGCGATTTCTCGACCAGCAACTGCAAACTCTCCGAAGCGGTTCAACGCGAGAGCCGATTTAGATGTGCGTGAGCGAAATAACGGAACTGTGATGCCAAGAACGTGTGAATTCTGCATACTGCATTGCCTGAAAACAGGGGTTTTTTTCTCCGCAGGAAAGAATCCACATCTCTCGACTTTCTGTAACGTCCTCTCTGAAAGCACAACGTGTGTCGCTCCTGGAACTTCTAGCTGCCTTATTAGAGGGGCTTTTCCCTTCCACTCTGTTCTTCACAGAATGCTGAAGTGTAGCATCGGAAAAACAGAGAAAAACGAAATGTCCCTAGGAATAAACGGAAAGGCATAAGAATGAGAGAGAAGCGTAGTGCAGAATGCATGGACACAAGGAGAAGACAAGAACCGCTCCTTTGCGATGTGCGCAGAAGAAGCCGCTCGTCCGAGAAAAGCAGCCGGCTGAAGTCGCTCTTCCTCGGCATGCGAGAGAGACGAGACCGCTGCTGAAGGCACACAGCGGCATTCGGGGAGAACCGCGATTTCTCGACCAGCAACTGCAAACTCTCCGAAGCGGTTAACAGAGAGTGGCGCCGTCCACCCACGAGAGCGAAATAGCGAAATTGCTATGCCGAGAACGTGCGATTTCAGAATACTGCATTTCCTGAAAACAGGGGGTTTTTTCTCCGCAGGAAAGAATCCACATCTCTCGACTTTCTGTAACGTCCTCTCTGAAAGCACAACGTGTGTCGCTCCTGGAACTTCTAGCTGCCTTATTAGAGGGGCTTTTCCCTTCCACTCTGTTCTTCACAGAATGCTGAAGTGTAGCATCGGAAAAACAGAGAAAAACGAAATGTCCCTAGGAATAAACGGAAAGGCATAAGAATGAGAGAGAAGCGTAGTGCAGAATGCATGGACACAAGGAGAAGACAAGAACCGCTCCTTTGCGATGTGCGCAGAAGAAGCCGCTCGTCCGAGAAAAGCATCCGGCTGAAGTCGCTCTTTCTCGGCATGCGAGAGAGACGAGACCGCTGCTGAAGGCACACAGCGGCATTCGGGGAGAAGTGCGATTTCTCGGCCAGCAACTGCAAACTCTCCGAAGCGGTTAACAGAGAGTGGCGCCGTCCACCCACGAGAGCGAAATAGCGAAATTGCTATGCCGAGAACGTGCGATTTCAGAATACTGCATTTCCTGAAAACAGGGGGTTTTTTCTCCGCAGGAAAGAATCCACATCTCTCGACTTTCTGTAACGTCCTCTCTGAAAGCACAACGTGTGTCGCTCCTGGAACTTCTAGCTGCATTATTAGAGGGGCTTTTCCCTTCCACTCTGTTCTTCACAGAATGCTGAAGTGTAGCATCGGAAAAACAGAGAAAAACGAAATGTCCCTAGGAATAAACGGAAAGGCATAAGAATGAGAGAGAAGCGTAGTGCAGAATGCATGGACACAAGGAGAAGACAAGAACCGCTCCTTTGCGATGTGCGCAGAAGCAGCCGCTCGTCCGAGAAAAGCATCCGGCTGAAGTCGCTCTTTCTCGGCATGCGAGAGAGACGAGACCGCTGCTGAAGGCACACAGCGGCATTCGGGGAGAACCGCGATTTCTCGACCAGCAACTGCAAACTCTCCGAAGCGGTTCAACGCGAGAGCCGATTTAGACGTGCGTGAGCGAAATAACGGAACTGTGATGCCAAGAACGTGTGAATTCTGCATACTGCATTGCCTGAAAACAGGGGGTTTTTTCTCCGCAGGAAAGAATCCACATCTCTCGACTTTCTGTAACGTCCTCTCTGAAAGCACAACGTGTGTCGCTCCTGGAACTTCTAGCTGCCTTATTAGAGGGGCTTTTCCCTTCCACTCTGTTCTTCACAGAATGCTGAAGTGTAGCATCGGAAAAACAGAGAAAAACGAAATGTCCCTAGGAATAAACGGAAAGGCATAAGAATGAGAGAGAAGCGTAGTGCAGAATGCATGGACACAAGGAGAAGACAAGAACCGCTCCTTTGCGATGTGCGCAGAAGAAGCCGCTCGTCCGAGAAAAGCATCCGGCTGAAGTCGCTCTTTCTCGGCATGCGAGAGAGACGAGACCGCTGCTGAAGGCACACAGCGGCATTCGGGGAGAACCGCGATTTCTCGACCAGCAACTGCAAACTCTCCGAAGCGGTTCAACGCGAGAGCCGATTTAGACGTGCGTGAGCGAAATAACGGAACTGTGATGCCAAGAACGTGTGAATTCTGCATACTGCATTGCCTGAAAACAGGGGGTTTTTTCTCCGCAGGAAAGAATCCACATCTCTCGACTTTCTGTAACGTCCTCTCTGAAAGCACAACGTGTGTCGCTCCTGGAACTTCTAGCTGCCTTATTAGAGGGGCTTTTCCCTTCCACTCTGTTCTTCACAGAATGCTGAAGTGTAGCATCGGAAAAACAGAGAAAAACGAAATGTCCCTAGGAATAAACGGAAAGGCATAAGAATGAGAGAGAAGCGTAGTGCAGAATGCATGGACACAAGGAGAAGACAAGAACCGCTCCTTTGCGATGTGCGCAGAAGAAGCCGCTCGTCCGAGAAAAGCATCCGGCTGAAGTCGCTCTTTCTCGGCATGCGAGAGAGACGAGACCGCTGCTGAAGGCACACAGCGGCATTCGGGGAGAACCGCGATTTCTCGACCAGCAACTGCAAACTCTCCGAAGCGGTTCAACGCGAGAGCCGATTTAGACGTGCGTGAGCGAAATAACGGAACTGTGATGCCAAGAACGTGTGAATTCTGCATACTGCATTGCCTGAAAACAGGGGGTTTTTTCTCCGCAGGAAAGAATCCACATCTCTCGACTTTCTGTAACGTCCTCTCTGAAAGCACAACGTGTGTCGCTCCTGGAACTTCTAGCTGCCTTATTAGAGGGGCTTTTCCCTTCCACTCTGTTCTTCACAGAATGCTGAAGTGTAGCATCGGAAAAACAGAGAAAAACGAAATGTCCCTAGGAATAAACGGAAAGGCATAAGAATGAGAGAGAAGCGTAGTGCAGAATGCATGGACACAAGGAGAAGACAAGAACCGCTCCTTTGCGATGTGCGCAGAAGAAGCCGCTCGTCCGAGAAAAGCAGCCGGCTGAAGTCGCTCTTCCTCGGCATGCGAGAGAGACGAGACCGCTGCTGAAGGCACACAGCGGCATTCGGGGAGAACCGCGATTTCTCGACCAGCAACTGCAAACTCTCCGAAGCGGTTAACAGAGAGTGGCGCCGTCCACCCACGAGAGCGAAATAGCGAAATTGCTATGCCGAGAACGTGCGATTTCAGAATACTGCATTTCCTGAAAACAGGGGGTTTTTTCTCCGCAGGAAAGAATCCACATCTCTCGACTTTCTGTAACGTCCTCTCTGAAAGCACAACGTGTGTCGCTCCTGGAACTTCTAGCTGCCTTATTAGAGGGGCTTTTCCCTTCCACTCTGTTCTTCACAGAATGCTGAAGTGTAGCATCGGAAAAACAGAGAAAAACGAAATGTCCCTAGGAATAAACGGAAAGGCATAAGAATGAGAGAGAAGCGTAGTGCAGAATGCATGGACACAAGGAGAAGACAAGAACCGCTCCTTTGCGATGTGCGCAGAAGAAGCCGCTCGTCCGAGAAAAGCATCCGGCTGAAGTCGCTCTTTCTCGGCATGCGAGAGAGACGAGACCGCTGCTGAAGGCACACAGCGGCATTCGGGGAGAAGTGCGATTTCTCGGCCAGCAACTGCAAACTCTCCGAAGCGGTTAACAGAGAGTGGCGCCGTCCACCCACGAGAGCGAAATAGCGAAATTGCTATGCCGAGAACGTGCGATTTCAGAATACTGCATTTCCTGAAAACAGGGGGTTTTTTCTCCGCAGGAAAGAATCCACATCTCTCGACTTTCTGTAACGTCCTCTCTGAAAGCACAACGTGTGTCGCTCCTGGAACTTCTAGCTGCCTTATTAGAGGGGCTTTTCCCTTCCACTCTGTTCTTCACAGAATGCTGAAGTGTAGCATCGGAAAAACAGAGAAAAACGAAATGTCCCTAGGAATAAACGGAAAGGCATAAGAATGAGAGAGAAGCGTAGTGCAGAATGCATGGACACAAGGAGAAGACAAGAACCGCTCCTTTGCGATGTGCGCAGAAGAAGCCGCTCGTCCGAGAAAAGCATCCGGCTGAAGTCGCTCTTTCTCGGCATGCGAGAGAGACGAGACCGCTGCTGAAGGCACACAGCGGCATTCGGGGAGAACCGCGATTTCTCGACCAGCAACTGCAAACTCTCCGAAGCGGTTCAACGCGAGAGCCGATTTAGACGTGCGTGAGCGAAATAACGGAACTGTGATGCCAAGAACGTGTGAATTCTGCATACTGCATTGCCTGAAAACAGGGGGTTTTTTCTCCGCAGGAAAGAATCCACATCTCTCGACTTTCTGTAACGTCCTCTCTGAAAGCACAACGTGTGTCGCTCCTGGAACTTCTAGCTGCCTTATTAGAGGGGCTTTTCCCTTCCACTCTGTTCTTCACAGAATGCTGAAGTGTAGCATCGGAAAAACAGAGAAAAACGAAATGTCCCTAGGAATAAACGGAAAGGCATAAGAATGAGAGAGAAGCGTAGTGCAGAATGCATGGACACAAGGAGAAGACAAGAACCGCTCCTTTGCGATGTGCGCAGAAGAAGCCGCTCGTCCGAGAAAAGCATCCGGCTGAAGTCGCTCTTTCTCGGCATGCGAGAGAGACGAGACCGCTGCTGAAGGCACACAGCGGCATTCGGGGAGAACCGCGATTTCTCGACCAGCAACTGCAAACTCTCCGAAGCGGTTCAACGCGAGAGCCGATTTAGACGTGCGTGAGCGAAATAACGGAACTGTGATGCCAAGAACGTGTGAATTCTGCATACTGCATTGCCTGAAAACAGGGGGTTTTTTCTCCGCAGGAAAGAATCCACATCTCTCGACTTTCTGTAACGTCCTCTCTGAAAGCACAACGTGTGTCGCTCCTGGAACTTCTAGCTGCCTTATTAGAGGGGCTTTTCCCTTCCACTCTGTTCTTCACAGAATGCTGAAGTGTAGCATCGGAAAAACAGAGAAAAACGAAATGTCCCTAGGAATAAACGGAAAGGCATAAGAATGAGAGAGAAGCGTAGTGCAGAATGCATGGACACAAGGAGAAGACAAGAACCGCTCCTTTGCGATGTGCGCAGAAGAAGCCGCTCGTCCGAGAAAAGCAGCCGGCTGAAGTCGCTCTTCCTCGGCATGCGAGAGAGACGAGACCGCTGCTGAAGGCACACAGCGGCATTCGGGGAGAAGTGCGATTTCTCGGCCAGCAACTGCAAACTCTCCGAAGCGGTTAACAGAGAGTGGCGCCGTCCACCCACGAGAGCGAAATAGCGAAATTGCTATGCCGAGAACGTGCGATTTCAGAATACTGCATTTCCTGAAAACAGGGGGTTTTTTCTCCGCAGGAAAGAATCCACATCTCTCGACTTTCTGTAACGTCCTCTCTGAAAGCACAACGTGTGTCGCTCCTGGAACTTCTAGCTGCCTTATTAGAGGGGCTTTTCCCTTCCACTCTGTTCTTCACAGAATGCTGAAGTGTAGCATCGGAAAAACAGAGAAAAACGAAATGTCCCTAGGAATAAACGGAAAGGCATAAGAATGAGAGAGAAGCGTAGTGCAGAATGCATGGACACAAGGAGAAGACAAGAACCGCTCCTTTGCGATGTGCGCAGAAGAAGCCGCTCGTCCGAGAAAAGCAGCCGGCTGAAGTCGCTCTTCCTCGGCATGCGAGAGAGACGAGACCGCTGCTGAAGGCACACAGCGGCATTCGGGGAGAAGTGCGATTTCTCGGCCAGCAACTGCAAACTCTCCGAAGCGGTTAACAGAGAGTGGCGCCGTCCACCCACGAGAGCGAAATAGCGAAATTGCTATGCCGAGAACGTGCGATTTCAGAATACTGCATTTCCTGAAAACAGGGGGTTTTTTCTCCGCAGGAAAGAATCCACATCTCTCGACTTTCTGTAACGTCCTCTCTGAAAGCACAACGTGTGTCGCTCCTGGAACTTCTAGCTGCCTTATTAGAGGGGCTTTTCCCTTCCACACTGTTCTTCACAGAATGCTGAAGTGTAGCATCGGAAAAACAGAGAAAAACGAAATGTCCCTAGGAATAAACGGAAAGGCATAAGAATGAGAGAGAAGCGTAGTGCAGAATGCATGGACACAAGGAGAAGACAAGAACCGCTCCTTTGCGATGTGCGCAGAAGAAGCCGCTCGTCCGAGAAAAGCATCCGGCTGAAGTCGCTCTTTCTCGGCATGCGAGAGAGACGAGACCGCTGCTGAAGGCACACAGCGGCATTCGGGGAGAACCGCGATTTCTCGACCAGCAACTGCAAACTCTCCGAAGCGGTTCAACGCGAGAGCCGATTTAGACGTGCGTGAGCGAAATAACGGAACTGTGATGCCAAGAACGTGTGAATTCTGCATACTGCATTGCCTGAAAACAGGGGGTTTTTTCTCCGCAGGAAAGAATCCACATCTCTCGACTTTCTGTAACGTCCTCTCTGAAAGCACAACGTGTGTCGCTCCTGGAACTTCTAGCTGCCTTATTAGAGGGGCTTTTCCCTTCCACTCTGTTCTTCACAGAATGCTGAAGTGTAGCATCGGAAAAACAGAGAAAAACGAAATGTCCCTAGGAATAAACGGAAAGGCATAAGAATGAGAGAGAAGCGTAGTGCAGAATGCATGGACACAAGGAGAAGACAAGAACCGCTCCTTTGCGATGTGCGCAGAAGAAGCCGCTCGTCCGAGAAAAGCATCCGGCTGAAGTCGCTCTTTCTCGGCATGCGAGAGAGACGAGACCGCTGCTGAAGGCACACAGCGGCATTCGGGGAGAACCGCGATTTCTCGACCAGCAACTGCAAACTCTCCGAAGCGGTTCAACGCGAGAGCCGATTTAGACGTGCGTGAGCGAAATAACGGAACTGTGATGCCAAGAACGTGTGAATTCTGCATACTGCATATCCTGAAAACAGGGGGTTTTTTCTCCGCAGGAAAGAATCCACATCTCTCGACTTTCTGTAACGTCCTCTCTGAAAGCACAACGTGTGTCGCTCCTGGAACTTCTAGCTGCCTTATTAGAGGGGCTTTTCCCTTCCACTCTGTTCTTCACAGAATGCTGAAGTGTAGCATCGGAAAAACAGAGAAAAACGAAATGTCCCTAGGAATAAACGGAAAGGCATAAGAATGAGAGAGAAGCGTAGTGCAGAATGCATGGACACAAGGAGAAGACAAGAACCGCTCCTTTGCGATGTGCGCAGAAGAAGCCGCTCGTCCGAGAAAAGCATCCGGCTGAAGTCGCTCTTTCTCGGCATGCGAGAGAGACGAGACCGCTGCTGAAGGCACACAGCGGCATTCGGGGAGAACCGCGATTTCTCGGCCAGCAACTGCAAACTCTCCGAAGCGGTTCAACGCGAGAGCCGATTTAGACGTGCGTGAGCGAAATAACGGAACTGTGATGCCAAGAACGTGTGAATTCTGCATACTGCATTGCCTGAAAACAGGGGGTTTTTTCTCCGCAGGAAAGAATCCACATCTCTCGACTTTCTGTAACGTCCTCTCTGAAAGCACAACGTGTGTCGCTCCTGGAACTTCTAGCTGCCTTATTAGAGGGGCTTTTCCCTTCCACTCTGTTCTTCACAGAATGCTGAAGTGTAGCATCGGAAAAACAGAGAAAAACGAAATGTCCCTAGGAATAAACGGAAAGGCATAAGAATGAGAGAGAAGCGTAGTGCAGAATGCATGGACACAAGGAGAAGACAAGAACCGCTCCTTTGCGATGTGCGCAGAAGAAGCCGCTCGTCCGAGAAAAGCAGCCGGCTGAAGTCGCTCTTCCTCGGCATGCGAGAGAGACGAGACCGCTGCTGAAGGCACACAGCGGCATTCGGGGAGAACCGCGATTTCTCGACCAGCAACTGCAAACTCTCCGAAGCGGTTAACAGAGAGTGGCGCCGTCCACCCACGAGAGCGAAATAGCGAAATTGCTATGCCGAGAACGTGCGATTTCAGAATACTGCATTTCCTGAAAACAGGGGGTTTTTTCTCCGCAGGAAAGAATCCACATCTCTCGACTTTCTGTAACGTCCTCTCTGAAAGCACAACGTGTGTCGCTCCTGGAACTTCTAGCTGCCTTATTAGAGGGGCTTTTCCCTTCCACTCTGTTCTTCACAGAATGCTGAAGTGTAGCATCGGAAAAACAGAGAAAAACGAAATGTCCCTAGGAATAAACGGAAAGGCATAAGAATGAGAGAGAAGCGTAGTGCAGAATGCATGGACACAAGGAGAAGACAAGAACCGCTCCTTTGCGATGTGCGCAGAAGAAGCCGCTCGTCCGAGAAAAGCATCCGGCTGAAGTCGCTCTTTCTCGGCATGCGAGAGAGACGAGACCGCTGCTGAAGGCACACAGCGGCATTCGGGGAGAAGTGCGATTTCTCGGCCAGCAACTGCAAACTCTCCGAAGCGGTTAACAGAGAGTGGCGCCGTCCACCCACGAGAGCGAAATAGCGAAATTGCTATGCCGAGAACGTGCGATTTCAGAATACTGCATTTCCTGAAAACAGGGGGTTTTTTCTCCGCAGGAAAGAATCCACATCTCTCGACTTTCTGTAACGTCCTCTCTGAAAGCACAACGTGTGTCGCTCCTGGAACTTCTAGCTGCCTTATTAGAGGGGCTTTTCCCTTCCACTCTGTTCTTCACAGAATGCTGAAGTGTAGCATCGGAAAAACAGAGAAAAACGAAATGTCCCTAGGAATAAACGGAAAGGCATAAGAATGAGAGAGAAGCGTAGTGCAGAATGCATGGACACAAGGAGAAGACAAGAACCGCTCCTTTGCGATGTGCGCAGAAGAAGCCGCTCGTCCGAGAAAAGCATCCGGCTGAAGTCGCTCTTTCTCGGCATGCGAGAGAGACGAGACCGCTGCTGAAGGCACACAGCGGCATTCGGGGAGAACCGCGATTTCTCGACCAGCAACTGCAAACTCTCCGAAGCGGTTCAACGCGAGAGCCGATTTAGACGTGCGTGAGCGAAATAACGGAACTGTGATGCCAAGAACGTGTGAATTCTGCATACTGCATTGCCTGAAAACAGGGGGTTTTTTCTCCGCAGGAAAGAATCCACATCTCTCGACTTTCTGTAACGTCCTCTCTGAAAGCACAACGTGTGTCGCTCCTGGAACTTCTAGCTGCCTTATTAGAGGGGCTTTTCCCTTCCACTCTGTTCTTCACAGAATGCTGAAGTGTAGCATCGGAAAAACAGAGAAAAACGAAATGTCCCTAGGAATAAACGGAAAGGCATAAGAATGAGAGAGAAGCGTAGTGCAGAATGCATGGACACAAGGAGAAGACAAGAACCGCTCCTTTGCGATGTGCGCAGAAGAAGCCGCTCGTCCGAGAAAAGCATCCGGCTGAAGTCGCTCTTTCTCGGCATGCGAGAGAGACGAGACCGCTGCTGAAGGCACACAGCGGCATTCGGGGAGAAGTGCGATTTCTCGGCCAGCAACTGCAAACTCTCCGAAGCGGTTAACAGAGAGTGGCGCCGTCCACCCACGAGAGCGAAATAGCGAAATTGCTATGCCGAGAACGTGCGATTTCAGAATACTGCATTTCCTGAAAACAGGGGGTTTTTTCTCCGCAGGAAAGAATCCACATCTCTCGACTTTCTGTAACGTCCTCTCTGAAAGCACAACGTGTGTCGCTCCTGGAACTTCTAGCTGCCTTATTAGAGGGGCTTTTCCCTTCCACACTGTTCTTCACAGAATGCTGAAGTGTAGCATCGGAAAAACAGAGAAAAACGAAATGTCCCTAGGAATAAACGGAAAGGCATAAGAATGAGAGAGAAGCGTAGTGCAGAATGCATGGACACAAGGAGAAGACAAGAACCGCTCCTTTGCGATGTGCGCAGAAGAAGCCGCTCGTCCGAGAAAAGCATCCGGCTGAAGTCGCTCTTTCTCGGCATGCGAGAGAGACGAGACCGCTGCTGAAGGCACACAGCGGCATTCGGGGAGAACCGCGATTTCTCGACCAGCAACTGCAAACTCTCCGAAGCGGTTCAACGCGAGAGCCTATTTAGACGTGCGTGAGCGAAATAACGGAACTGTGATGCCAAGAACGTGTGAATTCTGCATACTGCATTGCCTGAAAACAGGGGGTTTTTTCTCCGCAGGAAAGAATCCACATCTCTCGACTTTCTGTAACGTCCTCTCTGAAAGCACAACGTGTGTCGCTCCTGGAACTTCTAGCTGCCTTATTAGAGGGGCTTTTCCCTTCCACTCTGTTCTTCACAGAATGCTGAAGTGTAGCATCGGAAAAACAGAGAAAAACGAAATGTCCCTAGGAATAAACGGAAAGGCATAAGAATGAGAGAGAAGCGTAGTGCAGAATGCATGGACACAAGGAGAAGACAAGAACCGCTCCTTTGCGATGTGCGCAGAAGAAGCCGCTCGTCCGAGAAAAGCAGCCGGCTGAAGTCGCTCTTCCTCGGCATGCGAGAGAGACGAGACCGCTGCTGAAGGCACACAGCGGCATTCGGGGAGAAGTGCGATTTCTCGGCCAGCAACTGCAAACTCTCCGAAGCGGTTAACAGAGAGTGGCGCCGTCCACCCACGAGAGCGAAATAGCGAAATTGCTATGCCGAGAACGTGCGATTTCAGAATACTGCATTTCCTGAAAACAGGGGGTTTTTTCTCCGCAGGAAAGAATCCACATCTCTCGACTTTCTGTAACGTCCTCTCTGAAAGCACAACGTGTGTCGCTCCTGGAACTTCTAGCTGCCTTATTAGAGGGGCTTTTCCCTTCCACTCTGTTCTTCACAGAATGCTGAAGTGTAGCATCGGAAAAACAGAGAAAAACGAAATGTCCCTAGGAATAAACGGAAAGGCATAAGAATGAGAGAGAAGCGTAGTGCAGAATGCATGGACACAAGGAGAAGACAAGAACCGCTCCTTTGCGATGTGCGCAGAAGAAGCCGCTCGTCCGAGAAAAGCATCCGGCTGAAGTCGCTCTTTCTCGGCATGCGAGAGAGACGAGACCGCTGCTGAAGGCACACAGCGGCATTCGGGGAGAACCGCGATTTCTCGACCAGCAACTGCAAACTCTCCGAAGCGGTTCAACGCGAGAGCCTATTTAGACGTGCGTGAGCGAAATAACGGAACTGTGATGCCAAGAACGTGTGAATTCTGCATACTGCATTGCCTGAAAACAGGGGGTTTTTTCTCCGCAGGAAAGAATCCACATCTCTCGACTTTCTGTAACGTCCTCTCTGAAAGCACAACGTGTGTCGCTCCTGGAACTTCTAGCTGCCTTATTAGAGGGGCTTTTCCCTTCCACTCTGTTCTTCACAGAATGCTGAAGTGTAGCATCGGAAAAACAGAGAAAAACGAAATGTCCCTAGGAATAAACGGAAAGGCATAAGAATGAGAGAGAAGCGTAGTGCAGAATGCATGGACACAAGGAGAAGACAAGAACCGCTCCTTTGCGATGTGCGCAGAAGAAGCCGCTCGTCCGAGAAAAGCAGCCGGCTGAAGTCGCTCTTCCTCGGCATGCGAGAGAGACGAGACCGCTGCTGAAGGCACACAGCGGCATTCGGGGAGAAGTGCGATTTCTCGGCCAGCAACTGCAAACTCTCCGAAGCGGTTAACAGAGAGTGGCGCCGTCCACCCACGAGAGCGAAATAGCGAAATTGCTATGCCGAGAACGTGCGATTTCAGAATACTGCATTTCCTGAAAACAGGGGGTTTTTTCTCCGCAGGAAAGAATCCACATCTCTCGACTTTCTGTAACGTCCTCTCTGAAAGCACAACGTGTGTCGCTCCTGGAACTTCTAGCTGCCTTATTAGAGGGGCTTTTCCCTTCCACTCTGTTCTTCACAGAATGCTGAAGTGTAGCATCGGAAAAACAGAGAAAAACGAAATGTCCCTAGGAATAAACGGAAAGGCATAAGAATGAGAGAGAAGCGTAGTGCAGAATGCATGGACACAAGGAGAAGACAAGAACCGCTCCTTTGCGATGTGCGCAGAAGAAGCCGCTCGTCCGAGAAAAGCATCCGGCTGAAGTCGCTCTTCCTCGGCATGCGAGAGAGACGAGACCGCTGCTGAAGGCACACAGCGGCATTCGGGGAGAAGTGCGATTTCTCGGCCAGCAACTGCAAACTCTCCGAAGCGGTTAACAGAGAGTGGCGCCGTCCACCCACGAGAGCGAAATAGCGAAATTGCTATGCCGAGAACGTGCGATTTCAGAATACTGCATTTCCTGAAAACAGGGGGTTTTTTCTCCGCAGGAAAGAATCCACATCTCTCGACTTTCTGTAACGTCCTCTCTGAAAGCACAACGTGTGTCGCTCCTGGAACTTCTAGCTGCCTTATTAGAGGGGCTTTTCCCTTCCACTCTGTTCTTCACAGAATGCTGAAGTGTAGCATCGGAAAAACAGAGAAAAACGAAATGTCCCTAGGAATAAACGGAAAGGCATAAGAATGAGAGAGAAGCGTAGTGCAGAATGCATGGACACAAGGAGAAGACAAGAACCGCTCCTTTGCGATGTGCGCAGAAGAAGCCGCTCGTCCGAGAAAAGCAGCCGGCTGAAGTCGCTCTTCCTCGGCATGCGAGAGAGACGAGACCGCTGCTGAAGGCACACAGCGGCATTCGGGGAGAAGTGCGATTTCTCGGCCAGCAACTGCAAACTCTCCGAAGCGGTTAACAGAGAGTGGCGCCGTCCACCCACGAGAGCGAAATAGCGAAATTGCTATGCCGAGAACGTGCGATTTCAGAATACTGCATTTCCTGAAAACAGGGGGTTTTTTCTCCGCAGGAAAGAATCCACATCTCTCGACTTTCTGTAACGTCCTCTCTGAAAGCACAACGTGTGTCGCTCCTGGAACTTCTAGCTGCCTTATTAGAGGGGCTTTTCCCTTCCACACTGTTCTTCACAGAATGCTGAAGTGTAGCATCGGAAAAACAGAGAAAAACGAAATGTCCCTAGGAATAAACGGAAAGGCATAAGAATGAGAGAGAAGCGTAGTGCAGAATGCATGGACACAAGGAGAAGACAAGAACCGCTCCTTTGCGATGTGCGCAGAAGAAGCCGCTCGTCCGAGAAAAGCATCCGGCTGAAGTCGCTCTTTCTCGGCATGCGAGAGAGACGAGACCGCTGCTGAAGGCACACAGCGGCATTCGGGGAGAACCGCGATTTCTCGACCAGCAACTGCAAACTCTCCGAAGCGGTTCAACGCGAGAGCCGATTTAGACGTGCGTGAGCGAAATAACGGAACTGTGATGCCAAGAACGTGTGAATTCTGCATACTGCATTGCCTGAAAACAGGGGGTTTTTTCTCCGCAGGAAAGAATCCACATCTCTCGACTTTCTGTAACGTCCTCTCTGAAAGCACAACGTGTGTCGCTCCTGGAACTTCTAGCTGCCTTATTAGAGGGGCTTTTCCCTTCCACTCTGTTCTTCACAGAATGCTGAAGTGTAGCATCGGAAAAACAGAGAAAAACGAAATGTCCCTAGGAATAAACGGAAAGGCATAAGAATGAGAGAGAAGCGTAGTGCAGAATGCATGGACACAAGGAGAAGACAAGAACCGCTCCTTTGCGATGTGCGCAGAAGAAGCCGCTCGTCCGAGAAAAGCATCCGGCTGAAGTCGCTCTTTCTCGGCATGCGAGAGAGACGAGACCGCTGCTGAAGGCACACAGCGGCATTCGGGGAGAACCGCGATTTCTCGACCAGCAACTGCAAACTCTCCGAAGCGGTTCAACGCGAGAGCCGATTTAGACGTGCGTGAGCGAAATAACGGAACTGTGATGCCAAGAACGTGTGAATTCTGCATACTGCATTGCCTGAAAACAGGGGGTTTTTTCTCCGCAGGAAAGAATCCACATCTCTCGACTTTCTGTAACGTCCTCTCTGAAAGCACAACGTGTGTCGCTCCTGGAACTTCTAGCTGCCTTATTAGAGGGGCTTTTCCCTTCCACTCTGTTCTTCACAGAATGCTGAAGTGTAGCATCGGAAAAACAGAGAAAAACGAAATGTCCCTAGGAATAAACGGAAAGGCATAAGAATGAGAGAGAAGCGTAGTGCAGAATGCATGGACACAAGGAGAAGACAAGAACCGCTCCTTTGCGATGTGCGCAGAAGAAGCCGCTCGTCCGAGAAAAGCATCCGGCTGAAGTCGCTCTTTCTCGGCATGCGAGAGAGACGAGACCGCTGCTGAAGGCACACAGCGGCATTCGGGGAGAACCGCGATTTCTCGACCAGCAACTGCAAACTCTCCGAAGCGGTTCAACGCGAGAGCCGATTTAGACGTGCGTGAGCGAAATAACGGAACTGTGATGCCAAGAACGTGTGAATTCTGCATACTGCATTGCCTGAAAACAGGGGGTTTTTTCTCCGCAGGAAAGAATCCACATCTCTCGACTTTCTGTAACGTCCTCTCTGAAAGCACAACGTGTGTCGCTCCTGGAACTTCTAGCTGCCTTATTAGAGGGGCTTTTCCCTTCCACTCTGTTCTTCACAGAATGCTGAAGTGTAGCATCGGAAAAACAGAGAAAAACGAAATGTCCCTAGGAATAAACGGAAAGGCATAAGAATGAGAGAGAAGCGTAGTGCAGAATGCATGGACACAAGGAGAAGACAAGAACCGCTCCTTTGCGATGTGCGCAGAAGAAGCCGCTCGTCCGAGAAAAGCAGCCGGCTGAAGTCGCTCTTCCTCGGCATGCGAGAGAGACGAGACCGCTGCTGAAGGCACACAGCGGCATTCGGGGAGAACCGCGATTTCTCGGCCAGCAACTGCAAACTCTCCGAAGCGGTTAACAGAGAGTGGCGCCGTCCACCCACGAGAGCGAAATAGCGAAATTGCTATGCCGAGAACGTGCGATTTCAGAATACTGCATTTCCTGAAAACAGGGGGTTTTTTCTCCGCAGGAAAGAATCCACATCTCTCGACTTTCTGTAACGTCCTCTCTGAAAGCACAACGTGTGTCGCTCCTGGAACTTCTAGCTGCCTTATTAGAGGGGCTTTTCCCTTCCACACTGTTCTTCACAGAATGCTGAAGTGTAGCATCGGAAAAACAGAGAAAAACGAAATGTCCCTAGGAATAAACGGAAAGGCATAAGAATGAGAGAGAAGCGTAGTGCAGAATGCATGGACACAAGGAGAAGACAAGAACCGCTCCTTTGCGATGTGCGCAGAAGAAGCCGCTCGTCCGAGAAAAGCATCCGGCTGAAGTCGCTCTTTCTCGGCATGCGAGAGAGACGAGACCGCTGCTGAAGGCACACAGCGGCATTCGGGGAGAACCGCGATTTCTCGACCAGCAACTGCAAACTCTCCGAAGCGGTTCAACGCGAGAGCCTATTTAGACGTGCGTGAGCGAAATAACGGAACTGTGATGCCAAGAACGTGTGAATTCTGCATACTGCATTGCCTGAAAACAGGGGGTTTTTTCTCCGCAGGAAAGAATCCACATCTCTCGACTTTCTGTAACGTCCTCTCTGAAAGCACAACGTGTGTCGCTCCTGGAACTTCTAGCTGCCTTATTAGAGGGGCTTTTCCCTTCCACTCTGTTCTTCACAGAATGCTGAAGTGTAGCATCGGAAAAACAGAGAAAAACGAAATGTCCCTAGGAATAAACGGAAAGGCATAAGAATGAGAGAGAAGCGTAGTGCAGAATGCATGGACACAAGGAGAAGACAAGAACCGCTCCTTTGCGATGTGCGCAGAAGAAGCCGCTCGTCCGAGAAAAGCATCCGGCTGAAGTCGCTCTTTCTCGGCATGCGAGAGAGACGAGACCGCTGCTGAAGGCACACAGCGGCATTCGGGGAGAACCGCGATTTCTCGACCAGCAACTGCAAACTCTCCGAAGCGGTTCAACGCGAGAGCCGATTTAGACGTGCGTGAGCGAAATAACGGAACTGTGATGCCAAGAACGTGTGAATTCTGCATACTGCATTGCCTGAAAACAGGGGGTTTTTTCTCCGCAGGAAAGAATCCACATCTCTCGACTTTCTGTAACGTCCTCTCTGAAAGCACAACGTGTGTCGCTCCTGGAACTTCTAGCTGCCTTATTAGAGGGGCTTTTCCCTTCCACTCTGTTCTTCACAGAATGCTGAAGTGTAGCATCGGAAAAACAGAGAAAAACGAAATGTCCCTAGGAATAAACGGAAAGGCATAAGAATGAGAGAGAAGCGTAGTGCAGAATGCATGGACACAAGGAGAAGACAAGAACCGCTCCTTTGCGATGTGCGCAGAAGAAGCCGCTCGTCCGAGAAAAGCATCCGGCTGAAGTCGCTCTTTCTCGGCATGCGAGAGAGACGAGACCGCTGCTGAAGGCACACAGCGGCATTCGGGGAGAACCGCGATTTCTCGACCAGCAACTGCAAACTCTCCGAAGCGGTTCAACGCGAGAGCCGATTTAGACGTGCGTGAGCGAAATAACGGAACTGTGATGCCAAGAACGTGTGAATTCTGCATACTGCATTGCCTGAAAACAGGGGGTTTTTTCTCCGCAGGAAAGAATCCACATCTCTCGACTTTCTGTAACGTCCTCTCTGAAAGCACAACGTGTGTCGCTCCTGGAACTTCTAGCTGCCTTATTAGAGGGGCTTTTCCCTTCCACTCTGTTCTTCACAGAATGCTGAAGTGTAGCATCGGAAAAACAGAGAAAAACGAAATGTCCCTAGGAATAAACGGAAAGGCATAAGAATGAGAGAGAAGCGTAGTGCAGAATGCATGGACACAAGGAGAAGACAAGAACCGCTCCTTTGCGATGTGCGCAGAAGAAGCCGCTCGTCCGAGAAAAGCAGCCGGCTGAAGTCGCTCTTCCTCGGCATGCGAGAGAGACGAGACCGCTGCTGAAGGCACACAGCGGCATTCGGGGAGAACCGCGATTTCTCGGCCAGCAACTGCAAACTCTCCGAAGCGGTTAACAGAGAGTGGCGCCGTCCACCCACGAGAGCGAAATAGCGAAATTGCTATGCCGAGAACGTGCGATTTCAGAATACTGCATTTCCTGAAAACAGGGGGTTTTTTCTCCGCAGGAAAGAATCCACATCTCTCGACTTTCTGTAACGTCCTCTCTGAAAGCACAACGTGTGTCGCTCCTGGAACTTCTAGCTGCCTTATTAGAGGGGCTTTTCCCTTCCACACTGTTCTTCACAGAATGCTGAAGTGTAGCATCGGAAAAACAGAGAAAAACGAAATGTCCCTAGGAATAAACGGAAAGGCATAAGAATGAGAGAGAAGCGTAGTGCAGAATGCATGGACACAAGGAGAAGACAAGAACCGCTCCTTTGCGATGTGCGCAGAAGAAGCCGCTCGTCCGAGAAAAGCATCCGGCTGAAGTCGCTCTTTCTCGGCATGCGAGAGAGACGAGACCGCTGCTGAAGGCACACAGCGGCATTCGGGGAGAACCGCGATTTCTCGACCAGCAACTGCAAACTCTCCGAAGCGGTTCAACGCGAGAGCCTATTTAGACGTGCGTGAGCGAAATAACGGAACTGTGATGCCAAGAACGTGTGAATTCTGCATACTGCATTGCCTGAAAACAGGGGGTTTTTTCTCCGCAGGAAAGAATCCACATCTCTCGACTTTCTGTAACGTCCTCTCTGAAAGCACAACGTGTGTCGCTCCTGGAACTTCTAGCTGCCTTATTAGAGGGGCTTTTCCCTTCCACTCTGTTCTTCACAGAATGCTGAAGTGTAGCATCGGAAAAACAGAGAAAAACGAAATGTCCCTAGGAATAAACGGAAAGGCATAAGAATGAGAGAGAAGCGTAGTGCAGAATGCATGGACACAAGGAGAAGACAAGAACCGCTCCTTTGCGATGTGCGCAGAAGAAGCCGCTCGTCCGAGAAAAGCATCCGGCTGAAGTCGCTCTTTCTCGGCATGCGAGAGAGACGAGACCGCTGCTGAAGGCACACAGCGGCATTCGGGGAGAACCGCGATTTCTCGACCAGCAACTGCAAACTCTCCGAAGCGGTTCAACGCGAGAGCCGATTTAGACGTGCGTGAGCGAAATAACGGAACTGTGATGCCAAGAACGTGTGAATTCTGCATACTGCATTGCCTGAAAACAGGGGGTTTTTTCTCCGCAGGAAAGAATCCACATCTCTCGACTTTCTGTAACGTCCTCTCTGAAAGCACAACGTGTGTCGCTCCTGGAACTTCTAGCTGCCTTATTAGAGGGGCTTTTCCCTTCCACTCTGTTCTTCACAGAATGCTGAAGTGTAGCATCGGAAAAACAGAGAAAAACGAAATGTCCCTAGGAATAAACGGAAAGGCATAAGAATGAGAGAGAAGCGTAGTGCAGAATGCATGGACACAAGGAGAAGACAAGAACCGCTCCTTTGCGATGTGCGCAGAAGAAGCCGCTCGTCCGAGAAAAGCAGCCGGCTGAAGTCGCTCTTCCTCGGCATGCGAGAGAGACGAGACCGCTGCTGAAGGCACACAGCGGCATTCGGGGAGAAGTGCGATTTCTCGGCCAGCAACTGCAAACTCTCCGAAGCGGTTAACAGAGAGTGGCGCCGTCCACCCACGAGAGCGAAATAGCGAAATTGCTATGCCGAGAACGTGCGATTTCAGAATACTGCATTTCCTGAAAACAGGGGGTTTTTTCTCCGCAGGAAAGAATCCACATCTCTCGACTTTCTGTAACGTCCTCTCTGAAAGCACAACGTGTGTCGCTCCTGGAACTTCTAGCTGCCTTATTAGAGGGGCTTTTCCCTTCCACTCTGTTCTTCACAGAATGCTGAAGTGTAGCATCGGAAAAACAGAGAAAAACGAAATGTCCCTAGGAATAAACGGAAAGGCATAAGAATGAGAGAGAAGCGTAGTGCAGAATGCATGGACACAAGGAGAAGACAAGAACCGCTCCTTTGCGATGTGCGCAGAAGAAGCCGCTCGTCCGAGAAAAGCATCCGGCTGAAGTCGCTCTTTCTCGGCATGCGAGAGAGACGAGACCGCTGCTGAAGGCACACAGCGGCATTCGGGGAGAACCGCGATTTCTCGACCAGCAACTGCAAACTCTCCGAAGCGGTTCAACGCGAGAGCCGATTTAGACGTGCGTGAGCGAAATAACGGAACTGTGATGCCAAGAACGTGTGAATTCTGCATACTGCATTGCCTGAAAACAGGGGGTTTTTTCTCCGCAGGAAAGAATCCACATCTCTCGACTTTCTGTAACGTCCTCTCTGAAAGCACAACGTGTGTCGCTCCTGGAACTTCTAGCTGCCTTATTAGAGGGGCTTTTCCCTTCCACTCTGTTCTTCACAGAATGCTGAAGTGTAGCATCGGAAAAACAGAGAAAAACGAAATGTCCCTAGGAATAAACGGAAAGGCATAAGAATGAGAGAGAAGCGTAGTGCAGAATGCATGGACACAAGGAGAAGACAAGAACCGCTCCTTTGCGATGTGCGCAGAAGAAGCCGCTCGTCCGAGAAAAGCAGCCGGCTGAAGTCGCTCTTCCTCGGCATGCGAGAGAGACGAGACCGCTGCTGAAGGCACACAGCGGCATTCGGGGAGAACCGCGATTTCTCGACCAGCAACTGCAAACTCTCCGAAGCGGTTAACAGAGAGTGGCGCCGTCCACCCACGAGAGCGAAATAGCGAAATTGCTATGCCGAGAACGTGCGATTTCAGAATACTGCATTTCCTGAAAACAGGGGGTTTTTTCTCCGCAGGAAAGAATCCACATCTCTCGACTTTCTGTAACGTCCTCTCTGAAAGCACAACGTGTGTCGCTCCTGGAACTTCTAGCTGCCTTATTAGAGGGGCTTTTCCCTTCCACTCTGTTCTTCACAGAATGCTGAAGTGTAGCATCGGAAAAACAGAGAAAAACGAAATGTCCCTAGGAATAAACGGAAAGGCATAAGAATGAGAGAGAAGCGTAGTGCAGAATGCATGGACACAAGGAGAAGACAAGAACCGCTCCTTTGCGATGTGCGCAGAAGAAGCCGCTCGTCCGAGAAAAGCATCCGGCTGAAGTCGCTCTTTCTCGGCATGCGAGAGAGACGAGACCGCTGCTGAAGGCACACAGCGGCATTCGGGGAGAAGTGCGATTTCTCGGCCAGCAACTGCAAACTCTCCGAAGCGGTTAACAGAGAGTGGCGCCGTCCACCCACGAGAGCGAAATAGCGAAATTGCTATGCCGAGAACGTGCGATTTCAGAATACTGCATTTCCTGAAAACAGGGGGTTTTTTCTCCGCAGGAAAGAATCCACATCTCTCGACTTTCTGTAACGTCCTCTCTGAAAGCACAACGTGTGTCGCTCCTGGAACTTCTAGCTGCCTTATTAGAGGGGCTTTTCCCTTCCACTCTGTTCTTCACAGAATGCTGAAGTGTAGCATCGGAAAAACAGAGAAAAACGAAATGTCCCTAGGAATAAACGGAAAGGCATAAGAATGAGAGAGAAGCGTAGTGCAGAATGCATGGACACAAGGAGAAGACAAGAACCGCTCCTTTGCGATGTGCGCAGAAGAAGCCGCTCGTCCGAGAAAAGCATCCGGCTGAAGTCGCTCTTTCTCGGCATGCGAGAGAGACGAGACCGCTGCTGAAGGCACACAGCGGCATTCGGGGAGAACCGCGATTTCTCGACCAGCAACTGCAAACTCTCCGAAGCGGTTCAACGCGAGAGCCGATTTAGACGTGCGTGAGCGAAATAACGGAACTGTGATGCCAAGAACGTGTGAATTCTGCATACTGCATTGCCTGAAAACAGGGGGTTTTTTCTCCGCAGGAAAGAATCCACATCTCTCGACTTTCTGTAACGTCCTCTCTGAAAGCACAACGTGTGTCGCTCCTGGAACTTCTAGCTGCCTTATTAGAGGGGCTTTTCCCTTCCACTCTGTTCTTCACAGAATGCTGAAGTGTAGCATCGGAAAAACAGAGAAAAACGAAATGTCCCTAGGAATAAACGGAAAGGCATAAGAATGAGAGAGAAGCGTAGTGCAGAATGCATGGACACAAGGAGAAGACAAGAACCGCTCCTTTGCGATGTGCGCAGAAGAAGCCGCTCGTCCGAGAAAAGCATCCGGCTGAAGTCGCTCTTTCTCGGCATGCGAGAGAGACGAGACCGCTGCTGAAGGCACACAGCGGCATTCGGGGAGAACCGCGATTTCTCGACCAGCAACTGCAAACTCTCCGAAGCGGTTCAACGCGAGAGCCGATTTAGACGTGCGTGAGCGAAATAACGGAACTGTGATGCCAAGAACGTGTGAATTCTGCATACTGCATTGCCTGAAAACAGGGGGTTTTTTCTCCGCAGGAAAGAATCCACATCTCTCGACTTTCTGTAACGTCCTCTCTGAAAGCACAACGTGTGTCGCTCCTGGAACTTCTAGCTGCCTTATTAGAGGGGCTTTTCCCTTCCACTCTGTTCTTCACAGAATGCTGAAGTGTAGCATCGGAAAAACAGAGAAAAACGAAATGTCCCTAGGAATAAACGGAAAGGCATAAGAATGAGAGAGAAGCGTAGTGCAGAATGCATGGACACAAGGAGAAGACAAGAACCGCTCCTTTGCGATGTGCGCAGAAGAAGCCGCTTGTCCGAGAAAAGCAGCCGGCTGAAGTCGCTCTTCCTCGGCATGCGAGAGAGACGAGACCGCTGCTGAAGGCACACAGCGGCATTCGGGGAGAACCGCGATTTCTCGACCAGCAACTGCAAACTCTCCGAAGCGGTTAACAGAGAGTGGCGCCGTCCACCCACGAGAGCGAAATAGCGAAATTGCTATGCCGAGAACGTGCGATTTCAGAATACTGCATTTCCTGAAAACAGGGGGTTTTTTCTCCGCAGGAAAGAATCCACATCTCTCGACTTTCTGTAACGTCCTCTCTGAAAGCACAACGTGTGTCGCTCCTGGAACTTCTAGCTGCCTTATTAGAGGGGCTTTTCCCTTCCACTCTGTTCTTCACAGAATGCTGAAGTGTAGCATCGGAAAAACAGAGAAAAACGAAATGTCCCTAGGAATAAACGGAAAGGCATAAGAATGAGAGAGAAGCGTAGTGCAGAATGCATGGACACAAGGAGAAGACAAGAACCGCTCCTTTGCGATGTGCGCAGAAGAAGCCGCTCGTCCGAGAAAAGCATCCGGCTGAAGTCGCTCTTCCTCGGCATGCGAGAGAGACGAGACCGCTGCTGAAGGCACACAGCGGCATTCGGGGAGAAGTGCGATTTCTCGGCCAGCAACTGCAAACTCTCCGAAGCGGTTAACAGAGAGTGGCGCCGTCCACCCACGAGAGCGAAATAGCGAAATTGCTATGCCGAGAACGTGCGATTTCAGAATACTGCATTTCCTGAAAACAGGGGGTTTTTTCTCCGCAGGAAAGAATCCACATCTCTCGACTTTCTGTAACGTCCTCTCTGAAAGCACAACGTGTGTCGCTCCTGGAACTTCTAGCTGCCTTATTAGAGGGGCTTTTCCCTTCCACTCTGTTCTTCACAGAATGCTGAAGTGTAGCATCGGAAAAACAGAGAAAAACGAAATGTCCCTAGGAATAAACGGAAAGGCATAAGAATGAGAGAGAAGCGTAGTGCAGAATGCATGGACACAAGGAGAAGACAAGAACCGCTCCTTTGCGATGTGCGCAGAAGAAGCCGCTCGTCCGAGAAAAGCATCCGGCTGAAGTCGCTCTTTCTCGGCATGCGAGAGAGACGAGACCGCTGCTGAAGGCACACAGCGGCATTCGGGGAGAACCGCGATTTCTCGACCAGCAACTGCAAACTCTCCGAAGCGGTTCAACGCGAGAGCCGATTTAGACGTGCGTGAGCAAAATAACGGAACTGTGATGCCAAGAACGTGTGAATTCTGCATACTGCATTGCCTGAAAACAGGGGGTTTTTTCTCCGCAGGAAAGAATCCACATCTCTCGACTTTCTGTAACGTCCTCTCTGAAAGCACAACGTGTGTCGCTCCTGGAACTTCTAGCTGCCTTATTAGAGGGGCTTTTCCCTTCCACTCTGTTCTTCACAGAATGCTGAAGTGTAGCATCGGAAAAACAGAGAAAAACGAAATGTCCCTAGGAATAAACGGAAAGGCATAAGAATGAGAGAGAAGCGTAGTGCAGAATGCATGGACACAAGGAGAAGACAAGAACCGCTCCTTTGCGATGTGCGCAGAAGAAGCCGCTCGTCCGAGAAAAGCATCCGGCTGAAGTCGCTCTTTCTCGGCATGCGAGAGAGACGAGACCGCTGCTGAAGGCACACAGCGGCATTCGGGGAGAACCGCGATTTCTCGACCAGCAACTGCAAACTCTCCGAAGCGGTTCAACGCGAGAGCCGATTTAGACGTGCGTGAGCGAAATAACGGAACTGTGATGCCAAGAACGTGTGAATTCTGCATACTGCATTGCCTGAAAACAGGGGGTTTTTTCTCCGCAGGAAAGAATCCACATCTCTCGACTTTCTGTAACGTCCTCTCTGAAAGCACAACGTGTGTCGCTCCTGGAACTTCTAGCTGCCTTATTAGAGGGGCTTTTCCCTTCCACTCTGTTCTTCACAGAATGCTGAAGTGTAGCATCGGAAAAACAGAGAAAAACGAAATGTCCCTAGGAATAAACGGAAAGGCATAAGAATGAGAGAGAAGCGTAGTGCAGAATGCATGGACACAAGGAGAAGACAAGAACCGCTCCTTTGCGATGTGCGCAGAAGAAGCCGCTCGTCCGAGAAAAGCATCCGGCTGAAGTCGCTCTTTCTCGGCATGCGAGAGAGACGAGACCGCTGCTGAAGGCACACAGCGGCATTCGGGGAGAACCGCGATTTCTCGACCAGCAACTGCAAACTCTCCGAAGCGGTTCAACGCGAGAGCCGATTTAGACGTGCGTGAGCGAAATAACGGAACTGTGATGCCAAGAACGTGTGAATTCTGCATACTGCATTGCCTGAAAACAGGGGGTTTTTTCTCCGCAGGAAAGAATCCACATCTCTCGACTTTCTGTAACGTCCTCTCTGAAAGCACAACGTGTGTCGCTCCTGGAACTTCTAGCTGCCTTATTAGAGGGGCTTTTCCCTTCCACTCTGTTCTTCACAGAATGCTGAAGTGTAGCATCGGAAAAACAGAGAAAAACGAAATGTCCCTAGGAATAAACGGAAAGGCATAAGAATGAGAGAGAAGCGTAGTGCAGAATGCATGGACACAAGGAGAAGACAAGAACCGCTCCTTTGCGATGTGCGCAGAAGAAGCCGCTCGTCCGAGAAAAGCAGCCGGCTGAAGTCGCTCTTCCTCGGCATGCGAGAGAGACGAGACCGCTGCTGAAGGCACACAGCGGCATTCGGGGAGAACCGCGATTTCTCGACCAGCAACTGCAAACTCTCCGAAGCGGTTAACAGAGAGTGGCGCCGTCCACCCACGAGAGCGAAATAGCGAAATTGCTATGCCGAGAACGTGCGATTTCAGAATACTGCATTTCCTGAAAACAGGGGGTTTTTTCTCCGCAGGAAAGAATCCACATCTCTCGACTTTCTGTAACGTCCTCTCTGAAAGCACAACGTGTGTCGCTCCTGGAACTTCTAGCTGCCTTATTAGAGGGGCTTTTCCCTTCCACTCTGTTCTTCACAGAATGCTGAAGTGTAGCATCGGAAAAACAGAGAAAAACGAAATGTCCCTAGGAATAAACGGAAAGGCATAAGAATGAGAGAGAAGCGTAGTGCAGAATGCATGGACACAAGGAGAAGACAAGAACCGCTCCTTTGCGATGTGCGCAGAAGAAGCCGCTCGTCCGAGAAAAGCAGCCGGCTGAAGTCGCTCTTTCTCGGCATGCGAGAGAGACGAGACCGCTGCTGAAGGCACACAGCGGCATTCGGGGAGAAGTGCGATTTCTCGGCCAGCAACTGCAAACTCTCCGAAGCGGTTAACAGAGAGTGGCGCCGTCCACCCACGAGAGCGAAATAGCGAAATTGCTATGCCGAGAACGTGCGATTTCAGAATACTGCATTTCCTGAAAACAGGGGGTTTTTTCTCCGCAGGAAAGAATCCACATCTCTCGACTTTCTGTAACGTCCTCTCTGAAAGCACAACGTGTGTCGCTCCTGGAACTTCTAGCTGCCTTATTAGAGGGGCTTTTCCCTTCCACTCTGTTCTTCACAGAATGCTGAAGTGTAGCATCGGAAAAACAGAGAAAAACGAAATGTCCCTAGGAATAAACGGAAAGGCATAAGAATGAGAGAGAAGCGTAGTGCAGAATGCATGGACACAAGGAGAAGACAAGAACCGCTCCTTTGCGATGTGCGCAGAAGAAGCCGCTCGTCCGAGAAAAGCATCCGGCTGAAGTCGCTCTTTCTCGGCATGCGAGAGAGACGAGACCGCTGCTGAAGGCACACAGCGGCATTCGGGGAGAACCGCGATTTCTCGACCAGCA
This sequence comes from Phasianus colchicus, assembly GCF_987193195.1. Classification (NCBI taxonomy): domain Eukaryota; kingdom Metazoa; phylum Chordata; class Aves; order Galliformes; family Phasianidae; genus Phasianus; species Phasianus colchicus. The sequence goes on along the minus strand of NC_143447.1, from coordinate 510,573 downwards.
ACTGCAAACTCTCCGAAGCGGTTCAACGCGAGAGCCGATTTAGACGTGCGTGAGCGAAATAACGGAACTGTGATGCCAAGAACGTGTGAATTCTGCATACTGCATTGCCTGAAAACAGGGGGTTTTTTCTCCGCAGGAAAGAATCCACATCTCTCGACTTTCTGTAACGTCCTCTCTGAAAGCACAACGTGTGTCGCTCCTGGAACTTCTAGCTGCCTTATTAGAGGGGCTTTTCCCTTCCACTCTGTTCTTCACAGAATGCTGAAGTGTAGCATCGGAAAAACAGAGAAAAACGAAATGTCCCTAGGAATAAACGGAAAGGCATAAGAATGAGAGAGAAGCGTAGTGCAGAATGCATGGACACAAGGAGAAGACAAGAACCGCTCCTTTGCGATGTGCGCAGAAGAAGCCGCTCGTCCGAGAAAAGCATCCGGCTGAAGTCGCTCTTCCTCGGCATGCGAGAGAGACGAGACCGCTGCTGAAGGCACACAGCGGCATTCGGGGAGAACCGCGATTTCTCGACCAGCAACTGCAAACTCTCCGAAGCGGTTAACAGAGAGTGGCGCCGTCCACCCACGAGAGCGAAATAGCGAAATTGCTATGCCGAGAACGTGCGATTTCAGAATACTGCATTTCCTGAAAACAGGGGGTTTTATCTCCGCAGGAAAGAATCCACATCTCTCGACTTTCTGTAACGTCCTCTCTGAAAGCACAACGTGTGTCGCTCCTGGAACTTCTAGCTGCCTTATTAGAGGGGCTTTTCCCTTCCACTCTGTTCTTCACAGAATGCTGAAGTGTAGCATCGGAAAAACAGAGAAAAACGAAATGTCCCTAGGAATAAACGGAAAGGCATAAGAATGAGAGAGAAGCGTAGTGCAGAATGCATGGACACAAGGAGAAGACAAGAACCGCTCCTTTGCGATGTGCGCAGAAGAAGCCGCTCGTCCGAGAAAAGCAGCCGGCTGAAGTCGCTCTTCCTCGGCATGCGAGAGAGACGAGACCGCTGCTGAAGGCACACAGCGGCATTCGGGGAGAAGTGCGATTTCTCGGCCAGCAACTGCAAACTCTCCGAAGCGGTTAACAGAGAGTGGCGCCGTCCACCCACGAGAGCGAAATAGCGAAATTGCTATGCCGAGAACGTGCGATTTCAGAATACTGCATTTCCTGAAAACAGGGGGTTTTTTCTCCGCAGGAAAGAATCCACATCTCTCGACTTTCTGTAACGTCCTCTCTGAAAGCACAACGTGTGTCGCTCCTGGAACTTCTAGCTGCCTTATTAGAGGGGCTTTTCCCTTCCACTCTGTTCTTCACAGAATGCTGAAGTGTAGCATCGGAAAAACAGAGAAAAACGAAATGTCCCTAGGAATAAACGGAAAGGCATAAGAATGAGAGAGAAGCGTAGTGCAGAATGCATGGACACAAGGAGAAGACAAGAACCGCTCCTTTGCGATGTGCGCAGAAGCAGCCGCTCGTCCGAGAAAAGCATCCGGCTGAAGTCGCTCTTTCTCGGCATGCGAGAGAGACGAGACCGCTGCTGAAGGCACACAGCGGCATTCGGGGAGAACCGCGATTTCTCGGCCAGCAACTGCAAACTCTCCGAAGCGGTTAACAGAGAGTGGCGCCGTCCACCCACGAGAGCGAAATAGCGAAATTGCTATGCCGAGAACGTGCGATTTCAGAATACTGCATTTCCTGAAAACAGGGGGTTTTTTCTCCGCAGGAAAGAATCCACATCTCTCGACTTTCTGTAACGTCCTCTCTGAAAGCACAACGTGTGTCGCTCCTGGAACTTCTAGCTGCCTTATTAGAGGGGCTTTTCCCTTCCACTCTGTTCTTCACAGAATGCTGAAGTGTAGCATCGGAAAAACAGAGAAAAACGAAATGTCCCTAGGAATAAACGGAAAGGCATAAGAATGAGAGAGAAGCGTAGTGCAGAATGCATGGACACAAGGAGAAGACAAGAACCGCTCCTTTGCGATGTGCGCAGAAGAAGCCGCTCGTCCGAGAAAAGCATCCGGCTGAAGTCGCTCTTCCTCGGCATGCGAGAGAGACGAGACCGCTGCTGAAGGCACACAGCGGCATTCGGGGAGAAGTGCGATTTCTCGGCCAGCAACTGCAAACTCTCCGAAGCGGTTAACAGAGAGTGGCGCCGTCCACCCACGAGAGCGAAATAGCGAAATTGCTATGCCGAGAACGTGCGATTTCAGAATACTGCATTTCCTGAAAACAGGGGGTTTTTTCTCCGCAGGAAAGAATCCACATCTCTCGACTTTCTGTAACGTCCTCTCTGAAAGCACAACGTGTGTCGCTCCTGGAACTTCTAGCTGCCTTATTAGAGGGGCTTTTCCCTTCCACTCTGTTCTTCACAGAATGCTGAAGTGTAGCATCGGAAAAACAGAGAAAAACGAAATGTCCCTAGGAATAAACGGAAAGGCATAAGAATGAGAGAGAAGCGTAGTGCAGAATGCATGGACACAAGGAGAAGACAAGAACCGCTCCTTTGCGATGTGCGCAGAAGAAGCCGCTCGTCCGAGAAAAGCATCCGGCTGAAGTCGCTCTTTCTCGGCATGCGAGAGAGACGAGACCGCTGCTGAAGGCACACAGCGGCATTCGGGGAGAATTGCGATTTCTCCGCCAGCAACTGCAAACTCTCCGAAGCGGTTAACAGAGAGTGGCGCCGTCCACCCACGAGAGCGAAATAGCGAAATTGCTATGCCGAGAACGTGCGATTTCAGAATACTGCATTTCCTGAAAACAGGGGGTTTTTTCTCCGCAGGAAAGAATCCACATCTCTCGACTTTCTGTAACGTCCTCTCTGAAAGCACAACGTGTGTCGCTCCTGGAACTTCTAGCTGCCTTATTAGAGGGGCTTTTCCCTTCCACTCTGTTCTTCACAGAATGCTGAAGTGTAGCATCGGAAAAACAGAGAAAAACGAAATGTCCCTAGGAATAAACGGAAAGGCATAAGAATGAGAGAGAAGCGTAGTGCAGAATGCATGGACACAAGGAGAAGACAAGAACCGCTCCTTTGCGATGTGCGCAGAAGAAGCCGCTCGTCCGAGAAAAGCATCCGGCTGAAGTCGCTCTTTCTCGGCATGCGAGAGAGACGAGACCGCTGCTGAAGGCACACAGCGGCATTCGGGGAGAACCGCGATTTCTCGACCAGCAACTGCAAACTCTCCGAAGCGGTTCAACGCGAGAGCCGATTTAGACGTGCGTGAGCGAAATAACGGAACTGTGATGCCAAGAACGTGTGAATTCTGCATACTGCATTGCCTGAAAACAGGGGGTTTTTTCTCCGCAGGAAAGAATCCACATCTCTCGACTTTCTGTAACGTCCTCTCTGAAAGCACAACGTGTGTCGCTCCTGGAACTTCTAGCTGCCTTATTAGAGGGGCTTTTCCCTTCCACTCTGTTCTTCACAGAATGCTGAAGTGTAGCATCGGAAAAACAGAGAAAAACGAAATGTCCCTAGGAATAAACGGAAAGGCATAAGAATGAGAGAGAAGCGTAGTGCAGAATGCATGGACACAAGGAGAAGACAAGAACCGCTCCTTTGCGATGTGCGCAGAAGAAGCCGCTCGTCCGAGAAAAGCATCCGGCTGAAGTCGCTCTTTCTCGGCATGCGAGAGAGACGAGACCGCTGCTGAAGGCACACAGCGGCATTCGGGGAGAACCGCGATTTCTCGACCAGCAACTGCAAACTCTCCGAAGCGGTTCAACGCGAGAGCCGATTTAGACGTGCGTGAGCGAAATAACGGAACTGTGATGCCAAGAACGTGTGAATTCTGCATACTGCATTGCCTGAAAACAGGGGTTTTTTTCTCCGCAGGAAAGAATCCACATCTCTCGACTTTCTGTAACGTCCTCTCTGAAAGCACAACGTGTGTCGCTCCTGGAACTTCTAGCTGCCTTATTAGAGGGGCTTTTCCCTTCCACTCTGTTCTTCACAGAATGCTGAAGTGTAGCATCGGAAAAACAGAGAAAAACGAAATGTCCCTAGGAATAAACGGAAAGGCATAAGAATGAGAGAGAAGCGTAGTGCAGAATGCATGGACACAAGGAGAAGACAAGAACCGCTCCTTTGCGATGTGCGCAGAAGAAGCCGCTCGTCCGAGAAAAGCAGCCGGCTGAAGTCGCTCTTCCTCGGCATGCGAGAGAGACGAGACCGCTGCTGAAGGCACACAGCGGCATTCGGGGAGAACCGCGATTTCTCGACCAGCAACTGCAAACTCTCCGAAGCGGTTAACAGAGAGTGGCGCCGTCCACCCACGAGAGCGAAATAGCGAAATTGCTATGCCGAGAACGTGCGATTTCAGAATACTGCATTTCCTGAAAACAGGGGGTTTTTTCTCCGCAGGAAAGAATCCACATCTCTCGACTTTCTGTAACGTCCTCTCTGAAAGCACAACGTGTGTCGCTCCTGGAACTTCTAGCTGCCTTATTAGAGGGGCTTTTCCCTTCCACTCTGTTCTTCACAGAATGCTGAAGTGTAGCATCGGAAAAACAGAGAAAAACGAAATGTCCCTAGGAATAAACGGAAAGGCATAAGAATGAGAGAGAAGCGTAGTGCAGAATGCATGGACACAAGGAGAAGACAAGAACCGCTCCTTTGCGATGTGCGCAGAAGAAGCCGCTCGTCCGAGAAAAGCATCCGGCTGAAGTCGCTCTTTCTCGGCATGCGAGAGAGACGAGACCGCTGCTGAAGGCACACAGCGGCATTCGGGGAGAAGTGCGATTTCTCGGCCAGCAACTGCAAACTCTCCGAAGCGGTTAACAGAGAGTGGCGCCGTCCACCCACGAGAGCGAAATAGCGAAATTGCTATGCCGAGAACGTGCGATTTCAGAATACTGCATTTCCTGAAAACAGGGGGTTTTTTCTCCGCAGGAAAGAATCCACATCTCTCGACTTTCTGTAACGTCCTCTCTGAAAGCACAACGTGTGTCGCTCCTGGAACTTCTAGCTGCCTTATTAGAGGGGCTTTTCCCTTCCACTCTGTTCTTCACAGAATGCTGAAGTGTAGCATCGGAAAAACAGAGAAAAACGAAATGTCCCTAGGAATAAACGGAAAGGCATAAGAATGAGAGAGAAGCGTAGTGCAGAATGCATGGACACAAGGAGAAGACAAGAACCGCTCCTTTGCGATGTGCGCAGAAGCAGCCGCTCGTCCGAGAAAAGCATCCGGCTGAAGTCGCTCTTTCTCGGCATGCGAGAGAGACGAGACCGCTGCTGAAGGCACACAGCGGCATTCGGGGAGAACCGCGATTTCTCGACCAGCAACTGCAAACTCTCCGAAGCGGTTCAACGCGAGAGCCGATTTAGACGTGCGTGAGCGAAATAACGGAACTGTGATGCCAAGAACGTGTGAATTCTGCATACTGCATTGCCTGAAAACAGGGGGTTTTTTCTCCGCAGGAAAGAATCCACATCTCTCGACTTTCTGTAACGTCCTCTCTGAAAGCACAACGTGTGTCGCTCCTGGAACTTCTAGCTGCCTTATTAGAGGGGCTTTTCCCTTCCACTCTGTTCTTCACAGAATGCTGAAGTGTAGCATCGGAAAAACAGAGAAAAACGAAATGTCCCTAGGAATAAACGGAAAGGCATAAGAATGAGAGAGAAGCGTAGTGCAGAATGCATGGACACAAGGAGAAGACAAGAACCGCTCCTTTGCGATGTGCGCAGAAGAAGCCGCTCGTCCGAGAAAAGCATCCGGCTGAAGTCGCTCTTTCTCGGCATGCGAGAGAGACGAGACCGCTGCTGAAGGCACACAGCGGCATTCGGGGAGAACCGCGATTTCTCGACCAGCAACTGCAAACTCTCCGAAGCGGTTCAACGCGAGAGCCGATTTAGACGTGCGTGAGCGAAATAACGGAACTGTGATGCCAAGAACGTGTGAATTCTGCATACTGCATTGCCTGAAAACAGGGGGTTTTTTCTCCGCAGGAAAGAATTTACATCTCTCGACTTTCTGTAACGTCCTCTCTGAAAGCACAACGTGTGTCGCTCCTGGAACTTCTAGCTGCCTTATTAGAGGGGCTTTTCCCTTCCACTCTGTTCTTCACAGAATGCTGAAGTGTAGCATCGGAAAAACAGAGAAAAACGAAATGTCCCTAGGAATAAACGGAAAGGCATAAGAATGAGAGAGAAGCGTAGTGCAGAATGCATGGACACAAGGAGAAGACAAGAACCGCTCCTTTGCGATGTGCGCAGAAGAAGCCGCTCGTCCGAGAAAAGCATCCGGCTGAAGTCGCTCTTTCTCGGCATGCGAGAGAGACGAGACCGCTGCTGAAGGCACACAGCGGCATTCGGGGAGAACCGCGATTTCTCGACCAGCAACTGCAAACTCTCCGAAGCGGTTCAACGCGAGAGCCGATTTAGACGTGCGTGAGCGAAATAACGGAACTGTGATGCCAAGAACGTGTGAATTCTGCATACTGCATTGCCTGAAAACAGGGGGTTTTTTCTCCGCAGGAAAGAATCCACATCTCTCGACTTTCTGTAACGTCCTCTCTGAAAGCACAACGTGTGTCGCTCCTGGAACTTCTAGCTGCCTTATTAGAGGGGCTTTTCCCTTCCACTCTGTTCTTCACAGAATGCTGAAGTGTAGCATCGGAAAAACAGAGAAAAACGAAATGTCCCTAGGAATAAACGGAAAGGCATAAGAATGAGAGAGAAGCGTAGTGCAGAATGCATGGACACAAGGAGAAGACAAGAACCGCTCCTTTGCGATGTGCGCAGAAGAAGCCGCTCGTCCGAGAAAAGCAGCCGGCTGAAGTCGCTCTTCCTCGGCATGCGAGAGAGACGAGACCGCTGCTGAAGGCACACAGCGGCATTCGGGGAGAAGTGCGATTTCTCGGCCAGCAACTGCAAACTCTCCGAAGCGGTTAACAGAGAGTGGCGCCGTCCACCCACGAGAGCGAAATAGCGAAATTGCTATGCCGAGAACGTGCGATTTCAGAATACTGCATTTCCTGAAAACAGGGGGTTTTTTCTCCGCAGGAAAGAATCCACATCTCTCGACTTTCTGTAACGTCCTCTCTGAAAGCACAACGTGTGTCGCTCCTGGAACTTCTAGCTGCCTTATTAGAGGGGCTTTTCCCTTCCACTCTGTTCTTCACAGAATGCTGAAGTGTAGCATCGGAAAAACAGAGAAAAACGAAATGTCCCTAGGAATAAACGGAAAGGCATAAGAATGAGAGAGAAGCGTAGTGCAGAATGCATGGACACAAGGAGAAGACAAGAACCGCTCCTTTGCGATGTGCGCAGAAGAAGCCGCTCGTCCGAGAAAAGCATCCGGCTGAAGTCGCTCTTTCTCGGCATGCGAGAGAGACGAGACCGCTGCTGAAGGCACACAGCGGCATTCGGGGAGAAGTGCGATTTCTCGGCCAGCAACTGCAAACTCTCCGAAGCGGTTAACAGAGAGTGGCGCCGTCCACCCACGAGAGCGAAATAGCGAAATTGCTATGCCGAGAACGTGCGATTTCAGAATACTGCATTTCCTGAAAACAGGGGGTTTTTTCTCCGCAGGAAAGAATCCACATCTCTCGACTTTCTGTAACGTCCTCTCTGAAAGCACAACGTGTGTCGCTCCTGGAACTTCTAGCTGCCTTATTAGAGGGGCTTTTCCCTTCCACTCTGTTCTTCACAGAATGCTGAAGTGTAGCATCGGAAAAACAGAGAAAAACGAAATGTCCCTAGGAATAAACGGAAAGGCATAAGAATGAGAGAGAAGCGTAGTGCAGAATGCATGGACACAAGGAGAAGACAAGAACCGCTCCTTTGCGATGTGCGCAGAAGAAGCCGCTCGTCCGAGAAAAGCATCCGGCTGAAGTCGCTCTTTCTCGGCATGCGAGAGAGACGAGACCGCTGCTGAAGGCACACAGCGGCATTCGGGGAGAACCGCGATTTCTCGACCAGCAACTGCAAACTCTCCGAAGCGGTTCAACGCGAGAGCCGATTTAGACGTGCGTGAGCGAAATAACGGAACTGTGATGCCAAGAACGTGTGAATTCTGCATACTGCATTGCCTGAAAACAGGGGGTTTTTTCTCCGCAGGAAAGAATCCACATCTCTCGACTTTCTGTAACGTCCTCTCTGAAAGCACAACGTGTGTCGCTCCTGGAACTTCTAGCTGCCTTATTAGAGGGGCTTTTCCCTTCCACTCTGTTCTTCACAGAATGCTGAAGTGTAGCATCGGAAAAACAGAGAAAAACGAAATGTCCCTAGGAATAAACGGAAAGGCATAAGAATGAGAGAGAAGCGTAGTGCAGAATGCATGGACACAAGGAGAAGACAAGAACCGCTCCTTTGCGATGTGCGCAGAAGAAGCCGCTCGTCCGAGAAAAGCAGCCGGCTGAAGTCGCTCTTCCTCGGCATGCGAGAGAGACGAGACCGCTGCTGAAGGCACACAGCGGCATTCGGGGAGAAGTGCGATTTCTCGGCCAGCAACTGCAAACTCTCCGAAGCGGTTAACAGAGAGTGGCGCCGTCCACCCACGAGAGCGAAATAGCGAAATTGCTATGCCGAGAACGTGCGATTTCAGAATACTGCATTTCCTGAAAACAGGGGGTTTTTTCTCCGCAGGAAAGAATCCACATCTCTCGACTTTCTGTAACGTCCTCTCTGAAAGCACAACGTGTGTCGCTCCTGGAACTTCTAGCTGCCTTATTAGAGGGGCTTTTCCCTTCCACTCTGTTCTTCACAGAATGCTGAAGTGTAGCATCGGAAAAACAGAGAAAAACGAAATGTCCCTAGGAATAAACGGAAAGGCATAAGAATGAGAGAGAAGCGTAGTGCAGAATGCATGGACACAAGGAGAAGACAAGAACCGCTCCTTTGCGATGTGCGCAGAAGAAGCCGCTCGTCCGAGAAAAGCAGCCGGCTGAAGTCGCTCTTCCTCGGCATGCGAGAGAGACGAGACCGCTGCTGAAGGCACACAGCGGCATTCGGGGAGAAGTGCGATTTCTCGGCCAGCAACTGCAAACTCTCCGAAGCGGTTAACAGAGAGTGGCGCCGTCCACCCACGAGAGCGAAATAGCGAAATTGCTATGCCGAGAACGTGCGATTTCAGAATACTGCATTTCCTGAAAACAGGGGGTTTTTTCTCCGCAGGAAAGAATCCACATCTCTCGACTTTCTGTAACGTCCTCTCTGAAAGCACAACGTGTGTCGCTCCTGGAACTTCTAGCTGCCTTATTAGAGGGGCTTTTCCCTTCCACACTGTTCTTCACAGAATGCTGAAGTGTAGCATCGGAAAAACAGAGAAAAACGAAATGTCCCTAGGAATAAACGGAAAGGCATAAGAATGAGAGAGAAGCGTAGTGCAGAATGCATGGACACAAGGAGAAGACAAGAACCGCTCCTTTGCGATGTGCGCAGAAGAAGCCGCTCGTCCGAGAAAAGCATCCGGCTGAAGTCGCTCTTTCTCGGCATGCGAGAGAGACGAGACCGCTGCTGAAGGCACACAGCGGCATTCGGGGAGAACCGCGATTTCTCGACCAGCAACTGCAAACTCTCCGAAGCGGTTCAACGCGAGAGCCGATTTAGACGTGCGTGAGCGAAATAACGGAACTGTGATGCCAAGAACGTGTGAATTCTGCATACTGCATTGCCTGAAAACAGGGGGTTTTTTCTCCGCAGGAAAGAATCCACATCTCTCGACTTTCTGTAACGTCCTCTCTGAAAGCACAACGTGTGTCGCTCCTGGAACTTCTAGCTGCCTTATTAGAGGGGCTTTTCCCTTCCACTCTGTTCTTCACAGAATGCTGAAGTGTAGCATCGGAAAAACAGAGAAAAACGAAATGTCCCTAGGAATAAACGGAAAGGCATAAGAATGAGAGAGAAGCGTAGTGCAGAATGCATGGACACAAGGAGAAGACAAGAACCGCTCCTTTGCGATGTGCGCAGAAGAAGCCGCTCGTCCGAGAAAAGCATCCGGCTGAAGTCGCTCTTTCTCGGCATGCGAGAGAGACGAGACCGCTGCTGAAGGCACACAGCGGCATTCGGGGAGAACCGCGATTTCTCGACCAGCAACTGCAAACTCTCCGAAGCGGTTCAACGCGAGAGCCGATTTAGACGTGCGTGAGCGAAATAACGGAACTGTGATGCCAAGAACGTGTGAATTCTGCATACTGCATTGCCTGAAAACAGGGGGTTTTTTCTCCGCAGGAAAGAATCCACATCTCTCGACTTTCTGTAACGTCCTCTCTGAAAGCACAACGTGTGTCGCTCCTGGAACTTCTAGCTGCCTTATTAGAGGGGCTTTTCCCTTCCACTCTGTTCTTCACAGAATGCTGAAGTGTAGCATCGGAAAAACAGAGAAAAACGAAATGTCCCTAGGAATAAACGGAAAGGCATAAGAATGAGAGAGAAGCGTAGTGCAGAATGCATGGACACAAGGAGAAGACAAGAACCGCTCCTTTGCGATGTGCGCAGAAGAAGCCGCTCGTCCGAGAAAAGCATCCGGCTGAAGTCGCTCTTTCTCGGCATGCGAGAGAGACGAGACCGCTGCTGAAGGCACACAGCGGCATTCGGGGAGAACCGCGATTTCTCGACCAGCAACTGCAAACTCTCCGAAGCGGTTCAACGCGAGAGCCGATTTAGACGTGCGTGAGCGAAATAACGGAACTGTGATGCCAAGAACGTGTGAATTCTGCATACTGCATTGCCTGAAAACAGGGGGTTTTTTCTCCGCAGGAAAGAATCCACATCTCTCGACTTTCTGTAACGTCCTCTCTGAAAGCACAACGTGTGTCGCTCCTGGAACTTCTAGCTGCCTTATTAGAGGGGCTTTTCCCTTCCACTCTGTTCTTCACAGAATGCTGAAGTGTAGCATCGGAAAAACAGAGAAAAACGAAATGTCCCTAGGAATAAACGGAAAGGCATAAGAATGAGAGAGAAGCGTAGTGCAGAATGCATGGACACAAGGAGAAGACAAGAACCGCTCCTTTGCGATGTGCGCAGAAGAAGCCGCTCGTCCGAGAAAAGCATCCGGCTGAAGTCGCTCTTTCTCGGCATGCGAGAGAGACGAGACCGCTGCTGAAGGCACACAGCGGCATTCGGGGAGAACCGCGATTTCTCGACCAGCAACTGCAAACTCTCCGAAGCGGTTCAACGCGAGAGCCGATTTAGACGTGCGTGAGCGAAATAACGGAACTGTGATGCCAAGAACGTGTGAATTCTGCATACTGCATTGCCTGAAAACAGGGGGTTTTTTCTCCGCAGGAAAGAATCCACATCTCTCGACTTTCTGTAACGTCCTCTCTGAAAGCACAACGTGTGTCGCTCCTGGAACTTCTAGCTGCCTTATTAGAGGGGCTTTTCCCTTCCACTCTGTTCTTCACAGAATGCTGAAGTGTAGCATCGGAAAAACAGAGAAAAACGAAATGTCCCTAGGAATAAACGGAAAGGCATAAGAATGAGAGAGAAGCGTAGTGCAGAATGCATGGACACAAGGAGAAGACAAGAACCGCTCCTTTGCGATGTGCGCAGAAGAAGCCGCTCGTCCGAGAAAAGCATCCGGCTGAAGTCGCTCTTCCTCGGCATGCGAGAGAGACGAGACCGCTGCTGAAGGCACACAGCGGCATTCGGGGAGAACCGCGATTTCTCGACCAGCAACTGCAAACTCTCCGAAGCGGTTAACAGAGAGTGGCGCCGTCCACCCACGAGAGCGAAATAGCGAAATTGCTATGCCGAGAACGTGCGATTTCAGAATACTGCATTTCCTGAAAACAGGGGGTTTTTTCTCCGCAGGAAAGAATCCACATCTCTCGACTTTCTGTAACGTCCTCTCTGAAAGCACAACGTGTGTCGCTCCTGGAACTTCTAGCTGCCTTATTAGAGGGGCTTTTCCCTTCCACTCTGTTCTTCACAGAATGCTGAAGTGTAGCATCGGAAAAACAGAGAAAAACGAAATGTCCCTAGGAATAAACGGAAAGGCATAAGAATGAGAGAGAAGCGTAGTGCAGAATGCATGGACACAAGGAGAAGACAAGAACCGCTCCTTTGCGATGTGCGCAGAAGAAGCCGCTCGTCCGAGAAAAGCATCCGGCTGAAGTCGCTCTTTCTCGGCATGCGAGAGAGACGAGACCGCTGCTGAAGGCACACAGCGGCATTCGGGGAGAAGTGCGATTTCTCGGCCAGCAACTGCAAACTCTCCGAAGCGGTTAACAGAGAGTGGCGCCGTCCACCCACGAGAGCGAAATAGCGAAATTGCTATGCCGAGAACGTGCGATTTCAGAATACTGCATTTCCTGAAAACAGGGGGTTTTTTCTCCGCAGGAAAGAATCCACATCTCTCGACTTTCTGTAACGTCCTCTCTGAAAGCACAACGTGTGTCGCTCCTGGAACTTCTAGCTGCCTTATTAGAGGGGCTTTTCCCTTCCACTCTGTTCTTCACAGAATGCTGAAGTGTAGCATCGGAAAAACAGAGAAAAACGAAATGTCCCTAGGAATAAACGGAAAGGCATAAGAATGAGAGAGAAGCGTAGTGCAGAATGCATGGACACAAGGAGAAGACAAGAACCGCTCCTTTGCGATGTGCGCAGAAGAAGCCGCTCGTCCGAGAAAAGCATCCGGCTGAAGTCGCTCTTTCTCGGCATGCGAGAGAGACGAGACCGCTGCTGAAGGCACACAGCGGCATTCGGGGAGAACCGCGATTTCTCGACCAGCAACTGCAAACTCTCCGAAGCGGTTCAACGCGAGAGCCGATTTAGACGTGCGTGAGCGAAATAACGGAACTGTGATGCCAAGAACGTGTGAATTCTGCATACTGCATTGCCTGAAAACAGGGGGTTTTTTCTCCGCAGGAAAGAATCCACATCTCTCGACTTTCTGTAACGTCCTCTCTGAAAGCACAACGTGTGTCGCTCCTGGAACTTCTAGCTGCCTTATTAGAGGGGCTTTTCCCTTCCACTCTGTTCTTCACAGAATGCTGAAGTGTAGCATCGGAAAAACAGAGAAAAACGAAATGTCCCTAGGAATAAACGGAAAGGCATAAGAATGAGAGAGAAGCGTAGTGCAGAATGCATGGACACAAGGAGAAGACAAGAACCGCTCCTTTGCGATGTGCGCAGAAGAAGCCGCTCGTCCGAGAAAAGCATCCGGCTGAAGTCGCTCTTTCTCGGCATGCGAGAGAGACGAGACCGCTGCTGAAGGCACACAGCGGCATTCGGGGAGAACCGCGATTTCTCGACCAGCAACTGCAAACTCTCCGAAGCGGTTCAACGCGAGAGCCGATTTAGACGTGCGTGAGCGAAATAACGGAACTGTGATGCCAAGAACGTGTGAATTCTGCATACTGCATTGCCTGAAAACAGGGGGTTTTTTCTCCGCAGGAAAGAATCCACATCTCTCGACTTTCTGTAACGTCCTCTCTGAAAGCACAACGTGTGTCGCTCCTGGAACTTCTAGCTGCCTTATTAGAGGGGCTTTTCCCTTCCACTCTGTTCTTCACAGAATGCTGAAGTGTAGCATCGGAAAAACAGAGAAAAACGAAATGTCCCTAGGAATAAACGGAAAGGCATAAGAATGAGAGAGAAGCGTAGTGCAGAATGCATGGACACAAGGAGAAGACAAGAACCGCTCCTTTGCGATGTGCGCAGAAGAAGCCGCTCGTCCGAGAAAAGCAGCCGGCTGAAGTCGCTCTTCCTCGGCATGCGAGAGAGACGAGACCGCTGCTGAAGGCACACAGCGGCATTCGGGGAGAAGTGCGATTTCTCGGCCAGCAACTGCAAACTCTCCGAAGCGGTTAACAGAGAGTGGCGCCGTCCACCCACGAGAGCGAAATAGCGAAATTGCTATGCCGAGAACGTGCGATTTCAGAATACTGCATTTCCTGAAAACAGGGGGTTTTTTCTCCGCAGGAAAGAATCCACATCTCTCGACTTTCTGTAACGTCCTCTCTGAAAGCACAACGTGTGTCGCTCCTGGAACTTCTAGCTGCCTTATTAGAGGGGCTTTTCCCTTCCACTCTGTTCTTCACAGAATGCTGAAGTGTAGCATCGGAAAAACAGAGAAAAACGAAATGTCCCTAGGAATAAACGGAAAGGCATAAGAATGAGAGAGAAGCGTAGTGCAGAATGCATGGACACAAGGAGAAGACAAGAACCGCTCCTTTGCGATGTGCGCAGAAGAAGCCGCTCGTCCGAGAAAAGCAGCCGGCTGAAGTCGCTCTTCCTCGGCATGCGAGAGAGACGAGACCGCTGCTGAAGGCACACAGCGGCATTCGGGGAGAAGTGCGATTTCTCGGCCAGCAACTGCAAACTCTCCGAAGCGGTTAACAGAGAGTGGCGCCGTCCACCCACGAGAGCGAAATAGCGAAATTGCTATGCCGAGAACGTGCGATTTCAGAATACTGCATTTCCTGAAAACAGGGGGTTTTTTCTCCGCAGGAAAGAATCCACATCTCTCGACTTTCTGTAACGTCCTCTCTGAAAGCACAACGTGTGTCGCTCCTGGAACTTCTAGCTGCCTTATTAGAGGGGCTTTTCCCTTCCACACTGTTCTTCACAGAATGCTGAAGTGTAGCATCGGAAAAACAGAGAAAAACGAAATGTCCCTAGGAATAAACGGAAAGGCATAAGAATGAGAGAGAAGCGTAGTGCAGAATGCATGGACACAAGGAGAAGACAAGAACCGCTCCTTTGCGATGTGCGCAGAAGAAGCCGCTCGTCCGAGAAAAGCATCCGGCTGAAGTCGCTCTTTCTCGGCATGCGAGAGAGACGAGACCGCTGCTGAAGGCACACAGCGGCATTCGGGGAGAACCGCGATTTCTCGACCAGCAACTGCAAACTCTCCGAAGCGGTTCAACGCGAGAGCCGATTTAGACGTGCGTGAGCGAAATAACGGAACTGTGATGCCAAGAACGTGTGAATTCTGCATACTGCATTGCCTGAAAACAGGGGGTTTTTTCTCCGCAGGAAAGAATCCACATCTCTCGACTTTCTGTAACGTCCTCTCTGAAAGCACAACGTGTGTCGCTCCTGGAACTTCTAGCTGCCTTATTAGAGGGGCTTTTCCCTTCCACTCTGTTCTTCACAGAATGCTGAAGTGTAGCATCGGAAAAACAGAGAAAAACGAAATGTCCCTAGGAATAAACGGAAAGGCATAAGAATGAGAGAGAAGCGTAGTGCAGAATGCATGGACACAAGGAGAAGACAAGAACCGCTCCTTTGCGATGTGCGCAGAAGAAGCCGCTCGTCCGAGAAAAGCATCCGGCTGAAGTCGCTCTTTCTCGGCATGCGAGAGAGACGAGACCGCTGCTGAAGGCACACAGCGGCATTCGGGGAGAACCGCGATTTCTCGACCAGCAACTGCAAACTCTCCGAAGCGGTTCAACGCGAGAGCCGATTTAGACGTGCGTGAGCGAAATAACGGAACTGTGATGCCAAGAACGTGTGAATTCTGCATACTGCATTGCCTGAAAACAGGGGGTTTTTTCTCCGCAGGAAAGAATCCACATCTCTCGACTTTCTGTAACGTCCTCTCTGAAAGCACAACGTGTGTCGCTCCTGGAACTTCTAGCTGCCTTATTAGAGGGGCTTTTCCCTTCCACTCTGTTCTTCACAGAATGCTGAAGTGTAGCATCGGAAAAACAGAGAAAAACGAAATGTCCCTAGGAATAAACGGAAAGGCATAAGAATGAGAGAGAAGCGTAGTGCAGAATGCATGGACACAAGGAGAAGACAAGAACCGCTCCTTTGCGATGTGCGCAGAAGAAGCCGCTCGTCCGAGAAAAGCATCCGGCTGAAGTCGCTCTTTCTCGGCATGCGAGAGAGACGAGACCGCTGCTGAAGGCACACAGCGGCATTCGGGGAGAACCGCGATTTCTCGACCAGCAACTGCAAACTCTCCGAAGCGGTTCAACGCGAGAGCCGATTTAGACGTGCGTGAGCGAAATAACGGAACTGTGATGCCAAGAACGTGTGAATTCTGCATACTGCATTGCCTGAAAACAGGGGGTTTTTTCTCCGCAGGAAAGAATCCACATCTCTCGACTTTCTGTAACGTCCTCTCTGAAAGCACAACGTGTGTCGCTCCTGGAACTTCTAGCTGCCTTATTAGAGGGGCTTTTCCCTTCCACTCTGTTCTTCACAGAATGCTGAAGTGTAGCATCGGAAAAACAGAGAAAAACGAAATGTCCCTAGGAATAAACGGAAAGGCATAAGAATGAGAGAGAAGCGTAGTGCAGAATGCATGGACACAAGGAGAAGACAAGAACCGCTCCTTTGCGATGTGCGCAGAAGAAGCCGCTCGTCCGAGAAAAGCATCCGGCTGAAGTCGCTCTTTCTCGGCATGCGAGAGAGACGAGACCGCTGCTGAAGGCACACAGCGGCATTCGGGGAGAACCGCGATTTCTCGACCAGCAACTGCAAACTCTCCGAAGCGGTTCAACGCGAGAGCCGATTTAGACGTGCGTGAGCGAAATAACGGAACTGTGATGCCAAGAACGTGTGAATTCTGCATACTGCATTGCCTGAAAACAGGGGGTTTTTTCTCCGCAGGAAAGAATCCACATCTCTCGACTTTCTGTAACGTCCTCTCTGAAAGCACAACGTGTGTCGCTCCTGGAACTTCTAGCTGCCTTATTAGAGGGGCTTTTCCCTTCCACTCTGTTCTTCACAGAATGCTGAAGTGTAGCATCGGAAAAACAGAGAAAAACGAAATGTCCCTAGGAATAAACGGAAAGGCATAAGAATGAGAGAGAAGCGTAGTGCAGAATGCATGGACACAAGGAGAAGACAAGAACCGCTCCTTTGCGATGTGCGCAGAAGAAGCCGCTCGTCCGAGAAAAGCAGCCGGCTGAAGTCGCTCTTCCTCGGCATGCGAGAGAGACGAGACCGCTGCTGAAGGCACACAGCGGCATTCGGGGAGAACCGCGATTTCTCGACCAGCAACTGCAAACTCTCCGAAGCGGTTAACAGAGAGTGGCGCCGTCCACCCACGAGAGCGAAATAGCGAAATTGCTATGCCGAGAACGTGCGATTTCAGAATACTGCATTTCCTGAAAACAGGGGGTTTTTTCTCCGCAGGAAAGAATCCACATCTCTCGACTTTCTGTAACGTCCTCTCTGATAGCACAACGTGTGTCGCTCCTGGAACTTCTAGCTGCCTTATTAGAGGGGCTTTTCCCTTCCACTCTGTTCGTCACAGAATGCTGAAGTGTAGCATCGGAAAAACAGAGAAAAACGAAATGTCCCTAGGAATAAACGGAAAGGCATAAGAATGAGAGAGAAGCGTAGTGCAGAATGCATGGACACAAGGAGAAGACAAGAACCGCTCCTTTGCGATGTGCGCAGAAGAAGCCGCTCGTCCGAGAAAAGCATCCGGCTGAAGTCGCTCTTTCTCGGCATGCGAGAGAGACGAGACCGCTGCTGAAGGCACACAGCGGCATTCGGGGAGAACCGCGATTTCTCGACCAGCAACTGCAAACTCTCCGAAGCGGTTCAACGCGAGAGCCGATTTAGACGTGCGTGAGCGAAATAACGGAACTGTGATGCCAAGAACGTGTGAATTCTGCATACTGCATTGCCTGAAAACAGGGGGTTTTTTCTCCGCAGGAAAGAATCCACATCTCTCGACTTTCTGTAACGTCCTCTCTGAAAGCACAACGTGTGTCGCTCCTGGAACTTCTAGCTGCCTTATTAGAGGGGCTTTTCCCTTCCACTCTGTTCTTCACAGAATGCTGAAGTGTAGCATCGGAAAAACAGAGAAAAACGAAATGTCCCTAGGAATAAACGGAAAGGCATAAGAATGAGAGAGAAGCGTAGTGCAGAATGCATGGACACAAGGAGAAGACAAGAACCGCTCCTTTGCGATGTGCGCAGAAGAAGCCGCTCGTCCGAGAAAAGCAGCCGGCTGAAGTCGCTCTTCCTCGGCATGCGAGAGAGACGAGACCGCTGCTGAAGGCACACAGCGGCATTCGGGGAGAACCGCGATTTCTCGACCAGCAACTGCAAACTCTCCGAAGCGGTTAACAGAGAGTGGCGCCGTCCACCCACGAGAGCGAAATAGCGAAATTGCTATGCCGAGAACGTGCGATTTCAGAATACTGCATTTCCTGAAAACAGGGGGTTTTTTCTCCGCAGGAAAGAATCCACATCTCTCGACTTTCTGTAACGTCCTCTCTGAAAGCACAACGTGTGTCACTCCTGGAACTTCTAGCTGCCTTATTAGAGGGGCTTTTCCCTTCCACTCTGTTCTTCACAGAATGCTGAAGTGTAGCATCGGAAAAACAGAGAAAAACGAAATGTCCCTAGGAATAAACGGAAAGGCATAAGAATGAGAGAGAAGCGTAGTGCAGAATGCATGGACACAAGGAGAAGACAAGAACCGCTCCTTTGCGATGTGCGCAGAAGAAGCCGCTCGTCCGAGAAAAGCATCCGGCTGAAGTCGCTCTTTCTCGGCATGCGAGAGAGACGAGACCGCTGCTGAAGGCACACAGCGGCATTCGGGGAGAAGTGCGATTTCTCGGCCAGCAACTGCAAACTCTCCGAAGCGGTTAACAGAGAGTGGCGCCGTCCACCCACGAGAGCGAAATAGCGAAATTGCTATGCCGAGAACGTGCGATTTCAGAATACTGCATTTCCTGAAAACAGGGGGTTTTTTCTCCGCAGGAAAGAATCCACATCTCTCGACTTTCTGTAACGTCCTCTCTGAAAGCACAACGTGTGTCGCTCCTGGAACTTCTAGCTGCCTTATTAGAGGGGCTTTTCCCTTCCACTCTGTTCTTCACAGAATGCTGAAGTGTAGCATCGGAAAAACAGAGAAAAACGAAATGTCCCTAGGAATAAACGGAAAGGCATAAGAATGAGAGAGAGGCGTAGTGCAGAATGCATGGACACAAGGAGAAGACAAGAACCGCTCCTTTGCGATGTGCGCAGAAGAAGCCGCTCGTCCGAGAAAAGCATCCGGCTGAAGTCGCTCTTTCTCGGCATGCGAGAGAGACGAGACCGCTGCTGAAGGCACACAGCGGCATTCGGGGAGAACCGCGATTTCTCGACCAGCAACTGCAAACTCTCCGAAGCGGTTCAACGCGAGAGCCGATTTAGACGTGCGTGAGCGAAATAACGGAACTGTGATGCCAAGAACGTGTGAATTCTGCATACTGCATTGCCTGAAAACAGGGGGTTTTTTCTCCGCAGGAAAGAATCCACATCTCTCGACTTTCTGTAACGTCCTCTCTGAAAGCACAACGTGTGTCGCTCCTGGAACTTCTAGCTGCCTTATTAGAGGGGCTTTTCCCTTCCACTCTGTTCTTCACAGAATGCTGAAGTGTAGCATCGGAAAAACAGAGAAAAACGAAATGTCCCTAGGAATAAACGGAAAGGCATAAGAATGAGAGAGAAGCGTAGTGCAGAATGCATGGACACAAGGAGAAGACAAGAACCGCTCCTTTGCGATGTGCGCAGAAGAAGCCGCTCGTCCGAGAAAAGCATCCGGCTGAAGTCGCTCTTTCTCGGCATGCGAGAGAGACGAGACCGCTGCTGAAGGCACACAGCGGCATTCGGGGAGAAGTGCGATTTCTCGGCCAGCAACTGCAAACTCTCCGAAGCGGTTAACAGAGAGTGGCGCCGTCCACCCACGAGAGCGAAATAGCGAAATTGCTATGCCGAGAACGTGCGATTTCAGAATACTGCATTTCCTGAAAACAGGGGGTTTTTTCTCCGCAGGAAAGAATCCACATCTCTCGACTTTCTGTAACGTCCTCTCTGAAAGCACAACGTGTGTCGCTCCTGGAACTTCTAGCTGCCTTATTAGAGGGGCTTTTCCCTTCCACACTGTTCTTCACAGAATGCTGAAGTGTAGCATCGGAAAAACAGAGAAAAACGAAATGTCCCTAGGAATAAACGGAAAGGCATAAGAATGAGAGAGAAGCGTAGTGCAGAATGCATGGACACAAGGAGAAGACAAGAACCGCTCCTTTGCGATGTGCGCAGAAGAAGCCGCTCGTCCGAGAAAAGCATCCGGCTGAAGTCGCTCTTTCTCGGCATGCGAGAGAGACGAGACCGCTGCTGAAGGCACACAGCGGCATTCGGGGAGAACCGCGATTTCTCGACCAGCAACTGCAAACTCTCCGAAGCGGTTCAACGCGAGAGCCTATTTAGACGTGCGTGAGCGAAATAACGGAACTGTGATGCCAAGAACGTGTGAATTCTGCATACTGCATTGCCTGAAAACAGGGGGTTTTTTCTCCGCAGGAAAGAATCCACATCTCTCGACTTTCTGTAACGTCCTCTCTGAAAGCACAACGTGTGTCGCTCCTGGAACTTCTAGCTGCCTTATTAGAGGGGCTTTTCCCTTCCACTCTGTTCTTCACAGAATGCTGAAGTGTAGCATCGGAAAAACAGAGAAAAACGAAATGTCCCTAGGAATAAACGGAAAGGCATAAGAATGAGAGAGAAGCGTAGTGCAGAATGCATGGACACAAGGAGAAGACAAGAACCGCTCCTTTGCGATGTGCGCAGAAGAAGCCGCTCGTCCGAGAAAAGCAGCCGGCTGAAGTCGCTCTTCCTCGGCATGCGAGAGAGACGAGACCGCTGCTGAAGGCACACAGCGGCATTCGGGGAGAAGTGCGATTTCTCGGCCAGCAACTGCAAACTCTCCGAAGCGGTTAACAGAGAGTGGCGCCGTCCACCCACGAGAGCGAAATAGCGAAATTGCTATGCCGAGAACGTGCGATTTCAGAATACTGCATTTCCTGAAAACAGGGGGTTTTTTCTCCGCAGGAAAGAATCCACATCTCTCGACTTTCTGTAACGTCCTCTCTGAAAGCACAACGTGTGTCGCTCCTGGAACTTCTAGCTGCCTTATTAGAGGGGCTTTTCCCTTCCACTCTGTTCTTCACAGAATGCTGAAGTGTAGCATCGGAAAAACAGAGAAAAACGAAATGTCCCTAGGAATAAACGGAAAGGCATAAGAATGAGAGAGAAGCGTAGTGCAGAATGCATGGACACAAGGAGAAGACAAGAACCGCTCCTTTGCGATGTGCGCAGAAGAAGCCGCTCGTCCGAGAAAAGCAGCCGGCTGAAGTCGCTCTTCCTCGGCATGCGAGAGAGACGAGACCGCTGCTGAAGGCACACAGCGGCATTCGGGGAGAAGTGCGATTTCTCGGCCAGCAACTGCAAACTCTCCGAAGCGGTTAACAGAGAGTGGCGCCGTCCACCCACGAGAGCGAAATAGCGAAATTGCTATGCCGAGAACGTGCGATTTCAGAATACTGCATTTCCTGAAAACAGGGGGTTTTTTCTCCGCAGGAAAGAATCCACATCTCTCGACTTTCTGTAACGTCCTCTCTGAAAGCACAACGTGTGTCGCTCCTGGAACTTCTAGCTGCCTTATTAGAGGGGCTTTTCCCTTCCACTCTGTTCTTCACAGAATGCTGAAGTGTAGCATCGGAAAAACAGAGAAAAACGAAATGTCCCTAGGAATAAACGGAAAGGCATAAGAATGAGAGAGAAGCGTAGTGCAGAATGCATGGACACAAGGAGAAGACAAGAACCGCTCCTTTGCGATGTGCGCAGAAGAAGCCGCTCGTCCGAGAAAAGCAGCCGGCTGAAGTCGCTCTTCCTCGGCATGCGAGAGAGACGAGACCGCTGCTGAAGGCACACAGCGGCATTCGGGGAGAAGTGCGATTTCTCGGCCAGCAACTGCAAACTCTCCGAAGCGGTTAACAGAGAGTGGCGCCGTCCACCCACGAGAGCGAAATAGCGAAATTGCTATGCCGAGAACGTGCGATTTCAGAATACTGCATTTCCTGAAAACAGGGGGTTTTTTCTCCGCAGGAAAGAATCCACATCTCTCGACTTTCTGTAACGTCCTCTCTGAAAGCACAACGTGTGTCGCTCCTGGAACTTCTAGCTGCCTTATTAGAGGGGCTTTTCCCTTCCACACTGTTCTTCACAGAATGCTGAAGTGTAGCATCGGAAAAACAGAGAAAAACGAAATGTCCCTAGGAATAAACGGAAAGGCATAAGAATGAGAGAGAAGCGTAGTGCAGAATGCATGGACACAAGGAGAAGACAAGAACCGCTCCTTTGCGATGTGCGCAGAAGAAGCCGCTCGTCCGAGAAAAGCATCCGGCTGAAGTCGCTCTTTCTCGGCATGCGAGAGAGACGAGACCGCTGCTGAAGGCACACAGCGGCATTCGGGGAGAACCGCGATTTCTCGACCAGCAACTGCAAACTCTCCGAAGCGGTTCAACGCGAGAGCCGATTTAGACGTGCGTGAGCGAAATAACGGAACTGTGATGCCAAGAACGTGTGAATTCTGCATACTGCATTGCCTGAAAACAGGGGGTTTTTTCTCCGCAGGAAAGAATCCACATCTCTCGACTTTCTGTAACGTCCTCTCTGAAAGCACAACGTGTGTCGCTCCTGGAACTTCTAGCTGCCTTATTAGAGGGGCTTTTCCCTTCCACTCTGTTCTTCACAGAATGCTGAAGTGTAGCATCGGAAAAACAGAGAAAAACGAAATGTCCCTAGGAATAAACGGAAAGGCATAAGAATGAGAGAGAAGCGTAGTGCAGAATGCATGGACACAAGGAGAAGACAAGAACCGCTCCTTTGCGATGTGCGCAGAAGAAGCCGCTCGTCCGAGAAAAGCATCCGGCTGAAGTCGCTCTTTCTCGGCATGCGAGAGAGACGAGACCGCTGCTGAAGGCACACAGCGGCATTCGGGGAGAACCGCGATTTCTCGACCAGCAACTGCAAACTCTCCGAAGCGGTTCAACGCGAGAGCCGATTTAGACGTGCGTGAGCGAAATAACGGAACTGTGATGCCAAGAACGTGTGAATTCTGCATACTGCATTGCCTGAAAACAGGGGGTTTTTTCTCCGCAGGAAAGAATCCACATCTCTCGACTTTCTGTAACGTCCTCTCTGAAAGCACAACGTGTGTCGCTCCTGGAACTTCTAGCTGCCTTATTAGAGGGGCTTTTCCCTTCCACTCTGTTCTTCACAGAATGCTGAAGTGTAGCATCGGAAAAACAGAGAAAAACGAAATGTCCCTAGGAATAAACGGAAAGGCATAAGAATGAGAGAGAAGCGTAGTGCAGAATGCATGGACACAAGGAGAAGACAAGAACCGCTCCTTTGCGATGTGCGCAGAAGAAGCCGCTCGTCCGAGAAAAGCATCCGGCTGAAGTCGCTCTTTCTCGGCATGCGAGAGAGACGAGACCGCTGCTGAAGGCACACAGCGGCATTCGGGGAGAACCGCGATTTCTCGACCAGCAACTGCAAACTCTCCGAAGCGGTTCAACGCGAGAGCCGATTTAGACGTGCGTGAGCGAAATAACGGAACTGTGATGCCAAGAACGTGTGAATTCTGCATACTGCATTGCCTGAAAACAGGGGGTTTTTTCTCCGCAGGAAAGAATCCACATCTCTCGACTTTCTGTAACGTCCTCTCTGAAAGCACAACGTGTGTCGCTCCTGGAACTTCTAGCTGCCTTATTAGAGGGGCTTTTCCCTTCCACTCTGTTCTTCACAGAATGCTGAAGTGTAGCATCGGAAAAACAGAGAAAAACGAAATGTCCCTAGGAATAAACGGAAAGGCATAAGAATGAGAGAGAAGCGTAGTGCAGAATGCATGGACACAAGGAGAAGACAAGAACCGCTCCTTTGCGATGTGCGCAGAAGAAGCCGCTCGTCCGAGAAAAGCAGCCGGCTGAAGTCGCTCTTTCTCGGCATGCGAGAGAGACGAGACCGCTGCTGAAGGCACACAGCGGCATTCGGGGAGAAGTGCGATTTCTCGGCCAGCAACTGCAAACTCTCCGAAGCGGTTAACAGAGAGTGGCGCCGTCCACCCACGAGAGCGAAATAGCGAAATTGCTATGCCGAGAACGTGCGATTTCAGAATACTGCATTTCCTGAAAACAGGGGGTTTTTTCTCCGCAGGAAAGAATCCACATCTCTCGACTTTCTGTAACGTCCTCTCTGAAAGCACAACGTGTGTCGCTCCTGGAACTTCTAGCTGCCTTATTAGAGGGGCTTTTCCCTTCCACTCTGTTCTTCACAGAATGCTGAAGTGTAGCATCGGAAAAACAGAGAAAAACGAAATGTCCCTAGGAATAAACGGAAAGGCATAAGAATGAGAGAGAAGCGTAGTGCAGAATGCATGGACACAAGGAGAAGACAAGAACCGCTCCTTTGCGATGTGCGCAGAAGAAGCCGCTCGTCCGAGAAAAGCATCCGGCTGAAGTCGCTCTTTCTCGGCATGCGAGAGAGACGAGACCGCTGCTGAAGGCACACAGCGGCATTCGGGGAGAAGTGCGATTTCTCGGCCAGCAACTGCAAACTCTCCGAAGCGGTTAACAGAGAGTGGCGCCGTCCACCCACGAGAGCGAAATAGCGAAATTGCTATGCCGAGAACGTGCGATTTCAGAATACTGCATTTCCTGAAAACAGGGGGTTTTTTCTCCGCAGGAAAGAATCCACATCTCTCGACTTTCTGTAACGTCCTCTCTGAAAGCACAACGTGTGTCGCTCCTGGAACTTCTAGCTGCCTTATTAGAGGGGCTTTTCCCTTCCACTCTGTTCTTCACAGAATGCTGAAGTGTAGCATCGGAAAAACAGAGAAAAACGAAATGTCCCTAGGAATAAACGGAAAGGCATAAGAATGAGAGAGAAGCGTAGTGCAGAATGCATGGACACAAGGAGAAGACAAGAACCGCTCCTTTGCGATGTGCGCAGAAGAAGCCGCTCGTCCGAGAAAAGCATCCGGCTGAAGTCGCTCTTTCTCGGCATGCGAGAGAGACGAGACCGCTGCTGAAGGCACACAGCGGCATTCGGGGAGAACCGCGATTTCTCGACCAGCAACTGCAAACTCTCCGAAGCGGTTCAACGCGAGAGCCGATTTAGACGTGCGTGAGCGAAATAACGGAACTGTGATGCCAAGAACGTGTGAATTCTGCATACTGCATTGCCTGAAAACAGGGGGTTTTTTCTCCGCAGGAAAGAATCCACATCTCTCGACTTTCTGTAACGTCCTCTCTGAAAGCACAACGTGTGTCGCTCCTGGAACTTCTAGCTGCCTTATTAGAGGGGCTTTTCCCTTCCACTCTGTTCTTCACAGAATGCTGAAGTGTAGCATCGGAAAAACAGAGAAAAACGAAATGTCCCTAGGAATAAACGGAAAGGCATAAGAATGAGAGAGAAGCGTAGTGCAGAATGCATGGACACAAGGAGAAGACAAGAACCGCTCCTTTGCGATGTGCGCAGAAGAAGCCGCTCGTCCGAGAAAAGCATCCGGCTGAAGTCGCTCTTTCTCGGCATGCGAGAGAGACGAGACCGCTGCTGAAGGCACACAGCGGCATTCGGGGAGAAGTGCGATTTCTCGGCCAGCAACTGCAAACTCTCCGAAGCGGTTAACAGAGAGTGGCGCCGTCCACCCACGAGAGCGAAATAGCGAAATTGCTATGCCGAGAACGTGCGATTTCAGAATACTGCATTTCCTGAAAACAGGGGGTTTTTTCTCCGCAGGAAAGAATCCACATCTCTCGACTTTCTGTAACGTCCTCTCTGAAAGCACAACGTGTGTCGCTCCTGGAACTTCTAGCTGCCTTATTAGAGGGGCTTTTCCCTTCCACACTGTTCTTCACAGAATGCTGAAGTGTAGCATCGGAAAAACAGAGAAAAACGAAATGTCCCTAGGAATAAACGGAAAGGCATAAGAATGAGAGAGAAGCGTAGTGCAGAATGCATGGACACAAGGAGAAGACAAGAACCGCTCCTTTGCGATGTGCGCAGAAGAAGCCGCTCGTCCGAGAAAAGCATCCGGCTGAAGTCGCTCTTTCTCGGCATGCGAGAGAGACGAGACCGCTGCTGAAGGCACACAGCGGCATTCGGGGAGAACCGCGATTTCTCGACCAGCAACTGCAAACTCTCCGAAGCGGTTCAACGCGAGAGCCTATTTAGACGTGCGTGAGCGAAATAACGGAACTGTGATGCCAAGAACGTGTGAATTCTGCATACTGCATTGCCTGAAAACAGGGGGTTTTTTCTCCGCAGGAAAGAATCCACATCTCTCGACTTTCTGTAACGTCCTCTCTGAAAGCACAACGTGTGTCGCTCCTGGAACTTCTAGCTGCCTTATTAGAGGGGCTTTTCCCTTCCACTCTGTTCTTCACAGAATGCTGAAGTGTAGCATCGGAAAAACAGAGAAAAACGAAATGTCCCTAGGAATAAACGGAAAGGCATAAGAATGAGAGAGAAGCGTAGTGCAGAATGCATGGACACAAGGAGAAGACAAGAACCGCTCCTTTGCGATGTGCGCAGAAGAAGCCGCTCGTCCGAGAAAAGCAGCCGGCTGAAGTCGCTCTTCCTCGGCATGCGAGAGAGACGAGACCGCTGCTGAAGGCACACAGCGGCATTCGGGGAGAACCGCGATTTCTCGGCCAGCAACTGCAAACTCTCCGAAGCGGTTAACAGAGAGTGGCGCCGTCCACCCACGAGAGCGAAATAGCGAAATTGCTATGCCGAGAACGTGCGATTTCAGAATACTGCATTTCCTGAAAACAGGGGGTTTTTTCTCCGCAGGAAAGAATCCACATCTCTCGACTTTCTGTAACGTCCTCTCTGAAAGCACAACGTGTGTCGCTCCTGGAACTTCTAGCTGCCTTATTAGAGGGGCTTTTCCCTTCCACTCTGTTCTTCACAGAATGCTGAAGTGTAGCATCGGAAAAACAGAGAAAAACGAAATGTCCCTAGGAATAAACGGAAAGGCATAAGAATGAGAGAGAAGCGTAGTGCAGAATGCATGGACACAAGGAGAAGACAAGAACCGCTCCTTTGCGATGTGCGCAGAAGAAGCCGCTCGTCCGAGAAAAGCATCCGGCTGAAGTCGCTCTTTCTCGGCATGCGAGAGAGACGAGACCGCTGCTGAAGGCACACAGCGGCATTCGGGGAGAAGTGCGATTTCTCGGCCAGCAACTGCAAACTCTCCGAAGCGGTTAACAGAGAGTGGCGCCGTCCACCCACGAGAGCGAAATAGCGAAATTGCTATGCCGAGAACGTGCGATTTCAGAATACTGCATTTCCTGAAAACAGGGGGTTTTTTCTCCGCAGGAAAGAATCCACATCTCTCGACTTTCTGTAACGTCCTCTCTGAAAGCACAACGTGTGTCGCTCCTGGAACTTCTAGCTGCCTTATTAGAGGGGCTTTTCCCTTCCACTCTGTTCTTCACAGAATGCTGAAGTGTAGCATCGGAAAAACAGAGAAAAACGAAATGTCCCTAGGAATAAACGGAAAGGCATAAGAATGAGAGAGAAGCGTAGTGCAGAATGCATGGACACAAGGAGAAGACAAGAACCGCTCCTTTGCGATGTGCGCAGAAGAAGCCGCTCGTCCGAGAAAAGCATCCGGCTGAAGTCGCTCTTTCTCGGCATGCGAGAGAGACGAGACCGCTGCTGAAGGCACACAGCGGCATTCGGGGAGAACCGCGATTTCTCGACCAGCAACTGCAAACTCTCCGAAGCGGTTCAACGCGAGAGCCGATTTAGACGTGCGTGAGCGAAATAACGGAACTGTGATGCCAAGAACGTGTGAATTCTGCATACTGCATTGCCTGAAAACAGGGGGTTTTTTCTCCGCAGGAAAGAATCCACATCTCTCGACTTTCTGTAACGTCCTCTCTGAAAGCACAACGTGTGTCGCTCCTGGAACTTCTAGCTGCCTTATTAGAGGGGCTTTTCCCTTCCACTCTGTTCTTCACAGAATGCTGAAGTGTAGCATCGGAAAAACAGAGAAAAACGAAATGTCCCTAGGAATAAACGGAAAGGCATAAGAATGAGAGAGAAGCGTAGTGCAGAATGCATGGACACAAGGAGAAGACAAGAACCGCTCCTTTGCGATGTGCGCAGAAGAAGCCGCTCGTCCGAGAAAAGCATCCGGCTGAAGTCGCTCTTTCTCGGCATGCGAGAGAGACGAGACCGCTGCTGAAGGCACACAGCGGCATTCGGGGAGAAGTGCGATTTCTCGGCCAGCAACTGCAAACTCTCCGAAGCGGTTAACAGAGAGTGGCGCCGTCCACCCACGAGAGCGAAATAGCGAAATTGCTATGCCGAGAACGTGCGATTTCAGAATACTGCATTTCCTGAAAACAGGGGGTTTTTTCTCCGCAGGAAAGAATCCACATCTCTCGACTTTCTGTAACGTCCTCTCTGAAAGCACAACGTGTGTCGCTCCTGGAACTTCTAGCTGCCTTATTAGAGGGGCTTTTCCCTTCCACACTGTTCTTCACAGAATGCTGAAGTGTAGCATCGGAAAAACAGAGAAAAACGAAATGTCCCTAGGAATAAACGGAAAGGCATAAGAATGAGAGAGAAGCGTAGTGCAGAATGCATGGACACAAGGAGAAGACAAGAACCGCTCCTTTGCGATGTGCGCAGAAGAAGCCGCTCGTCCGAGAAAAGCATCCGGCTGAAGTCGCTCTTTCTCGGCATGCGAGAGAGACGAGACCGCTGCTGAAGGCACACAGCGGCATTCGGGGAGAACCGCGATTTCTCGACCAGCAACTGCAAACTCTCCGAAGCGGTTCAACGCGAGAGCCTATTTAGACGTGCGTGAGCGAAATAACGGAACTGTGATGCCAAGAACGTGTGAATTCTGCATACTGCATTGCCTGAAAACAGGGGGTTTTTTCTCCGCAGGAAAGAATCCACATCTCTCGACTTTCTGTAACGTCCTCTCTGAAAGCACAACGTGTGTCGCTCCTGGAACTTCTAGCTGCCTTATTAGAGGGGCTTTTCCCTTCCACTCTGTTCTTCACAGAATGCTGAAGTGTAGCATCGGAAAAACAGAGAAAAACGAAATGTCCCTAGGAATAAACGGAAAGGCATAAGAATGAGAGAGAAGCGTAGTGCAGAATGCATGGACACAAGGAGAAGACAAGAACCGCTCCTTTGCGATGTGCGCAGAAGAAGCCGCTCGTCCGAGAAAAGCAGCCGGCTGAAGTCGCTCTTCCTCGGCATGCGAGAGAGACGAGACCGCTGCTGAAGGCACACAGCGGCATTCGGGGAGAACCGCGATTTCTCGGCCAGCAACTGCAAACTCTCCGAAGCGGTTAACAGAGAGTGGCGCCGTCCACCCACGAGAGCGAAATAGCGAAATTGCTATGCCGAGAACGTGCGATTTCAGAATACTGCATTTCCTGAAAACAGGGGGTTTTTTCTCCGCAGGAAAGAATCCACATCTCTCGACTTTCTGTAACGTCCTCTCTGAAAGCACAACGTGTGTCGCTCCTGGAACTTCTAGCTGCCTTATTAGAGGGGCTTTTCCCTTCCACTCTGTTCTTCACAGAATGCTGAAGTGTAGCATCGGAAAAACAGAGAAAAACGAAATGTCCCTAGGAATAAACGGAAAGGCATAAGAATGAGAGAGAAGCGTAGTGCAGAATGCATGGACACAAGGAGAAGACAAGAACCGCTCCTTTGCGATGTGCGCAGAAGAAGCCGCTCGTCCGAGAAAAGCATCCGGCTGAAGTCGCTCTTTCTCGGCATGCGAGAGAGACGAGACCGCTGCTGAAGGCACACAGCGGCATTCGGGGAGAAGTGCGATTTCTCGGCCAGCAACTGCAAACTCTCCGAAGCGGTTAACAGAGAGTGGCGCCGTCCACCCACGAGAGCGAAATAGCGAAATTGCTATGCCGAGAACGTGCGATTTCAGAATACTGCATTTCCTGAAAACAGGGGGTTTTTTCTCCGCAGGAAAGAATCCACATCTCTCGACTTTCTGTAACGTCCTCTCTGAAAGCACAACGTGTGTCGCTCCTGGAACTTCTAGCTGCCTTATTAGAGGGGCTTTTCCCTTCCACTCTGTTCTTCACAGAATGCTGAAGTGTAGCATCGGAAAAACAGAGAAAAACGAAATGTCCCTAGGAATAAACGGAAAGGCATAAGAATGAGAGAGAAGCGTAGTGCAGAATGCATGGACACAAGGAGAAGACAAGAACCGCTCCTTTGCGATGTGCGCAGAAGAAGCCGCTCGTCCGAGAAAAGCATCCGGCTGAAGTCGCTCTTTCTCGGCATGCGAGAGAGACGAGACCGCTGCTGAAGGCACACAGCGGCATTCGGGGAGAACCGCGATTTCTCGACCAGCAACTGCAAACTCTCCGAAGCGGTTCAACGCGAGAGCCGATTTAGACGTGCGTGAGCGAAATAACGGAACTGTGATGCCAAGAACGTGTGAATTCTGCATACTGCATTGCCTGAAAACAGGGGGTTTTTTCTCCGCAGGAAAGAATCCACATCTCTCGACTTTCTGTAACGTCCTCTCTGAAAGCACAACGTGTGTCGCTCCTGGAACTTCTAGCTGCCTTATTAGAGGGGCTTTTCCCTTCCACTCTGTTCTTCACAGAATGCTGAAGTGTAGCATCGGAAAAACAGAGAAAAACGAAATGTCCCTAG
The DNA here is from genome assembly GCF_987193195.1 of Phasianus colchicus. Classification (NCBI taxonomy): domain Eukaryota; kingdom Metazoa; phylum Chordata; class Aves; order Galliformes; family Phasianidae; genus Phasianus; species Phasianus colchicus. The sequence continues at coordinate 480,170 of NC_143447.1, read as the reverse complement.
GAATAAACGGAAAGGCATAAGAATGAGAGAGAAGCGTAGTGCAGAATGCATGGACACAAGGAGAAGACAAGAACCGCTCCTTTGCGATGTGCGCAGAAGAAGCCGCTCGTCCGAGAAAAGCATCCGGCTGAAGTCGCTCTTTCTCGGCATGCGAGAGAGACGAGACCGCTGCTGAAGGCACACAGCGGCATTCGGGGAGAAGTGCGATTTCTCGGCCAGCAACTGCAAACTCTCCGAAGCGGTTAACAGAGAGTGGCGCCGTCCACCCACGAGAGCGAAATAGCGAAATTGCTATGCCGAGAACGTGCGATTTCAGAATACTGCATTTCCTGAAAACAGGGGGTTTTTTCTCCGCAGGAAAGAATCCACATCTCTCGACTTTCTGTAACGTCCTCTCTGAAAGCACAACGTGTGTCGCTCCTGGAACTTCTAGCTGCCTTATTAGAGGGGCTTTTCCCTTCCACACTGTTCTTCACAGAATGCTGAAGTGTAGCATCGGAAAAACAGAGAAAAACGAAATGTCCCTAGGAATAAACGGAAAGGCATAAGAATGAGAGAGAAGCGTAGTGCAGAATGCATGGACACAAGGAGAAGACAAGAACCGCTCCTTTGCGATGTGCGCAGAAGAAGCCGCTCGTCCGAGAAAAGCATCCGGCTGAAGTCGCTCTTTCTCGGCATGCGAGAGAGACGAGACCGCTGCTGAAGGCACACAGCGGCATTCGGGGAGAACCGCGATTTCTCGACCAGCAACTGCAAACTCTCCGAAGCGGTTCAACGCGAGAGCCTATTTAGACGTGCGTGAGCGAAATAACGGAACTGTGATGCCAAGAACGTGTGAATTCTGCATACTGCATTGCCTGAAAACAGGGGGTTTTTTCTCCGCAGGAAAGAATCCACATCTCTCGACTTTCTGTAACGTCCTCTCTGAAAGCACAACGTGTGTCGCTCCTGGAACTTCTAGCTGCCTTATTAGAGGGGCTTTTCCCTTCCACTCTGTTCTTCACAGAATGCTGAAGTGTAGCATCGGAAAAACAGAGAAAAACGAAATGTCCCTAGGAATAAACGGAAAGGCATAAGAATGAGAGAGAAGCGTAGTGCAGAATGCATGGACACAAGGAGAAGACAAGAACCGCTCCTTTGCGATGTGCGCAGAAGAAGCCGCTCGTCCGAGAAAAGCAGCCGGCTGAAGTCGCTCTTCCTCGGCATGCGAGAGAGACGAGACCGCTGCTGAAGGCACACAGCGGCATTCGGGGAGAACCGCGATTTCTCGGCCAGCAACTGCAAACTCTCCGAAGCGGTTAACAGAGAGTGGCGCCGTCCACCCACGAGAGCGAAATAGCGAAATTGCTATGCCGAGAACGTGCGATTTCAGAATACTGCATTTCCTGAAAACAGGGGGTTTTTTCTCCGCAGGAAAGAATCCACATCTCTCGACTTTCTGTAACGTCCTCTCTGAAAGCACAACGTGTGTCGCTCCTGGAACTTCTAGCTGCCTTATTAGAGGGGCTTTTCCCTTCCACTCTGTTCTTCACAGAATGCTGAAGTGTAGCATCGGAAAAACAGAGAAAAACGAAATGTCCCTAGGAATAAACGGAAAGGCATAAGAATGAGAGAGAAGCGTAGTGCAGAATGCATGGACACAAGGAGAAGACAAGAACCGCTCCTTTGCGATGTGCGCAGAAGAAGCCGCTCGTCCGAGAAAAGCAGCCGGCTGAAGTCGCTCTTCCTCGGCATGCGAGAGAGACGAGACCGCTGCTGAAGGCACACAGCGGCATTCGGGGAGAAGTGCGATTTCTCGGCCAGCAACTGCAAACTCTCCGAAGCGGTTAACAGAGAGTGGCGCCGTCCACCCACGAGAGCGAAATAGCGAAATTGCTATGCCGAGAACGTGCGATTTCAGAATACTGCATTTCCTGAAAACAGGGGGTTTTTTCTCCGCAGGAAAGAATCCACATCTCTCGACTTTCTGTAACGTCCTCTCTGAAAGCACAACGTGTGTCGCTCCTGGAACTTCTAGCTGCCTTATTAGAGGGGCTTTTCCCTTCCACTCTGTTCTTCACAGAATGCTGAAGTGTAGCATCGGAAAAACAGAGAAAAACGAAATGTCCCTAGGAATAAACGGAAAGGCATAAGAATGAGAGAGAAGCGTAGTGCAGAATGCATGGACACAAGGAGAAGACAAGAACCGCTCCTTTGCGATGTGCGCAGAAGAAGCCGCTCGTCCGAGAAAAGCATCCGGCTGAAGTCGCTCTTTCTCGGCATGCGAGAGAGACGAGACCGCTGCTGAAGGCACACAGCGGCATTCGGGGAGAACCGCGATTTCTCGACCAGCAAATGCAAACTCTCCGAAGCGGTTCAACGCGAGAGCCGATTTAGACGTGCGTGAGCGAAATAACGGAACTGTGATGCCAAGAACGTGTGAATTCTGCATACTGCATTGCCTGAAAACAGGGGGTTTTTTCTCCGCAGGAAAGAATCCACATCTCTCGACTTTCTGTAACGTCCTCTCTGAAAGCACAACGTGTGTCGCTCCTGGAACTTCTAGCTGCCTTATTAGAGGGGCTTTTCCCTTCCACTCTGTTCTTCACAGAATGCTGAAGTGTAGCATCGGAAAAACAGAGAAAAACGAAATGTCCCTAGGAATAAACGGAAAGGCATAAGAATGAGAGAGAAGCGTAGTGCAGAATGCATGGACACAAGGAGAAGACAAGAACCGCTCCTTTGCGATGTGCGCAGAAGAAGCCGCTCGTCCGAGAAAAGCATCCGGCTGAAGTCGCTCTTTCTCGGCATGCGAGAGAGACGAGACCGCTGCTGAAGGCACACAGCGGCATTCGGGGAGAACCGCGATTTCTCGACCAGCAACTGCAAACTCTCCGAAGCGGTTCAACGCGAGAGCCGATTTAGACGTGCGTGAGCGAAATAACGGAACTGTGATGCCAAGAACGTGTGAATTCTGCATACTGCATTGCCTGAAAACAGGGGGTTTTTTCTCCGCAGGAAAGAATCCACATCTCTCGACTTTCTGTAACGTCCTCTCTGAAAGCACAACGTGTGTCGCTCCTGGAACTTCTAGCTGCCTTATTAGAGGGGCTTTTCCCTTCCACTCTGTTCTTCACAGAATGCTGAAGTGTAGCATCGGAAAAACAGAGAAAAACGAAATGTCCCTAGGAATAAACGGAAAGGCATAAGAATGAGAGAGAAGCGTAGTGCAGAATGCATGGACACAAGGAGAAGACAAGAACCGCTCCTTTGCGATGTGCGCAGAAGAAGCCGCTCGTCCGAGAAAAGCAGCCGGCTGAAGTCGCTCTTCCTCGGCATGCGAGAGAGACGAGACCGCTGCTGAAGGCACACAGCGGCATTCGGGGAGAAGTGCGATTTCTCGGCCAGCAACTGCAAACTCTCCGAAGCGGTTAACAGAGAGTGGCGCCGTCCACCCACGAGAGCGAAATAGCGAAATTGCTATGCCGAGAACGTGCGATTTCAGAATACTGCATTTCCTGAAAACAGGGGGTTTTTTCTCCGCAGGAAAGAATCCACATCTCTCGACTTTCTGTAACGTCCTCTCTGAAAGCACAACGTGTGTCGCTCCTGGAACTTCTAGCTGCCTTATTAGAGGGGCTTTTCCCTTCCACACTGTTCTTCACAGAATGCTGAAGTGTAGCATCGGAAAAACAGAGAAAAACGAAATGTCCCTAGGAATAAACGGAAAGGCATAAGAATGAGAGAGAAGCGTAGTGCAGAATGCATGGACACAAGGAGAAGACAAGAACCGCTCCTTTGCGATGTGCGCAGAAGAAGCCGCTCGTCCGAGAAAAGCATCCGGCTGAAGTCGCTCTTTCTCGGCATGCGAGAGAGACGAGACCGCTGCTGAAGGCACACAGCGGCATTCGGGGAGAACCACGATTTCTCGACCAGCAACTGCAAACTCTCCGAAGCGGTTCAACGCGAGAGCCGATTTAGACGTGCGTGAGCGAAATAACGGAACTGTGATGCCAAGAACGTGTGAATTCTGCATACTGCATTGCCTGAAAACAGGGGGTTTTTTCTCCGCAGGAAAGAATCCACATCTCTCGACTTTCTGTAACGTCCTCTCTGAAAGCACAACGTGTGTCGCTCCTGGAACTTCTAGCTGCCTTATTAGAGGGGCTTTTCCCTTCCACTCTGTTCTTCACAGAATGCTGAAGTGTAGCATCGGAAAAACAGAGAAAAACGAAATGTCCCTAGGAATAAACGGAAAGGCATAAGAATGAGAGAGAAGCGTAGTGCAGAATGCATGGACACAAGGAGAAGACAAGAACCGCTCCTTTGCGATGTGCGCAGAAGAAGCCGCTCGTCCGAGAAAAGCATCCGGCTGAAGTCGCTCTTTCTCGGCATGCGAGAGAGACGAGACCGCTGCTGAAGGCACACAGCGGCATTCGGGGAGAACCGCGATTTCTCGACCAGCAACTGCAAACTCTCCGAAGCGGTTCAACGCGAGAGCCGATTTAGACGTGCGTGAGCGAAATAACGGAACTGTGATGCCAAGAACGTGTGAATTCTGCATACTGCATTGCCTGAAAACAGGGGGTTTTTTCTCCGCAGGAAAGAATCCACATCTCTCGACTTTCTGTAACGTCCTCTCTGAAAGCACAACGTGTGTCGCTCCTGGAACTTCTAGCTGCCTTATTAGAGGGGCTTTTCCCTTCCACTCTGTTCTTCACAGAATGCTGAAGTGTAGCATCGGAAAAACAGAGAAAAACGAAATGTCCCTAGGAATAAACGGAAAGGCATAAGAATGAGAGAGAAGCGTAGTGCAGAATGCATGGACACAAGGAGAAGACAAGAACCGCTCCTTTGCGATGTGCGCAGAAGAAGCCGCTCGTCCGAGAAAAGCATCCGGCTGAAGTCGCTCTTTCTCGGCATGCGAGAGAGACGAGACCGCTGCTGAAGGCACACAGCGGCATTCGGGGAGAACCGCGATTTCTCGACCAGCAACTGCAAACTCTCCGAAGCGGTTCAACGCGAGAGCCGATTTAGACGTGCGTGAGCGAAATAACGGAACTGTGATGCCAAGAACGTGTGAATTCTGCATACTGCATTGCCTGAAAACAGGGGGTTTTTTCTCCGCAGGAAAGAATCCACATCTCTCGACTTTCTGTAACGTCCTCTCTGAAAGCACAACGTGTGTCGCTCCTGGAACTTCTAGCTGCCTTATTAGAGGGGCTTTTCCCTTCCACTCTGTTCTTCACAGAATGCTGAAGTGTAGCATCGGAAAAACAGAGAAAAACGAAATGTCCCTAGGAATCAACGGAAAGGCATAAGAATGAGAGAGAAGCGTAGTGCAGAATGCATGGACACAAGGAGAAGACAAGAACCGCTCCTTTGCGATGTGCGCAGAAGAAGCCGCTCGTCCGAGAAAAGCAGCCGGCTGAAGTCGCTCTTCCTCGGCATGCGAGAGAGACGAGACCGCTGCTGAAGGCACACAGCGGCATTCGGGGAGAAGTGCGATTTCTCGGCCAGCAACTGCAAACTCTCCGAAGCGGTTAACAGAGAGTGGCGCCGTCCACCCACGAGAGCGAAATAGCGAAATTGCTATGCCGAGAACGTGCGATTTCAGAATACTGCATTTCCTGAAAACAGGGGGTTTTTTCTCCGCAGGAAAGAATCCACATCTCTCGACTTTCTGTAACGTCCTCTCTGAAAGCACAACGTGTGTCGCTCCTGGAACTTCTAGCTGCCTTATTAGAGGGGCTTTTCCCTTCCACTCTGTTCTTCACAGAATGCTGAAGTGTAGCATCGGAAAAACAGAGAAAAACGAAATGTCCCTAGGAATAAACGGAAAGGCATAAGAATGAGAGAGAAGCGTAGTGCAGAATGCATGGACACAAGGAGAAGACAAGAACCGCTCCTTTGCGATGTGCGCAGAAGAAGCCGCTCGTCCGAGAAAAGCAGCCGGCTGAAGTCGCTCTTCCTCGGCATGCGAGAGAGACGAGACCGCTGCTGAAGGCACACAGCGGCATTCGGGGAGAAGTGCGATTTCTCGGCCAGCAACTGCAAACTCTCCGAAGCGGTTAACAGAGAGTGGCGCCGTCCACCCACGAGAGCGAAATAGCGAAATTGCTATGCCGAGAACGTGCGATTTCAGAATACTGCATTTCCTGAAAACAGGGGGTTTTTTCTCCGCAGGAAAGAATCCACATCTCTCGACTTTCTGTAACGTCCTCTCTGAAAGCACAACGTGTGTCGCTCCTGGAACTTCTAGCTGCCTTATTAGAGGGGCTTTTCCCTTCCACTCTGTTCTTCACAGAATGCTGAAGTGTAGCATCGGAAAAACAGAGAAAAACGAAATGTCCCTAGGAATAAACGGAAAGGCATAAGAATGAGAGAGAAGCGTAGTGCAGAATGCATGGACACAAGGAGAAGACAAGAACCGCTCCTTTGCGATGTGCGCAGAAGAAGCCGCTCGTCCGAGAAAAGCATCCGGCTGAAGTCGCTCTTTCTCGGCATGCGAGAGAGACGAGACCGCTGCTGAAGGCACACAGCGGCATTCGGGGAGAACCGCGATTTCTCGACCAGCAACTGCAAACTCTCCGAAGCGGTTCAACGCGAGAGCCGATTTAGACGTGCGTGAGCGAAATAACGGAACTGTGATGCCAAGAACGTGTGAATTCTGCATACTGCATTGCCTGAAAACAGGGGGTTTTTTCTCCGCAGGAAAGAATCCACATCTCTCGACTTTCTGTAACGTCCTCTCTGAAAGCACAACGTGTGTCGCTCCTGGAACTTCTAGCTGCCTTATTAGAGGGGCTTTTCCCTTCCACTCTGTTCTTCACAGAATGCTGAAGTGTAGCATCGGAAAAACAGAGAAAAACGAAATGTCCCTAGGAATAAACGGAAAGGCATAAGAATGAGAGAGAAGCGTAGTGCAGAATGCATGGACACAAGGAGAAGACAAGAACCGCTCCTTTGCGATGTGCGCAGAAGAAGCCGCTCGTCCGAGAAAAGCATCCGGCTGAAGTCGCTCTTTCTCGGCATGCGAGAGAGACGAGACCGCTGCTGAAGGCACACAGCGGCATTCGGGGAGAACCGCGATTTCTCGACCAGCAACTGCAAACTCTCCGAAGCGGTTCAACGCGAGAGCCGATTTAGACGTGCGTGAGCGAAATAACGGAACTGTGATGCCAAGAACGTGTGAATTCTGCATACTGCATTGCCTGAAAACAGGGGGTTTTTTCTCCGCAGGAAAGAATCCACATCTCTCGACTTTCTGTAACGTCCTCTCTGAAAGCACAACGTGTGTCGCTCCTGGAACTTCTAGCTGCCTTATTAGAGGGGCTTTTCCCTTCCACTCTGTTCTTCACAGAATGCTGAAGTGTAGCATCGGAAAAACAGAGAAAAACGAAATGTCCCTAGGAATAAACGGAAAGGCATAAGAATGAGAGAGAAGCGTAGTGCAGAATGCATGGACACAAGGAGAAGACAAGAACCGCTCCTTTGCGATGTGCGCAGAAGAAGCCGCTCGTCCGAGAAAAGCAGCCGGCTGAAGTCGCTCTTCCTCGGCATGCGAGAGAGACGAGACCGCTGCTGAAGGCACACAGCGGCATTCGGGGAGAAGTGCGATTTCTCGGCCAGCAACTGCAAACTCTCCGAAGCGGTTAACAGAGAGTGGCGCCGTCCACCCACGAGAGCGAAATAGCGAAATTGCTATGCCGAGAACGTGCGATTTCAGAATACTGCATTTCCTGAAAACAGGGGGTTTTTTCTCCGCAGGAAAGAATCCACATCTCTCGACTTTCTGTAACGTCCTCTCTGAAAGCACAACGTGTGTCGCTCCTGGAACTTCTAGCTGCCTTATTAGAGGGGCTTTTCCCTTCCACTCTGTTCTTCACAGAATGCTGAAGTGTAGCATCGGAAAAACAGAGAAAAACGAAATGTCCCTAGGAATAAACGGAAAGGCATAAGAATGAGAGAGAAGCGTAGTGCAGAATGCATGGACACAAGGAGAAGACAAGAACCGCTCCTTTGCGATGTGCGCAGAAGAAGCCGCTCGTCCGAGAAAAGCAGCCGGCTGAAGTCGCTCTTCCTCGGCATGCGAGAGAGACGAGACCGCTGCTGAAGGCACACAGCGGCATTCGGGGAGAAGTGCGATTTCTCGGCCAGCAACTGCAAACTCTCCGAAGCGGTTAACAGAGAGTGGCGCCGTCCACCCACGAGAGCGAAATAGCGAAATTGCTATGCCGAGAACGTGCGATTTCAGAATACTGCATTTCCTGAAAACAGGGGGTTTTTTCTCCGCAGGAAAGAATCCACATCTCTCGACTTTCTGTAACGTCCTCTCTGAAAGCACAACGTGTGTCGCTCCTGGAACTTCTAGCTGCCTTATTAGAGGGGCTTTTCCCTTCCACACTGTTCTTCACAGAATGCTGAAGTGTAGCATCGGAAAAACAGAGAAAAACGAAATGTCCCTAGGAATAAACGGAAAGGCATAAGAATGAGAGAGAAGCGTAGTGCAGAATGCATGGACACAAGGAGAAGACAAGAACCGCTCCTTTGCGATGTGCGCAGAAGAAGCCGCTCGTCCGAGAAAAGCATCCGGCTGAAGTCGCTCTTTCTCGGCATGCGAGAGAGACGAGACCGCTGCTGAAGGCACACAGCGGCATTCGGGGAGAACCGCGATTTCTCGACCAGCAACTGCAAACTCTCCGAAGCGGTTCAACGCGAGAGCCGATTTAGACGTGCGTGAGCGAAATAACGGAACTGTGATGCCAAGAACGTGTGAATTCTGCATACTGCATTGCCTGAAAACAGGGGGTTTTTTCTCCGCAGGAAAGAATCCACATCTCTCGACTATCTGTAACGTCCTCTCTGAAAGCACAACGTGTGTCGCTCCTGGAACTTCTAGCTGCCTTATTAGAGGGGCTTTTCCCTTCCACTCTGTTCTTCACAGAATGCTGAAGTGTAGCATCGGAAAAACAGAGAAAAACGAAATGTCCCTAGGAATAAACGGAAAGGCATAAGAATGAGAGAGAAGCGTAGTGCAGAATGCATGGACACAAGGAGAAGACAAGAACCGCTCCTTTGCGATGTGCGCAGAAGAAGCCGCTCGTCCGAGAAAAGCATCCGGCTGAAGTCGCTCTTTCTCGGCATGCGAGAGAGACGAGACCGCTGCTGAAGGCACACAGCGGCATTCGGGGAGAACCGCGATTTCTCGACCAGCAACTGCAAACTCTCCGAAGCGGTTCAACGCGAGAGCCGATTTAGACGTGCGTGAGCGAAATAACGGAACTGTGATGCCAAGAACGTGTGAATTCTGCATACTGCATTGCCTGAAAACAGGGGGTTTTTTCTCCGCAGGAAAGAATCCACATCTCTCGACTTTCTGTAACGTCCTCTCTGAAAGCACAACGTGTGTCGCTCCTGGAACTTCTAGCTGCCTTATTAGAGGGGCTTTTCCCTTCCACTCTGTTCTTCACAGAATGCTGAAGTGTAGCATCGGAAAAACAGAGAAAAACGAAATGTCCCTAGGAATAAACGGAAAGGCATAAGAATGAGAGAGAAGCGTAGTGCAGAATGCATGGACACAAGGAGAAGACAAGAACCGCTCCTTTGCGATGTGCGCAGAAGAAGCCGCTCGTCCGAGAAAAGCATCCGGCTGAAGTCGCTCTTTCTCGGCATGCGAGAGAGACGAGACCGCTGCTGAAGGCACACAGCGGCATTCGGGGAGAACCGCGATTTCTCGACCAGCAACTGCAAACTCTCCGAAGCGGTTCAACGCGAGAGCCGATTTAGACGTGCGTGAGCGAAATAACGGAACTGTGATGCCAAGAACGTGTGAATTCTGCATACTGCATTGCCTGAAAACAGGGGGTTTTTTCTCCGCAGGAAAGAATCCACATCTCTCGACTTTCTGTAACGTCCTCTCTGAAAGCACAACGTGTGTCGCTCCTGGAACTTCTAGCTGCCTTATTAGAGGGGCTTTTCCCTTCCACTCTGTTCTTCACAGAATGCTGAAGTGTAGCATCGGAAAAACAGAGAAAAACGAAATGTCCCTAGGAATCAACGGAAAGGCATAAGAATGAGAGAGAAGCGTAGTGCAGAATGCATGGACACAAGGAGAAGACAAGAACCGCTCCTTTGCGATGTGCGCAGAAGAAGCCGCTCGTCCGAGAAAAGCAGCCGGCTGAAGTCGCTCTTCCTCGGCATGCGAGAGAGACGAGACCGCTGCTGAAGGCACACAGCGGCATTCGGGGAGAAGTGCGATTTCTCGGCCAGCAACTGCAAACTCTCCGAAGCGGTTAACAGAGAGTGGCGCCGTCCACCCACGAGAGCGAAATAGCGAAATTGCTATGCCGAGAACGTGCGATTTCAGAATACTGCATTTCCTGAAAACAGGGGGTTTTTTCTCCGCAGGAAAGAATCCACATCTCTCGACTTTCTGTAACGTCCTCTCTGAAAGCACAACGTGTGTCGCTCCTGGAACTTCTAGCTGCCTTATTAGAGGGGCTTTTCCCTTCCACTCTGTTCTTCACAGAATGCTGAAGTGTAGCATCGGAAAAACAGAGAAAAACGAAATGTCCCTAGGAATAAACGGAAAGGCATAAGAATGAGAGAGAAGCGTAGTGCAGAATGCATGGACACAAGGAGAAGACAAGAACCGCTCCTTTGCGATGTGCGCAGAAGAAGCCGCTCGTCCGAGAAAAGCAGCCGGCTGAAGTCGCTCTTCCTCGGCATGCGAGAGAGACGAGACCGCTGCTGAAGGCACACAGCGGCATTCGGGGAGAAGTGCGATTTCTCGGCCAGCAACTGCAAACTCTCCGAAGCGGTTAACAGAGAGTGGCGCCGTCCACCCACGAGAGCGAAATAGCGAAATTGCTATGCCGAGAACGTGCGATTTCAGAATACTGCATTTCCTGAAAACAGGGGGTTTTTTCTCCGCAGGAAAGAATCCACATCTCTCGACTTTCTGTAACGTCCTCTCTGAAAGCACAACGTGTGTCGCTCCTGGAACTTCTAGCTGCCTTATTAGAGGGGCTTTTCCCTTCCACTCTGTTCTTCACAGAATGCTGAAGTGTAGCATCGGAAAAACAGAGAAAAACGAAATGTCCCTAGGAATAAACGGAAAGGCATAAGAATGAGAGAGAAGCGTAGTGCAGAATGCATGGACACAAGGAGAAGACAAGAACCGCTCCTTTGCGATGTGCGCAGAAGAAGCCGCTCGTCCGAGAAAAGCATCCGGCTGAAGTCGCTCTTTCTCGGCATGCGAGAGAGACGAGACCGCTGCTGAAGGCACACAGCGGCATTCGGGGAGAACCGCGATTTCTCGACCAGCAACTGCAAACTCTCCGAAGCGGTTCAACGCGAGAGCCGATTTAGACGTGCGTGAGCGAAATAACGGAACTGTGATGCCAAGAACGTGTGAATTCTGCATACTGCATTGCCTGAAAACAGGGGGTTTTTTCTCCGCAGGAAAGAATCCACATCTCTCGACTTTCTGTAACGTCCTCTCTGAAAGCACAACGTGTGTCGCTCCTGGAACTTCTAGCTGCCTTATTAGAGGGGCTTTTCCCTTCCACTCTGTTCTTCACAGAATGCTGAAGTGTAGCATCGGAAAAACAGAGAAAAACGAAATGTCCCTAGGAATAAACGGAAAGGCATAAGAATGAGAGAGAAGCGTAGTGCAGAATGCATGGACACAAGGAGAAGACAAGAACCGCTCCTTTGCGATGTGCGCAGAAGAAGCCGCTCGTCCGAGAAAAGCATCCGGCTGAAGTCGCTCTTTCTCGGCATGCGAGAGAGACGAGACCGCTGCTGAAGGCACACAGCGGCATTCGGGGAGAACCGCGATTTCTCGACCAGCAACTGCAAACTCTCCGAAGCGGTTCAACGCGAGAGCCGATTTAGACGTGCGTGAGCGAAATAACGGAACTGTGATGCCAAGAACGTGTGAATTCTGCATACTGCATTGCCTGAAAACAGGGGGTTTTTTCTCCGCAGGAAAGAATCCACATCTCTCGACTTTCTGTAACGTCCTCTCTGAAAGCACAACGTGTGTCGCTCCTGGAACTTCTAGCTGCCTTATTAGAGGGGCTTTTCCCTTCCACTCTGTTCTTCACAGAATGCTGAAGTGTAGCATCGGAAAAACAGAGAAAAACGAAATGTCCCTAGGAATAAACGGAAAGGCATAAGAATGAGAGAGAAGCGTAGTGCAGAATGCATGGACACAAGGAGAAGACAAGAACCGCTCCTTTGCGATGTGCGCAGAAGAAGCCGCTCGTCCGAGAAAAGCAGCCGGCTGAAGTCGCTCTTCCTCGGCATGCGAGAGAGACGAGACCGCTGCTGAAGGCACACAGCGGCATTCGGGGAGAAGTGCGATTTCTCGGCCAGCAACTGCAAACTCTCCGAAGCGGTTAACAGAGAGTGGCGCCGTCCACCCACGAGAGCGAAATAGCGAAATTGCTATGCCGAGAACGTGCGATTTCAGAATACTGCATTTCCTGAAAACAGGGGGTTTTTTCTCCGCAGGAAAGAATCCACATCTCTCGACTTTCTGTAACGTCCTCTCTGAAAGCACAACGTGTGTCGCTCCTGGAACTTCTAGCTGCCTTATTAGAGGGGCTTTTCCCTTCCACTCTGTTCTTCACAGAATGCTGAAGTGTAGCATCGGAAAAACAGAGAAAAACGAAATGTCCCTAGGAATAAACGGAAAGGCATAAGAATGAGAGAGAAGCGTAGTGCAGAATGCATGGACACAAGGAGAAGACAAGAACCGCTCCTTTGCGATGTGCGCAGAAGAAGCCGCTCGTCCGAGAAAAGCATCCGGCTGAAGTCGCTCTTTCTCGGCATGCGAGAGAGACGAGACCGCTGCTGAAGGCACACAGCGGCATTCGGGGAGAACCGCGATTTCTCGACCAGCAACTGCAAACTCTCCGAAGCGGTTCAACGCGAGAGCCGATTTAGACGTGCGTGAGCGAAATAACGGAACTGTGATGCCAAGAACGTGTGAATTCTGCATACTGCATTGCCTGAAAACAGGGGGTTTTTTCTCCGCAGGAAAGAATCCACATCTCTCGACTTTCTGTAACGTCCTCTCTGAAAGCACAACGTGTGTCGCTCCTGGAACTTCTAGCTGCCTTATTAGAGGGGCTTTTCCCTTCCACTCTGTTCTTCACAGAATGCTGAAGTGTAGCATCGGAAAAACAGAGAAAAACGAAATGTCCCTAGGAATAAACGGAAAGGCATAAGAATGAGAGAGAAGCGTAGTGCAGAATGCATGGACACAAGGAGAAGACAAGAACCGCTCCTTTGCGATGTGCGCAGAAGAAGCCGCTCGTCCGAGAAAAGCATCCGGCTGAAGTCGCTCTTTCTCGGCATGCGAGAGAGACGAGACCGCTGCTGAAGGCACACAGCGGCATTCGGGGAGAACCGCGATTTCTCGACCAGCAACTGCAAACTCTCCGAAGCGGTTCAACGCGAGAGCCGATTTAGACGTGCGTGAGCGAAATAACGGAACTGTGATGCCAAGAACGTGTGAATTCTGCATACTGCATTGCCTGAAAACAGGGGGTTTTTTCTCCGCAGGAAAGAATCCACATCTCTCGACTTTCTGTAACGTCCTCTCTGAAAGCACAACGTGTGTCGCTCCTGGAACTTCTAGCTGCCTTATTAGAGGGGCTTTTCCCTTCCACTCTGTTCTTCACAGAATGCTGAAGTGTAGCATCGGAAAAACAGAGAAAAACGAAATGTCCCTAGGAATCAACGGAAAGGCATAAGAATGAGAGAGAAGCGTAGTGCAGAATGCATGGACACAAGGAGAAGACAAGAACCGCTCCTTTGCGATGTGCGCAGAAGAAGCCGCTCGTCCGAGAAAAGCAGCCGGCTGAAGTCGCTCTTCCTCGGCATGCGAGAGAGACGAGACCGCTGCTGAAGGCACACAGCGGCATTCGGGGAGAAGTGCGATTTCTCGGCCAGCAACTGCAAACTCTCCGAAGCGGTTAACAGAGAGTGGCGCCGTCCACCCACGAGAGCGAAATAGCGAAATTGCTATGCCGAGAACGTGCGATTTCAGAATACTGCATTTCCTGAAAACAGGGGGTTTTTTCTCCGCAGGAAAGAATCCACATCTCTCGACTTTCTGTAACGTCCTCTCTGAAAGCACAACGTGTGTCGCTCCTGGAACTTCTAGCTGCCTTATTAGAGGGGCTTTTCCCTTCCACTCTGTTCTTCACAGAATGCTGAAGTGTAGCATCGGAAAAACAGAGAAAAACGAAATGTCCCTAGGAATAAACGGAAAGGCATAAGAATGAGAGAGAAGCGTAGTGCAGAATGCATGGACACAAGGAGAAGACAAGAACCGCTCCTTTGCGATGTGCGCAGAAGAAGCCGCTCGTCCGAGAAAAGCAGCCGGCTGAAGTCGCTCTTCCTCGGCATGCGAGAGAGACGAGACCGCTGCTGAAGGCACACAGCGGCATTCGGGGAGAAGTGCGATTTCTCGGCCAGCAACTGCAAACTCTCCGAAGCGGTTAACAGAGAGTGGCGCCGTCCACCCACGAGAGCGAAATAGCGAAATTGCTATGCCGAGAACGTGCGATTTCAGAATACTGCATTTCCTGAAAACAGGGGGTTTTTTCTCCGCAGGAAAGAATCCACATCTCTCGACTTTCTGTAACGTCCTCTCTGAAAGCACAACGTGTGTCGCTCCTGGAACTTCTAGCTGCCTTATTAGAGGGGCTTTTCCCTTCCACTCTGTTCTTCACAGAATGCTGAAGTGTAGCATCGGAAAAACAGAGAAAAACGAAATGTCCCTAGGAATAAACGGAAAGGCATAAGAATGAGAGAGAAGCGTAGTGCAGAATGCATGGACACAAGGAGAAGACAAGAACCGCTCCTTTGCGATGTGCGCAGAAGAAGCCGCTCGTCCGAGAAAAGCATCCGGCTGAAGTCGCTCTTTCTCGGCATGCGAGAGAGACGAGACCGCTGCTGAAGGCACACAGCGGCATTCGGGGAGAACCGCGATTTCTCGACCAGCAACTGCAAACTCTCCGAAGCGGTTCAACGCGAGAGCCGATTTAGACGTGCGTGAGCGAAATAACGGAACTGTGATGCCAAGAACGTGTGAATTCTGCATACTGCATTGCCTGAAAACAGGGGGTTTTTTCTCCGCAGGAAAGAATCCACATCTCTCGACTTTCTGTAACGTCCTCTCTGAAAGCACAACGTGTGTCGCTCCTGGAACTTCTAGCTGCCTTATTAGAGGGGCTTTTCCCTTCCACTCTGTTCTTCACAGAATGCTGAAGTGTAGCATCGGAAAAACAGAGAAAAACGAAATGTCCCTAGGAATAAACGGAAAGGCATAAGAATGAGAGAGAAGCGTAGTGCAGAATGCATGGACACAAGGAGAAGACAAGAACCGCTCCTTTGCGATGTGCGCAGAAGAAGCCGCTCGTCCGAGAAAAGCATCCGGCTGAAGTCGCTCTTTCTCGGCATGCGAGAGAGACGAGACCGCTGCTGAAGGCACACAGCGGCATTCGGGGAGAACCGCGATTTCTCGACCAGCAACTGCAAACTCTCCGAAGCGGTTCAACGCGAGAGCCGATTTAGACGTGCGTGAGCGAAATAACGGAACTGTGATGCCAAGAACGTGTGAATTCTGCATACTGCATTGCCTGAAAACAGGGGGTTTTTTCTCCGCAGGAAAGAATCCACATCTCTCGACTTTCTGTAACGTCCTCTCTGAAAGCACAACGTGTGTCGCTCCTGGAACTTCTAGCTGCCTTATTAGAGGGGCTTTTCCCTTCCACACTGTTCTTCACAGAATGCTGAAGTGTAGCATCGGAAAAACAGAGAAAAACGAAATGTCCCTAGGAATAAACGGAAAGGCATAAGAATGAGAGAGAAGCGTAGTGCAGAATGCATGGACACAAGGAGAAGACAAGAACCGCTCCTTTGCGATGTGCGCAGAAGAAGCCGCTCGTCCGAGAAAAGCATCCGTCTGAAGTCGCTCTTTCTCGGCATGCGAGAGAGACGAGACCGCTGCTGAAGGCACACAGCGGCATTCGGGGAGAACCGCGATTTCTCGACCAGCAACTGCAAACTCTCCGAAGCGGTTCAACGCGAGAGCCGATTTAGACGTGCGTGAGCGAAATAACGGAACTGTGATGCCAAGAACGTGTGAATTCTGCATACTGCATTGCCTGAAAACAGGGGGTTTTTTCTCCGCAGGAAAGAATCCACATCTCTCGACTTTCTGTAACGTCCTCTCTGAAAGCACAACGTGTGTCGCTCCTGGAACTTCTAGCTGCCTTATTAGAGGGGCTTTTCCCTTCCACTCTGTTCTTCACAGAATGCTGAAGTGTAGCATCGGAAAAACAGAGAAAAACGAAATGTCCCTAGGAATAAACGGAAAGGCATA
The DNA here is from genome assembly GCF_987193195.1 of Phasianus colchicus. Taxonomy (NCBI): domain Eukaryota; kingdom Metazoa; phylum Chordata; class Aves; order Galliformes; family Phasianidae; genus Phasianus; species Phasianus colchicus. Next base: position 463,783 of record NC_143447.1, on the reverse strand, counting down.
AGAATGAGAGAGAAGCGTAGTGCAGAATGCATGGACACAAGGAGAAGACAAGAACCGCTCCTTTGCGATGTGCGCAGAAGAAGCCGCTCGTCCGAGAAAAGCATCCGGCTGAAGTCGCTCTTTCTCGGCATGCGAGAGAGACGAGACCGCTGCTGAAGGCACACAGCGGCATTCGGGGAGAACCGCGATTTCTCGACCAGCAACTGCAAACTCTCCGAAGCGGTTCAACGCGAGAGCCGATTTAGACGTGCGTGAGCGAAATAACGGAACTGTGATGCCAAGAACGTGTGAATTCTGCATACTGCATTGCCTGAAAACAGGGGGTTTTTTCTCCGCAGGAAAGAATCCACATCTCTCGACTTTCTGTAACGTCCTCTCTGAAAGCACAACGTGTGTCGCTCCTGGAACTTCTAGCTGCCTTATTAGAGGGGCTTTTCCCTTCCACTCTGTTCTTCACAGAATGCTGAAGTGTAGCATCGGAAAAACAGAGAAAAACGAAATGTCCCTAGGAATAAACGGAAAGGCATAAGAATGAGAGAGAAGCGTAGTGCAGAATGCATGGACACAAGGAGAAGACAAGAACCGCTCCTTTGCGATGTGCGCAGAAGAAGCCGCTCGTCCGAGAAAAGCATCCGGCTGAAGTCGCTCTTTCTCGGCATGCGAGAGAGACGAGACCGCTGCTGAAGGCACACAGCGGCATTCGGGGAGAACCGCGATTTCTCGACCAGCAACTGCAAACTCTCCGAAGCGGTTCAACGCGAGAGCCGATTTAGACGTGCGTGAGCGAAATAACGGAACTGTGATGCCAAGAACGTGTGAATTCTGCATACTGCATTGCCTGAAAACAGGGGGTTTTTTCTCCGCAGGAAAGAATCCACATCTCTCGACTTTCTGTAACGTCCTCTCTGAAAGCACAACGTGTGTCGCTCCTGGAACTTCTAGCTGCCTTATTAGAGGGGCTTTTCCCTTCCACTCTGTTCTTCACAGAATGCTGAAGTGTAGCATCGGAAAAACAGAGAAAAACGAAATGTCCCTAGGAATAAACGGAAAGGCATAAGAATGAGAGAGAAGCGTAGTGCAGAATGCATGGACACAAGGAGAAGACAAGAACCGCTCCTTTGCGATGTGCGCAGAAGAAGCCGCTCGTCCGAGAAAAGCATCCGGCTGAAGTCGCTCTTTCTCGGCATGCGAGAGAGACGAGACCGCTGCTGAAGGCACACAGCGGCATTCGGGGAGAACCGCGATTTCTCGACCAGCAACTGCAAACTCTCCGAAGCGGTTCAACGCGAGAGCCGATTTAGACGTGCGTGAGCGAAATAACGGAACTGTGATGCCAAGAACGTGTGAATTCTGCATACTGCATTGCCTGAAAACAGGGGGTTTTTTCTCCGCAGGAAAGAATCCACATCTCTCGACTTTCTGTAACGTCCTCTCTGAAAGCACAACGTGTGTCGCTCCTGGAACTTCTAGCTGCCTTATTAGAGGGGCTTTTCCCTTCCACTCTGTTCTTCACAGAATGCTGAAGTGTAGCATCGGAAAAACAGAGAAAAACGAAATGTCCCTAGGAATCAACGGAAAGGCATAAGAATGAGAGAGAAGCGTAGTGCAGAATGCATGGACACAAGGAGAAGACAAGAACCGCTCCTTTGCGATGTGCGCAGAAGAAGCCGCTCGTCCGAGAAAAGCAGCCGGCTGAAGTCGCTCTTCCTCGGCATGCGAGAGAGACGAGACCGCTGCTGAAGGCACACAGCGGCATTCGGGGAGAAGTGCGATTTCTCGGCCAGCAACTGCAAACTCTCCGAAGCGGTTAACAGAGAGTGGCGCCGTCCACCCACGAGAGCGAAATAGCGAAATTGCTATGCCGAGAACGTGCGATTTCAGAATACTGCATTTCCTGAAAACAGGGGGTTTTTTCTCCGCAGGAAAGAATCCACATCTCTCGACTTTCTGTAACGTCCTCTCTGAAAGCACAACGTGTGTCGCTCCTGGAACTTCTAGCTGCCTTATTAGAGGGGCTTTTCCCTTCCACTCTGTTCTTCACAGAATGCTGAAGTGTAGCATCGGAAAAACAGAGAAAAACGAAATGTCCCTAGGAATAAACGGAAAGGCATAAGAATGAGAGAGAAGCGTAGTGCAGAATGCATGGACACAAGGAGAAGACAAGAACCGCTCCTTTGCGATGTGCGCAGAAGAAGCCGCTCGTCCGAGAAAAGCATCCGGCTGAAGTCGCTCTTTCTCGGCATGCGAGAGAGACGAGACCGCTGCTGAAGGCACACAGCGGCATTCGGGGAGAACCGCGATTTCTCGACCAGCAACTGCAAACTCTCCGAAGCGGTTCAACGCGAGAGCCGATTTAGACGTGCGTGAGCGAAATAACGGAACTGTGATGCCAAGAACGTGTGAATTCTGCATACTGCATTGCCTGAAAACAGGGGGTTTTTTCTCCGCAGGAAAGAATCCACATCTCTCGACTTTCTGTAACGTCCTCTCTGAAAGCACAACGTGTGTCGCTCCTGGAACTTCTAGCTGCCTTATTAGAGGGGCTTTTCCCTTCCACTCTGTTCTTCACAGAATGCTGAAGTGTAGCATCGGAAAAACAGAGAAAAACGAAATGTCCCTAGGAATAAACGGAAAGGCATAAGAATGAGAGAGAAGCGTAGTGCAGAATGCATGGACACAAGGAGAAGACAAGAACCGCTCCTTTGCGATGTGCGCAGAAGAAGCCGCTCGTCCGAGAAAAGCAGCCGGCTGAAGTCGCTCTTTCTCGGCATGCGAGAGAGACGAGACCGCTGCTGAAGGCACACAGCGGCATTCGGGGAGAACCGCGATTTCTCGACCAGCAACTGCAAACTCTCCGAAGCGGTTCAACGCGAGAGCCGATTTAGACGTGCGTGAGCGAAATAACGGAACTGTGATGCCAAGAACGTGTGAATTCTGCATACTGCATTGCCTGAAAACAGGGGGTTTTTTCTCCGCAGGAAAGAATCCACATCTCTCGACTTTCTGTAACGTCCTCTCTGAAAGCACAACGTGTGTCGCTCCTGGAACTTCTAGCTGCCTTATTAGAGGGGCTTTTCCCTTCCACTCTGTTCTTCACAGAATGCTGAAGTGTAGCATCGGAAAAACAGAGAAAAACGAAATGTCCCTAGGAATAAACGGAAAGGCATAAGAATGAGAGAGAAGCGTAGTGCAGAATGCATGGACACAAGGAGAAGACAAGAACCGCTCCTTTGCGATGTGCGCAGAAGAAGCCGCTCGTCCGAGAAAAGCAGCCGGCTGAAGTCGCTCTTTCTCGGCATGCGAGAGAGACGAGACCGCTGCTGAAGGCACACAGCGGCATTCGGGGAGAACCGCGATTTCTCGGCCAGCAACTGCAAACTCTCCGAAGCGGTTAACAGAGAGTGGCGCCGTCCACCCACGAGAGCGAAATAGCGAAATTGCTATGCCGAGAACGTGCGATTTCAGAATACTGCATTTCCTGAAAACAGGGGGTTTTTTCTCCGCAGGAAAGAATCCACATCTCTCGACTTTCTGTAACGTCCTCTCTGAAAGCACAACGTGTGTCGCTCCTGGAACTTCTAGCTGCCTTATTAGAGGGGCTTTTCCCTTCCACACTGTTCTTCACAGAATGCTGAAGTGTAGCATCGGAAAAACAGAGAAAAACGAAATGTCCCTAGGAATAAACGGAAAGGCATAAGAATGAGAGAGAAGCGTAGTGCAGAATGCATGGACACAAGGAGAAGACAAGAACCGCTCCTTTGCGATGTGCGCAGAAGAAGCCGCTCGTCCGAGAAAAGCATCCGGCTGAAGTCGCTCTTTCTCGGCATGCGAGAGAGACGAGACCGCTGCTGAAGGCACACAGCGGCATTCGGGGAGAACCGCGATTTCTCGACCAGCAACTGCAAACTCTCCGAAGCGGTTCAACGCGAGAGCCTATTTAGACGTGCGTGAGCGAAATAACGGAACTGTGATGCCAAGAACGTGTGAATTCTGCATACTGCATTGCCTGAAAACAGGGGGTTTTTTCTCCGCAGGAAAGAATCCACATCTCTCGACTTTCTGTAACGTCCTCTCTGAAAGCACAACGTGTGTCGCTCCTGGAACTTCTAGCTGCCTTATTAGAGGGGCTTTTCCCTTCCACTCTGTTCTTCACAGAATGCTGAAGTGTAGCATCGGAAAAACAGAGAAAAACGAAATGTCCCTAGGAATAAACGGAAAGGCATAAGAATGAGAGAGAAGCGTAGTGCAGAATGCATGGACACAAGGAGAAGACAAGAACCGCTCCTTTGCGATGTGCGCAGAAGAAGCCGCTCGTCCGAGAAAAGCATCCGGCTGAAGTCGCTCTTCCTCGGCATGCGAGAGAGACGAGACCGCTGCTGAAGGCACACAGCGGCATTCGGGGAGAAGTGCGATTTCTCGGCCAGCAACTGCAAACTCTCCGAAGCGGTTAACAGAGAGTGGCGCCGTCCACCCACGAGAGCGAAATAGCGAAATTGCTATGCCGAGAACGTGCGATTTCAGAATACTGCATTTCCTGAAAACAGGGGGTTTTTTCTCCGCAGGAAAGAATCCACATCTCTCGACTTTCTGTAACGTCCTCTCTGAAAGCACAACGTGTGTCGCTCCTGGAACTTCTAGCTGCCTTATTAGAGGGGCTTTTCCCTTCCACACTGTTCTTCACAGAATGCTGAAGTGTAGCATCGGAAAAACAGAGAAAAACGAAATGTCCCTAGGAATAAACGGAAAGGCATAAGAATGAGAGAGAAGCGTAGTGCAGAATGCATGGACACAAGGAGAAGACAAGAACCGCTCCTTTGCGATGTGCGCAGAAGAAGCCGCTCGTCCGAGAAAAGCATCCGGCTGAAGTCGCTCTTTCTCGGCATGCGAGAGAGACGAGACCGCTGCTGAAGGCACACAGCGGCATTCGGGGAGAACCGCGATTTCTCGACCAGCAACTGCAAACTCTCCGAAGCGGTTCAACGCGAGAGCCGATTTAGACGTGCGTGAGCGAAATAACGGAACTGTGATGCCAAGAACGTGTGAATTCTGCATACTGCATTGCCTGAAAACAGGGGGTTTTTTCTCCGCAGGAAAGAATCCACATCTCTCGACTTTCTGTAACGTCCTCTCTGAAAGCACAACGTGTGTCGCTCCTGGAACTTCTAGCTGCCTTATTAGAGGGGCTTTTCCCTTCCACTCTGTTCTTCACAGAATGCTGAAGTGTAGCATCGGAAAAACAGAGAAAAACGAAATGTCCCTAGGAATAAACGGAAAGGCATAAGAATGAGAGAGAAGCGTAGTGCAGAATGCATGGACACAAGGAGAAGACAAGAACCGCTCCTTTGCGATGTGCGCAGAAGAAGCCGCTCGTCCGAGAAAAGCAGCCGGCTGAAGTCGCTCTTCCTCGGCATGCGAGAGAGACGAGACCGCTGCTGAAGGCACACAGCGGCATTCGGGGAGAAGTGCGATTTCTCGGCCAGCAACTGCAAACTCTCCGAAGCGGTTAACAGAGAGTGGCGCCGTCCACCCACGAGAGCGAAATAGCGAAATTGCTATGCCGAGAACGTGCGATTTCAGAATACTGCATTTCCTGAAAACAGGGGGTTTTTTCTCCGCAGGAAAGAATCCACATCTCTCGACTTTCTGTAACGTCCTCTCTGAAAGCACAACGTGTGTCGCTCCTGGAACTTCTAGCTGCCTTATTAGAGGGGCTTTTCCCTTCCACTCTGTTCTTCACAGAATGCTGAAGTGTAGCATCGGAAAAACAGAGAAAAACGAAATGTCCCTAGGAATAAACGGAAAGGCATAAGAATGAGAGAGAAGCGTAGTGCAGAATGCATGGACACAAGGAGAAGACAAGAACCGCTCCTTTGCGATGTGCGCAGAAGAAGCCGCTCGTCCGAGAAAAGCATCCGGCTGAAGTCGCTCTTTCTCGGCATGCGAGAGAGACGAGACCGCTGCTGAAGGCACACAGCGGCATTCGGGGAGAACCGCGATTTCTCGACCAGCAACTGCAAACTCTCCGAAGCGGTTCAACGCGAGAGCCTATTTAGACGTGCGTGAGCGAAATAACGGAACTGTGATGCCAAGAACGTGTGAATTCTGCATACTGCATTGCCTGAAAACAGGGGGTTTTTTCTCCGCAGGAAAGAATCCACATCTCTCGACTTTCTGTAACGTCCTCTCTGAAAGCACAACGTGTGTCGCTCCTGGAACTTCTAGCTGCCTTATTAGAGGGGCTTTTCCCTTCCACTCTGTTCTTCACAGAATGCTGAAGTGTAGCATCGGAAAAACAGAGAAAAACGAAATGTCCCTAGGAATAAACGGAAAGGCATAAGAATGAGAGAGAAGCGTAGTGCAGAATGCATGGACACAAGGAGAAGACAAGAACCGCTCCTTTGCGATGTGCGCAGAAGAAGCCGCTCGTCCGAGAAAAGCAGCCGGCTGAAGTCGCTCTTCCTCGGCATGCGAGAGAGACGAGACCGCTGCTGAAGGCACACAGCGGCATTCGGGGAGAAGTGCGATTTCTCGGCCAGCAACTGCAAACTCTCCGAAGCGGTTAACAGAGAGTGGCGCCGTCCACCCACGAGAGCGAAATAGCGAAATTGCTATGCCGAGAACGTGCGATTTCAGAATACTGCATTTCCTGAAAACAGGGGGTTTTTTCTCCGCAGGAAAGAATCCACATCTCTCGACTTTCTGTAACGTCCTCTCTGAAAGCACAACGTGTGTCGCTCCTGGAACTTCTAGCTGCCTTATTAGAGGGGCTTTTCCCTTCCACACTGTTCTTCACAGAATGCTGAAGTGTAGCATCGGAAAAACAGAGAAAAACGAAATGTCCCTAGGAATAAACGGAAAGGCATAAGAATGAGAGAGAAGCGTAGTGCAGAATGCATGGACACAAGGAGAAGACAAGAACCGCTCCTTTGCGATGTGCGCAGAAGAAGCCGCTCGTCCGAGAAAAGCATCCGGCTGAAGTCGCTCTTTCTCGGCATGCGAGAGAGACGAGACCGCTGCTGAAGGCACACAGCGGCATTCGGGGAGAACCGCGATTTCTCGACCAGCAACTGCAAACTCTCCGAAGCGGTTCAACGCGAGAGCCGATTTAGACGTGCGTGAGCGAAATAACGGAACTGTGATGCCAAGAACGTGTGAATTCTGCATACTGCATTGCCTGAAAACAGGGGGTTTTTTCTCCGCAGGAAAGAATCCACATCTCTCGACTTTCTGTAACGTCCTCTCTGAAAGCACAACGTGTGTCGCTCCTGGAACTTCTAGCTGCCTTATTAGAGGGGCTTTTCCCTTCCACTCTGTTCTTCACAGAATGCTGAAGTGTAGCATCGGAAAAACAGAGAAAAACGAAATGTCCCTAGGAATAAACGGAAAGGCATAAGAATGAGAGAGAAGCGTAGTGCAGAATGCATGGACACAAGGAGAAGACAAGAACCGCTCCTTTGCGATGTGCGCAGAAGAAGCCGCTCGTCCGAGAAAAGCAGCCGGCTGAAGTCGCTCTTCCTCGGCATGCGAGAGAGACGAGACCGCTGCTGAAGGCACACAGCGGCATTCGGGGAGAAGTGCGATTTCTCGGCCAGCAACTGCAAACTCTCCGAAGCGGTTAACAGAGAGTGGCGCCGTCCACCCACGAGAGCGAAATAGCGAAATTGCTATGCCGAGAACGTGCGATTTCAGAATACTGCATTTCCTGAAAACAGGGGGTTTTTTCTCCGCAGGAAAGAATCCACATCTCTCGACTTTCTGTAACGTCCTCTCTGAAAGCACAACGTGTGTCGCTCCTGGAACTTCTAGCTGCCTTATTAGAGGGGCTTTTCCCTTCCACACTGTTCTTCACAGAATGCTGAAGTGTAGCATCGGAAAAACAGAGAAAAACGAAATGTCCCTAGGAATAAACGGAAAGGCATAAGAATGAGAGAGAAGCGTAGTGCAGAATGCATGGACACAAGGAGAAGACAAGAACCGCTCCTTTGCGATGTGCGCAGAAGAAGCCGCTCGTCCGAGAAAAGCATCCGGCTGAAGTCGCTCTTTCTCGGCATGCGAGAGAGACGAGACCGCTGCTGAAGGCACACAGCGGCATTCGGGGAGAACCGCGATTTCTCGACCAGCAACTGCAAACTCTCCGAAGCGGTTCAACGCGAGAGCCTATTTAGACGTGCGTGAGCGAAATAACGGAACTGTGATGCCAAGAACGTGTGAATTCTGCATACTGCATTGCCTGAAAACAGGGGGTTTTTTCTCCGCAGGAAAGAATCCACATCTCTCGACTTTCTGTAACGTCCTCTCTGAAAGCACAACGTGTGTCGCTCCTGGAACTTCTAGCTGCCTTATTAGAGGGGCTTTTCCCTTCCACTCTGTTCTTCACAGAATGCTGAAGTGTAGCATCGGAAAAACAGAGAAAAACGAAATGTCCCTAGGAATAAACGGAAAGGCATAAGAATGAGAGAGAAGCGTAGTGCAGAATGCATGGACACAAGGAGAAGACAAGAACCGCTCCTTTGCGATGTGCGCAGAAGAAGCCGCTCGTCCGAGAAAAGCAGCCGGCTGAAGTCGCTCTTCCTCGGCATGCGAGAGAGACGAGACCGCTGCTGAAGGCACACAGCGGCATTCGGGGAGAAGTGCGATTTCTCGGCCAGCAACTGCAAACTCTCCGAAGCGGTTAACAGAGAGTGGCGCCGTCCACCCACGAGAGCGAAATAGCGAAATTGCTATGCCGAGAACGTGCGATTTCAGAATACTGCATTTCCTGAAAACAGGGGGTTTTTTCTCCGCAGGAAAGAATCCACATCTCTCGACTTTCTGTAACGTCCTCTCTGAAAGCACAACGTGTGTCGCTCCTGGAACTTCTAGCTGCCTTATTAGAGGGGCTTTTCCCTTCCACTCTGTTCTTCACAGAATGCTGAAGTGTAGCATCGGAAAAACAGAGAAAAACGAAATGTCCCTAGGAATAAACGGAAAGGCATAAGAATGAGAGAGAAGCGTAGTGCAGAATGCATGGACACAAGGAGAAGACAAGAACCGCTCCTTTGCGATGTGCGCAGAAGAAGCCGCTCGTCCGAGAAAAGCATCCGGCTGAAGTCGCTCTTTCTCGGCATGCGAGAGAGACGAGACCGCTGCTGAAGGCACACAGCGGCATTCGGGGAGAACCGCGATTTCTCGACCAGCAACTGCAAACTCTCCGAAGCGGTTCAACGCGAGAGCCGATTTAGACGTGCGTGAGCGAAATAACGGAACTGTGATGCCAAGAACGTGTGAATTCTGCATACTGCATTGCCTGAAAACAGGGGGTTTTTTCTCCGCAGGAAAGAATCCACATCTCTCGACTTTCTGTAACGTCCTCTCTGAAAGCACAACGTGTGTCGCTCCTGGAACTTCTAGCTGCCTTATTAGAGGGGCTTTTCCCTTCCACTCTGTTCTTCACAGAATGCTGAAGTGTAGCATCGGAAAAACAGAGAAAAACGAAATGTCCCTAGGAATAAACGGAAAGGCATAAGAATGAGAGAGAAGCGTAGTGCAGAATGCATGGACACAAGGAGAAGACAAGAACCGCTCCTTTGCGATGTGCGCAGAAGAAGCCGCTCGTCCGAGAAAAGCAGCCGGCTGAAGTCGCTCTTCCTCGGCATGCGAGAGAGACGAGACCGCTGCTGAAGGCACACAGCGGCATTCGGGGAGAAGTGCGATTTCTCGGCCAGCAACTGCAAACTCTCCGAAGCGGTTAACAGAGAGTGGCGCCGTCCACCCACGAGAGCGAAATAGCGAAATTGCTATGCCGAGAACGTGCGATTTCAGAATACTGCATTTCCTGAAAACAGGGGGTTTTTTCTCCGCAGGAAAGAATCCACATCTCTCGACTTTCTGTAACGTCCTCTCTGAAAGCACAACGTGTGTCGCTCCTGGAACTTCTAGCTGCCTTATTAGAGGGGCTTTTCCCTTCCACTCTGTTCTTCACAGAATGCTGAAGTGTAGCATCGGAAAAACAGAGAAAAACGAAATGTCCCTAGGAATAAACGAAAAGGCATAAGAATGAGAGAGAAGCGTAGTGCAGAATGCATGGACACAAGGAGAAGACAAGAACCGCTCCTTTGCGATGTGCGCAGAAGAAGCCGCTCGTCCGAGAAAAGCATCCGGCTGAAGTCGCTCTTCCTCGGCATGCGAGAGAGACGAGACCGCTGCTGAAGGCACACAGCGGCATTCGGGGAGAACCGCGATTTCTCGGCCAGCAACTGCAAACTCTCCGAAGCGGTTAACAGAGAGTGGCGCCGTCCACCCACGAGAGCGAAATAGCGAAATTGCTATGCCGAGAACGTGCGATTTCAGAATACTGCATTTCCTGAAAACAGGGGGTTTTTTCTCCGCAGGAAAGAATCCACATCTCTCGACTTTCTGTAACGTCCTCTCTGAAAGCACAACGTGTGTCGCTCCTGGAACTTCTAGCTGCCTTATTAGAGGGGCTTTTCCCTTCCACACTGTTCTTCACAGAATGCTGAAGTGTAGCATCGGAAAAACAGAGAAAAACGAAATGTCCCTAGGAATAAACGGAAAGGCATAAGAATGAGAGAGAAGCGTAGTGCAGAATGCATGGACACAAGGAGAAGACAAGAACCGCTCCTTTGCGATGTGCGCAGAAGAAGCCGCTCGTCCGAGAAAAGCATCCGGCTGAAGTCGCTCTTTCTCAGCATGCGAGAGAGACGAGACCGCTGCTGAAGGCACACAGCGGCATTCGGGGAGAACCGCGATTTCTCGACCAGCAACTGCAAACTCTCCGAAGCGGTTCAACGCGAGAGCCTATTTAGACGTGCGTGAGCGAAATAACGGAACTGTGATGCCAAGAACGTGTGAATTCTGCATACTGCATTGCCTGAAAACAGGGGGTTTTTTCTCCGCAGGAAAGAATCCACATCTCTCGACTTTCTGTAACGTCCTCTCTGAAAGCACAACGTGTGTCGCTCCTGGAACTTCTAGCTGCCTTATTAGAGGGGCTTTTCCCTTCCACTCTGTTCTTCACAGAATGCTGAAGTGTAGCATCGGAAAAACAGAGAAAAACGAAATGTCCCTAGGAATAAACGGAAAGGCATAAGAATGAGAGAGAAGCGTAGTGCAGAATGCATGGACACAAGGAGAAGACAAGAACCGCTCCTTTGCGATGTGCGCAGAAGAAGCCGCTCGTCCGAGAAAAGCAGCCGGCTGAAGTCGCTCTTCCTCGGCATGCGAGAGAGACGAGACCGCTGCTGAAGGCACACAGCGGCATTCGGGGAGAAGTGCGATTTCTCGGCCAGCAACTGCAAACTCTCCGAAGCGGTTAACAGAGAGTGGCGCCGTCCACCCACGAGAGCGAAATAGCGAAATTGCTATGCCGAGAACGTGCGATTTCAGAATACTGCATTTCCTGAAAACAGGGGGTTTTTTCTCCGCAGGAAAGAATCCACATCTCTCGACTTTCTGTAACGTCCTCTCTGAAAGCACAACGTGTGTCGCTCCTGGAACTTCTAGCTGCCTTATTAGAGGGGCTTTTCCCTTCCACACTGTTCTTCACAGAATGCTGAAGTGTAGCATCGGAAAAACAGAGAAAAACGAAATGTCCCTAGGAATAAACGGAAAGGCATAAGAATGAGAGAGAAGCGTAGTGCAGAATGCATGGACACAAGGAGAAGACAAGAACCGCTCCTTTGCGATGTGCGCAGAAGAAGCCGCTCGTCCGAGAAAAGCATCCGGCTGAAGTCGCTCTTTCTCGGCATGCGAGAGAGACGAGACCGCTGCTGAAGGCACACAGCGGCATTCGGGGAGAACCGCGATTTCTCGACCAGCAACTGCAAACTCTCCGAAGCGGTTCAACGCGAGAGCCTATTTAGACGTGCGTGAGCGAAATAACGGAACTGTGATGCCAAGAACGTGTGAATTCTGCATACTGCATTGCCTGAAAACAGGGGGTTTTTTCTCCGCAGGAAAGAATCCACATCTCTCGACTTTCTGTAACGTCCTCTCTGAAAGCACAACGTGTGTCGCTCCTGGAACTTCTAGCTGCCTTATTAGAGGGGCTTTTCCCTTCCACTCTGTTCTTCACAGAATGCTGAAGTGTAGCATCGGAAAAACAGAGAAAAACGAAATGTCCCTAGGAATAAACGGAAAGGCATAAGAATGAGAGAGAAGCGTAGTGCAGAATGCATGGACACAAGGAGAAGACAAGAACCGCTCCTTTGCGATGTGCGCAGAAGAAGCCGCTCGTCCGAGAAAAGCAGCCGGCTGAAGTCGCTCTTCCTCGGCATGCGAGAGAGACGAGACCGCTGCTGAAGGCACACAGCGGCATTCGGGGAGAAGTGCGATTTCTCGGCCAGCAACTGCAAACTCTCCGAAGCGGTTAACAGAGAGTGGCGCCGTCCACCCACGAGAGCGAAATAGCGAAATTGCTATGCCGAGAACGTGCGATTTCAGAATACTGCATTTCCTGAAAACAGGGGGTTTTTTCTCCGCAGGAAAGAATCCACATCTCTCGACTTTCTGTAACGTCCTCTCTGAAAGCACAACGTGTGTCGCTCCTGGAACTTCTAGCTGCCTTATTAGAGGGGCTTTTCCCTTCCACTCTGTTCTTCACAGAATGCTGAAGTGTAGCATCGGAAAAACAGAGAAAAACGAAATGTCCCTAGGAATAAACGGAAAGGCATAAGAATGAGAGAGAAGCGTAGTGCAGAATGCATGGACACAAGGAGAAGACAAGAACCGCTCCTTTGCGATGTGCGCAGAAGAAGCCGCTCGTCCGAGAAAAGCATCCGGCTGAAGTCGCTCTTCCTCGGCATGCGAGAGAGACGAGACCGCTGCTGAAGGCACACAGCGGCATTCGGGGAGAACCGCGATTTCTCGGCCAGCAACTGCAAACTCTCCGAAGCGGTTAACAGAGAGTGGCGCCGTCCACCCACGAGAGCGAAATAGCGAAATTGCTATGCCGAGAACGTGCGATTTCAGAATACTGCATTTCCTGAAAACAGGGGGTTTTTTCTCCGCAGGAAAGAATCCACATCTCTCGACTTTCTGTAACGTCCTCTCTGAAAGCACAACGTGTGTCGCTCCTGGAACTTCTAGCTGCCTTATTAGAGGGGCTTTTCCCTTCCACTCTGTTCTTCACAGAATGCTGAAGTGTAGCATCGGAAAAACAGAGAAAAACGAAATGTCCCTAGGAATTAACGGAAAGGCATAAGAATGAGAGAGAAGCGTAGTGCAGAATGCATGGACACAAGGAGAAGACAAGAACCGCTCCTTTGCGATGTGCGCAGAAGAAGCCGCTCGTCCGAGAAAAGCAGCCGGCTGAAGTCGCTCTTTCTCGGCATGCGAGAGAGACGAGACCGCTGCTGAAGGCAAACAGCGGCATTCGGGGAGAACCGCGATTTCTCGACCAGCAACTGCAAACTCTCCGAAGCGGTTCAACGCGAGAGCCGATTTAGACGTGCGTGAGCGAAATAACGGAACTGTGATGCCAAGAACGTGTGAATTCTGCATACTGCATTGCCTGAAAACAGGGGGTTTTTTCTCCGCAGGAAAGAATCCACATCTCTCGACTTTCTGTAACGTCCTCTCTGAAAGCACAACGTGTGTCGCTCCTGGAACTTCTAGCTGCCTTATTAGAGGGGCTTTTCCCTTCCACTCTGTTCTTCACAGAATGCTGAAGTGTAGCATCGGAAAAACAGAGAAAAACGAAATGTCCCTAGGAATAAACGGAAAGGCATAAGAATGAGAGAGAAGCGTAGTGCAGAATGCATGGACACAAGGAGAAGACAAGAACCGCTCCTTTGCGATGTGCGCAGAAGAAGCCGCTCGTCCGAGAAAAGCAGCCGGCTGAAGTCGCTCTTCCTCGGCATGCGAGAGAGACGAGACCGCTGCTGAAGGCACACAGCGGCATTCGGGGAGAACCGCGATTTCTCGACCAGCAACTGCAAACTCTCCGAAGCGGTTAACAGAGAGTGGCGCCGTCCACCCACGAGAGCGAAATAGCGAAATTGCTATGCCGAGAACGTGCGATTTCAGAATACTGCATTTCCTGAAAACAGGGGGTTTTTTCTCCGCAGGAAAGAATCCACATCTCTCGACTTTCTGTAACGTCCTCTCTGAAAGCACAACGTGTGTCGCTCCTGGAACTTCTAGCTGCCTTATTAGAGGGGCTTTTCCCTTCCACTCTGTTCTTCACAGAATGCTGAAGTGTAGCATCGGAAAAACAGAGAAAAACGAAATGTCCCTAGGAATAAACGGAAAGGCATAAGAATGAGAGAGAAGCGTAGTGCAGAATGCATGGACACAAGGAGAAGACAAGAACCGCTCCTTTGCGATGTGCGCAGAAGAAGCCGCTCGTCCGAGAAAAGCATCCGGCTGAAGTCGCTCTTCCTCGGCATGCGAGAGAGACGAGACCGCTGCTGAAGGCACACAGCGGCATTCGGGGAGAACCGCGATTTCTCGGCCAGCAACTGCAAACTCTCCGAAGCGGTTAACAGAGAGTGGCGCCGTCCACCCACGAGAGCGAAATAGCGAAATTGCTATGCCGAGAACGTGCGATTTCAGAATACTGCATTTCCTGAAAACAGGGGGTTTTTTCTCCGCAGGAAAGAATCCACATCTCTCGACTTTCTGTAACGTCCTCTCTGAAAGCACAACGTGTGTCGCTCCTGGAACTTCTAGCTGCCTTATTAGAGGGGCTTTTCCCTTCCACTCTGTTCTTCACAGAATGCTGAAGTGTAGCATCGGAAAAACAGAGAAAAACGAAATGTCCCTAGGAATTAACGGAAAGGCATAAGAATGAGAGAGAAGCGTAGTGCAGAATGCATGGACACAAGGAGAAGACAAGAACCGCTCCTTTGCGATGTGCGCAGAAGAAGCCGCTCGTCCGAGAAAAGCAGCCGGCTGAAGTCGCTCTTTCTCGGCATGCGAGAGAGACGAGACCGCTGCTGAAGGCAAACAGCGGCATTCGGGGAGAACCGCGATTTCTCGACCAGCAACTGCAAACTCTCCGAAGCGGTTCAACGCGAGAGCCGATTTAGACGTGCGTGAGCGAAATAACGGAACTGTGATGCCAAGAACGTGTGAATTCTGCATACTGCATTGCCTGAAAACAGGGGGTTTTTTCTCCGCAGGAAAGAATCCACATCTCTCGACTTTCTGTAACGTCCTCTCTGAAAGCACAACGTGTGTCGCTCCTGGAACTTCTAGCTGCCTTATTAGAGGGGCTTTTCCCTTCCACTCTGTTCTTCACAGAATGCTGAAGTGTAGCATCGGAAAAACAGAGAAAAACGAAATGTCCCTAGGAATAAACGGAAAGGCATAAGAATGAGAGAGAAGCGTAGTGCAGAATGCATGGACACAAGGAGAAGACAAGAACCGCTCCTTTGCGATGTGCGCAGAAGAAGCCGCTCGTCCGAGAAAAGCAGCCGGCTGAAGTCGCTCTTCCTCGGCATGCGAGAGAGACGAGACCGCTGCTGAAGGCACACAGCGGCATTCGGGGAGAACCGCGATTTCTCGGCCAGCAACTGCAAACTCTCCGAAGCGGTTAACAGAGAGTGGCGCCGTCCACCCACGAGAGCGAAATAGCGAAATTGCTATGCCGAGAACGTGCGATTTCAGAATACTGTGATCTTGAGGAGTGTAAAGCAGCATTTTGGTTAGAAAATGGGAGCTCTTCCTAAGAGCAGTGCTATTTCTGGGAGAAAAGGAGCTCTACTGGGCATAAAAATGGTGTATCTGTGATAAAATGCCACATTTCTGAAAGAAACTGTCCTCTTGCGGAGTGTAATGCTGTATGTTCCGGAGGAAATGGGAAATATTCAGCAGAGTCCTGGTATTTCTGGGAGAAGAGGTCTGATGTGGGGGGGGGAAGGTGATGTATCTGTGAGAAAGCTGGTGTTTCTGGGAGAAAATGCCAGGTATTGGTGAGGAAACAGATGCTAGAGAGGGAAAAGGCTGGTATTTTGGGGAAAAAAGGCCGTTTGTTAAAGAATAAGCTGGCATTTCTGGGAGAATATGTCCCATCTTTGGGAGAAAACGGGTGTATGTGGGAGAAAATGTCGTGTATTTGGGAGAAAGCTGGTGTATGTGGGAGAAAAGGCCATTGTGATGGGAGTCAGTGTGATCTTGAGGAGTGGAAAGCAGTATTCTTGAGATGAAACGTGAGGTATTTCTAAGAGTCCTGGTATTTCTGGGAGAAAATGTCTTGTTTTGGAGAGCCAAAGTCCCATTTTGGGGGCAGAAGCTGGTATTTCTGTGACACTGCCATCTTGATGGGGGTAAGTGTGATCTTGAGGAGTGTAAAGCAGCATTTTGGTTAGAAAATGGGAGCTCTTCCTAAGAGCAGTGCTATTTCTGGGAGAAAAGGAGCTCTACTGGGCATAAAAATGGTGTATCTGTGATAAAATGCCACATTTCTGAAAGAAACTGTCCTCTTGCGGAGTGTAATGCTGTATGTTCCGGAGGAAATGGGAAATATTCAGCAGAGTCCTGGTATTTCTGGGAGAAGAGGTCTGATGTGGGGGGGGGAAGGTGATGTATCTGTGAGAAAGCTGGTGTTTCTGGGAGAAAATGCCAGGTATTGGTGAGGAAACAGATGCTAGAGAGGGAAAAGGCTGGTATTTTGGGGAAAAAAGGCCGTTTGTTAAAGAATAAGCTGGCATTTCTGGGAGAATATGTCCCATCTTTGGGAGAAAACGGGTGTATGTGGGAGAAAATGTCGTGTATTTGGGAGAAAGCTGGTGTATGTGGGAGAAAAGGCCATTGTGATGGGAGTCAGTGTGATCTTGAGGAGTGGAAAGCAGTATTCTTGAGATGAAACGTGAGGTATTTCTAAGAGTCCTGGTATTTCTGGGAGAAAATGTCTTGTTTTGGAGAGCCAAAGTCCCATTTTGGGGGCAGAAGCTGGTATTTCTGTGACACTGCCATCTTGATGGGGGTAAGTGTGATCTTGAGGAGTGTAAAGCAGCATTTTGGTTAGAAAATGGGAGCTCTTCCTAAGAGCAGTGCTATTTCTGGGAGAAAAGGAGCTCTACTGGGCATAAAAATGGTGTATCTGTGATAAAATGCCACATTTCTGAAAGAAACTGTCCTCTTGCGGAGTGTAATGCTGTATGCTCCGGAGGAAATGGGAAATATTCAGCAGAGTCCTGGTATTTCTGGGAGAAGAGGTCTGATGTGGGGGGGGGAAGGTGATGTATCTGTGAGAAAGCTGGTGTTTCTGGGAGAAAATGCCAGGTATTGGTGAGGAAACAGATGCTAGAGAGGGAAAAGGCTGGTATTTTGGGGAAAAAAGGCCGTTTGTTAAAGAATAAGCTGGCATTTCTGGGAGAATATGTCCCATCTTTGGGAGAAAACGGGTGTATGTGGGAGAAAATGTCGTGTATTTGGGAGAAAGCTGGTGTATGTGGGAGAAAAGGCCATTGTGATGGGAGTCAGTGTGATCTTGAGGAGTGGAAAGCAGTATTCTTGAGATGAAACGTGAGGTATTTCTAAGAGTCCTGGTATTTCTGGGAGAAAATGTCTTGTTTTGGAGAGCCAAAGTCCCATTTTGGGGGCAGAAGCTGGTATTTCTGTGACACTGCCATCTTGATGGGGGTAAGTGTGATCTTGAGGAGTGTAAAGCAGCATTTTGGTTAGAAAATGGGAGCTCTTCCTAAGAGCAGTGCTATTTCTGGGAGAAAAGGAGCTCTACTGGGCATAAAAATGGTGTATCTGTGATAAAATGCCACATTTCTGAAAGAAACTGTCCTCTTGCGGAGTGTAATGCTGTATGTTCCGGAGGAAATGGGAAATATTCAGCAGAGTCCTGGTATTTCTGGGAGAAGAGGTCTGATGTGGGGGGGGGAAGGTGATGTATCTGTGAGAAAGCTGGTGTTTCTGGGAGAAAATGCCAGGTATTGGTGAGGAAACAGATGCTAGAGAGGGAAAAGGCTGGTATTTTGGGGAAAAAAGGCCGTTTGTTAAAGAATAAGCTGGCATTTCTGGGAGAATATGTCCCATCTTTGGGAGAAAACGGGTGTATGTGGGAGAAAATGTCGTGTATTTGGGAGAAAGCTGGTGTATGTGGGAGAAAAGGCCATTGTGATGGGAGTCAGTGTGATCTTGAGGAGTGGAAAGCAGTATTCTTGAGATGAAACGTGAGGTATTTCTAAGAGTCCTGGTATTTCTGGGAGAAAATGTCTTGTTTTGGAGAGCCAAAGTCCCATTTTGGGGGCAGAAGCTGGTATTTCTGTGACACTGCCATCTTGATGGGGGTAAGTGTGATCTTGAGGAGTGTAAAGCAGCATTTTGGTTAGAAAATGGGAGCTCTTCCTAAGAGCAGTGCTATTTCTGGGAGAAAAGGAGCTCTACTGGGCATAAAAATGGTGTATCTGTGATAAAATGCCACATTTCTGAAAGAAACTGTCCTCTTGCGGAGTGTAATGCTGTATGCTCCGGAGGAAATGGGAAATATTCAGCAGAGTCCTGGTATTTCTGGGAGAAGAGGTCTGATGTGGGGGGGGGAAGGTGATGTATCTGTGAGAAAGCTGGTGTTTCTGGGAGAAAATGCCAGGTATTGGTGAGGAAACAGATGCTAGAGAGGGAAAAGGCTGGTATTTTGGGGAAAAAAGGCCGTTTTTTAAAGAATAAGCTGGCATTTCTGGGAGAATATGTCCCATCTTTGGGAGAAAACGGGTGTATGTGGGAGAAAATGTCGTGTATTTGGGAGAAAGCTGGTGTATGTGGGAGAAAAGGCCATTGTGATGGGAGTCAGTGTGATCTTGAGGAGTGGAAAGCAGTATTCTTGAGATGAAACGTGAGGTATTTCTAAGAGTCCTGGTATTTCTGGGAGAAAATGTCTTGTTTTGGAGAGCCAAAGTCCCATTTTGGGGGCAGAAGCTGGTATTTCTCTGACACTGCCATCTTGATGGGGGTAAGTGTGATCTTGAGGAGTGTAAAGCAGCATTTTGGTTAGAAAATGGGAGCTCTTCCTAAGAGCAGTGCTATTTCTGGGAGAAAAGGAGCTCTACTGGGCATAAAAATGGTGTATCTGTGATAAAATGCCACATTTCTGAAAGAAACTGTCCTCTTGCGGAGTGTAATGCTGTATGCTCCGGAGGAAATGGGAAATATTCAGCAGAGTCCTGGTATTTCTGGGAGAAGAGGTCTGATGTGGGGGGGGGAAGGTGATGTATCTGTGAGAAAGCTGGTGTTTCTGGGAGAAAATGCCAGGTATTGGTGAGGAAACAGATGCTAGAGAGGGAAAAGGCTGGTATTTTGGGGAAAAAAGGCCGTTTTTTAAAGAATAAGCTGGCATTTCTGGGAGAATATGTCCCATCTTTGGGAGAAAACGGGTGTATGTGGGAGAAAATGTCGTGTATTTGGGAGAAAGCTGGTGTATGTGGGAGAAAAGGCCATTGTGATGGGAGTCAGTGTGATCTTGAGGAGTGGAAAGCAGTATTCTTGAGATGAAACGTGAGGTATTTCTAAGAGTCCTGGTATTTCTGGGAGAAAATGTCTTGTTTTGGAGAGCCAAAGTCCCATTTTGGGGGCAGAAGCTGGTATTTCTCTGACACTGCCATCTTGATGGGGGTAAGTGTGATCTTGAGGAGTGTAAAGCAGCATTTTGGTTAGAAAATGGGAGCTCTTCCTAAGAGCAGTGCTATTTCTGGGAGAAAAGGAGCTCTACTGGGCATAAAAATGGTGTATCTGTGATAAAATGCCACATTTCTGAAAGAAACTGTCCTCTTGCGGAGTGTAATGCTGTATGTTCCGGAGGAAATGGGAAATATTCAGCAGAGTCCTGGTATTTCTGGGAGAAGAGGTCTGATGTGGGGGGGGAAGGTGATGTATCTGTGAGAAAGCTGGTGTTTCTGGGAGAAAATGCCAGGTATTGGTGAGGAAACAGATGCTAGAGAGGGAAAAGGCTGGTATTTTGGGGAAAAAAGGCCGTTTGTTAAAGAATAAGCTGGCATTTCTGGGAGAATATGTCCCATCTTTGGGAGAAAACGGGTGTATGTGGGAGAAAATGTCGTGTATTTGGGAGAAAGCTGGTGTATGTGGGAGAAAAGGCCATTGTGATGGGAGTCAGTGTGATCTTGAGGAGTGGAAAGCAGTATTCTTGAGATGAAACGTGAGGTATTTCTAAGAGTCCTGGTATTTCTGGGAGAAAATGTCTTGTTTTGGAGAGCCAAAGTCCCATTTTGGGGGCAGAAGCTGGTATTTCTGTGACACTGCCATCTTGATGGGGGTAAGTGTGATCTTGAGGAGTGTAAAGCAGCATTTTGGTTAGAAAATGGGAGCTCTTCCTAAGAGCAGTGCTATTTCTGGGAGAAAAGGAGCTCTACTGGGCATAAAAATGGTGTATCTGTGATAAAATGCCACATTTCTGAAAGAAACTGTCCTCTTGCGGAGTGTAATGCTGTATGCTCCGGAGGAAATGGGAAATATTCAGCAGAGTCCTGGTATTTCTGGGAGAAGAGGTCTGATGTGGGGGGGGGAAGGTGATGTATCTGTGAGAAAGCTGGTGTTTCTGGGAGAAAATGCCAGGTATTGGTGAGGAAACAGATGCTAGAGAGGGAAAAGGCTGGTATTTTGGGGAAAAAAGGCCGTTTGTTAAAGAATAAGCTGGCATTTCTGGGAGAATATGTCCCATCTTTGGGAGAAAACGGGTGTATGTGGGAGAAAATGTCGTGTATTTGGGAGAAAGCTGGTGTATGTGGGAGAAAAGGCCATTGTGATGGGAGTCAGTGTGATCTTGAGGAGTGGAAAGCAGTATTCTTGAGATGAAACGTGAGGTATTTCTAAGAGTCCTGGTATTTCTGGGAGAAAATGTCTTGTTTTGGAGAGCCAAAGTCCCATTTTGGGGGCAGAAGCTGGTATTTCTCTGACACTGCCATCTTGATGGGGGTAAGTGTGATCTTGAGGAGTGTAAAGCAGCATTTTGGTTAGAAAATGGGAGCTCTTCCTAAGAGCAGTGCTATTTCTGGGA
Organism: Phasianus colchicus; assembly: GCF_987193195.1. Taxonomy (NCBI): domain Eukaryota; kingdom Metazoa; phylum Chordata; class Aves; order Galliformes; family Phasianidae; genus Phasianus; species Phasianus colchicus. Next base: position 442,821 of record NC_143447.1, on the reverse strand, counting down.
GAAAAGGAGCTCTACTGGGCATAAAAATGGTGTATCTGTGATAAAATGCCACATTTCTGAAAGAAACTGTCCTCTTGCGGAGTGTAATGCTGTATGTTCCGGAGGAAATGGGAAATATTCAGCAGAGTCCTGGTATTTCTGGGAGAAGAGGTCTGATGTGGGGGGGGGAAGGTGATGTATCTGTGAGAAAGCTGGTGTTTCTGGGAGAAAATGCCAGGTATTGGTGAGGAAACAGATGCTAGAGAGGGAAAAGGCTGGTATTTTGGGGAAAAAAGGCCGTTTGTTAAAGAATAAGCTGGCATTTCTGGGAGAATATGTCCCATCTTTGGGAGAAAACGGGTGTATGTGGGAGAAAATGTCGTGTATTTGGGAGAAAGCTGGTGTATGTGGGAGAAAAGGCCATTGTGATGGGAGTCAGTGTGATCTTGAGGAGTGGAAAGCAGTATTCTTGAGATGAAACGTGAGGTATTTCTAAGAGTCCTGGTATTTCTGGGAGAAAATGTCTTGTTTTGGAGAGCCAAAGTCCCATTTTGGGGGCAGAAGCTGGTATTTCTGTGACACTGCCATCTTGATGGGGGTAAGTGTGATCTTGAGGAGTGTAAAGCAGCATTTTGGTTAGAAAATGGGAGCTCTTCCTAAGAGCAGTGCTATTTCTGGGAGAAAAGGAGCTCTACTGGGCATAAAAATGGTGTATCTGTGATAAAATGCCACATTTCTGAAAGAAACTGTCCTCTTGCGGAGTGTAATGCTGTATGCTCCGGAGGAAATGGGAAATATTCAGCAGAGTCCTGGTATTTCTGGGAGAAGAGGTCTGATGTGGGGGGGGGAAGGTGATGTATCTGTGAGAAAGCTGGTGTTTCTGGGAGAAAATGCCAGGTATTGGTGAGGAAACAGATGCTAGAGAGGGAAAAGGCTGGTATTTTGGGGAAAAAAGGCCGTTTGTTAAAGAATAAGCTGGCATTTCTGGGAGAATATGTCCCATCTTTGGGAGAAAACGGGTGTATGTGGGAGAAAATGTCGTGTATTTGGGAGAAAGCTGGTGTATGTGGGAGAAAAGGCCATTGTGATGGGAGTCAGTGTGATCTTGAGGAGTGGAAAGCAGTATTCTTGAGATGAAACGTGAGGTATTTCTAAGAGTCCTGGTATTTCTGGGAGAAAATGTCTTGTTTTGGAGAGCCAAAGTCCCATTTTGGGGGCAGAAGCTGGTATTTCTGTGACACTGCCATCTTGATGGGGGTAAGTGTGATCTTGAGGAGTGTAAAGCAGCATTTTGGTTAGAAAATGGGAGCTCTTCCTAAGAGCAGTGCTATTTCTGGGAGAAAAGGAGCTCTACTGGGCATAAAAATGGTGTATCTGTGATAAAATGCCACATTTCTGAAAGAAACTGTCCTCTTGCGGAGTGTAATGCTGTATGTTCCGGAGGAAATGGGAAATATTCAGCAGAGTCCTGGTATTTCTGGGAGAAGAGGTCTGATGTGGGGGGGGGAAGGTGATGTATCTGTGAGAAAGCTGGTGTTTCTGGGAGAAAATGCCAGGTATTGGTGAGGAAACAGATGCTAGAGAGGGAAAAGGCTGGTATTTTGGGGAAAAAAGGCCGTTTGTTAAAGAATAAGCTGGCATTTCTGGGAGAATATGTCCCATCTTTGGGAGAAAACGGGTGTATGTGGGAGAAAATGTCGTGTATTTGGGAGAAAGCTGGTGTATGTGGGAGAAAAGGCCATTGTGATGGGAGTCAGTGTGATCTTGAGGAGTGGAAAGCAGTATTCTTGAGATGAAACGTGAGGTATTTCTAAGAGTCCTGGTATTTCTGGGAGAAAATGTCTTGTTTTGGAGAGCCAAAGTCCCATTTTGGGGGCAGAAGCTGGTATTTCTGTGACACTGCCATCTTGATGGGGGTAAGTGTGATCTTGAGGAGTGTAAAGCAGCATTTTGGTTAGAAAATGGGAGCTCTTCCTAAGAGCAGTGCTATTTCTGGGAGAAAAGGAGCTCTACTGGGCATAAAAATGGTGTATCTGTGATAAAATGCCACATTTCTGAAAGAAACTGTCCTCTTGCGGAGTGTAATGCTGTATGTTCCGGAGGAAATGGGAAATATTCAGCAGAGTCCTGGTATTTCTGGGAGAAGAGGTCTGATGTGGGGGGGGGAAGGTGATGTATCTGTGAGAAAGCTGGTGTTTCTGGGAGAAAATGCCAGGTATTGGTGAGGAAACAGATGCTAGAGAGGGAAAAGGCTGGTATTTTGGGGAAAAAAGGCCGTTTGTTAAAGAATAAGCTGGCATTTCTGGGAGAATATGTCCCATCTTTGGGAGAAAACGGGTGTATGTGGGAGAAAATGTCGTGTATTTGGGAGAAAGCTGGTGTATGTGGGAGAAAAGGCCATTGTGATGGGAGTCAGTGTGATCTTGAGGAGTGGAAAGCAGTATTCTTGAGATGAAACGTGAGGTATTTCTAAGAGTCCTGGTATTTCTGGGAGAAAATGTCTTGTTTTGGAGAGCCAAAGTCCCATTTTGGGGGCAGAAGCTGGTATTTCTGTGACACTGCCATCTTGATGGGGGTAAGTGTGATCTTGAGGAGTGTAAAGCAGCATTTTGGTTAGAAAATGGGAGCTCTTCCTAAGAGCAGTGCTATTTCTGGGAGAAAAGGAGCTCTACTGGGCATAAAAATGGTGTATCTGTGATAAAATGCCACATTTCTGAAAGAAACTGTCCTCTTGCGGAGTGTAATGCTGTATGTTCCGGAGGAAATGGGAAATATTCAGCAGAGTCCTGGTATTTCTGGGAGAAGAGGTCTGATGTGGGGGGGGGAAGGTGATGTATCTGTGAGAAAGCTGGTGTTTCTGGGAGAAAATGCCAGGTATTTGTGAGGAAACAGATGCTAGAGAGGGAAAAGGCTGGTATTTTGGGGAAAAAAGGCCGTTTGTTAAAGAATAAGCTGGCATTTCTGGGAGAATATGTCCCATCTTTGGGAGAAAACGGGTGTATGTGGGAGAAAATGTCGTGTATTTGGGAGAAAGCTGGTGTATGTGGGAGAAAAGGCCATTGTGATGGGAGTCAGTGTGATCTTGAGGAGTGGAAAGCAGTATTCTTGAGATGAAACGTGAGGTATTTCTAAGAGTCCTGGTATTTCTGGGAGAAAATGTCTTGTTTTGGAGAGCGAAAGTCCCATTTTGGGGGCAGAAGCTGGTATTTCTCTGACACTGCCATCTTGATGGGGGTAAGTGTGATCTTGAGGAGTGTAAAGCAGCATTTTGGTTAGAAAATGGGAGCTCTTCCTAAGAGCAGTGCTATTTCTGGGAGAAAAGGAGCTCTACTGGGCATAAAAATGGTGTATCTGTGATAAAATGCCACATTTCTGAAAGAAACTGTCCTCTTGCGGAGTGTAATGCTGTATGTTCCGGAGGAAATGGGAAATATTCAGCAGAGTCCTGGTATTTCTGGGAGAAGAGGTCTGATGTGGGGGGGGGAAGGTGATGTATCTGTGAGAAAGCTGGTGTTTCTGGGAGAAAATGCCAGGTATTGGTGAGGAAACAGATGCTAGAGAGGGAAAAGGCTGGTATTTTGGGGAAAAAAGGCCGTTTGTTAAAGAATAAGCTGGCATTTCTGGGAGAATATGTCCCATCTTTGGGAGAAAACGGGTGTATGTGGGAGAAAATGTCGTGTATTTGGGAGAAAGCTGGTGTATGTGGGAGAAAATGTCGTGTATTTGGGAGAAAGCTGGTGTATGTGGGAGAAAAGGCCATTGTGATGGGAGTCAGTGTGATCTTGAGGAGTGGAAAGCAGTATTCTTGAGATGAAACGTGAGGTATTTCTAAGAGTCCTGGTATTTCTGGGAGAAAATGTCTTGTTTTGGAGAGCCAAAGTCCCATTTTGGGGGCAGAAGCTGGTATTTCTCTGACACTGCCATCTTGATGGGGGTAAGTGTGATCTTGAGGAGTGTAAAGCAGCATTTTGGTTAGAAAATGGGAGCTCTTCCTAAGAGCAGTGCTATTTCTGGGAGAAAAGGAGCTCTACTGGGCATAAAAATGGTGTATCTGTGATAAAATGCCACATTTCTGAAAGAAACTGTCCTCTTGCGGAGTGTAATGCTGTATGTTCCGGAGGAAATGGGAAATATTCAGCAGAGTCCTGGTATTTCTGGGAGAAGAGGTCTGATGTGGGGGGGGGAAGGTGATGTATCTGTGAGAAAGCTGGTGTTTCTGGGAGAAAATGCCAGGTATTGGTGAGGAAACAGATGCTAGAGAGGGAAAAGGCTGGTATTTTGGGGAAAAAAGGCCGTTTGTTAAAGAATAAGCTGGCATTTCTGGGAGAATATGTCCCATCTTTGGGAGAAAACGGGTGTATGTGGGAGAAAATGTCGTGTATTTGGGAGAAAGCTGGTGTATGTGGGAGAAAATGTCGTGTATTTGGGAGAAAGCTGGTGTATGTGGGAGAAAAGGCCATTGTGATGGGAGTCAGTGTGATCTTGAGGAGTGGAAAGCAGTATTCTTGAGATGAAACGTGAGGTATTTCTAAGAGTCCTGGTATTTCTGGGAGAAAATGTCTTGTTTTGGAGAGCCAAAGTCCCATTTTGGGGGCAGAAGCTGGTATTTCTGTGACACTGCCATCTTGATGGGGGTAAGTGTGATCTTGAGTAGTGTAAAGCAGCATTTTGGTTAGAAAATGGGAGCTCTTCCTAAGAGCAGTGCTATTTCTGGGAGAAAAGGAGCTCTACTGGGCATAAAAATGGTGTATCTGTGATAAAATGCCACATTTCTGAAAGAAACTGTCCTCTTGCGGAGTGTAATGCTGTATGCTCCGGAGGAAATGGGAAATATTCAGCAGAGTCCTGGTATTTCTGGGAGAAGAGGTCTGATGTGGGGGGGGGAAGGTGATGTATCTGTGAGAAAGCTGGTGTTTCTGGGAGAAAATGCCAGGTATTGGTGAGGAAACAGATGCTAGAGAGGGAAAAGGCTGGTATTTTGGGGAAAAAAGGCCGTTTGTTAAAGAATAAGCTGGCATTTCTGGGAGAATATGTCCCATCTTTGGGAGAAAACGGGTGTATGTGGGAGAAAATGTCGTGTATTTGGGAGAAAGCTGGTGTATGTGGGAGAAAAGGCCATTGTGATGGGAGTCAGTGTGATCTTGAGGAGTGGAAAGCAGTATTCTTGAGATGAAACGTGAGGTATTTCTAAGAGTCCTGGTATTTCTGGGAGAAAATGTCTTGTTTTGGAGAGCCAAAGTCCCATTTTGGGGGCAGAAGCTGGTATTTCTCTGACACTGCCATCTTGATGGGGGTAAGTGTGATCTTGAGGAGTGTAAAGCAGCATTTTGGTTAGAAAATGGGAGCTCTTCCTAAGAGCAGTGCTATTTCTGGGAGAAAAGGAGCTCTACTGGGCATAAAAATGGTGTATCTGTGATAAAATGCCACATTTCTGAAAGAAACTGTCCTCTTGCGGAGTGTAATGCTGTACGCTCCGGAGGAAATGGGAAATATTCAGCAGAGTCCTGGTATTTCTGGGAGAAGAGGTCTGATGTGGGGGGGGGAAGGTGATGTATCTGTGAGAAAGCTGGTGTTTCTGGGAGAAAATGCCAGGTATTGGTGAGGAAACAGATGCTAGAGAGGGAAAAGGCTGGTATTTTGGGGAAAAAAGGCCGTTTGTTAAAGAATAAGCTGGCATTTCTGGGAGAATATGTCCCATCTTTGGGAGAAAACGGGTGTATGTGGGAGAAAATGTCGTGTATTTGGGAGAAAGCTGGTGTATGTGGGAGAAAAGGCCATTGTGATGGGAGTCAGTGTGATCTTGAGGAGTGGAAAGCAGTATTCTTGAGATGAAACGTGAGGTATTTCTAAGAGTCCTGGTATTTCTGGGAGAAAATGTCTTGTTTTGGAGAGCCAAAGTCCCATTTTGGGGGCAGAAGCTGGTATTTCTGTGACACTGCCATCTTGATGGGGGTAAGTGTGATCTTGAGGAGTGTAAAGCAGCATTTTGGTTAGAAAATGGGAGCTCTTCCTAAGAGCAGTGCTATTTCTGGGAGAAAAGGAGCTCTACTGGGCATAAAAATGGTGTATCTGTGATAAAATGCCACATTTCTGAAAGAAACTGTCCTCTTGCGGAGTGTAATGCTGTATGTTCCGGAGGAAATGGGAAATATTCAGCAGAGTCCTGGTATTTCTGGGAGAAGAGGTCTGATGTGGGGGGGGGAAGGTGATGTATCTGTGAGAAAGCTGGTGTTTCTGGGAGAAAATGCCAGGTATTGGTGAGGAAACATGCTAGAGAGGGAAAAGGCTGGTATTTTGGGGAAAAAAGGCCGTTTGTTAAAGAATAAGCTGGCATTTCTGGGAGAATATGTCCCATCTTTGGGAGAAAACGGGTGTATGTGGGAGAAAATGTCGTGTATTTGGGAGAAAGCTGGTGTATGTGGGAGAAAAGGCCATTGTGATGGGAGTCAGTGTGATCTTGAGGAGTGGAAAGCAGTATTCTTGAGATGAAACGTGAGGTATTTCTAAGAGTCCTGGTATTTCTGGGAGAAAATGTCTTGTTTTGGAGAGCCAAAGTCCCATTTTGGGGGCAGAAGCTGGTATTTCTCTGACACTGCCATCTTGATGGGGGTAAGTGTGATCTTGAGGAGTGTAAAGCAGCATTTTGGTTAGAAAATGGGAGCTCTTCCTAAGAGCAGTGCTATTTCTGGGAGAAAAGGAGCTCTACTGGGCATAAAAATGGTGTATCTGTGATAAAATGCCACATTTCTGAAAGAAACTGTCCTCTTGCGGAGTGTAATGCTGTATGCTCCGGAGGAAATGGGAAATATTCAGCAGAGTCCTGGTATTTCTGGGAGAAGAGGTCTGATGTGGGGGGGGGAAGGTGATGTATCTGTGAGAAAGCTGGTGTTTCTGGGAGAAAATGCCAGGTATTGGTGAGGAAACAGATGCTAGAGAGGGAAAAGGCTGGTATTTTGGGGAAAAAAGGCCGTTTGTTAAAGAATAAGCTGGCATTTCTGGGAGAATATGTCCCATCTTTGGGAGAAAACGGGTGTATGTGGGAGAAAATGTCGTGTATTTGGGAGAAAGCTGGTGTATGTGGGAGAAAATGTCGTGTATTTGGGAGAAAGCTGGTGTATGTGGGAGAAAAGGCCATTGTGATGGGAGTCAGTGTGATCTTGAGGAGTGGAAAGCAGTATTCTTGAGATGAAACGTGAGGTATTTCTAAGAGTCCTGGTATTTCTGGGAGAAAATGTCTTGTTTTGGAGAGCCAAAGTCCCATTTTGGGGGCAGAAGCTGGTATTTCTGTGACACTGCCATCTTGATGGGGGTAAGTGTGATCTTGAGGAGTGTAAAGCAGCATTTTGGTTAGAAAATGGGAGCTCTTCCTAAGAGCAGTGCTATTTCTGGGAGAAAAGGAGCTCTACTGGGCATAAAAATGGTGTATCTGTGATAAAATGCCACATTTCTGAAAGAAACTGTCCTCTTGCGGAGTGTAATGCTGTACGCTCCGGAGGAAATGGGAAATATTCAGCAGAGTCCTGGTATTTCTGGGAGAAGAGGTCTGATGTGGGGGGGGGAAGGTGATGTATCTGTGAGAAAGCTGGTGTTTCTGGGAGAAAATGCCAGGTATTGGTGAGGAAACAGATGCTAGAGAGGGAAAAGGCTGGTATTTTGGGGAAAAAAGGCCGTTTGTTAAAGAATAAGCTGGCATTTCTGGGAGAATATGTCCCATCTTTGGGAGAAAACGGGTGTATGTGGGAGAAAATGTCGTGTATTTGGGAGAAAGCTGGTGTATGTGGGAGAAAAGGCCATTGTGATGGGAGTCAGTGTGATCTTGAGGAGTGGAAAGCAGTATTCTTGAGATGAAACGTGAGGTATTTCTAAGAGTCCTGGTATTTCTGGGAGAAAATGTCTTGTTTTGGAGAGCCAAAGTCCCATTTTGGGGGCAGAAGCTGGTATTTCTGTGACACTGCCATCTTGATGGGGGTAAGTGTGATCTTGAGGAGTGTAAAGCAGCATTTTGGTTAGAAAATGGGAGCTCTTCCTAAGAGCAGTGCTATTTCTGGGAGAAAAGGAGCTCTACTGGGCATAAAAATGGTGTATCTGTGATAAAATGCCACATTTCTGAAAGAAACTGTCCTCTTGCGGAGTGTAATGCTGTATGTTCCGGAGGAAATGGGAAATATTCAGCAGAGTCCTGGTATTTCTGGGAGAAGAGGTCTGATGTGGGGGGGGGAAGGTGATGTATCTGTGAGAAAGCTGGTGTTTCTGGGAGAAAATGCCAGGTATTGGTGAGGAAACATGCTAGAGAGGGAAAAGGCTGGTATTTTGGGGAAAAAAGGCCGTTTGTTAAAGAATAAGCTGGCATTTCTGGGAGAATATGTCCCATCTTTGGGAGAAAACGGGTGTATGTGGGAGAAAATGTCGTGTATTTGGGAGAAAGCTGGTGTATGTGGGAGAAAAGGCCATTGTGATGGGAGTCAGTGTGATCTTGAGGAGTGGAAAGCAGTATTCTTGAGATGAAACGTGAGGTATTTCTAAGAGTCCTGGTATTTCTGGGAGAAAATGTCTTGTTTTGGAGAGCCAAAGTCCCATTTTGGGGGCAGAAGCTGGTATTTCTCTGACACTGCCATCTTGATGGGGGTAAGTGTGATCTTGAGGAGTGTAAAGCAGCATTTTGGTTAGAAAATGGGAGCTCTTCCTAAGAGCAGTGCTATTTCTGGGAGAAAAGGAGCTCTACTGGGCATAAAAATGGTGTATCTGTGATAAAATGCCACATTTCTGAAAGAAACTGTCCTCTTGCGGAGTGTAATGCTGTATGCTCCGGAGGAAATGGGAAATATTCAGCAGAGTCCTGGTATTTCTGGGAGAAGAGGTCTGATGTGGGGGGGGGAAGGTGATGTATCTGTGAGAAAGCTGGTGTTTCTGGGAGAAAATGCCAGGTATTGGTGAGGAAACAGATGCTAGAGAGGGAAAAGGCTGGTATTTTGGGGAAAAAAGGCCGTTTGTTAAAGAATAAGCTGGCATTTCTGGGAGAATATGTCCCATCTTTGGGAGAAAACGGGTGTATGTGGGAGAAAATGTCGTGTATTTGGGAGAAAGCTGGTGTATGTGGGAGAAAATGTCGTGTATTTGGGAGAAAGCTGGTGTATGTGGGAGAAAAGGCCATTGTGATGGGAGTCAGTGTGATCTTGAGGAGTGGAAAGCAGTATTCTTGAGATGAAACGTGAGGTATTTCTAAGAGTCCTGGTATTTCTGGGAGAAAATGTCTTGTTTTGGAGAGCCAAAGTCCCATTTTGGGGGCAGAAGCTGGTATTTCTGTGACACTGCCATCTTGATGGGGGTAAGTGTGATCTTGAGGAGTGTAAAGCAGCATTTTGGTTAGAAAATGGGAGCTCTTCCTAAGAGCAGTGCTATTTCTGGGAGAAAAGGAGCTCTACTGGGCATAAAAATGGTGTATCTGTGATAAAATGCCACATTTCTGAAAGAAACTGTCCTCTTGCGGAGTGTAATGCTGTATGTTCCGGAGGAAATGGGAAATATTCAGCAGAGTCCTGGTATTTCTGGGAGAAGAGGTCTGATGTGGGGGGGGGAAGGTGATGTATCTGTGAGAAAGCTGGTGTTTCTGGGAGAAAATGCCAGGTATTGGTGAGGAAACAGATGCTAGAGAGGGAAAAGGCTGGTATTTTGGGGAAAAAAGGCCGTTTGTTAAAGAATAAGCTGGCATTTCTGGGAGAATATGTCCCATCTTTGGGAGAAAACGGGTGTATGTGGGAGAAAATGTCGTGTATTTGGGAGAAAGCTGGTGTATGTGGGAGAAAAGGCCATTGTGATGGGAGTCAGTGTGATCTTGAGGAGTGGAAAGCAGTATTCTTGAGATGAAACGTGAGGTATTTCTAAGAGTCCTGGTATTTCTGGGAGAAAATGTCTTGTTTTGGAGAGCCAAAGTCCCATTTTGGGGGCAGAAGCTGGTATTTCTGTGACACTGCCATCTTGATGGGGGTAAGTGTGATCTTGAGGAGTGTAAAGCAGCATTTTGGTTAGAAAATGGGAGCTCTTCCTAAGAGCAGTGCTATTTCTGGGAGAAAAGGAGCTCTACTGGGCATAAAAATGGTGTATCTGTGATAAAATGCCACATTTCTGAAAGAAACTGTCCTCTTGCGGAGTGTAATGCTGTACGCTCCGGAGGAAATGGGAAATATTCAGCAGAGTCCTGGTATTTCTGGGAGAAGAGGTCTGATGTGGGAGGGGGAAGGTGATGTATCTGTGAGAAAGCTGGTGTTTCTGGGAGAAAATGCCAGGTATTGGTGAGGAAACAGATGCTAGAGAGGGAAAAGGCTGGTATTTTGGGGAAAAAAGGCCGTTTTTTAAAGAATAAGCTGGCATTTCTGGGAGAATATGTCCCATCTTTGGGAGAAAACGGGTGTATGTGGGAGAAAATGTCGTGTATTTGGGAGAAAGCTGGTGTATGTGGGAGAAAAGGCCATTGTGATGGGAGTCAGTGTGATCTTGAGGAGTGGAAAGCAGTATTCTTGAGATGAAACGTGAGGTATTTCTAAGAGTCCTGGTATTTCTGGGAGAAAATGTCTTGTTTTGGAGAGCCAAAGTCCCATTTTGGGGGCAGAAGCTGGTATTTCTCTGACACTGCCATCTTGATGGGGGTAAGTGTGATCTTGAGGAGTGTAAAGCAGCATTTTGGTTAGAAAATGGGAGCTCTTCCTAAGAGCAGTGCTATTTCTGGGAGAAAAGGAGCTCTACTGGGCATAAAAATGGTGTATCTGTGATAAAATGCCACATTTCTGAAAGAAACTGTCCTCTTGCGGAGTGTAATGCTGTATGTTCCGGAGGAAATGGGAAATATTCAGCAGAGTCCTGGTATTTCTGGGAGAAGAGGTCTGATGTGGGGGGGGGAAGGTGATGTATCTGTGAGAAAGCTGGTGTTTCTGGGAGAAAATGCCAGGTATTGGTGAGGAAACAGATGCTAGAGAGGGAAAAGGCTGGTATTTTGGGGAAAAAAGGCCGTTTGTTAAAGAATAAGCTGGCATTTCTGGGAGAATATGTCCCATCTTTGGGAGAAAACGGGTGTATGTGGGAGAAAATGTCGTGTATTTGGGAGAAAGCTGGTGTATGTGGGAGAAAAGGCCATTGTGATGGGAGTCAGTGTGATCTTGAGGAGTGGAAAGCAGTATTCTTGAGATGAAACGTGAGGTATTTCTAAGAGTCCTGGTATTTCTGGGAGAAAATGTCTTGTTTTGGAGAGCCAAAGTCCCATTTTGGGGGCAGAAGCTGGTATTTCTCTGACACTGTCATCTTGATGGGGGTAAGTGTGATCTTGAGGAGTGTAAAGCAGCATTTTGGTTAGAAAATGGGAGCTCTTCCTAAGAGCAGTGCTATTTCTGGGAGAAAAGGAGCTCTACTGGGCATAAAAATGGTGTATCTGTGATAAAATGCCACATTTCTGAAAGAAACTGTCCTCTTGCGGAGTGTAATGCTGTATGCTCCGGAGGAAATGGGAAATATTCAGCAGAGTCCTGGTATTTCTGGGAGAAGAGGTCTGATGTGGGGGGGGGAAGGTGATGTATCTGTGAGAAAGCTGGTGTTTCTGGGAGAAAATGCCAGGTATTGGTGAGGAAACAGATGCTAGAGAGGGAAAAGGCTGGTATTTTGGGGAAAAAAGGCCGTTTGTTAAAGAATAAGCTGGCATTTCTGGGAGAATATGTCCCATCTTTGGGAGAAAACGGGTGTATGTGGGAGAAAATGTCGTGTATTTGGGAGAAAGCTGGTGTATGTGGGAGAAAAGGCCATTGTGATGGGAGTCAGTGTGATCTTGAGGAGTGGAAAGCAGTATTCTTGAGATGAAACGTGAGGTATTTCTAAGAGTCCTGGTATTTCTGGGAGAAAATGTCTTGTTTTGGAGAGCCAAAGTCCCATTTTGGGGGCAGAAGCTGGTATTTCTCTGACACTGCCATTTTGATGGGGGTAAGTGTGATCTTGAGGAGTGTAAAGCAGCATTTTGGTTAGAAAATGGGAGCTCTTCCTAAGAGCAGTGCTATTTCTGGGAGAAAAGGAGCTCTACTGGGCATAAAAATGGTGTATCTGTGATAAAATGCCACATTTCTGAAAGAAACTGTCCTCTTGCGGAGTGTAATGCTGTATGTTCCGGAGGAAATGGGAAATATTCAGCAGAGTCCTGGTATTTCTGGGAGAAGAGGTCTGATGTGGGGGGGGGAAGGTGATGTATCTGTGAGAAAGCTGGTGTTTCTGGGAGAAAATGCCAGGTATTGGTGAGGAAACAGATGCTAGAGAGGGAAAAGGCTGGTATTTTGGGGAAAAAAGGCCGTTTTTTAAAGAATAAGCTGGCATTTCTGGGAGAATATGTCCCATCTTTGGGAGAAAACGGGTGTATGTGGGAGAAAATGTCGTGTATTTGGGAGAAAGCTGGTGTATGTGGGAGAAAAGGCCATTGTGATGGGAGTCAGTGTGATCTTGAGGAGTGGAAAGCAGTATTCTTGAGATGAAACGTGAGGTATTTCTAAGAGTCCTGGTATTTCTGGGAGAAAATGTCTTGTTTTGGAGAGCGAAAGTCCCATTTTGGGGGCAGAAGCTGGTATTTCTGTGACACTGCCATCTTGATGGGGGTAAGTGTGATCTTGAGGAGTGTAAAGCAGCATTTTGGTTAGAAAATGGGAGCTCTTCCTAAGAGCAGTGCTATTTCTGGGAGAAAAGGAGCTCTACTGGGCATAAAAATGGTGTATCTGTGATAAAATGCCACATTTCTGAAAGAAACTGTCCTCTTGCGGAGTGTAATGCTGTATGTTCCGGAGGAAATGGGAAATATTCAGCAGAGTCCTGGTATTTCTGGGAGAAGAGGTCTGATGTGGGGGGGGGAAGGTGATGTATCTGTGAGAAAGCTGGTGTTTCTGGGAGAAAATGCCAGGTATTGGTGAGGAAACAGATGCTAGAGAGGGAAAAGGCTGGTATTTTGGGGAAAAAAGGCCGTTTGTTAAAGAATAAGCTGGCATTTCTGGGAGAATATGTCCCATCTTTGGGAGAAAACGGGTGTATGTGGGAGAAAATGTCGTGTATTTGGGAGAAAGCTGGTGTATGTGGGAGAAAATGTCGTGTATTTGGGAGAAAGCTGGTGTATGTGGGAGAAAAGGCCATTGTGATGGGAGTCAGTGTGATCTTGAGGAGTGGAAAGCAGTATTCTTGAGATGAAACGTGAGGTATTTCTAAGAGTCCTGGTATTTCTGGGAGAAAATGTCTTGTTTTGGAGAGCCAAAGTCCCATTTTGGGGGCAGAAGCTGGTATTTCTGTGACACTGCCATCTTGATGGGGGTAAGTGTGATCTTGAGTAGTGTAAAGCAGCATTTTGGTTAGAAAATGGGAGCTCTTCCTAAGAGCAGTGCTATTTCTGGGAGAAAAGGAGCTCTACTGGGCATAAAAATGGTGTATCTGTGATAAAATGCCACATTTCTGAAAGAAACTGTCCTCTTGCGGAGTGTAATGCTGTATGCTCCGGAGGAAATGGGAAATATTCAGCAGAGTCCTGGTATTTCTGGGAGAAGAGGTCTGATGTGGGGGGGGGAAGGTGATGTATCTGTGAGAAAGCTGGTGTTTCTGGGAGAAAATGCCAGGTATTGGTGAGGAAACAGATGCTAGAGAGGGAAAAGGCTGGTATTTTGGGGAAAAAAGGCCGTTTGTTAAAGAATAAGCTGGCATTTCTGGGAGAATATGTCCCATCTTTGGGAGAAAACGGGTGTATGTGGGAGAAAATGTCGTGTATTTGGGAGAAAGCTGGTGTATGTGGGAGAAAAGGCCATTGTGATGGGAGTCAGTGTGATCTTGAGGAGTGGAAAGCAGTATTCTTGAGATGAAACGTGAGGTATTTCTAAGAGTCCTGGTATTTCTGGGAGAAAATGTCTTGTTTTGGAGAGCCAAAGTCCCATTTTGGGGGCAGAAGCTGGTATTTCTGTGACACTGCCATCTTGATGGGGGTAAGTGTGATCTTGAGGAGTGTAAAGCAGCATTTTGGTTAGAAAATGGGAGCTCTTCCTAAGAGCAGTGCTATTTCTGGGAGAAAAGGAGCTCTACTGGGCATAAAAATGGTGTATCTGTGATAAAATGCCACATTTCTGAAAGAAACTGTCCTCTTGCGGAGTGTAATGCTGTACGCTCCGGAGGAAATGGGAAATATTCAGCAGAGTCCTGGTATTTCTGGGAGAAGAGGTCTGATGTGGGGGGGGGAAGGTGATGTATCTGTGAGAAAGCTGGTGTTTCTGGGAGAAAATGCCAGGTATTGGTGAGGAAACAGATGCTAGAGAGGGAAAAGGCTGGTATTTTGGGGAAAAAAGGCCGTTTGTTAAAGAATAAGCTGGCATTTCTGGGAGAATATGTCCCATCTTTGGGAGAAAACGGGTGTATGTGGGAGAAAATGTCGTGTATTTGGGAGAAAGCTGGTGTATGTGGGAGAAAAGGCCATTGTGATGGGAGTCAGTGTGATCTTGAGGAGTGGAAAGCAGTATTCTTGAGATGAAACGTGAGGTATTTCTAAGAGTCCTGGTATTTCTGGGAGAAAATGTCTTGTTTTGGAGAGCCAAAGTCCCATTTTGGGGGCAGAAGCTGGTATTTCTGTGACACTGCCATCTTGATGGGGGTAAGTGTGATCTTGAGGAGTGTAAAGCAGCATTTTGGTTAGAAAATGGGAGCTCTTCCTAAGAGCAGTGCTATTTCTGGGAGAAAAGGAGCTCTACTGGGCATAAAAATGGTGTATCTGTGATAAAATGCCACATTTCTGAAAGAAACTGTCCTCTTGCGGAGTGTAATGCTGTATGTTCCGGAGGAAATGGGAAATATTCAGCAGAGTCCTGGTATTTCTGGGAGAAGAGGTCTGATGTGGGGGGGGAAGGTGATGTATCTGTGAGAAAGCTGGTGTTTCTGGGAGAAAATGCCAGGTATTGGTGAGGAAACAGATGCTAGAGAGGGAAAAGGCTGGTATTTTGGGGAAAAAAGGCCGTTTTTTAAAGAATAAGCTGGCATTTCTGGGAGAATATGTCCCATCTTTGGGAGAAAACGGGTGTATGTGGGAGAAAATGTCGTGTATTTGGGAGAAAGCTGGTGTATGTGCGAGAAAAGGCCATTGTGATGGGAGTCAGTGTGATCTTGAGGAGTGGAAAGCAGTATTCTTGAGATGAAACGTGAGGTATTTCTAAGAGTCCTGGTATTTCTGGGAGAAAATGTCTTGTTTTGGAGAGCCAAAGTCCCATTTTGGGGGCAGAAGCTGGTATTTCTCTGACACTGCCATCTTGATGGGGGTAAGTGTGATCTTGAGGAGTGTAAAGCAGCATTTTGGTTAGAAAATGGGAGCTCTTCCTAAGAGCAGTGCTATTTCTGGGAGAAAAGGAGCTCTACTGGGCATAAAAATGGTGTATCTGTGATAAAATGCCACATTTCTGAAAGAAACTGTCCTCTTGCGGAGTGTAATGCTGTATGTTCCGGAGGAAATGGGAAATATTCAGCAGAGTCCTGGTATTTCTGGGAGAAGAGGTCTGATGTGGGGGGGGGAAGGTGATGTATCTGTGAGAAAGCTGGTGTTTCTGGGAGAAAATGCCAGGTATTGGTGAGGAAACAGATGCTAGAGAGGGAAAAGGCTGGTATTTTGGGGAAAAAAGGCCGTTTGTTAAAGAATAAGCTGGCATTTCTGGGAGAATATGTCCCATCTTTGGGAGAAAACGGGTGTATGTGGGAGAAAATGTCGTGTATTTGGGAGAAAGCTGGTGTATGTGGGAGAAAAGGCCATTGTGATGGGAGTCAGTGTGATCTTGAGGAGTGGAAAGCAGTATTCTTGAGATGAAACGTGAGGTATTTCTAAGAGTCCTGGTATTTCTGGGAGAAAATGTCTTGTTTTGGAGAGCCAAAGTCCCATTTTGGGGGCAGAAGCTGGTATTTCTGTGACACTGCCATCTTGATGGGGGTAAGTGTGATCTTGAGGAGTGTAAAGCAGCATTTTGGTTAGAAAATGGGAGCTCTTCCTAAGAGCAGTGCTATTTCTGGGAGAAAAGGAGCTCTACTGGGCATAAAAATGGTGTATCTGTGATAAAATGCCACATTTCTGAAAGAAACTGTCCTCTTGCGGAGTGTAATGCTGTATGTTCCGGAGGAAATGGGAAATATTCAGCAGAGTCCTGGTATTTCTGGGAGAAGAGGTCTGATGTGGGGGGGGGAAGGTGATGTATCTGTGGGAAAGCTGGTGTTTCTGGGAGAAAATGCCAGGTATTTGTGAGGAAACAGATGCTAGAGAGGGAAAAGGCTGGTATTTTGGGGAAAAAAGGCCGTTTGTTAAAGAATAAGCTGGCATTTCTGGGAGAATATGTCCCATCTTTGGGAGAAAACGGGTGTATGTGGGAGAAAATGTCGTGTATTTGGGAGAAAGCTGGTGTATGTGGGAGAAAAGGCCATTGTGATGGGAGTCAGTGTGATCTTGAGGAGTGGAAAGCAGTATTCTTGAGATGAAACGTGAGGTATTTCTAAGAGTCCTGGTATTTCTGGGAGAAAATGTCTTGTTTTGGAGAGCCAAAGTCCCATTTTGGGGGCAGAAGCTGGTATTTCTGTGACACTGCCATCTTGATGGGGGTAAGTGTGATCTTGAGGAGTGTAAAGCAGCATTTTGGTTAGAAAATGGGAGCTCTTCCTAAGAGCAGTGCTATTTCTGGGAGAAAAGGAGCTCTACTGGGCATAAATTGGTGTATCTGTGATAAAATGCCACATTTCTGAAAGAAACTGTCCTCTTGCGGAGTGTAATGCTGTATGTTCCGGAGGAAATGGGAAATATTCAGCAGAGTCCTGGTATTTCTGGGAGAAGAGGTCTGATGTGGGGGGGGGAAGGTGATGTATCTGTGAGAAAGCTGGTGTTTCTGGGAGAAAATGCCAGGTATTGGTGAGGAAACAGATGCTAGAGAGGGAAAAGGCTGGTATTTTGGGGAAAAAAGGCCGTTTGTTAAAGAATAAGCTGGCATTTCTGGGAGAATATGTCCCATCTTTGGGAGAAAACGGGTGTATGTGGGAGAAAATGTCGTGTATTTGGGAGAAAGCTGGTGTATGTGGGAGAAAAGGCCATTGTGATGGGAGTCAGTGTGATCTTGAGGAGTGGAAAGCAGTATTCTTGAGATGAAACGTGAGGTATTTCTAAGAGTCCTGGTATTTCTGGGAGAAAATGTCTTGTTTTGGAGAGCCAAAGTCCCATTTTGGGGGCAGAAGCTGGTATTTCTGTGACACTGCCATCTTGATGGGGGTAAGTGTGATCTTGAGGAGTGTAAAGCAGCATTTTGGTTAGAAAATGGGAGCTCTTCCTAAGAGCAGTGCTATTTCTGGGAGAAAAGGAGCTCTACTGGGCATAAAAATGGTGTATCTGTGATAAAATGCCACATTTCTGAAAGAAACTGTCCTCTTGCGGAGTGTAATGCTGTATGTTCCGGAGGAAATGGGAAATATTCAGCAGAGTCCTGGTATTTCTGGGAGAAGAGGTCTGATGTGGGGGGGGGAAGGTGATGTATCTGTGAGAAAGCTGGTGTTTCTGGGAGAAAATGCCAGGTATTGGTGAGGAAACAGATGCTAGAGAGGGAAAAGGCTGGTATTTTGGGGAAAAAAGGCCGTTTGTTAAAGAATAAGCTGGCATTTCTGGGAGAATATGTCCCATCTTTGGGAGAAAACGGGTGTATGTGGGAGAAAATGTCGTGTATTTGGGAGAAAGCTGGTGTATGTGGGAGAAAATGTCGTGTATTTGGGAGAAAGCTGGTGTATGTGGGAGAAAAGGCCATTGTGATGGGAGTCAGTGTGATCTTGAGGAGTGGAAAGCAGTATTCTTGAGATGAAACGTGAGGTATTTCTAAGAGTCCTGGTATTTCTGGGAGAAAATGTCTTGTTTTGGAGAGCCAAAGTCCCATTTTGGGGGCAGAAGCTGGTATTTCTGTGACACTGCCATCTTGATGGGGGTAAGTGTGATCTTGAGGAGTGTAAAGCAGCATTTTGGTTAGAAAATGGGAGCTCTTCCTAAGAGCAGTGCTATTTCTGGGAGAAAAGGAGCTCTACTGGGCATAAAAATGGTGTATCTGTGATAAAATGCCACATTTCTGAAAGAAACTGTCCTCTTGCGGAGTGTAATGCTGTACGCTCCGGAGGAAATGGGAAATATTCAGCAGAGTCCTGGTATTTCTGGGAGAAGAGGTCTGATGTGGGAGGGGGAAGGTGATGTATCTGTGAGAAAGCTGGTGTTTCTGGGAGAAAATGCCAGGTATTGGTGAGGAAACAGATGCTAGAGAGGGAAAAGGCTGGTATTTTGGGGAAAAAAGGCCGTTTGTTAAAGAATAAGCTGGCATTTCTGGGAGAATATGTCCCATCTTTGGGAGAAAACGGGTGTATGTGGGAGAAAATGTCGTGTATTTGGGAGAAAGCTGGTGTATGTGGGAGAAAAGGCCATTGTGATGGGAGTCAGTGTGATCTTGAGGAGTGGAAAGCAGTATTCTTGAGATGAAACGTGAGGTATTTCTAAGAGTCCTGGTATTTCTGGGAGAAAATGTCTTGTTTTGGAGAGCCAAAGTCCCATTTTGGGGGCAGAAGCTGGTATTTCTCTGACACTGCCATCTTGATGGGGGTAAGTGTGATCTTGAGGAGTGTAAAGCAGCATTTTGGTTAGAAAATGGGAGCTCTTCCTAAGAGCAGTGCTATTTCTGGGAGAAAAGGAGCTCTACTGGGCATAAAAATGGTGTATCTGTGATAAAATGCCACATTTCTGAAAGAAACTGTCCTCTTGCGGAGTGTAATGCTGTATGTTCCGGAGGAAATGGGAAATATTCAGCAGAGTCCTGGTATTTCTGGGAGAAGAGGTCTGATGTGGGGGGGGGAAGGTGATGTATCTGTGAGAAAGCTGGTGTTTCTGGGAGAAAATGCCAGGTATTGGTGAGGAAACAGATGCTAGAGAGGGAAAAGGCTGGTATTTTGGGGAAAAAAGGCCGTTTGTTAAAGAATAAGCTGGCATTTCTGGGAGAATATGTCCCATCTTTGGGAGAAAACGGGTGTATGTGGGAGAAAATGTCGTGTATTTGGGAGAAAGCTGGTGTATGTGGGAGAAAATGTCGTGTATTTGGGAGAAAGCTGGTGTATGTGGGAGAAAAGGCCATTGTGATGGGAGTCAGTGTGATCTTGAGGAGTGGAAAGCAGTATTCTTGAGATGAAACGTGAGGTATTTCTAAGAGTCCTGGTATTTCTGGGAGAAAATGTCTTGTTTTGGAGAGCCAAAGTCCCATTTTGGGGGCAGAAGCTGGTATTTCTGTGACACTGCCATCTTGATGGGGGTAAGTGTGATCTTGAGGAGTGTAAAGCAGCATTTTGGTTAGAAAATGGGAGCTCTTCCTAAGAGCAGTGCTATTTCTGGGAGAAAAGGAGCTCTACTGGGCATAAAAATGGTGTATCTGTGATAAAATGCCACATTTCTGAAAGAAACTGTCCTCTTGCGGAGTGTAATGCTGTACGCTCCGGAGGAAATGGGAAATATTCAGCAGAGTCCTGGTATTTCTGGGAGAAGAGGTCTGATGTGGGGGGGGGAAGGTGATGTATCTGTGAGAAAGCTGGTGTTTCTGGGAGAAAATGCCAGGTATTGGTGAGGAAACAGATGCTAGAGAGGGAAAAGGCTGGTATTTTGGGGAAAAAAGGCCGTTTGTTAAAGAATAAGCTGGCATTTCTGGGAGAATATGTCCCATCTTTGGGAGAAAACGGGTGTATGTGGGAGAAAATGTCGTGTATTTGGGAGAAAGCTGGTGTATGTGGGAGAAAAGGCCATTGTGATGGGAGTCAGTGTGATCTTGAGGAGTGGAAAGCAGTATTCTTGAGATGAAACGTGAGGTATTTCTAAGAGTCCTGGTATTTCTGGGAGAAAATGTCTTGTTTTGGAGAGCCAAAGTCCCATTTTGGGGGCAGAAGCTGGTATTTCTGTGACACTGCCATCTTGATGGGGGTAAGTGTGATCTTGAGGAGTGTAAAGCAGCATTTTGGTTAGAAAATGGGAGCTCTTCCTAAGAGCAGTGCTATTTCTGGGAGAAAAGGAGCTCTACTGGGCATAAAAATGGTGTATCTGTGATAAAATGCCACATTTCTGAAAGAAACTGTCCTCTTGCGGAGTGTAATGCTGTATGTTCCGGAGGAAATGGGAAATATTCAGCAGAGTCCTGGTATTTCTGGGAGAAGAGGTCTGATGTGGGGGGGGGAAGGTGATGTATCTGTGAGAAAGCTGGTGTTTCTGGGAGAAAATGCCAGGTATTGGTGAGGAAACAGATGCTAGAGAGGGAAAAGGCTGGTATTTTGGGGAAAAAAGGCCGTTTGTTAAAGAATAAGCTGGCATTTCTGGGAGAATATGTCCCATCTTTGGGAGAAAACGGGTGTATGTGGGAGAAAATGTCGTGTATTTGGGAGAAAGCTGGTGTATGTGGGAGAAAAGGCCATTGTGATGGGAGTCAGTGTGATCTTGAGGAGTGGAAAGCAGTATTCTTGAGATGAAACGTGAGGTATTTCTAAGAGTCCTGGTATTTCTGGGAGAAAATGTCTTGTTTTGGAGAGCCAAAGTCCCATTTTGGGGGCAGAAGCTGGTATTTCTGTGACACTGCCATCTTGATGGGGGTAAGTGTGATCTTGAGGAGTGTAAAGCAGCATTTTGGTTAGAAAATGGGAGCTCTTCCTAAGAGCAGTGCTATTTCTGGGAGAAAAGGAGCTCTACTGGGCATAAAAATGGTGTATCTGTGATAAAATGCCACATTTCTGAAAGAAACTGTCCTCTTGCGGAGTGTAATGCTGTATGTTCCGGAGGAAATGGGAAATATTCAGCAGAGTCCTGGTATTTCTGGGAGAAGAGGTCTGATGTGGGGGGGGGAAGGTGATGTATCTGTGAGAAAGCTGGTGTTTCTGGGAGAAAATGCCAGGTATTGGTGAGGAAACAGATGCTAGAGAGGGAAAAGGCTGGTATTTTGGGGAAAAAAGGCCGTTTGTTAAAGAATAAGCTGGCATTTCTGGGAGAATATGTCCCATCTTTGGGAGAAAACGGGTGTATGTGGGAGAAAATGTCGTGTATTTGGGAGAAAGCTGGTGTATGTGGGAGAAAATGTCGTGTATTTGGGAGAAAGCTGGTGTATGTGGGAGAAAAGGCCATTGTGATGGGAGTCAGTGTGATCTTGAGGAGTGGAAAGCAGTATTCTTGAGATGAAACGTGAGGTATTTCTAAGAGTCCTGGTATTTCTGGGAGAAAATGTCTTGTTTTGGAGAGCCAAAGTCCCATTTTGGGGGCAGAAGCTGGTATTTCTGTGACACTGCCATCTTGATGGGGGTAAGTGTGATCTTGAGGAGTGTAAAGCAGCATTTTGGTTAGAAAATGGGAGCTCTTCCTAAGAGCAGTGCTATTTCTGGGAGAAAAGGAGCTCTACTGGGCATAAAAATGGTGTATCTGTGATAAAATGCCACATTTCTGAAAGAAACTGTCCTCTTGCGGAGTGTAATGCTGTATGTTCCGGAGGAAATGGGAAATATTCAGCAGAGTCCTGGTATTTCTGGGAGAAGAGGTCTGATGTGGGGGGGGGAAGGTGATGTATCTGTGAGAAAGCTGGTGTTTCTGGGAGAAAATGCCAGGTATTGGTGAGGAAACAGATGCTAGAGAGGGAAAAGGCTGGTATTTGGGGGAAAAAAGGCCGTTTGTTAAAGAATAAGCTGGCATTTCTGGGAGAATATGTCCCATCTTTGGGAGAAAACGGGTGTATGTGGGAGAAAATGTCGTGTATTTGGGAGAAAGCTGGTGTATGTGGGAGAAAAGGCCATTGTGATGGGAGTCAGTGTGATCTTGAGGAGTGGAAAGCAGTATTCTTGAGATGAAACGTGAGGTATTTCTAAGAGTCCTGGTATTTCTGGGAGAAAATGTCTTGTTTTGGAGAGCCAAAGTCCCATTTTGGGGGCAGAAGCTGGTATTTCTCTGACACTGCCATCTTGATGGGGGTAAGTGTGATCTTGAGGAGTGTAAAGCAGCATTTTGGTTAGAAAATGGGAGCTCTTCCTAAGAGCAGTGCTATTTCTGGGAGAAAAGGAGCTCTACTGGGCATAAAAATGGTGTATCTGTGATAAAATGCCACATTTCTGAAAGAAACTGTCCTCTTGCGGAGTGTAATGCTGTACGCTCCGGAGGAAATGGGAAATATTCAGCAGAGTCCTGGTATTTCTGGGAGAAGAGGTCTGATGTGGGAGGGGGAAGGTGATGTATCTGTGAGAAAGCTGGTGTTTCTGGGAGAAAATGCCAGGTATTGGTGAGGAAACAGATGCTAGAGAGGGAAAAGGCTGGTATTTTGGGGAAAAAAGGCCGTTTTTTAAAGAATAAGCTGGCATTTCTGGGAGAATATGTCCCATCTTTGGGAGAAAACGGGTGTATGTGGGAGAAAATGTCGTGTATTTGGGAGAAAGCTGGTGTATGTGGGAGAAAAGGCCATTGTGATGGGAGTCAGTGTGATCTTGAGGAGTGGAAAGCAGTATTCTTGAGATGAAACGTGAGGTATTTCTAAGAGTCCTGGTATTTCTGGGAGAAAATGTCTTGTTTTGGAGAGCCAAAGTCCCATTTTGGGGGCAGAAGCTGGTATTTCTCTGACACTGCCATCTTGATGGGGGTAAGTGTGATCTTGAGGAGTGTAAAGCAGCATTTTGGTTAGAAAATGGGAGCTCTTCCTAAGAGCAGTGCTATTTCTGGGAGAAAAGGAGCTCTACTGGGCATAAAAATGGTGTATCTGTGATAAAATGCCACATTTCTGAAAGAAACTGTCCTCTTGCGGAGTGTAATGCTGTATGTTCCGGAGGAAATGGGAAATATTCAGCAGAGTCCTGGTATTTCTGGGAGAAGAGGTCTGATGTGGGGGGGGGAAGGTGATGTATCTGTGAGAAAGCTGGTGTTTCTGGGAGAAAATGCCAGGTATTTGTGAGGAAACAGATGCTAGAGAGGGAAAAGGCTGGTATTTTGGGGAAAAAAGGCCGTTTGTTAAAGAATAAGCTGGCATTTCTGGGAGAATATGTCCCATCTTTGGGAGAAAACGGGTGTATGTGGGAGAAAATGTCGTGTATTTGGGAGAAAGCTGGTGTATGTGGGAGAAAATGTCGTGTATTTGGGAGAAAGCTGGTGTATGTGGGAGAAAAGGCCATTGTGATGGGAGTCAGTGTGATCTTGAGGAGTGGAAAGCAGTATTCTTGAGATGAAACGTGAGGTATTTCTAAGAGTCCTGGTATTTCTGGGAGAAAATGTCTTGTTTTGGAGAGCCAAAGTCCCATTTTGGGGGCAGAAGCTGGTATTTCTGTGACACTGCCATCTTGATGGGGGTAAGTGTGATCTTGAGTAGTGTAAAGCAGCATTTTGGTTAGAAAATGGGAGCTCTTCCTAAGAGCAGTGCTATTTCTGGGAGAAAAGGAGCTCTACTGGGCATAAAAATGGTGTATCTGTGATAAAATGCCACATTTCTGAAAGAAACTGTCCTCTTGCGGAGTGTAATGCTGTATGCTCCGGAGGAAATGGGAAATATTCAGCAGAGTCCTGGTATTTCTGGGAGAAGAGGTCTGATGTGGGGGGGGGAAGGTGATGTATCTGTGAGAAAGCTGGTGTTTCTGGGAGAAAATGCCAGGTATTGGTGAGGAAACAGATGCTAGAGAGGGAAAAGGCTGGTATTTTGGGGAAAAAAGGCCGTTTGTTAAAGAATAAGCTGGCATTTCTGGGAGAATATGTCCCATCTTTGGGAGAAAACGGGTGTATGTGGGAGAAAATGTCGTGTATTTGGGAGAAAGCTGGTGTATGTGGGAGAAAAGGCCATTGTGATGGGAGTCAGTGTGATCTTGAGGAGTGGAAAGCAGTATTCTTGAGATGAAACGTGAGGTATTTCTAAGAGTCCTGGTATTTCTGGGAGAAAATGTCTTGTTTTGGAGAGCCAAAGTCCCATTTTGGGGGCAGAAGCTGGTATTTCTCTGACACTGCCATCTTGATGGGGGTAAGTGTGATCTTGAGGAGTGTAAAGCAGCATTTTGGTTAGAAAATGGGAGCTCTTCCTAAGAGCAGTGCTATTTCTGGGAGAAAAGGAGCTCTACTGGGCATAAAAATGGTGTATCTGTGATAAAATGCCACATTTCTGAAAGAAACTGTCCTCTTGCGGAGTGTAATGCTGTATGTTCCGGAGGAAATGGGAAATATTCAGCAGAGTCCTGGTATTTCTGGGAGAAGAGGTCTGATGTGGGGGGGGGAAGGTGATGTATCTGTGAGAAAGCTGGTGTTTCTGGGAGAAAATGCCAGGTATTGGTGAGGAAACAGATGCTAGAGAGGGAAAAGGCTGGTATTTTGGGGAAAAAAGGCCGTTTGTTAAAGAATAAGCTGGCATTTCTGGGAGAATATGTCCCATCTTTGGGAGAAAACGGGTGTATGTGGGAGAAAATGTCGTGTATTTGGGAGAAAGCTGGTGTATGTGGGAGAAAAGGCCATTGTGATGGGAGTCAGTGTGATCTTGAGGAGTGGAAAGCAGTATTCTTGAGATGAAACGTGAGGTATTTCTAAGAGTCCTGGTATTTCTGGGAGAAAATGTCTTGTTTTGGAGAGCCAAAGTCCCATTTTGGGGGCAGAAGCTGGTATTTCTGTGACACTGCCATCTTGATGGGGGTAAGTGTGATCTTGAGGAGTGTAAAGCAGCATTTTGGTTAGAAAATGGGAGCTCTTCCTAAGAGCAGTGCTATTTCTGGGAGAAAAGGAGCTCTACTGGGCATAAAAATGGTGTATCTGTGATAAAATGCCACATTTCTGAAAGAAACTGTCCTCTTGCGGAGTGTAATGCTGTATGTTCCGGAGGAAATGGGAAATATTCAGCAGAGTCCTGGTATTTCTGGGAGAAGAGGTCTGATGTGGGGGGGGGAAGGTGATGTATCTGTGAGAAAGCTGGTGTTTCTGGGAGAAAATGCCAGGTATTGGTGAGGAAACAGATGCTAGAGAGGGAAAAGGCTGGTATTTTGGGGAAAAAAGGCCGTTTGTTAAAGAATAAGCTGGCATTTCTGGGAGAATATGTCCCATCTTTGGGAGAAAACGGGTGTATGTGGGAGAAAATGTCGTGTATTTGGGAGAAAGCTGGTGTATGTGGGAGAAAAGGCCATTGTGATGGGAGTCAGTGTGATCTTGAGGAGTGGAAAGCAGTATTCTTGAGATGAAACGTGAGGTATTTCTAAGAGTCCTGGTATTTCTGGGAGAAAATGTCTTGTTTTGGAGAGCCAAAGTCCCATTTTGGGGGCAGAAGCTGGTATTTCTCTGACACTGCCATCTTGATGGGGGTAAGTGTGATCTTGAGGAGTGTAAAGCAGCATTTTGGTTAGAAAATGGGAGCTCTTCCTAAGAGCAGTGCTATTTCTGGGAGAAAAGGAGCTCTACTGGGCATAAAAATGGTGTATCTGTGATAAAATGCCACATTTCTGAAAGAAACTGTCCTCTTGCGGAGTGTAATGCTGTATGTTCCGGAGGAAATGGGAAATATTCAGCAGAGTCCTGGTATTTCTGGGAGAAGAGGTCTGATGTGGGGGGGGGAAGGTGATGTATCTGTGAGAAAGCTGGTGTTTCTGGGAGAAAATGCCAGGTATTGGTGAGGAAACAGATGCTAGAGAGGGAAAAGGCTGGTATTTTGGGGAAAAAAAGGCCGTTTTTTAAAGAATAAGCTGGCATTTCTGGGAGAATATGTCCCATCTTTGGGAGAAAACGGGTGTATGTGGGAGAAAATGTCGTGTATTTGGGAGAAAGCTGGTGTATGTGGGAGAAAAGGCCATTGTGATGGGAGTCAGTGTGATCTTGAGGAGTGGAAAGCAGTATTCTTGAGATGAAACGTGAGGTATTTCTAAGAGTCCTGGTATTTCTGGGAGAAAATGTCTTGTTTTGGAGAGCCAAAGTCCCATTTTGGGGGCAGAAGC
This sequence comes from Phasianus colchicus, assembly GCF_987193195.1. Taxonomy (NCBI): domain Eukaryota; kingdom Metazoa; phylum Chordata; class Aves; order Galliformes; family Phasianidae; genus Phasianus; species Phasianus colchicus. Next base: position 416,871 of record NC_143447.1, on the reverse strand, counting down.
TGGTATTTCTGTGACACTGCCATCTTGATGGGGGTAAGTGTGATCTTGAGGAGTGTAAAGCAGCATTTTGGTTAGAAAATGGGAGCTCTTCCTAAGAGCAGTGCTATTTCTGGGAGAAAAGGAGCTCTACTGGGCATAAAAATGGTGTATCTGTGATAAAATGCCACATTTCTGAAAGAAACTGTCCTCTTGCGGAGTGTAATGCTGTATGTTCCGGAGGAAATGGGAAATATTCAGCAGAGTCCTGGTATTTCTGGGAGAAGAGGTCTGATGTGGGGGGGGGAAGGTGATGTATCTGTGAGAAAGCTGGTGTTTCTGGGAGAAAATGCCAGGTATTGGTGAGGAAACAGATGCTAGAGAGGGAAAAGGCTGGTATTTTGGGGAAAAAAGGCCGTTTTTTAAAGAATAAGCTGGCATTTCTGGGAGAATATGTCCCATCTTTGGGAGAAAACGGGTGTATGTGGGAGAAAATGTCGTGTATTTGGGAGAAAGCTGGTGTATGTGGGAGAAAAGGCCATTGTGATGGGAGTCAGTGTGATCTTGAGGAGTGGAAAGCAGTATTCTTGAGATGAAACGTGAGGTATTTCTAAGAGTCCTGGTATTTCTGGGAGAAAATGTCTTGTTTTGGAGAGCCAAAGTCCCATTTTGGGGGCAGAAGCTGGTATTTCTGTGACACTGCCATCTTGATGGGGGTAAGTGTGATCTTGAGGAGTGTAAAGCAGCATTTTGGTTAGAAAATGGGAGCTCTTCCTAAGAGCAGTGCTATTTCTGGGAGAAAAGGAGCTCTACTGGGCATAAAAATGGTGTATCTGTGATAAAATGCCACATTTCTGAAAGAAACTGTCCTCTTGCGGAGTGTAATGCTGTATGCTCCGGAGGAAATGGGAAATATTCAGCAGAGTCCTGGTATTTCTGGGAGAAGAGGTCTGATGTGGGGGGGGGAAGGTGATGTATCTGTGAGAAAGCTGGTGTTTCTGGGAGAAAATGCCAGGTATTGGTGAGGAAACAGATGCTAGAGAGGGAAAAGGCTGGTATTTTGGGGAAAAAAAGGCCGTTTTTTAAAGAATAAGCTGGCATTTCTGGGAGAATATGTCCCATCTTTGGGAGAAAACGGGTGTATGTGGGAGAAAATGTCGTGTATTTGGGAGAAAGCTGGTGTATGTGGGAGAAAAGGCCATTGTGATGGGAGTCAGTGTGATCTTGAGGAGTGGAAAGCAGTATTCTTGAGATGAAACGTGAGGTATTTCTAAGAGTCCTGGTATTTCTGGGAGAAAATGTCTTGTTTTGGAGAGCCAAAGTCCCATTTTGGGGGCAGAAGCTGGTATTTCTGTGACACTGCCATCTTGATGGGGGTAAGTGTGATCTTGAGGAGTGTAAAGCAGCATTTTGGTTAGAAAATGGGAGCTCTTCCTAAGAGCAGTGCTATTTCTGGGAGAAAAGGAGCTCTACTGGGCATAAAAATGGTGTATCTGTGATAAAATGCCACATTTCTGAAAGAAACTGTCCTCTTGCGGAGTGTAATGCTGTATGTTCCGGAGGAAATGGGAAATATTCAGCAGAGTCCTGGTATTTCTGGGAGAAGAGGTCTGATGTGGGGGGGAAGGTGATGTATCTGTGAGAAAGCTGGTGTTTCTGGGAGAAAATGCCAGGTATTGGTGAGGAAACAGATGCTAGAGAGGGAAAAGGCTGGTATTTTGGGGAAAAAAGGCCGTTTTTTAAAGAATAAGCTGGCATTTCTGGGAGAATATGTCCCATCTTTGGGAGAAAACGGGTGTATGTGGGAGAAAATGTCGTGTATTTGGGAGAAAGCTGGTGTATGTGGGAGAAAAGGCCATTGTGATGGGAGTCAGTGTGATCTTGAGGAGTGGAAAGCAGTATTCTTGAGATGAAACGTGAGGTATTTCTAAGAGTCCTGGTATTTCTGGGAGAAAATGTCTTGTTTTGGAGAGCCAAAGTCCCATTTTGGGGGCAGAAGCTGGTATTTCTGTGACACTGCCATCTTGATGGGGGTAAGTGTGATCTTGAGGAGTGTAAAGCAGCATTTTGGTTAGAAAATGGGAGCTCTTCCTAAGAGCAGTGCTATTTCTGGGAGAAAAGGAGCTCTACTGGGCATAAAAATGGTGTATCTGTGATAAAATGCCACATTTCTGAAAGAAACTGTCCTCTTGCGGAGTGTAATGCTGTATGCTCCGGAGGAAATGGGAAATATTCAGCAGAGTCCTGGTATTTCTGGGAGAAGAGGTCTGATGTGGGGGGGAAGGTGATGTATCTGTGAGAAAGCTGGTGTTTCTGGGAGAAAATGCCAGGTATTGGTGAGGAAACAGATGCTAGAGAGGGAAAAGGCTGGTATTTTGGGGAAAAAAAGTACACCATTTTTATGCCCAGTAGAGCTCCTTTTCTCCCAGAAAGTGGGAGAAATCTCCTCAAGATCACACTTACCCCCATCAAGATGGCAGTGTCACAGAAATACCAGCTTCTGCCCCCAAAATGGGACTTTGGCTCTCCAAAACAAGACATTTTCTCCCAGAAATACCAGGACTCTTAGAAATACCTCACGTTTCATCTCAAGAATACTGCTTTCCACTCCTCAAGATCACACTGACTCCCATCACAATGGCCTTTTCTCCCACATACACCAGCTTTCTCCCAAATACACGACATTTTCTCCCACATACACCCGTTTTCTCCCAAAGATGGGACATATTCTCCCAGAAATGCCAGCTTATTCTTTAAAAAACGGCCTTTTTTCCCCAAAATACCAGCCTTTTCCCTCTCTAGCATCTGTTTCCTCACCAATACCTGGCATTTTCTCCCAGAAACACCAGCTTTCTCACAGATACATCACCTTCCCCCCCCCACATCAGACCTCTTCTCCCAGAAATACCAGGACTCTGCTGAATATTTCCCATTTCCTCCGGAGCATACAGCATTACACTCCGCAAGAGGACAGTTTCTTTCAGAAATGTGGCATTTTATCACAGATACACCATTTTTATGCCCAGTAGAGCTCCTTTTCTCCCAGAAATAGCACTGCTCTTAGGAAGAGCTCCCATTTTCTAACCAAAATGCTGCTTTACACTCCTCAAGATCACACTTACCCCCATCAAGATGGCAGTGTCACAGAAATACCAGCTTCTGCCCCCAAAATGGGACTTTGGCTCTCCAAAACAAGACATTTTCTCCCAGAAATACCAGGACTCTTAGAAATACCTCACGTTTCATCTCAAGAATACTGCTTTCCACTCCTCAAGATCACACTGACTCCCATCACAATGGCCTTTTCTCCCACATACACCAGCTTTCTCCCAAATACACGACATTTTCTCCCACATACACCCATTTTCTCCCAAAGATGGGACATATTCTCCCAGAAATGCCAGCTTATTCTTTAACAAACGGCCTTTTTTCCCCAAAATACCAGCCTTTTCCCTCTCTAGCATCTGTTTCCTCACCAATACCTGGCATTTTCTCCCAGAAACACCAGCTTTCTCACAGATACATCACCTTCCCCCCCCCACATCAGACCTCTTCTCCCAGAAATACCAGGACTCTGCTGAATATTTCCCATTTCCTCCGGAACATACAGCATTACACTCCGCAAGAGGACAGTTTCTTTCAGAAATGTGGCATTTTATCACAGATACACCATTTTTATGCCCAGTAGAGCTCCTTTTCTCCCAGAAATAGCACTGCTCTTAGGAAGAGCTCCCATTTTCTAACCAAAATGCTGCTTTACACTCCTCAAGATCACACTTACCCCCATCAAGATGGCAGTGTCACAGAAATACCAGCTTCTGCCCCCAAAATGGGACTTTGGCTCTCCAAAACAAGACATTTTCTCCCAGAAATACCAGGGCTCTTAGAAATACCTCACGTTTCATCTCAAGAATACTGCTTTCCACTCCTCAAGATCACACTGACTCCCATCACAATGGCCTTTTCTCCCACATACACCAGCTTTCTCCCAAATACACGACATTTTCTCCCACATACACCCGTTTTCTCCCAAAGATGGGACATATTCTCCCAGAAATGCCAGCTTATTCTTTAACAAACGGCCTTTTTTCCCCAAAATACCAGCCTTTTCCCTCTCTAGCATCTGTTTCCTCACCAATACCTGGCATTTTCTCCCAGAAACACCAGCTTTCTCACAGATACATCACCTTCCCCCCCCCACATCAGACCTCTTCTCCCAGAAATACCAGGACTCTGCTGAATATTTCCCATTTCCTCCGGAACATACAGCATTACACTCCGCAAGAGGACAGTTTCTTTCAGAAATGTGGCATTTTATCACAGATACACCATTTTTATGCCCAGTAGAGCTCCTTTTCTCCCAGAAATAGCACTGCTCTTAGGAAGAGCTCCCATTTTCTAACCAAAATGCTGCTTTACACTCCTCAAGATCACACTTACCCCCATCAAGATGGCAGTGTCACAGAAATACCAGCTTCTGCCCCCAAAATGGGACTTTGGCTCTCCAAAACAAGACATTTTCTCCCAGAAATACCAGGACTCTTAGAAATACCTCACGTTTCATCTCAAGAATACTGCTTTCCACTCCTCAAGATCACACTGACTCCCATCACAATGGCCTTTTCTCCCACATACACCAGCTTTCTCCCAAATACACGACGTTTTCTCCCACATACACCCGTTTTCTCCCAAAGATGGGACATATTCTCCCAGAAATGCCAGCTTATTCTTTAAAAAACGGCCTTTTTTCCCCAAAATACCAGCCTTTTCCCTCTCTAGCATCTGTTTCCTCACCAATACCTGGCATTTTCTCCCAGAAACACCAGCTTTCTCACAGATACATCACCTTCCCCCCCCCACATCAGACCTCTTCTCCCAGAAATACCAGGACTCTGCTGAATATTTCCCATTTCCTCCGGAACATACAGCATTACACTCCGCAAGAGGACAGTTTCTTTCAGAAATGTGGCATTTTATCACAGATACACCATTTTTATGCCCAGTAGAGCTCCTTTTCTCCCAGAAATAGCACTGCTCTTAGGAAGAGCTCCCATTTTCTAACCAAAATGCTGCTTTACACTCCTCAAGATCACACTTACCCCCATCAAGATGGCAGTGTCAGAGAAATACCAGCTTCTGCCCCCAAAATGGGACTTTGGCTCTCCAAAACAAGACATTTTCTCCCAGAAATACCAGGACTCTTAGAAATACCTCACGTTTCATCTCAAGAATACTGCTTTCCACTCCTCAAGATCACACTGACTCCCATCACAATGGCCTTTTCTCCCACATACACCAGCTTTCTCCCAAATACACGACATTTTCTCCCACATACACCCGTTTTCTCCCAAAGATGGGACATATTCTCCCAGAAATGCCAGCTTATTCTTTAACAAACGGCCTTTTTTCCCCAAAATACCAGCCTTTTCCCTCTCTAGCATCTGTTTCCTCACCAATACCTGGCATTTTCTCCCAGAAACACCAGCTTTCTCACAGATACATCACCTTCCCCCCCCCACATCAGACCTCTTCTCCCAGAAATACCAGGACTCTGCTGAATATTTCCCATTTCCTCCGGAACATACAGCATTACACTCCGCAAGAGGACAGTTTCTTTCAGAAATGTGGCATTTTATCACAGATACACCATTTTTATGCCCAGTAGAGCTCCTTTTCTCCCAGAAATAGCACTGCTCTTAGGAAGAGCTCCCATTTTCTAACCAAAATGCTGCTTTACACTCCTCAAGATCACACTTACCCCCATCAAGATGGCAGTGTCACAGAAATACCAGCTTCTGCCCCCAAAATGGGACTTTGGCTCTCCAAAACAAGACATTTTCTCCCAGAAATACCAGGACTCTTAGAAATACCTCACGTTTCATCTCAAGAATACTGCTTTCCACTCCTCAAGATCACACTGACTCCCATCACAATGGCCTTTTCTCCCACATACACCAGCTTTCTCCCAAATACACGACGTTTTCTCCCACATACACCCGTTTTCTCCCAAAGATGGGACATATTCTCCCAGAAATGCCAGCTTATTCTTTAACAAACGGCCTTTTTTCCCCAAAATACCAGCCTTTTCCCTCTCTAGCATCTGTTTCCTCACCAATACCTGGCATTTTCTCCCAGAAACACCAGCTTTCTCACAGATACATCACCTTCCCCCCCCCACATCAGACCTCTTCTCCCAGAAATACCAGGACTCTGCTGAATATTTCCCATTTCCTCCGGAACATACAGCATTACACTCCGCAAGAGGACAGTTTCTTTCAGAAATGTGGCATTTTATCACAGATACACCATTTTTATGCCCAGTAGAGCTCCTTTTCTCCCAGAAATAGCACTGCTCTTAGGAAGAGCTCCCATTTTCTAACCAAAATGCTGCTTTACACTCCTCAAGATCACACTTACCCCCATCAAGATGGCAGTGTCACAGAAATACCAGCTTCTGCCCCCAAAATGGGACTTTGGCTCTCCAAAACAAGACATTTTCTCCCAGAAATACCAGGACTCTTAGAAATACCTCACGTTTCATCTCAAGAATACTGCTTTCCACTCCTCAAGATCACACTGACTCCCATCACAATGGCCTTTTCTCCCACATACACCAGCTTTCTCCCAAATACACGACATTTTCTCCCACATACACCCGTTTTCTCCCAAAGATGGGACATATTCTCCCAGAAATGCCAGCTTATTCTTTAAAAAACGGCCTTTTTTCCCCAAAATACCAGCCTTTTCCCTCTCTAGCATCTGTTTCCTCACCAATACCTGGCATTTTCTCCCAGAAACACCAGCTTTCTCACAGATACATCACCTTCCCCCCCCCACATCAGACCTCTTCTCCCAGAAATACCAGGACTCTGCTGAATATTTCCCATTTCCTCCGGAACATACAGCATTACACTCCGCAAGAGGACAGTTTCTTTCAGAAATGTGGCATTTTATCACAGATACACCATTTTTATGCCCAGTAGAGCTCCTTTTCTCCCAGAAATAGCACTGCTCTTAGGAAGAGCTCCCATTTTCTAACCAAAATGCTGCTTTACACTCCTCAAGATCACACTTACCCCCATCAAGATGGCAGTGTCACAGAAATACCAGCTTCTGCCCCCAAAATGGGACTTTGGCTCTCCAAAACAAGACATTTTCTCCCAGAAATACCAGGACTCTTAGAAATACCTCACGTTTCATCTCAAGAATACTGCTTTCCACTCCTCAAGATCACACTGACTCCCATCACAATGGCCTTTTCTCCCACATACACCAGCTTTCTCCCAAATACACGACATTTTCTCCCACATACACCCGTTTTCTCCCAAAGATGGGACATATTCTCCCAGAAATGCCAGCTTATTCTTTAACAAACGGCCTTTTTTCCCCAAAATACCAGCCTTTTCCCTCTCTAGCATCTGTTTCCTCACCAATACCTGGCATTTTCTCCCAGAAACACCAGCTTTCTCACAGATACATCACCTTCCCCCCCCCACATCAGACCTCTTCTCCCAGAAATACCAGGACTCTGCTGAATATTTCCCATTTCCTCCGGAACATACAGCATTACACTCCGCAAGAGGACAGTTTCTTTCAGAAATGTGGCATTTTATCACAGATACACCATTTTTATGCCCAGTAGAGCTCCTTTTCTCCCAGAAATAGCACTGCTCTTAGGAAGAGCTCCCATTTTCTAACCAAAATGCTGCTTTACACTCCTCAAGATCACACTTACCCCCATCAAGATGGCAGTGTCACAGAAATACCAGCTTCTGCCCCCAAAATGGGACTTTGGCTCTCCAAAACAAGACATTTTCTCCCAGAAATACCAGGACTCTTAGAAATACCTCACGTTTCATCTCAAGAATACTGCTTTCCACTCCTCAAGATCACACTGACTCCCATCACAATGGCCTTTTCTCCCACATACACCAGCTTTCTCCCAAATACACGACATTTTCTCCCACATACACCCGTTTTCTCCCAAAGATGGGACATATTCTCCCAGAAATGCCAGCTTATTCTTTAAAAAACGGCCTTTTTTCCCCAAAATACCAGCCTTTTCCCTCTCTAGCATCTGTTTCCTCACCAATACCTGGCATTTTCTCCCAGAAACACCAGCTTTCTCACAGATACATCACCTTCCCCCCCCCACATCAGACCTCTTCTCCCAGAAATACCAGGACTCTGCTGAATATTTCCCATTTCCTCCGGAACATACAGCATTACACTCCGCAAGAGGACAGTTTCTTTCAGAAATGTGGCATTTTATCACAGATACACCATTTTTATGCCCAGTAGAGCTCCTTTTCTCCCAGAAATAGCACTGCTCTTAGGAAGAGCTCCCATTTTCTAACCAAAATGCTGCTTTACACTCCTCAAGATCACACTTACCCCCATCAAGATGGCAGTGTCACAGAAATACCAGCTTCTGCCCCCAAAATGGGACTTTGGCTCTCCAAAACAAGACATTTTCTCCCAGAAATACCAGGACTCTTAGAAATACCTCACGTTTCATCTCAAGAATACTGCTTTCCACTCCTCAAGATCACACTGACTCCCATCACAATGGCCTTTTCTCCCACATACACCAGCTTTCTCCCAAATACACGACATTTTCTCCCACATACACCCGTTTTCTCCCAAAGATGGGACATATTCTCCCAGAAATGCCAGCTTATTCTTTAACAAACGGCCTTTTTTCCCCAAAATACCAGCCTTTTCCCTCTCTAGCATCTGTTTCCTCACCAATACCTGGCATTTTCTCCCAGAAACACCAGCTTTCTCACAGATACATCACCTTCCCCCCCCCACATCAGACCTCTTCTCCCAGAAATACCAGGACTCTGCTGAATATTTCCCATTTCCTCCGGAACATACAGCATTACACTCCGCAAGAGGACAGTTTCTTTCAGAAATGTGGCATTTTATCACAGATACACCATTTTTATGCCCAGTAGAGCTCCTTTTCTCCCAGAAATAGCACTGCTCTTAGGAAGAGCTCCCATTTTCTAACCAAAATGCTGCTTTACACTCCTCAAGATCACACTTACCCCCATCAAGATGGCAGTGTCACAGAAATACCAGCTTCTGCCCCCAAAATGGGACTTTGGCTCTCCAAAACAAGACATTTTCTCCCAGAAATACCAGGACTCTTAGAAATACCTCACGTTTCATCTCAAGAATACTGCTTTCCACTCCTCAAGATCACACTGACTCCCATCACAATGGCCTTTTCTCCCACATACACCAGCTTTCTCCCAAATACACGACATTTTCTCCCACATACACCCGTTTTCTCCCAAAGATGGGACATATTCTCCCAGAAATGCCAGCTTATTCTTTAACAAACGGCCTTTTTTCCCCAAAATACCAGCCTTTTCCCTCTCTAGCATCTGTTTCCTCACCAATACCTGGCATTTTCTCCCAGAAACACCAGCTTTCTCACAGATACATCACCTTCCCCCCCCCACATCAGACCTCTTCTCCCAGAAATACCAGGACTCTGCTGAATATTTCCCATTTCCTCCGGAACATACAGCATTACACTCCGCAAGAGGACAGTTTCTTTCAGAAATGTGGCATTTTATCACAGATACACCATTTTTATGCCCAGTAGAGCTCCTTTTCTCCCAGAAATAGCACTGCTCTTAGGAAGAGCTCCCATTTTCTAACCAAAATGCTGCTTTACACTCCTCAAGATCACACTTACCCCCATCAAGATGGCAGTGTCAGAGAAATACCAGCTTCTGCCCCCAAAATGGGACTTTGGCTCTCCAAAACAAGACATTTTCTCCCAGAAATACCAGGACTCTTAGAAATACCTCACGTTTCATCTCAAGAATACTGCTTTCCACTCCTCAAGATCACACTGACTCCCATCACAATGGCCTTTTCTCCCACATACACCAGCTTTCTCCCAAATACACGACATTTTCTCCCACATACACCCGTTTTCTCCCAAAGATGGGACATATTCTCCCAGAAATGCCAGCTTATTCTTTAAAAAACGGCCTTTTTTCCCCAAAATACCAGCCTTTTCCCTCTCTAGCATCTGTTTCCTCACCAATACCTGGCATTTTCTCCCAGAAACACCAGCTTTCTCACAGATACATCACCTTCCCCCCCCCACATCAGACCTCTTCTCCCAGAAATACCAGGACTCTGCTGAATATTTCCCATTTCCTCCGGAACATACAGCATTACACTCCGCAAGAGGACAGTTTCTTTCAGAAATGTGGCATTTTATCACAGATACACCATTTTTATGCCCAGTAGAGCTCCTTTTCTCCCAGAAATAGCACTGCTCTTAGGAAGAGCTCCCATTTTCTAACCAAAATGCTGCTTTACACTCCTCAAGATCACACTTACCCCCATCAAGATGGCAGTGTCAGAGAAATACCAGCTTCTGCCCCCAAAATGGGACTTTGGCTCTCCAAAACAAGACATTTTCTCCCAGAAATACCAGGACTCTTAGAAATACCTCACGTTTCATCTCAAGAATACTGCTTTCCACTCCTCAAGATCACACTGACTCCCATCACAATGGCCTTTTCTCCCACATACACCAGCTTTCTCCCAAATACACGACATTTTCTCCCACATACACCCGTTTTCTCCCAAAGATGGGACATATTCTCCCAGAAATGCCAGCTTATTCTTTAAAAAACGGCCTTTTTTCCCCAAAATACCAGCCTTTTCCCTCTCTAGCATCTGTTTCCTCACCAATACCTGGCATTTTCTCCCAGAAACACCAGCTTTCTCACAGATACATCACCTTCCCCCCCCCACATCAGACCTCTTCTCCCAGAAATACCAGGACTCTGCTGAATATTTCCCATTTCCTCCGGAACATACAGCATTACACTCCGCAAGAGGACAGTTTCTTTCAGAAATGTGGCATTTTATCACAGATACACCATTTTTATGCCCAGTAGAGCTCCTTTTCTCCCAGAAATAGCACTGCTCTTAGGAAGAGCTCCCATTTTCTAACCAAAATGCTGCTTTACACTCCTCAAGATCACACTTACCCCCATCAAGATGGCAGTGTCACAGAAATACCAGCTTCTGCCCCCAAAATGGGACTTTGGCTCTCCAAAACAAGACATTTTCTCCCAGAAATACCAGGACTCTTAGAAATACCTCACGTTTCATCTCAAGAATACTGCTTTCCACTCCTCAAGATCACACTGACTCCCATCACAATGGCCTTTTCTCCCACATACACCAGCTTTCTCCCAAATACACGACATTTTCTCCCACATACACCCGTTTTCTCCCAAAGATGGGACATATTCTCCCAGAAATGCCAGCTTATTCTTTAAAAAACGGCCTTTTTTCCCCAAAATACCAGCCTTTTCCCTCTCTAGCATCTGTTTCCTCACCAATACCTGGCATTTTCTCCCAGAAACACCAGCTTTCTCACAGATACATCACCTTCCCCCCCCCCACATCAGACCTCTTCTCCCAGAAATACCAGGACTCTGCTGAATATTTCCCATTTCCTCCGGAACATACAGCATTACACTCCGCAAGAGGACAGTTTCTTTCAGAAATGTGGCATTTTATCACAGATACACCATTTTTATGCCCAGTAGAGCTCCTTTTCTCCCAGAAATAGCACTGCTCTTAGGAAGAGCTCCCATTTTCTAACCAAAATGCTGCTTTACACTCCTCAAGATCACACTTACCCCCATCAAGATGGCAGTGTCAGAGAAATACCAGCTTCTGCCCCCAAAATGGGACTTTGGCTCTCCAAAACAAGACATTTTCTCCCAGAAATACCAGGACTCTTAGAAATACCTCACGTTTCATCTCAAGAATACTGCTTTCCACTCCTCAAGATCACACTGACTCCCATCACAATGGCCTTTTCTCCCACATACACCAGTTCTCCCAAATACACGACATTTTCTCCCACATACACCCGTTTTCTCCCAAAGATGGGACATATTCTCCCAGAAATGCCAGCTTATTCTTTAACAAACGGCCTTTTTTCCCCAAAATACCAGCCTTTTCCCTCTCTAGCATCTGTTTCCTCACCAATACCTGGCATTTTCTCCCAGAAACACCAGCTTTCTCACAGATACATCACCTTCCCCCCCCCACATCAGACCTCTTCTCCCAGAAATACCAGGACTCTGCTGAATATTTCCCATTTCCTCCGGAACATACAGCATTACACTCCGCAAGAGGACAGTTTCTTTCAGAAATGTGGCATTTTATCACAGATACACCATTTTTATGCCCAGTAGAGCTCCTTTTCTCCCAGAAATAGCACTGCTCTTAGGAAGAGCTCCCATTTTCTAACCAAAATGCTGCTTTACACTCCTCAAGATCACACTTACCCCCATCAAGATGGCAGTGTCAGAGAAATACCAGCTTCTGCCCCCAAAATGGGACTTTGGCTCTCCAAAACAAGACATTTTCTCCCAGAAATACCAGGACTCTTAGAAATACCTCACGTTTCATCTCAAGAATACTGCTTTCCACTCCTCAAGATCACACTGACTCCCATCACAATGGCCTTTTCTCCCACATACACCAGCTTTCTCCCAAATACACGACATTTTCTCCCACATACACCCGTTTTCTCCCAAAGATGGGACATATTCTCCCAGAAATGCCAGCTTATTCTTTAAAAAACGGCCTTTTTTCCCCAAAATACCAGCCTTTTCCCTCTCTAGCATCTGTTTCCTCACCAATACCTGGCATTTTCTCCCAGAAACACCAGCTTTCTCACAGATACATCACCTTCCCCCCCCCACATCAGACCTCTTCTCCCAGAAATACCAGGACTCTGCTGAATATTTCCCATTTCCTCCGGAACATACAGCATTACACTCCGCAAGAGGACAGTTTCTTTCAGAAATGTGGCATTTTATCACAGATACACCATTTTTATGCCCAGTAGAGCTCCTTTTCTCCCAGAAATAGCACTGCTCTTAGGAAGAGCTCCCATTTTCTAACCAAAATGCTGCTTTACACTCCTCAAGATCACACTTACCCCCATCAAGATGGCAGTGTCACAGAAATACCAGCTTCTGCCCCCAAAATGGGACTTTGGCTCTCCAAAACAAGACATTTTCTCCCAGAAATACCAGGACTCTTAGAAATACCTCACGTTTCATCTCAAGAATACTGCTTTCCACTCCTCAAGATCACACTGACTCCCATCACAATGGCCTTTTCTCCCACATACACCAGCTTTCTCCCAAATACACGACATTTTCTCCCACATACACCCGTTTTCTCCCAAAGATGGGACATATTCTCCCAGAAATGCCAGCTTATTCTTTAAAAAACGGCCTTTTTTCCCCAAAATACCAGCCTTTTCCCTCTCTAGCATCTGTTTCCTCACCAATACCTGGCATTTTCTCCCAGAAACACCAGCTTTCTCACAGATACATCACCTTCCCCCCCCCACATCAGACCTCTTCTCCCAGAAATACCAGGACTCTGCTGAATATTTCCCATTTCCTCCGGAACATACAGCATTACACTCCGCAAGAGGACAGTTTCTTTCAGAAATGTGGCATTTTATCACAGATACACCATTTTTATGCCCAGTAGAGCTCCTTTTCTCCCAGAAATAGCACTGCTCTTAGGAAGAGCTCCCATTTTCTAACCAAAATGCTGCTTTACACTCCTCAAGATCACACTTACCCCCATCAAGATGGCAGTGTCACAGAAATACCAGCTTCTGCCCCCAAAATGGGACTTTGGCTCTCCAAAACAAGACATTTTCTCCCAGAAATACCAGGACTCTTAGAAATACCTCACGTTTCATCTCAAGAATACTGCTTTCCACTCCTCAAGATCACACTGACTCCCATCACAATGGCCTTTTCTCCCACATACACCAGCTTTCTCCCAAATACACGACATTTTCTCCCACATACACCCGTTTTCTCCCAAAGATGGGACATATTCTCCCAGAAATGCCAGCTTATTCTTTAAAAAACGGCCTTTTTTCCCCAAAATACCAGCCTTTTCCCTCTCTAGCATCTGTTTCCTCACCAATACCTGGCATTTTCTCCCAGAAACACCAGCTTTCTCACAGATACATCACCTTCCCCCCCCCACATCAGACCTCTTCTCCCAGAAATACCAGGACTCTGCTGAATATTTCCCATTTCCTCCGGAACATACAGCATTACACTCCGCAAGAGGACAGTTTCTTTCAGAAATGTGGCATTTTATCACAGATACACCATTTTTATGCCCAGTAGAGCTCCTTTTCTCCCAGAAATAGCACTGCTCTTAGGAAGAGCTCCCATTTTCTAACCAAAATGCTGCTTTACACTCCTCAAGATCACACTTACCCCCATCAAGATGGCAGTGTCAGAGAAATACCAGCTTCTGCCCCCAAAATGGGACTTTGGCTCTCCAAAACAAGACATTTTCTCCCAGAAATACCAGGACTCTTAGAAATACCTCACGTTTCATCTCAAGAATACTGCTTTCCACTCCTCAAGATCACACTGACTCCCATCACAATGGCCTTTTCTCCCACATACACCAGCTTTCTCCCAAATACACGACATTTTCTCCCACATACACCCGTTTTCTCCCAAAGATGGGACATATTCTCCCAGAAATGCCAGCTTATTCTTTAAAAAACGGCCTTTTTTCCCCAAAATACCAGCCTTTTCCCTCTCTAGCATCTGTTTCCTCACCAATACCTGGCATTTTCTCCCAGAAACACCAGCTTTCTCACAGATACATCACCTTCCCCCCCCCACATCAGACCTCTTCTCCCAGAAATACCAGGACTCTGCTGAATATTTCCCATTTCCTCCGGAACATACAGCATTACACTCCGCAAGAGGACAGTTTCTTTCAGAAATGTGGCATTTTATCACAGATACACCATTTTTATGCCCAGTAGAGCTCCTTTTCTCCCAGAAATAGCACTGCTCTTAGGAAGAGCTCCCATTTTCTAACCAAAATGCTGCTTTACACTCCTCAAGATCACACTTACCCCCATCAAGATGGCAGTGTCACAGAAATACCAGCTTCTGCCCCCAAAATGGGACTTTGGCTCTCCAAAACAAGACATTTTCTCCCAGAAATACCAGGACTCTTAGAAATACCTCACGTTTCATCTCAAGAATACTGCTTTCCACTCCTCAAGATCACACTGACTCCCATCACAATGGCCTTTTCTCCCACATACACCAGCTTTCTCCCAAATACACGACATTTTCTCCCACATACACCCGTTTTCTCCCAAAGATGGGACATATTCTCCCAGAAATGCCAGCTTATTCTTTAAAAAACGGCCTTTTTTCCCCAAAATACCAGCCTTTTCCCTCTCTAGCATCTGTTTCCTCACCAATACCTGGCATTTTCTCCCAGAAACACCAGCTTTCTCACAGATACATCACCTTCCCCCCCCCACATCAGACCTCTTCTCCCAGAAATACCAGGACTCTGCTGAATATTTCCCATTTCCTCCGGAACATACAGCATTACACTCCGCAAGAGGACAGTTTCTTTCAGAAATGTGGCATTTTATCACAGATACACCATTTTTATGCCCAGTAGAGCTCCTTTTCTCCCAGAAATAGCACTGCTCTTAGGAAGAGCTCCCATTTTCTAACCAAAATGCTGCTTTACACTCCTCAAGATCACACTTACCCCCATCAAGATGGCAGTGTCACAGAAATACCAGCTTCTGCCCCCAAAATGGGACTTTGGCTCTCCAAAACAAGACATTTTCTCCCAGAAATACCAGGACTCTTAGAAATACCTCACGTTTCATCTCAAGAATACTGCTTTCCACTCCTCAAGATCACACTGACTCCCATCACAATGGCCTTTTCTCCCACATACACCAGCTTTCTCCCAAATACACGACATTTTCTCCCACATACACCCGTTTTCTCCCAAAGATGGGACATATTCTCCCAGAAATGCCAGCTTATTCTTTAAAAAACGGCCTTTTTTCCCCAAAATACCAGCCTTTTCCCTCTCTAGCATCTGTTTCCTCACCAATACCTGGCATTTTCTCCCAGAAACACCAGCTTTCTCACAGATACATCACCTTCCCCCCCCCACATCAGACCTCTTCTCCCAGAAATACCAGGACTCTGCTGAATATTTCCCATTTCCTCCGGAACATACAGCATTACACTCCGCAAGAGGACAGTTTCTTTCAGAAATGTGGCATTTTATCACAGATACACCATTTTTATGCCCAGTAGAGCTCCTTTTCTCCCAGAAATAGCACTGCTCTTAGGAAGAGCTCCCATTTTCTAACCAAAATGCTGCTTTACACTCCTCAAGATCACACTTACCCCCATCAAGATGGCAGTGTCACAGAAATACCAGCTTCTGCCCCCAAAATGGGACTTTGGCTCTCCAAAACAAGACATTTTCTCCCAGAAATACCAGGACTCTTAGAAATACCTCACGTTTCATCTCAAGAATACTGCTTTCCACTCCTCAAGATCACACTGACTCCCATCACAATGGCCTTTTCTCCCACATACACCAGCTTTCTCCCAAATACACGACATTTTCTCCCACATACACCCGTTTTCTCCCAAAGATGGGACATATTCTCCCAGAAATGCCAGCTTATTCTTTAAAAAACGGCCTTTTTTCCCCAAAATACCAGCCTTTTCCCTCTCTAGCATCTGTTTCCTCACCAATACCTGGCATTTTCTCCCAGAAACACCAGCTTTCTCACAGATACATCACCTTCCCCCCCCCACATCAGACCTCTTCTCCCAGAAATACCAGGACTCTGCTGAATATTTCCCATTTCCTCCGGAACATACAGCATTACACTCCGCAAGAGGACAGTTTCTTTCAGAAATGTGGCATTTTATCACAGATACACCATTTTTATGCCCAGTAGAGCTCCTTTTCTCCCAGAAATAGCACTGCTCTTAGGAAGAGCTCCCATTTTCTAACCAAAATGCTGCTTTACACTCCTCAAGATCACACTTACCCCCATCAAGATGGCAGTGTCACAGAA
Source organism: Phasianus colchicus (assembly GCF_987193195.1). NCBI lineage: Eukaryota > Metazoa > Chordata > Aves > Galliformes > Phasianidae > Phasianus > Phasianus colchicus. The sequence goes on along the minus strand of NC_143447.1, from coordinate 399,908 downwards.
ATACCAGCTTCTGCCCCCAAAATGGGACTTTGGCTCTCCAAAACAAGACATTTTCTCCCAGAAATACCAGGACTCTTAGAAATACCTCACGTTTCATCTCAAGAATACTGCTTTCCACTCCTCAAGATCACACTGACTCCCATCACAATGGCCTTTTCTCCCACATACACCAGCTTTCTCCCAAATACACGACATTTTCTCCCACATACACCCGTTTTCTCCCAAAGATGGGACATATTCTCCCAGAAATGCCAGCTTATTCTTTAAAAAACGGCCTTTTTTCCCCAAAATACCAGCCTTTTCCCTCTCTAGCATCTGTTTCCTCACCAATACCTGGCATTTTCTCCCAGAAACACCAGCTTTCTCACAGATACATCACCTTCCCCCCCCCACATCAGTCCTCTTCTCCCAGAAATACCAGGACTCTGCTGAATATTTCCCATTTCCTCCGGAACATACAGCATTACACTCCGCAAGAGGACAGTTTCTTTCAGAAATGTGGCATTTTATCACAGATACACCATTTTTATGCCCAGTAGAGCTCCTTTTCTCCCAGAAATAGCACTGCTCTTAGGAAGAGCTCCCATTTTCTAACCAAAATGCTGCTTTACACTCCTCAAGATCACACTTACCCCCATCAAGATGGCAGTGTCACAGAAATACCAGCTTCTGCCCCCAAAATGGGACTTTGGCTCTCCAAAACAAGACATTTTCTCCCAGAAATACCAGGACTCTTAGAAATACCTCACGTTTCATCTCAAGAATACTGCTTTCCACTCCTCAAGATCACACTGACTCCCATCACAATGGCCTTTTCTCCCACATACACCAGCTTTCTCCCAAATACACGACATTTTCTCCCACATACACCCGTTTTCTCCCAAAGATGGGACATATTCTCCCAGAAATGCCAGCTTTTTCTTTAAAAAACGGCCTTTTTTCCCCAAAATACCAGCCTTTTCCCTCTCTAGCATCTGTTTCCTCACCAATACCTGGCATTTTCTCCCAGAAACACCAGCTTTCTCACAGATACATCACCTTCCCCCCCCCCACATCAGACCTCTTCTCCCAGAAATACCAGGACTCTGCTGAATATTTCCCATTTCCTCCGGAACATACAGCATTACACTCCGCAAGAGGACAGTTTCTTTCAGAAATGTGGCATTTTATCACAGATACACCATTTTTATGCCCAGTAGAGCTCCTTTTCTCCCAGAAATAGCACTGCTCTTAGGAAGAGCTCCCATTTTCTAACCAAAATGCTGCTTTACACTCCTCAAGATCACACTTACCCCCATCAAGATGGCAGTGTCACAGAAATACCAGCTTCTGCCCCCAAAATGGGACTTTGGCTCTCCAAAACAAGACATTTTCTCCCAGAAATACCAGGACTCTTAGAAATACCTCACGTTTCATCTCAAGAATACTGCTTTCCACTCCTCAAGATCACACTGACTCCCATCACAATGGCCTTTTCTCCCACATACACCAGCTTTCTCCCAAATACACGACATTTTCTCCCACATACACCCGTTTTCTCCCAAAGATGGGACATATTCTCCCAGAAATGCCAGCTTATTCTTTAAAAAACGGCCTTTTTTCCCCAAAATACCAGCCTTTTCCCTCTCTAGCATCTGTTTCCTCACCAATACCTGGCATTTTCTCCCAGAAACACCAGCTTTCTCACAGATACATCACCTTCCCCCCCCCACATCAGTCCTCTTCTCCCAGAAATACCAGGACTCTGCTGAATATTTCCCATTTCCTCCGGAACATACAGCATTACACTCCGCAAGAGGACAGTTTCTTTCAGAAATGTGGCATTTTATCACAGATACACCATTTTTATGCCCAGTAGAGCTCCTTTTCTCCCAGAAATAGCACTGCTCTTAGGAAGAGCTCCCATTTTCTAACCAAAATGCTGCTTTACACTCCTCAAGATCACACTTACCCCCATCAAGATGGCAGTGTCAGAGAAATACCAGCTTCTGCCCCCAAAATGGGACTTTGGCTCTCCAAAACAAGACATTTTCTCCCAGAAATACCAGGACTCTTAGAAATACCTCACGTTTCATCTCAAGAATACTGCTTTCCACTCCTCAAGATCACACTGACTCCCATCACAATGGCCTTTTCTCCCACATACACCAGCTTTCTCCCAAATACACGACATTTTCTCCCACATACACCCGTTTTCTCCCAAAGATGGGACATATTCTCCCAGAAATGCCAGCTTATTCTTTAAAAAACGGCCTTTTTTCCCCAAAATACCAGCCTTTTCCCTCTCTAGCATCTGTTTCCTCACCAATACCTGGCATTTTCTCCCAGAAACACCAGCTTTCTCACAGATACATCACCTTCCCCCCCCCACATCAGACCTCTTCTCCCAGAAATACCAGGACTCTGCTGAATATTTCCCATTTCCTCCGGAACATACAGCATTACACTCCGCAAGAGGACAGTTTCTTTCAGAAATGTGGCATTTTATCACAGATACACCATTTTTATGCCCAGTAGAGCTCCTTTTCTCCCAGAAATAGCACTGCTCTTAGGAAGAGCTCCCATTTTCTAACCAAAATGCTGCTTTACACTACTCAAGATCACACTTACCCCCATCAAGATGGCAGTGTCACAGAAATACCAGCTTCTGCCCCCAAAATGGGACTTTGGCTCTCCAAAACAAGACATTTTCTCCCAGAAATACCAGGACTCTTAGAAATACCTCACGTTTCATCTCAAGAATACTGCTTTCCACTCCTCAAGATCACACTGACTCCCATCACAATGGCCTTTTCTCCCACATACACCAGCTTTCTCCCAAATACACGACATTTTCTCCCACATACACCCGTTTTCTCCCAAAGATGGGACATATTCTCCCAGAAATGCCAGCTTATTCTTTAAAAAACGGCCTTTTTTCCCCAAAATACCAGCCTTTTCCCTCTCTAGCATCTGTTTCCTCACCAATACCTGGCATTTTCTCCCAGAAACACCAGCTTTCTCACAGATACATCACCTTCCCCCCCCCACATCAGACCTCTTCTCCCAGAAATACCAGGACTCTGCTGAATATTTCCCATTTCCTCCGGAACATACAGCATTACACTCCGCAAGAGGACAGTTTCTTTCAGAAATGTGGCATTTTATCACAGATACACCATTTTTATGCCCAGTAGAGCTCCTTTTCTCCCAGAAATAGCACTGCTCTTAGGAAGAGCTCCCATTTTCTAACCAAAATGCTGCTTTACACTCCTCAAGATCACACTTACCCCCATCAAGATGGCAGTGTCACAGAAATACCAGCTTCTGCCCCCAAAATGGGACTTTGGCTCTCCAAAACAAGACATTTTCTCCCAGAAATACCAGGACTCTTAGAAATACCTCACGTTTCATCTCAAGAATACTGCTTTCCACTCCTCAAGATCACACTGACTCCCATCACAATGGCCTTTTCTCCCACATACACCAGCTTTCTCCCAAATACACGACATTTTCTCCCACATACACCCGTTTTCTCCCAAAGATGGGACATATTCTCCCAGAAATGCCAGCTTATTCTTTAAAAAACGGCCTTTTTTCCCCAAAATACCAGCCTTTTCCCTCTCTAGCATCTGTTTCCTCACCAATACCTGGCATTTTCTCCCAGAAACACCAGCTTTCTCACAGATACATCACCTTCCCCCCCCCACATCAGACCTCTTCTCCCAGAAATACCAGGACTCTGCTGAATATTTCCCATTTCCTCCGGAACATACAGCATTACACTCCGCAAGAGGACAGTTTCTTTCAGAAATGTGGCATTTTATCACAGATACACCATTTTTATGCCCAGTAGAGCTCCTTTTCTCCCAGAAATAGCACTGCTCTTAGGAAGAGCTCCCATTTTCTAACCAAAATGCTGCTTTACACTCCTCAAGATCACACTTACCCCCATCAAGATGGCAGTGTCACAGAAATACCAGCTTCTGCCCCCAAAATGGGACTTTGGCTCTCCAAAACAAGACATTTTCTCCCAGAAATACCAGGACTCTTAGAAATACCTCACGTTTCATCTCAAGAATACTGCTTTCCACTCCTCAAGATCACACTGACTCCCATCACAATGGCCTTTTCTCCCACATACACCAGCTTTCTCCCAAATACACGACATTTTCTCCCACATACACCCGTTTTCTCCCAAAGATGGGACATATTCTCCCAGAAATGCCAGCTTATTCTTTAACAAACGGCCTTTTTTCCCCAAAATACCAGCCTTTTCCCTCTCTAGCATCTGTTTCCTCACCAATACCTGGCATTTTCTCCCAGAAACACCAGCTTTCTCACAGATACATCACCTTCCCCCCCCCACATCAGACCTCTTCTCCCAGAAATACCAGGACTCTGCTGAATATTTCCCATTTCCTCCGGAACATACAGCATTACACTCCGCAAGAGGACAGTTTCTTTCAGAAATGTGGCATTTTATCACAGATACACCATTTTTATGCCCAGTAGAGCTCCTTTTCTCCCAGAAATAGCACTGCTCTTAGGAAGAGCTCCCATTTTCTAACCAAAATGCTGCTTTACACTCCTCAAGATCACACTTACCCCCATCAAGATGGCAGTGTCACAGAAATACCAGCTTCTGCCCCCAAAATGGGACTTTGGCTCTCCAAAACAAGACATTTTCTCCCAGAAATACCAGGACTCTTAGAAATACCTCACGTTTCATCTCAAGAATACTGCTTTCCACTCCTCAAGATCACACTGACTCCCATCACAATGGCCTTTTCTCCCACATACACCAGCTTTCTCCCAAATACACGACATTTTCTCCCACATACACCCGTTTTCTCCCAAAGATGGGACATATTCTCCCAGAAATGCCAGCTTATTCTTTAAAAAACGGCCTTTTTTCCCCAAAATACCAGCTTTCTCACAAACACCTGTCATTTTCCAACCAAGTCTGCTACTATCTCCCAGAAACTGCCGGTTTCCGAGAAATACCTGACGTTTGCTCTCCCAAATACTACTTGACACTCCTCCAGAGGACATTGTCTCCCCTATTTACCACGTTGTCTCCCCAAGAGACCACTTGGCACACCAAAAAGACCACCGTTGCTCTCCAGTACAAGATCTTCTTTCCCACCGGTTCCCACTTTTCTCCCCCAGCTATGTCATTTCCTCCCAGAAATGCCACTTTTCCCTTGGAAATTTCACCTTCTCTTCCAAAAAGAGGAGATTTGCTCCCAGAAATACCCCTTCTCTTACAACTGCCACACGCTTTCTCCCCAAAAAGCCTCCATGACAATGCCAAATGGGACACTTGCAGCCAAGAAGAGGACACCTTCTCTCAGAAAGACCACTTTTCTCCCCAAGAGAGGAGATTTTCTCCCAATTGGATGACATTTGCTGTAAGAAAGACCTGTTTTCTTCCCTCAAGAGGACATTGTCTTTCCCACTGAGGACATTTTCTCCCAGAAGTGCCGCTACTTTGTGAAACACCTCCATTTCCTCCCAAATCTACTCCATGACACGCCTCAGGATGACACTTACTCCCCGATTTGGGGCATTTTCTCCCAGAAATACCACTTCTCTCCCAAAGGGATGGCCTTTTCCCTCTCTAGCATCTGTTTCCTCACCAATACCTGGCATTTTCTCCCAGAAACACCAGCTTTCTCACAGATACATCACCTTCCCCCCCCCACATCAGACCTCTTCTCCCAGAAATACCAGGACTCTGCTGAATATTTCCCATTTCCTCCGGAACATACAGCATTACACTCCGCAAGAGGACAGTTTCTTTCAGAAATGTGGCATTTTATCACAGATACACCATTTTTATGCCCAGTAGAGCTCCTTTTCTCCCAGAAATAGCACTGCTCTTAGGAAGAGCTCCCATTTTCTAACCAAAATGCTGCTTTACACTCCTCAAGATCACACTTACCCCCATCAAGATGGCAGTGTCACAGAAATACCAGCTTCTGCCCCCAAAATGGGACTTTGGCTCTCCAAAACAAGACATTTTCTCCCAGAAATACCAGGACTCTTAGAAATACCTCACGTTTCATCTCAAGAATACTGCTTTCCACTCCTCAAGATCACACTGACTCCCATCACAATGGCCTTTTCTCCCACATACACCAGCTTTCTCCCAAATACACGACATTTTCTCCCACATACACCCGTTTTCTCCCAAAGATGGGACATATTCTCCCAGAAATGCCAGCTTATTCTTTAAAAAACGGCCTTTTTTCCCCAAAATACCAGCCTTTTCCCTCTCTAGCATCTGTTTCCTCACCAATACCTGGCATTTTCTCCCAGAAACACCAGCTTTCTCACAGATACATCACCTTCCCCCCCCCACATCAGACCTCTTCTCCCAGAAATACCAGGACTCTGCTGAATATTTCCCATTTCCTCCGGAACATACAGCATTACACTCCGCAAGAGGACAGTTTCTTTCAGAAATGTGGCATTTTATCACAGATACACCATTTTTATGCCCAGTAGAGCTCCTTTTCTCCCAGAAATAGCACTGCTCTTAGGAAGAGCTCCCATTTTCTAACCAAAATGCTGCTTTACACTCCTCAAGATCACACTTACCCCCATCAAGATGGCAGTGTCAGAGAAATACCAGCTTCTGCCCCCAAAATGGGACTTTGGCTCTCCAAAACAAGACATTTTCTCCCAGAAATACCAGGACTCTTAGAAATACCTCACGTTTCATCTCAAGAATACTGCTTTCCACTCCTCAAGATCACACTGACTCCCATCACAATGGCCTTTTCTCCCACATACACCAGCTTTCTCCCAAATACACGACATTTTCTCCCACATACACCCGTTTTCTCCCAAAGATGGGACATATTCTCCCAGAAATGCCAGCTTATTCTTTAAAAAACGGCCTTTTTTCCCCAAAATACCAGCCTTTTCCCTCTCTAGCATCTGTTTCCTCACCAATACCTGGCATTTTCTCCCAGAAACACCAGCTTTCTCACAGATACATCACCTTCCCCCCCCCACATCAGACCTCTTCTCCCAGAAATACCAGGACTCTGCTGAATATTTCCCATTTCCTCCGGAACATACAGCATTACACTCCGCAAGAGGACAGTTTCTTTCAGAAATGTGGCATTTTATCACAGATACACCATTTTTATGCCCAGTAGAGCTCCTTTTCTCCCAGAAATAGCACTGCTCTTAGGAAGAGCTCCCATTTTCTAACCAAAATGCTGCTTTACACTCCTCAAGATCACACTTACCCCCATCAAGATGGCAGTGTCACAGAAATACCAGCTTCTGCCCCCAAAATGGGACTTTGGCTCTCCAAAACAAGACATTTTCTCCCAGAAATACCAGGACTCTTAGAAATACCTCACGTTTCATCTCAAGAATACTGCTTTCCACTCCTCAAGATCACACTGACTCCCATCACAATGGCCTTTTCTCCCACATACACCAGCTTTCTCCCAAATACACGACATTTTCTCCCACATACACCCGTTTTCTCCCAAAGATGGGACATATTCTCCCAGAAATGCCAGCTTATTCTTTAAAAAACGGCCTTTTTTCCCCAAAATACCAGCCTTTTCCCTCTCTAGCATCTGTTTCCTCACCAATACCTGGCATTTTCTCCCAGAAACACCAGCTTTCTCACAGATACATCACCTTCCCCCCCCCACATCAGTCCTCTTCTCCCAGAAATACCAGGACTCTGCTGAATATTTCCCATTTCCTCCGGAACATACAGCATTACACTCCGCAAGAGGACAGTTTCTTTCAGAAATGTGGCATTTTATCACAGATACACCATTTTTATGCCCAGTAGAGCTCCTTTTCTCCCAGAAATAGCACTGCTCTTAGGAAGAGCTCCCATTTTCTAACCAAAATGCTGCTTTACACTCCTCAAGATCACACTTACCCCCATCAAGATGGCAGTGTCAGAGAAATACCAGCTTCTGCCCCCAAAATGGGACTTTGGCTCTCCAAAACAAGACATTTTCTCCCAGAAATACCAGGACTCTTAGAAATACCTCACGTTTCATCTCAAGAATACTGCTTTCCACTCCTCAAGATCACACTGACTCCCATCACAATGGCCTTTTCTCCCACATACACCAGCTTTCTCCCAAATACACGACATTTTCTCCCACATACACCCGTTTTCTCCCAAAGATGGGACATATTCTCCCAGAAATGCCAGCTTATTCTTTAAAAAACGGCCTTTTTTCCCCAAAATACCAGCCTTTTCCCTCTCTAGCATCTGTTTCCTCACCAATACCTGGCATTTTCTCCCAGAAACACCAGCTTTCTCACAGATACATCACCTTCCCCCCCCCACATCAGACCTCTTCTCCCAGAAATACCAGGACTCTGCTGAATATTTCCCATTTCCTCCGGAACATACAGCATTACACTCCGCAAGAGGACAGTTTCTTTCAGAAATGTGGCATTTTATCACAGATACACCATTTTTATGCCCAGTAGAGCTCCTTTTCTCCCAGAAATAGCACTGCTCTTAGGAAGAGCTCCCATTTTCTAACCAAAATGCTGCTTTACACTCCTCAAGATCACACTTACCCCCATCAAGATGGCAGTGTCACAGAAATACCAGCTTCTGCCCCCAAAATGGGACTTTGGCTCTCCAAAACAAGACATTTTCTCCCAGAAATACCAGGACTCTTAGAAATACCTCACGTTTCATCTCAAGAATACTGCTTTCCACTCCTCAAGATCACACTGACTCCCATCACAATGGCCTTTTCTCCCACATACACCAGCTTTCTCCCAAATACACGACATTTTCTCCCACATACACCCGTTTTCTCCCAAAGATGGGACATATTCTCCCAGAAATGCCAGCTTATTCTTTAACAAACGGCCTTTTTTCCCCAAAATACCAGCCTTTTCCCTCTCTAGCATCTGTTTCCTCACCAATACCTGGCATTTTCTCCCAGAAACACCAGCTTTCTCACAGATACATCACCTTCCCCCCCCCACATCAGACCTCTTCTCCCAGAAATACCAGGACTCTGCTGAATATTTCCCATTTCCTCCGGAACATACAGCATTACACTCCGCAAGAGGACAGTTTCTTTCAGAAATGTGGCATTTTATCACAGATACACCATTTTTATGCCCAGTAGAGCTCCTTTTCTCCCAGAAATAGCACTGCTCTTAGGAAGAGCTCCCATTTTCTAACCAAAATGCTGCTTTACACTCCTCAAGATCACACTTACCCCCATCAAGATGGCAGTGTCAGAGAAATACCAGCTTCTGCCCCCAAAATGGGACTTTGGCTCTCCAAAACAAGACATTTTCTCCCAGAAATACCAGGACTCTTAGAAATACCTCACGTTTCATCTCAAGAATACTGCTTTCCACTCCTCAAGATCACACTGACTCCCATCACAATGGCCTTTTCTCCCACATACACCAGCTTTCTCCCAAATACACGACATTTTCTCCCACATACACCCGTTTTCTCCCAAAGATGGGACATATTCTCCCAGAAATGCCAGCTTATTCTTTAAAAAACGGCCTTTTTTCCCCAAAATACCAGCCTTTTCCCTCTCTAGCATCTGTTTCCTCACCAATACCTGGCATTTTCTCCCAGAAACACCAGCTTTCTCACAGATACATCACCTTCCCCCCCCCACATCAGACCTCTTCTCCCAGAAATACCAGGACTCTGCTGAATATTTCCCATTTCCTCCGGAACATACAGCATTACACTCCGCAAGAGGACAGTTTCTTTCAGAAATGTGGCATTTTATCACAGATACACCATTTTTATGCCCAGTAGAGCTCCTTTTCTCCCAGAAATAGCACTGCTCTTAGGAAGAGCTCCCATTTTCTAACCAAAATGCTGCTTTACACTCCTCAAGATCACACTTACCCCCATCAAGATGGCAGTGTCACAGAAATACCAGCTTCTGCCCCCAAAATGGGACTTTGGCTCTCCAAAACAAGACATTTTCTCCCAGAAATACCAGGACTCTTAGAAATACCTCACGTTTCATCTCAAGAATACTGCTTTCCACTCCTCAAGATCACACTGACTCCCATCACAATGGCCTTTTCTCCCACATACACCAGCTTTCTCCCAAATACACGACATTTTCTCCCACATACACCCGTTTTCTCCCAAAGATGGGACATATTCTCCCAGAAATGCCAGCTTATTCTTTAAAAAACGGCCTTTTTTTCCCAAAATACCAGCTTTCTCACAAACACCTGTCATTTTCCAACCAAGTCTGCTACTATCTCCCAGAAACAGCCGGTTTCCGAGAAATACCTGACGTTTGCTCTCCCAAATACTACTTGACACTCCTCCAGAGGACATTGTCTCCCCTATTTACCACGTTGTCTCCCCAAGAGACCACTTGGCACACCAAAAAGACCACCGTTGCTCTCCAGTACAAGATCTTCTTTCCCACCGGTTCCCACTTTTCTCCCCCAGCTATGTCATTTCCTCCCAGAAATGCCACTTTTCCCTTGGAAATTTCACCTTCTCTTCCAAAAAGAGGAGATTTGCTCCCAGAAATACCCCTTCTCTTACAACTGCCACACGCTTTCTCCCCAAAAAGCCTCCATGACAATGCCAAATGGGACACTTGCAGCCAAGAAGAGGACACCTTCTCTCAGAAAGACCACTTTTCTCCCCAAGAGAGGAGATTTTCTCCCAATTGGATGACATTTGCTGTAAGAAAGACCTGTTTTCTTCCCTCAAGAGGACATTGTCTTTCCCACTGAGGACATTTTCTCCCAGAAGTGCCGCTACTTTGTGAAACACCTCCATTTCCTCCCAAATCTACTCCATGACACGCCTCAGGATGACACTTACTCCCCGATTTGGGGCATTTTCTCCCAGAAATACCACTTCTCTCCCAAAGGGATGGCCTTTTCCCTCTCTAGCATCTGTTTCCTCACCAATACCTGGCATTTTCTCCCAGAAACACCAGCTTTCTCACAGATACATCACCTTCCCCCCCCCACATCAGACCTCTTCTCCCAGAAATACCAGGACTCTGCTGAATATTTCCCATTTCCTCCGGAACATACAGCATTACACTCCGCAAGAGGACAGTTTCTTTCAGAAATGTGGCATTTTATCACAGATACACCATTTTTATGCCCAGTAGAGCTCCTTTTCTCCCAGAAATAGCACTGCTCTTAGGAAGAGCTCCCATTTTCTAACCAAAATGCTGCTTTACACTCCTCAAGATCACACTTACCCCCATCAAGATGGCAGTGTCACAGAAATACCAGCTTCTGCCCCCAAAATGGGACTTTGGCTCTCCAAAACAAGACATTTTCTCCCAGAAATACCAGGACTCTTAGAAATACCTCACGTTTCATCTCAAGAATACTGCTTTCCACTCCTCAAGATCACACTGACTCCCATCACAATGGCCTTTTCTCCCACATACACCAGCTTTCTCCCAAATACACGACATTTTCTCCCACATACACCCGTTTTCTCCCAAAGATGGGACATATTCTCCCAGAAATGCCAGCTTATTCTTTAACAAACGGCCTTTTTTCCCCAAAATACCAGCCTTTTCCCTCTCTAGCATCTGTTTCCTCACCAATACCTGGCATTTTCTCCCAGAAACACCAGCTTTCTCACAGATACATCACCTTCCCCCCCCCACATCAGACCTCTTCTCCCAGAAATACCAGGACTCTGCTGAATATTTCCCATTTCCTCCGGAACATACAGCATTACACTCCGCAAGAGGACAGTTTCTTTCAGAAATGTGGCATTTTATCACAGATACACCATTTTTATGCCCAGTAGAGCTCCTTTTCTCCCAGAAATAGCACTGCTCTTAGGAAGAGCTCCCATTTTCTAACCAAAATGCTGCTTTACACTCCTCAAGATCACACTTACCCCCATCAAGATGGCAGTGTCAGAGAAATACCAGCTTCTGCCCCCAAAATGGGACTTTGGCTCTCCAAAACAAGACATTTTCTCCCAGAAATACCAGGACTCTTAGAAATACCTCACGTTTCATCTCAAGAATACTGCTTTCCACTCCTCAAGATCACACTGACTCCCATCACAATGGCCTTTTCTCCCACATACACCAGCTTTCTCCCAAATACACGACATTTTCTCCCACATACACCCGTTTTCTCCCAAAGATGGGACATATTCTCCCAGAAATGCCAGCTTATTCTTTAACAAACGGCCTTTTTTCCCCAAAATACCAGCCTTTTCCCTCTCTAGCATCTGTTTCCTCACCAATACCTGGCATTTTCTCCCAGAAACACCAGCTTTCTCACAGATACATCACCTTCCCCCCCCCACATCAGACCTCTTCTCCCAGAAATACCAGGACTCTGCTGAATATTTCCCATTTCCTCCGGAACATACAGCATTACACTCCGCAAGAGGACAGTTTCTTTCAGAAATGTGGCATTTTATCACAGATACACCATTTTTATGCCCAGTAGAGCTCCTTTTCTCCCAGAAATAGCACTGCTCTTAGGAAGAGCTCCCATTTTCTAACCAAAATGCTGCTTTACACTCCTCAAGATCACACTTACCCCCATCAAGATGGCAGTGTCAGAGAAATACCAGCTTCTGCCCCCAAAATGGGACTTTGGCTCTCCAAAACAAGACATTTTCTCCCAGAAATACCAGGACTCTTAGAAATACCTCACGTTTCATCTCAAGAATACTGCTTTCCACTCCTCAAGATCACACTGACTCCCATCACAATGGCCTTTTCTCCCACATACACCAGCTTTCTCCCAAATACACGACATTTTCTCCCACATACACCCGTTTTCTCCCAAAGATGGGACATATTCTCCCAGAAATGCCAGCTTATTCTTTAAAAAACGGCCTTTTTTCCCCAAAATACCAGCTTTCTCACAAACACCTGTCATTTTCCAACCAAGTCTGCTACTATCTCCCAGAAACAGCCGGTTTCCGAGAAATACCTGACGTTTGCTCTCCCAAATACTACTTGACACTCCTCCAGAGGACATTGTCTCCCCTATTTACCACGTTGTCTCCCCAAGAGACCACTTGGCACACCAAAAAGACCACCGTTGCTCTCCAGTACAAGATCTTCTTTCCCACCGGTTCCCACTTTTCTCCCCCAGCTATGTCATTTCCTCCCAGAAAGGCCACTTTTCCCTTGGAAATTTCACCTTCTCTTCCAAAAAGAGGAGATTTGCTCCCAGAAATACCCCTTCTCTTACAACTGCCACACGCTTTCTCCCCAAAAAGCCTCCATGACAATGCCAAATGGGACACTTGCAGCCAAGAAGAGGACACCTTCTCTCAGAAAGACCACTTTTCTCCCCAAGAGAGGAGATTTTCTCCCAATTGGATGACATTTGCTGTAAGAAAGACCTGTTTTCTTCCCTCAAGAGGACATTGCCTTTCCCACTGAGGACATTTTCTCCCAGAAGTGCCGCTACTCTGTGAAACACCTCCATTTCCTCCCAAATCTACTCCATGACACGCCTCAGGATGACACTTACTCCCAGATTTGGGGCATTTTCTCCCAGAAATACCACTTCTCTCCCAAAGGGATGGCCTTTTCCCTCTCTAGCATCTGTTTCCTCACCAATACCTGGCATTTTCTCCCAGAAACACCAGCTTTCTCACAGATACATCACCTTCCCCCCCCCACATCAGACCTCTTCTCCCAGAAATACCAGGACTCTGCTGAATATTTCCCATTTCCTCCGGAACATACAGCATTACACTCCGCAAGAGGACAGTTTCTTTCAGAAATGTGGCATTTTATCACAGATACACCATTTTTATGCCCAGTAGAGCTCCTTTTCTCCCAGAAATAGCACTGCTCTTAGGAAGAGCTCCCATTTTCTAACCAAAATGCTGCTTTACACTCCTCAAGATCACACTTACCCCCATCAAGATGGCAGTGTCACAGAAATACCAGCTTCTGCCCCCAAAATGGGACTTTGGCTCTCCAAAACAAGACATTTTCTCCCAGAAATACCAGGACTCTTAGAAATACCTCACGTTTCATCTCAAGAATACTGCTTTCCACTCCTCAAGATCACACTGACTCCCATCACAATGGCCTTTTCTCCCACATACACCAGCTTTCTCCCAAATACACGACATTTTCTCCCACATACACCCGTTTTCTCCCAAAGATGGGACATATTCTCCCAGAAATGCCAGCTTATTCTTTAAAAAACGGCCTTTTTTCCCCAAAATACCAGCCTTTTCCCTCTCTAGCATCTGTTTCCTCACCAATACCTGGCATTTTCTCCCAGAAACACCAGCTTTCTCACAGATACATCACCTTCCCCCCCCACATCAGACCTCTTCTCCCAGAAATACCAGGACTCTGCTGAATATTTCCCATTTCCTCCGGAACATACAGCATTACACTCCGCAAGAGGACAGTTTCTTTCAGAAATGTGGCATTTTATCACAGATACACCATTTTTATGCCCAGTAGAGCTCCTTTTCTCCCAGAAATAGCACTGCTCTTAGGAAGAGCTCCCATTTTCTAACCAAAATGCTGCTTTACACTCCTCAAGATCACACTTACCCCCATCAAGATGGCAGTGTCACAGAAATACCAGCTTCTGCCCCCAAAATGGGACTTTGGCTCTCCAAAACAAGACATTTTCTCCCAGAAATACCAGGACTCTTAGAAATACCTCACGTTTCATCTCAAGAATACTGCTTTCCACTCCTCAAGATCACACTGACTCCCATCACAATGGCCTTTTCTCCCACATACACCAGCTTTCTCCCAAATACACGACATTTTCTCCCACATACACCCGTTTTCTCCCAAAGATGGGACATATTCTCCCAGAAATGCCAGCTTATTCTTTAAAAAACGGCCTTTTTTCCCCAAAATACCAGCTTTCTCACAAACACCTGTCATTTTCCAACCAAGTCTGCTACTATCTCCCAGAAACAGCCGGTTTCCGAGAAATACCTGACGTTTGCTCTCCCAAATACTACTTGACACTCCTCCAGAGGACATTGTCTCCCCTATTTACCACGTTGTCTCCCCAAGAGACCACTTGGCACACCAAAAAGACCACCGTTGCTCTCCAGTACAAGATCTTCTTTCCCACCGGTTCCCACTTTTCTCCCCCAGCTATGTCATTTCCTCCCAGAAAGGCCACTTTTCCCTTGGAAATTTCACCTTCTCTTCCAAAAAGAGGAGATTTGCTCCCAGAAATACCCCTTCTCTTACAACTGCCACACGCTTTCTCCCCAAAAAGCCTCCATGACAATGCCAAATGGGACACTTGCAGCCAAGAAGAGGACACCTTCTCTCAGAAAGACCACTTTTCTCCCCAAGAGAGGAGATTTTCTCCCAATTGGATGACATTTGCTGTAAGAAAGACCTGTTTTCTTCCCTCAAGAGGACATTGCCTTTCCCACTGAGGACATTTTCTCCCAGAAGTGCCGCTACTCTGTGAAACACCTCCATTTCCTCCCAAATCTACTCCATGACACGCCTCAGGATGACACTTACTCCCAGATTTGGGGCATTTTCTCCCAGAAATACCACTTCTCTCCCAAAGGGATGGCCTTTTCCCTCTCTAGCATCTGTTTCCTCACCAATACCTGGCATTTTCTCCCAGAAACACCAGCTTTCTCACAGATACATCACCTTCCCCCCCCCACATCAGACCTCTTCTCCCAGAAATACCAGGACTCTGCTGAATATTTCCCATTTCCTCCGGAACATACAGCATTACACTCCGCAAGAGGACAGTTTCTTTCAGAAATGTGGCATTTTATCACAGATACACCATTTTTATGCCCAGTAGAGCTCCTTTTCTCCCAGAAATAGCACTGCTCTTAGGAAGAGCTCCCATTTTCTAACCAAAATGCTGCTTTACACTCCTCAAGATCACACTTACCCCCATCAAGATGGCAGTGTCACAGAAATACCAGCTTCTGCCCCCAAAATGGGACTTTGGCTCTCCAAAACAAGACATTTTCTCCCAGAAATACCAGGACTCTTAGAAATACCTCACGTTTCATCTCAAGAATACTGCTTTCCACTCCTCAAGATCACACTGACTCCCATCACAATGGCCTTTTCTCCCACATACACCAGCTTTCTCCCAAATACACGACATTTTCTCCCACATACACCCGTTTTCTCCCAAAGATGGGACATATTCTCCCAGAAATGCCAGCTTTTTCTTTAAAAAACGGCCTTTTTTCCCCAAAATACCAGCCTTTTCCCTCTCTAGCATCTGTTTCCTCACCAATACCTGGCATTTTCTCCCAGAAACACCAGCTTTCTCACAGATACATCACCTTCCCCCCCCCACATCAGACCTCTTCTCCCAGAAATACCAGGACTCTGCTGAATATTTCCCATTTCCTCCGGAACATACAGCATTACACTCCGCAAGAGGACAGTTTCTTTCAGAAATGTGGCATTTTATCACAGATACACCATTTTTATGCCCAGTAGAGCTCCTTTTCTCCCAGAAATAGCACTGCTCTTAGGAAGAGCTCCCATTTTCTAACCAAAATGCTGCTTTACACTCCTCAAGATCACACTTACCCCCATCAAGATGGCAGTGTCAGAGAAATACCAGCTTCTGCCCCCAAAATGGGACTTTGGCTCTCCAAAACAAGACATTTTCTCCCAGAAATACCAGGACTCTTAGAAATACCTCACGTTTCATCTCAAGAATACTGCTTTCCACTCCTCAAGATCACACTGACTCCCATCACAATGGCCTTTTCTCCCACATACACCAGCTTTCTCCCAAATACACGACATTTTCTCCCACATACACCCGTTTTCTCCCAAAGATGGGACATATTCTCCCAGAAATGCCAGCTTATTCTTTAAAAAACGGCCTTTTTTCCCCAAAATACCAGCCTTTTCCCTCTCTAGCATCTGTTTCCTCACCAATACCTGGCATTTTCTCCCAGAAACACCAGCTTTCTCACAGATACATCACCTTCCCCCCCCCACATCAGACCTCTTCTCCCAGAAATACCAGGACTCTGCTGAATATTTCCCATTTCCTCCGGAACATACAGCATTACACTCCGCAAGAGGACAGTTTCTTTCAGAAATGTGGCATTTTATCACAGATACACCATTTTTATGCCCAGTAGAGCTCCTTTTCTCCCAGAAATAGCACTGCTCTTAGGAAGAGCTCCCATTTTCTAACCAAAATGCTGCTTTACACTCCTCAAGATCACACTTACCCCCATCAAGATGGCAGTGTCACAGAAATACCAGCTTCTGCCCCCAAAATGGGACTTTGGCTCTCCAAAACAAGACATTTTCTCCCAGAAATACCAGGACTCTTAGAAATACCTCACGTTTCATCTCAAGAATACTGCTTTCCACTCCTCAAGATCACACTGACTCCCATCACAATGGCCTTTTCTCCCACATACACCAGCTTTCTCCCAAATACACGACATTTTCTCCCACATACACCCGTTTTCTCCCAAAGATGGGACATATTCTCCCAGAAATGCCAGCTTATTCTTTAAAAAACGGCCTTTTTTCCCCAAAATACCAGCTTTCTCACAAACACCTGTCATTTTCCAACCAAGTCTGCTACTATCTCCCAGAAACAGCCGGTTTCCGAGAAATACCTGACGTTTGCTCTCCCAAATACTACTTGACACTCCTCCAGAGGACATTGTCTCCCCTATTTACCACGTTGTCTCCCCAAGAGACCACTTGGCACACCAAAAAGACCACCGTTGCTCTCCAGTACAAGATCTTCTTTCCCACCGGTTCCCACTTTTCTCCCCCAGCTATGTCATTTCCTCCCAGAAAGGCCACTTTTCCCTTGGAAATTTCACCTTCTCTTCCAAAAAGAGGAGATTTGCTCCCAGAAATACCCCTTCTCTTACAACTGCCACACGCTTTCTCCCCAAAAAGCCTCCATGACAATGCCAAATGGGACACTTGCAGCCAAGAAGAGGACACCTTCTCTCAGAAAGACCACTTTTCTCCCCAAGAGAGGAGATTTTCTCCCAATTGGATGACATTTGCTGTAAGAAAGACCTGTTTTCTTCCCTCAAGAGGACATTGCCTTTCCCACTGAGGACATTTTCTCCCAGAAGTGCCGCTACTCTGTGAAACACCTCCATTTCCTCCCAAATCTACTCCATGACACGCCTCAGGATGACACTTACTCCCAGATTTGGGGCATTTTCTCCCAGAAATACCACTTCTCTCCCAAAGGGATGGCCTTTTCCCTCTCTAGCATCTGTTTCCTCACCAATACCTGGCATTTTCTCCCAGAAACACCAGCTTTCTCACAGATACATCACCTTCCCCCCCCCACATCAGACCTCTTCTCCCAGAAATACCAGGACTCTGCTGAATATTTCCCATTTCCTCCGGAACATACAGCATTACACTCCGCAAGAGGACAGTTTCTTTCAGAAATGTGGCATTTTATCACAGATACACCATTTTTATGCCCAGTAGAGCTCCTTTTCTCCCAGAAATAGCACTGCTCTTAGGAAGAGCTCCCATTTTCTAACCAAAATGCTGCTTTACACTCCTCAAGATCACACTTACCCCCATCAAGATGGCAGTGTCACAGAAATACCAGCTTCTGCCCCCAAAATGGGACTTTGGCTCTCCAAAACAAGACATTTTCTCCCAGAAATACCAGGACTCTTAGAAATACCTCACGTTTCATCTCAAGAATACTGCTTTCCACTCCTCAAGATCACACTGACTCCCATCACAATGGCCTTTTCTCCCACATACACCAGCTTTCTCCCAAATACACGACATTTTCTCCCACATACACCCGTTTTCTCCCAAAGATGGGACATATTCTCCCAGAAATGCCAGCTTTTTCTTTAAAAAACGGCCTTTTTTCCCCAAAATACCAGCCTTTTCCCTCTCTAGCATCTGTTTCCTCACCAATACCTGGCATTTTCTCCCAGAAACACCAGCTTTCTCACAGATACATCACCTTCCCCCCCCCACATCAGACCTCTTCTCCCAGAAATACCAGGACTCTGCTGAATATTTCCCATTTCCTCCGGAACATACAGCATTACACTCCGCAAGAGGACAGTTTCTTTCAGATATGTGGCATTTTATCACAGATACACCATTTTTATGCCCAGTAGAGCTCCTTTTCTCCCAGAAATAGCACTGCTCTTAGGAAGAGCTCCCATTTTCTAACCAAAATGCTGCTTTACACTCCTCAAGATCACACTTACCCCCATCAAGATGGCAGTGTCAGAGAAATACCAGCTTCTGCCCCCAAAATGGGACTTTGGCTCTCCAAAACAAGACATTTTCTCCCAGAAATACCAGGACTCTTAGAAATACCTCACGTTTCATCTCAAGAATACTGCTTTCCACTCCTCAAGATCACACTGACTCCCATCACAATGGCCTTTTCTCCCACATACACCAGCTTTCTCCCAAATACACGACATTTTCTCCCACATACACCCGTTTTCTCCCAAAGATGGGACATATTCTCCCAGAAATGCCAGCTTATTCTTTAAAAAACGGCCTTTTTTCCCCAAAATACCAGCCTTTTCCCTCTCTAGCATCTGTTTCCTCACCAATACCTGGCATTTTCTCCCAGAAACACCAGCTTTCTCACAGATACATCACCTTCCCCCCCCCACATCAGACCTCTTCTCCCAGAAATACCAGGACTCTGCTGAATATTTCCCATTTCCTCCGGAACATACAGCATTACACTCCGCAAGAGGACAGTTTCTTTCAGAAATGTGGCATTTTATCACAGATACACCATTTTTATGCCCAGTAGAGCTCCTTTTCTCCCAGAAATAGCACTGCTCTTAGGAAGAGCTCCCATTTTCTAACCAAAATGCTGCTTTACACTCCTCAAGATCACACTTACCCCCATCAAGATGGCAGTGTCAGAGAAATACCAGCTTCTGCCCCCAAAATGGGACTTTGGCTCTCCAAAACAAGACATTTTCTCCCAGAAATACCAGGACTCTTAGAAATACCTCCCGTTTCATCTCAAGAATACTGCTTTCCACTCCTCAAGATCACACTGACTCCCATCACAATGGCCTTTTCTCCCACATACACCAGCTTTCTCCCAAATACACGACATTTTCTCCCACATACACCCGTTTTCTCCCAAAGATGGGACATATTCTCCCAGAAATGCCAGCTTATTCTTTAAAAAACGGCCTTTTTTTCCCAAAATACCAGCTTTCTCACAAACACCTGTCATTTTCCAACCAAGTCTGCTACTATCTCCCAGAAACAGCCGGTTTCCGAGAAATACCTGACGTTTGCTCTCCCAAATACTACTTGACACTCCTCCAGAGGACATTGTCTCCCCTATTTACCACGTTGTCTCCCCAAGAGACCACTTGGCACACCAAAAAGACCACCGTTGCTCTCCAGTACAAGATCTTCTTTCCCACCGGTTCCCACTTTTCTCCCCCAGCTATGTCATTTCCTCCCAGAAATGCCACTTTTCCCTTGGAAATTTCACCTTCTCTTCCAAAAAGAGGAGATTTGCTCCCAGAAATACCCCTTCTCTTACAACTGCCACACGCTTTCTCCCCAAAAAGCCTCCATGACAATGCCAAATGGGACACTTGCAGCCAAGAAGAGGACACCTTCTCTCAGAAAGACCACTTTTCTCCCCAAGAGAGGAGATTTTCTCCCAATTGGATGACATTTGCTGTAAGAAAGACCTGTTTTCTTCCCTCAAGAGGACATTGTCTTTCCCACTGAGGACATTTTCTCCCAGAAGTGCCGCTACTTTGTGAAACACCTCCATTTCCTCCCAAATCTACTCCATGACACGCCTCAGGATGACACTTACTCCCCGATTTGGGGCATTTTCTCCCAGAAATACCACTTCTCTCCCAAAGGGATGGCCTTTTCCCTCTCTAGCATCTGTTTCCTCACCAATACCTGGCATTTTCTCCCAGAAACACCAGCTTTCTCACAGATACATCACCTTCCCCCCCCCACATCAGACCTCTTCTCCCAGAAATACCAGGACTCTGCTGAATATTTCCCATTTCCTCCGGAACATACAGCATTACACTCCGCAAGAGGACAGTTTCTTTCAGAAATGTGGCATTTTATCACAGATACACCATTTTTATGCCCAGTAGAGCTCCTTTTCTCCCAGAAATAGCACTGCTCTTAGGAAGAGCTCCCATTTTCTAACCAAAATGCTGCTTTACACTCCTCAAGATCACACTTACCCCCATCAAGATGGCAGTGTCAGAGAAATACCAGCTTCTGCCCCCAAAATGGGACTTTGGCTCTCCAAAACAAGACATTTTCTCCCAGAAATACCAGGACTCTTAGAAATACCTCACGTTTCATCTCAAGAATACTGCTTTCCACTCCTCAAGATCACACTGACTCCCATCACAATGGCCTTTTCTCCCACATACACCAGCTTTCTCCCAAATACACGACATTTTCTCCCACATACACCCGTTTTCTCCCAAAGATGGGACATATTCTCCCAGAAATGCCAGCTTATTCTTTAAAAAACGGCCTTTTTTCCCCAAAATACCAGCTTTCTCACAAACACCTGTCATTTTCCAACCAAGTCTGCTACTATCTCCCAGAAACAGCCGGTTTCCGAGAAATACCTGACGTTTGCTCTCCCAAATACTACTTGACACTCCTCCAGAGGACATTGTCTCCCCTATTTACCACGTTGTCTCCCCAAGAGACCACTTGGCACACCAAAAAGACCACCGTTGCTCTCCAGTACAAGATCTTCTTTCCCACCGGTTCCCACTTTTCTCCCCCAGCTATGTCATTTCCTCCCAGAAATGCCACTTTTCCCTTGGAAATTTCACCTTCTCTTCCAAAAAGAGGAGATTTGCTCCCAGAAATACCCCTTCTCTTACAACTGCCACACGCTTTCTCCCCAAAAAGCCTCCATGACAATGCCAAATGGGACACTTGCAGCCAAGAAGAGGACACCTTCTCTCAGAAAGACCACTTTTCTCCCCAAGAGAGGAGATTTTCTCCCAATTGGATGACATTTGCTGTAAGAAAGACCTGTTTTCTTCCCTCAAGAGGACATTGCCTTTCCCACTGAGGACATTTTCTCCCAGAAGTGCCGCTACTCTGTGAAACACCTCCATTTCCTCCCAAATCTACTCCATGACACGCCTCAGGATGACACTTACTCCCCGATTTGGGGCATTTTCTCCCAGAAATACCACTTCTCTCCCAAAGGGATGGCCTTTTCCCTCTCTAGCATCTGTTTCCTCACCAATACCTGGCATTTTCTCCCAGAAACACCAGCTTTCTCACAGATACATCACCTTCCCCCCCCCACATCAGACCTCTTCTCCCAGAAATACCAGGACTCTGCTGAATATTTCCCATTTCCTCCGGAACATACAGCATTACACTCCGCAAGAGGACAGTTTCTTTCAGAAATGTGGCATTTTATCACAGATACACCATTTTTATGCCCAGTAGAGCTCCTTTTCTCCCAGAAATAGCACTGCTCTTAGGAAGAGCTCCCATTTTCTAACCAAAATGCTGCTTTACACTCCTCAAGATCACACTTACCCCCATCAAGATGGCAGTGTCACAGAAATACCAGCTTCTGCCCCCAAAATGGGACTTTGGCTCTCCAAAACAAGACATTTTCTCCCAGAAATACCAGGACTCTTAGAAATACCTCACGTTTCATCTCAAGAATACTGCTTTCCACTCCTCAAGATCACACTGACTCCCATCACAATGGCCTTTTCTCCCACATACACCAGCTTTCTCCCAAATACACGACATTTTCTCCCACATACACCCGTTTTCTCCCAAAGATGGGACATATTCTCCCAGAAATGCCAGCTTATTCTTTAAAAAACGGCCTTTTTTCCCCAAAATACCAGCTTTCTCACAAACACCTGTCATTTTCCAACCAAGTCTGCTACTATCTCCCAGAAACAGCCGGTTTCCGAGAAATACCTGACGTTTGCTCTCCCAAATACTACTTGACACTCCTCCAGAGGACATTGTCTCCCCTATTTACCACGTTGTCTCCCCAAGAGACCACTTGGCACACCAAAAAGACCACCGTTGCTCTCCAGTACAAGATCTTCTTTCCCACCGGTTCCCACTTTTCTCCCCCAGCTATGTCATTTCCTCCCAGAAATGCCACCTTTCCCTTGGAAATTTCACCTTCTCTTCCAAAAAGAGGAGATTTGCTCCCAGAAATACCCCTTCTCTTACAACTGCCACACGCTTTCTCCCCAAAAAGCCTCCATGACAATGCCAAATGGGACACTTGCAGCCAAGAAGAGGACACCTTCTCTCAGAAAGACCACTTTTCTCCCCAAGAGAGGAGATTTTCTCCCAATTGGATGACATTTGCTGTAAGAAAGACCTGTTTTCTTCCCTCAAGAGGACATTGCCTTTCCCACTGAGGACATTTTCTCCCAGAAGTGCCGCTACTCTGTGAAACACCTCCATTTCCTCCCAAATCTACTCCATGACACGCCTCAGGATGACACTTACTCCCCGATTTGGGGCATTTTCTCCCAGAAATACCACTTCTCTCCCAAAGGGATGGCCTTTTCCCTCTCTAGCATCTGTTTCCTCACCAATACCTGGCATTTTCTCCCAGAAACACCAGCTTTCTCACAGATACATCACCTTCCCCCCCCCACATCAGACCTCTTCTCCCAGAAATACCAGGACTCTGCTGAATATTTCCCATTTCCTCCGGAACATACAGCATTACACTCCGCAAGAGGACAGTTTCTTTCAGAAATGTGGCATTTTATCACAGATACACCATTTTTATGCCCAGTAGAGCTCCTTTTCTCCCAGAAATAGCACTGCTCTTAGGAAGAGCTCCCATTTTCTAACCAAAATGCTGCTTTACACTCCTCAAGATCACACTTACCCCCATCAAGATGGCAGTGTCACAGAAATACCAGCTTCTGCCCCCAAAATGGGACTTTGGCTCTCCAAAACAAGACATTTTCTCCCAGAAATACCAGGACTCTTAGAAATACCTCACGTTTCATCTCAAGAATACTGCTTTCCACTCCTCAAGATCACACTGACTCCCATCACAATGGCCTTTTCTCCCACATACACCAGCTTTCTCCCAAATACACGACATTTTCTCCCACATACACCCGTTTTCTCCCAAAGATGGGACATATTCTCCCAGAAATGCCAGCTTATTCTTTAAAAAACGGCCTTTTTTTCCCAAAATACCAGCTTTCTCACAAACACCTGTCATTTTCCAACCAAGTCTGCTACTATCTCCCAGAAACAGCCGGTTTCCGAGAAATACCTGACGTTTGCTCTCCCAAATACTACTTGACACTCCTCCAGAGGACATTGTCTCCCCTATTTACCACGTTGTCTCCCCAAGAGACCACTTGGCACACCAAAAAGACCACCGTTGCTCTCCAGTACAAGATCTTCTTTCCCACCGGTTCCCACTTTTCTCCCCCAGCTATGTCATTTCCTCCCAGAAATGCCACTTTTCCCTTGGAAATTTCACCTTCTCTTCCAAAAAGAGGAGATTTGCTCCCAGAAATACCCCTTCTCTTACAACTGCCACACGCTTTCTCCCCAAAAAGCCTCCATGACAATGCCAAATGGGACACTTGCAGCCAAGAAGAGGACACCTTCTCTCAGAAAGACCACTTTTCTCCCCAAGAGAGGAGATTTTCTCCCAATTGGATGACATTTGCTGTAAGAAAGACCTGTTTTCTTCCCTCAAGAGGACATTGTCTTTCCCACTGAGGACATTTTCTCCCAGAAGTGCCGCTACTCTGTGAAACACCTCCATTTCCTCCCAAATCTACTCCATGACACGCCTCAGGATGACACTTACTCCCCGATTTGGGGCATTTTCTCCCAGAAATACCACTTCTCTCCCAAAGGGATGGCCTTTTCCCTCTCTAGCATCTGTTTCCTCACCAATACCTGGCATTTTCTCCCAGAAACACCAGCTTTCTCACAGATACATCACCTTCCCCCCCCCACATCAGACCTCTTCTCCCAGAAATACCAGGACTCTGCTGAATATTTCCCATTTCCTCCGGAACATACAGCATTACACTCCGCAAGAGGACAGTTTCTTTCAGAAATGTGGCATTTTATCACAGATACACCATTTTTATGCCCAGTAGAGCTCCTTTTCTCCCAGAAATAGCACTGCTCTTAGGAAGAGCTCCCATTTTCTAACCAAAATGCTGCTTTACACTCCTCAAGATCACACTTACCCCCATCAAGATGGCAGTGTCACAGAAATACCAGCTTCTGCCCCCAAAATGGGACTTTGGCTCTCCAAAACAAGACATTTTCTCCCAGAAATACCAGGACTCTTAGAAATACCTCACGTTTCATCTCAAGAATACTGCTTTCCACTCCTCAAGATCACACTGACTCCCATCACAATGGCCTTTTCTCCCACATACACCAGCTTTCTCCCAAATACACGACATTTTCTCCCACATACACCCGTTTTCTCCCAAAGATGGGACATATTCTCCCAGAAATGCCAGCTTATTCTTTAACAAACGGCCTTTTTTCCCCAAAATACCAGCCTTTTCCCTCTCTAGCATCTGTTTCCTCACCAATACCTGGCATTTTCTCCCAGAAACACCAGCTTTCTCACAGATACATCACCTTCCCCCCCCCACATCAGACCTCTTCTCCCAGAAATACCAGGACTCTGCTGAATATTTCCCATTTCCTCCGGAACATACAGCATTACACTCCGCAAGAGGACAGTTTCTTTCAGAAATGTGGCATTTTATCACAGATACACCATTTTTATGCCCAGTAGAGCTCCTTTTCTCCCAGAAATAGCACTGCTCTTAGGAAGAGCTCCCATTTTCTAACCAAAATGCTGCTTTACACTCCTCAAGATCACACTTACCCCCATCAAGATGGCAGTGTCACAGAAATACCAGCTTCTGCCCCCAAAATGGGACTTTGGCTCTCCAAAACAAGACATTTTCTCCCAGAAATACCAGGACTCTTAGAAATACCTCACGTTTCATCTCAAGAATACTGCTTTCCACTCCTCAAGATCACACTGACTCCCATCACAATGGCCTTTTCTCCCACATACACCAGCTTTCTCCCAAATACACGACATTTTCTCCCACATACACCCGTTTTCTCCCAAAGATGGGACATATTCTCCCAGAAATGCCAGCTTATTCTTTAAAAAACGGCCTTTTTTCCCCAAAATACCAGCTTTCTCACAAACACCTGTCATTTTCCAACCAAGTCTGCTACTATCTCCCAGAAACAGCCGGTTTCCGAGAAATACCTGACGTTTGCTCTCCCAAATACTACTTGACACTCCTCCAGAGGACATATTCTCCCCTATTTACCACGTTGTCTCCCCAAGAGACCACTTGGCACACCAAAAAGACCACCGTTGCTCTCCAGTACAAGATCTTCTTTCCCACCGGTTCCCACTTTTCTCCCCCAGCTATGTCATTTCCTCCCAGAAATGCCACTTTTCCCTTGGAAATTTCACCTTCTCTTCCAAAAAGAGGAGATTTGCTCCCAGAAATACCCCTTCTCTTACAACTGCCACACGCTTTCTCCCCAAAAAGCCTCCATGACAATGCCAAATGGGACACTTGCAGCCAAGAAGAGGACACCTTCTCTCAGAAAGACCACTTTTCTCCCCAAGAGAGGAGATTTTCTCCCAATTGGATGACATTTGCTGTAAGAAAGACCTGTTTTCTTCCCTCAAGAGGACATTGTCTTTCCCACTGAGGACATTTTCTCCCAGAAGTGCCGCTACTCTGTGAAACACCTCCATTTCCTCCCAAATCTACTCCATGACACGCCTCAGGATGACACTTACTCCCCGATTTGGGGCATTTTCTCCCAGAAATACCACTTCTCTCCCAAAGGGATGGCCTTTTCCCTCTCTAGCATCTGTTTCCTCACCAATACCTGGCATTTTCTCCCAGAAACACCAGCTTTCTCACAGATACATCACCTTCCCCCCCCCACATCAGACCTCTTCTCCCAGAAATACCAGGACTCTGCTGAATATTTCCCATTTCCTCCGGAACATACAGCATTACACTCCGCAAGAGGACAGTTTCTTTCAGAAATGTGGCATTTTATCACAGATACACCATTTTTATGCCCAGTAGAGCTCCTTTTCTCCCAGAAATAGCACTGCTCTTAGGAAGAGCTCCCATTTTCTAACCAAAATGCTGCTTTACACTCCTCAAGATCACACTTACCCCCATCAAGATGGCAGTGTCACAGAAATACCAGCTTCTGCCCCCAAAATGGGACTTTGGCTCTCCAAAACAAGACATTTTCTCCCAGAAATACCAGGACTCTTAGAAATACCTCACGTTTCATCTCAAGAATACTGCTTTCCACTCCTCAAGATCACACTGACTCCCATCACAATGGCCCTTTCTCCCACATACACCAGCTTTCTCCCAAATACACGACATTTTCTCCCACATACACCCGTTTTCTCCCAAAGATGGGACATATTCTCCCAGAAATGCCAGCTTATTCTTTAAAAAACGGCCTTTTTTCCCCAAAATACCAGCTTTCTCACAAACACCTGTCATTTTCCAACCAAGTCTGCTACTATCTCCCAGAAACAGCCGGTTTCCGAGAAATACCTGACGTTTGCTCTCCCAAATACTACTTGACACTCCTCCAGAGGACATTGTCTCCCCTATTTACCACGTTGTCTCCCCAAGAGACCACTTGGCACACCAAAAAGACCACCGTTGCTCTCCAGTACAAGATCTTCTTTCCCACCGGTTCCCACTTTTCTCCCCCAGCTATGTCATTTCCTCCCAGAAAGGCCACTTTTCCCTTGGAAATTTCACCTTCTCTTCCAAAAAGAGGAGATTTGCTCCCAGAAATACCCCTTCTCTTACAACTGCCACACGCTTTCTCCCCAAAAAGCCTCCATGACAATGCCAAATGGGACACTTGCAGCCAAGAAGAGGACACCTTCTCTCAGAAAGACCACTTTTCTCCCCAAGAGAGGAGATTTTCTCCCAATTGGATGACATTTGCTGTAAGAAAGACCTGTTTTCTTCCCTCAAGAGGACATTGCCTTTCCCACTGAGGACATTTTCTCCCAGAAGTGCCGCTACTCTGTGAAACACCTCCATTTCCTCCCAAATCTACTCCATGACACGCCTCAGGATGACACTTACTCCCCGATTTGGGGCATTTTCTCCCAGAAATACCACTTCTCTCCCAAAGGGATGGCCTTTTCCCTCTCTAGCATCTGTTTCCTCACCAATACCTGGCATTTTCTCCCAGAAACACCAGCTTTCTCACAGATACATCACCTTCCCCCCCCCACATCAGACCTCTTCTCCCAGAAATACCAGGACTCTGCTGAATATTTCCCATTTCCTCCGGAACATACAGCATTACACTCCGCAAGAGGACAGTTTCTTTCAGAAATGTGGCATTTTATCACAGATACACCATTTTTATGCCCAGTAGAGCTCCTTTTCTCCCAGAAATAGCACTGCTCTTAGGAAGAGCTCCCATTTTCTAACCAAAATGCTGCTTTACACTCCTCAAGATCACACTTACCCCCATCAAGATGGCAGTGTCACAGAAATACCAGCTTCTGCCCCCAAAATGGGACTTTGGCTCTCCAAAACAAGACATTTTCTCCCAGAAATACCAGGACTCTTAGAAATACCTCACGTTTCATCTCAAGAATACTGCTTTCCACTCCTCAAGATCACACTGACTCCCATCACAATGGCCTTTTCTCCCACATACACCAGCTTTCTCCCAAATACACGACATTTTCTCCCACATACACCCGTTTTCTCCCAAAGATGGGACATATTCTCCCAGAAATGCCAGCTTATTCTTTAAAAAACGGCCTTTTTTTCCCCAAAATACCAGCCTTTTCCCTCTCTAGCATCTGTTTCCTCACCAATACCTGGCATTTTCTCCCAGAAACACCAGCTTTCTCACAGATACATCACCTTCCCCCCCCCACATCAGACCTCTTCTCCCAGAAATACCAGGACTCTGCTGAATATTTCCCATTTCCTCCGGAACATACAGCATTACACTCCGCAAGAGGACAGTTTCTTTCAGAAATGTGGCATTTTATCACAGATACACCATTTTTATGCCCAGTAGAGCTCCTTTTCTCCCAGAAATAGCACTGCTCTTAGGAAGAGCTCCCATTTTCTAACCAAAATGCTGCTTTACACTCCTCAAGATCACACTTACCCCCATCAAGATGGCAGTGTCACAGAAATACCAGCTTCTGCCCCCAAAATGGGACTTTGGCTCTCCAAAACAAGACATTTTCTCCCAGAAATACCAGGACTCTTAGAAATACCTCACGTTTCATCTCAAGAATACTGCTTTCCACTCCTCAAGATCACACTGACTCCCATCACAATGGCCTTTTCTCCCACATACACCAGCTTTCTCCCAAATACACGACATTTTCTCCCACATACACCCGTTTTCTCCCAAAGATGGGACATATTCTCCCAGAAATGCCAGCTTATTCTTTAAAAAACGGCCTTTTTTTCCCAAAATACCAGCTTTCTCACAAACACCTGTCATTTTCCAACCAAGTCTGCTACTATCTCCCAGAAACAGCCGGTTTCCGAGAAATACCTGACGTTTGCTCTCCCAAATACTACTTGACACTCCTCCAGAGGACATATTCTCCCCTATTTACCACGTTGTCTCCCCAAGAGACCACTTGGCACACCAAAAAGACCACCGTTGCTCTCCAGTACAAGATCTTCTTTCCCACCGGTTCCCACTTTTCTCCCCCAGCTATGTCATTTCCTCCCAGAAATGCCACTTTTCCCTTGGAAATTTCACCTTCTCTTCCAAAAAGAGGAGATTTGCTCCCAGAAATACCCCTTCTCTTACAACTGCCACACGCTTTCTCCCCAAAAAGCCTCCATGACAATGCCAAATGGGACACTTGCAGCCAAGAAGAGGACACCTTCTCTCAGAAAGACCACTTTTCTCCCCAAGAGAGGAGATTTTCTCCCAATTGGATGACATTTGCTGTAAGAAAGACCTGTTTTCTTCCCTCAAGAGGACATTGTCTTTCCCACTGAGGACATTTTCTCCCAGAAGTGCCGCTACTCTGTGAAACACCTCCATTTCCTCCCAAATCTACTCCATGACACGCCTCAGGATGACACTTACTCCCCGATTTGGGGCATTTTCTCCCAGAAATACCACTTCTCTCCCAAAGGGGAGAAACCACTTCTCTCCCTTTTCCCTCTCTAGCATCTGTTTCCTCACCAATACCTGGCATTTTCTCCCAGAAACACCAGCTTTCTCACACATACATCACCTTCTCCCCCCCACATCAGATGTTCCCTCCCAGAAATATGGCATTTGATCACAGATATACTCTTTTAAGGTAATACCAGGTTTCATAAAAATACCTCATAATTTCTCCATGAAGTTCGTTAGCAAGATGACACTTTAACCCTAAATAGGAGATTTTCTCTCAGAAATGCATGCTTCCCCCTCACAGAACGGCATCTTCTCCCCAAATTAGGACATTATCTCCCCGAAATACCACATTTCTCCAATCCAATGACATTATCTCGACGGAGAGTTTGCAGTTGCTGCCCGTTAAATCGCTTTTCTCCCCGAATACCACTTTCAGACTTCAACAGCGGTCTTGTCGGATGCCGAGAAAGGGCGACTTCAGCCGGATGCTTTTCTCGGACGAGCGGCTTCTTCTGCGCACATCCCAAAGGAGTGGTTCTGACTTCTCCTTGTGTCCATGCATTCTGCACTACGCTTCTCTCTCATTCTTAACCCTTGATTCCTAGGGACATTTCGTTTTTCTCTGTTTTTCCGCTGCTACAGTTCAGCATTCTGTGACGAATAGAGTGGAAGGGAAAAGCCCCTCTAATAAGGCAGCTAGAAGTTCCAGGAGCGACACACGTTGTGCTTTCAGAGAGGACGTTACAGAAAGTCGAGAGATGTGGATTCTTTCCTGCGGAGAAAAAACCCCCTGTTTTCAGGAAATGCAGTATTCTGAAATCGCACGTTCTCGCATAGCAATTTCGCTATTTCGCTCTCGACAATCCACATCTCTCGACTTTCTGTAACGTCCTCTCTGAAAGCACAACGTGTGTCTCTCCTGGAACTTCTAGCTGCCTTATTAGAGGGGCTTTTCCCTTCCACTCTGTTCTTCACAGAATGCTGAAGTGTAGCATCGGAAAAACAGAGAAAAACGAAATGTCCCTAGGAATAAACGGAAAGGCATAAGAATGAGAGAGAAGCGTAGTGCAGAATGCATGGACACAAGGAGAAGACAAGAACCGCTCCTTTGCGATGTGCGCAGAAGAAGCCGCTCGTCCGAGAAAAGCAGCCGGCTGAAGTCGCTCTTTCTCGGCATGCGAGAGAGACGAGACCGCTGCTGAAGGCACACAGCGGCATTCGGGGAGAACCGCGATTTCTCGGCCAGCAACTGCAAACTCTCCGAAGCGGTTAACAGAGAGTGGCGCCGTCCACCCACGAGAGCGAAATAGCGAAATTGCTATGCCGAGAACGTGCGATTTCAGAATACTGCATTTCCTGAAAACAGGGGGTTTTTTCTCCGCAGGAAAGAATCCACATCTCTCGACTTTCTGTAACGTCCTCTCTGAAAGCACAACGTGTGTCGCTCCTGGAACTTCTAGCTGCCTTATTAGAGGGGCTTTTCCCTTCTACTCTGTTCGTCACAGAATGCTGAAGTGTAGCATCGGAAAAACAGAGAAAAACGAAATGTCCCTAGGAATAAACGGAAAGGCATAAGAATGAGAGAGAAGCGTAGTGCAGAATGCATGGACACAAGGAGAAGACAAGAACCGCTCCTTTGCGATGTGCGCAGAAGAAGCCGCTCGTCCGAGAAAAGCATCCGGCTGAAGTCGCTCTTTCTCGGCATGCGAGAGAGACGAGACCGCTGCTGAAGGCACACAGCGGCATTCGGGGAGAACCGCGATTTCTCGGCCAGCAACTGCAAACTCTCCGAAGCGGTTAACAGAGAGTGGCGCCGTCCACCCACGAGAGCGAAATAGCGAAATTGCTATGCCGAGAACGTGCGATTTCAGAATACTGCATTTCCTGAAAACAGGGGGTTTTTTCTCCGCAGGAAAGAATCCACATCTCTCGACTTTCTGTAACGTCCTCTCTGAAAGCACAACGTGTGTCGCTCCTGGAACTTCTAGCTGCCTTATTAGAGGGGCTTTTCCCTTCCACTCTGTTCGTCACAGAATGCTGAAGTGTAGCATCGGAAAAACAGAGAAAAACGAAATGTCCCTAGGAATCAACGGAAAGGCATAAGAATGAGAGAGAAGCGTAGTGCAGAATGCATGGACACAAGGAGAAGACAAGAACCGCTCCTTTGCGATGTGCGCAGAAGAAGCCGCTCGTCCGAGAAAAGCATCCGGCTGAAGTCGCTCTTTCTCGGCATGCGAGAGAGACGAGACCGCTGCTGAAGGCACACAGCGGCATTCGGGGAGAACCGCGATTTCTCGGCCAGCAACTGCAAACTCTCCGAAGCGGTTAACAGAGAGTGGCGCCGTCCACCCACGAGAGCGAAATAGCGAAATTGCTATGCCGAGAACGTGCGATTTCAGAATACTGCATTTCCTGAAAACAGGGGGTTTTTTCTCCGCAGGAAAGAATCCACATCTCTCGACTTTCTGTAACGTCCTCTCTGAAAGCACAACGTGTGTCGCTCCTGGAACTTCTAGCTGCCTTATTAGAGGGGCTTTTCCCTTCCACTCTGTTCTTCACAGAATGCTGAAGTGTAGCATCGGAAAAACAGAGAAAAACGAAATGTCCCTAGGAATAAACGGAAAGGCATAAGAATGAGAGAGAAGCGTAGTGCAGAATGCATGGACACAAGGAGAAGACAAGAACCGCTCCTTTGCGATGTGCGCAGAAGAAGCCGCTCGTCCGAGAAAAGCAGCCGGCTGAAGTCGCTCTTTCTCGGCATGCGAGAGAGACGAGACCGCTGCTGAAGGCACACAGCGGCATTCGGGGAGAACCGCGATTTCTCGGCCAGCAACTGCAAACTCTCCGAAGCGGTTAACAGAGAGTGGCGCCGTCCACCCACGAGAGCGAAATAGCGAAATTGCTATGCCGAGAACGTGCGATTTCAGAATACTGCATTTCCTGAAAACAGGGGGTTTTTTCTCCGCAGGAAAGAATCCACATCTCTCGACTTTCTGTAACGTCCTCTCTGAAAGCACAACGTGTGTCGCTCCTGGAACTTCTAGCTGCCTTATTAGAGGGGCTTTTCCCTTCCACTCTGTTCTTCACAGAATGCTGAAGTGTAGCATCGGAAAAACAGAGAAAAACGAAATGTCCCTAGGAATAAACGGAAAGGCATAAGAATGAGAGAGAAGCGTAGTGCAGAATGCATGGACACAAGGAGAAGACAAGAACCGCTCCTTTGCGATGTGCGCAGAAGAAGCCGCTCGTCCGAGAAAAGCAGCCGGCTGAAGTCGCTCTTTCTCGGCATGCGAGAGAGACGAGACCGCTGCTGAAGGCACACAGCGGCATTCGGGGAGAACCGCGATTTCTCGGCCAGCAACTGCAAACTCTCCGAAGCGGTTCAACGCGAGAGCCGATTTAGACGTGCGTGAGCGAAATAACGGAACTGTGATGCCAAGAACGTGTGAATTCTGCATACTGCATTTCCTGAAAACAGGGGGTTTTTTCTCCGCAGGAAAGAATCCACATCTCTCGACTTTCTGTAACGTCCTCTCTGAAAGCACAACGTGTGTCGCTCCTGGAACTTCTAGCTGCCTTATTAGAGGGGCTTTTCCCTTCTACTCTGTTCTTCACAGAATGCTGAAGTGTAGCATCGGAAAAACAGAGAAAAACGAAATGTCCCTAGGAATAAACGGAAAGGCATAAGAATGAGAGAGAAGCGTAGTGCAGAATGCATGGACACAAGGAGAAGACAAGAACCGCTCCTTTGCGATGTGCGCAGAAGAAGCCGCTCGTCCGAGAAAAGCATCCGGCTGAAGTCGCTCTTTCTCGGCATGCGAGAGAGACGAGACCGCTGCTGAAGGCACACAGCGGCATTCGGGGAGAACCGCGATTTCTCGACCAGCAACTGCAAACTCTCCGAAGCGGTTCAACGCGAGAGCCGATTTAGACGTGCGTGAGCGAAATAACGGAACTGTGATGCCAAGAACGTGTGAATTCTGCATACTGCATTGCCTGAAAACAGGGGGTTTTTTCTCCGCAGGAAAGAATCCACATCTCTCGACTTTCTGTAACGTCCTCTCTGAAAGCACAACGTGTGTCGCTCCTGGAACTTCTAGCTGCCTTATTAGAGGGGCTTTTCCCTTCCACTCTGTTCTTCACAGAATGCTGAAGTGTAGCATCGGAAAAACAGAGAAAAACGAAATGTCCCTAGGAATAAACGGAAAGGCATAAGAATGAGAGAGAAGCGTAGTGCAGAATGCATGGACACAAGGAGAAGACAAGAACCGCTCCTTTGCGATGTGCGCAGAAGAAGCCGCTCGTCCGAGAAAAGCATCCGGCTGAAGTCGCTCTTTCTCGGCATGCGAGAGAGACGAGACCGCTGCTGAAGGCACACAGCGGCATTCGGGGAGAACCGCGATTTCTCGACCAGCAACTGCAAACTCTCCGAAGCGGTTAACAGAGAGTGGCGCCGTCCACCCACGAGAGCGAAATAGCGAAATTGCTATGCCGAGAACGTGCGATTTCAGAATACTGCATTTCCTGAAAACAGGGGGTTTTTTCTCCGCAGGAAAGAATCCACATCTCTCGACTTTCTGTAACGTCCTCTCTGAAAGCACAACGTGTGTCGCTCCTGGAACTTCTAGCTGCCTTATTAGAGGGGCTTTTCCCTTCCACTCTGTTCGTCACAGAATGCTGAAGTGTAGCATCGGAAAAACAGAGAAAAACGAAATGTCCCTAGGAATCAACGGAAAGGCATAAGAATGAGAGAGAAGCGTAGTGCAGAATGCATGGACACAAGGAGAAGACAAGAACCGCTCCTTTGCGATGTGCGCAGAAGAAGCCGCTCGTCCGAGAAAAGCATCCGGCTGAAGTCGCTCTTTCTCGGCATGCGAGAGAGACGAGACCGCTGCTGAAGGCACACAGCGGCATTCGGGGAGAACCGCGATTTCTCGACCAGCAACTGCAAACTCTCCGAAGCGGTTCAACGCGAGAGCCGATTTAGACGTGCGTGAGCGAAATAACGGAACTGTGATGCCAAGAACGTGTGAATTCTGCATACTGCATTTCCTGAAAACAGGGGGTTTTTTCTCCGCAGGAAAGAATCCACATCTCTCGACTTTCTGTAACGTCCTCTCTGAAAGCACAACGTGTGTCGCTCCTGGAACTTCTAGCTGCCTTATTAGAGGGGCTTTTCCCTTCTACTCTGTTCTTCACAGAATGCTGAAGTGTAGCATCGGAAAAACAGAGAAAAACGAAATGTCCCTAGGAATAAACGGAAAGGCATAAGAATGAGAGAGAAGCGTAGTGCAGAATGCATGGACACAAGGAGAAGACAAGAACCGCTCCTTTGCGATGTGCGCAGAAGAAGCCGCTCGTCCGAGAAAAGCATCCGGCTGAAGTCGCTCTTTCTCGGCATGCGAGAGAGACGAGACCGCTGCTGAAGGCACACAGCGGCATTCGGGGAGAACCGCGATTTCTCGACCAGCAACTGCAAACTCTCCGAAGCGGTTCAACGCGAGAGCCGATTTAGACGTGCGTGAGCGAAATAACGGAACTGTGATGCCAAGAACGTGTGAATTCTGCATACTGCATTGCCTGAAAACAGGGGGTTTTTTCTCCGCAGGAAAGAATCCACATCTCTCGACTTTCTGTAACGTCCTCTCTGAAAGCACAACGTGTGTCGCTCCTGGAACTTCTAGCTGCCTTATTAGAGGGGCTTTTCCCTTCCACTCTGTTCTTCACAGAATGCTGAAGTGTAGCATCGGAAAAACAGAGAAAAACGAAATGTCCCTAGGAATAAACGGAAAGGCATAAGAATGAGAGAGAAGCGTAGTGCAGAATGCATGGACACAAGGAGAAGACAAGAACCGCTCCTTTGCGATGTGCGCAGAAGAAGCCGCTCGTCCGAGAAAAGCATCCGGCTGAAGTCGCTCTTTCTCGGCATGCGAGAGAGACGAGACCGCTGCTGAAGGCACACAGCGGCATTCGGGGAGAACCGCGATTTCTCGGCCAGCAACTGCAAACTCTCCGAAGCGGTTAACAGAGAGTGGCGCCGTCCACCCACGAGAGCGAAATAGCGAAATTGCTATGCCGAGAACGTGCGATTTCAGAATACTGCATTTCCTGAAAACAGGGGGTTTTTTCTCCGCAGGAAAGAATCCACATCTCTCGACTTTCTGTAACGTCCTCTCTGAAAGCACAACGTGTGTCGCTCCTGGAACTTCTAGCTGCCTTATTAGAGGGGCTTTTCCCTTCCACTCTGTTCTTCACAGAATGCTGAAGTGTAGCATCGGAAAAACAGAGAAAAACGAAATGTCCCTAGGAATCAACGGAAAGGCATAAGAATGAGAGAGAAGCGTAGTGCAGAATGCATGGACACAAGGAGAAGACAAGAACCGCTCCTTTGCGATGTGCGCAGAAGAAGCCGCTCGTCCGAGAAAAGCATCCGGCTGAAGTCGCTCTTTCTCGGCATGCGAGAGAGACGAGACCGCTGCTGAAGGCACACAGCGGCATTCGGGGAGAACCGCGATTTCTCGACCAGCAACTGCAAACTCTCCGAAGCGGTTCAACGCGAGAGCCGATTTAGACGTGCGTGAGCGAAATAACGGAACTGTGATGCCAAGAACGTGTGAATTCTGCATACTGCATTGCCTGAAAACAGGGGGTTTTTTCTCCGCAGGAAAGAATCCACATCTCTCGACTTTCTGTAACGTCCTCTCTGAAAGCACAACGTGTGTCGCTCCTGGAACTTCTAGCTGCCTTATTAGAGGGGCTTTTCCCTTCCACTCTGTTCTTCACAGAATGCTGAAGTGTAGCATCGGAAAAACAGAGAAAAACGAAATGTCCCTAGGAATAAACGGAAAGGCATAAGAATGAGAGAGAAGCGTAGTGCAGAATGCATGGACACAAGGAGAAGACAAGAACCGCTCCTTTGCGATGTGCGCAGAAGAAGCCGCTCGTCCGAGAAAAGCATCCGGCTGAAGTCGCTCTTTCTCGGCATGCGAGAGAGACGAGACCGCTGCTGAAGGCACACAGCGGCATTCGGGGAGAACCGCGATTTCTCGACCAGCAACTGCAAACTCTCCGAAGCGGTTAACAGAGAGTGGCGCCGTCCACCCACGAGAGCGAAATAGCGAAATTGCTATGCCGAGAACGTGCGATTTCAGAATACTGCATTGCCTGAAAACAGGGGGTTTTTTCTCCGCAGGAAAGAATCCACATCTCTCGACTTTCTGTAACGTCCTCTCTGAAAGCACAACGTGTGTCGCTCCTGGAACTTCTAGCTGCCTTATTAGAGGGGCTTTTCCCTTCCACTCTGTTCGTCACAGAATGCTGAAGTGTAGCATCGGAAAAACAGAGAAAAACGAAATGTCCCTAGGAATCAACGGAAAGGCATAAGAATGAGAGAGAAGCGTAGTGCAGAATGCATGGACACAAGGAGAAGACAAGAACCGCTCCTTTGCGATGTGCGCAGAAGAAGCCGCTCGTCCGAGAAAAGCATCCGGCTGAAGTCGCTCTTTCTCGGCATGCGAGAGAGACGAGACCGCTGCTGAAGGCACACAGCGGCATTCGGGGAGAACCGCGATTTCTCGACCAGCAACTGCAAACTCTCCGAAGCGGTTCAACGCGAGAGCCGATTTAGACGTGCGTGAGCGAAATAACGGAACTGTGATGCCAAGAACGTGTCAATTCTGCATACTGCATTTCCTGAAAACAGGGGGTTTTTTCTCCGCAGGAAAGAATCCACATCTCTCGACTTTCTGTAACGTCCTCTCTGAAAGCACAACGTGTGTCGCTCCTGGAACTTCTAGCTGCCTTATTAGAGGGGCTTTTCCCTTCTACTCTGTTCTTCACAGAATGCTGAAGTGTAGCATCGGAAAAACAGAGAAAAACGAAATGTCCCTAGGAATAAACGGAAAGGCATAAGAATGAGAGAGAAGCGTAGTGCAGAATGCATGGACACAAGGAGAAGACAAGAACCGCTCCTTTGCGATGTGCGCAGAAGAAGCCGCTCGTCCGAGAAAAGCATCCGGCTGAAGTCGCTCTTTCTCGGCATGCGAGAGAGACGAGACCGCTGCTGAAGGCACACAGCGGCATTCGGGGAGAACCGCGATTTCTCGACCAGCAACTGCAAACTCTCCGAAGCGGTTCAACGCGAGAGCCGATTTAGACGTGCGTGAGCGAAATAACGGAACTGTGATGCCAAGAACGTGTGAATTCTGCATACTGCATTGCCTGAAAACAGGGGGTTTTTTCTCCGCAGAAAAGAATCCACATCTCTCGACTTTCTGTAACGTCCTCTCTGAAAGCACAACGTGTGTCGCTCCTGGAACTTCTAGCTGCCTTATTAGAGGGGCTTTTCCCTTCCACTCTGTTCTTCACAGAATGCTGAAGTGTAGCATCGGAAAAACAGAGAAAAACGAAATGTCCCTAGGAATAAACGGAAAGGCATAAGAATGAGAGAGAAGCGTAGTGCAGAATGCATGGACACAAGGAGAAGACAAGAACCGCTCCTTTGCGATGTGCGCAGAAGAAGCCGCTCGTCCGAGAAAAGCATCCGGCTGAAGTCGCTCTTTCTCGGCATGCGAGAGAGACGAGACCGCTGCTGAAGGCACACAGCGGCATTCGGGGAGAACCGCGATTTCTCGACCAGCAACTGCAAACTCTCCGAAGCGGTTAACAGAGAGTGGCGCCGTCCACCCACGAGAGCGAAATAGCGAAATTGCTATGCCGAGAACGTGCGATTTCAGAATACTGCATTTCCTGAAAACAGGGGGTTTTTTCTCCGCAGGAAAGAATCCACATCTCTCGACTTTCTGTAACGTCCTCTCTGAAAGCACAACGTGTGTCGCTCCTGGAACTTCTAGCTGCCTTATTAGAGGGGCTTTTCCCTTCCACTCTGTTCGTCACAGAATGCTGAAGTGTAGCATCGGAAAAACAGAGAAAAACGAAATGTCCCTAGGAATCAACGGAAAGGCATAAGAATGAGAGAGAAGCGTAGTGCAGAATGCATGGACACAAGGAGAAGACAAGAACCGCTCCTTTGCGATGTGCGCAGAAGAAGCCGCTCGTCCGAGAAAAGCAGCCGGCTGAAGTCGCTCTTTCTCGGCATGCGAGAGAGACGAGACCGCTGCTGAAGGCACACAGCGGCATTCGGGGAGAACCGCGATTTCTCGGCCAGCAACTGCAAACTCTCCGAAGCGGTTAACAGAGAGTGGCGCCGTCCACCCACGAGAGCGAAATAGCGAAATTGCTATGCCGAGAACGTGCGATTTCAGAATACTGCATTTCCTGAAAACAGGGGGTTTTTTCTCCGCAGGAAAGAATCCACATCTCTCGACTTTCTGTAACGTCCTCTCTGAAAGCACAACGTGTGTCGCTCCTGGAACTTCTAGCTGCCTTATTAGAGGGGCTTTTCCCTTCTACTCTGTTCTTCACAGAATGCTGAAGTGTAGCATCGGAAAAACAGAGAAAAACGAAATGTCCCTAGGAATAAACGGAAAGGCATAAGAATGAGAGAGAAGCGTAGTGCAGAATGCATGGACACAAGGAGAAGACAAGAACCGCTCCTTTGCGATGTGCGCAGAAGAAGCCGCTCGTCCGAGAAAAGCATCCGGCTGAAGTCGCTCTTTCTCGGCATGCGAGAGAGACGAGACCGCTGCTGAAGGCACACAGCGGCATTCGGGGAGAACCGCGATTTCTCGACCAGCAACTGCAAACTCTCCGAAGCGGTTCAACGCGAGAGCCGATTTAGACGTGCGTGAGCGAAATAACGGAACTGTGATGCCAAGAACGTGTGAATTCTGCATACTGCATTGCCTGAAAACAGGGGGTTTTTTCTCCGCAGGAAAGAATCCACATCTCTCGACTTTCTGTAACGTCCTCTCTGAAAGCACAACGTGTGTCGCTCCTGGAACTTCTAGCTGCCTTATTAGAGGGGCTTTTCCCTTCCACTCTGTTCTTCACAGAATGCTGAAGTGTAGCATCGGAAAAACAGAGAAAAACGAAATGTCCCTAGGAATAAACGGAAAGGCATAAGAATGAGAGAGAAGCGTAGTGCAGAATGCATGGACACAAGGAGAAGACAAGAACCGCTCCTTTGCGATGTGCGCAGAAGAAGCCGCTCGTCCGAGAAAAGCATCCGGCTGAAGTCGCTCTTTCTCGGCATGCGAGAGAGACGAGACCGCTGCTGAAGGCACACAGCGGCATTCGGGGAGAACCGCGATTTCTCGACCAGCAACTGCAAACTCTCCGAAGCGGTTAACAGAGAGTGGCGCCGTCCACCCACGAGAGCGAAATAGCGAAATTGCTATGCCGAGAACGTGCGATTTCAGAATACTGCATTGCCTGAAAACAGGGGGTTTTTTCTCCGCAGGAAAGAATCCACATCTCTCGACTTTCTGTAACGTCCTCTCTGAAAGCACAACGTGTGTCGCTCCTGGAACTTCTAGCTGCCTTATTAGAGGGGCTTTTCCCTTCCACTCTGTTCTTCACTGAATGCTGAAGTGTAGCATCGGAAAAACAGAGAAAAACGAAATGTCCCTAGGAATAAACGGAAAGGCATAAGAATGAGAGAGAAGCGTAGTGCAGAATGCATGGACACAAGGAGAAGACAAGAACCGCTCCTTTGCGATGTGCGCAGAAGAAGCCGCTCGTCCGAGAAAAGCATCCGGCTGAAGTCGCTCTTTCTCGGCATGCGAGAGAGACGAGACCGCTGCTGAAGGCACACAGCGGCATTCGGGGAGAACCGCGATTTCTCGACCAGCAACTGCAAACTCTCCGAAGCGGTTCAACGCGAGAGCCGATTTAGACGTGCGTGAGCGAAATAACGGAACTGTGATGCCAAGAACGTGTGAATTCTGCATACTGCATTGCCTGAAAACAGGGGGTTTTTTCTCCGCAGGAAAGAATCCACATCTCTCGACTTTCTGTAACGTCCTCTCTGAAAGCACAACGTGTGTCGCTCCTGGAACTTCTAGCTGCCTTATTAGAGGGGCTTTTCCCTTCCACTCTGTTCGTCACAGAATGCTGAAGTGTAGCATCGGAAAAACAGAGAAAAACGAAATGTCCCTAGGAATAAACGGAAAGGCATAAGAATGAGAGAGAAGCGTAGTGCAGAATGCATGGACACAAGGAGAAGACAAGAACCGCTCCTTTGCGATGTGCGCAGAAGAAGCCGCTCGTCCGAGAAAAGCATCCGGCTGAAGTCGCTCTTTCTCGGCATGCGAGAGAGACGAGACCGCTGCTGAAGGCACACAGCGGCATTCGGGGAGAACCGCGATTTCTCGACCAGCAACTGCAAACTCTCCGAAGCGGTTCAACGCGAGAGCCGATTTAGACGTGCGTGAGCGAAATAACGGAACTGTGATGCCAAGAACGTGTCAATTCTGCATACTGCATTTCCTGAAAACAGGGGGTTTTTTCTCCGCAGGAAAGAATCCACATCTCTCGACTTTCTGTAACGTCCTCTCTGAAAGCACAACGTGTGTCGCTCCTGGAACTTCTAGCTGCCTTATTAGAGGGGCTTTTCCCTTCTACTCTGTTCTTCACAGAATGCTGAAGTGTAGCATCGGAAAAACAGAGAA
Organism: Phasianus colchicus; assembly: GCF_987193195.1. Lineage (NCBI taxonomy): Eukaryota > Metazoa > Chordata > Aves > Galliformes > Phasianidae > Phasianus > Phasianus colchicus. The sequence continues at coordinate 358,153 of NC_143447.1, read as the reverse complement.
AAACGAAATGTCCCTAGGAATAAACGGAAAGGCATAAGAATGAGAGAGAAGCGTAGTGCAGAATGCATGGACACAAGGAGAAGACAAGAACCGCTCCTTTGCGATGTGCGCAGAAGAAGCCGCTCGTCCGAGAAAAGCATCCGGCTGAAGTCGCTCTTTCTCGGCATGCGAGAGAGACGAGACCGCTGCTGAAGGCACACAGCGGCATTCGGGGAGAACCGCGATTTCTCGACCAGCAACTGCAAACTCTCCGAAGCGGTTCAACGCGAGAGCCGATTTAGACGTGCGTGAGCGAAATAACGGAACTGTGATGCCAAGAACGTGTGAATTCTGCATACTGCATTGCCTGAAAACAGGGGGTTTTTTCTCCGCAGAAAAGAATCCACATCTCTCGACTTTCTGTAACGTCCTCTCTGAAAGCACAACGTGTGTCGCTCCTGGAACTTCTAGCTGCCTTATTAGAGGGGCTTTTCCCTTCCACTCTGTTCTTCACAGAATGCTGAAGTGTAGCATCGGAAAAACAGAGAAAAACGAAATGTCCCTAGGAATAAACGGAAAGGCATAAGAATGAGAGAGAAGCGTAGTGCAGAATGCATGGACACAAGGAGAAGACAAGAACCGCTCCTTTGCGATGTGCGCAGAAGAAGCCGCTCGTCCGAGAAAAGCATCCGGCTGAAGTCGCTCTTTCTCGGCATGCGAGAGAGACGAGACCGCTGCTGAAGGCACACAGCGGCATTCGGGGAGAACCGCGATTTCTCGACCAGCAACTGCAAACTCTCCGAAGCGGTTAACAGAGAGTGGCGCCGTCCACCCACGAGAGCGAAATAGCGAAATTGCTATGCCGAGAACGTGCGATTTCAGAATACTGCATTTCCTGAAAACAGGGGGTTTTTTCTCCGCAGGAAAGAATCCACATCTCTCGACTTTCTGTAACGTCCTCTCTGAAAGCACAACGTGTGTCGCTCCTGGAACTTCTAGCTGCCTTATTAGAGGGGCTTTTCCCTTCCACTCTGTTCGTCACAGAATGCTGAAGTGTAGCATCGGAAAAACAGAGAAAAACGAAATGTCCCTAGGAATAAACGGAAAGGCATAAGAATGAGAGAGAAGCGTAGTGCAGAATGCATGGACACAAGGAGAAGACAAGAACCGCTCCTTTGCGATGTGCGCAGAAGAAGCCGCTCGTCCGAGAAAAGCAGCCGGCTGAAGTCGCTCTTTCTCGGCATGCGAGAGAGACGAGACCGCTGCTGAAGGCACACAGCGGCATTCGGGGAGAACCGCGATTTCTCGGCCAGCAACTGCAAACTCTCCGAAGCGGTTAACAGAGAGTGGCGCCGTCCCCCCACGAGAGCGAAATAGCGAAATTGCTATGCCGAGAACGTGCGATTTCAGAATACTGCATTTCCTGAAAACAGGGGGTTTTTTCTCCGCAGGAAAGAATCCACATCTCTCGACTTTCTGTAACGTCCTCTCTGAAAGCACAACGTGTGTCGCTCCTGGAACTTCTAGCTGCCTTATTAGAGGGGCTTTTCCCTTCTACTCTGTTCTTCACAGAATGCTGAAGTGTAGCATCGGAAAAACAGAGAAAAACGAAATGTCCCTAGGAATAAACGGAAAGGCATAAGAATGAGAGAGAAGCGTAGTGCAGAATGCATGGACACAAGGAGAAGACAAGAACCGCTCCTTTGCGATGTGCGCAGAAGAAGCCGCTCGTCCGAGAAAAGCATCCGGCTGAAGTCGCTCTTTCTCGGCATGCGAGAGAGACGAGACCGCTGCTGAAGGCACACAGCGGCATTCGGGGAGAACCGCGATTTCTCGACCAGCAACTGCAAACTCTCCGAAGCGGTTCAACGCGAGAGCCGATTTAGACGTGCGTGAGCGAAATAACGGAACTGTGATGCCAAGAACGTGTGAATTCTGCATACTGCATTGCCTGAAAACAGGGGGTTTTTTCTCCGCAGGAAAGAATCCACATCTCTCGACTTTCTGTAACGTCCTCTCTGAAAGCACAACGTGTGTCGCTCCTGGAACTTCTAGCTGCCTTATTAGAGGGGCTTTTCCCTTCCACTCTGTTCTTCACAGAATGCTGAAGTGTAGCATCGGAAAAACAGAGAAAAACGAAATGTCCCTAGGAATCAACGGAAAGGCATAAGAATGAGAGAGAAGCGTAGTGCAGAATGCATGGACACAAGGAGAAGACAAGAACCGCTCCTTTGCGATGTGCGCAGAAGAAGCCGCTCGTCCGAGAAAAGCATCCGGCTGAAGTCGCTCTTTCTCGGCATGCGAGAGAGACGAGACCGCTGCTGAAGGCACACAGCGGCATTCGGGGAGAACCGCGATTTCTCGACCAGCAACTGCAAACTCTCCGAAGCGGTTAACAGAGAGTGGCGCCGTCCACCCACGAGAGCGAAATAGCGAAATTGCTATGCCGAGAACGTGCGATTTCAGAATACTGCATTGCCTGAAAACAGGGGGTTTTTTCTCCGCAGGAAAGAATCCACATCTCTCGACTTTCTGTAACGTCCTCTCTGAAAGCACAACGTGTGTCGCTCCTGGAACTTCTAGCTGCCTTATTAGAGGGGCTTTTCCCTTCCACTCTGTTCTTCACTGAATGCTGAAGTGTAGCATCGGAAAAACAGAGAAAAACGAAATGTCCCTAGGAATAAACGGAAAGGCATAAGAATGAGAGAGAAGCGTAGTGCAGAATGCATGGACACAAGGAGAAGACAAGAACCGCTCCTTTGCGATGTGCGCAGAAGAAGCCGCTCGTCCGAGAAAAGCATCCGGCTGAAGTCGCTCTTTCTCGGCATGCGAGAGAGACGAGACCGCTGCTGAAGGCACACAGCGGCATTCGGGGAGAACCGCGATTTCTCGACCAGCAACTGCAAACTCTCCGAAGCGGTTCAACGCGAGAGCCGATTTAGACGTGCGTGAGCGAAATAACGGAACTGTGATGCCAAGAACGTGTGAATTCTGCATACTGCATTGCCTGAAAACAGGGGGTTTTTTCTCCGCAGGAAAGAATCCACATCTCTCGACTTTCTGTAACGTCCTCTCTGAAAGCACAACGTGTGTCGCTCCTGGAACTTCTAGCTGCCTTATTAGAGGGGCTTTTCCCTTCCACTCTGTTCTTCACAGAATGCTGAAGTGTAGCATCGGAAAAACAGAGAAAAACGAAATGTCCCTAGGAATAAACGGAAAGGCATAAGAATGAGAGAGAAGCGTAGTGCAGAATGCATGGACACAAGGAGAAGACAAGAACCGCTCCTTTGCGATGTGCGCAGAAGAAGCCGCTCGTCCGAGAAAAGCAGCCGGCTGAAGTCGCTCTTTCTCGGCATGCGAGAGAGACGAGACCGCTGCTGAAGGCACACAGCGGCATTCGGGGAGAACCGCGATTTCTCGGCCAGCAACTGCAAACTCTCCGAAGCGGTTAACAGAGAGTGGCGCCGTCCACCCACGAGAGCGAAATAGCGAAATTGCTATGCCGAGAACGTGCGATTTCAGAATACTGCATTTCCTGAAAACAGGGGGTTTTTTCTCCGCAGGAAAGAATCCACATCTCTCGACTTTCTGTAACGTCCTCTCTGAAAGCACAACGTGTGTCGCTCCTGGAACTTCTAGCTGCCTTATTAGAGGGGCTTTTCCCTTCCACTCTGTTCTTCACAGAATGCTGAAGTGTAGCATCGGAAAAACAGAGAAAAACGAAATGTCCCTAGGAATCAACGGAAAGGCATAAGAATGAGAGAGAAGCGTAGTGCAGAATGCATGGACACAAGGAGAAGACAAGAACCGCTCCTTTGCGATGTGCGCAGAAGAAGCCGCTCGTCCGAGAAAAGCATCCGGCTGAAGTCGCTCTTTCTCGGCATGCGAGAGAGACGAGACCGCTGCTGAAGGCACACAGCGGCATTCGGGGAGAACCGCGATTTCTCGACCAGCAACTGCAAACTCTCCGAAGCGGTTCAACGCGAGAGCCGATTTAGACGTGCGTGAGCGAAATAACGGAACTGTGATGCCAAGAACGTGTGAATTCTGCATACTGCATTGCCTGAAAACAGGGGGTTTTTTCTCCGCAGGAAAGAATCCACATCTCTCGACTTTCTGTAACGTCCTCTCTGAAAGCACAACGTGTGTCGCTCCGGGAACTTCTAGCTGCCTTATTAGAGGGGCTTTTCCCTTCCACTCTGTTCTTCACAGAATGCTGAAGTGTAGCATCGGAAAAACAGAGAAAAACGAAATGTCCCTAGGAATAAACGGAAAGGCATAAGAATGAGAGAGAAGCGTAGTGCAGAATGCATGGACACAAGGAGAAGACAAGAACCGCTCCTTTGCGATGTGCGCAGAAGAAGCCGCTCGTCCGAGAAAAGCAGCCGGCTGAAGTCGCTCTTTCTCGGCATGCGAGAGAGACGAGACCGCTGCTGAAGGCACACAGCGGCATTCGGGGAGAAGTGCGATTTCTCGGCCAGCAACTGCAAACTCTCCGAAGCGGTTAACAGAGAGTGGCGCCGTCCACCCACGAGAGCGAAATAGCGAAATTGCTATGCCGAGAACGTGCGATTTCAGAATACTGCATTTCCTGAAAACAGGGGGTTTTTTCTCCGCAGGAAAGAATCCACATCTCTCGACTTTCTGTAACGTCCTCTCTGAAAGCACAACGTGTGTCGCTCCTGGAACTTCTAGCTGCCTTCTTAGAGGGGCTTTTCCCTTCCACTCTGTTCGTCACAGAATGCTGAAGTGTAGCATCGGAAAAACAGAGAAAAACGAAATGTCCCTAGGAATCAACGGAAAGGCATAAGAATGAGAGAGAAGCGTAGTGCAGAATGCATGGACACAAGGAGAAGACAAGAACCGCTCCTTTGCGATGTGCGCAGAAGAAGCCGCTCGTCCGAGAAAAGCATCCGGCTGAAGTCGCTCTTTCTCGGCATGCGAGAGAGACGAGACCGCTGCTGAAGGCACACAGCGGCATTCGGGGAGAACCGCGATTTCTCGACCAGCAACTGCAAACTCTCCGAAGCGGTTCAACGCGAGAGCCGATTTAGACGTGCGTGAGCGAAATAACGGAACTGTGATGCCAAGAACGTGTGAATTCTGCATACTGCATTGCCTGAAAACAGGGGGTTTTTTCTCCGCAGGAAAGAATCCACATCTCTCGACTTTCTGTAACGTCCTCTCTGAAAGCACAACGTGTGTCGCTCCTGGAACTTCTAGCTGCCTTATTAGAGGGGCTTTTCCCTTCCACTCTGTTCTTCACAGAATGCTGAAGTGTAGCATCGGAAAAACAGAGAAAAACGAAATGTCCCTAGGAATAAACGGAAAGGCATAAGAATGAGAGAGAAGCGTAGTGCAGAATGCATGGACACAAGGAGAAGACAAGAACCGCTCCTTTGCGATGTGCGCAGAAGAAGCCGCTCGTCCGAGAAAAGCAGCCGGCTGAAGTCGCTCTTTCTCGGCATGCGAGAGAGACGAGACCGCTGCTGAAGGCACACAGCGGCATTCGGGGAGAAGTGCGATTTCTCGGCCAGCAACTGCAAACTCTCCGAAGCGGTTAACAGAGAGTGGCGCCGTCCACCCACGAGAGCGAAATAGCGAAATTGCTATGCCGAGAACGTGCGATTTCAGAATACTGCATTTCCTGAAAACAGGGGGTTTTTTCTCCGCAGGAAAGAATCCACATCTCTCGACTTTCTGTAACGTCCTCTCTGAAAGCACAACGTGTGTCGCTCCTGGAACTTCTAGCTGCCTTATTAGAGGGGCTTTTCCCTTCCACTCTGTTCTTCACAGAATGCTGAAGTGTAGCATCGGAAAAACAGAGAAAAACGAAATGTCCCTAGGAATAAACGGAAAGGCATAAGAATGAGAGAGAAGCGTAGTGCAGAATGCATGGACACAAGGAGAAGACAAGAACCGCTCCTTTGCGATGTGCGCAGAAGAAGCCGCTCGTCCGAGAAAAGCATCCGGCTGAAGTCGCTCTTTCTCGGCATGCGAGAGAGACGAGACCGCTGCTGAAGGCACACAGCGGCATTCGGGGAGAACCGCGATTTCTCGACCAGCAACTGCAAACTCTCCGAAGCGGTTAACAGAGAGTGGCGCCGTCCACCCACGAGAGCGAAATAGCGAAATTGCTATGCCGAGAACGTGCGATTTCAGAATACTGCATTTCCTGAAAACAGGGGGTTTTTTCTCCGCAGGAAAGAATCCACATCTCTCGACTTTCTGTAACGTCCTCTCTGAAAGCACAACGTGTGTCGCTCCTGGAACTTCTAGCTGCCTTATTAGAGGGGCTTTTCCCTTCCACTCTGTTCGTCACAGAATGCTGAAGTGTAGCATCGGAAAAACAGAGAAAAACGAAATGTCCCTAGGAATCAACGGAAAGGCATAAGAATGAGAGAGAAGCGTAGTGCAGAATGCATGGACACAAGGAGAAGACAAGAACCGCTCCTTTGCGATGTGCGCAGAAGAAGCCGCTCGTCCGAGAAAAGCATCCGGCTGAAGTCGCTCTTTCTCGGCATGCGAGAGAGACGAGACCGCTGCTGAAGGCACACAGCGGCATTCGGGGAGAACCGCGATTTCTCGACCAGCAACTGCAAACTCTCCGAAGCGGTTCAACGCGAGAGCCGATTTAGACGTGCGTGAGCGAAATAACGGAACTGTGATGCCAAGAACGTGTGAATTCTGCATACTGCATTGCCTGAAAACAGGGGGTTTTTTCTCCGCAGGAAAGAATCCACATCTCTCGACTTTCTGTAACGTCCTCTCTGAAAGCACAACGTGTGTCGCTCCTGGAACTTCTAGCTGCCTTATTAGAGGGGCTTTTCCCTTCTACTCTGTTCTTCACAGAATGCTGAAGTGTAGCATCGGAAAAACAGAGAAAAACGAAATGTCCCTAGGAATAAACGGAAAGGCATAAGAATGAGAGAGAAGCGTAGTGCAGAATGCATGGACACAAGGAGAAGACAAGAACCGCTCCTTTGCGATGTGCGCAGAAGAAGCCGCTCGTCCGAGAAAAGCATCCGGCTGAAGTCGCTCTTTCTCGGCATGCGAGAGAGACGAGACCGCTGCTGAAGGCACACAGCGGCATTCGGGGAGAACCGCGATTTCTCGACCAGCAACTGCAAACTCTCCGAAGCGGTTCAACGCGAGAGCCGATTTAGACGTGCGTGAGCGAAATAACGGAACTGTGATGCCAAGAACGTGTGAATTCTGCATACTGCATTGCCTGAAAACAGGGGTTTTTTTCTCCGCAGGAAAGAATCCACATCTCTCGACTTTCTGTAACGTCCTCTCTGAAAGCACAACGTGTGTCGCTCCTGGAACTTCTAGCTGCCTTATTAGAGGGGCTTTTCCCTTCCACTCTGTTCTTCACAGAATGCTGAAGTGTAGCATCGGAAAAACAGAGAAAAACGAAATGTCCCTAGGAATAAACGGAAAGGCATAAGAATGAGAGAGAAGCGTAGTGCAGAATGCATGGACACAAGGAGAAGACAAGAACCGCTCCTTTGCGATGTGCGCAGAAGAAGCCGCTCGTCCGAGAAAAGCAGCCGGCTGAAGTCGCTCTTTCTCGGCATGCGAGAGAGACGAGACCGCTGCTGAAGGCACACAGCGGCATTCGGGGAGAAGTGCGATTTCTCGGCCAGCAACTGCAAACTCTCCGAAGCGGTTAACAGAGAGTGGCGCCGTCCACCCACGAGAGCGAAATAGCGAAATTGCTATGCCGAGAACGTGCGATTTCAGAATACTGCATTTCCTGAAAACAGGGGGTTTTTTCTCCGCAGGAAAGAATCCACATCTCTCGACTTTCTGTAACGTCCTCTCTGAAAGCACAACGTGTGTCGCTCCTGGAACTTCTAGCTGCCTTATTAGAGGGGCTTTTCCCTTCCACTCTGTTCGTCACAGAATGCTGAAGTGTAGCATCGGAAAAACAGAGAAAAACGAAATGTCCCTAGGAATAAACGGAAAGGCATAAGAATGAGAGAGAAGCGTAGTGCAGAATGCATGGACACAAGGAGAAGACAAGAACCGCTCCTTTGCGATGTGCGCAGAAGAAGCCGCTCGTCCGAGAAAAGCATCCGGCTGAAGTCGCTCTTTCTCGGCATGCGAGAGAGACGAGACCGCTGCTGAAGGCACACAGCGGCATTCGGGGAGAACCGCGATTTCTCGACCAGCAACTGCAAACTCTCCGAAGCGGTTAACAGAGAGTGGCGCCGTCCACCCACGAGAGCGAAATAGCGAAATTGCTATGCCGAGAACGTGCGATTTCAGAATACTGCATTTCCTGAAAACAGGGGGTTTTTTCTCCGCAGGAAAGAATCCACATCTCTCGACTTTCTGTAACGTCCTCTCTGAAAGCACAACGTGTGTCGCTCCTGGAACTTCTAGCTGCCTTCTTAGAGGGGCTTTTCCCTTCCACTCTGTTCGTCACAGAATGCTGAAGTGTAGCATCGGAAAAACAGAGAAAAACGAAATGTCCCTAGGAATCAACGGAAAGGCATAAGAATGAGAGAGAAGCGTAGTGCAGAATGCATGGACACAAGGAGAAGACAAGAACCGCTCCTTTGCGATGTGCGCAGAAGAAGCCGCTCGTCCGAGAAAAGCATCCGGCTGAAGTCGCTCTTTCTCGGCATGCGAGAGAGACGAGACCGCTGCTGAAGGCACACAGCGGCATTCGGGGAGAACCGCGATTTCTCGACCAGCAACTGCAAACTCTCCGAAGCGGTTCAACGCGAGAGCCGATTTAGACGTGCGTGAGCGAAATAACGGAACTGTGATGCCAAGAACGTGTGAATTCTGCATACTGCATTGCCTGAAAACAGGGGGTTTTTTCTCCGCAGGAAAGAATCCACATCTCTCGACTTTCTGTAACGTCCTCTCTGAAAGCACAACGTGTGTCGCTCCTGGAACTTCTAGCTGCCTTATTAGAGGGGCTTTTCCCTTCTACTCTGTTCTTCACAGAATGCTGAAGTGTAGCATCGGAAAAACAGAGAAAAACGAAATGTCCCTAGGAATAAACGGAAAGGCATAAGAATGAGAGAGAAGCGTAGTGCAGAATGCATGGACACAAGGAGAAGACAAGAACCGCTCCTTTGCGATGTGCGCAGAAGAAGCCGCTCGTCCGAGAAAAGCATCCGGCTGAAGTCGCTCTTTCTCGGCATGCGAGAGAGACGAGACCGCTGCTGAAGGCACACAGCGGCATTCGGGGAGAACCGCGATTTCTCGACCAGCAACTGCAAACTCTCCGAAGCGGTTCAACGCGAGAGCCGATTTAGACGTGCGTGAGCGAAATAACGGAACTGTGATGCCAAGAACGTGTGAATTCTGCATACTGCATTGCCTGAAAACAGGGGTTTTTTTCTCCGCAGGAAAGAATCCACATCTCTCGACTTTCTGTAACGTCCTCTCTGAAAGCACAACGTGTGTCGCTCCTGGAACTTCTAGCTGCCTTATTAGAGGGGCTTTTCCCTTCCACTCTGTTCTTCACAGAATGCTGAAGTGTAGCATCGGAAAAACAGAGAAAAACGAAATGTCCCTAGGAATAAACGGAAAGGCATAAGAATGAGAGAGAAGCGTAGTGCAGAATGCATGGACACAAGGAGAAGACAAGAACCGCTCCTTTGCGATGTGCGCAGAAGAAGCCGCTCGTCCGAGAAAAGCATCCGGCTGAAGTCGCTCTTTCTCGGCATGCGAGAGAGACGAGACCGCTGCTGAAGGCACACAGCGGCATTCGGGGAGAACCGCGATTTCTCGACCAGCAACTGCAAACTCTCCGAAGCGGTTAACAGAGAGTGGCGCCGTCCACCCACGAGAGCGAAATAGCGAAATTGCTATGCCGAGAACGTGCGATTTCAGAATACTGCATTTCCTGAAAACAGGGGGTTTTTTCTCCGCAGGAAAGAATCCACATCTCTCGACTTTCTGTAACGTCCTCTCTGAAAGCACAACGTGTGTCGCTCCTGGAACTTCTAGCTGCCTTATTAGAGGGGCTTTTCCCTTCCACTCTGTTCGTCACAGAATGCTGAAGTGTAGCATCGGAAAAACAGAGAAAAACGAAATGTCCCTAGGAATAAACGGAAAGGCATAAGAATGAGAGAGAAGCGTAGTGCAGAATGCATGGACACAAGGAGAAGACAAGAACCGCTCCTTTGCGATGTGCGCAGAAGAAGCCGCTCGTCCGAGAAAAGCATCCGGCTGAAGTCGCTCTTTCTCGGCATGCGAGAGAGACGAGACCGCTGCTGAAGGCACACAGCGGCATTCGGGGAGAACCGCGATTTCTCGACCAGCAACTGCAAACTCTCCGAAGCGGTTAACAGAGAGTGGCGCCGTCCACCCACGAGAGCGAAATAGCGAAATTGCTATGCCGAGAACGTGCGATTTCAGAATACTGCATTTCCTGAAAACAGGGGGTTTTTTCTCCGCAGGAAAGAATCCACATCTCTCGACTTTCTGTAACGTCCTCTCTGAAAGCACAACGTGTGTCGCTCCTGGAACTTCTAGCTGCCTTCTTAGAGGGGCTTTTCCCTTCCACTCTGTTCGTCACAGAATGCTGAAGTGTAGCATCGGAAAAACAGAGAAAAACGAAATGTCCCTAGGAATCAACGGAAAGGCATAAGAATGAGAGAGAAGCGTAGTGCAGAATGCATGGACACAAGGAGAAGACAAGAACCGCTCCTTTGCGATGTGCGCAGAAGAAGCCGCTCGTCCGAGAAAAGCATCCGGCTGAAGTCGCTCTTTCTCGGCATGCGAGAGAGACGAGACCGCTGCTGAAGGCACACAGCGGCATTCGGGGAGAACCGCGATTTCTCGACCAGCAACTGCAAACTCTCCGAAGCGGTTCAACGCGAGAGCCGATTTAGACGTGCGTGAGCGAAATAACGGAACTGTGATGCCAAGAACGTGTGAATTCTGCATACTGCATTGCCTGAAAACAGGGGGTTTTTTCTCCGCAGGAAAGAATCCACATCTCTCGACTTTCTGTAACGTCCTCTCTGAAAGCACAACGTGTGTCGCTCCTGGAACTTCTAGCTGCCTTATTAGAGGGGCTTTTCCCTTCTACTCTGTTCTTCACAGAATGCTGAAGTGTAGCATCGGAAAAACAGAGAAAAACGAAATGTCCCTAGGAATAAACGGAAAGGCATAAGAATGAGAGAGAAGCGTAGTGCAGAATGCATGGACACAAGGAGAAGACAAGAACCGCTCCTTTGCGATGTGCGCAGAAGAAGCCGCTCGTCCGAGAAAAGCATCCGGCTGAAGTCGCTCTTTCTCGGCATGCGAGAGAGACGAGACCGCTGCTGAAGGCACACAGCGGCATTCGGGGAGAACCGCGATTTCTCGACCAGCAACTGCAAACTCTCCGAAGCGGTTCAACGCGAGAGCCGATTTAGACGTGCGTGAGCGAAATAACGGAACTGTGATGCCAAGAACGTGTGAATTCTGCATACTGCATTGCCTGAAAACAGGGGTTTTTTTCTCCGCAGGAAAGAATCCACATCTCTCGACTTTCTGTAACGTCCTCTCTGAAAGCACAACGTGTGTCGCTCCTGGAACTTCTAGCTGCCTTATTAGAGGGGCTTTTCCCTTCCACTCTGTTCTTCACAGAATGCTGAAGTGTAGCATCGGAAAAACAGAGAAAAACGAAATGTCCCTAGGAATAAACGGAAAGGCATAAGAATGAGAGAGAAGCGTAGTGCAGAATGCATGGACACAAGGAGAAGACAAGAACCGCTCCTTTGCGATGTGCGCAGAAGAAGCCGCTCGTCCGAGAAAAGCATCCGGCTGAAGTCGCTCTTTCTCGGCATGCGAGAGAGACGAGACCGCTGCTGAAGGCACACAGCGGCATTCGGGGAGAACCGCGATTTCTCGACCAGCAACTGCAAACTCTCCGAAGCGGTTCAACGCGAGAGCCGATTTAGACGTGCGTGAGCGAAATAACGGAACTGTGATGCCAAGAACGTGTGAATTCTGCATACTGCATTGCCTGAAAACAGGGGGTTTTTTCTCCGCAGGAAAGAATCCACATCTCTCGACTTTCTGTAACGTCCTCTCTGAAAGCACAACGTGTGTCGCTCCTGGAACTTCTAGCTGCCTTATTAGAGGGGCTTTTCCCTTCCACTCTGTTCTTCACAGAATGCTGAAGTGTAGCATCGGAAAAACAGAGAAAAACGAAATGTCCCTAGGAATAAACGGAAAGGCATAAGAATGAGAGAGAAGCGTAGTGCAGAATGCATGGACACAAGGAGAAGACAAGAACCGCTCCTTTGCGATGTGCGCAGAAGAAGCCGCTCGTCCGAGAAAAGCAGCCGGCTGAAGTCGCTCTTTCTCGGCATGCGAGAGAGACGAGACCGCTGCTGAAGGCACACAGCGGCATTCGGGGAGAAGTGCGATTTCTCGGCCAGCAACTGCAAACTCTCCGAAGCGGTTAACAGAGAGTGGCGCCGTCCACCCACGAGAGCGAAATAGCGAAATTGCTATGCCGAGAACGTGCGATTTCAGAATACTGCATTTCCTGAAAACAGGGGGTTTTTTCTCCGCAGGAAAGAATCCACATCTCTCGACTTTCTGTAACGTCCTCTCTGAAAGCACAACGTGTGTCGCTCCTGGAACTTCTAGCTGCCTTATTAGAGGGGCTTTTCCCTTCCACTCTGTTCTTCACAGAATGCTGAAGTGTAGCATCGGAAAAACAGAGAAAAACGAAATGTCCCTAGGAATAAACGGAAAGGCATAAGAATGAGAGAGAAGCGTAGTGCAGAATGCATGGACACAAGGAGAAGACAAGAACCGCTCCTTTGCGATGTGCGCAGAAGAAGCCGCTCGTCCGAGAAAAGCATCCGGCTGAAGTCGCTCTTTCTCGGCATGCGAGAGAGACGAGACCGCTGCTGAAGGCACACAGCGGCATTCGGGGAGAACCGCGATTTCTCGACCAGCAACTGCAAACTCTCCGAAGCGGTTAACAGAGAGTGGCGCCGTCCACCCACGAGAGCGAAATAGCGAAATTGCTATGCCGAGAACGTGCGATTTCAGAATACTGCATTTCCTGAAAACAGGGGGTTTTTTCTCCGCAGGAAAGAATCCACATCTCTCGACTTTCTGTAACGTCCTCTCTGAAAGCACAACGTGTGTCGCTCCTGGAACTTCTAGCTGCCTTATTAGAGGGGCTTTTCCCTTCCACTCTGTTCGTCACAGAATGCTGAAGTGTAGCATCGGAAAAACAGAGAAAAACGAAATGTCCCTAGGAATCAACGGAAAGGCATAAGAATGAGAGAGAAGCGTAGTGCAGAATGCATGGACACAAGGAGAAGACAAGAACCGCTCCTTTGCGATGTGCGCAGAAGAAGCCGCTCGTCCGAGAAAAGCATCCGGCTGAAGTCGCTCTTTCTCGGCATGCGAGAGAGACGAGACCGCTGCTGAAGGCACACAGCGGCATTCGGGGAGAACCGCGATTTCTCGACCAGCAACTGCAAACTCTCCGAAGCGGTTCAACGCGAGAGCCGATTTAGACGTGCGTGAGCGAAATAACGGAACTGTGATGCCAAGAACGTGTGAATTCTGCATACTGCATTGCCTGAAAACAGGGGGTTTTTTCTCCGCAGGAAAGAATCCACATCTCTCGACTTTCTGTAACGTCCTCTCTGAAAGCACAACGTGTGTCGCTCCTGGAACTTCTAGCTGCCTTATTAGAGGGGCTTTTCCCTTCTACTCTGTTCTTCACAGAATGCTGAAGTGTAGCATCGGAAAAACAGAGAAAAACGAAATGTCCCTAGGAATAAACGGAAAGGCATAAGAATGAGAGAGAAGCGTAGTGCAGAATGCATGGACACAAGGAGAAGACAAGAACCGCTCCTTTGCGATGTGCGCAGAAGAAGCCGCTCGTCCGAGAAAAGCATCCGGCTGAAGTCGCTCTTTCTCGGCATGCGAGAGAGACGAGACCGCTGCTGAAGGCACACAGCGGCATTCGGGGAGAACCGCGATTTCTCGACCAGCAACTGCAAACTCTCCGAAGCGGTTCAACGCGAGAGCCGATTTAGACGTGCGTGAGCGAAATAACGGAACTGTGATGCCAAGAACGTGTGAATTCTGCATACTGCATTGCCTGAAAACAGGGGTTTTTTTCTCCGCAGGAAAGAATCCACATCTCTCGACTTTCTGTAACGTCCTCTCTGAAAGCACAACGTGTGTCGCTCCTGGAACTTCTAGCTGCCTTATTAGAGGGGCTTTTCCCTTCCACTCTGTTCTTCACAGAATGCTGAAGTGTAGCATCGGAAAAACAGAGAAAAACGAAATGTCCCTAGGAATAAACGGAAAGGCATAAGAATGAGAGAGAAGCGTAGTGCAGAATGCATGGACACAAGGAGAAGACAAGAACCGCTCCTTTGCGATGTGCGCAGAAGAAGCCGCTCGTCCGAGAAAAGCAGCCGGCTGAAGTCGCTCTTTCTCGGCATGCGAGAGAGACGAGACCGCTGCTGAAGGCACACAGCGGCATTCGGGGAGAAGTGCGATTTCTCGGCCAGCAACTGCAAACTCTCCGAAGCGGTTAACAGAGAGTGGCGCCGTCCACCCACGAGAGCGAAATAGCGAAATTGCTATGCCGAGAACGTGCGATTTCAGAATACTGCATTTCCTGAAAACAGGGGGTTTTTTCTCCGCAGGAAAGAATCCACATCTCTCGACTTTCTGTAACGTCCTCTCTGAAAGCACAACGTGTGTCGCTCCTGGAACTTCTAGCTGCCTTATTAGAGGGGCTTTTCCCTTCCACTCTGTTCGTCACAGAATGCTGAAGTGTAGCATCGGAAAAACAGAGAAAAACGAAATGTCCCTAGGAATAAACGGAAAGGCATAAGAATGAGAGAGAAGCGTAGTGCAGAATGCATGGACACAAGGAGAAGACAAGAACCGCTCCTTTGCGATGTGCGCAGAAGAAGCCGCTCGTCCGAGAAAAGCATCCGGCTGAAGTCGCTCTTTCTCGGCATGCGAGAGAGACGAGACCGCTGCTGAAGGCACACAGCGGCATTCGGGGAGAACCGCGATTTCTCGACCAGCAACTGCAAACTCTCCGAAGCGGTTAACAGAGAGTGGCGCCGTCCACCCACGAGAGCGAAATAGCGAAATTGCTATGCCGAGAACGTGCGATTTCAGAATACTGCATTTCCTGAAAACAGGGGGTTTTTTCTCCGCAGGAAAGAATCCACATCTCTCGACTTTCTGTAACGTCCTCTCTGAAAGCACAACGTGTGTCGCTCCTGGAACTTCTAGCTGCCTTCTTAGAGGGGCTTTTCCCTTCCACTCTGTTCGTCACAGAATGCTGAAGTGTAGCATCGGAAAAACAGAGAAAAACGAAATGTCCCTAGGAATCAACGGAAAGGCATAAGAATGAGAGAGAAGCGTAGTGCAGAATGCATGGACACAAGGAGAAGACAAGAACCGCTCCTTTGCGATGTGCGCAGAAGAAGCCGCTCGTCCGAGAAAAGCATCCGGCTGAAGTCGCTCTTTCTCGGCATGCGAGAGAGACGAGACCGCTGCTGAAGGCACACAGCGGCATTCGGGGAGAACCGCGATTTCTCGACCAGCAACTGCAAACTCTCCGAAGCGGTTCAACGCGAGAGCCGATTTAGACGTGCGTGAGCGAAATAACGGAACTGTGATGCCAAGAACGTGTGAATTCTGCATACTGCATTGCCTGAAAACAGGGGGTTTTTTCTCCGCAGGAAAGAATCCACATCTCTCGACTTTCTGTAACGTCCTCTCTGAAAGCACAACGTGTGTCGCTCCTGGAACTTCTAGCTGCCTTATTAGAGGGGCTTTTCCCTTCTACTCTGTTCTTCACAGAATGCTGAAGTGTAGCATCGGAAAAACAGAGAAAAACGAAATGTCCCTAGGAATAAACGGAAAGGCATAAGAATGAGAGAGAAGCGTAGTGCAGAATGCATGGACACAAGGAGAAGACAAGAACCGCTCCTTTGCGATGTGCGCAGAAGAAGCCGCTCGTCCGAGAAAAGCATCCGGCTGAAGTCGCTCTTTCTCGGCATGCGAGAGAGACGAGACCGCTGCTGAAGGCACACAGCGGCATTCGGGGAGAACCGCGATTTCTCGACCAGCAACTGCAAACTCTCCGAAGCGGTTAACAGAGAGTGGCGCCGTCCACCCACGAGAGCGAAATAGCGAAATTGCTATGCCGAGAACGTGCGATTTCAGAATACTGCATTTCCTGAAAACAGGGGGTTTTTTCTCCGCAGGAAAGAATCCACATCTCTCGACTTTCTGTAACGTCCTCTCTGAAAGCACAACGTGTGTCGCTCCTGGAACTTCTAGCTGCCTTATTAGAGGGGCTTTTCCCTTCCACTCTGTTCGTCACAGAATGCTGAAGTGTAGCATCGGAAAAACAGAGAAAAACGAAATGTCCCTAGGAATAAACGGAAAGGCATAAGAATGAGAGAGAAGCGTAGTGCAGAATGCATGGACACAAGGAGAAGACAAGAACCGCTCCTTTGCGATGTGCGCAGAAGAAGCCGCTCGTCCGAGAAAAGCATCCGGCTGAAGTCGCTCTTTCTCGGCATGCGAGAGAGACGAGACCGCTGCTGAAGGCACACAGCGGCATTCGGGGAGAACCGCGATTTCTCGACCAGCAACTGCAAACTCTCCGAAGCGGTTAACAGAGAGTGGCGCCGTCCACCCACGAGAGCGAAATAGCGAAATTGCTATGCCGAGAACGTGCGATTTCAGAATACTGCATTTCCTGAAAACAGGGGGTTTTTTCTCCGCAGGAAAGAATCCACATCTCTCGACTTTCTGTAACGTCCTCTCTGAAAGCACAACGTGTGTCGCTCCTGGAACTTCTAGCTGCCTTCTTAGAGGGGCTTTTCCCTTCCACTCTGTTCGTCACAGAATGCTGAAGTGTAGCATCGGAAAAACAGAGAAAAACGAAATGTCCCTAGGAATCAACGGAAAGGCATAAGAATGAGAGAGAAGCGTAGTGCAGAATGCATGGACACAAGGAGAAGACAAGAACCGCTCCTTTGCGATGTGCGCAGAAGAAGCCGCTCGTCCGAGAAAAGCATCCGGCTGAAGTCGCTCTTTCTCGGCATGCGAGAGAGACGAGACCGCTGCTGAAGGCACACAGCGGCATTCGGGGAGAACCGCGATTTCTCGACCAGCAACTGCAAACTCTCCGAAGCGGTTCAACGCGAGAGCCGATTTAGACGTGCGTGAGCGAAATAACGGAACTGTGATGCCAAGAACGTGTGAATTCTGCATACTGCATTGCCTGAAAACAGGGGGTTTTTTCTCCGCAGGAAAGAATCCACATCTCTCGACTTTCTGTAACGTCCTCTCTGAAAGCACAACGTGTGTCGCTCCTGGAACTTCTAGCTGCCTTATTAGAGGGGCTTTTCCCTTCTACTCTGTTCTTCACAGAATGCTGAAGTGTAGCATCGGAAAAACAGAGAAAAACGAAATGTCCCTAGGAATAAACGGAAAGGCATAAGAATGAGAGAGAAGCGTAGTGCAGAATGCATGGACACAAGGAGAAGACAAGAACCGCTCCTTTGCGATGTGCGCAGAAGAAGCCGCTCGTCCGAGAAAAGCATCCGGCTGAAGTCGCTCTTTCTCGGCATGCGAGAGAGACGAGACCGCTGCTGAAGGCACACAGCGGCATTCGGGGAGAACCGCGATTTCTCGACCAGCAACTGCAAACTCTCCGAAGCGGTTCAACGCGAGAGCCGATTTAGACGTGCGTGAGCGAAATAACGGAACTGTGATGCCAAGAACGTGTGAATTCTGCATACTGCATTGCCTGAAAACAGGGGTTTTTTTCTCCGCAGGAAAGAATCCACATCTCTCGACTTTCTGTAACGTCCTCTCTGAAAGCACAACGTGTGTCGCTCCTGGAACTTCTAGCTGCCTTATTAGAGGGGCTTTTCCCTTCCACTCTGTTCTTCACAGAATGCTGAAGTGTAGCATCGGAAAAACAGAGAAAAACGAAATGTCCCTAGGAATAAACGGAAAGGCATAAGAATGAGAGAGAAGCGTAGTGCAGAATGCATGGACACAAGGAGAAGACAAGAACCGCTCCTTTGCGATGTGCGCAGAAGAAGCCGCTCGTCCGAGAAAAGCATCCGGCTGAAGTCGCTCTTTCTCGGCATGCGAGAGAGACGAGACCGCTGCTGAAGGCACACAGCGGCATTCGGGGAGAACCGCGATTTCTCGACCAGCAACTGCAAACTCTCCGAAGCGGTTAACAGAGAGTGGCGCCGTCCACCCACGAGAGCGAAATAGCGAAATTGCTATGCCGAGAACGTGCGATTTCAGAATACTGCATTTCCTGAAAACAGGGGGTTTTTTCTCCGCAGGAAAGAATCCACATCTCTCGACTTTCTGTAACGTCCTCTCTGAAAGCACAACGTGTGTCGCTCCTGGAACTTCTAGCTGCCTTATTAGAGGGGCTTTTCCCTTCCACTCTGTTCGTCACAGAATGCTGAAGTGTAGCATCGGAAAAACAGAGAAAAACGAAATGTCCCTAGGAATAAACGGAAAGGCATAAGAATGAGAGAGAAGCGTAGTGCAGAATGCATGGACACAAGGAGAAGACAAGAACCGCTCCTTTGCGATGTGCGCAGAAGAAGCCGCTCGTCCGAGAAAAGCATCCGGCTGAAGTCGCTCTTTCTCGGCATGCGAGAGAGACGAGACCGCTGCTGAAGGCACACAGCGGCATTCGGGGAGAACCGCGATTTCTCGGCCAGCAACTGCAAACTCTCCGAAGCGGTTAACAGAGAGTGGCGCCGTCCACCCACGAGAGCGAAATAGCGAAATTGCTATGCCGAGAACGTGCGATTTCAGAATACTGCATTTCCTGAAAACAGGGGGTTTTTTCTCCGCAGGAAAGAATCCACATCTCTCGACTTTCTGTAACGTCCTCTCTGAAAGCACAACGTGTGTCGCTCCTGGAACTTCTAGCTGCCTTATTAGAGGGGCTTTTCCCTTCTACTCTGTTCTTCACAGAATGCTGAAGTGTAGCATCGGAAAAACAGAGAAAAACGAAATGTCCCTAGGAATAAACGGAAAGGCATAAGAATGAGAGAGAAGCGTAGTGCAGAATGCATGGACACAAGGAGAAGACAAGAACCGCTCCTTTGCGATGTGCGCAGAAGAAGCCGCTCGTCCGAGAAAAGCATCCGGCTGAAGTCGCTCTTTCTCGGCATGCGAGAGAGACGAGACCGCTGCTGAAGGCACACAGCGGCATTCGGGGAGAACCGCGATTTCTCGACCAGCAACTGCAAACTCTCCGAAGCGGTTCAACGCGAGAGCCGATTTAGACGTGCGTGAGCGAAATAACGGAACTGTGATGCCAAGAACGTGTGAATTCTGCATACTGCATTGCCTGAAAACAGGGGGTTTTATCTCCGCAGGAAAGAATCCACATCTCTCGACTTTCTGTAACGTCCTCTCTGAAAGCACAACGTGTGTCGCTCCTGGAACTTCTAGCTGCCTTATTAGAGGGGCTTTTCCCTTCCACTCTGTTCTTCACAGAATGCTGAAGTGTAGCATCGGAAAAACAGAGAAAAACGAAATGTCCCTAGGAATAAACGGAAAGGCATAAGAATGAGAGAGAAGCGTAGTGCAGAATGCATGGACACAAGGAGAAGACAAGAACCGCTCCTTTGCGATGTGCGCAGAAGAAGCCGCTCGTCCGAGAAAAGCATCCGGCTGAAGTCGCTCTTTCTCGGCATGCGAGAGAGACGAGACCGCTGCTGAAGGCACACAGCGGCATTCGGGGAGAACCGCGATTTCTCGACCAGCAACTGCAAACTCTCCGAAGCGGTTAACAGAGAGTGGCGCCGTCCACCCACGAGAGCGAAATAGCGAAATTGCTATGCCGAGAACGTGCGATTTCAGAATACTGCATTGCCTGAAAACAGGGGGTTTTTTCTCCGCAGGAAAGAATCCACATCTCTCGACTTTCTGTAACGTCCTCTCTGAAAGCACAACGTGTGTCGCTCCTGGAACTTCTAGCTGCCTTATTAGAGGGGCTTTTCCCTTCCACTCTGTTCTTCACTGAATGCTGAAGTGTAGCATCGGAAAAACAGAGAAAAACGAAATGTCCCTAGGAATAAACGGAAAGGCATAAGAATGAGAGAGAAGCGTAGTGCAGAATGCATGGACACAAGGAGAAGACAAGAACCGCTCCTTTGCGATGTGCGCAGAAGAAGCCGCTCGTCCGAGAAAAGCATCCGGCTGAAGTCGCTCTTTCTCGGCATGCGAGAGAGACGAGACCGCTGCTGAAGGCACACAGCGGCATTCGGGGAGAACCGCGATTTCTCGACCAGCAACTGCAAACTCTCCGAAGCGGTTCAACGCGAGAGCCGATTTAGACGTGCGTGAGCGAAATAACGGAACTGTGATGCCAAGAACGTGTGAATTCTGCATACTGCATTTCCTGAAAACAGGGGGTTTTTTCTCCGCAGGAAAGAATCCACATCTCTCGACTTTCTGTAACGTCCTCTCTGAAAGCACAACGTGTGTCGCTCCTGGAACTTCTAGCTGCCTTATTAGAGGGGCTTTTCCCTTCTACTCTGTTCTTCACAGAATGCTGAAGTGTAGCATCGGAAAAACAGAGAAAAACGAAATGTCCCTAGGAATAAACGGAAAGGCATAAGAATGAGAGAGAAGCGTAGTGCAGAATGCATGGACACAAGGAGAAGACAAGAACCGCTCCTTTGCGATGTGCGCAGAAGAAGCCGCTCGTCCGAGAAAAGCATCCGGCTGAAGTCGCTCTTTCTCGGCATGCGAGAGAGACGAGACCGCTGCTGAAGGCACACAGCGGCATTCGGGGAGAACCGCGATTTCTCGACCAGCAACTGCAAACTCTCCGAAGCGGTTCAACGCGAGAGCCGATTTAGACGTGCGTGAGCGAAATAACGGAACTGTGATGCCAAGAACGTGTGAATTCTGCATACTGCATTGCCTGAAAACAGGGGGTTTTATCTCCGCAGGAAAGAATCCACATCTCTCGACTTTCTGTAACGTCCTCTCTGAAAGCACAACGTGTGTCGCTCCTGGAACTTCTAGCTGCCTTATTAGAGGGGCTTTTCCCTTCCACTCTGTTCTTCACAGAATGCTGAAGTGTAGCATCGGAAAAACAGAGAAAAACGAAATGTCCCTAGGAATAAACGGAAAGGCATAAGAATGAGAGAGAAGCGTAGTGCAGAATGCATGGACACAAGGAGAAGACAAGAACCGCTCCTTTGCGATGTGCGCAGAAGAAGCCGCTCGTCCGAGAAAAGCATCCGGCTGAAGTCGCTCTTTCTCGGCATGCGAGAGAGACGAGACCGCTGCTGAAGGCACACAGCGGCATTCGGGGAGAACCGCGATTTCTCGACCAGCAACTGCAAACTCTCCGAAGCGGTTAACAGAGAGTGGCGCCGTCCACCCACGAGAGCGAAATAGCGAAATTGCTATGCCGAGAACGTGCGATTTCAGAATACTGCATTGCCTGAAAACAGGGGGTTTTTTCTCCGCAGGAAAGAATCCACATCTCTCGACTTTCTGTAACGTCCTCTCTGAAAGCACAACGTGTGTCGCTCCTGGAACTTCTAGCTGCCTTATTAGAGGGGCTTTTCCCTTCCACTCTGTTCTTCACTGAATGCTGAAGTGTAGCATCGGAAAAACAGAGAAAAACGAAATGTCCCTAGGAATAAACGGAAAGGCATAAGAATGAGAGAGAAGCGTAGTGCAGAATGCATGGACACAAGGAGAAGACAAGAACCGCTCCTTTGCGATGTGCGCAGAAGAAGCCGCTCGTCCGAGAAAAGCATCCGGCTGAAGTCGCTCTTTCTCGGCATGCGAGAGAGACGAGACCGCTGCTGAAGGCACACAGCGGCATTCGGGGAGAACCGCGATTTCTCGACCAGCAACTGCAAACTCTCCGAAGCGGTTCAACGCGAGAGCCGATTTAGACGTGCGTGAGCGAAATAACGGAACTGTGATGCCAAGAACGTGTGAATTCTGCATACTGCATTTCCTGAAAACAGGGGGTTTTTTCTCCGCAGGAAAGAATCCACATCTCTCGACTTTCTGTAACGTCCTCTCTGAAAGCACAACGTGTGTCGCTCCTGGAACTTCTAGCTGCCTTATTAGAGGGGCTTTTCCCTTCTACTCTGTTCTTCACAGAATGCTGAAGTGTAGCATCGGAAAAACAGAGAAAAACGAAATGTCCCTAGGAATAAACGGAAAGGCATAAGAATGAGAGAGAAGCGTAGTGCAGAATGCATGGACACAAGGAGAAGACAAGAACCGCTCCTTTGCGATGTGCGCAGAAGAAGCCGCTCGTCCGAGAAAAGCATCCGGCTGAAGTCGCTCTTTCTCGGCATGCGAGAGAGACGAGACCGCTGCTGAAGGCACACAGCGGCATTCGGGGAGAACCGCGATTTCTCGACCAGCAACTGCAAACTCTCCGAAGCGGTTCAACGCGAGAGCCGATTTAGACGTGCGTGAGCGAAATAACGGAACTGTGATGCCAAGAACGTGTGAATTCTGCATACTGCATTGCCTGAAAACAGGGGGTTTTTTCTCCGCAGGAAAGAATCCACATCTCTCGACTTTCTGTAACGTCCTCTCTGAAAGCACAACGTGTGTCGCTCCTGGAACTTCTAGCTGCCTTATTAGAGGGGCTTTTCCCTTCCACTCTGTTCTTCACAGAATGCTGAAGTGTAGCATCGGAAAAACAGAGAAAAACGAAATGTCCCTAGGAATAAACGGAAAGGCATAAGAATGAGAGAGAAGCGTAGTGCAGAATGCATGGACACAAGGAGAAGACAAGAACCGCTCCTTTGCGATGTGCGCAGAAGAAGCCGCTCGTCCGAGAAAAGCATCCGGCTGAAGTCGCTCTTTCTCGGCATGCGAGAGAGACGAGACCGCTGCTGAAGGCACACAGCGGCATTCGGGGAGAACCGCGATTTCTCGACCAGCAACTGCAAACTCTCCGAAGCGGTTAACAGAGAGTGGCGCCGTCCACCCACGAGAGCGAAATAGCGAAATTGCTATGCCGAGAACGTGCGATTTCAGAATACTGCATTTCCTGAAAACAGGGGGTTTTTTCTCCGCAGGAAAGAATCCACATCTCTCGACTTTCTGTAACGTCCTCTCTGAAAGCACAACGTGTGTCGCTCCTGGAACTTCTAGCTGCCTTATTAGAGGGGCTTTTCCCTTCCACTCTGTTCGTCACAGAATGCTGAAGTGTAGCATCGGAAAAACAGAGAAAAACGAAATGTCCCTAGGAATCAACGGAAAGGCATAAGAATGAGAGAGAAGCGTAGTGCAGAATGCATGGACACAAGGAGAAGACAAGAACCGCTCCTTTGCGATGTGCGCAGAAGAAGCCGCTCGTCCGAGAAAAGCAGCCGGCTGAAGTCGCTCTTTCTCGGCATGCGAGAGAGACGAGACCGCTGCTGAAGGCACACAGCGGCATTCGGGGAGAACCGCGATTTCTCGGCCAGCAACTGCAAACTCTCCGAAGCGGTTAACAGAGAGTGGCGCCGTCCACCCACGAGAGCGAAATAGCGAAATTGCTATGCCGAGAACGTGCGATTTCAGAATACTGCATTTCCTGAAAACAGGGGGTTTTTTCTCCGCAGGAAAGAATCCACATCTCTCGACTTTCTGTAACGTCCTCTCTGAAAGCACAACGTGTGTCGCTCCTGGAACTTCTAGCTGCCTTATTAGAGGGGCTTTTCCCTTCTACTCTGTTCTTCACAGAATGCTGAAGTGTAGCATCGGAAAAACAGAGAAAAACGAAATGTCCCTAGGAATAAACGGAAAGGCATAAGAATGAGAGAGAAGCGTAGTGCAGAATGCATGGACACAAGGAGAAGACAAGAACCGCTCCTTTGCGATGTGCGCAGAAGAAGCCGCTCGTCCGAGAAAAGCATCCGGCTGAAGTCGCTCTTTCTCGGCATGCGAGAGAGACGAGACCGCTGCTGAAGGCACACAGCGGCATTCGGGGAGAACCGCGATTTCTCGACCAGCAACTGCAAACTCTCCGAAGCGGTTAACAGAGAGTGGCGCCGTCCACCCACGAGAGCGAAATAGCGAAATTGCTATGCCGAGAACGTGCGATTTCAGAATACTGCATTTCCTGAAAACAGGGGGTTTTTTCTCCGCAGGAAAGAATCCACATCTCTCGACTTTCTGTAACGTCCTCTCTGAAAGCACAACGTGTGTCGCTCCTGGAACTTCTAGCTGCCTTATTAGAGGGGCTTTTCCCTTCCACTCTGTTCTTCACTGAATGCTGAAGTGTAGCATCGGAAAAACAGAGAAAAACGAAATGTCCCTAGGAATCAACGGAAAGGCATAAGAATGAGAGAGAAGCGTAGTGCAGAATGCATGGACACAAGGAGAAGACAAGAACCGCTCCTTTGCGATGTGCGCAGAAGAAGCCGCTCGTCCGAGAAAAGCATCCGGCTGAAGTCGCTCTTTCTCGGCATGCGAGAGAGACGAGACCGCTGCTGAAGGCACACAGCGGCATTCGGGGAGAACCGCGATTTCTCGACCAGCAACTGCAAACTCTCCGAAGCGGTTCAACGCGAGAGCCGATTTAGACGTGCGTGAGCGAAATAACGGAACTGTGATGCCAAGAACGTGTGAATTCTGCATACTGCATTGCCTGAAAACAGGGGGTTTTTTCTCCGCAGGAAAGAATCCACATCTCTCGACTTTCTGTAACGTCCTCTCTGAAAGCACAACGTGTGTCGCTCCGGGAACTTCTAGCTGCCTTATTAGAGGGGCTTTTCCCTTCCACTCTGTTCTTCACAGAATGCTGAAGTGTAGCATCGGAAAAACAGAGAAAAACGAAATGTCCCTAGGAATAAACGGAAAGGCATAAGAATGAGAGAGAAGCGTAGTGCAGAATGCATGGACACAAGGAGAAGACAAGAACCGCTCCTTTGCGATGTGCGCAGAAGAAGCCGCTCGTCCGAGAAAAGCAGCCGGCTGAAGTCGCTCTTTCTCGGCATGCGAGAGAGACGAGACCGCTGCTGAAGGCACACAGCGGCATTCGGGGAGAAGTGCGATTTCTCGGCCAGCAACTGCAAACTCTCCGAAGCGGTTAACAGAGAGTGGCGCCGTCCACCCACGAGAGCGAAATAGCGAAATTGCTATGCCGAGAACGTGCGATTTCAGAATACTGCATTTCCTGAAAACAGGGGGTTTTTTCTCCGCAGGAAAGAATCCACATCTCTCGACTTTCTGTAACGTCCTCTCTGAAAGCACAACGTGTGTCGCTCCTGGAACTTCTAGCTGCCTTCTTAGAGGGGCTTTTCCCTTCCACTCTGTTCGTCACAGAATGCTGAAGTGTAGCATCGGAAAAACAGAGAAAAACGAAATGTCCCTAGGAATAAACGGAAAGGCATAAGAATGAGAGAGAAGCGTAGTGCAGAATGCATGGACACAAGGAGAAGACAAGAACCGCTCCTTTGCGATGTGCGCAGAAGAAGCCGCTCGTCCGAGAAAAGCATCCGGCTGAAGTCGCTCTTTCTCGGCATGCGAGAGAGACGAGACCGCTGCTGAAGGCACACAGCGGCATTCGGGGAGAACCGCGATTTCTCGACCAGCAACTGCAAACTCTCCGAAGCGGTTCAACGCGAGAGCCGATTTAGACGTGCGTGAGCGAAATAACGGAACTGTGATGCCAAGAACGTGTGAATTCTGCATACTGCATTGCCTGAAAACAGGGGGTTTTTTCTCCGCAGGAAAGAATCCACATCTCTCGACTTTCTGTAACGTCCTCTCTGAAAGCACAACGTGTGTCGCTCCTGGAACTTCTAGCTGCCTTATTAGAGGGGCTTTTCCCTTCCACTCTGTTCTTCACAGAATGCTGAAGTGTAGCATCGGAAAAACAGAGAAAAACGAAATGTCCCTAGGAATAAACGGAAAGGCATAAGAATGAGAGAGAAGCGTAGTGCAGAATGCATGGACACAAGGAGAAGACAAGAACCGCTCCTTTGCGATGTGCGCAGAAGAAGCCGCTCGTCCGAGAAAAGCATCCGGCTGAAGTCGCTCTTTCTCGGCATGCGAGAGAGACGAGACCGCTGCTGAAGGCACACAGCGGCATTCGGGGAGAACCGCGATTTCTCGACCAGCAACTGCAAACTCTCCGAAGCGGTTAACAGAGAGTGGCGCCGTCCACCCACGAGAGCGAAATAGCGAAATTGCTATGCCGAGAACGTGCGATTTCAGAATACTGCATTTCCTGAAAACAGGGGGTTTTTTCTCCGCAGGAAAGAATCCACATCTCTCGACTTTCTGTAACGTCCTCTCTGAAAGCACAACGTGTGTCGCTCCTGGAACTTCTAGCTGCCTTATTAGAGGGGCTTTTCCCTTCCACTCTGTTCGTCACAGAATGCTGAAGTGTAGCATCGGAAAAACAGAGAAAAACGAAATGTCCCTAGGAATAAACGGAAAGGCATAAGAATGAGAGAGAAGCGTAGTGCAGAATGCATGGACACAAGGAGAAGACAAGAACCGCTCCTTTGCGATGTGCGCAGAAGAAGCCGCTCGTCCGAGAAAAGCAGCCGGCTGAAGTCGCTCTTTCTCGGCATGCGAGAGAGACGAGACCGCTGCTGAAGGCACACAGCGGCATTCGGGGAGAACCGCGATTTCTCGACCAGCAACTGCAAACTCTCCGAAGCGGTTCAACGCGAGAGACGATTTAGACGTGCGTGAGCGAAATAACGGAACTGTGATGCCAAGAACGTGTGAATTCTGCATACTGCATTGCCTGAAAACAGGGGGTTTTTTCTCCGCAGGAAAGAATCCACATCTCTCGACTTTCTGTAACGTCCTCTCTGAAAGCACAACGTGTGTCGCTCCGGGAACTTCTAGCTGCCTTATTAGAGGGGCTTTTCCCTTCCACTCTGTTCTTCACAGAATGCTGAAGTGTAGCATCGGAAAAACAGAGAAAAACGAAATGTCCCTAGGAATAAACGGAAAGGCATAAGAATGAGAGAGAAGCGTAGTGCAGAATGCATGGACACAAGGAGAAGACAAGAACCGCTCCTTTGCGATGTGCGCAGAAGAAGCCGCTCGTCCGAGAAAAGCATCCGGCTGAAGTCGCTCTTTCTCGGCATGCGAGAGAGACGAGACCGCTGCTGAAGGCACACAGCGGCATTCGGGGAGAAGTGCGATTTCTCGGCCAGCAACTGCAAACTCTCCGAAGCGGTTAACAGAGAGTGGCGCCGTCCACCCACGAGAGCGAAATAGCGAAATTGCTATGCCGAGAACGTGCGATTTCAGAATACTGCATTTCCTGAAAACAGGGGGTTTTTTCTCCGCAGGAAAGAATCCACATCTCTCGACTTTCTGTAACGTCCTCTCTGAAAGCACAACGTGTGTCGCTCCGGGAACTTCTAGCTGCCTTATTAGAGGGGCTTTTCCCTTCCACTCTGTTCTTCACAGAATGCTGAAGTGTAGCATCGGAAAAACAGAGAAAAACGAAATGTCCCTAGGAATAAACGGAAAGGCATAAGAATGAGAGAGAAGCGTAGTGCAGAATGCATGGACACAAGGAGAAGACAAGAACCGCTCCTTTGCGATGTGCGCAGAAGAAGCCGCTCGTCCGAGAAAAGCATCCGGCTGAAGTCGCTCTTTCTCGGCATGCGAGAGAGACGAGACCGCTGCTGAAGGCACACAGCGGCATTCGGGGAGAAGTGCGATTTCTCGGCCAGCAACTGCAAACTCTCCGAAGCGGTTAACAGAGAGTGGCGCCGTCCACCCACGAGAGCGAAATAGCGAAATTGCTATGCCGAGAACGTGCGATTTCAGAATACTGCATTTCCTGAAAACAGGGGGTTTTTTCTCCGCAGGAAAGAATCCACATCTCTCGACTTTCTGTAACGTCCTCTCTGAAAGCACAACGTGTGTCGCTCCTGGAACTTCTAGCTGCCTTATTAGAGGGGCTTTTCCCTTCCACTCTGTTCTTCACAGAATGCTGAAGTGTAGCATCGGAAAAACAGAGAAAAACGAAATGTCCCTAGGAATAAACGGAAAGGCATAAGAATGAGAGAGAAGCGTAGTGCAGAATGCATGGACACAAGGAGAAGACAAGAACCGCTCCTTTGCGATGTGCGCAGAAGAAGCCGCTCGTCCGAGAAAAGCATCCGGCTGAAGTCGCTCTTTCTCGGCATGCGAGAGAGACGAGACCGCTGCTGAAGGCACACAGCGGCATTCGGGGAGAACCGCGATTTCTCGACCAGCAACTGCAAACTCTCCGAAGCGGTTAACAGAGAGTGGCGCCGTCCACCCACGAGAGCGAAATAGCGAAATTGCTATGCCGAGAACGTGCGATTTCAGAATACTGCATTTCCTGAAAACAGGGGGTTTTTTCTCCGCAGGAAAGAATCCACATCTCTCGACTTTCTGTAACGTCCTCTCTGAAAGCACAACGTGTGTCGCTCCTGGAACTTCTAGCTGCCTTATTAGAGGGGCTTTTCCCTTCCACTCTGTTCGTCACAGAATGCTGAAGTGTAGCATCGGAAAAACAGAGAAAAACGAAATGTCCCTAGGAATAAACGGAAAGGCATAAGAATGAGAGAGAAGCGTAGTGCAGAATGCATGGACACAAGGAGAAGACAAGAACCGCTCCTTTGCGATGTGCGCAGAAGAAGCCGCTCGTCCGAGAAAAGCAGCCGGCTGAAGTCGCTCTTTCTCGGCATGCGAGAGAGACGAGACCGCTGCTGAAGGCACACAGCGGCATTCGGGGAGAACCGCGATTTCTCGGCCAGCAACTGCAAACTCTCCGAAGCGGTTAACAGAGAGTGGCGTCGTCCACCCACGAGAGCGAAATAGCGAAATTGCTATGCCGAGAACGTGCGATTTCAGAATACTGCATTTCCTGAAAACAGGGGGTTTTTTCTCCGCAGGAAAGAATCCACATCTCTCGACTTTCTGTAACGTCCTCTCTGAAAGCACAACGTGTGTCGCTCCTGGAACTTCTAGCTGCCTTATTAGAGGGGCTTTTCCCTTCCACTCTGTTCTTCACAGAATGCTGAAGTGTAGCATCGGAAAAACAGAGAAAAACGAAATGTCCCTAGGAATCAACGGAAAGGCATAAGAATGAGAGAGAAGCGTAGTGCAGAATGCATGGACACAAGGAGAAGACAAGAACCGCTCCTTTGCGATGTGCGCAGAAGAAGCCGCTCGTCCGAGAAAAGCATCCGGCTGAAGTCGCTCTTTCTCGGCATGCGAGAGAGACGAGACCGCTGCTGAAGGCACACAGCGGCATTCGGGGAGAACCGCGATTTCTCGACCAGCAACTGCAAACTCTCCGAAGCGGTTCAACGCGAGAGCCGATTTAGACGTGCGTGAGCGAAATAACGGAACTGTGATGCCAAGAACGTGTGAATTCTGCATACTGCATTGCCTGAAAACAGGGGGTTTTTTCTCCGCAGGAAAGAATCCACATCTCTCGACTTTCTGTAACGTCCTCTCTGAAAGCACAACGTGTGTCGCTCCGGGAACTTCTAGCTGCCTTATTAGAGGGGCTTTTCCCTTCCACTCTGTTCTTCACAGAATGCTGAAGTGTAGCATCGGAAAAACAGAGAAAAACGAAATGTCCCTAGGAATAAACGGAAAGGCATAAGAATGAGAGAGAAGCGTAGTGCAGAATGCATGGACACAAGGAGAAGACAAGAACCGCTCCTTTGCGATGTGCGCAGAAGAAGCCGCTCGTCCGAGAAAAGCATCCGGCTGAAGTCGCTCTTTCTCGGCATGCGAGAGAGACGAGACCGCTGCTGAAGGCACACAGCGGCATTCGGGGAGAACCGCGATTTCTCGGCCAGCAACTGCAAACTCTCCGAAGCGGTTAACAGAGAGTGGCGCCGTCCACCCACGAGAGCGAAATAGCGAAATTGCTATGCCGAGAACGTGCGATTTCAGAATACTGCATTTCCTGAAAACAGGGGGTTTTTTCTCCGCAGGAAAGAATCCACATCTCTCGACTTTCTGTAACGTCCTCTCTGAAAGCACAACGTGTGTCGCTCCGGGAACTTCTAGCTGCCTTATTAGAGGGGCTTTTCCCTTCCACTCTGTTCTTCACAGAATGCTGAAGTGTAGCATCGGAAAAACAGAGAAAAACGAAATGTCCCTAGGAATAAACGGAAAGGCATAAGAATGAGAGAGAAGCGTAGTGCAGAATGCATGGACACAAGGAGAAGACAAGAACCGCTCCTTTGCGATGTGCGCAGAAGAAGCCGCTCGTCCGAGAAAAGCATCCGGCTGAAGTCGCTCTTTCTCGGCATGCGAGAGAGACGAGACCGCTGCTGAAGGCACACAGCGGCATTCGGGGAGAAGTGCGATTTCTCGGCCAGCAACTGCAAACTCTCCGAAGCGGTTAACAGAGAGTGGCGCCGTCCACCCACGAGAGCGAAATAGCGAAATTGCTATGCCGAGAACGTGCGATTTCAGAATACTGCATTTCCTGAAAACAGGGGGTTTTTTCTCCGCAGGAAAGAATCCACATCTCTCGACTTTCTGTAACGTCCTCTCTGAAAGCACAACGTGTGTCGCTCCTGGAACTTCTAGCTGCCTTATTAGAGGGGCTTTTCCCTTCCACTCTGTTCTTCACAGAATGCTGAAGTGTAGCATCGGAAAAACAGAGAAAAACGAAATGTCCCTAGGAATAAACGGAAAGGCATAAGAATGAGAGAGAAGCGTAGTGCAGAATGCATGGACACAAGGAGAAGACAAGAACCGCTCCTTTGCGATGTGCGCAGAAGAAGCCGCTCGTCCGAGAAAAGCATCCGGCTGAAGTCGCTCTTTCTCGGCATGCGAGAGAGACGAGACCGCTGCTGAAGGCACACAGCGGCATTCGGGGAGAACCGCGATTTCTCGGCCAGCAACTGCAAACTCTCCGAAGCGGTTAACAGAGAGTGGCGCCGTCCACCCACGAGAGCGAAATAGCGAAATTGCTATGCCGAGAACGTGCGATTTCAGAATACTGCATTTCCTGAAAACAGGGGGTTTTTTCTCCGCAGGAAAGAATCCACATCTCTCGACTTTCTGTAACGTCCTCTCTGAAAGCACAACGTGTGTCGCTCCTGGAACTTCTAGCTGCCTTATTAGAGGGGCTTTTCCCTTCCACTCTGTTCTTCACAGAATGCTGAAGTGTAGCATCGGAAAAACAGAGAAAAACGAAATGTCCCTAGGAATAAACGGAAAGGCATAAGAATGAGAGAGAAGCGTAGTGCAGAATGCATGGACACAAGGAGAAGACAAGAACCGCTCCTTTGCGATGTGCGCAGAAGAAGCCGCTCGTCCGAGAAAAGCATCCGGCTGAAGTCGCTCTTTCTCGGCATGCGAGAGAGACGAGACCGCTGCTGAAGGCACACAGCGGCATTCGGGGAGAACCGCGATTTCTCGACCAGCAACTGCAAACTCTCCGAAGCGGTTCAACGCGAGAGCCGATTTAGACGTGCGTGAGCGAAATAACGGAACTGTGATGCCAAGAACGTGTGAATTCTGCATACTGCATTGCCTGAAAACAGGGGGTTTTTTCTCCGCAGGAAAGAATCCACATCTCTCGACTTTCTGTAACGTCCTCTCTGAAAGCACAACGTGTGTCGCTCCTGGAACTTCTAGCTGCCTTATTAGAGGGGCTTTTCCCTTCCACTCTGTTCTTCACAGAATGCTGAAGTGTAGCATCGGAAAAACAGAGAAAAACGAAATGTCCCTAGGAATAAACGGAAAGGCATAAGAATGAGAGAGAAGCGTAGTGCAGAATGCATGGACACAAGGAGAAGACAAGAACCGCTCCTTTGCGATGTGCGCAGAAGAAGCCGCTCGTCCGAGAAAAGCATCCGGCTGAAGTCGCTCTTTCTCGGCATGCGAGAGAGACGAGACCGCTGCTGAAGGCACACAGCGGCATTCGGGGAGAACCGCGATTTCTCGACCAGCAACTGCAAACTCTCCGAAGCGGTTCAACGCGAGAGCCGATTTAGACGTGCGTGAGCGAAATAACGGAACTGTGATGCCAAGAACGTGTGAATTCTGCATACTGCATTGCCTGAAAACAGGGGGTTTTTTCTCCGCAGGAAAGAATCCACATCTCTCGACTTTCTGTAACGTCCTCTCTGAAAGCACAACGTGTGTCGCTCCTGGAACTTCTAGCTGCCTTATTAGAGGGGCTTTTCCCTTCCACTCTGTTCTTCACAGAATGCTGAAGTGTAGCATCGGAAAAACAGAGAAAAACGAAATGTCCCTAGGAATAAACGGAAAGGCATAAGAATGAGAGAGAAGCGTAGTGCAGAATGCATGGACACAAGGAGAAGACAAGAACCGCTCCTTTGCGATGTGCGCAGAAGAAGCCGCTCGTCCGAGAAAAGCATCCGGCTGAAGTCGCTCTTTCTCGGCATGCGAGAGAGACGAGACCGCTGCTGAAGGCACACAGCGGCATTCGGGGAGAACCGCGATTTCTCGACCAGCAACTGCAAACTCTCCGAAGCGGTTAACAGAGAGTGGCGCCGTCCACCCACGAGAGCGAAATAGCGAAATTGCTATGCCGAGAACGTGCGAATTCAGAATACTGCATTGCCTGAAAACAGGGGGT
This sequence comes from Phasianus colchicus, assembly GCF_987193195.1. NCBI lineage: Eukaryota > Metazoa > Chordata > Aves > Galliformes > Phasianidae > Phasianus > Phasianus colchicus. The sequence continues at coordinate 325,584 of NC_143447.1, read as the reverse complement.
TTTTTCTCCGCAGGAAAGAATCCACATCTCTCGACTTTCTGTAACGTCCTCTCTGAAAGCACAACGTGTGTCGCTCCTGGAACTTCTAGCTGCCTTATTAGAGGGGCTTTTCCCTTCCACTCTGTTCGTCACAGAATGCTGAAGTGTAGCATCGGAAAAACAGAGAAAAACGAAATGTCCCTAGGAATAAACGGAAAGGCATAAGAATGAGAGAGAAGCGTAGTGCAGAATGCATGGACACAAGGAGAAGACAAGAACCGCTCCTTTGCGATGTGCGCAGAAGAAGCCGCTCGTCCGAGAAAAGCAGCCGGCTGAAGTCGCTCTTTCTCGGCATGCGAGAGAGACGAGACCGCTGCTGAAGGCACACAGCGGCATTCGGGGAGAACCGCGATTTCTCGACCAGCAACTGCAAACTCTCCGAAGCGGTTAACAGAGAGTGGCGCCGTCCACCCACGAGAGCGAAATAGCGAAATTGCTATGCCGAGAACGTGCGATTTCAGAATACTGCATTTCCTGAAAACAGGGGGTTTTTTCTCCGCAGGAAAGAATCCACATCTCTCGACTTTCTGTAACGTCCTCTCTGAAAGCACAACGTGTGTCGCTCCTGGAACTTCTAGCTGCCTTATTAGAGGGGCTTTTCCCTTCCACTCTGTTCTTCACAGAATGCTGAAGTGTAGCATCGGAAAAACAGAGAAAAACGAAATGTCCCTAGGAATCAACGGAAAGGCATAAGAATGAGAGAGAAGCGTAGTGCAGAATGCATGGACACAAGGAGAAGACAAGAACCGCTCCTTTGCGATGTGCGCAGAAGAAGCCGCTCGTCCGAGAAAAGCATCCGGCTGAAGTCGCTCTTTCTCGGCATGCGAGAGAGACGAGACCGCTGCTGAAGGCACACAGCGGCATTCGGGGAGAACCGCGATTTCTCGACCAGCAACTGCAAACTCTCCGAAGCGGTTCAACGCGAGAGCCGATTTAGACGTGCGTGAGCGAAATAACGGAACTGTGATGCCAAGAACGTGTGAATTCTGCATACTGCATTGCCTGAAAACAGGGGGTTTTTTCTCCGCAGGAAAGAATCCACATCTCTCGACTTTCTGTAACGTCCTCTCTGAAAGCACAACGTGTGTCGCTCCTGGAACTTCTAGCTGCCTTATTAGAGGGGCTTTTCCCTTCCACTCTGTTCTTCACAGAATGCTGAAGTGTAGCATCGGAAAAACAGAGAAAAACGAAATGTCCCTAGGAATAAACGGAAAGGCATAAGAATGAGAGAGAAGCGTAGTGCAGAATGCATGGACACAAGGAGAAGACAAGAACCGCTCCTTTGCGATGTGCGCAGAAGAAGCCGCTCGTCCGAGAAAAGCATCCGGCTGAAGTCGCTCTTTCTCGGCATGCGAGAGAGACGAGACCGCTGCTGAAGGCACACAGCGGCATTCGGGGAGAACCGCGATTTCTCGACCAGCAACTGCAAACTCTCCGAAGCGGTTAACAGAGAGTGGCGCCGTCCACCCACGAGAGCGAAATAGCGAAATTGCTATGCCGAGAACGTGCGATTTCAGAATACTGCATTTCCTGAAAACAGGGGGTTTTTTCTCCGCAGGAAAGAATCCACATCTCTCGACTTTCTGTAACGTCCTCTCTGAAAGCACAACGTGTGTCGCTCCTGGAACTTCTAGCTGCCTTATTAGAGGGGCTTTTCCCTTCCACTCTGTTCGTCACAGAATGCTGAAGTGTAGCATCGGAAAAACAGAGAAAAACGAAATGTCCCTAGGAATAAACGGAAAGGCATAAGAATGAGAGAGAAGCGTAGTGCAGAATGCATGGACACAAGGAGAAGACAAGAACCGCTCCTTTGCGATGTGCGCAGAAGAAGCCGCTCGTCCGAGAAAAGCAGCCGGCTGAAGTCGCTCTTTCTCGGCATGCGAGAGAGACGAGACCGCTGCTGAAGGCACACAGCGGCATTCGGGGAGAACCGCGATTTCTCGGCCAGCAACTGCAAACTCTCCGAAGCGGTTAACAGAGAGTGGCGCCGTCCACCCACGAGAGCGAAATAGCGAAATTGCTATGCCGAGAACGTGCGATTTCAGAATACTGCATTTCCTGAAAACAGGGGGTTTTTTCTCCGCAGGAAAGAATCCACATCTCTCGACTTTCTGTAACGTCCTCTCTGAAAGCACAACGTGTGTCGCTCCTGGAACTTCTAGCTGCCTTATTAGAGGGGCTTTTCCCTTCCACTCTGTTCGTCACAGAATGCTGAAGTGTAGCATCGGAAAAACAGAGAAAAACGAAATGTCCCTAGGAATAAACGGAAAGGCATAAGAATGAGAGAGAAGCGTAGTGCAGAATGCATGGACACAAGGAGAAGACAAGAACCGCTCCTTTGCGATGTGCGCAGAAGAAGCCGCTCGTCCGAGAAAAGCATCCGGCTGAAGTCGCTCTTTCTCGGCATGCGAGAGAGACGAGACCGCTGCTGAAGGCACACAGCGGCATTCGGGGAGAACCGCGATTTCTCGACCAGCAACTGCAAACTCTCCGAAGCGGTTCAACGCGAGAGCCGATTTAGACGTGCGTGAGCGAAATAACGGAACTGTGATGCCAAGAACGTGTGAATTCTGCATACTGCATTGCCTGAAAACAGGGGGTTTTTTCTCCGCAGGAAAGAATCCACATCTCTCGACTTTCTGTAACGTCCTCTCTGAAAGCACAACGTGTGTCGCTCCGGGAACTTCTAGCTGCCTTATTAGAGGGGCTTTTCCCTTCCACTCTGTTCTTCACAGAATGCTGAAGTGTAGCATCGGAAAAACAGAGAAAAACGAAATGTCCCTAGGAATAAACGGAAAGGCATAAGAATGAGAGAGAAGCGTAGTGCAGAATGCATGGACACAAGGAGAAGACAAGAACCGCTCCTTTGCGATGTGCGCAGAAGAAGCCGCTCGTCCGAGAAAAGCATCCGGCTGAAGTCGCTCTTTCTCGGCATGCGAGAGAGACGAGACCGCTGCTGAAGGCACACAGCGGCATTCGGGGAGAAGTGCGATTTCTCGGCCAGCAACTGCAAACTCTCCGAAGCGGTTAACAGAGAGTGGCGCCGTCCACCCACGAGAGCGAAATAGCGAAATTGCTATGCCGAGAACGTGCGATTTCAGAATACTGCATTTCCTGAAAACAGGGGGTTTTTTCTCCGCAGGAAAGAATCCACATCTCTCGACTTTCTGTAACGTCCTCTCTGAAAGCACAACGTGTGTCGCTCCTGGAACTTCTAGCTGCCTTATTAGAGGGGCTTTTCCCTTCCACTCTGTTCTTCACAGAATGCTGAAGTGTAGCATCGGAAAAACAGAGAAAAACGAAATGTCCCTAGGAATAAACGGAAAGGCATAAGAATGAGAGAGAAGCGTAGTGCAGAATGCATGGACACAAGGAGAAGACAAGAACCGCTCCTTTGCGATGTGCGCAGAAGAAGCCGCTCGTCCGAGAAAAGCATCCGGCTGAAGTCGCTCTTTCTCGGCATGCGAGAGAGACGAGACCGCTGCTGAAGGCACACAGCGGCATTCGGGGAGAACCGCGATTTCTCGACCAGCAACTGCAAACTCTCCGAAGCGGTTCAACGCGAGAGCCGATTTAGACGTGCGTGAGCGAAATAACGGAACTGTGATGCCAAGAACGTGTGAATTCTGCATACTGCATTGCCTGAAAACAGGGGGTTTTTTCTCCGCAGGAAAGAATCCACATCTCTCGACTTTCTGTAACGTCCTCTCTGAAAGCACAACGTGTGTCGCTCCTGGAACTTCTAGCTGCCTTATTAGAGGGGCTTTTCCCTTCCACTCTGTTCTTCACAGAATGCTGAAGTGTAGCATCGGAAAAACAGAGAAAAACGAAATGTCCCTAGGAATAAACGGAAAGGCATAAGAATGAGAGAGAAGCGTAGTGCAGAATGCATGGACACAAGGAGAAGACAAGAACCGCTCCTTTGCGATGTGCGCAGAAGAAGCCGCTCGTCCGAGAAAAGCAGCCGGCTGAAGTCGCTCTTTCTCGGCATGCGAGAGAGACGAGACCGCTGCTGAAGGCACACAGCGGCATTCGGGGAGAAGTGCGATTTCTCGGCCAGCAACTGCAAACTCTCCGAAGCGGTTAACAGAGAGTGGCGCCGTCCACCCACGAGAGCGAAATAGCGAAATTGCTATGCCGAGAACGTGCGATTTCAGAATACTGCATTTCCTGAAAACAGGGGGTTTTTTCTCCGCAGGAAAGAATCCACATCTCTCGACTTTCTGTAACGTCCTCTCTGAAAGCACAACGTGTGTCGCTCCTGGAACTTCTAGCTGCCTTATTAGAGGGGCTTTTCCCTTCCACTCTGTTCTTCACAGAATGCTGAAGTGTAGCATCGGAAAAACAGAGAAAAACGAAATGTCCCTAGGAATAAACGGAAAGGCATAAGAATGAGAGAGAAGCGTAGTGCAGAATGCATGGACACAAGGAGAAGACAAGAACCGCTCCTTTGCGATGTGCGCAGAAGAAGCCGCTCGTCCGAGAAAAGCATCCGGCTGAAGTCGCTCTTTCTCGGCATGCGAGAGAGACGAGACCGCTGCTGAAGGCACACAGCGGCATTCGGGGAGAACCGCGATTTCTCGGCCAGCAACTGCAAACTCTCCGAAGCGGTTCAACGCGAGAGCCGATTTAGACGTGCGTGAGCGAAATAACGGAACTGTGATGCCAAGAACGTGTGAATTCTGCATACTGCATTGCCTGAAAACAGGGGGTTTTTTCTCCGCAGGAAAGAATCCACATCTCTCGACTTTCTGTAACGTCCTCTCTGAAAGCACAACGTGTGTCGCTCCTGGAACTTCTAGCTGCCTTATTAGAGGGGCTTTTCCCTTCCACTCTGTTCTTCACAGAATGCTGAAGTGTAGCATCGGAAAAACAGAGAAAAACGAAATGTCCCTAGGAATAAACGGAAAGGCATAAGAATGAGAGAGAAGCGTAGTGCAGAATGCATGGACACAAGGAGAAGACAAGAACCGCTCCTTTGCGATGTGCGCAGAAGAAGCCGCTCGTCCGAGAAAAGCATCCGGCTGAAGTCGCTCTTTCTCGGCATGCGAGAGAGACGAGACCGCTGCTGAAGGCACACAGCGGCATTCGGGGAGAACCGCGATTTCTCGACCAGCAACTGCAAACTCTCCGAAGCGGTTAACAGAGAGTGGCGCCGTCCACCCACGAGAGCGAAATAGCGAAATTGCTATGCCGAGAACGTGCGATTTCAGAATACTGCATTTCCTGAAAACAGGGGGTTTTTTCTCCGCAGGAAAGAATCCACATCTCTCGACTTTCTGTAACGTCCTCTCTGAAAGCACAACGTGTGTCGCTCCTGGAACTTCTAGCTGCCTTATTAGAGGGGCTTTTCCCTTCCACTCTGTTCTTCACAGAATGCTGAAGTGTAGCATCGGAAAAACAGAGAAAAACGAAATGTCCCTAGGAATAAACGGAAAGGCATAAGAATGAGAGAGAAGCGTAGTGCAGAATGCATGGACACAAGGAGAAGACAAGAACCGCTCCTTTGCGATGTGCGCAGAAGAAGCCGCTCGTCCGAGAAAAGCATCCGGCTGAAGTCGCTCTTTCTCGGCATGCGAGAGAGACGAGACCGCTGCTGAAGGCACACAGCGGCATTCGGGGAGAAGTGCGATTTCTCGGCCAGCAACTGCAAACTCTCCGAAGCGGTTAACAGAGAGTGGCGCCGTCCACCCACGAGAGCGAAATAGCGAAATTGCTATGCCGAGAACGTGCGATTTCAGAATACTGCATTTCCTGAAAACAGGGGGTTTTTTCTCCGCAGGAAAGAATCCACATCTCTCGACTTTCTGTAACGTCCTCTCTGAAAGCACAACGTGTGTCGCTCCTGGAACTTCTAGCTGCCTTATTAGAGGGGCTTTTCCCTTCCACTCTGTTCTTCACAGAATGCTGAAGTGTAGCATCGGAAAAACAGAGAAAAACGAAATGTCCCTAGGAATAAACGGAAAGGCATAAGAATGAGAGAGAAGCGTAGTGCAGAATGCATGGACACAAGGAGAAGACAAGAACCGCTCCTTTGCGATGTGCGCAGAAGAAGCCGCTCGTCCGAGAAAAGCATCCGGCTGAAGTCGCTCTTTCTCGGCATGCGAGAGAGACGAGACCGCTGCTGAAGGCACACAGCGGCATTCGGGGAGAACCGCGATTTCTCGACCAGCAACTGCAAACTCTCCGAAGCGGTTCAACGCGAGAGCCGATTTAGACGTGCGTGAGCGAAATAACGGAACTGTGATGCCAAGAACGTGTGAATTCTGCATACTGCATTGCCTGAAAACAGGGGGTTTTTTCTCCGCAGGAAAGAATCCACATCTCTCGACTTTCTGTAACGTCCTCTCTGAAAGCACAACGTGTGTCGCTCCTGGAACTTCTAGCTGCCTTATTAGAGGGGCTTTTCCCTTCCACTCTGTTCTTCACAGAATGCTGAAGTGTAGCATCGGAAAAACAGAGAAAAACGAAATGTCCCTAGGAATAAACGGAAAGGCATAAGAATGAGAGAGAAGCGTAGTGCAGAATGCATGGACACAAGGAGAAGACAAGAACCGCTCCTTTGCGATGTGCGCAGAAGAAGCCGCTCGTCCGAGAAAAGCAGCCGGCTGAAGTCGCTCTTTCTCGGCATGCGAGAGAGACGAGACCGCTGCTGAAGGCACACAGCGGCATTCGGGGAGAAGTGCGATTTCTCGGCCAGCAACTGCAAACTCTCCGAAGCGGTTAACAGAGAGTGGCGCCGTCCACCCACGAGAGCGAAATAGCGAAATTGCTATGCCGAGAACGTGCGATTTCAGAATACTGCATTTCCTGAAAACAGGGGGTTTTTTCTCCGCAGGAAAGAATCCACATCTCTCGACTTTCTGTAACGTCCTCTCTGAAAGCACAACGTGTGTCGCTCCTGGAACTTCTAGCTGCCTTATTAGAGGGGCTTTTCCCTTCCACTCTGTTCTTCACAGAATGCTGAAGTGTAGCATCGGAAAAACAGAGAAAAACGAAATGTCCCTAGGAATAAACGGAAAGGCATAAGAATGAGAGAGAAGCGTAGTGCAGAATGCATGGACACAAGGAGAAGACAAGAACCGCTCCTTTGCGATGTGCGCAGAAGAAGCCGCTCGTCCGAGAAAAGCATCCGGCTGAAGTCGCTCTTTCTCGGCATGCGAGAGAGACGAGACCGCTGCTGAAGGCACACAGCGGCATTCGGGGAGAACCGCGATTTCTCGACCAGCAACTGCAAACTCTCCGAAGCGGTTCAACGCGAGAGCCGATTTAGACGTGCGTGAGCGAAATAACGGAACTGTGATGCCAAGAACGTGTGAATTCTGCATACTGCATTGCCTGAAAACAGGGGGTTTTTTCTCCGCAGGAAAGAATCCACATCTCTCGACTTTCTGTAACGTCCTCTCTGAAAGCACAACGTGTGTCGCTCCTGGAACTTCTAGCTGCCTTATTAGAGGGGCTTTTCCCTTCCACTCTGTTCTTCACAGAATGCTGAAGTGTAGCATCGGAAAAACAGAGAAAAACGAAATGTCCCTAGGAATAAACGGAAAGGCATAAGAATGAGAGAGAAGCGTAGTGCAGAATGCATGGACACAAGGAGAAGACAAGAACCGCTCCTTTGCGATGTGCGCAGAAGAAGCCGCTCGTCCGAGAAAAGCATCCGGCTGAAGTCGCTCTTTCTCGGCATGCGAGAGAGACGAGACCGCTGCTGAAGGCACACAGCGGCATTCGGGGAGAACCGCGATTTCTCGACCAGCAACTGCAAACTCTCCGAAGCGGTTAACAGAGAGTGGCGCCGTCCACCCACGAGAGCGAAATAGCGAAATTGCTATGCCGAGAACGTGCGATTTCAGAATACTGCATTTCCTGAAAACAGGGGGTTTTTTCTCCGCAGGAAAGAATCCACATCTCTCGACTTTCTGTAACGTCCTCTCTGAAAGCACAACGTGTGTCGCTCCTGGAACTTCTAGCTGCCTTATTAGAGGGGCTTTTCCCTTCCACTCTGTTCTTCACAGAATGCTGAAGTGTAGCATCGGAAAAACAGAGAAAAACGAAATGTCCCTAGGAATAAACGGAAAGGCATAAGAATGAGAGAGAAGCGTAGTGCAGAATGCATGGACACAAGGAGAAGACAAGAACCGCTCCTTTGCGATGTGCGCAGAAGAAGCCGCTCGTCCGAGAAAAGCATCCGGCTGAAGTCGCTCTTTCTCGGCATGCGAGAGAGACGAGACCGCTGCTGAAGGCACACAGCGGCATTCGGGGAGAACCGCGATTTCTCGGCCAGCAACTGCAAACTCTCCGAAGCGGTTAACAGAGAGTGGCGCCGTCCACCCACGAGAGCGAAATAGCGAAATTGCTATGCCGAGAACGTGCGATTTCAGAATACTGCATTTCCTGAAAACAGGGGGTTTTTTCTCCGCAGGAAAGAATCCACATCTCTCGACTTTCTGTAACGTCCTCTCTGAAAGCACAACGTGTGTCGCTCCTGGAACTTCTAGCTGCCTTATTAGAGGGGCTTTTCCCTTCCACTCTGTTCTTCACAGAATGCTGAAGTGTAGCATCGGAAAAACAGAGAAAAACGAAATGTCCCTAGGAATCAACGGAAAGGCATAAGAATGAGAGAGAAGCGTAGTGCAGAATGCATGGACACAAGGAGAAGACAAGAACCGCTCCTTTGCGATGTGCGCAGAAGAAGCCGCTCGTCCGAGAAAAGCATCCGGCTGAAGTCGCTCTTTCTCGGCATGCGAGAGAGACGAGACCGCTGCTGAAGGCACACAGCGGCATTCGGGGAGAACCGCGATTTCTCGACCAGCAACTGCAAACTCTCCGAAGCGGTTCAACGCGAGAGCCGATTTAGACGTGCGTGAGCGAAATAACGGAACTGTGATGCCAAGAACGTGTGAATTCTGCATACTGCATTGCCTGAAAACAGGGGGTTTTTTCTCCGCAGGAAAGAATCCACATCTCTCGACTTTCTGTAACGTCCTCTCTGAAAGCACAACGTGTGTCGCTCCTGGAACTTCTAGCTGCCTTATTAGAGGGGCTTTTCCCTTCCACTCTGTTCTTCACAGAATGCTGAAGTGTAGCATCGGAAAAACAGAGAAAAACGAAATGTCCCTAGGAATAAACGGAAAGGCATAAGAATGAGAGAGAAGCGTAGTGCAGAATGCATGGACACAAGGAGAAGACAAGAACCGCTCCTTTGCGATGTGCGCAGAAGAAGCCGCTCGTCCGAGAAAAGCATCCGGCTGAAGTCGCTCTTTCTCGGCATGCGAGAGAGACGAGACCGCTGCTGAAGGCACACAGCGGCATTCGGGGAGAACCGCGATTTCTCGACCAGCAACTGCAAACTCTCCGAAGCGGTTAACAGAGAGTGGCGCCGTCCACCCACGAGAGCGAAATAGCGAAATTGCTATGCCGAGAACGTGCGATTTCAGAATACTGCATTTCCTGAAAACAGGGGGTTTTTTCTCCGCAGGAAAGAATCCACATCTCTCGACTTTCTGTAACGTCCTCTCTGAAAGCACAACGTGTGTCGCTCCTGGAACTTCTAGCTGCCTTATTAGAGGGGCTTTTCCCTTCCACTCTGTTCTTCACAGAATGCTGAAGTGTAGCATCGGAAAAACAGAGAAAAACGAAATGTCCCTAGGAATAAACGGAAAGGCATAAGAATGAGAGAGAAGCGTAGTGCAGAATGCATGGACACAAGGAGAAGACAAGAACCGCTCCTTTGCGATGTGCGCAGAAGAAGCCGCTCGTCCGAGAAAAGCATCCGGCTGAAGTCGCTCTTTCTCGGCATGCGAGAGAGACGAGACCGCTGCTGAAGGCACACAGCGGCATTCGGGGAGAACCGCGATTTCTCGACCAGCAACTGCAAACTCTCCGAAGCGGTTAACAGAGAGTGGCGCCGTCCACCCACGAGAGCGAAATAGCGAAATTGCTATGCCGAGAACGTGCGATTTCAGAATACTGCATTTCCTGAAAACAGGGGGTTTTTTCTCCGCAGGAAAGAATCCACATCTCTCGACTTTCTGTAACGTCCTCTCTGAAAGCACAACGTGTGTCGCTCCTGGAACTTCTAGCTGCCTTATTAGAGGGGCTTTTCCCTTCCACTCTGTTCTTCACAGAATGCTGAAGTGTAGCATCGGAAAAACAGAGAAAAACGAAATGTCCCTAGGAATAAACGGAAAGGCATAAGAATGAGAGAGAAGCGTAGTGCAGAATGCATGGACACAAGGAGAAGACAAGAACCGCTCCTTTGCGATGTGCGCAGAAGAAGCCGCTCGTCCGAGAAAAGCATCCGGCTGAAGTCGCTCTTTCTCGGCATGCGAGAGAGACGAGACCGCTGCTGAAGGCACACAGCGGCATTCGGGGAGAACCGCGATTTCTCGACCAGCAACTGCAAACTCTCCGAAGCGGTTCAACGCGAGAGCCGATTTAGACGTGCGTGAGCGAAATAACGGAACTGTGATGCCAAGAACGTGTGAATTCTGCATACTGCATTGCCTGAAAACAGGGGGTTTTTTCTCCGCAGGAAAGAATCCACATCTCTCGACTTTCTGTAACGTCCTCTCTGAAAGCACAACGTGTGTCGCTCCTGGAACTTCTAGCTGCCTTATTAGAGGGGCTTTTCCCTTCCACTCTGTTCTTCACAGAATGCTGAAGTGTAGCATCGGAAAAACAGAGAAAAACGAAATGTCCCTAGGAATAAACGGAAAGGCATAAGAATGAGAGAGAAGCGTAGTGCAGAATGCATGGACACAAGGAGAAGACAAGAACCGCTCCTTTGCGATGTGCGCAGAAGAAGCCGCTCGTCCGAGAAAAGCAGCCGGCTGAAGTCGCTCTTTCTCGGCATGCGAGAGAGACGAGACCGCTGCTGAAGGCACACAGCGGCATTCGGGGAGAAGTGCGATTTCTCGGCCAGCAACTGCAAACTCTCCGAAGCGGTTAACAGAGAGTGGCGCCGTCCACCCACGAGAGCGAAATAGCGAAATTGCTATGCCGAGAACGTGCGATTTCAGAATACTGCATTTCCTGAAAACAGGGGGTTTTTTCTCCGCAGGAAAGAATCCACATCTCTCGACTTTCTGTAACGTCCTCTCTGAAAGCACAACGTGTGTCGCTCCTGGAACTTCTAGCTGCCTTATTAGAGGGGCTTTTCCCTTCCACTCTGTTCTTCACAGAATGCTGAAGTGTAGCATCGGAAAAACAGAGAAAAACGAAATGTCCCTAGGAATAAACGGAAAGGCATAAGAATGAGAGAGAAGCGTAGTGCAGAATGCATGGACACAAGGAGAAGACAAGAACCGCTCCTTTGCGATGTGCGCAGAAGAAGCCGCTCGTCCGAGAAAAGCATCCGGCTGAAGTCGCTCTTTCTCGGCATGCGAGAGAGACGAGACCGCTGCTGAAGGCACACAGCGGCATTCGGGGAGAACCGCGATTTCTCGACCAGCAACTGCAAACTCTCCGAAGCGGTTCAACGCGAGAGCCGATTTAGACGTGCGTGAGCGAAATAACGGAACTGTGATGCCAAGAACGTGTGAATTCTGCATACTGCATTGCCTGAAAACAGGGGGTTTTTTCTCCGCAGGAAAGAATCCACATCTCTCGACTTTCTGTAACGTCCTCTCTGAAAGCACAACGTGTGTCGCTCCTGGAACTTCTAGCTGCCTTATTAGAGGGGCTTTTCCCTTCCACTCTGTTCTTCACAGAATGCTGAAGTGTAGCATCGGAAAAACAGAGAAAAACGAAATGTCCCTAGGAATAAACGGAAAGGCATAAGAATGAGAGAGAAGCGTAGTGCAGAATGCATGGACACAAGGAGAAGACAAGAACCGCTCCTTTGCGATGTGCGCAGAAGAAGCCGCTCGTCCGAGAAAAGCATCCGGCTGAAGTCGCTCTTTCTCGGCATGCGAGAGAGACGAGACCGCTGCTGAAGGCACACAGCGGCATTCGGGGAGAACCGCGATTTCTCGACCAGCAACTGCAAACTCTCCGAAGCGGTTAACAGAGAGTGGCGCCGTCCACCCACGAGAGCGAAATAGCGAAATTGCTATGCCGAGAACGTGCGATTTCAGAATACTGCATTTCCTGAAAACAGGGGGTTTTTTCTCCGCAGGAAAGAATCCACATCTCTCGACTTTCTGTAACGTCCTCTCTGAAAGCACAACGTGTGTCGCTCCTGGAACTTCTAGCTGCCTTATTAGAGGGGCTTTTCCCTTCCACTCTGTTCTTCACAGAATGCTGAAGTGTAGCATCGGAAAAACAGAGAAAAACGAAATGTCCCTAGGAATAAACGGAAAGGCATAAGAATGAGAGAGAAGCGTAGTGCAGAATGCATGGACACAAGGAGAAGACAAGAACCGCTCCTTTGCGATGTGCGCAGAAGAAGCCGCTCGTCCGAGAAAAGCATCCGGCTGAAGTCGCTCTTTCTCGGCATGCGAGAGAGACGAGACCGCTGCTGAAGGCACACAGCGGCATTCGGGGAGAACCGCGATTTCTCGGCCAGCAACTGCAAACTCTCCGAAGCGGTTAACAGAGAGTGGCGCCGTCCACCCACGAGAGCGAAATAGCGAAATTGCTATGCCGAGAACGTGCGATTTCAGAATACTGCATTTCCTGAAAACAGGGGGTTTTTTCTCCGCAGGAAAGAATCCACATCTCTCGACTTTCTGTAACGTCCTCTCTGAAAGCACAACGTGTGTCGCTCCTGGAACTTCTAGCTGCCTTATTAGAGGGGCTTTTCCCTTCCACTCTGTTCTTCACAGAATGCTGAAGTGTAGCATCGGAAAAACAGAGAAAAACGAAATGTCCCTAGGAATAAACGGAAAGGCATAAGAATGAGAGAGAAGCGTAGTGCAGAATGCATGGACACAAGGAGAAGACAAGAACCGCTCCTTTGCGATGTGCGCAGAAGAAGCCGCTCGTCCGAGAAAAGCATCCGGCTGAAGTCGCTCTTTCTCGGCATGCGAGAGAGACGAGACCGCTGCTGAAGGCACACAGCGGCATTCGGGGAGAACCGCGATTTCTCGACCAGCAACTGCAAACTCTCCGAAGCGGTTAACAGAGAGTGGCGCCGTCCACCCACGAGAGCGAAATAGCGAAATTGCTATGCCGAGAACGTGCGATTTCAGAATACTGCATTTCCTGAAAACAGGGGGTTTTTTCTCCGCAGGAAAGAATCCACATCTCTCGACTTTCTGTAACGTCCTCTCTGAAAGCACAACGTGTGTCGCTCCTGGAACTTCTAGCTGCCTTATTAGAGGGGCTTTTCCCTTCCACTCTGTTCTTCACAGAATGCTGAAGTGTAGCATCGGAAAAACAGAGAAAAACGAAATGTCCCTAGGAATCAACGGAAAGGCATAAGAATGAGAGAGAAGCGTAGTGCAGAATGCATGGACACAAGGAGAAGACAAGAACCGCTCCTTTGCGATGTGCGCAGAAGAAGCCGCTCGTCCGAGAAAAGCATCCGGCTGAAGTCGCTCTTTCTCGGCATGCGAGAGAGACGAGACCGCTGCTGAAGGCACACAGCGGCATTCGGGGAGAACCGCGATTTCTCGACCAGCAACTGCAAACTCTCCGAAGCGGTTCAACGCGAGAGCCGATTTAGACGTGCGTGAGCGAAATAACGGAACTGTGATGCCAAGAACGTGTGAATTCTGCATACTGCATTGCCTGAAAACAGGGGGTTTTTTCTCCGCAGGAAAGAATCCACATCTCTCGACTTTCTGTAACGTCCTCTCTGAAAGCACAACGTGTGTCGCTCCTGGAACTTCTAGCTGCCTTATTAGAGGGGCTTTTCCCTTCCACTCTGTTCTTCACAGAATGCTGAAGTGTAGCATCGGAAAAACAGAGAAAAACGAAATGTCCCTAGGAATAAACGGAAAGGCATAAGAATGAGAGAGAAGCGTAGTGCAGAATGCATGGACACAAGGAGAAGACAAGAACCGCTCCTTTGCGATGTGCGCAGAAGAAGCCGCTCGTCCGAGAAAAGCAGCCGGCTGAAGTCGCTCTTTCTCGGCATGCGAGAGAGACGAGACCGCTGCTGAAGGCACACAGCGGCATTCGGGGAGAAGTGCGATTTCTCGGCCAGCAACTGCAAACTCTCCGAAGCGGTTAACAGAGAGTGGCGCCGTCCACCCACGAGAGCGAAATAGCGAAATTGCTATGCCGAGAACGTGCGATTTCAGAATACTGCATTTCCTGAAAACAGGGGGTTTTTTCTCCGCAGGAAAGAATCCACATCTCTCGACTTTCTGTAACGTCCTCTCTGAAAGCACAACGTGTGTCGCTCCTGGAACTTCTAGCTGCCTTATTAGAGGGGCTTTTCCCTTCCACTCTGTTCTTCACAGAATGCTGAAGTGTAGCATCGGAAAAACAGAGAAAAACGAAATGTCCCTAGGAATAAACGGAAAGGCATAAGAATGAGAGAGAAGCGTAGTGCAGAATGCATGGACACAAGGAGAAGACAAGAACCGCTCCTTTGCGATGTGCGCAGAAGAAGCCGCTCGTCCGAGAAAAGCATCCGGCTGAAGTCGCTCTTTCTCGGCATGCGAGAGAGACGAGACCGCTGCTGAAGGCACACAGCGGCATTCGGGGAGAACCGCGATTTCTCGACCAGCAACTGCAAACTCTCCGAAGCGGTTCAACGCGAGAGCCGATTTAGACGTGCGTGAGCGAAATAACGGAACTGTGATGCCAAGAACGTGTGAATTCTGCATACTGCATTGCCTGAAAACAGGGGGTTTTTTCTCCGCAGGAAAGAATCCACATCTCTCGACTTTCTGTAACGTCCTCTCTGAAAGCACAACGTGTGTCGCTCCTGGAACTTCTAGCTGCCTTATTAGAGGGGCTTTTCCCTTCCACTCTGTTCTTCACAGAATGCTGAAGTGTAGCATCGGAAAAACAGAGAAAAACGAAATGTCCCTAGGAATAAACGGAAAGGCATAAGAATGAGAGAGAAGCGTAGTGCAGAATGCATGGACACAAGGAGAAGACAAGAACCGCTCCTTTGCGATGTGCGCAGAAGAAGCCGCTCGTCCGAGAAAAGCATCCGGCTGAAGTCGCTCTTTCTCGGCATGCGAGAGAGACGAGACCGCTGCTGAAGGCACACAGCGGCATTCGGGGAGAACCGCGATTTCTCGACCAGCAACTGCAAACTCTCCGAAGCGGTTAACAGAGAGTGGCGCCGTCCACCCACGAGAGCGAAATAGCGAAATTGCTATGCCGAGAACGTGCGATTTCAGAATACTGCATTTCCTGAAAACAGGGGGTTTTTTCTCCGCAGGAAAGAATCCACATCTCTCGACTTTCTGTAACGTCCTCTCTGAAAGCACAACGTGTGTCGCTCCTGGAACTTCTAGCTGCCTTATTAGAGGGGCTTTTCCCTTCCACTCTGTTCTTCACAGAATGCTGAAGTGTAGCATCGGAAAAACAGAGAAAAACGAAATGTCCCTAGGAATAAACGGAAAGGCATAAGAATGAGAGAGAAGCGTAGTGCAGAATGCATGGACACAAGGAGAAGACAAGAACCGCTCCTTTGCGATGTGCGCAGAAGAAGCCGCTCGTCCGAGAAAAGCATCCGGCTGAAGTCGCTCTTTCTCGGCATGCGAGAGAGACGAGACCGCTGCTGAAGGCACACAGCGGCATTCGGGGAGAACCGCGATTTCTCGGCCAGCAACTGCAAACTCTCCGAAGCGGTTAACAGAGAGTGGCGCCGTCCACCCACGAGAGCGAAATAGCGAAATTGCTATGCCGAGAACGTGCGATTTCAGAATACTGCATTTCCTGAAAACAGGGGGTTTTTTCTCCGCAGGAAAGAATCCACATCTCTCGACTTTCTGTAACGTCCTCTCTGAAAGCACAACGTGTGTCGCTCCTGGAACTTCTAGCTGCCTTATTAGAGGGGCTTTTCCCTTCCACTCTGTTCTTCACAGAATGCTGAAGTGTAGCATCGGAAAAACAGAGAAAAACGAAATGTCCCTAGGAATCAACGGAAAGGCATAAGAATGAGAGAGAAGCGTAGTGCAGAATGCATGGACACAAGGAGAAGACAAGAACCGCTCCTTTGCGATGTGCGCAGAAGAAGCCGCTCGTCCGAGAAAAGCATCCGGCTGAAGTCGCTCTTTCTCGGCATGCGAGAGAGACGAGACCGCTGCTGAAGGCACACAGCGGCATTCGGGGAGAACCGCGATTTCTCGACCAGCAACTGCAAACTCTCCGAAGCGGTTCAACGCGAGAGCCGATTTAGACGTGCGTGAGCGAAATAACGGAACTGTGATGCCAAGAACGTGTGAATTCTGCATACTGCATTGCCTGAAAACAGGGGGTTTTTTCTCCGCAGGAAAGAATCCACATCTCTCGACTTTCTGTAACGTCCTCTCTGAAAGCACAACGTGTGTCGCTCCGGGAACTTCTAGCTGCCTTATTAGAGGGGCTTTTCCCTTCCACTCTGTTCTTCACAGAATGCTGAAGTGTAGCATCGGAAAAACAGAGAAAAACGAAATGTCCCTAGGAATAAACGGAAAGGCATAAGAATGAGAGAGAAGCGTAGTGCAGAATGCATGGACACAAGGAGAAGACAAGAACCGCTCCTTTGCGATGTGCGCAGAAGAAGCCGCTCGTCCGAGAAAAGCATCCGGCTGAAGTCGCTCTTTCTCGGCATGCGAGAGAGACGAGACCGCTGCTGAAGGCACACAGCGGCATTCGGGGAGAACCGCGATTTCTCGACCAGCAACTGCAAACTCTCCGAAGCGGTTCAACGCGAGAGCCGATTTAGACGTGCGTGAGCGAAATAACGGAACTGTGATGCCAAGAACGTGTGAATTCTGCATACTGCATTGCCTGAAAACGGGTTTTTTTCTCCGCAGGAAAGAATCCACATCTCTCGACTTTCTGTAACGTCCTCTCTGAAAGCACAACGTGTGTCGCTCCGGGAACTTCTAGCTGCCTTATTAGAGGGGCTTTTCCCTTCCACTCTGTTCTTCACAGAATGCTGAAGTGTAGCATCGGAAAAACAGAGAAAAACGAAATGTCCCTAGGAATAAACGGAAAGGCATAAGAATGAGAGAGAAGCGTAGTGCAGAATGCATGGACACAAGGAGAAGACAAGAACCGCTCCTTTGCGATGTGCGCAGAAGAAGCCGCTCGTCCGAGAAAAGCAGCCGGCTGAAGTCGCTCTTTCTCGGCATGCGAGAGAGACGAGACCGCTGCTGAAGGCACACAGCGGCATTCGGGGAGAAGTGCGATTTCTCGGCCAGCAACTGCAAACTCTCCGAAGCGGTTAACAGAGAGTGGCGCCGTCCACCCACGAGAGCGAAATAGCGAAATTGCTATGCCGAGAACGTGCGATTTCAGAATACTGCATTTCCTGAAAACAGGGGGTTTTTTCTCCGCAGGAAAGAATCCACATCTCTCGACTTTCTGTAACGTCCTCTCTGAAAGCACAACGTGTGTCGCTCCTGGAACTTCTAGCTGCCTTATTAGAGGGGCTTTTCCCTTCCACTCTGTTCGTCACAGAATGCTGAAGTGTAGCATCGGAAAAACAGAGAAAAACGAAATGTCCCTAGGAATAAACGGAAAGGCATAAGAATGAGAGAGAAGCGTAGTGCAGAATGCATGGACACAAGGAGAAGACAAGAACCGCTCCTTTGCGATGTGCGCAGAAGAAGCCGCTCGTCCGAGAAAAGCATCCGGCTGAAGTCGCTCTTTCTCGGCATGCGAGAGAGACGAGACCGCTGCTGAAGGCACACAGCGGCATTCGGGGAGAACCGCGATTTCTCGACCAGCAACTGCAAACTCTCCGAAGCGGTTCAACGCGAGAGCCGATTTAGACGTGCGTGAGCGAAATAACGGAACTGTGATGCCAAGAACGTGTGAATTCTGCATACTGCATTGCCTGAAAACAGGGGGTTTTTTCTCCGCAGGAAAGAATCCACATCTCTCGACTTTCTGTAACGTCCTCTCTGAAAGCACAACGTGTGTCGCTCCTGGAACTTCTAGCTGCCTTATTAGAGGGGCTTTTCCCTTCCACTCTGTTCTTCACAGAATGCTGAAGTGTAGCATCGGAAAAACAGAGAAAAACGAAATGTCCCTAGGAATAAACGGAAAGGCATAAGAATGAGAGAGAAGCGTAGTGCAGAATGCATGGACACAAGGAGAAGACAAGAACCGCTCCTTTGCGATGTGCGCAGAAGAAGCCGCTCGTCCGAGAAAAGCATCCGGCTGAAGTCGCTCTTTCTCGGCATGCGAGAGAGACGAGACCGCTGCTGAAGGCACACAGCGGCATTCGGGGAGAACCGCGATTTCTCGGCCAGCAACTGCAAACTCTCCGAAGCGGTTAACAGAGAGTGGCGCCGTCCACCCACGAGAGCGAAATAGCGAAATTGCTATGCCGAGAACGTGCGATTTCAGAATACTGCATTTCCTGAAAACAGGGGGTTTTTTCTCCGCAGGAAAGAATCCACATCTCTCGACTTTCTGTAACGTCCTCTCTGAAAGCACAACGTGTGTCGCTCCTGGAACTTCTAGCTGCCTTATTAGAGGGGCTTTTCCCTTCCACTCTGTTCTTCACAGAATGCTGAAGTGTAGCATCGGAAAAACAGAGAAAAACGAAATGTCCCTAGGAATCAACGGAAAGGCATAAGAATGAGAGAGAAGCGTAGTGCAGAATGCATGGACACAAGGAGAAGACAAGAACCGCTCCTTTGCGATGTGCGCAGAAGCCGCTCGTCCGAGAAAAGCATCCGGCTGAAGTCGCTCTTTCTCGGCATGCGAGAGAGACGAGACCGCTGCTGAAGGCACACAGCGGCATTCGGGGAGAAGTGCGATTTCTCGGCCAGCAACTGCAAACTCTCCGAAGCGGTTCAACGCGAGAGCCGATTTAGACGTGCGTGAGCGAAATAACGGAACTGTGATGCCAAGAACGTGTGAATTCTGCATACTGCATTGCCTGAAAACAGGGTTTTTTTTCTCCGCAGGAAAGAATCCACATCTCTCGACTTTCTGTAACGTCCTCTCTGAAAGCACAACGTGTGTCGCTCCTGGAACTTCTAGCTGCCTTATTAGAGGGGCTTTTCCCTTCCACTCTGTTCTTCACAGAATGCTGAAGTGTAGCATCGGAAAAACAGAGAAAAACGAAATGTCCCTAGGAATAAACGGAAAGGCATAAGAATGAGAGAGAAGCGTAGTGCAGAATGCATGGACACAAGGAGAAGACAAGAACCGCTCCTTTGCGATGTGCGCAGAAGAAGCCGCTCGTCCGAGAAAAGCAGCCGGCTGAAGTCGCTCTTTCTCGGCATGCGAGAGAGACGAGACCGCTGCTGAAGGCACACAGCGGCATTCGGGGAGAAGTGCGATTTCTCGGCCAGCAACTGCAAACTCTCCGAAGCGGTTAACAGAGAGTGGCGCCGTCCACCCACGAGAGCGAAATAGCGAAATTGCTATGCCGAGAACGTGCGATTTCAGAATACTGCATTTCCTGAAAACAGGGGGTTTTTTCTCCGCAGGAAAGAATCCACATCTCTCGACTTTCTGTAACGTCCTCTCTGAAAGCACAACGTGTGTCGCTCCTGGAACTTCTAGCTGCCTTATTAGAGGGGCTTTTCCCTTCCACTCTGTTCGTCACAGAATGCTGAAGTGTAGCATCGGAAAAACAGAGAAAAACGAAATGTCCCTAGGAATAAACGGAAAGGCATAAGAATGAGAGAGAAGCGTAGTGCAGAATGCATGGACACAAGGAGAAGACAAGAACCGCTCCTTTGCGATGTGCGCAGAAGAAGCCGCTCGTCCGAGAAAAGCATCCGGCTGAAGTCGCTCTTTCTCGGCATGCGAGAGAGACGAGACCGCTGCTGAAGGCACACAGCGGCATTCGGGGAGAACCGCGATTTCTCGACCAGCAACTGCAAACTCTCCGAAGCGGTTCAACGCGAGAGCCGATTTAGACGTGCGTGAGCGAAATAACGGAACTGTGATGCCAAGAACGTGTGAATTCTGCATACTGCATTGCCTGAAAACAGGGGGTTTTTTCTCCGCAGGAAAGAATCCACATCTCTCGACTTTCTGTAACGTCCTCTCTGAAAGCACAACGTGTGTCGCTCCTGGAACTTCTAGCTGCCTTATTAGAGGGGCTTTTCCCTTCCACTCTGTTCTTCACAGAATGCTGAAGTGTAGCATCGGAAAAACAGAGAAAAACGAAATGTCCCTAGGAATAAACGGAAAGGCATAAGAATGAGAGAGAAGCGTAGTGCAGAATGCATGGACACAAGGAGAAGACAAGAACCGCTCCTTTGCGATGTGCGCAGAAGAAGCCGCTCGTCCGAGAAAAGCATCCGGCTGAAGTCGCTCTTTCTCGGCATGCGAGAGAGACGAGACCGCTGCTGAAGGCACACAGCGGCATTCGGGGAGAACCGCGATTTCTCGGCCAGCAACTGCAAACTCTCCGAAGCGGTTAACAGAGAGTGGCGCCGTCCACCCACGAGAGCGAAATAGCGAAATTGCTATGCCGAGAACGTGCGATTTCAGAATACTGCATTTCCTGAAAACAGGGGGTTTTTTCTCCGCAGGAAAGAATCCACATCTCTCGACTTTCTGTAACGTCCTCTCTGAAAGCACAACGTGTGTCGCTCCTGGAACTTCTAGCTGCCTTATTAGAGGGGCTTTTCCCTTCCACTCTGTTCTTCACAGAATGCTGAAGTGTAGCATCGGAAAAACAGAGAAAAACGAAATGTCCCTAGGAATAAACGGAAAGGCATAAGAATGAGAGAGAAGCGTAGTGCAGAATGCATGGACACAAGGAGAAGACAAGAACCGCTCCTTTGCGATGTGCGCAGAAGAAGCCGCTCGTCCGAGAAAAGCAGCCGGCTGAAGTCGCTCTTTCTCGGCATGCGAGAGAGACGAGACCGCTGCTGAAGGCACACAGCGGCATTCGGGGAGAAGTGCGATTTCTCGGCCAGCAACTGCAAACTCTCCGAAGCGGTTAACAGAGAGTGGCGCCGTCCACCCACGAGAGCGAAATAGCGAAATTGCTATGCCGAGAACGTGCGATTTCAGAATACTGCATTTCCTGAAAACAGGGGGTTTTTTCTCCGCAGGAAAGAATCCACATCTCTCGACTTTCTGTAACGTCCTCTCTGAAAGCACAACGTGTGTCGCTCCTGGAACTTCTAGCTGCCTTATTAGAGGGGCTTTTCCCTTCCACTCTGTTCGTCACAGAATGCTGAAGTGTAGCATCGGAAAAACAGAGAAAAACGAAATGTCCCTAGGAATAAACGGAAAGGCATAAGAATGAGAGAGAAGCGTAGTGCAGAATGCATGGACACAAGGAGAAGACAAGAACCGCTCCTTTGCGATGTGCGCAGAAGAAGCCGCTCGTCCGAGAAAAGCATCCGGCTGAAGTCGCTCTTTCTCGGCATGCGAGAGAGACGAGACCGCTGCTGAAGGCACACAGCGGCATTCGGGGAGAACCGCGATTTCTCGACCAGCAACTGCAAACTCTCCGAAGCGGTTCAACGCGAGAGCCGATTTAGACGTGCGTGAGCGAAATAACGGAACTGTGATGCCAAGAACGTGTGAATTCTGCATACTGCATTGCCTGAAAACAGGGGGTTTTTTCTCCGCAGGAAAGAATCCACATCTCTCGACTTTCTGTAACGTCCTCTCTGAAAGCACAACGTGTGTCGCTCCTGGAACTTCTAGCTGCCTTATTAGAGGGGCTTTTCCCTTCCACTCTGTTCTTCACAGAATGCTGAAGTGTAGCATCGGAAAAACAGAGAAAAACGAAATGTCCCTAGGAATAAACGGAAAGGCATAAGAATGAGAGAGAAGCGTAGTGCAGAATGCATGGACACAAGGAGAAGACAAGAACCGCTCCTTTGCGATGTGCGCAGAAGAAGCCGCTCGTCCGAGAAAAGCATCCGGCTGAAGTCGCTCTTTCTCGGCATGCGAGAGAGACGAGACCGCTGCTGAAGGCACACAGCGGCATTCGGGGAGAACCGCGATTTCTCGGCCAGCAACTGCAAACTCTCCGAAGCGGTTAACAGAGAGTGGCGCCGTCCACCCACGAGAGCGAAATAGCGAAATTGCTATGCCGAGAACGTGCGATTTCAGAATACTGCATTTCCTGAAAACAGGGGGTTTTTTCTCCGCAGGAAAGAATCCACATCTCTCGACTTTCTGTAACGTCCTCTCTGAAAGCACAACGTGTGTCGCTCCTGGAACTTCTAGCTGCCTTATTAGAGGGGCTTTTCCCTTCCACTCTGTTCTTCACAGAATGCTGAAGTGTAGCATCGGAAAAACAGAGAAAAACGAAATGTCCCTAGGAATCAACGGAAAGGCATAAGAATGAGAGAGAAGCGTAGTGCAGAATGCATGGACACAAGGAGAAGACAAGAACCGCTCCTTTGCGATGTGCGCAGAAGCCGCTCGTCCGAGAAAAGCATCCGGCTGAAGTCGCTCTTTCTCGGCATGCGAGAGAGACGAGACCGCTGCTGAAGGCACACAGCGGCATTCGGGGAGAAGTGCGATTTCTCGGCCAGCAACTGCAAACTCTCCGAAGCGGTTCAACGCGAGAGCCGATTTAGACGTGCGTGAGCGAAATAACGGAACTGTGATGCCAAGAACGTGTGAATTCTGCATACTGCATTGCCTGAAAACAGGGTTTTTTTTCTCCGCAGGAAAGAATCCACATCTCTCGACTTTCTGTAACGTCCTCTCTGAAAGCACAACGTGTGTCGCTCCTGGAACTTCTAGCTGCCTTATTAGAGGGGCTTTTCCCTTCCACTCTGTTCTTCACAGAATGCTGAAGTGTAGCATCGGAAAAACAGAGAAAAACGAAATGTCCCTAGGAATAAACGGAAAGGCATAAGAATGAGAGAGAAGCGTAGTGCAGAATGCATGGACACAAGGAGAAGACAAGAACCGCTCCTTTGCGATGTGCGCAGAAGAAGCCGCTCGTCCGAGAAAAGCAGCCGGCTGAAGTCGCTCTTTCTCGGCATGCGAGAGAGACGAGACCGCTGCTGAAGGCACACAGCGGCATTCGGGGAGAACCGCGATTTCTCGACCAGCAACTGCAAACTCTCCGAAGCGGTTCAACGCGAGAGCCGATTTAGACGTGCGTGAGCGAAATAACGGAACTGTGATGCCAAGAACGTGTGAATTCTGCATACTGCATTGCCTGAAAACAGGGGTTTTTTTCTCCGCAGGAAAGAATCCACATCTCTCGACTTTCTGTAACGTCCTCTCTGAAAGCACAACGTGTGTCGCTCCTGGAACTTCTAGCTGCCTTATTAGAGGGGCTTTTCCCTTCCACACTGTTCTTCACAGAATGCTGAAGTGTAGCATCGGAAAAACAGAGAAAAACGAAATGTCCCTAGGAATAAACGGAAAGGCATAAGAATGAGAGAGAAGCGTAGTGCAGAATGCATGGACACAAGGAGAAGACAAGAACCGCTCCTTTGCGATGTGCGCAGAAGAAGCCGCTCGTCCGAGAAAAGCAGCCGGCTGAAGTCGCTCTTTCTCGGCATGCGAGAGAGACGAGACCGCTGCTGAAGGCACACAGCGGCATTCGGGGAGAAGTGCGATTTCTCGGCCAGCAACTGCAAACTCTCCGAAGCGGTTAACAGAGAGTGGCGCCGTCCACCCACGAGAGCGAAATAGCGAAATTGCTATGCCGAGAACGTGCGATTTCAGAATACTGCATTTCCTGAAAACAGGGGGTTTTTTCTCCGCAGGAAAGAATCCACATCTCTCGACTTTCTGTAACGTCCTCTCTGAAAGCACAACGTGTGTCGCTCCTGGAACTTCTAGCTGCCTTATTAGAGGGGCTTTTCCCTTCCACTCTGTTCTTCACAGAATGCTGAAGTGTAGCATCGGAAAAACAGAGAAAAACGAAATGTCCCTAGGAATAAACGGAAAGGCATAAGAATGAGAGAGAAGCGTAGTGCAGAATGCATGGACACAAGGAGAAGACAAGAACCGCTCCTTTGCGATGTGCGCAGAAGAAGCCGCTCGTCCGAGAAAAGCATCCGGCTGAAGTCGCTCTTTCTCGGCATGCGAGAGAGACGAGACCGCTGCTGAAGGCACACAGCGGCATTCGGGGAGAACCGCGATTTCTCGGCCAGCAACTGCAAACTCTCCGAAGCGGTTAACAGAGAGTGGCGCCGTCCACCCACGAGAGCGAAATAGCGAAATTGCTATGCCGAGAACGTGCGATTTCAGAATACTGCATTTCCTGAAAACAGGGGGTTTTTTCTCCGCAGGAAAGAATCCACATCTCTCGACTTTCTGTAACGTCCTCTCTGAAAGCACAACGTGTGTCGCTCCTGGAACTTCTAGCTGCCTTATTAGAGGGGCTTTTCCCTTCCACTCTGTTCTTCACAGAATGCTGAAGTGTAGCATCGGAAAAACAGAGAAAAACGAAATGTCCCTAGGAATAAACGGAAAGGCATAAGAATGAGAGAGAAGCGTAGTGCAGAATGCATGGACACAAGGAGAAGACAAGAACCGCTCCTTTGCGATGTGCGCAGAAGAAGCCGCTCGTCCGAGAAAAGCATCCGGCTGAAGTCGCTCTTTCTCGGCATGCGAGAGAGACGAGACCGCTGCTGAAGGCACACAGCGGCATTCGGGGAGAACCGCGATTTCTCGGCCAGCAACTGCAAACTCTCCGAAGCGGTTAACAGAGAGTGGCGCCGTCCACCCACGAGAGCGAAATAGCGAAATTGCTATGCCGAGAACGTGCGATTTCAGAATACTGCATTTCCTGAAAACAGGGGGTTTTTTCTCCGCAGGAAAGAATCCACATCTCTCGACTTTCTGTAACGTCCTCTCTGAAAGCACAACGTGTGTCGCTCCTGGAACTTCTAGCTGCCTTATTAGAGGGGCTTTTCCCTTCCACTCTGTTCTTCACAGAATGCTGAAGTGTAGCATCGGAAAAACAGAGAAAAACGAAATGTCCCTAGGAATCAACGGAAAGGCATAAGAATGAGAGAGAAGCGTAGTGCAGAATGCATGGACACAAGGAGAAGACAAGAACCGCTCCTTTGCGATGTGCGCAGAAGCCGCTCGTCCGAGAAAAGCATCCGGCTGAAGTCGCTCTTTCTCGGCATGCGAGAGAGACGAGACCGCTGCTGAAGGCACACAGCGGCATTCGGGGAGAAGTGCGATTTCTCGGCCAGCAACTGCAAACTCTCCGAAGCGGTTCAACGCGAGAGCCGATTTAGACGTGCGTGAGCGAAATAACGGAACTGTGATGCCAAGAACGTGTGAATTCTGCATACTGCATTGCCTGAAAACAGGGGTTTTTTTCTCCGCAGGAAAGAATCCACATCTCTCGACTTTCTGTAACGTCCTCTCTGAAAGCACAACGTGTGTCGCTCCTGGATCTTCTAGCTGCCTTATTAGAGGGGCTTTTCCCTTCCACTCTGTTCGTCACAGAATGCTGAAGTGTAGCATCGGAAAAACAGAGAAAAACGAAATGTCCCTAGGAATCAAGGGTTAAGAATGAGAGAGAAGCGTAGTGCAGAATGCATGGACACAAGGAGAAGACAAGAACCGCTATTTTCCCATGTGCGCAGAAGAAGCCGCTCGTCCGAGAAAAGTATCCGGCTGAAGTCGCTCTTTCTCGGCATGCGAGAGAGACGAGACCGCTGCTGAAGGCACACAGCGGCATTCGGGGAGAAAAGCGATTTCTCGACCAGCAACTGCAAACTCTCCGAAGCGGTTCAACGCGAGAGCCGATTTAGACGTGCGTGAGCGAAATAACGGAGCTGTGATGCCAAGAAGGTGTGAATTCTGCATACTGCATTGCCTGAAAACAGGGGGTTTTTTCTCCGCAGGAAAGAATCCACATCTCTCGACTTTCTGTAACGTCCTCTCTGAAAGCACAACGTGTGTCGCTCCTGGAACTTCTAGCTGCCTTATTAGAGGGGCTTTTCCCTTCCACTCTGTTCTTCACAGAATGCTGAAGTGTAGCATCGGAAAAACAGAGAAAAACGAAATGTCCCTAGGAATAAACGGAAAGGCATAAGAATGAGAGAGAAGCGTAGTGCAGAATGCATGGACACAAGGAGAAGACAAGAACCGCTCCTTTGCGATGTGCGCAGAAGAAGCCGCTCGTCCGAGAAAAGCATCCGGCTGAAGTCGCTCTTTCTCGGCATGCGAGAGAGACGAGACCGCTGCTGAAGGCACACAGCGGCATTCGGGGAGAACCGCGATTTCTCGGCCAGCAACTGCAAACTCTCCGAAGCGGTTAACAGAGAGTGGCGCCGTCCACCCACGAGAGCGAAATAGCGAAATTGCTATGCCGAGAACGTGCGATTTCAGAATACTGCATTTCCTGAAAACAGGGGGTTTTTTCTCCGCAGGAAAGAATCCACATCTCTCGACTTTCTGTAACGTCCTCTCTGAAAGCACAACGTGTGTCGCTCCTGGAACTTCTAGCTGCCTTATTAGAGGGGCTTTTCCCTTCCACTCTGTTCTTCACAGAATGCTGAAGTGTAGCATCGGAAAAACAGAGAAAAACGAAATGTCCCTAGGAATCAACGGAAAGGCATAAGAATGAGAGAGAAGCGTAGTGCAGAATGCATGGACACAAGGAGAAGACAAGAACCGCTCCTTTGCGATGTGCGCAGAAGCCGCTCGTCCGAGAAAAGCATCCGGCTGAAGTCGCTCTTTCTCGGCATGCGAGAGAGACGAGACCGCTGCTGAAGGCACACAGCGGCATTCGGGGAGAAGTGCGATTTCTCGGCCAGCAACTGCAAACTCTCCGAAGCGGTTCAACGCGAGAGCCGATTTAGACGTGCGTGAGCGAAATAACGGAACTGTGATGCCAAGAACGTGTGAATTCTGCATACTGCATTGCCTGAAAACAGGGGTTTTTTTCTCCGCAGGAAAGAATCCACATCTCTCGACTTTCTGTAACGTCCTCTCTGAAAGCACAACGTGTGTCGCTCCTGGAACTTCTAGCTGCCTTATTAGAGGGGCTTTTCCCTTCCACTCTGTTCGTCACAGAATGCTGAAGTGTAGCATCGGAAAAACAGAGAAAAACGAAATGTCCCTAGGAATCAAGGGTTAAGAATGAGAGAGAAGCGTAGTGCAGAATGCATGGACACAAGGAGAAGACAAGAACCGCTATTTTCCCATGTGCGCAGAAGAAGCCGCTCGTCCGAGAAAAGTATCCGGCTGAAGTCGCTCTTTCTCGGCATGCGAGAGAGACGAGACCGCTGCTGAAGGCACACAGCGGCATTCGGGGAGAACCGCGATTTCTCGACCAGCAACTGCAAACTCTCCGAAGCGGTTCAACGCGAGAGCCGATTTAGACGTGCGTGAGCGAAATAACGGAGCTGTGATGCCAAGAACGTGTGAATTCTGCATACTGCATTGCCTGAAAACAGGGGGTTTTTTCTCCGCAGGAAAGAATCCACATCTCTCGACTTTCTGTAACGTCCTCTCTGAAAGCACAACGTGTGTCGCTCCTGGATCTTCTAGCTGCCTTATTAGAGGGGCTTTTCCCTTCCACTCTGTTCGTCACAGAATGCTGAAGTGTAGCATCGGAAAAACAGAGAAAAACGAAATGTCCCTAGGAATAAACGGAAAGGCATAAGAATGAGAGAGAAGCGTAGTGCAGAATGCATGGACACAAGGAGAAGACAAGAACCGCTCCTTTGCGATGTGCGCAGAAGAAGCCGCTCGTCCGAGAAAAGCATCCGGCTGAAGTCGCTCTTTCTCGGCATGCGAGAGAGAAGAGACCGCTGCTGAAGGCACACAGCGGCATTCGGGGAGAACCGCGATTTCTCGGCCAGCAACTGCAAACTCTCCGAAGCGGTTAACAGAGAGTGGCGCCGTCCACCCACGAGAGCGAAATAGCGAAATTGCTATGCCGAGAACGTGCGATTTCAGAATACTGCATTTCCTGAAAACAGGGGGTTTTTTCTCCGCAGGAAAGAATCCACATCTCTCGACTTTCTGTAACGTCCTCTCTGAAAGCACAACGTGTGTCGCTCCTGGAACTTCTAGCTGCCTTATTAGAGGGGCTTTTCCCTTCCACTCTGTTCTTCACAGAATGCTGAAGTGTAGCATCGGAAAAACAGAGAAAAACGAAATGTCCCTAGGAATAAACGGAAAGGCATAAGAATGAGAGAGAAGCGTAGTGCAGAATGCATGGACACAAGGAGAAGACAAGAACCCCATTGGCTCTCCAAAACAAGACATTTTCTCCCAGAAATACCAGGACTCTTAGAAATACCTCACGTTTCATCTCAAGAATACTGCTTTCCACTCCTCAAGATCACACTGACTCCCATCACAATGGCCTTTTCTCCCACATACACCAGCTTTCTCCCAAATACACGACATTTTCTCCCACATACACCCGTTTTCTCCCAAAGATGGGACATATTCTCCCAGAAATGCCAGCTTATTCTTTAACAAACGGCCTTTTTTCCCCAAAATACCAGCCTTTTCCCTCTCTAGCATCTGTTTCCTCACCAATACCTGGCATTTTCTCCCAGAAACACCAGCTTTCTCACAGATACATCACCTTCCCCCCCCCACATCAGACCTCTTCTCCCAGAAATACCAGGACTCTGCTGAATATTTCCCATTTCCTCCGGAACATACAGCATTACACTCCGCAAGAGGACAGTTTCTTTCAGAAATGTGGCATTTTATCACAGATACACCATTTTTATGCCCAGTAGAGCTCCTTTTCTCCCAGAAATAGCACTGCTCTTAGGAAGAGCTCCCATTTTCTAACCAAAATGCTGCTTTACACTCCTCAAGATCACACTTACCCCCATCAAGATGGCAGTGTCAGAGAAATACCAGCTTCTGCCCCCAAAATGGGACTTTGGCTCTCCAAAACAAGACATTTTCTCCCAGAAATACCAGGACTCTTAGAAATACCTCACGTTTCATCTCAAGAATACTGCTTTCCACTCCTCAAGATCACACTGACTCCCATCACAATGGCCTTTTCTCCCACATACACCAGCTTTCTCCCAAATACACGACATTTTCTCCCACATACACCCGTTTTCTCCCAAAGATGGGACATATTCTCCCAGAAATGCCAGCTTATTCTTTAACAAACGGCCTTTTTTCCCCAAAATACCAGCCTTTTCCCTCTCTAGCATCTGTTTCCTCACCAATACCTGGCATTTTCTCCCAGAAACACCAGCTTTCTCACAGATACATCACCTTCCCCCCCCCCACATCAGACCTCTTCTCCCAGAAATACCAGGACTCTGCTGAATATTTCCCATTTCCTCCGGAACATACAGCATTACACTCCGCAAGAGGACAGTTTCTTTCAGAAATGTGGCATTTTATCACAGATACACCATTTTTATGCCCAGTAGAGCTCCTTTTCTCCCAGAAATAGCACTGCTCTTAGGAAGAGCTCCCATTTTCTAACCAAAATGCTGCTTTACACTCCTCAAGATCACACTTACCCCCATCAAGATGGCAGTGTCACAGAAATACCAGCTTCTGCCCCCAAAATGGGACTTTGGCTCTCCAAAACAAGACATTTTCTCCCAGAAATACCAGGACTCTTAGAAATACCTCACGTTTCATCTCAAGAATACTGCTTTCCACTCCTCAAGATCACACTGACTCCCATCACAATGGCCTTTTCTCCCACATACACCAGCTTTCTCCCAAATACACGACATTTTCTCCCACATACACCCGTTTTCTCCCAAAGATGGGACATATTCTCCCAGAAATGCCAGCTTATTCTTTAACAAACGGCCTTTTTTCCCCAAAATACCAGCCTTTTCCCTCTCTAGCATCTGTTTCCTCACCAATACCTGGCATTTTCTCCCAGAAACACCAGCTTTCTCACAGATACATCACCTTCCCCCCCCCACATCAGACCTCTTCTCCCAGAAATACCAGGACTCTGCTGAATATTTCCCATTTCCTCCGGAACATACAGCATTACACTCCGCAAGAGGACAGTTTCTTTCAGAAATGTGGCATTTTATCACAGATACACCATTTTTATGCCCAGTAGAGCTCCTTTTCTCCCAGAAATAGCACTGCTCTTAGGAAGAGCTCCCATTTTCTAACCAAAATGCTGCTTTACACTCCTCAAGATCACACTTACCCCCATCAAGATGGCAGTGTCACAGAAATACCAGCTTCTGCCCCCAAAATGGGACTTTGGCTCTCCAAAACAAGACATTTTCTCCCAGAAATACCAGGACTCTTAGAAATACCTCACGTTTCATCTCAAGAATACTGCTTTCCACTCCTCAAGATCACACTGACTCCCATCACAATGGCCTTTTCTCCCACATACACCAGCTTTCTCCCAAATACACGACATTTTCTCCCACATACACCCGTTTTCTCCCAAAGATGGGACATATTCTCCCAGAAATGCCAGCTTATTCTTTAACAAACGGCCTTTTTTCCCCAAAATACCAGCCTTTTCCCTCTCTAGCATCTGTTTCCTCACCAATACCTGGCATTTTCTCCCAGAAACACCAGCTTTCTCACAGATACATCACCTTCCCCCCCCCACATCAGACCTCTTCTCCCAGAAATACCAGGACTCTGCTGAATATTTCCCATTTCCTCCGGAACATACAGCATTACACTCCGCAAGAGGACAGTTTCTTTCAGAAATGTGGCATTTTATCACAGATACACCATTTTTATGCCCAGTAGAGCTCCTTTTCTCCCAGAAATAGCACTGCTCTTAGGAAGAGCTCCCATTTTCTAACCAAAATGCTGCTTTACACTCCTCAAGATCACACTTACCCCCATCAAGATGGCAGTGTCAGAGAAATACCAGCTTCTGCCCCCAAAATGGGACTTTGGCTCTCCAAAACAAGACATTTTCTCCCAGAAATACCAGGACTCTTAGAAATACCTCACGTTTCATCTCAAGAATACTGCTTTCCACTCCTCAAGATCACACTGACTCCCATCACAATGGCCTTTTCTCCCACATACACCAGCTTTCTCCCAAATACACGACATTTTCTCCCACATACACCCGTTTTCTCCCAAAGATGGGACATATTCTCCCAGAAATGCCAGCTTATTCTTTAACAAACGGCCTTTTTTCCCCAAAATACCAGCCTTTTCCCTCTCTAGCATCTGTTTCCTCACCAATACCTGGCATTTTCTCCCAGAAACACCAGCTTTCTCACAGATACATCACCTTCCCCCCCCCACATCAGACCTCTTCTCCCAGAAATACCAGGACTCTGCTGAATATTTCCCATTTCCTCCGGAACATACAGCATTACACTCCGCAAGAGGACAGTTTCTTTCAGAAATGTGGCATTTTATCACAGATACACCATTTTTATGCCCAGTAGAGCTCCTTTTCTCCCAGAAATAGCACTGCTCTTAGGAAGAGCTCCCATTTTCTAACCAAAATGCTGCTTTACACTCCTCAAGATCACACTTACCCCCATCAAGATGGCAGTGTCACAGAAATACCAGCTTCTGCCCCCAAAATGGGACTTTGGCTCTCCAAAACAAGACATTTTCTCCCAGAAATACCAGGACTCTTAGAAATACCTCACGTTTCATCTCAAGAATACTGCTTTCCACTCCTCAAGATCACACTGACTCCCATCACAATGGCCTTTTCTCCCACATACACCAGCTTTCTCCCAAATACACGACATTTTCTCCCACATACACCCGTTTTCTCCCAAAGATGGGACATATTCTCCCAGAAATGCCAGCTTATTCTTTAACAAACGGCCTTTTTTCCCCAAAATACCAGCCTTTTCCCTCTCTAGCATCTGTTTCCTCACCAATACCTGGCATTTTCTCCCAGAAACACCAGCTTTCTCACAGATACATCACCTTCCCCCCCCCCACATCAGACCTCTTCTCCCAGAAATACCAGGACTCTGCTGAATATTTCCCATTTCCTCCGGAACATACAGCATTACACTCCGCAAGAGGACAGTTTCTTTCAGAAATGTGGCATTTTATCACAGATACACCATTTTTATGCCCAGTAGAGCTCCTTTTCTCCCAGAAATAGCACTGCTCTTAGGAAGAGCTCCCATTTTCTAACCAAAATGCTGCTTTACACTCCTCAAGATCACACTTACCCCCATCAAGATGGCAGTGTCACAGAAATACCAGCTTCTGCCCCCAAAATGGGACTTTGGCTCTCCAAAACAAGACATTTTCTCCCAGAAATACCAGGACTCTTAGAAATACCTCACGTTTCATCTCAAGAATACTGCTTTCCACTCCTCAAGATCACACTGACTCCCATCACAATGGCCTTTTCTCCCACATACACCAGCTTTCTCCCAAATACACGACATTTTCTCCCACATACACCCGTTTTCTCCCAAAGATGGGACATATTCTCCCAGAAATGCCAGCTTATTCTTTAACAAACGGCCTTTTTTCCCCAAAATACCAGCCTTTTCCCTCTCTAGCATCTGTTTCCTCACCAATACCTGGCATTTTCTCCCAGAAACACCAGCTTTCTCACAGATACATCACCTTCCCCCCCCCACATCAGACCTCTTCTCCCAGAAATACCAGGACTCTGCTGAATATTTCCCATTTCCTCCGGAACATACAGCATTACACTCCGCAAGAGGACAGTTTCTTTCAGAAATGTGGCATTTTATCACAGATACACCATTTTTATGCCCAGTAGAGCTCCTTTTCTCCCAGAAATAGCACTGCTCTTAGGAAGAGCTCCCATTTTCTAACCAAAATGCTGCTTTACACTCCTCAAGATCACACTTACCCCCATCAAGATGGCAGTGTCACAGAAATACCAGCTTCTGCCCCCAAAATGGGACTTTGGCTCTCCAAAACAAGACATTTTCTCCCAGAAATACCAGGACTCTTAGAAATACCTCACGTTTCATCTCAAGAATACTGCTTTCCACTCCTCAAGATCACACTGACTCCCATCACAATGGCCTTTTCTCCCACATACACCAGCTTTCTCCCAAATACACGACATTTTCTCCCACATACACCCGTTTTCTCCCAAAGATGGGACATATTCTCCCAGAAATGCCAGCTTATTCTTTAACAAACGGCCTTTTTTCCCCAAAATACCAGCCTTTTCCCTCTCTAGCATCTGTTTCCTCACCAATACCTGGCATTTTCTCCCAGAAACACCAGCTTTCTCACAGATACATCACCTTCCCCCCCCCACATCAGACCTCTTCTCCCAGAAATACCAGGACTCTGCTGAATATTTCCCATTTCCTCCGGAACATACAGCATTACACTCCGCAAGAGGACAGTTTCTTTCAGAAATGTGGCATTTTATCACAGATACACCATTTTTATGCCCAGTAGAGCTCCTTTTCTCCCAGAAATAGCACTGCTCTTAGGAAGAGCTCCCATTTTCTAACCAAAATGCTGCTTTACACTCCTCAAGATCACACTTACCCCCATCAAGATGGCAGTGTCACAGAAATACCAGCTTCTGCCCCCAAAATGGGACTTTGGCTCTCCAAAACAAGACATTTTCTCCCAGAAATACCAGGACTCTTAGAAATACCTCACGTTTCATCTCAAGAATACTGCTTTCCACTCCTCAAGATCACACTGACTCCCATCACAATGGCCTTTTCTCCCACATACACCAGCTTTCTCCCAAATACACGACATTTTCTCCCACATACACCCGTTTTCTCCCAAAGATGGGACATATTCTCCCAGAAATGCCAGCTTATTCTTTAACAAACGGCCTTTTTTCCCCAAAATACCAGCCTTTTCCCTCTCTAGCATCTGTTTCCTCACCAATACCTGGCATTTTCTCCCAGAAACACCAGCTTTCTCACAGATACATCACCTTCCCCCCCCCACATCAGACCTCTTCTCCCAGAAATACCAGGACTCTGCTGAATATTTCCCATTTCCTCCGGAACATACAGCATTACACTCCGCAAGAGGACAGTTTCTTTCAGAAATGTGGCATTTTATCACAGATACACCATTTTTATGCCCAGTAGAGCTCCTTTTCTCCCAGAAATAGCACTGCTCTTAGGAAGAGCTCCCATTTTCTAACCAAAATGCTGCTTTACACTCCTCAAGATCACACTTACCCCCATCAAGATGGCAGTGTCACAGAAATACCAGCTTCTGCCCCCAAAATGGGACTTTGGCTCTCCAAAACAAGACATTTTCTCCCAGAAATACCAGGACTCTTAGAAATACCTCACGTTTCATCTCAAGAATACTGCTTTCCACTCCTCAAGATCACACTGACTCCCATCACAATGGCCTTTTCTCCCACATACACCAGCTTTCTCCCAAATACACGACATTTTCTCCCACATACACCCGTTTTCTCCCAAAGATGGGACATATTCTCCCAGAAATGCCAGCTTATTCTTTAACAAACGGCCTTTTTTCCCCAAAATACCAGCCTTTTCCCTCTCTAGCATCTGTTTCCTCACCAATACCTGGCATTTTCTCCCAGAAACACCAGCTTTCTCACAGATACATCACCTTCCCCCCCCCCACATCAGACCTCTTCTCCCAGAAATACCAGGACTCTGCTGAATATTTCCCATTTCCTCCGGAACATACAGCATTACACTCCGCAAGAGGACAGTTTCTTTCAGAAATGTGGCATTTTATCACAGATACACCATTTTTATGCCCAGTAGAGCTCCTTTTCTCCCAGAAATAGCACTGCTCTTAGGAAGAGCTCCCATTTTCTAACCAAAATGCTGCTTTACACTCCTCAAGATCACACTTACCCCCATCAAGATGGCAGTGTCACAGAAATACCAGCTTCTGCCCCCAAAATGGGACTTTGGCTCTCCAAAACAAGACATTTTCTCCCAGAAATACCAGGACTCTTAGAAATACCTCACGTTTCATCTCAAGAATACTGCTTTCCACTCCTCAAGATCACACTGACTCCCATCACAATGGCCTTTTCTCCCACATACACCAGCTTTCTCCCAAATACACGACATTTTCTCCCACATACACCCGTTTTCTCCCAAAGATGGGACATATTCTCCCAGAAATGCCAGCTTATTCTTTAACAAACGGCCTTTTTTCCCCAAAATACCAGCCTTTTCCCTCTCTAGCATCTGTTTCCTCACCAATACCTGGCATTTTCTCTCAGAAACACCAGCTTTCTCACAGATACATCACCTTCCCCCCCCCACATCAGACCTCTTCTCCCAGAAATACCAGGACTCTGCTGAATATTTCCCATTTCCTCCGGAACATACAGCATTACACTCCGCAAGAGGACAGTTTCTTTCAGAAATGTGGCATTTTATCACAGATACACCATTTTTATGCCCAGTAGAGCTCCTTTTCTCCCAGAAATAGCACTGCTCTTAGGAAGAGCTCCCATTTTCTAACCAAAATGCTGCTTTACACTCCTCAAGATCACACTTACCCCCATCAAGATGGCAGTGTCACAGAAATACCAGCTTCTGCCCCCAAAATGGGACTTTGGCTCTCCAAAACAAGACATTTTCTCCCAGAAATACCAGGACTCTTAGAAATACCTCACGTTTCATCTCAAGAATACTGCTTTCCACTCCTCAAGATCACACTGACTCCCATCACAATGGCCTTTTCTCCCACATACACCAGCTTTCTCCCAAATACACGACATTTTCTCCCACATACACCCGTTTTCTCCCAAAGATGGGACATATTCTCCCAGAAATGCCAGCTTATTCTTTAACAAACGGCCTTTTTTCCCCAAAATACCAGCCTTTTCCCTCTCTAGCATCTGTTTCCTCACCAATACCTGGCATTTTCTCCCAGAAACACCAGCTTTCTCACAGATACATCACCTTCCCCCCCCCACATCAGACCTCTTCTCCCAGAAATACCAGGACTCTGCTGAATATTTCCCATTTCCTCCGGAACATACAGCATTACACTCCGCAAGAGGACAGTTTCTTTCAGAAATGTGGCATTTTATCACAGATACACCATTTTTATGCCCAGTAGAGCTCCTTTTCTCCCAGAAATAGCACTGCTCTTAGGAAGAGCTCCCATTTTCTAACCAAAATGCTGCTTTACACTCCTCAAGATCACACTTACCCCCATCAAGATGGCAGTGTCACAGAAATACCAGCTTCTGCCCCCAAAATGGGACTTTGGCTCTCCAAAACAAGACATTTTCTCCCAGAAATACCAGGACTCTTAGAAATACCTCACGTTTCATCTCAAGAATACTGCTTTCCACTCCTCAAGATCACACTGACTCCCATCACAATGGCCTTTTCTCCCACATACACCAGCTTTCTCCCAAATACACGACATTTTCTCCCACATACACCCGTTTTCTCCCAAAGATGGGACATATTCTCCCAGAAATGCCAGCTTATTCTTTAACAAACGGCCTTTTTTCCCCAAAATACCAGCCTTTTCCCTCTCTAGCATCTGTTTCCTCACCAATACCTGGCATTTTCTCCCAGAAACACCAGCTTTCTCACAGATACATCACCTTCCCCCCCCACATCAGACCTCTTCTCCCAGAAATACCAGGACTCTGCTGAATATTTCCCATTTCCTCCGGAACATACAGCATTACACTCCGCAAGAGGACAGTTTCTTTCAGAAATGTGGCATTTTATCACAGATACACCATTTTTATGCCCAGTAGAGCTCCTTTTCTCCCAGAAATAGCACTGCTCTTAGGAAGAGCTCCCATTTTCTAACCAAAATGCTGCTTTACACTCCTCAAGATCACACTTACCCCCATCAAGATGGCAGTGTCACAGAAATACCAGCTTCTGCCCCCAAAATGGGACTTTGGCTCTCCAAAACAAGACATTTTCTCCCAGAAATACCAGGACTCTTAGAAATACCTCACGTTTCATCTCAAGAATACTGCTTTCCACTCCTCAAGATCACACTGACTCCCATCACAATGGCCTTTTCTCCCACATACACCAGCTTTCTCCCAAATACACGACATTTTCTCCCACATACACCCGTTTTCTCCCAAAGATGGGACATATTCTCCCAGAAATGCCAGCTTATTCTTTAACAAACGGCCTTTTTTCCCCAAAATACCAGCCTTTTCCCTCTCTAGCATCTGTTTCCTCACCAATACCTGGCATTTTCTCCCAGAAACACCAGCTTTCTCACAGATACATCACCTTCCCCCCCCCACATCAGACCTCTTCTCCCAGAAATACCAGGACTCTGCTGAATATTTCCCATTTCCTCCGGAACATACAGCATTACACTCCGCAAGAGGACAGTTTCTTTCAGAAATGTGGCATTTTATCACAGATACACCATTTTTATGCCCAGTAGAGCTCCTTTTCTCCCAGAAATAGCACTGCTCTTAGGAAGAGCTCCCATTTTCTAACCAAAATGCTGCTTTACACTCCTCAAGATCACACTTACCCCCATCAAGATGGCAGTGTCAGAGAAATACCAGCTTCTGCCCCCAAAATGGGACTTTGGCTCTCCAAAACAAGACATTTTCTCCCAGAAATACCAGGACTCTTAGAAATACCTCACGTTTCATCTCAAGAATACTGCTTTCCACTCCTCAAGATCACACTGACTCCCATCACAATGGCCTTTTCTCCCACATACACCAGCTTTCTCCCAAATACACGACATTTTCTCCCACATACACCCGTTTTCTCCCAAAGATGGGACATATTCTCCCAGAAATGCCAGCTTATTCTTTAACAAACGGCCTTTTTTCCCCAAAATACCAGCCTTTTCCCTCTCTAGCATCTGTTTCCTCACCAATACCTGGCATTTTCTCCCAGAAACACCAGCTTTCTCACAGATACATCACCTTCCCCCCCCCACATCAGACCTCTTCTCCCAGAAATACCAGGACTCTGCTGAATATTTCCCATTTCCTCCGGAACATACAGCATTACACTCCGCAAGAGGACAGTTTCTTTCAGAAATGTGGCATTTTATCACAGATACACCATTTTTATGCCCAGTAGAGCTCCTTTTCTCCCAGAAATAGCACTGCTCTTAGGAAGAGCTCCCATTTTCTAACCAAAATGCTGCTTTACACTCCTCAAGATCACACTTACCCCCATCAAGATGGCAGTGTCAGAGAAATACCAGCTTCTGCCCCCAAAATGGGACTTTGGCTCTCCAAAACAAGACATTTTCTCCCAGAAATACCAGGACTCTTAGAAATACCTCACGTTTCATCTCAAGAATACTGCTTTCCACTCCTCAAGATCACACTGACTCCCATCACAATGGCCTTTTCTCCCACATACACCAGCTTTCTCCCAAATACACGACATTTTCTCCCACATACACCCGTTTTCTCCCAAAGATGGGACATATTCTCCCAGAAATGCCAGCTTATTCTTTAACAAACGGCCTTTTTTCCCCAAAATACCAGCCTTTTCCCTCTCTAGCATCTGTTTCCTCACCAATACCTGGTATTTTCTCCCAGAAACACCAGCTTTCTCACAGATACATCACCTTCCCCCCCCCCACATCAGACCTCTTCTCCCAGAAATACCAGGACTCTGCTGAATATTTCCCATTTCCTCCGGAACATACAGCATTACACTCCGCAAGAGGACAGTTTCTTTCAGAAATGTGGCATTTTATCACAGATACACCATTTTTATGCCCAGTAGAGCTCCTTTTCTCCCAGAAATAGCACTGCTCTTAGGAAGAGCTCCCATTTTCTAACCAAAATGCTGCTTTACACTCCTCAAGATCACACTTACCCCCATCAAGATGGCAGTGTCAGAGAAATACCAGCTTCTGCCCCCAAAATGGGACTTTGGCTCTCCAAAACAAGACATTTTCTCCCAGAAATACCAGGACTCTTAGAAATACCTCACGTTTCATCTCAAGAATACTGCTTTCCACTCCTCAAGATCACACTGACTCCCATCACAATGGCCTTTTCTCCCACATACACCAGCTTTCTCCCAAATACACGACATTTTCTCCCACATACACCCGTTTTCTCCCAAAGATGGGACATATTCTCCCAGAAATGCCAGCTTATTCTTTAACAAACGGCCTTTTTTCCCCAAAATACCAGCCTTTTCCCTCTCTAGCATCTGTTTCCTCACCAATACCTGGCATTTTCTCCCAGAAACACCAGCTTTCTCACAGATACATCACCTTCCCCCCCCCACATCAGACCTCTTCTCCCAGAAATACCAGGACTCTGCTGAATATTTCCCATTTCCTCCGGAACATACAGCATTACACTCCGCAAGAGGACAGTTTCTTTCAGAAATGTGGCATTTTATCACAGATACACCATTTTTATGCCCAGTAGAGCTCCTTTTCTCCCAGAAATAGCACTGCTCTTAGGAAGAGCTCCCATTTTCTAACCAAAATGCTGCTTTACACTCCTCAAGATCACACTTACCCCCATCAAGATGGCAGTGTCAGAGAAATACCAGCTTCTGCCCCCAAAATGGGACTTTGGCTCTCCAAAACAAGACATTTTCTCCCAGAAATACCAGGACTCTTAGAAATACCTCACGTTTCATCTCAAGAATACTGCTTTCCACTCCTCAAGATCACACTGACTCCCATCACAATGGCCTTTTCTCCCACATACACCAGCTTTCTCCCAAATACACGACATTTTCTCCCACATACACCCGTTTTCTCCCAAAGATGGGACATATTCTCCCAGAAATGCCAGCTTATTCTTTAACAAACGGCCTTTTTTCCCCAAAATACCAGCCTTTTCCCTCTCTAGCATCTGTTTCCTCACCAATACCTGGCATTTTCTCCCAGAAACACCAGCTTTCTCACAGATACATCACCTTCCCCCCCCCACATCAGACCTCTTCTCCCAGAAATACCAGGACTCTGCTGAATATTTCCCATTTCCTCCGGAACATACAGCATTACACTCCGCAAGAGGACAGTTTCTTTCAGAAATGTGGCATTTTATCACAGATACACCATTTTTATGCCCAGTAGAGCTCCTTTTCTCCCAGAAATAGCACTGCTCTTAGGAAGAGCTCCCATTTTCTAACCAAAATGCTGCTTTACACTCCTCAAGATCACACTTACCCCCATCAAGATGGCAGTGTCACAGAAATACCAGCTTCTGCCCCCAAAATGGGACTTTGGCTCTCCAAAACAAGACATTTTCTCCCAGAAATACCAGGACTCTTAGAAATACCTCACGTTTCATCTCAAGAATACTGCTTTCCACTCCTCAAGATCACACTGACTCCCATCACAATGGCCTTTTCTCCCACATACACCAGCTTTCTCCCAAATACACGACATTTTCTCCCACATACACCCGTTTTCTCCCAAAGATGGGACATATTCTCCCAGAAATGCCAGCTTATTCTTTAACAAACGGCCTTTTTTCCCCAAAATACCAGCCTTTTCCCTCTCTAGCATCTGTTTCCTCACCAATACCTGGCATTTTCTCCCAGAAACACCAGCTTTCTCACAGATACATCACCTTCCCCCCCCCCACATCAGACCTCTTCTCCCAGAAATACCAGGACTCTGCTGAATATTTCCCATTTCCTCCGGAACATACAGCATTACACTCCGCAAGAGGACAGTTTCTTTCAGAAATGTGGCATTTTATCACAGATACACCATTTTTATGCCCAGTAGAGCTCCTTTTCTCCCAGAAATAGCACTGCTCTTAGGAAGAGCTCCCATTTTCTAACCAAAATGCTGCTTTACACTCCTCAAGATCACACTTACCCCCATCAAGATGGCAGTGTCAGAGAAATACCAGCTTCTGCCCCCAAAATGGGACTTTGGCTCTCCAAAACAAGACATTTTCTCCCAGAAATACCAGGACTCTTAGAAATACCTCACGTTTCATCTCAAGAATACTGCTTTCCACTCCTCAAGATCACACTGACTCCCATCACAATGGCCTTTTCTCCCACATACACCAGCTTTCTCCCAAATACACGACATTTTCTCCCACATACACCCGTTTTCTCCCAAAGATGGGACATATTCTCCCAGAAATGCCAGCTTATTCTTTAACAAACGGCCTTTTTTCCCCAAAATACCAGCCTTTTCCCTCTCTAGCATCTGTTTCCTCACCAATACCTGGCATTTTCTCCCAGAAACACCAGCTTTCTCACAGATACATCACCTTCCCCCCCCCACATCAGACCTCTTCTCCCAGAAATACCAGGACTCTGCTGAATATTTCCCATTTCCTCCGGAACATACAGCATTACACTCCGCAAGAGGACAGTTTCTTTCAGAAATGTGGCATTTTATCACAGATACACCATTTTTATGCCCAGTAGAGCTCCTTTTCTCCCAGAAATAGCACTGCTCTTAGGAAGAGCTCCCATTTTCTAACCAAAATGCTGCTTTACACTCCTCAAGATCACACTTACCCCCATCAAGATGGCAGTGTCAGAGAAATACCAGCTTCTGCCCCCAAAATGGGACTTTGGCTCTCCAAAACAAGACATTTTCTCCCAGAAATACCAGGACTCTTAGAAATACCTCACGTTTCATCTCAAGAATACTGCTTTCCACTCCTCAAGATCACACTGACTCCCATCACAATGGCCTTTTCTCCCACATACACCAGCTTTCTCCCAAATACACGACATTTTCTCCCACATACACCCGTTTTCTCCCAAAGATGGGACATATTCTCCCAGAAATGCCAGCTTATTCTTTAACAAACGGCCTTTTTTCCCCAAAATACCAGCCTTTTCCCTCTCTAGCATCTGTTTCCTCACCAATACCTGGCATTTTCTCCCAGAAACACCAGCTTTCTCACAGATACATCACCTTCCCCCCCCACATCAGACCTCTTCTCCCAGAAATACCAGGACTCTGCTGAATATTTCCCATTTCCTCCGGAACATACAGCATTACACTCCGCAAGAGGACAGTTTCTTTCAGAAATGTGGCATTTTATCACAGATACACCATTTTTATGCCCAGTAGAGCTCCTTTTCTCCCAGAAATAGCACTGCTCTTAGGAAGAGCTCCCATTTTCTAACCAAAATGCTGCTTTACACTCCTCAAGATCACACTTACCCCCATCAAGATGGCAGTGTCACAGAAATACCAGCTTCTGCCCCCAAAATGGGACTTTGGCTCTCCAAAACAAGACATTTTCTCCCAGAAATACCAGGACTCTTAGAAATACCTCACGTTTCATCTCAAGAATACTGCTTTCCACTCCTCAAGATCACACTGACTCCCATCACAATGGCCTTTTCTCCCACATACACCAGCTTTCTCCCAAATACACGACATTTTC
This sequence comes from Phasianus colchicus, assembly GCF_987193195.1. Classification (NCBI taxonomy): domain Eukaryota; kingdom Metazoa; phylum Chordata; class Aves; order Galliformes; family Phasianidae; genus Phasianus; species Phasianus colchicus. The sequence continues at coordinate 283,352 of NC_143447.1, read as the reverse complement.
TCCCACATACACCCGTTTTCTCCCAAAGATGGGACATATTCTCCCAGAAATGCCAGCTTATTCTTTAACAAACGGCCTTTTTTCCCCAAAATACCAGCCTTTTCCCTCTCTAGCATCTGTTTCCTCACCAATACCTGGCATTTTCTCCCAGAAACACCAGCTTTCTCACAGATACATCACCTTCCCCCCCCCCACATCAGACCTCTTCTCCCAGAAATACCAGGACTCTGCTGAATATTTCCCATTTCCTCCGGAACATACAGCATTACACTCCGCAAGAGGACAGTTTCTTTCAGAAATGTGGCATTTTATCACAGATACACCATTTTTATGCCCAGTAGAGCTCCTTTTCTCCCAGAAATAGCACTGCTCTTAGGAAGAGCTCCCATTTTCTAACCAAAATGCTGCTTTACACTCCTCAAGATCACACTTACCCCCATCAAGATGGCAGTGTCAGAGAAATACCAGCTTCTGCCCCCAAAATGGGACTTTGGCTCTCCAAAACAAGACATTTTCTCCCAGAAATACCAGGACTCTTAGAAATACCTCACGTTTCATCTCAAGAATACTGCTTTCCACTCCTCAAGATCACACTGACTCCCATCACAATGGCCTTTTCTCCCACATACACCAGCTTTCTCCCAAATACACGACATTTTCTCCCACATACACCCGTTTTCTCCCAAAGATGGGACATATTCTCCCAGAAATGCCAGCTTATTCTTTAACAAACGGCCTTTTTTCCCCAAAATACCAGCCTTTTCCCTCTCTAGCATCTGTTTCCTCACCAATACCTGGCATTTTCTCCCAGAAACACCAGCTTTCTCACAGATACATCACCTTCCCCCCCCCACATCAGACCTCTTCTCCCAGAAATACCAGGACTCTGCTGAATATTTCCCATTTCCTCCGGAACATACAGCATTACACTCCGCAAGAGGACAGTTTCTTTCAGAAATGTGGCATTTTATCACAGATACACCATTTTTATGCCCAGTAGAGCTCCTTTTCTCCCAGAAATAGCACTGCTCTTAGGAAGAGCTCCCATTTTCTAACCAAAATGCTGCTTTACACTCCTCAAGATCACACTTACCCCCATCAAGATGGCAGTGTCAGAGAAATACCAGCTTCTGCCCCCAAAATGGGACTTTGGCTCTCCAAAACAAGACATTTTCTCCCAGAAATACCAGGACTCTTAGAAATACCTCACGTTTCATCTCAAGAATACTGCTTTCCACTCCTCAAGATCACACTGACTCCCATCACAATGGCCTTTTCTCCCACATACACCAGCTTTCTCCCAAATACACGACATTTTCTCCCACATACACCCGTTTTCTCCCAAAGATGGGACATATTCTCCCAGAAATGCCAGCTTATTCTTTAACAAACGGCCTTTTTTCCCCAAAATACCAGCCTTTTCCCTCTCTAGCATCTGTTTCCTCACCAATACCTGGCATTTTCTCCCAGAAACACCAGCTTTCTCACAGATACATCACCTTCCCCCCCCCACATCAGACCTCTTCTCCCAGAAATACCAGGACTCTGCTGAATATTTCCCATTTCCTCCGGAACATACAGCATTACACTCCGCAAGAGGACAGTTTCTTTCAGAAATGTGGCATTTTATCACAGATACACCATTTTTATGCCCAGTAGAGCTCCTTTTCTCCCAGAAATAGCACTGCTCTTAGGAAGAGCTCCCATTTTCTAACCAAAATGCTGCTTTACACTCCTCAAGATCACACTTACCCCCATCAAGATGGCAGTGTCACAGAAATACCAGCTTCTGCCCCCAAAATGGGACTTTGGCTCTCCAAAACAAGACATTTTCTCCCAGAAATACCAGGACTCTTAGAAATACCTCACGTTTCATCTCAAGAATACTGCTTTCCACTCCTCAAGATCACACTGACTCCCATCACAATGGCCTTTTCTCCCACATACACCAGCTTTCTCCCAAATACACGACATTTTCTCCCACATACACCCGTTTTCTCCCAAAGATGGGACATATTCTCCCAGAAATGCCAGCTTATTCTTTAACAAACGGCCTTTTTTCCCCAAAATACCAGCCTTTTCCCTCTCTAGCATCTGTTTCCTCACCAATACCTGGCATTTTCTCCCAGAAACACCAGCTTTCTCACAGATACATCACCTTCCCCCCCCCACATCAGACCTCTTCTCCCAGAAATACCAGGACTCTGCTGAATATTTCCCATTTCCTCCGGAACATACAGCATTACACTCCGCAAGAGGACAGTTTCTTTCAGAAATGTGGCATTTTATCACAGATACACCATTTTTATGCCCAGTAGAGCTCCTTTTCTCCCAGAAATAGCACTGCTCTTAGGAAGAGCTCCCATTTTCTAACCAAAATGCTGCTTTACACTCCTCAAGATCACACTTACCCCCATCAAGATGGCAGTGTCAGAGAAATACCAGCTTCTGCCCCCAAAATGGGACTTTGGCTCTCCAAAACAAGACATTTTCTCCCAGAAATACCAGGACTCTTAGAAATACCTCACGTTTCATCTCAAGAATACTGCTTTCCACTCCTCAAGATCACACTGACTCCCATCACAATGGCCTTTTCTCCCACATACACCAGCTTTCTCCCAAATACACGACATTTTCTCCCACATACACCCGTTTTCTCCCAAAGATGGGACATATTCTCCCAGAAATGCCAGCTTATTCTTTAACAAACGGCCTTTTTTCCCCAAAATACCAGCCTTTTCCCTCTCTAGCATCTGTTTCCTCACCAATACCTGGCATTTTCTCTCAGAAACACCAGCTTTCTCACAGATACATCACCTTCCCCCCCACATCAGACCTCTTCTCCCAGAAATACCAGGACTCTGCTGAATATTTCCCATTTCCTCCGGAACATACAGCATTACACTCCGCAAGAGGACAGTTTCTTTCAGAAATGTGGCATTTTATCACAGATACACCATTTTTATGCCCAGTAGAGCTCCTTTTCTCCCAGAAATAGCACTGCTCTTAGGAAGAGCTCCCATTTTCTAACCAAAATGCTGCTTTACACTCCTCAAGATCACACTTACCCCCATCAAGATGGCAGTGTCACAGAAATACCAGCTTCTGCCCCCAAAATGGGACTTTGGCTCTCCAAAACAAGACATTTTCTCCCAGAAATACCAGGACTCTTAGAAATACCTCACGTTTCATCTCAAGAATACTGCTTTCCACTCCTCAAGATCACACTGACTCCCATCACAATGGCCTTTTCTCCCACATACACCAGCTTTCTCCCAAATACACGACATTTTCTCCCACATACACCCGTTTTCTCCCAAAGATGGGACATATTCTCCCAGAAATGCCAGCTTATTCTTTAACAAACGGCCTTTTTTCCCCAAAATACCAGCCTTTTCCCTCTCTAGCATCTGTTTCCTCACCAATACCTGGCATTTTCTCCCAGAAACACCAGCTTTCTCACAGATACATCACCTTCCCCCCCCCACATCAGACCTCTTCTCCCAGAAATACCAGGACTCTGCTGAATATTTCCCATTTCCTCCGGAACATACAGCATTACACTCCGCAAGAGGACAGTTTCTTTCAGAAATGTGGCATTTTATCACAGATACACCATTTTTATGCCCAGTAGAGCTCCTTTTCTCCCAGAAATAGCACTGCTCTTAGGAAGAGCTCCCATTTTCTAACCAAAATGCTGCTTTACACTCCTCAAGATCACACTTACCCCCATCAAGATGGCAGTGTCACAGAAATACCAGCTTCTGCCCCCAAAATGGGACTTTGGCTCTCCAAAACAAGACATTTTCTCCCAGAAATACCAGGACTCTTAGAAATACCTCACGTTTCATCTCAAGAATACTGCTTTCCACTCCTCAAGATCACACTGACTCCCATCACAATGGCCTTTTCTCCCACATACACCAGCTTTCTCCCAAATACACGACATTTTCTCCCACATACACCCGTTTTCTCCCAAAGATGGGACATATTCTCCCAGAAATGCCAGCTTATTCTTTAACAAACGGCCTTTTTTCCCCAAAATACCAGCCTTTTCCCTCTCTAGCATCTGTTTCCTCACCAATACCTGGCATTTTCTCCCAGAAACACCAGCTTTCTCACAGATACATCACCTTCCCCCCCCCACATCAGACCTCTTCTCCCAGAAATACCAGGACTCTGCTGAATATTTCCCATTTCCTCCGGAACATACAGCATTACACTCCGCAAGAGGACAGTTTCTTTCAGAAATGTGGCATTTTATCACAGATACACCATTTTTATGCCCAGTAGAGCTCCTTTTCTCCCAGAAATAGCACTGCTCTTAGGAAGAGCTCCCATTTTCTAACCAAAATGCTGCTTTACACTCCTCAAGATCACACTTACCCCCATCAAGATGGCAGTGTCACAGAAATACCAGCTTCTGCCCCCAAAATGGGACTTTGGCTCTCCAAAACAAGACATTTTCTCCCAGAAATACCAGGACTCTTAGAAATACCTCACGTTTCATCTCAAGAATACTGCTTTCCACTCCTCAAGATCACACTGACTCCCATCACAATGGCCTTTTCTCCCACATACACCAGCTTTCTCCCAAATACACGACATTTTCTCCCACATACACCCGTTTTCTCCCAAAGATGGGACATATTCTCCCAGAAATGCCAGCTTATTCTTTAACAAACGGCCTTTTTTCCCCAAAATACCAGCCTTTTCCCTCTCTAGCATCTGTTTCCTCACCAATACCTGGCATTTTCTCCCAGAAACACCAGCTTTCTCACAGATACATCACCTTCCCCCCCCCACATCAGACCTCTTCTCCCAGAAATACCAGGACTCTGCTGAATATTTCCCATTTCCTCCGGAACATACAGCATTACACTCCGCAAGAGGACAGTTTCTTTCAGAAATGTGGCATTTTATCACAGATACACCATTTTTATGCCCAGTAGAGCTCCTTTTCTCCCAGAAATAGCACTGCTCTTAGGAAGAGCTCCCATTTTCTAACCAAAATGCTGCTTTACACTCCTCAAGATCACACTTACCCCCATCAAGATGGCAGTGTCACAGAAATACCAGCTTCTGCCCCCAAAATGGGACTTTGGCTCTCCAAAACAAGACATTTTCTCCCAGAAATACCAGGACTCTTAGAAATACCTCACGTTTCATCTCAAGAATACTGCTTTCCACTCCTCAAGATCACACTGACTCCCATCACAATGGCCTTTTCTCCCACATACACCAGCTTTCTCCCAAATACACGACATTTTCTCCCACATACACCCGTTTTCTCCCAAAGATGGGACATATTCTCCCAGAAATGCCAGCTTATTCTTTAACAAACGGCCTTTTTTCCCCAAAATACCAGCCTTTTCCCTCTCTAGCATCTGTTTCCTCACCAATACCTGGCATTTTCTCCCAGAAACACCAGCTTTCTCACAGATACATCACCTTCCCCCCCCCACATCAGACCTCTTCTCCCAGAAATACCAGGACTCTGCTGAATATTTCCCATTTCCTCCGGAACATACAGCATTACACTCCGCAAGAGGACAGTTTCTTTCAGAAATGTGGCATTTTATCACAGATACACCATTTTTATGCCCAGTAGAGCTCCTTTTCTCCCAGAAATAGCACTGCTCTTAGGAAGAGCTCCCATTTTCTAACCAAAATGCTGCTTTACACTCCTCAAGATCACACTTACCCCCATCAAGATGGCAGTGTCAGAGAAATACCAGCTTCTGCCCCCAAAATGGGACTTTGGCTCTCCAAAACAAGACATTTTCTCCCAGAAATACCAGGACTCTTAGAAATACCTCACGTTTCATCTCAAGAATACTGCTTTCCACTCCTCAAGATCACACTGACTCCCATCACAATGGCCTTTTCTCCCACATACACCAGCTTTCTCCCAAATACACGACATTTTCTCCCACATACACCCGTTTTCTCCCAAAGATGGGACATATTCTCCCAGAAATGCCAGCTTATTCTTTAACAAACGGCATTTTTTCCCCAAAATACCAGCCTTTTCCCTCTCTAGCATCTGTTTCCTCACCAATACCTGGCATTTTCTCCCAGAAACACCAGCTTTCTCACAGATACATCACCTTCCCCCCCCCACATCAGACCTCTTCTCCCAGAAATACCAGGACTCTGCTGAATATTTCCCATTTCCTCCGGAACATACAGCATTACACTCCGCAAGAGGACAGTTTCTTTCAGAAATGTGGCATTTTATCACAGATACACCATTTTTATGCCCAGTAGAGCTCCTTTTCTCCCAGAAATAGCACTGCTCTTAGGAAGAGCTCCCATTTTCTAACCAAAATGCTGCTTTACACTCCTCAAGATCACACTTACCCCCATCAAGATGGCAGTGTCACAGAAATACCAGCTTCTGCCCCCAAAATGGGACTTTGGCTCTCCAAAACAAGACATTTTCTCCCAGAAATACCAGGACTCTTAGAAATACCTCACGTTTCATCTCAAGAATACTGCTTTCCACTCCTCAAGATCACACTGACTCCCATCACAATGGCCTTTTCTCCCACATACACCAGCTTTCTCCCAAATACACGACATTTTCTCCCACATACACCCGTTTTCTCCCAAAGATGGGACATATTCTCCCAGAAATGCCAGCTTATTCTTTAACAAACGGCCTTTTTTCCCCAAAATACCAGCCTTTTCCCTCTCTAGCATCTGTTTCCTCACCAATACCTGGCATTTTCTCCCAGAAACACCAGCTTTCTCACAGATACATCACCTTCCCCCCCCCACATCAGACCTCTTCTCCCAGAAATACCAGGACTCTGCTGAATATTTCCCATTTCCTCCGGAACATACAGCATTACACTCCGCAAGAGGACAGTTTCTTTCAGAAATGTGGCATTTTATCACAGATACACCATTTTTATGCCCAGTAGAGCTCCTTTTCTCCCAGAAATAGCACTGCTCTTAGGAAGAGCTCCCATTTTCTAACCAAAATGCTGCTTTACACTCCTCAAGATCACACTTACCCCCATCAAGATGGCAGTGTCACAGAAATACCAGCTTCTGCCCCCAAAATGGGACTTTGGCTCTCCAAAACAAGACATTTTCTCCCAGAAATACCAGGACTCTTAGAAATACCTCACGTTTCATCTCAAGAATACTGCTTTCCACTCCTCAAGATCACACTGACTCCCATCACAATGGCCTTTTCTCCCACATACACCAGCTTTCTCCCAAATACACGACATTTTCTCCCACATACACCCGTTTTCTCCCAAAGATGGGACATATTCTCCCAGAAATGCCAGCTTATTCTTTAAAAAACGGCCTTTTTTTCCCAAAATACCAGCTTTCTCACAAACACCTGTCATTTTCCAACCAAGTCTGCTACTATCTCCCAGAAACAGCCGGTTTCCGAGAAATACCTGACGTTTGCTCTCCCAAATACTACTTGACACTCCTCCAGAGGACATTGTCTCCCCTATTTACCACGTTGTCTCCCCAAGAGACCACTTGGCACACCAAAAAGACCACCGTTGCTCTCCAGTACAAGATCTTCTTTCCCACCGGTTCCCACTTTTCTCCCCCAGCTATGTCATTTCCTCCCAGAAATGCCACTTTTCCCTTGGAAATTTCACCTTCTCTTCCAAAAAGAGGAGATTTGCTCCCAGAAATACCCCTTCTCTTACAACTGCCACACGCTTTCTCCCCAAAAAGCCTCCATGACAATGCCAAATGGGACACTTGCAGCCAAGAAGAGGACACCTTCTCTCAGAAAGACCACTTTTCTCCCCAAGAGAGGAGATTTTCTCCCAATTGGATGACATTTGCTGTAAGAAAGACCAGTTTTCTTCCCTCAAGAGGACATTGTCTTTCCCACTGAGGACATTTTCTCCCAGAAGTGCCGCTACTCTGTGAAACACCTCCATTTCCTCCCAAATCTACTCCATGACACGCCTCAGGATGACACTTACTCCCCGATTTGGGGCATTTTCTCCCAGAAATACCACTTCTCTCCCAAAGGGATGGCCTTTTCCCTCTCTAGCATCTGTTTCCTCACCAATACCTGGCATTTTCTCCCAGAAACACCAGCTTTCTCACAGATACATCACCTTCCCCCCCCCACATCAGACCTCTTCTCCCAGAAATACCAGGACTCTGCTGAATATTTCCCATTTCCTCCGGAACATACAGCATTACACTCCGCAAGAGGACAGTTTCTTTCAGAAATGTGGCATTTTATCACAGATACACCATTTTTATGCCCAGTAGAGCTCCTTTTCTCCCAGAAATAGCACTGCTCTTAGGAAGAGCTCCCATTTTCTAACCAAAATGCTGCTTTACACTCCTCAAGATCACACTTACCCCCATCAAGATGGCAGTGTCACAGAAATACCAGCTTCTGCCCCCAAAATGGGACTTTGGCTCTCCAAAACAAGACATTTTCTCCCAGAAATACCAGGACTCTTAGAAATACCTCACGTTTCATCTCAAGAATACTGCTTTCCACTCCTCAAGATCACACTGACTCCCATCACAATGGCCTTTTCTCCCACATACACCAGCTTTCTCCCAAATACACGACATTTTCTCCCACATACACCCGTTTTCTCCCAAAGATGGGACATATTCTCCCAGAAATGCCAGCTTATTCTTTAAAAAACGGCCTTTTTTTCCCAAAATACCAGCTTTCTCACAAACACCTGTCATTTTCCAACCAAGTCTGCTACTATCTCCCAGAAACAGCCGGTTTCCGAGAAATACCTGACGTTTGCTCTCCCAAATACTACTTGACACTCCTCCAGGGGACATTGTCTCCCCTATTTACCACGTTGTCTCCCCAAGAGACCACTTGGCACACCAAAAAGACCACCGTTGCTCTCCAGTACAAGATCTTCTTTCCCACCGGTTCCCACTTTTCTCCCCCAGCTATGTCATTTCCTCCCAGAAATGCCACTTTTCCCTTGGAAATTTCACCTTCTCTTCCAAAAAGAGGAGATTTGCTCCCAGAAATACCCCTTCTCTTACAACTGCCACACGCTTTCTCCCCAAAAAGCCTCCATGACAATGCCAAATGGGACACTTGCAGCCAAGAAGAGGACACCTTCTCTCAGAAAGACCACTTTTCTCCCCAAGAGAGGAGATTTTCTCCCAATTGGATGACATTTGCTGTAAGAAAGACCAGTTTTCTTCCCTCAAGAGGACATTGTCTTTCCCACTGAGGACATTTTCTCCCAGAAGTGCCGCTACTCTGTGAAACACCTCCATTTCCTCCCAAATCTACTCCATGACACGCCTCAGGATGACACTTACTCCCCGATTTGGGGCATTTTCTCCCAGAAATACCACTTCTCTCCCAAAGGGATGGCCTTTTCCCTCTCTAGCATCTGTTTCCTCACCAATACCTGGCATTTTCTCCCAGAAACACCAGCTTTCTCACAGATACATCACCTTCCCCCCCCACATCAGACCTCTTCTCCCAGAAATACCAGGACTCTGCTGAATATTTCCCATTTCCTCCGGAACATACAGCATTACACTCCGCAAGAGGACAGTTTCTTTCAGAAATGTGGCATTTTATCACAGATACACCATTTTTATGCCCAGTAGAGCTCCTTTTCTCCCAGAAATAGCACTGCTCTTAGGAAGAGCTCCCATTTTCTAACCAAAATGCTGCTTTACACTCCTCAAGATCACACTTACCCCCATCAAGATGGCAGTGTCACAGAAATACCAGCTTCTGCCCCCAAAATGGGACTTTGGCTCTCCAAAACAAGACATTTTCTCCCAGAAATACCAGGACTCTTAGAAATACCTCACGTTTCATCTCAAGAATACTGCTTTCCACTCCTCAAGATCACACTGACTCCCATCACAATGGCCTTTTCTCCCACATACACCAGCTTTCTCCCAAATACACGACATTTTCTCCCACATACACCCGTTTTCTCCCAAAGATGGGACATATTCTCCCAGAAATGCCAGCTTATTCTTTAAAAAACGGCCTTTTTTTCCCAAAATACCAGCTTTCTCACAAACACCTGTCATTTTCCAACCAAGTCTGCTACTATCTCCCAGAAACAGCCGGTTTCCGAGAAATACCTGACGTTTGCTCTCCCAAATACTACTTGACACTCCTCCAGAGGACATTGTCTCCCCTATTTACCACGTTGTCTCCCCAAGAGACCACTTGGCACACCAAAAAGACCACCGTTGCTCTCCAGTACAAGATCTTCTTTCCCACCGGTTCCCACTTTTCTCCCCCAGCTATGTCATTTCCTCCCAGAAATGCCACTTTTCCCTTGGAAATTTCACCTTCTCTTCCAAAAAGAGGAGATTTGCTCCCAGAAATACCCCTTCTCTTACAACTGCCACACGCTTTCTCCCCAAAAAGCCTCCATGACAATGCCAAATGGGACACTTGCAGCCAAGAAGAGGACACCTTCTCTCAGAAAGACCACTTTTCTCCCCAAGAGAGGAGATTTTCTCCCAATTGGATGACATTTGCTGTAAGAAAGACCTGTTTTCTTCCCTCAAGAGGACATTGTCTTTCCCACTGAGGACATTTTCTCCCAGAAGTGCCGCTACTCTGTGAAACACCTCCATTTCCTCCCAAATCTACTCCATGACACGCCTCAGGATGACACTTACTCCCCGATTTGGGGCATTTTCTCCCAGAAATACCACTTCTCTCCCAAAGGGATGGCCTTTTCCCTCTCTAGCATCTGTTTCCTCACCAATACCTGGCATTTTCTCCCAGAAACACCAGCTTTCTCACAGATACATCACCTTCCCCCCCCCACATCAGACCTCTTCTCCCAGAAATACCAGGACTCTGCTGAATATTTCCCATTTCCTCCGGAACATACAGCATTACACTCCGCAAGAGGACAGTTTCTTTCAGATATGTGGCATTTTATCACAGATACACCATTTTTATGCCCAGTAGAGCTCCTTTTCTCCCAGAAATAGCACTGCTCTTAGGAAGAGCTCCCATTTTCTAACCAAAATGCTGCTTTACACTCCTCAAGATCACACTTACCCCCATCAAGATGGCAGTGTCACAGAAATACCAGCTTCTGCCCCCAAAATGGGACTTTGGCTCTCCAAAACAAGACATTTTCTCCCAGAAATGCCAGGACTCTTAGAAATACCTCACGTTTCATCTCAAGAATACTGCTTTCCACTCCTCAAGATCACACTGACTCCCATCACAATGGCCTTTTCTCCCACATACACCAGCTTTCTCCCAAATACACGACATTTTCTCCCACATACACCCGTTTTCTCCCAAAGATGGGACATATTCTCCCAGAAATGCCAGCTTATTCTTTAAAAAACGGCCTTTTTTTCCCAAAATACCAGCTTTCTCACAAACACCTGTCATTTTCCAACCAAGTCTGCTACTATCTCCCAGAAACAGCCGGTTTCCGAGAAATACCTGACGTTTGCTCTCCCAAATACTACTTGACACTCCTCCAGGGGACATTGTCTCCCCTATTTACCACGTTGTCTCCCCAAGAGACCACTTGGCACACCAAAAAGACCACCGTTGCTCTCCAGTACAAGATCTTCTTTCCCACCGGTTCCCACTTTTCTCCCCCAGCTATGTCATTTCCTCCCAGAAATGCCACTTTTCCCTTGGAAATTTCACCTTCTCTTCCAAAAAGAGGAGATTTGCTCCCAGAAATACCCCTTCTCTTACAACTGCCACACGCTTTCTCCCCAAAAAGCCTCCATGACAATGCCAAATGGGACACTTGCAGCCAAGAAGAGGACACCTTCTCTCAGAAAGACCACTTTTCTCCCCAAGAGAGGAGATTTTCTCCCAATTGGATGACATTTGCTGTAAGAAAGACCAGTTTTCTTCCCTCAAGAGGACATTGTCTTTCCCACTGAGGACATTTTCTCCCAGAAGTGCCGCTACTCTGTGAAACACCTCCATTTCCTCCCAAATCTACTCCATGACACGCCTCAGGATGACACTTACTCCCCGATTTGGGGCATTTTCTCCCAGAAATACCACTTCTCTCCCAAAGGGATGGCCTTTTCCCTCTCTAGCATCTGTTTCCTCACCAATACCTGGCATTTTCTCCCAGAAACACCAGCTTTCTCACAGATACATCACCTTCCCCCCCCCACATCAGACCTCTTCTCCCAGAAATACCAGGACTCTGCTGAATATTTCCCATTTCCTCCGGAACATACAGCATTACACTCCGCAAGAGGACAGTTTCTTTCAGAAATGTGGCATTTTATCACAGATACACCATTTTTATGCCCAGTAGAGCTCCTTTTCTCCCAGAAATAGCACTGCTCTTAGGAAGAGCTCCCATTTTCTAACCAAAATGCTGCTTTACACTCCTCAAGATCACACTTACCCCCATCAAGATGGCAGTGTCACAGAAATACCAGCTTCTGCCCCCAAAATGGGACTTTGGCTCTCCAAAACAAGACATTTTCTCCCAGAAATACCAGGACTCTTAGAAATACCTCACGTTTCATCTCAAGAATACTGCTTTCCACTCCTCAAGATCACACTGACTCCCATCACAATGGCCTTTTCTCCCACATACACCAGCTTTCTCCCAAATACACGACATTTTCTCCCACATACACCCGTTTTCTCCCAAAGATGGGACATATTCTCCCAGAAATGCCAGCTTATTCTTTAAAAAACGGCCTTTTTTTCCCAAAATACCAGCTTTCTCACAAACACCTGTCATTTTCCAACCAAGTCTGCTACTATCTCCCAGAAACAGCCGGTTTCCGAGAAATACCTGACGTTTGCTCTCCCAAATACTACTTGACACTCCTCCAGAGGACATTGTCTCCCCTATTTACCACGTTGTCTCCCCAAGAGACCACTTGGCACACCAAAAAGACCACCGTTGCTCTCCAGTACAAGATCTTCTTTCCCACCGGTTCCCACTTTTCTCCCCCAGCTATGTCATTTCCTCCCAGAAATGCCACTTTTCCCTTGGAAATTTCACCTTCTCTTCCAAAAAGAGGAGATTTGCTCCCAGAAATACCCCTTCTCTTACAACTGCCACACGCTTTCTCCCCAAAAAGCCTCCATGACAATGCCAAATGGGACACTTGCAGCCAAGAAGAGGACACCTTCTCTCAGAAAGACCACTTTTCTCCCCAAGAGAGGAGATTTTCTCCCAATTGGATGACATTTGCTGTAAGAAAGACCTGTTTTCTTCCCTCAAGAGGACATTGTCTTTCCCACTGAGGACATTTTCTCCCAGAAGTGCCGCTACTCTGTGAAACACCTCCATTTCCTCCCAAATCTACTCCATGACACGCCTCAGGATGACACTTACTCCCCGATTTGGGGCATTTTCTCCCAGAAATACCACTTCTCTCCCAAAGGGATGGCCTTTTCCCTCTCTAGCATCTGTTTCCTCACCAATACCTGGCATTTTCTCCCAGAAACACCAGCTTTCTCACAGATACATCACCTTCCCCCCCACATCAGACCTCTTCTCCCAGAAATACCAGGACTCTGCTGAATATTTCCCATTTCCTCCGGAACATACAGCATTACACTCCGCAAGAGGACAGTTTCTTTCAGATATGTGGCATTTTATCACAGATACACCATTTTTATGCCCAGTAGAGCTCCTTTTCTCCCAGAAATAGCACTGCTCTTAGGAAGAGCTCCCATTTTCTAACCAAAATGCTGCTTTACACTCCTCAAGATCACACTTACCCCCATCAAGATGGCAGTGTCACAGAAATACCAGCTTCTGCCCCCAAAATGGGACTTTGGCTCTCCAAAACAAGACATTTTCTCCCAGAAATGCCAGGACTCTTAGAAATACCTCACGTTTCATCTCAAGAATACTGCTTTCCACTCCTCAAGATCACACTGACTCCCATCACAATGGCCTTTTCTCCCACATACACCAGCTTTCTCCCAAATACACGACATTTTCTCCCACATACACCCGTTTTCTCCCAAAGATGGGACATATTCTCCCAGAAATGCCAGCTTATTCTTTAAAAAACGGCCTTTTTTTCCCAAAATACCAGCTTTCTCACAAACACCTGTCATTTTCCAACCAAGTCTGCTACTATCTCCCAGAAACAGCCGGTTTCCGAGAAATACCTGACGTTTGCTCTCCCAAATACTACTTGACACTCCTCCAGGGGACATTGTCTCCCCTATTTACCACGTTGTCTCCCCAAGAGACCACTTGGCACACCAAAAAGACCACCGTTGCTCTCCAGTACAAGATCTTCTTTCCCACCGGTTCCCACTTTTCTCCCCCAGCTATGTCATTTCCTCCCAGAAATGCCACTTTTCCCTTGGAAATTTCACCTTCTCTTCCAAAAAGAGGAGATTTGCTCCCAGAAATACCCCTTCTCTTACAACTGCCACACGCTTTCTCCCCAAAAAGCCTCCATGACAATGCCAAATGGGACACTTGCAGCCAAGAAGAGGACACCTTCTCTCAGAAAGACCACTTTTCTCCCCAAGAGAGGAGATTTTCTCCCAATTGGATGACATTTGCTGTAAGAAAGACCAGTTTTCTTCCCTCAAGAGGACATTGTCTTTCCCACTGAGGACATTTTCTCCCAGAAGTGCCGCTACTCTGTGAAACACCTCCATTTCCTCCCAAATCTACTCCATGACACGCCTCAGGATGACACTTACTCCCCGATTTGGGGCATTTTCTCCCAGAAATACCACTTCTCTCCCAAAGGGATGGCCTTTTCCCTCTCTAGCATCTGTTTCCTCACCAATACCTGGCATTTTCTCCCAGAAACACCAGCTTTCTCACAGATACATCACCTTCCCCCCCACATCAGACCTCTTCTCCCAGAAATACCAGGACTCTGCTGAATATTTCCCATTTCCTCCGGAACATACAGCATTACACTCCGCAAGAGGACAGTTTCTTTCAGAAATGTGGCATTTTATCACAGATACACCATTTTTATGCCCAGTAGAGCTCCTTTTCTCCCAGAAATAGCACTGCTCTTAGGAAGAGCTCCCATTTTCTAACCAAAATGCTGCTTTACACTCCTCAAGATCACACTTACCCCCATCAAGATGGCAGTGTCACAGAAATACCAGCTTCTGCCCCCAAAATGGGACTTTGGCTCTCCAAAACAAGACATTTTCTCCCAGAAATACCAGGACTCTTAGAAATACCTCACGTTTCATCTCAAGAATACTGCTTTCCACTCCTCAAGATCACACTGACTCCCATCACAATGGCCTTTTCTCCCACATACACCAGCTTTCTCCCAAATACACGACATTTTCTCCCACATACACCCGTTTTCTCCCAAAGATGGGACATATTCTCCCAGAAATGCCAGCTTATTCTTTAAAAAACGGCCTTTTTTTCCCAAAATACCAGCTTTCTCACAAACACCTGTCATTTTCCAACCAAGTCTGCTACTATCTCCCAGAAACAGCCGGTTTCCGAGAAATACCTGACGTTTGCTCTCCCAAATACTACTTGACACTCCTCCAGAGGACATTGTCTCCCCTATTTACCACGTTGTCTCCCCAAGAGACCACTTGGCACACCAAAAAGACCACCGTTGCTCTCCAGTACAAGATCTTCTTTCCCACCGGTTCCCACTTTTCTCCCCCAGCTATGTCATTTCCTCCCAGAAATGCCACTTTTCCCTTGGAAATTTCACCTTCTCTTCCAAAAAGAGGAGATTTGCTCCCAGAAATACCCCTTCTCTTACAACTGCCACACGCTTTCTCCCCAAAAAGCCTCCATGACAATGCCAAATGGGACACTTGCAGCCAAGAAGAGGACACCTTCTCTCAGAAAGACCACTTTTCTCCCCAAGAGAGGAGATTTTCTCCCAATTGGATGACATTTGCTGTAAGAAAGACCTGTTTTCTTCCCTCAAGAGGACATTGTCTTTCCCACTGAGGACATTTTCTCCCAGAAGTGCCGCTACTCTGTGAAACACCTCCATTTCCTCCCAAATCTACTCCATGACACGCCTCAGGATGACACTTACTCCCCGATTTGGGGCATTTTCTCCCAGAAATACCACTTCTCTCCCAAAGGGATGGCCTTTTCCCTCTCTAGCATCTGTTTCCTCACCAATACCTGGCATTTTCTCCCAGAAACACCAGCTTTCTCACAGATACATCACCTTCCCCCCCCCACATCAGACCTCTTCTCCCAGAAATACCAGGACTCTGCTGAATATTTCCCATTTCCTCCGGAACATACAGCATTACACTCCGCAAGAGGACAGTTTCTTTCAGAAATGTGGCATTTTATCACAGATACACCATTTTTATGCCCAGTAGAGCTCCTTTTCTCCCAGAAATAGCACTGCTCTTAGGAAGAGCTCCCATTTTCTAACCAAAATGCTGCTTTACACTCCTCAAGATCACACTTACCCCCATCAAGATGGCAGTGTCACAGAAATACCAGCTTCTGCCCCCAAAATGGGACTTTGGCTCTCCAAAACAAGACATTTTCTCCCAGAAATACCAGGACTCTTAGAAATACCTCACGTTTCATCTCAAGAATACTGCTTTCCACTCCTCAAGATCACACTGACTCCCATCACAATGGCCTTTTCTCCCACATACACCAGCTTTCTCCCAAATACACGACATTTTCTCCCACATACACCCGTTTTCTCCCAAAGATGGGACATATTCTCCCAGAAATGCCAGCTTATTCTTTAAAAAACGGCCTTTTTTTCCCAAAATACCAGCTTTCTCACAAACACCTGTCATTTTCCAACCAAGTCTGCTACTATCTCCCAGAAACAGCCGGTTTCCGAGAAATACCTGACGTTTGCTCTCCCAAATACTACTTGACACTCCTCCAGAGGACATTGTCTCCCCTATTTACCACGTTGTCTCCCCAAGAGACCACTTGGCACACCAAAAAGACCACCGTTGCTCTCCAGTACAAGATCTTCTTTCCCACCGGTTCCCACTTTTCTCCCCCAGCTATGTCATTTCCTCCCAGAAATGCCACTTTTCCCTTGGAAATTTCACCTTCTCTTCCAAAAAGAGGAGATTTGCTCCCAGAAATACCCCTTCTCTTACAACTGCCACACGCTTTCTCCCCAAAAAGCCTCCATGACAATGCCAAATGGGACACTTGCAGCCAAGAAGAGGACACCTTCTCTCAGAAAGACCACTTTTCTCCCCAAGAGAGGAGATTTTCTCCCAATTGGATGACATTTGCTGTAAGAAAGACCAGTTTTCTTCCCTCAAGAGGACATTGTCTTTCCCACTGAGGACATTTTCTCCCAGAAGTGCCGCTACTCTGTGAAACACCTCCATTTCCTCCCAAATCTACTCCATGACACGCCTCAGGATGACACTTACTCCCAGATTTGGGGCATTTTCTCCCAGAAATACCACTTCTCTCCCAAAGGGATGGCCTTTTCCCTCTCTAGCATCTGTTTCCTCACCAATACCTGGCATTTTCTCCCAGAAACACCAGCTTTCTCACAGATACATCACCTTCCCCCCCCCCACATCAGACCTCTTCTCCCAGAAATACCAGGACTCTGCTGAATATTTCCCATTTCCTCCGGAACATACAGCATTACACTCCTCAAGAGGACAGTTTCTTTCAGAAATGTGGCATTTTATCACAGATACACCATTTTTATGCCCAGTAGAGCTCCTTTTCTCCCAGAAATAGCACTGCTCTTAGGAAGAGCTCCCATTTTCTAACCAAAATGCTGCTTTACACTCCTCAAGATCACACTTACCCCCATCAAGATGGCAGTGTCACAGAAATACCAGCTTCTGCCCCCAAAATGGGACTTTGGCTCTCCAAAACAAGACATTTTCTCCCAGAAATACCAGGACTCTTAGAAATACCTCACGTTTCATCTCAAGAATACTGCTTTCCACTCCTCAAGATCACACTGACTCCCATCACAATGGCCTTTTCTCCCACATACACCAGCTTTCTCCCAAATACACGACATTTTCTCCCACATACACCCGTTTTCTCCCAAAGATGGGACATATTCTCCCAGAAATGCCAGCTTATTCTTTAACAAACGGCCTTTTTTCCCCAAAATACCAGCTTTCTCACAAACACCTGTCATTTTCCAACCAAGTCTGCTACTATCTCCCAGAAACAGCCGGTTTCCGAGAAATACCTGACGTTTGCTCTCCCAAATACTACTTGACACTCCTCCAGAGGACATTGTCTCCCCTATTTACCACGTTGTCTCCCCAAGAGACCACTTGGCACACCAAAAAGACCACCGTTGCTCTCCAGTACAAGATCTTCTTTCCCACCGGTTCCCACTTTTCTCCCCCAGCTATGTCATTTCCTCCCAGAAATGCCACTTTTCCCTTGGAAATTTCACCTTCTCTTCCAAAAAGAGGAGATTTGCTCCCAGAAATACCCCTTCTCTTACAACTGCCACACGCTTTCTCCCCAAAAAGCCTCCATGACAATGCCAAATGGGACACTTGCAGCCAAGAAGAGGACACCTTCTCTCAGAAAGACCACTTTTCTCCCCAAGAGAGGAGATTTTCTCCCAATTGGATGACATTTGCTGTAAGAAAGACCTGTTTTCTTCCCTCAAGAGGACATTGTCTTTCCCACTGAGGACATTTTCTCCCAGAAGTGCCGCTACTCTGTGAAACACCTCCATTTCCTCCCAAATCTACTCCATGACACGCCTCAGGATGACACTTACTCCCCGATTTGGGGCATTTTCTCCCAGAAATACCACTTCTCTCCCAAAGGGATGGCCTTTTCCCTCTCTAGCATCTGTTTCCTCACCAATACCTGGCATTTTCTCCCAGAAACACCAGCTTTCTCACAGATACATCACCTTCCCCCCCCCACATCAGACCTCTTCTCCCAGAAATACCAGGACTCTGCTGAATATTTCCCATTTCCTCCGGAACATACAGCATTACACTCCGCAAGAGGACAGTTTCTTTCAGAAATGTGGCATTTTATCACAGATACACCATTTTTATGCCCAGTAGAGCTCCTTTTCTCCCAGAAATAGCACTGCTCTTAGGAAGAGCTCCCATTTTCTAACCAAAATGCTGCTTTACACTCCTCAAGATCACACTTACCCCCATCAAGATGGCAGTGTCACAGAAATACCAGCTTCTGCCCCCAAAATGGGACTTTGGCTCTCCAAAACAAGACATTTTCTCCCAGAAATGCCAGGACTCTTAGAAATACCTCACGTTTCATCTCAAGAATACTGCTTTCCACTCCTCAAGATCACACTGACTCCCATCACAATGGCCTTTTCTCCCACATACACCAGCTTTCTCCCAAATACACGACATTTTCTCCCACATACACCCGTTTTCTCCCAAAGATGGGACATATTCTCCCAGAAATGGCAGCTTATTCTTTAAAAAATGGCCTTTTTTTCCCAAAATACCAGCTTTCTCACAAACACCTGTCATTTTCCAACCAAGTCTGCTACTATCTCCCAGAAACAGCCGGTTTCCGAGAAATACCTGACGTTTGCTCTCCCAAATACTACTTGACACTCCTCCAGAGGACATTGTCTCCCCTATTTACCACGTTGTCTCCCCAAGAGACCACTTGGCACACCAAAAAGACCACCGTTGCTCTCCAGTACAAGATCTTCTTTCCCACCGGTTCCCACTTTTCTCCCCCAGCTATGTCATTTCCTCCCAGAAATGCCACTTTTCCCTTGGAAATTTCACCTTCTCTTCCAAAAAGAGGAGATTTGCTCCCAGAAATACCCCTTCTCTTACAACTGCCACACGCTTTCTCCCCAAAAAGCCTCCATGACAATGCCAAATGGGACACTTGCAGCCAAGAAGAGGACACCTTCTCTCAGAAAGACCACTTTTCTCCCCAAGAGAGGAGATTTTCTCCCAATTGGATGACATTTGCTGTAAGAAAGACCTGTTTTCTTCCCTCAAGAGGACATTGTCTTTCCCACTGAGGACATTTTCTCCCAGAAGTGCCGCTACTCTGTGAAACACCTCCATTTCCTCCCAAATCTACTCCATGACACGCCTCAGGATGACACTTACTCCCCGATTTGGGGCATTTTCTCCCAGAAATACCACTTCTCTCCCAAAGGGATGGCCTTTTCCCTCTCTAGCATCTGTTTCCTCACCAATACCTGGCATTTTCTCCCAGAAACACCAGCTTTCTCACAGATACATCACCTTCCCCCCCACATCAGACCTCTTCTCCCAGAAATACCAGGACTCTGCTGAATATTTCCCATTTCCTCCGGAACATACAGCATTACACTCCGCAAGAGGACAGTTTCTTTCAGAAATGTGGCATTTTATCACAGATACACCATTTTTATGCCCAGTAGAGCTCCTTTTCTCCCAGAAATAGCACTGCTCTTAGGAAGAGCTCCCATTTTCTAACCAAAATGCTGCTTTACACTCCTCAAGATCACACTTACCCCCATCAAGATGGCAGTGTCACAGAAATACCAGCTTCTGCCCCCAAAATGGGACTTTGGCTCTCCAAAACAAGACATTTTCTCCCAGAAATACCAGGACTCTTAGAAATACCTCACGTTTCATCTCAAGAATACTGCTTTCCACTCCTCAAGATCACACTGACTCCCATCACAATGGCCTTTTCTCCCACATACACCAGCTTTCTCCCAAATACACGACATTTTCTCCCACATACACCCGTTTTCTCCCAAAGATGGGACATATTCTCCCAGAAATGCCAGCTTATTCTTTAACAAACGGCCTTTTTTTCCCAAAATACCAGCTTTCTCACAAACACCTGTCATTTTCCAACCAAGTCTGCTACTATCTCCCAGAAACAGCCGGTTTCCGAGAAATACCTGACGTTTGCTCTCCCAAATACTACTTGACACTCCTCCAGGGGACATTGTCTCCCCTATTTACCACGTTGTCTCCCCAAGAGACCACTTGGCACACCAAAAAGACCACCGTTGCTCTCCAGTACAAGATCTTCTTTCCCACCGGTTCCCACTTTTCTCCCCCAGCTATGTCATTTCCTCCCAGAAATGCCACTTTTCCCTTGGAAATTTCACCTTCTCTTCCAAAAAGAGGAGATTTGCTCCCAGAAATACCCCTTCTCTTACAACTGCCACACGCTTTCTCCCCAAAAAGCCTCCATGACAATGCCAAATGGGACACTTGCAGCCAAGAAGAGGACACCTTCTCTCAGAAAGACCACTTTTCTCCCCAAGAGAGGAGATTTTCTCCCAATTGGATGACATTTGCTGTAAGAAAGACCTGTTTTCTTCCCTCAAGAGGACATTGCCTTTCCCACTGAGGACATTTTCTCCCAGAAGTGCCGCTACTCTGTGAAACACCTCCATTTCCTCCCAAATCTACTCCATGACACGCCTCAGGATGACACTTACTCCCCGATTTGGGGCATTTTCTCCCAGAAATACCACTTCTCTCCCAAAGGGATGGCCTTTTCCCTCTCTAGCATCTGTTTCCTCACCAATACCTGGCATTTTCTCCCAGAAACACCAGCTTTCTCACAGATACATCACCTTCCCCCCCCCACATCAGACCTCTTCTCCCAGAAATACCAGGACTCTGCTGAATATTTCCCATTTCCTCCGGAACATACAGCATTACACTCCGCAAGAGGACAGTTTCTTTCAGAAATGTGGCATTTTATCACAGATACACCATTTTTATGCCCAGTAGAGCTCCTTTTCTCCCAGAAATAGCACTGCTCTTAGGAAGAGCTCCCATTTTCTAACCAAAATGCTGCTTTACACTCCTCAAGATCACACTTACCCCCATCAAGATGGCAGTGTCACAGAAATACCAGCTTCTGCCCCCAAAATGGGACTTTGGCTCTCCAAAACAAGACATTTTCTCCCAGAAATGCCAGGACTCTTAGAAATACCTCACGTTTCATCTCAAGAATACTGCTTTCCACTCCTCAAGATCACACTGACTCCCATCACAATGGCCTTTTCTCCCACATACACCAGCTTTCTCCCAAATACACGACATTTTCTCCCACATACACCCGTTTTCTCCCAAAGATGGGACATATTCTCCCAGAAATGCCAGCTTATTCTTTAAAAAACGGCCTTTTTTTCCCAAAATACCAGCTTTCTCACAAACACCTGTCATTTTCCAACCAAGTCTGCTACTATCTCCCAGAAACAGCCGGTTTCCGAGAAATACCTGACGTTTGCTCTCCCAAATACTACTTGACACTCCTCCAGAGGACATTGTCTCCCCTATTTACCACGTTGTCTCCCCAAGAGACCACTTGGCACACCAAAAAGACCACCGTTGCTCTCCAGTACAAGATCTTCTTTCCCACCGGTTCCCACTTTTCTCCCCCAGCTATGTCATTTCCTCCCAGAAATGCCACTTTTCCCTTGGAAATTTCACCTTCTCTTCCAAAAAGAGGAGATTTGCTCCCAGAAATACCCCTTCTCTTACAACTGCCACACGCTTTCTCCCCAAAAAGCCTCCATGACAATGCCAAATGGGACACTTGCAGCCAAGAAGAGGACACCTTCTCTCAGAAAGACCACTTTTCTCCCCAAGAGAGGAGATTTTCTCCCAATTGGATGACATTTGCTGTAAGAAAGA
The DNA here is from genome assembly GCF_987193195.1 of Phasianus colchicus. NCBI lineage: Eukaryota > Metazoa > Chordata > Aves > Galliformes > Phasianidae > Phasianus > Phasianus colchicus. Next base: position 260,791 of record NC_143447.1, on the reverse strand, counting down.
CCTGTTTTCTTCCCTCAAGAGGACATTGTCTTTCCCACTGAGGACATTTTCTCCCAGAAGTGCCGCTACTCTGTGAAACACCTCCATTTCCTCCCAAATCTACTCCATGACACGCCTCAGGATGACACTTACTCCCCGATTTGGGGCATTTTCTCCCAGAAATACCACTTCTCTCCCAAAGGGATGGCCTTTTCCCTCTCTAGCATCTGTTTCCTCACCAATACCTGGCATTTTCTCCCAGAAACACCAGCTTTCTCACAGATACATCACCTTCCCCCCCCCACATCAGACCTCTTCTCCCAGAAATACCAGGACTCTGCTGAATATTTCCCATTTCCTCCGGAACATACAGCATTACACTCCGCAAGAGGACAGTTTCTTTCAGAAATGTGGCATTTTATCACAGATACACCATTTTTATGCCCAGTAGAGCTCCTTTTCTCCCAGAAATAGCACTGCTCTTAGGAAGAGCTCCCATTTTCTAACCAAAATGCTGCTTTACACTCCTCAAGATCACACTTACCCCCATCAAGATGGCAGTGTCACAGAAATACCAGCTTCTGCCCCCAAAATGGGACTTTGGCTCTCCAAAACAAGACATTTTCTCCCAGAAATACCAGGACTCTTAGAAATACCTCACGTTTCATCTCAAGAATACTGCTTTCCACTCCTCAAGATCACACTGACTCCCATCACAATGGCCTTTTCTCCCACATACACCAGCTTTCTCCCAAATACACGACATTTTCTCCCACATACACCCGTTTTCTCCCAAAGATGGGACATATTCTCCCAGAAATGCCAGCTTATTCTTTAACAAACGGCCTTTTTTTCCCAAAATACCAGCTTTCTCACAAACACCTGTCATTTTCCAACCAAGTCTGCTACTATCTCCCAGAAACAGCCGGTTTCCGAGAAATACCTGACGTTTGCTCTCCCAAATACTACTTGACACTCCTCCAGGGGACATTGTCTCCCCTATTTACCACGTTGTCTCCCCAAGAGACCACTTGGCACACCAAAAAGACCACCGTTGCTCTCCAGTACAAGATCTTCTTTCCCACCGGTTCCCACTTTTCTCCCCCAGCTATGTCATTTCCTCCCAGAAATGCCACTTTTCCCTTGGAAATTTCACCTTCTCTTCCAAAAAGAGGAGATTTGCTCCCAGAAATACCCCTTCTCTTACAACTGCCACACGCTTTCTCCCCAAAAAGCCTCCATGACAATGCCAAATGGGACACTTGCAGCCAAGAAGAGGACACCTTCTCTCAGAAAGACCACTTTTCTCCCCAAGAGAGGAGATTTTCTCCCAATTGGATGACATTTGCTGTAAGAAAGACCTGTTTTCTTCCCTCAAGAGGACATTGTCTTTCCCACTGAGGACATTTTCTCCCAGAAGTGCCGCTACTCTGTGAAACACCTCCATTTCCTCCCAAATCTACTCCATGACACGCCTCAGGATGACACTTACTCCCCGATTTGGGGCATTTTCTCCCAGAAATACCACTTCTCTCCCAAAGGGATGGCCTTTTCCCTCTCTAGCATCTGTTTCCTCACCAATACCTGGCATTTTCTCCCAGAAACACCAGCTTTCTCACAGATACATCACCTTCCCCCCCCCACATCAGACCTCTTCTCCCAGAAATACCAGGACTCTGCTGAATATTTCCCATTTCCTCCGGAACATACAGCATTACACTCCGCAAGAGGACAGTTTCTTTCAGAAATGTGGCATTTTATCACAGATACACCATTTTTATGCCCAGTAGAGCTCCTTTTCTCCCAGAAATAGCACTGCTCTTAGGAAGAGCTCCCATTTTCTAACCAAAATGCTGCTTTACACTCCTCAAGATCACACTTACCCCCATCAAGATGGCAGTGTCACAGAAATACCAGCTTCTGCCCCCAAAATGGGACTTTGGCTCTCCAAAACAAGACATTTTCTCCCAGAAATACCAGGACTCTTAGAAATACCTCACGTTTCATCTCAAGAATACTGCTTTCCACTCCTCAAGATCACACTGACTCCCATCACAATGGCCTTTTCTCCCACATACACCAGCTTTCTCCCAAATACACGACATTTTCTCCCACATACACCCGTTTTCTCCCAAAGATGGGACATATTCTCCCAGAAATGCCAGCTTATTCTTTAACAAACGGCCTTTTTTTCCCAAAATACCAGCTTTCTCACAAACACCTGTCATTTTCCAACCAAGTCTGCTACTATCTCCCAGAAACAGCCGGTTTCCGAGAAATACCTGACGTTTGCTCTCCCAAATACTACTTGACACTCCTCCAGGGGACATTGTCTCCCCTATTTACCACGTTGTCTCCCCAAGAGACCACTTGGCACACCAAAAAGACCACCGTTGCTCTCCAGTACAAGATCTTCTTTCCCACCGGTTCCCACTTTTCTCCCCCAGCTATGTCATTTCCTCCCAGAAATGCCACTTTTCCCTTGGAAATTTCACCTTCTCTTCCAAAAAGAGGAGATTTGCTCCCAGAAATACCCCTTCTCTTACAACTGCCACACGCTTTCTCCCCAAAAAGCCTCCATGACAATGCCAACTGGGACACTTGCAGCCAAGAAGAGGACACCTTCTCTCAGAAAGACCACTTTTCTCCCCAAGAGAGGAGATTTTCTCCCAATTGGATGACATTTGCTGTAAGAAAGACCTGTTTTCTTCCCTCAAGAGGACATTGTCTTTCCCACTGAGGACATTTTCTCCCAGAAGTGCCGCTACTCTGTGAAACACCTCCATTTCCTCCCAAATCTACTCCATGACACGCCTCAGGATGACACTTACTCCCCGATTTGGGGCATTTTCTCCCAGAAATACCACTTCTCTCCCAAAGGGATGGCCTTTTCCCTCTCTAGCATCTGTTTCCTCACCAATACCTGGCATTTTCTCCCAGAAACACCAGCTTTCTCACAGATACATCACCTTCCCCCCCCCACATCAGACCTCTTCTCCCAGAAATACCAGGACTCTGCTGAATATTTCCCATTTCCTCCGGAACATACAGCATTACACTCCGCAAGAGGACAGTTTCTTTCAGAAATGTGGCATTTTATCACAGATACACCATTTTTATGCCCAGTAGAGCTCCTTTTCTCCCAGAAATAGCACTGCTCTTAGGAAGAGCTCCCATTTTCTAACCAAAATGCTGCTTTACACTCCTCAAGATCACACTTACCCCCATCAAGATGGCAGTGTCACAGAAATACCAGCTTCTGCCCCCAAAATGGGACTTTGGCTCTCCAAAACAAGACATTTTCTCCCAGAAATACCAGGACTCTTAGAAATACCTCACGTTTCATCTCAAGAATACTGCTTTCCACTCCTCAAGATCACACTGACTCCCATCACAATGGCCTTTTCTCCCACATACACCAGCTTTCTCCCAAATACACGACATTTTCTCCCACATACACCCGTTTTCTCCCAAAGATGGGACATATTCTCCCAGAAATGCCAGCTTATTCTTTAAAAAACGGCCTTTTTTTCCCAAAATACCAGCTTTCTCACAAACACCTGTCATTTTCCAACCAAGTCTGCTACTATCTCCCAGAAACAGCCGGTTTCCGAGAAATACCTGACGTTTGCTCTCCCAAATACTACTTGACACTCCTCCAGAGGACATTGTCTCCCCTATTTACCACGTTGTCTCCCCAAGAGACCACTTGGCACACCAAAAAGACCACCGTTGCTCTCCAGTACAAGATCTTCTTTCCCACCGGTTCCCACTTTTCTCCCCCAGCTATGTCATTTCCTCCCAGAAATGCCACTTTTCCCTTGGAAATTTCACCTTCTCTTCCAAAAAGAGGAGATTTGCTCCCAGAAATACCCCTTCTCTTACAACTGCCACACGCTTTCTCCCCAAAAAGCCTCCATGACAATGCCAACTGGGACACTTGCAGCCAAGAAGAGGACACCTTCTCTCAGAAAGACCACTTTTCTCCCCAAGAGAGGAGATTTTCTCCCAATTGGATGACATTTGCTGTAAGAAAGACCTGTTTTCTTCCCTCAAGAGGACATTGTCTTTCCCACTGAGGACATTTTCTCCCAGAAGTGCCGCTACTCTGTGAAACACCTCCATTTCCTCCCAAATCTACTCCATGACACGCCTCAGGATGACACTTACTCCCCGATTTGGGGCATTTTCTCCCAGAAATACCACTTCTCTCCCAAAGGGATGGCCTTTTCCCTCTCTAGCATCTGTTTCCTCACCAATACCTGGCATTTTCTCCCAGAAACACCAGCTTTCTCACAGATACATCACCTTCCCCCCCCCACATCAGACCTCTTCTCCCAGAAATACCAGGACTCTGCTGAATATTTCCCATTTCCTCCGGAACATACAGCATTACACTCCGCAAGAGGACAGTTTCTTTCAGAAATGTGGCATTTTATCACAGATACACCATTTTTATGCCCAGTAGAGCTCCTTTTCTCCCAGAAATAGCACTGCTCTTAGGAAGAGCTCCCATTTTCTAACCAAAATGCTGCTTTACACTCCTCAAGATCACACTTACCCCCATCAAGATGGCAGTGTCACAGAAATACCAGCTTCTGCCCCCAAAATGGGACTTTGGCTCTCCAAAACAAGACATTTTCTCCCAGAAATACCAGGACTCTTAGAAATACCTCACGTTTCATCTCAAGAATACTGCTTTCCACTCCTCAAGATCACACTGACTCCCATCACAATGGCCTTTTCTCCCACATACACCAGCTTTCTCCCAAATACACGACATTTTCTCCCACATACACCCGTTTTCTCCCAAAGATGGGACATATTCTCCCAGAAATGCCAGCTTATTCTTTAACAAACGGCCTTTTTTTCCCAAAATACCAGCTTTCTCACAAACACCTGTCATTTTCCAACCAAGTCTGCTACTATCTCCCAGAAACAGCCGGTTTCCGAGAAATACCTGACGTTTGCTCTCCCAAATACTACTTGACACTCCTCCAGAGGACATTGTCTCCCCTATTTACCACGTTGTCTCCCCAAGAGACCACTTGGCACACCAAAAAGACCACCGTTGCTCTCCAGTACAAGATCTTCTTTCCCACCGGTTCCCACTTTTCTCCCCCAGCTATGTCATTTCCTCCCAGAAATGCCACTTTTCCCTTGGAAATTTCACCTTCTCTTCCAAAAAGAGGAGATTTGCTCCCAGAAATACCCCTTCTCTTACAACTGCCACACGCTTTCTCCCCAAAAAGCCTCCATGACAATGCCAAATGGGACACTTGCAGCCAAGAAGAGGACACCTTCTCTCAGAAAGACCACTTTTCTCCCCAAGAGAGGAGATTTTCTCCCAATTGGATGACATTTGCTGTAAGAAAGACCTGTTTTCTTCCCTCAAGAGGACATTGTCTTTCCCACTGAGGACATTTTCTCCCAGAAGTGCCGCTACTCTGTGAAACACCTCCATTTCCTCCCAAATCTACTCCATGACACGCCTCAGGATGACACTTACTCCCCGATTTGGGGCATTTTCTCCCAGAAATACCACTTCTCTCCCAAAGGGATGGCCTTTTCCCTCTCTAGCATCTGTTTCCTCACCAATACCTGGCATTTTCTCCCAGAAACACCAGCTTTCTCACAGATACATCACCTTCCCCCCCCCACATCAGACCTCTTCTCCCAGAAATACCAGGACTCTGCTGAATATTTCCCATTTCCTCCGGAACATACAGCATTACACTCCGCAAGAGGACAGTTTCTTTCAGAAATGTGGCATTTTATCACAGATACACCATTTTTATGCCCAGTAGAGCTCCTTTTCTCCCAGAAATAGCACTGCTCTTAGGAAGAGCTCCCATTTTCTAACCAAAATGCTGCTTTACACTCCTCAAGATCACACTTACCCCCATCAAGATGGCAGTGTCACAGAAATACCAGCTTCTGCCCCCAAAATGGGACTTTGGCTCTCCAAAACAAGACATTTTCTCCCAGAAATACCAGGACTCTTAGAAATACCTCACGTTTCATCTCAAGAATACTGCTTTCCACTCCTCAAGATCACACTGACTCCCATCACAATGGCCTTTTCTCCCACATACACCAGCTTTCTCCCAAATACACGACATTTTCTCCCACATACACCCGTTTTCTCCCAAAGATGGGACATATTCTCCCAGAAATGCCAGCTTATTCTTTAACAAACGGCCTTTTTTTCCCAAAATACCAGCTTTCTCACAAACACCTGTCATTTTCCAACCAAGTCTGCTACTATCTCCCAGAAACAGCCGGTTTCCGAGAAATACCTGACGTTTGCTCTCCCAAATACTACTTGACACTCCTCCAGGGGACATTGTCTCCCCTATTTACCACGTTGTCTCCCCAAGAGACCACTTGGCACACCAAAAAGACCACCGTTGCTCTCCAGTACAAGATCTTCTTTCCCACCGGTTCCCACTTTTCTCCCCCAGCTATGTCATTTCCTCCCAGAAATGCCACTTTTCCCTTGGAAATTTCACCTTCTCTTCCAAAAAGAGGAGATTTGCTCCCAGAAATACCCCTTCTCTTACAACTGCCACACGCTTTCTCCCCAAAAAGCCTCCATGACAATGCCAACTGGGACACTTGCAGCCAAGAAGAGGACACCTTCTCTCAGAAAGACCACTTTTCTCCCCAAGAGAGGAGATTTTCTCCCAATTGGATGACATTTGCTGTAAGAAAGACCTGTTTTCTTCCCTCAAGAGGACATTGTCTTTCCCACTGAGGACATTTTCTCCCAGAAGTGCCGCTACTCTGTGAAACACCTCCATTTCCTCCCAAATCTACTCCATGACACGCCTCAGGATGACACTTACTCCCCGATTTGGGGCATTTTCTCCCAGAAATACCACTTCTCTCCCAAAGGGATGGCCTTTTCCCTCTCTAGCATCTGTTTCCTCACCAATACCTGGCATTTTCTCCCAGAAACACCAGCTTTCTCACAGATACATCACCTTCCCCCCCCCACATCAGACCTCTTCTCCCAGAAATACCAGGACTCTGCTGAATATTTCCCATTTCCTCCGGAACATACAGCATTACACTCCGCAAGAGGACAGTTTCTTTCAGAAATGTGGCATTTTATCACAGATACACCATTTTTATGCCCAGTAGAGCTCCTTTTCTCCCAGAAATAGCACTGCTCTTAGGAAGAGCTCCCATTTTCTAACCAAAATGCTGCTTTACACTCCTCAAGATCACACTTACCCCCATCAAGATGGCAGTGTCACAGAAATACCAGCTTCTGCCCCCAAAATGGGACTTTGGCTCTCCAAAACAAGACATTTTCTCCCAGAAATACCAGGACTCTTAGAAATACCTCACGTTTCATCTCAAGAATACTGCTTTCCACTCCTCAAGATCACACTGACTCCCATCACAATGGCCTTTTCTCCCACATACACCAGCTTTCTCCCAAATACACGACATTTTCTCCCACATACACCCGTTTTCTCCCAAAGATGGGACATATTCTCCCAGAAATGCCAGCTTATTCTTTAAAAAACGGCCTTTTTTTCCCAAAATACCAGCTTTCTCACAAACACCTGTCATTTTCCAACCAAGTCTGCTACTATCTCCCAGAAACAGCCGGTTTCCGAGAAATACCTGACGTTTGCTCTCCCAAATACTACTTGACACTCCTCCAGAGGACATTGTCTCCCCTATTTACCACGTTGTCTCCCCAAGAGACCACTTGGCACACCAAAAAGACCACCGTTGCTCTCCAGTACAAGATCTTCTTTCCCACCGGTTCCCACTTTTCTCCCCCAGCTATGTCATTTCCTCCCAGAAATGCCACTTTTCCCTTGGAAATTTCACCTTCTCTTCCAAAAAGAGGAGATTTGCTCCCAGAAATACCCCTTCTCTTACAACTGCCACACGCTTTCTCCCCAAAAAGCCTCCATGACAATGCCAAATGGGACACTTGCAGCCAAGAAGAGGACACCTTCTCTCAGAAAGACCACTTTTCTCCCCAAGAGAGGAGATTTTCTCCCAATTGGATGACATTTGCTGTAAGAAAGACCAGTTTTCTTCCCTCAAGAGGACATTGTCTTTCCCACTGAGGACATTTTCTCCCAGAAGTGCCGCTACTCTGTGAAACACCTCCATTTCCTCCCAAATCTACTCCATGACACGCCTCAGGATGACACTTACTCCCCGATTTGGGGCATTTTCTCCCAGAAATACCACTTCTCTCCCAAAGGGATGGCCTTTTCCCTCTCTAGCATCTGTTTCCTCACCAATACCTGGCATTTTCTCCCAGAAACACCAGCTTTCTCACAGATACATCACCTTCCCCCCCCCACATCAGACCTCTTCTCCCAGAAATACCAGGACTCTGCTGAATATTTCCCATTTCCTCCGGAACATACAGCATTACACTCCGCAAGAGGACAGTTTCTTTCAGAAATGTGGCATTTTATCACAGATACACCATTTTTATGCCCAGTAGAGCTCCTTTTCTCCCAGAAATAGCACTGCTCTTAGGAAGAGCTCCCATTTTCTAACCAAAATGCTGCTTTACACTCCTCAAGATCACACTTACCCCCATCAAGATGGCAGTGTCACAGAAATACCAGCTTCTGCCCCCAAAATGGGACTTTGGCTCTCCAAAACAAGACATTTTCTCCCAGAAATACCAGGACTCTTAGAAATACCTCACGTTTCATCTCAAGAATACTGCTTTCCACTCCTCAAGATCACACTGACTCCCATCACAATGGCCTTTTCTCCCACATACACCAGCTTTCTCCCAAATACACGACATTTTCTCCCACATACACCCGTTTTCTCCCAAAGATGGGACATATTCTCCCAGAAATGCCAGCTTATTCTTTAAAAAACGGCCTTTTTTTCCCAAAATACCAGCTTTCTCACAAACACCTGTCATTTTCCAACCAAGTCTGCTACTATCTCCCAGAAACAGCCGGTTTCCGAGAAATACCTGACGTTTGCTCTCCCAAATACTACTTGACACTCCTCCAGAGGACATTGTCTCCCCTATTTACCACGTTGTCTCCCCAAGAGACCACTTGGCACACCAAAAAGACCACCGTTGCTCTCCAGTACAAGATCTTCTTTCCCACCGGTTCCCACTTTTCTCCCCCAGCTATGTCATTTCCTCCCAGAAATGCCACTTTTCCCTTGGAAATTTCACCTTCTCTTCCAAAAAGAGGAGATTTGCTCCCAGAAATACCCCTTCTCTTACAACTGCCACACGCTTTCTCCCCAAAAAGCCTCCATGACAATGCCAAATGGGACACTTGCAGCCAAGAAGAGGACACCTTCTCTCAGAAAGACCACTTTTCTCCCCAAGAGAGGAGATTTTCTCCCAATTGGATGACATTTGCTGTAAGAAAGACCAGTTTTCTTCCCTCAAGAGGACATTGTCTTTCCCACTGAGGACATTTTCTCCCAGAAGTGCCGCTACTCTGTGAAACACCTCCATTTCCTCCCAAATCTACTCCATGACACGCCTCAGGATGACACTTACTCCCCGATTTGGGGCATTTTCTCCCAGAAATACCACTTCTCTCCCAAAGGGATGGCCTTTTCCCTCTCTAGCATCTGTTTCCTCACCAATACCTGGCATTTTCTCCCAGAAACACCAGCTTTCTCACAGATACATCACCTTCCCCCCCCCACATCAGACCTCTTCTCCCAGAAATACCAGGACTCTGCTGAATATTTCCCATTTCCTCCGGAACATACAGCATTACACTCCGCAAGAGGACAGTTTCTTTCAGAAATGTGGCATTTTATCACAGATACACCATTTTTATGCCCAGTAGAGCTCCTTTTCTCCCAGAAATAGCACTGCTCTTAGGAAGAGCTCCCATTTTCTAACCAAAATGCTGCTTTACACTCCTCAAGATCACACTTACCCCCATCAAGATGGCAGTGTCACAGAAATACCAGCTTCTGCCCCCAAAATGGGACTTTGGCTCTCCAAAACAAGACATTTTCTCCCAGAAATACCAGGACTCTTAGAAATACCTCACGTTTCATCTCAAGAATACTGCTTTCCACTCCTCAAGATCACACTGACTCCCATCACAATGGCCTTTTCTCCCACATACACCAGCTTTCTCCCAAATACACGACATTTTCTCCCACATACACCCGTTTTCTCCCAAAGATGGGACATATTCTCCCAGAAATGCCAGCTTATTCTTTAAAAAACGGCCTTTTTTTCCCAAAATACCAGCTTTCTCACAAACACCTGTCATTTTCCAACCAAGTCTGCTACTATCTCCCAGAAACAGCCGGTTTCCGAGAAATACCTGACGTTTGCTCTCCCAAATACTACTTGACACTCCTCCAGGGGACATTGTCTCCCCTATTTACCACGTTGTCTCCCCAAGAGACCACTTGGCACACCAAAAAGACCACCGTTGCTCTCCAGTACAAGATCTTCTTTCCCACCGGTTCCCACTTTTCTCCCCCAGCTATGTCATTTCCTCCCAGAAATGCCACTTTTCCCTTGGAAATTTCACCTTCTCTTCCAAAAAGAGGAGATTTGCTCCCAGAAATACCCCTTCTCTTACAACTGCCACACGCTTTCTCCCCAAAAAGCCTCCATGACAATGCCAAATGGGACACTTGCAGCCAAGAAGAGGACACCTTCTCTCAGAAAGACCACTTTTCTCCCCAAGAGAGGAGATTTTCTCCCAATTGGATGACATTTGCTGTAAGAAAGACCTGTTTTCTTCCCTCAAGAGGACATTGTCTTTCCCACTGAGGACATTTTCTCCCAGAAGTGCCGCTACTCTGTGAAACACCTCCATTTCCTCCCAAATCTACTCCATGACACGCCTCAGGATGACACTTACTCCCCGATTTGGGGCATTTTCTCCCAGAAATACCACTTCTCTCCCAAAGGGATGGCCTTTTCCCTCTCTAGCATCTGTTTCCTCACCAATACCTGGCATTTTCTCCCAGAAACACCAGCTTTCTCACAGATACATCACCTTCCCCCCCCCACATCAGACCTCTTCTCCCAGAAATACCAGGACTCTGCTGAATATTTCCCATTTCCTCCGGAACATACAGCATTACACTCCGCAAGAGGACAGTTTCTTTCAGAAATGTGGCATTTTATCACAGATACACCATTTTTATGCCCAGTAGAGCTCCTTTTCTCCCAGAAATAGCACTGCTCTTAGGAAGAGCTCCCATTTTCTAACCAAAATGCTGCTTTACACTCCTCAAGATCACACTTACCCCCATCAAGATGGCAGTGTCACAGAAATACCAGCTTCTGCCCCCAAAATGGGACTTTGGCTCTCCAAAACAAGACATTTTCTCCCAGAAATACCAGGACTCTTAGAAATACCTCACGTTTCATCTCAAGAATACTGCTTTCCACTCCTCAAGATCACACTGACTCCCATCACAATGGCCTTTTCTCCCACATACACCAGCTTTCTCCCAAATACACGACATTTTCTCCCACATACACCCGTTTTCTCCCAAAGATGGGACATATTCTCCCAGAAATGCCAGCTTATTCTTTAACAAACGGCCTTTTTTCCCCAAAATACCAGCCTTTTCCCTCTCTAGCATCTGTTTCCTCACCAATACCTGGCATTTTCTCCCAGAAACACCAGCTTTCTCACAGATACATCACCTTCCCCCCCCCACATCAGACCTCTTCTCCCAGAAATACCAGGACTCTGCTGAATATTTCCCATTTCCTCCGGAACATACAGCATTACACTCCGCAAGAGGACAGTTTCTTTCAGATATGTGGCATTTTATCACAGATACACCATTTTTATGCCCAGTAGAGCTCCTTTTCTCCCAGAAATAGCACTGCTCTTAGGAAGAGCTCCCATTTTCTAACCAAAATGCTGCTTTACACTCCTCAAGATCACACTTACCCCCATCAAGATGGCAGTGTCACAGAAATACCAGCTTCTGCCCCCAAAATGGGACTTTGGCTCTCCAAAACAAGACATTTTCTCCCAGAAATACCAGGACTCTTAGAAATACCTCACGTTTCATCTCAAGAATACTGCTTTCCACTCCTCAAGATCACACTGACTCCCATCACAATGGCCTTTTCTCCCACATACACCAGCTTTCTCCCAAATACACGACATTTTCTCCCACATACACACGTTTTCTCCCAAAGATGGGACATATTCTCCAAGAAATGCCAGCTTATTCTTTAAAAAACGGCCTTTTTTTCCCAAAATACCAGCTTTCTCACAAACACCTGTCATTTTCCAACCAAGTCTGCTACTATCTCCCAGAAACAGCCGGTTTCCGAGAAATACCTGACGTTTGCTCTCCCAAATACTACTTGACACTCCTCCAGAGGACATTGTCTCCCCTATTTACCACGTTGTCTCCCCAAGAGACCACTTGGCACACCAAAAAGACCACCGTTGCTCTCCAGTACAAGATCTTCTTTCCCACCGGTTCCCACTTTTCTCCCCCAGCTATGTCATTTCCTCCCAGAAATGCCACTTTTCCCTTGGAAATTTCACCTTCTCTTCCAAAAAGAGGAGATTTGCTCCCAGAAATACCCCTTCTCTTACAACTGCCACACGCTTTCTCCCCAAAAAGCCTCCATGACAATGCCAAATGGGACACTTGCAGCCAAGAAGAGGACACCTTCTCCCAGAAAGACCACTTTTCTCCCCAAGAGAGGAGATTTTCTCCCAATTGGATGACATTTGCTGTAAGAAAGACCTGTTTTCTTCCCTCAAGAGGACATTGTCTTTCCCACTGAGGACATTTTCTCCCAGAAGTGCCGCTACTCTGTGAAACACCTCCATTTCCTCCCAAATCTACTCCATGACACGCCTCAGGATGACACTTACTCCCCGATTTGGGGCATTTTCTCCCAGAAATACCACTTCTCTCCCAAAGGGATGGCCTTTTCCCTCTCTAGCATCTGTTTCCTCACCAATACCTGGCATTTTCTCCCAGAAACACCAGCTTTCTCACAGATACATCACCTTCCCCCCCCCACATCAGACCTCTTCTCCCAGAAATACCAGGACTCTGCTGAATATTTCCCATTTCCTCCGGAACATACAGCATTACACTCCACAAGAGGACAGTTTCTTTCAGAAATGTGGCATTTTATCACAGATACACCATTTTTATGCCCAGTAGAGCTCCTTTTCTCCCAGAAATAGCACTGCTCTTAGGAAGAGCTCCCATTTTCTAACCAAAATGCTGCTTTACACTCCTCAAGATCACACTTACCCCCATCAAGATGGCAGTGTCACAGAAATACCAGCTTCTGCCCCCAAAATGGGACTTTGGCTCTCCAAAACAAGACATTTTCTCCCAGAAATACCAGGACTCTTAGAAATACCTCACGTTTCATCTCAAGAATACTGCTTTCCACTCCTCAAGATCACACTGACTCCCATCACAATGGCCTTTTCTCCCACATACACCAGCTTTCTCCCAAATACACGACATTTTCTCCCACATACACCCGTTTTCTCCCAAAGATGGGACATATTCTCCCAGAAATGCCAGCTTATTCTTTAAAAAACGGCCTTTTTTTCCCAAAATACCAGCTTTCTCACAAACACCTGTCATTTTCCAACCAAGTCTGCTACTATCTCCCAGAAACAGCCGGTTTCCGAGAAATACCTGACGTTTGCTCTCCCAAATACTACTTGACACTCCTCCAGAGGACATTGTCTCCCCTATTTACCACGTTGTCTCCCCAAGAGACCACTTGGCACACCAAAAAGACCACCGTTGCTCTCCAGTACAAGATCTTCTTTCCCACCGGTTCCCACTTTTCTCCCCCAGCTATGTCATTTCCTCCCAGAAATGCCACTTTTCCCTTGGAAATTTCACCTTCTCTTCCAAAAAGAGGAGATTTGCTCCCAGAAATACCCCTTCTCTTACAACTGCCACACGCTTTCTCCCCAAAAAGCCTCCATGACAATGCCAAATGGGACACTTGCAGCCAAGAAGAGGACACCTTCTCTCAGAAAGACCACTTTTCTCCCCAAGAGAGGAGATTTTCTCCCAATTGGATGACATTTGCTGTAAGAAAGACCTGTTTTCTTCCCTCAAGAGGACATTGTCTTTCCCACTGAGGACATTTTCTCCCAGAAGTGCCGCTACTCTGTGAAACACCTCCATTTCCTCCCAAATCTACTCCATGACACGCCTCAGGATGACACTTACTCCCAGATTTGGGGCATTTTCTCCCAGAAATACCACTTCTCTCCCAAAGGGATGGCCTTTTCCCTCTCTAGCATCTGTTTCCTCACCAATACCTGGCATTTTCTCCCAGAAACACCAGCTTTCTCACAGATACATCACCTTCCCCCCCCCACATCAGACCTCTTCTCCCAGAAATACCAGGACTCTGCTGAATATTTCCCATTTCCTCCGGAACATACAGCATTACACTCCGCAAGAGGACAGTTTCTTTCAGAAATGTGGCATTTTATCACAGATACACCATTTTTATGCCCAGTAGAGCTCCTTTTCTCCCAGAAATAGCACTGCTCTTAGGAAGAGCTCCCATTTTCTAACCAAAATGCTGCTTTACACTCCTCAAGATCACACTTACCCCCATCAAGATGGCAGTGTCACAGAAATACCAGCTTCTGCCCCCAAAATGGGACTTTGGCTCTCCAAAACAAGACATTTTCTCCCAGAAATACCAGGACTCTTAGAAATACCTCACGTTTCATCTCAAGAATACTGCTTTCCACTCCTCAAGATCACACTGACTCCCATCACAATGGCCTTTTCTCCCACATACACCAGCTTTCTCCCAAATACACGACATTTTCTCCCACATACACCCGTTTTCTCCCAAAGATGGGACATATTCTCCCAGAAATGCCAGCTTATTCTTTAAAAAACGGCCTTTTTTTCCCAAAATACCAGCTTTCTCACAAACACCTGTCATTTTCCAACCAAGTCTGCTACTATCTCCCAGAAACAGCCGGTTTCCGAGAAATACCTGACGTTTGCTCTCCCAAATACTACTTGACACTCCTCCAGAGGACATTGTCTCCCCTATTTACCACGTTGTCTCCCCAAGAGACCACTTGGCACACCAAAAAGACCACCGTTGCTCTCCAGTACAAGATCTTCTTTCCCACCGGTTCCCACTTTTCTCCCCCAGCTATGTCATTTCCTCCCAGAAATGCCACTTTTCCCTTGGAAATTTCACCTTCTCTTCCAAAAAGAGGAGATTTGCTCCCAGAAATACCCCTTCTCTTACAACTGCCACACGCTTTCTCCCCAAAAAGCCTCCATGACAATGCCAAATGGGACACTTGCAGCCAAGAAGAGGACACCTTCTCTCAGAAAGACCACTTTTCTCCCCAAGAGAGGAGATTTTCTCCCAATTGGATGACATTTGCTGTAAGAAAGACCAGTTTTCTTCCCTCAAGAGGACATTGTCTTTCCCACTGAGGACATTTTCTCCCAGAAGTGCCGCTACTCTGTGAAACACCTCCATTTCCTCCCAAATCTACTCCATGACACGCCTCAGGATGACACTTACTCCCCGATTTGGGGCATTTTCTCCCAGAAATACCACTTCTCTCCCAAAGGGATGGCCTTTTCCCTCTCTAGCATCTGTTTCCTCACCAATACCTGGCATTTTCTCCCAGAAACACCAGCTTTCTCACAGATACATCACCTTCCCCCCCCCACATCAGACCTCTTCTCCCAGAAATACCAGGACTCTGCTGAATATTTCCCATTTCCTCCGGAACATACAGCATTACACTCCGCAAGAGGACAGTTTCTTTCAGAAATGTGGCATTTTATCACAGATACACCATTTTTATGCCCAGTAGAGCTCCTTTTCTCCCAGAAATAGCACTGCTCTTAGGAAGAGCTCCCATTTTCTAACCAAAATGCTGCTTTACACTCCTCAAGATCACACTTACCCCCATCAAGATGGCAGTGTCACAGAAATACCAGCTTCTGCCCCCAAAATGGGACTTTGGCTCTCCAAAACAAGACATTTTCTCCCAGAAATACCAGGACTCTTAGAAATACCTCACGTTTCATCTCAAGAATACTGCTTTCCACTCCTCAAGATCACACTGACTCCCATCACAATGGCCTTTTCTCCCACATACACCAGCTTTCTCCCAAATACACGACATTTTCTCCAACATACACCCGTTTTCTCCCAAAGATGGGACAAATTCTCCCAGAAATGCCAGCTTATTCTTTAAAAAACGGCCTTTTTTCCCCAAAATACCAGCCTTTTCCCTCTCTAGCATCTGTTTCCTCACCAATACCTGGCATTTTCTCCCAGAAACACCAGCTTTCTCACAGATACATCACCTTCCCCCCCCCACATCAGACCTCTTCTCCCAGAAATACCAGGACTCTGCTGAATATTTCCCATTTCCTCCGGAACATACAGCATTACACTCCGCAAGAGGACAGTTTCTTTCAGAAATGTGGCATTTTATCACAGATACACCATTTTTATGCCCAGTAGAGCTCCTTTTCTCCCAGAAATAGCACTGCTCTTAGGAAGAGCTCCCATTTTCTAACCAAAATGCTGCTTTACACTCCTCAAGATCACACTTACCCCCATCAAGATGGCAGTGTCACAGAAATACCAGCTTCTGCCCCCAAAATGGGACTTTGGCTCTCCAAAACAAGACATTTTCTCCCAGAAATACCAGGACTCTTAGAAATACCTCACGTTTCATCTCAAGAATACTGCTTTCCACTCCTCAAGATCACACTGACTCCCATCACAATGGCCTTTTCTCCCACATACACCAGCTTTCTCCCAAATACACGACATTTTCTCCCACATACACCCGTTTTCTCCCAAAGATGGGACATATTCTCCAAGAAATGCCAGCTTATTCTTTAAAAAACGGCCTTTTTTTCCCAAAATACCAGCTTTCTCACAAACACCTGTCATTTTCCAACCAAGTCTGCTACTATCTCCCAGAAACAGCCGGTTTCCGAGAAATACCTGACGTTTGCTCTCCCAAATACTACTTGACACTCCTCCAGAGGACATTGTCTCCCCTATTTACCACGTTGTCTCCCCAAGAGACCACTTGGCACACCAAAAAGACCACCGTTGCTCTCCAGTACAAGATCTTCTTTCCCACCGGTTCCCACTTTTCTCCCCCAGCTATGTCATTTCCTCCCAGAAATGCCACTTTTCCCTTGGAAATTTCACCTTCTCTTCCAAAAAGAGGAGATTTGCTCCCAGAAATACCCCTTCTCTTACAACTGCCACACGCTTTCTCCCCAAAAAGCCTCCATGACAATGCCAAATGGGACACTTGCAGCCAAGAAGAGGACACCTTCTCTCAGAAAGACCACTTTTCTCCCCAAGAGAGGAGATTTTCTCCCAATTGGATGACATTTGCTGTAAGAAAGACCTGTTTTCTTCCCTCAAGAGGACATTGTCTTTCCCACTGAGGACATTTTCTCCCAGAAGTGCCGCTACTCTGTGAAACACCTCCATTTCCTCCCAAATCTACTCCATGACACGCCTCAGGATGACACTTACTCCCCGATTTGGGGCATTTTCTCCCAGAAATACCACTTCTCTCCCAAAGGGATGGCCTTTTCCCTCTCTAGCATCTGTTTCCTCACCAATACCTGGCATTTTCTCCCAGAAACACCAGCTTTCTCACAGATACATCACCTTCCCCCCCCCACATCAGACCTCTTCTCCCAGAAATACCAGGACTCTGCTGAATATTTCCCATTTCCTCCGGAACATACAGCATTACACTCCGCAAGAGGACAGTTTCTTTCAGAAATGTGGCATTTTATCACAGATACACCATTTTTATGCCCAGTAGAGCTCCTTTTCTCCCAGAAATAGCACTGCTCTTAGGAAGAGCTCCCATTTTCTAACCAAAATGCTGCTTTACACTCCTCAAGATCACACTTACCCCCATCAAGATGGCAGTGTCACAGAAATACCAGCTTCTGCCCCCAAAATGGGACTTTGGCTCTCCAAAACAAGACATTTTCTCCCAGAAATACCAGGACTCTTAGAAATACCTCACGTTTCATCTCAAGAATACTGCTTTCCACTCCTCAAGATCACACTGACTCCCATCACAATGGCCTTTTCTCCCACATACACCAGCTTTCTCCCAAATACACGACATTTTCTCCCACATACACCCGTTTTCTCCCAAAGATGGGACATATTCTCCCAGAAATGCCAGCTTATTCTTTAAAAAACGGCCTTTTTTTCCCAAAATACCAGCTTTCTCACAAACACCTGTCATTTTCCAACCAAGTCTGCTACTATCTCCCAGAAACAGCCGGTTTCCGAGAAATACCTGACGTTTGCTCTCCCAAATACTACTTGACACTCCTCCAGAGGACATTGTCTCCCCTATTTACCACGTTGTCTCCCCAAGAGACCACTTGGCACACCAAAAAGACCACCGTTGCTCTCCAGTACAAGATCTTCTTTCCCACCGGTTCCCACTTTTCTCCCCCAGCTATGTCATTTCCTCCCAGAAATGCCACTTTTCCCTTGGAAATTTCACCTTCTCTTCCAAAAAGAGGAGATTTGCTCCCAGAAATACCCCTTCTCTTACAACTGCCACACGCTTTCTCCCCAAAAAGCCTCCATGACAATGCCAAATGGGACACTTGCAGCCAAGAAGAGGACACCTTCTCTCAGAAAGACCACTTTTCTCCCCAAGAGAGGAGATTTTCTCCCAATTGGATGACATTTGCTGTAAGAAAGACCTGTTTTCTTCCCTCAAGAGGACATTGTCTTTCCCACTGAGGACATTTTCTCCCAGAAGTGCCGCTACTCTGTGAAACACCTCCATTTCCTCCCAAATCTACTCCATGACACGCCTCAGGATGACACTTACTCCCCGATTTGGGGCATTTTCTCCCAGAAATACCACTTCTCTCCCAAAGGGA
Organism: Phasianus colchicus; assembly: GCF_987193195.1. Taxonomy (NCBI): domain Eukaryota; kingdom Metazoa; phylum Chordata; class Aves; order Galliformes; family Phasianidae; genus Phasianus; species Phasianus colchicus. Next base: position 241,882 of record NC_143447.1, on the reverse strand, counting down.
TGGCCTTTTCCCTCTCTAGCATCTGTTTCCTCACCAATACCTGGCATTTTCTCCCAGAAACACCAGCTTTCTCACAGATACATCACCTTCCCCCCCCCACATCAGACCTCTTCTCCCAGAAATACCAGGACTCTGCTGAATATTTCCCATTTCCTCCGGAACATACAGCATTACACTCCGCAAGAGGACAGTTTCTTTCAGAAATGTGGCATTTTATCACAGATACACCATTTTTATGCCCAGTAGAGCTCCTTTTCTCCCAGAAATAGCACTGCTCTTAGGAAGAGCTCCCATTTTCTAACCAAAATGCTGCTTTACACTCCTCAAGATCACACTTACCCCCATCAAGATGGCAGTGTCACAGAAATACCAGCTTCTGCCCCCAAAATGGGACTTTGGCTCTCCAAAACAAGACATTTTCTCCCAGAAATACCAGGACTCTTAGAAATACCTCACGTTTCATCTCAAGAATACTGCTTTCGACTCCTCAAGATCACACTGACTCCCATCACAATGGCCTTTTCTCCCACATACACCAGCTTTCTCCCAAATACACGACATTTTCTCCAACATACACCCGTTTTCTCCCAAAGATGGGACAAATTCTCCCAGAAATGCCAGCTTATTCTTTAAAAAACGGCCTTTTTTCCCCAAAATACCAGCCTTTTCCCTCTCTAGCATCTGTTTCCTCACCAATACCTGGCATTTTCTCCCAGAAACACCAGCTTTCTCACAGATACATCACCTTCCCCCCCCCACATCAGACCTCTTCTCCCAGAAATACCAGGACTCTGCTGAATATTTCCCATTTCCTCCGGAACATACAGCATTACACTCCGCAAGAGGACAGTTTCTTTCAGAAATGTGGCATTTTATCACAGATACACCATTTTTATGCCCAGTAGAGCTCCTTTTCTCCCAGAAATAGCACTGCTCTTAGGAAGAGCTCCCATTTTCTAACCAAAATGCTGCTTTACACTCCTCAAGATCACACTTACCCCCATCAAGATGGCAGTGTCACAGAAATACCAGCTTCTGCCCCCAAAATGGGACTTTGGCTCTCCAAAACAAGACATTTTCTCCCAGAAATACCAGGACTCTTAGAAATACCTCACGTTTCATCTCAAGAATACTGCTTTCCACTCCTCAAGATCACACTGACTCCCATCACAATGGCCTTTTCTCCCACATACACCAGCTTTCTCCCAAATACACGACATTTTCTCCCACATACACCCGTTTTCTCCCAAAGATGGGACATATTCTCCAAGAAATGCCAGCTTATTCTTTAAAAAACGGCCTTTTTTTCCCAAAATACCAGCTTTCTCACAAACACCTGTCATTTTCCAACCAAGTCTGCTACTATCTCCCAGAAACAGCCGGTTTCCGAGAAATACCTGACGTTTGCTCTCCCAAATACTACTTGACACTCCTCCAGAGGACATTGTCTCCCCTATTTACCACGTTGTCTCCCCAAGAGACCACTTGGCACACCAAAAAGACCACCGTTGCTCTCCAGTACAAGATCTTCTTTCCCACCGGTTCCCACTTTTCTCCCCCAGCTATGTCATTTCCTCCCAGAAATGCCACTTTTCCCTTGGAAATTTCACCTTCTCTTCCAAAAAGAGGAGATTTGCTCCCAGAAATACCCCTTCTCTTACAACTGCCACACGCTTTCTCCCCAAAAAGCCTCCATGACAATGCCAAATGGGACACTTGCAGCCAAGAAGAGGACACCTTCTCTCAGAAAGACCACTTTTCTCCCCAAGAGAGGAGATTTTCTCCCAATTGGATGACATTTGCTGTAAGAAAGACCTGTTTTCTTCCCTCAAGAGGACATTGTCTTTCCCACTGAGGACATTTTCTCCCAGAAGTGCCGCTACTCTGTGAAACACCTCCATTTCCTCCCAAATCTACTCCATGACACGCCTCAGGATGACACTTACTCCCCGATTTGGGGCATTTTCTCCCAGAAATACCACTTCTCTCCCAAAGGGATGGCCTTTTCCCTCTCTAGCATCTGTTTCCTCACCAATACCTGGCATTTTCTCCCAGAAACACCAGCTTTCTCACAGATACATCACCTTCCCCCCCCCACATCAGACCTCTTCTCCCAGAAATACCAGGACTCTGCTGAATATTTCCCATTTCCTCCGGAACATACAGCATTACACTCCGCAAGAGGACAGTTTCTTTCAGAAATGTGGCATTTTATCACAGATACACCATTTTTATGCCCAGTAGAGCTCCTTTTCTCCCAGAAATAGCACTGCTCTTAGGAAGAGCTCCCATTTTCTAACCAAAATGCTGCTTTACACTCCTCAAGATCACACTTACCCCCATCAAGATGGCAGTGTCACAGAAATACCAGCTTCTGCCCCCAAAATGGGACTTTGGCTCTCCAAAACAAGACATTTTCTCCCAGAAATACCAGGACTCTTAGAAATACCTCACGTTTCATCTCAAGAATACTGCTTTCCACTCCTCAAGATCACACTGACTCCCATCACAATGGCCTTTTCTCCCACATACACCAGCTTTCTCCCAAATACACGACATTTTCTCCCACATACACCCGTTTTCTCCCAAAGATGGGACATATTCTCCAAGAAATGCCAGCTTATTCTTTAAAAAACGGCCTTTTTTTCCCAAAATACCAGCTTTCTCACAAACACCTGTCATTTTCCAACCAAGTCTGCTACTATCTCCCAGAAACAGCCGGTTTCCGAGAAATACCTGACGTTTGCTCTCCCAAATACTACTTGACACTCCTCCAGAGGACATTGTCTCCCCTATTTACCACGTTGTCTCCCCAAGAGACCACTTGGCACACCAAAAAGACCACCGTTGCTCTCCAGTACAAGATCTTCTTTCCCACCGGTTCCCACTTTTCTCCCCCAGCTATGTCATTTCCTCCCAGAAATGCCACTTTTCCCTTGGAAATTTCACCTTCTCTTCCAAAAAGAGGAGATTTGCTCCCAGAAATACCCCTTCTCTTACAACTGCCACACGCTTTCTCCCCAAAAAGCCTCCATGACAATGCCAAATGGGACACTTGCAGCCAAGAAGAGGACACCTTCTCTCAGAAAGACCACTTTTCTCCCCAAGAGAGGAGATTTTCTCCCAATTGGATGACATTTGCTGTAAGAAAGACCTGTTTTCTTCCCTCAAGAGGACATTGTCTTTCCCACTGAGGACATTTTCTCCCAGAAGTGCCGCTACTCTGTGAAACACCTCCATTTCCTCCCAAATCTACTCCATGACACGCCTCAGGATGACACTTACTCCCCGATTTGGGGCATTTTCTCCCAGAAATACCACTTCTCTCCCAAAGGGATGGCCTTTTCCCTCTCTAGCATCTGTTTCCTCACCAATACCTGGCATTTTCTCCCAGAAACACCAGCTTTCTCACAGATACATCACCTTCCCCCCCCCACATCAGACCTCTTCTCCCAGAAATACCAGGACTCTGCTGAATATTTCCCATTTCCTCCGGAACATACAGCATTACACTCCGCAAGAGGACAGTTTCTTTCAGAAATGTGGCATTTTATCACAGATACACCATTTTTATGCCCAGTAGAGCTCCTTTTCTCCCAGAAATAGCACTGCTCTTAGGAAGAGCTCCCATTTTCTAACCAAAATGCTGCTTTACACTCCTCAAGATCACACTTACCCCCATCAAGATGGCAGTGTCACAGAAATACCAGCTTCTGCCCCCAAAATGGGACTTTGGCTCTCCAAAACAAGACATTTTCTCCCAGAAATGCCAGGACTCTTAGAAATACCTCACGTTTCATCTCAAGAATACTGCTTTCCACTCCTCAAGATCACACTGACTCCCATCACAATGGCCTTTTCTCCCACATACACCAGCTTTCTCCCAAATACACGACATTTTCTCCCACATACACCCGTTTTCTCCCAAAGATGGGACATATTCTCCCAGAAATGCCAGCTTATTCTTTAACAAACGGCCTTTTTTTCCCAAAATACCAGCTTTCTCACAAACACCTGTCATTTTCCAACCAAGTCTGCTACTATCTCCCAGAAACAGCCGGTTTCCGAGAAATACCTGACGTTTGCTCTCCCAAATACTACTTGACACTCCTCCAGAGGACATTGTCTCCCCTATTTACCACGTTGTCTCCCCAAGAGACCACTTGGCACACCAAAAAGACCACCGTTGCTCTCCAGTACAAGATCTTCTTTCCCACCGGTTCCCACTTTTCTCCCCCAGCTATGTCATTTCCTCCCAGAAATGCCACTTTTCCCTTGGAAATTTCACCTTCTCTTCCAAAAAGAGGAGATTTGCTCCCAGAAATACCCCTTCTCTTACAACTGCCACACGCTTTCTCCCCAAAAAGCCTCCATGACAATGCCAAATGGGACACTTGCAGCCAAGAAGAGGACACCTTCTCTCAGAAAGACCACTTTTCTCCCCAAGAGAGGAGATTTTCTCCCAATTGGATGACATTTGCTGTAAGAAAGACCTGTTTTCTTCCCTCAAGAGGACATTGTCATTCCCACTGAGGACATTTTCTCCCAGAAGTGCCGCTATTCTGTGAAACACCTCCATTTCCTCCCAAATCTACTCCATGACACGCCTCAGGATGACACTTACTCCCCGATTTGGGGCATTTTCTCCCAGAAATACCACTTCTCTCCCAAAGGGATGGCCTTTTCCCTCTCTAGCATCTGTTTCCTCACCAATACCTGGCATTTTCTCCCAGAAACACCAGCTTTCTCACAGATACATCACCTTCCCCCCCCCACATCAGACCTCTTCTCCCAGAAATACCAGGACTCTGCTGAATATTTCCCATTTCCTCCGGAACATACAGCATTACACTCCGCAAGAGGACAGTTTCTTTCAGAAATGTGGCATTTTATCACAGATACACCATTTTTATGCCCAGTAGAGCTCCTTTTCTCCCAGAAATAGCACTGCTCTTAGGAAGAGCTCCCATTTTCTAACCAAAATGCTGCTTTACACTCCTCAAGATCACACTTACCCCCATCAAGATGGCAGTGTCACAGAAATACCAGCTTCTGCCCCCAAAATGGGACTTTGGCTCTCCAAAACAAGACATTTTCTCCCAGAAATGCCAGGACTCTTAGAAATACCTCACGTTTCATCTCAAGAATACTGCTTTCCACTCCTCAAGATCACACTGACTCCCATCACAATGGCCTTTTCTCCCACATACACCAGCTTTCTCCCAAATACACGACATTTTCTCCCACATACACACGTTTTCTCCCAAAGATGGGACATATTCTCCCAGAAATGCCAGCTTATTCTTTAAAAAACGGCCTTTTTTTCCCAAAATACCAGCTTTCTCACAAACACCTGTCATTTTCCAACCAAGTCTGCTACTATCTCCCAGAAACAGCCGGTTTCCGAGAAATACCTGACGTTTGCTCTCCCAAATACTACTTGACACTCCTCCAGAGGACATTGTCTCCCCTATTTACCACGTTGTCTCCCCAAGAGACCACTTGGCACACCAAAAAGACCACCGTTGCTCTCCAGTACAAGATCTTCTTTCCCACCGGTTCCCACTTTTCTCCCCCAGCTATGTCATTTCCTCCCAGAAATGCCACTTTTCCCTTGGAAATTTCACCTTCTCTTCCAAAAAGAGGAGATTTGCTCCCAGAAATACCCCTTCTCTTACAACTGCCACACGCTTTCTCCCCAAAAAGCCTCCATGACAATGCCAAATGGGACACTTGCAGCCAAGAAGAGGACACCTTCTCTCAGAAAGACCACTTTTCTCCCCAAGAGAGGAGATTTTCTCCCAATTGGATGACATTTGCTGTAAGAAAGACCAGTTTTCTTCCCTCAAGAGGACATTGTCTTTCCCACTGAGGACATTTTCTCCCAGAAGTGCCGCTACTCTGTGAAACACCTCCATTTCCTCCCAAATCTACTCCATGACACGCCTCAGGATGACACTTACTCCCAGATTTGGGGCATTTTCTCCCAGAAATACCACTTCTCTCCCAAAGGGATGGCCTTTTCCCTCTCTAGCATCTGTTTCCTCACCAATACCTGGCATTTTCTCCCAGAAACACCAGCTTTCTCACAGATACATCACCTTCCCCCCCCCACATCAGACCTCTTCTCCCAGAAATACCAGGACTCTGCTGAATATTTCCCATTTCCTCCGGAACATACAGCATTACACTCCGCAAGAGGACAGTTTCTTTCAGATATGTGGCATTTTATCACAGATACACCATTTTTATGCCCAGTCGAGCTCCTTTTCTCCCAGAAATAGCACTGCTCTTAGGAAGAGCTCCCATTTTCTAACCAAAATGCTGCTTTACACTCCTCAAGATCACACTTACCCCCATCAAGATGGCAGTGTCACAGAAATACCAGCTTCTGCCCCCAAAATGGGACTTTGGCTCTCCAAAACAAGACATTTTCTCCCAGAAATGCCAGGACTCTTAGAAATACCTCACGTTTCATCTCAAGAATACTGCTTTCCACTCCTCAAGATCACACTGACTCCCATCACAATGGCCTTTTCTCCCACATACACCAGCTTTCTCCCAAATACACGACATTTTCTCCCACATACACCCGTTTTCTCCCAAAGATGGGACATATTCTCCCAGAAATGCCAGCTTATTCTTTAACAAACGGCCTTTTTTCCCCAAAATACCAGCTTTCTCACAAACACCTGTCATTTTCCAACCAAGTCTGCTACTATCTCCCAGAAACAGCCGGTTTCCGAGAAATACCTGACGTTTGCTCTCCCAAATACTACTTGACACTCCTCCAGAGGACATTGTCTCCCCTATTTACCACGTTGTCTCCCCAAGAGACCACTTGGCACACCAAAAAGACCACCGTTGCTCTCCAGTACAAGATCTTCTTTCCCACCGGTTCCCACTTTTCTCCCCCAGCTATGTCATTTCCTCCCAGAAATGCCACTTTTCCCTTGGAAATTTCACCTTCTCTTCCAAAAAGAGGAGATTTGCTCCCAGAAATACCCCTTCTCTTACAACTGCCACACGCTTTCTCCCCAAAAAGCCTCCATGACAATGCCAAATGGGACACTTGCAGCCAAGAAGAGGACACCTTCTCTCAGAAAGACCACTTTTCTCCCCAAGAGAGGAGATTTTCTCCCAATTGGATGACATTTGCTGTAAGAAAGACCAGTTTTCTTCCCTCAAGAGGACATTGTCTTTCCCACTGAGGACATTTTCTCCCAGAAGTGCCGCTACTCTGTGAAACACCTCCATTTCCTCCCAAATCTACTCCATGACACGCCTCAGGATGACACTTACTCCCCGATTTGGGGCATTTTCTCCCAGAAATACCACTTCTCTCCCAAAGGGATGGCCTTTTCCCTCTCTAGCATCTGTTTCCTCACCAATACCTGGCATTTTCTCCCAGAAACACCAGCTTTCTCACAGATACATCACCTTCCCCCCCCCACATCAGACCTCTTCTCCCAGAAATACCAGGACTCTGCTGAATATTTCCCATTTCCTCCGGAACATACAGCATTACACTCCGCAAGAGGACAGTTTCTTTCAGAAATGTGGCATTTTATCACAGATACACCATTTTTATGCCCAGTAGAGCTCCTTTTCTCCCAGAAATAGCACTGCTCTTAGGAAGAGCTCCCATTTTCTAACCAAAATGCTGCTTTACACTCCTCAAGATCACACTTACCCCCATCAAGATGGCAGTGTCACAGAAATACCAGCTTCTGCCCCCAAAATGGGACTTTGGCTCTCCAAAACAAGACATTTTCTCCCAGAAATGCCAGGACTCTTAGAAATACCTCACGTTTCATCTCAAGAATACTGCTTTCCACTCCTCAAGATCACACTGACTCCCATCACAATGGCCTTTTCTCCCACATACACCAGCTTTCTCCCAAATACACGACATTTTCTTCCACATACACACGTTTTCTCCCAAAAATGGGACATATTCTCCCAGAAATGCCAGCTTATTCTTTAAAAAACGGCCTTTTTTTCCCAAAATACCAGCTTTCTCACAAACACCTGTCATTTTCCAACCAAGTCTGCTACTATCTCCCAGAAACAGCCGGTTTCCGAGAAATACCTGACGTTTGCTCTCCCAAATACTACTTGACACTCCTCCAGAGGACATTGTCTCCCCTATTTACCACGTTGTCTCCCCAAGAGACCACTTGGCACACCAAAAAGACCACCGTTGCTCTCCAGTACAAGATCTTCTTTCCCACCGGTTCCCACTTTTCTCCCCCAGCTATGTCATTTCCTCCCAGAAATGCCACTTTTCCCTTGGAAATTTCACCTTCTCTTCCAAAAAGAGGAGATTTGCTCCCAGAAATACCCCTTCTCTTACAACTGCCACACGCTTTCTCCCCAAAAAGCCTCCATGACAATGCCAAATGGGACACTTGCAGCCAAGAAGAGGACACCTTCTCTCAGAAAGACCACTTTTCTCCCCAAGAGAGGAGATTTTCTCCCAATTGGATGACATTTGCTGTAAGAAAGACCTGTTTTCTTCCCTCAAGAGGACATTGTCTTTCCCACTGAGGACATTTTCTCCCAGAAGTGCCGCTACTCTGTGAAACACCTCCATTTCCTCCCAAATCTACTCCATGACACGCCTCAGGATGACACTTACTCCCCGATTTGGGGCATTTTCTCCCAGAAATACCACTTCTCTCCCAAAGGGATGGCCTTTTCCCTCTCTAGCATCTGTTTCCTCACCAATACCTGGCATTTTCTCCCAGAAACACCAGCTTTCTCACAGATACATCACCTTCCCCCCCCCACATCAGACCTCTTCTCCCAGAAATACCAGGACTCTGCTGAATATTTCCCATTTCCTCCGGAACATACAGCATTACACTCCGCAAGAGGACAGTTTCTTTCAGAAATGTGGCATTTTATCACAGATACACCATTTTTATGCCCAGTAGAGCTCCTTTTCTCCCAGAAATAGCACTGCTCTTAGGAAGAGCTCCCATTTTCTAACCAAAATGCTGCTTTACACTCCTCAAGATCACACTTACCCCCATCAAGATGGCAGTGTCACAGAAATACCAGCTTCTGCCCCCAAAATGGGACTTTGGCTCTCCAAAACAAGACATTTTCTCCCAGAAATACCAGGACTCTTAGAAATACCTCACGTTTCATCTCAAGAATACTGCTTTCCACTCCTCAAGATCACACTGACTCCCATCACAATGGCCTTTTCTCCCACATACACCAGCTTTCTCCCAAATACACGACATTTTCTCCCACATACACCCGTTTTCTCCCAAAGATGGGACATATTCTCCCAGAAATGCCAGCTTATTCTTTAACAAACGGCCTTTTTTTCCCAAAATACCAGCTTTCTCACAAACACCTGTCATTTTCCAACCAAGTCTGCTACTATCTCCCAGAAACAGCCGGTTTCCGAGAAATACCTGACGTTTGCTCTCCCAAATACTACTTGACACTCCTCCAGGGGACATTGTCTCCCCTATTTACCACGTTGTCTCCCCAAGAGACCACTTGGCACACCAAAAAGACCACCGTTGCTCTCCAGTACAAGATCTTCTTTCCCACCGGTTCCCACTTTTCTCCCCCAGCTATGTCATTTCCTCCCAGAAATGCCACTTTTCCCTTGGAAATTTCACCTTCTCTTCCAAAAAGAGGAGATTTGCTCCCAGAAATACCCCTTCTCTTACAACTGCCACACGCTTTCTCCCCAAAAAGCCTCCATGACAATGCCAAATGGGACACTTGCAGCCAAGAAGAGGACACCTTCTCTCAGAAAGACCACTTTTCTCCCCAAGAGAGGAGATTTTCTCCCAATTGGATGACATTTGCTGTAAGAAAGACCTGTTTTCTTCCCTCAAGAGGACATTGTCTTTCCCACTGAGGACATTTTCTCCCAGAAGTGCCGCTACTCTGTGAAACACCTCCATTTCCTCCCAAATCTACTCCATGACACGCCTCAGGATGACACTTACTCCCCGATTTGGGGCATTTTCTCCCAGAAATACCACTTCTCTCCCAAAGGGATGGCCTTTTCCCTCTCTAGCATCTGTTTCCTCACCAATACCTGGCATTTTCTCCCAGAAACACCAGCTTTCTCACAGATACATCACCTTCCCCCCCCCACATCAGACCTCTTCTCCCAGAAATACCAGGACTCTGCTGAATATTTCCCATTTCCTCCGGAACATACAGCATTACACTCCGCAAGAGGACAGTTTCTTTCAGAAATGTGGCATTTTATCACAGATACACCATTTTTATGCCCAGTAGAGCTCCTTTTCTCCCAGAAATAGCACTGCTCTTAGGAAGAGCTCCCATTTTCTAACCAAAATGCTGCTTTACACTCCTCAAGATCACACTTACCCCCATCAAGATGGCAGTGTCACAGAAATACCAGCTTCTGCCCCCAAAATGGGACTTTGGCTCTCCAAAACAAGACATTTTCTCCCAGAAATACCAGGACTCTTAGAAATACCTCACGTTTCATCTCAAGAATACTGCTTTCCACTCCTCAAGATCACACTGACTCCCATCACAATGGCCTTTTCTCCCACATACACCAGCTTTCTCCCAAATACACGACATTTTCTCCCACATACACCCGTTTTCTCCCAAAGATGGGACATATTCTCCCAGAAATGCCAGCTTATTCTTTAAAAAACGGCCTTTTTTTCCCAAAATACCAGCTTTCTCACAAACACCTGTCATTTTCCAACCAAGTCTGCTACTATCTCCCAGAAACAGCCGGTTTCCGAGAAATACCTGACGTTTGCTCTCCCAAATACTACTTGACACTCCTCCAGAGGACATTGTCTCCCCTATTTACCACGTTGTCTCCCCAAGAGACCACTTGGCACACCAAAAAGACCACCGTTGCTCTCCAGTACAAGATCTTCTTTCCCACCGGTTCCCACTTTTCTCCCCCAGCTATGTCATTTCCTCCCAGAAATGCCACTTTTCCCTTGGAAATTTCACCTTCTCTTCCAAAAAGAGGAGATTTGCTCCCAGAAATACCCCTTCTCTTACAACTGCCACACGCTTTCTCCCCAAAAAGCCTCCATGACAATGCCAAATGGGACACTTGCAGCCAAGAAGAGGACACCTTCTCTCAGAAAGACCACTTTTCTCCCCAAGAGAGGAGATTTTCTCCCAATTGGATGACATTTGCTGTAAGAAAGACCAGTTTTCTTCCCTCAAGAGGACATTGTCTTTCCCACTGAGGACATTTTCTCCCAGAAGTGCCGCTACTCTGTGAAACACCTCCATTTCCTCCCAAATCTACTCCATGACACGCCTCAGGATGACACTTACTCCCCGATTTGGGGCATTTTCTCCCAGAAATACCACTTCTCTCCCAAAGGGATGGCCTTTTCCCTCTCTAGCATCTGTTTCCTCACCAATACCTGGCATTTTCTCCCAGAAACACCAGCTTTCTCACAGATACATCACCTTCCCCCCCCCACATCAGACCTCTTCTCCCAGAAATACCAGGACTCTGCTGAATATTTCCCATTTCCTCCGGAACATACAGCATTACACTCCGCAAGAGGACAGTTTCTTTCAGAAATGTGGCATTTTATCACAGATACACCATTTTTATGCCCAGTAGAGTTCCTTTTCTCCCAGAAATAGCACTGCTCTTAGGAAGAGCTCCCATTTTCTAACCAAAATGCTGCTTTACACTCCTCAAGATCACACTTACCCCCATCAAGATGGCAGTGTCACAGAAATACCAGCTTCTGCCCCCAAAATGGGACTTTGGCTCTCCAAAACAAGACATTTTCTCCCAGAAATGCCAGGACTCTTAGAAATACCTCACGTTTCATCTCAAGAATACTGCTTTCCACTCCTCAAGATCACACTGACTCCCATCACAATGGCCTTTTCTCCCACATACACCAGCTTTCTCCCAAATACACGACATTTTCTTCCACATACACACGTTTTCTCCCAAAAATGGGACATATTCTCCCAGAAATGCCAGCTTATTCTTTAAAAAACGGCCTTTTTTTCCCAAAATACCAGCTTTCTCACAAACACCTGTCATTTTCCAACCAAGTCTGCTACTATCTCCCAGAAACAGCCGGTTTCCGAGAAATACCTGACGTTTGCTCTCCCAAATACTACTTGACACTCCTCCAGAGGACATTGTCTCCCCTATTTACCACGTTGTCTCCCCAAGAGACCACTTGGCACACCAAAAAGACCACCGTTGCTCTCCAGTACAAGATCTTCTTTCCCACCGGTTCCCACTTTTCTCCCCCAGCTATGTCATTTCCTCCCAGAAATGCCACTTTTCCCTTGGAAATTTCACCTTCTCTTCCAAAAAGAGGAGATTTGCTCCCAGAAATACCCCTTCTCTTACAACTGCCACACGCTTTCTCCCCAAAAAGCCTCCATGACAATGCCAAATGGGACACTTGCAGCCAAGAAGAGGACACCTTCTCTCAGAAAGACCACTTTTCTCCCCAAGAGAGGAGATTTTCTCCCAATTGGATGACATTTGCTGTAAGAAAGACCAGTTTTCTTCCCTCAAGAGGACATTGTCTTTCCCACTGAGGACATTTTCTCCCAGAAGTGCCGCTACTCTGTGAAACACCTCCATTTCCTCCCAAATCTACTCCATGACACGCCTCAGGATGACACTTACTCCCCGATTTGGGGCATTTTCTCCCAGAAATACCACTTCTCTCCCAAAGGGATGGCCTTTTCCCTCTCTAGCATCTGTTTCCTCACCAATACCTGGCATTTTCTCCCAGAAACACCAGCTTTCTCACAGATACATCACCTTCCCCCCCCCACATCAGACCTCTTCTCCCAGAAATACCAGGACTCTGCTGAATATTTCCCATTTCCTCCGGAACATACAGCATTACACTCCGCAAGAGGACAGTTTCTTTCAGATATGTGGCATTTTATCACAGATACACCATTTTTATGCCCAGTAGAGCTCCTTTTCTCCCAGAAATAGCACTGCTCTTAGGAAGAGCTCCCATTTTCTAACCAAAATGCTGCTTTACACTCCTCAAGATCACACTTACCCCCATCAAGATGGCAGTGTCACAGAAATACCAGCTTCTGCCCCCAAAATGGGACTTTGGCTCTCCAAAACAAGACATTTTCTCCCAGAAATGCCAGGACTCTTAGAAATACCTCACGTTTCATCTCAAGAATACTGCTTTCCACTCCTCAAGATCACACTGACTCCCATCACAATGGCCTTTTCTCCCACATACACCAGCTTTCTCCCAAATACACGACATTTTCTCCCACATACACCCGTTTTCTCCCAAAGATGGGACATATTCTCCCAGAAATGCCAGCTTATTCTTTAAAAAACGGCCTTTTTTTCCCAAAATACCAGCTTTCTCACAAACACCTGTCATTTTCCAACCAAGTCTGCTACTATCTCCCAGAAACAGCCGGTTTCCGAGAAATACCTGACGTTTGCTCTCCCAAATACTACTTGACACTCCTCCAGAGGACATTGTCTCCCCTATTTACCACGTTGTCTCCCCAAGAGACCACTTGGCACACCAAAAAGACCACCGTTGCTCTCCAGTACAAGATCTTCTTTCCCACCGGTTCCCACTTTTCTCCCCCAGCTATGTCATTTCCTCCCAGAAATGCCACTTTTCCCTTGGAAATTTCACCTTCTCTTCCAAAAAGAGGAGATTTGCTCCCAGAAATACCCCTTCTCTTACAACTGCCACACGCTTTCTCCCCAAAAAGCCTCCATGACAATGCCAAATGGGACACTTGCAGCCAAGAAGAGGACACCTTCTCTCAGAAAGACCACTTTTCTCCCCAAGAGAGGAGATTTTCTCCCAATTGGATGACATTTGCTGTAAGAAAGACCTGTTTTCTTCCCTCAAGAGGACATTGTCTTTCCCACTGAGGACATTTTCTCCCAGAAGTGCCGCTACTCTGTGAAACACCTCCATTTCCTCCCAAATCTACTCCATGACACGCCTCAGGATGACACTTACTCCCCGATTTGGGGCATTTTCTCCCAGAAATACCACTTCTCTCCCAAAGGGATGGCCTTTTCCCTCTCTAGCATCTGTTTCCTCACCAATACCTGGCATTTTCTCCCAGAAACACCAGCTTTCTCACAGATACATCACCTTCCCCCCCCCCACATCAGACCTCTTCTCCCAGAAATACCAGGACTCTGCTGAATATTTCCCATTTCCTCCGGAACATACAGCATTACACTCCGCAAGAGGACAGTTTCTTTCAGAAATGTGGCATTTTATCACAGATACACCATTTTTATGCCCAGTAGAGCTCCTTTTCTCCCAGAAATAGCACTGCTCTTAGGAAGAGCTCCCATTTTCTAACCAAAATGCTGCTTTACACTCCTCAAGATCACACTTACCCCCATCAAGATGGCAGTGTCACAGAAATACCAGCTTCTGCCCCCAAAATGGGACTTTGGCTCTCCAAAACAAGACATTTTCTCCCAGAAATACCAGGACTCTTAGAAATACCTCACGTTTCATCTCAAGAATACTGCTTTCCACTCCTCAAGATCACACTGACTCCCATCACAATGGCCTTTTCTCCCACATACACCAGCTTTCTCCCAAATACACGACATTTTCTCCCACATACACCCGTTTTCTCCCAAAGATGGGACATATTCTCCCAGAAATGCCAGCTTATTCTTTAACAAACGGCCTTTTTTTCCCAAAATACCAGCTTTCTCACAAACACCTGTCATTTTCCAACCAAGTCTGCTACTATCTCCCAGAAACAGCCGGTTTCCGAGAAATACCTGACGTTTGCTCTCCCAAATACTACTTGACACTCCTCCAGGGGACATTGTCTCCCCTATTTACCACGTTGTCTCCCCAAGAGACCACTTGGCACACCAAAAAGACCACCGTTGCTCTCCAGTACAAGATCTTCTTTCCCACCGGTTCCCACTTTTCTCCCCCAGCTATGTCATTTCCTCCCAGAAATGCCACTTTTCCCTTGGAAATTTCACCTTCTCTTCCAAAAAGAGGAGATTTGCTCCCAGAAATACCCCTTCTCTTACAACTGCCACACGCTTTCTCCCCAAAAAGCCTCCATGACAATGCCAAATGGGACACTTGCAGCCAAGAAGAGGACACCTTCTCTCAGAAAGACCACTTTTCTCCCCAAGAGAGGAGATTTTCTCCCAATTGGATGACATTTGCTGTAAGAAAGACCTGTTTTCTTCCCTCAAGAGGACATTGTCTTTCCCACTGAGGACATTTTCTCCCAGAAGTGCCGCTACTCTGTGAAACACCTCCATTTCCTCCCAAATCTACTCCATGACACGCCTCAGGATGACACTTACTCCCCGATTTGGGGCATTTTCTCCCAGAAATACCACTTCTCTCCCAAAGGGATGGCCTTTTCCCTCTCTAGCATCTGTTTCCTCACCAATACCTGGCATTTTCTCCCAGAAACACCAGCTTTCTCACAGATACATCACCTTCCCCCCCCCACATCAGACCTCTTCTCCCAGAAATACCAGGACTCTGCTGAATATTTCCCATTTCCTCCGGAACATACAGCATTACACTCCGCAAGAGGACAGTTTCTTTCAGAAATGTGGCATTTTATCACAGATACACCATTTTTATGCCCAGTAGAGCTCCTTTTCTCCCAGAAATAGCACTGCTCTTAGGAAGAGCTCCCATTTTCTAACCAAAATGCTGCTTTACACTCCTCAAGATCACACTTACCCCCATCAAGATGGCAGTGTCACAGAAATACCAGCTTCTGCCCCCAAAATGGGACTTTGGCTCTCCAAAACAAGACATTTTCTCCCAGAAATACCAGGACTCTTAGAAATACCTCACGTTTCATCTCAAGAATACTGCTTTCCACTCCTCAAGATCACACTGACTCCCATCACAATGGCCTTTTCTCCCACATACACCAGCTTTCTCCCAAATACACGACATTTTCTCCCACATACACCCGTTTTCTCCCAAAGATGGGACATATTCTCCCAGAAATGCCAGCTTATTCTTTAAAAAACGGCCTTTTTTTCCCAAAATACCAGCTTTCTCACAAACACCTGTCATTTTCCAACCAAGTCTGCTACTATCTCCCAGAAACAGCCGGTTTCCGAGAAATACCTGACGTTTGCTCTCCCAAATACTACTTGACACTCCTCCAGAGGACATTGTCTCCCCTATTTACCACGTTGTCTCCCCAAGAGACCACTTGGCACACCAAAAAGACCACCGTTGCTCTCCAGTACAAGATCTTCTTTCCCACCGGTTCCCACTTTTCTCCCCCAGCTATGTCATTTCCTCCCAGAAATGCCACTTTTCCCTTGGAAATTTCACCTTCTCTTCCAAAAAGAGGAGATTTGCTCCCAGAAATACCCCTTCTCTTACAACTGCCACACGCTTTCTCCCCAAAAAGCCTCCATGACAATGCCAAATGGGACACTTGCAGCCAAGAAGAGGACACCTTCTCTCAGAAAGACCACTTTTCTCCCCAAGAGAGGAGATTTTCTCCCAATTGGATGACATTTGCTGTAAGAAAGACCAGTTTTCTTCCCTCAAGAGGACATTGTCTTTCCCACTGAGGACATTTTCTCCCAGAAGTGCCGCTACTCTGTGAAACACCTCCATTTCCTCCCAAATCTACTCCATGACACGCCTCAGGATGACACTTACTCCCCGATTTGGGGCATTTTCTCCCAGAAATACCACTTCTCTCCCAAAGGGATGGCCTTTTCCCTCTCTAGCATCTGTTTCCTCACCAATACCTGGCATTTTCTCCCAGAAACACCAGCTTTCTCACAGATACATCACCTTCCCCCCCCCACATCAGACCTCTTCTCCCAGAAATACCAGGACTCTGCTGAATATTTCCCATTTCCTCCGGAACATACAGCATTACACTCCGCAAGAGGACAGTTTCTTTCAGAAATGTGGCATTTTATCACAGATACACCATTTTTATGCCCAGTAGAGCTCCTTTTCTCCCAGAAATAGCACTGCTCTTAGGAAGAGCTCCCATTTTCTAACCAAAATGCTGCTTTACACTCCTCAAGATCACACTTACCCCCATCAAGATGGCAGTGTCACAGAAATACCAGCTTCTGCCCCCAAAATGGGACTTTGGCTCTCCAAAACAAGACATTTTCTCCCAGAAATGCCAGGACTCTTAGAAATACCTCACGTTTCATCTCAAGAATACTGCTTTCCACTCCTCAAGATCACACTGACTCCCATCACAATGGCCTTTTCTCCCACATACACCAGCTTTCTCCCAAATACACGACATTTTCTCCCACATACACCCGTTTTCTCCCAAAGATGGGACATATTCTCCCAGAAATGCCAGCTTATTCTTTAAAAAACGGCCTTTTTTTCCCAAAATACCAGCTTTCTCACAAACACCTGTCATTTTCCAACCAAGTCTGCTACTATCTCCCAGAAACAGCCGGTTTCCGAGAAATACCTGACGTTTGCTCTCCCAAATACTACTTGACACTCCTCCAGAGGACATTGTCTCCCCTATTTACCACGTTGTCTCCCCAAGAGACCACTTGGCACACCAAAAAGACCACCGTTGCTCTCCAGTACAAGATCTTCTTTCCCACCGGTTCCCACTTTTCTCCCCCAGCTATGTCATTTCCTCCCAGAAATGCCACTTTTCCCTTGGAAATTTCACCTTCTCTTCCAAAAAGAGGAGATTTGCTCCCAGAAATACCCCTTCTCTTACAACTGCCACACGCTTTCTCCCCAAAAAGCCTCCATGACAATGCCAAATGGGACACTTGCAGCCAAGAAGAGGACACCTTCTCTCAGAAAGACCACTTTTCTCCCCAAGAGAGGAGATTTTCTCCCAATTGGATGACATTTGCTGTAAGAAAGACCAGTTTTCTTCCCTCAAGAGGACATTGTCTTTCCCACTGAGGACATTTTCTCCCAGAAGTGCCGCTACTCTGTGAAACACCTCCATTTCCTCCCAAATCTACTCCATGACACGCCTCAGGATGACACTTACTCCCCGATTTGGGGCATTTTCTCCCAGAAATACCACTTCTCTCCCAAAGGGATGGCCTTTTCCCTCTCTAGCATCTGTTTCCTCACCAATACCTGGCATTTTCTCCCAGAAACACCAGCTTTCTCACAGATACATCACCTTCCCCCCCCACATCAGACCTCTTCTCCCAGAAATACCAGGACTCTGCTGAATATTTCCCATTTCCTCCGGAACATACAGCATTACACTCCGCAAGAGGACAGTTTCTTTCAGAAATGTGGCATTTTATCACAGATACACCATTTTTATGCCCAGTAGAGCTCCTTTTCTCCCAGAAATAGCACTGCTCTTAGGAAGAGCTCCCATTTTCTAACCAAAATGCTGCTTTACACTCCTCAAGATCACACTTACCCCCATCAAGATGGCAGTGTCACAGAAATACCAGCTTCTGCCCCCAAAATGGGACTTTGGCTCTCCAAAACAAGACATTTTCTCCCAGAAATACCAGGACTCTTAGAAATACCTCACGTTTCATCTCAAGAATACTGCTTTCCACTCCTCAAGATCACACTGACTCCCATCACAATGGCCTTTTCTCCCACATACACCAGCTTTCTCCCAAATACACGACATTTTCTCCCACATACACCCGTTTTCTCCCAAAGATGGGACATATTCTCCCAGAAATGCCAGCTTATTCTTTAAAAAACGGCCTTTTTTTCCCAAAATACCAGCTTTCTCACAAACACCTGTCATTTTCCAACCAAGTCTGCTACTATCTCCCAGAAACAGCCGGTTTCCGAGAAATACCTGACGTTTGCTCTCCCAAATACTACTTGACACTCCTCCAGAGGACATTGTCTCCCCTATTTACCACGTTGTCTCCCCAAGAGACCACTTGGCACACCAAAAAGACCACCGTTGCTCTCCAGTACAAGATCTTCTTTCCCACCGGTTCCCACTTTTCTCCCCCAGCTATGTCATTTCCTCCCAGAAATGCCACTTTTCCCTTGGAAATTTCACCTTCTCTTCCAAAAAGAGGAGATTTGCTCCCAGAAATACCCCTTCTCTTACAACTGCCACACGCTTTCTCCCCAAAAAGCCTCCATGACAATGCCAAATGGGACACTTGCAGCCAAGAAGAGGACACCTTCTCTCAGAAAGACCACTTTTCTCCCCAAGAGAGGAGATTTTCTCCCAATTGGATGACATTTGCTGTAAGAAAGACCAGTTTTCTTCCCTCAAGAGGACATTGTCTTTCCCACTGAGGACATTTTCTCCCAGAAGTGCCGCTACTCTGTGAAACACCTCCATTTCCTCCCAAATCTACTCCATGACACGCCTCAGGATGACACTTACTCCCCGATTTGGGGCATTTTCTCCCAGAAATACCACTTCTCTCCCAAAGGGATGGCCTTTTCCCTCTCTAGCATCTGTTTCCTCACCAATACCTGGCATTTTCTCCCAGAAACACCAGCTTTCTCACAGATACATCACCTTCCCCCCCCCACATCAGACCTCTTCTCCCAGAAATACCAGGACTCTGCTGAATATTTCCCATTTCCTCCGGAACATACAGCATTACACTCCGCAAGAGGACAGTTTCTTTCAGAAATGTGGCATTTTATCACAGATACACCATTTTTATGCCCAGTAGAGCTCCTTTTCTCCCAGAAATAGCACTGCTCTTAGGAAGAGCTCCCATTTTCTAACCAAAATGCTGCTTTACACTCCTCAAGATCACACTTACCCCCATCAAGATGGCAGTGTCACAGAAATACCAGCTTCTGCCCCCAAAATGGGACTTTGGCTCTCCAAAACAAGACATTTTCTCCCAGAAATACCAGGACTCTTAGAAATACCTCACGTTTCATCTCAAGAATACTGCTTTCCACTCCTCAAGATCACACTGACTCCCATCACAATGGCCTTTTCTCCCACATACACCAGCTTTCTCCCAAATACACGACATTTTCTCCCACATACACCCGTTTTCTCCCAAAGATGGGACATATTCTCCCAGAAATGCCAGCTTATTCTTTAAAAAACGGCCTTTTTTTCCCAAAATACCAGCTTTCTCACAAACACCTGTCATTTTCCAACCAAGTCTGCTACTATCTCCCAGAAACAGCCGGTTTCCGAGAAATACCTGACGTTTGCTCTCCCAAATACTACTTGACACTCCTCCAGAGGACATTGTCTCCCCTATTTACCACGTTGTCTCCCCAAGAGACCACTTGGCACACCAAAAAGACCACCGTTGCTCTCCAGTACAAGATCTTCTTTCCCACCGGTTCCCACTTTTCTCCCCCAGCTATGTCATTTCCTCCCAGAAATGCCACTTTTCCCTTGGAAATTTCACCTTCTCTTCCAAAAAGAGGAGATTTGCTCCCAGAAATACCCCTTCTCTTACAACTGCCACACGCTTTCTCCCCAAAAAGCCTCCATGACAATGCCAAATGGGACACTTGCAGCCAAGAAGAGGACACCTTCTCTCAGAAAGACCACTTTTCTCCCCAAGAGAGGAGATTTTCTCCCAATTGGATGACATTTGCTGTAAGAAAGACCTGTTTTCTTCCCTCAAGAGGACATTGTCTTTCCCACTGAGGACATTTTCTCCCAGAAGTGCCGCTACTCTGTGAAACACCTCCATTTCCTCCCAAATCTACTCCATGACACGCCTCAGGATGACACTTACTCCCCGATTTGGGGCATTTTCTCCCAGAAATACCACTTCTCTCCCAAAGGGATGGCCTTTTCCCTCTCTAGCATCTGTTTCCTCACCAATACCTGGCATTTTCTCCCAGAAACACCAGCTTTCTCACAGATACATCACCTTCCCCCCCCCACATCAGACCTCTTCTCCCAGAAATACCAGGACTCTGCTGAATATTTCCCATTTCCTCCGGAACATACAGCATTACACTCCGCAAGAGGACAGTTTCTTTCAGAAATGTGGCATTTTATCACAGATACACCATTTTTATGCCCAGTAGAGCTCCTTTTCTCCCAGAAATAGCACTGCTCTTAGGAAGAGCTCCCATTTTCTAACCAAAATGCTGCTTTACACTCCTCAAGATCACACTTACCCCCATCAAGATGGCAGTGTCACAGAAATACCAGCTTCTGCCCCCAAAATGGGACTTTGGCTCTCCAAAACAAGACATTTTCTCCCAGAAATGCCAGGACTCTTAGAAATACCTCACGTTTCATCTCAAGAATACTGCTTTCCACTCCTCAAGATCACACTGACTCCCATCACAATGGCCTTTTCTCCCACATACACCAGCTTTCTCCCAAATACACGACATTTTCTCCCACATACACCCGTTTTCTCCCAAAGATGGGACATATTCTCCCAGAAATGCCAGCTTATTCTTTAAAAAACGGCCTTTTTTTCCCAAAATACCAGCTTTCTCACAAACACCTGTCATTTTCCAACCAAGTCTGCTACTATCTCCCAGAAACAGCCGGTTTCCGAGAAATACCTGACGTTTGCTCTCCCAAATACTACTTGACACTCCTCCAGAGGACATTGTCTCCCCTATTTACCACGTTGTCTCCCCAAGAGACCACTTGGCACACCAAAAAGACCACCGTTGCTCTCCAGTACAAGATCTTCTTTCCCACCGGTTCCCACTTTTCTCCCCCAGCTATGTCATTTCCTCCCAGAAATGCCACTTTTCCCTTGGAAATTTCACCTTCTCTTCCAAAAAGAGGAGATTTGCTCCCAGAAATACCCCTTCTCTTACAACTGCCACACGCTTTCTCCCCAAAAAGCCTCCATGACAATGCCAAATGGGACACTTGCAGCCAAGAAGAGGACACCTTCTCTCAGAAAGACCACTTTTCTCCCCAAGAGAGGAGATTTTCTCCCAATTGGATGACATTTGCTGTAAGAAAGACCAGTTTTCTTCCCTCAAGAGGACATTGTCTTTCCCACTGAGGACATTTTCTCCCAGAAGTGCCGCTACTCTGTGAAACACCTCCATTTCCTCCCAAATCTACTCCATGACACGCCTCAGGATGACACTTACTCCCCGATTTGGGGCATTTTCTCCCAGAAATACCACTTCTCTCCCAAAGGGATGGCCTTTTCCCTCTCTAGCATCTGTTTCCTCACCAATACCTGGCATTTTCTCCCAGAAACACCAGCTTTCTCACAGATACATCACCTTCCCCCCCCCACATCAGACCTCTTCTCCCAGAAATACCAGGACTCTGCTGAATATTTCCCATTTCCTCCGGAACATACAGCATTACACTCCGCAAGAGGACAGTTTCTTTCAGAAATGTGGCATTTTATCACAGATACACCATTTTTATGCCCAGTAGAGCTCCTTTTCTCCCAGAAATAGCACTGCTCTTAGGAAGAGCTCCCATTTTCTAACCAAAATGCTGCTTTACACTCCTCAAGATCACACTTACCCCCATCAAGATGGCAGTGTCACAGAAATACCAGCTTCTGCCCCCAAAATGGGACTTTGGCTCTCCAAAACAAGACATTTTCTCCCAGAAATGCCAGGACTCTTAGAAATACCTCACGTTTCATCTCAAGAATACTGCTTTCCACTCCTCAAGATCACACTGACTCCCATCACAATGGCCTTTTCTCCCACATACACCAGCTTTCTCCCAAATACACGACATTTTCTCCCACATACACCCGTTTTCTCCCAAAGATGGGACATATTCTCCCAGAAATGCCAGCTTATTCTTTAAAAAACGGCCTTTTTTTCCCAAAATACCAGCTTTCTCACAAACACCTGTCATTTTCCAACCAAGTCTGCTACTATCTCCCAGAAACAGCCGGTTTCCGAGAAATACCTGACGTTTGCTCTCCCAAATACTACTTGACACTCCTCCAGAGGACATTGTCTCCCCTATTTACCACGTTGTCTCCCCAAGAGACCACTTGGCACACCAAAAAGACCACCGTTGCTCTCCAGTACAAGATCTTCTTTCCCACCGGTTCCCACTTTTCTCCCCCAGCTATGTCATTTCCTCCCAGAAATGCCACTTTTCCCTTGGAAATTTCACCTTCTCTTCCAAAAAGAGGAGATTTGCTCCCAGAAATACCCCTTCTCTTACAACTGCCACATGCTTTCTCCCCAAAAAGCCTCCATGACAATGCCAAATGGGACACTTGCAGCCAAGAAGAGGACACCTTCTCTCAGAAAGACCACTTTTCTCCCCAAGAGAGGAGATTTTCTCCCAATTGGATGACATTTGCTGTAAGAAAGACCAGTTTTCTTCCCTCAAGAGGACATTGTCATTCCCACTGAGGACATTTTCTCCCAGAAGTGCCGCTACTCTGTGAAACACCTCCATTTCCTCCCAAATCTACTCCATGACACGCCTCAGGATGACACTTACTCCCCGATTTGGGGCATTTTCTCCCAGAAATACCACTTCTCTCCCAAAGGGATGGCCTTTTCCCTCTCTAGCATCTGTTTCCTCACCAATACCTGGCATTTTCTCCCAGAAACACCAGCTTTCTCACAGATACATCACCTTCCCCCCCACATCAGACCTCTTCTCCCAGAAATACCAGGACTCTGCTGAATATTTCCCATTTCCTCCGGAACATACAGCATTACACTCCGCAAGAGGACAGTTTCTTTCAGATATGTGGCATTTTATCACAGATACACCATTTTTATGCCCAGTAGAGCTCCTTTTCTCCCAGAAATAGCACTGCTCTTAGGAAGAGCTCCATTTTCTAACCAAAATGCTGCTTTACACTCCTCAAGATCACACTTACCCCCATCAAGATGGCAGTGTCACAGAAATACCAGCTTCTGCCCCCAAAATGGGACTTTGGCTCTCCAAAACAAGACATTTTCTCCCAGAAATGCCAGGACTCTTAGAAATACCTCACGTTTCATCTCAAGAATACTGCTTTCCACTCCTCAAGATCACACTGACTCCCATCACAATGGCCTTTTCTCCCACATACACCAGCTTTCTCCCAAATACACGACATTTTCTCCCACATACACCCGTTTTCTCCCAAAGATGGGACATATTCTCCCAGAAATGCCAGCTTATTCTTTAAAAAACGGCCTTTTTTTCCCAAAATACCAGCTTTCTCACAAACACCTGTCATTTTCCAACCAAGTCTGCTACTATCTCCCAGAAACAGCCGGTTTCCGAGAAATACCTGACGTTTGCTCTCCCAAATACTACTTGACACTCCTCCAGAGGACATTGTCTCCCCTATTTACCACGTTGTCTCCCCAAGAGACCACTTGGCACACCAAAAAGACCACCGTTGCTCTCCAGTACAAGATCTTCTTTCCCACCGGTTCCCACTTTTCTCCCCCAGCTATGTCATTTCCTCCCAGAAATGCCACTTTTCCCTTGGAAATTTCACCTTCTCTTCCAAAAAGAGGAGATTTGCTCCCAGAAATACCCCTTCTCTTACAACTGCCACACGCTTTCTCCCCAAAAAGCCTCCATGACAATGCCAAATGGGACACTTGCAGCCAAGAAGAGGACACCTTCTCTCAGAAAGACCACTTTTCTCCCCAAGAGAGGAGATTTTCTCCCAATTGGATGACATTTGCTGTAAGAAAGACCAGTTTTCTTCCCTCAAGAGGACATTGTCTTTCCCACTGAGGACATTTTCTCCCAGAAGTGCCGCTACTCTGTGAAACACCTCCATTTCCTCCCAAATCTACTCCATGACACGCCTCAGGATGACACTTACTCCCCGATTTGGGGCATTTTCTCCCAGAAATACCACTTCTCTCCCAAAGGGATGGCCTTTTCCCTCTCTAGCATCTGTTTCCTCACCAATACCTGGCATTTTCTCCCAGAAACACCAGCTTTCTCACAGATACATCACCTTCCCCCCCCCCACATCAGACCTCTTCTCCCAGAAATACCAGGACTCTGCTGAATATTTCCCATTTCCTCCGGAACATACAGCATTACACTCCGCAAGAGGACAGTTTCTTTCAGAAATGTGGCATTTTATCACAGATACACCATTTTTATGCCCAGTAGAGCTCCTTTTCTCCCAGAAATAGCACTGCTCTTAGGAAGAGCTCCCATTTTCTAACCAAAATGCTGCTTTACACTCCTCAAGATCACACTTACCCCCATCAAGATGGCAGTGTCACAGAAATACCAGCTTCTGCCCCCAAAATGGGACTTTGGCTCTCCAGAACAAGACATTTTCTCCCAGAAATACCAGGACTCTTAGAAATACCTCACGTTTCATCTCAAGAATACTGCTTTCCACTCCTCAAGATCACACTGACTCCCATCACAATGGCCTTTTCTCCCACATACACCAGCTTTCTCCCAAATACACGACATTTTCTCCCACATACACCCGTTTTCTCCCAAAGATGGGACATATTCTCCCAGAAATGCCAGCTTATTCTTTAACAAACGGCCTTTTTTTCCCAAAATACCAGCTTTCTCACAAACACCTGTCATTTTCCAACCAAGTCTGCTACTATCTCCCAGAAACAGCCGGTTTCCGAGAAATACCTGACGTTTGCTCTCCCAAATACTACTTGACACTCCTCCAGAGGACATTGTCTCCCCTATTTACCACGTTGTCTCCCCAAGAGACCACTTGGCACACCAAAAAGACCACCGTTGCTCTCCAGTACAAGATCTTCTTTCCCACCGGTTCCCACTTTTCTCCCCCAGCTATGTCATTTCCTCCCAGAAATGCCACTTTTCCCTTGGAAATTTCACCTTCTCTTCCAAAAAGAGGAGATTTGCTCCCAGAAATACCCCTTCTCTTACAACTGCCACACGCTTTCTCCCCAAAAAGCCTCCATGACAATGCCAAATGGGACACTTGCAGCCAAGAAGAGGACACCTTCTCTCAGAAAGACCACTTTTCTCCCCAAGAGAGGAGATTTTCTCCCAATTGGATGACATTTGCTGTAAGAAAGACCAGTTTTCTTCCCTCAAGAGGACATTGTCTTTCCCACTGAGGACATTTTCTCCCAGAAGTGCCGCTACTCTGTGAAACACCTCCATTTCCTCCCAAATCTACTCCATGACACGCCTCAGGATGACACTTACTCCCCGATTTGGGGCATTTTCTCCCAGAAATACCACTTCTCTCCCAAAGGGATGGCCTTTTCCCTCTCTAGCATCTGTTTCCTCACCAATACCTGGCATTTTCTCCCAGAAACACCAGCTTTCTCACAGATACATCACCTTCCCCCCCCCACATCAGACCTCTTCTCCCAGAAATACCAGGACTCTGCTGAATATTTCCCATTTCCTCCGGAACATACAGCATTACACTCCGCAAGAGGACAGTTTCTTTCAGAAATGTGGCATTTTATCACAGATACACCATTTTTATGCCCAGTAGAGCTCCTTTTCTCCCAGAAATAGCACTGCTCTTAGGAAGAGCTCCCATTTTCTAACCAAAATGCTGCTTTACACTCCTCAAGATCACACTTACCCCCATCAAGATGGCAGTGTCACAGAAATACCAGCTTCTGCCCCCAAAATGGGACTTTGGCTCTCCAAAACAAGACATTTTCTCCCAGAAATGCCAGGACTCTTAGAAATACCTCACGTTTCATCTCAAGAATACTGCTTTCCACTCCTCAAGATCACACTGACTCCCATCACAATGGCCTTTTCTCCCACATACACCAGCTTTCTCCCAAATACACGACATTTTCTCCCACATACACCCGTTTTCTCCCAAAGATGGGACATATTCTCCCAGAAATGCCAGCTTATTCTTTAAAAAACGGCCTTTTTTTCCCAAAATACCAGCTTTCTCACAAACACCTGTCATTTTCCAACCAAGTCTGCTACTATCTCCCAGAAACAGCCGGTTTCCGAGAAATACCTGACGTTTGCTCTCCCAAATACTACTTGACACTCCTCCAGAGGACATTGTCTCCCCTATTTACCACGTTGTCTCCCCAAGAGACCACTTGGCACACCAAAAAGACCACCGTTGCTCTCCAGTACAAGATCTTCTTTCCCACCGGTTCCCACTTTTCTCCCCCAGCTATGTCATTTCCTCCCAGAAATGCCACTTTTCCCTTGGAAATTTCACCTTCTCTTCCAAAAAGAGGAGATTTGCTCCCAGAAATACCCCTTCTCTTACAACTGCCACACGCTTTCTCCCCAAAAAGCCTCCATGACAATGCCAAATGGGACACTTGCAGCCAAGAAGAGGACACCTTCTCTCAGAAAGACCACTTTTCTCCCCAAGAGAGGAGATTTTCTCCCAATTGGATGACATTTGCTGTAAGAAAGACCAGTTTTCTTCCCTCAAGAGGACATTGTCATTCCCACTGAGGACATTTTCTCCCAGAAGTGCCGCTACTCTGTGAAACACCTCCATTTCCTCCCAAATCTACTCCATGACACGCCTCAGGATGACACTTACTCCCCGATTTGGGGCATTTTCTCCCAGAAATACCACTTCTCTCCCAAAGGGATGGCCTTTTCCCTCTCTAGCATCTGTTTCCTCACCAATACCTGGCATTTTCTCCCAGAAACACCAGCTTTCTCACAGATACATCACCTTCCCCCCCCCACATCAGACCTCTTCTCCCAGAAATACCAGGACTCTGCTGAATATTTCCCATTTCCTCCGGAACATACAGCATTACACTCCGCAAGAGGACAGTTTCTTTCAGATATGTGGCATTTTATCACAGATACACCATTTTTATGCCCAGTAGAGCTCCTTTTCTCCCAGAAATAGCACTGCTCTTAGGAAGAGCTCCCATTTTCTAACCAAAATGCTGCTTTACACTCCTCAAGATCACACTTACCCCCATCAAGATGGCAGTGTCACAGAAATACCAGCTTCTGCCCCCAAAATGGGACTTTGGCTCTCCAAAACAAGACATTTTCTCCCAGAAATGCCAGGACTCTTAGAAATACCTCACGTTTCATCTCAAGAATACTGCTTTCCACTCCTCAAGATCACACTGACTCCCATCACAATGGCCTTTTCTCCCACATACACCAGCTTTCTCCCAAATACACGACATTTTCTCCCACATACACCCGTTTTCTCCCAAAGATGGGACATATTCTCCCAGAAATGCCAGCTTATTCTTTAAAAAACGGCCTTTTTTTCCCAAAATACCAGCTTTCTCACAAACACCTGTCATTTTCCAACCAAGTCTGCTACTATCTCCCAGAAACAGCCGGTTTCCGAGAAATACCTGACGTTTGCTCTCCCAAATACTACTTGACACTCCTCCAGAGGACATTGTCTCCCCTATTTACCACGTTGTCTCCCCAAGAGACCACTTGGCACACCAAAAAGACCACCGTTGCTTTCCAGTACAAGATCTTCTTTCCCACCGGTTCCCACTTTTCTCCCCCAGCTATGTCATTTCCTCCCAGAAATGCCACTTTTCCCTTGGAAATTTCACCTTCTCTTCCAAAAAGAGGAGATTTGCTCCCAGAAATACCCCTTCTCTTACAACTGCCACACGCTTTCTCCCCAAAAAGCCTCCATGACAATGCCAAATGGGACACTTGCAGCCAAGAAGAGGACACCTTCTCTCAGAAAGACCACTTTTCTCCCCAAGAGAGGAGATTTTCTCCCAATTGGATGACATTTGCTGTAAGAAAGACCAGTTTTCTTCCCTCAAGAGGACATTGTCTTTCCCACTGAGGACATTTTCTCCCAGAAGTGCCGCTACTCTGTGAAACACCTCCATTTCCTCCCAAATCTACTCCATGACACGCCTCAGGATGACACTTACTCCCCGATTTGGGGCATTTTCTCCCAGAAATACCACTTCTCTCCCAAAGGGATGGCCTTTTCCCTCTCTAGCATCTGTTTCCTCACCAATACCTGGCATTTTCTCCCAGAAACACCAGCTTTCTCACAGATACATCACCTTCCCCCCCCCACATCAGACCTCTTCTCCCAGAAATACCAGGACTCTGCTGAATATTTCCCATTTCCTCCGGAACATACAGCATTACACTCCGCAAGAGGACAGTTTCTTTCAGATATGTGGCATTTTATCACAGATACACCATTTTTATGCCCAGTAGAGCTCCTTTTCTCCCAGAAATAGCACTGCTCTTAGGAAGAGCTCCCATTTTCTAACCAAAATGCTGCTTTACACTCCTCAAGATCACACTTACCCCCATCAAGATGGCAGTGTCACAGAAATACCAGCTTCTGCCCCCAAAATGGGACTTTGGCTCTCCAAAACAAGACATTTTCTCCCAGAAATGCCAGGACTCTTAGAAATACCTCACGTTTCATCTCAAGAATACTGCTTTCCACTCCTCAAGATCACACTGACTCCCATCACAATGGCCTTTTCTCCCACATACACCAGCTTTCTCCCAAATACACGACATTTTCTCCCACATACACCCGTTTTCTCCCAAAGATGGGACATATTCTCCCAGAAATGCCAGCTTATTCTTTAAAAAACGGCCTTTTTTCCCCAAAATACCAGCTTTCTCACAAACACCTGTCATTTTCCAACCAAGTCTGCTACTATCTCCCAGAAACAGCCGGTTTCCGAGAAATACCTGACGTTTGCTCTCCCAAATACTACTTGACACTCCTCCAGAGGACATTGTCTCCCCTATTTACCACGTTGTCTCCCCAAGAGACCACTTGGCACACCAAAAAGACCACCGTTGCTCTCCAGTACAAGATCTTCTTTCCCACCGGTTCCCACTTTTCTCCCCCAGCTATGTCATTTCCTCCCAGAAATGCCACTTTTCCCTTGGAAATTTCACCTTCTCTTCCAAAAAGAGGAGATTTGCTCCCAGAAATACCCCTTCTCTTACAACTGCCACACGCTTTCTCCCCAAAAAGCCTCCATGACAATGCCAAATGGGACACTTGCAGCCAAGAAGAGGACACCTTCTCTCAGAAAGACCACTTTTCTCCCCAAGAGAGGAGATTTTCTCCCAATTGGATGACATTTGCTGTAAGAAAGACCAGTTTTCTTCCCTCAAGAGGACATTGTCTTTCCCACTGAGGACATTTTCTCCCAGAAGTGCCGCTACTCTGTGAAACACCTCCATTTCCTCCCAAATCTACTCCATGACACGCCTCAGGATGACACTTACTCCCCGATTTGGGGCATTTTCTCCCAGAAATACCACTTCTCTCCCAAAGGGATGGCCTTTTCCCTCTCTAGCATCTGTTTCCTCACCAATACCTGGCATTTTCTCCCAGAAACACCAGCTTTCTCACAGATACATCACCTTCCCCCCCCCACATCAGACCTCTTCTCCC
Organism: Phasianus colchicus; assembly: GCF_987193195.1. Lineage (NCBI taxonomy): Eukaryota > Metazoa > Chordata > Aves > Galliformes > Phasianidae > Phasianus > Phasianus colchicus. The sequence continues at coordinate 211,650 of NC_143447.1, read as the reverse complement.
AGAAATACCAGGACTCTGCTGAATATTTCCCATTTCCTCCGGAACATACAGCATTACACTCCGCAAGAGGACAGTTTCTTTCAGATATGTGGCATTTTATCACAGATACACCATTTTTATGCCCAGTAGAGCTCCTTTTCTCCCAGAAATAGCACTGCTCTTAGGAAGAGCTCCCATTTTCTAACCAAAATGCTGCTTTACACTCCTCAAGATCACACTTACCCCCATCAAGATGGCAGTGTCACAGAAATACCAGCTTCTGCCCCCAAAATGGGACTTTGGCTCTCCAAAACAAGACATTTTCTCCCAGAAATGCCAGGACTCTTAGAAATACCTCACGTTTCATCTCAAGAATACTGCTTTCCACTCCTCAAGATCACACTGACTCCCATCACAATGGCCTTTTCTCCCACATACACCAGCTTTCTCCCAAATACACGACATTTTCTCCCACATACACCCGTTTTCTCCCAAAGATGGGACATATTCTCCCAGAAATGCCAGCTTATTCTTTAAAAAACGGCCTTTTTTTCCCAAAATACCAGCTTTCTCACAAACACCTGTCATTTTCCAACCAAGTCTGCTACTATCTCCCAGAAACAGCCGGTTTCCGAGAAATACCTGACGTTTGCTCTCCCAAATACTACTTGACACTCCTCCAGAGGACATTGTCTCCCCTATTTACCACGTTGTCTCCCCAAGAGACCACTTGGCACACCAAAAAGACCACCGTTGCTCTCCAGTACAAGATCTTCTTTCCCACCGGTTCCCACTTTTCTCCCCCAGCTATGTCATTTCCTCCCAGAAATGCCACTTTTCCCTTGGAAATTTCACCTTCTCTTCCAAAAAGAGGAGATTTGCTCCCAGAAATACCCCTTCTCTTACAACTGCCACACGCTTTCTCCCCAAAAAGCCTCCATGACAATGCCAAATGGGACACTTGCAGCCAAGAAGAGGACACCTTCTCTCAGAAAGACCACTTTTCTCCCCAAGAGAGGAGATTTTCTCCCAATTGGATGACATTTGCTGTAAGAAAGACCAGTTTTCTTCCCTCAAGAGGACATTGTCTTTCCCACTGAGGACATTTTCTCCCAGAAGTGCCGCTACTCTGTGAAACACCTCCATTTCCTCCCAAATCTACTCCATGACACGCCTCAGGATGACACTTACTCCCCGATTTGGGGCATTTTCTCCCAGAAATACCACTTCTCTCCCAAAGGGATGGCCTTTTCCCTCTCTAGCATCTGTTTCCTCACCAATACCTGGCATTTTCTCCCAGAAACACCAGCTTTCTCACAGATACATCACCTTCCCCCCCCCACATCAGACCTCTTCTCCCAGAAATACCAGGACTCTGCTGAATATTTCCCATTTCCTCCGGAACATACAGCATTACACTCCGCAAGAGGACAGTTTCTTTCAGAAATGTGGCATTTTATCACAGATACACCATTTTTATGCCCAGTAGAGCTCCTTTTCTCCCAGAAATAGCACTGCTCTTAGGAAGAGCTCCCATTTTCTAACCAAAATGCTGCTTTACACTCCTCAAGATCACACTTACCCCCATCAAGATGGCAGTGTCACAGAAATACCAGCTTCTGCCCCCAAAATGGGACTTTGGCTCTCCAAAACAAGACATTTTCTCCCAGAAATGCCAGGACTCTTAGAAATACCTCACGTTTCATCTCAAGAATACTGCTTTCCACTCCTCAAGATCACACTGACTCCCATCACAATGGCCTTTTCTCCCACATACACCAGCTTTCTCCCAAATACACGACATTTTCTCCCACATACACCCGTTTTCTCCCAAAGATGGGACATATTCTCCCAGAAATGCCAGCTTATTCTTTAAAAAACGGCCTTTTTTCCCCAAAATACCAGCTTTCTCACAAACACCTGTCATTTTCCAACCAAGTCTGCTACTATCTCCCAGAAACAGCCGGTTTCCGAGAAATACCTGACGTTTGCTCTCCCAAATACTACTTGACACTCCTCCAGAGGACATTGTCTCCCCTATTTACCACGTTGTCTCCCCAAGAGACCACTTGGCACACCAAAAAGACCACCGTTGCTCTCCAGTACAAGATCTTCTTTCCCACCGGTTCCCACTTTTCTCCCCCAGCTATGTCATTTCCTCCCAGAAATGCCACTTTTCCCTTGGAAATTTCACCTTCTCTTCCAAAAAGAGGAGATTTGCTCCCAGAAATACCCCTTCTCTTACAACTGCCACACGCTTTCTCCCCAAAAAGCCTCCATGACAATGCCAAATGGGACACTTGCAGCCAAGAAGAGGACACCTTCTCTCAGAAAGACCACTTTTCTCCCCAAGAGAGGAGATTTTCTCCCAATTGGATGACATTTGCTGTAAGAAAGACCAGTTTTCTTCCCTCAAGAGGACATTGTCTTTCCCACTGAGGACATTTTCTCCCAGAAGTGCCGCTACTCTGTGAAACACCTCCATTTCCTCCCAAATCTACTCCATGACACGCCTCAGGATGACACTTACTCCCCGATTTGGGGCATTTTCTCCCAGAAATACCACTTCTCTCCCAAAGGGATGGCCTTTTCCCTCTCTAGCATCTGTTTCCTCACCAATACCTGGCATTTTCTCCCAGAAACACCAGCTTTCTCACAGATACATCACCTTCCCCCCCCCACATCAGACCTCTTCTCCCAGAAATACCAGGACTCTGCTGAATATTTCCCATTTCCTCCGGAACATACAGCATTACACTCCGCAAGAGGACAGTTTCTTTCAGATATGTGGCATTTTATCACAGATACACCATTTTTATGCCCAGTAGAGCTCCTTTTCTCCCAGAAATAGCACTGCTCTTAGGAAGAGCTCCCATTTTCTAACCAAAATGCTGCTTTACACTCCTCAAGATCACACTTACCCCCATCAAGATGGCAGTGTCACAGAAATACCAGCTTCTGCCCCCAAAATGGGACTTTGGCTCTCCAAAACAAGACATTTTCTCCCAGAAATGCCAGGACTCTTAGAAATACCTCACGTTTCATCTCAAGAATACTGCTTTCCACTCCTCAAGATCACACTGACTCCCATCACAATGGCCTTTTCTCCCACATACACCAGCTTTCTCCCAAATACACGACATTTTCTCCCACATACACCCGTTTTCTCCCAAAGATGGGACATATTCTCCCAGAAATGCCAGCTTATTCTTTAAAAAACGGCCTTTTTTTCCCAAAATACCAGCTTTCTCACAAACACCTGTCATTTTCCAACCAAGTCTGCTACTATCTCCCAGAAACAGCCGGTTTCCGAGAAATACCTGACGTTTGCTCTCCCAAATACTACTTGACACTCCTCCAGAGGACATTGTCTCCCCTATTTACCACGTTGTCTCCCCAAGAGACCACTTGGCACACCAAAAAGACCACCGTTGCTTTCCAGTACAAGATCTTCTTTCCCACCGGTTCCCACTTTTCTCCCCCAGCTATGTCATTTCCTCCCAGAAATGCCACTTTTCCCTTGGAAATTTCACCTTCTCTTCCAAAAAGAGGAGATTTGCTCCCAGAAATACCCCTTCTCTTACAACTGCCACACGCTTTCTCCCCAAAAAGCCTCCATGACAATGCCAAATGGGACACTTGCAGCCAAGAAGAGGACACCTTCTCTCAGAAAGACCACTTTTCTCCCCAAGAGAGGAGATTTTCTCCCAATTGGATGACATTTGCTGTAAGAAAGACCAGTTTTCTTCCCTCAAGAGGACATTGTCTTTCCCACTGAGGACATTTTCTCCCAGAAGTGCCGCTACTCTGTGAAACACCTCCATTTCCTCCCAAATCTACTCCATGACACGCCTCAGGATGACACTTACTCCCCGATTTGGGGCATTTTCTCCCAGAAATACCACTTCTCTCCCAAAGGGATGGCCTTTTCCCTCTCTAGCATCTGTTTCCTCACCAATACCTGGCATTTTCTCCCAGAAACACCAGCTTTCTCACAGATACATCACCTTCCCCCCCCCACATCAGACCTCTTCTCCCAGAAATACCAGGACTCTGCTGAATATTTCCCATTTCCTCCGGAACATACAGCATTACACTCCGCAAGAGGACAGTTTCTTTCAGATATGTGGCATTTTATCACAGATACACCATTTTTATGCCCAGTAGAGCTCCTTTTCTCCCAGAAATAGCACTGCTCTTAGGAAGAGCTCCCATTTTCTAACCAAAATGCTGCTTTACACTCCTCAAGATCACACTTACCCCCATCAAGATGGCAGTGTCACAGAAATACCAGCTTCTGCCCCCAAAATGGGACTTTGGCTCTCCAAAACAAGACATTTTCTCCCAGAAATGCCAGTACTCTTAGAAATACCTCACGTTTCATCTCAAGAATACTGCTTTCCACTCCTCAAGATCACACTGACTCCCATCACAATGGCCTTTTCTCCCACATACACCAGCTTTCTCCCAAATACACGACATTTTCTCCCACATACACCCGTTTTCTCCCAAAGATGGGACATATTCTCCCAGAAATGCCAGCTTATTCTTTAAAAAACGGCCTTTTTTCCCCAAAATACCAGCTTTCTCACAAACACCTGTCATTTTCCAACCAAGTCTGCTACTATCTCCCAGAAACAGCCGGTTTCCGAGAAATACCTGACGTTTGCTCTCCCAAATACTACTTGACACTCCTCCAGAGGACATTGTCTCCCCTATTTACCACGTTGTCTCCCCAAGAGACCACTTGGCACACCAAAAAGACCACCGTTGCTCTCCAGTACAAGATCTTCTTTCCCACCGGTTCCCACTTTTCTCCCCCAGCTATGTCATTTCCTCCCAGAAATGCCACTTTTCCCTTGGAAATTTCACCTTCTCTTCCAAAAAGAGGAGATTTGCTCCCAGAAATACCCCTTCTCTTACAACTGCCACACGCTTTCTCCCCAAAAAGCCTCCATGACAATGCCAAATGGGACACTTGCAGCCAAGAAGAGGACACCTTCTCTCAGAAAGACCACTTTTCTCCCCAAGAGAGGAGATTTTCTCCCAATTGGATGACATTTGCTGTAAGAAAGACCAGTTTTCTTCCCTCAAGAGGACATTGTCTTTCCCACTGAGGACATTTTCTCCCAGAAGTGCCGCTACTCTGTGAAACACCTCCATTTCCTCCCAAATCTACTCCATGACACGCCTCAGGATGACACTTACTCCCCGATTTGGGGCATTTTCTCCCAGAAATACCACTTCTCTCCCAAAGGGATGGCCTTTTCCCTCTCTAGCATCTGTTTCCTCACCAATACCTGGCATTTTCTCCCAGAAACACCAGCTTTCTCACAGATACATCACCTTCCCCCCCCCACATCAGACCTCTTCTCCCAGAAATACCAGGACTCTGCTGAATATTTCCCATTTCCTCCGGAACATACAGCATTACACTCCGCAAGAGGACAGTTTCTTTCAGATATGTGGCATTTTATCACAGATACACCATTTTTATGCCCAGTAGAGCTCCTTTTCTCCCAGAAATAGCACTGCTCTTAGGAAGAGCTCCCATTTTCTAACCAAAATGCTGCTTTACACTCCTCAAGATCACACTTACCCCCATCAAGATGGCAGTGTCACAGAAATACCAGCTTCTGCCCCCAAAATGGGACTTTGGCTCTCCAAAACAAGACATTTTCTCCCAGAAATGCCAGGACTCTTAGAAATACCTCACGTTTCATCTCAAGAATACTGCTTTCCACTCCTCAAGATCACACTGACTCCCATCACAATGGCCTTTTCTCCCACATACACCAGCTTTCTCCCAAATACACGACATTTTCTCCCACATACACCCGTTTTCTCCCAAAGATGGGACATATTCTCCCAGAAATGCCAGCTTATTCTTTAAAAAACGGCCTTTTTTTCCCAAAATACCAGCTTTCTCACAAACACCTGTCATTTTCCAACCAAGTCTGCTACTATCTCCCAGAAACAGCCGGTTTCCGAGAAATACCTGACGTTTGCTCTCCCAAATACTACTTGACACTCCTCCAGAGGACATTGTCTCCCCTATTTACCACGTTGTCTCCCCAAGAGACCACTTGGCACACCAAAAAGACCACCGTTGCTCTCCAGTACAAGATCTTCTTTCCCACCGGTTCCCACTTTTCTCCCCCAGCTATGTCATTTCCTCCCAGAAATGCCACTTTTCCCTTGGAAATTTCACCTTCTCTTCCAAAAAGAGGAGATTTGCTCCCAGAAATACCCCTTCTCTTACAACTGCCACACGCTTTCTCCCCAAAAAGCCTCCATGACAATGCCAAATGGGACACTTGCAGCCAAGAAGAGGACACCTTCTCTCAGAAAGACCACTTTTCTCCCCAAGAGAGGAGATTTTCTCCCAATTGGATGACATTTGCTGTAAGAAAGACCAGTTTTCTTCCCTCAAGAGGACATTGTCTTTCCCACTGAGGACATTTTCTCCCAGAAGTGCCGCTACTCTGTGAAACACCTCCATTTCCTCCCAAATCTACTCCATGACACGCCTCAGGATGACACTTACTCCCCGATTTGGGGCATTTTCTCCCAGAAATACCACTTCTCTCCCAAAGGGATGGCCTTTTCCCTCTCTAGCATCTGTTTCCTCACCAATACCTGGCATTTTCTCCCAGAAACACCAGCTTTCTCACAGATACATCACCTTCCCCCCCCCACATCAGACCTCTTCTCCCAGAAATACCAGGACTCTGCTGAATATTTCCCATTTCCTCCGGAACATACAGCATTACACTCCGCAAGAGGACAGTTTCTTTCAGAAATGTGGCATTTTATCACAGATACACCATTTTTATGCCCAGTAGAGCTCCTTTTCTCCCAGAAATAGCACTGCTCTTAGGAAGAGCTCCCATTTTCTAACCAAAATGCTGCTTTACACTCCTCAAGATCACACTTACCCCCATCAAGATGGCAGTGTCACAGAAATACCAGCTTCTGCCCCCAAAATGGGACTTTGGCTCTCCAAAACAAGACATTTTCTCCCAGAAATGCCAGGACTCTTAGAAATACCTCACGTTTCATCTCAAGAATACTGCTTTCCACTCCTCAAGATCACACTGACTCCCATCACAATGGCCTTTTCTCCCACATACACCAGCTTTCTCCCAAATACACGACATTTTCTCCCACATACACCCGTTTTCTCCCAAAGATGGGACATATTCTCCCAGAAATGCCAGCTTATTCTTTAAAAAACGGCCTTTTTTCCCCAAAATACCAGCTTTCTCACAAACACCTGTCATTTTCCAACCAAGTCTGCTACTATCTCCCAGAAACAGCCGGTTTCCGAGAAATACCTGACGTTTGCTCTCCCAAATACTACTTGACACTCCTCCAGAGGACATTGTCTCCCCTATTTACCACGTTGTCTCCCCAAGAGACCACTTGGCACACCAAAAAGACCACCGTTGCTCTCCAGTACAAGATCTTCTTTCCCACCGGTTCCCACTTTTCTCCCCCAGCTATGTCATTTCCTCCCAGAAATGCCACTTTTCCCTTGGAAATTTCACCTTCTCTTCCAAAAAGAGGAGATTTGCTCCCAGAAATACCCCTTCTCTTACAACTGCCACACGCTTTCTCCCCAAAAAGCCTCCATGACAATGCCAAATGGGACACTTGCAGCCAAGAAGAGGACACCTTCTCTCAGAAAGACCACTTTTCTCCCCAAGAGAGGAGATTTTCTCCCAATTGGATGACATTTGCTGTAAGAAAGACCAGTTTTCTTCCCTCAAGAGGACATTGTCTTTCCCACTGAGGACATTTTCTCCCAGAAGTGCCGCTACTCTGTGAAACACCTCCATTTCCTCCCAAATCTACTCCATGACACGCCTCAGGATGACACTTACTCCCCGATTTGGGGCATTTTCTCCCAGAAATACCACTTCTCTCCCAAAGGGATGGCCTTTTCCCTCTCTAGCATCTGTTTCCTCACCAATACCTGGCATTTTCTCCCAGAAACACCAGCTTTCTCACAGATACATCACCTTCCCCCCCCCACATCAGACCTCTTCTCCCAGAAATACCAGGACTCTGCTGAATATTTCCCATTTCCTCCGGAACATACAGCATTACACTCCGCAAGAGGACAGTTTCTTTCAGATATGTGGCATTTTATCACAGATACACCATTTTTATGCCCAGTAGAGCTCCTTTTCTCCCAGAAATAGCACTGCTCTTAGGAAGAGCTCCCATTTTCTAACCAAAATGCTGCTTTACACTCCTCAAGATCACACTTACCCCCATCAAGATGGCAGTGTCACAGAAATACCAGCTTCTGCCCCCAAAATGGGACTTTGGCTCTCCAAAACAAGACATTTTCTCCCAGAAATGCCAGGACTCTTAGAAATACCTCACGTTTCATCTCAAGAATACTGCTTTCCACTCCTCAAGATCACACTGACTCCCATCACAATGGCCTTTTCTCCCACATACACCAGCTTTCTCCCAAATACACGACATTTTCTCCCACATACACCCGTTTTCTCCCAAAGATGGGACATATTCTCCCAGAAATGCCAGCTTATTCTTTAAAAAACGGCCTTTTTTTCCCAAAATACCAGCTTTCTCACAAACACCTGTCATTTTCCAACCAAGTCTGCTACTATCTCCCAGAAACAGCCGGTTTCCGAGAAATACCTGACGTTTGCTCTCCCAAATACTACTTGACACTCCTCCAGAGGACATTGTCTCCCCTATTTACCACGTTGTCTCCCCAAGAGACCACTTGGCACACCAAAAAGACCACCGTTGCTCTCCAGTACAAGATCTTCTTTCCCACCGGTTCCCACTTTTCTCCCCCAGCTATGTCATTTCCTCCCAGAAATGCCACTTTTCCCTTGGAAATTTCACCTTCTCTTCCAAAAAGAGGAGATTTGCTCCCAGAAATACCCCTTCTCTTACAACTGCCACACGCTTTCTCCCCAAAAAGCCTCCATGACAATGCCAAATGGGACACTTGCAGCCAAGAAGAGGACACCTTCTCTCAGAAAGACCACTTTTCTCCCCAAGAGAGGAGATTTTCTCCCAATTGGATGACATTTGCTGTAAGAAAGACCAGTTTTCTTCCCTCAAGAGGACATTGTCTTTCCCACTGAGGACATTTTCTCCCAGAAGTGCCGCTACTCTGTGAAACACCTCCATTTCCTCCCAAATCTACTCCATGACACGCCTCAGGATGACACTTACTCCCCGATTTGGGGCATTTTCTCCCAGAAATACCACTTCTCTCCCAAAGGGATGGCCTTTTCCCTCTCTAGCATCTGTTTCCTCACCAATACCTGGCATTTTCTCCCAGAAACACCAGCTTTCTCACAGATACATCACCTTCCCCCCCCCACATCAGACCTCTTCTCCCAGAAATACCAGGACTCTGCTGAATATTTCCCATTTCCTCCGGAACATACAGCATTACACTCCGCAAGAGGACAGTTTCTTTCAGAAATGTGGCATTTTATCACAGATACACCATTTTTATGCCCAGTAGAGCTCCTTTTCTCCCAGAAATAGCACTGCTCTTAGGAAGAGCTCCCATTTTCTAACCAAAATGCTGCTTTACACTCCTCAAGATCACACTTACCCCCATCAAGATGGCAGTGTCACAGAAATACCAGCTTCTGCCCCCAAAATGGGACTTTGGCTCTCCAAAACAAGACATTTTCTCCCAGAAATGCCAGGACTCTTAGAAATACCTCACGTTTCATCTCAAGAATACTGCTTTCCACTCCTCAAGATCACACTGACTCCCATCACAATGGCCTTTTCTCCCACATACACCAGCTTTCTCCCAAATACACGACATTTTCTCCCACATACACCCGTTTTCTCCCAAAGATGGGACATATTCTCCCAGAAATGCCAGCTTATTCTTTAAAAAACGGCCTTTTTTTCCCAAAATACCAGCTTTCTCACAAACACCTGTCATTTTCCAACCAAGTCTGCTACTATCTCCCAGAAACAGCCGGTTTCCGAGAAATACCTGACGTTTGCTCTCCCAAATACTACTTGACACTCCTCCAGAGGACATTGTCTCCCCTATTTACCACGTTGTCTCCCCAAGAGACCACTTGGCACACCAAAAAGACCACCGTTGCTCTCCAGTACAAGATCTTCTTTCCCACCGGTTCCCACTTTTCTCCCCCAGCTATGTCATTTCCTCCCAGAAATGCCACTTTTCCCTTGGAAATTTCACCTTCTCTTCCAAAAAGAGGAGATTTGCTCCCAGAAATACCCCTTCTCTTACAACTGCCACACGCTTTCTCCCCAAAAAGCCTCCATGACAATGCCAAATGGGACACTTGCAGCCAAGAAGAGGACACCTTCTCTCAGAAAGACCACTTTTCTCCCCAAGAGAGGAGATTTTCTCCCAATTGGATGACATTTGCTGTAAGAAAGACCAGTTTTCTTCCCTCAAGAGGACATTGTCTTTCCCACTGAGGACATTTTCTCCCAGAAGTGCCGCTACTCTGTGAAACACCTCCATTTCCTCCCAAATCTACTCCATGACACGCCTCAGGATGACACTTACTCCCCGATTTGGGGCATTTTCTCCCAGAAATACCACTTCTCTCCCAAAGGGATGGCCTTTTCCCTCTCTAGCATCTGTTTCCTCACCAATACCTGGCATTTTCTCCCAGAAACACCAGCTTTCTCACAGATACATCACCTTCCCCCCCCCACATCAGACCTCTTCTCCCAGAAATACCAGGACTCTGCTGAATATTTCCCATTTCCTCCGGAACATACAGCATTACACTCCGCAAGAGGACAGTTTCTTTCAGAAATGTGGCATTTTATCACAGATACACCATTTTTATGCCCAGTAGAGCTCCTTTTCTCCCAGAAATAGCACTGCTCTTAGGAAGAGCTCCCATTTTCTAACCAAAATGCTGCTTTACACTCCTCAAGATCACACTTACCCCCATCAAGATGGCAGTGTCACAGAAATACCAGCTTCTGCCCCCAAAATGGGACTTTGGCTCTCCAGAACAAGACATTTTCTCCCAGAAATACCAGGACTCTTAGAAATACCTCACGTTTCATCTCAAGAATACTGCTTTCCACTCCTCAAGATCACACTGACTCCCATCACAATGGCCTTTTCTCCCACATACACCAGCTTTCTCCCAAATACACGACATTTTCTCCCACATACACCCGTTTTCTCCCAAAGATGGGACATATTCTCCCAGAAATGCCAGCTTATTCTTTAAAAAACGGCCTTTTTTTCCCAAAATACCAGCTTTCTCACAAACACCTGTCATTTTCCAACCAAGTCTGCTACTATCTCCCAGAAACAGCCGGTTTCCGAGAAATACCTGACGTTTGCTCTCCCAAATACTACTTGACACTCCTCCAGAGGACATTGTCTCCCCTATTTACCACGTTGTCTCCCCAAGAGACCACTTGGCACACCAAAAAGACCACCGTTGCTCTCCAGTACAAGATCTTCTTTCCCACCGGTTCCCACTTTTCTCCCCCAGCTATGTCATTTCCTCCCAGAAATGCCACTTTTCCCTTGGAAATTTCACCTTCTCTTCCAAAAAGAGGAGATTTGCTCCCAGAAATACCCCTTCTCTTACAACTGCCACACGCTTTCTCCCCAAAAAGCCTCCATGACAATGCCAAATGGGACACTTGCAGCCAAGAAGAGGACACCTTCTCTCAGAAAGACCACTTTTCTCCCCAAGAGAGGAGATTTTCTCCCAATTGGATGACATTTGCTGTAAGAAAGACCAGTTTTCTTCCCTCAAGAGGACATTGTCTTTCCCACTGAGGACATTTTCTCCCAGAAGTGCCGCTACTCTGTGAAACACCTCCATTTCCTCCCAAATCTACTCCATGACACGCCTCAGGATGACACTTACTCCCCGATTTGGGGCATTTTCTCCCAGAAATACCACTTCTCTCCCAAAGGGATGGCCTTTTCCCTCTCTAGCATCTGTTTCCTCACCAATACCTGGCATTTTCTCCCAGAAACACCAGCTTTCTCACAGATACATCACCTTCCCCCCCCCACATCAGACCTCTTCTCCCAGAAATACCAGGACTCTGCTGAATATTTCCCATTTCCTCCGGAACATACAGCATTACACTCCGCAAGAGGACAGTTTCTTTCAGAAATGTGGCATTTTATCACAGATACACCATTTTTATGCCCAGTAGAGCTCCTTTTCTCCCAGAAATAGCACTGCTCTTAGGAAGAGCTCCCATTTTCTAACCAAAATGCTGCTTTACACTCCTCAAGATCACACTTACCCCCATCAAGATGGCAGTGTCACAGAAATACCAGCTTCTGCCCCCAAAATGGGACTTTGGCTCTCCAAAACAAGACATTTTCTCCCAGAAATGCCAGGACTCTTAGAAATACCTCACGTTTCATCTCAAGAATACTGCTTTCCACTCCTCAAGATCACACTGACTCCCATCACAATGGCCTTTTCTCCCACATACACCAGCTTTCTCCCAAATACACGACATTTTCTCCCACATACACCCGTTTTCTCCCAAAGATGGGACATATTCTCCCAGAAATGCCAGCTTATTCTTTAAAAAACGGCCTTTTTTTCCCAAAATACCAGCTTTCTCACAAACACCTGTCATTTTCCAACCAAGTCTGCTACTATCTCCCAGAAACAGCCGGTTTCCGAGAAATACCTGACGTTTGCTCTCCCAAATACTACTTGACACTCCTCCAGAGGACATTGTCTCCCCTATTTACCACGTTGTCTCCCCAAGAGACCACTTGGCACACCAAAAAGACCACCGTTGCTCTCCAGTACAAGATCTTCTTTCCCACCGGTTCCCACTTTTCTCCCCCAGCTATGTCATTTCCTCCCAGAAATGCCACTTTTCCCTTGGAAATTTCACCTTCTCTTCCAAAAAGAGGAGATTTGCTCCCAGAAATACCCCTTCTCTTACAACTGCCACACGCTTTCTCCCCAAAAAGCCTCCATGACAATGCCAAATGGGACACTTGCAGCCAAGAAGAGGACACCTTCTCTCAGAAAGACCACTTTTCTCCCCAAGAGAGGAGATTTTCTCCCAATTGGATGACATTTGCTGTAAGAAAGACCAGTTTTCTTCCCTCAAGAGGACATTGTCTTTCCCACTGAGGACATTTTCTCCCAGAAGTGCCGCTACTCTGTGAAACACCTCCATTTCCTCCCAAATCTACTCCATGACACGCCTCAGGATGACACTTACTCCCCGATTTGGGGCATTTTCTCCCAGAAATACCACTTCTCTCCCAAAGGGATGGCCTTTTCCCTCTCTAGCATCTGTTTCCTCACCAATACCTGGCATTTTCTCCCAGAAACACCAGCTTTCTCACAGATACATCACCTTCCCCCCCCCACATCAGACCTCTTCTCCCAGAAATACCAGGACTCTGCTGAATATTTCCCATTTCCTCCGGAACATACAGCATTACACTCCGCAAGAGGACAGTTTCTTTCAGATATGTGGCATTTTATCACAGATACACCATTTTTATGCCCAGTAGAGCTCCTTTTCTCCCAGAAATAGCACTGCTCTTAGGAAGAGCTCCCATTTTCTAACCAAAATGCTGCTTTACACTCCTCAAGATCACACTTACCCCCATCAAGATGGCAGTGTCACAGAAATACCAGCTTCTGCCCCCAAAATGGGACTTTGGCTCTCCAAAACAAGACATTTTCTCCCAGAAATGCCAGGACTCTTAGAAATACCTCACGTTTCATCTCAAGAATACTGCTTTCCACTCCTCAAGATCACACTGACTCCCATCACAATGGCCTTTTCTCCCACATACACCAGCTTTCTCCCAAATACACGACATTTTCTCCCACATACACCCGTTTTCTCCCAAAGATGGGACATATTCTCCCAGAAATGCCAGCTTATTCTTTAAAAAACGGCCTTTTTTTCCCAAAATACCAGCTTTCTCACAAACACCTGTCATTTTCCAACCAAGTCTGCTACTATCTCCCAGAAACAGCCGGTTTCCGAGAAATACCTGACGTTTGCTCTCCCAAATACTACTTGACACTCCTCCAGAGGACATTGTCTCCCCTATTTACCACGTTGTCTCCCCAAGAGACCACTTGGCACACCAAAAAGACCACCGTTGCTCTCCAGTACAAGATCTTCTTTCCCACCGGTTCCCACTTTTCTCCCCCAGCTATGTCATTTCCTCCCAGAAATGCCACTTTTCCCTTGGAAATTTCACCTTCTCTTCCAAAAAGAGGAGATTTGCTCCCAGAAATACCCCTTCTCTTACAACTGCCACACGCTTTCTCCCCAAAAAGCCTCCATGACAATGCCAAATGGGACACTTGCAGCCAAGAAGAGGACACCTTCTCTCAGAAAGACCACTTTTCTCCCCAAGAGAGGAGATTTTCTCCCAATTGGATGACATTTGCTGTAAGAAAGACCAGTTTTCTTCCCTCAAGAGGACATTGTCTTTCCCACTGAGGACATTTTCTCCCAGAAGTGCCGCTACTCTGTGAAACACCTCCATTTCCTCCCAAATCTACTCCATGACACGCCTCAGGATGACACTTACTCCCCGATTTGGGGCATTTTCTCCCAGAAATACCACTTCTCTCCCAAAGGGATGGCCTTTTCCCTCTCTAGCATCTGTTTCCTCACCAATACCTGGCATTTTCTCCCAGAAACACCAGCTTTCTCACAGATACATCACCTTCCCCCCCCCACATCAGACCTCTTCTCCCAGAAATACCAGGACTCTGCTGAATATTTCCCATTTCCTCCGGAACATACAGCATTACACTCCGCAAGAGGACAGTTTCTTTCAGATATGTGGCATTTTATCACAGATACACCATTTTTATGCCCAGTAGAGCTCCTTTTCTCCCAGAAATAGCACTGCTCTTAGGAAGAGCTCCCATTTTCTAACCAAAATGCTGCTTTACACTCCTCAAGATCACACTTACCCCCATCAAGATGGCAGTGTCACAGAAATACCAGCTTCTGCCCCCAAAATGGGACTTTGGCTCTCCAAAACAAGACATTTTCTCCCAGAAATGCCAGGACTCTTAGAAATACCTCACGTTTCATCTCAAGAATACTGCTTTCCACTCCTCAAGATCACACTGACTCCCATCACAATGGCCTTTTCTCCCACATACACCAGCTTTCTCCCAAATACACGACATTTTCTCCCACATACACACGTTTTCTCCCAAAGATGGGACATATTCTCCCAGAAATGCCAGCTTATTCTTTAAAAAACGGCCTTTTTTTCCCAAAATACCAGCTTTCTCACAAACACCTGTCATTTTCCAACCAAGTCTGCTACTATCTCCCAGAAACAGCCGGTTTCCGAGAAATACCTGACGTTTGCTCTCCCAAATACTACTTGACACTCCTCCAGAGGACATTGTCTCCCCTATTTACCACGTTGTCTCCCCAAGAGACCACTTGGCACACCAAAAAGACCACCGTTGCTCTCCAGTACAAGATCTTCTTTCCCACCGGTTCCCACTTTTCTCCCCCAGCTATGTCATTTCCTCCCAGAAATGCCACTTTTCCCTTGGAAATTTCACCTTCTCTTCCAAAAAGAGGAGATTTGCTCCCAGAAATACCCCTTCTCTTACAACTGCCACACGCTTTCTCCCCAAAAAGCCTCCATGACAATGCCAAATGGGACACTTGCAGCCAAGAAGAGGACACCTTCTCTCAGAAAGACCACTTTTCTCCCCAAGAGAGGAGATTTTCTCCCAATTGGATGACATTTGCTGTAAGAAAGACCAGTTTTCTTCCCTCAAGAGGACATTGTCTTTCCCACTGAGGACATTTTCTCCCAGAAGTGCCGCTACTCTGTGAAACACCTCCATTTCCTCCCAAATCTACTCCATGACACGCCTCAGGATGACACTTACTCCCCGATTTGGGGCATTTTCTCCCAGAAATACCACTTCTCTCCCAAAGGGATGGCCTTTTCCCTCTCTAGCATCTGTTTCCTCACCAATACCTGGCATTTTCTCCCAGAAACACCAGCTTTCTCACAGATACATCACCTTCCCCCCCCCACATCAGACCTCTTCTCCCAGAAATACCAGGACTCTGCTGAATATTTCCCATTTCCTCCGGAACATACAGCATTACACTCCGCAAGAGGACAGTTTCTTTCAGAAATGTGGCATTTTATCACAGATACACCATTTTTATGCCCAGTAGAGCTCCTTTTCTCCCAGAAATAGCACTGCTCTTAGGAAGAGCTCCCATTTTCTAACCAAAATGCTGCTTTACACTCCTCAAGATCACACTTACCCCCATCAAGATGGCAGTGTCACAGAAATACCAGCTTCTGCCCCCAAAATGGGACTTTGGCTCTCCAGAACAAGACATTTTCTCCCAGAAATACCAGGACTCTTAGAAATACCTCACGTTTCATCTCAAGAATACTGCTTTCCACTCCTCAAGATCACACTGACTCCCATCACAATGGCCTTTTCTCCCACATACACCAGCTTTCTCCCAAATACACGACATTTTCTCCCACATACACCCGTTTTCTCCCAAAGATGGGACATATTCTCCCAGAAATGCCAGCTTATTCTTTAAAAAACGGCCTTTTTTTCCCAAAATACCAGCTTTCTCACAAACACCTGTCATTTTCCAACCAAGTCTGCTACTATCTCCCAGAAACAGCCGGTTTCCGAGAAATACCTGACGTTTGCTCTCCCAAATACTACTTGACACTCCTCCAGAGGACATTGTCTCCCCTATTTACCACGTTGTCTCCCCAAGAGACCACTTGGCACACCAAAAAGACCACCGTTGCTCTCCAGTACAAGATCTTCTTTCCCACCGGTTCCCACTTTTCTCCCCCAGCTATGTCATTTCCTCCCAGAAATGCCACTTTTCCCTTGGAAATTTCACCTTCTCTTCCAAAAAGAGGAGATTTGCTCCCAGAAATACCCCTTCTCTTACAACTGCCACACGCTTTCTCCCCAAAAAGCCTCCATGACAATGCCAAATGGGACACTTGCAGCCAAGAAGAGGACACCTTCTCTCAGAAAGACCACTTTTCTCCCCAAGAGAGGAGATTTTCTCCCAATTGGATGACATTTGCTGTAAGAAAGACCAGTTTTCTTCCCTCAAGAGGACATTGTCTTTCCCACTGAGGACATTTTCTCCCAGAAGTGCCGCTACTCTGTGAAACACCTCCATTTCCTCCCAAATCTACTCCATGACACGCCTCAGGATGACACTTACTCCCCGATTTGGGGCATTTTCTCCCAGAAATACCACTTCTCTCCCAAAGGGATGGCCTTTTCCCTCTCTAGCATCTGTTTCCTCACCAATACCTGGCATTTTCTCCCAGAAACACCAGCTTTCTCACAGATACATCACCTTCCCCCCCCCACATCAGACCTCTTCTCCCAGAAATACCAGGACTCTGCTGAATATTTCCCATTTCCTCCGGAACATACAGCATTACACTCCGCAAGAGGACAGTTTCTTTCAGATATGTGGCATTTTATCACAGATACACCATTTTTATGCCCAGTAGAGCTCCTTTTCTCCCAGAAATAGCACTGCTCTTAGGAAGAGCTCCCATTTTCTAACCAAAATGCTGCTTTACACTCCTCAAGATCACACTTACCCCCATCAAGATGGCAGTGTCACAGAAATACCAGCTTCTGCCCCCAAAATGGGACTTTGGCTCTCCAAAACAAGACATTTTCTCCCAGAAATGCCAGGACTCTTAGAAATACCTCACGTTTCATCTCAAGAATACTGCTTTCCACTCCTCAAGATCACACTGACTCCCATCACAATGGCCTTTTCTCCCACATACACCAGCTTTCTCCCAAATACACGACATTTTCTCCCACATACACACGTTTTCTCCCAAAGATGGGACATATTCTCCCAGAAATGCCAGCTTATTCTTTAAAAAACGGCCTTTTTTTCCCAAAATACCAGCTTTCTCACAAACACCTGTCATTTTCCAACCAAGTCTGCTACTATCTCCCAGAAACAGCCGGTTTCCGAGAAATACCTGACGTTTGCTCTCCCAAATACTACTTGACACTCCTCCAGAGGACATTGTCTCCCCTATTTACCACGTTGTCTCCCCAAGAGACCACTTGGCACACCAAAAAGACCACCGTTGCTCTCCAGTACAAGATCTTCTTTCCCACCGGTTCCCACTTTTCTCCCCCAGCTATGTCATTTCCTCCCAGAAATGCCACTTTTCCCTTGGAAATTTCACCTTCTCTTCCAAAAAGAGGAGATTTGCTCCCAGAAATACCCCTTCTCTTACAACTGCCACACGCTTTCTCCCCAAAAAGCCTCCATGACAATGCCAAATGGGACACTTGCAGCCAAGAAGAGGACACCTTCTCTCAGAAAGACCACTTTTCTCCCCAAGAGAGGAGATTTTCTCCCAATTGGATGACATTTGCTGTAAGAAAGACCAGTTTTCTTCCCTCAAGAGGACATTGTCTTTCCCACTGAGGACATTTTCTCCCAGAAGTGCCGCTACTCTGTGAAACACCTCCATTTCCTCCCAAATCTACTCCATGACACGCCTCAGGATGACACTTACTCCCCGATTTGGGGCATTTTCTCCCAGAAATACCACTTCTCTCCCAAAGGGATGGCCTTTTCCCTCTCTAGCATCTGTTTCCTCACCAATACCTGGCATTTTCTCCCAGAAACACCAGCTTTCTCACAGATACATCACCTTCCCCCCCCCACATCAGACCTCTTCTCCCAGAAATACCAGGACTCTGCTGAATATTTCCCATTTCCTCCGGAACATACAGCATTACACTCCGCAAGAGGACAGTTTCTTTCAGAAATGTGGCATTTTATCACAGATACACCATTTTTATGCCCAGTAGAGCTCCTTTTCTCCCAGAAATAGCACTGCTCTTAGGAAGAGCTCCCATTTTCTAACCAAAATGCTGCTTTACACTCCTCAAGATCACACTTACCCCCATCAAGATGGCAGTGTCACAGAAATACCAGCTTCTGCCCCCAAAATGGGACTTTGGCTCTCCAGAACAAGACATTTTCTCCCAGAAATACCAGGACTCTTAGAAATACCTCACGTTTCATCTCAAGAATACTGCTTTCCACTCCTCAAGATCACACTGACTCCCATCACAATGGCCTTTTCTCCCACATACACCAGCTTTCTCCCAAATACACGACATTTTCTCCCACATACACACGTTTTCTCCCAAAGATGGGACATATTCTCCCAGAAATGCCAGCTTATTCTTTAAAAAACGGCCTTTTTTTCCCAAAATACCAGCTTTCTCACAAACACCTGTCATTTTCCAACCAAGTCTGCTACTATCTCCCAGAAACAGCCGGTTTCCGAGAAATACCTGACGTTTGCTCTCCCAAATACTACTTGACACTCCTCCAGAGGACATTGTCTCCCCTATTTACCACGTTGTCTCCCCAAGAGACCACTTGGCACACCAAAAAGACCACCGTTGCTCTCCAGTACAAGATCTTCTTTCCCACCGGTTCCCACTTTTCTCCCCCAGCTATGTCATTTCCTCCCAGAAATGCCACTTTTCCCTTGGAAATTTCACCTTCTCTTCCAAAAAGAGGAGACTTGCTCCCAGAAATACCCCTTCTCTTACAACTGCCACACGCTTTCTCCCCAAAAAGCCTCCATGACAATGCCAAATGGGACACTTGCAGCCAAGAAGAGGACACCTTCTCTCAGAAAGACCACTTTTCTCCCCAAGAGAGGAGATTTTCTCCCAATTGGATGACATTTGCTGTAAGAAAGACCTGTTTTCTTCCCTCAAGAGGACATTGTCTTTCCCACTGAGGACATTTTCTCCCAGAAGTGCCGCTACTCTGTGAAACACCTCCATTTCCTCCCAAATCTACTCCATGACACGCCTCAGGATGACACTTACTCCCCGATTTGGGGCATTTTCTCCCAGAAATACCACTTCTCTCCCAAAGGGATAGCCTTTTCCCTCTCTAGCATCTGTTTCCTCACCAATACCTGACATTTTCTCCCAGAAACACCAGCTTTCTCGCAGATACATCACCTTCTCCCCCCCACATCAGATGTTCCCTCCCAGAAATATGGCATTTGATCACTGATATACTCTTTCAAGGGAATACCAGGTTTCATAAAAATACCTCATAATTTCTCCATGAAGTTCGTTAGCAAGATGACACTTTCACCCTAAATAGGAGATTTTCTCTCAGAAATGCATGCTTCCCCCTCTCAGAACGGCATCTTCTCCACAAATTAGGACAGTATCTCCCCGAAATACCACATTTCTCCAATCCAATGACATTATCTCTACGGAGAGTTTGCAGTTGCTGCCCGTTAAATCTCTTTTCTCCCCTAATACCACTTTCAGACTTCAACAGCGGTCTTGTCGGATGCCGAGAAAGGGCGACTTCAGCCGGATGCTTTCCTCGGACGAGCGGCTTCTTCTGCGCACATCCCAAAGGAGTGGTTCTGACTTCTCCTTGTGTCCATGCATTCTGCACTACGCTTCTCTCTCATTCTTAACCCTTGATTCCTAGGGACATTTCCTTTTTCTCTGTTTTTCCGATGCTACACTTCAGCATTCTGTGACGAACATAGTAGAAGGGAAAAGCCCCTCTAAGAAGGCAGCTAGAAGTTCCAGGAGAGACACACGTTGTGCTTTCAGAGAGGACGTTACAGAAAGTCGAGAGATGTGGATTCTTTCCTGCGGAGAAAAAACCCCCTGTTTTCAGGAAATGCAGTATTCTGAAATCGCACGTTCTCGGCATAGCAATTTCGCTATTTCGCTCTCGTGGGTGGACGGCGCCACTCTCTATTAACCGCTTCGGAGAGTTTGCAGTTGCTGGCCGTTAACTCTCTTTTCTCCCCGAATGCCGCTTTGTGCCTTCAGCAGCGGTCTCGTCTCTCTCGCATGCCGAGAAAGAGCGACTTCAGCCGGATGCTTTTCTCGGACGAGCGGCTTCTTCTGCGCACATCGCAAAGGAGCGGTTCTTGTCTTCTCCTTGTGTCCATGCATTCTGCACTACGCTTCTCTCTCATTCTTATGCCTTTCCGTTTATTCCTAGGGACATTTCGTTTTTCTCTGTTTTTCCGATGCTACACTTCAGCATTCTGTGACGAACAGAGTGGAAGGGAAAAGCCCCTCTAATAAGGCAGCTAGAAGTTCCAGGAGCGACACACGTTGTGCTTTCAGAGAGGACGTTACAGAAAGTCGAGAGATGTGGATTCTTTCCTGCGGAGAAAAAAACCCCTGTTTTCAGGAAATGCAGTATTCTGAAATCGCACGTTCTCGGCATAGCAATTTCGCTATTTCGCTCTCGTGGGTGGACGGCGCCACTCTCTGTTAACCGCTTCGGAGAGTTTGCAGTTGCTGGTCGAGAAATCGCGGTTCTCCCCGAATGCCGCTGTGTGCCTTCAGCAGCGGTCTCGTCTCTCTCGCATGCCGAGGAAGAGCGACTTCAGCCGGATGCTTTTCTCGGACGAGCGGCTTCTTCTGCGCACATCGCAAAGGAGCGGTTCTTGTCTTCTCCTTGTGTCCATGCATTCTGCACTACGCTTCTCTCTCATTCTTATGCCTTTCCGTTTATTCCTAGGGACATTTCGTTTTTCTCTGTTTTTCCGATGCTACACTTCAGCATTCTGTGACGAACAGAGTGGAAGGGAAAAGCCCCTCTAATAAGGCAGCTAGAAGTTCCAGGAGCGACACACGTTGTGCTTTCAGAGAGGACGTTACAGAAAGTCGAGAGATGTGGATTCTTTCCTGCGGAGAAAAAACCCCCTGTTTTCAGGAAATGCAGTATTCTGAAATCGCACGTTCTCGGCATAGCAATTTCGCTATTTCGCTCTCGTGGGTGGACGGCGCCACTCTCTGTTAACCGCTTCGGAGAGTTTGCAGTTGCTGGTCGAGAAATCGCGGTTCTCCCCGAATGCCGCTGTGTGCCTTCAGCAGCGGTCTCGTCTCTCTCGCATGCCGAGGAAGAGCGACTTCAGCCGGATGCTTTTCTCGGACGAGCGGCTTCTTCTGCGCACATCGCAAAGGAGCGGTTCTTGTCTTCTCCTTGTGTCCATGCATTCTGCACTACGCTTCTCTCTCATTCTTATGCCTTTCCGTTTATTCCTAGGGACATTTCGTTTTTCTCTGTTTTTCCGATGCTACACTTCAGCATTCTGTGACGAACAGAGTGGAAGGGAAAAGCCCCTCTAATAAGGCAGCTAGAAGTTCCAGGAGCGACACACGTTGTGCTTTCAGAGAGGACGTTACAGAAAGTCGAGAGATGTGGATTCTTTCCTGCGGAGAAAAAAACCCCTGTTTTCAGGAAATGCAGTATTCTGAAATCGCACGTTCTCGGCATAGCAATTTCGCTATTTCGCTCTCGTGGGTGGACGGCGCCACTCTCTGTTAACCGCTTCGGAGAGTTTGCAGTTGCTGGTCGAGAAATCGCGGTTCTCCCCGAATGCCGCTGTGTGCCTTCAGCAGCGGTCTCGTCTCTCTCGCATGCCGAGAAAGAGCGACTTCAGCCGGATGCTTTTCTCGGACGAGCGGCTTCTTCTGCGCACATCGCAAAGGAGCGGTTCTTGTCTTCTCCTTGTGTCCATGCATTCTGCACTACGCTTCTCTCTCATTCTTATGCCTTTCCGTTTATTCCTAGGGACATTTCGTTTTTCTCTGTTTTTCCGATGCTACACTTCAGCATTCTGTGACGAACAGAGTGGAAGGGAAAAGCCCCTCTAATAAGGCAGCTAGAAGTTCCAGGAGCGACACACGTTGTGCTTTCAGAGAGGACGTTACAGAAAGTCGAGAGATGTGGATTCTTTCCTGCGGAGAAAAAAACCCCTGTTTTCAGGCAATGCAGTATGCAGAATTCACACGTTCTTGGCATCACAGTTCCGTTATTTCGCTCACGCACGTCTAAATCGGCTCTCGCGTTGAACCGCTTCGGAGACTTTGCAGTTGCTGGTCGAGAAATCGCGGTTCTCCCCGAATGCCGCTGTGTGCCTTCAGCAGCGGTCTCGTCTCTCTCGCATGCCGAGAAAGAGCGACTTCAGCCGGATGCTTTTCTCGGACGAGCGGCTTCTTCTGCGCACATCGCAAAGGAGCGGTTCTTGTCTTCTCCTTGTGTCCATGCACATTCTGCACTACGCTTCTCTCTCATTCTTATGCCTTTCCGTTTATTCCTAGGGACATTTCGTTTTTCTCTGTTTTTCCGATGCTACACTTCAGCATTCTGTGACGAACAGAGTGGAAGGGAAAAGCCCCTCTAATAAGGCAGCTAGAAGTTCCAGGAGAGACACACGTTGTGCTTTCAGAGAGGACGTTACAGAAAGTCGAGAGATGTGGATTCTTTCCTGCGGAGAAAAAAACCCCTGTTTTCAGGCAATGCAGTATGCAGAATTCACACGTTCTTGGCATCACAGTTCCGTTATTTCGCTCACGCACGTCTAAATCGGCTCTCGCGTTGAACCGCTTCGGAGACTTTGCAGTTGCTGGTCGAGAAATCGCGGTTCTCCCCGAATGCCGCTGTGTGCCTTCAGCAGCGGTCTCGTCTCTCTCGCATGCCGAGAAAGAGCGACTTCAGCCGGATGCTTTTCTCGGACGAGCGGCTTCTTCTGCGCACATCGCAAAGGAGCGGTTCTTGTCTTCTCCTTGTGTCCATGCATTCTGCACTACGCTTCTCTCTCATTCTTATGCCTTTCCGTTTATTCCTAGGGACATTTCGTTTTTCTCTGTTTTTCCGATGCTACACTTCAGCATTCTGTGACGAACAGAGTGGAAGGGAAAAGCCCCTCTAATAAGGCAGCTAGAAGTTCCAGGAGCGACACACGTTGTGCTTTCAGAGAGGACGTTACAGAAAGTCGAGAGATGTGGATTCTTTCCTGCGGAGAAAAAAACCCCTGTTTTCAGGCAATGCAGTATGCAGAATTCACACGTTCTTGGCATCACAGTTCCGTTATTTCGCTCACGCACGTCTAAATCGGCTCTCGCGTTGAACCGCTTCGGAGAGTTTGCAGTTGCTGGCCGTTAAATCGCTTTTCTCCCCGAATGCCGCTTTGTGCCTTCAGCAGCGGTCTCGTCTCTCTCGCATGCAGAGAAAGAGCGACTTCAGCCGGATGCTTTTCTCGGACGAGCGGCTTCTTCTGCGCACATCGCAAAGGAGCGGTTCTTGTCTTCTCCTTGTGTCCATGCATTCTGCACTACGCTTCTCTCTCATTCTTATGCCTTTCCGTTTATTCCTAGGGACATTTCGTTTTTCTCTGTTTTTCCGATGCTACACTTCAGCATTCTGTGACGAACAGAGTGGAAGGGAAAAGCCCCTCTAATAAGGCAGCTAGAAGTTCCAGGAGCGACACACGTTGTGCTTTCAGAGAGGACGTTACAGAAAGTCGAGAGATGTGGATTCTTTCCTGCGGAGAAAAAAACCCCTGTTTTCAGGCAATGCAGTATGCAGAATTCACACGTTCTTGGCATCACAGTTCCGTTATTTCGCTCACGCACGTCTAAATCGGCTCTCGCGTTGAACCGCTTCGGAGAGTTTGCAGTTGCTGGCCGTTAAATCGCTTTTCTCCCCGAATGCCGCTTTGTGCCTTCAGCAGCGGTCTCGTCTCTCTCGCATGCCGAGAAAGAGCGACTTCAGCCGGATGCTTTTCTCGGGCGAGCGGCTTCTTCTGCGCACATCGCAAAGGAGCGGTTCTTGTCTTCTCCTTGTGTCCATGCATTCTGCACTACGCTTCTCTCTCATTCTTATGCCTTTCCGTTTATTCCTAGGGACATTTCGTTTTTCTCTGTTTTTCCGATGCTACACTTCAGCATTCTGTGACGAACAGAGTGGAAGGGAAAAGCCCCTCTAATAAGGCAGCTAGAAGTTCCAGGAGAGACACACGTGGTGCTTTCAGAGAGGACGTTACAGAAAGTCGAGAGATGTGGATTCTTTCCTGCGGAGAAAAAACCCCCTGTTTTCAGGAAATGCAGTATTCTGAAATCGCACGTTCTCGGCATAGCAATTTCGCTATTTCGCTCTCGTGGGTGGACGGCGCCACTCTCTGTTAACCGCTTCGGAGAGTTTGCAGTTGCTGGTCGAGAAATCGCAGTTCTCCCCGAATGCCGCTGTGTGCCTTCAGCAGCGGTCTCGTCTCTCTCGCATGCCGAGAAAGAGCGACTTCAGCCGGATGCTTTTCTCGGACGAGCGGCTTCTTCTGCGCACATCGCAAAGGAGCGGTTCTTGTCTTCTCCTTGTGTCCATGCATTCTGCACTACGCTTCTCTCTCATTCTTAACCCTTGATTCCTAGGGACATTTCGTTTTTCTCTGTTTTTCCGATGCTACACTTCAGCATTCTGTGACGAACAGAGTGGAAGGGAAAAGCCCCTCTAATAAGGCAGCTAGAAGTTCCAGGAGCGACACACGTTGTGCTTTCAGAGAGGACGTTACAGAAAGTCGAGAGATGTGGATTCTTTCCTGCGGAGAAAAAACCCCCTGTTTTCAGGAAATGCAGTATTCTGAAATCGCACGTTCTCGGCATAGCAATTTCGCTATTTCGCTCTCGTGGGTGGACGGCGCCACTCTCTATTAACCGCTTCGGAGAGTTTGCAGTTGCTGGCCGTTAAATCGCAGTTCTCCCCGAATGCCGCTGTGTGCCTTCAGCAGCGGTCTCGTCTCTCTCGCATGCCGAGAAAGAGCGACTTCAGCCGGATGCTTTTCTCGGACGAGCGGCTTCTTCTGCGCACATCGCAAAGGAGCGGTTCTTGTCTTCTCCTTGTGTCCATGCATTCTGCACTACGCTTCTCTCTCATTCTTATGCCTTTCCGTTTATTCCTAGGGACATTTCGTTTTTCTCTGTTTTTCCGATGCTACACTTCAGCATTCTGTGACGAACAGAGTGGAAGGGAAAAGCCCCTCTAATAAGGCAGCTAGAAGTTCCAGGAGCGACACACGTTGTGCTTTCAGAGAGGACGTTACAGAAAGTCGAGAGATGTGGATTCTTTCCTGCGGAGAAAAAAACCCCTGTTTTCAGGCAATGCAGTATGCAGAATTCACACGTTCTTGGCATCACAGTTCCGTTATTTCGCTCACGCACGTCTAAATCGGCTCTCGCGTTGAACCGCTTCGGAGAGTTTGCAGTTGCTGGCCGTTAAATCGCTTTTCTCCCCGAATGCCGCTGTGTGCCTTCAGCAGCGGTCTCGTCTCTCTCGCATGCCGAGAAAGAGCGACTTCAGCCGGATGCTTTTCTCGGACGAGCGGCTTCTTCTGCGCACATCGCAAAGGAGCGGTTCTTGTCTTCTCCTTGTGTCCATGCACATTCTGCACTACGCTTCTCTCTCATTCTTATGCCTTTCCGTTTATTCCTAGGGACATTTCGTTTTTCTCTGTTTTTCCGATGCTACACTTCAGCATTCTGTGACGAACAGAGTGGAAGGGAAAAGCCCCTCTAATAAGGCAGCTAGAAGTTCCAGGAGAGACACACGTTGTGCTTTCAGAGAGGACGTTACAGAAAGTCGAGAGATGTGGATTCTTTCCTGCGGAGAAAAAAACCCCTGTTTTCAGGCAATGCAGTATGCAGAATTCACACGTTCTTGGCATCACAGTTCCGTTATTTCGCTCACGCACGTCTAAATCGGCTCTCGCGTTGAACCGCTTCGGAGACTTTGCAGTTGCTGGTCGAGAAATCGCGGTTCTCCCCGAATGCCGCTGTGTGCCTTCAGCAGCGGTCTCGTCTCTCTCGCATGCCGAGAAAGAGCGACTTCAGCCGGATGCTTTTCTCGGACGAGCGGCTTCTTCTGCGCACATCGCAAAGGAGCGGTTCTTGTCTTCTCCTTGTGTCCATGCATTCTGCACTACGCTTCTCTCTCATTCTTATGCCTTTCCGTTTATTCCTAGGGACATTTCGTTTTTCTCTGTTTTTCCGATGCTACACTTCAGCATTCTGTGACGAACAGAGTGGAAGGGAAAAGCCCCTCTAATAAGGCAGCTAGAAGTTCCAGGAGAGACACACGTGGTGCTTTCAGAGAGGACGTTACAGAAAGTCGAGAGATGTGGATTCTTTCCTGCGGAGAAAAAACCCCCTGTTTTCAGGAAATGCAGTATTCTGAAATCGCACGTTCTCGGCATAGCAATTTCGCTATTTCGCTCTCGTGGGTGGACGGCGCCACTCTCTGTTAACCGCTTCGGAGAGTTTGCAGTTGCTGGTCGAGAAATCGCAGTTCTCCCCGAATGCCGCTGTGTGCCTTCAGCAGCGGTCTCGTCTCTCTCGCATGCCGAGAAAGAGCGACTTCAGCCGGATGCTTTTCTCGGACGAGCGGCTTCTTCTGCGCACATCGCAAAGGAGCGGTTCTTGTCTTCTCCTTGTGTCCATGCATTCTGCACTACGCTTCTCTCTCATTCTTATGCCTTTCCGTTGATTCCTAGGGACATTTCGTTTTTCTCTGTTTTTCCGATGCTACACTTCAGCATTCTGTGACGAACAGAGTGGAAGGGAAAAGCCCCTCTAATAAGGCAGCTAGAAGTTCCAGGAGCGACACACGTTGTGCTTTCAGAGAGGACGTTACAGAAAGTCGAGAGATGTGGATTCTTTCCTGCGGAGAAAAAAACCCCTGTTTTCAGGCAATGCAGTATGCAGAATTCACACGTTCTTGGCATCACAGTTCCGTTATTTCGCTCACGCACGTCTAAATCGGCTCTCGCGTTGAACCGCTTCGGAGAGTTTGCAGTTGCTGGCCGTTAAATCGCTTTTCTCCCGAATGCCGCTTTGTGCCTTCAGCAGCGGTCTCGTCTCTCTCGCATGCCGAGAAAGAGCGACTTCAGCCGGATGCTTTTCTCGGACGAGCGGCTTCTTCTGCGCACATCGCAAAGGAGCGGTTCTTGTCTTCTCCTTGTGTCCATGCATTCTGCACTACGCTTCTCTCTCATTCTTAACCCTTGATTCCTAGGGACATTTCGTTTTTCTCTGTTTTTCTATGCTACACTTCAGCATTCTGTGACGAACAGAGTGGAAGGGAAAAGCCCCTCTAATAAGGCAGCTAGAAGTTCCAGGAGCGACACACGTTGTGCTTTCAGAGAGGACGTTACAGAAAGTCGAGAGATGTGGATTCTTTCCTGCGGAGAAAAAAACCCCTGTTTTCAGGCAATGCAGTATGCAGAATTCACACGTTCTTGGCATCACAGTTCCGTTATTTCGCTCACGCACGTCTAAATCGGCTCTCGCGTTGAACCGCTTCGGAGAGTTTGCAGTTGCTGGCCGTTAAATCGCTTTTCTCCCCGAATGCCGCTGTGTGCCTTCAGCAGCGGTCTCGTCTCTCTCGCATGCCGAGAAAGAGCGACTTCAGCCGGATGCTTTTCTCGGACGAGCGGCTTCTTCTGCGCACATCGCAAAGGAGCGGTTCTTGTCTTCTCCTTGTGTCCATGCACATTCTGCACTACGCTTCTCTCTCATTCTTATGCCTTTCCGTTTATTCCTAGGGACATTTCGTTTTTCTCTGTTTTTCCGATGCTACACTTCAGCATTCTGTGACGAACAGAGTGGAAGGGAAAAGCCCCTCTAATAAGGCAGCTAGAAGTTCCAGGAGAGACACACGTTGTGCTTTCAGAGAGGACGTTACAGAAAGTCGAGAGATGTGGATTCTTTCCTGCGGAGAAAAAAACCCCTGTTTTCAGGCAATGCAGTATGCAGAATTCACACGTTCTTGGCATCACAGTTCCGTTATTTCGCTCACGCACGTCTAAATCGGCTCTCGCGTTGAACCGCTTCGGAGACTTTGCAGTTGCTGGTCGAGAAATCGCGGTTCTCCCCGAATGCCGCTGTGTGCCTTCAGCAGCGGTCTCGTCTCTCTCGCATGCCGAGAAAGAGCGACTTCAGCCGGATGCTTTTCTCGGACGAGCGGCTTCTTCTGCGCACATCGCAAAGGAGCGGTTCTTGTCTTCTCCTTGTGTCCATGCATTCTGCACTACGCTTCTCTCTCATTCTTATGCCTTTCCGTTTATTCCTAGGGACATTTCGTTTTTCTCTGTTTTTCCGATGCTACACTTCAGCATTCTGTGACGAACAGAGTGGAAGGGAAAAGCCCCTCTAATAAGGCAGCTAGAAGTTCCAGGAGAGACACACGTGGTGCTTTCAGAGAGGACGTTACAGAAAGTCGAGAGATGTGGATTCTTTCCTGCGGAGAAAAAACCCCCTGTTTTCAGGAAATGCAGTATTCTGAAATCGCACGTTCTCGGCATAGCAATTTCGCTATTTCGCTCTCGTGGGTGGACGGCGCCACTCTCTGTTAACCGCTTCGGAGAGTTTGCAGTTGCTGGTCGAGAAATCGCAGTTCTCCCCGAATGCCGCTGTGTGCCTTCAGCAGCGGTCTCGTCTCTCTCGCATGCCGAGAAAGAGCGACTTCAGCCGGATGCTTTTCTCGGACGAGCGGCTTCTTCTGCGCACATCGCAAAGGAGCGGTTCTTGTCTTCTCCTTGTGTCCATGCATTCTGCACTACGCTTCTCTCTCATTCTTATGCCTTTCCGTTGATTCCTAGGGACATTTCGTTTTTCTCTGTTTTTCCGATGCTACACTTCAGCATTCTGTGACGAACAGAGTGGAAGGGAAAAGCCCCTCTAATAAGGCAGCTAGAAGTTCCAGGAGCGACACACGTTGTGCTTTCAGAGAGGACGTTACAGAAAGTCGAGAGATGTGGATTCTTTCCTGCGGAGAAAAAAACCCCTGTTTTCAGGCAATGCAGTATGCAGAATTCACACGTTCTTGGCATCACAGTTCCGTTATTTCGCTCACGCACGTCTAAATCGGCTCTCGCGTTGAACCGCTTCGGAGAGTTTGCAGTTGCTGGCCGTTAAATCGCTTTTCTCCCCGAATGCCGCTTTGTGCCTTCAGCAGCGGTCTCGTCTCTCTCGCATGCAGAGAAAGAGCGACTTCAGCCGGATGCTTTTCTCGGACGAGCGGCTTCTTCTGCGCACATCGCAAAGGAGCGGTTCTTGTCTTCTCCTTGTGTCCATGCATTCTGCACTACGCTTCTCTCTCATTCTTATGCCTTTCCGTTTATTCCTAGGGACATTTCGTTTTTCTCTGTTTTTCCGATGCTACACTTCAGCATTCTGTGACGAACAGAGTGGAAGGGAAAAGCCCCTCTAATAAGGCAGCTAGAAGTTCCAGGAGCGACACACGTTGTGCTTTCAGAGAGGACGTTACAGAAAGTCGAGAGATGTGGATTCTTTCCTGCGGAGAAAAAAACCCCTGTTTTCAGGCAATGCAGTATGCAGAATTCACACGTTCTTGGCATCACAGTTCCGTTATTTCGCTCACGCACGTCTAAATCGGCTCTCGCGTTGAACCGCTTCGGAGAGTTTGCAGTTGCTGGCCGTTAAATCGCTTTTCTCCCCGAATGCCGCTGTGTGCCTTCAGCAGCGGTCTCGTCTCTCTCGCATGCCGAGAAAGAGCGACTTCAGCCGGATGCTTTTCTCGGGCGAGCGGCTTCTTCTGCGCACATCGCAAAGGAGCGGTTCTTGTCTTCTCCTTGTGTCCATGCATTCTGCACTACGCTTCTCTCTCATTCTTATGCCTTTCCGTTTATTCCTAGGGACATTTCGTTTTTCTCTGTTTTTCCGATGCTACACTTCAGCATTCTGTGACGAACAGAGTGGAAGGGAAAAGCCCCTCTAATAAGGCAGCTAGAAGTTCCAGGAGAGACACACGTGGTGCTTTCAGAGAGGACGTTACAGAAAGTCGAGAGATGTGGATTCTTTCCTGCGGAGAAAAAACCCCCTGTTTTCAGGAAATGCAGTATTCTGAAATCGCACGTTCTCGGCATAGCAATTTCGCTATTTCGCTCTCGTGGGTGGACGGCGCCACTCTCTGTTAACCGCTTCGGAGAGTTTGCAGTTGCTGGTCGAGAAATCGCAGTTCTCCCCGAATGCCGCTGTGTGCCTTCAGCAGCGGTCTCGTCTCTCTCGCATGCCGAGAAAGAGCGACTTCAGCCGGATGCTTTTCTCGGACGAGCGGCTTCTTCTGCGCACATCGCAAAGGAGCGGTTCTTGTCTTCTCCTTGTGTCCATGCATTCTGCACTACGCTTCTCTCTCATTCTTAACCCTTGATTCCTAGGGACATTTCGTTTTTCTCTGTTTTTCCGATGCTACACTTCAGCATTCTGTGACGAACAGAGTGGAAGGGAAAAGCCCCTCTAATAAGGCAGCTAGAAGTTCCAGGAGCGACACACGTTGTGCTTTCAGAGAGGACGTTACAGAAAGTCGAGAGATGTGGATTCTTTCCTGCGGAGAAAAAAACCCCTGTTTTCAGGAAATGCAGTATTCTGAAATCGCACGTTCTCGGCATAGCAATTTCGCTATTTCGCTCTCGTGGGTGGACGGCGCCACTCTCTATTAACCGCTTCGGAGAGTTTGCAGTTGCTGGCCGTTAAATCGCAGTTCTCCCCGAATGCCGCTGTGTGCCTTCAGCAGCGGTCTCGTCTCTCTCGCATGCCGAGAAAGAGCGACTTCAGCCGGATGCTTTTCTCGGACGAGCGGCTTCTTCTGCGCACATCGCAAAGGAGCGGTTCTTGTCTTCTCCTTGTGTCCATGCATTCTGCACTACGCTTCTCTCTCATTCTTATGCCTTTCCGTTTATTCCTAGGGACATTTCGTTTTTCTCTGTTTTTCCGATGCTACACTTCAGCATTCTGTGACGAACAGAGTGGAAGGGAAAAGCCCCTCTAATAAGGCAGCTAGAAGTTCCAGGAGCGACACACGTTGTGCTTTCAGAGAGGACGTTACAGAAAGTCGAGAGATGTGGATTCTTTCCTGCGGAGAAAAAAACCCCTGTTTTCAGGCAATGCAGTATGCAGAATTCACACGTTCTTGGCATCACAGTTCCGTTATTTCGCTCACGCACGTCTAAATCGGCTCTCGCGTTGAACCGCTTCGGAGAGTTTGCAGTTGCTGGCCGTTAAATCGCTTTTCTCCCCGAATGCCGCTGTGTGCCTTCAGCAGCGGTCTCGTCTCTCTCGCATGCCGAGAAAGAGCGACTTCAGCCGGATGCTTTTCTCGGGCGAGCGGCTTCTTCTGCGCACATCGCAAAGGAGCGGTTCTTGTCTTCTCCTTGTGTCCATGCATTCTGCACTACGCTTCTCTCTCATTCTTATGCCTTTCCGTTTATTCCTAGGGACATTTCGTTTTTCTCTGTTTTTCCGATGCTACACTTCAGCATTCTGTGACGAACAGAGTGGAAGGGAAAAGCCCCTCTAATAAGGCAGCTAGAAGTTCCAGGAGAGACACACGTGGTGCTTTCAGAGAGGACGTTACAGAAAGTCGAGAGATGTGGATTCTTTCCTGCGGAGAAAAAACCCCCTGTTTTCAGGAAATGCAGTATTCTGAAATCGCACGTTCTCGGCATAGCAATTTCGCTATTTCGCTCTCGTGGGTGGACGGCGCCACTCTCTGTTAACCGCTTCGGAGAGTTTGCAGTTGCTGGTCGAGAAATCGCAGTTCTCCCCGAATGCCGCTGTGTGCCTTCAGCAGCGGTCTCGTCTCTCTCGCATGCCGAGAAAGAGCGACTTCAGCCGGATGCTTTTCTCGGACGAGCGGCTTCTTCTGCGCACATCGCAAAGGAGCGGTTCTTGTCTTCTCCTTGTGTCCATGCATTCTGCACTACGCTTCTCTCTCATTCTTAACCCTTGATTCCTAGGGACATTTCGTTTTTCTCTGTTTTTCCGATGCTACACTTCAGCATTCTGTGACGAACAGAGTGGAAGGGAAAAGCCCCTCTAATAAGGCAGCTAGAAGTTCCAGGAGCGACACACGTTGTGCTTTCAGAGAGGACGTTACAGAAAGTCGAGAGATGTGGATTCTTTCCTGCGGAGAAAAAAACCCCTGTTTTCAGGAAATGCAGTATTCTGAAATCGCACGTTCTCGGCATAGCAATTTCGCTATTTCGCTCTCGTGGGTGGACGGCGCCACTCTCTATTAACCGCTTCGGAGAGTTTGCAGTTGCTGGCCGTTAAATCGCAGTTCTCCCCGAATGCCGCTGTGTGCCTTCAGCAGCGGTCTCGTCTCTCTCGCATGCCGAGAAAGAGCGACTTCAGCCGGATGCTTTTCTCGGACGAGCGGCTTCTTCTGCGCACATCGCAAAGGAGCGGTTCTTGTCTTCTCCTTGTGTCCATGCATTCTGCACTACGCTTCTCTCTCATTCTTATGCCTTTCCGTTTATTCCTAGGGACATTTCGTTTTTCTCTGTTTTTCCGATGCTACACTTCAGCATTCTGTGACGAACAGAGTGGAAGGGAAAAGCCCCTCTAATAAGGCAGCTAGAAGTTCCAGGAGCGACACACGTTGTGCTTTCAGAGAGGACGTTACAGAAAGTCGAGAGATGTGGATTCTTTCCTGCGGAGAAAAAAACCCCTGTTTTCAGGCAATGCAGTATGCAGAATTCACACGTTCTTGGCATCACAGTTCCGTTATTTCGCTCACGCACGTCTAAATCGGCTCTCGCGTTGAACCGCTTCGGAGACTTTGCAGTTGCTGGTCGAGAAATCGCAGTTCTCCCCGAATGCCGCTGTGTGCCTTCAGCAGCGGTCTCGTCTCTCTCGCATGCCGAGAAAGAGCGACTTCAGCCGGATGCTTTTCTCGGACGAGCGGCTTCTTCTGCGCACATCGCAAAGGAGCGGTTCTTGTCTTCTCCTTGTGTCCATGCACATTCTGCACTACGCTTCTCTCTCATTCTTATGCCTTTCCGTTTATTCCTAGGGACATTTCGTTTTTCTCTGTTTTTCCGATGCTACACTTCAGCATTCTGTGACGAACAGAGTGGAAGGGAAAAGCCCCTCTAATAAGGCAGCTAGAAGTTCCAGGAGAGACACACGTTGTGCTTTCAGAGAGGACGTTACAGAAAGTCGAGAGATGTGGATTCTTTCCTGCGGAGAAAAAAACCCCTGTTTTCAGGCAATGCAGTATGCAGAATTCACACGTTCTTGGCATCACAGTTCCGTTATTTCGCTCACGCACGTCTAAATCGGCTCTCGCGTTGAACCGCTTCGGAGACTTTGCAGTTGCTGGTCGAGAAATCGCGGTTCTCCCCGAATGCCGCTGTGTGCCTTCAGCAGCGGTCTCGTCTCTCTCGCATGCCGAGAAAGAGCGACTTCAGCCGGATGCTTTTCTCGGACGAGCGGCTTCTTCTGCGCACATCGCAAAGGAGCGGTTCTTGTCTTCTCCTTGTGTCCATGCATTCTGCACTACGCTTCTCTCTCATTCTTATGCCTTTCCGTTTATTCCTAGGGACATTTCGTTTTTCTCTGTTTTTCCGATGCTACACTTCAGCATTCTGTGACGAACAGAGTGGAAGGGAAAAGCCCCTCTAATAAGGCAGCTAGAAGTTCCAGGAGAGACACACGTGGTGCTTTCAGAGAGGACGTTACAGAAAGTCGAGAGATGTGGATTCTTTCCTGCGGAGAAAAAACCCCCTGTTTTCAGGAAATGCAGTATTCTGAAATCGCACGTTCTCGGCATAGCAATTTCGCTATTTCGCTCTCGTGGGTGGACGGCGCCACTCTCTGTTAACCGCTTCGGAGAGTTTGCAGTTGCTGGTCGAGAAATCGCAGTTCTCCCCGAATGCCGCTGTGTGCCTTCAGCAGCGGTCTCGTCTCTCTCGCATGCCGAGAAAGAGCGACTTCAGCCGGATGCTTTTCTCGGACGAGCGGCTTCTTCTGCGCACATCGCAAAGGAGCGGTTCTTGTCTTCTCCTTGTGTCCATGCATTCTGCACTACGCTTCTCTCTCATTCTTATGCCTTTCCGTTGATTCCTAGGGACATTTCGTTTTTCTCTGTTTTTCCGATGCTACACTTCAGCATTCTGTGACGAACAGAGTGGAAGGGAAAAGCCCCTCTAATAAGGCAGCTAGAAGTTCCAGGAGCGACACACGTTGTGCTTTCAGAGAGGACGTTACAGAAAGTCGAGAGATGTGGATTCTTTCCTGCGGAGAAAAAAACCCCTGTTTTCAGGCAATGCAGTATGCAGAATTCACACGTTCTTGGCATCACAGTTCCGTTATTTCGCTCACGCACGTCTAAATCGGCTCTCGCGTTGAACCGCTTCGGAGAGTTTGCAGTTGCTGGCCGTTAAATCGCTTTTCTCCCGAATGCCGCTTTGTGCCTTCAGCAGCGGTCTCGTCTCTCTCGCATGCCGAGAAAGAGCGACTTCAGCCGGATGCTTTTCTCGGACGAGCGGCTTCTTCTGCGCACATCGCAAAGGAGCGGTTCTTGTCTTCTCCTTGTGTCCATGCATTCTGCACTACGCTTCTCTCTCATTCTTAACCCTTGATTCCTAGGGACATTTCGTTTTTCTCTGTTTTTCTATGCTACACTTCAGCATTCTGTGACGAACAGAGTGGAAGGGAAAAGCCCCTCTAATAAGGCAGCTAGAAGTTCCAGGAGAGACACACGTTGTGCTTTCAGAGAGGACGTTACAGAAAGTCGAGAGATGTGGATTCTTTCCTGCGGAGAAAAAAACCCCTGTTTTCAGGCAATGCAGTATGCAGAATTCACACGTTCTTGGCATCACAGTTCCGTTATTTCGCTCACGCACGTCTAAATCGGCTCTCGCGTTGAACCGCTTCGGAGACTTTGCAGTTGCTGGTCGAGAAATCGCGGTTCTCCCCGAATGCCGCTGTGTGCCTTCAGCAGCGGTCTCGTCTCTCTCGCATGCCGAGAAAGAGCGACTTCAGCCGGATGCTTTTCTCGGACGAGCGGCTTCTTCTGCGCACATCGCAAAGGAGCGGTTCTTGTCTTCTCCTTGTGTCCATGCATTCTGCACTACGCTTCTCTCTCATTCTTATGCCTTTCCGTTTATTCCTAGGGACATTTCGTTTTTCTCTGTTTTTCCGATGCTACACTTCAGCATTCTGTGACGAACAGAGTGGAAGGGAAAAGCCCCTCTAATAAGGCAGCTAGAAGTTCCAGGAGAGACACACGTGGTGCTTTCAGAGAGGACGTTACAGAAAGTCGAGAGATGTGGATTCTTTCCTGCGGAGAAAAAACCCCCTGTTTTCAGGAAATGCAGTATTCTGAAATCGCACGTTCTCGGCATAGCAATTTCGCTATTTCGCTCTCGTGGGTGGACGGCGCCACTCTCTATTAACCGCTTCGGAGAGTTTGCAGTTGCTGGCCGTTAAATCGCTTTTCTCCCCGAATGCCGCTTTGTGCCTTCAGCAGCGGTCTCGTCTCTCTCGCATGCCGAGAAAGAGCGACTTCAGCCGGATGCTTTTCTCGGACGAGCGGCTTCTTCTGCGCACATCGCAAAGGAGCGGTTCTTGTCTTCTCCTTGTGTCCATGCATTCTGCACTACGCTTCTCTCTCATTCTTAACCCTTGATTCCTAGGGACATTTCCTTTTTCTCTGTTTTTCCGATGCTACACTTCAGCATTCTGTGACGAACAGAGTGGAAGGGAAAAGCCCCTCTAATAAGGCAGCTAGAAGTTCCAGGAGAGACACACGTTGTGCTTTCAGAGAGGACGTTACAGAAAGTCGAGAGATGTGGATTCTTTCCTGCGGAGAAAAAAACCCCTGTTTTCAGGCAATGCAGTATGCAGAATTCACACGTTCTTGGCATCACAGTTCCGTTATTTCGCTCACGCACGTCTAAATCGGCTCTCGCGTTGAACCGCTTCGGAGACTTTGCAGTTGCTGGTCGAGAAATCGCGGTTCTCCCCGAATGCCGCTGTGTGCCTTCAGCAGCGGTCTCGTCTCTCTCGCATGCCGAGAAAGAGCGACTTCAGCCGGATGCTTTTCTCGGACGAGCGGCTTCTTCTGCGCACATCGCAAAGGAGCGGTTCTTGTCTTCTCCTTGTGTCCATGCATTCTGCACTACGCTTCTCTCTCATTCTTATGCCTTTCCGTTTATTCCTAGGGACATTTCGTTTTTCTCTGTTTTTCCGATGCTACACTTCAGCATTCTGTGACGAACAGAGTGGAAGGGAAAAGCCCCTCTAATAAGGCAGCTAGAAGTTCCAGGAGAGACACACGTGGTGCTTTCAGAGAGGACGTTACAGAAAGTCGAGAGATGTGGATTCTTTCCTGCGGAGAAAAAACCCCCTGTTTTCAGGAAATGCAGTATTCTGAAATCGCACGTTCTCGGCATAGCAATTTCGCTATTTCGCTCTCGTGGGTGGACGGCGCCACTCTCTGTTAACCGCTTCGGAGAGTTTGCAGTTGCTGGTCGAGAAATCGCAGTTCTCCCCGAATGCCGCTGTGTGCCTTCAGCAGCGGTCTCGTCTCTCTCGCATGCCGAGAAAGAGCGACTTCAGCCGGATGCTTTTCTCGGACGAGCGGCTTCTTCTGCGCACATCGCAAAGGAGCGGTTCTTGTCTTCTCCTTGTGTCCATGCATTCTGCACTATGCTTCTCTCTCATTCTTATGCCTTTCCGTTTATTCCTAGGGACATTTCGTTTTTCTCTGTTTTTCCGATGCTACACTTCAGCATTCTGTGACGAACAGAGTGGAAGGGAAAAGCCCCTCTAATAAGGCAGCTAGAAGTTCCAGGAGCGACACACGTTGTGCTTTCAGAGAGGACGTTACAGAAAGTCGAGAGATGTGGATTCTTTCCTGCGGAGAAAAAAACCCCTGTTTTCAGGCAATGCAGTATGCAGAATTCACACGTTCTTGGCATCACAGTTCCGTTATTTCGCTCACGCACGTCTAAATCGGCTCTCGCGTTGAACCGCTTCGGAGAGTTTGCAGTTGCTGGCCGTTAAATCGCTTTTCTCCCCGAATGCCGCTTTGTGCCTTCAGCAGCGGTCTCGTCTCTCTCGCATGCCGAGAAAGAGCGACTTCAGCCGGATGCTTTTCTCGGACGAGCGGCTTCTTCTGCGCACATCGCAAAGGAGCGGTTCTTGTCTTCTCCTTGTGTCCATGCATTCTGCACTACGCTTCTCTCTCATTCTTAACCCTTGATTCCTAGGGACATTTCGTTTTTCTCTGTTTTTCTATGCTACACTTCAGCATTCTGTGACGAACAGAGTGGAAGGGAAAAGCCCCTCTAATAAGGCAGCTAGAAGTTCCAGGAGAGACACACGTTGTGCTTTCAGAGAGGACGTTACAGAAAGTCGAGAGATGTGGATTCTTTCCTGCGGAGAAAAAAACCCCTGTTTTCAGGCAATGCAGTATGCAGAATTCACACGTTCTTGGCATCACAGTTCCGTTATTTCGCTCACGCACGTCTAAATCGGCTCTCGCGTTGAACCGCTTCGGAGACTTTGCAGTTGCTGGTCGAGAAATCGCGGTTCTCCCCGAATGCCGCTGTGTGCCTTCAGCAGCGGTCTCGTCTCTCTCGCATGCCGAGAAAGAGCGACTTCAGCCGGATGCTTTTCTCGGACGAGCGGCTTCTTCTGCGCACATCGCAAAGGAGCGGTTCTTGTCTTCTCCTTGTGTCCATGCATTCTGCACTACGCTTCTCTCTCATTCTTATGCCTTTCCGTTTATTCCTAGGGACATTTCGTTTTTCTCTGTTTTTCCGATGCTACACTTCAGCATTCTGTGACGAACAGAGTGGAAGGGAAAAGCCCCTCTAATAAGGCAGCTAGAAGTTCCAGGAGAGACACACGTGGTGCTTTCAGAGAGGACGTTACAGAAAGTCGAGAGATGTGGATTCTTTCCTGCGGAGAAAAAACCCCCTGTTTTCAGGAAATGCAGTATTCTGAAATCGCACGTTCTCGGCATAGCAATTTCGCTATTTCGCTCTCGTGGGTGGACGGCGCCACTCTCTGTTAACCGCTTCGGAGAGTTTGCAGTTGCTGGTCGAGAAATCGCAGTTCTCCCCGAATGCCGCTGTGTGCCTTCAGCAGCGGTCTCGTCTCTCTCGCATGCCGAGAAAGAGCGACTTCAGCCGGATGCTTTTCTCGGACGAGCGGCTTCTTCTGCGCACATCGCAAAGGAGCGGTTCTTGTCTTCTCCTTGTGTCCATGCATTCTGCACTACGCTTCTCTCTCATTCTTATGCCTTTCCGTTTATTCCTAGGGACATTTCGTTTTTCTCTGTTTTTCCGATGCTACACTTCAGCATTCTGTGACGAACAGAGTGGAAGGGAAAAGCCCCTCTAATAAGGCAGCTAGAAGTTCCAGGAGAGACACACGTTGTGCTTTCAGAGAGGACGTTACAGAAAGTCGAGAGATGTGGATTCTTTCCTGCGGAGAAAAAACCCCCTGTTTTCAGGAAATGCAGTATTCTGAAATCGCACGTTCTCGGCATAGCAATTTCGCTATTTCGCTCTCGTGGGTGGACGGCGCCACTCTCTATTAACCGCTTCGGAGAGTTTGCAGTTGCTGGCCGTTAAATCGCTTTTCTCCCCGAATGCCGCTTTTTGCCTTCAGCAGCGGTCTCGTCTCTCTCGCATGCCGAGAAAGAGCGACTTCAGCCGGATGCTTTTCTCGGACGAGCGGCTTCTTCTGCGCACATCGCAAAGGAGCGGTTCTTGTCTTCTCCTTGTGTCCATGCATTCTGCACTACGCTTCTCTCTCATTCTTAACCCTTGATTCCTAGGGACATTTCGTTTTTCTCTGTTTTTCCGATGCTACACTTCAGCATTCTGTGACGAACAGAGTGGAAGGGAAAAGCCCCTCTAATAAGGCAGCTAGAAGTTCCAGGAGCGACACACGTTGTGCTTTCAGAGAGGACGTTACAGAAAGTCGAGAGATGTGGATTCTTTCCTGCGGAGAAAAAAACCCCTGTTTTCAGGCAATGCAGTATGCAGAATTCACACGTTCTTGGCATCACAGTTCCGTTATTTCGCTCACGCACGTCTAAATCGGCTCTCGCGTTGAACCGCTTCGGAGACTTTGCAGTTGCTGGTCGAGAAATCGCGGTTCTCCCCGAATGCCGCTGTGTGCCTTCAGCAGCGGTCTCGTCTCTCTCGCATGCCGAGAAAGAGCGACTTCAGCCGGATGCTTTTCTCGGACGAGCGGCTTCTTCTGCGCACATCGCAAAGGAGCGGTTCTTGTCTTCTCCTTGTGTCCATGCATTCTGCACTACGCTTCTCTCTCATTCTTATGCCTTTCCGTTTATTCCTAGGGACATTTCGTTTTTCTCTGTTTTTCCGATGCTACACTTCAGCATTCTGTGACGAACAGAGTGGAAGGGAAAAGCCCCTCTAATAAGGCAGCTAGAAGTTCCAGGAGAGACACACGTTGTGCTTTCAGAGAGGACGTTACAGAAAGTCGAGAGATGTGGATTCTTTCCTGCGGAGAAAAAACCCCCTGTTTTCAGGAAATGCAGTATTCTGAAATCGCACGTTCTCGGCATAGCAATTTCGCTATTTCGCTCTCGTGGGTGGACGGCGCCACTCTCTGTTAACCGCTTCGGAGAGTTTGCAGTTGCTGGTCGAGAAATCGCAGTTCTCCCCGAATGCCGCTGTGTGCCTTCAGCAGCGGTCTCGTCTCTCTCGCATGCCGAGAAAGAGCGACTTCAGCCGGATGCTTTTCTCGGACGAGCGGCTTCTTCTGCGCACATCGCAAAGGAGCAGTTCTTGTCTTCTCCTTGTGTCCATGCATTCTGCACTACGCTTCTCTCTCATTCTTATGCCTTTCCGTTTATTCCTAGGGACATTTCGTTTTTCTCTGTTTTTCCGATGCTACACTTCAGCATTCTGTGACGAACAGAGTGGAAGGGAAAAGCCCCTCTAATAAGGCAGCTAGAAGTTCCAGGAGAGACACACGTTGTGCTTTCAGAGAGGACGTTACAGAAAGTCGAGAGATGTGGATTCTTTCCTGCGGAGAAAAAACCCCCTGTTTTCAGGAAATGCAGTATTCTGAAATCGCACGTTCTCGGCATAGCAATTTCGCTATTTCGCTCTCGTGGGTGGACGGCGCCACTCTCTATTAACCGCTTCGGAGAGTTTGCAGTTGCTGGCCGTTAAATCGCTTTTCTCCCCGAATGCCGCTTTTTGCCTTCAGCAGCGGTCTCGTCTCTCTCG
The DNA here is from genome assembly GCF_987193195.1 of Phasianus colchicus. Classification (NCBI taxonomy): domain Eukaryota; kingdom Metazoa; phylum Chordata; class Aves; order Galliformes; family Phasianidae; genus Phasianus; species Phasianus colchicus. The sequence continues at coordinate 170,714 of NC_143447.1, read as the reverse complement.
CATGCCGAGAAAGAGCGACTTCAGCCGGATGCTTTTCTCGGACGAGCGGCTTCTTCTGCGCACATCGCAAAGGAGCGGTTCTTGTCTTCTCCTTGTGTCCATGCATTCTGCACTACGCTTCTCTCTCATTCTTAACCCTTGATTCCTAGGGACATTTCCTTTTTCTCTGTTTTTCCGATGCTACACTTCAGCATTCTGTGACGAACAGAGTGGAAGGGAAAAGCCCCTCTAATAAGGCAGCTAGAAGTTCCAGGAGAGACACACGTTGTGCTTTCAGAGAGGACGTTACAGAAAGTCGAGAGATGTGGATTCTTTCCTGCGGAGAAAAAAACCCCTGTTTTCAGGCAATGCAGTATGCAGAATTCACACGTTCTTGGCATCACAGTTCCGTTATTTCGCTCACGCACGTCTAAATCGGCTCTCGCGTTGAACCGCTTCGGAGACTTTGCAGTTGCTGGTCGAGAAATCGCAGTTCTCCCCGAATGCCGCTGTGTGCCTTCAGCAGCGGTCTCGTCTCTCTCACATGCCGAGAAAGAGCGACTTCAGCCGGATGCTTTTCTCGGACGAGCGGCTTCTTCTGCGCACATCGCAAAGGAGCGGTTCTGTCTTCTCCTTGTGTCCATGCATTCTGCACTACGCTTCTCTCTCATTCTTATGCCCTTCCGTTTATTCCTAGGGACATTTCGTTTTTCTCTGTTTTTCCGATGCTACACTTCAGCATTCTGTGACGAACAGAGTGGAAGGGAAAAGCCCCTCTAATAAGGCAGCTAGAAGTTCCAGGAGCGACACACGTTGTGCTTTCAGAGAGGACGTTACAGAAAGTCGAGAGATGTGGATTCTTTCCTGCGGAGAAAAAACCCCCTGTTTTCAGGAAATGCAGTATTCTGAAATCGCACGTTCTCGGCATAGCAATTTCGCTATTTCGCTCTCGTGGGTGGACGGCGCCACTCTCTATTAACCGCTTCGGAGAGTTTGCAGTTGCTGGCCGTTAAATCGCTTTTCTCCCCGAATGCCGCTTTTTGCCTTCAGCAGCGGTCTCGTCTCTCTCGCATGCCGAGAAAGAGCGACTTCAGCCGGATGCTTTTCTCGGACGAGCGGCTTCTTCTGCGCACATCGCAAAGGAGCGGTTCTTGTCTTCTCCTTGTGTCCATGCATTCTGCACTACGCTTCTCTCTCATTCTTATGCCTTTCCGTTTATTCCTAGGGACATTTCGTTTTTCTCTGTTTTTCCGATGCTACACTTCAGCATTCTGTGACGAACAGAGTGGAAGGGAAAAGCCCCTCTAATAAGGCAGCTAGAAGTTCCAGGAGCGACACACGTTGTGCTTTCAGAGAGGACGTTACAGAAAGTCGAGAGATGTGGATTCTTTCCTGCGGAGAAAAAAACCCCTGTTTTCAGGCAATGCAGTATGCAGAATTCACACGTTCTTGGCATCACAGTTCCGTTATTTCGCTCACGCACGTCTAAATCGGCTCTCGCGTTGAACCGCTTCGGAGAGTTTGCAGTTGCTGGCCGTTAAATCGCTTTTCTCCCCGAATGCCGCTTTGTGCCTTCAGCAGCGGTCTCGTCTCTCTCGCATGCAGAGAAAGAGCGACTTCAGCCGGATGCTTTTCTCGGACGAGCGGCTTCTTCTGCGCACATCGCAAAGGAGCGGTTCTTGTCTTCTCCTTGTGTCCATGCATTCTGCACTACGCTTCTCTCTCATTCTTATGCCTTTCCGTTTATTCCTAGGGACATTTCGTTTTTCTCTGTTTTTCCGATGCTACACTTCAGCATTCTGTGACGAACAGAGTGGAAGGGAAAAGCCCCTCTAATAAGGCAGCTAGAAGTTCCAGGAGAGACACACGTTGTGCTTTCAGAGAGGACGTTACAGAAAGTCGAGAGATGTGGATTCTTTCCTGCGGAGAAAAAACCCCCTGTTTTCAGGAAATGCAGTATTCTGAAATCGCACGTTCTCGGCATAGCAATTTCGCTATTTCGCTCTCGTGGGTGGACGGCGCCACTCTCTATTAACCGCTTCGGAGAGTTTGCAGTTGCTGGCCGTTAAATCGCTTTTCTCCCCGAATGCCGCTTTTTGCCTTCAGCAGCGGTCTCGTCTCTCTCGCATGCCGAGAAAGAGCGACTTCAGCCGGATGCTTTTCTCGGACGAGCGGCTTCTTCTGCGCACATCGCAAAGGAGCGGTTCTTGTCTTCTCCTTGTGTCCATGCATTCTGCACTACGCTTCTCTCTCATTCTTAACCCTTGATTCCTAGGGACATTTCCTTTTTCTCTGTTTTTCCGATGCTACACTTCAGCATTCTGTGACGAACAGAGTGGAAGGGAAAAGCCCCTCTAATAAGGCAGCTAGAAGTTCCAGGAGAGACACACGTTGTGCTTTCAGAGAGGACGTTACAGAAAGTCGAGAGATGTGGATTCTTTCCTGCGGAGAAAAAAACCCCTGTTTTCAGGCAATGCAGTATGCAGAATTCACACGTTCTTGGCATCACAGTTCCGTTATTTCGCTCACGCACGTCTAAATCGGCTCTCGCGTTGAACCGCTTCGGAGACTTTGCAGTTGCTGGTCGAGAAATCGCGGTTCTCCCCGAATGCCGCTGTGTGCCTTCAGCAGCGGTCTCGTCTCTCTCGCATGCCGAGAAAGAGCGACTTCAGCCGGATGCTTTTCTCGGACGAGCGGCTTCTTCTGCGCACATCGCAAAGGAGCGGTTCTGTCTTCTCCTTGTGTCCATGCATTCTGCACTACGCTTCTCTCTCATTCTTATGCCCTTCCGTTTATTCCTAGGGACATTTCGTTTTTCTCTGTTTTTCCGATGCTACACTTCAGCATTCTGTGACGAACAGAGTGGAAGGGAAAAGCCCCTCTAATAAGGCAGCTAGAAGTTCCAGGAGCGACACACGTTGTGCTTTCAGAGAGGACGTTACAGAAAGTCGAGAGATGTGGATTCTTTCCTGCGGAGAAAAAACCCCCTGTTTTCAGGCAATGCAGTATTCTGAAATCGCACGTTCTCGGCATAGCAATTTCGCTATTTCGCTCTCGTGGGTGGACGGCGCCACTCTCTATTAACCGCTTCGGAGAGTTTGCAGTTGCTGGCCGTTAAATCGCTTTTCTCCCCGAATGCCGCTGTGTGCCTTCAGCAGCGGTCTCGTCTCTCTCGCATGCCGAGAAAGAGCGACTTCAGCCGGATGCTTTTCTCGGACGAGCGGCTTCTTCTGCGCACATCGCAAAGGAGCGGTTCTTGTCTTCTCCTTGTGTCCATGCATTCTGCACTACGCTTCTCTCTCATTCTTATGCCTTTCCGTTTATTCCTAGGGACATTTCGTTTTTCTCTGTTTTTCCGATGCTACACTTCAGCATTCTGTGACGAACAGAGTGGAAGGGAAAAGCCCCTCTAATAAGGCAGCTAGAAGTTCCAGGAGCGACACACGTTGTGCTTTCAGAGAGGACGTTACAGAAAGTCGAGAGATGTGGATTCTTTCCTGCGGAGAAAAAAACCCCTGTTTTCAGGCAATGCAGTATGCAGAATTCACACGTTCTTGGCATCACAGTTCCGTTATTTCGCTCACGCACGTCTAAATCGGCTCTCGCGTTGAACCGCTTCGGAGAGTTTGCAGTTGCTGGCCGTTAAATCGCTTTTCTCCCCGAATGCCGCTTTGTGCCTTCAGCAGCGGTCTCGTCTCTCTCGCATGCCGAGAAAGAGCGACTTCAGCCGGATGCTTTTCTCGGACGAGCGGCTTCTTCTGCGCACATCGCAAAGGAGCGGTTCTTGTCTTCTCCTTGTGTCCATGCATTCTGCACTACGCTTCTCTCTCATTCTTATGCCTTTCCGTTTATTCCTAGGGACATTTCGTTTTTCTCTGTTTTTCCGATGCTACACTTCAGCATTCTGTGACGAACAGAGTGGAAGGGAAAAGCCCCTCTAATAAGGCAGCTAGAAGTTCCAGGAGAGACACACGTTGTGCTTTCAGAGAGGACGTTACAGAAAGTCGAGAGATGTGGATTCTTTCCTGCGGAGAAAAAAACCCCTGTTTTCAGGCAATGCAGTATGCAGAATTCACACGTTCTTGGCATCACAGTTCCGTTATTTCGCTCACGCACGTCTAAATCGGCTCTCGCGTTGAACCGCTTCGGAGACTTTGCAGTTGCTGGTCGAGAAATCGCGGTTCTCCCCGAATGCCGCTGTGTGCCTTCAGCAGCGGTCTCGTCTCTCTCGCATGCCGAGAAAGAGCGACTTCAGCCGGATGCTTTTCTCGGACGAGCGGCTTCTTCTGCGCACATCGCAAAGGAGCGGTTCTTGTCTTCTCCTTGTGTCCATGCATTCTGCACTACGCTTCTCTCTCATTCTTATGCCCTTCCGTTGATTCCTAGGGACATTTCGTTTTTCTCTGTTTTTCCGATGCTACACTTCAGCATTCTGTGACGAACAGAGTGGAAGGGAAAAGCCCCTCTAATAAGGCAGCTAGAAGTTCCAGGAGCGACACACGTGGTGCTTTCAGAGAGGACGTTACAGAAAGTCGAGAGATGTGGATTCTTTCCTGCGGAGAAAAAACCCCCTGTTTTCAGGAAATGCAGTATTCTGAAATCGCACGTTCTCGGCATAGCAATTTCGCTATTTCGCTCTCGTGGGTGGACGGCGCCACTCTCTATTAACCGCTTCGGAGAGTTTGCAGTTGCTGGCCGTTAAATCGCTTTTCTCCCCGAATGCCGCTTTTTGCCTTCAGCAGCGGTCTCGTCTCTCTCGCATTACGAGAAAGAGCGACTTCAGCCGGATGCTTTTCTCGGACGAGCGGCTTCTTCTGCGCACATCGCAAAGGAGCGGTTCTTGTCTTCTCCTTGTGTCCATGCATTCTGCACTACGCTTCTCTCTCATTCTTATGCCTTTCCGTTTATTCCTAGGGACATTTCGTTTTTCTCTGTTTTTCCGATGCTACACTTCAGCATTCTGTGACGAACAGAGTGGAAGGGAAAAGCCCCTCTAATAAGGCAGCTAGAAGTTCCAGGAGCGACACACGTTGTGCTTTCAGAGAGGACGTTACAGAAAGTCGAGAGATGTGGATTCTTTCCTGCGGAGAAAAAAACCCCTGTTTTCAGGCAATGCAGTATGCAGAATTCACACGTTCTTGGCATCACAGTTCCGTTATTTCGCTCACGCACGTCTAAATCGGCTCTCGCGTTGAACCGCTTCGGAGAGTTTGCAGTTGCTGGCCGTTAAATCGCTTTTCTCCCCGAATGCCGCTTTGTGCCTTCAGCAGCGGGCTCGTCTCTCTCGCATGCCGAGAAAGAGCGACTTCAGCCGGATGCTTTTCTCGGACGAGCGGCTTCTTCTGCGCACATCGCAAAGGAGCGGTTCTTGTCTTCTCCTTGTGTCCATGCATTCTGCACTACGCTTCTCTCTCATTCTTATGCCTTTCCGTTTATTCCTAGGGACATTTCGTTTTTCTCTGTTTTTCTGATGCTACACTTCAGCATTCTGTGACGAACATAGTAGAAGGGAAAAGCCCCTCTAATAAGGCAGCTAGAAGTTCCAGGAGCGACACACGTTGTGCTTTCAGAGAGGACGTTACAGAAAGTCGAGAGATGTGGATTCTTTCCTGCGGAGAAAAAACCCCCTGTTTTCAGGCAATGCAGTATTCTGAAATCGCACGTTCTCGGCATAGCAATTTCGCTATTTCGCTCTCGTGGGTGGACGGCGCCACTCTCTGTTAACCGCTTCGGAGAGTTTGCAGTTGCTGGTCGAGAAATCGCAGTTCTCCCCGAATGCCGCTGTGTGCCTTCAGCAGCGGTCTCGTCTCTCTCGCATGCCGAGAAAGAGCGACTTCAGCCGGATGCTTTTCTCGGACGAGCGGCTTCTTCTGCGCACATCGCAAAGGAGCGGTTCTTGTCTTCTCCTTGTGTCCATGCATTCTGCACTACGCTTCTCTCTCATTCTTATGCCCTTCCGTTTATTCCTAGGGACATTTCGTTTTTCTCTGTTTTTCCGATGCTACACTTCAGCATTCTGTGACGAACAGAGTGGAAGGGAAAAGCCCCTCTAATAAGGCAGCTAGAAGTTCCAGGAGAGACACACGTTGTGCTTTCAGAGAGGACGTTACAGAAAGTCGAGAGATGTGGATTCTTTCCTGCGGAGAAAAAACCCCCTGTTTTCAGGAAATGCAGTATTCTGAAATCGCACGTTCTCGGCATAGCAATTTCGCTATTTCGCTCTCGTGGGTGGACGGCGCCACTCTCTATTAACCGCTTCGGAGAGTTTGCAGTTGCTGGCCGTTAAATCGCTTTTCTCCCCGAATGCCGCTTTTTGCCTTCAGCAGCGGTCTCGTCTCTCTCGCATGCCGAGAAAGAGCGACTTCAGCCGGATGCTTTTCTCGGACGAGCGGCTTCTTCTGCGCACATCGCAAAGGAGCGGTTCTTGTCTTCTCCTTGTGTCCATGCATTCTGCACTACGCTTCTCTCTCATTCTTATGCCTTTCCGTTTATTCCTAGGGACATTTCGTTTTTCTCTGTTTTTCCGATGCTACACTTCAGCATTCTGTGACGAACAGAGTGGAAGGGAAAAGCCCCTCTAATAAGGCAGCTAGAAGTTCCAGGAGCGACACACGTTGTGCTTTCAGAGAGGACGTTACAGAAAGTCGAGAGATGTGGATTCTTTCCTGCGGAGAAAAAAACCCCTGTTTTCAGGCAATGCAGTATGCAGAATTCACACGTTCTTGGCATCACAGTTCCGTTATTTCGCTCACGCACGTCTAAATCGGCTCTCGCGTTGAACCGCTTCGGAGAGTTTGCAGTTGCTGGCCGTTAAATCGCTTTTCTCCCCGAATGCCGCTTTGTGCCTTCAGCAGCGGGCTCGTCTCTCTCGCATGCCGAGAAAGAGCGACTTCAGCCGGATGCTTTTCTCGGACGAGCGGCTTCTTCTGCGCACATCGCAAAGGAGCGGTTCTTGTCTTCTCCTTGTGTCCATGCATTCTGCACTACGCTTCTCTCTCATTCTTATGCCTTTCCGTTTATTCCTAGGGACATTTCGTTTTTCTCTGTTTTTCTGATGCTACACTTCAGCATTCTGTGACGAACAGAGTGGAAGGGAAAAGCCCCTCTAATAAGGCAGCTAGAAGTTCCAGGAGCGACACACGTTGTGCTTTCAGAGAGGACGTTACAGAAAGTCGAGAGATGTGGATTCTTTCCTGCGGAGAAAAAACCCCCTGTTTTCAGGCAATGCAGTATTCTGAAATCGCACGTTCTCGGCATAGCAATTTCGCTATTTCGCTCTCGTGGGTGGACGGCGCCACTCTCTGTTAACCGCTTCGGAGAGTTTGCAGTTGCTGGTCGAGAAATCGCAGTTCTCCCCGAATGCCGCTGTGTGCCTTCAGCAGCGGTCTCGTCTCTCTCGCATTACGAGAAAGAGCGACTTCAGCCGGATGCTTTTCTCGGACGAGCGGCTTCTTCTGCGCACATCGCAAAGGAGCGGTTCTTGTCTTCTCCTTGTGTCCATGCATTCTGCACTACGCTTCTCTCTCATTCTTATGCCCTTCCATTTATTCCTAGGGACATTTCGTTTTTCTCTGTTTTTCCGATGCTACACTTCAGCATTCTGTGACGAACAGAGTGGAAGGGAAAAGCCCCTCTAATAAGGCAGCTAGAAGTTCCAGGAGAGACACACGTTGTGCTTTCAGAGAGGACGTTACAGAAAGTCGAGAGATGTGGATTCTTTCCTGCGGAGAAAAAACCCCCTGTTTTCAGGAAATGCAGTATTCTGAAATCGCACGTTCTCGGCATAGCAATTTCGCTATTTCGCTCTCGTGGGTGGACGGCGCCACTCTCTGTTAACCGCTTCGGAGAGTTTGCAGTTGCTGGTCGAGAAATCGCGGTTCTCCCCGAATGCCGCTGTGTGCCTTCTCAGCGGTCTCGTCTCTCTCGCATGCCGAGAAAGAGCGACTTCAGCCGGATGCTTTTCTCGGACGAGCGGCTTCTTCTGCGCACATCGCAAAGGAGCGGTTCTTGTCTTCTCCTTGTGTCCATGCATTCTGCACTACGCTTCTCTCTCATTCTTATGCCCTTCCGTTTATTCCTAGGGACATTTCGTTTTTCTCTGTTTTTCCGATGCTACACTTCAGCATTCTGTGACGAACAGAGTGGAAGGGAAAAGCCCCTCTAATAAGGCAGCTAGAAGTTCCAGGAGAGACACACGTTGTGCTTTCAGAGAGGACGTTACAGAAAGTCGAGAGATGTGGATTCTTTCCTGCGGAGAAAAAACCCCCTGTTTTCAGGAAATGCAGTATTCTGAAATCGCACGTTCTCGGCATAGCAATTTCGCTATTTCGCTCTCGTGGGTGGACGGCGCCACTCTCTATTAACCGCTTCGGAGAGTTTGCAGTTGCTGGCCGTTGAATCGCTTTTCTCCCCGAATGCCGCTTTTTGCCTTCAGCAGCGGTCTCGTCTCTCTCGCATGCCGAGAAAGAGCGACTTCAGCCGGATGCTTTTCTCGGACGAGCGGCTTCTTCTGCGCACATCGCAAAGGAGCGGTTCTTGTCTTCTCCTTGTGTCCATGCATTCTGCACTACGCTTCTCTCTCATTCTTAACCCTTGATTCCTAGGGACATTTCCTTTTTCTCTGTTTTTCCGATGCTACACTTCAGCATTCTGTGACGAACAGAGTGGAAGGGAAAAGCCCCTCTAATAAGGCAGCTAGAAGTTCCAGGAGAGACACACGTGGTGCTTTCAGAGAGGACGTTACAGAAAGTCGAGAGATGTGGATTCTTTCCTGCGGAGAAAAAAACCCCTGTTTTCAGGCAATGCAGTATGCAGAATTCACACGTTCTTGGCATCACAGTTCCGTTATTTCGCTCACGCACGTCTAAATCGGCTCTCGCGTTGAACCGCTTCGGAGACTTTGCAGTTGCTGGTCGAGAAATCGCGGTTCTCCCCGAATGCCGCTGTGTGCCTTCAGCAGCGGTCTCGTCTCTCTCGCATGCCGAGAAAGAGCGACTTCAGCCGGATGCTTTTCTCGGACGAGCGGCTTCTTCTGCGCACATCGCAAAGGAGCAGTTCTTGTCTTCTCCTTGTGTCCATGCACATTCTGCACTACGCTTCTCTCTCATTCTTATGCCTTTCCGTTTATTCCTAGGGACATTTCGTTTTTCTCTGTTTTTCCGATGCTACACTTCAGCATTCTGTGACGAACAGAGTGGAAGGGAAAAGCCCCTCTAATAAGGCAGCTAGAAGTTCCAGGAGAGACACACGTGGTGCTTTCAGAGAGGACGTTACAGAAAGTCGAGAGATGTGGATTCTTTCCTGCGGAGAAAAAACCCCCTGTTTTCAGGAAATGCAGTATTCTGAAATCGCACGTTCTCGGCATAGCAATTTCTCTATTTCGCTCTCGTGGGTGGACGGCGCCACTCTCTGTTAACCGCTTCGGAGACTTTGCAGTTGCTGGTCGAGAAATCGCAGTTCTCCCCGAATGCCGCTGTGTGCCTTCAGCAGCGGTCTCGTCTCTCTCGCATGCCGAGAAAGAGCGACTTCAGCCGGATGCTTTTCTCGGACGAGCGGCTTCTTCTGCGCACATCGCAAAGGAGCGGTTCTGTCTTCTCCTTGTGTCCATGCATTCTGCACTACGCTTCTCTCTCATTCTTATGCCCTTCCGTTTATTCCTAGGGACATTTCGTTTTTCTCTGTTTTTCCGATGCTACACTTCAGCATTCTGTGACGAACAGAGTGGAAGGGAAAAGCCCCTCTAATAAGGCAGCTAGAAGTTCCAGGAGCGACACACGTTGTGCTTTCAGAGAGGACGTTACAGAAAGTCGAGAGATGTGGATTCTTTCCTGCGGAGAAAAAAACCCCTGTTTTCAGGCAATGCAGTATGCAGAATTCACACGTTCTTGGCATCACAGTTCCGTTATTTCGCTCACGCACGTCTAAATCGGCTCTCGCGTTGAACCGCTTCGGAGAGTTTGCAGTTGCTGGCCGTTAAATCGCTTTTCTCCCCGAATGCCGCTTTGTGCCTTCAGCAGCGGTCTCGTCTCTCTCGCATGCAGAGAAAGAGCGACTTCAGCCGGATGCTTTTCTCGGACGAGCGGCTTCTTCTGCGCACATCGCAAAGGAGCGGTTCTTGTCTTCTCCTTGTGTCCATGCATTCTGCACTACGCTTCTCTCTCATTCTTATGCCTTTCCGTTTATTCCTAGGGACATTTCGTTTTTCTCTGTTTTTCCGATGCTACACTTCAGCATTCTGTGACGAACAGAGTGGAAGGGAAAAGCCCCTCTAATAAGGCAGCTAGAAGTTCCAGGAGCGACACACGTTGTGCTTTCAGAGAGGACGTTACAGAAAGTCGAGAGATGTGGATTCTTTCCTGCGGAGAAAAAACCCCCTGTTTTCAGGAAATGCAGTATTCTGAAATCGCACGTTCTCGGCATAGCAATTTCGCTATTTCGCTCTCGTGGGTGGACGGCGCCACTCTCTATTAACCGCTTCGGAGAGTTTGCAGTTGCTGGCCGTTAAATCGCTTTTCTCCCCGAATGCCGCTTTTTGCCTTCAGCAGCGGTCTCGTCTCTCTCGCATGCCGAGAAAGAGCGACTTCAGCCGGATGCTTTTCTCGGACGAGCGGCTTCTTCTGCGCACATCGCAAAGGAGCGGTTCTTGTCTTCTCCTTGTGTCCATGCATTCTGCACTACGCTTCTCTCTCATTCTTAACCCTTGATTCCTAGGGACATTTCCTTTTTCTCTGTTTTTCCGATGCTACACTTCAGCATTCTGTGACGAACAGAGTGGAAGGGAAAAGCCCCTCTAATAAGGCAGCTAGAAGTTCCAGGAGAGACACACGTTGTGCTTTCAGAGAGGACGTTACAGAAAGTCGAGAGATGTGGATTCTTTCCTGCGGAGAAAAAAACCCCTGTTTTCAGGCAATGCAGTATGCAGAATTCACACGTTCTTGGCATCACAGTTCCGTTATTTCGCTCACGCACGTCTAAATCGGCTCTCGCGTTGAACCGCTTCGGAGACTTTGCAGTTGCTGGTCGAGAAATCGCGGTTCTCCCCGAATGCCGCTGTGTGCCTTCAGCAGCGGTCTCGTCTCTCTCGCATGCCGAGAAAGAGCGACTTCAGCCGGATGCTTTTCTCGGACGAGCGGCTTCTTCTGCGCACATCGCAAAGGAGCGGTTCTGTCTTCTCCTTGTGTCCATGCATTCTGCACTACGCTTCTCTCTCATTCTTATGCCCTTCCGTTTATTCCTAGGGACATTTCGTTTTTCTCTGTTTTTCCGATGCTACACTTCAGCATTCTGTGACGAACAGAGTGGAAGGGAAAAGCCCCTCTAATAAGGCAGCTAGAAGTTCCAGGAGCGACACACGTTGTGCTTTCAGAGAGGACGTTACAGAAAGTCGAGAGATGTGGATTCTTTCCTGCGGAGAAAAAACCCCCTGTTTTCAGGAAATGCAGTATTCTGAAATCGCACGTTCTCGGCATAGCAATTTCGCTATTTCGCTCTCGTGGGTGGACGGCGCCACTCTCTATTAACCGCTTCGGAGAGTTTGCAGTTGCTGGCCGTTAAATCGCTTTTCTCCCCGAATGCCGCTTTTTGCCTTCAGCAGCGGTCTCGTCTCTCTCGCATGCCGAGAAAGAGCGACTTCAGCCGGATGCTTTTCTCGGACGAGCGGCTTCTTCTGCGCACATCGCAAAGGAGCGGTTCTTGTCTTCTCCTTGTGTCCATGCATTCTGCACTACGCTTCTCTCTCATTCTTATGCCTTTCCGTTGATTCCTAGGGACATTTCGTTTTTCTCTGTTTTTCCGATGCTACACTTCAGCATTCTGTGACGAACAGAGTGGAAGGGAAAAGCCCCTCTAATAAGGCAGCTAGAAGTTCCAGGAGCGACACACGTTGTGCTTTCAGAGAGGACGTTACAGAAAGTCGAGAGATGTGGATTCTTTCCTGCGGAGAAAAAAACCCCTGTTTTCAGGCAATGCAGTATGCAGAATTCACACGTTCTTGGCATCACAGTTCCGTTATTTCGCTCACGCACGTCTAAATCGGCTCTCGCGTTGAACCGCTTCGGAGACTTTGCAGTTGCTGGCCGTTAAATCGCTTTTCTCCCCGAATGCCGCTTTGTGCCTTCAGCAGCGGTCTCGTCTCTCTCGCATGCAGAGAAAGAGCGACTTCAGCCGGATGCTTTTCTCGGACGAGCGGCTTCTTCTGCGCACATCGCAAAGGAGCGGTTCTTGTCTTCTCCTTGTGTCCATGCATTCTGCACTACGCTTCTCTCTCATTCTTATGCCTTTCCGTTTATTCCTAGGGACATTTCGTTTTTCTCTGTTTTTCCGATGCTACACTTCAGCATTCTGTGACGAACAGAGTGGAAGGGAAAAGCCCCTCTAATAAGGCAGCTAGAAGTTCCAGGAGAGACACACGTGGTGCTTTCAGAGAGGACGTTACAGAAAGTCGAGAGATGTGGATTCTTTCCTGCGGAGAAAAAAACCCCTGTTTTCAGGCAATGCAGTATGCAGAATTCACACGTTCTTGGCATCACAGTTCCGTTATTTCGCTCACGCACGTCTAAATCGGCTCTCGCGTTGAACCGCTTCGGAGACTTTGCAGTTGCTGGTCGAGAAATCGCGGTTCTCCCCGAATGCCGCTGTGTGCCTTCAGCAGCGGTCTCGTCTCTCTCGCATGCCGAGAAAGAGCGACTTCAGCCGGATGCTTTTCTCGGACGAGCGGCTTCTTCTGCGCACATCGCAAAGGAGCGGTTCTTGTCTTCTCCTTGTGTCCATGCATTCTGCACTACGCTTCTCTCTCATTCTTAACCCTTGATTCCTAGGGACATTTCGTTTTTCTCTGTTTTTCCGATGCTACACTTCAGCATTCTGTGACGAACAGAGTGGAAGGGAAAAGCCCCTCTAATAAGGCAGCTAGAAGTTCCAGGAGAGACACACGTGGTGCTTTCAGAGAGGACGTTACAGAAAGTCGAGAGATGTGGATTCTTTCCTGCGGAGAAAAAACCCCCTGTTTTCAGGAAATGCAGTATTCTGAAATCGCACGTTCTCGGCATAGCAATTTCGCTATTTCGCTCTCGTGGGTGGACGGCGCCACTCTCTGTTAACCGCTTCGGAGACTTTGCAGTTGCTGGTCGAGAAATCGCAGTTCTCCCCGAATGCCGCTGTGTGCCTTCAGCAGCGGTCTCGTCTCTCTCGCATGCCGAGAAAGAGCGACTTCAGCCGGATGCTTTTCTCGGACGAGCGGCTTCTTCTGCGCACATCGCAAAGGAGCGGTTCTGTCTTCTCCTTGTGTCCATGCATTCTGCACTACGCTTCTCTCTCATTCTTATGCCCTTCCGTTTATTCCTAGGGACATTTCGTTTTTCTCTGTTTTTCCGATGCTACACTTCAGCATTCTGTGACGAACAGAGTGGAAGGGAAAAGCCCCTCTAATAAGGCAGCTAGAAGTTCCAGGAGCGACACACGTTGTGCTTTCAGAGAGGACGTTACAGAAAGTCGAGAGATGTGGATTCTTTCCTGCGGAGAAAAAACCCCCTGTTTTCAGGAAATGCAGTATTCTGAAATCGCACGTTCTCGGCATAGCAATTTCGCTATTTCGCTCTCGTGGGTGGACGGCGCCACTCTCTATTAACCGCTTCGGAGAGTTTGCAGTTGCTGGCCGTTAAATCGCTTTTCTCCCCGAATGCCGCTGTGTGCCTTCAGCAGCGGTCTCGTCTCTCTCGCATGCCGAGAAAGAGCGACTTCAGCCGGATGCTTTTCTCGGACGAGCGGCTTCTTCTGCGCACATCGCAAAGGAGCGGTTCTTGTCTTCTCCTTGTGTCCATGCATTCTGCACTACGCTTCTCTCTCATTCTTATGCCTTTCCGTTTATTCCTAGGGACATTTCGTTTTTCTCTGTTTTTCCGATGCTACACTTCAGCATTCTGTGACGAACAGAGTGGAAGGGAAAAGCCCCTCTAATAAGGCAGCTAGAAGTTCCAGGAGCGACACACGTTGTGCTTTCAGAGAGGACGTTACAGAAAGTCGAGAGATGTGGATTCTTTCCTGCGGAGAAAAAAACCCCTGTTTTCAGGCAATGCAGTATGCAGAATTCACACGTTCTTGGCATCACAGTTCCGTTATTTCGCTCACGCACGTCTAAATCGGCTCTCGCGTTGAACCGCTTCGGAGACTTTGCAGTTGCTGGTCGAGAAATCGCGGTTCTCCCCGAATGCCGCTGTGTGCCTTCAGCAGCGGTCTCGTCTCTCTCGCATGCCGAGAAAGAGCGACTTCAGCCGGATGCTTTTCTCGGACGAGCGGCTTCTTCTGCGCACATCGCAAAGGAGCGGTTCTTGTCTTCTCCTTGTGTCCATGCATTCTGCACTACGCTTCTCTCTCATTCTTAACCCTTGATTCCTAGGGACATTTCGTTTTTCTCTGTTTTTCCGATGCTACACTTCAGCATTCTGTGACGAACAGAGTGGAAGGGAAAAGCCCCTCTAATAAGGCAGCTAGAAGTTCCAGGAGAGACACACGTGGTGCTTTCAGAGAGGACGTTACAGAAAGTCGAGAGATGTGGATTCTTTCCTGCGGAGAAAAAACCCCCTGTTTTCAGGAAATGCAGTATTCTGAAATCGCACGTTCTCGGCATAGCAATTTCGCTATTTCGCTCTCGTGGGTGGACGGCGCCACTCTCTGTTAACCGCTTCGGAGACTTTGCAGTTGCTGGTCGAGAAATCGCAGTTCTCCCCGAATGCCGCTGTGTGCCTTCAGCAGCGGTCTCGTCTCTCTCGCATGCCGAGAAAGAGCGACTTCAGCCGGATGCTTTTCTCGGACGAGCGGCTTCTTCTGCGCACATCGCAAAGGAGCGGTTCTGTCTTCTCCTTGTGTCCATGCATTCTGCACTACGCTTCTCTCTCATTCTTATGCCTTTCCGTTTATTCCTAGGGACATTTCGTTTTTCTCTGTTTTTCCGATGCTACACTTCAGCATTCTGTGACGAACAGAGTGGAAGGGAAAAGCCCCTCTAATAAGGCAGCTAGAAGTTCCAGGAGCGACACACGTTGTGCTTTCAGAGAGGACGTTACAGAAAGTCGAGAGATGTGGATTCTTTCCTGCGGAGAAAAAACCCCCTGTTTTCAGGAAATGCAGTATTCTGAAATCGCACGTTCTCGGCATAGCAATTTCGCTATTTCGCTCTCGTGGGTGGACGGCGCCACTCTCTATTAACCGCTTCGGAGAGTTTGCAGTTGCTGGCCGTTAAATCGCTTTTCTCCCCGAATGCCGCTTTTTGCCTTCAGCAGCGGTCTCGTCTCTCTCGCATGCCGAGAAAGAGCGACTTCAGCCGGATGCTTTTCTCGGACGAGCGGCTTCTTCTGCGCACATCGCAAAGGAGCGGTTCTTGTCTTCTCCTTGTGTCCATGCATTCTGCACTACGCTTCTCTCTCATTCTTATGCCTTTCCGTTTATTCCTAGGGACATTTCGTTTTTCTCTGTTTTTCCGATGCTACACTTCAGCATTCTGTGACGAACAGAGTGGAAGGGAAAAGCCCCTCTAATAAGGCAGCTAGAAGTTCCAGGAGCGACACACGTTGTGCTTTCAGAGAGGACGTTACAGAAAGTCGAGAGATGTGGATTCTTTCCTGCGGAGAAAAAAACCCCTGTTTTCAGGCAATGCAGTATGCAGAATTCACACGTTCTTGGCATCACAGTTCCGTTATTTCGCTCACGCACGTCTAAATCGGCTCTCGCGTTGAACCGCTTCGGAGACTTTGCAGTTGCTGGCCGTTAAATCGCTTTTCTCCCCGAATGCCGCTTTGTGCCTTCAGCAGCGGTCTCGTCTCTCTCGCATGCAGAGAAAGAGCGACTTCAGCCGGATGCTTTTCTCGGACGAGCGGCTTCTTCTGCGCACATCGCAAAGGAGCGGTTCTTGTCTTCTCCTTGTGTCCATGCATTCTGCACTACGCTTCTCTCTCATTCTTATGCCTTTCCGTTTATTCCTAGGGACATTTCGTTTTTCTCTGTTTTTCCGATGCTACACTTCAGCATTCTGTGACGAACAGAGTGGAAGGGAAAAGCCCCTCTAATAAGGCAGCTAGAAGTTCCAGGAGCGACACACGTTGTGCTTTCAGAGAGGACGTTACAGAAAGTCGAGAGATGTGGATTCTTTCCTGCGGAGAAAAAAACCCCTGTTTTCAGGCAATGCAGTATGCAGAATTCACACGTTCTTGGCATCACAGTTCCGTTATTTCGCTCACGCACGTCTAAATCGGCTCTCGCGTTGAACCGCTTCGGAGACTTTGCAGTTGCTGGCCGTTAAATCGCTTTTCTCCCCGAATGCCGCTTTGTGCCTTCAGCAGCGGTCTCGTCTCTCTCGCATGCAGAGAAAGAGCGACTTCAGCCGGATGCTTTTCTCGGACGAGCGGCTTCTTCTGCGCACATCGCAAAGGAGCGGTTCTTGTCTTCTCCTTGTGTCCATGCATTCTGCACTACGCTTCTCTCTCATTCTTACGCCTTTCCGTTTATTCCTAGGGACATTTCGTTTTTCTCTGTTTTTCCGATGCTACACTTCAGCATTCTGTGACGAACAGAGTGGAAGGGAAAAGCCCCTCTAATAAGGCAGCTAGAAGTTCCAGGAGAGACACACGTTGTGCTTTCAGAGAGGACGTTACAGAAAGTCGAGAGATGTGGATTCTTTCCTGCGGAGAAAAAAACCCCTGTTTTCAGGCAATGCAGTATGCAGAATTCACACGTTCTTGGCATCACAGTTCCGTTATTTCGCTCACGCACGTCTAAATCGGCTCTCGCGTTGAACCGCTTCGGAGACTTTGCAGTTGCTGGTCGAGAAATCGCTTTTCTCCCCGAATGCCGCTGTGTGCCTTCAGCAGCGGTCTCGTCTCTCTCGCATGCCGAGAAAGAGCGACTTCAGCCGGATGCTTTTCTCGGACGAGCGGCTTCTTCTGCGCACATCGCAAAGGAGCGGTTCTTGTCTTCTCCTTGTGTCCATGCATTCTGCACTACGCTTCTCTCTCATTCTTAACCCTTGATTCCTAGGGACATTTCGTTTTTCTCTGTTTTTCCGATGCTACACTTCAGCATTCTGTGACGAACAGAGTGGAAGGGAAAAGCCCCTCTAATAAGGCAGCTAGAAGTTCCAGGAGAGACACACGTGGTGCTTTCAGAGAGGACGTTACAGAAAGTCGAGAGATGTGGATTCTTTCCTGCGGAGAAAAAACCCCCTGTTTTCAGGAAATGCAGTATTCTGAAATCGCACGTTCTCGGCATAGCAATTTCGCTATTTCGCTCTCGTGGGTGGACGGCGCCACTCTCTATTAACCGCTTCGGAGAGTTTGCAGTTGCTGGCCGTTAAATCGCTTTTCTCCCCGAATGCCGCTGTGTGCCTTCAGCAGCGGTCTCGTCTCTCTCGCATGCCGAGAAAGAGCGACTTCAGCCGGATGCTTTTCTCGGACGAGCGGCTTCTTCTGCGCACATCGCAAAGGAGCGGTTCTTGTCTTCTCCTTGTGTCCATGCATTCTGCACTACGCTTCTCTCTCATTCTTATGCCTTTCCGTTTATTCCTAGGGACATTTCGTTTTTCTCTGTTTTTCCGATGCTACACTTCAGCATTCTGTGACGAACAGAGTGGAAGGGAAAAGCCCCTCTAATAAGGCAGCTAGAAGTTCCAGGAGCGACACACGTTGTGCTTTCAGAGAGGACGTTACAGAAAGTCGAGAGATGTGGATTCTTTCCTGCGGAGAAAAAAACCCCTGTTTTCAGGCAATGCAGTATGCAGAATTCACACGTTCTTGGCATCACAGTTCCGTTATTTCGCTCACGCACGTCTAAATCGGCTCTCGCGTTGAACCGCTTCGGAGACTTTGCAGTTGCTGGTCGAGAAATCGCGGTTCTCCCCGAATGCCGCTGTGTGCCTTCAGCAGCGGTCTCGTCTCTCTCGCATGCCGAGAAAGAGCGACTTCAGCCGGATGCTTTTCTCGGACGAGCGGCTTCTTCTGCGCACATCGCAAAGGAGCGGTTCTGTCTTCTCCTTGTGTCCATGCATTCTGCACTACGCTTCTCTCTCATTCTTATGCCCTTCCGTTTATTCCTAGGGACATTTCGTTTTTCTCTGTTTTTCCGATGCTACACTTCAGCATTCTGTGACGAACAGAGTGGAAGGGAAAAGCCCCTCTAATAAGGCAGCTAGAAGTTCCAGGAGCGACACACGTTGTGCTTTCAGAGAGGACGTTACAGAAAGTCGAGAGATGTGGATTCTTTCCTGCGGAGAAAAAACCCCCTGTTTTCAGGAAATGCAGTATTCTGAAATCGCACGTTCTCGGCATAGCAATTTCGCTATTTCGCTCTCGTGGGTGGACGGCGCCACTCTCTATTAACCGCTTCGGAGAGTTTGCAGTTGCTGGCCGTTAAATCGCTTTTCTCCCCGAATGCCGCTGTGTGCCTTCAGCAGCGGTCTCGTCTCTCTCGCATGCCGAGAAAGAGCGACTTCAGCCGGATGCTTTTCTCGGACGAGCGGCTTCTTCTGCGCACATCGCAAAGGAGCGGTTCTTGTCTTCTCCTTGTGTCCATGCATTCTGCACTACGCTTCTCTCTCATTCTTATGCCTTTCCGTTTATTCCTAGGGACATTTCGTTTTTCTCTGTTTTTCCGATGCTACACTTCAGCATTCTGTGACGAACAGAGTGGAAGGGAAAAGCCCCTCTAATAAGGCAGCTAGAAGTTCCAGGAGCGACACACGTTGTGCTTTCAGAGAGGACGTTACAGAAAGTCGAGAGATGTGGATTCTTTCCTGCGGAGAAAAAAACCCCTGTTTTCAGGCAATGCAGTATGCAGAATTCACACGTTCTTGGCATCACAGTTCCGTTATTTCGCTCACGCACGTCTAAATCGGCTCTCGCGTTGAACCGCTTCGGAGACTTTGCAGTTGCTGGCCGTTAAATCGCTTTTCTCCCCGAATGCCGCTTTGTGCCTTCAGCAGCGGTCTCGTCTCTCTCGCATGCAGAGAAAGAGCGACTTCAGCCGGATGCTTTTCTCGGACGAGCGGCTTCTTCTGCGCACATCGCAAAGGAGCGGTTCTTGTCTTCTCCTTGTGTCCATGCATTCTGCACTACGCTTCTCTCTCATTCTTATGCCTTTCCGTTTATTCCTAGGGACATTTCGTTTTTCTCTGTTTTTCCGATGCTACACTTCAGCATTCTGTGACGAACAGAGTGGAAGGGAAAAGCCCCTCTAATAAGGCAGCTAGAAGTTCCAGGAGAGACACACGTTGTGCTTTCAGAGAGGACGTTACAGAAAGTCGAGAGATGTGGATTCTTTCCTGCGGAGAAAAAAACCCCTGTTTTCAGGCAATGCAGTATGCAGAATTCACACGTTCTTGGCATCACAGTTCCGTTATTTCGCTCACGCACGTCTAAATCGGCTCTCGCGTTGAACCGCTTCGGAGACTTTGCAGTTGCTGGTCGAGAAATCGCGGTTCTCCCCGAATGCCGCTGTGTGCCTTCAGCAGCGGTCTCGTCTCTCTCGCATGCCGAGAAAGAGCGACTTCAGCCGGATGCTTTTCTCGGACGAGCGGCTTCTTCTGCGCACATCGCAAAGGAGCGGTTCTTGTCTTCTCCTTGTGTCCATGCATTCTGCACTACGCTTCTCTCTCATTCTTAACCCTTGATTCCTAGGGACATTTCGTTTTTCTCTGTTTTTCCGATGCTACACTTCAGCATTCTGTGACGAACAGAGTGGAAGGGAAAAGCCCCTCTAATAAGGCAGCTAGAAGTTCCAGGAGAGACACACGTGGTGCTTTCAGAGAGGACGTTACAGAAAGTCGAGAGATGTGGATTCTTTCCTGCGGAGAAAAAACCCCCTGTTTTCAGGAAATGCAGTATTCTGAAATCGCACGTTCTCGGCATAGCAATTTCGCTATTTCGCTCTCGTGGGTGGACGGCGCCACTCTCTGTTAACCGCTTCGGAGACTTTGCAGTTGCTGGTCGAGAAATCGCAGTTCTCCCCGAATGCCGCTGTGTGCCTTCAGCAGCGGTCTCGTCTCTCTCGCATGCCGAGAAAGAGCGACTTCAGCCGGATGCTTTTCTCGGACGAGCGGCTTCTTCTGCGCACATCGCAAAGGAGCGGTTCTGTCTTCTCCTTGTGTCCATGCATTCTGCACTACGCTTCTCTCTCATTCTTATGCCCTTCCGTTTATTCCTAGGGACATTTCGTTTTTCTCTGTTTTTCCGATGCTACACTTCAGCATTCTGTGACGAACAGAGTGGAAGGGAAAAGCCCCTCTAATAAGGCAGCTAGAAGTTCCAGGAGCGACACACGTTGTGCTTTCAGAGAGGACGTTACAGAAAGTCGAGAGATGTGGATTCTTTCCTGCGGAGAAAAAACCCCCTGTTTTCAGGAAATGCAGTATTCTGAAATCGCACGTTCTCGGCATAGCAATTTCGCTATTTCGCTCTCGTGGGTGGACGGCGCCACTCTCTATTAACCGCTTCGGAGAGTTTGCAGTTGCTGGCCGTTAAATCGCTTTTCTCCCCGAATGCCGCTTTTTGCCTTCAGCAGCGGTCTCGTCTCTCTCGCATGCCGAGAAAGAGCGACTTCAGCCGGATGCTTTTCTCGGACGAGCGGCTTCTTCTGCGCACATCGCAAAGGAGCGGTTCTTGTCTTCTCCTTGTGTCCATGCATTCTGCACTACGCTTCTCTCTCATTCTTATGCCTTTCCGTTTATTCCTAGGGACATTTCGTTTTTCTCTGTTTTTCCGATGCTACACTTCAGCATTCTGTGACGAACAGAGTGGAAGGGAAAAGCCCCTCTAATAAGGCAGCTAGAAGTTCCAGGAGCGACACACGTTGTGCTTTCAGAGAGGACGTTACAGAAAGTCGAGAGATGTGGATTCTTTCCTGCGGAGAAAAAAACCCCTGTTTTCAGGCAATGCAGTATGCAGAATTCACACGTTCTTGGCATCACAGTTCCGTTATTTCGCTCACGCACGTCTAAATCGGCTCTCGCGTTGAACCGCTTCGGAGACTTTGCAGTTGCTGGTCGAGAAATCGCGGTTCTCCCCGAATGCCGCTGTGTGCCTTCAGCAGCGGTCTCGTCTCTCTCGCATGCCGAGAAAGAGCGACTTCAGCCGGATGCTTTTCTCGGACGAGCGGCTTCTTCTGCGCACATCGCAAAGGAGCGGTTCTTGTCTTCTCCTTGTGTCCATGCATTCTGCACTACGCTTCTCTCTCATTCTTAACCCTTGATTCCTAGGGACATTTCGTTTTTCTCTGTTTTTCCGATGCTACACTTCAGCATTCTGTGACGAACAGAGTGGAAGGGAAAAGCCCCTCTAATAAGGCAGCTAGAAGTTCCAGGAGAGACACACGTGGTGCTTTCAGAGAGGACGTTACAGAAAGTCGAGAGATGTGGATTCTTTCCTGCGGAGAAAAAACCCCCTGTTTTCAGGAAATGCAGTATTCTGAAATCGCACGTTCTCGGCATAGCAATTTCGCTATTTCGCTCTCGTGGGTGGACGGCGCCACTCTCTGTTAACCGCTTCGGAGACTTTGCAGTTGCTGGTCGAGAAATCGCAGTTCTCCCCGAATGCCGCTGTGTGCCTTCAGCAGCGGTCTCGTCTCTCTCGCATGCCGAGAAAGAGCGACTTCAGCCGGATGCTTTTCTCGGACGAGCGGCTTCTTCTGCGCACATCGCAAAGGAGCGGTTCTGTCTTCTCCTTGTGTCCATGCATTCTGCACTACGCTTCTCTCTCATTCTTATGCCCTTCCGTTTATTCCTAGGGACATTTCGTTTTTCTCTGTTTTTCCGATGCTACACTTCAGCATTCTGTGACGAACAGAGTGGAAGGGAAAAGCCCCTCTAATAAGGCAGCTAGAAGTTCCAGGAGCGACACACGTTGTGCTTTCAGAGAGGACGTTACAGAAAGTCGAGAGATGTGGATTCTTTCCTGCGGAGAAAAAACCCCCTGTTTTCAGGAAATGCAGTATTCTGAAATCGCACGTTCTCGGCATAGCAATTTCGCTATTTCGCTCTCGTGGGTGGACGGCGCCACTCTCTATTAACCGCTTCGGAGAGTTTGCAGTTGCTGGCCGTTAAATCGCTTTTCTCCCCGAATGCCGCTTTGTGCCTTCAGCAGCGGTCTCGTCTCTCTCGCATGCCGAGAAAGAGCGACTTCAGCCGGATGCTTTTCTCGGACGAGCGGCTTCTTCTGCGCACATCGCAAAGGAGCGGTTCTTGTCTTCTCCTTGTGTCCATGCATTCTGCACTACGCTTCTCTCTCATTCTTATGCCTTTCCGTTTATTCCTAGGGACATTTCGTTTTTCTCTGTTTTTCCGATGCTACACTTCAGCATTCTGTGACGAACAGAGTGGAAGGGAAAAGCCCCTCTAATAAGGCAGCTAGAAGTTCCAGGAGCGACACACGTTGTGCTTTCAGAGAGGACGTTACAGAAAGTCGAGAGATGTGGATTCTTTCCTGCGGAGAAAAAAACCCCTGTTTTCAGGCAATGCAGTATGCAGAATTCACACGTTCTTGGCATCACAGTTCCGTTATTTCGCTCACGCACGTCTAAATCGGCTCTCGCGTTGAACCGCTTCGGAGACTTTGCAGTTGCTGGTCGAGAAATCGCGGTTCTCCCCGAATGCCGCTGTGTGCCTTCAGCAGCGGTCTCGTCTCTCTCGCATGCCGAGAAAGAGCGACTTCAGCCGGATGCTTTTCTCGGACGAGCGGCTTCTTCTGCGCACATCGCAAAGGAGCGGTTCTTGTCTTCTCCTTGTGTCCATGCATTCTGCACTACGCTTCTCTCTCATTCTTAACCCTTGATTCCTAGGGACATTTCGTTTTTCTCTGTTTTTCCGATGCTACACTTCAGCATTCTGTGACGAACAGAGTGGAAGGGAAAAGCCCCTCTAATAAGGCAGCTAGAAGTTCCAGGAGAGACACACGTGGTGCTTTCAGAGAGGACGTTACAGAAAGTCGAGAGATGTGGATTCTTTCCTGCGGAGAAAAAACCCCCTGTTTTCAGGAAATGCAGTATTCTGAAATCGCACGTTCTCGGCATAGCAATTTCGCTATTTCGCTCTCGTGGGTGGACGGCGCCACTCTCTGTTAACCGCTTCGGAGACTTTGCAGTTGCTGGTCGTTAAATCGCAGTTCTCCCCGAATGCCGCTGTGTGCCTTCAGCAGCGGTCTCGTCTCTCTCGCATGCCGAGAAAGAGCGACTTCAGCCGGATGCTTTTCTCGGACGAGCGGCTTCTTCTGCGCACATCGCAAAGGAGCGGTTCTGTCTTCTCCTTGTGTCCATGCATTCTGCACTACGCTTCTCTCTCATTCTTATGCCCTTCCGTTTATTCCTAGGGACATTTCGTTTTTCTCTGTTTTTCCGATGCTACACTTCAGCATTCTGTGACGAACAGAGTGGAAGGGAAAAGCCCCTCTAATAAGGCAGCTAGAAGTTCCAGGAGCGACACACGTTGTGCTTTCAGAGAGGACGTTACAGAAAGTCGAGAGATGTGGATTCTTTCCTGCGGAGAAAAAACCCCCTGTTTTCAGGAAATGCAGTATTCTGAAATCGCACGTTCTCGGCATAGCAATTTCGCTATTTCGCTCTCGTGGGTGGACGGCGCCACTCTCTATTAACCGCTTCGGAGAGTTTGCAGTTGCTGGCCGTTAAATCGCTTTTCTCCCCGAATGCCGCTTTGTGCCTTCAGCAGCGGTCTCGTCTCTCTCGCATGCCGAGAAAGAGCGACTTCAGCCGGATGCTTTTCTCGGACGAGCGGCTTCTTCTGCGCACATCGCAAAGGAGCGGTTCTTGTCTTCTCCTTGTGTCCATGCATTCTGCACTACGCTTCTCTCTCATTCTTATGCCTTTCCGTTTATTCCTAGGGACATTTCGTTTTTCTCTGTTTTTCCGATGCTACACTTCAGCATTCTGTGACGAACAGAGTGGAAGGGAAAAGCCCCTCTAATAAGGCAGCTAGAAGTTCCAGGAGCGACACACGTTGTGCTTTCAGAGAGGACGTTACAGAAAGTCGAGAGATGTGGATTCTTTCCTGCGGAGAAAAAAACCCCTGTTTTCAGGCAATGCAGTATGCAGAATTCACACGTTCTTGGCATCACAGTTCCGTTATTTCGCTCACGCACGTCTAAATCGGCTCTCGCGTTGAACCGCTTCGGAGACTTTGCAGTTGCTGGTCGAGAAATCGCGGTTCTCCCCGAATGCCGCTGTGTGCCTTCAGCAGCGGTCTCGTCTCTCTCGCATGCCGAGAAAGAGCGACTTCAGCCGGATGCTTTTCTCGGACGAGCGGCTTCTTCTGCGCACATCGCAAAGGAGCGGTTCTTGTCTTCTCCTTGTGTCCATGCATTCTGCACTACGCTTCTCTCTCATTCTTAACCCTTGATTCCTAGGGACATTTCGTTTTTCTCTGTTTTTCCGATGCTACACTTCAGCATTCTGTGACGAACAGAGTGGAAGGGAAAAGCCCCTCTAATAAGGCAGCTAGAAGTTCCAGGAGAGACACACGTGGTGCTTTCAGAGAGGACGTTACAGAAAGTCGAGAGATGTGGATTCTTTCCTGCGGAGAAAAAACCCCCTGTTTTCAGGAAATGCAGTATTCTGAAATCGCACGTTCTCGGCAT
Organism: Phasianus colchicus; assembly: GCF_987193195.1. NCBI lineage: Eukaryota > Metazoa > Chordata > Aves > Galliformes > Phasianidae > Phasianus > Phasianus colchicus. Next base: position 146,115 of record NC_143447.1, on the reverse strand, counting down.
AGCAATTTCGCTATTTCGCTCTCGTGGGTGGACGGCGCCACTCTCTGTTAACCGCTTCGGAGACTTTGCAGTTGCTGGTCGAGAAATCGCAGTTCTCCCCGAATGCCGCTGTGTGCCTTCAGCAGCGGTCTCGTCTCTCTCGCATGCCGAGAAAGAGCGACTTCAGCCGGATGCTTTTCTCGGACGAGCGGCTTCTTCTGCGCACATCGCAAAGGAGCGGTTCTGTCTTCTCCTTGTGTCCATGCATTCTGCACTACGCTTCTCTCTCATTCTTATGCCCTTCCGTTTATTCCTAGGGACATTTCGTTTTTCTCTGTTTTTCCGATGCTACACTTCAGCATTCTGTGACGAACAGAGTGGAAGGGAAAAGCCCCTCTAATAAGGCAGCTAGAAGTTCCAGGAGAGACACACGTGGTGCTTTCAGAGAGGACGTTACAGAAAGTCGAGAGATGTGGATTCTTTCCTGCGGAGAAAAAACCCCCTGTTTTCAGGAAATGCAGTATTCTGAAATCGCACGTTCTCGGCATAGCAATTTCGCTATTTCGCTCTCGTGGGTGGACGGCGCCACTCTCTATTAACCGCTTCGGAGAGTTTGCAGTTGCTGGCCGTTAAATCGCTTTTCTCCCCGAATGCCGCTTTGTGCCTTCAGCAGCGGTCTCGTCTCTCTCGCATGCCGAGAAAGAGCAACTTCAGCCGGATGCTTTTCTCGGACGAGCGGCTTCTTCTGCGCACATCGCAAAGGAGCGGTTCTTGTCTTCTCCTTGTGTCCATGCATTCTGCACTACGCTTCTCTCTCATTCTTATGCCTTTCCGTTTATTCCTAGGGACATTTCGTTTTTCTCTGTTTTTCCGATGCTACACTTCAGCATTCTGTGACGAACAGAGTGGAAGGGAAAAGCCCCTCTAATAAGGCAGCTAGAAGTTCCAGGAGCGACACACGTTGTGCTTTCAGAGAGGACGTTACAGAAAGTCGAGAGATGTGGATTCTTTCCTGCGGAGAAAAAAACCCCTGTTTTCAGGCAATGCAGTATGCAGAATTCACACGTTCTTGGCATCACAGTTCCGTTATTTCGCTCACGCACGTCTAAATCGGCTCTCGCGTTGAACCGCTTCGGAGAGTTTGCAGTTGCTGGCCGTTAAATCGCTTTTCTCCCCGAATGCCGCTTTGTGCCTTCAGCAGCGGTCTCGTCTCTCTCGCATGCAGAGAAAGAGCGACTTCAGCCGGATGCTTTTCTCGGACGAGCGGCTTCTTCTGCGCACATCGCAAAGGAGCGGTTCTTGTCTTCTCCTTGTGTCCATGCATTCTGCACTACGCTTCTCTCTCATTCTTATGCCTTTCCGTTTATTCCTAGGGACATTTCGTTTTTCTCTGTTTTTCTGATGCTACACTTCAGCATTCTGTGACGAACATAGTAGAAGGGAAAAGCCCCTCTAATAAGGCAGCTAGAAGTTCCAGGAGCGACACACGTTGTGCTTTCAGAGAGGACGTTACAGAAAGTCGAGAGATGTGGATTCTTTCCTGCGGAGAAAAAACCCCCTGTTTTCAGGCAATGCAGTATTCTGAAATCGCACGTTCTCGGCATAGCAATTTCGCTATTTCGCTCTCGTGGGTGGACGGCGCCACTCTCTGTTAACCGCTTCGGAGACTTTGCAGTTGCTGGTCGAGAAATCGCAGTTCTCCCCGAATGCCGCTGTGTGCCTTCAGCAGCGGTCTCGTCTCTCTCGCATGCCGAGAAAGAGCGACTTCAGCCGGATGCTTTTCTCGGACGAGCGGCTTCTTCTGCGCACATCGCAAAGGAGCGGTTCTTGTCTTCTCCTTGTGTCCATGCATTCTGCACTACGCTTCTCTCTCATTCTTATGCCTTTCCGTTTATTCCTAGGGACATTTCGTTTTTCTCTGTTTTTCCGATGCTACACTTCAGCATTCTGTGACGAACAGAGTGGAAGGGAAAAGCCCCTCTAATAAGGCAGCTAGAAGTTCCAGGAGCGACACACGTTGTGCTTTCAGAGAGGACGTTACAGAAAGTCGAGAGATGTGGATTCTTTCCTGCGGAGAAAAAAACCCCTGTTTTCAGGCAATGCAGTATGCAGAATTCACACGTTCTTGGCATCACAGTTCCGTTATTTCGCTCACGCACGTCTAAATCGGCTCTCGCGTTGAACCGCTTCGGAGACTTTGCAGTTGCTGGTCGAGAAATCGCGGTTCTCCCCGAATGCCGCTGTGTGCCTTCAGCAGCGGTCTCGTCTCTCTCGCATGCCGAGAAAGAGCGACTTCAGCCGGATGCTTTTCTCGGACGAGCGGCTTCTTCTGCGCACATCGCAAAGGAGCGGTTCTTGTCTTCTCCTTGTGTCCATGCATTCTGCACTACGCTTCTCTCTCATTCTTAACCCTTGATTCCTAGGGACATTTCGTTTTTCTCTGTTTTTCCGATGCTACACTTCAGCATTCTGTGACGAACAGAGTGGAAGGGAAAAGCCCCTCTAATAAGGCAGCTAGAAGTTCCAGGAGAGACACACGTGGTGCTTTCAGAGAGGACGTTACAGAAAGTCGAGAGATGTGGATTCTTTCCTGCGGAGAAAAAACCCCCTGTTTTCAGGAAATGCAGTATTCTGAAATCGCACGTTCTCGGCATAGCAATTTCGCTATTTCGCTCTCGTGGGTGGACGGCGCCACTCTCTGTTAACCGCTTCGGAGACTTTGCAGTTGCTGGTCGAGAAATCGCAGTTCTCCCCGAATGCCGCTGTGTGCCTTCAGCAGCGGTCTCGTCTCTCTCGCATGCCGAGAAAGAGCGACTTCAGCCGGATGCTTTTCTCGGACGAGCGGCTTCTTCTGCGCACATCGCAAAGGAGCGGTTCTGTCTTCTCCTTGTGTCCATGCATTCTGCACTACGCTTCTCTCTCATTCTTATGCCCTTCCGTTTATTCCTAGGGACATTTCGTTTTTCTCTGTTTTTCCGATGCTACACTTCAGCATTCTGTGACGAACAGAGTGGAAGGGAAAAGCCCCTCTAATAAGGCAGCTAGAAGTTCCAGGAGAGACACACGTGGTGCTTTCAGAGAGGACGTTACAGAAAGTCGAGAGATGTGGATTCTTTCCTGCGGAGAAAAAACCCCCTGTTTTCAGGAAATGCAGTATTCTGAAATCGCACGTTCTCGGCATAGCAATTTCGCTATTTCGCTCTCGTGGGTGGACGGCGCCACTCTCTATTAACCGCTTCGGAGAGTTTGCAGTTGCTGGCCGTTAAATCGCTTTTCTCCCCGAATGCCGCTTTGTGCCTTCAGCAGCGGTCTCGTCTCTCTCGCATGCCGAGAAAGAGCGACTTCAGCCGGATGCTTTTCTCGGACGAGCGGCTTCTTCTGCGCACATCGCAAAGGAGCGGTTCTTGTCTTCTCCTTGTGTCCATGCATTCTGCACTACGCTTCTCTCTCATTCTTATGCCTTTCCGTTTATTCCTAGGGACATTTCGTTTTTCTCTGTTTTTCCGATGCTACACTTCAGCATTCTGTGACGAACAGAGTGGAAGGGAAAAGCCCCTCTAATAAGGCAGCTAGAAGTTCCAGGAGCGACACACGTTGTGCTTTCAGAGAGGACGTTACAGAAAGTCGAGAGATGTGGATTCTTTCCTGCGGAGAAAAAAACCCCTGTTTTCAGGCAATGCAGTATGCAGAATTCACACGTTCTTGGCATCACAGTTCCGTTATTTCGCTCACGCACGTCTAAATCGGCTCTCGCGTTGAACCGCTTCGGAGAGTTTGCAGTTGCTGGCCGTTAAATCGCTTTTCTCCCCGAATGCCGCTTTGTGCCTTCAGCAGCGGTCTCGTCTCTCTCGCATGCAGAGAAAGAGCGACTTCAGCCGGATGCTTTTCTCGGACGAGCGGCTTCTTCTGCGCACATCGCAAAGGAGCGGTTCTTGTCTTCTCCTTGTGTCCATGCATTCTGCACTACGCTTCTCTCTCATTCTTATGCCTTTCCGTTTATTCCTAGGGACATTTCGTTTTTCTCTGTTTTTCTGATGCTACACTTCAGCATTCTGTGACGAACATAGTAGAAGGGAAAAGCCCCTCTAATAAGGCAGCTAGAAGTTCCAGGAGCGACACACGTTGTGCTTTCAGAGAGGACGTTACAGAAAGTCGAGAGATGTGGATTCTTTCCTGCGGAGAAAAAACCCCCTGTTTTCAGGCAATGCAGTATTCTGAAATCGCACGTTCTCGGCATAGCAATTTCGCTATTTCGCTCTCGTGGGTGGACGGCGCCACTCTCTGTTAACCGCTTCGGAGACTTTGCAGTTGCTGGTCGAGAAATCGCAGTTCTCCCCGAATGCCGCTGTGTGCCTTCAGCAGCGGTCTCGTCTCTCTCGCATGCCGAGAAAGAGCGACTTCAGCCGGATGCTTTTCTCGGACGAGCGGCTTCTTCTGCGCACATCGCAAAGGAGCGGTTCTGTCTTCTCCTTGTGTCCATGCATTCTGCACTACGCTTCTCTCTCATTCTTATGCCTTTCCGTTTATTCCTAGGGACATTTCGTTTTTCTCTGTTTTTCCGATGCTACACTTCAGCATTCTGTGACGAACAGAGTGGAAGGGAAAAGCCCCTCTAATAAGGCAGCTAGAAGTTCCAGGAGCGACACACGTTGTGCTTTCAGAGAGGACGTTACAGAAAGTCGAGAGATGTGGATTCTTTCCTGCGGAGAAAAAAACCCCTGTTTTCAGGAAATGCAGTATTCTGAAATCGCACGTTCTCGGCATAGCAATTTCGCTATTTCGCTCTCGTGGGTGGACGGCGCCACTCTCTATTAACCGCTTCGGAGAGTTTGCAGTTGCTGGCCGTTAAATCGCTTTTCTCCCCGAATGCCGCTTTTTGCCTTCAGCAGCGGTCTCGTCTCTCTCGCATGCCGAGAAAGAGCGACTTCAGCCGGATGCTTTTCTCGGACGAGCGGCTTCTTCTGCGCACATCGCAAAGGAGCGGTTCTTGTCTTCTCCTTGTGTCCATGCATTCTGCACTACGCTTCTCTCTCATTCTTATGCCTTTCCGTTTATTCCTAGGGACATTTCGTTTTTCTCTGTTTTTCCGATGCTACACTTCAGCATTCTGTGACGAACAGAGTGGAAGGGAAAAGCCCCTCTAATAAGGCAGCTAGAAGTTCCAGGAGCGACACACGTTGTGCTTTCAGAGAGGACGTTACAGAAAGTCGAGAGATGTGGATTCTTTCCTGCGGAGAAAAAAACCCCTGTTTTCAGGCAATGCAGTATGCAGAATTCACACGTTCTTGGCATCACAGTTCCGTTATTTCGCTCACGCACGTCTAAATCGGCTCTCGCGTTGAACCGCTTCGGAGACTTTGCAGTTGCTGGCCGTTAAATCGCTTTTCTCCCCGAATGCCGCTTTGTGCCTTCAGCAGCGGTCTCGTCTCTCTCGCATGCAGAGAAAGAGCGACTTCAGCCGGATGCTTTTCTCGGACGAGCGGCTTCTTCTGCGCACATCGCAAAGGAGCGGTTCTTGTCTTCTCCTTGTGTCCATGCATTCTGCACTACGCTTCTCTCTCATTCTTATGCCTTTCCGTTTATTCCTAGGGACATTTCGTTTTTCTCTGTTTTTCCGATGCTACACTTCAGCATTCTGTGACGAACAGAGTGGAAGGGAAAAGCCCCTCTAATAAGGCAGCTAGAAGTTCCAGGAGCGACACACGTTGTGCTTTCAGAGAGGACGTTACAGAAAGTCGAGAGATGTGGATTCTTTCCTGCGGAGAAAAAAACCCCTGTTTTCAGGCAATGCAGTATGCAGAATTCACACGTTCTTGGCATCACAGTTCCGTTATTTCGCTCACGCACGTCTAAATCGGCTCTCGCGTTGAACCGCTTCGGAGACTTTGCAGTTGCTGGTCGAGAAATCGCGGTTCTCCCCGAATGCCGCTGTGTGCCTTCAGCAGCGGTCTCGTCTCTCTCGCATGCCGAGAAAGAGCGACTTCAGCCGGATGCTTTTCTCGGACGAGCGGCTTCTTCTGCGCACATCGCAAAGGAGCGGTTCTTGTCTTCTCCTTGTGTCCATGCATTCTGCACTACGCTTCTCTCTCATTCTTAACCCTTGATTCCTAGGGACATTTCGTTTTTCTCTGTTTTTCCGATGCTACACTTCAGCATTCTGTGACGAACAGAGTGGAAGGGAAAAGCCCCTCTAATAAGGCAGCTAGAAGTTCCAGGAGAGACACACGTGGTGCTTTCAGAGAGGACGTTACAGAAAGTCGAGAGATGTGGATTCTTTCCTGCGGAGAAAAAACCCCCTGTTTTCAGGAAATGCAGTATTCTGAAATCGCACGTTCTCGGCATAGCAATTTCGCTATTTCGCTCTCGTGGGTGGACGGCGCCACTCTCTGTTAACCGCTTCGGAGACTTTGCAGTTGCTGGTCGAGAAATCGCAGTTCTCCCCGAATGCCGCTGTGTGCCTTCAGCAGCGGTCTCGTCTCTCTCGCATGCCGAGAAAGAGCGACTTCAGCCGGATGCTTTTCTCGGACGAGCGGCTTCTTCTGCGCACATCGCAAAGGAGCGGTTCTGTCTTCTCCTTGTGTCCATGCATTCTGCACTACGCTTCTCTCTCATTCTTATGCCCTTCCGTTTATTCCTAGGGACATTTCGTTTTTCTCTGTTTTTCCGATGCTACACTTCAGCATTCTGTGACGAACAGAGTGGAAGGGAAAAGCCCCTCTAATAAGGCAGCTAGAAGTTCCAGGAGCGACACACGTTGTGCTTTCAGAGAGGACGTTACAGAAAGTCGAGAGATGTGGATTCTTTCCTGCGGAGAAAAAACCCCCTGTTTTCAGGAAATGCAGTATTCTGAAATCGCACGTTCTCGGCATAGCAATTTCGCTATTTCGCTCTCGTGGGTGGACGGCGCCACTCTCTATTAACCGCTTCGGAGAGTTTGCAGTTGCTGGCCGTTAAATCGCTTTTCTCCCCGAATGCCGCTTTTTGCCTTCAGCAGCGGTCTCGTCTCTCTCGCATGCCGAGAAAGAGCGACTTCAGCCGGATGCTTTTCTCGGACGAGCGGCTTCTTCTGCGCACATCGCAAAGGAGCGGTTCTTGTCTTCTCCTTGTGTCCATGCATTCTGCACTACGCTTCTCTCTCATTCTTATGCCTTTCCGTTTATTCCTAGGGACATTTCGTTTTTCTCTGTTTTTCCGATGCTACACTTCAGCATTCTGTGACGAACAGAGTGGAAGGGAAAAGCCCCTCTAATAAGGCAGCTAGAAGTTCCAGGAGCGACACACGTTGTGCTTTCAGAGAGGACGTTACAGAAAGTCGAGAGATGTGGATTCTTTCCTGCGGAGAAAAAAAACCCTGTTTTCAGGCAATGCAGTATGCAGAATTCACACGTTCTTGGCATCACAGTTCCGTTATTTCGCTCACGCACGTCTAAATCGGCTCTCGCGTTGAACCGCTTCGGAGAGTTTGCAGTTGCTGGCCGTTAAATCGCTTTTCTCCCCGAATGCCGCTTTGTGCCTTCAGCAGCGGTCTCGTCTCTCTCGCATGCAGAGAAAGAGCGACTTCAGCCGGATGCTTTTCTCGGACGAGCGGCTTCTTCTGCGCACATCGCAAAGGAGCGGTTCTTGTCTTCTCCTTGTGTCCATGCATTCTGCACTACGCTTCTCTCTCATTCTTATGCCTTTCCGTTTATTCCTAGGGACATTTCGTTTTTCTCTGTTTTTCTGATGCTACACTTCAGCATTCTGTGACGAACATAGTAGAAGGGAAAAGCCCCTCTAATAAGGCAGCTAGAAGTTCCAGGAGCGACACACGTTGTGCTTTCAGAGAGGACGTTACAGAAAGTCGAGAGATGTGGATTCTTTCCTGCGGAGAAAAAACCCCCTGTTTTCAGGCAATGCAGTATTCTGAAATCGCACGTTCTCGGCATAGCAATTTCGCTATTTCGCTCTCGTGGGTGGACGGCGCCACTCTCTGTTAACCGCTTCGGAGAGTTTGCAGTTGCTGGTCGAGAAATCGCAGTTCTCCCCGAATGCCGCTGTGTGCCTTCAGCAGCGGTCTCGTCTCTCTCGCATGCCGAGAAAGAGCGACTTCAGCCGGATGCTTTTCTCGGACGAGCGGCTTCTTCTGCGCACATCGCAAAGGAGCGGTTCTTGTCTTCTCCTTGTGTCCATGCATTCTGCACTACGCTTCTCTCTCATTCTTATGCCTTTCCGTTTATTCCTAGGGACATTTCGTTTTTCTCTGTTTTTCCGATGCTACACTTCAGCATTCTGTGACGAACAGAGTGGAAGGGAAAAGCCCCTCTAATAAGGCAGCTAGAAGTTCCAGGAGCGACACACGTTGTGCTTTCAGAGAGGACGTTACAGAAAGTCGAGAGATGTGGATTCTTTCCTGCGGAGAAAAAAACCCCTGTTTTCAGGCAATGCAGTATGCAGAATTCACACGTTCTTGGCATCACAGTTCCGTTATTTCGCTCACGCACGTCTAAATCGGCTCTCGCGTTGAACCGCTTCGGAGACTTTGCAGTTGCTGGTCGAGAAATCGCGGTTCTCCCCGAATGCCGCTGTGTGCCTTCAGCAGCGGTCTCGTCTCTCTCGCATGCCGAGAAAGAGCGACTTCAGCCGGATGCTTTTCTCGGACGAGCGGCTTCTTCTGCGCACATCGCAAAGGAGCGGTTCTTGTCTTCTCCTTGTGTCCATGCATTCTGCACTACGCTTCTCTCTCATTCTTAACCCTTGATTCCTAGGGACATTTCGTTTTTCTCTGTTTTTCCGATGCTACACTTCAGCATTCTGTGACGAACAGAGTGGAAGGGAAAAGCCCCTCTAATAAGGCAGCTAGAAGTTCCAGGAGAGACACACGTGGTGCTTTCAGAGAGGACGTTACAGAAAGTCGAGAGATGTGGATTCTTTCCTGCGGAGAAAAAACCCCCTGTTTTCAGGAAATGCAGTATTCTGAAATCGCACGTTCTCGGCATAGCAATTTCGCTATTTCGCTCTCGTGGGTGGACGGCGCCACTCTCTGTTAACCGCTTCGGAGACTTTGCAGTTGCTGGTCGAGAAATCGCAGTTCTCCCCGAATGCCGCTGTGTGCCTTCAGCAGCGGTCTCGTCTCTCTCGCATGCCGAGAAAGAGCGACTTCAGCCGGATGCTTTTCTCGGACGAGCGGCTTCTTCTGCGCACATCGCAAAGGAGCGGTTCTGTCTTCTCCTTGTGTCCATGCATTCTGCACTACGCTTCTCTCTCATTCTTATGCCCTTCCGTTTATTCCTAGGGACATTTCGTTTTTCTCTGTTTTTCCGATGCTACACTTCAGCATTCTGTGACGAACAGAGTGGAAGGGAAAAGCCCCTCTAATAAGGCAGCTAGAAGTTCCAGGAGAGACACACGTGGTGCTTTCAGAGAGGACGTTACAGAAAGTCGAGAGATGTGGATTCTTTCCTGCGGAGAAAAAACCCCCTGTTTTCAGGAAATGCAGTATTCTGAAATCGCACGTTCTCGGCATAGCAATTTCGCTATTTCGCTCTCGTGGGTGGACGGCGCCACTCTCTATTAACCGCTTCGGAGAGTTTGCAGTTGCTGGCCGTTAAATCGCTTTTCTCCCCGAATGCCGCTTTGTGCCTTCAGCAGCGGTCTCGTCTCTCTCGCATGCCGAGAAAGAGCGACTTCAGCCGGATGCTTTTCTCGGACGAGCGGCTTCTTCTGCGCACATCGCAAAGGAGCGGTTCTTGTCTTCTCCTTGTGTCCATGCATTCTGCACTACGCTTCTCTCTCATTCTTATGCCTTTCCGTTTATTCCTAGGGACATTTCGTTTTTCTCTGTTTTTCCGATGCTACACTTCAGCATTCTGTGACGAACAGAGTGGAAGGGAAAAGCCCCTCTAATAAGGCAGCTAGAAGTTCCAGGAGCGACACACGTTGTGCTTTCAGAGAGGACGTTACAGAAAGTCGAGAGATGTGGATTCTTTCCTGCGGAGAAAAAAACCCCTGTTTTCAGGCAATGCAGTATGCAGAATTCACACGTTCTTGGCATCACAGTTCCGTTATTTCGCTCACGCACGTCTAAATCGGCTCTCGCGTTGAACCGCTTCGGAGAGTTTGCAGTTGCTGGCCGTTAAATCGCTTTTCTCCCCGAATGCCGCTTTGTGCCTTCAGCAGCGGTCTCGTCTCTCTCGCATGCAGAGAAAGAGCGACTTCAGCCGGATGCTTTTCTCGGACGAGCGGCTTCTTCTGCGCACATCGCAAAGGAGCGGTTCTTGTCTTCTCCTTGTGTCCATGCATTCTGCACTACGCTTCTCTCTCATTCTTATGCCTTTCCGTTTATTCCTAGGGACATTTCGTTTTTCTCTGTTTTTCTGATGCTACACTTCAGCATTCTGTGACGAACATAGTAGAAGGGAAAAGCCCCTCTAATAAGGCAGCTAGAAGTTCCAGGAGCGACACACGTTGTGCTTTCAGAGAGGACGTTACAGAAAGTCGAGAGATGTGGATTCTTTCCTGCGGAGAAAAAACCCCCTGTTTTCAGGCAATGCAGTATTCTGAAATCGCACGTTCTCGGCATAGCAATTTCGCTATTTCGCTCTCGTGGGTGGACGGCGCCACTCTCTGTTAACCGCTTCGGAGACTTTGCAGTTGCTGGTCGAGAAATCGCAGTTCTCCCCGAATGCCGCTGTGTGCCTTCAGCAGCGGTCTCGTCTCTCTCGCATGCCGAGAAAGAGCGACTTCAGCCGGATGCTTTTCTCGGACGAGCGGCTTCTTCTGCGCACATCGCAAAGGAGCGGTTCTGTCTTCTCCTTGTGTCCATGCATTCTGCACTACGCTTCTCTCTCATTCTTATGCCCTTCCGTTTATTCCTAGGGACATTTCGTTTTTCTCTGTTTTTCCGATGCTACACTTCAGCATTCTGTGACGAACAGAGTGGAAGGGAAAAGCCCCTCTAATAAGGCAGCTAGAAGTTCCAGGAGCGACACACGTTGTGCTTTCAGAGAGGACGTTACAGAAAGTCGAGAGATGTGGATTCTTTCCTGCGGAGAAAAAACCCCCTGTTTTCAGGAAATGCAGTATTCTGAAATCGCACGTTCTCGGCATAGCAATTTCGCTATTTCGCTCTCGTGGGTGGACGGCGCCACTCTCTATTAACCGCTTCGGAGAGTTTGCAGTTGCTGGCCGTTAAATCGCTTTTCTCCCCGAATGCCGCTTTTTGCCTTCAGCAGCGGTCTCGTCTCTCTCGCATGCCGAGAAAGAGCGACTTCAGCCGGATGCTTTTCTCGGACGAGCGGCTTCTTCTGCGCACATCGCAAAGGAGCGGTTCTTGTCTTCTCCTTGTGTCCATGCATTCTGCACTACGCTTCTCTCTCATTCTTATGCCTTTCCGTTTATTCCTAGGGACATTTCGTTTTTCTCTGTTTTTCCGATGCTACACTTCAGCATTCTGTGACGAACAGAGTGGAAGGGAAAAGCCCCTCTAATAAGGCAGCTAGAAGTTCCAGGAGCGACACACGTTGTGCTTTCAGAGAGGACGTTACAGAAAGTCGAGAGATGTGGATTCTTTCCTGCGGAGAAAAAAACCCCTGTTTTCAGGCAATGCAGTATGCAGAATTCACACGTTCTTGGCATCACAGTTCCGTTATTTCGCTCACGCACGTCTAAATCGGCTCTCGCATTGAACCGCTTCGGAGACTTTGCAGTTGCTGGCCGTTAAATCGCTTTTCTCCCCGAATGCCGCTTTGTGCCTTCAGCAGCGGTCTCGTCTCTCTCGCATGCAGAGAAAGAGCGACTTCAGCCGGATGCTTTTCTCGGACGAGCGGCTTCTTCTGCGCACATCGCAAAGGAGCGGTTCTTGTCTTCTCCTTGTGTCCATGCATTCTGCACTACGCTTCTCTCTCATTCTTATGCCTTTCCATTTATTCCTAGGGACATTTCGTTTTTCTCTGTTTTTCCGATGCTACACTTCAGCATTCTGTGACGAACAGAGTGGAAGGGAAAAGCCCCTCTAATAAGGCAGCTAGAAGTTCCAGGAGCGACACACGTTGTGCTTTCAGAGAGGACGTTACAGAAAGTCGAGAGATGTGGATTCTTTCCTGCGGAGAAAAAAACCCCTGTTTTCAGGCAATGCAGTATGCAGAATTCACACGTTCTTGGCATCACAGTTCCGCTATTTCGCTCACGCACGTCTAAATCGGCTCTCGCGTTGAACCGCTTCGGAGACTTTGCAGTTGCTGGTCGAGAAATCGCGGTTCTCCCCGAATGCCGCTGTGTGCCTTCAGCAGCGGTCTCGTCTCTCTCGCATGCCGAGAAAGAGCGACTTCAGCCGGATGCTTTTCTCGGACGAGCGGCTTCTTCTGCGCACATCGCAAAGGAGCGGTTCTTGTCTTCTCCTTGTGTCCATGCATTCTGCACTACGCTTCTCTCTCATTCTTAACCCTTGATTCCTAGGGACATTTCGTTTTTCTCTGTTTTTCCGATGCTACACTTCAGCATTCTGTGACGAACAGAGTGGAAGGGAAAAGCCCCTCTAATAAGGCAGCTAGAAGTTCCAGGAGAGACACACGTGGTGCTTTCAGAGAGGACGTTACAGAAAGTCGAGAGATGTGGATTCTTTCCTGCGGAGAAAAAACCCCCTGTTTTCAGGAAATGCAGTATTCTGAAATCGCACGTTCTCGGCATAGCAATTTCGCTATTTCGCTCTCGTGGGTGGACGGCGCCACTCTCTGTTAACCGCTTCGGAGACTTTGCAGTTGCTGGTCGAGAAATCGCAGTTCTCCCCGAATGCCGCTGTGTGCCTTCAGCAGCGGTCTCGTCTCTCTCGCATGCCGAGAAAGAGCGACTTCAGCCGGATGCTTTTCTCGGACGAGCGGCTTCTTCTGCGCACATCGCAAAGGAGCGGTTCTGTCTTCTCCTTGTGTCCATGCATTCTGCACTACGCTTCTCTCTCATTCTTATGCCCTTCCGTTTATTCCTAGGGACATTTCGTTTTTCTCTGTTTTTCCGATGCTACACTTCAGCATTCTGTGACGAACAGAGTGGAAGGGAAAAGCCCCTCTAATAAGGCAGCTAGAAGTTCCAGGAGCGACACACGTTGTGCTTTCAGAGAGGACGTTACAGAAAGTCGAGAGATGTGGATTCTTTCCTGCGGAGAAAAAACCCCCTGTTTTCAGGAAATGCAGTATTCTGAAATCGCACGTTCTCGGCATAGCAATTTCGCTATTTCGCTCTCGTGGGTGGACGGCGCCACTCTCTATTAACCGCTTCGGAGAGTTTGCAGTTGCTGGCCGTTAAATCGCTTTTCTCCCCGAATGCCGCTTTTTGCCTTCAGCAGCGGTCTCGTCTCTCTCGCATGCCGAGAAAGAGCGACTTCAGCCGGATGCTTTTCTCGGACGAGCGGCTTCTTCTGCGCACATCGCAAAGGAGCGGTTCTTGTCTTCTCCTTGTGTCCATGCATTCTGCACTACGCTTCTCTCTCATTCTTATGCCTTTCCGTTTATTCCTAGGGACATTTCGTTTTTCTCTGTTTTTCCGATGCTACACTTCAGCATTCTGTGACGAACAGAGTGGAAGGGAAAAGCCCCTCTAATAAGGCAGCTAGAAGTTCCAGGAGCGACACACGTTGTGCTTTCAGAGAGGACGTTACAGAAAGTCGAGAGATGTGGATTCTTTCCTGCGGAGAAAAAAAACCCTGTTTTCAGGCAATGCAGTATGCAGAATTCACACGTTCTTGGCATCACAGTTCCGTTATTTCGCTCACGCACGTCTAAATCGGCTCTCGCGTTGAACCGCTTCGGAGAGTTTGCAGTTGCTGGCCGTTAAATCGCTTTTCTCCCCGAATGCCGCTGTGTGCCTTCAGCAGCGGTCTCGTCTCTCTCGCATGCAGAGAAAGAGCGACTTCAGCCGGATGCTTTTCTCGGACGAGCGGCTTCTTCTGCGCACATCGCAAAGGAGCGGTTCTTGTCTTCTCCTTGTGTCCATGCATTCTGCACTACGCTTCTCTCTCATTCTTATGCCTTTCCGTTTATTCCTAGGGACATTTCGTTTTTCTCTGTTTTTCTGATGCTACACTTCAGCATTCTGTGACGAACATAGTAGAAGGGAAAAGCCCCTCTAATAAGGCAGCTAGAAGTTCCAGGAGCGACACACGTTGTGCTTTCAGAGAGGACGTTACAGAAAGTCGAGAGATGTGGATTCTTTCCTGCGGAGAAAAAACCCCCTGTTTTCAGGCAATGCAGTATTCTGAAATCGCACGTTCTCGGCATAGCAATTTCGCTATTTCGCTCTCGTGGGTGGACGGCGCCACTCTCTGTTAACCGCTTCGGAGAGTTTGCAGTTGCTGGTCGAGAAATCGCAGTTCTCCCCGAATGCCGCTGTGTGCCTTCAGCAGCGGTCTCGTCTCTCTCGCATGCCGAGAAAGAGCGACTTCAGCCGGATGCTTTTCTCGGACGAGCGGCTTCTTCTGCGCACATCGCAAAGGAGCGGTTCTTGTCTTCTCCTTGTGTCCATGCATTCTGCACTACGCTTCTCTCTCATTCTTATGCCCTTCCGTTTATTCCTAGGGACATTTCGTTTTTCTCTGTTTTTCCGATGCTACACTTCAGCATTCTGTGACGAACAGAGTGGAAGGGAAAAGCCCCTCTAATAAGGCAGCTAGAAGTTCCAGGAGAGACACACGTTGTGCTTTCAGAGAGGACGTTACAGAAAGTCGAGAGATGTGGATTCTTTCCTGCGGAGAAAAAACCCCCTGTTTTCAGGAAATGCAGTATTCTGAAATCGCACGTTCTCGGCATAGCAATTTCGCTATTTCGCTCTCGTGGGTGGACGGCGCCACTCTCTGTTAACCGCTTCGGAGAGTTTGCAGTTGCTGGTCGAGAAATCGCGGTTCTCCCCGAATGCCGCTGTGTGCCTTCTCAGCGGTCTCGTCTCTCTCGCATGCCGAGAAAGAGCGACTTCAGCCGGATGCTTTTCTCGGACGAGCGGCTTCTTCTGCGCACATCGCAAAGGAGCGGTTCTTGTCTTCTCCTTGTGTCCATGCATTCTGCACTACGCTTCTCTCTCATTCTTATGCCCTTCCGTTTATTCCTAGGGACATTTCGTTTTTCTCTGTTTTTCCGATGCTACACTTCAGCATTCTGTGACGAACAGAGTGGAAGGGAAAAGCCCCTCTAATAAGGCAGCTAGAAGTTCCAGGAGCGACACACGTTGTGCTTTCAGAGAGGACGTTACAGAAAGTCGAGAGATGTGGATTCTTTCCTGCGGAGAAAAAACCCCCTGTTTTCAGGAAATGCAGTATTCTGAAATCGCACGTTCTCGGCATAGCAATTTCGCTATTTCGCTCTCGTGGGTGGACGGCGCCACTCTCTGTTAACCGCTTCGGAGAGTTTGCAGTTGCTGGCCGAGAAATCGCGGTTCTCCCCGAATGCCGCTGTGTGCCTTCAGCAGCGGTCTCGTCTCTCTCGCATGCCGAGAAAGAGCGACTTCAGCCGGATGCTTTTCTCGGACGAGCGGCTTCTTCTGCGCACATCGCAAAGGAGCGGTTCTTGTCTTCTCCTTGTGTCCATGCATTCTGCACTACGCTTCTCTCTCATTCTTATGCCTTTCCGTTTATTCCTAGGGACATTTCGTTTTTCTCTGTTTTTCCGATGCTACACTTCAGCATTCTGTGACGAACAGAGTGGAAGGGAAAAGCCCCTCTAATAAGGCAGCTAGAAGTTCCAGGAGCGACACACGTTGTGCTTTCAGAGAGGACGTTACAGAAAGTCGAGAGATGTGGATTCTTTCCTGCGGAGAAAAAACCCCCTGTTTTCAGGAAATGCAGTATTCTGAAATCGCACGTTCTCGGCATAGCAATTTCGCTATTTCGCTCTCGTGGGTGGACGGCGCCACTCTCTGTTAACCGCTTCGGAGAGTTTGCAGTTGCTGGTCGAGAAATCGCGGTTCTCCCCGAATGCCGCTGTGTGCCTTCAGCAGCGGTCTCGTCTCTCTCGCATGCCGAGAAAGAGCGACTTCAGCCGGATGCTTTTCTCGGACGAGCGGCTTCTTCTGCGCACATCGCAAAGGAGCGGTTCTTGTCTTCTCCTTGTGTCCATGCATTCTGCACTACGCTTCTCTCTCATTCTTAACCCTTGATTCCTAGGGACATTTCCTTTTTCTCTGTTTTTCCGATGCTACACTTCAGCATTCTGTGAAGAACAGAGTGGAAGGGAAAAGCCCCTCTAATAAGGCAGCTAGAAGTTCCAGGAGCGACACACGTTGTGCTTTCAGAGAGGACGTTACAGAAAGTCGAGAGATGTGGATTCTTTCCTGCGGAGAAAAAACCCCCTGTTTTCAGGCAATGCAGTATGCAGAATTCACACGTTCTTGGCATCACAGTTCCGTTATTTCGCTCACGCACGTCTAAATCGGCTCTCGCGTTGAACCGCTTCGGAGACTTTGCAGTTGCTGGCCGTTAAATCGCTTTTCTCCCCGAATGCCGCTTTTTGCCAGCAACTGCAAACTCTCCGAACTTTTTTCTCCGCAGGAAAGAATCCACATCTCTCGAAAAACAGAGAAAAACGAAATGTCCCTAGGAATCAAGGGTTAAGTATGAGAGAGAAGCGTAGTGCAGAATGCATGGACACAAGGAGAAGACAAGAACCGCTCCTTTGCGATGTGCGCAGAAGAAGCCGCTCGTCCGAGAAAAGCATCCGGCTGAAGTCGCTCTTTCTCGGCATGCGAGAGAGACGAGACCGCTGCTGAAGGCACAAAGCGGCATTCGGGGAGAAAAGCGATTTAACGGCCAGCAACTGAAGACTCTCCGAAGCGGTTCAACGCGAGAGCCGATTTAGACGTGCGTGAGCAAAATAACGGAACTGTGATGCCAAGAACGTGTGAATTCTGCATACTGCATTGCCTGAAAACAGGGGATTTTTTCTCCGCAGGAAAGAATCCACATCTCTCGACTTTCTGTAACGTCCTCTCTGAAAGCACAACGTGTGTCTCTCCTGGAACTTCTAGCTGCCTTATTAGAGGGGCTTTTCCCTTCCACTCTGTTCGTCACAGAATGCTGAAGTGTAGCATCGGAAAAACAGAGAAAAAGGAAATGTCCCTAGGAATCAAGGGTTAAGAATGAGAGAGAAGCGTAGTGCAGAATGCATGGACACAAGGAGAAGACAAGAACCGCTCCTTTGCGATGTGCGCAGAAGAAGCCGCTCGTCCGAGAAAAGCATCCGGCTGAAGTCGCTCTTTCTCGGCATGCGAGAGAGACGAGACCGCTGCTGAAGGCACACAGCGGCATTCGGGGAGAACCGCGATTTCTCGGCTAGCAACTGCAAACTCTCCGAAGCGGTTAATAGAGAGTGGCGCCGTCCACCCACGAGAGCGAAATAGCGAAATTGCTATGCCGAGAACGTGCGATTTCAGAATACTGCATTTCCTGAAAACAGGGGGTTTTTTCTCCGCAGGAAAGAATCCACATCTCTCGACTTTCTGTAACGTCCTCTCTGAAAGCACAACGTGTGTCTCTCCTGGAACTTCTAGCTGCCTTATTAGAGGGGCTTTTCCCTTCCACTCTGTTCGTCACAGAATGCTGAAGTGTAGCATCGGAAAAACAGAGAAAAACGAAATGTCCCTAGGAATAAACGGAAGGGCATAAGAATGAGAGAGAAGCGTAGTGCAGAATGCATGGACACAAGGAGAAGACAAGAACCGCTCCTTTGCGATGTGCGCAGAAGAAGCCGCTCGTCCGAGAAAAGCATCCGGCTGAAGTCGCTCTTTCTCGGCATGCGAGAGAGACGAGACCGCTGCTGAAGGCACAAAGCGGCATTCGGGGAGAAAAGAGAGTTAACGGCCAGCAACTGCAAACTCTCCGAAGCGGTTAATAGAGAGTGGCGCCGTCCACCCACGAGAGCGAAATAGCGAAATTGCTATGCCGAGAACGTGCGATTTCAGAATACTGCATTTCCTGAAAACAGGGGGTTTTTTCTCCGCAGGAAAGAATCCACATCTCTCGACTTTCTGTAACGTCCTCTCTGAAAGCACAACGTGTGTCTCTCCTGGAACTTCTAGCTGCCTTCTTAGAGGGGCTTTTCCCTTCTACTATGTTCGTCACAGAATGCTGAAGTGTAGCATCGGAAAAACAGAGAAAAACGAAATGTCCCTAGGAATCAAGGGTTAAGAATGAGAGAGAAGCGTAGTGCAGAATGCATGGACACAAGGAGAAGTCAGAACCACTCCTTTGGGATGTGCGCAGAAGAAGCCGCTCGTCCGAGGAAAGCATCCGGCTGAAGTCGCCCTTTCTCGGCATCCGACAAGACCGCTGTTGAAGTCTGAAAGTGGTATTAGGGGAGAAAAGAGAGTTAACGGGCAGCAACTGCAAACTCTCCGTAGAGATAATGTCATTGGATTGGAGAAATGTGGTATTTCGGGGAGATAATGTCCTAATTTGGGGAGAAGATGCCGTTCTGTGAGGGGGAAGCATGCATTTCTGAGAGAAAATCTCCTATTTAGGTTGAAAGTGTCATCTTGCTAACGAACTTCATGGAGAAATTATGAGGTATTTTTATGAAACCTGGTATTCCCTTGAAAGAGTATATCTGTGATCAAATGCCATATTTCTGGGAGGGAACATCTGATGTGGGGGGGAGAAGGTGATGTATGTGTGAGAAAGCTGGTGTTTCTGGGAGAAAATGCCAGGTATTGGTGAGGAAACAGATGCTAGAGAGGGAAAAGGGAGAGAAGTGGTTTCTCCCCTATGGTAGAGAAGTGGTATTTCTGGGAGAAAATGCCCCAAATCGGAGAGTTAGTGTCATCCTGAGGCGTGTCATGGAGTAGATTTGGGAGGAAATGGAGGTGTTTCACAGAGTAGCGGCACTTCTGGGAGAAAATGTCCTCAGTGGGAAAGACAATGTCCTCTTGAGGGAAGAAAACTGGTCTTTCTTACAGCAAATGTCATCCAATTGGGAGAAAATCTCCTCTCTTGGGGAGAAAAGTGGTCTTTCTGAGAGAAGGTGTCCTCTTCTTGGCTGCAAGTGTCCTATTTGGCATTGTCATGGAGGCTTTTTGGGGAGAAAGCGTGTGGCAGTTGTAAGAGAAGGGGTATTTCTGGGAGCAAATCTCCTCTTTTTGGAAGAGAAGGTGAAATTTCCAAGGGAAAAGTGGCATTTCTGGGAGGAAATGACATAGCTGGGGGAGAAAAGTGGGAACCGGTGGGAAAGAAGATCTTGTACTGGAGAGCAACGGTGGTCTTTTTGGTGTGCCAAGTGGTCTCTTGGGGAGACAACGTGGTAAATAGGGGAGACAATGTCCTCTGGAGGAGTGTCAAGTAGTATTTGGGAGAGCAAACGTCAGGTATTTCTCGGAAACCGGCTGTTTCTGGGAGATAGTAGCAGACTTGGTTGGAAAATGACAGGTGTTTGTGAGAAAGCTGGTATTTTGGGGAAAAAAAGGCCGTTTTTTAAAGAATAAGCTGGCATTTCTGGGAGAATATGTCCCATCTTTGGGAGAAAACGGGTGTATGTGGGAGAAAATGTCGTGTATTTGGGAGAAAGCTGGTGTATGTGGGAGAAAAGGCCATTGTGATGGGAGTCAGTGTGATCTTGAGGAGTGGAAAGCAGTATTCTTGAGATGAAACGTGAGGTATTTCTAAGAGTCCTGGTATTTCTGGGAGAAAATGTCTTGTTTTGGAGAGCCAAAGTCCCATTTTGGGGGCAGAAGCTGGTATTTCTGTGACACTGCCATCTTGATGGGGGTAAGTGTGATCTTGAGGAGTGTAAAGCAGCATTTTGGTTAGAAAATGGGAGCTCTTCCTAAGAGCAGTGCTATTTCTGGGAGAAAAGGAGCTCTACTGGGCATAAAAATGGTGTATCTGTGATAAAATGCCACATTTCTGAAAGAAACTGTCCTCTTGTGGAGTGTAATGCTGTATGTTCCGGAGGAAATGGGAAATATTCAGCAGAGTCCTGGTATTTCTGGGAGAAGAGGTCTGATGTGGGGGGGGGAAGGTGATGTATCTGCGAGAAAGCTGGTGTTTCTGGGAGAAAATGCCAGGTATTGGTGAGGAAACAGATGCTAGAGAGGGAAAAGGCCATCCCTTTGGGAGAGAAGTGGTATTTCTGGGAGAAAATGCCCCAAATCGGGGAATAAGTGTCATCCTGAGGCGTGTCATGGAGTAGATTTGGGAGGAAATGGAGGTGTTTCAAAGAGTAGCGGCACTTCTGGGAGAAAATGTCCTCAGTGGGAAAGACAATGTCCTCTTGAGGGAAGAAAACAGGTCTTTCTTACAGCAAATGTCATCCAATTGGGAGAAAATCTCCTCTCTTGGGGAGAAAAGTGGTCTTTCTGAGAGAAGGTGTCCTCTTCTTGGCTGCAAGTGTCCCATTTGGCATTGTCATGGAGGCTTTTTGGGGAGAAAGCGTGTGGCAGTTGTAAGAGAAGGGGTATTTCTGGGAGCAAATCTCCTCTTTTTGGAAGAGAAGGTGAAATTTCCAAGGGAAAAGTGGCATTTCTGGGAGGAAATGACATAGCTGGGGGAGAAAAGTGGGAACCGGTGGGAAAGAAGATCTTGTACTGGAGAGCAACGGTGGTCTTTTTGGTGTGCCAAGTGGTCTCTTGGGGAGACAACGTGGTAAATAGGGGAGACAATGTCCTCTGGAGGAGTGTCAAGTAGTATTTGGGAGAGCAAACGTCAGGTATTTCTCGGAAACCGGCTGTTTCTGGGAGATAGTAGCAGACTTGGTTGGAAAATGACAGGTGTTTGTGAGAAAGCTGGTATTTTGGGGAAAAAAAGGCCGTTTTTTAAAGAATAAGCTGGCATTTCTGGGAGAATATGTCCCATCTTTGGGAGAAAACGGGTGTATGTGGGAGAAAATGTCGTGTATTTGGGAGAAAGCTGGTGTATGTGGGAGAAAAGGCCATTGTGATGGGAGTCAGTGTGATCTTGAGGAGTGGAAAGCAGTATTCTTGAGATGAAACGTGAGGTATTTCTAAGAGTCCTGGTATTTCTGGGAGAAAATGTCTTGTTTTGGAGAGCCAAAGTCCCATTTTGGGGGCAGAAGCTGGTATTTCTGTGACACTGCCATCTTGATGGGGGTAAGTGTGATCTTGAGGAGTGTAAAGCAGCATTTTGGTTAGAAAATGGGAGCTCTTCCTAAGAGCAGTGCTATTTCTGGGAGAAAAGGAGCTCTACTGGGCATAAAAATGGTGTATCTGTGATAAAATGCCACATTTCTGAAAGAAACTGTCCTCTTGCGGAGTGTAATGCTGTATGTTCCGGAGGAAATGGGAAATATTCAGCAGAGTCCTGGTATTTCTGGGAGAAGAGGTCTGATGTGGGGGGGGGAAGGTGATGTATCTGCGAGAAAGCTGGTGTTTCTGGGAGAAAATGCCAGGTATTGGTGAGGAAACAGATGCTAGAGAGGGAAAAGGCTGGTATTTGGGGGAAAAAAGGCCGTTTTTTAAAGAATAAGCTGGCATTTCTGGGAGAATATGTCCCATCTTTGGGAGAAAACGGGTGTATGTGGGAGAAAATGTCGTGTATTTGGGAGAAAGCTGGTGTATGTGGGAGAAAAGGCCATTGTGATGGGAGTCAGTGTGATCTTGAGGAGTGGAAAGCAGTATTCTTGAGATGAAACGTGAGGTATTTCTAAGAGTCCTGGTATTTCTGGGAGAAAATGTCTTGTTTTGGAGAGCCAAAGTCCCATTTTGGGGGCAGAAGCTGGTATTTCTGTGACACTGCCATCTTGATGGGGGTAAGTGTGATCTTGAGGAGTGTAAAGCAGCATTTTGGTTAGAAAATGGGAGCTCTTCCTAAGAGCAGTGCTATTTCTGGGAGAAAAGGAGCTCTACTGGGCATAAAAATGGTGTATCTGTGATAAAATGCCACATTTCTGAAAGAAACTGTCCTCTTGCGGAGTGTAATGCTGTATGTTCCGGAGGAAATGGGAAATATTCAGCAGAGTCCTGGTATTTCTGGGAGAAGAGGTCTGATGTGGGGGGGGGAAGGTGATGTATCTGTGAGAAAGCTGGTGTTTCTGGGAGAAAATGCCAGGTATTGGTGAGGAAACAGATGCTAGAGAGGGAAAAGGCCATCCCTTTGGGAGAGAAGTGGTATTTCTGGGAGAAAATGCCCCAAATCGGGGAATAAGTGTCATCCTGAGGCGTGTCATGGAGTAGATTTGGGAGGAAATGGAGGTGTTTCAAAGAGTAGCGGCACTTCTGGGAGAAAATGTCCTCAGTGGGAAAGACAATGTCCTCTTGAGGGAAGAAAACAGGTCTTTCTTACAGCAAATGTCATCCAATTGGGAGAAAATCTCCTCTCTTGGGGAGAAAAGTGGTCTTTCTGAGAGAAGGTGTCCTCTTCTTGGCTGCAAGTGTCCCATTTGGCATTGTCATGGAGGCTTTTTGGGGAGAAAGCGTGTGGCAGTTGTAAGAGAAGGGGTATTTCTGGGAGCAAATCTCCTCTTTTTGGAAGAGAAGGTGAAATTTCCAAGGGAAAAGTGGCATTTCTGGGAGGAAATGACATAGCTGGGGGAGAAAAGTGGGAACCGGTGGGAAAGAAGATCTTGTACTGGAGAGCAACGGTGGTCTTTTTGGTGTGCCAAGTGGTCTCTTGGGGAGACAACGTGGTAAATAGGGGAGACAATGTCCTCTGGAGGAGTGTCAAGTAGTATTTGGGAGAGCAAACGTCAGGTATTTCTCGGAAACCGGCTGTTTCTGGGAGATAGTAGCAGACTTGGTTGGAAAATGACAGGTGTTTGTGAGAAAGCTGGTATTTTGGGAAAAAAAGGCCGTTTTTTAAAGAATAAGCTGGCATTTCTGGGAGAATATGTCCCATCTTTGGGAGAAAACGGGTGTATGTGGGAGAAAATGTCGTGTATTTGGGAGAAAGCTGGTGTATGTGGGAGAAAAGGCCATTGTGATGGGAGTCAGTGTGATCTTGAGGAGTGGAAAGCAGTATTCTTGAGATGAAACGTGAGGTATTTCTAAGAGTCCTGGTATTTCTGGGAGAAAATGTCTTGTTTTGGAGAGCCAAAGTCCCATTTTGGGGGCAGAAGCTGGTATTTCTGTGACACTGCCATCTTGATGGGGGTAAGTGTGATCTTGAGGAGTGTAAAGCAGCATTTTGGTTAGAAAATGGGAGCTCTTCCTAAGAGCAGTGCTATTTCTGGGAGAAAAGGAGCTCTACTGGGCATAAAAATGGTGTATCTGTGATAAAATGTGTGCCACATTTCTGAAAGAAACTGTCCTCTTGCGGAGTGTAATGCTGTATGTTCCGGAGGAAATGGGAAATATTCAGCAGAGTCCTGGTATTTCTGGGAGAAGAGGTCTGATGTGGGGGGGGGAAGGTGATGTATCTGTGAGAAAGCTGGTGTTTCTGGGAGAAAATGCCAGGTATTGGTGAGGAAACAGATGCTAGAGAGGGAAAAGGCCATCCCTTTGGGAGAGAAGTGGTATTTCTGGGAGAAAATGCCCCAAATCGGGGAGTAAGTGTCATCCTGAGGCGTGTCATGGAGTAGATTTGGGAGGAAATGGAGGTGTTTCACAGAGTAGCGGCACTTCTGGGAGAAAATGTCCTCAGTGGGAAAGACAATGTCCTCTTGAGGGAAGAAAACAGGTCTTTCTTACAGCAAATGTCATCCAATTGGGAGAAAATCTCCTCTCTTGGGGAGAAAAGTGGTCTTTCTGAGAGAAGGTGTCCTCTTCTTGGCTGCAAGTGTCCCATTTGGCATTGTCATGGAGGCTTTTTGGGGAGAAAGCGTGTGGCAGTTGTAAGAGAAGGGGTATTTCTGGGAGCAAATCTCCTCTTTTTGGAAGAGAAGGTGAAATTTCCAAGGGAAAAGTGGCATTTCTGGGAGGAAATGACATAGCTGGGGGAGAAAAGTGGGAACCGGTGGGAAAGAAGATCTTGTACTGGAGAGCAACGGTGGTCTTTTTGGTGTGCCAAGTGGTCTCTTGGGGAGACAACGTGGTAAATAGGGGAGACAATGTCCTCTGGAGGAGTGTCAAGTAGTATTTGGGAGAGCAAACGTCAGGTATTTCTCGGAAACCGGCTGTTTCTGGGAGATAGTAGCAGACTTGGTTGGAAAATGACAGGTGTTTGTGAGAAAGCTGGTATTTTGGGGAAAAAAAGGCCGTTTTTTAAAGAATAAGCTGGCATTTCTGGGAGAATATGTCCCATCTTTGGGAGAAAACGGGTGTATGTGGGAGAAAATGTCGTGTATTTGGGAGAAAGCTGGTGTATGTGGGAGAAAAGGCCATTGTGATGGGAGTCAGTGTGATCTTGAGGAGTGGAAAGCAGTATTCTTGAGATGAAACGTGAGGTATTTCTAAGAGTCCTGGTATTTCTGGGAGAAAATGTCTTGTTTTGGAGAGCCAAAGTCCCATTTTGGGGGCAGAAGCTGGTATTTCTGTGACACTGCCATCTTGATGGGGGTAAGTGTGATCTTGAGGAGTGTAAAGCAGCATTTTGGTTAGAAAATGGGAGCTCTTCCTAAGAGCAGTGCTATTTCTGGGAGAAAAGGAGCTCTACTGGGCATAAAAATGGTGTATCTGTGATAAAATGCCACATTTCTGAAAGAAACTGTCCTCTTGCGGAGTGTAATGCTGTATGTTCCGGAGGAAATGGGAAATATTCAGCAGAGTCCTGGTATTTCTGGGAGAAGAGGTCTGATGTGGGGGGGGGAAGGTGATGTATCTGTGAGAAAGCTGGTGTTTCTGGGAGAAAATGCCAGGTATTGGTGAGGAAACAGATGCTAGAGAGGGAAAAGGCTGGTATTTTGGGGAAAAAAGGCCGTTTTTTAAAGAATAAGCTGGCATTTCTGGGAGAATATGTCCCATCTTTGGGAGAAAACGGGTGTATGTGGGAGAAAATGTCGTGTATTTGGGAGAAAGCTGGTGTATGTGGGAGAAAAGGCCATTGTGATGGGAGTCAGTGTGATCTTGAGGAGTGGAAAGCAGTATTCTTGAGATGAAACGTGAGGTATTTCTAAGAGTCCTGGTATTTCTGGGAGAAAATGTCTTGTTTTGGAGAGCCAAAGTCCCATTTTGGGGGCAGAAGCTGGTATTTCTGTGACACTGCCATCTTGATGGGGGTAAGTGTGATCTTGAGGAGTGTAAAGCAGCATTTTGGTTAGAAAATGGGAGCTCTTCCTAAGAGCAGTGCTATTTCTGGGAGAAAAGGAGCTCTACTGGGCATAAAAATGGTGTATCTGTGATAAAATGCCACATTTCTGAAAGAAACTGTCCTCTTGCGGAGTGTAATGCTGTATGTTCCGGAGGAAATGGGAAATATTCAGCAGAGTCCTGGTATTTCTGGGAGAAGAGGTCTGATGTGGGGGGGGGAAGGTGATGTATCTGTGAGAAAGCTGGTGTTTCTGGGAGAAAATGCCAGGTATTGGTGAGGAAACAGATGCTAGAGAGGGAAAAGGCTGGTATTTGGGGGAAAAAAGGCCGTTTTTTAAAGAATAAGCTGGCATTTCTGGGAGAATATGTCCCATCTTTGGGAGAAAACGGGTGTATGTGGGAGAAAATGTCGTGTATTTGGGAGAAAGCTGGTGTATGTGGGAGAAAAGGCCATTGTGATGGGAGTCAGTGTGATCTTGAGGAGTGGAAAGCAGTATTCTTGAGATGAAACGTGAGGTATTTCTAAGAGTCCTGGTATTTCTGGGAGAAAATGTCTTGTTTTGGAGAGCCAAAGTCCCATTTTGGGGGCAGAAGCTGGTATTTCTGTGACACTGCCATCTTGATGGGGGTAAGTGTGATCTTGAGGAGTGTAAAGCAGCATTTTGGTTAGAAAATGGGAGCTCTTCCTAAGAGCAGTGCTATTTCTGGGAGAAAAGGAGCTCTACTGGGCATAAAAATGGTGTATCTGTGATAAAATGCCACATTTCTGAAAGAAACTGTCCTCTTGCGGAGTGTAATGCTGTATGTTCCGGAGGAAATGGGAAATATTCAGCAGAGTCCTGGTATTTCTGGGAGAAGAGGTCTGATGTGGGGGGGGGAAGGTGATGTATCTGCGAGAAAGCTGGTGTTTCTGGGAGAAAATGCCAGGTATTGGTGAGGAAACAGATGCTAGAGAGGGAAAAGGCTGGTATTTTGGGGAAAAAAGGCCGTTTTTTAAAGAATAAGCTGGCATTTCTGGGAGAATATGTCCCATCTTTGGGAGAAAACGGGTGTATGTGGGAGAAAATGTCGTGTATTTGGGAGAAAGCTGATGTATGTGGGAGAAAAGGCCATTGTGATGGGAGTCAGTGTGATCTTGAGGAGTGGAAAGCAGTATTCTTGAGATGAAACGTGAGGTACTTCTAAGAGTCCTGGTATTTCTGGGAGAAAATGTCTTGTTTTGGAGAGCCAAAGTCCCATTTTGGGGGCAGAAGCTGGTATTTCTGTGACACTGCCATCTTGATGGGGGTAAGTGTGATCTTGAGGAGTGTAAAGCAGCATTTTGGTTAGAAAATGGGAGCTCTTCCTAAGAGCAGTGCTATTTCTGGGAGAAAAGGAGCTCTACTGGGCATAAAAATGGTGTATCTGTGATAAAATGCCACATTTCTGAAAGAAACTGTCCTCTTGCGGAGTGTAATGCTGTATGTTCCGGAGGAAATGGGAAATATTCAGCAGAGTCCTGGTATTTCTGGGAGAAGAGGTCTGATGTGGGGGGGGGAAGGTGATGTATCTGTGAGAAAGCTGGTGTTTCTGGGAGAAAATGCCAGGTATTGGTGAGGAAACAGATGCTAGAGAGGGAAAAGGCTGGTATTTGGGGGAAAAAAGGCCGTTTTTTAAAGAATAAGCTGGCATTTCTGGGAGAATATGTCCCATCTTTGGGAGAAAACGGGTGTATGTGGGAGAAAATGTCGTGTATTTGGGAGAAAGCTGGTGTATGTGGGAGAAAAGGCCATTGTGATGGGAGTCAGTGTGATCTTGAGGAGTGGAAAGCAGTATTCTTGAGATGAAACGTGAGGTATTTCTAAGAGTCCTGGTATTTCTGGGAGAAAATGTCTTGTTTTGGAGAGCCAAAGTCCCATTTTGGGGGCAGAAGCTGGTATTTCTGTGACACTGCCATCTTGATGGGGGTAAGTGTGATCTTGAGGAGTGTAAAGCAGCATTTTGGTTAGAAAATGGGAGCTCTTCCTAAGAGCAGTGCTATTTCTGGGAGAAAAGGAGCTCTACTGGGCATAAAAATGGTGTATCTGTGATAAAATGCCACATTTCTGAAAGAAACTGTCCTCTTGCGGAGTGTAATGCTGTATGTTCCGGAGGAAATGGGAAATATTCAGCAGAGTCCTGGTATTTCTGGGAGAAGAGGTCTGATGTGGGGGGGGGAAGGTGATGTATCTGTGAGAAAGCTGGTGTTTCTGGGAGAAAATGCCAGGTATTGGTGAGGAAACAGATGCTAGAGAGGGAAAAGGCTGGTATTTTGGGGAAAAAAGGCCGTTTTTTAAAGAATAAGCTGGCATTTCTGGGAGAATATGTCCCATCTTTGGGAGAAAACGGGTGTATGTGGGAGAAAATGTCGTGTATTTGGGAGAAAGCTGGTGTATGTGGGAGAAAAGGCCATTGTGATGGGAGTCAGTGTGATCTTGAGGAGTGGAAAGCAGTATTCTTGAGATGAAACGTGAGGTATTTCTAAGAGTCCTGGTATTTCTGGGAGAAAATGTCTTGTTTTGGAGAGCCAAAGTCCCATTTTGGGGGCAGAAGCTGGTATTTCTGTGACACTGCCATCTTGATGGGGGTAAGTGTGATCTTGAGGAGTGTAAAGCAGCATTTTGGTTAGAAAATGGGAGCTCTTCCTAAGAGCAGTGCTATTTCTGGGAGAAAAGGAGCTCTACTGGGCATAAAAATGGTGTATCTGTGATAAAATGCCACATTTCTGAAAGAAACTGTCCTCTTGCGGAGTGTAATGCTGTATGTTCCGGAGGAAATGGGAAATATTCAGCAGAGTCCTGGTATTTCTGGGAGAAGAGGTCTGATGTGGGGGGGGGAAGGTGATGTATCTGTGAGAAAGCTGGTGTTTCTGGGAGAAAATGCCAGGTATTGGTGAGGAAACAGATGCTAGAGAGGGAAAAGGCTGGTATTTGGGGGAAAAAAGGCCGTTTTTTAAAGAATAAGCTGGCATTTCTGGGAGAATATGTCCCATCTTTGGGAGAAAACGGGTGTATGTGGGAGAAAATGTCGTGTATTTGGGAGAAAGCTGGTGTATGTGGGAGAAAAGGCCATTGTGATGGGAGTCAGTGTGATCTTGAGGAGTGGAAAGCAGTATTCTTGAGATGAAACGTGAGGTATTTCTAAGAGTCCTGGTATTTCTGGGAGAAAATGTCTTGTTTTGGAGAGCCAAAGTCCCATTTTGGGGGCAGAAGCTGGTATTTCTGTGACACTGCCATCTTGATGGGGGTAAGTGTGATCTTGAGGAGTGTAAAGCAGCATTTTGGTTAGAAAATGGGAGCTCTTCCTAAGAGCAGTGCTATTTCTGGGAGAAAAGGAGCTCTACTGGGCATAAAAATGGTGTATCTGTGATAAAATGCCACATTTCTGAAAGAAACTGTCCTCTTGCGGAGTGTAATGCTGTATGTTCCGGAGGAAATGGGAAATATTCAGCAGAGTCCTGGTATTTCTGGGAGAAGAGGTCTGATGTGGGGGGGGGAAGGTGATGTATCTGTGAGAAAGCTGGTGTTTCTGGGAGAAAATGCCAGGTATTGGTGAGGAAACAGATGCTAGAGAGGGAAAAGGCTGGTATTTTGGGGAAAAAAGGCCGTTTTTTAAAGAATAAGCTGGCATTTCTGGGAGAATATGTCCCATCTTTGGGAGAAAACGGGTGTATGTGGGAGAAAATGTCGTGTATTTGGGAGAAAGCTGGTGTATGTGGGAGAAAAGGCCATTGTGATGGGAGTCAGTGTGATCTTGAGGAGTGGAAAGCAGTATTCTTGAGATGAAACGTGAGGTATTTCTAAGAGTCCTGGTATTTCTGGGAGAAAATGTCTTGTTTTGGAGAGCCAAAGTCCCATTTTGGGGGCAGAAGCTGGTATTTCTGTGACACTGCCATCTTGATGGGGGTAAGTGTGATCTTGAGGAGTGTAAAGCAGCATTTTGGTTAGAAAATGGGAGCTCTTCCTAAGAGCAGTGCTATTTCTGGGAGAAAAGGAGCTCTACTGGGCATAAAAATGGTGTATCTGTGATAAAATGCCACATTTCTGAAAGAAACTGTCCTCTTGCGGAGTGTAATGCTGTATGTTCCGGAGGAAATGGGAAATATTCAGCAGAGTCCTGGTATTTCTGGGAGAAGAGGTCTGATGTGGGGGGGGGAAGGTGATGTATCTGTGAGAAAGCTGGTGTTTCTGGGAGAAAATGCCAGGTATTGGTGAGGAAACAGATGCTAGAGAGGGAAAAGGCTGGTATTTTGGGGAAAAAAGGCCGTTTTTTAAAGAATAAGCTGGCATTTCTGGGAGAATATGTCCCATCTTTGGGAGAAAACGGGTGTATGTGGGAGAAAATGTCGTGTATTTGGGAGAAAGCTGGTGTATGTGGGAGAAAAGGCCATTGTGATGGGAGTCAGTGTGATCTTGAGGAGTGGAAAGCAGTATTCTTGAGATGAAACGTGAGGTATTTCTAAGAGTCCTGGTATTTCTGGGAGAAAATGTCTTGTTTTGGAGAGCCAAAGTCCCATTTTGGGGGCAGAAGCTGGTATTTCTGTGACACTGCCATCTTGATGGGGGTAAGTGTGATCTTGAGGAGTGTAAAGCAGCATTTTGGTTAGAAAATGGGAGCTCTTCCTAAGAGCAGTGCTATTTCTGGGAGAAAAGGAGCTCTACTGGGCATAAAAATGGTGTATCTGTGATAAAATGCCACATTTCTGAAAGAAACTGTCCTCTTGCGGAGTGTAATGCTGTATGTTCCGGAGGAAATGGGAAATATTCAGCAGAGTCCTGGTATTTCTGGGAGAAGAGGTCTGATGTGGGGGGGGGAAGGTGATGTATCTGTGAGAAAGCTGGTGTTTCTGGGAGAAAATGCCAGGTATTGGTGAGGAAACAGATGCTAGAGAGGGAAAAGGCTGGTATTTTGGGGAAAAAAGGCCGTTTTTTAAAGAATAAGCTGGCATTTCTGGGAGAATATGTCCCATCTTTGGGAGAAAACGGGTGTATGTGGGAGAAAATGTCGTGTATTTGGGAGAAAGCTGGTGTATGTGGGAGAAAAGGCCATTGTGATGGGAGTCAGTGTGATCTTGAGGAGTGGAAAGCAGTATTCTTGAGATGAAACGTGAGGTATTTCTAAGAGTCCTGGTATTTCTGGGAGAAAATGTCTTGTTTTGGAGAGCCAAAGTCCCATTTTGGGGGCAGAAGCTGGTATTTCTGTGACACTGCCATCTTGATGGGGGTAAGTGTGATCTTGAGGAGTGTAAAGCAGCATTTTGGTTAGAAAATGGGAGCTCTTCCTAAGAGCAGTGCTATTTCTGGGAGAAAAGGAGCTCTACTGGGCATAAAAATGGTGTATCTGTGATAAAATGCCACATTTCTGAAAGAAACTGTCCTCTTGCGGAGTGTAATGCTGTATGTTCCGGAGGAAATGGGAAATATTCAGCAGAGTCCTGGTATTTCTGGGAGAAGAGGTCTGATGTGGGGGGGGGAAGGTGATGTATCTGTGAGAAAGCTGGTGTTTCTGGGAGAAAATGCCAGGTATTGGTGAGGAAACAGATGCTAGAGAGGGAAAAGGCTGGTATTTTGGGGAAAAAAGGCCGTTTTTTAAAGAATAAGCTGGCATTTCTGGGAGAATATGTCCCATCTTTGGGAGAAAACGGGTGTATGTGGGAGAAAATGTCGTGTATTTGGGAGAAAGCTGGTGTATGTGGGAGAAAAGGCCATTGTGATGGGAGTCAGTGTGATCTTGAGGAGTGGAAAGCAGTATTCTTGAGATGAAACGTGAGGTATTTCTAAGAGTCCTGGTATTTCTGGGAGAAAATGTCTTGTTTTGGAGAGCCAAAGTCCCATTTTGGGGGCAGAAGCTGGTATTTCTGTGACACTGCCATCTTGATGGGGGTAAGTGTGATCTTGAGGAGTGTAAAGCAGCATTTTGGTTAGAAAATGGGAGCTCTTCCTAAGAGCAGTGCTATTTCTGGGAGAAAAGGAGCTCTACTGGGCATAAAAATGGTGTATCTGTGATAAAATGCCACATTTCTGAAAGAAACTGTCCTCTTGCGGAGTGTAATGCTGTATGTTCCGGAGGAAATGGGAAATATTCAGCAGAGTCCTGGTATTTCTGGGAGAAGAGGTCTGATGTGGGGGGGGGAAGGTGATGTATCTGTGAGAAAGCTGGTGTTTCTGGGAGAAAATGCCAGGTATTGGTGAGGAAACAGATGCTAGAGAGGGAAAAGGCTGGTATTTGGGGGAAAAAAGGCCGTTTTTTAAAGAATAAGCTGGCATTTCTGGGAGAATATGTCCCATCTTTGGGAGAAAACGGGTGTATGTGGGAGAAAATGTCGTGTATTTGGGAGAAAGCTGGTGTATGTGGGAGAAAAGGCCATTGTGATGGGAGTCAGTGTGATCTTGAGGAGTGGAAAGCAGTATTCTTGAGATGAAACGTGAGGTATTTCTAAGAGTCCTGGTATTTCTGGGAGAAAATGTCTTGTTTTGGAGAGCCAAAGTCCCATTTTGGGGGCAGAAGCTGGTATTTCTGTGACACTGCCATCTTGATGGGGGTAAGTGTGATCTTGAGGAGTGTAAAGCAGCATTTTGGTTAGAAAATGGGAGCTCTTCCTAAGAGCAGTGCTATTTCTGGGAGAAAAGGAGCTCTACTGGGCATAAAAATGGTGTATCTGTGATAAAATGCCACATTTCTGAAAGAAACTGTCCTCTTGCGGAGTGTAATGCTGTATGTTCCGGAGGAAATGGGAAATATTCAGCAGAGTCCTGGTATTTCTGGGAGAAGAGGTCTGATGTGGGGGGGGGAAGGTGATGTATCTGCGAGAAAGCTGGTGTTTCTGGGAGAAAATGCCAGGTATTGGTGAGGAAACAGATGCTAGAGAGGGAAAAGGCCATCCCTTTGGGAGAGAAGTGGTATTTCTGGGAGAAAATGCCCCAAATCGGGGAATAAGTGTCATCCTGAGGCGTGTCATGGAGTAGATTTGGGAGGAAATGGAGGTGTTTCAAAGAGTAGCGGCACTTCTGGGAGAAAATGTCCTCAGTGGGAAAGACAATGTCCTCTTGAGGGAAGAAAACAGGTCTTTCTTACAGCAAATGTCATCCAATTGGGAGAAAATCTCCTCTCTTGGGGAGAAAAGTGGTCTTTCTGAGAGAAGGTGTCCTCTTCTTGGCTGCAAGTGTCCCATTTGGCATTGTCATGGAGGCTTTTTGGGGAGAAAGCGTGTGGCAGTTGTAAGAGAAGGGGTATTTCTGGGAGCAAATCTCCTCTTTTTGGAAGAGAAGGTGAAATTTCCAAGGGAAAAGTGGCATTTCTGGGAGGAAATGACATAGCTGGGGGAGAAAAGTGGGAACCGGTGGGAAAGAAGATCTTGTACTGGAGAGCAACGGTGGTCTTTTTGGTGTGCCAAGTGGTCTCTTGGGGAGACAACGTGGTAAATAGGGGAGACAATGTCCTCTGGAGGAGTGTCAAGTAGTATTTGGGAGAGCAAACGTCAGGTATTTCTCGGAAACCGGCTGTTTCTGGGAGATAGTAGCAGACTTGGTTGGAAAATGACAGGTGTTTGTGAGAAAGCTGGTATTTTGGGAAAAAAAGGCCGTTTTTTAAAGAATAAGCTGGCATTTCTGGGAGAATATGTCCCATCTTTGGGAGAAAACGGGTGTATGTGGGAGAAAATGTCGTGTATTTGGGAGAAAGCTGGTGTATGTGGGAGAAAAGGCCATTGTGATGGGAGTCAGTGTGATCTTGAGGAGTGGAAAGCAGTATTCTTGAGATGAAACGTGAGGTATTTCTAAGAGTCCTGGTATTTCTGGGAGAAAATGTCTTGTTTTGGAGAGCCAAAGTCCCATTTTGGGGGCAGAAGCTGGTATTTCTGTGACACTGCCATCTTGATGGGGGTAAGTGTGATCTTGAGGAGTGTAAAGCAGCATTTTGGTTAGAAAATGGGAGCTCTTCCTAAGAGCAGTGCTATTTCTGGGAGAAAAGGAGCTCTACTGGGCATAAAAATGGTGTATCTGTGATAAAATGCCACATTTCTGAAAGAAACTGTCCTCTTGCGGAGTGTAATGCTGTATGTTCCGGAGGAAATGGGAAATATTCAGCAGAGTCCTGGTATTTCTGGGAGAAGAGGTCTGATGTGGGGGGGGGAAGGTGATGTATCTGCGAGAAAGCTGGTGTTTCTGGGAGAAAATGCCAGGTATTGGTGAGGAAACAGATGCTAGAGAGGGAAAAGGCCATCCCTTTGGGAGAGAAGTGGTATTTCTGGGAGAAAATGCCCCAAATCGGGGAGTAAGTGTCATCCTGAGGCGTGTCATGGAGTAGATTTGGGAGGAAATGGAGGTGTTTCACAGAGTAGCGGCACTTCTGGGAGAAAATGTCCTCAGTGGGAAAGACAATGTCCTCTTGAGGGAAGAAAACTGGTCTTTCTTACAGCAAATGTCATCCAATTGGGAGAAAATCTCCTCTCTTGGGGAGAAAAGTGGTCTTTCTGAGAGAAGGTGTCCTCTTCTTGGCTGCAAGTGTCCCATTTGGCATTGTCATGGAGGCTTTTTGGGGAGAAAGCGTGTGGCAGTTGTAAGAGAAGGGGTATTTCTGGGAGCAAATCTCCTCTTTTTGGAAGAGAAGGTGAAATTTCCAAGGGAAAAGTGGCATTTCTGGGAGGAAATGACATAGCTGGGGGAGAAAAGTGGGAACCGGTGGGAAAGAAGATCTTGTACTGGAGAGCAACGGTGGTCTTTTTGGTGTGCCAAGTGGTCTCTTGGGGAGACAACGTGGTAAATAGGGGAGACAATGTCCTCTGGAGGAGTGTCAAGTAGTATTTGGGAGAGCAAACGTCAGGTATTTCTCGGAAACCGGCTGTTTCTGGGAGATAGTAGCAGACTTGGTTGGAAAATGACAGGTGTTTGTGAGAAAGCTGGTATTTTGGGAAAAAAAGGCCGTTTTTTAAAGAATAAGCTGGCATTTCTGGGAGAATATGTCCCATCTTTGGGAGAAAACGGGTGTATGTGGGAGAAAATGTCGTGTATTTGGGAGAAAGCTGGTGTATGTGGGAGAAAAGGCCATTGTGATGGGAGTCAGTGTGATCTTGAGGAGTGGAAAGCAGTATTCTTGAGATGAAACGTGAGGTATTTCTAAGAGTCCTGGTATTTCTGGGAGAAAATGTCTTGTTTTGGAGAGCCAAAGTCCCATTTTGGGGGCAGAAGCTGGTATTTCTGTGACACTGCCATCTTGATGGGGGTAAGTGTGATCTTGAGGAGTGTAAAGCAGCATTTTGGTTAGAAAATGGGAGCTCTTCCTAAGAGCAGTGCTATTTCTGGGAGAAAAGGAGCTCTACTGGGCATAAAAATGGTGTATCTGTGATAAAATGCCACATTTCTGAAAGAAACTGTCCTCTTGCGGAGTGTAATGCTGTATGTTCCGGAGGAAATGGGAAATATTCAGCAGAGTCCTGGTATTTCTGGGAGAAGAGGTCTGATGTGGGGGGGGGAAGGTGATGTATCTGCGAGAAAGCTGGTGTTTCTGGGAGAAAATGCCAGGTATTGGTGAGGAAACAGATGCTAGAGAGGGAAAAGGCCATCCCTTTGGGAGAGAAGTGGTATTTCTGGGAGAAAATGCCCCAAATCGGGGAGTAAGTGTCATCCTGAGGCGTGTCATGGAGTAGATTTGGGAGGAAATGGAGGTGTTTCACAGAGTAGCGGCACTTCTGGGAGAAAATGTCCTCAGTGGGAAAGACAATGTCCTCTTGAGGGAAGAAAACTGGTCTTTCTTACAGCAAATGTCATCCAATTGGGAGAAAATCTCCTCTCTTGGGGAGAAAAGTGGTCTTTCTGAGAGAAGGTGTCCTCTTCTTGGCTGCAAGTGTCCCATTTGGCATTGTCATGGAGGCTTTTTGGGGAGAAAGCGTGTGGCAGTTGTAAGAGAAGGGGTATTTCTGGGAGCAAATCTCCTCTTTTTGGAAGAGAAGGTGAAATTTCCAAGGGAAAAGTGGCATTTCTGGGAGGAAATGACATAGCTGGGGGAGAAAAGTGGGAACCGGTGGGAAAGAAGATCTTGTACTGGAGAGCAACGGTGGTCTTTTTGGTGTGCCAAGTGGTCTCTTGGGGAGACAACGTGGTAAATAGGGGAGACAATGTCCTCTGGAGGAGTGTCAAGTAGTATTTGGGAGAGCAAACGTCAGGTATTTCTCGGAAACCGGCTGTTTCTGGGAGATAGTAGCAGACTTGGTTGGAAAATGACAGGTGTTTGTGAGAAAGCTGGTATTTTGGGAAAAAAAGGCCGTTTTTTAAAGAATAAGCTGGCATTTCTGGGAGAATATGTCCCATCTTTGGGAGAAAACGGGTGTATGTGGGAGAAAATGTCGTGTATTTGGGAGAAAGCTGGTGTATGTGGGAGAAAAGGCCATTGTGATGGGAGTCAGTGTGATCTTGAGGAGTGGAAAGCAGTATTCTTGAGATGAAACGTGAGGTATTTCTAAGAGTCCTGGTATTTCTGGGAGAAAATGTCTTGTTTTGGAGAGCCAAAGTCCCATTTTGGGGGCAGAAGCTGGTATTTCTGTGACACT
The DNA here is from genome assembly GCF_987193195.1 of Phasianus colchicus. NCBI lineage: Eukaryota > Metazoa > Chordata > Aves > Galliformes > Phasianidae > Phasianus > Phasianus colchicus. Next base: position 110,492 of record NC_143447.1, on the reverse strand, counting down.
GCCATCTTGATGGGGGTAAGTGTGATCTTGAGGAGTGTAAAGCAGCATTTTGGTTAGAAAATGGGAGCTCTTCCTAAGAGCAGTGCTATTTCTGGGAGAAAAGGAGCTCTACTGGGCATAAAAATGGTGTATCTGTGATAAAATGCCACATTTCTGAAAGAAACTGTCCTCTTGCGGAGTGTAATGCTGTATGTTCCGGAGGAAATGGGAAATATTCAGCAGAGTCCTGGTATTTCTGGGAGAAGAGGTCTGATGTGGGGGGGGGAAGGTGATGTATCTGCGAGAAAGCTGGTGTTTCTGGGAGAAAATGCCAGGTATTGGTGAGGAAACAGATGCTAGAGAGGGAAAAGGCCATCCCTTTGGGAGAGAAGTGGTATTTCTGGGAGAAAATGCCCCAAATCGGGGAGTAAGTGTCATCCTGAGGCGTGTCATGGAGTAGATTTGGGAGGAAATGGAGGTGTTTCACAGAGTAGCGGCACTTCTGGGAGAAAATGTCCTCAGTGGGAAAGACAATGTCCTCTTGAGGGAAGAAAACTGGTCTTTCTTACAGCAAATGTCATCCAATTGGGAGAAAATCTCCTCTCTTGGGGAGAAAAGTGGTCTTTCTGAGAGAAGGTGTCCTCTTCTTGGCTGCAAGTGTCCCATTTGGCATTGTCATGGAGGCTTTTTGGGGAGAAAGCGTGTGGCAGTTGTAAGAGAAGGGGTATTTCTGGGAGCAAATCTCCTCTTTTTGGAAGAGAAGGTGAAATTTCCAAGGGAAAAGTGGCATTTCTGGGAGGAAATGACATAGCTGGGGGAGAAAAGTGGGAACCGGTGGGAAAGAAGATCTTGTACTGGAGAGCAACGGTGGTCTTTTTGGTGTGCCAAGTGGTCTCTTGGGGAGACAACGTGGTAAATAGGGGAGACAATGTCCTCTGGAGGAGTGTCAAGTAGTATTTGGGAGAGCAAACGTCAGGTATTTCTCGGAAACCGGCTGTTTCTGGGAGATAGTAGCAGACTTGGTTGGAAAATGACAGGTGTTTGTGAGAAAGCTGGTATTTTGGGAAAAAAAGGCCGTTTTTTAAAGAATAAGCTGGCATTTCTGGGAGAATATGTCCCATCTTTGGGAGAAAACGGGTGTATGTGGGAGAAAATGTCGTGTATTTGGGAGAAAGCTGGTGTATGTGGGAGAAAAGGCCATTGTGATGGGAGTCAGTGTGATCTTGAGGAGTGGAAAGCAGTATTCTTGAGATGAAACGTGAGGTATTTCTAAGAGTCCTGGTATTTCTGGGAGAAAATGTCTTGTTTTGGAGAGCCAAAGTCCCATTTTGGGGGCAGAAGCTGGTATTTCTGTGACACTGCCATCTTGATGGGGGTAAGTGTGATCTTGAGGAGTGTAAAGCAGCATTTTGGTTAGAAAATGGGAGCTCTTCCTAAGAGCAGTGCTATTTCTGGGAGAAAAGGAGCTCTACTGGGCATAAAAATGGTGTATCTGTGATAAAATGCCACATTTCTGAAAGAAACTGTCCTCTTGCGGAGTGTAATGCTGTATGTTCCGGAGGAAATGGGAAATATTCAGCAGAGTCCTGGTATTTCTGGGAGAAGAGGTCTGATGTGGGGGGGGGAAGGTGATGTATCTGTGAGAAAGCTGGTGTTTCTGGGAGAAAATGCCAGGTATTGGTGAGGAAACAGATGCTAGAGAGGGAAAAGGCTGGTATTTTGGGGAAAAAAGGCCGTTTTTTAAAGAATAAGCTGGCATTTCTGGGAGAATATGTCCCATCTTTGGGAGAAAACGGGTGTATGTGGGAGAAAATGTCGTGTATTTGGGAGAAAGCTGGTGTATGTGGGAGAAAAGGCCATTGTGATGGGAGTCAGTGTGATCTTGAGGAGTGGAAAGCAGTATTCTTGAGATGAAACGTGAGGTATTTCTAAGAGTCCTGGTATTTCTGGGAGAAAATGTCTTGTTTTGGAGAGCCAAAGTCCCATTTTGGGGGCAGAAGCTGGTATTTCTGTGACACTGCCATCTTGATGGGGGTAAGTGTGATCTTGAGGAGTGTAAAGCAGCATTTTGGTTAGAAAATGGGAGCTCTTCCTAAGAGCAGTGCTATTTCTGGGAGAAAAGAAGCTCTACTGGGCATAAAAATGGTGTATCTGTGATAAAATGCCACATTTCTGAAAGAAACTGTCCTCTTGCGGAGTGTAATGCTGTATGTTCCGGAGGAAATGGGAAATATTCAGCAGAGTCCTGGTATTTCTGGGAGAAGAGGTCTGATGTGGGGGGGGGAAGGTGATGTATCTGCGAGAAAGCTGGTGTTTCTGGGAGAAAATGCCAGGTATTGGTGAGGAAACAGATGCTAGAGAGGGAAAAGGCCATCCCTTTGGGAGAGAAGTGGTATTTCTGGGAGAAAATGCCCCAAATCGGGGAGTAAGTGTCATCCTGAGGCGTGTCATGGAGTAGATTTGGGAGGAAATGGAGGTGTTTCACAGAGTAGCGGCACTTCTGGGAGAAAATGTCCTCAGTGGGAAAGACAATGTCCTCTTGAGGGAAGAAAACTGGTCTTTCTTACAGCAAATGTCATCCAATTGGGAGAAAATCTCCTCTCTTGGGGAGAAAAGTGGTCTTTCTGAGAGAAGGTGCCCTCTTCTTGGCTGCAAGTGTCCCATTTGGCATTGTCATGGAGGCTTTTTGGGGAGAAAGCGTGTGGCAGTTGTAAGAGAAGGGGTATTTCTGGGAGCAAATCTCCTCTTTTTGGAAGAGAAGGTGAAATTTCCAAGGGAAAAGTGGCATTTCTGGGAGGAAATGACATAGCTGGGGGAGAAAAGTGGGAACCGGTGGGAAAGAAGATCTTGTACTGGAGAGCAACGGTGGTCTTTTTGGTGTGCCAAGTGGTCTCTTGGGGAGACAACGTGGTAAATAGGGGAGACAATGTCCTCTGGAGGAGTGTCAAGTAGTATTTGGGAGAGCAAACGTCAGGTATTTCTCGGAAACCGGCTGTTTCTGGGAGATAGTAGCAGACTTGGTTGGAAAATGACAGGTGTTTGTGAGAAAGCTGGTATTTTGGGAAAAAAAGGCCGTTTTTTAAAGAATAAGCTGGCATTTCTGGGAGAATATGTCCCATCTTTGGGAGAAAACGGGTGTATGTGGGAGAAAATGTCGTGTATTTGGGAGAAAGCTGGTGTATGTGGGAGAAAAGGCCATTGTGATGGGAGTCAGTGTGATCTTGAGGAGTGGAAAGCAGTATTCTTGAGATGAAACGTGAGGTATTTCTAAGAGTCCTGGTATTTCTGGGAGAAAATGTCTTGTTTTGGAGAGCCAAAGTCCCATTTTGGGGGCAGAAGCTGGTATTTCTGTGACACTGCCATCTTGATGGGGGTAAGTGTGATCTTGAGGAGTGTAAAGCAGCATTTTGGTTAGAAAATGGGAGCTCTTCCTAAGAGCAGTGCTATTTCTGGGAGAAAAGGAGCTCTACTGGGCATAAAAATGGTGTATCTGTGATAAAATGCCACATTTCTGAAAGAAACTGTCCTCTTGCGGAGTGTAATGCTGTATGTTCCGGAGGAAATGGGAAATATTCAGCAGAGTCCTGGTATTTCTGGGAGAAGAGGTCTGATGTGGGGGGGGGGAAGGTGATGTATCTGTGAGAAAGCTGGTGTTTCTGGGAGAAAATGCCAGGTATTGGTGAGGAAACAGATGCTAGAGAGGGAAAAGGCCATCCCTTTGGGAGAGAAGTGGTATTTCTGGGAGAAAATGCCCCAAATCTGGGAGTAAGTGTCATCCTGAGGCGTGTCATGGAGTAGATTTGGGAGGAAATGGAGGTGTTTCACAGAGTAGCGGCACTTCTGGGAGAAAATGTCCTCAGTGGGAAAGACAATGTCCTCTTGAGGGAAGAAAACAGGTCTTTCTTACAGCAAATGTCATCCAATTGGGAGAAAATCTCCTCTCTTGGGGAGAAAAGTGGTCTTTCTGAGAGAAGGTGTCCTCTTCTTGGCTGCAAGTGTCCCATTTGGCATTGTCATGGAGGCTTTTTGGGGAGAAAGCGTGTGGCAGTTGTAAGAGAAGGGGTATTTCTGGGAGCAAATCTCCTCTTTTTGGAAGAGAAGGTGAAATTTCCAAGGGAAAAGTGGCATTTCTGGGAGGAAATGACATAGCTGGGGGAGAAAAGTGGGAACCGGTGGGAAAGAAGATCTTGTACTGGAGAGCAACGGTGGTCTTTTTGGTGTGCCAAGTGGTCTCTTGGGGAGACAACGTGGTAAATAGGGGAGACAATGTCCTCTGGAGGAGTGTCAAGTAGTATTTGGGAGAGCAAACGTCAGGTATTTCTCGGAAACCGGCTGTTTCTGGGAGATAGTAGCAGACTTGGTTGGAAAATGACAGGTGTTTGTGAGAAAGCTGGTATTTTGGGAAAAAAAGGCCGTTTTTTAAAGAATAAGCTGGCATTTCTGGGAGAATATGTCCCATCTTTGGGAGAAAACGGGTGTATGTGGGAGAAAATGTCGTGTATTTGGGAGAAAGCTGGTGTATGTGGGAGAAAAGGCCATTGTGATGGGAGTCAGTGTGATCTTGAGGAGTGGAAAGCAGTATTCTTGAGATGAAACGTGAGGTATTTCTAAGAGTCCTGGTATTTCTGGGAGAAAATGTCTTGTTTTGGAGAGCCAAAGTCCCATTTTGGGGGCAGAAGCTGGTATTTCTGTGACACTGCCATCTTGATGGGGGTAAGTGTGATCTTGAGGAGTGTAAAGCAGCATTTTGGTTAGAAAATGGGAGCTCTTCCTAAGAGCAGTGCTATTTCTGGGAGAAAAGGAGCTCTACTGGGCATAAAAATGGTGTATCTGTGATAAAATGCCACATTTCTGAAAGAAACTGTCCTCTTGCGGAGTGTAATGCTGTATGTTCCGGAGGAAATGGGAAATATTCAGCAGAGTCCTGGTATTTCTGGGAGAAGAGGTCTGATGTGGGGGGGGGAAGGTGATGTATCTGCGAGAAAGCTGGTGTTTCTGGGAGAAAATGCCAGGTATTGGTGAGGAAACAGATGCTAGAGAGGGAAAAGGCCATCCCTTTGGGAGAGAAGTGGTATTTCTGGGAGAAAATGCCCCAAATCGGGGAGTAAGTGTCATCCTGAGGCGTGTCATGGAGTAGATTTGGGAGGAAATGGAGGTGTTTCACAGAGTAGCGGCACTTCTGGGAGAAAATGTCCTCAGTGGGAAAGACAATGTCCTCTTGAGGGAAGAAAACTGGTCTTTCTTACAGCAAATGTCATCCAATTGGGAGAAAATCTCCTCTCTTGGGGAGAAAAGTGGTCTTTCTGAGAGAAGGTGTCCTCTTCTTGGCTGCAAGTGTCCCATTTGGCATTGTCATGGAGGCTTTTTGGGGAGAAAGCGTGTGGCAGTTGTAAGAGAAGGGGTATTTCTGGGAGCAAATCTCCTCTTTTTGGAAGAGAAGGTGAAATTTCCAAGGGAAAAGTGGCATTTCTGGGAGGAAATGACATAGCTGGGGTAGAAAAGTGGGAACCGGTGGGAAAGAAGATCTTGTACTGGAGAGCAACGGTGGTCTTTTTGGTGTGCCAAGTGGTCTCTTGGGGAGACAACGTGGTAAATAGGGGAGACAATGTCCTCTGGAGGAGTGTCAAGTAGTATTTGGGAGAGCAAACGTCAGGTATTTCTCGGAAACCGGCTGTTTCTGGGAGATAGTAGCAGACTTGGTTGGAAAATGACAGGTGTTTGTGAGAAAGCTGGTATTTTGGGAAAAAAAGGCTGTTTTTTAAAGAATAAGCTGGCATTTCTGGGAGAATATGTCCCATCTTTGGGAGAAAACGGGTGTATGTGGGAGAAAATGTCGTGTATTTGGGAGAAAGCTGGTGTATGTGGGAGAAAAGGCCATTGTGATGGGAGTCAGTGTGATCTTGAGGAGTGGAAAGCAGTATTCTTGAGATGAAACGTGAGGTACTTCTAAGAGTCCTGGTATTTCTGGGAGAAAATGTCTTGTTTTGGAGAGCCAAAGTCCCATTTTGGGGGCAGAAGCTGGTATTTCTGTGACACTGCCATCTTGATGGGGGTAAGTGTGATCTTGAGGAGTGTAAAGCAGCATTTTGGTTAGAAAATGGGAGCTCTTCCTAAGAGCAGTGCTATTTCTGGGAGAAAAGGAGCTCTACTGGGCATAAAAATGGTGTATCTGTGATAAAATGCCACATTTCTGAAAGAAACTGTCCTCTTGCGGAGTGTAATGCTGTATGTTCCGGAGGAAATGGGAAATATTCAGCAGAGTCCTGGTATTTCTGGGAGAAGAGGTCTGATGTGGGGGGGGGAAGGTGATGTATCTGTGAGAAAGCTGGTGTTTCTGGGAGAAAATGCCAGGTATTGGTGAGGAAACAGATGCTAGAGAGGGAAAAGGCCATCCCTTTGGGAGAGAAGTGGTATTTCTGGGAGAAAATGCCCCAAATCGGGGAGTAAGTGTCATCCTGAGGCGTGTCATGGAGTAGATTTGGGAGGAAATGGAGGTGTTTCACAGAGTAGCGGCACTTCTGGGAGAAAATGTCCTCAGTGGGAAAGACAATGTCCTCTTGAGGGAAGAAAACAGGTCTTTCTTACAGCAAATGTCATCCAATTGGGAGAAAATCTCCTCTCTTGGGGAGAAAAGTGGTCTTTCTGAGAGAAGGTGTCCTCTTCTTGGCTGCAAGTGTCCCATTTGGCATTGTCATGGAGGCTTTTTGGGGAGAAAGCGTGTGGCAGTTGTAAGAGAAGGGGTATTTCTGGGAGCAAATCTCCTCTTTTTGGAAGAGAAGGTGAAATTTCCAAGGGAAAAGTGGCATTTCTGGGAGGAAATGACATAGCTGGGGGAGAAAAGTGGGAACCGGTGGGAAAGAAGATCTTGTACTGGAGAGCAACGGTGGTCTTTTTGGTGTGCCAAGTGGTCTCTTGGGGAGACAACGTGGTAAATAGGGGAGACAATGTCCTCTGGAGGAGTGTCAAGTAGTATTTGGGAGAGCAAACGTCAGGTATTTCTCGGAAACCGGCTGTTTCTGGGAGATAGTAGCAGACTTGGTTGGAAAATGACAGGTGTTTGTGAGAAAGCTGGTATTTTGGGAAAAAAAGGCCGTTTTTTAAAGAATAAGCTGGCATTTCTGGGAGAATATGTCCCATCTTTGGGAGAAAACGGGTGTATGTGGGAGAAAATGTCGTGTATTTGGGAGAAAGCTGGTGTATGTGGGAGAAAAGGCCATTGTGATGGGAGTCAGTGTGATCTTGAGGAGTGGAAAGCAGTATTCTTGAGATGAAACGTGAGGTATTTCTAAGAGTCCTGGTATTTCTGGGAGAAAATGTCTTGTTTTGGAGAGCCAAAGTCCCATTTTGGGGGCAGAAGCTGGTATTTCTGTGACACTGCCATCTTGATGGGGGTAAGTGTGATCTTGAGGAGTGTAAAGCAGCATTTTGGTTAGAAAATGGGAGCTCTTCCTAAGAGCAGTGCTATTTCTGGGAGAAAAGGAGCTCTACTGGGCATAAAAATGGTGTATCTGTGATAAAATGCCACATTTCTGAAAGAAACTGTCCTCTTGCGGAGTGTAATGCTGTATGTTCCGGAGGAAATGGGAAATATTCAGCAGAGTCCTGGTATTTCTGGGAGAAGAGGTCTGATGTGGGGGGGGGAAGGTGATGTATCTGCGAGAAAGCTGGTGTTTCTGGGAGAAAATGCCAGGTATTGGTGAGGAAACAGATGCTAGAGAGGGAAAAGGCCATCCCTTTGGGAGAGAAGTGGTATTTCTGGGAGAAAATGCCCCAAATCGGGGAGTAAGTGTCATCCTGAGGCGTGTCATGGAGTAGATTTGGGAGGAAATGGAGGTGTTTCACAGAGTAGCGGCACTTCTGGGAGAAAATGTCCTCAGTGGGAAAGACAATGTCCTCTTGAGGGAAGAAAACTGGTCTTTCTTACAGCAAATGTCATCCAATTGGGAGAAAATCTCCTCTCTTGGGGAGAAAAGTGGTCTTTCTGAGAGAAGGTGTCCTCTTCTTGGCTGCAAGTGTCCCATTTGGCATTGTCATGGAGGCTTTTTGGGGAGAAAGCGTGTGGCAGTTGTAAGAGAAGGGGTATTTCTGGGAGCAAATCTCCTCTTTTTGGAAGAGAAGGTGAAATTTCCAAGGGAAAAGTGGCATTTCTGGGAGGAAATGACATAGCTGGGGGAGAAAAGTGGGAACCGGTGGGAAAGAAGATCTTGTACTGGAGAGCAACGGTGGTCTTTTTGGTGTGCCAAGTGGTCTCTTGGGGAGACAACGTGGTAAATAGGGGAGACAATGTCCTCTGGAGGAGTGTCAAGTAGTATTTGGGAGAGCAAACGTCAGGTATTTCTCGGAAACCGGCTGTTTCTGGGAGATAGTAGCAGACTTGGTTGGAAAATGACAGGTGTTTGTGAGAAAGCTGGTATTTTGGGAAAAAAAGGCTGTTTTTTAAAGAATAAGCTGGCATTTCTGGGAGAATATGTCCCATCTTTGGGAGAAAACGGGTGTATGTGGGAGAAAATGTCGTGTATTTGGGAGAAAGCTGGTGTATGTGGGAGAAAAGGCCATTGTGATGGGAGTCAGTGTGATCTTGAGGAGTGGAAAGCAGTATTCTTGAGATGAAACGTGAGGTATTTCTAAGAGTCCTGGTATTTCTGGGAGAAAATGTCTTGTTTTGGAGAGCCAAAGTCCCATTTTGGGGGCAGAAGCTGGTATTTCTGTGACACTGCCATCTTGATGGGGGTAAGTGTGATCTTGAGGAGTGTAAAGCAGCATTTTGGTTAGAAAATGGGAGCTCTTCCTAAGAGCAGTGCTATTTCTGGGAGAAAAGGAGCTCTACTGGGCATAAAAATGGTGTATCTGTGATAAAATGCCACATTTCTGAAAGAAACTGTCCTCTTGCGGAGTGTAATGCTGTATGTTCCGGAGGAAATGGGAAATATTCAGCAGAGTCCTGGTATTTCTGGGAGAAGAGGTCTGATGTGGGGGGGGGAAGGTGATGTATCTGTGAGAAAGCTGGTGTTTCTGGGAGAAAATGCCAGGTATTGGTGAGGAAACAGATGCTAGAGAGGGAAAAGGCCATCCCTTTGGGAGAGAAGTGGTATTTCTGGGAGAAAATGCCCCAAATCGGGGAGTAAGTGTCATCCTGAGGCGTGTCATGGAGTAGATTTGGGAGGAAATGGAGGTGTTTCACAGAGTAGCGGCACTTCTGGGAGAAAATGTCCTCAGTGGGAAAGACAATGTCCTCTTGAGGGAAGAAAACAGGTCTTTCTTACAGCAAATGTCATCCAATTGGGAGAAAATCTCCTCTCTTGGGGAGAAAAGTGGTCTTTCTGAGAGAAGGTGTCCTCTTCTTGGCTGCAAGTGTCCCATTTGGCATTGTCATGGAGGCTTTTTGGGGAGAAAGCGTGTGGCAGTTGTAAGAGAAGGGGTATTTCTGGGAGCAAATCTCCTCTTTTTGGAAGAGAAGGTGAAATTTCCAAGGGAAAAGTGGCATTTCTGGGAGGAAATGACATAGCTGGGGTAGAAAAGTGGGAACCGGTGGGAAAGAAGATCTTGTACTGGAGAGCAACGGTGGTCTTTTTGGTGTGCCAAGTGGTCTCTTGGGGAGACAACGTGGTAAATAGGGGAGACAATGTCCTCTGGAGGAGTGTCAAGTAGTATTTGGGAGAGCAAACGTCAGGTATTTCTCGGAAACCGGCTGTTTCTGGGAGATAGTAGCAGACTTGGTTGGAAAATGACAGGTGTTTGTGAGAAAGCTGGTATTTTGGGGAAAAAAAGGCCGTTTTTTAAAGAATAAGCTGGCATTTCTGGGAGAATATGTCCCATCTTTGGGAGAAAACGGGTGTATGTGGGAGAAAATGTCGTGTATTTGGGAGAAAGCTGGTGTATGTGGGAGAAAAGGCCATTGTGATGGGAGTCAGTGTGATCTTGAGGAGTGGAAAGCAGTATTCTTGAGATGAAACGTGAGGTATTTCTAAGAGTCCTGGTATTTCTGGGAGAAAATGTCTTGTTTTGTTTTATTGTTTTTAATATTTATATATTTTTTTTGTTGCAATTTCAAGGAAACACTTCGATAGAAATTGCTTTTAATTCTTTTGGCATACATAGAAGATGCGAAAATGCACATCATATTTTCACATGAATGTAGTAACACAAAAAAAGTTCAAAGCAGTAACTGATACACTCAATTATAAAAGCTGCCCTTCCTGTGCAAGAAATGTAACTCAGCCCTTGGGCTAGATGCCATTCTGTGTCATTGATGTAAACCTGGCGGACAGTACAAATACTCTGAATTTAAAATGGCATGACTAAAAATGGAGTCTTTCCTCTAGCTTTTAAGTTTTAAGAAACATAAAATATGTACGTATGCTTGGCAACTTTTCCTTTCATTATATACAAAAGTGACTCTCTCTAAAATAACTGTCAAACTAAGAGGGACTGTCAGAAACCTATCACAGGAGGTAATCTATTTGCTCAGGTTGCTGAAGAGCAATGAAAAAGTAGATATTGAGTTTCAGTTTTCAGCACATACATTAAAGTCCCATGCCTGTAATTAGGTCTCCTACCTTCCAAATAGAATTTTAAAAAAGTTTGATACATGATTATTTTAAATTATTTTTCTATAATTGGTTAGTGGTATTGTGGAACACATATTTAAGGATTAATGATGAGAAAGATTAGAAATCCAAAAAGTGTAAAATTCCATGCAAACTCAATTAAGTTTCAAGGACATTTCCATCAGAAAGAATGGAAATGAAGAAAGAACGGAGCCCCCAGGCTGGTTGTTGAGTGAGAATTACTGCTTACCCAGCATCCGTTTGCTTCATCAAATGTCCCCCATCTGCTCACAGAAACCTCTCTAAGATGCTTTTCTGAAGAATATTTGGCAGCATGTTTCCCAGGGCTGATGCCTAGAGGAGAGGGTTACATGGAGACTTGCTGTCTATCTTGATGGCAAACCCCTCCTAAGTAGGAATCCAGAGCTGGTGACTCACTTTGTAGTCTTGTATAGGTCTGGGGCAAGACAACATTATGGCAGTGGGGAGATATTCATGGTCAGGCTGGACAGGCCTCTGAGGTCTCTGACCTCTGTGGGTGTCCCTGTTCATTACTGGGGAACTGGACTCAATGGTCTGTAAGAGTCCCTTCCAACTCAAAAAAAAATTCTATGATTCTATGATTCTATGAATATTCCTGGTTTTATTACAAGTACAAATACTGATAAAGCCTACATTCAAATTGTTTATTCCTTGCTTTTGGAGAAGCTAAAACACTAGCACCAAGAGTTTTAATCAACGTAGATAATAGCTTGTCAGTTGTTATGCACAGTGGTACGTGCACCCAGTTTGAAATTTCAGTGCCATTAATGTTTTTAATTTTTTAAGTGATATGACACAGTACATGCAATCAACAATAATGAACATACCATGGTTCAGGACCCCTGATCTCTCAGCTAGTAATTTAAAATATTTTCATGTGTAGAGACAAGACAAGTATTATGTCCTAAATGGAGTCTAGGTCCCCAGCACTATTTCTCTCTCTATTTGATCCCTAAAAACAACTGTTCTCTTGCCAAAGATTTTGCATCGTTAAATCTCCTTTCTGAAACAATGAATATTGTGTAGTTGCAGGCCACTTTTTCAAACCTGTGGACATTCCCTTTGCTTCTACTTCTTTAAGCAACCTGCAGTTGCAATACACTTTTGCAGTACAGTCTTGAACCTCTTTATTCCTTGTTTTTCAGTCACCATGGGCTGTGTCTGTGCTGTCTTTGTAACCAGGACCAGGGAATGACCTCTTTTCTCCCAGTCAGTTTTCTCAACACATCTACTGGTGTGGATGAAGCAAGCAAAGGCAACAAGAAAAGCAAATACAATTATACTAGCAAGCAGGAGTATCATTTATTATAGATGATAATCACATGTTGGTTTGTCACTAGGTGTGTTTAATCAACAACTTTCTTTTTGAAATAAGAGTGAAGATAAAAGAAAAGTTCAAATAGGATTCCTACATGTCTCGTTTTCATTAAAGATTAGATCTGCTACAACACGATGAACTGAGGATAATATAATGTAACGTCCAAACACTTTTTTTCAAGTAATGTTAACACTGAATGAAAGGTATACAGGCTTCAATGAAATTAGGCAGTTGAGGCCTAGTTGAATGCTATTTGTTGTTGAATGGTATTTGTGACAGTGTTGAAAGAAATGGCTGATGTTATTGTAAAGTTACTGTCTGTCATCTATGAAAAACGGTGTTCTGCACAGGTCTGTGAGTGTTAGAAATGGGCTTTCTTGAAGAGCTGTCTTTATGGAAAAGGAGGCATTGCTTGCAAACTGGTAAATTGGGAAAAAAAAAAAAAAAAAAAAGTAACATTTCTGATTTCCAATTTAGTTATTAGAAAATCCCCATCATCTCTCTTTATATTATATGAATACTCCATGGTGTCCTTGGGATGACAAGATGCCTGTACTGCTATTTAGATATGCACAAATACAACAAATCCATGGGCAGATCTTTCCCCTACTGCATTTTTTTAATGTATTTCTTTATTGCTAAACTAAAAGGAAAATAATAGTAGAAAAAATTCAATCACCTTAATCAGCACATGCAAGTCTTAAAAATCTTTTTCTTGCTCTGTAATACTGAAAAGACCTGATGGGAAATGTTACCTTCCAAATTTTGCTCTGTGTATATGCATTTCCTATTTAAACCCTCACTCAGCAAGAGAAGGAAAAACACTTCTCAGTTTCAGTGTAAGTGCCCCATGGAATTTTCTACAGGAAAAATATCACTTTAGATCTGTCAGACAATAACATTTTATTACCTCAAGGATGTTATCTGAACCTGAGGTCTAATATCTAAATGAACTGCAGTTCAGATTATTTGAGATTTAGCAGAAAGACAGAGGGATGGAAAGTTTCATAGAAAGATTCTATGGGGAGAAGTCTCATTCATTTATTGTGGATAAATATGATGAAAAGGTATTCATATACCAAGTTTTAATAACTGTATGGTTAACAGGAGGAACAGTAGACAGCTTTGAGCAGTAGCTGACATACAGAACAGGAGAGTTGGAAGAGTAATATTTCCAAGAAGATTAATTTAATTTAAAGGCAGAATGTTTTTTGGCTATTGGAAAGTTCTCTGTTGTGTTGAGCAAAAGGATAGATATACTGGCTGAAAATAAACCTGTAAAAGTGAGGTAATGCATTTACTAAAACAACAATAATTGCTATATCAGGATGGATCATATATTAAAGGCAATAAAACTCTGATTAATAGCTGTCAGGTTATTTCTTTATTTTCTCAAATATTTATTTGAGCGCAACATACTATAAATACTTTAAAGAAAATGTTTATCTTATATTTGTACATGATTGCACTCAGTAATACATGGAAGAGCAGCCACTGAAGTGGGAGGATCATAAGCCCAATGTATGTGAAGAGAGAGAGCAATAAATTTGATTCTTCTCAGCATTTTTCTGTTACAGGTTTTGAGAAACTTGTTAGATTTTAGTACCTGCAAATGTAAATGAAACCAACATAAAATACCATACATAACCTTATTACTTTAAATAACATAGAAAATATGGATTGGAAGACTCGTGTGCATGTTCTTTTTTTCTGTCTTAGACCTGAATAAAGCTGTAAAGAAGAAATTAATGCTCTAGTAAGTCACTGTCAACTCTTGCAAGTCCATTTGGGAGAAAATTTGACACTCCATTTTTTTTTTCTTGTTGTCCTTCTATCTCCTACTCTCCTTTCTGTGTATGTTTATTATTTGCCTCATTTCTGTGAAAACAAATCAGGCTCCATTAATAAAAGCAAAAACTGTTTAAGGCCATCCATCTTACTCTTTCTCCTCAAAGGTTTGCTGCCACTTGTTCTATCACAGAGGACTGCAAAACTTTTTTGCTCCACATTGTTACCCTCTAAAGATAAAATGAATAAATTGCTTAAGAAGATGTTGAAAGACTCTTAATGGTGCATTTATGATCATAACATACGTATTTGTGAGACCTAAGGATTTTTATTCATTCTATTTTTGTTCAATGTAAAATCAAGATTAACTTCTTAGATTTTCTGGACATCCTCGTTGTATAAATTTAATTTTTTACTCCTTTTCCTTGTACAACTTCTGAAATCTGACAGTAAGAACATTTTTATTTTTGTCTCAAACCTCTTTTTTATTCTTTGTCCATCTATTTTTTTTTTCCCCCTATGATGCTTCTTATAACTTTACCAATTACTTTGTGTTCCATTTCATTACGTTATTTATTTTTGCTTTTTCTTTAGGGCAGGATATGTCTACTGCTATGTATCTGCACAGTTCCTACAATGGAGCTTTGATCCTGGTTGGATTGCTTAAGTGCCATTAACATAAACGTGGTTAACAAAAATAGTAGTTTCAGCTTAGTATTTTTCATGCTAAATCAGGTTCAAAACTAGAAGAATAAAAGTTTTTTTGTAAGAAACATAAACATCCATGTTGATTTCATAAGTGAAACTGATTCTGTTTTTGAAGAGCGGAAGAAATTTAAATAATACATCTGAAAGCAAAGTTCACTTCTGTTTCTATATTCTCAGAAGTGAATCATCAGATTAAACTAGCATGCCACAGTTTAGTGGTAAACCTCTAACACTACCAAATCTACATATGTAGATTTTGCTTTAATGTCACAGGCAACAGAATGTAATCAACTAACAAACAAAACAAGCAAACAGAAAATTCACATCCAAATAAACCAGAAAGAGGAGTTTATAGACACTCTACAGAACTGTTAGCTGTGCTATGCTTTTCAAAAGCTGGAATTTGTCCTACAGACATCTCAGAAGTTGCACATCTGTCCAAGAAGAATCATTGCACTTTATTTCTACTGTACATGTTTATCTTATATCTTATTCTTCATTACTGTTATGTACTATGCAAAATACATAAAGAAAAAAAGCAGTAATCAAACTATACATACTGTGAGCAGGGCTTTGTGAAGGCTGCAGTACTGTACAGAAGAAAGCCTTGAACAGATCTATCTCAAATTCAGGGTAATAATACATTTATTTCCTACCCACATTGCTCATGTAATCCACCAACTATTTTAGGAACGCCTAGATTCTTAAAAATACAGAAATTAAAGTGATTTCCTGATCAACCCTTACAGAAAGACACAAGTTTAAACATGAAAGCAACTATGAATGCTTTGGAGAGAAAAAAATAGAATGTAATGTTAATAATCCCTGTAATGTTAATAAGCTAAATAACAGTTTCAAAGTTTAGTATCTTGATGCTTTACGGAGCTCCCATAAAATGGCTCTGAGCCTTCCCTTTCTAATGATTTTGCACACCCACGCAACTTGCTCTGTGGGGATGGAAGATAACAGGATTTAGATCCTTGACACACTGCAATTGATTTAACAATAAATATTTCCATCCTAGTTTTGGGTTACTATAAGATGAAAGCAAAAATGTATATACTGATCTACTGGTTTTCTTTTAAAAAACATTCACCTGATGCTGAAGGCTAATTCTGTAAAGCTGAAACTTAAATCCCAGCAGAAACAGGTTCCCAGATATTAAAAACAAACAAACAAACAAAAATCATAAAAGTATGTATAATGAAATCTTTAGGCATGTGACAAACTTTGTTTTATATATTATATGATTTCAGAACATCTGTCACACACACTCACAAACTTTCCTTAGAAGGAGAAGCAGAAGTTTAGATGATGATAAAGTTATGTTCTTACCACATTAGACGGTTCCAATTTCTTCCTTCTAGCAAGGTCAGTGATATTATTGCCATTGTAGTTGATGCTCTCCATACAGCCTTTGAAATTTTTTTCTGCTGTTAGAACTTGGCTTCCCAGAAAAAGGCATGCCTCCAAAGGTTATCTTTGAATGTATCAGAAAATGAAAGACAGTTACTGGAGGACAAGGGCTTAGAATTTTTGCTTACTAGAAAAAGAAAGTATCAAACAAGTACTGGAAAAGTAGGAAAAAGTCTATGATGAAGTCATGACTGCAAATATTTTTGGTGGTAAATTGTATCTGTTATTAGGTTTTCCCAAATACAGAGAAAATATGTATCACAGTTACATATAGACTGTAACGAAGAGAAGGTCTCTAAAAGGAATGCACTTTTAAATGCTTGGCAGAGCAAAATGTCAGTATTGTTAAGAAACAAGAATTTGTTGGCCAAAGAATGTGCTGTCTGTCTGATCTTGGAGAAGAAAAGTCTGCCTTTCTTTACAAACCTGAATGCAGAAAGTTTGAGAAGTAAAGGTGCCCAGTAAAACCTATTTCAATATGTAGACTGAAACAAACATTAAAATAAAAAAAAATCTACTAAATCAAAAGGGAAGAAGGAAAGCATTGCTTTATGTAGAACATCCATCAGTTTGGTAGAGTGTCAGAAGTGAGAAGTGGTTGGTGGCAAGTAAGTATTATTCATTCTTTGTCATATATTAAAATAAAGGATGTTTTATTTTCTTTCATGTACCAAACCGTAATACCAAACAGTTCCATTTGTCTTAAATACTCTATACAACTGCAGATAATTACAGCAACATAAAAACCAGCATTATGACATACCTAGAGGGATTAGTTTGACTTGTGTTTGGTTCCCAGGTCCCAAGATGCCAGTATCTGGGAAAGTGGCAAATGGAAATTCAACTGTGCAGAGGAACAGGAAAAAACCCTATATCTGTATATCAGCAATACAGAAATAATTGATAAAATGCTCAGGAAACAAGCTGTGTTTAACCAGCACTGTCCAATCCAGCCTGTTGCAGGGTCCACGACAGCAGTGAGAGGAAAGAGCAGCAGACAAGACTCCTCTGGCTTGTACCATGGTATTAGTTCTAGCACGTTCTGCTAGAAGTTCTGCATTTGAAGTTACATTAGCAAGCCTGATGTGCTTGGCAACAGCACAACATCTCACTCCATATGTAACGTATTTTCTGTGGCAAAGAACTTCTTTGTTCATAACTCACGGACTTTTGATTTCCATGCATCTCGTGGGCCTGAGATAAAAGACAATTTAAAAGGAAAGAAAGAAAAAAAAAAGGGGGGGGGGATGCTATGATGGTAATGTTTAATATTCGTGTGGGGGGTGAAAGGTGTACTTGAGTTGCCTAAGCACAAGCTTCTACTGCTATTGGTGATACCTGGGGTAGTGTGCCTTAGTAACCTCTGCTTTCTGCTTGAGGAGGTATGCATCTCTATAAATTCTCTGCCATTTCTGCCAACACCATGGGAGTGCTACAGATATCTAGGGGATATATGTATATAAGCTGCTCATTCAGTTTACGTGTTTGTCTTTTTCTTGGATGAGAAATAGTTGCTGTTTATTATTTCCTTAAATGCAACACAAGCATTTACTCATAATATCCAATCTGAGAACACCGTTCTTGTAACTGCTTATGAAAATCATAGATACAGAAATCAAAAGAAACTCTTTCAATCTGCTTGCATTTAAGGAAATAGGAAGTCTCTTTCCACCCTTGCGCATATTTAAGACTGTTTTCTGACAAACTGCTAGCTAAAGGCTTCAGTCTTTCTTTTTGTGCTTACTCCCTCAATGGAATAGCTGAGCTTTTGTAACTGTCCCTACTTTGAAGTTTTCTAGTGGATCCAGGTTGGTTTAAGTATCCTCTATTCCTCACTTCTGTCTTTTCTACCATTTTCTTCAAAAAGGAGCACGTTAAGAACATAAATTTCTATTCTGTTAAGAGTCTTCTCCTGCAGTTAGCTGGTTAGTAAATAATACTTTGCTCACTCACCTCACTCAACCTGCTGGCCACATTCTTTTTAATGCATCCCAGGATACCATTGGCCTTCTTGACCACAAGGCCACATTGCTGGTTTGTGGTCACCCTGCTGTCTACAGGGACACCCAGGCCCTGTTTGTAAGAGAATGTGATTGACTTCACTTCTTCCAGCAAAAAAAGAGAAGCAGGTCTAAGACATCTGTTTATCTCCAATTTAAACAACTTAATTTAGGTAGAATTATGTGTTTTACAGCTATTCACGTTGCTGTGAAAAGAAGCGCGGCTATACGAATAAGAAGTCGCGCGGCTCTGCCCTCGCAACTCCCCCCGCCCCGCGCACGGAGGCGGCCCCCAGCCGCAGCCCCCAGCCGCAGCCCCCAGCCGCTCCCCCCCTCGCGCAGCGCCACTCCGAGGTGCCGCCTGCCGCAGCGACGGCGGCGGGGAGCCCTCGCGCCCAGAGGCGGCCTTCCCGGGGTCTGCCCTCTCCGCCCCCCTCCCACCTACCTGAGGGCAGCCGGCATCCGTCCGCGCAGCGGCGCACAGCCGGTGGCACCGCGCGCACAGCCTGCCTGCCTGCCTGCCGCCCTCCCTCGGACGAGGGTCCCCTTAGACGAAAGCACAGCCCCAGCCCGGCCGCTACCGCGAGGGACCGCGCCCGCGGCCGGAGCCCGGGGGCCGCGAGGAGGGAGGGCTGAGCGCCCGGTGACAGGTGAGGACGGCCCCCGCGCCGCTCCCTACCTCGCGCCGCTCTCCTCGCAGCCGGCGGCTCGCTTACCCTCGACCGCCGCCGCCCCCTCGCTCCGTTCCCCCGCCCTAACGCGGAGTTCAACGCGACCCCGCTAGCCGCGAGGCCCCGCCCCCCGCCCCGCACTGACGGCTCTCTCCGCCAATAGCGAAGAAGACGGCCGTCCTCGAGCTCCGCCCTCACCTCCTTCGACCAATAAGAGCTATCCGTGGTGCTGCCCCTCTACCTTCCCGGCAGGCTCGGTTGGCTCGCAGCTGCCGAGCAACGGGCGCGGGGCTGCGGGTGGGGCCGCTGAGGGCGGTGGCCGGTGGCCGGTGGCCGGTGGCCGGTGGCCGGTGGCCGGTGGCCGGTGGCCGGTGGCCGGTGGCCGGGTGAGGCCCCGCTGCGGGCCGGGGTTGGTGCCGCGGGATTGTGCCCGGGGCTCCTCGTTCGGGAGCTTTCGCCTCATAGATGGACGTTTTTTGTTCCCCTCCCCTTTTTCCCTCTCGGCTCAGCCATCAGGAGGATGGAAATATCTCCCGCACTCACAAAGCTGTAATCTCGGCTTGCAGATTGTGCTGCTGGAGCCTGCGGGGCTGTGCTTCCTGCTCTGCTCACGGGAATTAAAAACGTGGGTGAAAAATAAAGCTGCTTCCAGATGCACTGCGTGTCAGATGCATCGCAGCACGGTGCAGCTCTACCGTAATGGATGCTCCATCCCAGCTCCCATTTTCCTGGAGTGCTACAATGGTTGTTTAAATGAGAAAACCCTGTGGAGTCTGCTGGATGCGGTGTGCCATTGGTTGCAAATGGCCAGCCCAGCACTTCCCACATGAGGATATGAACCTCAAAAACATCCACACAGGCATGGCCACCGAGTTTAGGGCACCGTGGTCCTTAAAGACCAGGTTCTTCATCTGCCACCCCACACAGAGCGTATCCCCAGAATTGGGTGGTGAGGTGCTTTGGGTTAGGCGAGGGATGAGGTTCTGAAGTGAATGCCGTCACCTCTGCTCTCGGAGCATCAGCCCACAGCATGGAGTGCTGGAGGGCATGAAGGATGTGGTTAGTGGGCAGGGTGGTGATGGACTGATGGTTGGACGAGATGATTTTAGAGGTCTTTTCCAACCTTAATGATTCTATGGCATCCCCTCCAGGTGCAGCTCCATGGACAGAGGTGCTCAGGAGCGCACCTCATACCTCCCAGAAAGGTGGGCGCTCAGTGGAACCCAGCAAGGACAAGTCCAGTAATAAGAATCCCTGAGATGTGGCCAGCTAGGGCATCAGACCCATGGACCATCTACTGGATTTTCCAAATCTCCCACCAGGCCTCCTTGTCAAAGCCTCAGAGATTTGTTATTCAGGAGAAGCCCTGCTGTAGCCTCCTAAAGAGAAGATTCATGGTTCATGGCAGGCAGTCAAACTGATTGTCTGAAACACTTGCTCACAAGTCTGCCAAAATTCCCAGTTTATGGTAAGATCTTCCTACGGTACTGTGTCAGGAGTGTATCACGTCACCCTTAGCTGGAAGAATAACTTGAAGAGATTTTTCAGCATTCTTTTCTTTCAGAAAATGCTAGTATTTCTGGGAGAGAAGACCATCTAGTTTTGAAAAAGCAGGGAGTAGTGAGAGGAAAGGTCCTAGTGTTTGGGGTGAAAACAACATCTGGAGAGGATGAGCATGGTGTTTCTGGCAGAAAAGTTCCTGTATTTCTGGGAGAAAAGTGGTATTTCTGGGAGAAAATGTCATCTCTTAGGCAGAAAGCTGATATTTCTGTGGTCCAATGCCCTATTCTTGATGGAAAGTATCATCGTGTGAAGTGTGAAGTAGTACTTGTGGGATGAAATGCCATCTCTGTGGGAGAATGGTGGTATTTTGTCGAGATAATGTCATATTTTTGGAAGAAAGCTGGTTTTTCTGTCAGAAAATGTGATAGTTTTGGCTGAAAATGAGATATTGGGTATTGGAGTGTTATATTTTTTGGAGAAGAAGGAAACTGATATTTCTGGGAGAAAATATCATGGATTTGGAAGAAAAGTTCATATATCTTTGACAAAGCTGGCATTTCTGGGAGAAAAGATGGTATTTCCGGGGGAAAATGTCCTCTGTTTCGGGGAATGCTGGTATGTCTGGAAGGCAATCTAATTTGGGAGGAAACTGTGATATGAAGTCTAGAAAAGTATGATGGTAAGTCTCATCCTGTGGAGTGTGAAGTAGTACTTGTGGTAGAAAATGTCATCTGTTTGGGAGAATGGTGATATTTGTGGGAGAAAAGATCGTATTTTTGTTGGAAAAAGTCACCTTTGGCATTGTCATATAGTATTTTGTGGATGAAGCGTGAAGCATATCTAAGAAAAGCTGTTTTTCTGGTAGAAAACTTCATCTGTTTGGGGAGAAGGCTGTTTTTTCAGGGAGCAAGTCTCCTTCTTTGGGGAGGAAATGTCCTCTTTTGAATGGCCGAGTAGTACTTGTGGGAAGAAATGCCACGTATTTGGGAGAAGGGTGGTATTTGTGGGAGGAAATGGCATAGGTCTGGTAGAGAATGTATTCTTGAGGATTAAAACATGATAGTTGTGGTGGAATAGATCATGTGCTTGGGCAAAAAGCAGTATTTCTGGGAGCTAATCTCATTGGATTGGAGAAAGCTGGTATTTCTGGGAGCTAAGGTGTTCTTTTTGTAAGAAGATGCCATCCTCTGGGTGAAAAACGGGAATTTCTGGGAGAAAATGTCATCGAATGAGGAGAAAGCTGGAACTTCAGGGAGCAAATGAGATAAATGAGGGAGAAAAGTGGGAAACGGTGGGAAAGACTGTCTTGTAGAGGAGAGCAACTGCGGTATTTTTGGTGTGCCAAGTGGTCTCGGGGAGAAAATATGGTAAACACGGGAGAAAATGTCCACTGGAGGAGTGTCAAGTAGTATTTTGGAGAGAAAATGTCAGGTATTTCTCAGAAAAGTGCTTTTTCGGGGAGACTTGATCTCTGTGCTCAAATGACATATTTCTGGGAGAAAATGTCTGATGTGGGGGGGAGAAGGTCATGTATCCGTGAGAAAGCTGGTATTTCTGGGAGAAAATGCCAGGTATGGGTGAGAAAACAGATGCTTGAGAGGGAAAAGGCCATATTTTTATTTTTTTTATATATATATAAATGTAAGAAAAGGCCATCTCTTTGGGATCTGGTAAGAAGTGTATATATAAAAAAAATAAAAATAGGTATGTTGCTTCCAGACAGTGTTCTTCTACTTTTGAATTAGTTTTGGCTCAAAAACTTCCTGAGTCATGTGGTTCTACTGCATATTTATTGAACTTTAAATGGCTCTTACATATTATTTCCCAGTTTACATTCTTAACCCCACAAAAGCCTTCAGTATTGATAGCATTTTAGTAATAAGCTTAACAGATTGTCATCCCTTTTCCATGCATAATCTCTGTTTTTCTTTGAATCTATCATAATTTGAATCATAATATATCTTTGCTGAGACTGTGAAAAGTTGATCTCTCCATACTCCATGTCACATGCTGCCAAGAGGTCACCCCGTAGCCTTCTTTTAACCAGGCTGAACAAGTCCATGTCCCTTAGCCTGTCTTTGTAGGGGAGGTGCTCCATCCCTCTATCATCTCTGTGGCTCTCCTCTGGACCTTAACAACTCCCTTTCCTTCTTGTATTGGGGGCCCCAGACCTGAACATAATACTCCAGATAACGCTTAATGCTTGAATCTTTCTACAAATCTGCTCATTTATGATTAGCTGCTATGATTAGCTGTGTCAATGCACACAATGGTAAAATATTCTTACATTCTAAGAAAACATGTCTATTTAAAATTCAGAGTTTAGATAGAAATATAGTGTCTAACTTGTAGATGTCTGAACTGATGAACATTCCTCTGATTATTAATGCAGTAATGCAGCATCTCATTTGAGCCTAAAGAGTTCTGGTCACTCACTCAAATATTTCAAGCACTCAGATGTTTGATGTAGCTGTCAATAGGAATTGCAAAGTCAGAGCTCCACACAACAGATGTCCAGGGTAGCCCTATGGATTTAATTCTGCTTTCTGCAATATAGCTTCACAAGGCTGTGATTAGAATCAACCACTTACATATTCTTATCATTTACTGCATTAGTGCATTAGCAAATATGCAAGTCAGCCTTCAGCTTTTCAGTTTACAGATGATGCGCAATGAAAGCAGAGCGGATTTATTGATTAACTTGTTGGAATAAAAGATACTACAACGTTGCTTCCTGTTACAAGCACTTCTCAGATGTGATCAACCAGCTCCTAAACACATGCAGTGACTTAAGATGTCTTAAGATGAAGACATCTTAAGATGATTTAAGACATGTGAGACACAAAAGGATTTTTTTTTTTTTTGAAGTAGAGCCAAAGAAAATGAGCTACAGTTGCAAAATAGACTTTCAAGTTGTAAAATAAATATTCAAACAATTTATTTAATACTGGCTACTTTATAAATATCTTACACTGAAACCTGACTTAGGTATATTTTGATTTAGAAATCAAATTTAATGTACGAAAAGTTAGTATAAAAGCATTTTATTTAAAGCATAGGTTTTGCTAGCAACGATTAAACGAGGGACAATAAGAATATAATATGTGGTTGTTCTGGATTCCCTGAACACAGTACTCCAGTAGCAGTCATAACCATTTTTTTCTTTAACAATCTTTCTTTATTATTTGCTTTCATTTCTTTCATGTTTTTTTTTTCTTCTATTTTTCTGTTTATTGTTCATATATCCAGATTAAGTCTTTAAAATAATGTCCTTTGTGCTAAATTTTGAAATTATTAGTGGAGTACTAAGTGTTTCGAGTTGTGTTATTTGACTTTGGTAATTGTTTGCTATTCTAGACCAAATGGGTGTAGTTTTTGGTATGTTTGTTCCCAAGAACTAGTATTCTGTCATCAAAATTACTAATTGTTATAAATTATGAAGTGGATATGAATTTGTATATGCACCATCTACTCTTTATGACCCTATGGTCCATTATACCTGAATTCAAATATAAAAATAACCATTATCAGAACATTTGATTAGACTTTTATACAAACTTGTCTAATCTAAGTACATATTGCTAGAAGATAAATGGATAGCGTTAGGACAGTATACATCTCATACTGAAGTGTTTTAGGAACCTAGGACAAATTATGTTTCTGAATTTAGGTATCTTTCACCAGCTGAGGCACACTCAGGCATTTTGTCTGTCCAGCAGTTGTTGTCTCATCTCATACCTCCTTCACATCTACAGAGCTATGGGGATGTCTTTGTTACTTAAGCATCTCTGGCACTAAGTACCCTAATTCAGCTTTTCTAACTAAACATAGTTTTTACCTCAGCTCAGAAATGCATCTCATTTCTGAAATGAAATGCATGCCATTTGCATTTCAGTTATATCTAACTAAAATGTGTATTATGTTGAATATGTGTTCAGAAACATATGTAATGAATTCAGACTTCTGTGTCTCCTTTTCTCTCTATCTACTGTGTTTAGGATTGAACCTCTAATGGTAGATGCAGTATGTCAATGGTTTACAGGCCAGTTCAGCCTGGTTCCATGACTAATGGGTCAGGGGGACCCACAGACCCACACCTTGGGAAAGGGGGAAGGGGAAAAGGGGTAGAGAGGGCAAAGGGTAGAGAGATGGGCCTAAAAATGAAACAACAATGATCTGAGGAGAAAAGTTGATTTACTAAATGAGATATTGAAATGCAAGATAACACAATATAATATAATATAATTGAAATTGAAGTTAAGAAATCAAATAAAATGAGAGTGTCCAAAAAACAAAGGCCTTACTCTAACGCTGAAGGTGAGATGGCTAGGGAGCACACACGCTGTAGAGATGAGCGGAAAGGAAAAAGGAGATGTCTCATGATTTGCAAACAGTTTTGTTTTCCCATCCAAACAGAAAATAAAAACGTAAAGTCCTCTGGGCTATATAGTTGTCTTCTGAGACAGCTATACCTAGAAATATCAACAATACACGGAACTGGAGCATTAACTCTTTAACTCCCAGTGCACTACTTGATGTTAAGATGTGAAATACCAATTACAAAAATCCTGAAACTGTGATACAGTTGAAATGCCCCATCCCTTGCAGTGGTTGTATGATGTGACAACCTGTATCGGAATGTTTAATTTTGCAAGCTACAGCATCTGACTTACAGGGAGAGATTTCTTCTGCTTCTGATTGCTCAGAACAAACCCATCAGGGAGAGATACATTAATCTTCTGTGATGCAGACCCAAACACGAAAAGTTAGCTAGCCTATTTGCTGTCATTAAGGAAATAAATAAGATTGACTGTCCCATTGCATCCACAGGAGGGGACTTCAGCTCTTCTGTGAGATGCTCAGTAGTGCTCCTTCTCAATGTTTAACACCATCTGCCTCTCCAGTGTGGCATTAAACACAAATCACACCAGGACTACAGCAAGCTATTGGGAGAAAGACTCTACTGGGATTCCTGTTCTTCCTATAGCCCTCCTGGATGCCACAGGAGTGGCTGTTGTCTTATGTGTTGCCTCAAGTGTTCTAATTTCAGTAACAACAGTAACACTTGAGATAGACAAAGTAAACCTCTTAAAAAGCCCAGAGAAGTCATCTGCTGCTTGAGATAGCTTGCAAAAGAAAATTCAGTTGTCTATAAACATGTTCTTTTTCACTCTCTACATTTCTTGGACATGGAGGTTGTTAATGATTTTGCATACATCAATGCAAGTGCAATTCACCGTAGTTCTGACATACAGTCTAATTGGCTTTAATATATAATTTTATTTTTTGAATGCTAACGTTTATGTAATGACTTTCTAATTGATTTTTTCTTTATAAAGGACCATTGATTCATTCCCTTCAGTGAAACTCAGTTAACTTTCTAAGAGAATTTATGAAAAGAAGGCTGTGCTACTGCTACTTTCTTTCTACCTTTCTTTCTCTCTTCTATAAAATGTGTTATTTATATTCATAAGCAAGCTTCTGCAAAGATAAACAAAGCTAAACAACTGTGCTTTATGTATGAGTATGAAATAGGTTCCTTATAAAAAATGTGTCTCTTCAAAGATGGATTGAGCTCTTGTGGCACTCTTCCTAAAAACTACATATTCATCATGTCTTATGATATATTAGCATGACAGCTATTTAACATTTGTAACAAGTTATTCTAAGCAATCAGACTGAATTGTACACAGATTATACGAACTGATGTTATTTTACAAAAATAGAAATGATAAATTTTAAATGGAAGCATAAGCTATGGTGTTATCACATTGTTTATGTCATTGTGAATTAAGTTACAGCTGATTTTATATGAAGTACAAAGACTGTGAGGAAGTTTTCTGTTATTGTACAATATACAATCCCAGCTAGATAATAATAAGTAATGAGACTGATAATTGGAAACAAAAACAGAATAGAAACCCACACTGTTATTTAAGCCTGATTTTTTACACCAGTGACAGAGGAAGAAGATCTAATTAAAAAATATGCCAGCACGTTTAAAACCAAACCTATACAAATATTGCAAATTAGATCACATTGTCATTTTGCAAGCTGTTCCAGACAAACCACCAGTTTGGCTTAATTACGTGATTACTTTGATGTTCTGCAAGTGTATCCGTTTCATCATAATTTGCCAGGAACTTGCAAAGGAGATGACATGCATAACATTGAACTATTCCTTAATACAAAGCAAAAGGCACAATGAGATCCAATTCCTAGAGGATCAAAACAGATATAGCCTAGGTGAAAATAAAGCCTATTTTAAAGAGTAAACATTATTAACTATTGGATGATCTTCTGTAGGGTGTTTGTCAATTCTGTCTTCCATTACTATAAGTTTTGAAATTAAGAGTGAATAACCTTCTAAATGTTTCACTATGACCCTGACTGAGAACTCATTAACTGAACTGTTTCATAGGACTCTGTACTGTGTCTACTAAACTTCTTACTAGATTATCATAATGCTCTCATTTGGACAGCGAGTCTCTCTTTTAATAAATAAATAAATAGTAATTATTTATATTTTATATTTTAAGAGAGATGTAAAAACAGTGCATCTATTGTTTTTATTTTTAAAGGATCAGTACAAAAATTTGTACTGAGAACAGACTTCTGAGGGTATAATGGATATTATCTCCTTTTTACAGACAGAATGAGTTTCATAGACATTGAGTTGTTAGGTCTAAATTCAAACAGTATGCGAGCAACAAAATGAAAACTTCCAACCACCATTCCTGGCTCCGGTGCTTGTACCATTGCATTACATGTATTTACAAAGTTTTATCAAACTGCTGTAAAGATGTTTCCTGCAGGTATTCTGAACATTTGTAAACATGGTTTCAAAGTACTCTCAAGCTCTATTTTAGTTTTTCTTACACTAATTCTAACAGAATGGATAAACTTCACTGAAGAATAGCAATGTATTAATAGTGAAGATCATATTACTAAGCTAGTTATAATATTAAGCTAGTTATAATAAGAATAGCTGTTCTTACTGGAAAAGGGAAATATTCATTTTATATATATGGAAAAATATACACAAGATTCACCATTTTTTACCAATCCTTTCCTGGGGAATTTGGGTCTTTGAATAGCAAGAAAACCACACTCCTCTGTGCTGTTATAGATCCTTTTAACTAGCAAGTAGGTGATGTAAAACAAACATTGGGCCTTTAACTTTGTATATTAAAATTTCCGTTGCCTGCTTCTACACCAGTAAGAAAACATGAAACCATTAATAGCAGAGATGCACTCTGTTGGTATCTAAATTTTCCTTTATTCAGTCCATAAAGGCTATCATCTCAACTCATTGATACAACTAGCAGCCTGATACAAAGCAAAGCTAGACTCAAAATATCACCACTTCCTTTTTTAAAAAATCCTGACTGCCGAAATTAATAATAAGAAGAAAGACATACCAGAATCAGATAAATCAGATACCTCATGCTGCATAAATTAACAAATGACTTGTAAATAACTAGTTACCAATTGACTAAATGTTAAATATTCTAAGATTTGTAATACAGTGTAAAATTAAGTTTAGGAAAATTCTGTTGCAAATAAATAAACTTGAATCTTTTAGGAATTGTTTTCCATCTATTAGTTTTTTTTAAAAAAAAAAGAGAGAGAGAGAGCTGGAGTGGGGGAGAAGCTAGCAACAACATAACAACATAGTACAGTCATTTCTTAGATTTTAGGTGAGGGAATAATGTACGCCCTAGAAAAGCAAGTATACTTTTGAGTGAGTGTACCAAATTCAGGTGCTGAGGAAGCAGCAAGCACAGATTGCCACAGTGCTGTGAGAAGTGAGGTGTAGCTGCTTTGTGCCAGACACAGCTGTTTCAGCTGGCTCCACTGACCCCACCACAGGGTGCAGTCAGGCCCCTCAACCATGGGCAAGTGCCTTGGGATGAAGAAAGCTTGGAAGTCCAAAATGCTGCCTGGCATTAAGAGGAAAAGAGTGAGAAACAATCCTGCAAGTAGCTCGGGGAGGAGGTGCATCCAGCAGAGTTCATTGTGCTGTTCTGGAGAGCCTGTGCTGAAGCAGGGAAAGGTGTGAGGAGGAAAGGTCAGCAGAGACGATCAGCTCTGAGACAGTTAGAAGGGTCAGAAATGGAGGGGTGGCGTAGGCCTGAAAAGCAGGCAGTAACATAGGCTCTATGCTCTCTGTGTTTGTTTCTCTCCATCTCATGTTATTTGTTTGGAAACAAATTACTTTTCCCCAAGCTAAATCCGTTTTGACCATGATCACAATCTGTAAGTAATCTCTATGCCATCAGGTTTTCACTTAATTTGGAAATTTAGGAAACTATGAGCTACAGTGTTATGACAGAATATATTCCCCACATAACCTGCAGTGCTTTAAATAAGCTAGTCTAAAAATTCTGCAAATTAAGTGAATAGTTTACTTAAAACATTTTAGTTTTAGTTAAAACATTTTAAAAAAGAGAATGTTGTTTTGTAATATCTTTTTTTTCCTCAGTTCTGTTTCGGTGCATCTAGATAGCCATGTTATCATTGTATGTATTTCCAAAACCTGAGACAAAGTTCTATTTGGCTTTTATTGATTATTTGAAATCAATTTTTAGGGATCAGATCCATCATATAAACTATATTTTAAATATTGATTATTTTAACATTTGAAATGCAAAGCAAGAAAATGTAAAGCTTGAAGTGGCAAAAGAGAGAGGTTCTGTGGCTAAGACAAGTTTAGAAGTGAGGATGTCCAGACTCCACGCCCAGTGCTGAGGTTTTTTATTAACTAAATATTTGGCAAAAATTTGTATTCTAAATTTTTAAAGTGCCTAGTCTCACATCTCTTCAGTGTGCTCCCCTGCTTTAATCAGACTGTTTCCTCACCTACAAGTGGTATTGCTGATTAGTTCTCTCAAATTTTACATGTACATGTAAGTGGTTTTTCTTCATTTGAAAAGAAAGCACAATTCTCAGAATGTTTGGCTTTACATGAAATCATTGGATGGCCTTGCTAAATCTGAATAAATGCCATGGAGCAATAAATTTAATAAATAAATCACAAAAAATAAAAATAAAATAAAAATAAAAATATGTATTTGAAATGAATCTTCTACGGGTATCTCAACCAGAAAAGGTGAGTCCAAGAGGGTGTACCCCCCCCAAAAGAGTGACACAGGCAAGATGGTAACAGCAGATAAGGAGAAGGCTGAGGTACTCAAAAAATTTTTACCTCAGCCTGTTCTGATGAGTGCACAGCACAGCACACAGCCCTCAAAATACTGGTTCACAGTGAGGGGATTGGAGAAGAAACATCCTTCCCACTGTAAACAAAGATCAGGTTCAGGATCACCTGAGGAATCTGAACATCCACAAGACTATGAGTCCTGATGAGATGCATCCCAGAGTCCTGACGGAATTGGCTGATGTAGTTGCCAACCATCAAACATATTAGAAAAGCCATGACAGTCAACTGAATGCCCTGATGACTGGGAAAGATTTGGAAATGTTTCTGGAAATGTTTCTAAAAATCTATATAAAATCAATTTCTGACTATTGCTTTTCTTTTTTATTTTATTTTATTTTATTTTATTTTATTTTATTTTATTTTATTTTATTTACTTATTTTTTATGGTGCTGAGTAGTGATATTTAGAGAAGGAAAAAAAAATATATTATTAAACAAGTCAGGAATTAGCAGGTAAAGCTTAGCAAAAAAAGAAGGAAAATTACTACTGTTGCTATTTAATATTAATAAATGCCTAACTTTCTAGCTGTAGCTGCAGTACTCTCTGAACATGTCACAAGGGAAGAGAACAAATATAACTATTCCAAACTATTTTAGAGTCACTGAAGTCAAGAGTTCATAAGGTTGATGAAGTTACCAACGATGGTTTTGACGTAGGAAACCTCTAGTCAATTTGCCTTTCATTACTCCTAGTTGTACTAGGAAAAGTCCATGCTCCAAAAATAACTTCCTTAAGAACTTCTCAATAGAAGATCATGGGTTAGGAATCTTCTACTGTATGGTTCAGGATATGAGCAAAAGGATCTAAACGTAGTATAGCAATGGGAAACATCAATGAAATGCATGTGGATCCTTTCTAGAACTCAGAGATTAAAAGAGCTCTGAATGCAAAAAGTTATATTAAAACCCACAAGCAGATGGAAAATTCATATCAGAAAGAGTGCCTTGAATATATTTATTTCAAATATTCCTTTCATACGCATCAAAAAAGTACTACTGATTGATCCTCAGAGGCAGAATTACAATCTGTGACTGTCTTCAAACATGCTTATATGTCCTTCTACTTGAATGTGAAAGCTGTTCTCCTTCCTAGGAAAATGAAGACAGTTCTAAACACCTGGTCTTAAGTAGCTTAAGAAAAAGAAAGAAAACAATATAATGAACATAAGATAATGGAAGGTAGGTTTATTTGTTTGTTTGTTTTAAAGTAAATAATCTGATTTCATGCTTCTGTTTCTTTTGAAGCTTTATTATTTCAGGAGGTTTTTGTTCCTTTGGAAGAGATACTATTCCTCTGTGATTTCCCTATAGTTCTATTCATGTTTATATGAAACAAAGTACTCCAAAATTCAGAAAGTCTTTTAGGTCAAATGCCCCTGAATAGATCTTAGCATCTGAAATAGGAGGACTTCTGTATCTTAGCAAAATAGATTAAGATGTAAATATCATTTAATAACCAGAAAAAGAAAAGAGCAATAGAGAAGAATGACAAGATTTTGATAGAGTGATTTAAATACATCTTTTCCTTACAAAGAAAATGATTTAATCATTTACTGTTATATCATTGAAGCGAAGTGAGAGATTTCTAAAGACTGTTAGATGTTCTGGAACTAGAATCAGAATGAGCTACGTTCATTCATCAGATAATCTCTTCTTTGATATGTATTGTGTGGATGTTTCAAAGCATTCCTCTTTCCCTGTTCATAATGAAGTTGTTGTCCATGAAGTGCCTTCCTTTCATAAGCAATTCACTCTGCTTCTTTTTGATGTTCCTGTTCAATAAGAACTTGCTCTCTTTCAAAATGCTCTCATTCCATCCTTTCCCTCTAGATTTTACCTTTCTATTTCTAATTGTTCCCTTTCTCTTTGCAAGCATTCTTCTTGCTCATACATTATTTGTACACATTCTCTCTCATGACACTCCCTTTCAGCAATTTCTGTATTCTTTCAGAGTTCAAGAGCTCACTGTATTCTCTCCAGCAGAACCATGTGTTCTTGCAATCTCTTTTCCTTCATCTTTCCAAAAGACAAGATATCCTCTCTACTCATGTATTCTCTAAACTACACTTTATCTTGAATAATACACTCTTTGTTCCTCTACATCTGTGGTTTATTAAACCTTTCCCTTCTAACTGTCCTAGTGTGGCCTTGATTTCCTTTTGTTTAATCTAAAACTACAACTCAATCTTTTACCACTTATGCTTTTCTTTTCTTCAGGTTTTCTTTTTTAGTTGTTTCTTGATTAGGACCATTATCACTCTTCTCATCTTTACCCTCTGTTTTCTCGAGTTCTTAAGTTTGTTTTGTTTTATTTTTGTTTGTTGTTGTTGTTGTTGTTTTTCCAAATTTCCTGGATTGCTTCTATTTTGCTTGATGAAGTTTTTCAGGCTTTATCACTTGGTGCAGTTTGTTTATTCCCCATGCTTCTACCTGAAGCAGATTTCTCATCATTTTTTCATCAGCTTCTTTTTGGAGGGGTCACCTTTGACTTTCTGAAAAGAAATTTACACTGATTTGGCTTTTTTTCATAAGAACTGGATTAGCTGTGAGAATAATTTCAGTTCATGTATTCATAAGTAAGGAACTGTAAATTAGTATGCAATATTGGTGATATTGCTGCTGAAATAATTCTTCAGTGTAGTTACCATACAGGAGTTTAAAATTACTGGTTTGTCCCTTAAAGAGAGTGATTCATACTTCTTGCTATTCTTCTGTGCAAATAAATTACCCAAGTGAACATAAACTGAAAAAGCTGCAGAAGTATTTTCAGCTCTTTGTTGAATATTGTCTCCTCAAAAGAAACCAGACTGGCTTTCTCTAGTAGAAAACTAGCACCAGCCTCTGAGGGACACCATTCATCACTTATATCCATCCAGACATTGAGGCATTGGCCATCACTCTTTGGACTCGATCCTGCAGCCAGTTCTTCGTCCATCAAACAGTCCACCCATCAAATCCATATCTTTCCAATTTGGAGGGAAGGAAGTTGTGGGGTACCATGTCAAAAGTCTTACTGAAGTCCACACAGACATTAATGACTCTTCCCTTATCCATTGACACAGGGACACTATCATAGAAGGCCAGTAGGTTGGTCAAGCGGGATTTGCCCTTGGTGAAGCCATGCTGGTTCTCCCGCATCACCTCTCTGTCTTCCATGTGCCCTAGCATATCTTCTGGAAGGATCTGTTCCACAACCTTCTCTGGCACACGAGAGATACTGACAGGTTGCTAGTTTCTGATGTTGTCCTTTTTACTTTCTTAAAAATTGGTGTGATGTTGTCTTTTTCCCAGTATCAGGGCATTCAGTTGACTGTCATGGCTTTTCTAATATGTTTGATGGTTGGCAACTACATCAGCCAATTCCGTCAGGACTCTGGGATGCATCTCATCAGGACTCATAGTCTTGTGGATGTTCAGATTCCTCAGGTGATCCTGAACCTGATCTTTGTTTACAATGGGAAGGATGTTTCTTCTCTAATCCCCTTACTGTGAACCAGTATTTTGAGGGCTGTGTGCTGAGCGCTCATCAGAAAAGGCTGTGGCAAAAAAGTCATTAATTACCTTAGCAGCTGCTCTTGTCACTTCTTTAAAGAATAACTCCTTCATTCCTTTTAGGTATTTCTCCTGAATTTCCCCATTGCCTTCTCCTGTTGCTCCAGCAGTTACTGCCTTATTATCATAGAATTTTGTATGTTCTGCAGTGTTGCCAATACCTCTCAAGGCAGGAGGTCCATTATGGCCCCTGCCAGCACCCTGTCCCACTAATATTTTTATGCCTTCCACCAGGGGAAGGCTCACTATCCTCCTTGTCCCCCTTCACACCTAGTTTAAAGCCGTCCCAGTGAGCACAGTTAGCTTTTCCCAGAGCACTCTTCTTCCTCTTCGAGAAAGTTGAGCCCCATATGGTGCCCACAAACCCAGTACCATGTAGGAAGAAAAGCAGATTTCTCTAAAAGGAGGGTCTGCTCGGCATATCGGACCTTCAGTTCTCTGTGGGAAGGAATCACTTACAACTGATATTCATATCTTCTTCTTCAATTAAGTAGTCTTTGTGTTGGTGGAAGGCTTTTCCTCGATTGGTTTAGTTAGCACGTCTAGACTAAGCAGGCTGTTCCCACCCTCAGACAGGCCTTCCTCACCCAGGACCTCATACCCGTTGTACAGAGGCACCATGGGGGAGGAGTGTGTGGGGGGTGTCAACAACAGTGTTAAACTCACTTGTTGGACACATATGTGAAACTCCTCATGTGCCTTGCCCTCTGGACAGTTCATCATCCTCACAGCCCTACTTAGGATGATCCCTAATGGTTTTATGTAATTCTTACATTTTCTCATCCAAAACACACAGAGCTCAGTTTGTGGCTGCACCAGCACAGAGGTGAGTGGCACAATCCTTACCTTCATCTGATGCACCCTAGAGTACAGTTGGCCCTTTTGGCTGCCATAGCACACTGCTGACTCAGATTCAGCTCACCATCAACCAGAATGCACAGACTGCTTTCTGTGGGGCTGCTCTTCAACTTCTTATCCTCCAGCCTGTATATTTATACAGGATTGCCCTAAGTCAGATACCAGTACTTATTAGATTTCCTATGATTATGAATAACTACTTTGCAACTTACTGTAATCTCAATGTTAATTGTACTCTTAAAAAAACTCTTATAAGGAAAATACCTTATTTTTTTATTTTATTCTATTTATATATTTATATTTATATTTTATTTATGATCTATTGTTTTATTAGTATGCAATATTAACTTCCAACTTCAAGCATTTAATACACAATAGCCATAATTTATTCTCCATTACTTTTTTTCTTCAGTTTGACTTACAGCTATATTTCTGAAACAAACTGTTTCACGTATGGCACATTTTTCATTTAAGGATTATTCCTTGCACTCAGATAGTCTAGACAGAATTGCAATAATCTGAAAAGTAGTCCTTGGAAATTTCACATACAAATGAAAACCAGTTGTAACTGAGGATAGTTGATCCTAAAAAGCTTACCGTCAGTATTTTCCCATCAGAAAGGAAAGAATATGAAAAGAGCAAGGATTGCAATTTTGATTTATAGTTATAAATTGAAGATTTTCTATCAAGGACAAATAAAATTCTTTACATTAATATATACCTAAATAAAATATCAAATGTGTGCACTTTTTTACTTCCTATGTCCCTACTGACCATTGCATAATCTCAGAATCAGAGAATTAGATAAACTAAATTGAAGAGATGTGGAATGGCAGTGCTCAGTTTCCATTTAACTCTCACTAGTGTGCTTGCTAGTAACATAATCAAATTCTTGGGTTTCATGAGAGTAAACCAATAGAGTAGTGGAGTCAGCTGGAAGACACTAGACTTTGAGACCAGACTGGTGTACAAAGAATACATGCTGTTCTGAAAAATTTTTAATGGTTATTTAAAAAGTATGCAAGTGAGTGAAAATAGCTAAGTATATCAGTTCCAGAGAGGAAAGGAAACCATGGCTCTTACTGTGCTTACCCTTCACAAGGCTAGAGTTCCTGATACTGTTGAGCTCTGTAGCCCAGCAGCAGTGAGAGGAGAGCTTCTGATGTGATGATTTCAGCAATTGTTAGCTTTCTTCCCATCTCTTTCATTTGAGATCTAGCATTTTTGGTGTATTAACGAATAAAATCGCACAACTCCTTGGGAGACAAACAGTTTTTATTCTCTTGTAACCATTTCAGACTTTCTTTATTCTTATTTAATTTAATGTGGATGAGTCATTTGGTAACTCTCAGAACTAAGGTGATTTTATTCTCCCTTTTTTAATTCACAGTTACATTGCAATCTGGAAAAAAAATGATGTTTTGCTGCATAAGAAGTAAAGTGTTTTAGTTTAGTTAGTGTCTCCCACTTTGCTTCACTGACTATAAAAGCATAGATTTCTAATTTACCGATGTGAATACATGAGTAAGTGCTTAAAAAGTTTTTTTTTTTTTAATTAATTTTATTTTTGCAACCCTATAAAATCCTATAATAGATTCTTAGTCCCTGTTTCATATGTTTAACTGGGGCACTGAAAGATTGAGTCAAAACTGTCTAATCATTTTCAGTACCAAAGATATAGGATATAGGAAATTAAATGCCAATAAATATGTATTTGCAGCTTATTTGTTGAGCATCAAATGGGAGATGTGAAGCAGTTGCAAAGAGAATTCAGTAGTTGTACTGTATGGCATATCCTATATGTTACCATTTGGCAGCATGCAGGGTTGGGTAATATGCATGTTTCAGATTGTCATGCAAATAAAGGAACTATTTTAATGTTATCAGTCTTACTCATTTTGAAGCTCGAAGTTATCTCTGGGTCTGCCCTCTGACCTGAATTGTCTGAGTTAAAATTTGCTTAGTTAAAGAGCACATTAATGACTACTCCCAAATATGTTAATAAAAATGTTACTAATTATGCTATTGTTTTATCATGGCAGCAAAGAAGTAACTTTATTCAAGGTCTGCAAAGGCTGAAAGGTTGTATTTTCACAAACTCAGTGCTAGTGTGAATACTGGTTCTTTAATCCTAAAAAAAATTAGAAAAGACAAGGATAGTTTCTCATCAACAAATGCTTTCAAATCAATCTCATTCATTTTTATTATTGAATGTGTTTCAAAATGGAAAGCAAACAAACAAACAAAAAGCATCTCAAGGTACTGCAGCCTCAGTTGTTTAGGATACTAAGACAAATAATTATCATTTCGCTATAGTATGACTTTCTAGGGAATAAAGAGTGTGTGTTTATGGAAGTAAATCAGTGCCATAATGTTATTTAGGAATTCATAAAGACTCTGTAGGAAACATTATTTCTAACCTTTCAGTTTTGACTTCACAATCTAATGTTATTTTAATATACTTGGGGTATATTTTATATTTTAAAAATCTGACATTTTTCCTAATTTGGTGTCATCTTGACAAAATCTGCATGATTCAGCACAAAGGTTGAAATCTATTCATTATTCAGTTCTGTAAAAGTATCTGCTATCTTTGCGAATAATTGAAAGTTTCTTATCTTTCACATTTCGTATGTACACCAGAAAGGAGTGGGATACTTGCTTGTGAGATATTTTGAACATTTATGGAATATTATGTTCAATTTCAGAATCTGGAGAAACATAAGTTCTTTGCTACCTTTTCTGAGCTGCCATCTTTAGGAAACTGTGATACCCTCTAGAGTAAAACTAAAATATCCATCCCTATGTCCACTTAATGCGTATGAAGTTTAGGGGTAGAGAGAGGTTTGTGGTGGAACAAATTAACAGCTTATACACACATGCATTCTCAGATGTCCTACTTCAAATAGTTGTTCTGTAAATTTAGCCAAGGATTAACTGACTGGAAGTAGTTAATTTCCCTAGCAAATGTACAAATAAATTGATAATTTTTCTGTGCATAAAATGGTATGAACAACAATTTTGCAGAAGGATAACAAAGGCAATTCATTCTTGGACTTGAAATGTACAAGGAGGGAGATTGGATGTTAACTTAATGCTTCATTACTGCAACTATATTAACAAAGATAATTGACTGTGATACTCCTAGAGGAGGAAAAAAAAAGTGCTTTTTTTCAACTTGCATTCAGTTAAATTTAAGTTTTTACTAGAAAGAGTGGTCGTGTTTGTATTGTTGCTTTTCTTTGTTTTGCGTCTTAAGAAAACCACAAACATCAATACACAAGGTTGAAACACTGTTTGAACATGTAATCCTGATATCAGGATATCATTTTGTACAGTTCCTCAAATTCTGTCTTCGAACTGATTTTTTTTTTCCGTGCATCAGTGTGAAGAACTGAGATATATAAGAGCCATTTTTGAACAGAAGTCAGATTTATCTCTTAAAGTTATTGAGACTACTATTGAAGTAATAAAAACTTGATCTCCTGCAAATGAGATCAAGGTCCTTTGAAGTGTAGCATAGGTAACACACATTATAAAGTGTTAGCATATTATGTTCTAAAAGTAAAAAGTGTTACAGTGGTGAATCATGGTTTCGATTTAAAATGTTTTAGGGTGAAAGGCTACAAGTACAGCTTTCATCGTTATTTTTTTGAATGTAGTGGATGAAATAGGTGAAATAGATCTAATTATGTACACGTGGTTACGGTATGTTTTAAGTAGACAAAAACAGATGTGGGACCTAAAGAAAGCCCCCAGGGAATCAATAGAGAACAATGTGACCCAAGTTTCTATTTCAAAATGCTTGGAAATATTTTAGCATAGAAAAGAGCTGTATTTAGTCATATCAGAAACCTGTTAGTAGAATGTAGTAAGATGCATATTTTTTCCTAATAATGAATTTTTCTTTTTTGAAACTTTACGAAAACATGGAATATTTATATCTCCTTTTTCATCAAATGCAATTGAAATTGGCCCAGTAAGCTCCAAAGAGTTGAGAAGACTAACATGCAGAAAGATACAAAGATATCCAATCATATTTTCCACACAAGACTGTGCAGGAGACTTGTTACTAATAAACCATTTTTAAAAAGAAAATAGAATAATTATTTGTTGATGGAAATTGAAATAGAAAATTGATGTAAATGCAGTGATCATTCTTTGCATTTTGGATTTAAATGCTTTTGAGCTGATACAATGAGAGCAGAAGTGTCTCAGAAGCTTTTCTTAACTTATTAAATTACTTTTCTTCTTTCTATCTGGCCTAGTCAGTTCTGTGTTTAACTCACCTTGGAATTCTCAAAGAAGATGTAATTGTGTTTTCCACAGACATTTTCTGTCTATGGTCATTTCCATATTTCATAATAATGCACTTTTATGTACATGTGTTTTTACATGCAAGCTCTGTTTGAAATAACAAGAGTCATTTATAGAGCTGTAAAGCCATGGAACAGAATCTTTGTAGTGTTTTCACTATTACTGTATCAAAATAAAGGTAGAATCCTAGATTAGACTCATAAATTATCGCCATCTTGTGTCTACCCTTGCTACAGTGTCACTGGCAAAATGTAGCATTCAAGAAACATAAATGGATAAGTAATGAAAAAAGCAGTCCTTCTTTGTTTAACTGGATAATAAATGTCATGCTGCTATTCCCTGCATTGCACCAGGTGTACATCACCGTAGATAAAGCATACATCAAAACAATTTTTACGATTGTGCATGAATAAACTGTTAATCTGTACAGAGACTAATCCACCTGGATAAATTAATTTTGGTTGAAGAGGATTTTTCTTCAATAAATAACATTACTTTTCAGTTTTGAAATTTCTTATTTCAAAGATAATTTTGAAATTATGATTTTCTTTTTATTTATTTTTTTGTTGTTGT
The DNA here is from genome assembly GCF_987193195.1 of Phasianus colchicus. Lineage (NCBI taxonomy): Eukaryota > Metazoa > Chordata > Aves > Galliformes > Phasianidae > Phasianus > Phasianus colchicus. The sequence continues at coordinate 71,998 of NC_143447.1, read as the reverse complement.
AAAAGATGATCAAAGCCTCAAAATAAGGTTTTATGATTTATTTGTTTTATTCATAGAATGGTATTGCAAATCTATTCTACAGAAAACCAAAGCTATTTTTGTCAGCTTTACTTAATTAATATTCTTTAGCTGAATGTTAATGAAATTCAGTTTTGAATTTATAATTCAGTTTTGCATTTGTTTTTTGTTGATTTCATTATATTATAAATATAGATTTTAAAACTGAATTTGAATATTAAGTTTCCCTAACTTTGTCTCCAAATTTAAAACAACTTCAATTCTCACTTCATTTTTTTCTTTCTTTTTTTTTTTTCTTAACGCAAATAAAATTCTACTGGATATATTTAAAGTATTTATATGTGTAGTAATGTAGCTGAAGAATATTGGTAAAAACAAAATCACTTTCAAAGACCTTTCAAAGACCTAAATTCAGCTTTAATTGCTGATGCTTTTCCTGAAGAAAGATCCTGTCCTGCAAGCTTACCTATTTTTGTGGTGTAATTAGTTGGCCCATTAAAATACATCTTATCTGTTCTATAAATCTGCTCTAGTAACTTCTGAAAAATACATGACACTAATCATAATTGTACTCTTTGGAAAGCGAGTTACAAACCTCGTACTGAGTACTTTTGAAAACTCCACTGAACATGTGTTCAAAACAAGTATTTAGAAAGGAATTGCAGGCATATTTTCTTACCTTCCTTCATTCTTACTACATACATTACTGTCGTATGGAGTACTGTATTTGAGAGAAGTTATTGTGACTCACAACATCCCCAAAGTTATTCTTCTAATATGAGATGAAAACATAAAGCAGCTTAAAGAACTTACTATAAAAATGGAAGCGGCCTGTAAAAAAGGCAGTTTACTGAACTGATGAGGCAGTGGTACCTGTTTTACAAACAGGTGAGCTGTCGTGGTCTTATTCTCAGTTTGGCTTAAAGAAAAACTACATTACCCACAGAAAGAACCTTTCTGGCAATAATTATAATAAAGAGTTAATGAGATCAGTAAGCTAGCTGTCTTGTTTAGTTTACACAAATATTTCCAGCTTTTCCTGAAAAGTAGTTTTGCATGAAGGAGGTAGAGGGAGGAAGGAAAGAAGAGAGGTTCTTACTGTGTGTTTCTGTGATTTGTTGTTGTTGTTTGTTTGTTTTATTTAGAAATCACTCTCTGTGTAGAATAAAAACAAAAATATATATATTATTTACTTCTAAATCTTGTTAAACTTTTTATTAACCTTGACAAATGTAGCTTTGCAAATTTTGTTAATTCATTTTTTAATGAGAATCTGACTTTCTCAGTCAGAAAAGGAGATTTTACAGTAATAATACATAGTTCACAAGCTCCTGGAAATTGATTATTCAGCCTTATAACAATAGAATTTGGTCTGATATTATCCACAGAACATATATTACTTTATAAAATCTATCTAAATGAAGGCTGAATTTAAAATATATTTTTCTGCTGGAGACAAAATGGAATGCTTTTTAATTATCTAGGAAGCTGATGACAAAGTACTCTATTCTCTCTTGACGACGTTTATGCATTCAGCAAATATTATTTGATCACAGATCAATGTGAACCTTCAAACTATCAAATACCTCCTGGTTCTAAGTCTTTCTGACATAGTATTCATAAAATTCAAGTTTAAGGATCAGCTTTTTTATTCATGACATAATGTCCTGTGATTCCTTGAACAGGACTCAGAAAATAGGCAGTTATTCAATAGATTGTTTAGTTCTTGTTCGGCCTGTGCTTTTTGTTGTTGTCTGTCTGCTATTCAGCTCAGAATACAGAACTATTGTATTTCTCATAAATGCTTAGCACTCAAATATGGAAGTGCTTCACAGGCATTAATTTTTGTACCTAACAAGTTTTACTATGAAGCCACAAGTGTCTTCATCATTATTTAGCACAATAATTGCAGCAGTACAAACAACCAACCTTATAAAAAATATTACATGTGTTATTTTTTTTTAGCTCATCAAGGAAAGGGTTCTGTGAATCTTTACCTACACCTAGATCTACTGTGCAGTATACAAGATGGATACTCATCTGAAATATCTAGTGCTGTATCTATATGCAAAGTGTCAACCTAAATTTTTGGCTTTACAAAATTTTGATGACTATATTTTGCAGTAGATATATTTACAGCCTAGTTGTTTCTTCATTTCTTTTTATTTCCAGTACTTGAATGTATTATAGGATTCTATATGGGTTTATTTGTGTGGCAAAGATCACCTTTCTTTGTTTACTGCTCCAAGATACTCGTTTTATTGAAAATTACTCATGAAGACTTATGATGTTTCTCTGAAAATGCTGAAAATAACTAAATGGCAGTCTTTAACATTTACCATTAGAAAACAAATGGTTTGTGCATGAGATGAAAAGACAATAAAATCTGTTATGTTAACAGATAGATATCATTTACTTTTAAGCAGAGTACTATGAAATCTTTTACCAAGAGGTACAAAATTACAAAAGAAGCACTGAATTTACTTCAGTCATTTTTAAATTTTACTTGAGAGTCTGTCACGGAGTTATCTAGATCAACGTGTGCCCTCGACAGGGGGCAGCAAGCCCATAGGCCCCCTGGCCCAAAAACAGGACGGAAAAGGGGGAAGGGAAGGGAGATGGGAGCTGGGCCCAGAAACCAGAACAGCAGCAACAATCTAAGGAGGAAAACTTAATTTTACTAAACATGATATCGGAATGCAAGATAACACAATATAATATAATATAATTGAAATTGAGGCTAATAAATCAAATAAGAGAGAGTGTCCGAAACTAAAAGGCCTACTTTGAACTGAAGGCACACGGTTGGGGAGCAGACCCACACACTGCTAGGCAGTGAGCAAGAGAGCCAGAGAGCAAGATCCCATGACTCCCTCCCATGGCTTATCTTCCTCTCTGAACATGAATTCCCCTGGGATGTGTAGTTCTTCCTTTCTTCTGAGAACCAGGCATCCAGAAAGTTGTCAGTCCACGGAACTGGAGTATTAACTCTTTAATTACCCGTGCTTTACATGATGTTTGGTGTGGAATACCGATAACAAAATTATAAAACCATGACAGAGTACTGTGTTTTGTACTTTTTTGACTTCCAAAGTCAAAAAAGAGCTGATTTTGCTGTGGGAGGTAACTATGGTTAGGAGAGAAACTGTGTGCTCATTTTCCAGAAGGTAGTACATAAAAAATAAAGAAAGATCTTTGTATTCCTGGAAATTTGAGAAATTGGAGGGTCTGCTGTAGGAAATAGGATATATCAGTGTTTCTGTTTACAAGACAGTGACTGCTGTTTGTAATCTGTTAGAGGATGGGTATCTTGTCACAGAACAACCCTTTTGGACATCTTTATAAATGTTTTAGTAACTGAGCAATGGATCAGTGATGCAAAATACTTTCTTATCTAGCAGCAGCTCTTATCTGAATTTACTGTATCTATTGTGGAGAAAGCACGAGGTTCCAGTGCTACAGTGTTTGTGTTGTGAGCACTACAAAACTTTTTAAAACCACTGTTCATTTGCTCAGTATCAAAGAAAACATTTTAACCAAACTTAAGTGATAACTAGTCACTCGGAGGTCTTCACTACCTAAAATTTTCCTTCATAACAGAATCTTTACAGTGTATGAGATAGAAATAATAAAATAATTTTCTTATTCTTTCCCTTAGGCATTTCCTGGAAACACAAACTCTGATAGTGTGGTCCGACATGATTTGCAACACCCAGTCATTGCTCGCTATGTACGTATAGTTCCTTTAGATTGGAATGGAGAAGGTCAAATTGGGTTAAGAATTGAGGTCTACGGCTGCTCCTACTGTAAGTTTTTCCATTATATTCCTTAAAAAAAAAAAAAAAATCTAAATAGAAACTGTCTTTGAATTTCAGATTAAATCTGAATCTCAAGTGCTTTTTGCTAAAATGCATGAAGATATTCCAGGATTACTAATTGTAATAACTGGAGCTTAATTTAATATTTACTGTATCCTTTATTCTGAGTTTCTAGTTAGCTCTTCTATAGGAAATACAGCATTAGAATTAGTAAGAGTGCTTTGAAATCACTACTTTTGATCTTCAAAATTGTTTTTGCAGAAGACTTGAATAGACCAGTTGAGGAAAAGATAGCATTCAGATACATTTCATGCTGGGTCTTGAGAGGGAAACAAGACATAATTCATTGCCTGATGACAAAGATAAAAATAAAACAAGTAAAAATTCAATTGAAGAAGCTCATCTTGTCTAAATATGACATGTTTTTCAGAGATTTTTCCTTTAATATTTGAGTATAACTTTAGAATCTCTTCTAAAAAAAAAAAAACGAGATGAGCAATGGTGCAAGTGGTTAAGAGCACAACAGATCAAGTTTTAAGAAAAGCAAGTGTAGTTTCTAAATACCATTCCTTGAATTTGATCCTGTGGGTGCTTATGTGAAGTCCACATGCCTGCAAACTGTAAATGTCTGATGTCCTATTTCTATGCAAATTTAGTACAGTATTCTTGTAGGTGTTTTAGGGGAAATAAATACTTGAGATTTATCTTAAAAAAAAAAAAAAAATGTTAGAACAAGTTAAGAAGCACCTATCTTGAAGACTCTTCCATTGACATCAAGTGATTTAAGGCCTATTGAAACACTTTGTCATGGTAACTAGCAATTATGTTAACTAACTAGCAAAAATATCTTGTGATTTCTGTTGCTTTGACTTGGCTATGTACTTTCATTAAACACTATTGAGAATCACATTCTGGTATTATTTTTCCTATTTCCATGCAAAGAATTAAAGCCTCATTTTAAAATTTAGATTAAACTTAGATAATTTTTTAACAGCTGAAATAACTTAGCTGAAAAATCAAATCAAACTTGCTGCGGTGTTGGTAGGGCTGTGCTGGGGGAATTCATGGGTGTTGGATACGTTTGTAAGAAAACACATGGTATGTGTTATCTGAGGAACTGTAGGTTATCCTACAACAAGTTGGTTCTTGTTCAAAAAGGTAGTGATCATCTGAAGTATTAGGTAGCACTGTGTACAAGGCTCTTAATGAACCAAATTTGCCATCACTCTACTAAAATATTTTATATGCTGTTTTAAGTGTAGCCAACACTATAACATGGTTGATTTCACATCATGATTACATTTTTTTACATTTAAGTATATCTACTTTGAATACAAATACAAGTATATGGAGACAGAAACCAACTTTTTTTTTTTTTTTTTAATCCAACACTTTTTTAAACAACAACAAAAAAAAGAAAATATTTTTAAGTTGTAGGGGTTTTTTTGTTTGTTTGTTTGTTTGTTTTTAGCCAAAAATATTTACAAGCAAAAGGTTTTAGGTTTTTGTTTTGTTTCCTTTTTTTTTTTTTTAATTAAATTGATATCTAATGCACTGTAAGCACGTTACAAGATGAATTTGGAGTCTGAAACTAAATGTGAGGAAAAGCATAGTTGGCTAACGAAATGAAAACTTGTCTGCTTGAAAGACTGCATATTTCTGGAGAAAAATAAAACACATCTATCAAGGAAATAATGAATCAACTAAAAAAATACTGATAAAATTTGTCTTCACAGACAACTGAAGTAAGAAACCTAACCTTTTGTTTTCCTCGAAGAGAAGCATTGAACTGCTAGTATTATAAGTTATTTCAGTATTTTGTTAATGACATTAATAATAATGTTTTACATTTATATGTCTATAGGAACTTTTTTTTTCTTTCTCCTCCCAAACAAACAAAACAAACAAAACAAACAAAACGAAGAAACAAAAAAAACCTCTCCTAAAATACTGTGTAGATTTTAGAAGCAGGAATCAGGCTGTCCTTGAGTCAGTATGCTGAAACCAGTAGACAGCAGCAGCGCAGTAGAGAAGAAAAGTTCACTGTCTTATGACTTCTTGGAAAAACAGAATAATGTTTGAGAGTTCCAAACTTGTTTTCAAATGCATTATTTGGAGCAACTTATGTAAAGTTACATTGTTCCATAGATATGGAATTCAGCAGGAGCAAAGCTTTTAGCCCTATAATTAGTATTGTATATTGAAGCATTGTCATTAACCAGTGAGATTTGCAGATTAATCCTGCTGTCAGTGAAGAAACTGACTGTATAGATAAGTAGCAATTTTTTAAGCCTGATTAAAACATGGGCATCTAATCCAATTTGTGAAAATTTTTGAAACATTACCTAAAGCAAAAGGTTGCTTAATACCTTACAATCATATATTTTTCTTCAAGTTTGTAGGTTTATATTGAATGCAGTCTTTTATTTAGAGAATATTTGAGAACATATTTCAGATGTAGAACTTGCACATTTTCTCATAGTAAAGGTTTAATTGGAAAGTCATAAACTTAGTGCTTAAGAAAAATATTTCATTGCACAATACAGCAATCTGGTTATTAGTCTCAGAGTATTAAGAACTCTCATTAAACCACATATTGAAATACGTGGTCATTAATTGCCATATTGATTTGTTCTTATTTTTCTTGAGTATGCTGATAAAAGACACATTATTTTTTGTGTGTCAGAAATGGAAACCACATTCTTCCTTACACAGCAATGTGAATTAAAAAAAAGGTTCAACTTTAAAAGAGAATTAGAGATGACATCTATTCCCTAGAGAAGTTTGTAAAATTACAAAATATTTCCTTTCAAGGTGCTCTTATTCATTTAATTATTTGCTTGCCTTCTTGCTTTGAGATTTTTCTATGTTTGAAACTGCAGATGAGATCTGTGATGTTACTTTCTAATAGATCTCTTGGAAGTCACAAAAATAAATAAATTAATAAATTAATTAATTAAAGTCTCCCTCTACAGTAAGATTGAAAATGAGCAAGCCATAGGAAAAATTTATCAAAAAGCAAGTCATAGGAAAGAAAGTAATGTTACAGAAGGCAAAGTATCCACTGAATTCATTAATGCAAAGCTGATGGAATATTTATATTCAAGCTCTTTTTGAGACAGAGAGTAAAGAGACATGATAGATAGATGTCTCTCGTCATGTTCCCATTTATGAATTTTTTAGACAATCAGCAAATTCAAGGCATCTGGAGGCTATGACAACTACAATATATATTGTATTTTATCACTGATTTTTGAAGTTCATAATAAGCTCCTGCAGAATCATTGCCATACGAATAGTTCCTTCAATCACAATACTGCAGCAGATTAATGCATACAAAACAAACAAACAAACAAACAAACAACAACAAAAAAAACAGTAGCATTCCTATTGAACAGTCTTTGACAGCACTTTTTAAGATAATCTTATGAGGACTTCTGGGTGCTGAAATCTTATGGCATGAGTGGAATGGAGTCACTGATACCTTTGCTCATGGACTAGTTCTATCTTGCTATGTCAAATGTTACTGTTAGAGTATTCTGATGTATGACTGATTTCTTTTTAAGGAAGGAGAGAAAAGAAGAAAAATAAACAAGTCAGACCTTATCATTTTATGAAGAAATGAACATTTTTTTATGGAGATTATTTACTCCTTAGATAGTACAGTGAACAAAATCTTGGTCATGTGAATATTTACAAGAGAAAAAAAAATTAGACTTGGAGATGCTGTTAAGGCTTAAGCCATAAGTATTTGAAAGGAATATTTACAATAACTGTTTTGAAAATATTGAAGTGCTAAAAATTAGAGCTTGAACAGATTTTGACAAGTTAATCCTATTTGCCTGTAGTGACTTTAAGTGAAACCATTGTTCCTCTTCACTATTAATTCCACATTCATCAGCTGTATTCATCATTAGAAAAATTTCTGTGATACTTGTAATTTCCTTTGCCATTGTCATGCTATTGCTACCAACTATTCATATCTCCATCACTCTCTCCTATGGTTGCCATATGTACTTCACAGAAACTCCATTCTCTCCAAAACTATATATTACATCAAAATATCACAGGGAATATTTAAAGTAGATAAGAAAGCCACTATTTAACTTGTGTGGAACCTAACCAATTTTCTTTTGTCCAGTGCCACTAGATAGATATACTGGACATTTTGTTTCATCAGCCTATGCTCACAAACAAACAAATCTTCACGATCAAAAAACTGATGAAGTGTCTTGATGGCCACTGGAACTCCCTATGCTGAATGAACTATATGTCCATATGTATGTAAACATATGAATACATATTTATTCTTTTACACTTTTTTTTTCCACCTAAATTGTGAAGATACTTATGTGGTCTCATAATCCATGTAAATGGTTCTTTGCCAACCTCTCATAATATTTTATTACTCATAATAATAATGTTCACTAAACTGTCTTAATGAAAAGATGGACTTCTATGACCATAGAAGTGATGGAACTGCATAAAAATATTAAATGATAGATAGGAAGAAACATTTTGAAGCATATGTTTTGTCTAATCATGTTCTCATATTTGTAGCAACTGTATTAAATCATTGTAATTAAAATTGTTTTTCATTTTGGAGAAAAAAAGAATCACAGATTTGAGAAAATTATCAGCAGTCACTGTAAACTTAGTAGCTTTGTTTGTGACAGTGAATAGAACACTTAAGAGTTATCCGAAGCATCCAACCCTCTTTTTCTCTGTTTCTCTTTAGATATTTTTATTCTGGATATTTCTACAATTTCTATGTAATTGATCTTCAGCCAGCATAGTCACAGTTCAACATCTGCAAGCATAGCTTGGTATTTACTTTTTCTGATATTACAGGTGCATGTCTCAGTACTTGTATTAAAACAATGGAGAGTGAGGGAAATGAACTGTGAAAACATTTGAAGATCTCTTTGAAAACATGCTCTGTTTGAAAGCTTAATTCTTTTCTAATGTACTCTCTAGCATGTTTTTTTTTTTCTTTTTTTTTTCTTATTTGTTTTTACATAGAGGGGACTTCTTATCTTGAAGATCATAAAAATTGGTGATTTTCCTCATTTGCTCCATGGTACTCCTCAAACAGTAGAGTTTTGCAGATTTAGGATCAAAAATAACTTTTTTTTTTTTTTTTATAAGTATTTAAAGTGTGGGTTGTTTACCTACTCCCCAGGAAGAAATAGTTGTGATTGTTTCTTTGCAAGTGTTTGTTATTCTGGTATGAAAGTAAGTGAGAACAGACTTCAGCTAATTTCTTATCTCTAGTGGTTAACAGTAATAGGTATGGGTCTATTTTGGTTCTGGCTGTGTCCAGCACAGGGCACCCCAGACACACACAGCAGCCCAGCAGGCCCTGTCATCAACTCGGCACCTAAGAATGGTACAATTTTTAAATGAAATATTAAAATTTAACATATATTTTTCATTCTTTTAACATATATTTAGTCTGATACCAAAAAATGTTTTATTTTTGTATCAACTTCTTGAAACCACAGCAAATTGAGCAGTCCATTATTTTTAAATGTCTAGCTGTAGTGAAGTTACTGGTGGATATTCTCAGGCACCACAGGTTTGTGATCTGCAACAGCAATGTGTATCCCATACAAGTACATTTGTTATGCATCAGTGGATGCATAATCAAAGTCAGATTTAAAAAAAATCTATTTTACATGCATACATATCCCACCAAAATGTTCAGTTGCATACTCAAACATTTTTCAATTACACTTGAACACTTTTTTAAATCATTCAGCATTTCCTTTAGAAGAGTATGTATTGCTAGTTCATTTTTAAAAGATTTTTTAAGGTTTTTTGATGGAATGCTGTATAATCAATGAATGTACAGATGTTATAACAGAATCACTGAATGGCCAGGGTTGGAAGGGACCTCAAGGATTGTGGATCGCCAACCTCCCTGCACATGCAGGGCCACCAACCTCCCCATTTAATGCTAGACCAGGCTACCCAGGGCCTCATAAAATCTGGCCTTGAACACATTCATGCCTTTGTTTTTGGCAACATATGTCAGACATGCATTTTAAAAAATGCTTACTTTGAAGTAATTCTTGAAATATTATTTTTCATCCAGATTCAGTGAAGCGCCTAAAGAAATGTCTACAACCATGCCTAAATGTCTGGGAATTTAGGGGATACCAAAATGATCTGCTGAGTCAATTTTTACGAGTTCTGAGTCCTCAACTGCTATCAAGAGACTGCTTATGTACAGCATCAATGTAGGCTTCTTTTCACATTCTATAATTTCCAGGAACATTTTTGCAGTGATAGAAAAGTTACCTGAGTGTCAGAGAAAAGCAAGCTTCATGATGTTTATTCTTTACTGAAAGTATGTACAAACAGAACCAATGTTTCATTCTATTTCATTGTCCAGTCACAAAATCCACAACACATCTTCTATTCATTAACTAAACAACAGTCAGTTGAGATCAAGGCTCGCAGTTATGTTTATTAAGTGCCTGTCCATACATCCTTTCACCATTAAGCAAAGTGAGTTTTCTGATATATGCACCAACACATTATGTTTCTGTCCTTCAGGATTTTTCCAGCTAGACCAGGCATGTCCAACCCATGGACTGTGGGCAACATGCAATCTGGCGCAGCCTGTCAAGAGGCCCAGCCTCTGCCCCTCACCACCATGGTGATTAGTCTTCTTAACCTACCTGCCTGGTCTGGCCCTAGGTGCTCACCTAGAAACAACCACACATAGATCTGCCACTAACATCATGGTGACTGAAACCAGGAGCTCAGTGTACAGGTAAGTCAGGTTATGGCAAATAATTTTATACTATTTGATACTTTAGCCAAAAGCAGTACTGCAAACAGTGAAAAACATGCAGCCATGCTTTCTGTTTTGATAAAGGAATTTGAGACTATATTTCAAGACTGATGAAAAGAATCTTTTTTTCTTTCCTTTTCTTTTCTTTTCTTTTCTTTTCTTTTCTTTTCTTTTCTTTTCTTTTCTTTTCTTTTCTTTTCTTTTCTTTTCTTTTCTTTTCTTTTCTTTTCTTTTCTTTTCTTTTCTTTTCTTTTCTTTTCTTTTCCCTTTTCTTTTCCCTTTTCTTTTCCCTTTTCTTTTCCCTTTTCTTTTCCCTTTTCTTTTCTTTTCTTTTCCCTTTTCTTTTCTTTTCTTTTCTTTTCTTTTCTTTTCTTTTCTTTTCTTTTCTTTTCTTTTCTTTTCTTTTCTTTTCTTTTCTTTTCTTTTCCCTTTCCTTTTCCCTTTCCTTTTCCCTTTCCTTTTCCCTTTCCTTTTCCCTTTCCTTTTCCCTTTCCTTTTCCCTTTCCTTTTCCCTTTCCTTTTCCCTTTCCTTTTCCCTTTCCTTTTCCCTTTCCTTTTCCCTTTCCTTTTCCCTTTCCTTTTCCCTTTCCTTTTCCCTTTCCTTTCCTTTCCTTTCCTTTCCTTTCCTTTCCTTTCCTTTCCTTTCCTTTCCTTTCCTTTCCTTTTCTTTTCTTTTCTTTTCTTTCTTTTGTGTACTCATGACCCTATTTTCAGTTCCCATAAATAAATTACCTGCAAATTTTTAAATGTAATGTGTAGAGTTACAATCACATATTTAACTCAAACATTGATCCTGTCTCTTCATCAGACTTCTGTGAGACCTCTCTTAGCAGAGACAAACATTCCTTGCTTCACCACCCCATCTTATTCATGTCATTGCTCTCTGATTGTACATAAATTTGTGAACAACAGTTATCAAGGATGAAGCACAGAATGAATGAAATTTCATCAAAAGTCTCTCACTAACACCTTGAGAACTCACTAGGAATTGCAACCACTACTATAAAAACAGACTTGTGCATTGATTTCACAGAAATGAAATCAAATATCTTACTAGTTTTATGGTTCCCCACCCCCCCGCCCCCTTTTTAAAAATTAAAAATTGAAATGTTTTGTTACTTACATACATAAACTATATTATATATTTTACAAGAGATGCTCCAAAAATAATGCCTCCTGCTTTATTGTGTTGGCCCATGGTGACAGAGACAGATGTTGAAAGTGTGGTAGTAGAGGCTGAAACTTCCTGACCATATTCCATCACATTTTGTGTGTGACAGGATGGTGGTCTGACAAAATAACCTCTGACACAGAAGTGCATAAGAAGCAAAGGTGGATAATTCAATTCCTCCAGGTGGAAAACTGGCTCTCATTGACATTCACTGGTGATGACTCAACACTGATGAACACCAACAGTGGATGTGAATACGAGTTGGTAGGTGGTAGATTTCAGCAATTGTGACAGCTAGTCTCCTCCTCTGGTGCAGGTTTTTACAAGAATGGCCTGTGGTTTCTTGTTCATCCCTGGTGAAAATACACAGCTAGTGGTGGTGATTTTCTTGAAAAAATAGTATTATGAGGCTGAGAATTTGCTCTATCAAATAGTGTTATTATGCTCTTTGTATCTGTTGTAGTTTCCATGGAGACATTACTTGCAGTAACCTACGTACATGTAGCCCACAAAAATTCCTCTTTTCTCAGAACATACCAGGCAAACCAAAAGTATGGAAACCCATGCACCAATCACTAATTCATAGGTCACTCTGAAAGTAATGCTTGCTATTTAGTTACATGCAAACTATAATAGAGGTTTATCTAGACATGAACCAGCAGTATGCCCAGGTAGCCAAGAAGGCCAATGGCATACTAGCTTGTACCAGAAATAGTGCTGCCAGCAGGAGCAGGGAAATGATCATCCCTCTGTACTAAGTTATAGAGAGGCTGCATCACAAGTACTGTGTTCAGTTTTTAGCCCCTGACTAGAAGAAAGACATTGAAAGCCTGGAATTTGTCCAGAGAAGGGCAATTAAACTGGTGAGGGGTCTGGAGCACAAGTCTTATGAGGAGCAGCTGACGGAACTGGGATTGTTTAGTCTGCAGAAGAGGAGGCTCAGGCATGACCTTATTGCTCTCTACAACTACCTGAAAGAAAGTTGTGGCAAGGTGAGCGTCAGCCTCTTCTCCTTTGTAACTAGCAATAGGACTAGAGGGAATGGCTACAAGCTGTGACAGAGGAGTTCAGGTTGGATGTTAGGAAAAGCTTTTTTTCCAAAAGATTGGTCAAGCACTGGGATGGACTGCCCTGGGAGTGGCAAGTTAGATCAGAAAAAGGTAATACTTTCTTTCTCTACTAGAAACAGTCATAGGCTCCACAAAATTCTTCCTGTGGAAGTAAAAGAGATTAAGAAGACTGAGGGGATAGATTCTATAGTGCAAGTTTCCTCATGTCTCTCTATGACATTGTTACTCTACATTCTACTGGAGTAAAAGGCACCTACAGAGCATTTTTATTTCATGTTATTTTTGAACACAATTGATGTAATAGCAGCTTAGTATCACCAAAATAGACATGTCACATCACTGGAAGGTTTTCAGGCTCTTTCCAATTGCCTATATATATATGTACAGATATATATTAATATGTAGATATTTTCATGGATCACCTCAACCTATCATGACTTCCACAGCATTGACTTCGCATCCTATGAAGGAGGTCAAAGGAAAGAATTTAATTTTCTGCTGTTTGTAAAGTCCCCTATGTAGAACATATCACCTTTCCCCTAAGATCAGCTGGTATCTCTTTGTAACATCAGCATAAGTTACCTTGACTGTCAAGCATGTGACTCACATCTAATCAAGACTTTGACTAGATTTTTGTGGGTTTGTGGGTTCTCAATATGTAGCTCATGAAATACAAGTATCCTTTTCATACCTGGATCAGTCTTTCAGTCATGCAGTTATGTTCTTTTCATTATCAATTTACATAAATTAATATCACACACTTTAACAGAGTCAAGTAAAAGTATCACATATTTCTAAAACACGGCCCTGAATATTATGCTTTGAAATCATTCAATTAAAAAAGAAACAGGACTAATCTTTGATTGAGTAGCTTTCTTTTATTCCTAGCTAAGCTACCAGCATGTGCACTGGCCTATATAATAATTCAATATAATAATTCACCTAAAGATTACATAGCAATTATGTTTAAGAGTCATTATGTATAGAAAGATGGTAATGACTTATGTTCCTTCTACAATGACTCTCAGCTATTTAATATCACGATAATAACCATGACAAGAAATGGTACTTAGACAGTAAAACATATTGTTCCTATAATTGAAGCGTAAATATATAATATTTTTCATCCTTAGTCACTAAACTAACTACCATTAATAGGAAAGAGACAGTATATAAGTGTATACATATATGTTTATATATTTGTTTATATATTTACTTAGTGCACGAGAGAGACAGGAAAAGAGGAAGAGAGACAAAAATGTGGTAAGATAGGAAAAAAGTAACTGACAATATTGAAAATAAATATATGCATTTAAATAAGAAATATAAATCTAATTACTTTAAACCTGAATTCTCCACTGTTGGATTTCCTGAGATATGGATAAGCACTATTGACATGTTAAAAATACAACACTACTTTCATCTGGCTAGGAAAATGTATTAGCCCTTAATCCATACATTTCTGTGATGCCACATTTAAGCAGTTTTCCTCTGAAGAACAATAAATCAGAATATCTCGAAGAAGGTGTTAAAAAATCTGGTGACAAAAGTGACCCCAATTCCAAATCTCAAAGGAAAATAAGTCACCACCCACAGTCTTATTACCTTATTAGACTTGGGTAGGCTTGTTCAGATATTTTTTGCCCTATACTTGTATCTACTTGAAGAATTTTGTAAATTTTGGTCAGTGAACAAAATCTGTAAAAGAGATTCCTTTTTGAATTCCAAAATAATTCATTTAATTAATTACAAACAATTTTGAATTAGACTCAGACTCCAGAACTTCCCTATTTCCTCTTTTTTCTGGTGACGGAAGTGTAACTATATGTCATGGTTTTAGATTTTTGTTCTCAGTATTCCACATCATAACATCATGTAGTACATGTTAAAGCATTAATGCTCCTGTTCCATGCATAGTAGATACTTCGGGGTACCTGTTTTAGAAGAGAAGAAGAACTATATCCCCCAGAGGACTGCTCACTGTTCTGTTACCATTTCTGCTCAGTGGGAAAGATAAAAACCATTCGTAGATCTCTTGACTTCCCTCTTTTGATTTTCTGGCTCATCTCTGCTCCCAGCCATATCACCTCAGCTTAATTAGAGTAAGGCTTCTATTTTTCAGACACTCTCACTTTAGTTATTAGCTTCAATTCTAATTACGTTATATTATATTGCATTATAGTATGTTATCTTGCATTCTGATATCTTATTTAGTAAATTAGTTTGTTTCTCCTCAGATCATTGCCACTGTGCTGTTTTTAGACCCATCTCCCTACCTTTTCCCCTTTTCCTTTTCCCAGGGCTTGGATTCGCAGGTTCCCCTGCCTCATTAGTCTATTACCTATGTTAGTGTCTGAAAAGTGCTAGAATAGAAGTAGAATAGTGCATAGAGGTGCTCATTCACAAAAACTCAACAGTGATTTCATAACAGCTAATTTAGCTACTTTGATAAACGTTACTGCCTTGAATTACTAAAAAATTCCTGCTAAGAGCAGGTGTCAGTGAATTTACATTGGACAGAATAGCAGTGTACTTTCCAGAGAAATGCTTGTGAATATATCTGAAATCAAGCCAACAATATTCATAGGAAATTTACCATTCACACATATTTCAAAATTGCCAATGGCTTCTACACGATCAACTCTGCACACTTCTTACAAAACATTTCACTGGGATTAAAAATATAAAGGTTCTGTACTAATGATTGCTGGCAATCTTAGGTGAAATTTTTCTCACTTTTTTCACTTACATTAACTCTATTACATCTGACATACTTTTTAGATTAAAACATTTTTAGAGTGAGGATCTTCACTTTCAGCATTCTTTTCTTAACATATTATGTGAGCCTTATGCTGCTGTATGGGCACTAATGCATATACTAATTCTGTATGACTAAAAAGCATTAACCATGAATCTATCCTTTAAAAGCATCTATCTTTCAAAAACGTAAAATGTATCAAAGAGCCTCTCGCTGGGCTACCATATTCCACACATGTACAGTATTTTGTTGTTGTTATTAATCACGGGCACCAAAATATCATTATGAAAATTTAAGCACATAAACAATATATTATCAACATACTGCTCTGATGACCAAGAAGGCCAATGAGTTCATTGAAAAGAGCATGGCCAGAAGGTCCAGGGAGGTGATCTTCCCCCTCTGCTCTGCTCTGGTCAGGCCTCACCTGGAGTACTCTATCCAGGTCTGGGCTTCCCAGTACAAAAAATGCAGGGATCTCCTGGAGATAGTCCAGCAGAGGACCACAAGTGACCTGGAGAGTCTCCCCTGTGAGGAAAGGCTAGGTAACCTGAATCTTTTCAGCCTTGAGAAAAGAAGACTGAGAGGGGATCTTATTAATGTCTATAAATATCTTAAGTGTGGGAGTCAAAGGGACATGGCCAACCTCTTTTCAGCAGTCCATGGGGACAGAACAAGGGGAAATGGCCATAAAGTTGAGCATAGGAAGTTCCAAACCAATAAGCGAAAGAACTTCTTCACAATGAGGGTTACAGAGTACTGGAACATGTTGCCCAGAGCTTTTCTTCAGAGGAGGGGAGTTACATTCAGCTAGATTGAGTCAAGGTTAGATATCATGGGGAAGACAGAGACCCCCATGCTTTCTGGGAACGCATCCTCATGGGGACAGTCTTTTTCTCCCAGCTGGAAGATGTCCATGCTGCAGCATGTGTCTGGTGCCACTTGTGCTCCTGTCACTGAGCACCTGTGAGAAAAGCCAGGCTTCATGATCTTCCGCAATCCCAGTAAGCATCTGTAGGTAACACTCACTTTTTTTAATACTGATTGTAGGCAGTTCCCTCAGCCTTTGCTGCGACTGCTGGGTGCCCTGGACTCTCACCAGCCCTGGCTGAGCTCTTGCTCCATGTGGCAATGTCTTTTTCATACCAGGGACACCAGGTAGGGACTTAAGAATCCACATGCAGATTCTCAAGGTCCAAAAGGGGGGAAAAAGTAGAGAGAGAAATATGTGTTGTTTTTGTTGTTTTTGTGAGTTCGTTTTCTTAAGTATTACTCATTTTTTATTTATTGAATCAATTGTTCAATATGCCTCATCTTGAAAAGATGACCTTCATGCTGAACTTCAGGCTGCTTCATGTCAGAACCAAAGTCATCTTCTCCACATGAGTAGCCACTTCTGTAACTTGTTTGACACATTCTCAGGGCCCCAGTCAGCTCAGGTCCTTCTGCTGGATTCCTTCTGTTGTCCTGGCACAGCAGCTCAGAGAATGCTGGTCTCTGCCTTCCCCTATTCCTGAGGACTTGGGGAAGAAGAAATGACAGATTTTGGCAAGGGAAAAGGATGGAGATGCGAAGGATGGTCTCACAGGAGCTTTTGTTGTCAAAAGAATTACCAGGAATGGCCATGTGAGCCTGCAAGGTGGTACTGGAGTTGGGACTCCGCCAGCTAGTGGTAAACTTATGGGATGGATAGTTTGGTGCCAAGACAGAGGTGGCCATCTGGGGAGAGGTGGACAGGACCCTGCCTGGCCACCAGAGCACACAGCTAGTTTGAGCTGAAGGGGAAATACTTTGTCCAGTAAAGATCCCAGTAAATCCTGGGAAAGCATCCTTCAGGAATAATATTGGAATATTTTTTGGAATTTGGAATACTTCTTTCTTTCCAGACTTTTTCTGATAATTTGAAAATTTTACAGCAATCTATATAAGTCGATAATTATTAAACTTGCTTTTAGCTTTTACATTATACAGTTTTTAATTTTTTACTTGTAAATTTACTTTCCCTCTTAAAAGCTCAAAACATATCCTGATTGTGTTTTATCAAAAAACAAATAAGTGAATAAAATATATAAACAGGCAATTTCTCTAAAATTAGAAATCTGTTACTCAATTTTCAGGCACATAAGAAGCTGGCTTTCCCTCAAGATTTAGCTTTTTGACCTCAAACATTAGTGAAAGATGCAGTCAGGATTAGCAGGTTCTAAACTGTATTGACTCTCAGGGAAAAAAAAAGCACTGAAGTTTCTGTTCAGATTCTATCTGAAGAGACTGCTGATCAGTTCTTTATTAGAAAAATTTCCATTTTTAGTGAACTTTTGTCATAGGAAATACAGACAAAAATAATAGCTATTTAATAATATATTACAAACTACCAAAATAAAAACATCAGAAGAAAGCTAGAAATTACTTCATCAAAAGTTACTATAGGAAGTAGATTAATTATCTGTTAATATATATTCTGCTGGTCCTATCGTCTGATTTCTTGACTGAACAAGCCTACACATGCAATGTGATGCTGAAAATGCTTATCACTATTTATAGACAAGATTATTCCTACCTTAATGGAGAAAAAAAAAAAAAAAAAAGCATGATAACATCTAGATAGGAAAATTCTTTTTATTAAAGGCCAAGAGGAAAGGAAAGCAAGAAGAACTCTTAAGAAGAAAGTGAAAAAGAAAGAAATCAAAAGGGAGAAAAGCTTGAAAAGGGAACGAGGGGGGGAAGAATGAAGTAAAGAATGCTGAAAGTAGGGACTGTTCAAACCTCACTGAAATTGGCTGTAGTGAAGGGGCAACAGGATCCCTTCTCTGATAATGGGGGAATAGAATTTATTTATTTTTTCCTAGAAGTTCATATTGTGTTGCACTGGTGATTAAAGGTGAGCATTGCTTACATATAATCATGGACTGGCCTGGGTTGGAAAGGACCATAATGATCATCTAGTTTCAACCCTGATGTCACGGGTAGGTTTGCCAACCGGCAGACCAGGTTGCCCAGAGCCACATTCAGCCTGGCCTTGAATGCCTCCAGGGATGGGGCATCCACAACCTCCTTGGGCAACCTGTTCAAGTGTGTTACCGCCATCTGAGTGAAAAGCTTCCTCTTAACCTCTAACCTAAATCTCCTCTGTTTCAGTTTAAGACCATTCCCCTTTGTTCTATCACTATACACCCATGTAAACAGTCTTTCCCCTCCTGTTTATAAGCTCCCTTCAAGTATTTGGAGGCCACAATGAGGTCTTTCTGGAGCTTTCCCTTCTCCAAGTTAAACAAGCCCAATTCCTTCAGCCTTTCTTTCTTTATACAAGAGGTGCTCTGGTCCTCTGATCTTAGCAGCCCTATCAGGACCTGTTCCAAGAGCTCTGTGTCTTTCTTGTGCTGAGGGCCCCAGGTGTGGATGCAGTACTCCAGATGGGGCCTCACAAGAGCTGAGTAGACGGGAACAATCACCTCCCTCTCCCTGCTAGACACTCCTCTTTTAATGCAGCCCAGAACATAGTTGGCCCTCTGGGCTGCAAATGTACACTGATGGTTCATGTCTAGCTTCTCATCTGCCAGTACCCCCAAGTCCTTCTCTGCAGGCTGCTCTCAAGGTGGTCTTCCTCCTGCCCTGGAGGCTGGAGTTGTCCCAGCCTAAGTGCAACCTCATTAGATTCTCAGGGGCTGACTTCTCCAGCCTGTTCTGGTCCCTCTGGATGGTTTCCCTTCCCTCCAATGTATCAACTGCACTGCTCAGCTTCGTGTCACCTGCTAACTTGCTGAGGATGCATTTGATGCCATTGGCCAGACCATTGACAAAGATGTTGAAGAGCCCTGTTCCCAAGACTGACCTTTGTGGGACACCACTTGTGACCAGCCTTCACCCTGACACAGAACCACAGATCATGTCCAGCCAAACAGTTCTTAATCCATTGAAAAATACATCTTGTAAAATATATAATATAGTTTATGTATGTAAGTAACAAAACATTTCAATTTTTAATTTTTAAAAAGGGGGCGGGGGGGTGGGGAACCATAAAACTAGTAAGATATTTGATTTCATTTCTGTGAAATCAATGCACAAGTCTGTTTTTATAGTAGTGGTTGCAATTCCTAGTGAGTTCTCAAGGTGTTAGTGAGAGACTTTTGATGAAATTTCATTCATTCTGTGCTTCATCCTTGATAACTGTTGTTCACAAATTTATGTACAATCAGAGAGCAATGACATGAATAAGATGGGGTGGTGAAGCAAGGAATGTTTGTCTCTGCTAAGAGAGGTCTCACAGAAGTCTGATGAAGAGACAGGATCAATGTTTGAGTTAAATATGTGATTGTAACTCTACACATTACATTTAAAAATTTGCAGGTAATTTATTTATGGGAACTGAAAATAGGGTCATGAGTACACAAAAGGAAAGGAAAGGAAAGGAAAGGAAAGGAAAGGAAAGGAAAGGAAAGGAAAGGAAAGGAAAGGAAAGGAAAGGAAAGGAAAGGAAAGGAAAGGAAAGGAAAGGAAAGGAAAGGAAAGGAAAGGAAAGGAAAGGAAAGGAAAGGAAAGGAAAGGAAAGGAAAGGAAAGGAAAGGAAAGGAAAGGAAAGGAAAGGGAAAAGGAAAGGGAAAGGGAAAGGGAAAGGGAAAGGGAAAGGGAAAGGGAAAGGGAAAGGGAAAGGGAAAGGGAAAGGGAAAAGGAAAGGGAAAAGGAAAGGGAAAGGGAAAGGGAAAGGGAAAGGGAAAGGGAAAAGGAAAAGGAAAAGGAAAAGGAAAGGGAAAAGGAAAGGGAAAAGGAAAGGGAAAAGGAAAGGGAAAAGGAAAGGGAAAAGGAAAGAAAAGGAAAGAAAAGGAAAGAAAAGGAAAGAAAAGGAAAGGGAAAAGAAAAGGGAAAAGAAAAGGGAAAAGAAAAGGGAAAAGAAAAGGGAAGAAAAGGAAAGAGAAGAAAAGGGAAGAAAAGGGAAGAAAAGGGAAGAAAAGGAAAGAAAAGAAAAGAAAAGAAAAGAAAAGAAAAGAAAAGAAAAGAAAAGAAAAGAAAAGAAAAGAAAAGAAAAGAAAAGAAAAGAAAAGAAAAGAAAAGAAAAGAAAAGAAAAGAAAAGAAAAGAAAAGAAAAGAAAAGAAAAGAAAAGAAAAGAAAAGAAAGAAAACAAAAGAAAAGAAAAGAAAGAAAAGGAAAGAAAAGGAAAGGAAAGGAAAGGAAAGGAAAGGAAAGGAAAGGAAAGGAAAGGAAAGGAAAGGAAAGGAAAGGAAAGGAAAGGAAAGGAAAGGAAAGGAAAGGAAAGGAAAGGAAAGGAAAGGAAAGGAAAGGAAAGGAAAGGAAAGGAAAGGAAAGGAAAGGAAAGGAAAGGAAAGGAAAGGAAAGAAAAGAAAAGAAAAGAAAAGAAAAGAAAAGAAAAGAAAAGAAAAGAAAAGAAAAGAAAAGAAAAGAAAAGAAAAGAAAAGAAAAGGAAAGGAAAGGAAAGAAAAAAAGATTCTTTTCATCAGTCTTGAAATATAGTCTCAAATTCCTTTATCAAAACAGAAAGCATGGCTGCATGTTTTTCACTGTTTGCAGTACTGCTTTTGGCTAAAGTATCAAATAGTATAAAATTATTTGCCATAACCTGACTTACCTGTACACTGAGCTCCTGGTTTCAGTCACCATGATGTTAGTGGCAGATCTATGTGTGGTTGTTTCTAGGTGAGCACCTAGGGCCAGACCAGGCAGGTAGGTTAAGAAGACTAATCACCATGGTGGTGAGGGGCAGAGGCTGGGCCTCTTGACAGGCTGCGCCAGATTGCATGTTGCCCACAGTCCATGGGTTGGACATGCCTGGTCTAGCTGGAAAAATCCTGAAGGACAGAAACATAATGTGTTGGTGCGTATATCAGAAAACTCACTTTGCTTAATGGTGAAAGGATGTATGGACAGGCACTTAATAAACATAACTGCGAGCCTTGATCTCAACTGACTGTTGTTTAGTTAATGAATAGAAGATGTGTTGTGGATTTTGTGACTGGACAATGAAATAGAATGAAACATTGGTTCTGTTTGTACATACTTTCAGTAAAGAATAAACATCATGAAGCTTGCTTTTCTCTGACACTCAGGTAACTTTTCTATCACTGCAAAAATGTTCCTGGAAATTATAGAATGTGAAAAGAAGCCTACATTGATGCTGTACATAAGCAGTCTCTTGATAGCAGTTGAGGACTCAGAACTCGTAAAAATTGACTCAGCAGATCATTTTGGTATCCCCTAAATTCCCAGACATTTAGGCATGGTTGTAGACATTTCTTTAGGCGCTTCACTGAATCTGGATGAAAAATAATATTTCAAGAATTACTTCAAAGTAAGCATTTTTTAAAATGCATGTCTGACATATGTTGCCAAAAACAAAGGCAACTTTTTTAACATAATAGCGGATAATGTTGACTACCTAAATTTGAACTGAAATATATATAATTTATTAATCATTTATATGTAATATTAATCATGTACAAAATGCTATAATGGAATTTTTTAAGATTCTGCTGCACTAACTGCACAATGGAATGTTTTTGTTTGTGTGTTTTTGAGAAGGTCTGAAAGATTTAAGTTACTTTCCACCATGATAACAAAAACTAGTTAGGATTTTTAGAAAGTTACAAGCAGTCACACAAGAAAATAGGCACACAATAGAAGCAGGCAAAAATAAGGAAGATGTAATTGAAGAATTTATGATAAATTTTATTTTTTATTTAATTCAGAACATGAAATGAATTATACTAATATGTTGTGCCAATAACAGTGGACGCTTCCGTAGAATATAAGTGGGGAAGACTCTTTTCTTTAAAAAGGTCAACATTTGAAAGAATTATTTTTAAAGAATTTAAATTATTAGTTGTGAATAGAGAGGAGGAAATACTCATAGAAATAATAGCTAGAGCACTAGTTACTGGTCACAGGTTAAGTGGCTTTTAAAGGGTTTTATTAAACAAATCTATAAAATTTTAAAGATCTATATGTTTGCAGTCTTTTACTGAACTGTTTTTAAAAGAGAAGATTCAAAACTCACTAGAAGTATGCCTGTTCATTGAAATGAAATTCTGTAGCTATTACTTCTGGACCGTGCATCCAAAAAAAGTTGTGAAAAATTCTGTCTCATTCTTAAAAAAATGAAAATAAGAATATATCAAATTTTGTAGTATATTATGCAACTTTTACATGAATATTGGATTAACTTTAAAAGATAATCATTGCATCCCTCAGTTTCCCTCCCTGATTTTGAATAAAACCAAACCTAGATAAAAGCTTGGTCCAAATGATAGAATTTTTTCTTCTCAAGACCAGTTGAAGCTAAATTTTATCAAACATTTCTATATATACAACTGAACAAGGCAAGGAAAAATATTTTAAAACTCCTACACAGTTTTTTTAGTTTCATGTCTTAGTGCTAACAGTCTTCACAGATGCATATATTTGATTTTAGGAGGCATAATATGAGTAATTAATGATAACTCAGAAGTTGTCAACTAGTTAAGAAAATGCATAGGAAAGCAAATACATTTAAGAAAAGTCAGAATAAAATCAGTACTGTGGCAGTATTTGTTTTCCTGATGCTGCTTTTTTACATCCTATGAATTAAACTTATGCCCTTCCTCGTTCCTACTTTTTATAGGAATAATCCTTGGTCAATAGAAAATATATTTGCAATGCATACTGCACTTGCACAAGTTTTTATTCTGTTCAGATACAATCTACATACAACGTATCTGTTTTTTCCAATAGCTACTGGAATATATAATCGCTCATAAACAATGTTATGTTTTTTGTTTTTTTTTTTCTTCATTAGGGGCTGATGTTATCAATTTTGATGGCCACGTAGTGCTACCATACAGATTCAGGAACAAGAAAATGAAAACATTGAAAGATGTCATCTCTCTGAAATTTAAGACCTCTGAAAGTGAAGGTGTAATTTTCCATGGAGAAGGACAACAAGGAGACTATATCACCTTGGAACTCAAGAAAGCCAAACTTTTTCTAAATTTAAATTTAGGTAATTTCTTTTTTTTTTTTTTTTGGTATGCTTTTGTGTCCTTTTTAACACTTGTTCTGGTTTCAGCTGAAATAAAGATGTCTTGGCTTTTGCTTAGTCATGGGAGCATGTCCATGGCCAAGCCAGGACAGGCCACTTAGTGGGAAAAAGAAGTCACCACTATACGCATGACTGCAAGGGGAGGGTGGAGCCAGGACAGGTGGCCAGAATTAGGCCAAGGGTTATTCTATAAAATATGACATGCAGAAGGTCATGACTACTACCCTCTGCTGATCTTCCACAGATGGGGAGGAAACTGCATCCCATAGTCTGAGGGGAATGAAGAAAGTCTTCAAGGCCTTGGGACAGTTGGTGAAAGGGTCTGGGGCACAAGTTATTTTCTCTTCCCTCCCTTCGTTTTCAGGTGATGACATGGGATGGAATAGAAGGATCCAGTCCATAAATGCCTGGCTACAAGACTGATGCTATAGGCAGGGCTTTGAGTTCTTTGATCATGGCTGGTTTTATAAGACACCAGACCTGACAGTAATACATAGAAAAGGTTTATTTCACAGTAGCAAAAGGGTTCTGGAACAGGAATTAGCAGGGCTCATCCAAAGACCTGTAAACTAAGTTTGAAGGGGGATGGGGATGTAGATTGACTTGGACTGGTGGAGAAGTGCTCTAGTATTGATGAAGGCCAGGACATGGGACAGACACCCCTTGAGGGTTGCTGGGCATTGGTTGGTATGGGGTAAGAACTTGCATTGCTGGCAGGCCACAGGTCAGCAGGGAGTTGTATTTATTGCTGTGGATTGGTCAGTAGGTAGAGAGTAATTGCACTGTGGCTGTATAATGTATGCATTTATATATTTATAGTTGCATTTCTTCCCATTTTCCTCTTCTTTCTTAGTGTATAGTTTTTATCTCAACCTGCAATTCCTGGTTTTTTGTTTTTTTTTTTTTCCCAATTCTCTCCCTCATTCCATCTGGGATGGAAAGGGGGAGTCTGGAGAGAGTGAATGGCTGTGTGATGTTTAGCTACGTGACAAGTTAAACCGCAATTCTCAAAAGAACTTATATCCTTCTTTTTCTTCAGATATGGCAGGCCACATAATTTAATTTTGTGAAAATATTCATCATTCCTTTTATGTTGTTCTTTTTTACTTCCTGTCCTATGTCCCCCCACTTTGTGTGAGATAACATGAAAGTAAAATCAAAATGAAGATCAACAATATATTATTATTAGAAACTTGTTGGAAAGGATTGGTAGGGGACTGGGAGAACTGTATTTGCCTCAGCTATAATTTCATCTTCAGAAACTTGCAAAATTGTTGAGATTGGAAGGACTTCTAGAGGTCATCTCGTCCATCCCCCAGCTCAAGCAGAATCAGCTAGAGCAGGTTGCCCATAAGTACATCCAGAGCTTCAAGTATCCAGAGCTTTGAATATCTTCAAGAGTGGAAATTGTCATTATCTCATTTTAAGAACACAATCAAGTGGCTGTGTGAAAGAAAGATGCTGTTTTTAATGCTAGGGGAATAAGGATCACTCTTAAAAATCTGCAGCAAAAAAAGATTACTGTATGGGAAGCTACAGGCCACATGAGGTTCAGTAACCTTCCTACAAGGAAACAGAGCTTGAAGATAGGCAGGGAGAAGGTCCTGTTTGTTTTTTTTTAAGCTATACTATGAAGCACTGGACCCACTGAAGCTGGTGAAAATTCTCAGAAGGATCAATAACCTTCAGCAAAAAAGCAGTAAAGATCATTTGTAGGAAAATACTGTATTAAGCCATGGCAGTGTGATTTGCTAGAATGTGTTGTCAACTTGCACATCTTTACTGATTTTCAGGCATGCTCCAGGAATGCATTGTCTTCTCATGTATTTAAAACATAGAAGAATACACTGAGTTATTGGGCAGTGCAGCGATTTTTTAAACTTCTTGGTGAATTTGTCATTTGCTGCTTCACTTGAGATATATACTACCTACCTTTCTGGCTTATTTATGTCAGCCAGACTGCAGTGAAATATGACCTCTGATGAGCACAGCTACACAGGCAAAAGTTTCCAGAAAGCACAGCAGTAAGCTGCAAAACTGTATTTACGTTAACTTTAATTGCCTCCCAGAAAAATTGCAGAATCACAGGTGGCCAGGGTTGGAAGAGACCTCAAGGATCATGAATCTCCAACCCCCCTGCCATGTGCACAGCCACCAACCTCCACATTTAATGCTAGACCAGGCTGCCCAGGGCCCCATCCAATCTGGCCTTGAACACCTCCAGGGATGGGGCATCCACAACCTCTCTTGGCAGCTGTTCCAGCACCTCACCACTCTCTCTGTAAAGAACTTCCCCCCGACATCCAACCTAAATCTTCCCTCTCTCAACTTAAACCCATTTTCCCTTGTCCTGATGTTGTCTACTCTTTCAAAGAAATGACTCCCCTCCAGTTTGTAGACTCCCTTTAGGTACTGAAAGGCAGCAGTGAGGTCACCCTGCAGCCTTCTTTTCTCCAGACTGAAGAAGCCCAGCTCCCTCAGACTATCTTGGTAGGGAAGGTGCTCCAGTCCCATGATCATCTCTGTGGTCGTCCTCTGGACCCTCTCCATCAGTTCTGTCTTTCTTGTACTGGAGGCTCCAGATCTGGACACAGTACTCCAGATGGGTCCCCACAAGAGCAGAGTGGAGAGGGACAATCACCTCCCTGTCCCTGCTGACCACCCCTTTTCTGATGGAGCCCTGTATACCATTTGCTTTCTGAGCTGCAAGAGCACTGCTGGCTCATGTTAAGTTTATCATCCATCAGGACGCCCAGGTTCTTCTCTGCAGGGCTGCTCTCAAGGACTGCTCCTTTTACCTCATCTAGTGAAATGTGTCCCTACCCAGGGTGACACTTAGTAGAATGAAAAGGCTCTCACTGTGAGGGTGCTCAAACGTGGAACAGGTGACAGAGATACAGAGGATCTCAATCCTCCCCAGATTAACCAGATATAAGTAAGCTTCACTGAATCTAACCTACAGAACCAACAACCAATGCTTGCAAGTTGTATTCCGTTCAGAGGCTTTCCTCAGAAAACGAGTCAAAGAAGAGAAGCTATGAAGCAGCGCTGAAGGGACAGCTGTCCCACTTACCCCATTAGTCCAGTGGACAGTTCAATGGTACAATTTTCTGCATCTATACAAGGCATAGAAAAAAATATAAGAAGTACCCAAGCAAAAGGGGTGTGTTGAGATCCTCTGGTACCATGGCAACACTGATGTCACCAAAAACAACACAACTAACTCAGTTTTCTTTAGTTCAGTAACAGTCTGTATGATTGTTTGCAATTTAGTCTTCATAGGAAACAGAATCACCGCTTTTCTCTCTACCTGAAGAGAATGTACACAGGGGTAAAGTGATGGGGGGACAGACACACTTATACATGCATCACTAAGCAAGAGCATCCGTAAATAAAAGCATGCTACATAAATGCCAGCTGTGGCTAAACAAATAGAATCATAGAATCACTCAGGTTGGAAAAGACATTCAAGATCATTGAGTCCAACGACCTAACCTTACTACCCTAACAAGCCTCTGCTAAATCATCTATCTGAGCAGCACATCCAAATGGTTTTTAAACACATCCAGGGATGCGATCTTTTAGGTAACAAAGAACTTTCTTATAGCTATAGTTTTATAAAGTTATTCTCTCAAGTTGTTCAATATACTTAGAACCAAAAGGGCAACTATGTACCATGAGAAATAAAGAAAACAAGGAGAGAGAAAACGAAGGAAGAAAGGAAGTAAGAACATGTTTATATTGAAAGAATTAAAAATCCACTACTTCAAGTTTCTGAAAAAGAAAAATAGAGATGTTACCATGCAAGGAATTAAGCAATAATTCTTTTTCCAGCAACCAATACAGAAATATGAAGTTCTGTTCGGAAAAATAAATGCTGAAAACAATTAATAATGTAAAAAAAAATATTTATTTTCAGAACTTGCTAATTACATACATTCTTCTAAAAGTTTGAGGTTCTAATCTAGAAGTTACATAAGCACTTATGTGAAAAGGAAAGATTTATAGATTTCTCATGCAAAGGCTGCTCTGAAAGCAATGCCTTCTATTTTATTTTGTTGGCCCATGATATCAGAGGTAGACATCAGTAGTATAACAGTAGAGATTGAACGTTCCCACCAATATCCCACTAGATTTTGTTGCCATGATGGCAGCATAGTGGCAGTCTGTGAAAATTATATCTGACACAGAAGTGCACATGAAACAAAGATATAACTGAATTCCTCCATGTGGAAAAAACAGCATCCATTGACATTCTTCAATACTTGATGAACATTCACAGAGATTTAACAGTCAGTGTTAGCATAGTGTGTTAGGTGGTGTGTTTCAGCAGTGGTGACAGTAATAGTGGATCAAATCTGCTGCTCCAGGCTTTTTTTTTTTTTTTTTTAAACAATACACGCAGCATACAAGCCCTTCTTCAATCACCACCAAAAATGCATAGATAGTCATGGTGACTACATTGAAAAATAATCTTCTGTAGCTTAGAACTTATTCTATTTAAATGGAAACTATATTATATAAGATTATGATGATACAATTTGATAAATGGGAAGCATTACTTTCAGAGCAAAGAAAATATTTAAGGGAATGTATTTAAATCTTATTTAATTTATTGTGACTTTCTAAAAGATAAACAAAGTCCAAGTGTCCCATAAAAAAAAATTTAGTATTTCTAAATCAATTTTTCTGAAGGAGGGCCACAAAGATGATCAGAGGGATGGAACACGTCCCCTGTGAGGACAGGCTGAGGGAGTTGGGCTTGTTCAGCCTGGAGAAAAGAAGGCTGCAGGGTGACCTCTTAGCAGCATTCCGGTACCTAAAGAGAGTCTACAAAGAGGAGGGGAGTCAACTCTTTGAAAGGGTAGATAATGGCAGGACGAGGGGAAATGGTTTGAAGTTGAGGGAGGGAAGATTTAAGTTGGATGTCAGGGGGAAGTTCTTTACAGAGAGAGTGGTGAGGTGTTGGAACAGCTGCCTAGAGGGGTTGTGGATGCCCCATCTCTGAATGTGTTCAAGGCCAGATTTTATGAGGCCCTGGGTAGCCTGGTCTAGCATTAAATGGGGAGGTTGGTGGCCCTGCATGTGCAGGGAGGTTGGCGATCCACAATCCTTGAGGTCCCTTCCAACCCTGGCCATTCAGTGATTCTGTTATAACATCTGTACATTCATTGATTATACAGTATTCCATCAAAAAACCTTAAAAAATCTTTTAAAAATGAACTAGCAATACATACTCTTCTAAAGGAAATGCTGAATGATTTAAAAAAGTGTTCAAGTGTAATTGAAAAATGTTTGAGTATGCAACTGAACATTTTGGTGGGATATGTATGCATGTAAAATAGATTTTTTTTAAATCTGACTTTGATTATGCATCCACTGATGCATAACAAATGTACTTGTATGGGATACACATTGCTGTTGCAGATCACAAACCTGTGGTGCCTGAGAATATCCTCAAAATATACCTGCTTTATAACCACTTTGTGCTTATGGAGTTTGATTTTCCACAAGTCATCCTGTTCAGGCCATGATCTGTGTTCTTCCACACATATGGAAGTTCTGTTTAGCCTTGAGTGAGACAGAAGTGAGAACACTTGGAAGAATCTGGTGAACCATGTCCCAGACTAGACTAGGGTGGGCCTCTTTGTTAGCTTCCTTTTTTTTTTTTTTGTTTGTTTGTTTGTTTGGTTTTTATTATTTTTGTTTTTCTTCTCAAGAGCAGAGTCAGAAGAGGATGTGTTAACCTCCTCTGCCATAGGGATACTGGCCCTTTTGTTACAAAACCATTGCTTTCTAGAAGACTTTGATGTGAGCGGAGGAAATAATTTTGCTCATGCGTGCAGCTGGGTTACCAGCACAAAGGAAAGAGATGCGGCTGTGATCACGGCAAAGTTCAGAGGAACATCCCCTGCAGAAAGATGCGTAGAGTTTAAACATTGCCAAGTGAAACTTGGAGCCACTTTTGCCCCACAGAAAATGCAATAGAAGAGGAAGCAGTCTTCTCTGGACACAAACCCCCGGTTACCCCGAGGGCGGTTCCTCCTGGGTGACCTTAAAGTCTGTAGATCTACATAAGTGAACAGCAGAGCTGGCCCTCGTACACAGAGAGCTTAACCATGCTCATGCCTTGCAGAGAAGACCGAATTGAGAAAGCAGGATAGGAAGTTGTTAGCAATAGAAGTCACTCGCTCAGTGAGGAGAAACGTGCCATGAGTGCCATGGGCAGCGCTCAGTGAGGAAGTGAGCCAGCTGCAGGGAGATGCTGCCCTCGAGAGCAGGGCAGCCGGAGATTGCCTCTTCTGGGACCTGCTCACGGGTGAGAGGAGTTAAAGGAGCGCCAGGACAGCAACGTGGGGATGTGCGACCGCAAGGATGTGCGAATGTCCCCAGCAAAGGAAGCAAAGGGACGGAACAGAGAGCGATGCTTCATTAGCGTGACAAAACACAGCCCCCATCCTCCCCTCTCTCCCACGGGTGCAGATGTGCCAAGAGAACGAGCTGTGAAACTGCCCACGGCCTGGCAGCCGGCTCGGGGCGTGCTCGCTGTGGGAATTGCTGCCCGGCACCTGAGGCTGTGCCGAAGCGGCCAGAGCCTGGCTGGAAGCCATCCGGGCAGCACCGCGGCGGCAGGAGGTGCAGCAAGGCCGTCCTGCGGCCAGCTCCGGGCTGCGGGCACTCGGCATCCCCTGCTCTCCCAGGAGCGACTCCCAGGAGCCCGGTTGCCTGCGCCAGAGGTGGGAGCAGCCTGCTCCGCACCCAAGGTAGGAGCCCTTCGTGCCTCGTGCAGAGGAGCGCACGCTTCCTGCCCCCTGCCAGCAGCGGCGGGAGGGCAGCGGGGAGCGGCACCGGGCGGGGCGGAACCGGCGCTGCTGTAGCCCAGGCGGGAGCCCGGTCCCGGCCCCAGCTCCTGCCCAGCACGGCAGGTTTGCTGGGCCAGACGGGCTGCAACGAGGGGAGCAGCGGTTGCCAGGCGTGTTGCAGCCCGGCTTGGGCTCCGAGAGGCACAGGAAGGGGTTGCAGCTGGGACAGTGAGGAAGTGAGCAGAGGAGCTCAGCGTGCTCTGCTGCCCGGTTGGCTCTGTGTAACGCAGCCCAGCCGGGAGTGCGTTTCTCCCTCTGGGCCACGGCAGACACGAGATGATCCCGCTCCACAGCTCTGCACGCATGGATTGATGGCAGCTTTCAACTCCTCCTTTGGAGTGTCTGAATGGGAAGCCTCCAGCGGGGGAATTTCCACTCCCCTCTCTCTCCCCGGCAGCCCGCAGTTTCCCTTCGGGGACCCAGCAGGCAACATCTGCCTCTAGCGGCCCTTCCAGCGTTCCCTTCTGTGCGCTTAGCGCCGGGCTGACGGCTCACCTGGGGTCGTGCAAACCCCTCCCGAGGCTTTTCTTCAGGCTGTCCCGGCAGCTGCAGGTGCCTTTAGCGCACACCAGCTCCGGCACTGGGCTGTGTAATAGACGCTGAAAAGCCGACAGCCTGCGGGCTGACTGGAGCACACGTTGTGAACGCGGCCGAGCAGCACGTCAGTAAAGCGCAGCCCGGGCTGCCCGGTGCAAAGGGCGCACGCTGCTGAGAACGCCCCCTGGAAGTGAGCGCAGGGTGCGTGCTGAGCTGGATGGGGAGCAGCGCCCCCTGGTGGGGGACGAGGGAAATGCAGCCGCCGAGGTCCAGCCCAGTCCCCAAGTGTGGGGAAAGCGCATTTCTGGAACGTAGGTCTCACCCTATATGACTACATGACCCACATGACTATGAGCTACTTTATGGCTCCTTTTGTATACCAGAGGCTTCCTCCCGCTTTGAGAATGGATTTGGCCTAGGTGAGGCTAAGACGTGTATTACAGTGTTAGGTGAGGGAGCTGTAGAGCTAGGGACAAAATAACGTGGCATGATGCACGTGAAATGATTTGCCTTAGGGCATTTCATCATTGATGACAGTCCAAAAAGCCCACCAAACAATCTCTCTTCCTCAAAATTAAGACACTTGCACTTATGCCTTTGCAGGACAGATCTTTCCAGGTACAATCCCTTCCTGGTTTTGTGCAATTATCATCAGTCTCTGTTTTCAAAAGACAGGTGCCTGTGACAGATAGGTGAATATCTCCAGGAACCAAACTGAAACAATAGAAGCTAGGCACTTAATAAAAAGTAATCCCTCACAAAGCCCACCTAAATTGTTCAGTATCTAAATATTTTACAAATCTGGGTCATGGATCCCTAAGTTCATTTGGGGAGATGCCTATGTGGTCACCCTCACAGCGGTATGTGTCCCTTTTTAAAGCCGGTGGGGCAGGAAGCCTCCTCTGCATCTCCCAGCAACTCTGGCCTTTGGTTATTACTAAAAGGTTTCTCTTTAGCTCCTGTTTGATCTTCCATCATCACAAAACAGCTGCTGTAAGGTCTTCTGCCCATTTGGCCTCTGACTAATCACATCTATCCTGATGTCTGATAGAGAGACCTCTTTGCGGTCTAATGGGAGCAGTGAGGGATTCAACAAAGGACCTTCCTTCCACTTTTAGAAAGAACTTTCATCAAAACGTAACTAAGCTAAGAAAACAGCTAGAGAACTGCTTACCATCTCCTTCAATCATGACTGCAGTGGAAACAAAACAGCTGAAGAGGAAGGAGAAACAAAGTTTTCAAGCAATGATTTTATTGACGGTAATTTCTCAAATGTATCTCAATAGCTTTCCTGTTTTATTTAAAATGAAATAAAAGGAGAATGATGGCAAGTCTGATTTGGGTTTCCAATTGAATCTTGTGTCATCTAATTACAAATGTCTTCATGATATTAAAAATGAAAATATTTCTTTACATCTGCTCCACCCTCTACAAATATGGTTTTGTTTTGCTGCTTCCCTAATCCTGAACATCTGAGCATTGGAAATCCAGCAATGAAGAGTCACATACGCATTTTTAGTAAACATCCAGCTGAACATCTGTACATCCACTCAACACACAACTCTTGCCTGGTGTATGTTCTTGCTCTATCCTGACTGCAATACTATTGCTAATCATGTCATGGCATTTATTGTCTGCAGGGATGCCAGCATATTTCAATCACCTGCCCTTCATCGCTGACAAATTTAGGATCCACCTGCAAATTTGCAGAACTCCCAAATGTAATCCTCCTTTATTTATCCAAGCAGAGATGTGTACACAACACCTTGCACCTGGCTTCCAAAGAATAAAGGTCTATCCATTATGGTGCTGGACTGCACAGTCAAGGGAGTCTGGAGGGAAACGGTACAACTACATATACCTCTTCTTTAAATGCTAGGTGCTGTCCTCTGACAAATTTAGTCTTTGTTAGTCTTCAGCAACTGGATGAAAGAGCTGCTTGATGCAGCTGATCTTAACACACGGTCATCTTAGAACTGCAGCTGTAAGGAAGACCACGCCATTCAAAAGCTTTGTGTTAAACCACTACTCCTGAGTGGCAAGTCGTCTTTATGTTCTTGGGGAAAACTGGGTGTCATTAGCTGCTCTCATTTAAACATCTGTAAAAGCTTGAAACAGCTCAACATAAGCAACACTAAGCTTGAAGAGCAACTAGATTCTGATTAGCCCAGCTATCCTGAAAATAAGAATTACAACTATTGTTTTGTACTTTTAGATCACTAAAATAACATTCCTTTTACTGTCTTTAACATTTCAACCCAAAAGTTACAAAAAAAATGCACTGAAGTGCATTGAAGTGCAGTGAAGTCCCCCCTGGTGGGGGACGAGGGAGATGCAGCCGCCGAGGCATTCTTGGTGCAACGAGGGACCGGGGCTTGTTGAGCTTGGAGAAGAGAAGGCTCCGGGAGACCTCCCAGGACTTGAAGGAAACGTATAAACTGTATAAACTGGAGGGGGAACAGATGTTTACGAGGGTGGATAATGACAGGATAATGGGGAATGGTTTTAAATTGAGACAGGGGAGATTTAGTTTAGATATCAGGGGGAAGTTTTGCATTCAGACGGTGGTGAGGCATTTTAAAAGGTAGCCCATAGAGGACGTGGATGCCCCATCCTTTGGGGCATTCGAGGCCAGGCTGGACGTGGCTCAGGGCAGCCTGGTCTGGTGGACGGTGTCCCTGCACATGGCAGGGGGTTCAAACTAGATGGTCATTGTGGTCCTTTTCAACCCAGGCTATTCTATGATTCTGTGATTACCTTTAGATCTTTGATGTAACGCATGACCTTAGAGAAGCTCATGGATTTCCAAACTAACCTTGCATCTCTTACAGAAGATCTGTGTCAGCAAGGTGTCTTGACGTCAAGCTAAGAAGGAAGCTGTGTGCCCAGTGTCATTCAGGCCCAAAGTGTGGTTTCTCCCTGGGAAGGGACACAGAGGGGAGCTGTTGAACAGGCACTGTGTCAGAACCTCTGCTTTCCCCCCCATCCCCCACTCTCTGCCCCTAGACTTCCTTTACTATAGAAGCTCCCCACAACTCCCCAGTTTTTCCCTTCCATCCCTCCCTCCATCACCAGAACCCCTTTCCACCCCACAGCAGTCCCACTCACTCACACCTTCCCCCCCTAGATTCCACACAACCCCCCTTTCCAGCCCAAAAAAGTCCCACTGACCCCTTTCTCACCCCACCCACACCCTCCTTTATCCCCTCTTATCCCCACTTGGAATCATGCAGAAGGATCTGCATGAGACATCCTAGAGAGATTTGGGGGCTCCAGGGGGCTCTTCTGGACTCAACCAGAAGAGTCTGGAGATATCCCAGAGGGACCTGGTGTAGGGATCCTGCTTCGGCAGGGGGGTTGGACTCGATGATCTCTGGAGGTCCCTTCCAACCCCTACGATTCTGTGATTCTGTGACCTTGGGATGTCCAGGGAGTCCCCGGGTTGGTCCTGTGGCACCATGGAAGGATCTGGAAGTTCCCACTATGGGCCCAAGAGCTCTGAGGAGTCCCTGGGCTGATCTGGAAATGGCCCAGCAGGGTCTGGTAGGGTCCAGGGAGTTCTCATGTGGGTCTGAGTGGTCCTGGAGTCATCCAGAAGGGTCTGGGGATGTCCCAGAGGAGTCCTGGGGTGTCCAGTGGGTGCTCATGCGAATCTGGGGGGTCTGGCCATCCGTCTCATCATCTGCTGTAACATGACCACAGCACTTTCATCAGTGGTTTGGACTCACAGCGACAAGACGCACTTTGTCAACTGTGTCACCAAGGAATCATAAGAATTGGAATCGTTGGAACTGGTTAATATGGACTGCTGTTTGTACTCTACAGAACCCATCCTTGTTCAGTGTATTAATTTTAGTTTAGCTACTTTTAGGATTGTTTTTGAACCGTGCTTCTTTTTCTCTTAATAGCGAAGGGGGAGATGTGGGATAAAGAAAGTCATTATCTTGCTAATGAGTAAAGAAACTTAGCAGTAACTTGAGCCAGACGTAAACACACACGAGGCTCCTACTTCCTACATGTAAGTTGCTGTTGCACGGGTATAAAAGGTTGTAAGCATCTTCAGTAAAGGTCCTTCATCGTTCCTTCTGCACCAGCAAGGGAGTCTGAGCCTCTCCGCACCAGCAAGGGAGCTCGGAGCCCTCTTGCCAACAAAGAGGAGAGGAGAGGAGAGAAGGAGAGGAGAGAAAAGATTGAGCAGAACAAAGGAAAAAGGGAAGAGAGGAGCTTGTAAGGGGGAGAAGAGTGATGAACGAGAGGGGAGAAGAAAGAGGGCAGAACAGAAGAGAGGATACAGGTAAGAAGAGCAGATCTAAAAAGATCCTTTTTCGGAGCAGGACACCATCACTCTGATCAGAGTGCTGTCATCTGTTCCCAGGCCCTAGAAAGGAAAGCAGCCCCGTGCAGCTAACACAGAACGTGCTGGAGAATCACTGACAGACACAAAGGTCTCAGTGCCCAGTCTTGTGCAGGAGCATTTACCTGCTCTTAATTACAGCAATTTTGCATTAATGGAGCGATCCATTAGCAGCTAGTGTGGAGAAGAGGAGGCCCAGGGCAGACCTTATTGCTCTCTATAACTACCTGAAGTGACGTTGTAGTGAGCTGGGTGTTGGCCTCTCCTCTCATGTAACTGGTGACAGAACTAGAGGGAATGGCTTCAAGCTGCACCAGGGGAGATTTACGCTGGACGTTAGGAAATACTACTTCTCTCAAAGAGTGGTCAGGCAGTGGAATGGGCTGCCCACGGAGGTGGTGGAGTCACCGACCCTGGAGGTGTTCAAGGAACGTTTGGATTTCGTGTTGAGGGATATGGTTTAGTGAGAACTATTGGTAATAGGTGGACGGTTGGACTGGATGATCTTACAGGTCTTCTCTAACCTTGGTGTTTCTGCGATCTTCTGTGATCTTCCCAGTCCCCAGTCCTGCCCTGTGCTGGTGCTCTGCAACAAACAGCAGTCCAACACACTGTGTCCCTGCAGAATCACAGAATCGCTCACGTTGGAAAAGACCTTCAGGAGCATCGAGTCCAACCATGACCTGAGCAAAGTACCCCAACTCTAACAACCCTCCTCTAAATCATGTCCCGGAGCACCACATCCAAACAGTTTTTAAACATGTTTGGGGATGGTGACTCAACCACCTCCCCAGGGAGCCCATTCCAGTGCTCAACAACCCTTACTGTTTAGAAGTTTGTCCTGATATCCAACCTAAACTTACCACATGCCTGTGCGTTCTGTGCAACCCCACAGATGTGACAATGGGGACTGGCTTCTCAAAGGAAACGGTGTCAGGAGGAAGCAGCTGATCCTGCCACTCACGCTGCTATTCTGGGAGTCCCTCCCCAGGACTCCCACAGCTTCCTCTTCCCAGCCCCGCTCAGCTCCTCGCGGGCTGCAGACGCTGCTGAGGCTCTCGCACTCCACGGCCGTCATCTTCTTCTCGTGCTGCCGGACCGCTCTCTGCAGGGCTGCGCTGAGTTCCTGCCGCTGCAGCCAGAACCGCAGCTCCCGTGCTGACGGATGGAGGAGCTTCGTGCCGGCACCCACAGCACGTGGTCCCCGGGCTGCCGGTGGCACGGCAGGATGCTCCCCTCCCTGTCTCCCATCGCCCCTCAGCTACGCCATCCGCCTATAATCTGCCTAAGGATTCCAAAGACCCTGCAGAGGGCTCCGGTCAGGCCGATCGACGGCTGATGCCAACGGCACGAGGTTCGACACCACCACACGCCGGGTCCCGCACTTTGGTCACAACGACCCCAGGCATCGCTGCGGGCTTGGGGCAGAGCGGCCGGAAGGCCGCGTGGAGGAAAAGGATCCGGAGCTGCGGGCCGACGCTCGGCTGAACGCGAGCCAGCAGCGCCCTGCGCAGGCGGCCGAGAAGCCGGCCGAGCATCAGCAGCAGCAGCAGCAGCTGATCGCCCCGCGCTCAGCCCCGCCCCGCACAGCGCCGGCCTCGGGCCGGCACCGCGACCGCCGCCTGCAGCGGGACGCCAAGGTGCCCCGGAGCCGCTCGTCTCCAGCGGGTTCCCCACGCCACCGCCGGGCCGCGCCGCCCGCCCGGACGCCCCGCTCCCCCACCTGCCGGCGGCCGCCAGCCCGCGCTCGCCGCTCTCCAGCAAGGCCCGCACGGAGCGGGGCGGGGCGGAGCGGAGCGGGGCGGGGCGGGCCCGGCCTCGCTGAGGTCCCCCACGTCCCCGCCCTCCTCCCGCAGCCGCAGCCGAGGCCCCGGAAGCGGAGCGGGCGCACGACGGCAGGCATCGCGAGGGCAGCCGGGCTGGGGCCATGGGAACGCGCGCGGTGATGTCGCAATGACGGCGCGCCCGCGGACAGAAAGGACCCCGCGCGGAGCGCCCGCCCCGTTCGGCGCACCGACCAATGGCAGAGCGGAGGAGGCGGGGCCGAGCGCGGGCTCTCCGCCAATGGCGGCTGCGGACGCGGGGCCGCCGCCATGGTGATGCCGATGGCGCCGGCGGGATGGAGGAGCCGCGGGGCTCCGTGCGGGGAAAGCGGCGCTCCGCCGCCCCGCCGCCGCCCTCGGGGACGCCGCGCGGTCGGGGGAAGGCGGCGCGGGGGCACCGCCGCCGGCCCCGTCCGTCCCCCGTCAGAATCCGGCTGTCCTCGGAGGGGGAACCGAGCCGTCCTCCGTCGTTGCGGCGAGGCGCTGCCGGGCTGCGAGAAGCGGCGGCTGACCGCGAGAGGCGGGACCCGCCCGGTGTCCGGGAGCGGCTCCTGGCTGAGCCGGGCAGCCCCGGAAGAGAGGGAGCGATCGCGCGGATCGAGGCGCGTTCGAGCCCGGCACGGAGTCCGGCCCAGCGGAGTCCGCTTCTCGCTCGGCTCCAGTCATCGGCAGCGCTGTGCTGAGCTGCTACCCCGCAGCTGCAGTCTCCAAGCGCCGTTTTCCATCTGATGCCGTGGAGACGGCGCGCCCTCCCTCATTGCAGCGCGTAAAGCCGCCCCCCCGGCGACAGCGCATGCGTGATGGCGTCCCCGTGGCGACAGCGCCTCAGCGCGTGCGCCGCGCCGTCCCCGCTGGGTGACGTCACCAGCCCCGCGACCCGAGGAGGAGGCGGCCGTGCGGAAGTGGGGCGGCGCACCCCGGGGCTCCGAGCGCCGCCTCAGCTTCTACAGGTGGGTGTTCGGGGGGGGCACCGGGGCGGGGCCGGGGTTAAGGGGGCTGGGGGCCACGTGCCGCTCTGCGTTGGCCCCGCGGGGTCTCTGTGGCGCTCGGGGCTTCCGCTCGGCGGGGGCAGCTGCCCTGTGTCTCCCCGCCTCCCCCGCCCCGTGTATTTCACTGCCCTCCTCCCCTCCCCCCGCCACTGGTCGCCCACAACCTCCCCCGTCGCTCTGTGTGACCCCCGGGGTTGCGCCTCCCCTCCCCTTTTTCCCCCTTTCAGTTCCCCCATTCTGATCACTGTAGTCCTCTTCATCATCATCAAATCATCAAATCACCAAGGTTGGAAAAGACCTTCAAGATCATCCAGTCCAACCATCCACCTACCACCAATATTTCCCCACTAAACCATGTCCCTCAGTACGACATCTAAATGTTTTCTGAACACCTCCTGGGAAGGTGACTCCACCATCTCTTTGGGCAGCCCATTTCAGCATCTAACCACACCTTTGAAGAAGAAATTTTTCCTAATGTCCAATCTGAATCTTCCTGGCACAACTTGAGGCCATAAACACACAACCTGCTGTTAATACTTTTCCTAATGCCCTGACAATACTGAATGAGAAACACATCAACCTCCTGCTAGATATCTCCGAATCAAGTCAGTAGAACAACAGAGAAAGTAGGAGATGCTAACATCTGAGGAAAAAATACTGAGAAGGGGAAGTAAAACAAGAAGAAGGCAATGAAGTGGCAGGTGGGTTGTCCCTCCATACCTCTGCTGGTCCTTCACTAAAATTCTTTTCTGAGGGCAGGGCTTTCTTCTCACTGCAATTTCTTGCTTCCTGCAGCCCTTCCCTAAGGCAACAGACACATTCCTGCCAGCTGCATTAATAACTTCCACCTTGTGACACTGAAAACAGTGGGGAACTGTTTAAAAGCATCCTGTCTTGTACAGATACATACAGAAGCAGCAATTACAGTAACAAGAGGAATAATAACGACAAGAAAAAGCACAAGGTGGAAAAAGTCTGTGAAGAAAGTGTGGGCGAAAGCATTTTTTCAGGTTCCTTGC
The DNA here is from genome assembly GCF_987193195.1 of Phasianus colchicus. Lineage (NCBI taxonomy): Eukaryota > Metazoa > Chordata > Aves > Galliformes > Phasianidae > Phasianus > Phasianus colchicus. The sequence goes on along the minus strand of NC_143447.1, from coordinate 32,752 downwards.
ACGAAATATTCCCAAGCAACAGACACTGTGAAGTGGGAGAAATCCAGAACTTCTACAGCATTTTGTCTGAATGCCCTCACAAAGAGAAAGGAGCGGGCTTCAAGACAGGTATCAGGATTTGGCCAATAATAAAACATACCTTTAGTTTTAAATGTGTTCCTTAACCCATTGTGTTACTTTGGCTCTATCTGAAGGGTTGAAAACTAAGTGCTTTTTTCTCTGCTTGTAATCCATTTCCTGTGGGTTGTTACCACCTATCTGTCTGGCAGGAACTACCCAGTTACCCCGTTGATCAAACCTTACCTTTGGATGTCATCCAAAATTACTTAACAGAAAAGAATCCAACTGGCATATCTACTATGAGGAGAATGAGCAACATTTCCTTGAAGAATTTACTCAAAGTAGGCGTGCGTATTATGTGCCAAGAAAAGAAGGAAATTTGATGCTAGCATCAGTTGATGAACATTAGCATATATTCTTTATATGGTACATGCTGAAGGCAATGCTGGAAAAAAAAAATATGAAGAAAAATCATTGTTTTAAGGTCTTCCTGCCTCAATTTAGGGAAAGAAAATGGCAAGTTCTTCAATGGAAAGGCTTTTTTGTTGTTTTGTTTGTTTGTTTGTTTTCCATGAAGAATGGAAGTACTTCAAGAGATGAGGGTTTTATTGTCAATGTCTAAACAAAACATTTGCATTGAATTCAAAATCTGTATGTTTCAGCGTGTCCAACACAGCCAAAATATTTTGCTTAGAGAAGGCAGGCATGTGTTACTATTTTCAATGCGTTTCATGTTTAAAAAAAAAAAAAAAAGTCAATAATGAAGCATTCACTCTGTTGATCCAGTTCTCACTGAGTCATTAAGGGCAGGGAACAGAAGAGACAGAAGGATATGAGACATCTTTGAACGCAGCGTATACAGCGGACTACTGAGAAATTCAAACCCAAACGTCTAGACTAAGTGGAAAAACTTGAAGGAAAAGAAAATAAAAACAACACACAAAAACACAACTTGGAACGAAGTCAAAAAACCAGGATGAAATGAAACAAACTCCATCTCCCCTCATGGAGATGTTTTGATGCAGTTTGGCAGACCAGCTATATGCTCACTTCCTGCTCCCAGGCCAGCTGTGAAGATTGCTCTCTGAATTATGGACTCACAGAATCGTTAAGGTAGGAAAAGGCCATGAATATCATCTGGTTCAACCGTAGACCTCTGGAAGGTTTCCTCCCAGACCACCACCCCCTTCCTTCAGGGGACAGGTGCCATGGTTTATTTTAGTGGGCAGCACCTCCTCAACTTAAGTTCCCTTGCCTTCAGTTCTCTTGCCCCTCTGCAAACACAGCAGCATGCCCCTAAAAATAAACAAACAAATAAATAAATAATCCTGTGGTTTTGACACCTGTCCTCAAATTCCATGTCTGCTTTGACAGAATTACATTTTTTTAGAGGAGTACTTGGCCTGTGATTTTCAGTTAGTTCTGTCAAGCAGTGCACAGACCTTGGTCTCTGTAAAATGGGGCTCTCAGATAGGGTGAGCAAAGCTCACATGAGGGGAAATCACTAAGGGCAGGCTTGTCAGCAGGTTTGAATCTATCCCCTGAACAAAAAGAAGTGAAAAAACAAATTTGGCATCTCGGAGCCCAAACTGGCAGGCCTGATCTGAAATGACATTGCAGTTTTCATTAGCTAGTAGGAGCTGATTTCTTTCCTCCTTATCCAACACGACCTTGAAACATACCTTAAGCTTAAGTAGGTTGTTGTAGTCTTCAGGGGCCTATACTAGCTTTCCACTAATGGAAACTAAGTTTTGAACTCCAGGGGATGAAATGAGGTGAACAAAATTGTCTATCTATCTAGTCACAGCTGTAAGATTTAAGGCATATGAAATAAAAAATGGGGCAAAAGGGACACCAAGAACCGGTTTGAACTTTAAGGTAGTAGAATATGTATAGGGCTGGAGCTGAAGAAGTAGCTTAAATAAGAGTCTTGTTTCTTGTTTTTGGCTTTTGTGGTTCAGCAGGGTGCAAGGATGACAAATATTTAATACCAGACCACTTCTGCCACAAAGCATGGCCATGGCTACAGAGGCTGGATGATGTCAAAGGATACAGAACAGCAGTCGTGTGATTATCCAGTGCATCACGTGGTAAGTAGGGGAGCTAATATGACTCTGACACCAATTCTTAGTCTACAGGCTTTTGTAGGATGGTATTCCTTAGCAGTATCTCTCACCTGGGGGTAAAGGGAAGGAGACCAAACATCCTCGGACAACCACATGCAATTTCTCACCATCATCAAAAAAGTAACCTGCTGTCAGTCATCTGGCTTGCTCCCTTCTGAGGTTACAACCCTTCAACAAAAGCAATTCAACAACAGACCACTCATAAACTCACGGTCAACAAAAATAGTTCTTTTTTTCTATTGCTGGAAGAGCTGCAGCAGTTTCAGTCTCCCGATGAGCTATACCACTGCAGCACTTCTTTGGGCTTGAGTTAGTGGTGCACCACTTTAACTTAGTAGGCTTAGTAAAATACAGAAGGTACTTCACCTTTTTACTGAGAGGGAGGGCAGGAGAGGCAAAAATTGCTACTTCTTGCAAACTACCCTCAGTTTGCAGTATCCCAATGCTCTGTATGAAAGCCTAAAACCACAAAGAAAATGACTATATCTTTAAATATTAGCAATGCAATTTCCTTTCTTCTATTCTTGTGAATTCCAACTGCTTTCCTGATGTTTGCACTTACCAAGTAGACAACCCAGTGATTACTTTCTGTGATCAAACCTGGCAGCTGTGAACTCAAAAGGGCAGGCTGGAACGAAAGCAACACAGCAATGCTGGAGAAAAGAACAGCGTGGCTTCACGTGGTGATGGAGCTTTGTTTCCTATCTCCTCTGAAATTCTGCTCTTTCACATACCCTGCTATTGTACAGCAAGAGGAAAAAAACAATCAGTGAAAGGGTTGAGTTTGTAGGAGACATGAGCTCCACTTGAAGAGCCATGAGACGTTGGCTGGTATGCTGGTTCAAGGGTATGCTGGTAACTCGTAAACTGAGAAGCCTCCAAGTAAACACTCAGTGTGTCAATAAAAGGCTTGGTGGAGGGCAGAGAAATGTGCTGCTCCTTAAGGCGTGGTGCCCCCATGAACGGATGCACACGGTGTCCATCTCTGCTCTGCATTTAACGCAGGGCCCATGTCCCAGCCCACGTCCCAGCCACGGATCGCGTCCCGACCCATGCCTCGAAGGACTACATCGCAGTGCTCGCCCTATACGCGGGACCAGCTGCTGAGCCCAGATCCCCCAGCGGGGGCAAGGGGCTGCTCAGTAGGGCTGCCCTTTATGCTCTCACCCCCTCGGGCCCCTCCTGCGAGTCTAGGGGGCGCCGAGCTCGAAGGTCGCTCGATGAGGGCCGGGGGTCGCCGGTCCGGTCCGGTCCGGGGCAACGGAGAGGCGGCGTGAAGGGCCGTCCGCACACCCCGGGAGCTCCCCGACAGCCCGAGCGGCCGCAAACAGGGTTAAGGCCGAGGCGATTTGCGCGTAATCCCCGGCACGGCCCGGGGAAAGGGGCGCGGTGCCGGGTAGGGGCGGTGAAGGGGGAGGGCAGCTCGGCTAGACCCCCGGGAGCCGGGGGAGGGAGCGGAGCCGGTGGGGAGGGAGGACGGGGCCCGGAGGGGGCCGGGGGGAGAAAAGGGAGGAGCGGCAGGGGGTGGAGGGAAGGAAGAGCGGCGTGGGGAAGCGCTACGCGCCCGAGCGGCGGAGGGAGGGAGGGAGAGGAGAAGGCGGCGGTGGAACGCGCTCGGCTCCGTGGGCCGAAGGTGCCCACCCCTCCCCTCTGTGCCTCCCCCGTTTTGACCCCCAGGGTCCACCTGTCTGCCCCCCCCCCGGTCCCAGCATCGGATGCCAGCACCGGGACAACCGCCTGTCCCGAAGTCCACACTGTCACTGTAACCATGGAATCTGGGGCCGTACCAACCCGTCTACCTCGAGAGCCCCATCAGCGTCCTACAGCTCCTGGAGCCTGGTGTCGCTGTCACCCTGGCTGTCCATGACTGTCCCAAGCTGTCCCCCCTGCCATGGTGGCACAACTGCAGCGCGGTGCCATCCTCATTGAAGAGGTGACGAGGAGGGGTACAGGGAGGGGGGCTGGGGACAGTTGGGGGACACGTGGGGTGTGACATGGGGTTGGTGGTGTCACCATCGTTGGGTATCACCTTCACTGGATGCCATTGGGTGTCATCGAGTGTCACTGTCTTCAGGTAACACCGTGACACAGGGTGACCTCGATGTGGAACAGCCGTGATGCAGTGTCCCCATCCCTGGCTGTCACTGTTGTTACCGTCATCCGGTGTCGCCATCACTCGTGTGTCACCATCCCTTGGATGACATTATTCCCTGTGCTGTGATCACCACACAGAGGTAGGCACTGGTGGCCCCGCGTTGTCACCGTGCTGTCTCTGAGCCTCTTGCTGTCCTTTGTCACCCCTCCAGGCCTGCCTACAGCCGGACTCAGTGACACTGGAGCCCTCTGGTGCCCATCATTGTCTGCCACGAGGACGGGGACACACACGGTGGTGAACTCTGTGCCACCACCAGAGGAGACCACATGTGACATCAGCGTGGCACAGCCGTGATGCAGTGTCATCATCGTTGTGCGTCGCCAGCAGCTCACCAGCTTCAGCCTGTATGACACGTGGCAAGTTCTCGTGCCATTTGCCGAGTAAACCACGGTGACTGTCAATAATGATATTTCAACCTCGTGAGGTGTGTGTGTGCCTGTGAACGCACAGGTTTTTGTTTATTAAGCAGACGTGAAACAACTTCTCTTACTAAGCCATTAAAGTTAGGCTTGCGTTCTTTCATAACAGAATTCAGTAAGTTAACTGGAACTCCTCCTGGAAGAGGAGATCTCCTCTCCATGCCAGTGACCCAACAGAGCTCCAGGTGACCCGGGCTGATGTCACAGTGCGATGCGCTGCATCACAAGGAGATCTTCCACAGGGCAGCATCAGTGCCAGCACTTCCCTGCAAGGCCTGGGCGCTGCTGCAGCACTGCTCAGGGGCTCTGTCCTTCTGCGGTCAGGAGTTGGCTCAGGGGCAGCAAGGCTGCACTGGGTGACCTTTGTTGACACGTGGAGGAGCAGGGGCACTTTGCGGAGAATTGTTGGTTGGTTGAGGAGCCTTGTTTGTGGAGGGCATCCTTAGTTCTGAGCTGAGGGCTGTCGGCCAGCGACATGGAAGGCTGCTGGACTGTGAGCCTCAGCTCGGAGCTGGTCTACACGTTCCCAACGCTGCTGGAACTCTCTACCAAAGGTAAGGCTTTCCGGACTCCCTTCCCAAGGCATCGCACGGGGCTGTTAGCTGTCCAAAGCCTCAGCTCCTGCTCTCTGTGCTTGGCTGGGCATGGCTGGGGGCTGCTGCAAGAGCCCTGCCCAAGGGTCCAGCTCTTCTGGGGACCACGTGGCAGCCAGGTCCCAATAGTAGAGCTGCCCAGAGCCCCCAGGTTCCTTTAGGCATGCTCAGTCCCCTGTGATAGGGCAGTCCAAGACCAGGTTTCCCTGGGAGAACACACCTACAGGTGTTTCCGTAGGTTCCTGCTCTGGGAGGAAAGGCATCCTGTGTCCCACAGGTTTCCTATGTCCCCGTTTCCCCTCGGGGCCCTGAATAAGGCTGAAATCAGAGCAAAGCCCAGCTCCGCTAGCCATGGCGGTGCTTTTCTGGGGTGTGTGCATGTGCCTGTATCGATCACTGTCTGTGTGAGGAGCTTGCCAAGCAGTTGTGAAGAGGCTGTCCTGGAGCATGACATGTCTTTTCTTTCCTTTGCAGAGATTGTGGCGGTCTGGGATGCCGTGTCTGATTACATCCTGGAACAGATGAAGCTGGACAAGGTGGGCTGGTATGCTGGTGGCCCTTGCCCGGGAGAGAGGTTCAGTCCCGCCAAGAGTGTGGGCCTCACAGAGCAGTCCCTCCCTGAGCACCACACTGAGCAGCACTCTGAGCCCAAGCCGGGTGCCCAGAGCAGCCTGTTGGCCAACTGGGAGGGAAACCCAAGGCCAGAGCTGCCCTGAGCAAACGTTCGGCACACGCAGGGGCTTTGCTCTGCCCTGTGATCAGAACGGGGAGAGCCAAGGGAGAAATGGGTGGGGGATTTTTTCTGGCCCTATGCCAAGGATGTCCTTGGGAATAAGTCCCAGGCTTAAGCCCTGTGCTGTAAATGCCCGGGCTCTTCTCTAGCCAAAGGATGTTGGGAAATACTATGCGAAGGTGACTGTCTTGCAGGGATCACAGATTTTTCCAAAGCTTTCCAGAGAGCCCCATCTCACCCTGCTGTCCATCAGGAGTGGGGAGGGCGGAGAGCAGTGACCCCATGCTCTTGATGTTTGTGGCTTTTGCCGCCCCTAAAGTACACACTCGTCAGCCTTTCTGTCTTTTCCCCGTGCAGGGAGTCCTGGTTCCGGGGCTCGGGGTCTTTGCTGGGGTCCGAGAGCAATTCCACAGCAAAGAAGAGGCAGTTTCGGTGCTAAGGCCTGTCTTCCAGCTGGACATCGGGGTGCTGTGGCTGCAGGACCTCCAGTCACCCAATGACATCATCCCTGGTGAGAAGGCAGCAGCCACCTTCCCCTTCCTGTCCCACGTCTGGCTGGGTGTGTTATCCCTGCTCTCTGGAAATGGCCGGGAGCAGCAGAGAATTGTCTGCAAAGCTCGGGGTACAGCGTGAGTTCATCCCGAAGGAACCACAGCTCAAGAGCTGTTTCTCCGAAAGACCTTTTCTATGGGATTTGGTCACGATCATGTTGCATGGGAATGTGGCTTGCTGTGGCAGTGAGGCTGTGCCTTCTCCTTGCAGACGATGTCAAGATTGAGTCGCTCAACTACCGGCAGCTCTCGCGAGCCTCCGGCGTCCCGCTGAACGTGGTGCTGCGCTGCGTGCGAGAGAGCGTGCTCTTATACTGTCACCTCCTGAGGAACAGGGAGCCCGTCTCATTTGTCTTTAAGAACATCGGTGTTATGACGTGCCAAGACGACTTCCTCCTCATGAGGTTCTTCTGCAGCTGCATTGCAACGCTGGAAAGCAATGCCACCGTCCTTTCTCTGTTCCGCACTGTAAGTTGAGGAGGTTTTGAGGGTGCGCCATCAGATCACTGCTGGCCAGCCTGGATGTGGCAGGCCAGTCCAATGCTTGTCCCCACGGCTTTCTCCACTGGCAAAGAGATTTCCTGGATCTCTGCCCCTGCAGAAAGCCTGGCAGTGCTCTTGCACAGCCTCTCTATTTGGCCATCCTGCTCCTTCAGAGCAGAACAAAGCTCTGATGTTCACGGAAGAGGCTTTGGTGGAGAGCAGCTTTCTCTTGGCATGGGAGCCAGGCTTGCTTCCTGTCAAGAAGAGCCATGAAAAAATGGCCTTGGCAAGCCTCCAGCAGGTCTGTGTCCCTTTGCAGAGATTTTGGACAGAAGATTCTGCTGACTTCGGGCCAGAGACCACCGCCCATGGGATCCGGGTGTTCCCGAGGTGAGCGCATTTCCTCTGCAGCACTTAGCTGGCCAGGAGACAGGCTTATTTCCCACCTCCTCCTCTGAGACGTGCCCTGCTGGGTCTCCGTGCTCGGCATCCAGTCGGGTAGAAATCCTGGAAAGTCTGGCTCCTGGGAATCATGGTTGTGTTACTGGTGCCCAAGCTGTCCCGATTCTCATCAGAGAGAATGGACTGCACGTGCAGAGGAATTTGGGCTACGTGTGCTGGTTTGGCGTGGCCAGGAAGGAAAAGGATGCCACGCTTTGCATAGCACATAGATAAATACCGCCAACAGCTGCATGGGTAGGAGGTCATCCTTCTTCAAGGGTTGTCACTCTTTGTTTCCAGGTTTCAGCTCACTGTGGAAAAGAGCAGAGCAGAGGTTGCCGCGGAAAGAAAACTGCAGTAGAGCGGAAGATGAGTAGAGGTGAGGGAACGGGTCCCAGCTGTAGGGAGGTGGGCCCTGTCCCGTGCCGGGTGGCTGGATCCAGGTTCACGTGCTGTGTCCGTTGGGCTGCTCTGAAGAACTTCTTTCTGTCTTGGTTCCAGGGGGCTCTGCCGGCAGGCTGCTGCAGAGGCGGAAGACACTTCCCCCCTCCATGCTGCTGCAGCGCAAGCCAAGCTCAAGGCAGAAAGACGTGGCGAAGGAGCCTTCTGCCAGGTGAGAGCCTTGGGTGAAAAGAAGAAGGAGATGCGTGTGCTCGTGTAGGAGTAGCCTCCCCTTTGGAGCTGCCAGCTCTCAGCACCCAGAAAGGCTCCTGACACACGTGTCCCAGTGGGAGCCGTTCTCTCCAGGGATGGCAAGCACGCGGCACAATTGCTCGAGGCAGACACACCAGCTTCATGTTCCACCCTGGCCCCCGATCCCTGGGGGAGCTGAATGCTGATCCCCATTGATGGCAGAAGCTCTTCTCCCTTCAGGGGTCTCTCCGCACTGCACCGGAGCCCATCTTTACAGCTGTGGGAGCACGGGGGGAGACCGAGGTGCCCTGGGCTCCTGCAGACTCCTCTTGTGTCTGTTTGCAGCACGCTCCCGCCATGTGCAGGCAGCTCCCGCAGGACGAAGAAAGCGGGACAGAAGGAAGCATCTACTCCTGCCCAGACCAGCACTGCACTCCCTGCCACAGAGGAGTCTAAGAGGGTGCTGCAGGTACCGGCCCTGCCTTGCTACGGGGACTGTGCTGCTTGAGACTGCACAAATGACAGAATGGTAGAATCATAGAGAAGTTTGGGTTGGAAGGGGCCACTCAGACCACCTAGTTCCAATCCCCTGCTGTAGGCAGGGACACCTGTCTCTAGACCAGGTTGCTCTAAGCCTGACCCAGCCTGGCCTTGAGTGCTTCCACAGGGAGGGAAGCAAAAGCCTCTGTGTGTGCAGTGACCTGGAGCACAGCCCTTGGGGTGCCATCATTTCACATTTCTACCCGCTCCTTCAGCTCCTCTTCAGTAGATGGAGGGTGCTGCACACCTTCCCTATCTTTTCTCGCCTCCTGGCCTGCCACCTGCCACAGCACTCTGATTTTGAGCAGGGGCCATGAGAGTGGAATACGACCTCTGAGCCACGTTTGCTACAAGTTGCGGATCCCGTCCTGCCTTTAGGGCCCCTGGTCTTTCAGGGACAAAACAGTGCTGACCGGCTGCCAGAGGCGAGGAGCAGGAGCGTGGAGCTGAAGGAAAGTCCCAGGGGCTGAGGCTGATCCTGTATGCTGCTGTGTCTCTGCAGGAGCTCCGGGAAGTGTCTGCATTGTGGAAAGAAGTAGACCGCACGTGGCCCATGCACCAGCAGCAAGTAGAGCAAGCACGGGCAGAAAGGGCAGTGTGGGAAGGCTGGAGCGTAGGGGCGGACCAGCGTCCACCCCAGGTACTGTCAGGGATCGAGCCTGCTGGCAACAGCCGCCATCCTCTGAGCCAGGCTGCGAGCTCAGCAGGACTGAGGGGGTGGGGAGTGGGACAGGCGCCGTGCAGCATGGCAGGGGCTGGCCTGCTCCTCCCTGGGAGGAGAGCTTGGCACCTCTCAGGGAGAGCCCTGCAGGGAGAAGGGAAGGGCGGCGGGCAGCCGTGGGCTGGCAGGGCCAAGTCTCCTGCTTGCCGAGGCCTGCTGCAGGGCCCTTGACAGAGGGCTTCTGAGAAACAGCCCCGTGCTCCCAGCCACTTTGCTGACAGCGTCTCCTCTTTGGCAGCTGATGGCCAGGCAGAGCATGCGTGCTCCGCATCCTCCAGCCCAGCCCAGGGGACAGCAAGTGGAGAGGAGGTGGAGGAAGGATGTGGATCCTCTGCCGGGAAGTAAAATGGGAACAGCGACCAAGCTGGCACTGCATGCTGAGTAAGTGTGTGCGGGCTCTGCTGGCTGCCTGAGGCACTCGGGCAGCTGTGACCCTGCAGCTCGGGGACAGGCACGGCCCGGCCAAAAACTCTGGCGGGGTGCAAGGGTGGGGACACGCGGCAGCACGGGGATGCTGGGCTGGGTGAGGGGAGAGGCAGGGGGGCTCAGCAGAGCCCAAGGGATGACTTTCTCCTCCTGCTGCAGCCTCCTTTCCCCACGAGTGGCTCAGGTGCTCCAAAGGTTGGAGCCGCACCTCCATCAGCAAGAGGCTTTTGCCAGCACAGCGGAAAGAAACCGGCAGAAGCTGGAGCTGAAGCGGCAGCTCCCCTGGTGAGCTCCACAGGCAGCAGATCCTGAGAGCCGGGCTGGAGCCCAGCCTGCACTACTTGCCTGCGCTCAGCCCGTAACGCTCCGTGCGCTGTTCTTTTCACCTCCGTAGTGCTCGATGCTCGCGTCGCTCCAGAGGGGAAGGTGCAGCCAACGGTGGTGACCGCGGTGGAGCTCTTGGCAAGGGGGCTGGGAAGCTGTCCAGATTTCCACCTGTGAATGGAAGATCGTAGAATCAAAGACTCATTGAATGGCCTAGGTTGAAAAGGGCATTGAAGGTCGTCTAGTTTCAACCCACCTGCTATGTGCGGGGTCGCCGACCACCAGACCGGGCTGCCCAGAGCCATATCCAGCCTGGCCTAGAACGCCTCCAGGGATGGGGCATCCCCCACCTCTCGGCAAGCTGTTCCAGCACGTCACCACCCTCCGCGGGAAGAACTGCTAACATCTAACCAAATTCTGCCCCCCCTTCCACAGTTTAAAACCATTCCCCCTTGTCCTGTCACTATCCAGCCTCGTCAACGGCCGTTCCCCCTCCACTTTATATCCTCCCTTCAAGAATTGGCCACAATGAGGTCTCCCCGGAGCCTTCTCCTCACCAAACTAAGCAAGCCCAGTTCCCTCCACCTTTCTCAATAGGAGAGGTGCTCCAGCCCTCTGATCATCTTAGTGGCCCTCCTCTGGATTCGATCCAAAGCTCTGCGTCTTTCTTGTACTGGGGCCCCAGCCCTGGACGCAGTACTCCCAATAAAAATAAATTGGCCTTATTTCCAGTCGGTCTGCTGGTGTCGTGTCTGTTGCCATCAACTAATGTGATGGAGCCGTGCTTTGAGAGAGGAGTTTGGGTGGCAACAAGAGCTGCTCCCAAGGCCCGGTAGGCCCATGCTCTCCAAGAGCGGATTCCCAGGACGGCAGCCATCTCTGCTGGCCGTGCACACTTCCTGTGCAGAAGAATTGATGTGTCCCCTCGTATCCCCATAGCTCCCTCCCTGCAACAGAAATGCTGTGACAGAATTCTCTTGCGCCCAGCACCCAGCCTCTGCTGAGCTGAATTCAGCCTGTGTGATACGTGACAAGTTCTTGTGCCAGGGAAGGGAATGGGACAGGGGGGAGATGGGGGAAGGGAAGGGAAGGGAAGGGAAGGGAAGGGAAGGGAAGGGAAGGGAAGGGAAGGGAAGGGAAGGGAAGGGAAGGGAAGGGAAGGGAAGGGAAGGGAAGGGAAGGGAAGGGAAGGGAAGGGAAGGGAAGGGAAGGGAAGGGAAGGGAAGGGAAGGGAAGGGAAGGGAAGGGAAGGACAAAGGGAACAGAAGATGATGGAAAAAACAAAGGATGATGGAAGGGAAGGGAACAGAAGGGGACCGGAGGAATACACTGCAAGGAATGAAAAGAGACTCCTGTTGAGCCCATCGATTGGCACATGACGGCATAACTTGGACATCAGCAACATGACTTGAAAGGCCAGCATCGGGAACGCCTCCTTTGGAGAGAGACTGAGCGGTTTGGGCTTGTTGAGCCTGGAGAAGAGAAGGCTCTGGGGAGACTTTCCGTTCTTTTATCACAGTTCGCACCCGTCCTCCTCCCACCACCCACCTCCCGGGAGCCCGGAACCGATGGCTCGGCCGAACGGTGGCGAGACGTGAGGGTCGGCGGCACCCCCACCCCACCGCCCGGATCCGCCCCGCCCGGTCGGCCTCGGTTCCTTTGTCTTTCCCGCCCTATTTTTTTTTCTTAACCTATTCATCTCCCCCCCGCCCCCTCCCCCATCTCTATCCCCACTCCTTCTCCCCCCCGTCCTCGGTTTTGCTTTCCCCACCCCCATGTGTTTTTTCTTCCCTCCGGTGGGCTAGACCCGATGGCTCGACCGGTCCCCGCACCCCCCGAGCCGACCGCGGACCCACCCCCAGCCCGCCACGCGCATTCTTTCCATTTCTTTCTTCTTTTTTCTTTGGAGGTGCCGGGCCGGGCCGCACCGGGGCTGCGGGTGTGCGAGGATGGACGCGTTCGTCCTCACGCCTGTAGTCGCTCACTCATCTTTCCATCTTTCACCTTCCTCTCTCCCCCCCGCCTTCGAGCGACCGTCTGTCCGCCAGCGAGCTGCCCTCCCGCCGGGAGAGAGGCTCGGGGCGAGCCCGGCGTGCGGACGAATTGAACGAACGAACCACAGACAACCGACCCGGTCGCTCCGCAGCGGAGTCCGGACTGCACACGGTCTACCCGGCCCCGAGCGGCTCGTCCGGTCCGCGGAGGCGACCAGAGGTCTCTGCCGAGCGGATTGCAATCTGCATCCAGGTCTACCTGGCTCTCGTGAGCCTCCGCTGTCCCGCCGCACGTGGTGCAGCGCTGCGTGCCAGAGAGCGTCCTCTTGGATTGTCACCTCCTGAGGAACCGGCTCATTCGTCTTCAGGAGCGTCGGCGCTACGACGTGCCAAAAAATAAACCTTAATTACAAAGGTAAGGGGGGTCACCCCCGCCCCATGGAAACAATGTGGTCTGTGGGGGAGGGCACAGATGGGGTCCCCTTAGGGGTGTGTCCCCAACTCTGGGGTCTGAGACGGTGGGGGTGTCCCCAACTCCGGGATGTGACACCACCAGGGTGCCAGGAAGGTGTCCCCAGCTTTGGCGCAATGTCCCCACGGGGTCCTTCTGTCCCCCCTCATGACGGTGACACCCGACGCCAGCTGCCAAAACGATGCACAATGACTATGACACCGTGCCATGGCTGTGCCACGCTGATGTCACATGCAGTCTCTTCTGGTGGTGGCACAGAGTTCACCACCATGCGTGTCCCCGTCCTCGTGACAGACGATGATGGGCACCAGAGGGCTCCGGTGTCACTCAGTCTGGCTGTAGGCAGGCCTGGAGGGGTGACAAAGGACAGCAAGAGGCTCAGTGACAGCACACCAGGATCCACTAGAGACCCTCTGGTCACCCCAACATCCCTCTGGGACAGATCCACACCCTTCTAGGTGAGTCCAGAACCCTGCTAGACACCCCCGGACATCTCTGAGACATCTCCAGACCCTTCCAGAAGACAACAGGACCCTCTGAACCTACCTGAAAACCCCCTGGACCCCACAGCATCATTCTGGGACATTGCAGACCCCACAGGATGAGTCCAAGGACTCCCTGGATCAACATGAGGATCCCCTGGACCCTCCAAGTTCTCACTGGGACATCCCCAGATCCTTCTGGATGACTCCAGGACCACACGAGGCCCGTACCAGACTTTACTGGTGGGACATCTCCAGATCATCCCAGTGGCTCCTTGGAGCTCCTGAGCCCATCCTGGGAGCTTCCAGATCCTTCAAGGGATCCCCAGGACTATCCTGGAGACCCCCTGGACACCCTCAAGACCCCACTTGGACATCTCCAGACCCTTCTGGATGAATCCAAGGACCCCCTGGACCCACCTGGGGACCCCCTGCATGCCCCAAACCACTCTAGGACATCTCCAGATTCTTCTGCATTACTCCAGGGGTGGATAGGAGAGGTTGTGGGAGGAAGAAAGGGGTTAGTAGGCTTCTAGAGGTGGAAAGAAAGTCTGAGGGTGGGTAGGGGGGTTGTGGGGAATCTACAGGGGGAAAGGTGTGAATGGGGCTTCTGTGAGGTGAAGAGAGGGTCTGGAGTTGGAGAAAGGGTGGAAGAGGGAAACTGGGGGATTCTGGCATGCACTGTCTGCACGTGCTCTGCAGCATGCCCAGTGCAAGCAGAGAGAAGCAGCGTGGTGGTGGCAGCTTTGCACGGGAACCTGCTGTGCTGCAGCGTGAGCCTCTGGTCCTGCTGCTCTGCAGCGCTGGGTGCAGCCTGGCTCCATCCTCTCTGCTGATTTGCAGAATCAGACTCTAACCCACGTAAGATTATAAGATGTTCCATACACAAAAGCAAAGCGGAAAGGTTGTGAGGGGGTTTACCAATGAGAAGTAAGATTCCAGAAAGGGACACATACAGAGAACCCAGAGGGATATTGAGGCAAAGGTAACAATGACTGCTACAAAACCAATGGTACAGAGAGAGAATTCACTGCCAGGAGTAGCTCACAGTCCAGTGATAAAGATTCACAGCACTGGCTGCAAGGCTGTGTTTTAATTAAAAATGCTAATTGAAAACAATATGGATTTCTGAGCTAACTGTACTTTTAGTAGGGGGGAAAATATACCGGCTCGACAAAGTAGGCGTCCCCCATCCCGACCATCCTCGGCTCCCCAGTAGCCTCTGAGTAATAGGTTTGAGGCCCTGGAACTCGAGGGAGAGGTGAGTGGGGATGTAGGGGGAGGTCAGCCTGTGAGGTTGCCTTGGGAAAAGCACTTGGCCCCACTCCTCAAGACTGCCTCTGCCCGGAAGGACAGAAGGGTGGTTGTTGTAGGAGACTCCCTGCTGAGAGGAACGGAAGGTCCTATATGTCGGCCTGACCCTACCCGCAGGGAGGTGTGCTGCCTCCCTGGGGCACGGGTCAGAGACATTTCTAGGAGACTTCCTGGTCTGATTCGCCCTTCCGATTATTACCCGTTATTGATAATCCAGGCTGGCAGTGACGAAGTTGCAGAGAGAAGTCTCAGAGCTATCAAGAAAGACTTCAGGGGACTGGGGTGGGTAGTCGAGGGAGCGGGTGTGCAGGTGGTGTTTTCTTCCATACCTTCAGTGGCAGGGCGGGATACCGAGAGATACCAAAAAACACACCTCATAAATAAATGGCTCAAAAGTTGGTGCAAATCCAGGGATTTTGGGTTTTTCGACCATGGGGAAACTTACTCAGCACCTGGCATGATGGCAGCAAATGAAAGTAGTCTGTCTCTGAGGGGGAGGAGGATCTTAGCTGAGGAACTAGCAGGACTCATTGACAGGTCTTTAAACTAGGTATGAAGGGGGAAGGGAGCAAAATCAGGGATGTCGAGCTTGAGCGGGTCATTCCAGGGCTCGTACCGAACCTGCTGGGCGACGACAGTCAAGTACGAAGGGATGGACTGGGGCAGGGGGGTGCTGGTGATGCTGCTGTTCTAGGGGAACCTAGACCATCTATAAAGGCGGTGCGACGGAAAGCCGAGCTGAAGTGCCTTTATACTAATGCACGCAGCCTGGGAAACAAGCAGGATGAGTTGGAAACCGTGATGTGCTTAGAAAATTACGACCTTGTTGCTATCACGGAAACGTGGTGGGATGGTTCCCATAACTGGAATACCACCATTGAGGGCTATCAGCTCTTTAGAAGAGAGAGGCTAGGTAGGAAGGGTGGGGGAGTAGCCCTCTATGTCAAAGAGTGGATAGACTGTGAGGAGCTTCCTCTGAGAAACAGTCATGATCAGGTTGAGAGCCTGTGGGTTAGAATTAGGAATGGGTCTAACAAAGGCCAGCTGGTGATAGGAGTATACTATAGGCCACCTGATCAAGGGGAGACTGTTGACGAGGCTTTCTTTCTTCAGATGCGGGAGGCTTCGTGCTCACGGGCTCTTGTCCTGATGGGGGACTTCAACCATCCGGATATCTCCTGGATAGATCACATGGCGAGTTGCAAGAGGTCAGGAGGCTCCTGGAATGTGTTGATGATAACTTTCTGGTCCAGGTGTTGGACAGACCGACCAGAGGTGAAGCGCTGCTGGACCTGCTGCTCACCAATGTGGAGGAAATAATTAATGGTGTTAAGGTTGGAGGCAGCCTGGGTTGCAGTGACCACGCTCTGGTTGAGTTTGTGATCTCGAGAACTGTGGGCCTGGTGAAGAGTGGCATCAGGACCCTGAACTTTGGGAGAGCAAACTTTAAGCTGTTCAATGGACTGTTGGCCGAGATCCCCTGGGATGCTCTCTTTAAAAACAAAAATGCTGAAGAGAGCTGGTTACTCTTCAAGGACGCCTTCCTAAGAGCGCAAGAACTCTCTGTCCCACTGAACAAGAAAGCGGGCAGAGGAGGGAGGATGCCGGCGTGGCTCAGTAAGGACCTGCTGAGGGAGCTGAGGGCGAAGAAAGGTGTGTACAAACTCTGGAAACAAGGACGTGCCACCTGGGAAGAATACAGGGATGTTGTCCGGACTTGCAGATGTGGGATCAGGAAAGCCAAGGCGCAGGTGGAACTGAACTTGGCGAGGGACGTGAAAAACAACAGGAAGACTTTCTATAGGTACATTAGCCAGAAGAGACAGGCCAAAGCGAGTGTACCTCCTTTGGTAAATGTAAAAGGAGAACTGGTTTCAACAGACGAAGAGAAGGCCGAGGTACTGAATGAGTTCTTTGCCTCGGTCTTCACTTGCAGCCAGGACTCCAGTACTCCTTCCGTCCCTGAGCCCTGCATCCCTACACCTCTGGGTGGGGACTGGGGTGGTAAATCCCCCCCCGCTGTGAGGACAGAGCAGGTCCGAGACCGCCTCATGAGATTGAATGTGTACAAGTCTATGGGGCCGGATGGCGTGCATCCCAGGGTTCTGAAGGAGCTGGCTGAGGTGGTTGCCGAGCCGCTCTCCATCATATTTGAGAAGTCATGGCTGTCTGGTGTGGTCCCAGATGACTGGAGGAAGGGTCACGTCACTCCCATTTACAAGAAAGGGAGCAAGGAGGACCCCGGGAACTACAGGCCAGTGAGTCTCACCTCTGTGCCTGGGAAGATCATGGAACAGATCATCCTGGATGACATGCTTGATCACATGAGGAAAGGGCGTGTGATCCGTGACAGCCAGCACGGCTTCACCAGAGGAAGGTCATGCTTGGCCAGTCTGGTGGCCTTTTATGATGGAGTGACGGCATCGGTGGACAAGGGAAAGGCGACCGATGTCATTTACCTGGACTTGAGCAAGGCCTTTGACATGGTCCCCCACCACATCCTTCTCTCCAAACTGGAGGGATGTGGATTTGATGGGTGGACCACTCGATGGATAAGAAACTGGTTGAAAGGCCGCAGACAGAGGGTGGTCATCAATGGCTCCATGTCCAGGTGGAGGCCGGTAACGAGCGGCGTCCCCCAGGGGTCTGTCTTGGGACTGGTGCTCTTTAACATCTTTATCAATGACATCGATGACGAAATCGAGTGCACCCTCAGCAAGTTTGCTGACGACACCAAGCTGAGTGGTGTGGTTGACACGGTTGAAGGACAGGATGCCATTCAGAGGGACCTCGAGAGGCTAGAAAGGTGGGCCCGGGTGAACCTGATGAGGTTCAACACGGCAAAGTGCAGAGTTTTGCACTTGGGCCGGAGGAATCCCAAGCATCCCTACAGATTGGAAGGAGAGGTCCTTGAGAGCAGCCCCGTGGAGAAGGACCTGGGGGTCTTGATAGATGAAAAACTTAACATGAGCCAGCAGTGTGCCCTTGTGGCTCGGAAGGCAAATGGTATCCTGGGCTCCATCAGAAGAGGGGTGGCCAGCAGGGACAGAGAGGTGATTGTTCCCCTCTACTCTGCTCTTGTGAGGCCCCATCTGGAATACTGCGTCCAGGTCTGGAGCCCCCAGTACAAGAAAGACAGGGAGCTGTTGGAGAGGGTCCAGAGGAGGGCCACGAAGATGATCAGGGGACTGGAGCACCTCCCCTACGAGGACAGGCTGAAAGAGCTGGGCTTGTTCAGCCTGGAGAAAAGAAGGCTGCGGGGTGACCTCATTGCAGCCTTTCAGTACCTAAAGGGAGCCTACAAAGAGGAGGGGAATCAACTCTTTGAAAGGGTGAGTGACAGCAGGACAAGGGGAAATGGTTTTAAGCTGAGGGAAGGGAGATTTAGGTTGGACATCAGGGGGAAATTCTTTACAGAGAGAGTGGTGAGGTACTGGAACATGCTGCCCAGGGAGGTTGTGGATGCCCCGTCCCTGGAGGTGTTCAAAGCCAGATTGGATGGGGCCCTGGGCAGTCTGGTCTAGCATTAGGTGGAATGGTTGGTGGCCCTGCGTGTGGCAGGGGGGTTGGAGATTCATGATCCTTGAGGTCCCTTCCAACCCTGGCAATTCTGTGATTCTGTGAAATCGCTAAATGGTGCTGCAAAAGAAGGCTGCAACAAGGGGCACAGCAATGGAGGGGTTGTGCACGAAGGAAGCAAAGCCTCATGCAAACTGGAGGGCTACGGGGGGTGGCACGCTACTGGGGCCAAAGCAATGGGGGGGCGGGGTGGGGAAGGGGAAGCAGGAATGGGATCTGGTGGGGGGAGGAGGAGGAAAGCCATGTGGCTGAAGTGTGCAAGATGGGATGGTGCGTTTGCATGGCAGGTGGAAGGGTGGTGGGCTGCACACGTGTGTGTGGCACAGGGGGTGAAGCAGAGTGCAGTGGCCAAGTCCTCCCTAGGCAACGTCAGGTGTCAGCAACAGCAGGAGAACCTCCAAGTTCCACTGCCTCCAAGAAGAACAATGCCAGGATGGCAGCTTGGTGGTCCGAAGCTGCATAGTTTCTACTCTGGACCAGCAGTAGTGCAGCAGCTCATGGAATGGCACTGGACAAATCAGGCCATGCGCTCTTTGTCAATCTCTAATTGTGACTATTTTTTATTGACTACAACCAAACATGGAGTGCCAAGTTGGGTGGCACTCAGAACGCTGCCCTGTAACTCTGCGTGCTGCAGCCGCTGCCTTCTGATGCTCTTCCTCTCAGTCCTTCAGCTGCAGCTTCTGCATCATCTCCACAAGGGTGTTCATTGCGGATGACTGGAAAGAAATAAGGCAAGTATAGAGATAGGACAGAAACAATCTAGGGCGATCTCATTAAGAAAGTCTGATCAGTAAACCTTCCAGAACGGCCCCATGCAGCCCAGCACGTTCCTGCCATTCAGGTCACTGACATTCCTTCCCATAACACGCTGCCTATGGTAAGATTCATGCTCTGCTGGGGGAACGAGGTCCCAAAGGTCGCAGTGCCCGACATGGCAAGGCTCTTTATCACAGAAAAACCCTCCAGCCGTTACCAACAGTGTCCTTCTCAAGCCAGAGGAAGGCATCCAAGCTCCCCTAGGCAGCTGTCACTGACAGTGTGATTTCCTTAAACATACAGCTGGGTGTTTTTCTATTACATTGCTTGCCTTGGGATTCTGCAATATCTTTCATGTCTGACAGGCAGAGGCACTGAGAACAACAAGAGCCGTGTCTGTGCTCACCAAGGACTCACCTCTGCACGTGCAGCGGCAGCTCTCAGAGAAGCCTTCTTCAATTCCACTCTTCTCTCTTTTCGTTGTCTTCTTGCTATAAAGCAAGAATAAAACTGAATTCGTTCTGTCAGCAGCAAAACTGCAGAAACATGGGTACCATAAAAACAGATGGCAGAAAAAAGACAAAGGAAATTGGAAGCCTCTCAGTGAATGACATTTCCAGTGGAAAGGTGCAGAAGACTACCATGGAGTTAATGGAGTCGGGGTTACATACTGTGGCACCTCACTGCCTTTGGACTTTGTAGGCTTCAACTCTTTTCCCCTCTGCAGAGAAGGAAAAAGCAAAGCAAACCCTATGCAACTTCAGTGTGCTTGATAAGGGCAGCACCTACCCTACAGGGTGGGTACCACAGCACCTTCTTACCTCTTAGCTTGGAGCTCCGTGCTGCAGCAGGCCCAGGCTGTGCTGCTGGAGCCGGCACGCTGTCTCCGCTCTGACCCCTCGCTCTTTTGGTAGCAGGCAACTGCGCTGCTGTTTGCTGCTCTTCTTCCAAGCCCTTGCGTTTACATTCAGCCAGGGACTTGGAGACAGAGCGGGGGCACGTTGCAGGGGAAGGTCTTCTCCCTGAGCTGGGACCTGCTGTTGTAGGAAGCCCTCCAGCATGGAGATGAGCTCTCTCAGAAAGGACTTCCTGCACCGCTTTCGTGTAGATCTTTCCATTGGGCTCAGCACCTATCTCTGGCAAGAAAGAAGAAGCAAGAAGATATAACAAGAGTCCAATACTACTTTCGGTCTGCAAAATGGGTCACAATGCTAGCACATCTCATCTGCAGTGTTCACAGTCACGGATCTTAGAATCGTGGATGAACTGTGGGTTTGTATTTCAAATCAGCACAGGAAAGGTAACTATAAGTCCCGGGGATTAAGACCCCAAGCAACACGCAGTGAGAACAGTCCCAGGAAGAACAGACAGAAAGCCTAGTTAGAAAGACAGTGCACCAAACCCAGATGCCTGTTGTGCGTCTGTACCTCTCTTGGGTGCCATGTCATGGTCTGTAGCTTCCCCCTGCCTTTCTGCAAGGCTGCGCTTCAGAGGAAGGCCACTGGCATCAGCTTCTGACAGAAAGGAAACAAGAAAGACATGAAGAGCATCTCTTTGGAGGAAGACTTTAGCACAGTCAGACACAAATTTCTGGTCTTCAAGCATAGTTTCTTCCATTTGCCTTTCTGCTGATTCAACACTGTGCCATTTCTGCAGTCAACACAGATCTGCAGTGTCCTTTCCTCTCCATCACACACAGCCCTGCATGCAGCCCTATTTAGAGGCAGGTACCCACACCACAGCTCACAAGAGCTGCTTACCTGCGGAGGCTTTCCGCTTCCCCCCTTGCCCAGCACCATTCCACAGACGCGCAGGCTCCGTCCCTACAACAAAATACAATTTGCTGATTTAACAGAAACCAGTAGCCTGTAGAAGTATTGTCCTGTCAGACAAAATCCATCCCCAAAACAACAAAAAACCAAAAGTCTCATTCTTGCTCAGATGACAGCAGAAGAACCCCAGCCTCCCTGACAGCTCTACATTTGACAGAGCAGAGGTGCATCACCAAACAAAACACTATCAGGTGCAAAAGTTGAGACACATTTTGTGGCTCTAAAAGGAATTCACTCGACTCTAAGCATTTATATGCAGACTTCTGCCTCACTGCTGCCACCAACTGCCGCTGTCGGTCTCTCCAACACTTCCACAGTGGCTTATTTGACATCCCCTGCAGCACTACACCCACTCAGAAGTAATACTCAAAATTCATTCCTCCATCCTTCATAACAGAGGCCTCAAGAAACTCACTTTTGCGTGGCAGTAAGGACGCTCTGTTCCCATCGCGTCCCTCTGCGCGCTGCAAGATGCGGTTGGATCTCCGGCAGCCTGCTGGCTGCTGCTCCCAAACACAGGGAACCGCGCCGCGCTGCTTCTGGGGAGAGAAAGGAAGAAACGTCAGTGGGAACGGGCAGCCAAGGTTTGCAGAGAGGTTCCAGATTGTGCCAGAGATAGATTATCAGAGTGCTGAGAGATTAATTATCACTAAGGGAAAATACAGCCTAAGCCATGTCCACGTCATTAGCCCAGACTGTCAGCAGGGAGCGCAAAATCCAAGTGGTTTTTGAGGTGACAAAGGACCAGTAGGGCTCCTCCTGCTCCACCCCTTCCCTTAAACATGGGAAAAAGAAAGAAACATCAAGCAAAGGAAACCCAGCCATACTTTTCCTCTCACAGAGCAGGAATTAGAACCACGGTCATCTCCTTGCTGAGCCATGATGGCTGAAGTGTCAGAGGAAGACTTGCAAGGTCTGAGGGTTCTCTCCACAGGAACCTCCTTCGCTCTTAGAAGGAGCTGGCTTCACTCGTTCTTCAACTGCCTTGATCTCCTAGATCCAAATTTTAGGAAATCAACACCAGGGTCACCCAGTGGGGTGAATGGGGTTAACTGAATGGGGGTTAATTGAAGTAAAGCAACAGAGAAGTGAACATGACTCTTATGCAGCCCAATAAAAACTCAATATGGCCTCGTTGTGGTCAGTAGAGTCCCAGAGGAACTAGTAGGAACTGGGAGGAGTGCACACCAGTATAGACCAGAAAAGTCCAGTATGGCTAAGTAAAAACCAGTAAGGACCAGTATGGCCTCAGAGTGGTCAATGGAGTCCTATAGGAATCAGTAGAAACCAATAGGAAGGCACATCTGTGTGCCCTGGGGCCGGAACTGGCCTGTGCCTCTGGCTTTGGGCCCCAGGGCTGGTGCCGGCCTCTCGGGCTGCAGATGTGGCTTTAGGCCCTTGGCCTGGTTCCGGCCTCTCGGGCTGTGGCTGCACCTTCAGGCCCCGGGGCCGGCGTAGGCCTTTGTGGCTGTGGTTTAGACCCGAAGCTGGTGCTGGCCTCTTGTGCCTGGCTTTAGGCCCTGGAGCCGGTGTCAGCCTTTCAGGCTGTGGATTGAAGTCCTGGGGACAGTGCCGGCTTCTCCAGCTTCGGCTTTAGGCCACAGCAGTGGTGCCAGCCTCTCTGGCTGTGGTTGTGGCTTTAGGACCTGGGGCCAGTGCAGGCCTCTCCAGCTGTGGCTTTGTCTTTAGGCCCTTGGCCTGGTTCCGGCTTCTCTGGCTGTGCTTCAGGCGCAGGGGCTGGTGCCGACCTTTCAGGATTTGGCTTTAGGCTCCACAGCTGGTGCCAGCCTGTTCGGCTGTAGATGTGGCTTTAAGCCCCATCTGGTCTGGTGCTGGCCTCTGTGGCTATAACTGTGGCATTATGGCCCAGGGCTGGTGCTGGGCTCTCTGGCTGGAGCTTCAGACTTCAGGGCCAGCGCAGACCTCTCTGGCTGTGGCTTTATACCCCAGGACTTGTGCCAGCCTCTCTGGCTGGGGCTGTGGCTTTATGCCCCAGAGTTGGTGCTGGCCACTCTGGCTGTGGCTTCAGGTCCTGTGGCCACTGCCAGTCTCTCTGGCTCTGTTTTTAGGCCTCAGGGCCAGTCCTGGCTTCTCTAGCAGCATCTTTAGGCCCCAGGACGTGTGTCAGCCTCTCTAACTGGACTGTGGCTTTAAGCATTTGGACTGGAAAGCACTCCATGGCCAGGCGCTGCTCAAATACTGGGCCTCCATTTCCTCCTGGGCATCCACACGTGCTCTGAGTCTCCTGCAGCTTTCTGCAGGGTTTGTAGCTTCCTGCTGAGGAGCTCCTCGTGTTCTTCTGCAACTGCCCCCCAACATCACTACTGCCTCCCCTGGTACCGTACTGGGAGATGCTTCAGAGTCCATTAGCCTGCACTTCCTTCCTCCCATCAGCAGCTGCTCCTACACAAACCTTCATTCACACTGGGATGCCGTCCACTTCTAGCACCAGCTGACCTGCAAGACAGAGGATTAGCACAAATGCAGAAGCCCAAGGCTGTGCCACCACCATGTGCTGCAGCCTTGGGAAGTCAGCTACAACTGCAAACTTTGTTAAAATTAAGTATGACTTCTGAACTGAAGTAATTGCCACAATCAGAAATAAATACTGAAATCGCTTACTTAACTGTAGGTGGTTACTTTTGAATTCTTTTGTTTTTGGGAAAATATGAACTTGGAATTGAAGGATACAAGAAAAATGAGGAGCACTTGGCAACTCAGGCAAACTGAGCAGTGCAGGGAAGATTGTTGCATTTCTTCTTCTCCTGGCCCAGAAATGAATTTTCCTAGCTTAAAATGAAAAGAGAAGAAGAGCCTGACATAGAGTAGACACAATACAGTCTCACATCACAGGTAGAAACTGGAGAGCTCTTGTGGCACAAAGCTCAGGACTGTAGAAATTAAGGTTGCCTCTAAGCTTTAAAAGAAGATGAAAGACAAGGTTAAATGCAAAACATTAGCAATTCCTGCAGAGCACATCACACAGCTGTAGGCACCACCTGAGAGGTAACAGTCAGGTGAGAAAGGAAAACCTTACTATGTGAACACAGGGACAAGCTACTCTCTTCTTCTGGGCCTTTGTTCCCAGTGAGGATTTCCCTCAAGAGCGCTGCTCAAGCTGCTGCTGTCTCCAGCTGTTGGTCACTTCTACCTGCTGGACGCTGTGCCCACAGGTCATTCTGCTTTGGGCAAAGCCTGCTGGATTAACTCCAAACCAAGGTCACAGGCCACGTTAATCCAGCTGGTTTATCTGAAAGGGCTCAGAAGCCATGCATGGGATCCTTTCTGCTGGTGGTTCTTTCCAGGCAAGAACCTCCGCTCTCAGATCAACAGCCAAGAGCTGGAAGGCAGAAAAAGCTTTCCAATCCCCATGGATGTGGCTGTCTGCAAAGACAACAGCTGCCTACTCTTCAGCAGGGTGATGCCCACCCAGCAAAGCACTCAGCCAGCAGATGCCTTTCCTTACACTGACAGAACTGTCCCACATTTGTGCAGTCCTTGGCATTGCATTTCCAATCCAAGTTCACATATACCTCAACCATTCCTGCTGTGTTAGTTTACTTGGATCCCCAGTTGGGGCTGCAGCTCAAGAGGTCAACGCAACAGAAATAACACAACATGCAACTGGAAAACACATCTCAAAGCCGAGAAGAGCCAACTCTCTGACCTTGGGCACAACTGGGCACCAAGAGCCAGGCCTTGCAAACTTGGCTGATCTGAGCATGCGGGAGGGGGCTGGCAATCAGACCAGGAGTCTCCATTTCAATTGCAGTTCCATGTAGAGAAGAACACCAAACAGTAACAGGTGTGAATGAATTCATTCAAAAGCTGCACAATGAGTTTGTTCTTTACTAAAAAAAGCATGCATTCCAAGTCAAAAAGTAACCGCGGGAGTTGATATCAATGGAAGCTGTTCTTATTCCTACACCTCATCCTCTTACCACAACTTTCCTTGCCTCATCCCTTACCCCAGCTCCTGGAAAATGCCCACAGACTTAAAGTCAACTCTCAAATCCATAGGACTCCCTTCACATTACTCCATTAATAAAAGATTGCAGACTTGTTTCATGCACTCAAACTGATCGAGCAGCGGTATCACCATCACTCGTAACACACGGAAGCATCCAAACCCTGAGGATTTTTTTCCCCTCCACCACCAGGTTCTTCTTAGCACACAAGACTTCTCTTGCTCCTATCAAACAACAGCCAGCAGTACAAAGCAAGCAGCCACCGAGGACTTTAAAAACAAAGCCTGATCCACATAGCACATCTGAACCTCACAAGAGGCCGACTGTAGGCAGACCTGGAGGGGTGACAAAGGACAGCAAGAGGCTCAGTGACAGCATGGTGACAACGCAGGGCTTGCGGGGCCGGATGACAGTCGAGTCCCACCCTCTGTGTGGTGCTCAGTGTACAGGGAATAGTGTCTTCCAAGACATGGTGACACACAAGTGATAGTGACACCAGATGACGATAACAACAGTGACAGCCAGGGATGGGGACACTGCGTCATGGCTGTTCCACATCGAGGTCACCTTGTGTCATGGTGTCACCTGAAGACAGTGACACTCAGTGACACCCAATGGCATCCAGTGAAGGTGACACCCAATGATAGTACCACCAACGATGATACCACCAACCCCATGTCACACCCCATGTGTCCCCCAACTGTCCCCAGCTCCCTCCCTGTAATCCTCCTCGTCACCTCTTCAATGAGGATGTCACCATGCTGCAGTTGTGCCACCAAGGCAGGGGGGACAGCTTCGGACAGTCATGGACAGCCAGGGTGACAGCGTCACCAGGCTCCAGGAGCTGTAGGATGCTGATGGGGCTCTCGAGGTAGACGGGTTGGTATGGCCCCAGGTTCCACGGTTACAGTGACAGTGAGAACTTCGGGGACAGGTGGTTGTCCCGGTGCTGACACTGCTGACGGTTGTTCTGGTGTCACCTGGTGGCCTGTGGGGAGTTGTTTCTGTGGAGCTTTGCACGGAGATTTGGCGAGAACCATCCATTTCTGAAAGGAAGTGGCGAAAAAATACAACAAAATTGACATAGTATTTATTTTAATGGAAACAGATATTTTTGGGGACGATCCCATGGGGACAAAGCAGCATAAGAACGTGTCACTATGTGAGGTTGTCCTCAAAATCCCCATTCGAGAACTCTGGAACACTCCAGGAAACCCTGGGCACCCTCTGCTCACCCCAACAAACCCTCTGGGACATCTCCAGACCCTTCTGGATGAGTCCAGGATCCACTAGACACCCCAAGACACTTCAGGAACATTTCCAGACCCTTCCAGAAGACTACAGGACCATCTGAACGCACCTGAGGATGCCCCCAAAGCGTGTTCCAAGAAGGGCAACACAGCTGGTGAGGGGTCTGGAGCACAGGCCTGATGGGTGGGGGATGAAGGAGCTGGGAGTGTTCATTGTGGAGAAGAGGAGGCTCAGGGCAGACCTTATTGCTCTCTATAACTACCTGAAGGGAGGCTGTAGTGAGCTGGGCTTCGGCCTCTTCTCTCGTGTAACTGGTGACAGAACTAGAGGGAATGGCTTCAAGCTGCACCAGGGGAGATTTAGGCTGGACGTTAGGAAATACTACTTCTCTCAAAGAGTGGTCAGGCAGTGGAATGGGCTGCCCAGGGAGGTGGTAGAGTCACCAACCCTGGAGTTGTTCAAGGAACGTTCGGATTTCGTGTTGAGGGATATGGTTTAGTGAGAACTATTGGTGATAGGTGGACGGTTGGACTGGATGATCTTGTAGGTCTTCTCTAACCTTGGTTTTTCTGTGATCTTCTGTGATCTTCCCAGTCCCCAGTCCTGCCCTGTGCTGGTGTTCTGCAACAAACAGCAATCCAACACACTGTGTCCCTGTAGAATCACAGAATCGCTCACGTTGGAAAAGACCTTCAAGAGCATCGAGTCCAACCACAACCTGAAGTACCCCAACTCTAACAACCCTCCTCTAAATCATGTCCCGGAGCACCACATCCAAACGGTTTTTAAACACGTTTGGGGATGGTGACTCAACCACCTCCCTGGGCAGCCCATTCCAGTGCTTAAGAACCTTCCTGTAGAGAAGTTTGTCCTGATATCCAACCTAAACTTACCCCATGTCTGTGTGTTCTGTGGAACCCCACAGATGTGACAGTGGAGTCT
The DNA here is from genome assembly GCF_987193195.1 of Phasianus colchicus. Classification (NCBI taxonomy): domain Eukaryota; kingdom Metazoa; phylum Chordata; class Aves; order Galliformes; family Phasianidae; genus Phasianus; species Phasianus colchicus. Next base: position 5,954 of record NC_143447.1, on the reverse strand, counting down.
GGTTCTGCACTGGCTTCTCAAAGAAAACCAGCGCACGGTATCAGGAGCAGAGGAGGAAGCAGATGATTCTGCCACTGATGCTGTCATTGCGCGTCCCCCCCCAGGACTCCCACAGCTTCCTCTCCCCAGCCCCGCTCAGCTCCTCACGGGCTGCAGACGCTGCTGAGGCTCTCGCACTCCATGGCCGTCATCTTCTTCTCGTGCTGCCGGACCGCTCCCTGCAGGGCTGCGCTGAGTTCCTGCCGCTGCAGCCAGAACCGCAGCTCCCGTGCTGACGGATGGAGGAGCTCCGTGCCGGCACCCACAGCACGTGGTCCCCGGGCTGCCGGTGGCACGGCAGGATGCTCCCCTCCCTGTCTCCCATCGCCCCTCAGCTACGGCATCCTCCTATAATCTGCCTAAGGACCCTGCAGAGGGCTACAGACAGGCCGATCGATGGTTGATGCCAACGGCACGAGGTTCAACACCACTCAATGCCGGGTCCCGCACTTTGTTCACAACAAGCCCAGGCACCGCTGCAGGCTTGGGGCAGAGCGGCCGGAAGGCCGCGTGGAGGAAAAGGCTCTGGAGCTGCGGGCCGACGCTCGGCTGAACGCGAGCCAGCAGCGCGCCTTGTGCAGGCGGCCGAGAAGCCCGCTTTACCGGCAGCAGCGAAGGCAGCAGGAGCAGGAGGCGATCGCCCCGCGCTCAGCCCCGCCCCGCACAGCGCCGGCCTCGGGCCGGCACCGCGACCGCCTGGAGCGGAACGTCAAGGTGCCCCGGAGCCGCTCGTCTCCAGCGGGTTCCCCACGCCACCGCCGGGCCGCGCCGCCCGCCCGGACGCCCCGCTCCCCCACCTGCCGGCGGCCGCCAGCCCGCGCTCGCCGCTCTCCAGCAAGGCCCGCACGGAGCGGGACGGGGCGGCGCGGGCCCGGCCCCGCTGAGGTCCCCCACATCCCCGCCCTTCTCCTCCCGCAGCCGCAGCCGGGGCCCGGAAGCGGAGCGGGCGCACGACGGCAGGCATCGCGAGGGCAGCGGGGCCGGGGCCACGGGGACGCGCGCGGTGATGTCGCAATGACGGCGCGACCGCGGACAGAAAGGACCCCGCGCGGAGCGCCCGCCCCGTTCGGCGCACCGACCAATGGCAGAGCGGAGGAGGCGGGGCCGAGCGCGGGCTCTCCGCCAATGGCGGCTGCGGACGCGGGGCCGCCGCCATGGAGATGCTGATGGCGACGGCGGGATGGAGGAGCCGCGGGGCTCCGCGCGGGGAAAACGGCGGTCCGCCGCCGCCCTCCCCGTGCCTCAGGGACGCCGGGCGGTCAGGGGAAGGCGGCGCGGGGGCACGTTCGTCCCCCGTCAGAATCCGGCTGCCCTCGGAGGAGGAACCGAGCCGTCCTCCGTCGTTGCGGCGAGGCGCTGCCCGGCTGCGAGAAGCGGCGGCTGACCGCGAGAGGCGGGACCCGCCCGGTGTCCGGGAGCGGCTCCTGGCTGAGCCGAGCAGCCCCGGAAGAGAGGGAGCGATCGCGCGGATCGAGGCGCGTTCGAGCCCGGCACGGAGTCCGGCCAGCGCCTTCGCTCCTCGTTCGGCTCCAGTCATCGGCAGCGCTGTGCTGAGCTGCTGCCCCGCAGCTGCAGTCTCCAAGCGCCGTTTTCCATCTGATGCCGTGGAGACGGCGCGCCCTCCCTCATGGCAGCGCGTAAAGCCGCCCCCCCGGCGACAGCGCATGCGTGATGGCGTCCCCATGGCGACAGCGCCTCAGCGCGTGCGCCGCGCCGTCGCTGTGGCGCCGCGCCGTCCCCGCTGAGTGACGTCACCAGCCCCGCGACCCGAGGAGGAGGAGGAGGCGGAAGTGGGGCGGGACACCCCGGGGCTCCGAGCGCCGCCTCAGCTTCTACAGGTGGGTGTTCCGGGGGGGGCCCCGGGGTTAAGGGGGCTGGGGGCCACGTGCCGCTCTGCGTTGGCCCCGCGGGGTCTCTGTGGCGCTCGGGGCTTCCGCTCGGCGGGGGCAGCTGCCCTGTGTTTCCCCGCCTCCCCCACCCCGTGTATTTCACTGCCCTCCTCCCCTCCCCCTGCCTCTGGTCGCCCACAACCTCCCCCGTCGCTCTGTGTGACCCCCGGGGTTGCGCCTCCCCTCCCCTTTTTCCCCCTTTCAGTTCCTCCATTCTGATCACTGTAGTCCTCTTCCACCCCTCCTGTCTGTGCCTCCCCCGTTCTGACCCCCGGGGTCCACCTGCCTGCCCCCTCCCCCTCCCGATCCCTCATTGCCACCTGAGCTCAGGTGCCTCACCAACTGCCCCAGTACTTTACCATCACCCAGACCCGCAGTCACTGCGGAGCCCCGTTTGCAATGAGGATCTGGAGAACCTCTCCCAGCCATGGGCAAGTTGCACAGCAATGCATCCATCCCACGGTGAGGCGTCCAGAGCCGCTGCAAGCAGCTCCAGCCTTTCTCGCACGGAATAAACCAACGTACGGAGCGGTGCGGGGGGACAGCCGCTGCCCTCTTTCTCCTCGTGGCTTTCTCCCCGCAGCCTGGCCAGGGCTCAAGGGGAACGAAAGGAGTCGTGCTGTCAATCCTGCTCTAGCACGGGCCTCTTTAGCAAGACTGTCTGCCCAGCCCCTCTGCGTCGGGCTTCATCGGGTAACGAACACAGCAGCAAAGCCGCCCTCGGCTCCTCGGGGAGGGCCCGCCGTCCTCATGGAAACGCAGCGTGACAGCACGCGGGTTCCAGCAGCACCGGCGCTGTGACTTCCTCTGCCCGCCCTGGAGCCGCAGCCCGCGAGCTTTCCCGGCCTCGCACACTGAGCAGCCGAACCTGCCGTGCTGCACGCGGTCCCTCCGGGCAGAGGCCCGCCAGCTCTGAGCCTCGCCCGGCCGCCGCTTCAGCCGTGGGGAACGGCGGCACGCAGGCTGAGCCGGCCGCCATCGGCGCGGGGCGACGGCGAAGGCCCGGCCTCTCATTGGTCAGCGCCGGCGCCGCCCCGCCACCGGCCTCCCTCTCATTGGTCAGCGCCGGCGCCGCCGGCTCTCTTCTCGCTCCCCTTCCCTTCAGCTCCCTTGCGGCGTCTCTCCCCTGCCCCGTTCCCGTCCCCTGCCGTTACCTTGCAGCATCTCCCACCAGTTTCCTTCCCTTCCCCTCCCTTGCGGCGTTTCCCCCCAGTCCCCTTCCCTTCCCGCATCTCCCTCTGGTCTCCTTCCCTTCCCTTGCATCATCACCCCGGTTTCCTTCCCTTCTCTTCCCTTGCGGCATCTCATACCGGTCCCCTTCCCTTTCGTTCCAGCCTTTCCCCCTGGTCCCCTTCCCTTGTAATGTCTCACCCTGGTTTCCTTCTCTTCCCTTCCCATGTGGCAAATTCTCCCAGTCCCAATCCCATTCCCTTCTCTTCCCTTACACGATTTCCCCTGTCCCCCTCCCTTCCTATACGGCATTTCCCCACAGTTGCCTTCCCATGCCTTCCCTTCCCTTATGTCATCTCTCCCATTTCTATCCTTTCCCTTCCCTTCCCATGGGGTGTCTCCTCCTGGTCTCCTTTCTCTTCCATTACCTTGTGGCATCTCCCACCAGTTTCTTTCTCTTCCCTTCCCTTCCCGTTGCCCCTTGTGCAAGTCATGGAATCGTGCACCATTAAGTTTCATTATTACCATCAGAACACGCTGGATGTGAGAGTCACCTTTTTTGCCCCGTTAGTAGGCCATGACAGAATTGGATCTCCTCTGAAAGGACTCTGGGTTCCCACTGCTGCTGTGTGTGTGTCCCTGCATGGTCCCTGCTGGATCACAGAACCCACAGGGTAGGAGGAGAGAAGCTTCAGACGAGACAAGGGGCATCGAGGTCAGCTCCTGGACATCAAATCACGTGCCTCAGAGCGTATTCCTCCAGCATCTCTGGATGCTGCCTTCTGACTGAGAGAACCACCAGGGAGTGTGTCATCAGTGACAAAAAATACAAAATGAATGTCTTCTGGTATTGCTGGAATACAAAAAAAAGCCAGAAGGGGCAAGACAAGAAGCGAGATGAGGTAAGGGGAGGCCAGAAGAGGATGGCAAAAGAGGTGAGGTGAGATGAGGGGATGCCAGAAGGAGAATCCAAAAGAGGTGAGACAAAAGGCTAGGGGAGACAAAGGGGGATGAGAAGGGGATGGGAGAAGGGGGTGCCAGAATGGGACACCAGAAGGGGGTCAATAAGAAGTGAGATGAGATGACACCAGATAGGGATTCCAGAAGGGGACACCAGGTAGGGCAAGATGAAAGGTGAGATGTGATGAGGGGAGGACAGAAGGGGGCGCCAGAAGGGGCGAAACAAAAGGCAAGACAAGACAGGAGGTGAGGCGAGATGAGGGGACTCGAGAAGAGGAGTTGGCAGCAAGGCTAACCACCATGAGCCCAGGTCCTTTTTTCAGCCGTAGTTAATTAACTCTTGAATAACTTCCCAAATGCCCCTGGGCTTGGCAGAGTCCCCTGGCACAGGCTGAGCCTGGTTTGCAGCCAGCTCGTACTTCGGCCCCAGGGCATGGGAAGGAGCCGTGGATCAGGGGACAGGCACTGAGTGCTGGGAACCCAATGGCACCGAGCCCCAAGCCACCAAATCAAGCATCTGGTACTTGCCTTCTGTCTTCCAGGACCACCTGGAGATGGTCCCTATATCAAGGATTTGTCCAAGTAGGTATGCCAGAGTCCTTTTAAGTCCTGTGAGGCACCAAGGTGAGAGACCGATCCCTTGGGGCCCTAGGAACATGACATCTGGGGACACTGAGAAGTGAGAGGCCAATGGGACATGGACAGTGGGGACATCATGGTGACACGGGGACATCGTGGTGACATGAGGACAGGGGGACACATAGAAGCAGGTGGGTGACAGGGACATCAGAATACAGGGCAACAAAGACACGCGTCCCTGGCAGTGTCCACTCAGCGCCCTTGTTGCCAAGCAGGAGATCGGGAGTGAATAAAAATCTGGCAGTGGCAGCTGGGTTTCCTTGTCATTTACTGCTGCAAAACCCAAAGACCATGACTTTTAGATCTTTGAAATCTCAGAATCGTGGGGTCTTAGACTCATAGAATGAACAAATCATGGAACCACAGAATCACAGTATCGTAGAACTATAAAGTCAAGGAGTCACTTGGGTGTGACAAGACCCCTACAGTCTCATCAGGAGACACGTCGTGTATTTTCTGCTCATAACCAACATCAGGAGTCACCACGTTACATCCAGAAATCTGCATCGTGAATCTGAAACGGCAGTAGTGCTGCCTCTGTCCATGAGGACAATTTGTCCTTAGGACACGCAGTCAGGCAATCAAAAATTTGTGTTGGGGTTTGGAGTCACTGGGCTGTGTGCCTGAGTTTCAGCAGAACAAAAGGTGTCCTACTGGTTTTGTTCCCGTGATGGTCCAGCCTCCTGTCATGGCTTCAAAGAAAGTGACTCTTGTTTTATCCAGATGAAAAGAAATAATAAAACACTGATAAATGGCTCAGAACTGTAAATGGCTCAACGGTTCCTCAAGGAAAAGCGGTGTGCTAATTTTAAGTGTTATGTCTGGCAGAATGGATAGCTGGTCACGGCCTTGTGGGACGTTTCCCATAGATAAGAGAGCTGCTGTGCTCTGAAAAGATCACTTGAATGTCTGCTTTGGAAATTGCCCAGAGAGCAGTCAGCTGGAAGAGTTTCCTTTGGGCTGCTTCTGCTCTGCAGCGTTTGTCAGGGAGCTTATCAGTGCTGTGTGTTTTGCTGTATTTAAATACAGACTGACATCACACTTAGGTGAGGTGAAGACTGTTTTTAAGATAAAGGCAAAGCAGGTGGGTGATACTTGGTAGTAACTTCACATTAAAGGTTCCACTCAGGAAAACCCTCTTTGCTGGTTTGATGATATCTAAAAAGGAATCCTAAGTTCTTTGTGACTGTACAATGCTGAAACGTAAAGTGTGATGGGGTCCGAGGTTCTCAGGCTGCTCAGCCAGCAGCTGAGCAT